>NC_137152.1:8215684-10703184 GCF_951394435.1 Stenella coeruleoalba
TATCTTGGGGGGCGCTTTTCTTCCAGATTTTCAGACTAACACTAGCCTTTCAGGCCACAGAAGAAGAAAACTAACACTGAGTTATGCTAGATGTCTTCTCTATCGCTGCTCATTGTAGCAGAACAACTGGATTCAACACTTACTTTGCACCTTTTTTTTTTTTTTTGCAGTACGCAGGCCTCTCACCGCTGCGGCCTCTCCCGTCGCGGAGCACAGGCTCCGGACGCGCAGGCTCAGCGGCCATGGCTCACGAGCCCAGCCGCTTCGCAGCATGTGGGATCTGCCCGGACTGGGGCACGAACCCGCGTCCCCTGCACCGGCAGGCGGACTCTCAACCACTGCGCCACCAGGGAAGCCCCCGAGTGTGATTATTAATGCATGTACTGGAACCTACATGTCTAACTGAGGCCTGGTCGTTGGGAAGAGCCATCTTGGAAGTGCAGGTGTAAATTCTAATTAAGCTAAACTCGTTCAAGAATTTCTGAATTACTCTTTTAAAAGTTCCTCCAGAGCCAGTGTACAAGTAACAATAAAATTAGCCTTACAGATTTTCTGTGAGAAAATAACAAAACCAATATTGTGAAGAAAACAAATAAAATTTATGAGGAATACCTTTAAAAATGACTTTAACTTGAATTCTGGTACTCCCAGAAAAGCAGCTTTGATTCGAAGAGAATACGGAGGCAGTCAAAGGCTTTCCTCACACTCGGAAGGGGGCTTCTAGGAGCTTTCATGGGCTTTAGAGATTGGTGGCTTTGGCTCTTGACTACATCTAAGTCCACCTCAAATCTCAACAGCTTTTATTTTCTTTGCTAAAGTGGTATAATTCTAACTACTCCTCTGTTTGGCATGGATGGTCTTGAAACTGTCTTCCAGCTCTAGAATGCTTTGAAGTTTAGGAAGAAGCAAACTGCAATGGGATTTTTTGGAGGTCCTGAATGGCAGTGAGCAGTGGGGCAGGGGATGGGGATGGAGCAAGGAGAAAATGAAAGAGAGAGGGAAGTGCTGGGGGGAGGGAGTGAGGGAGGGAGAGGGAGGGGGAGGGGAAGGGGGAGGGGAGAGGGAGGGGAGGGGAGAGTGAGAGGGAGGGGAGGGGGAGGTGAGGGGGAGGTGAGAGGGAGGGGAGGGGAGGTAAGAGGGAGGGGAGGGGGAGGTGAGAGGGAGGGGGAGGGGGAGAGGGAGGGGAGGGGAAGAGGGAGAGGGAGGGGGCGGGAGGGGGAGAGGGAGAGGGAGGAGGAGAGGGGGAGGTGAGAGGGAGGAGGAGGGGGAGAAGGAGGGGGAGGGGGAGAGGGAGAGGGAGGGGTGGAGGGATAGGGAGTGGGGAGAGAGAGAGAGAGAGATGGGGGAAAGATGAGCAGGCAGGAGTTGGGAGTGAGGAACGATAGAGAGAATGGGGACTATAGAGCATGCGTATGAGAAGAGATGATCTATAATTAACTGAGCTGTAGGAAGGGCTAGTTGGGTGGGGAAAGAAGAGCAAGGCAGATTGGAAAGAAAGGAGGAAGAGGGAGAATGCGGGTCAAGAAACCACACATTAGACATTTCCCAGCATTGGACACCAAAGACTACTCGACTCAGATGTGCTTGACTGCTACGTAGTGTGGGAGAGGGGAGGGGAAGGGAAGCAAGGAGGCAGGGGGTGTCCATGCTGGGACACTGGCCAGGTCCAGTACTCATTAAACTGAATCATGAATGAATGATTTGTTTTGACATATCACACTGAGATCCTCAGGATGGAAGCACAGCATTAAGTGTTATAAAAGAGAATATTTCTGACATTAATGAAGGCCCTGCATCAGACAGAGACGCTATAAATTTCCTTCTACCCATCAGGAGAGTGTACCGTATGAGACCCTGCAAGGTAGCCTTGGCCTCCCTGAAGACCAGCAATCCTCTGGATTCCTTACTGTGGATAATGGGACCCAATAATGCCAGCCTGTATATTCAGGTTGATTAAAAAACAAGTGACCTCAGGGAAAGAGAGATGTCTTCCGCAAATTAAATCAGCAATAGCTTCAAGTGTTCTTAAACCTCAGGTTCCTACACAAACAACTCCTGACAGGTAGACAATGGAGGAAGCCTATTCTCTTTTGAACAGCTGTGAGTTAGAAGAGCCAGATGGAAGGAAGAGATTCAATTCCCACAGTAATTGTCCAGATTATCTAAAGGCATTAAGGCTTGCCCTCTTCCTTCTCCATCAACATGAAGGATTTCCAAGAGCCTTAACCCCCAAGACAAAGCAAAACACCAGTTTTTTCCCAAAGCAGAATGCCAGCAATAAACTGCACTCAGAGCGATTTTGCCTTTTTTCAAGATGCCTTTCTACTATCCTGTGTGATCTTGGTAATATTACGAGGTAGGCGCAGGCAAGTTTTCAAAGTGAGGACACAGATGTTCTAAAAGGTGAAGTGATTAACCTCAGGCCACACCAGACAAGTTAGTTACAGAATCCAGACAGAGCTCAGAAGACCTGAAGAATATTCCAATATTCATGACAGCCAGAATAGCCAATTTCAGGCTTCTCACCGGAATTTAATTTAACTTTATTTGAATTAAGGTCTTGCAAAGGTGATGAAAAAAGAGCAACCAGTTTAACCCCATACAACTACTGAGCACCTAGAATGTTCTAGATGCTATTTTTGTGGTTAGGTTACAATAAACTAGATGTAGTCCCTATCTTTAAAACATACTGTTTAGGGCTTCCCTGGTGGCGCAGTGGTTGAGAGTCCGCCTGCCGCTGCAGGGGACACGGGTTCGTGCCCCGGTCCGGGAGGATCCCACATGCCGCGGAGCGGCTGGGCCCGTGAGCCATGGCCGCTGAGCCTGCGCGTCCGGAGCCTGTGCTCCGCAACGGGAGAGGCCACAACAGGGAGAGGCCCGCGTACCGCAAAACAAAAAACCAAAAACATACTGTTTAGCCTGGGAGACAAGAAAACAGGGAAATAAACAATGAAATGAGTTAGATGTTTCCAGGTGGAGAAGGTGGCAATGGGAATACCAGTCCATTCACTTATTTTCAATTATATACTCAATAAATTGACATTAAGCAGTCACCATGTGCCGTGCACTGTGCAGCCATGTGCTGAGGACACAGAGATGGAAGGGTACATGATTCCTTCTCTCCAGAATCTAGGAAATACACATGCAACGGCCAAATGCTGTGCAATGAGGTTACGTCTAGGGCAGAGATGCACATATGAGAAGCAATGGAATCACAGAGAAAGGAACTGAAAATCTACCTGCGGAGTGTGAGACACTTCCACTGAGCATGCGTATGAGTAGAGACTATCTATACTTAACTGAGCTGCAAGAAGGGCAAGTTGGGTGGGGGAAGAGCAAGGGAGATGGATTGGAAAGGATGGGAGAAGAGGGAGAATTGGGAATCTGAATCCGAAACTTCTAACACCCCGTCTTGCCCTTACGAAACTTATCACATAGCCAGAACAGGCCATATGGACAGAGAACTACAGTAAACCGTGGTCAGTGCTGCTGTGTTTGCGAAGTGCTGTGCTAACACACCCTCTAGCAACTCCTTCTGCGTGAGCACGTGAGGAAGCATCGCAGTGCTGAGGACTGAGCTGGCCCTTGGAGCACGACCAAGTCTATCAGGGGGAGAAGGCAGAAGCCATTTCAGGCAGATGAGAACAAAGAAACAAAGTCTCCAAAGCATGAACATGCTTGGTGATACGGATTGGGAAGTTTGGAAACAGGATCTGAGATTCGATTGAATAGAAGAACAGAACAGGAGGCAGGAAAGCGAAAGCTGTAGAACATATGGGACCTGGGAAACCTGCAACGTAAGTGAAGAGAGACGGGCGGAAGATGGCTCGCAAGTTTCTAGCTTCACTGGCTGAGCGGCTGGAGAAGCATTCGTGGAGGTGAGAGACACAGAGAGGAATGGTTTGGGGGTGTGGTCGGCAGAATAATGGCCCCCAAGGTGTCCATGCCCTCATCCCTAGAAACTATGAGTATGTTAGCTCGTATGGCAGAGGGCGTTTGGCAGATGTGATTCAATTACGAATCTTGAGATAAAGAGATTCTTTTGGATTCTGGAGATTATTCAGATGGACCCAGTGTAATTACAAAGGTCTTTGAGGAGAGAGGTAGGAGAGTCAGAGGCGGGGAAAGAGATATGATGATAGAAGTGAGTGAAGGAGAGGGAGAGAGGGAGAGAGAGGGGGAGAGAGGGGGAGAGAGAGAGGGAGGGAGGGGGAGGGGAAGAGGGAGAGGGAGAGGGAGAGGGAGTGGGAGAGGGAGAGGGAGAGGGAGAGGGAGAGGGAGAGGGAGAGGGAGAGGGAGAGATTGATTTGAAGATGCTTTGCTGCTGGCATTGAAGATGGAGGAAGGTGTCATGAGCTAAGGGACACAGGTGACCACTAAAAGCTAGAAAAGGCAAGGCAACAGATTCTCCCCCAGATCCTCCATTAGGAAGGCAGGAATGATGAACCATTTTGGACTTTTTCCATTGTTTTAAGCCACTAAATCTGTGGAAATCTGGTACAGCATCAGCAGGAAACTAATACGGGAACAAACAGGAAGATTAAAAATTCAATCTTACGACTGTTGAATTTGCGTACCTGGGGTTCACCTACTTGGAATTCACACGAAAGCGAGAGTAAAACATGTTGAATTGGGAGTCTGCAGTATATAGGTCATGGTGACGCCAAGGGGCTGAAAGGGGTTATCACTAGGAGCGAGAACCAGAAAGTGGCTGGAGCTACACCCTAGCAAAGAGCAACCTTGAAGGATTTCACAAAGGAAAAGGGATCAGCTACAGAAATGAGGAGGTGGTGGGAGGGAAACTTCGAGGGCGCCGTGTCACAAAAGCCTGGGTGAGATGCCTAGCAAGGCAACTGTCAGTGAAGTTAAAGTCTATCTGAGGCCAGGTGGGAAGAGCTCAGAAAAGAAGGCGCTGGACTTGACAATATGGCGGGTCTTTGGTGACGTTGGCAAAAGTAGCTTCAGTAAAGCTGTGGGATGGAAGCCAGATCAGGTGGAAGAGTGAATGGGAGATGGGGAAGTAGAGACAATGGCAGTCCATGATTTCTAGGAGGTTCTCCTGAAAGTTGGGTGAACAGCAGGGTGAGAACTGGGTGGGTTGAGGGAGAAGTATTTGAGTACTTGCTTGGTTGCTACTTTTTGAAGTTGGGGGTTATCTGAGCATGTTGTAGACGGAGGGGTAAGATATTAAAGTGGAAGAAAGAAGAGGGAATGATGGATAAAGGCTGAATTCTCTGGAAGCCTCCATTTTAAGAGTAACAATTTCAAGAGAGCCCATCTTTATTCATGTGTTTACTGTGAACACACAACATGAGACCAACTCCCAAAAGTCTTTCAAATGTCCATTAGCTGAGAAAGTGAGATGTCTTCACAATTCTGTGGTTTTCACAACTTATCTCATGAATTTCTACCCATCACCAGGGCTCTGATGGTGGGAGGGGTGTGGAGGGGTGGAGAATTGAAAGTAGGGTTTTTATTTGTATACGTTGCAGGGAGCATCAGAAATAAGAAAAAAAAAAAAACTTAATCCAGGCACTTGGTCCTAAATAGAGAGAGAAATCTTCTACTTTGTTTTGGGAGTTATACTAAACGAATTGTTGAAACATTCATTTCAGCCAGGAGCATATTGTTAAATACAGTTTGGGAGGAGAGAAGCAATGAATCCAATCAGATTCAAAGAAACATAGATGAAGGAAGTAACAATAAGTTCCTGAGTTCCTTTATACCAGGTTGAGTGTTTATAGTTTAAGCTGAGAACTGAATATTGAAATGGCCTACATAAGTAAAAAAAAAAAAGTAGTTTTTAAAAATATCAAATCTCCTTTAGTTCGTGAACACAGGAGTTTTCAGTGATGTAAAATATAAACAGTGCATTTTTCACTTTTTGAAAAATATAAGGAGTAAGAGTTATATTTGAAAAATGAAATTTCCTGGCCTGTCATCATAGAAATTTGCCCTAAACACCCAGGACAGTGATACCCTAAGTGATATCCTGTGATGTACAGGTCCATTAAAAATAATACTCTCAAGATGGCTGCACTGCTGTCTGTAGGTTTAAATCTGATAGATGTGTTATGCATGTTGAACAAGAAAGGAAACCATCAAATTCCTTTTAGTGACCTCAGGAGATTGCCCAGAGCCTTTCTAGTGCATTATATGACATTCATTTGTTGTTGCTAAAATTCCCTAAGATTCCATAACTCCTGTTAAATTCAAAGGTAAAGTCACCATTTGCTTTTGTGGGTTTAAAACAGTTTCTATCTACACCTCCATAGGTACATGGTACTGAGGATGATCTTTTGGATAATTAGTAATACTTTCCATTAAGTTTGGTCAGTGTTATCTATTGTTCCTGGAAATCTGATTTTGTATATATAAAACAACAATACAGAGGGAGGAACCAAGATGGCGGAGTAGAAGGACATGCTCTCACTCCCTCTTGTGAGAACACCAGAATCACAGCTAGCTGTTGCACAGTCATCGACAGGAAGACACTGGAACTCACCAAAAAAGATACCCCACATCCAAAGACAAAGGAGAGGCCACAATGAGACTACAGGAGGGGCGCAATCACAGTAAAGATCAAATCCCATAACTGCTGGGTGGGTGATTCACAGACTGGAGAACACTTATACCACAGAGGTACACCCACTGGAGTGAAGGTTCTGAGCCCCACGTCAGGCTTCCCAACCTGGGGGGTCCAGCAATAGGAGGAGGAATTCCTAGAGAATCAGACTTTGGATCCTAGTGGGATTTGATTGCAGGACTTTGACAGGACTGGGGGAAACAGAGACTCCACTCTTGGAGGGCACACACAAAGTAGTGTGCGCATCGGGACCCAGGGGAAGGAGCAGTGACCCCAGGGGAGACTGAACCTGACCTACCTGCTAGTGTTGGAGGGTCTCCTGCAGAGGCAGTGGCTGGCTGTGGCTCACCATGGGGAAAAAGACACTGGCAGCAGAAGTTCTGGGAAGTACTCCTTGGCGTGAGGCCTCCCAGAGTCTGTCATTAGCCCCAACAAAGAGCCCAGGTAGGCTCCAGTGTTGGGTTGCCTCAGGCCAAACAACCAACAGGAAGGGAATCCAGTCCCACCCACCAACAGTCAAGTGGATTAAAGTTTTACTAAGCTCTGCCCACCAGAGCAAGAGTCACCTCTACCCACCACCAGTACCTCCCACCAGGAAACTTACACAAGACCTTAGATAGCCTCATCCGCCAGAGGGCAGACAGCAGAAGCAAGAAGAACTACAATCCTGCAGCCTGTGGAACAAAAACCACATCCACAGAAAGATAGACAAGATGAAAAGGCAGAGGGCTACGTACCAGATGAAGGAACAAGATAAAACCCCAGAAAAACAACTAAATGAACTGGAGATAGGCAACCTTCCAGAAAAAGAATACAGAATAATGATAGTGAAGATGATCCAGGACCTCGGAAAAAGAATGGAGGCAAACATCGAGAAGATGCAAGAAATGTTAAAAAAAAAACTTAGAAGAATTAAAGAACAAACAAACAGAGATGAACAATACAATAACTTAAATGAAAACTACACTAGAAGGAATCAATAGCAGAATAACTGAGGCAGGATAAGTGACCTGGAAGACAGAATGGTGGAATTCACTGCTGCGGAACAGAATAAACAAAAAAGAATGAAAGGAAATGAAGACAGCCTAAGGACCTCTGGGACAACATTAAACACACAACATTCGCATTAGAGGGGTCCTCGAAGGAGAAGAGAGAGAGAAAGGACCAGAGAAAATATTTGAAGAGATTATAGTCAAAAATTTCCCTAACATGGGAAAGGAAATAGCCATCCAAGTCCAGGAAGCGCAGCGAGTCTCATACAGGATAAACCCAAGGAGAAACACACCAAGACACATAGTAATCAAATTGGCAAAAATTAAAGACAAAGAAAAATTACTGAAAGCAGCAAGGGAAAAACGACAAATAACATACAAGGGAACTCCCATAAGGTTAACAGCTGATTTCTCAGCAGAAACTCTGCAAGCCAGAAGGGAGTGGCATGATACACTTAAAGTGATGAAAGGGAAGAACCTACAACCAAGATTAGTCTACCCAGCAAGGATCTCATTCAGATTCGATGGAGAAATCAAAAGCTTTACAGACAAGCAAATGCTAAGAGAATTCAGCACCACCAAACCAACTCTACAACAAATGCTAAAGGAACTTCTCTAAGTGGGAAACACAAGAGAAGAAAAGGACCTACAAAAACAAACCCAGAACAATTTAAGGAAATGGTAACAGGAACATACATATCAATAATTACCCTAAACGTGAATAGATTAAATGCTCCAACCAAAAGACACAGGCTTGCTGAATGGATACAAAAACAAGACCCATATATATGCTGTCTACAAGAGACCCACTTCAGACCTAGGGACACATAGAGCCTGAAAGTGAGGGGATGGAAAAAGATATTCCATGCAACTGGAAATCAAAAGAAAGCTGGAGTAGCAATGCTCATATCAGATAAAATAGACTTTAAAATAAAGACTGTTACAAGAAACAAGGAAGGACACTACATAATGATCAAAGGATCAATCCAAGAAGAAGATATAACAATTATAAATACATATGCACCCAACATAGGAGCACCTCAATACATAAGGCAACTGCTAACAGCTATAAAAGAGGAAATCGACAGTAACACAGTAAGAGTGGGGGACTTTAACACCTCACTTACACCAATGGACAGATCATCCAAAATGAAAATAAAGAAGGAAACAGAAGCTTTAAATGACACAACAGACCAGATAGATTTAATTGATATTTATAGGACATTCTATCCCAAAACAGCAGATTACACTTTCTTCTCAAGTGCGCACGGAACATTCTCCAGGATAGATCACATCTTTGGTCACAAATCAAGCCTCAGTAAACTTAAGAAAACTGAAATCATATCAAGCGTCTTTTCTGACCACAAGGCTACGAGATTAGAAATGAATTACAGGGAAAAAAACGTAAAAAACACCAACACAGGGAGGCTAAACAATACGTTACTAAATAACCAAGAGATCACTGAAGAAATCAAAGAGGAAATCAAAAAATACCTAGAGACAAATGACAATGAAAACACGACGTTCCAAAACCTATGGGATGCAGAAAAAGCAGTTCTAAGAGGGAAGTTTATAGCTATACAAGCCTACCTCAAGAAACAAGAAAAATCTCAAATAAACAATGTAACCATACACCTAAAGGAACTAGAGAAAGAAGAACAAACAAAACCCAAAGTTAGCAGAAGGGGAGAAATCATAAAGATCAGAGCAGAAATAAACAAAATAGAAACAAAGAAAACAACAGCAAAGATCAATAAAACTAAAAGCTGCTTCTTTGAGAAGATAAACAAAATTGATAAACCATTAGCCAGATTCATCAAGAAAAAGAGGGAGAGGACTCAAATCAATAAAATTAGAAATGAAAAAGGAGAAGTTACAACAGACACCGCAGAAATACAAAGCATCCTAAGAGACTACTACAAGCAACTCTATGCCAATAAAATGGACAACCTGGAAGAAATGGACACATTCTTAGAAAGGTATAACCTTCCAAGACTGAACCAGAAGAAATAGAAAATATGAACAGACCAATCACAAGCAATGAAACTGAAACTGTGATTAAAAATCTTCCAACAAACAAAAGTCCAGGACCAGATGGCTTCACAGGTGAATTCTATCAAACATTTACAGAACAGCTAACACCCACCCTTCTCACACTCTTCCAAAAATTGCAGAGGAAGGAACACTCCCACACTCATTCTATGAGGCCACCATCACCCTGATGCCAAAACCAGACAAAGATACTACAAAAAAAAAGAAAATTACAGACCAATATCACTCATGAATATAGATGCAAAAATCCTCAACAAAATACTAGCAAACAGAATCCAACAACACATTAAAAGGATCATACACCATGATCAAGTGGGATTTATCCCAGGGACGCAAGGATTCTTCAATATATGCAAATCAATCAATGTGATAAACCATATTGACAAATTGAAGAATAAAAACCATATGATCATCTCAATAGATGCAGAAAAAGCTTTGGACAAAATTCAACACCCATTTCTGATAAAAACTCTCCAGAAAGTGGGCATAGAGGGAACCTACCTCAACATAATAAAGGCCATATACAACAAACCCACAGCAAACATCATTCTCAATGGTGAAAAACTGAAAGCATTTCCTCTAAGATCAGGAACGAGACAAGGATGTCCACTCTCACCACTATTATTCAACATAGTCTTGGAAGTCCTAGCCACGGCAATCAGGGAAGAAAAAGAAATAAAAGGAATACAAACTGGAAAAGAAGAAGTAAAACTGTCTCTGTTTGCAGATGACATGATACTATACAGAGAGAATCCTAAAAATACCACCAGAAAACTACTAGATCCAATCAATGAATTTGGTAAAGTTGCAGGATACAAAATGAATGCACAGAAATCTCTTGCATTCCTATACACTAGTGATGAAAAATCTGAAAGAGAAATTAAGGAAACACTCCCATTTACCACTGCAACAAAAAGAATAAAATACCTAGGAATAAACCTACCTAGGGAGACAAAAGACCTGTATGTAGAAAACTATAAGACACTGATGAAAGAAATTAAAGATGATACCAACAGATGGAGAGATATACCATGTTCTTGGATTGGAAGAATCAATATTGTGAAAATGACTGTAGGACCCAAAGCAATCTACAGATTCAGGGCAATCCCTATCAAATTACCAAATGGCATTTTTTACGGAACTAGAATGAAAAATCTTAAAATTTGTATGGAGACACACAAGACCCCGAATAGCCAAAGGAGTCTTGAGGGGAAAAAACGGAGCTGGAGGAATCAGACGCCCTGACTTCAGACTATACTACAAAGCTACAGTAATCAAGACAATATGGTACTGGCATAGAAACATAGAAATAGAAACATAGATCAATGGAACAAGATAGAAAGCCCAGAGATTAATCCATGCACCTATGGTCAACTAATCTATGACAAAGGAGGCAAGGATATACAACGAAGAAAAGACAGTCTCTTCAATAAGTGGTGCTTGGAAAACTGGACAGCTACATGTAAAAGAATGAAATTAGAACACTCCCTAACACCACACACAAAAATAAACTCAAAATGGATTAGAGACCTAAATGTAAGACCGGACACTATAAAACTCTTAGAGGAAAACATAGGAAGAACACTCTTTGACATATATCACAGCAAGATCTTTTTTGATCCACCTTCTAGAGTAATGGAAATAAAAACAAAAATAAACAAATGGGACCTAATGAAACTTCAAAGCTTTTGCAAAGCAAAGGAAATCATAAACAAGACGAAAAGACAACCCTCAGAATGGGAGAAAATATTCACCAGTGAATTAACGGACAAAGGATTAATCTCCAAAATATATAAACAGCTCATGCTGCTCAATATTAAAGAAACAAACAACCCAATCCAAAAATGGGCAGCAGACCTAAATAGACATTTCTCCAAAGAAGACATACAGATTGCCAAGAAGCACATGAAAAGCTGCTCAACATCACTAATTATTAGAGAAATGCAAATCAAAACTACAATGAGGTGTCACCTCACACCAGTTAGGATGGGCATCATCAGAAAATCTACAAACAACAAATGCTGCAGAGGGTGTGGAGAAAAGGGAATCCTCCTGCACTGTTGGTGGGAATGTAAATTGATACAGCCACTGTGGAGAACAGTATGGAGGTTCCTTAAAAAACTACAAATAGAATTACCATATGACCCAGCAATCCCACTACTGGGCATATACCCAGAGAAAACCATAATTCAAAAAGACACATGCACCCCAATGTTCATTGCAGCACTATTTACAATAGCGAGGTCCTGGAAGCAACCTAAATGCCCATCTACAGACGAATGGATAAAGAAGTTGTGATACACACATACAATGGAATATTACTCAGCCATGAAAAGGAAAAAACTTGAGACATTTTTTGAGACGTGGATGGATCTAGAGACTGTCATACAGAGTGAAGTAAGTCAGAAAGAGAAAAACAAATATCGTATATTATCGCATGTGTGTGGAACCTAGAAAAATGGTACAGATGAACTGGTTTACAGGGGTGAAGTTGAGACACAGATGTAGAGAACAAACCTATGGACACCAAGCGGGGGAAAGCTGCGGTGGGGTGGGGGTGGTGGTGTGCTGAATTGGGCGATTGGGATTGACAGGTATACACTGATGTGTATAAAACTGATGACTAATAAGAACCTGCTGTATAAAAAAATGAATAAAATAAAATTCAAAAATTAAAAAAAACAACACAGTGAGATCTCAAAACTTTAAAAACAACAACAACAAGAATACATTTTTCTGGGGCTTCCCTGGTGGCGCAGTGGTTGAGAGTCCGCCTGCCGATGCAGGGGACACGGGTTCGTGCCCTGGTCTGGGAGGATCCCACATGCCGCGGAGCGGCTGGGCCCGTGAGCCATGGCTGCTGAGCCTGCGCATCCGGAGCCTGTGCTCCGCAACGGGAGAGGCCACAACACTGAGAGGCCCGCGTACCGCAAAAAAAAAAGAATACATTTTTCTAAAACTGGTTATAATTTGACTTCTTGGATTCAGAAAGTACTTTGGTATCTTTCACCGCTTCAATGTTGTTGTTATGAGCAATTGTCATTTTTATATATAGTACTTTAGACATACTAGGTTTGTACGGCATTCTCTAGATGTTGCTTTTCTACAAAATAAATTCCCCGTGTCAGCTTGGAAAAAAAAAGAGATGAAGATGTTGTATAAAGTCCTCAAGGTGTTTCAAGAACTCTGAACCATTTAGAATGAACGTATACACACTAATATATATAATAGATAATCAACAAGGACCTACTATATAGCACAGGGAACTCTACTCAGTATTCTGTAATAACCTATATGGGAAAAGAATTTGAAAAAGAATGGATATATGTATATGTATAATTGAATCACTTTGCTGTACACCTGAAACTAACATAACATTGTAAATCAACTATACTCCACTATGAAATAATAATAATAATAAAAAAAGAACTCTGAACCACTCCTAAATCTGCGAGCTACACAGTACTTTTCCTAGGTGCTTTGGATTGCTGGAATATTGTTTATCTGTGCCATTTTAAATGTCCATTCCACACACACACAGATAATCATCCTAGGAGTCGCTCACCCAACAGGATGCTTTTCTGATGTGTGTGTAATAATGCCTTATAAAGTACACCTCTGAGACAAGAGTCCACTAATATCCTAAAGAAAAAGCACAGAGATGAACGCGGCTTCAGTGTGATCTGAGGGATAACAAAAAGGGTTTATATCGGCTTCTCGGTGGAAAGTGCTGGGGGCGCCTTTTGTGTTTCCTGTTTTGGTGAGTGCCATTGCCGCTGTTCCAGTGCCTCAGGATCGAAACCACCAAGTCATCATTACAACTCTCCTCTTCCTCACACCCCGCAACCAATTAGCTGCCCAATCCAGTTGATTCTATGACCTCAACGTGTCTGGCATCTGACCCCTCCCGTCTGCCGCCCATAGTTCCTTCTGCCTGGATTCTGTCATGGCCTTGGTATGGGCAGCGTCCTTTCCCCATCACTCCTCTCTACCGCCACCACATTTCTCTTCCTATGATTTGGATGATATAATTTCCTGGCTTACAAGCCAGGAGGAATCACTATTACGAACAGCATGAAGTGCAGGATTCTGAAGCTGATTCAAAGTGTATCAGTATATGGTCCGGGGACCAGTGTGGTTCACCATGGGGGGACAGAGACAAATAGGGAGCAATCACTGAGAAACCTCTCTAGACATTCTTTCCTGTTTTCCTATATTTGTTCTGATTCTATTCATTGAAATGTAATTACATGTCTGTTGCATCTGCTAATGTAGTTTTCAAGTTTGTAAATTTAAAAAATATTTTAATACCTTTTTTCTAGTAACTCAGTTTTACTCTTGAAAAACATATGTATCAACAGACCACACACTGACAACTTAAAGCTGATTGTGAAGCACTGTTCTACAATGGTGTTACACCAAGTGTGGTTCCTGAACTGGCAGCATCCCCATCATCTGGGAGCTCATTAGAAAAGCAGAATTTCAGGTCCCGCCCCAGACTTACCAACTCAGAATCTCTGGGAGTGGATACCGGAAGCCTGTGTTTTAACAAGCCCTCCAGGTGCTGGCTAACATTTGAGAGGCACTGATTAACAATCTTTCCACTGCTCCTTCAACCCCCTGCAGCCCCTGGTGGCTATGAAACACTTCAAATGTGGCTACTACAACTGAGAAACAATCTTTAACTTTATTTAGTTTGACTGAAATCTACATAGCCACATGCACCCCCTGGCTGCCATACTGGACAGCACTGGTCTATTCCCTATACTCTAACCTTAAATGGACAGCTGCAGTGCCACCTCTGTGCCATATTTTTAAGCTTTTCAGTCCACCGAGGAAGAATTGTTTTCCAACCCCAGCACCCTCACAGTAATCTATTAAATTTCACCCATCTTTCAATATTTTCAACTCTTCCAAGAAGACCTCCAGGGTCTTCTTTATTTAACTTAACTTCCCTCCTTGTTTTCTTTTTACGGTGTTTTTCTTTTTAATTCTCTTATAGAACTTATTACTCTCTGTTTTGTGCCCAAGTTATTTAGGGATGGGTTTGTCCTCCCCCAGATGGAGAGATGCTAGTTTCATCACCTTTAATCCCACAACAACGCCTACACGGTACTTTGCAAATGGGAGACATTCATCAACCATGTAATTGAATTAAACCTCCATGAAACCAGAGAGAAAAGTCTTCAACACCAACAATGCATCCTAGTGTTCTTAGAAGTCAAGACAGGATGAATTGGAAGACTGGGATTGACATATATACAATAATATGTATAAAATAGGTAACTAATAAGAACCTGCTGTATAAAAAATAAATAAAATAAAATTCAAAAATAAAAAAACAAAACAAACAAAATGTTAACATATACAATTTAGTTTAGAATAGGAAAAATGTTAAAGTCATGGTGAAGCATTTGTCACAGGATCAAAATCCATTGTTATAAAAATAAACACAGTGCCTGCCTCATCATTTCTTTAGCAGCAGGAAAGCATTTTCCCTTGGCCTCCATCCTCTACCTCCATCAGAACTGTTCCTTAACTAAATTTGAGATTAGAAACAGACTTGTAGCTTTTTAAAAAAAATGCCGCTGCCATATTCCTGGTGATAGAAAAGCAGTTTTCCTGTCAATTTCATGAAAGATATTAACGTTCTGACTGGATCAACATTTTGCTACAAATAAAAAAGGTAATCTTTATCTTTACAGAAAAGGTGAGGAGAAAACACAACTCATTCTGCTTTATTTCAGAGTTCTATGCTTGATCCTGTTCTTCCAAAGCTATAAAATTAAAATACAAGAAATTAACCACACCAAACCAAACGTTAGGGTGGTTAATAATTAAGTATATTCTGCCATCAATGTAATGAACCTCAATAGACTTTTATACGGATTACATACCCACAATGACTCACAAATACAGCACCACAAAGAACTTACACTTCACAATGCCCTCACAGAAAAGTGAATGGGAAACGCATGTTACTTTCCAGCAATGGGAATTGGCAGCATTCATATTACATTTGAAAACCTGAATGTCAAATACAATTGACAGTTTTTGGAGTGCCTTTCATTATGGGAACTCACCAACTAACATCAATGCCAACTCCCCTTGCAAGTTGTATTTTCAAAATTTTTACACTGTCTGATTGTGGCATGGTAGAAAAGCGCACGAATCAACAAGCTCCAAGTGTCCACATGTGACACATCTGATGCTCTTCTCAATCTGTTCTGAGAAACCTGGAAGAATGCAGGTTTCTAGACAATACTTTCTAATTTATTGTGGGCACTAATTTAGATGAAGAATAGGCTGGTAGTCCAAGATAAGATAATATATCTCAATAACCCACCATTTATTAGAACATAATGGCAAAAATATTTTAAGACGTGAATTAATGAAAAAAAGATATCACGGTACAAAAAATATATTCCTAGCTATGTAAAAACAAGTAAATATATGTGAAAATACAGAAAAATAACTCCTAACTGTTAAAACTGGTTTCCCTTGAGTAAGTAATGGTCGTGGGGCAATGAGGAATATATTTTTCATCAATCTACTTTATGTATTTTTGCTAGTTTGAATATTTTGTAACAAGAATGTTTCCATATACTACGTGTATAACCAAAAGTAATAATTATTTTAAGAAAATAACAAAAACATTCTATTTAAAGAAAAGCAAAAGAAATATTTTTTTTCCTGACAGAAGATTTTCTCCTAAAATGTAGTATAACCCAGAGCAAGTTCTTAAAAAATGTTTTGTTAGGAAAACATAATAAAAAATTAAACAGGGCTCCCTAATGAACTGTGATTAACTCTTATTAATGATAATGAATATTTATATAGTGCTTTATAGTTTAGAAATTATACTTCACATTCATTATCACAGTTATTAACTTAATGGTGAGACAGATTTCACCATCATCATTTTACAGATGAGGAAACTGAAACTCAGGGATGTTGAACTATTTGGCTGTTACCACCCAGGTCATAAGTGGCAGGTCCAGAATTTGATCCAAATTCTGACTCCAAAGCTCAGGTGTCAGCCACCATACTCCCTCAACTCAAGGAGATACAGCTCAGAGAAACTGACTAACTGAACCTGATTAGAGAAGTTAAACAACAGAATCTAGGCAATTAATGACTTTGTAAAGTTTAATGGATTTATTTGAAGCAATTCTGTATGAAATAGTAATATTTTATACAGCCTAAACAGTCTTTAATAACTTCCCTCCATACTCCTTCTAGCGATCCTTTCTTTAATTAGAAGAACCAGCAGTGGGAGAGAATGACTTAAGTTTCCCTGGATCCCAATCCCATGCTCATGGTTGTATCACATTTTAGGTCCATTCATTGTTCATTCACTTGTTCCACAAATATGTATTGATCTCCCCATGCGTTGCTTATTATGTGTGCAGGAAATGGTGTCAGAGAGAAGAATGAGGCATCATCCCTATTTCTGGGGAACCCCACACTCCTGGGAAAATAGGTAGAAAATAATAACCCCATGTGAAAGAAAGAAGGGCAATACCAGTGTATGTGCTGACCTGAAGTAGTTCTCAAGAGGGGTGACTGTGCCACCCAGGGGATGTTCAACAATATCTGGACACAGGTTGGTGGTCACACTTGGGGAAGTAGCATGTAGTAGGCAGAAGCCTGAGATGCTGCTAAACATCCTATAAAGCATAGGACAGCCTCCATGGCAAAGGACTATCTGGTCCAAAATGCTAACAGTGCCAAGGTTTAGAAATACTTTGCTATAGCATATTACTCTTTCCAGATTTTAAGTGAGGAAATTTACATCAGCTAAACAGAAGAATTTATAATTCCACAATAATGAGTGCATTAAAAATGTAAGTCATCTATTCTTTTTTTTTTTTTTTTGCGGTACACGGGCCTCTCACCGTTGTGGCCTCTCCCGTTGCAGAGCACAGGCTCCGGACGTGCAGGCTCAGCGGCCATGGCTCACGGGCCCAGCCGCTCCGCGGCATGTGGGATCTTCTCGGACCGGGGCACGAACCCGTGTCCCCTGCATCGGCAGGCAGACTCTCAACCACTGAGCCACCAGGGAAGCCCATCTATTCTTGAATAAATGCCCTAATCCTATCTTTATCTGTCTGTGGGATTAAGACAAAGGATAACTTTTCTAGAAGTGGGCTAATAATACCTAAGAGGATTCTCCATCTTTAAGGGAATGAATTCCTATTCTTTTGCCCCACCCTTGGCCAGGCTCCCATCATCTCTCCCTTCTGAGACTGTTGTGCACCAGGATCAGATTGTCTTCTGTTCGGCCCTCTTAACAGATCCCCACTGCACTGGGAGCAACATTCAACCTGGCTTCAACACCAACAAGGTGCCTGTGACCTGGACCCTGACGACCTCGCACCGCCACCTTGTTCCCTCTGCTTTAGCCACAATGATCCCAACTCAGAGGCTTCCCATATTCTGTTTCCTCTAAAGCTCCTCCCCCACCACTAAGTCCTCAAGCTTCACATCATGACCTAAACAGCATGCCGGCAAAAAGGCTTTCCCTAACTTCCCATTTCCTCTCATCCTCTCCTTCCTTATCCATGCTCCCTGCTTCTCCGCCCTACTCTGTGCTCCTTGCCCCTGTGGCTCTGTATAACTGAAGCACCGTTGCTAGCGGGCTCCGGGTTGGATTCAGCCAGCGGGAAGCATCAGTAAGAGATCTGAGGGCTGGAGGAGATGGACATCCAGCTATTTCAACCTCCTTTCCTACTTAGGTGCCATTCTGGGAGAGTTCCTCCTGGTAGCACCCCGGGTCCTGCTCTCATTAAGCCCTGGTGCCACATTCTGTCCCCTTATCCACTTTAGCTGATATGAGTTTCTGGTTAAGGTGGCATCGCTCCTGTGTCCCCTTCACCGCCCTCACCTCTGCAAGTGGGCCCTTCATTAACAAATTTTCGTCTGAACCATCTAAAGTGAATCTTGTTACTGGCCAGCACTTGGACATTCATACACCTCAATCTAAATCAGTACAGATTCTTCGGATTATTTTTCATACAGCTACTTCCACAGCCCCCGGGCATTTCTCCTCTGAGCTTGTATCATATTTTATCAATGCGCACATGGGTGGTTGTATTTTGATTCTTCGTGTACTATCTGTCGCCTGACCCAACACAATTACGTATGTTCGACAGGGATCATGGCTGTTTGGTTAATGACAGTTGAATGGATGAATTAAATGGCAGGCCATGTCATCATTGAAGACAGACACCTGAGATTGTCAGGAAATAAATCACTATTAAAAAACAATGTTAATATAAGGAATTTATGGATGAATAAAACAACATATGTGAAGGAAAATGCTTGAAGCTTTAACTACCTTCATGCACGGAGTCAACTGACATTTGTCCAGCACCTTGCAGTGCCACATAGAGGCATGAAAAGGAAACTGTCTATTTTCTCAAAGGCTTAGAGGCCAATGGGGAAGACAGAAATGTAAAGGTAATGGGGCACCTGAGACACTTGAGCCAGGGGCACAGTAGGGTCAAGAAAGAGACTGCTATCAAAGGGGGACGATTTACAAGGGAGGCATCTGGAAATAAAAGAAAAAAATTAAGAGCACGTTTCAGTTTTGTTCAGAAAACACGATGGCTCGTAGGACCGTAAATTCTTTGTCCCTCAAATTCAGGAAGGAAGAGAAGGAAGTAACATCCATGCCAAAAGGTTGCTTTGGGGTAACGTCTCAGCCCAGATAAAAGCGTCCAGTTCACACTGGCAGGCGAAGATGCAACGACATGAAAATTGCCTGCGTTTTACTACAAGACTCCAAACGTGGGTTCTGATCATAATGGAAACCCAAATGGTGCAATCGTGGAAGCCTCCAGCTAGAGTTCCTGCATTTTCTGAGCTGAGAAAGGTTTAAGTAATTTACTCGCTGTCAAGTTTGATACACGTGTGTGCCACTGGGTGGTATGTATGGGTGTGTGTGATTACAATATGACATTTATAATCCTCAAGGTAACAGTTATGTTCACTAACATTCTTTCTGTCTTGAAATATTAAGAAATAGCCTAACATCTTTTTTCATTGAAGGAATACTTTTTTTACCCTCCTGTCTACAGGAAAACAATTATATCAACAAATGATTTTCTCATCTTCATGATTCTTGTCGATGAGTTGCCCCAGTCCAGAGAGGTCATGATGAGTCACAAATCATTCTGATTAGAAGCAAATAAACACTTAGGTCCTGTCGTCCGTCAGACGTTAGAACAGGGGTTGGCAAACTTTTGTTATAAAGGTCAGCTAGTAAATATTTTAGGGTTTGTGAGCCATATGGTCTCTTTCAACAATTCAACATGGTCATCATAACATGAAAACAGCCACAGACAAGATGTACATGAATGGGCATGGCTGTGTTCCAATCAAACTTTAGTTACAAAAAGAGACGGCAAGCCAGATTTGGCCTCTGGGCTACAGTTTGCCAGCCCTGCACCAGGCTACACAGAAGGAAAGGGAAAAAACGAACTGGGAACAAGGGAGACAGCTCCAAAACAAGTGGGAAAAATAGAATCATTGATGCAAACACTGCAGTGGTACCAAGGAGAGAATGCTCTAGTTGTAAGATATACTAAGAGAATGATAATAAATCAATAAACTCTGACCTGCCACGTGAGAAAATAAAACTAATCGGTAGAATTTCCTACCAACTATAACTACTGTGCAAAAAAATCCTATTCTGACAAATATAAATAAATATATAGCTCAGACATAGGAGCTAACTGTAACGTAGATAAGCCTTGAAAACATGATGCTTGGTGAAAGAAGCCAGACACAAGAGGCCACATATTGTACGATTCCACTTAGACGAAACGTCCAGAAGAGGCAAATCCAGAGACAGAAGGCAGATGAGTGGTTGCCAGGTGCTGGGGAGGAGGGAACGGGGAGCGACTGCTAGTGGGCACAGGCTTTCTTCTGGGGCTGATGGAAATGTTCGGAATTAGACAGTTGTAATGGTGGCACACCTCTGTGACTGTACCAAAAAACCCACTGAATTGGACACTTTAAAGAGTGAACTTTATGACATATGAATTATATCTCAATTTTTAAAAAGGGAGCAGGACATTCTCACTGAATGCCTCCATCTTTCCAGAGGGCAATATGATGCAATATATTGGGTTGGCCAAAAAGTTTGTTCGGGTTTTTCCGTAAGATGTTACGGAAAAACCCGAGCGACCCTTTTGGCCAACCCAATATATTAAAAGTCCTACAAATGTGAGAAGCGAAAGAGAAAGAGGAGCTAAGGAGATGTGGAAACGGAAAAGCAGCAAATCAATCAATCAATCATGTCAGCAACTGGGATGGTCCTCTGTATATCAAGTCGAACACAAAAGGGCGTCTACCACGTCCTGAGAGCAATTAAAAGGTAATACTTCACCCTTCCACCTGCCTGCAAAGTGGCCATGGATGTGCGATCTGTTTACCTGAGTTAACAACACATTTGCCGGGACACAAGATGATTATCGCTGGGCACTGGGCTGGGAGCTTTTTAGGCTCTGCTGATCGTTCCCAGGGTTCCGCAGGGTATGCGTTCTAAATTCCATTTCGCAGATGAGCAAACGAATTGTCAAAGGCCATGCTCTTTCCCCCATCCCTCCTGATCTCTCAGATCTCACGTGGGTGGTGCCTCTAGCAGGAGGTGGGTGTCAGCCTGCCCCTCACTTCCTGAATGTTCCCCAGCTGTGTTCTTTCCCCGAAGGGGGGTGCAGACGAGGCCCTGCAAACCAGTTCACAATATCGCCATCTGGTGCTCAGCAGCGGGCTCGCAGCTGGCTTTCCTGCTCTTTCCCCTGCCATAACTGCCACAGGGATCTATTTAAATCTTCAAACAGCCCAGTCCAAAAATGGCAGAAGGCCTAAATAGACATTTCTCCAAAGAAGATATACAGATGGCCCACAAACACATGAAAGAATGCTCAACGTCATTAATCATTAGAGAAATGCAAATCAAAACTACAATGAGATATCACCTCACACCAGTCAGAATGGCCATCATCAAAAAATCTAGGAACAATAAATGCTGGAGAGGGTGTGGAGAAAAGGGAACCCTCTTACACTGCTGGTGGGAATGTAAATTGATACAGCCACTATGGAGAACAGTATGGAGGTTCCCTAACAAACTACAAATAGAACTACCATACGACCCAGCAATCCCATTACTGGGCATATACCCTGAGAAAACCATAATTCAAAAAGAGTCATGTACCAAACTGTTCATTGCAGCTCTATTTACAATAGCCTGGAGATGGAAACAACCTAAGTGTCCATCATCGGATGGATGGATAAAGAAGATGTGGCACATATATACAATGGAATATTACTCAGCCATAAAAAGAAACGAAATTGAGTTATTTGTAGTGAGGTGGATGGACCTAGAGTCTGTCATACAGAGTGAAGTAAGTCAGAAAGAGAAAAACAAATACTGTATGCTAACACATATATATGGAATCTAAGGGGAAAAAAAAAGGTCATGAAGAACCTAGGGGTAAGATGGGAATAAAGATGCAGATCTACTAGAGAATGGACTTGAGGATATGGGGAGGGAGAAGGGTAAGCTGGGACAAAGTGAGAGAGAGGCATGGACATATATACACTACCAAACGTGGGAAGCAGCCTCATAGCACAGGGAGATCAGCTCGGTGCTTTGTGACCACCTAGAGGGGTGGGATAGGGAGGGTGGGAGGGAGGGAGATGCAAGAGGGAAGAGATCTGGGAACATATGCATATGTATAGCTGATTCACTTTGTTATACAGCAGAAACTAACACACCATTGTAAAGCAATTATACTCCAATACAGATGTAAAAAATAAAAATCTTCAGTCATCTCATGTCCCTGTCCCCCCACTAACTCCAGCTTAAAAAGTCAAGCTCTTCACCCAGACTTAGAAGGGCCCAGACTCCCTGGCTCCTCGGCTAGCACCCGTGCCGCATCCTGCCCTTGCCCTTTGTGCATCAGCCTATGGGCCTTCCTTCACATCAAGCCTCAGGGCTTGGCCCGGCTGGTCCCTCTGCCTGGAATGCCCCTCCCACGCTGCGTCCTCCTTCAGGTCACGTCCCACAGAGACTGTCTTTGTCTACTGTTCCCAAGTAGCAACAACGCTTCAATTCCTTTCTTCTTTCCTCTTTCCTTTCTTTCCTTCCTCCTTCCATAGAATGTAAGCTCTTCGAGAACACGAACTCTGTGCTGTTCACTGAAGGATCACCTGTCCCAGCCCATTGAAGGCACTCAATTATTTGTTGAAAGAATTAATGGATGAGGATGAAACCTGGCAAAGGTCCTATGTTTAGCTAATGATTAAAGATGGAAATCCCACAGCACACAGCCTTGCCTCTGCGGAGCGCTAACCAATAAATGGGAGTTCTAATGACCACAGACTTCAGAAGGTCCTCATCAACACCGACCATTTACAACTGCCCTCACCCCCAAAGTTCCATGTCTGAGACAAGTTTCTGCCTGGAGAGAGTTTTTATGACAGACTCATAAAGCCCTGAATCATGTGGTTTACAGGGAAAGTGCTAACGCAGTCGTAATTACATTGGTGTGAGCACACTGGCATCGAAATGTAGCTACATAGACACAGGCATTTAAGAGGGATCAGCTGCTCCCGACACAAGATCAACCGCCACAGAGAAACCAGTGAGCAGCTCAGGAACGTGAACTGAGTGACTGAAGGTGACAAACCCTATAAATCAGCGAGTAAAATGACACTTTGCACCGACACCTCGGAGTAACCAGCTCACTACCCAGAGAGCTATGCATTGGGGGGAAACCTATAAGTCATGGATACCACGTGCCCCGATACGGTGACTGCCATTCCTTTTTTGTTTAATTAACCCAAACACAAAAGAAACATAAACATCAGTCCGTGGGTGATTTCTTTCTTTTCTCTTTGGAAGCAGATCAAGAAACAGGAAGGGACACGACTTCATTATACATTCAGCACTTACCTATGGTGTTTTTTTTTTTTTTCCTTTCTAATCTTTGAAATAACCGTTGATCCATTAAGAGACTTGAAGGTGAAAAATGTCAAGCCTTTGACCTTTTCTTAATTCACACACATACTGAGCCAGTGAAAACATACCCACACACCCACCCAGTCCATCTGCCCACAGTTAGTACTTTCCATGGCCTCCGTGACCATTCTAGAGCAAGGTTTCTCACCCGAGGCACTGCGGACATTTTGGATCAGATAATTCTGTTGGCGGCAAGGGGATGGGGGAAGGGGAGATGTCTTGTGCACTGTTCAATATTTAGCAGCCTCCCTGGCCTCCACCCACTAGATGCCAGTAGCACCCACCCGTCAGCTGTGACAACCAAAGATGCCTCCGGACATTGCCAAATGTTTCCTGGAGGGCAAAACCAACCCAGGTTGAAAACCGCTGTTCAGCCAACAAGGACCTACGGTACAGCACAGGGAACTCTACTCAATATTATGGAACAACCTAAATGGGAACAGAATTTGAAAAAGAATAGATACACGTATATGTATAGCTGAATCGCTTTGCTCTACCCATGAAACTATCACAACATTGTTAACCAACTATACTCCAATATAAAGTAAAAAGTTTAAAAAAAGCGACTGTACATAAAAAACTGGAAGAAAAAGCTCAGCAAATGTTCTCTAATTATTTTCCTCTTTCAACATAGGCTGCCACATTTTATCTCTTGGACACTATAAACTTATCAATCCAGAATGTGTACACGCATTGCCCCTGTATCATTTGTTGCTGAGTCGTGGACATTACTCAGCATCTTACTGAAATGCCAGAAGGCCAGGGCTGCTCTTGGAGGAAGACTCCTGAAATTCAATGCAGAATTTTATGCCTTCATAAAGAACTGTATGCCAAGATTACACTTTCTTAAAACAACCAGGGCCTGTAAACGCCTCTAAGACTCGGCAATATTTGCAGTTGGTGGACGGATCTCAAAACTGGTTTCAAACCAGACATTTAAAGATCATAATATTTGTACAAAGAGCTCTTTAAAGGGAAAGAAGAGAGCTGGTTTTAGTTTGAAACCAATGAAGAAATAAGTCGTCTGTCTCTGCCTTTTGCTAAAGTAACTAACCTCTCTTAATGACGATGTATTTAGATTAACAACAGAAAGAGCGGAACTAGCCCTGGTATCGGCCTTACAAGATCTTACATTCTGCAAAGGCCATTAATCAGCAAACAATCTCTAAAGACAACCTAAAGAAAATGTGTTCCAACTGCCTCATTCCCTTGTCTTGGTTATAATCCAAGAGTAAATCCTCCAAGTCTAAATCTTGCTACCCATAAAACTTCTTATCTGCCTTTACTCAGTAAAAGCCATCAACCAAATCTCTATACACTGCTTTTCCCATGGAGGAATGAGGCTGTAAGTTTGTTCACTAAAAGGCACTAGGTGGGAAGAAAGACTAAGCAAGAAATCTGCCATAAATCTTCATCAGCCTTCTTGTGTAAAGCTGACATGGATTTAGACAAAGCTTTTCTTCAGGGTTTTCATAAACTTTATTATTTGCCCAGGAATAATTTATCCTAATTGGAAAAATGCATTTTAAAAGCTGCTGACAATCGTACATGGGTTATTTCACATTACCCAGGAAGCTGACCACTGTAACACTTCTGCGGCATCGTCACACTGTCGAGGGATTTTGTTTGCTTTTACAATTTTCTTGTATGATATTTTACGGGTTTTGATTTAGCACCAGATGCACGTTTGGTATGAATGGTATAATTTCTTTAAGAGGGTGTTTACAGAGAGATGAAAAGTAGATTAGTAGCATTTTTTAATCTTTATTTCCTGATGGGTTAATGACATGCATGGTGCAAACCCCACATTTTTATTGGGGCTGAAGAGAAATATATTTGACATAATCCATTTCAATCTAACTTGTGGTTTTGCTTTAAGCCCTCGACGAATAGCTTGCATCTTGTGATCTATTTAATACCTTGCCTTTCTTATTAACAAAACCGAAACTAGGCCATGTTCAGGGTGGTCAGCTGGAAAGAATGTGGCTCATCAGAAAGGGCGGGTGTATACCCAGCATTCTTCTCGAGGAACAGCAGGGCTCCCCACAAATGTGGAGCGTGGGAGGTCTGGGCCCCGAGTCTAACTCTTGACTAGGGGCTGTTTGAACTTTTATTAATGACAATTTAAACACCCTTCCTTTCTATAGGTCTCCCATCAACTAATTCAACAGCTGTTGGGGGATCATACTGGCATCACAGATTCAGTTTAAGAGGAGTCTAAATGCTTCCAAGTCACCTTCATGTAATTTCTAGAATAACCGATCATGAATAACGAGCATCTTGTAGTTATAAGTCAAGGAAATTAATGATTTGAATACTACTTGAATAAAGTGTGCTATTGTTTCCCCTCTCATCCCCCCATTCAATGGAGGTACATCTAGCAATATACCTTCTCTGCAAAAATGTGGTTGCTAATTTTCAGGTGACCTAACAGAAATTCATCTGTGTAAACTACTGCACAGTGAAATGTCTTACGGGCCAGGCATGCACTGTATTCCTTCTATTTTCAGATGTTAAATACTACTTAAAAGCTAACTATTTAAGAAGTCTGAGGACAACTGGACTTATATTTAGAGTGGGACGCAGTAAATCAGCTTTACAAGGAAGCTGCAATTTCTCCCATTTTACGGAGAGGTAAAGCGATTCGCCGGAGTCGTGTAGCCAGCAAGGGGCTGAGACGGGCCTTGAAGGTATCTCCACCCAAGCATGTAGTCAGTGCTTTCCCCTCCGCGGGGAAGAGGAAGTCATCGCCCTGAGGTGGGGCGCTGTTGGCTCCCATTGCGAGGACGTGGTGAGTGGAACCACTGGTACTCCCATGCCAAACCAGACACGTGTTTGATAGGACACCAAAGTATTAAGGGCATCACCAGTCAATATTAGTACCTGTGACTAAGTATCCTTCCTATATGTTACGCCCTCTCTGAGACAAACCAATATGCAAAACCCGTGCTTGACGCATTGCTTAGTCCTTAAAAATCTCACCCGTGCTGTCCAGTCAACCTGTTTTCTTCTCTAGACGTTACCCATCAGCTGTTCTTTATTCTGCCAGCACTTTAAATGGCCAGAAAGCAGGCACTGAGCAGGGGCCTGGCCTTTGGAAGTGCCTTTGAGTACAGTAACAGAGCTGCACACTGGAGCGGTGGGTTCTGAAATAGCAGTTTTGTTTTGTTTCTTTTAAAATTTTATACCTTATTTATTTTTAAAACAATTTTTTTGATGTGGACCATTTTTTAAAGTTTTTATTGAATTTGTTACAATATTGCTTCTGTTTTATGTTTTGGGTTTTCGGCCGCGAGGCATGTGGGATCTTAGCTCCCCGACCAGGACCGAACCTCCACTCCCTGCACTGGAAGGTGAAGTCTTAACCACTGGACCGCCAGGGAAGTCCCGACAGCAGCTGTTTTATGGTTAGCAGCTGCTGCATCTGCGGTGGGCTTTGCAGATGGGGCCTTGCCAGCTGTGGCTGTGACCTAGAGAATTAATTCCTTATATTCTCCTATTAGAGCAATTATTCTCTACGCCTCCCCTCCCCATAGTGTGTCCCCTACAGGGTCCCTCTCGATTTGCTTTGTCACCTTCCATCAAAACGTCCTGAATCATCTGTCTTGTCCCCAGAACTTGGAGCCCCTCGAAAGCTCACTGCTGTGGATTGCCTTAGGGTCTGACAACCGTGCCCGGCTCACGTTGATGTTCCCCCCTCCCCCCTCCCCTCTCCTATTTCGGTTTCTATCTTCTGAAAGTTCTCATCTGAATTCTTTCATTTAATTCTTTAAACTTCTACAACAGCACTTGACCACTTTGAGTCCTCACTGCATTTTGCTTCTATTACTGATTTACTTTCCCTTAGATTTCTAGTGCAAGTCAGAAAGGTGAAGAAGACACACTGCACTCTCTGGAGTCTCTGGCGAGCTACGCGGTGAGGAATACCTTTAATCATTCTGAGTTCACTGTGATCCTTATTCCTACTTCTAAGGAGAGAGCGGAGTCAGGAGAAGGGAGGGAAGGGAAGAAAGGGAAGGAAGGAAAAGAAGTAAAGGGAAGGAAGAAAAAAACAGCAAGAAAGTCCATCTGTATGGTCACTGTAGGAACTGTAGAGACTGTGTTTTGTAAGCACCTGACACTGAACAGCCATTTTTGTGTTCCTGAGTCTAACCATGAATACTCCAGGGCCAAACAGAAGACACACCACATACTGGAGTAAGAGAAGATGTGCCTTGGATTGATTTTTTGTCACCATGATGGTAACTGTGGGTGAATTTTCTTCTTATTGGTGAATATCATTGGAATTTTTATTTATAAGGTGAATTCACATTACATTTAGATCTTAACTGGTGTTGGGATCAGCCTTCTAAAATATCTGATATTAGCAAGCAGCACTGAGGTGAGGTCATCGGATCAACATTCACATCAGAGACAACCCCTCTCCAAACCGCTCTCACCCACCAGGCCACCATTACTAAAATTACTGCGATGTGGTCACCTCTACCCTGGTTTCTGCAGACAGTTCTTTAACACAAATTTTGTCCTCCTTCCTTTTTCCCCCTCTCAAGCAAATGTCAGTGAGGAATAATGGACAAGTAGACAAGCACCCAAAAAACTGTTTTAAAGAGAAATGTATTGAATTTGGGCAAAATGATCAATTATCGACCATCATGCAGAGTACGATGAGGGGCAACAGACACTGTAATTTGTAGGAAACTTCGATTTCTAACCATGCATGTAGGCCAGAGCATGAAGGTCGCAGGGAAAATCTTATGAGAGTAACAAGTCAGAATCAAATCCCTTGGGCTATTTTATAAAAATATCGTAAGTGAAAACCATCATTACCAAAAAGCATTCATTTACTGAGTTAATCAGTATATGGTTTGGGTGAGATATAACAAAAATCATGACAACTCAACAGACTTCCAGAACTTCCAGGAAGTTTAGGGTGCGGTTCAGATACCAAACAGACTGATTAAAGTCTCATTTTGAGCCATGAGGGAGGTGAAGAGATAGTAGCATGCCATGAACACTTTCACCCACCAGATGGGAGACCAGCAGGCACTCTTCCCACATCTTCACAACTGTTAGGCAAAGCCAGTATGTTTATCTCCATATTTCTCAAAGGAGAAATTGAGACCTAAAGAAGGCAAGAAACTACCAAAGTCCAGACTTGTTGGAAGTAGCTGAGCTGGAATCTGAACTCTTTTCTGGACCTAGAAGTCTTTTTGACCAGGCACAATAGGGTACCTAATTATACTGTCCTTCAAACCACCAAAAGTACTATGGTAGGCACCTCTAAGATGGTCTCTGATGGTCTCTACCTGCTGGTATTCATGACTTGGTATCTACCTTCCCTTAAGTAACTTGCCTCTAACTAACAGAATAGGGCAACATTGAGGGAAGTCACTTCCATGACTGGTCAAAAAAAGATTGTGATCTCCATCTCGTTACTCTCTCCCTAGCTGGCTTTGATGAAGCAAGCTGGCATGTTGGAGAGGCCCACATGGCAAGAAATGGAGCGTGGCCTCTGGCTAACAGCCACAAAGGAAATAAAGCCCTCAGTCCAACAGCCCTCAATGAACTGAATCCCGCCAACAACCAACACGAGTGAGCTTGGAAGCATATTCTTCCCCAGTCGAGCCTCCAGATGAGACTTCAGCCTCAGTGGACACCTTGATCACAGCCTTGTGAGACCCTGAGCAGAGGACTCAGCTGAGGTATGCCTGGACTCCTGATCAGGAAAACCTGTGTGATAATGAATGTGTATTGTTTTAAGCCTCTAAGTTCTGGGGCAATTTGTTAGGCAGCAATACGCTCCTAATACAAGAGCCTCACAGAAAGACCAAAAATAAAAGCAATTGGCTTGACACATGTAGCTACCAGTTTGAGACCCACGGAATACAGTGATGCTATTTTTTCAAAGTGACAGATAGCTGAACTCCTCCACTAGGTCATACCCCCAAAACAGGCTAAAAACAATGCAGTGAACACATTGCCTCCCGGGCCTAATACATTTGCTTAACTCCTGTGTCAAAAGTATAAAGCAGAAAGGGTGCAACCATTAGGCAGAAAAACAATCAATGAATACACAGATGTAATGAATTAATATAAATGAACAAAGAACAAGTACATACTGAAAGATGCAAATTTTAGAAATCACTTTAACCAGGCTGGAGTTACAGAGAATTCCAACCTACACTGAGATTTAAAACTAGGGGATGGCTGAGTCATCACCTAAGGCATCGTTTTGGTAACCTGGCTGGTTAGGCTAGCTCTGTTTGGTTTAGCTGCATCAGCAGGGAGCAGTCCTTTGGGTTAGAAAGTTTTCATCTTTTTCGGAGCTTTTATTTTTTAGTAAGTGAATAACCAAGACTCAAATTCAAAAAATTTCTGGCCTGATTACATTTAGTAATATGAGAAATTAAGTAATTTCCCTTGGCTTTAAAAATTAGTCAAGGCTCATTTGGAATTGTTAAAATTCCTATTTATTTGATTTTGTTGTTCTCTTCATCTATAGATTAGCCTTTATGTTCAATATCAGTTCCTTTGTATAACTATTAGAAGTGACAATTGACAATTTCCATACTAATGGGAAACCACAGCTCTAAACTTTATTATCAGAATGCAGAAATGTATAACTTTCCATTCTGAGGTCAGTACGTATTCATCATACTAAGTTATGCTCCATCAGCACTATTTCTTAGTACTTGGAACAGAGTGTGAGTTTGAATTCTTGTCAATTCACTTTCTAAACAAGTAGTCTTAACCTCCTAACTCTCAGTTTTATAATCTGTAAATGGGGATGAATATAAAGTCCTTGAGATGGAGATTTCCATATAAATTAAGTGACATAAGTAAAATGCTTATATTATGCTTGGCACATAACAAGCAGCTGTTACTATATTTTAAAGATTTTCTCCTTGTCTTTGGTTTTCTGTGGTTTGAATATGATATGGCTAGGTACAGACTCTTTGGTATTTATCCTCGTTGTGTTTCAGGAACTGCTGGGATTTATGGTTTGGTTTCTGTCATTAATTGTGGAAAATTCTCAGTCACTGTTACTTCAGCTATTTTTTCTGCCCCTTTCTCTCTTTCTTCTTCTGATAGTCCCATTATGTGGATGTTATCCCTTCTGCAATTGTCTCACAGCCCTCGGATACTATGTTCCTTTTTTTTTTTTTTTCCTATTCTTTTTTTCTCCTTGCATTTCAGTCTTGGGAAGTTTCTATTGGCATATCTTTCAGCTCACTGATTCTTTCCTTGGCCATGTACAGTTTACCATAAGCTCATCAAAGGCATTCTTCATTTCTGTTACAGTATTTTTGACTTCCAGCATTTCCTTTTGATTCTTTCTTAGAGTTTCCATTTCTCTGCTTATGATACTCATCTATTCTTCCATGTTGTCCACTTTTTCCATTAGAGCCATTAGCATATTAATCACAATTATTTTAAGTTCCTGGTCTGATAATTCCAAAGTCTGTACCATACTTGAGTCTACATCTGATGCTTGCTTTGTCTCTTCAGATTGTGGTTTTTCTTGCCTTTTAGAATGGCTTGTAATTTTTTGTTGAAAGTTGGACATGATGTGTTGAGTAATAGGAACTGAGATAGGCTTTATGTTGATCTGCCTAGGAATTAGGCTGTGTTTGTTGTAGCTGTAGGTATCAGAGGCTTCAACTTCCTTGAGTATCCTTGTTCTGTTTTGTGTTGTTTCCCCTCCTGTGGTCTTTGTGTTTCCCTAAAAACTCCTGCTTAGAGTCTAAGCATCATAGTTATTTTGCTTGTAATCTACTGTCATTAGACAGGAGTCCTATTAATGCAGTGATAGAGTGGGGGGGCATTCTATAATCCTATGATTAGTTCTTAATCTTTTAGTGTACCTGTGCCCATGGAATGTGATCCTCACAAGCACTTCTTAGCTTTTGCTGTTCCCCTCAAGCAAGGTAGGAAGGCTAAAGAGGGCTGAAACTGGGTAATTTCCCTTCTCTCAAGTCAGATAAAGCTCTAGTAAATTCTTTTCTCTTGCTGGTGAGGTTTTTGTTGTAAAGAATGCTCTGGGATTGTTTCAAAACAGTTACTTTTCCCCTGAGCTTATTTCAAAATTGTATTTCAAAATGGTTTCTTTCCCCCTCACTCTGCCCAAGCACTAGAGGATTTTTCTCTGAATTTCACCACGAGAATTTGGTGAGAATCCTAGGGGTGAAACACGCAAAAGTATGGGGTCCCCACTTAGAATGAGCCTCCAGTAGTTTTTAACTCTCAAGCTAGTCGATACTCAGCCACCAGCAATTCACTGAAGTTCTGGTTTAAGTGTGACTACCAGCTACTGGGGCCAGTGGCTTCCGCTTTAGGTAAACTGATTATAGTCTCTGTATCTGCCTGTCTCTCCAGTTTTGAGGATAGTACTTTGTCTTGTGAGTCCATTCTCTGATGGAGCTCAGTTACTGATTTTCAGTTTGTTCAGCCTTTTTCTTGTTAAGAGGGCAGAAGTGATGGTTTCCAAACTCTTTACGTGCTGGAGTGGAAACCAGATGGTTCTGCTGTTAAAATATTTTAAATTTATGAACAAGTTACACTCTCCTCAACTAGAGACATCTATAAATCTACAGATCTAGAAATCCAATTGTCCAAACGTGTTTCTATCACGGCACTCAAGTTCCTCACATTATCAACCATATCTTATTACATGAAACAAATCAGAAATAGGAAAACAACTGCTCCTTTTTCATAAGTACAAACATTACCGCAGTTCATTCTGAAAATATATTTTAAGTAATCTAACTGGCAATTAATGATCTGAAATAGGAAAGAAAAAAATTCTCTCAAATCAAAGGGGGAGGGATGGGGAAGGAATTCTTTTCCTACTTAGAACTGAAAGAAAAATATTTAGTTAGAATGCTCATTAAAAGAATCGATTCCAGGAACTTATAAAGAAGGACTGCGATAAATGACATATTAGTTTTCTACTGCTGCATAACAAATTACAACAAATTTAGTGAATTAAAACAACACTTTTTATTATTTCACAGTTCTGCAGGTTTGAAATCTGGACAGGCTCTCTTCGGTTCTATGCTCAGGGTCTCACAAGGCTGAAATTAAAGGGTTTGACAGCTAGGACTCTTATCTGAAGGCTCTGGGAAACAATTCACTCCCAAGATCATTCAGATTGTTGACCAAATTCAGTTCCTTGTTGTTGTAGGACTGAGGTCTCCATTTCCTTGTTGGCTGCCAGTGTAGAGTTGCTCAGCTCTTACTGGCTGCTCTTCCATCCGTACACATGGCTCCTTCCATCTTCAAAGCCAGAAATGTTGCATCAAATCTTTCTCATGCTTTGAATCTCTCTGTCTTCCTCTTCTGCCACCAGCCAGAAAATGTTCTCTGCTTTTAAGGGCTCGTGGGACCAGATCATACCCACCAGATAATTTCCCTATTTTAATAGGGAATAACATAACGTAGTCATGGGAGTAACATCTCATAACATCACAGGTTCCAGGGATTAGGACAGGACATCTCTGGGGGGGCATCCTAAAAATTCTGCCTACCACAGATGGGTAGGCAGAGGGCTCTTAGGATGGGAAAAGTCAGAAATATTCAGCACATTGGAAAATTTTCTAAGAACTAGGCCAATTCAGTCTGCAGAAGAGAAGAAATGGGTAACAGGTTCTACGTCTTTCAAAGGCCATGTGTAGAAGAGATGGTATACATATAGTCACCCCACAAAGAAGATTGGGTAGCTATTGTATCCCGAAGTATGTGTCAGATGTTGAAAAAGTAAAGATGAATAAGATCCATCTCTGGTCTCATGGAGCTCACAACCTGATGTCCAGAGAGGAGAAGCTGACACAAAAGCTTCTAAGGCGTTCCTATCTGACAGACTTCTCTAGAATGAGCCTATGTTCCTTCTCTCTATGATGAACTTACATATGATAACCATCAAAACTCCTTCCTATGAGATCCATCTCTGTACTGACCTACCATGATGTCCCTTTTTATGCTGCCGTTATCTGTGATGGACCTCTCTATGATGCAGTCAATCTATGATGCCCTCCTCTATAGTGCCCCTTCTGTGGTATTCCTCTTCATTATGCCTATCTCCAGGAAGCCATGATCTAAGATGCCTGTTTTTAAGAAGCCCCACTCTGAGAATCCATTCTCTTTTTAAAACTATTTTTTTACAGTGGTAGAATATTCATAACACAAAATTTACCATTTAAACCATTTAAAAGTGTACAACTCAATGGCATTAAGTACATTCACGACACTGTATTACCATCACCACTATTGATTTCTGTAAGTTTTTCATCCTCCCAAACTGAAACTCTGTACACATTAAATAACTACTCCTTATTCCGTCCTCCTCCAGCCCCTAGTAACCTCTATTCTCCTTTTTTTCGTTTTATTTTAAAAATTTATTAGGCTTCTTTTTGACTTCCTTCCCTCAGCTTTAATGAGGTACACTTGACAAATAAAATTGTATATATTTAAAGTGTACAATATGATGATTTAACATATGTATATGCTGTGAAATGATTACTGCAATTAATTAACACATCCATCACCTCACGTGGTGACCTTTTGTGCATGTGTCTGTGTGTGCGTGGTGATAATGCTTAAGAGCTACTCTCTTAGCAAATTTCAGATCTATAATACAGTATTGTTAACTATAGTCACCATGTTGTACATTATATCCTCAGAACTTATTCATCTTAGAACTGGAAGTTTGTACCCTTTGACCAACATCTCCCCACCCCTCAACCCACTCCCTCTCCCCAACAACCACCATTCCACTCTGTTTCTATGAGTTTGACTTTTTTTTTTTTAGTTTCCACATACAAGTAACACCAGCCAGTATCTGCCTTTGTCTGGCTTATTTGACTTAGAATAATGTCCTCCAGATTCATCCATGTTGTTACAAATAGCAGGATTTCCTTCTTTCTATGGTTGAATAACATTTCATTGTATATGTATATATATGCACTATATATATGTGTATGTATATACACACACACACACACACACACACACACACACACACACACACACACACACACACTACATCTTCGTTATCTATTCATCTGTAGATGGACACTTAAGTTTTCTGTATCTTGGTTGTTGTGAATAATACAGCAATGAACATGGGAATGCAGATATCTCTTTGAGATGCTGATTTTACTTCCTTTGGATGTATATCCAGAAGTGGAATTACTGGATGATATGGTAGTTCTAGTTTTAATTTTTGAGGACTCTCCATATTGTTTTCCATAATGTCTGTACCAATTTACATTACCACCAACACTGTAAAGAGATTCCCCTTTCTACACACCGTCACAACCATTTGTCATCTCTTGTGTAACATAAGGATACAGTTTCATTCTTTTGCACATGAATGTCCAGTTTTCCCAACACCATTAATTGAAGAGACTATGCCAATTGTGTGTTCTTGGTGCTTTTGTCAAAGATCGGTTCATCATATATGTGTGGGTTTATTTCTGGGCTCTTGACTCTGTCCCATTGGTCCATGTGTCTGTTTTTATGCCAGTATCATACTATTTTGATTAGTATAGCTTTGTAGTATAGTTTGAAACCAGGAAGTGTGATGCCTTCAGTTTTATTCTTTCTCAAGGTTGCTTTGGCTATTCAGAGTCTTCTGTGACTCCATACAAATTTTAGGATTTTTTTTTTCTATTTCTGTAAAAAATGCCACTGAAATTTTATAGGAACTGCATTGAATCTGTAGACCACTTTGTGTAGTAGGGACGTTTTAAAAGTATTAATTCTTCCAGTCCAAGAACATGGGATATCTTTCTATTTGTGCCTTCGTCAATTCATTTAATCAATGTCTAACAGTTTTTAACACACAGGTCTTTCACCTCCTTGGTTAAATTTACTCCTAAGTATTCTATTGTTTTTGATGCTATTGTAAATGGGATTGTTTTCTTAATTTCTCTTTCAGATAGCTTGCTGCTAGTGTACAGATTCACAACTGAATTTTGTGTGTGGATTTGGTATCCTGCAACTTTAGTGAATTTATTAGTTCAAACAGTTTTTTGACGGAGTCTTTAGGATTTTCTTTATATACTTTTCCTCTCTCTAGTGTCCTTCTCTATGGCACCCTTATCAGTGGGATAAAATGTCCTTCAGGGGATGATATCCTTTTCTTAAAGGCATTTGAGTAGAGGCAAGATGGCCAGCAGTCATGGATACCATAGAGAATTCTGAGGTCACTTCTGACTAGGACAGGACAGCAAAGTCCATCTCTGCATAGTGGCTTTGAGCTATTATTTCAGCATCTGTGATGTATTTTCACTGACTCATCCAGACACGCTCCATATTGGTCCCTTCCTACGGCCAGTGGCACATTCCATGAAAAAATGCCAGGGCACAGTTTGGTGTGCTGTTTTTGGTGAGGTACATTTTTTTCTTTTTTTTTTTAAGCCTGTTTTTGCTTCTATTTAACCATAGCTTTTATAGTGGTTACTCTGAGCCAGGGACTGTTGTAAGCACTTTATAAACATGAACGTATTAAATCCAGTTAATTCTGATTTTACAGATGGGGAATTGAGAACAGAGAAGTTGAGAAACGTGCCCAAGTTAATACAGCTGGTAAGTGCAGATGCTGGGATTCAAACCCAGGCAGTCTGGCTAAGAATCTATACTCTCAAGCATTCAGTTGAAAGGTTAATAAATTTATTTTTGAAGATTGACCAGGTACAAAACAAAGATACAGTTCTTGTGCTTACTAAGGAGTCAAATCAAGTCCAAAGAGGGAAAGAGGCTTCCACTGATGGTGATTTTGACACAGAGAGTACATGAATGTGAGTGAGGAAAATTTTGGGTGGGAGGGTAGGCAAGGGGCTAGAGCATGAAGAAGAGACTTGTCAGGGCTATTGAAATTTGAAACCATGAAGGATCAGACTAGGACTGATCCACAACGAAGTTTCATATGAAGAGTAGTGGAATGAAGAAAATGTAGATAATTTAATAATTTGTTCATAAAGCTGAATTTATTTAATATAAATGACTCCTCTTTAAGATTACATCCTACTGGGCTTCCCTGGTGGCGCAGTGGTTGAGAGTCTGCCTGCTAATGCAGCGGACACAGGTTCGAGCCCTGGTCTGGGAAGATCCCACATGCCGTGGAGCAACTAGGCCCGTGAGCCACAACTACTGAGCCTGCGCGTCTGGAGCCTGTGCTCCACAACAAGAGAGGCCACGACAGTGAGAGGCCCACGCAGCGCGATGAAGAGTGGCCCCCACTTGCCACAACTAGAGAAAGCCCTCGCACAGAAACGAAGACCCAACACAGCAAAAGTAATTAATTAATTAATTAACTCCTACCCCCAACATCTTCTTAAAAAAAAAAAAGATTACATCCTGCTTATATTTTTTGATGGTAAAATGTCCATTTTTTGAATATTTTGTGTGTAAGAAGGTTTTTTTGTTATTGTTATGTCATTAGTGGCAAAATTTAAAGTCAACAACTCATATTAGTTCCCTGATATTAAAAAAAAACAATAATAAAATACCTAGGAATAAACCTACCTGAGGAGGCAAAAGACCTACTCAGAAAGCTATAAGACACTGATGAAAGAAATCAAAGATGACACAAACAGTTGGAAAGATATACCATGTTCTTGGATTGGAAGAACCAATATTGTCAAAATGACCATACTATCCAAGGCAATCTACAGATTCAATGCAATTCCTATCAAATTACCAGTGGCATTTTTCACAGAACTAGAACAACAAAAAAATTAAATTCGCACGGAAACACAGAAGACCCCAAATAGCCAAAGCAACCTTGAGAAAGAAAAACGGAGCTGGAGGGATCAGAATCCATGACTTCAGACTATATTACAAATCTACGGTAATCAAAACAGTATGTTACTGGCACAAAAACAGAAATATAGATCAATGGAACAGGATAGAAAGCCCAGAAATAAACCCATGCACCTATGGTCACCTCATCTATGACAAAGGAGGCAAGAATACACAACGGAGAAAAGACAGTCTCTTTAATAAGTGATGCTTGGAAAACTGGACAGCTACATGTAAAAGAATGAAATTAGAACATTCTCTAACACCACACACAAAAATAAACTCAAAATGGATTAAAGTTATAAATGTAAGACTGGATAGTATAAATCTCCTAGAGGAAAACATAGGCAGAACACTGTTTGACATGAATAGCAGCAATATCTTTTTGGATCCACCTCCTAGAGTAATGAAGATAAAAACTAAAATAAACAAAGGGAACCTAATTAAACTTGAAAGTTTTTGCACAGCAAAGGAAACCATAAACAAAACAAAAAGACAACCTACAGAATGGGAGAAAATATTTGCAAATGATGTGACAGACAAGGGATTAATATCCAAAATATACAAACAGCTCATGAAGCTTAATATCAAATAAAACCCAAACAACCCAATCAAAAAATGGGCAGAAGAACTAAACAGACATTCCTCCAAAGAAGACATACAGATGGTCAAAAGTCACATGAAAAGATGCTCAACATCAATAATTAATAGGGAAATGCAACTCAAAACTACAATGAGGTATTACCTCACACCAGTCAGAATGGCCATCATTAAAAAGTCTACAAATAATAAATGCTGGAGAGAGTGTGGAGAAAAAGGAACCCTCCTATACTGTTGGTGGGAATGTCAACTGGTGCAGCCACTATGGAGAACAGTATGGAGGTTCCTTAAAAAACTAAAAACAGAGCTACCATATCATCCTGCAATTCCACTCCTGGGCACATATACGGAGAAAACCATAATTCGAAAAGATACATGCACTCCAATGTTCATGCAGCACTATTTACAATAGAGATTTATACATTATAAATATTTTATAAATTTTTACATTTCTAAAATGTATAAATTCATTCATTAATAGGCAAGACATGGAAGCAACCTAAATGTCCATCGACAGATGAATGGATAAAGAAGATGTGGTATATTTATATGGTGGAATATTACTCAGCCATAAAAAAGAATAAAATAATGCCATTTGCAGCAACATGGATGGACCTCGAGATTATCACTCTAAGTGAAGTAAGTGAGACAGAGAAAGACAGGGACAGTTTCGACGGAGGAAAGAGGGGTGAGGGGCAGGTTACAGTGGGATAGATAATTCTCATTTATCTTTAGGCAACTGAACTCGAGTGACCACGCAGAAAAAATATATTTTGGCTCCGTATCTGCATGTAGTTGCATTCTGCTGGTTGTTAGGTTGCCATATCTTTTAAGACACATGGGGAAGAGGAGTGCCATAAAGAAATTAAGTAATTTAAGCCATAGCTCTGAAGCAAAAATACTGGCAACTCCAAAATTACTCATTTGTGGCAGTGAAAAAATCAGCCATCAGCTTTTTTTACCACCCTCTCTCTTTCAGTTAAGCCAAAGTAGATAAACATCAACATCCTAAAAATCTCCTCCCCGAGCATCTCTATGAGGGATCAAAGTAATGACCAGGGATGCATGTCTCCATCAGCATGTCAAGTCATTCCAGTCCTGTTCTGCCTGTTCCAGACTTGGGAGGACACCTGAGACTGGATTTTATGTCCTTTCCAGAGTGTGTGTGGCAAAGAACACAGGCCTCCCAGCCGCCAGCCTGATCTGCTCTAGGAGAGCTCGTGTGGGAAGCATGCCCAGGTCCCCCTTGAACCAATGTGGAGAGTTAATCACCAGCCAGCGCACTGTAAATTGAACGTTCACCTGTGATGAACTGGCAAAGCCAGCCTCCCTGCATGCCTCCCTTCAGACTACACGATTTCAGTGAGAATGTTGTCTTTACAATCTGAAGGCCTGGAAACATTAAAAAATAAAAACCGGAATTGGCCTATTCCTGGAGCCTAGGTACTGAGCCTACTGGGATAACATCAATCTGCAGGTTTCCCCCAGCATGGAAGACATATTTCATCCTATAATTGAAAAACAGACTTGATTTAGATTCCAGTGTGTCAGAGCTTACACTTGGGTCTCTCAGTGGAGAGGTCTGGGCAACAGGGAGATGGTCTCGTTCTGAAAAAAAAGACACTCCATAGACACCTGTGGAGAACGCTGCAAAAATGGAGCCAGGGTGATGTTTGAAGAAGGATTCTGAGACCTCTTGGTAGATTCTGGGGTTAGATTGAGGGATGTGAGGCATGGAGAGCCCAGACACGAAACAGAGCAAGTAGTGGCCTCCCATCCCGGAACTAGCATTTGTGGAGTCCCACTGCAGGCTAGGCACTTGACGTGTGAGTTCCCTGACTCCTCTCAACGTGCCTGACACTGGTTATCATTACCTCTATTTGAAAGAACTGTAAAGAAAGTCCAGAGAGAAGGGTAACAGAGCTGGCCAATGACCCAATGATGATTTGAACTGGAACCCAAGTCTGTCTTGCTCTGAGATCATATTGTTTCCTGTGCTCCGCAAGAAACCTCGTTCCTTCCCTCTGAGCAGATGCCTATTGTCCTATGGGCTGAGTTTGGAAAGTTGTGATGCTTCTGCCAGAAGGACAAAGCAACATAGCCCAAGATCACATGCTATCGACTCAGGCATCTTCCTATGGAGTTTATGTTGTGAACTGATAGCATCCTTTTCCTCATTTTCTCAGGGAATGCCTGGAAATCACATGTCTCTGCTCAGGGCTACTTTAGGAAACCCAGATGACAATGGGAAGCCCTCAGAGCCTAGCAAATTCTGGGCAAGTATCCCTCTCATGCAGAGGTGGACCTACTTTTCCTGAAAAGGGTTGGTGAGTTGATGTTTTAGGCTTTATGAGTCAGTCTCTGTCACAACTACTCAACTGTACTGTTGTAGCCCCAAAGCTGCCGTGGACGATATACATCAGTGAACAAGTGTGGCTATGTGCCAATCAAACTATTCATGAATTTCATATAGTTTTCACTTGTCACAAAATATTATTCTTCTTTTGAATTTCTTTTTAATTAAAAAAATGTAAAAACCATTCTTAGCTCGTGGGCCATACACAAACGGGTAGAGACCTGGATTTGGCCTGTGGGCCACAGTTTGCCAATACCTGCTGTAGAGGATCATACTTTACTGTTTCACGTATGCTCCATAGTTTACTTCTAGAAAATTTACAAAAGTAGAACAGAAGATCTGTTTACAACTAATTAACGAAAACTACTAAGTGTAACTAGGCATTTTAAATCATAGTAACACCGTATATGTATAACAGATTCACTTTGCTGTACACCTGAAACTAACACAACATTGCAAATCAACTATACTCCAATAAAATTTTTTTTCAAAAAATCCTAGTAACACCAATTTTGGGTTTCTAGAGTAGCTCACGGAAAATGAGGTTCTGTATGACTTTAAAAAAAAATTATTTCCTTAGGTTTTTAATCCAAAATTGGGGTTTATTTTTATTATTTTTTTATTGGAGTATAGTTGATTTACAGTGTTGTGTTAGTTTCAGGTGTACAGCAAAGTAATTCAGTTATACATACATCCATTCTTTTTTAGATTCTTTTCCTATATAGGTTATTACAGAATATTGAGTAGAGTTCCCTGTGTGTATGACTTTTTTAAAAGCTATTTTTTACTTGAAATTTTCATTGAGGTAAATATAAATTCACATGCAGTTGTAAGAAAGAACCCAAAGAAACTCTTTGTACCATTTTAGGTACACTCTTTGTGCCTAATTTCCTCGTATGGTAATAGTTTGTAAAACGATAGTAGAATAACACAAGGAGGATACTGACATTGATATAATCTACTGATCTTATTCAGATTTCCCCTGTTTTACTTGTATTGGTGTGTGTGTGTGTATTTAGTTCTACACAATTTTATCAAATGTACAGATTTGGGTATCTGCCACCAGGGTCAAGACGCAGAATAGTACCATCGCCACAAGGATTCCTTGTGTTACCATTTTGTAACTACATACATCTCCCTCCATCCCTTCCAGCCCTAATCCCTGGCAACCACTAATCAGCTCTTCATTTCTGAAATTTTCTCTTTTAAAGAACGTTATATAAATAGAATCATACAGTATATAACCTTTGGGGACTGGCTTTTTTTGACTCAGAATAAGTCCCTAGAGATTCATCCAGGTTGTTGAATGTATCAGTAGTTCATTCCTTTTTACTGTTGTGTGGTGTCCCACGGTGTAGGTGTACCATAGCTTCTTTAATGCTCTACCTGTCGAAGGACACTTGGGTTCTCTCCAGGTTCAGGCTAACATGAATAAAGTTTCTATGAATGTTTGTGTACAGGTTTTTAAGTGAACATTTCATTTGTCTGGAATAAATGTCCAAGAGTGCAATTTCTGGGCTATATGGTAATTTCATACTATTACTTTTTAAAAGTTCCCTTTGAGCATGTTTCAAAATAAGCTTTTTTAACATTATTTCAAAAATACTCAATAACAAATGATGGCATGGTAAAGGCCCTTTAAAAGTTGCCTGCCGCCTTGCATTCCCATTTTATAGACCCAGGAACTCCAGACTAGAGGACTAAACTGACCCCAAAAAGTCACAAGTTACAGAATGGTCAGTGCAGCGTAAGCCAGGACAAGAAATCGCTTCTGTCTTGCCATTTAATGCTCTCTTCCTATCACACTGCACCAGTGAAATTACAAATGGAAACGGCCAAGGATGGGGTGCCTCTCATCACAGAAGAAAGGACATGATTTTCTTGGCCCTTGGGGATGTTGTGAGCTCACATCCAACCATGCGTCCTTGACACGGCCCCACTCAACGGAGTCTTGTGTGGCTTCTCCACTCAAAACTTGAAACTGCCTCAACGGTGTGAGCGAGTGATCAGGGACGGCAAAGTGTGAACATGACAACAATGCTTAATAATTCCCCCGGGTGTGTGTGTAAACTGGAAACTCCAATGCTCTGTGACCACAGCAAACAAACAGGCCCCCAGGGGTTATGCAGCTGCATGGTTAACAAGTTGATTCTACTGATTAGAGAAGGTTGAAGTTGTTTGGATAAGTTAACAATTCCTCCAATCTAAAACCTCCAATCTAAAGTTCTGAGGTCCTGAACGGTCCAAAGAAGAATTTATTTCATTTCTACATGAGTTGGGACAATTGGTTTTTTCACTCCAATGGCCATGACTAGAACTGCAGATTCCCTACATTTTTCAGTCTCTCCTCAGAATCTAGGAGGCATTGCCACAGTGTGTCCATATCTTAAACTGGTTCTCCTCAAAACAGCATCTTTGGACCAGCAGCATCGCCTGCAAACTTGCTAGGAATGCAGACTCTCAGGCCCCGCCCCAAGACCGGCAGAATCAGAGTTGCTGCAGGTAAACCCCAGCCACCTGCTTCCTTACTAGAGCTTGCCTGGAGATGCCGAAGCTCACTAAAGCTTGAGCAGCGGTACAACTGTCTCCTAACTACATTTCAAGTAGACAACGGAAACGGAAGCCATAGCTTGCAAATAAGTTTAAAAAAAAACAGCCAACAAAACAGTTTCAGTTCTTTTCTGTCAATTACAGAGTCTTTACGAGGTCAATATTGATACAAGCATAAGCCAGAGTTGTTATTTCTGACACTCAACGGATCATAGCTCTCTTCACACGTGCTACATGTACGTTATGTTTCTAATGAAAATGTTCAGTTTGTGCTTCTACTTAGCACCTATTTAAAATTCTTTATCAAACTGTAATTTCCTTGAGGGCAGGAAACGTGTCTCCACAGCCTAATAAAGTGGTACCTAATAAATGGTTGCCGAACAAATGAGTGGTTTGTGCTTTGTATTACAGTGGTTTCGTCCTCCACTGAACAGTGCCCTTGAAGGTTGTAGAAGATTCTGGAATTGCGAAAACATTCTGACTATCCTTAAGTATCCAGCAGATTTCCCTGAACACAAAGGACTTGCAGAAATTGTTGAATAAACAACAACCAATGAAATCACATCTTTGGTGTTACTGCACTGACTCCAAATAATTTTACTGGGGACATTAGTTCCATGTGCATGTGGGAAAAACTAATTTCATAGGTGCCGTCTGGAATATTGTTGAAAAAACATTATTACCTACAAAATGGAACTTGAGACCGTGTGAGTAAACAAAGGTGCCCTGTGACAGAGGTACCTTCTTTCAGAAGGGTCACTCATGGAACAATAAAGCTGGTAGGCGCCGGCTTCTGCTTCTACAATTCTTTTTTTTTTAAAATTATTTATTTTATTTATTTATTTTTGTCTGCGTTGGGTCTTCGTTGCTGTGCGCAGGCTTTCTCTAGTTGAGACAAGCGGGGGCTACTCTTCATTGCAGTGTGAGGGCTTCTCCATGCGGTGGCTTCTCTTGTTGCGGAGCACAGGCTCTAGGCACATGGGCTTCAGTAGTTGTGGCACGTGAGCTCTAGAGCACAGGCTCAGTAGTTGTGGCTCACGGGCTTAGTTGCTCCGCTGCATGTGGGATCTTCCTGGACCAGGGCTCGAACCCGTGTCCCCTGCATTGGCAGGCAGATTCTTAACCACCGCGCCACCAGGGAAGCCCTATAATTCTTCTAGTTAAGAAACCAAATTACACTGTCTTACCAGATGATCCAAATTCTGGCGTTAAGGTAGGGATGTCTCAAGCTCTTTGTTTGAAGTTGAACCTTTAGACTGTTCTGCCTGTTGGTTATTCTGTAAGAGTGAGAGTAACTGACACGACCACAGAAAGGTATTACGACAAATAGGCACTCTTGAAGGATCAGATATGTGTAAAGGAAAACACATCTATACTCAAGGATCTGAGATCACTTAGCAAGGAAGATTTGTGCTGTTGAATTTTCATACAGCTCATCTGAAGGACGGGAAATTCTAAGTGCTCTCCTCAGTGCTCTTTGTTATACAACACTACAACAGGGATACAAATTCTGTAAACTACCTTTCAGTAAAACAAGCAAATAAATCATTCATCTGTGCCTAGGCATTTAAGAGGAGGAAAAAGTGAAATTAAGCGTTTATGATAAGAAGACTTCAGCAAGGAAGTACTTTGGAAATCTACAATTATTAATAATCATAGGATGACTTCAACATGGTTTTCTTTCCCATCCAAAGAACATTTCCTTGAGGGTGACAGGAAGACGAAATGGCTACAGATATTCATTCATTTCCTTCATGCAATACTGCTGCCGTCTCTGCATATTTATAGGAACAGGATTCTGCTGTTGATTAGGGGTTTTGCCCTCTTGAAATGGGGCTGCAGGATATGTAGATTTCTAAAAGGACGAACATGTTGCTGATCCAAGAGGAAATACAAAACCAGTCTGGGAAAAATATCACCTTCCAGACAAATTTTCACTCTGTACTTAATTTGTTCAGGTATTTCACAGAGAATCTGTCACCAGGCAAAACTCTTAAAAGCTAGTTTTGGGACTTCCCTGGTGGCGCAGTGGTTGAGAATCCGCCTGCCGATGCAGGGGACGCGGGTTCGTGCCCCGGTCCGGGAAGATCCCACGTGCCGCGGAGCGGCTGGGTCCGTGAGCCACGGCCACTGAGCCTGCGCGTCCAGAGCCTGTGCTCCGCAACGGGAGAGGCCACAGCAGTGAGAGGCCCGCGTACCGCAAGAAGAAAACAAAACAAAACAACTAGTTTTGAGCCAACATGTGTTACAACAGTTGTTGGCAATCCCTGAATATTTTCGTAGCGTTAGTTCAAATATACTGAGTAACGTTTGATATACAAAGCTTCAGGCTGATCTAGTCTCAGGAAGATTCTTTAAAGTTATAAAGCTGTCCATTGTGAACTGAATGGACAGTGTGGTAGAAAATGAATGTCCACCTTCAACTCTGGCAGGTCACTGTCTCAACAGGCTATCAAGCCTTTTCATTAGTTATATTCACAAAGAGATCCTAAGTCCCGCCTAAGTCCATGGACCTCTGAAGGAAGTCTAAACAATTCTGAGTGATTTGGAGTAAAAGCAGTATTAACCAACAAAGTCAAAAGCTTGTTAGCGGGCACTCTCTCCCCCAGGGAAATTTGTTCTCCTAACCTCTATGCCATTCTGCACCTCCCAGGGCATTAACAGCTAGTGATGGTTCTTCAATGTGGCTTCTTCTTTTCTGTATCTTTCCTTAGCTGGGATGGGAAGCAACACATATGTATTAGTTTTATTTTGGTTTATTTATAGGGGAGTAATTTGCATCATGTGCACATCTGTGTGTGTGTGTGTGTGTGTGTGTGTGAGAGAGAGAGAGAGAGAGAGAGAGAGAGAGGAAAGGAATACTCAGAAATATTGAAAAAGTTTGAAGACCACTCATCTAGTCTTTTCAACTAATTAAATGAAATTAATTTGAACTCTAATTTATCTCCCTTCTCACATCCCTCTATTTGTGACTTACAGAACACTATATTCTTTTTCTTAAACACTCCATTATAGTTGTTACATTTACTCTATGCAATGGCCTCAAATTTCTCCATCTCATTCTTCTTTTCTCCCAAGTCACGAGGAAGTGGGCGTGTTTTTTCCCACCCCTAACTGCTTCCCTTTGGTACACACTCATGTCCTCCCTTCCATTTTCACAAATTCAATATTTGGAACCCAGAAAGAATAAGAAACAAATAGAAATCATTACAACCTAATATTTCCACATTTGTTCTGTCTGGTCTCTCAGAGCTCCTAATTAGTCTTGTCTTAATTCTTTGGCAAATTTCAGGAACTTTCACAATCTTTGAATTATCATCTTCCAACATTCTTACTTGGGAATTCCATGGAAACCTCCTGCCCCCATGCAATCCTAGGATTTGATTAAGAGCCATATTTTATGGAATGCCATGAGAGCTCTCACCTCTCTGGCCTATTCTGTAACATTCTACAAGTTACAGGACCCGGTATGTACAGACATGTCCTCCCAAGCCTTTCCAATCAGTGGGCTAGGGAGAGCCATTATAGTATTCACTATACCTTTTGCCAGTCTTTTTTCAAATCTGGGATCATAATTGATGGGTTTTATTTATCCCATCGGTAGAGCCTTTGTTTCATGGATCTCATTTTCTTGAGCAGTCCCACTGGCCTCAAACCCTTACTTGCCATAAAAGTCAGATAAAATTGCCCACCAAGAGGCCCTGGAATACAGCCAGTCTGTTGGAATTTAAGGAACGGTCCTTGCTGCCCTGAAGCTTATCTGTGCTGGACACGAGCGTAGCCCGGAGGGCAAACCGATTGCCTGCCACACGTCAGGGTAACATAAGTATGCAGGGGAGGAAATGGCGAACCCTTGCGGGGCAAACCGAACTGGGCAAATCCACAAAGCCATGGTCGGTGAGCACAAACCAGTAGGTCGGCTGTCCCATATTCAGTAAATGAAAATGTGAGGTTTCTTTTGACCTCGTGTGCTGATGTAAACCTACGGTTCACACAACCCCCGAAGACAACGCATTCCACAGCAGGCCAGGGTCCGTGAGTCATAATGTCATCCTTGAAAAAGGTCAGGAAGGTAGGAAATATGATCTTTACAATTTTTGTGTACCTAAAGGGTCCATGATCTATTAAACAAATGGAAAGAGTGATGGTTTCAGGGAAACACTAAAAGAGTCTTTAAAAATAGTCAGTTGATTCCAGTGATTTACGTCATCAAGAAACAGACCATCTTAAGTAACACATGGGCAATAAAAGCGAGCAGATGTTTGCATTCTAACCAGGGCACTAATGGAGGTGCTATTGCACGGTATCAAAGTAAAGTCTGCCATCTTCAGAACTGCCCACTGGAGTTTTAAATACAGCTGCGTAACTTTGACTCAACAACCGGTAAGCTTTCCGGGGCCACTCTGAACATCATGCCCTGCCGCAGGTAAGAATGAATAATTCACCGTTAACGTGCTATGTCAAACTCATTTCCTGAAATGGACCTTGAAGCGTGTGATTGACTGTAAGATCCGAACGTGCCATAAAGACAATTCCTTGGGTTGCTGAATTACGAACATAAGTTATTATGAGCGAAGCACAGTAAAAGTAAACGAGCGAGTCCAAACCCACAGGAGACTGGATTTGGAATTTCACGCGCAGGCTCTCTAAGCCTCGCAGTTAGGGAGTCAAGCATTGGGTACTTGGGTAAAGCTTGATAGTGGAAATGTATTCAGAAAAGACACCCTCTCCCTCCCACTCCCCTTCAGAAATTGAAAGTGTTCAATAAACATTAAGCCAGGTTCTTCTGGCTCAGTAACTGACTCCTGGGAGTATGGAAGGCATTTGGAGGATTAACTCTTTAGGCCACCAGGCTAGCGTAATTCTAGGGCCGCTGCCCTAGAATGATCATTTATGAAATCAGAAATAGCCAATCAGCTCTGGAGCACCTCAGAGCTAAGGAGCCGGGATTCCTGCTACACTGGCGTTTTTTGAGTAGGGACATTTAAAAAGCAAATTGTGGGGACTTCCCTGGTGGTCCAGTGGTTAAGAATCCATCTTGCAATGCAGGGGACGCCAGTTCAATCCCTGGTCAGGGAACTAAGATCCCACATGCCGCGGGGCAACTAAGCCCGCGTGCCACAACTAGAGAGCCCGTCTGCCGCAACTACAGAGCCCACGTGCTCTGGACCCTGCGTGCCGCAACTAAGAGCCTGCGCGCTGCAATGAAAGATCCCGCATGCTGCAACTAAGACCCGACACAGCCGATAAATAAATAAATAAAGCAAAGTGCGTTCACACTACTATTACAGAATACGACTAATGACAAAAACCAGACAAGCCCTGCCATTTGTAGGGGTCAGTTTCACCGGGATGAACCCCGCCAGGACATTATTCCGCAGCCAGTCTCTGGCACCTACCCCTTGGCTGGCTGTCTTGTCACGTGGAACAATAGTGCCCCCTTCACCTGATTCCTGCTGTCTTCCATCACTCGCCCGCTTTCATTTCTGTGCCATCTACTCCTCTTTTTTATCAAGACACCTAGAGAACAATGTCTTCTCAGCCCCACCGACTCAAGCACAATGACCGTTTTTGTCTCGTATCATATTTCTTGATTTTTTAACGTGACCTCCTCATTTCTTACTTACTTCTGTAGCTGGCTCTTCCTGCCCCTTTGCTTTAACTTTGCAAGCATTTCCCGTGAAGTTTCATTCTCACCCTTTCTTTTGTGGTCTGTTTTCCCTTTCTCTCTCTCTCTCACACTCTCTCTCTTTTCGGTCCCCAGTATTTTCTAGCAATTTGTGGCTTTTGCCCCTTCTTTTCTTGAGCCCTTTGTCTTCCACCTGCTTGTTTGCTAGGCTTTTGTTTATGGATGGAGGGTGGACTTGGCTGGGGAGGGGAGAGTAGATTTTTGTTGCTTTGAGACCTCCTTTCCTCTATCATCTCCTGCTACTCTTTTTTTTTTTTTTTTGCGGTACGCGGGCCTCCCATTGCTGTGGCCTCTCCCGTTGCGGAGGACGCGCAGGCTCCGCGGCATGTGGGATCTTCCCGGACCGGGGCACGAACCCGCGTCCCCTGCATCGGCAGGCGGACTCTCAACCACTGTGCCACCAGGGAAGCCCTCTCCTGCTACTCCTTTCTTTCCTACACTCTTTTTTCTTTTCCTTTCTTTGTTTTACCCCCCGACCTCTTTGGACTTCCACATAACTTTTAAATCATCATATTTGGTCTTAAAAAAAAAAGTGGCCTTTTCTTTTCTTATGTTTCATTCGACTTAAAAAAAAATCAGTCAACAATGGCTACAGCTTATCCAAACTTTCAAAGGGAAACATACATTTGTATACCTGTAACATACATAGATACATACATAGACACGTAGAGTGTTGCTATATTATCCGTAGTGACTCTAATAGATAAAACAAGAACTGGGTGTACTAACAGTAGTATGTGGAAATATTCTACAGGAACTATATAAGCCCTGAAAAGGTCTTGGAAGCAGCAATAAAAATTAATTTTATGATAAATATATTTTGGCATATAACAATATTCATGTTTCACTGGAATTACTACTGTTATATATTGACATCTAAAGTTAACTGTGAAACTCCTGATCAACAGCAATAAGTTACATACAACACACACACACGCACACACACACACACACACACAACTGTTCTTGTCCCCACAGAAGGCAGGTCATTTAAAAATAAACTTTTGTATAATCTAAAACTCACATATTGACTTATGCTACCAAAATACAGCCTGGAGTAAGCAGAGAAACAAGTAAATCAAATGGACAAGTATATATAAAATAGACTGCTGCAGAGATAACACGGGACAGATTTTATTAACTAATTTATGACCTACAATCTGTTGGCGGAGACCTTCCTCCTCCGCAATTTCAGTCTTCCTGAGCTGGATAAACAGATCAGAAGGCCTGATGGTGTGCAAAGCTCACATCTTTATCTTTGCAAGAACTTTATTTGGGGGCCTGGAAACAGAAGTTCCCACCATTTTTCATTCACTGTAACGTCTGATGTGCTTTCTCTTTGCTGCAACCTTCACTTCGGATCATTCTACCAGGTTCCTTCTTTATCTTTGAGCTATTGGCAAATGATTTACTATTGGCAGGTCACTACACTCACAGACAGTGTGAACTCTCTCTGGTTTGACACTGTCTCGCTCCTGCTACATCACTGTGACTCCTCAAGCAACCAGACGTGGAGCAACTACTATTGCACACGCTAATCAGAAGTTTCTACTGACTGCTCCTGCTTGGAACTCCGCAAAACTAAAGCCAAGTGCGTCTTCATGAAGTGAAAAGGCAGCTCCTCCGGGAGATACAATTCGGATTTAGAATCGCCTTTTTAAATTGCTCTTATACCTTGAAATACATTTGCATCAAAAAGGACCACACAGAGAAAAAATTATAAAGGCAGGGAAGGTAGTGGAAAGAGGAAGGTCTTAAAAGCATGTCTGAGACTTCTAACTCAGATCACAGCTTCCACTCCACTTCCTTCTCCGCTCCTCCCACACCCCCAAATCCCTGCCTGGGTGTAGACAGTAAACTCTCAAATATCCACACGGGGAACCAAGCGCAACTTGCTTATCCGAAAAGTCATACAAATGTGTCACATTCTTCCACCCGAACAAGTGAAATAACGAAATAAGATGCCTCCCACTCTCTCCCACCCATTTTTCTGTATGAAAATAAGTGTTTCTTGCATGGAAAAATAACCGAATGGGGTCTGGATGGGACACTTAATCTTTCTGATAATTCAGTGGGAGATAAATGTGGCTATAAAGAGACAATAGTGGGTCAAGAACGGAGGGAAAGAAGTGGAACCAGGCAACAGGGGGAGACTTTTCGTAGTGACTAGGATCCTACAACGCCAGAACACCTGCAGAGACGGACGCTAATACCTGGTTTCCACGGGGGGCTTAACCCCTTCTGCCGTTTCACCTGCTCATTGCAGCGTTTTCCTAACCCGATGGCTGCAGCTTTCACTGTCTAATGGCTCCCTTTAATGAGAGAATATTTGGAAGCCAGAATGGAATTCGCTGAGGTCACTCAAGGGCAGCGGAATTACATATGTCGTATAAAATGCTCTCGCTAAACTGATGCTAGAAAAACAGAATGGGAAAGCCTTCACCCGAACCCTACAGGGAGTATGTAGTTAATCGACTGTGATCACCTGTTAGTGCAAACTCTCCGGTTACATTTTCCTAAATCCTATAGTCCTCTTACAAGTGATAAGGGATCTCAGCTGAGAAAAGCAATGTAGCTTATTCCTATATGGGATCCCTTAATCCAGGCTGAGAGAGAGGAGGAGAGGGGGTTGGAACGAAATAGAAGGAATTCACTGGCCAACTGAAGCCAATAGCTGCCCTGTACATTATCAACAAGGCGAAACTTCACTAAGGTAAACTTACAGAGTGTTGAGACCTCAGCTGTCAAAACTCTCACACCCCACCCCACCCCCTCGGAAGTTCTTGAAAATAGCCACTCTTCCTCTAGGCTTCATTGCTGGTCAATTTTGGAATAATAATAGGAACTCATGTAGGTAGGACCTTCGACCATATCTGAAGTTATCTTGATTGTCCCAACAACCCTGTGAGGTGGATGCTTACGGCCTCATCTTCTTTTTTTCTTTTTTGGCCATGCTGCACGGCTTGCAGGATCTTAGTTCCCCGACCAAGGATCGAACCTGTGTCCCCCGCAGTGGAAGCGGGGAGTCCTAACCACTGGACCTCCAGGGAATTCCCCTCATTTTAAAGATGGGAGAACTGAGGTTCAGAGAAACTTAGCATCACAAAGCTAGTAAATGGATGAGCGAGGACTTGAACCCACGCCAAGCCTTTCGGCCCCAAAGCTGGTGCATCTTCCACTCCATCAGGCTACAAACGATTCCTCTCTCTACTGTCAAACCAGGTCAACTTTCATTGTTCCCTACATCATTAATGACACCACTATTCCTCTAGTTAGGAGGACCAAATTCCTGGGAGTCTGCCTTGCCGCTTCCTGGTCCCTCATCATCACTCATGTCCCATTCACTACCCACTGCTGTCTATTTCACCTGTGAAATATAACTGAAATCCACCCACTTCTCTTCCTCTACCTCCACGATATTAGTATAAGTAGACATCATCTTTCCCTGGACTCCTCTTTTAGGCTCACCCACATTCACTCTGATGTCCTCCGATCTAGTCTCCCGGATGCTGCCAATGTGGTGTTTCTGAAAGACAAATGTCATCCCTTGTTGAAAACTCCCTGATACAGTCCGGCCATTTCCTACCCCTCCAAACACTGACTCACATCCCTTCCTACTACCTCTCAGTTGAAGCACCCCTTTCTTGGGGAAGCTTTCTCTGACTTCCCTTGATTAGCTAAATCCTCCCAGTACAATCTCATGGCAACATACAACTATACAGCTTTTATTCTAGGCAGACTTTTACTCTTGTTTGCATGATACGCCATCAACGCATGTAGGGTGATGCCTGGTTCAAAGCAGGAATTTGATAAATATCGTTGAATGAATGTTGAGCTTCTCCTTTATTTCTCTTTTCCTGCTCTCTTTCCGTTCCCATATCCTCATCCCTAACCCATTCCTTGTCCCATCGTCACAGGCTCTTGCTTTCTTACTTCATCTTAATGGGAAAGAAACCCCCGCCAGAGCAGTAAATACGGCAACTACAATTGATGCTCTTTCTAGAGCCATTAATTTCTACTAAAACACTCTTGACACCTTAAAAGACAATTAAATCATTCTATAATGCTGAGATTTTAGGCATCCCTGTGGGATGGGGGAGATACACTCTATTTCCTGAGTTCTCGGGGGAAATGCTTTCCAGTTTAACAAGGCTGACATTGGGATGTATCTTACACTTGCTGCTGCCCAGGGGGCAGTCACGATACAATTGTCACTGCCCACCCATGAACCTTCTTGGTCCTAGAAGTTCATATTTTTGTCACTTCTATTGAGTTCTAGGCATTATTTGAAACAAGCCCCCCACATTAGGAGAAGAGAAGTCACATGCCTGGCAAAGCCTCTCAAAGAAATGAAAAGGAGGAAGGGTTTCCCCCAGGCCAGAAGGAGATCGTCTTAGGGCTCAGGTGGGACTAGAGGAAAGGCGTCTGGACAGGCACCTAGGAGATCAATGGAACCCACCAAGAGTGCTGGTTCTTAACACATTTGTGGAAATGTGTCAGAAAGGCTGAAGAATGAGTGCACTGACAAGTGTAGTCGCTTGGTGGATATTCCTGGGGGTATGAAGGGATAACTGCATTCCCAGGTAGGACCATTTGAGGAAGGAACATGGTTCTGGTTGTTGCCTTTTGGTAGAGACTCAGAGATAGTAGAGAAGCTCTTTAAAAAGAAATGCAGTGGGGCTTCCCTGGTGGCGCAGTGGTTGAGAGTCCGCCTGCCGATGCAGGGAACGCGGGTCCGTGCCCCGGTCTGGGAAGATCCCACATGCCGCGGAGCGGCTGGGCCTGTGAGTCATGGCCGCTGGGCCTGCGCGTCTGGAGCCTGTGCTCTGCGACGGGAGAAGCCACAGCAGTGAGAGGCCCACGTACCGCAAAAAAAAAAAAAAGAAAAAAGGAAAAAAAAAAGAAATGCTGTATTTTGGCACAGAACATGATGGCATCGTGCAGAAAAGCATACACGTGACAACTCCAAATGAAAAGTGCTTTAGCAAAGTTGGAATCTTACAAAGTTTACCCTGACTATATTTTCCATTTTATGTATGCAAAGGAGGAATACATGATTTTTGTAAAACATTGCTCTAAATAAGCCTAGAAGAATTCTTTCAAAAAAGTAGCATAAAATGTTTCAATGCTAAGAAAACACTGTTAGGGTCTAAATGGAAGAATGTTTTTTCTTTCTTAATGCTGTATCTTACAATAGAGGTTATCTCAAGTTCAATGAAAATAAGTCAGAAATAGAGAGTCACTTGATCTACGTTTTGATAAAGCCACTTCTGTGGACTGAATTGTGCCCCCCTCCACCACCAAGTTCATATGCTGAAGCCCGAACCCCCAGTGCGGTGATATTGGAGATGGGGCCTTTGGGAGGTAACTAGGGTTAGATGAGGTCATGAAGGCTGGATCGCCATGGTGGGATTAGTGCCTGTATAAGAAGAGGAAGAGAGAGAGACTGCTCTCTCTCCATCATGTGAGGACACAGTGAGAAGACGGCTATCTACAAGCCTCCAGAACTCTGAGAAATGAATGTCTGGGCTTTGACCACCCAGTCTGTGCTGTTTTGTTACAGCAGCCTAAGCTGACTCATACACCTGCCCTGTTTCCTCATCAAAGCAACACCATATGGTCCCCACTTGCCTTAGCCAGGAGTGAACTTTGGGCAGGGCACATCAGCCCACAGGACACATCCCGTCCACATCATAGGAGTGACATCAGATTAAATGTTATATTCCACTGGGGTGGGATGTGATGTGTGGGGAGTGGGAGAAAGAGAGTGGGATCTGAGGATAACCTTGGGGGCATAACACCTTAGAGAAGTCCATCCTCAAGACCCCTGCATAACCACTGTTATGAACTGAAGCCAGGGAGAATTCTACTTATTGTTAGTAAAACAAGTTTTGCTTATAAAACGTGTTACTTTGGGGAAAACACCTTAAAAGGGGGAAACTTTGTCTGAGACAACATAGATTGCTACCGAAGCCTTTAGAACAAGGGTCTCAAACACAAAACCTACAGGGGACAAACAGGTAACACACATTAGAAAAGAGGACCTGGTACAGGGCATTAGAAAGTATATCACGCTTCACTGAAAAGCATATTTGAAATCACCGAGTGGGCAAAATGACATATGGGACACCAGTGTTCGTCTTCTACTTCTTCAACCCCTTAATTGCCTTTTTTTTTTTTCCCGCACGTGGGATCTTTCGTTGCAGCATGCGGGATCTAGTCCCCTGACCAGGGATCGAACCGGGGCCCCCTGCGTTGGGAGCTCGGAGTCTTAACCACTGGACCACCAGGGAAGTCCCCAGCCCTTAACTGTTTACTGGAGGATGCCTCATCCACCCCGACACATTTCAGATCCAACTAATACTTATTGACTGGCCTCCTGCCCAGCATTGTGCTAGGTGCTTTCAATACTCATAACTGTCCAGTGAATTGTGTATTTATGTCTCCAGTGATACATGAGGAAATTGAATCCCAGAGAAGTTTAAGATGACTTAGCCAAAGCCACCATCCACTACTTTGGAAGAAACTTGGGAAACACGCTATATTCTTTTGTTTCTTAGCTTTAAGCCAAGTATATCAGTTCGAATAAACTTGTTATCTGTTCTCTAGTAGTTTATGTACTGTTTTGTTCCCCAAGGCAATACATGATGACTCTGTCAGTACAGATCGAAATAGCTGCACAATTAGATACTCATGGGGGAGGGGGAAATAATTCTGGTTTAAATAACCAAGGCCTCTGTTGCAGAACAATAGCTATAAATAATGCAGTATTTCCTGGCTCGAGCTCTTTGACCAAAATTCCAATTCTGTCACGTGTTAAAACTGAAACTGTCAAATTGAGGAGGTTCTGCTTAATTTCACGTCTGTCTCAAGTTTAGACAAGTGAAGAGCAACTCACAAGAGAGTGCGCAGTTGGAGCCAATCTCTATGCAGATCCAGCTATTAAGCACCCAGCATACCTGAGAATGCTATATTCCACAAAGCACTGCTATCCATTTCCATTTTCCTTTTTTTTTTTTTTTTTTTTTTTTTTTTTTTTTGCGGTACACGGGCCTCTCACTGCTGTGGCCTCTCCCGTTGCGGAGCACAGGCTCCGGACGCGCAGGCTCAGCGGCCATGGCTCACGGGCCCAGCCGCTCCGCAGCATGTGGGATCTTCCCGGACCGCGGGCGCACGAACGCGCGTCCCCAGCATCGGCAGGCGGACTCTCAACCACTGCGCCACCAGGGAAGCCCTCCATTTTCCTTTTAAATAAAAAACAAAATTAACTGAACCCTGGGCAATACTACGTAAAGTAACTCAATTTCTCCGAAAGCTTCACTCACAGAAGATTCCCTTACATGTGATTGCAAGCAATTAATTAAAAAATGGAAATGTACTTTTACATTTAACTAGAAGTCCTAGTCTAGTATCTATCACCTCGCCAGCCAAGCATTCTTCAAATATAAATATATTTTAAATTGGTTTTGCCAGTGTCCTAGATACTTCGAAAATCCTGCTGGCGCAAACCAGTTATTGATTCACAGTCCCTGATTCTAAGCCTCTCATCTACAGCCCTAGAAGTAACAGCAGGTGCTCTTGCCAGCCTCATAAGAATTGTCACTGGACAATTAGTAATTTCCAGTGGTTAAAAGCCAGTATAAAAGCTCTCGAGTTACCTAGTACTCTGGAAAGCTCTCTTCTTAATGTGGCGCCCTGGGAACCCCTGACAACCCAAGAAAATGTGGCCTTGAAGAATACATTAGCAAAATATAAATAGGTATCATCCAGCTCCCTGTCATTTAGAGACGCTCTGCAGGGCATCTACCGGACACGTTCTGACCTGGAAATCATCTGGTCACTGAAAGCATGAACATCTTGAACTGTGTGTTAACCTGTTTTCTGCCCACAAGTTGGAAAGCTCTGACTTCAACAGCGCCCCTCAGGACGATCAGCCATAAAAGTGAGTGGTCGAGTAAGTTTGTAGCAAATCATACTTCAAATGCTGCACACCGTGCAGGCAATGAGACTTCTCTTTGCGGAAATGCTATCAGTTGCACGAAGATTTGGTTTAAGTTCATCTGTCTCTTGTATACCCGCTTTTCCTCCCGAGTACTTAGCACAGGACTTCAAAAGGCACTCAATAAAGATTCGCTGAATGAATGTAACAGGAATTAATAACACAAAATGTTTTTGAAAAGGTGATTGATGTCAAATGGTAGGCAGAGAAAGTTCGCCAGGGATAGGAATGCTGTGCACAGATTTGGTACAGGGTCTAAGGAAAGAATTTACAATTGATAAATAACCTTTGAAACCAGGTTCTTTTATGTCATTGCCTCTGGACTAGGCCACACTGGCGGCAGGAGGAGCTCAGCCGAACACACTGTGATAGCAGTCTGAGAAAGGGAAGCATAAATGATAACAAAACGTTAGAAAGGATCCCGGGAGGAAACACTTTGCCATCAGCTTTCCAGGAGATCTTTAAGAATAGAACAACAGCGACAACGACAGCAACACACGCACAAATACTTATTTAAATTCTTTATAGAATAACGGGGGAAAACTGGATGACATACAGAGGACCTTGACATCCCCACCGTAGCATGAAAGATGATAAAAATTAGGGTATTTTTCATCACATTGAGCCCCAAGGCTTGGGTTAACACAGTGTAGTTGAATTTTGACTGGCTCTATCTGTATTCTGGGCCTGGATTGTCAAAGACGGTTTCCTAGCTTTTACACATCATGACAGATATAGAAATTGACCCTATCTGTACAACATACTGGGGCAAACTGAGGAAGCTATGTGGTCCACGGATAGACTTCAGGGGGATACGGCCAGCCCAGGCACAGCCAGATGACCCAGATGCCAAAGAGGGATTAAGTCTTGGGCATGTCTGCAACCCACTGATCATCTCTCAGCACTCTTTGGCCCATCTGTTGGGAAGCTTTGCCTTAGAGAATGTTCCTCGGGATGATCAGGCAAAAATGGAGCCATCAGGGAAATGTGCAGCAAACCATACTTCATACGCTGCACTTTTTCAGGGAGTCACAACACACATTAGCAAAGGACCGCGCCGATGCTCCGTTACTCTCTTTTTCCGCCCCCAGGACTTTTCATCCTCCTTCACCAGGACACTTACTAACATCTCACAGACCTAAGGAGGCTGCCGAATGGTTCCAATGTCCACACAAGCACGCAGCACCAGTGACTCGAAAACAGCTAATGCAACGCCACCACATCCTACCTGCCTTTCACTGCAGGATTAGTTCTCACACTGAAATAACTTTAATCTTCAAGAAGGAATCTTCCTGGAACTCTATTAATGGCAGAGTGTTAAATACAATAATCACTATTACTGCCCCCAAATGAACTGCCGGGCAGCCAAAGGTAAGTAGATTCAGGAGTCAGGGCTCCCAGTCACTGACAGTAATTCATAAGACACTGGCAAGGAGAACTCTAAACAGGAGATTCCCCAAACCCCAAGCTCACCCCCAGCGCTCCTCGCCCTAGGAGACTTATCTACCTTTCTGGTTACATATTCCTTTGGCTGTTAATGTAATCAGTGTATAATAACTGCGTACATATCAGCTCACAGAAAAAACGGCAGACCTGCTAGTTGATTTGGCTTGGGGCCATCTCTTCGGCAGGGTGAGACAACCCGGTGTAAACATCTGTTATTAACCGTGTATTTTAAAATAGTGTTTTGTGTCTCCTGGGTTCCTAATTCCCATCAAAAGCAATACAATATCAAGACTCCTGTTTTTCTGAGCAGCACCTAGGAGATAACAAGCTTTAAAACATTTGCATTAGTCTTCTCAGTTTTGTCGCTTGTGCTATTAATTTTATTTACTAAGACATCCACTGTATTACACACACTGCTTTTCTCGGTTTTATTCCCACTGAGGTGAGCAGGTTTCATTTAAACTGTGTTACCACGAACAGTAAGGCTTTTGCAAGTCCAGAGCGCTACATAAAACTGGCCACAGCTTTTGTTTTTATGAATATGCAGTTGCCAATCCCTGTATTAAACCAATAGCCTCACTAGGGAATAGACTATGACTTGCAATTTTTTTAAAAGTGGCCATTCTCTCAAATCTGCTTGTTTGCGCTGATTACTTTTCTTGAAATTAATTGAAAAAATAATTTCTTAATATGAGAGATTGGAAATTGGGTCCTTGTGCCACTTGCCTGCTTCCCAAACCCTTAGGATTAAGTCGCTGTGACAGAAAACGACAATATTTCTCTGCGAGATGAACAATCAAATCGTTCAAACAAGCTCACTCAATTAATAAAACCACCTTGCCATAAAAAAATAAAAATTTGTACCCAATTCAAAAATCACTTTGGATGGCTGTACTATTAAAAAACAAAATCGATTTTCTTTTCAAAACTTTTACCTACGCCCCAGAACTCAGCTGCAATAGCTTTTTCTTTTCTCACTCAGTTGCCTCTGATAATTGACCATTCCCGAGTATTACTAAAATTCCCCTGCAAGTCTGTTAAACACTTTCACATTTCCATGTTTAATTACATTCAGATTTCAATTTTTGTCTACATACAGAATAGAGCCAAAATTTAACTCAATCGACTGCAATGCCTTTGACATAAAGACTTTATTCATCATTCTTGCCTTATGTATAAATAGACACACGCTACTTGTCAAAATACAAGAGTGGGCTTCTTTACATTGTCTAGAACAAAGAGCCCCGCTCGGCTTCTTTCTTTCCTCAGTGTCTCAGAAGGTGTCCTTTATTACATGTGCAGGATGCAAGGATTTTGCTGCCGCATGAATGAAAAATGATACCTTCAGACTGCCTTTTTAGTGACAAATTGCACTTCTGCAGACTATCACACTGCCTGTGGTTTTAAGAACCCCACTTAGATTTACTATTACTTCCTTGGGGAGCTCAGCCTTCTCGCAAAGCACCCCAGGGCTCATTTCCACTCTTTCAGAGTGCAACAAAGATGAGAAAGTTTGCTCATCGCGGTGGGAGAGAAACTCTTGGCTAGTAAAAAAAACACACTCTCTGGAATGTCTAAGGAGCGAAAATCACTGCCTCTGTGGATTCTTGGGGTACAAAACAGGCAGGAAAAGTTGTCTGGAGGTATTCGCGAAGCATTGTGTTTGTTCAGGAAGGAGCTGTGGAGTTAGCGGCTGAGCGACGCCTCTCCCTTTGCTTCCTGGGTGAGAGCAATGAGGCGTGCCCCTTAGCAGAAGCAAGCAGACAGAGATCGGTAAAACTCACCGGCTTCCCCATTTTTCCTAGGACGGGGTTTTTGTTCCTCAACTGTGATCTGGAAGAGGCAAACCTGTAGGTCCTCCAAGCAGGCTGCCTCGGATCAGCTGAATGACTGGGGCGTTCAGGAAGCTTGCTCTGTCCAGCTCGGAATCACTCCCCCTCTCCGGGCTGTGTGCTTCCACGCCTCCCAGTCAGCGCAAAAATCCGCCAAACTCAGGTCAGCCTAACAGGTTTCCTTATATAGGTAAACACGAATTGCATTCCTGGTGAAAGAAGTTAACTAGGAAGCCCGGTAACCTGGTTAACTCTACACACGCCAGAATGGCTCAGAGTCAGCCAGCCTGCGTATGGTTTGCTTGCAGTACAAAGGGATTTGTGCGATTTAATTAAAATCATCTTTATCCCGGCAGTCTGTAAAATTGGCTCTTCTAGTGTGAGTCAACAGCTAGTATTTTATATCATGAGCTATGACCGACCTTATATTATATAAAGGCACTGTAGGGAGAAAAATCGAAGCATAGGATATAACTTGTCTTGAAATTATTTTTCAAAGAAGCAAATAGAACATGTGATGGGAAAAGAACACGAACAAACCTCTGTCAAGTGAGACTCCAGTGCCTTGTTTGAGCAGAGTAACTAATAGTTATTCAACTTTCCCAGGCCTTTAGTAGATAATGCAATGAGATCATTTTGAGTTTACTCCTTTTACAATGCAGTAATTGCTACTGTTTTTTTTTTTTGATGGGCGAAATGACACATAATGACATCTATTTATTCCCCGAAATAACCCTCCTGAGCCCACATATTGAAGTGTTATTTGATGGTTTCAGGAAAGAAATCTAAGACTTGTGAATTTGCATAATTACATGGAAAAAATTTTAAACAACCTCCTAGACTTCAGAAGATAAGAAAATGTATCTTTAAAAGTACTCTGTGGAAGGTCTAACCCTAGGCTCAAAACAGTTTTTAAACGTAAGTGTGTAACACATCAATTGTCTAATAATTGGCTCTCCCCCCTACATTTATCTACCATGGAGGAAAGTAATAATTCTTTTCAAGTCTAACCGATTCCACTGAAGTCTCAATATGAAGTACAGACTCAAGACTTAGCACCTGAGTGTTGGAGGTGAAGATTACCTGCTAAATAAAACTTATCTTAAAATGAATCATTTGTTCCTATTTCATCCACTGGTTGACTGCTCCTTGAGTAACGCCATTCTTAGCAAAAATAGCTCCGTGTTGCGTTTTAGGTCTCTGCTTGGGAAAGGGGAGAGAACGAATGTTTACACACTACCGAAGCCAGCACCAACACAAGCCAATGATGAAGGGTTTCTGCTAAGAGCAGGAGAGTGCAAAAAACACGGGGCAGGAAGAGTAACTACTCTTTGATTGCATTTTCCACTGGGTAAAGACTTTTCCATACAATTTCTCTTCATATCTCCACAGGAAGTGTGTGTTATTACTTCCTTTTCACGATAACAAAATTGACTCACAGAGATAAAGTGACTGGTCCAAAATCTCGGGATCCACTTGTAGCAGATCCAAAATCCCAGATCTGCTAGAATTGACTTCCAAGAGAATTTGCAAAAATCAAGTCAACTTGAAGAGACAGGAGAACATTAAAATGGCAGTTTTCCACGTTCAAATATAAGTTTTAGGAATCACATGTCCAGAGAGTTTACAGGCAATACACAAACTGATAAAAATACTCTTTATAAAGTCATAAGTTACTGCTAAAATGACTGCATTTACATGACTCCAGAATGATCCTAAAATGAGATATTAAGTGTATTTCTATTGAATACAAATTTGGGTTAAAAATATTATGAAAATATAACTTTGCAAATATTGCACACGTTCTTCTGTTCAGAGTACACACATTTCTATTATATCAAGTTAAGACTCATCTTGACTGCCCCACTGGAAGGAATATTAGTGTTTTCTACTTATTGGGTTTTCATTAATCTTAAATAAAACTCTGTGTGCCATGCTAGGTAAATAGCTTTCACTAATATAGCCCATTTATGATCCCGCAGCTTTTAGGTTCTCGTAATTCCCGCAGAAGCAAGTTCTGTTTGTGCAGGAACTTTAGACTTTATTAACATGTCGATGCAAGACAAAGAATGCATTTTTTTCCAGGGCAGGCTAAACCTTTAAGTGCCTTAAGCTGGCCTCCAAATTTGTTCTTACAATTCTAAGCAAACAATCATTTGGGCTTTAAACATAAAATGTCTTAGGCTATAATTATTGAATTGGAAGGTCAAAACGAAATTTGGATCTGAAAGTAGCCTGTTTCAAAGAGGGAATATAACCCTCTGCTAAATGCATTTTGGATGCCTCAAGAAATGGTTTGGGAAAGACTGGGTCACGGAAGCAGCATGAAATCAACCTAACCATAGAGGACCCCAATGAGAGAGTACTTACAGCTGAATAATTACACCACGCCAAAAAAATAGCACTTATGGGAAACTAAATAAAATACAAGACCGATTTGAAGGGCAGAAAATATCATTGTGGTTTAAAGAAAACATCAGGGGACAGATTTGAGAAATTCCCAATGACATATAACTAATGAGTAGTTGAGCTATAATTCAAATCTCGGTCCATCAGACCCCAGAATGTTCGCTCTTTCTACTGAACCCTGAGGGTACCACACTATCCAAGAAAGAGCAAATGCCTTAGAGGCAGAAGATGCTTCCATTCTGGTTCCGTCTCTTGGTTGTGTGACCTTGCATGAGTTACTTATAATGTGTCTGAGCCTCACCTCCAAAATGGAAATAAAAATGGGTGCGTGTCTCACAGATGACGGAAAGTACCGAAAGCGATTTTTGAAAAATCCTTCCACGTATTTATTGATGCCTCTATGGTCCGGGCATTCTGCTAGGTTCTAGGAATACAACCATGAGCAAGTGAGGCATGTCTCCCCTTCACGAAGCTAACAATCTTGAAGAACAGCCTGTGCACGTCTATATTATGGAATGCGAAACTCTAATGTTTCCCTAAATTTCGTATAACGCAAACATGTTTAATTGAAGTTCCACCTCAGTACAGAAATACTAATAGGCAAATGTCCAAGCTAGTGCTCTCACTATAGTTAGTGCAAGTTACTCTTACTGACCAGAGCCTGGCCTTACCATGATTACACTTGTTAGACCTGGGCTGAGCCAAATGCCGCCGTCATAATGACAATGTCCTTTTATCTCACAGTTGAGGGGGACCAGCATGTTCAACTGAAAAACACCTCGAAGATACTTAGGAAGCTGGATGCACATGGAGTTATTTTATCATTAGCTCTGTATATATGAATGGGATGGAAAAGCATATAAAAGATTCCCTAAATATGTCAGCCAGCTATCCATCTATTAATCTATTATTAATTCACTTCTACGCACTAAACATTTAATTGGTGTGCCCAATGGATAAGGTTCTCCGAGGGATACACACAGAAAAGGATGTATAGAAAAAGAACGGTCCCTAGCTTTACTGGAGATTTCTAGAAAAATGTTATGGTGCTCAAGAGCTGTATCAGGCACAATGGGTGAGGTGATGCTCTGGTAACAAGCAACCCCCAGATCTCAGTAGCTTACAGCAACAAAGGTGTACCTCTCACTCACGCTGCACACTTATGCAGATCACTAGGGAGGGTTCTCCTATCCAAAGTCACTCAGGAACCCAAGCTGATGAAGGTTCCTTTCAACATGTACTTCCACGGCTGCTGACACAGGAAACAGGGACTTGGTGAATCATGAAGTGCCTTTCAAAACTTCACTCCGTAAAGGACACAAACTTCCGCCCACCTTTCATTGGCCAGAGCAAGTCCTCTGGCCCTGCTTAACTTCAGAGAAAGACAGGAGAACCAGACTACGTGACGAACGAAGACATGACAGCCATGGCAAATCATCTGGCTGGAGGAAAGGATCCATTCAGTAGACACATTCACGACCCCTATGGCATAATGACTGGCGTTTGAAGTTTGGAAATCACTGACCAGATCCAATTTCTAGAAGACTGGGAGTTTAAAGGTGGACTCACAGATTATCAGTGGTTCTGGCTGAACCTTGAGGGAAAGAGTGACATTTGAAAAGGATGTCCTGAGGCAGGCTCTTCTTAATATTTCTATCAGTTACTTGAGTGGTGAAATAAAAGGCAAGTTGATTTAATTTGCAGATGGTGCCAAATTGGATAGCTAACACCTCAGAGGATTGTATTATAATTCAAAACGACCTTGAAGAGTTGGGGGAAAAAGACGTTAAGAAAGAAGCTTGAGTTCAACAGTGATAAATAGAAGATTGGAATGAAACGTCTACGAAATGGATGGTAGAAAAACCATATTGAGCTAATACTAGCCTATAAGTTGAACATATGCTGGCGGCTTAGCACTTTTACTTGTAAAGCCTTTGGTATGGTGGTATTAGCCATGTAAGCAGTGGAAAATAGGTGTTCTCAGAATACTACTTCACTGGGGATCCACATTTTCAGAAATAAGAAATCGGAGCAAATTCAGAAGCAAAAGCAGAAATTTCCAAAAGACTAAGTGCCCTAGGTCAGGAGTGAGCGAACTGTTTCTGCGAGGAGCGGGATAGTAAATATTTTCAACTTTGCCAGCCATAAGCTTCTCTGCTGCAACTACTCGATTCTGCTACTGTGGTCCAAAACGGCCATAGATGATATGTAAATGAACGGGCGTGACTGTGTCCCAGTAAAACTTGCTTTACAAACCCGGGCAGCCAACCCTGGGCTATGCTTTGCAGACCCCTACTCTCTACATTATGAGAGCCGTCCCAGAATGGCAAGGAACTCACATTTACTGCAAGTGCCCAGAAGGCAAGAGGGACACTATTTTGGCCTAGTTCGTTTAATACTGCTTTCCACACAGGTGCTAGTGAATAAACTGGTGAAATAAACACAATTAAATTAGCCAAAAATGTTACTATACTGGTCTCCTTATTAAATATTCAAAAAGAATTGGATCACGTAATTCTTGAAAAGGTCGTGGAAATAAAATCCAAAATATAGTTTACCTTCTCAATTTGTTAAATATTTATCAATTATATTGTCTTTTAGGTATAAAAATATGACTGGTGAAAACTATAATAAACCTCGAAAAGAAGGATCACAAAAATGAAATTAAAGGGAAAAAATTTGCAAAGCAGAATGTACGCATATAGCCCCTTTAATTTTTTCCCAAGTTCTTTGTAACTAGCTGAGCTTGATAAAGCAGATGTTGTCTTAATTAGACACAGGTGAAAATGGAGACAAGGAGAGGTTAACTCAGTTGTCTAATGTCACCAAGCTAGTGATGATGGAGAAGAAAATAGGACCCGGGTTCCCTGGGTTTACAATTCTAGACCATGATAAACACCGAATGCATAGGAACTCAGAAAAGAGAGCCAATACGGAATGCAATGAAAATCCTGCGGCGTGTCTTTCTGGGTGCCTGGAGGAAAGCCCAGCACTCTAAATATCACCTCTCCTTCCCTCCCCCAAGTGCCCCGCACCCCCTCCCTCTCCAATCTAGTCTACTTTGCAGTCAACCCCACGGCCTATCCCTCCTTTGATCAAGCCCTGAAAGCTAAAGCCTAGTTATGGGTGACTGTGTGTCCAAACGCCCGCGAGTCCTGATTCTGACTACTTCTTTCTATCGCCTCTGACCCTTCCAGTCTCTCAGCCTCTGCACTATAGGGCGGGATCATTCTTAGTGCTGGGGGCTGCCCTGGGCATCGCAGGATGCTCGGCAGCATCTCTGGCATCTTCCCAATGGATGGCAGTGGCACTCTTCCCCCTTAACTCCAAGGCGTGACAACCCAAAGAGTCTTCAGACATTGCCAAATGTTCCCTGGGTGCTGGGCTGGGGTGCAAAACTGCCCCTGGTTGAGAAACTCTGAACTAGATCACTGTAGCTGCTTTTTCTTTTAGTGGGATTTTAGTTCCCCGACCAGGGATTGAACCCGGGCCCACGGCGGTGAAAGCGCCGACTCCTAACCACTGGACCGCCGGGGAATTCCCCATAATTGCTTCTTAATTGCTCTCCCTGCTTCTGCCCTTGCCTCTCCAGTCTATGCTTCACAGAGCATCCCAAACCATCTTTTAAAAATATACATCAGATCATGCCATCCTCTGCTTGAAACCTCTAGCAGGGGACTTCCCTGGTGGCGCAGTGGTCAAGAGTCTGCCTGCCAATGCAGGGGACGCGGGTTCGAGCCCTGGTCAGGGAAGATCCCACATGCCGCAGAGCAACTAAGCCTGTGCACCACAACTACTGAGCCTGAGCTCTAGAAGCTGAGCACAGATTCTCCCCTAGAGTATCCAGAAGGGACGCAGCCCTGGAGACACCTTAATTTTAGCCCAGTGAGACCTGTGTTGGACTTCTGACCTAAAGACCAGTACAAAAATAATTTGGGCTGTTTTAAGCCACTAAGCTTATGATAATTTGTTACAGCAGCAATAGGAAACATACACCTGGCATCTTCACGGCTAACCCCTAAAGCCTCAGAATTTATGCAAAAGTTTTCTCCAGGAAGAGGTCATCCATGATAAATGACAACCCGAAAGGACATCACCACCCATCCCACATGCAGTGGTTCCATGTCAATTGCCCTATTTTATCACCTTCATAGCTCTGATCACTATGTGACATTACCAAAAGGCAAAAACGATGACAAACGAAAAAATAATAATAATAAATGGGGTGGTCTTTTTATCTGCCTTGGAACAGGAATGTTGGAGAAAGAACCAGGTTTGGATTAAGTAAAGAACGTTTATGTTGGATGAAAAGACATTCTTGACGGTAGTTGGAGTAATTGCACAATGAAACAGGCTGCCAAGAAGGGCCACGGAGGACTAGATCGTGGCAACACTTACAGAAGAGATGAGATAACTCAAGTCAGGAGAGTAGGTGGAGCTCAGCCGAGAGCATTTACTTGATGACCTGCTTGTTCTTCCTCCAGCTTGCAAATGTGTGTAGCACAAAGCAATGAATCACAGGACAACATCTGCATGTAATTGCATTTCTGTTCCAATAATAAATGTTTCAACTGCTATGCTATTTATGAAAGCTGTTATCATAAAGAGCCAAGTGGGGGAAATTGGAAACACAAACGCTTATCTTAAGAAACCTTTCCTTTGCAATTCAGTGTCCAAGTACCCAAACACCCAATTCGCTGTAGTATATGAAATGTCCCGGGGAGTTTCTTTTTTGAAATTCTATTTGAAAGTGATTTTTAGGTGTCTAAGTCCCTGTAAAAGCCCTTTCTGTCACCCATGGTTTTCTAATATTTTTTTGAACCTGAAGAGGAACAAAGGCTAGAAAATTGTTCATTATTTCCCTCACGGACTCATCGTCTGAATTTTGGGCCCATGGTCGATGGGGGAGAGAAGGTGTTTTGCACTTTCTTTTCAGTCAAGATTGTTTACTCTCAAAACAGAAAACGAGAATGACAGATCCTCCCACCCACCTCACTCCCACAAACCTCCCCACCCGCCAGGATTTGGGGCCTTTGAATAACTCGCGAAATGCCAAGACAGTTTAAAATTATTAACCACCCATACAGAAAAGAATAGGAAATAAGAGAAACTCTTATTTCCTCGGATCAGCCTGCCCCCTCACCTCCCCACGGTGGCAGATCGTTTTTCCATAGGCCCTGGTACAGGAGAACCCGGCTCCTTCATTCAAAGATCCCCACGCCACCAGTGCCACCAGTGGCACCAGCAAAGGCTAGCAATCATTCTGGCCTCTTAAACTTAGCTTGGAGGGAATGCGTGGTCCGCGAAATCAAGCAAGCTGAATTTTTGAACAGTTCACTTTACTTGCAGTTGCGTCTGTCAATTTGGGTAAAGCATGAAAACTCGATCAAGCCACAGAGAAAATGAAGCCAGAGCTCTTAGAAGCCTGCCTCTTTCCATTTCGCCAGGCAGGTGTTTCAGGATGATGTCTTTGACAGTTGCTCTTTTAATGAGATGGCAAAACACCATGCAGGAGGGAAAATCCTCAAAAAGCAATGAAAATAAGCAACTGTACAATAATAATTCTAAACTGCCCCCCCCATTTCCCAAGGTCTGTATCTCTTAACTCCTACCTGCTTAGCTCTCACTACATTAGCACTGTTTACAACACCGCAGTTGAATATCAGAATCAAAAGAAAACTTCGAACATCCTTTTAGGAGGATGAAAATGTATCACAGCTTTCCGAAGTTATTTTTAATTAACTCTTTAAAACCCAAATCGATAAGAGCGGTTGCACTATGGAGTGGCTAGTATCTAGGCTGCCTGAGACATCTCTTTTTCCCCACCCAGGGACCCTGACCTATGGTATAGATGAGGCTGGAGACAGATATAGAGATTTTCGTTCACTTACCAAGTAACATTGATTAAATACTATGTGTCAGACACACGTTCACATTTGGGGGTAGATAACAGCAATCTAACTAAAGGTGGGAAGAGTTTCAAAAGTTATGTTATAGTGAAACGTATAAAATATTGCATTTTCTTGTTTTTGCATTAAAAGCAATGTGCATTTAGTGGCATTAGAAATCAACAAGAACACATTACCAGTGATAAGTGATGCTGACAGCATGTTACGATGTGATGAAAAGGGTACTTCACCTCCTTGGTATCCTTCCCCAAACCATGACCCCAGTCTAATCATGAGCAAAACAAGAGATAAACCTAATGTCTTAGTGCATCTGGGCTGCTGTAACAGGATACCACAGGGTGGGGGGCTTAGAAACAACCGAAATTTATTTCTCACAGTTCTGTGGGCTTGAAGTCTAAGATGAGGCTGCCAGCATGGTCAGGTGAGCACCCTCTTCTGAGCTGCAGACTTCTTGTATCCTTACCTGGCGGAAGGGGCTAGGGAACTCTGTGGGGTCTCTTTTATAAAGGGTACAAATTCCAATCATGAGAATTACACCATCACATTGCAGATTAGGATTTCAACATATGCATTTTGGGGAGACACAAACATTCAGACTGTGGCAGCTAAAATGAGTGACATTCTATAAAATACCTGACCAGTACTCCTCAAAACTGGGAAGGTTTGGAAAAGGAAAGACAGAGAAACTCACAGCCCAGGGGAGCCTAAAGAGACACGATGACTAAATACAATGTAGTGCTTTGGATGGGATCCCGGAACAGAAAGAAGACATTTGTGAAAAAACTAGAGAAATCCGAATAAAACCTGTAGTTTAGTTAATAGTAATATACTGGTGCTGGTTTCTTAGTTTTGACAGAAGTACCATGGTGACGTAAGATATTAACATTAGGGAAAACTAGGTAAAGAGTATAAAGGAGCTCTCTGTACTTATTTTGAAACTTGTTTGTTAACCTAAAATTATTCCCCCCGAAGTTATTTAAAAACAGAACAAAACAAGAACAACAAAACAACATACCACATTCATTTTACACTGTGGCCAGAGAAGGAAAAACAAGATTGAGAAAAGATCCATCGAAGAAGGACAGAGACCAGAGGCAGGGAGGGACATACAAAGAGCAACAGACAGATAGAGAAATAGACGGGTGGGCTCCAGGAGGGTGTTAGAGCTCCACGGCCTTGTTATGCGGCTCCCCGCTATTCTCTTAAGCTACAGGGATCAGAGAAAAGGATCATTCTTTAAAAGAACTCAGAGATCTGACATAGTTTGGAAACATATTAGCATACAGAGAATCTTCGCAACGTCAGGTATATTTTTTTCTATGTGGTTCTGAAGGTTTTGTAGGTGTGTCAACGAATAGCTTCGGTTTACCAAGTTTTTCAGGAACCTCGGAGAGACTGATCACCAAACTTTCAACACTGAAAGCTGTCATTTGCCAAAGAGTTGCTCTCTGAGAATGCCACCTCTCTAGTGTCCCAATGCCACCAGGGCTACATTTAGAATTGGTATTTCACTTGGTCCTAATAAGCACTTCTATTTAGAAATCAATCTAGTTCTTGGTCTACTTGGGAATATATATGACGGGAAGCAAAACAAGATAGTAAAAAAAAATCCCTAAAGCTGGGTTCTGTTTTTATGGTTGCGCATATGAAGTCTTTGGGGTTCTCTTCTTAGAAGAGTTGTCCCAGTATTTCACAGGGGTTTCCCCGATCCTTTACCCCCCCCCCCACAGTTAATCTGAATTAATGCAGGCTAAGAATTTCTGCTGACCGGTGTGCACTCATTTACACTTTCTACGGTATTTTCTAAAAAGGACTTGAAACAGTATTAACAATAAGTGAGGACAGTCCGGACCAGGTTAAGTGTGAGATATTAACAGCCAACCATGTATTTCGTGGATGGGATACTCACACCTAGGTCTCCAAATCTTTTACTGAGCTTGATCGGAGAATCCACGTACATATTACACGGAAGAAATCTCTACCTACAAACCGATTGAGATTTTTGGTAATGGTTGCCATGTTGAAAACGGGAGAAGAGGGAGATAGACCTGGGAAGACATCTCAGGGGACTGCATATTTCAGCTTGAATTAATTTTATATCATAAATGTGAAGTTCTTGTGAGCTTGGACTTAAACTTTAATTCGGCAAATTACATAAACTCTTCAGCGAGAGCCAAAGTTCTAAAGTGCCCGCTTCCATTTGTTTTCTTTTTCCCCTTAAACAGCATACCAAATCTGAATCTGATTAAGTCTGCTGAATTCGTTATCAGTGCTAGGAACTATGTATTCTGTACAGAAAATTAACTTCACTTAGAAATGCATGTTTTGGTGGTTTTACTCCTAAAAAAATGCTGATTAGAAAAGCAATAAATCCTGGGAGAGGCCAAACTTCATTTTTCCCAATAATGAAAACAAGGCTGGATTTTGAGGGATGAAGACACATAATGACTTTACATTAAACTTGCTGTCAGTAAGGGATGTCCTGGTTACTCTCTGCTGAGCACAGTACGTGGCACTTAGTATATATCTAGCTTTCTTCCTATGTATCTACCTATCTAGCTAGCTATCTTTGTATCTATCTATCTGTCTGTCTAACTACCTATCTATCTATCTACCTATCTATCTATCTATCTCAAAGTTTCTCAACCTCAGCACTACTGACATTTTGGATCAGACAATTCTTTGTGTGTGTGTGTATGTGTGTGTATGGGGAGGGAGCTGTCCTATGCACTGTGACAACCAAATATGTGTCCAGCTATCGCCAGCTATTCTGGGGTGGAGGTGGGGCAGAATCTCTCTTAGGTAAGAACCACTAATTATTTCTATCTCTATGTACCTACATACCTATAAAAAAAAAATGAACGAACGGATTTTATAGTAAAACATCCAGGCTTCAACCTGGCGTGACCAACTAAGAAGGTGAGGAAGATTAGCGGGATTTATCTCATATGATAAAATGCATAATATATATCTATTGTAATAATAAACTATAATACTATTGGGTTGGCCAAAAAGTTCACTCGGGTTTTCCCGTAAGATGGTGTGGAAAAACCCGAACAAACTTTTTGGCCAACCCAATATGTAATAAATGCAAGACAATATTTTGGGATTCCCGTATGTTTCCCTCCCCTATGCCTTCTACCTACTACTCTTCTGCATACCAGGTGGCAACACACTTTTTCTGTGCACACTGCTTTCAGATACAGCTTAGAACACGTAAGTCAATTGTTTTGCAAAATCAAGTTAGTAAAGTCCTAGCAGACCATAATAATCTGAAAAGCAAAGCTCATTTGATATATAAAAAGTAGGCTTTTGAGGGGAAAAAAATGGGATTTTTTTTATTTAATAAGTTTTTCTTTAAATATTAAGAGCCAGGGCCCCAGCTGATTCAGACCACAGAAAGTAAAAAAAAAAAACAACAAAACACCCGACCAAAGAGATTTGGTTTCTGGAAGCAGAGACAGTACTATCCTATTTCCCATCTAAAAGATGAGGAAAAGACAACTTTACGGGGTACCCTGCCCACTAACCCAGTGGCTTGCACACAGTAGGTACTCAATCATTATCATCTAAAATAAATTATGCCACATTTTAAAGAATATATAACTGGTATATCAATACTTCATTCTAAACTTTAATCATAAACAAGACCATAATTAGAATAACTTGGATCACTTTCTCTGAATCAAAAGCCCAGAGTCTGCATTTTCATAACGCACCAGACTCCTCCATATACCACAGCTGAGTAGAACACAGACATTCAACTAGGAAGCAGACAGATGACCTTGGGTATGCCATTAAAACTCTTTGAGGCTCTTTGATCCCATCATCTGTAAAAAGGGAGAGAGAACAATTTCTACCTTTTAGGGTTTCTCTGAGGATGAAATGAGATCAATAAGACCCAGTGCCTTATTATAAACATTTAGTCATTTGCTTAACGCCCCTGGAGACTGGCTTCCATGGTCAACAGCTTTGAATGCAGGACCAAAATTAATGTTCCTCCTGTGCTTGAATCAAGAACATATCCGTGAAGCCTTCTGAGAAGAGTAACATACATTTATACATGATACAAATGTAGATACAGTGGCAGCAGTGTATGCCTTACTCTTTCAAGGTAACTCTTCCATCCTATCCCTCCTTAAACAGAAAGAGGATGCATTTAAAAATATATGACTCCCTTTTAACCCTGACCATTGTTTAAGGGCCCCCAGGACACATAATCCCAGGAGGTGGACAGAGAAGAGATCAGCTTCAGCTTAAAGTCAAGACTGAACTGTTTCTCCACAGCTGCCCTGGCTGGACCAGCTTACTGACCCTTGTCTAATTTCCAAAACATGGTGGATTTGACTATTCTACTCCGGGCTGGGTGACCACCGTTAACTCGACCCCTGGTGTAAGTGACCTCCACGGCCTCATTCTCTCACTGCCTCATTAATTCACTCGTTCCTTCTCTGATGAACTATATTCAAGTTATAGTTAAACAGTGACACTCAGTGTTGCGGAAGATCAAAGGATGATTCAGGAATTTACTGTGTGAACAATCTGCTCTCACGCATACACATATACACATAATACAGATGTATGTGACATAAGAATCCAACTAATATGTTTCTAAAATTCAATGAGAAAAAGACTACAAATAGAGGCTTCTGCAAGTCTTCGCTGAAGGGCATCTAATCTGGTCTTTGAGGCATGGACAGAATTTGGTCTTAAGGAGAGAGTGACTCTATAGGTGTTCATTTTATAAAGCTTTGTTAAGCTGAACATATACACTTAAGTTTAAAACATTTTGGCAGACTCTTTAATCATCATGTTTCTAAAGTTTGCACTACATTCTCTGCTCTTTTGACCATTCCAAAATATGGTATCTGAAATCTATATTTTAATTAGGCTAACAAAATTATTTTGTCAAACCACTTCTAACAATAATTGGGGTGTACTGATGAAATGGAAAACCGGGATTGGGATTCATCCATCTAAGTCATCTAAAACTCTGAAACCAAGATAATTTTCGCAAAGAAATAGAATCTATAGTTCTCTTCGCTTTCCTTGACTGAATATTTCCTCTTGTAACATATGGATAAGATTATTGGTCTCCCTGAGGTGTGTGGCTATTAATGGGAGTTACTAGGGCAATTTGTTCAAGTACTTTAATGAGCCCAGTGTATTTGAGATCAGCTCAGGATATCTTTCTTCCATGCGCAGACTGACCAAGGGTTCAGGAGCTAGTTCATCCATCACAGCATAAAGGGCCTTAACAGAATCTACGTAATGGGTGGAGGGTGAACTACTTACCCACAGTCCCCTGGGGGAAATCGACAATTAGATTGGTAAGTGGCTTGGAGAGCCAGGGATGGCTTTGGGAAGGACAAAGAAGAAGAGGTGGCGTAAGATATAGGAGAAAGTCCAACCACCGAGTGAGAAAATGTTTCAGTGCCTGGTGGCTTTGGAGGGTAAGAGATTACGAATCAGAGGATCCAGGGGTTAAGCTTAAATATGGGGATTTGTATATTCTAGTTATGTTTCAAAATCAACTTATAATAAATGACACAGACAAAATAGAACTCTTAAGGATAAAGGAGTAAGAACAAAATAATGAACAAAAGGAAGCAGTTGGATTAGAAAGCAAGTCAGCACAGTTATTACAACTGAACACAATTATTAGCTCTAAGACCCTGGTAGCCAATGAAGAAAGGGAAACGAGACAAATTACACAGCTCATGTGACATACAGAAAGAGACAACCATTTCACCAGCATCAAGCCATAGATATTTTATTCAATGGATCTTGTGGTAGACAGAATAATGGCCTCCCAAAGATGTTCATGTCCTAATCCCTAGACCTGTGAATGTTACCTTACACGGTAAAAGGGACTTTGGAGACATTATCAAGTTAAGGGTCTTGAGATGGAGAGGTTCTCTCACATTATTGCTGCGGACCCAATGTAATCACAAGGGTCCTTATATGGGAAAGAAAGAAGTAGGAGGGGCATAGTCAGAGAAGGAGATGTGATGATAGCGGAAGAGGTCTCAGTGGTACCATTGCTGGGAAGAGCCCAGGACCCAAAGAATGCAGGCGGACTCTAAAAGCTGGAAAAGGCAAGGAAACAGATTCTCCTCAGAAAACTTCAGAAAGAGCTAGCCCTGCTGAAACCTTGATTTTAGCCTAGTGAGATCTATTTTCAGACTTCTAACCACAAAATTGTAAGATAATAAATTTCTGTTTTTCTTCAAACCACTAAACTTATGGTAATTTGTTACAGCGGCAATAGAAAATGAATACAGATTGTTTTTATAATGGATCAAGAGAAAAATCATTAAAATATAACTTTTAGCTCACTTCTGCTGGAAGTAAAAATAATATGGCTGAGTTATATAACTTTCTGCTGAGGCTGACTAGGTATAAGAATCAAGACTAGAGCATTTGGAGTGATTTCTAAACCAGGCACATCAGAATCTGAGATGATGATGAAAAATTCAGATTCCCAAGTCCTCCAGTATTGCTAAACAGACTTTGTGGCTAGGACCTGGGACTCTGTATTTTTAACAAGCATCTATAGTAGTTGTCATTATTGCAAACAAATTACTACAGAATTTAGCAGATCAAAACAACAGACATTTACATTTCCCAGTTTCCGTGGGTTAGAAATCTAGGCATGCCTCAGCTGGTTCCACTACTTCAGGGTCTCCTAAGGCTGCAGTCGATTCACCAGCTGGGGATGGGGCCTCATCTGAAAGTTTGACTGGGGAAGGATCCACTTCCAAGCTCACCCAGGTGGTCAGCAAAATTCAGTTACTTAAGGGCTTCTGGACTGAGGGTCTAGGTTCCTTGCTGGCTGTTGGTTGGAGGCTGCCCTCAGTTCCTTTTCAGACAGACCTCGCCAACATGGCAGTTTGCCCTATCAAAGCCAGCAAAAGAGAGAGTCCACTACAAAGGCAGGGATTACAATCTTAGTAATGTTATCACTGAGGTGACATCCCATTACCTTTGCCATATTCGATTGGTTAGAAGCAAGTCACAGGTCCCACGCACACTCAAGGGAGGGGATTACACAATGGTGAGAAAACCAGGAGAAGGGATCACTGTGGGGGTGGGTCTTCTTAGAGTCTTTCCACCGCAGCATTCCGGATGATGCTGTGTACAACCAAGTTAGGAAAAGGACTAACCAAGGAGACTAAATGATTAGAAGGAAACGACCATTTCATTTGGGCTTTTGACAGGAAGCGGACATGAAACATTTCAAGACTGTGGGCTCTGGTGATATCTCAGCTGTGTCCTTTATGGAAAAAAAAGATGTTATGGGTTAGCTCAGTGTCTGGACCTTGGAGACAGTCATTATCATTACCCCCAGGCCCCTCTCTGCTGCCAGCTCAGTTGCTCCCTGTCTCTGAGCTGACCTCGACATCTCAGGGTAGCAGCTTAAGTGGGAGGGACAGAGATGAAGGAACGAAGGGGGATAAACTGACATGGTAATAGTGGGTCTCTGAAATTCATGAGTTTTGATTATTTTTACTTTCTTGTCAAAAAAATGTAAATTTTGCCCTGTTACGATATAAAGAGAATCCCTTTCACAATTTATGCAGTCGATTTTAAATACTAATCCTATTTCAAGCTCCATCACATTTTCCTCAAATATTGAAACGATAATCTGGCAGAAACACTGGCATGTGCTTGCCAAGCCCTCCTGGGCACAAAACTAAACAGTATTTCCCAGCCCCTCGCAGTGACGTGAGGCCAAGGAATGGAGTTGGCCTGTGGCAAATGGCCTGCCTCCTCAAGCCTCCTGCTTGGGCCGTGAAACTCGCTCTTCACTCACCCCTTGGCCAGATATTGAGAACACAGCCAATGCCTCTGAGGCCCTAGTAGTGACGGAGCCACTAGAATGAAGGCGGATGGATCCCCAGACAGCTACTCCCTTTCTACTGTCACTGGCCAACTGCACTGGAGTCAAATGTGAGTAATCAACAGTTGTGGGAAGTCACTGTTCATCTCAGCAGCTGACATTACTTACCCTGACTAAAACGGTTGTATTATTTTCTTTGTAGGACAAATGTCACACGCTGGGTATAGAGGGACAATGTAACAGAACAGGTCATGAGGGTGGCGACGGGGGCATACACCCTTTGTGTTCTTCCCTTCTAAACTACACAGTACCCTGGATCATGCTGCACACCAGTTCTCTGTCTGTGGAAAATGAGGTCTTTTCTCAGTGGGTCTGACAGAGTGGGGCCTCCTATTCTGACTCAGACACTGATTCTAAGGGGGCTGACGGCCTGGAATTGACATACTCCCACCCAGCTGACTTGAAATCATGACACTACTAGAAGACCCTGCTTCCAACCTGTGCCCCCAGACCAGAGAGCTTCTGTATTAATGCTAGTCTGGCCCAAGCAGAGGTTGGCTACAGCCTTTGCACACCCTTTGTGTAGTGGAAAGTTTGCTTCCACTTGAGGGTGCAGTGATGGCTCAGGCCCAAGTGAGATGGCTCTCATTTCTACATTAACACACAAGCCTGTGCCATTAAGGTACCAGCCTGTCTTGTGTCAAGATCCAAGACTTAACATTTTTTTTTTAATTTTTTGGCTGCGTTGGGCCTTCGTTGCTGCACGCAGGCTTTCTCTAGTTGCGGCGAGCGGGGCCTACTCTTCGTTGTGGTGCGTGGGCTTCTCATTGCAGTGGCTTCTCTTGCTGTGGAGCACGGTCTCTAGGCACGTGGGCTTCAGTAATTGTGTCACACGGGCTCAGTAGCTGTGGCTTGCGGGCTCTAGAGTGCAGGTTCCGTAGTTGTGGCGCACGGGCTTAGCTGCTCCGCAGCATGTGGGATCTTCCTGGACCAGGGCACGAACCCGTGTCCCCTGCATCGGCAGGCGGACTCTCAACCACTGCGCCACCAGGGAAGCCCAAGACTTACATTTTTAAAAAGAAGAAAAAGACCATTGAAGCCAACTAGTAGCAAAGTTCTCGCTTTGCAATCACGAAGTTCTCGGAGGAAGCAACTGTTGGAAAATACACTGCTTCCCACTGAGCTTTTCAGAGCAGTGATAATCATGATCACGGGCACAGCAACCACCAGGATAATAATGCCATTTAATATGTGTGAGGCCTTTGTGCTCAGTATATCATGTTTTGTGCAGTTTTATTTAAACTTCTGAGATAAAGTATCAATATTAGTATTATACTGCCATGTGCTGATAATAAAAGTGACTTGCAGAGAAGTTGCCACACAGCTAATAAGTAGGAGGAGCCGGGATTAGGAGGCAAATCTAACTCCAAAGATGACGTTATTAACTCTGTGTGTGTGTGTGTGTGTGTGTATAATGAATAGATTTTGTAATGATTAGACTTTATATATATATATATATATATATATATACACACACATACATATATATGTGTGTGTGTGTGTACTGAATAATATTTAAACCATATAGATGTATGTGTATATATGTAATGAATAGACTTTAAACCATATTTATATGTATGTATGTATACATATACTTATTTAATAGAATTTAAACCATATATGTATATACATCTGTGCATCGGATAGACTTTAAACTATGTATTGGGTTGGCAAAAAAGTTCGTTCGGGTTTTTGTAACATCTTACAGACAAACCCGAACGAACTTTTTGGCCAGCCCAACATTTATATGTATGTGAGTGTGTGAGTGTGTGTGTGTGTGTGTAATGAAATAGAGTCCCCAAGGAGGGAATGCTTACTTTGCCAATGCCCCAAAACTAGTGACCGAGGTAGAAGTCTATCCTGAGCTCCCCCCATCTATAAAAGGGACCTCCCTGAAGTCTACGTGTTAATAAGGGTAACTTCTAATAATTTCAGCATATGTTTGAAAGGCTTTGCAAAGGGCCAGAAATATGCATCTCCTGCGTCATGCCAATAGAAAAGGCCACGGGATAGTCTAAAACTGGAGTGTCCTATGGATTATAATATTAAAGATTATTTCTAGAATTTATTATAATGTTGTATTTAAAAGGCCTGGATTAAAAAATGAACACATGATATCTCATACAACTAATTCAGAACTTGTGGAACTTGTGAATTAATATGTATGCTAATTTTAAAAAGTATAGTTCTTAAGATTTTTTGATACAGAGGGTTTAAAAATATGTAACATCTTTAACTTTAGCCTGCACACATACAGAGCTTTGGAATATCATCTCCCACATCAGTTATGAACAATTATTTGGTAAAAATACTTAGGGCTTAGGCAGAAAATTCTCTTAGTTGATATTCAACTAATGCTTGCTTACTTATTTACTGAAGGAATAAATGAACAGATGACTGATATGAGAATCACACTACTGAACCTGATGATAATTAAAGGTTATAAAGTATATGCCACAGATTTTCCTGAGTAAAACAAATCAGACAACACTATTTGTCACACATACAAGACAAATGTCAAGTTACTAAGGGGAATCCTCCTACACTGTTGGTGGGAATGTAAACTGGTACAACCACTATGGAGAACAGTATGGAGGTTCCTTATAAAACGAAATATAGAACTACCATATGATCCAGCAATCCCACTCCTGGGCATATATCTGGAGAAAACCATAATTCAAAAAGATACATGTACCCCAATATTCACTGCAACACTATTTACAACAGCCAAGACATGGAAGCAACCTAAATGTCCACCGACAGAGGAATGGATAAAGAAGATGTAGTACATATATACAACGGAATATTACTCAGCCATGAAAAAGAATGAAATAATGCCATCTGCAGCCACACAGATGGACCTAGAGATTGTCATACTGAGTGAAGTAAGTCAGACAGAGAAAGACAAATATCATATGATATCATTTATATGTGGAATCTTAAAAAACGGTACAAATGAACTTATTTACAAAACAGAAATAGAGTCACAGATGTAGAAGACAAATTTATGCTTATGCGGTGGGGGGGAGTGGGGGGAGGGATAAATTGGGAGATTGGGATTGATATATACACACTACTATATACAAAATAGATAACTAATAAGGACCTACTATATAGCACAGGGAATTCTACTCAGTACTCTGTAATGACCTATATGGGAAAAGAATCTAAAAAAGATTGGATGTATGTGTATGTATAACTGAATCACTTTGCCATACAGCAGAAACTAACACAACATTGTAAATCAACTACACTCCAATAAAAAAATTTTTTAAATGTTAACTGATGATAAACTTGGCAGTTTCGTTGAAAGTGTGAATTAAATTCTGATATGGGTCTCTGCTGCATATTCCTCAATTTGAGGACTGCCTTATGCCAACTCAGGATGCCATAACAAAACACCATAGACTGGGTGATGTAACACAAATTTATTTTCTCACAGTTCTGGACGCTGGAAGTCCAAGATCAGGGTACCAGCATGGTTGGGTTCTGGTGAGGGCTCTCTTCCTGGTTTGCAGATGGCTGCCTTCCCACTGTGTGCTTACATGGTGGAGAGAGACCAAGTTCTCTGGTGTCTTCTTATTAGGGCACTAACCCCATCAATTGGGCCCCACCCTCATGACCTCATCGAAATGTAATTACCTCCCAAAGGCCCCATCCTCAAACATCATCACATTGGGGGTTAGGGCTTCAACATATGAATTTTGAGGGGACACAATTCAGTCCATAGCATGGAGTAATGAGGTCGTGATTCAATTTTTAATTTTCTAACCAACAGTTGGTTACATTCTAGAATTCTGTTACACTGACCTCATATCACAAGCCCCTCACTATCATGGTTGTGTAACAGGGTTTCTCAACTTCACCACTATTGACAGTAGGGGCTGCTGTCCTAGGTCTTGAAGGATATTTGACAGCATGCTTGGTCTCTACCCACTGGATACCAGTAGCCTTTCCTCTAGTTGTGACAACCAAGATTGTCTCCACTCATTACCACATGTCACCTGGGATGGTTGGGGGGGGGCTCAACTGTTCTGCTTGAGAACCACTAGTGTAGAAGAATGATGAGCACGTGTGGGACGCCTTCAGCAGGGAGCTGTAACCCCATGACCTGGATTCACTTGCAGGTATCAACATTTATCTGGGTGGGACTCAGGCCATTGACCTTCTTTTGACCTTAGTTGGCTCCAAGCCTCTTTACAGGTATCCTGAAGTTAACTGGTGACCTAGTCCGATCTCTCCACCCAGTTTATGTTTTATTTTTTTTATTGAGATACAATTGACTTATAACATTGTGTAAGTTAGGGTGTACAATGTGTTGATTTGATTCATTTATATATTACAATACAATTACCACTGTAGCATTAGGTAACACCTCTAACCCGTCACACAACTATCATTCCTTTTTTTGTGGTGAGAACAATTAAGATCTACTCTTTTAGCAACTTTGAAGTTTATAATCCAGTACTGTTGACTATAATCTCTATGCTGTGCATTAGATTTCCAGGACTTATTTATCTACTAGTTGCATGTTTGTGCCCCTCAACTACATCTCCCCAGTTCCCCCACCTCCATCCCCTGGTAACCACCGCTCTACTCTCTGTTTTCATGAGTTTGGCTTTTTAAGATTCCACATATAAGTGACATCATACAATGCTCGTCTTTCTCTGTCTCGCTTATCTCACTAAGCGTAACGCCCTCAAAGTCCATCTATTTTGTTGAAATTGGTAGGATTTTCTTCTTTCTCATGGCTGAATAGTATTCCATTGTGTGTGTGTGTGTGTGTGTGTGTGTCTACACACACACATACATAACACCGTTTTCATCCATTCATTTGTTGTCAGACACTTAGGCTGCTTTCATATCCTGGTTATTGTGAATGATACTGCAATAAACATGGGAGTACAGCTATCCTTTCAAAATCCTGTTTTCATTTCCTTTAGATATATAGCCAGAAGTGGGGTTGCTGGATCGTATGGTAGTTCTATTTTTAATTTTTTGAGGAATCTCCAAATTGTTTTCCATAGTGACTGTACCAATTTACATTCCCATCCATCCAGTTTACATTCTGGCCATATGGATAGAACTTTTTTTGTTCTCGTCAAAATACCTAAAGTTTAAACTTTAGTTCTCACCTAACTCTCCTGGGATCTGGCAGTTACTTCAAAAAAAAAAAGTACTACTATACAGGCTACTTTTAAAATTACTTAGATCAGAACAGATATTAAATATGATACATTTCACTCTCTTGACATTGACAGCTATTAAAAAAAATTTGATGAGCATAAGTGTTTACATGTATCTTCTTTTTTAACAGTCTCCAAAGCAAACAATCTTTTTTGCAGACACTTAGACGAGGTTTTAATAATGTTTCATTAAGATCTCCGTAAGACTTGTAGCGACATTTACATTTTGTTTCAGTGCTACAGGAATGAATTGTTTTTCCTCAGGGGAACAAGGTCTCCAAAAATACCTTAAGGGAATGCTTAAGGGAAACAGACACAAATGCTAAAGTTTCCTATTGCAGCCCAGAGATAAACTGAAGAACCTCTCTTATCCAAAGAAGCAAATGGAGTTAACTCCTGAATTTGCTACCAAAAATATATTTTCACTGATGCTCCCCGTGAGTTAACTCAATCTCAAGTCCCGCCCCCCACCAAAAGCATGATGTAGTAAGTGGGCAGGTGTAGTTTAAACAAAGAAATACAAACAATTATGCCTCTACACGAAAAGAAAAGTTCTCCAAGTCATCCTTGGAGAACACTCAAGTGTCTCCTCACTGTGTTTCCTCAAGTTTCCTTCAAGTTTCTGGGTCAGATTTGCCAATGCTATTGTTGACAGAGTCCTCTCAAAACCAGAACATAACGTTCTATGCTTATTCTCTCTTGGTCATTCTCTAATAAATTTATTTAGAACCAAGACATGTTATTCCAAGCTGCAAGGTCCTCAACACAGCACGAGAAATCTGGGTTTTCTTCCATCTGCCCCTTATATCTTTTCTCTTAATAACAGTCCAGTAATCCGATTTGAGCTTGCATTTTACTCGGGACTCTATCAGGCAGCAGAGAATTCAGTTTGCTCACTTGCTTCCCAAGAACCCAGGCTGAAAAGAAGTCTTGTTATTGTCAAAGCAAACAACATAATTTGAAGACTTGTAAGGCATTAAAAGGATAAGAAAGAAAATGAGGTCCTAGTCCTTCAACACGTGATCTCTCAGTTTTTACTCTTCGGTGGGAAGCAGAAGGTGACTTTGTTTTCAATACAAAGTAGAACTTAAAAAGAAAAACTTTTGTAAATAAGGAATTTTCTCAGTTGCCCCATGGATGATTTTCAAGGGTACAGGAAAAGCATGTGTTACTACCGAGAGGATGTATTCCCGATCAATAGCTGATGCAAAAGCTTCTTTCTTGTCACCCCAACTTGCCCACGTTAAGCCTCACAGCTAAAACCACATGAGAGTGCCAGGGTATATTTATCCCCCTCTATGCACAATTCTTAGTTTATACTGTTGGTTCAGATCATCTCCCTCAAGATATTTTAACCAGAAGAAATATTTTGCTTTAAACCAAGAGTCCCAGGTCTCGGCTTAAAATCTGTAATGTGCTGAGAACATTTTGCGGGGCAGCACTCTGCTACATCTGCCTCCCAGCTGCCGGAAACGTAAATACACAGAGCAAATCTCCTATCAGAGATGCAGGTGACTTTGATATCTTAGAGGAGAGAAGGTAACACAGAGAAAAGCTGTCGAAACGGAGCGGGAAATTCCCCTTCTTACCTTGCCCTAGACATCCCTCACCCCATTCCATGTTTTGAAAAGTCATCCTACAACTCAGAGCTCGAAGCTCAGACTTCTCATGTTCTTGTTGTGGCTTCTGACCTTTCAGCTGACCCACTGATAACCCAGCATAAGAGACATTAACTAACCATATGCTGAAAGGTTGGACCATCCCTTAGGGGGTATTGAACTACACGGAGAACTCTATGTCCTGGCAAGGGAAACACAGTCTAACCCAATTTTTTTTTTCACCACTACATGCATTTCACGGGCCTGGGAAAAATGGATCTTCTTACTTGTTTAACCAAACTCCATCAAAACAAGACTGGGTGTCGCCCAAACAACTAATCAGAGCCTGGATTTTATTGTGGCTCGAGGGGAAAGCAGAAAGATCATTGACATTTTCTTGGCTCTCAAGCTACAGTAGGGGACCTCCCAACCCACACATTCCTCAAGGGATACCAAATGTCACTATAATTGATATGGAAAGGGGTATTAACTCAAGAACCCAGATATCCTCATTCTTGTTTTGGCAAATTGATTGACATAGATGAGGGTAGTCATCTACAAAGACATCGTGCTACACTTGTTCTTAGTGCCTTCTTAGAGTTCAGTCCAAAATACTGAGCTAATTCTCAAAACCTCGCCTCTGATGTCAGAAAACTTGCAAGAACTCTATGCATTATTACCAGCAGAGAGCTACTGCTCAATCAGAAGGCAAGGCCTGCTACGTAACCTCCCTTCCAGAGTTAGAGGTCACTGTCTTCCAACAAAGCAAACCTCCAACACGAGGAAGGCAAAGAGCCAGAGTTCCTTTCTTAAAACCTCTAGGTCAAGGTGCCAGATTTTCCAGCCATCTCTCCCAACCATAGGTGGCTTTCCCGGTTTCAAGCGCTTATCTAATTTTTATCCCCACCGCCCCTACTTTGGTTCAAGCCCTCTTGTCTTCCTTGCATAATCACATCAGACTGTTTTGTTTGGTTTGGTTTTGGCAAAAGTTATTGAGGTATAATTTACATATTACAAAACTCACCCCCTTTATGTGTACATTTCAATGATTTTTAGTAAGTTCACCAAGTTGTACAACTATCACTGTAACCCAGTTTTAGAACATTGCCATCACCCCCACAGAGATCCCTCTTTACTATTTACGGTCAATCCTTGTTCCCACTCAGAGAGTCCTCGGAAGGATTAAATGTATTACAATGTGTGAAGCCCTTAGGACAGTCCTCACTGAAAGTCAGTGATGACCAACGAATTCTTCATGTTTTGCCTTAGATTCCACTCCCTTTTAGAAGCTGTCTCTGATCCCATACGTATGAGCTTGCTCCTTGAGATCAATGTTTCCATAATACTTTCTTCTTGTTGTATCATGTTATCATTGCCATCATATTGCCATTTACTGGCCCGTCCCCTGGCAGTCTCTGAGTTTTGTAAGGCAAATTAAACCGCTTCGATCACTTCTACCACATCTATCTCCCAGAGCATAACTCACAGTAAGTGCTCATTAAAATCTTTGCTGAATTGAAAAACTGTGCTAGATGTTCTCTAGATTCCATCCATTCTCACACCTTTCTTTGTCCAGTTTTCTCTGCCAGAGAGACCTCCATGGACTGTAGTACCCAGACTACTGACCACCTGCAATTTGGTTGGGTTGGGCCAAAAGGAGGATCTGGCAAGATTGAGCGTGTCATCTGATTCCTGTTGGGACCCTAAATGGTACAATGGCTGAGCATAGCCACTATTATACAATTCACATTCCTGCTGGGGGGTTCGGGTGGCAGAGGTTGGGGGGCCTCTTTGCTGTATTTTGTTGGAGAGGTGGTGGTGCGGGAGAAAATTATTTCATTATTAAAATAGCCTGCGATGTTTATAGTTGTTATTTTTACATGTATACATGTCATTCGCCATATGCCAGCATGTGTTATTGCCAATGGTTTCCATATGGATCGTTCTTAAAGCATTTTACTGGTGGATCTTGCTACAGTGTACTCTGCAGTGAAGACTGGGTAGTAGCTTGTGATTAATGGAAAATCGTGGTCCACCCAGAGTGCTAAGATTCTTCAAGCATCATGATGCTTTCTGGTTCCAGCTAACGGTACATTTCCCAGGCAATTACCTCTAGTTCCATTTGAAAAACAATGCTGATATGTGACGTCGTAAGTTCCATTACAGCAATAGGCTGTAGACAGCCATGTACCAAACTGTGAAACCAGGGAAGATCTGTAGGTCCAAAGACCACCACCCACACACCTGTGTGTCTTATGTTGATCTGTTAACGTCTGTTGAGCACACACTCCTTACAGAGCATGGTCTTATTTGGTCTGTTCCATAGAAACAAGAGGCCTGGACTGAACATTCAAATGGTTTGTCATCTAACTATGGCTTTGTGTCAAGGAGGTGTCTTTTATATGCATGCGTATGAACGTAGAGTTATAAGCAATTGCCCACAAGGACCTGGCATTATTATCCCATTTGCATGACTTAAAATGTTTCTCTAATATGATCAAAGCTCAGATTTCAAAAGCCCGAAGTAAATTCTTTTGTCAAAGCCATCAAAATGTGTCACGCACTCAATGTGAGAGGCTACACAGAGGAATTGGTGAATTTATAAAACTGTGTACTCTAAAAAAAATAGCTGTGCTACTTTCCTATGGCTGCTGTAACAAATTACCACAAGTTTAGTGACCTAAATCAAAGCCAACTTATTATTTTACGGTTTTGGAGGTCAGAAGTCCAAAATGGGACTCGCTGGACTAAATTCAAGGTGTCAGTGGGGCTGTGTTCTTTCTTCAGGCTCTGGGGGGGAATCCGTTTCCTTGCCTCTTCCAGATTCTAGAGGCTGCCTGTGTTCCTTGGCTCGTGGCCCCCTTTTCCATCTTCAAAGCCAGCAATGGCTGGCGAGCCTTTCTCACATCTATCATATCACTCTGACGCTGCTTCATCCTCACGTCTCCTTCCCTGCCTCTCCTGTCTCCCTCTTTCACTTACAGGACCCTTCTAATTACCTTGAACTCAGCTGGATAATCCAGGATCATCTCCCCATTTCAAGATTTTAACTAAATCACATCTGCAAAGTCCCTTTCGCCATGTAAGGTAACATACTCACAGGTTCCAGAAGTTAGGATGTGGACATCTTTGGGGGCCGCTATTCTGCCTACTACAACAGCTATTAAATAATTATTTAACATTTTAGAGACCTGTGCCTTTGCAGTTATAAATAATGAAACGTGGTGGAAATTAAAACTATTTTATGAGTGCTTTGAATTTCGCCCTATAGACACAAAAAAATCCCTAGACACGTTCTGTTGCTTTGATGTCTTTACATATTAAATAACTATAAAAATAACAACTTCAAAGGGTTTCGATGTTTGAATTTTAAATTAATAATGCAGGTAAAGTTACTGTTATAGAGAAAGTACTTGAAAGAGTCCCCAGTCATTACACACCATTTTAATACATATCATTTTCCCTGAGTTAGGAAACACAAATATTTCAGTAGTAATAATGATAACCGTTTAGGTTTCAGATGTCATTTTGTGATTTGGAAAGCCCCATGAAACGATTTCAGTTTGTATCCTCTCATCTTCAAAATTAATACAGGAGAAACACAATTTTTGAGTCTACATATAATTTTTACTTATATGTAGTTTGGGGTTTGGCTTTCTACAAGATAGGAACTAGAAAAATTTTTTGGTTTCTGTGGTCGAAGCAAGGAATTCTTCCCCCAAACAACAAGCCAACGATCATATGTGATTATCCATTTGAGCAACTGAGAAGGTAATTGCAAGATTTGAGGAAGGCCAGGTTGGACTTAGCACCGTGAAGGTTATCATAGCCGTGTATTGTACTGAAAACAGTGAAGTAAATGGCTACCCAACAAAACATATTGATCAAAAGGTTAACTGATTGCCTGGTTAAGGACGAGGGTGGTGTAAACAGAAAGGGCGCCTGCTTTTGTGGCGCCTACATTCTAATGGAGGGTAAGAGGGAAACAATATACCAACAGGTAAGTGAGCCAATATGGGAACAGTATAATTCCAAGAAGGGTAGATGCTACGGTGACGGTGACGGGATGGGCTGTGTTTGCGGGAGAGGGGAGGCAACTCTAAGGGAAGATGTCTCCGGAGAGGGGACATTTGAGCCATCGTTTGATGATAAGCAATTCATGCTGTATGTTCTTAAGAGCCTGGATCACTACGGCCCCCTCTTCGTCTCCAAAGTGAGGTGTGTGTACTACTGACTGAGCAAGCTAGTCGGACGGAGTACACGGGAGAAAGATGAAAACATCTATTTGTATTTATTTTAAAATAGAAAACAAGGTAGAAATTAAAAATGGTATTATGTAAATTTTTACGTTGGCACCCTACACTTGGTCCCTATGACAGTCACTCTCCCTCTGGAGTATTTCAACGTATTACATTTTATAAGACCCTATTAAGTGAACTTAAAATGTTATTGTCTAATTTTAACTAGAATAAACCTCACATAATGGACCAATGGTCTTCAAAGTTTTCTGTAAGGAAACCATGGGTAGAGGTAATACTATTAACGCAATTTCAAGCTAATAGGAAGAAAATGCCAGAAGCAACTCTTTTTCTCCTCCAAGTAGGCCATCGACAGCCATATTACGACTCTTCATTCAGAGCCAAAAAGAACTCAGCCACAAACATTTAACATTATCAAGAACCTCATATAAAACATGTACTGACAACCACTTCCATTGTGGACAAACCGTACCCAGCCTTTCCATAGGATGAAGCCATCACGGTGAGCAACACATCTCAAAATATACTGGTTCCTGACTCGTGTGTATAACATAAATTAATATACATATATTTAGGTTTTGCGTGCATTTATTTTTACTTCTAGACTCGCACAATCAAACATGCTTTGTGATCCCTGCCCCAAACTATTTGATAGTTTACGGCCCTTGTCAGCGACTGTCGGCAACCATATATGGGACAACCCAGCTTTGAACTCTGAAACGAATTTTCAAGATGGTGTGAAGTTTTGAGCATAATCAAAGTGCCAAGAATCACATAATCCAGCAGAATCTGGGTGGAGCAGCAATTCCCCAGTGCTTCGGAAGGAACATTCCAGTTCCAGCTAGAAGCTGCAGGGAATCTGAGCCAGTCCCTGAGGCAGTGCTCTAATTCCTATGCCTTCAGTTCATACAGGATATTGGCCAAGATTCCTCTGCAGCTCCATTCCTCAAAAACAGAGTTCCGAGAGTCTACACAGGGTCTGATCAGCGACAAGTTTAAGTGAGCGAGTGTGCGTCTGGGTGCATGCATGCACACACGTGTACCAAAGTGAGACCAACCAGGGTTTCCTTTGACTCTTTGTGATTTTGTCAAACACCGTTGAGATACTTTGATAAAGTATTTCATAAAAGAGGTTGTTACTTTCTCTGGTCAGTGGCCAAGAAAATCCAAACTGTAACTATAGGCATGTTGACCTAAAACAAATAGACTGCCAGATATTTCTCTAGCAAAGATGGGTTTATTTGGGATCAGCAGAGAATTGCGATTCAGGGTCTGCAACCATGGTGAGCCTCGTGCAAGTCCCCACATGGCAGAGGAAGAAGAATGCTTTCATACAGGGGAAAAGGAAGTTGGGAGGGCTAGAATAAATGAAGAGTCCATGGCTTTTCATTGGCTCAACCCTCGCCATGAAAGAAGAGGAGTCTTTCTTCTTCCTGCTGGGCTCTGCTATAGTCACAGGGCATGAGAGCACCCCCTTCTTGTCTCCCAGCTCTATTTAACTGAGGTTTCTGTTTATTACTTTTACAGACACCAAAGAAAACCATACTTCGAAAACATACACCCCGATGTTCACTGCATTACTATTTACAGTAGCCAAGACACGGAAGCAACCTAAACGTCCCACGATAGAGGAATGGATAAAGAAGATGTGGTACGTATATACAATGGGATATTACTCAGCCATAAAAAGGATGAAATAATGCCACTTGCAGCAACATGGATGGACCTAGAGATGATCATACTCAGTGATATAAGCCAGAGAAAGACAAATATCATGTGATATTGCTTACATGTAGAATCTAAAAAATGATACAAATAAACTTATTTACAAAATGGAAAATAAATGGTTACCAAAGGGGAAAGGTGGGGGGAGGAATAAATTAGGAGTTTGGAATTAACATATACACACTACTATATATAAAATAATCAACAAGGACCTACTGTATAGCACAGGGAACGCTACTCAATATTCTGTAATAACCTATATGAGAAAAGAATCTGACAAAGAACAGATATATGTATATGTCTAACTAAATCACTTTGCTCTACACCTGAAAGTAACACAATATTGTAAATCAAATATACTCCAATATAAAAAATTCCATTAAAAGAATCTATGGATAGGGCTTCCCTGGTGGCGCAGTGGTTGAGAGTCCGCCTGCCAATGCAGGGGACGTGGGTTCGTGCCCTGGTCCAGGAAGATCCCACATGCTGCGGAGCGGCTGGGCCCGTGAGCCATGGCTGCTGAGCCTGCGCGTCCAGAGCCTGTGCTCCGCAACGGGAGAGGCCACAGCAGTGAGAGGCCCGCGTACCTACCGCAAAAAAAAAAAAAAAAAGGATCTATGGACAATGAAAAAAAGTTAAATGTATTTTTTTTGCCAGTTTTTTTACCTTGTTCATTTTTTTTAACATCTTTATTGGAGTATAATTGCTTTACAATGTTGTGTTAGTTTCTGCTGTACAACAAAGTGAATCAGCTATATGTATACGTATATCCCCATATCCCCTCCCTCTTGCATCTCCCTCCCACCCTCCCTATCTCACCCCTCTAGGTGGTCATAAGGCACCGAGCTGATCTCCCTGTGCGATGCAGCTGCTTCCCACTAGCTATCTGTTTTACATTTGGTACTGTATATATGTCACTGCTACTCTCTCACTTCGTCCCAGCTAACCCTTCCCCCTCCCCGTGTCCTCAAGTCCATTCTCTACGTCTGCATCTTTATTTCTGTCCTGCCCCTAGGTCTGTCAGAACCAGAGTTAAATGTATTTATAAGTTATGTTTCCATTTGACTCTAATGGTATTGATGAAATAATTTGCAATTTTGTTTGTCCTTAAGTATAGGAACTAAATACATCATGTAGCTGAGTCCTTTTTCGCCATGAATAAAGAACCAATGTAGCTGACGATGGCCTATGATATAAGGCAACTGCTAATCTTTAAGGATTTCTTCATGATTAGATTGTGGATGCTTCAACATGTATAACAGAATGCATCCCCGGGAGAAAAAGGACAGTAGAAATTCAAAGGTGCCCCGGACCTACCATACTTCACATTTATCAAATTGCTAACTGTCCTGTCAAAGGATTTTTCTTTCACTCCCTTTGCCTGTCCCCTTGGTCCCCTCTTCAGTAAGGCAGGTACACCCACTTTTGGAATACAGACTAAGTCATCCCATAAATACGAGCAGGGTAGAGTCACCTAAGACCCAGCTGGTCGTGGTGCATTTCATTCTCATTTTTCATCTATATCTCTACCATCCCAGGCTCTGAAGTGTAATACTACAGAAAGAACATGAATAAAAGCATCTTGTGCATGTAAATCTATGTGTGAGTGTGTATGTTTTGGTCATGGTGACCACTATCTCTGAGGAGACAGATACCCTCATTTGACCTTTGATGGTGCTGGCACGGGTGCTAGAGGTGGGTGAGCATGTATGCATGCACAGACATTGGCAGAGGGAGAGGGAACAGGCTTTCATAGAAGACCCTTTCCCATACTGTGGGAAAGAAGATAGAGTCGAAGCCTCTTGAATTACTAAACAAATACTGCTTGAGGGCCCATCCCAGGCAAAGGAAACTTAGGAAACTGGCTTGAATGTTCCATGAAAACTCTATATTTGGACCTGATTATGTGTTCCTTGGAAAATCTCTTCTGTCCCTTTCTTATTTTTTTTAATTAATTAATTTATTTTTATTTGTTTATTTTTGGCTGCGTTGGTTCTTCGCTGTTGTGCGTGGCCTCTCTCGAGCTGTGGCGTGCGGGCTTCTCGTTGTGGTGGCTTCTCTTCCTGCGGAGCACGGGCTCCAGGCGCACGGGCTTCAGCATTTGTGGCTCTCGGGCTCTAGAGCTCAGGCTCAGCAGTTGTGGCGCATGGGCCCAGCTGCTCCGTGGCATGTGGGGTCCTCGCAGACCAGGGATCAAACCCGTGCCCCCTGCATTGCCAGGCGGATTCCCAACCACTGCACCACCAAGGAAGCCCCATGTCCCTTTCTTATTTTTACCACATCTACCCTGAAGGTAGATTCTGGACTTTAGGTTCAGGGAATCTATGAGTTCCAGGTCGACTTTAATAAAAATATTTCTAGTTCTAAGCAATTTGGGGGTCAGGGACAAACTAGCCCCTATCTGGGTGAAGTGGCCAGCTCAGAGGGGACCTCACAGACTTGATCACCTTTGAGAAGGAAAGGGGTGGGCCTGGAGTCTCTCAGTCACCTTGGCCTCCACTTTCTTCTCCACAGAGACCTACTTAGACACGTCCATCTTTGAATACTGAGGTCGTAGTGGATTTCCTCTATAAAGGTCAACGTCCCAGGGGGCTTCGAAAGCCCAATGTCCTAAACCAAAAATACAGAAAACCAAACACCCCCCTGCTCTTGTCGTCACAATAAACATGTGCCACAATAGGATGGTTTAAATTTTTTTCCACGTGGAAGATTTGATTAAGTTTAAAGTAGACTGGGTACACAGTTCTTTCCTGCAGCTGCAGATTACGATGAGGGTAACCCAAAACACATGACCACATGATAAAACAATGTAATGCAGCGCTTCAAGAATTCCGAGTGGACAGAAGGTTGGAAAGCGATCATCTGTGTAAATAAGAGCTGGCCTCACATAACGGTAGATACTTGTAGATTTAAAAATCCAAAGAAACACGCACTTTCCCCAGGATGTCATTCTCAGGATAACAGACACGATTCCAAGTGCTTCTACACAAGTACTGTCATGCGAAGCGCCTGGATGTCCATCACTCTCCAGTACTACCTATTTGAACAGAATGTCAACCTGGAACTCTCTGGAGGGGCTTTTTATTTTTATGAAAGTAAATTCAAAAAAGATTCCAGCATTTCTCTTTCTTCTCGATCTTGCTGTCAGGTCACCAACCAACTTGCTTCTTTCTGATGTTAGCCCAAGTGAAAGAAACTTCTTAGATGATTTTTGCAGTTTCCTCATTTCCCTGCAACCCACTGCCTCTTTTCCTGGCCAGTCCAGACACATGTCTTCGGACCCTCCACGGAGGTAAAACTTGTAGTACTGCCCCTTCCACTACCACCAGCGACCTGCTCCAGCACTTAGGAAACTTTTGCAGAATGTTCTTTCTTGCTCACAAGTATAATCCTCTCATGATGCATGAAATATTAAGAGATAAAAATAGCATTTTGGAAAACATTTTGGATGACATATGCAGGAATTGGACTAAGCATGAAATGGTGTGATTTACTGGAGAGAAGACATGCTCTGCAGTTAGTAGCCTTGATTCACCGTACTCACTCTGCCATTCACCAGCTGGGGGAAGTTGGCCAAGTCATTTGGCCTCTCGAAGCCTCATGATCCTCCTTATCTTAAAAGGGACCAAGAAGGGCTTCCCTGGTGGCGCAGTGGTTGACAGTCCGCCTGCCGATGCAGGGGACACGGGTTCGTGCCCCGGTCCGGGAGGATCCCACATGCCGCGGAGCGGCTGGGCCCGTGAGCCGTGGCCGCTGAGCCTGCGCGTCCGGAGCCTGTGCTCCGCAACGGGAGAGGCCACAGCAGTGAGAGGCCCACGTACTGCAAAAAATAAAAATAAATAAAAGGGACCAAGAATATCTCTCTTACCAACCTGCAGGGTGTTTTTAAGTATTGGATTATTTGTAAACTGCTACAAATAAGCGGGTTACTTACTGGTATCCAATGACTGGTTTCTGTGCTAAAGAAAGTTAGAGGTACTTCTAGAGATTATTTGGTAAAACCAGTTCATTTTCTAGATGAGTGATCTGAGGCACAAAGAAGAGAAGAAACTCAAAAGTTTGGCGTGGTTACCTAGTAGATGTGTTTTCAAGATACACAAGAATGACACCAACAATTCTGTCGCCCGGTGTACTCACTCGCTGTGATAATTTCCACGATATCTATTCAGAACCGATTTAGAGAACATGACAAGAACGTTTCTTTTCCAGCTATTCCTTTCAAACATTCTCTGTTCCAGCTCCCTTCTCCTTCCTCCAAGATATCCTGGGCAGATCCTGTAGTTGCCTGCCTATTCTGATCTTTGAAAATGCCCGGGCCAGTCCAGTTTAAACTTCAATCTCATATTCAATTTATCATGAACACTTTATCTGGGTGCCCAGTACGGGGCCTTGGCCTGAAGGGTTTTGAATGGGGGGAGAGATTTTTGACTTCTTTCATACTGCCCTCTTCTGGGTTCTTTCCTCCTGTTCTGTATCACAGCCTAGGAAGAAAGAACAGGGGTGGTGGTACCTGGGACAGACATCCCCGATAGAAGAGGGCTTTTGCAGTCTTCTCTGTTGACTATTCCTGCTCGTCCTTAAGGGCCTCGTGCATGCATGAAACCAAACACTCCATCTGACCTGAGGCTCATGGATACATTTTTCTAGAAGCACCTTGGGATGGATCCTCCCACCACACAGTTCTCATGCATGAAGCATATACTTCAGCTTGAACCCACTGCAAAAACTGCCGCTGGCCAAATAGGCAGCCATCGTGAGGTGATGACTCAAGACCAAGTACATTTCTTTGTGTCTGTTTGACTCGCGGGAAACCCAAACGTCCAGGTTCACCCAGAGTGAGCGCTCCTTAGTCTCTGTTTTGCTATCTCTCTACATTGATTGCCAGGCTCCTCAGTCCCAGAGAAGAAATCAGCAAGTCCGTTACACAGGCAAACAGCCAACTATGGAATTAAATGACATCCTTCATCTCTAATAATGATGCTCTAGAACCTTCTCTAGCACTTGATTTAAAATTTAGAGATGTTCTCTGATGATTCTCCACTGTATTCGCAGTCTTCTACCCATACAGGTTAAGGGAAGTGGTGAGGAAATTGCAGCTATTTGGGGCCCCCCAACTCTCATTGAGTTCTATGGACTTTGAGAATTGAAAGTGGGAATATCTGGTGCCTGCTGTTTTCATTCTGGTGTCTTTATCTGCTCAAATCTGTTAAGCCCCTCTAGTAAATTTTTCAGTTCAGTTATTATACTTTGCAACTCCAGATTTTCTATTTGGCTCCTAAAAAATAATTTCCAGCTCTTCATTAATATTCTCTATTTGGTGAGATATTCTCATACTCTTCTTTAGTTCTTTAGACATGGTTTCCTTCAGTTCTTTGAACATATTTAAAATAGCTGATTTAAAGTCATTGTCTAGAGACTTCCCTAGCGGCACAGTGGTTAAGAATCCACCTGCCAATGCAGGGGACACGGGTTCGAGCCCTGGTCCGGGAAGATCCCACATGCCGCGGAGCAACTAAGCCCGTGCGCCACAACTACTGAACCTGTGCTCTAGAGCCCGCCAGCCACAACTACTGAGCCCGCGTGCTGCAACTACTGAAGCCCACGCACCTGGATTCCATGCTCTGCAACAAGAGAAGCCACTGCAATGAGAAGCCCATGCACCACAAGGAAGAGTAGCCTCTGCGCACCGCAACTAGAGAAGGCCTGCGCAGCAACAAAGACCCAATGCAGCCAAAAAAAAACCAAACAACAACAACAAAAGCACCCCAAAACAAAACAAAAACAAAAAAAGCCCTAATTGTCTAGTAAGGCCAAAATCTGGCTTCCTCGGGGACAGTTTCTATTGACTGTTTTTTTCCCCTAGTGGATGGTCCGTACTTTATTATTCCTTTCCATATCTCATAATTTTTTGTTAAAAATGAGACATTTAAAATAATACAAGGTAGCCACCCTGGAAATCAGATTCTCCCCTTTTCCTAGAGTTTGTTGTTATTTTTTTGTTGCTATATTTGGGTTTTGGTTTTTGTTTCTTGTTTTTTTTTGGGGGGGTGGGTGACTTTCCTGAACTAATTAAGTCTGTATTCTTTTTCATTCAAGGCCACTAAACTCTCTTCTCAGTTAGCCAAATAGAGCTCTATTCACTTTTCTCGTACTCTGTCAAACTACAAGAGAGATGAGTCATCCAGGGAAAGGAGGGAATTAGACCCAATGATATATCTACATATGCCTATATATCTGTATCTATATCCTTTAGGCTGAAGGCTGAGAATGTTCAAGGAGTGAGTGACAGCAGTAATTCTAGAGATGCCATACCAGGACCTTGATTCCATTACTGGTGACTAGGAGCCAGGGACGACTTTGGGCAGATGCAGAAGAAAACTTTGACTAAGTCTAGACCTGTACTGCAAATGCAAGATGATGCCATTTCCAAGAGTGACCAGTTTAATATAGTGAAAAAAAGTACATTTCAAAACTATTACAGTGGTTGGATGAAGTATAAATATGACACTAATTAATGTATTTGCCTCCTATGTCAACCTGTGGGTCTGGTATGAACGTTCTAGGGATCTCAAAGTTCACCAATAAGGATTATTCTCTTAATCAAAAACTTAGTCCAAGATGCAATTTTCTTCTTAGGTCCTGAAGGATGACTCCAAGGTAGAGAAATCACAAGGGCTGTTGTTTCATCAGATCCCAGCTCACTATTCTTCTAGCCTGCCTTTGCTTTCATGCCGGTGGTAGAGATTTCTCCTGTTCACACATACCTGCGTCTCCTCTCCCCTAGAGCTATGTCCAGTTGTTCAGAGTCATGTGACTAGTAATAGCCAATATGCTGCGGGAAGAAGTGACTTGTGTCATTTCCCAGCTGGGGAATTTTATTGTCATTGTGAGACCCTGCAGCACTCTCTTCCCACTGCTGTCATGACTGCTGATGTTCCGTATGCTGGTGAGTCTATTAGCCTGGGTTCCAGAGGCAGAACGACATAGAGAAGCACCCTTTACAGACATCTGCTATTTATCAGATGTGATTAAAAAAATAAACCTCAGACCAAGCACAAGTACTGAAATTGAAACTGTGATATAAAAACTCCCAACAAACAAAAGCCCAGGACCAGATGGCTTCACAGGCAAATTCTATCAAACATTTAGAGAACAGCTAATACCTATCCTTCTCAAACTATTGCAAAAAACTGCAGAGGAAGGAATACTTCCAAACTCATTCTATGAGGCCACCATCACCCTGACACCAAAACCAGACAAAGATACCACACACAAAAAAAGAAAATTACAGGCCAGTATCACTGATGAACATAGACGCGAAAATCCTCAACAAAATACTAGCGAAGCAGATCCAACAATATGTGAAAAGGATCATACACCATGATCAAGTGGGATTTATCCCAGGGATGCAAGGATTCTTCAATATTGACCAATCAATCAACGTGATACACCGTATTAACAAATTGAAGAATATAGACCATAGGATCATCTCAACAGATGCAGAAAAACCTTTTGACAAAATTCAACACACACTTATAAAAACTCTCCAGAAAGTGGGTATAGAGGAAACCTACCTCAACATAATAAAGGCCGTATATGACAGACCTACAGCTAACATCATACTCAACAGTGAAAAGCTGAAAGCATTTCCTCTAAGATCAGCAACAAGACAAGGATGTCCACTCTCGCCACTTTTATTCAACATAGTTTTGGAAGTCCTAGCCATGGCATTTGCATTTCTCTGATGCTTAGTGATGTGGAGCTTCTTTTCATGTGCCTGTTGGCCATCTGTATGTCTTCTTTGGAAAAAGTGTCTATTTAGGTCTTCTTCTGCCCATTTTTAATCAGGTTGTTTGTTTTCTTGATATTGAGTTATATGAGCTGTTTGTATATTTTGGATATTAACCCCTTATCATGAAATCCTGCCATTTGAAATAACATGGATGGACCTAGAAGGTGTTATGCTTAGTGAAATAAGTCAGAGAAAGACAAATATTGTACGTTATCACTTATATGTGGAATCTAAAAAATAAAACAAACAAGTGAATATAACAAAACAGACACTCACAGATACAGAGATCAAACTGGTGTTTACCAGTGGGGAGAGGGGCAAGATAGGGGTAGGGGACTCAGAAACACAAACTACTATGTATAAAATAAGTAAGCTACAAGGATATATTGTACAGTACAGGGAAATATAGCCAATATTTTATAATAACTTTAAATGGAATATAATCTATAAAAATACTGAATCACTATGTTGTACACCTGAAACTAATATTGTAAATCAACTATACTTCAATGAGAAAATGATAAATAAGTACTAGGGATGTAATGTACAACATGATAAATATAATTAACACCGCTGTATGTTATATATGTAAGCTATTAAGAGAGTAAATCCTAAGAGTTCTCATACGAAAAACAACTTTTTTCTATTTCTAAAATTTTGTATCCATATGAGAAGATGTTCACTAAACTTATTGTGGTAATCATTTTATGATGTATGTAAGTCAGATCAGGAGGCTGTACACCTTAAACTTATAGTGTTGTACGGCAATTGTATCTCAATAAAACGGGAAGAAAAAAATAAAATTTATTTTTGTAAAAACAAAATAAACCTCATGGTGCTACCTGACTAGGAGTTTGGAGGTCTTTTTTAGCGTAGCATAATCCGTGCTATCCCAACTGGTATCTTACTTCATTTCGCGATTTTAAGCTTGACCCACGTACAGTCCTCTGGTTTGGCCCTCTGCACTCTTTTTACCACATATGTCATATTCATCAGCTTCCTCATGCTTATTTGGGACAGTGAAGGGAGGAAAAGCGTTCATATTTTTTTCTCTTTTCCTCTGAGCCTCCCACTAACATATGAAGTTATGACACAAACCATAACAAACCAGTCTGTTCTATATTTAACTAACATTCTCATTCTCATTCTCTTTCTCTCTCTCTCCCCCCCCTTCCCTCTCCCGCTCTCTCTCTCTGAAGGACAGATTTGACATGGAAGTCAACTGTCTACAATTAACTGATGAGACTACACACATACTCAGAGTTCCAATGCCTCATTATAACTTCAGCAAACCACCATCGTCTTGGGTTTCCTCTCGCTGCTCTGTAAAGCAAGGACAAGAGTGGTATTTCCCAAGGTGGTTATGAGACTGAGTGTGTGTGGGTGCGGGGGGAGTGTTAGGGGAAATGGGGTGTATTTTGCATAACGTGAGCTATAATTGAAACAGGCACTCCATTCTGAGGGAGTGGTCAAGAGAACTAGTATGGACCTCCAGAGCATGCTGGAATCTGTTTTATATTTTCCCACATTTGTTTCATGCTAAACTCTTTGGGTCCCCATTCCCCATTGAGATATTTGGCCCCAACGAAACACTAGTTACTAATTTAAGAATAGTAGCCAATCCAATAGGAAGAAGAATCATTCTTGTATCAGTGTGTGGGGTAGGAAAAAAATGTGTTTCTGCAAATTCTAAATGCTTTCATTTTTAACTTCTTCTCATTTTGATTATAAAATAACCGGCCACTTTTCATTAAAAGATTAGTCTGCTTATACAATGTTGAAATAATGATTAAGCCTTATCAAAGCATATGCAGGGTAAACTACATTTCATTTTCACCTCAGGCATCCAGATTCCAGTCCTCCCCAGAAGCAACTCTTGCTACCGTTATATATTCTGTGAATACAGAGACATAATATGTGATATATACAATGTATAAAACCTACCCCTCCCCATAGTTATCAACAAATATGGGAGCAGACTGTGTACACTGTTCTTAACCTTTTTTTTTTTTAACTGAACAAGGTTATCTTGGCCATTGCTCCTCTTCCATCCACATAGAATGACCCACTTTTTCTAATGGCTAAATAATATTTCATTGTACATTTAGGACTTGACTTGGTGCAGTTGGCCAAATGGGAGGTCTGTAGGTGGGTCTAATTAAAAAATTGTGAGATGCAGTAGAACATGCGCCGTGATAGCGCAGGCTATGCTGCATTAACAATCCCCAGATGGTGGACATTTATCTTGTTTTCAGACTGACTATTACAGACAATGCCATGAAGACCTTGTTTGACCATTGCATACATGTGCAGATGTATATGAAGGATATATTCCTAGAAGTAGGGTTGCTGACATAAGGGGTGTGTACATTTGCTTTTGTTTTAAATAAACTTTATATACAATCAAATGCATCCTTTTTAAATGTGCAGTTACCACCAGCACAATTAAGATATTGCCTCCCATCATTAGGCTAAGACTTTCCCAGTCTTCCTTTCAGTTCTGTGTGTTCAATATATCACAGTTCCAGCCAGTAGGGTATAAATCAAAGTCCGTTGGGACCTATCTAGGTACGATTTTATTTACCTAATAAAGGGACGGGTGTGCCAGCACTGCTCCCTCCCTCCCTCCCTCCCTCCCTCCTCGCTCCTTGCTGACTTGATTGCAGACACGGTTCCTCATGCTATGGTTCGGGGGCTCTGGGTTGCCAGCAGCCACGTACCTCTAAACTTCAAATTATGTGAGAAAAGTAAACCTGGACTTATTTAAGCCATTGTGCCCCACATATTTTCTTATTTTCAGGAGATCAGACGAACACTCCTCACGTTCCTTATTATTCATCTAAGCAATAGCAAAGGGGATCGCCAGTTGACATGGTGTGGTTTTCATGCTTACTCTTAAGTTGTTTTAACAGACACTCACTTAATCGTGGCTGAAGGTGGAGCCTCGTTTGTTTAAAATCTATTCATTGTTTTTTCTGTGACTGGCCTGTACATGTCTTTTGGGTATTGATTTGTAAAAACTCTTTACATCTTAATAGCATCGGCTCTTCATCTGTCATATTCGTCTTTTGTCTTTCAATTTCGTGTACGGTAGGTTTTTCACTGGTCCGAAATTTTTACTTTTAATAGAATGGTTTCCTTGAAGTGAGATGTCCTGCGTTCAGCATTAGGTCATCATTCTAAGGGAAATGACACCTGAAGTTTCAGAGAAGCCTGACTTTCCTAAGTGTGTATCCTTCCAATCTTTGTGAAAATGTCACTCCCTGAGGCCTTCCTGTGTAGGTTATATACAGATAAGTGGATCATCTGTCTAAGAGAAGTCCTACTTAAAGCACTGAGAAAAAATGCCTTTCTGCGGTTTAAGGAAAGGTGTACTCATACTTCCAATCTCTTCTAAAAAACACGCCTCCTCTATGACTTCAGCTGTATGATATGGACAGCTACGTGGTAGGTCCAAGTTGGTCTCCCAAGATCAAATTGTATCTCCCTTTTCATGATCTCTACTAAAATCATTTGTCTTAGTTCATGAAATCTTCCAATGTCATTATCAATCGAGTGCCAAAATATTATCAACAATTTAGATTATTATCATTAACATAAAAAATCTAAGAACCAGGGACAATCAGCTTGGTGTGGGCTTTTCTTTCCCTCTATGGCTATATAAGGGTGGGCGTTCGTTTTTTTTAACCTACATGAAATTAGAATTTTATAGTACATGCCAAACAAAATCAGCCTTTTCCTCAATCCCATTTCAGTTTTAGACTGTGATTTCGCTTTGGCTTACATTTTAATAAAGTTGGCATTTTTACCTCTGCTGCATCTGGAAATTCCCAATTGGCTTTGTCATGATGCAAACTGAAATAGTAATTCAGTTGGACTGCATTTGCTTTAAGGAATGAACCACCACTTTTTACATTTTTCTCCCCTATGATTTATTGATTTGCAAGATGTGCTATGAAATATACATATATACACACATATACACACGCACACACAGAGACTGAAGTTAAAGAAGAGAAGCAATGCGTGCATGGCTCAGCTTACCGCTAATTTGATTTCTTTGTTTAGGGCAGCTCCAAGGAGTTAGAAGCTGAGAAAAAGTGAACTCAAGAGAGAGGACAAACAATAAATATATATGTAGATTGTTGAAAATACAATTGTTTCCATCCCTTCACTGCTTTTGGAAAATAAGCAGTATTGTTTTATGTGTTCAGTATTTAAGAAGAGTATATCCTGATAAATCAGTAACTACAGGCAAATCCACTAGATACCCTAAACCAGTGTAAGTTTAGGCACCTTCTTTTCTTGCTCGAGGTTAAACGCAGGTGACCAACTGTACCATTTACCCAGAACTGGGGCGGTTCCCAAGACATAGGACTTTCAGTGCCCGGGAAAGTCCTGGGAAACTATGACGAGTTGGTCAGCCTAGAGCAGGGAAACCTGTCACGGGTGTTAAAACTGTACCCATCTGGGTTTGATATTGGAATACATGACTGTCCTTTATGCGCCCAGAACTGACATCATCCCTAGGACATGCTCATAGTGTCAAAATGGAAGAAAACATTCTGAAACCACAGTATTACATGTTTTGTAAGTTGAAAATGAATGCTTTTTGTAGTTGAATGTCCCCAGAGTGATCAGGATATTGATATAAATGCAATATATTCTAAAACAAATTCAGTTAGAGAAAAACAACCTTCCCTAAGATAAACATCAAGTCTAAGATGTACAGCAACTTAGTGTTTTGCTATGACGGGAAGAGGGACGTTTACGGTATGGGTGGAAAGGCAATATTCTGTTCAGAAAGCCATTGAGAAAGCAGCTTCTTTTATCGTTATTAGCACTGGACCCTCCAAGATAGTGGAAAGCCCATTTTATGGGGAAAAAATCACCAGTGGCTGACGTTTTGGTGGCAACTTTAAAAAAAGCTATACCTGAATCTGCCACTGTTGTCCCCATTCAGCTAGGCACAGAATTGGAGACCGTATCTAAACGCATCGGATGTGAAGAAAAGACCTCTGAAAAGGAGCTATTAACACTCCCAGATCATATATTAAGTAGTTTACAAACAACTAGACACCTCTCTTATCTGTCCTTCACAATCGGCCATTTTGTAGGAGGTATTCTGGTTGAGAACTTTTCCATCTACTTTTGAGTTGATGGCTAGACAAAATGCACAGATGAGGGATGAGACCTGGCTGAACTTTTTTATTCTTTAAGAAGACTCAGGCTGTAACCCAGATGTCAGCCCAGCCATGCTTTCCCTTTTGATTCTCACTAAATCAGGTGGTACCTCCATCCCAACAGCAGTACAGATCCTCCAGGGATTCATGGGGGCAGGTGGGGCTTGGACTTCTCCTAGTTGTTTTTGACTCTAATTCCTTCTTCTGACGAATTAGTGGTGTTTGGACTGCGTCACCCTTTTGAGCTTATCTTTTTTGGTGGTCATGGGGTTGTACCGGTCAGATCTCCCTTCAGGACAATTTGCTGCCAGGAATGTGGTTAGCAGACAGCCGCCAGTGGTACCTACAGATCTGCGATGACATTTATGCCATGGGTACACTGCCTCAGGGCCACTCCCAGCCGAAGAATTAGCAGGAAAGGAGACTAGATCCAAGTCCCTATCTGACGTGGATTCCCTAATGGCAGAGCTTTGCTCTGGGAGTCCCCATCGTCTAGGCCACGATGGTCTCAGAGCTGCACTGCTGGCCAGGAGGCTCCTGACCCAATCTCGCTTCCTTCCTTCTTTCGTGCATCATGGATTAAAGGCTCTCCCCGCCTCCTGCTGCTCTACCTCCCCCTTATCTTTCATTGGTATTTTCTCCATCTGTGTATCTGCTTCTCAGACGACCTGAATTGACACAGTTATTCTTATTGCCTTATGCTAGATGCCACTCTAAGTACCAAGGACACAAGGCTCTGCGTTTAGCAGTTTTTTACTGAAGGTTGGAGGCAAAGGATGGCATTTACCCTGTAACACACAAAATGATGTAAGACTGCATCTTTAGCATCCTTGTACTCAAAATCTTTTGTTTACACCCCATCTTCGAACTTCCCATCAACTCTCTTCCCATAGGCTCCAACCTCTTGCCCCATCTTTCACGTTCCCAGCCTTGCCTCATTTCTTTGATCTCCACTCCGCACTCAATATTTGCCATGTCCCCTAGATCTCTGTTAACTTCCCCCTTTACAAATTATGTAATTGGGATATCACCTGCCACAGTTCAAGCAGTTTATTATTTCTCTTTCTAAAAGTAACTGTGAGGCCAGGGCAAAAAAATAACATTTTTTTCAAACTCCACTATGCATACCATGAATGACTAAGGATAAAGGACCACAATTCTCATATTTACAGATGAAACGAGAGATAACTCTACCCAACCGGAAAGAGGATTTCTTTACCCCTATGATGTCATGAGAAATAAATGAAGGGAAAAAAGAGCTAAATTGGGTCAAACCCATGGTATTGTAATAATGTTTTACACATTTGGGATTTACTGTAGAATATTCTTATTTGCCATAAAACCACCTTAGTTTCAGCATCCACTGATAGTCACTAATTCTAATGACACAGAATGTGGAAGAGATGAACTAGCTGTTTGCTAAACCCATTTTCCTCTTTTGTTGGGCAGTTCGGTGTCATCACATGACAGAGTGTGGCCGGTGAAACATGGGCAGGAGTGACGTACACCACACCCCACCAGGCCTGGCTCGTAAAACCCCTCATTTGTAGATCCCCCCTGCTCTTTCCCCCTTTTCAGCAATTGTGGAAGACAGCAAACCCACATGATGGAAAGATCCTGGGTCTCTGAAATTAGGTACGGAGAAGAGCATCCTACCTATCAAGAATTTTGCCAATTTTTATTGGGTGGCTCTTTTCTTTATTATTAAATTTTGACAGTTGTCTTTATATTCTGGATACAAATCCTTTATCAGATATATGATTTGCAAACATTTTATCCCAGTCTGTGCTTGTCTTAACGATTCTCTTAACAGTGACTTTAAAGAGCAGAGTTTTAAAAATTTGATCAAGTTCATACTATCAATGTGTTCTTTTATAGATCACATTCTGGTTTTGTATCTAAGCAGCCTTTGCCTAATCCAAGACAAAACCTTTCCCTTCTATTTTCTTACAGAAGTTTTATAGTTTTAGGCATCACATTTTCATCACAGATCAAATATGCTGTCTATGTCATAGGAGATAGAGATCAAAGTTTCTTTTTCTTTTTTTTGGTTTATGGATATCCTAGTTGCTCCATCACCAGTTTTTTTTTTCAAAGATTATCCTTTCTCTACTGAATTGCTTTTGCACCTATGTTAAAATTCAGTTGTCCATATATACGTGCATGAATTAATAGGTTCTCTGTTCTGTTCCACTGATATATTTGTCTGTCTTTATATCAATACCACACTGTCTTGATTACAGGAGCTTAATAATAATTCTTGAAACTGGGTAGTGTTTTCCCACCTTTTTTCTACTTTTTCAAGTTGTTTTGGTTGTTCTAGCTTCTTTGCATTTCCATATGAATTTTAGAATCAGTTTGTCAATATCTATTAAAAAATCCTACTGGGATTTTGACTAGGATTGCATTAAATCTATTGATCAATTTTGGGGGAAGTGACATTTTAACTATATTGAGTCTTTTGCCCTTTGAACAAGGCATATCTGACTTTTTATGTAGGTAATTATTTAATTTCTCTGAAGAATGTTTTATAGCTTTACCTGTACATGTCTTTTACATATTTTGTCCAATTTATCCCTAAGCATTTCACTTTTTATGCTATTGTACATGGTATTTTCATTTAATTTCCTACTGTTCCATGCCAGTATATAGGAATAGTTATTTTTGTATATTGATCTTGTATCTTGCAACTTTTCCCAACTCGCTTACCGGCTGCTGCAGCTTTTTAATAGATCCATCGTATTTTCTACATAGGCTATCATGTCATCTGTGAATTTAGACAGTTTTACTTTTTCCTTCCCACTCTTTAGTTCTTTTCCTTAACTCATTTCTCTGGCTAGACTATCCAGTACAATTTTAAATAGAGGTGATGAAAATGGACAAACTGATCTTGTTTCTTATTTTAGAGAGAATGCTTTCAGTCTTTCACCATAAGTATGACGTTAGCTGTGGGTTTTTCATAGACGCCTTTTATCAGATTGATGAAGGTCTCTTCTATTCCTGTTTGCTGAGAGGTTTTGTCAGGAATGGATGTTGGATTTTGACAAATGCTATTTTCTGTGTATATTATCACATAGGTTTTTTTTCTTTTTTTTAGTTTGTAAATATAATGAATTAATTGGTTGATTCTCACATTTTATGCCAACCTGCATTCCTGGGATTAACCACACATGGTCATGATGTATTATAATTTTTATATATTGTTGGATTTGAATTGCTTAATTTTTTTTTTTTGCGGTACGCGGGCCTCTCACTGTCGCGGCCTCTCCCGTTGCGGAGCACAGGCTCCGGACGCACAGGCTCAGCGGCCATGGCTCACGGGCCCAGCCGCTCTGCGGCATGTGGGATCCTCCCGGACCGGGGCACGAACCCGTGTCCCCTGCATCGGCAGGCGGACTCCCAACCACTGCGCCACCAGGGAAGCCCTGATTTGCTAAATTTTTATTTAGAAGTTTTCTGAGAAGCATTGGTCTAGCACATATTAAATATTCAAAATAGGTTAATGACCCAACTGCTCCAATGTACATGCCCCTTCCGCAGTTGCTGTTTTTCTGGAGTGAGATAAATAAAACTACAAAAAATATGCCCAGTAGTACTTTTAAGCACCTGGGCAAATTTAATTAACTTGTTAGGAGTTGTCATAGGAATTTAGGTTAAATTACATTTAAACCTAAGTTGAACTTCTATTTCTTAGCTACATGAAAATAATGAGCACATGTCCCTTCCTGTCTGTAACAAAGGGTCTCTGGAGCTGAGGCTTTACTTGCAATCTCAAATTCCTCTCTGGCTTTCTACATTCAGTTTCAGACTTACACAAGCAGCAGAAAAGCCCACCGTTCAAAATCATGGCTAACAGGGTGTCTTTACACCCACACAGGACAGTAGGGTCAGGCTTCCAGTAGAGAGAACTGGGAAAGCCATCCAAATACATTACGCTCTGTTAAATCTCACACTTCAGATCCATTCACCCCTGAGCACACATTATGTCCAATTCACATTCTATATACACAAGGCTGTTATGCAAACTGACTGAATTCCAATGCTTGTAATCTTCTACCCCATTCTTACACGTCAAGCAAAACCAAGGTCAACCTGATGCAAGAGCAGACAGCTCGTCTTCAGATCTAGTCCTCTGTGTCATCACCTTCCAACATTTCCTGGGTTAGTGTCATGGGCTGCGCAACACAGCCACTCAAACTGCCCAGACAAAGGAAAAGTAGTCTGTTCTGTTGTCACCTATAGACTGTTTACACAACAGCTGGATGTGGACCCCTGTCCCTCAACCCCGGGTAAGCGGCTGGGTGTTAGGAGGCCTTGGAGTAGGGAGATAGCGAAAGAATCAGCAAATGTTTGTGGGTATAGGCGGGGCTGTCTGTTGGGCCATAACACATAATGTAATACGATCTAAAATCTCCACAGAGCAAACAATGTTTAAGCTTAGCACATTTGTGTCTAAGGACCTTGAACGTTTACACTCACATTCCATACTAGGCTGAAACACTCAGGGTGTGGAGGCAACTTAATCCCAGGGGCCTCAAATACCTGTAAGGCAGGCTTGGTGGGTCTCCCAATTTGTCTTCTGACTATCTTCTGAATGATCCCATTTGGGGTTCAAAAGCGACTACTATAATTTAATCTAGTATTTTGTAATCAACTTCAGGTATGGTGGAGTGGAAGTATATTTTTAAAATGAATCATAGCCCTACTATTTACCTAATTTTTCCCCTTCTCTTGTTCTCTATTTGCTATTATTATATTCTAGGCAAAGATAGGATGGTAAATTAGTAGAAGTCTTGTTTACTGGGAGATATTGCTAAGAAAGCTCTGAGCTATTTCTCATGAGCACGTATTTCTAAATTTTAAGCACTAAGTGAAAACGAAGCATTTTTCCCTCAATTTCTTCTGACCAATTTATTTGGAATGCATATTCTTTCATTCACCTTTTTTGGGAATTGCTGTCTGGGTGCCCAATGCAAAGTTTCTGATTTTAAAATAGTAAAGCCTTTGTGTGCAAAGATAATCTCTTCTATTTATTTGTTAGATACCAGCATATCTAACACAATGCAAGTCACATTAAAAAACTTCCGTAAATACTTACAAAGAATTTGAAAAACCGTGTATTTAGGGTAACACTTTTTGTTGTTTGGACATTTGGTCCAGTGATTTCCTTAACTCTTTCTTGTTTTTCATGATTTTTATCATAGACAAATCCTTCTTTCACTCTAGCAGGAAGTAGATTTTCTTTTTAAAAAACACATAAATATAAAAATTTATATATGCTATATTTGTATATTTTTGTATTTATTTATGTATTGATGTATTTATTTCCTTCTGAAAACATAATTGGCCATAAGTATGAAAGAAGGATACTGCCAGAGACCACACTCTGTGTGTTGAACAATACTTTGGCAAGACTTTGTGAGCTACAACCTCCCTGGAAGGAGGAAGCACAGAGTGGCACATATGCTGAGCTGACACTCCTAATGATGGATATCTTCTTCAGATGGACACCACCAGCAATACCCGCTTCTCGCATCATCACCACCAAGCCGCCATCTCTGTCCTAGCTCTATATTTAGGTTTAAACTCTAGGATTTCCCATGTCTACTGTGTGTTTTGCTAGTCTTTAGGGTAGAATCCCCTCAGGGAATGGTGGTCTATCATATTCTAAAGACGCAATCTGCTACGCATTCCGTCCTACTGGTCTACCTAAAATTGTGTAGTCTGTGTTTGTCCTTTCAGCCTCTTGTCTTCATTGGATGTGGGGAGGACGGAAGCAACAACTCTTCCTTATGGAAGAATTCCAATTAATAAAAGTAGAAAAAATGATGGAAATCAAAAATAGAATTTCTAAATAAAACAGTTGTAAATGAATTTGAGAAGCACAGTGATGACTGAAGATCCACCAATGGATGCTTCAATGAGTGGGTAATAGTCTAAGAAACAGGGTATTTGCTTCAGTAGTATCTCTCCCAACATATTTAGTAATTACAAAGGGAAAAAATAGTAAGTTATAGTGGAGAATCCTGGCAGATACCACCTTAGCCAGGTGATCAAAGTTAACATCACCAGTAATACCTGTGGACACCATGCACCCCCAGATATGGTACCCTGAGAAGTGCTCCTCGCTTCAATAGTATTCTTGCCCCTAATGCATAACCTCAGTCTGATCATGAGAAAACATCAGACAAACCCAAATTGAGGGGCATTCTAACAAAACAAGCAACCACTAGTCTTCAAAAGTGTCAAGATCTGGAAAGAAAGAGAAACTCTCACAGATCAGAAGAGACTAAGGAGAAGTGAGAGTTGCATGCAATGTGGAATCCTGGATCGGATCCTGGAACAAAAAAAGGGTGTTAGTGGGAAAACTGGTGAAATCTGAATAAGTTCTGTACTTTTGCTGGTAGTTTTATGCTGAAGTTAACTTCTTAGGTGTTAAGAATAGGGCGAGCTGGGTGAAGGGTATATGGGAACTCTCTGTACTATCTGTGAAACTTTTCTGTAAGTCTACAATTATCTCCAAAAGAAAAGATTAACTGTTAAAAAGAAATTACATCTTAGGTCCTAAGGGGTATCTTGTAGCAATCATGTTTAAAAAAAATTAGCTCCAGAAGTTCCCTTTTAATCCTTTTTTACTTCCCAATACCTCTACCCTTTTTGCTACTTCTCCAAATAAAAGATTCTCAAGGTTGACAGAATGATTAATTAGTTCCATAACCTGCATTGAGATGGCCTCTTCTCTCTAGTGTGAAGTGTCCAGTGCCCAGTAGTCAGTCATGAGTCTTCTCCTTTTTAGCAAGATTCGAACCTTTTCCACTCGGAAAGATGGCCCTTGTAGAGAGTTCATTCTAAACAGACTCAGGCTCCAGGGGGTGGGGGACCAAACAGAAATGGAAATATACTGGGCAACCACGTCACCAGTCAGAAAAGTACTTGGTGAAGTTTGGGAAGATAGTTCATGTCTTGGACAGAAAACCTAAGCAGCTATTCTACACTGCAGAAAATACTGGAAGGTGAAGTAGAATGATCGCATCTTCTAGAGAAGAGCCTCTTGATTTAAACCCTGTTGGGGCTTTCAGGACAAATTTCCTGCTCTCACCTCTGACTATTTTCAAAGAAAATTATTTGTTTAGTTTTAGATATTACCGTTAACGTTCCTTCCTTCCTCATTCAGTGGGTATTTGGGCTTCTCCCATGTATAGGGTGGATGCTGGTCAGAACCCTGTGGCCAGTATCAAGTGATCCCATGGAAGAAGCCTGGGACTTCATGTTGGAGGAGCTGCCTTGCAGTTCCATCTCTGGCTCTGTTGGTAGATGAACCTGAGGTGTAGAGCTGCAGTTCCCCTTAGAGAGCTGGCTCTCCAAATTTCTTAGATGTTTAAGAAATACAGATACCCAGCCCACCTTTGGAAATTCAGATTCAGTAGGGTTTCTGTTAGGATTCTGGTGTTTTCCAAGAAACAAGAAGATTTGTAACGTGCAGCCAAGTTTGAATTTCCCAAAGATGCTGCATCATAAGCCTCACCAGGGAAACATTTCAAAACACATGGGCTGGTAGAACTCAAGAATCGCCATTGATTCCAAGTTCCATGGGTGATTATTATCCTAAAGTTTGTGAAATACTGATCAAGAGACAGAATTGGAATGTAGGCTTAAATAGCTGGAAAGTATGATACACATGTAGATTTTGTTATCTTTCATTGTATCCACGGATGACGTGTTTAGCATGACACAATTCCAGAACAAGTGATGACCTTGACTGAAAACAGTATTATATTCATTTGTATCTTCTGAGCTTATAGAGGCAGGAGGAGGCTTCCCAACCAGCAGAATTATCACGATCATCCCTAGGGATTAGAGCACTGACATTTGACAGCTACCACTGCTTTCTGTGCAGACCATCTGAGTAGAAAAGTAATTGTGTTCTCATGAGATTATGACCCCACTTTACAGGGTAAAATCAACAGATTTCAGGTATTCCCGCTAAGATAAGTGTCCCAAAGTACCTATCGTAGAGCATTAGTTCTGTCTAGGGATCATGGTTCTGTGCAAGAGGTAATTCCACGGAAAAAGAGTTGTGTGGACAAGTGGTGGGGGGAAATGTGGTATTTTAGATTCATCTCTTGGAGATTCATAGCACACACTAGCATATTAAAGGCTCTGATAAATCCTACACGTCTGATTAACATTGTTTAATCCAACATTTTAAATTAACTTTAATAGAGAATTCTTTTTTTTTTTAATAGGGATACCTAGTCACATCTGGCGAATCTGCTCTTTGAAGAAACCTTGAGGAACATTGTTCTAAGGTACTAATATCGTGCCGACACCTAGGAGAAATATTTATGGGATTTAATACCGATGACAAGGAACAGACATTTTCTCTGTTCTCAGAAGATGCAATTAAACAAAAAATTAGGTACAAATGGAAAAATGTATTTGTTTAATAACTGATGGCAATAACCACATAGAAAAAAGAAATGTTCTGTTTTATATGTCTGTTTACATTGGGATATTTAGGGAATCAAACAAATTATGGGTTACCTAAGCTCGAAATCAAATAACAGGCATGTATTAAATACTGCTGGTTACTCTTTGCTCTGTTAGTTGCTATGGACACTACAAAGTGATATGGGACACAGACTTATAATCTCTATTTATAGATTTATAATAGATCTGTCATATTAATAGTGAATGTTTATTGAGTCTCTAATATGTGCTGGGGTCCAGTCTAGTGCTTTACATGTATTATCTCACTTAGTCCCCACGACTGCCATATAAGGTAAGTACTGATATTATGCCCATGTTTTTTGAGGTCTGGATCTTTTCTAAGTCATACTGATATTTAGTAGCGAACCTGGTGTCTAAGGCTTGAAGGTTTCACTCTAGAAACTCCAAGCTTGACCAGTACACGGCCTCCAAACCACGTGCATGGGTCCTTGCTAGCTAAGCACGTGGAAGAAAGGATTCCTGGGCTTGGAGGCTCATCTTAAAATTCCCCACTTGCTGTGGCCTGACTTTAAAATCTTAGCTCTGTTTGATTTAAAGTATGTTTTAAAATTGACATTTATCTTTTTATTTATTTATTTAATTTGCGGTACGCGGGCCTCTCACTGTTGTGGCCTCTCCCGTTGCGGAGCACAGGCTCCGGACACGCAGGCTCATAGGCCATGGCTCACGGGCCCAGCCGCTCCGCGGCATGTGGGATCTTCCCAGACCGGGGCACGAACCCGTGTCCCCTGCATCGGCAGGCGGACTCTCAACCACTGCGCCACCAGGGAAGCCCTCTTTTAATTTATTTAAAAACATATAAGTATATTATATATATATATATATGTATGTATGTAAGCAGTGTGTATTATCAGGTTGAATCACCATACAGTACACACAATCAATATACATCCGGTGTATCCCAAACATTTGCTTTTACGTTCAAGAAAGTTCCTATCCTTTGCTTTTGTAGGAACTAGTGTTTTGAAAAACAGCTTGACCAAGTTCATTTTTACCATCCTACTTCAGTGGCGGCCCACATGTGAAATTTCAGCCTTGTTTGGGCTCTGCACACGGGCAGATTTCATAGTCTGTCATTATTTCTCAGCGACGTGGAATTAAAGGCCTTTCCTTGTGTCTGTTGGCAACTTTTGGTTCCTCGATCATACTGAGGCACTATAAGCATGAAAAACCCTGCTGGGTTACCAGGAGTTTTAGTCTAGCGTACCAGATATGATTTCAGGTCAGCCCTACTTGTTCGTTTTCTCTTGGTCGAATTTGGTCTTCTCCTATCCCTTTGGGCTTCTATGTTTGGATATTTATTTGCGCTTCTGTTGTTTTAGAACGCGGCTTTCTTGTTCCATGGGATCCTTTCAAAATATTAAGTCGACCACAAAGATGACAAAACACTCTCATTGCTTTATCTTTTCTTGTGTCTTCTTACTCCCTGCAGTTTCTTGGTGGGAGGCTAGGGCAAGACTTGCTACTGACTGGGTGCCAAGCTGTTCACCGTGTCATGTCTTTTGAATGTGCACATGGCGACAGCTCACGCGCAGGGCCAGAGGCGTCCTTGCATGAGCCCCTTCCCTTCCAAATCCCTTCCAGGATGATTTTCCCATTTCCTGTCCTGCTGATTGCACCCTTGGAAGGGATCTGAAGTCTGGAGTGTCTTTGATGTTTTCTTCTGTCCATGCCAAAGCCTCCCCAGGAGACGACAGGCACTCTCAAGCCTGTGCAAATGGGTTTTTAAGTCAGTGTGTCTGCCAAGCTGTTGTGTTTCTTTGCTGTCTCTTTGATGTCTATCTAGCATGGTGCCTCGTATGCCTCACCCAGTGCCTGGCATGTAACAAGTCCTCATTACCATTGGCTTGGTGTGGAAACTTGCACGGAAAATATTTCTGGAACTCCCCGTTACCCATCCCAAGTGTATTTCCTTTTTCCCGTTCCATCTCCTTCCCTCTCCCCTCTACCATACAGACGTTTGCCAGATGTGAAGAATTTTCAATACATTAAAGTAAAAAAACCAAAACAAACAAATAAGAAAAACCAAGAAGAGGTAAGAATGTGTTCCTTTAAATAACAGACTGCAGGATTGGAATAAATGTGTCGCTTGACTCGTACACTGAGAACCTACGGTTTCAAGGCTTCAGATCTTCTGACAAGGCTTTGGACTCATCCAGTTAGCCCAGTTTAAATATATTCCTTTCTTGGTCTTTCTGAGGTGCGAGAAGGGTATTTATGGAGGGGCTGATCCAAAAATGAGGTGTTAACAAATCAGACAATCGCATTCACCACCTATTGACACATACATGAAAGTCTACTGACAACTTTCACCATGTTCATTTTATTTTATGCTCACTAGTTGCGTTCCAAATGAAATTTTTTACCCTGAAGAAACTACTGAAATAAAACACAAGGGGTACAACTTTAAAGGATGCTATGTTAAATTTAGAAGTTGGATAAGCCACTGACATCATTAAAAAAAAAATATATATATATGCATATATTTCAGTTCCTAGACTTTCAGTCATCAGAATGTTCCAGTGTAACTCCCTGGGAGGGAGTACAAAGGAGGACACTGAGACATGGCGAGGTTAAGGGACTTGAGTCCAAGGTCATTCACTGAGTCATGTTTTCTCTCAAGACTTTCTTGAAGCATTCTCTTCTCTTTCCTCCTGACTGATTATTCCAGCTCCGCTCCTTCTGGGAATGCCTTGACATTTTTCTTCCTTTTCAACTTGAATTGTTCTACCTGGTACCTATCATTCTTTTGTATTTGGTGTTTCCGTCCAACAGTTCCAGCAGATGCTGCTCCTCTTTCCTTTCCACTTCTTTGAGCTTCTGACAAGCGTGCATATCTCTCCTTCAGTCTCTGCTGTCTGGCTCATCTTGGTTAATATCTGAAATGAATGACTTGCCGATTGTAGATTATTAAGACGAGTCTCGTGTTGGCAGACTTCAGCCCTGGGAGTATTTCCCAGGGGACTGGTCAGGCCAGATAGAGCCATAAGCTTGGCAGCATTGTGTCGCTTCGAATGATAATAAATAATGCAAGGGAAGGGGCAGTGTTTCGGTGAATAAGGGCAGAAATATTACTTCTGTTGGCTCTTTATTAACTATGGAATGCAGAGGAACAGAGGCGCAGGTAATCCAGATACCTAAACATGATATTTGTACGTGGCTTCATAGCGCGCCTTCTGCAGTGAAACTTGAACACGAGCTTTCTGACCTTCCAAACATTCACAGGGGTGTTTAACCACTGGACTGAGGCACTGGGCAATTGGTCCAGATTATTTCTCCTGAAATCCTCCCTCCAAACCTCACTGGCTGAAGATGGGCTGCTTCCCATTCTCTGTTGCTTCTTGTAGACCAAACCGTTCTGGCTGAAGGTACGTGTTTGCACACTTCAATCTGCCTTTCAAATGCAGGAACAGAAGACTTTCTGGGGTTCAGAGAGTATAGGCAGAACAGGTTAAACAGTTTGAGGGCAACTGGATGCTTGGTCAAAACACAAGCCATTACCAAGAGAGTTCAGACCAAAGGTGGCAGGGCCAGTGAAGAAATTCTAGAAAGAACGTAGGCCAAGATCCCATGAAGATTAGGACCGGGGACTGGGGAATCTGGGTGAAAGCAAGCAAGCCAGGCAAATGTGATATAATGGGAAAGTAGAAAAGATTAGCTGGTATCGTCACAACTGTTCTCTGCAAAGGGCCAGAGAATAAGTCTTTGGGGCTCGTAGGCTACAGGCTCTGTCCCACAACTCAGTTCTGCAGCAGCTGCAGTGCGGATGCAGCCACAGACATCATGTAAAGGAATGGGAACGGCAGGATTTGTCTTGCTGTGAGTCAGTTTGGCCTGTGGATCATAGTTTGCCAATCATGAGGCCAACAGAGCCAAGAGCACACTTGCAGCCAAAATGTCCTTTGGGTTCTATACACAGTCCCTCCTGGTCGGTCCTGTCTTCACTTAAAACCTCCCCAAGGGGCAGAGGACTAAACAAATGACTACAGTCACTTCAAACAAGGCAGAATAATTTGGAGGATTCTTGATAACGAGGGGTCAGAGTTCCTCTAGTTATTACTCCATATCTAGATAGAGGGGTGAGCATTACCTCGGAAATGAACCAAATTACTTACGTTTATAATACATTCCCCCCAGTTAGATACGCTATATACTTTTATTTGGAAGTTAAATTTTAGAAGTGCCTTATGCTGAGGTTTCTTGAGATATTTTGAACCAAAATTGAATATAAGCCACTATTATTATTATTAAATGGCCTCAACTTGAAATTTTATGATATGAGTAATTCGAACCAAGTTCTTGCCTTAAATTATTTCAGTAAGTTGAAATAAAGGAAACACTAACATTCTCTCCATCCTTTGATTCATCTCTGGCCTAGTGTTTTGTTTAATGTTCTCCTTAAACATTATACCTTTGAAATACAAGCTTTTAGAACATGATGGTGGCTAAATAGAGAAGGATGAACCAGAGGAGAATTTCAAATCACCTTGCTCTAGGAGAGTTAGAATATACAGAAAACATTAAACTAACCCTTTTAGGAGTAAGATATCAATTCTATTTTCCTTGTACCCTCTGGGCTTTTCTTGAATCTTTGAAATCCCTTCTCTATAACTGGAATCCCTGTGAAGATATTTCTGTATATTTATTCTCAAGTAGCATTAAAAACACTTTAGAATTCTTTGCTAACTTAATTTTATGGTATTTTATAATTTTATCAGCCTTGTAAGTTATCTGGATGCAAACATAATGCAAGATAGGCAAAGGCATAGCTGCTCATCTGTGGGATGAGTAAAGAGAGAAAAATACCTTTCAATATTTTCAGTTTCCATAGTGTCTTATTAGTTCTCTGGAAATTTAATTTCGAGCCTCTATCATACTTTGCAGATTTGATTTGAAGTAAAAGAGCCAATTTCAATAAAATATCAGGAAGATGTTTTCCTGTTTTAAATTTCATTAGACTGAAAACTGGTGTAAGACACACTTCGATCCACGTCTCAATCTACTACTTTGTAACATGGGAGTTGAAATATTAAGCAAATTGTTTTTCATGTAAGAAACTTGTCAGCAATTTGCTTTTACCTTGTGAAAGAAAATAATAGTCTCACATCCCAAACCAGTAAACAGACTATAGAATCATTTGAGCCTTAGGGCTGTGAATATTCTGATTATTAAATCCATGCATTCCTTTGGGCATAAATTAAGTAGGCCACAGGGCAGTTGGAGGGTGACCACAGCTTGACAAACCTTATGGTTCAGCAGATGTGGTTGTAAGATATGGCTTCACTGAAAAATACTCACCAGTAAGCAATTTTAGAACTACACTCTGAGGTTTTGATTTAAAAACCTGGAATTTCCAATAGAAAAGGAGGGGGTTTATATCATATTGGTCGTGAGATACAAAAATACTTAGTTGCCTCAAGTAAGCAGTAATGTGAACCAACAGAGTATTTCAAATTGCAGTATTTCTACAAATGTGTAAGTCATGAGCTGAGAAAGGCTTTCAGCACAAACAATGAACCTATTTCAGTTTCTTTTCGGTGACTCCCAGATACCCAGGGGCTTTTCGCGGCATATATATTAGAAACCTTCAAGTGGATCATTTGCTTTAAAAGATCAGCTCAGTATCTGAGTAAATTATTTGAACAGTGTATTCTCTGATTTGGAAAATAGTATGTGTATTGTCACGTAGGTGTAGAATTATTGAAATGTTCCAAGATTTTAGGGGAAGCACCACAGCCACAATCATTTCCTTGGCTGGGGAGCTGAACACTATCATTTATAATATACATTGAGAAATTCCATAAAATCATGAAATGCACAGGAATCGAGTAAGTACCTAGACATGTGGGAGAATAGGAACGAAGGAACTTCAGAAACAACCTAGTGTCAACCTCATGCTTCCAAGGTTTGGGTTAATAAGAATTGAGTCAGACCAGCAGTACTACTTTGATCTAGATCAAAACTTCCCACTGTAATTCCCTGGCTATGAGAGGAAAGTGGATTTCCAGATTTCTCTTTGTAAAGGAAAAAAATAAACGCGAAAGATGCTGACATACTTCTTCAATGGTTTTAAAACTTGTGGTTAAATTTATGAAACTCAGTAAGTTACGATCCAACATTTACATAAAAGGGGGGGGGGCTGATGAAATTCACATGTCCAAAAGTTACAAAGGAAACCTCTAAGATAAGGCGGGATGGCCGGTAAAATTTCCTTAACGGCTGCTGGTTCCCCACCTGGGGGATAATTCCTACTAGGTGAAATACTTAGTGCACAGAACCTCTTGATTGGTTCCAGTTCCTCGCTTACCTTCCCATGGACTGTTCAGAGTATTTACTGGTTTTATTAGTCAGGACTCTTTGCTTTCCCAATCCTAACAATATTTATTTTAAAATATTCCTGTTTATTTGTAGTGTCCTTGAAAATGACCATATAAAACCTCACCGCACTAACTCGTACAGACGAATGAAGACCAAGAAAAAGAAAAGTCGTGTTCTCATTGCCTAAGAAGCTGACAGTGTTTTCTCACTAGACTGTAAGTTCTGCGAGGGTAGGGATATGAAGTAGTTGTCCTTCATGCGCTAGTTATGTGGTTTGTGCGTAATATAGCAATTCAATCAATATTTCAGTTTGAGCGATTACACCTGGTGTTACCAGCCCCTGTGCAAAGTGTTTCCTCTACTTATTACCAATTACACTTCACAACGACTTTTCTAGTTAGGCAATATTATCCTCATTTTATAAAGTCCCAATATCACACAGCAGGAGAGCAAAAAGAATTGGGATTAGATCCTAAGTTTCTTATTCTAAGTTTCTTACTTCCACACCAGCTGCCTAAAACAGTATTCAGTGGACAGAGGCAGTTGCAAAATCTTGCCTCATCCCAGCAAATAAAGGATAATATTTGATTCTTCTCATTTTTATCTGAATATCTGATATAGGTATCCTTAACCACAGAAAAGGAAGTGTTTTGAAGTTCATTATTTCTTTCAGTTGTGAAGGAACCCAAAAGTCATCAGTTAACTATTCAGAGAAAAACCTTCCCCATTCCAATATTTTCCTAATCACGTTCCTGGTTGGAACACAGGCACTGAATTTGGAAACTGAAGCCCATTTCCTGTCTAAAATGGTTTTCGTTCATTGAATGTGAACGCTTGTTTTTTATTGCAAAGTTGTTTACAAAGCTTGAATTGCTGGAATTCATTTCTTTAATGAACAAAAGAGTGATGGAATATGGAGCTGGAAGGAATTCACAGAGGGCTGCGTGCAACTGGCAGCGTTTTAAGGAAAAATTTTCAGTTCTCATGGAGGCTCCTCAGTCCAAATTGGAGGAACATTCAGGTAAAATTCTTTTAATGAAAGAAATGAATAACTGAGAAAAAGGAAGTTGGTAACCTCTTCAAACTAAACAGAGCTTGTTCTCATCCAAAAGAATCATTCATTCAGCAAATATTAATTAACATAAAATCCTTACTACATGCCAGGCATCAGGATACAAAGTTCACTAAGACTGATCTGTACTCATAAAATGTAACCGGTAATTTTATGTTCTTATGAAAAGTGGCAAATGACTGCTATTCTTAGAGGCAGTTCGTTGAACTGAGAGCAAATTACATTCAGAACCCTAACAGGTAGAACAATAAAATCAACACATGAGGCTGAGATCAGCCGGAAATACAAGTCCCCTTCAATACCAAAACTCGATAGAGAGTTGACTTATAGAATGTATGCATCAAAAGAAAGCATTCTTTTGTTTAATTTTTTTAAAAAAATGTAATCAAACTAAAATTAACGATTCCTTAATGTTCTCTAATTTAAATTGAGATACAATTCACATACCATAAAATTCACCATTTCAAAGTGAACAATTCAGTAATTTTTAGTATATTCACAGAGGTGTGCAATCATCACCATTACCGAATTCCAGAACACTTTCATCACCGCAATGAGAACACTCTGTACCCTTTAAGCAGTCACTCACTCTTCCCTCCTTTTCCCAGCCCTGACAACCACTAATTTACTTTCTGTATCTATGGAGTTGCCTATTCGGGACATTTCATGTAAATGGAGTCATACTATATGTGGCCTTTTGTGATTAACTCCTTTCACTTAGCATTATGTTTTTGAGATTCATCCACACTGTAGCATGAATCACTTCATTCTTCTTTATAGTTGAATAATATCCCATGGTATGGATAGACCACATTTTGTCCATCTATTCATCAGTTGATGGGCATTTGGGTTGTTCTCACCTTTAGGCTATTATGAATAATTCTGTGATGAACATTCATGTACATGTTTTTGTGTGACCATGTTCCTTTCATGGTCAACTTAGAAAGAAAGAAAAGCAAGAGTCAGAAAGGTACCCAGCACTGTGCCAATGACAGCAAATGTATCAGTAGTCTGTTCCTTTTGTTGCTGAATAGTATTCCATTGTATGAAGATATGACTATTCATTTACCAGGTGTTAGGATGCTTGGGTTGTTTCTAGTTTTGGGTAATTATGAATAAAGCCAGTATAACACAGGTTTTTGTGTGAATATAAATTTTAACTTCTCTTGGGTAAGAATCTAGGAGTGGATTACTGCATCATATAATTCTACACTTAACTTTATAAGAAACTGCTAAAATCTTTTCAAGGAAACCCAACCCTTTTTCATTTCTACCGACAATGTATGACTTCCAGTTGCTCCATATCCTTGCTGACATTTGATATTGTCAGATTTTTGTCTGTTTCATTTGTTTTTAACCATTCTAATAAGTGTACAGTAGTATCTCATCAATAGTTTTGATGCTTTAAATCATCCTAGCTGGGTTTTTTAATACTGTTTTTTATTTGGCAAGCATTGGGTTGGCCACAAATTTCGTTCGGGTTTTTCTGTAAGATATTATGGAAAAACCCGAACAAACGTTTTGGCTGACCCAATAACTTGTTTTGTTGTCACTGTTGTTGTTTTTCTCCTTAGCGTTTAAAAAAACTTGCACAGATGTAGAGAGAATAGTATAATAAATCTGCATAAACTGATTACCCAAGTGCCAATGATTATCAACATTTTGCCAATTAGTTTCATCAAGCACTACTACCATTTTCTGGTTTTTTTCTGTAGTTCTTTAAAGCAAATCTCATACTTTATTTCATGTCACTATTAAATATTTCAATATGAATCCCTTGAGTGACTTTAAAAATAAAACAAAATGTAATCAAAACAAGATTAACAATTCCTTAATGTTCTCTAATATATAGTCTATGTTCAAATATCCCCAATTGCCTCAGAAGTGTCTTTTTAAAGGTTATTTTGTTTAAATTTAATTTCCTTATGACATTAAGTGGAAGCTAAAAAATCCGAGGTCCTACTCTCTCCAAATGATTGAGGTTCCACTGAATTTTCAGAAATAGTTTGAAGTTAGTTCAGATTTTACCCAAGTTATAGTTTAGCTATTCCAAATTATATTTTTATTGCACAGAAGTAGTTGGGGATTATAAGGCAGATATTAAGAATACAGAATTGGTGTATCATTTAACTCACAGATCAAAATACTGAAAAAATGACTGCTACTATTAAACAGTGCAGCCAACTGATTCTGTTGGCAGTGAAAACATGTGTTGGCATTACCAGCCCAGGGTACGGCAGAAAGGACAAATACAGAGGTGGGGACACAGGAAGGGGTTCTTTATTTGGCCACCAGACAGGAAGACTTGCTTCTCACACCTGGCATTGTTCCATACAAGGCTTGTTCATAGTAGGCCCTCAAAACAACTGGAGAATTAATTAAACATCCTATCAGGGGCTTCAGCCAAATAAAATTTTGGTTTTGTTTTGGAATAAAACCCAAATAAGAAAATTTTAAGTCATGTCAGTTTTAACTTTCACTTCATTTAATAAGCAGACAATATTTTATTTTGAATTAGTTCCACTTTAGTTCACAGTTGAGCCATACAAAAATCCAGAAATCACTATGTAGATTTGAAGATAAGCAACTTGTTCTGTTCTAATTTTTAAATTAATATCTCAGTTTAAATTCCTGGTGGTAACAAGACTTTTCTTCAATGCAAACTGTCGTGCTGTGTTATATGGCTCTCTACATCCCCTCAGCTCTTTTTCAGAGTTTGCACAAATGTATTTGCTAGCTCTATTACCGCTTGGTCCAGATAACAAGGCTCAAGGAAATGTAGCCTGTACAATAAGAATATAAACGCTGTTTAAAATCAGACTTCAGAGCGGGTTCAACATGGCATAATCTGTCTAAGTGATCTGTAATTCGCCTCTCTAGATAGTCATCGCGGCCCTGGAGCAGTTTAAAAGGTAGTAGCTGCCCAAAACTGTTTACCATTAAACAAAGGTTTGCTTTTCTTTTATGTGGCAGGAACAAAGGTGCACTTCTAAATCTGTGTCTGAAAAACGTGTAGGCTTCGAAGACTCCGATCCACTCTATAACTCTTGGTTTTCGTATCCAAAACAAACCTTTTAAAGTGTTCTGGGGGTTTGGGTTTGGTTTTTTGGGGGTTTTTTTAGCTTAAAAATTAACAATAATTTTATTTGTTTACTTTCGCCTGTGTCAGCAATTTGTTCTTGTTTTTTTGTTTTCCCTTGGTTGGGTGATCTGAGCGAAGGTATGTGGGTTTTACTTCTGGGGGCAAAGCTGACATAAAGAAAACTTGGAAAACCCAAAAGAGTCCTGAAAGGAGGGTGTATTACACTGAAATGTATCCCGACAATTGGCAGAATATTTAATAACACTGAGTCATCATGATGGGGAATGTGCCCTTCATAAGGACAAAGATGAGTTTTCATCATGGAGAACATACACCTCTCTTATTGAACCATGGTGCAATTTAGCAGTCCATATAGTTGCCTTCCATGGTAGCTAAAAAGTAAACATTAGCATTTGTGTTCACTGTTCAATTTCATAAAGTTAGCCCACTGCATTGCTTCCATCTTCAAAAACGCCTAGTTTCATTTTCAAGCCAACTCTAGAAGACGTAACATTTTAAGCACTAGGGGACTCGACACTCATACATACATAGCCTCTCATGGATTCAATTAGTCACCATTAGAACCTGAAGATCTAAGTTTCTAAGTTTCTGCTTAAGGCAGGTCTCCCCCAGGGCCTTGTGCTCTGTCACAGTTACATTTGGTTTCTGCCAAGTTCTCTATTTGGAACTTAGATTGTCTTTTTAGACCTTCACCAGTGGAAGGACAATGCCAGGCTTTTCATTAGCGTAATGGACCCATTTGCCAAAGCTAACAGAATATGATGTTACTGATCAAATTCCTTAAACATGTTGGCAAAGTCATCGCTTGATTCTACCTATTAGAATTGTGGTTTTCTTCCTTTCTTTCTACTACCAGATGAAAGAGAAAAAGATAGTAATGTTTTATAACCAGAGTTTTTCAATCTCCTTGGCACTACGAAGATCTGGGGCAGGATCATTCTTTGTTGTGGGAGCCGTCCTGTGCATCATAGGATGTTTAGCAGCGTCCCTGGCCTCTACCCACTAGATGTCAATACCCGCCCCCACCCCAGTCGTGACAATCACAGATATCTCCAGAAACTGCAAAATGTCCCTTGGGGGACAAAATCATCCCCTGTTGAGAACCACCATTTTATAACCAGCAAGACAAGTATCTATCTTCTGTCTTTTGAATGACTTATTCATTGATACATTCCACAGTCAACTACTCTATAAAAGAGTGGTGCTGGACACTAGGTGGCGCTAGACATGATCTGTGCGTGATGCTTATCTTCACAGAGTTTATGGATTAGCCTAGGAAGCCCCCAGTCTAACCTTGTTCCTAACATCCCCCTAGCAAGAGCCCTGAACCACAGGCAATACAGGCTAGGATCCATTCTGTGAACTCACATCTAGCCTTGCCTCATGACCTCCGTGTTTGTCCCCAAATCCCCAAACCACAGCACCTATGTGGCCTCCGTGACCATTCCAAAGGATGATCCCACTGTCTTTTGAGCTGTTTCACGGTACTGGCTTTGTACCATTCATGACCTACTGCCTGGTTTACAGGTGCTATGTACAGCTCATCATTTTCCTATAGCACCCCCCTTGGATGGCTGGTTGGTTGCCTGGATGGATGGTTGGGTCAATTACTGTGGAGCACCTTGGTAGCCAAACTAAAGAGTTTGGAGACAAATATTTTTTTTTGAGTACGAGAATGACATGACCAAAACAATTACTTAGAAATATCATCATGTGACACTGTGCTAGAAAGACTGGAGAAGGGAAAACCTGAAGGCACGGAGGTAGTACCAAAATTATTTTATATTCTTCCTATGGATCAATAGAGTACATCAGCAGAATAATGGCAACGTGAATGAGGAACAAAGGAACAAAAAGGAGAACTATTTTAAATAAAAAATAAATAAGGTTTTGAAAGAGGAAGTGACCATTACAAAGGAAATGGAAGCCAAAGGACTCCGAAGTTTGGAGCGTGGGGATCTAAAAATATGGTTTCTTCACTAAATACAGATAGAAGTATTGAGATGAGCCAGGGATGTTCTGATGGACTGAGGTCATCATTCTTCATGTAACTTCCCTCCTTTGAAAGTAATATTCTTATGAATATCCTACTCTTAAAGTCAGCAGTAATCTAAGAGCAACCAAATTCAGGAGTCAGATGATTCACTCTGTGAACGTCGCATGGAAAACACTGATGAGTAAAGCAACAGAATATGGATAAAAGAGGACTTACAGGATCCCTCCACTGCTATGAAGAGAACAGACTATGGTGGGTCTAGGGTAGAAGCAGGGATATCATTTAGAAATCTATTACATCAGACTCTGGTGGCAGGGATGGAGACTATGAGAAGTGGTCAGATTAGAGATACATTGTGAAGACTGAGCCAACAGAGCTGTAGATGAATTCACTATAAGAAGTAACTTAGGGACTCCCCTGGTGCGCAGTGGTTAAGAATCCGCCTGCCAATGCAGGGGACACGGGTTCGAGCCCTGGTCCGGGAAGATCCCACATGCCATGGAGCAACTAAGCCCATGCGCCACAACTACTGAAGCCCGTGTGCCTAGAGCCCGTGTTCCGCAACAAGGGAAGCCACCGTAACGAGAAGCCCGCGCACCGCAACGAAGAGTAGCCCCCGCTCGCCGCAACTAGAGAAAGCCTGCGTGCAGCAACGAAGACTCAACGCAGCCAAAAATAATAATAAAAAAAAGTAACTTAAAAAAACAAACCAACCCAAGTTTTATGGCATGAATTACTGAGTTGAGGAATTTAGGGAAGTAGCCAGTTTGGGGGGATATCAAAAATTCATTTTTTGACATGGTAACATTAAGGAACTTGTTAGATATCCAAGCACAGATGTCAAGTAGCCATCTGGAAATATGAATCTAAAGTTAGGTGCTTGGCTGGAAATAAAAACACGGGAGTGGTATTGCACAGAGTTCTTAATTGCAGACGACAGAATCCACTCTTGCCAGTTTAAATAGAAAAGGGATGTTACATAGCTCCAAGGATTTTGGGGTGAGATGGAACGACACTTGGTTGTTATGCAGCCAGAAACAATGTAGCCAGGGCAAATGTCTAACCACAGCAGGGGCAAGTTCTAATGGAAACACCACTGTTGCTACTACCCACTGTGATGTTAGGAACTGGACATTGGAAATCTATCTGACTTGCCTCAGACACAGCAGACACCTCAGCCACCATGAAAGGTGACCCTGTCTCTCCTAGGCATGACTGCACCCGAATCTTGCACTTCTGTGCATTTGAGTCATAGAACTTTGGTCACATGTCTCCATTCTAGCTACAAGAAAAACGTACAATTTTAGCTTTACAAGCTCTCCATTAATGGAAGGCAAGCTAGAGGAGTTTGGAATGAGTGTTGAATAAGTCCATTTGCTATATCTGCTTTAGGGAGTCATTGGTGTATAGGCGGTATTTACAGTTTTGGAATTGGGCGAGGCCACCAGGGGAGAGAAGAGGAACAATGCCTGGGATGAGTCCTTAGGCACCCCAATACTTAGATGTCCAGGAAGGAGATTGAGAAGGGTCAGGTAGTGAGGAAAAGAAGAACTAGGAAAAGTGTGGTATCCTAGAAGCTCAAGGAATAAGTGATCAACTGAAGTGAATGGTGCTTTGAGATAAATTATGGACAGAGAACTGCCTACTGGATTTGAAAACACTGACATCATTTGTGACTTTGACAAGAGGCATTTAAATAGATTGATTAGAATGGGTGCAGAAGAGCTCTGGAGAGGCTGAAGTGAAGACAATGTGTATAAAGGGGCAAAGACGTGTTGCTGGGAGTTAGGGGTGAAAATGGGACCAAGTGAAGATCTTCCTTCAAGTGGGAGATGTTTAAAAATTTAAAATGAGAGTGGACAACCTTGCCTTGTTCCTGATCTTAGAGGAAATGGTTTCAGTTTTTCACCATTGAGAACGATGTTGGATGTGGCTTTGTCATATATGACCTTTATTATGTTGAGGTAAGTTCCCTCTATGTCTACTTTCCGGAGGGTTTTTATCATAAATGGGTGTTGAACTTTGTCGAAAGCTTTTCCTGCATCTATTGAGATGATCGTATGGTTCTTCTCCTTCAATTTGTTAATACGGTGTATCACGTTGATTGATTTGCGTATATTGAAGAATCCTTGCATTCCTGGGATAAACCCCACTTGATCATGGTGCATGATCCGTTTAACGTGCTGTTGGATTCTGTTTGCTAGTATTCTGTTGAGGATTTTTGCATCTGTGTTCATCAGTGATATTGGCCTGTGGTTTTCTTTCTTTGTGACGTCTTTGTCTGGTTTTGGTACCAGGGTGATGGTGGCCTCGTAGAATGAGTTTGGGAGGGTTGTGATGAGTATCAATAGTTTCTTCCTTTTTATTGCTGAGCAGTATTCTATTTTATGGATGTACTACCACTTCTGTATCCGTTCACCAATGATGAACACGTGAGTTGCTTCCAATTGTAAGTGATTATGAATAGAAATGCTAATTACTTTCAGTTTTTTGGTGTCCACAGATCAAGAGATGTCTTCATTTTTACTGGGTAAGTATGGAGTGGGGCTGCTGAATTATAAAATAAGTGTATGGTTATCCTTTATCTACACTGGTGTGGTAACCATTTTATATTCCAACCAGCAATTTATCTCATATCCTGAGAACTACCTAAACTCATTTATTAGTTCTAATAGATTTTTTGTAGATTCTTTGAGATTTTCTACAATCATGTTGCTGAAAAAGACGGTTTTACTTATTCCTTTCTAATATGTCCCTTTTTTAAAAAACTGCCTTATTTCACTGGCTAGGAATTCATATCGACTAGAAGTACTGAGAATAAACATCCTTGCCTTATTCCTATATCTTGGGGAGAAAATATTCAGTCTTTAACAGTAAAGTATGATGGATGTTTCTGTTGATGCCCTTTATCAGAATGAGGAAGTACTTTTTTTTTCATGATGAATAGACGCTGAATTTTGTCGAATGATTTTTCTGCATTTATTGAGATGAGCATGATGAATTTCATTGATGTTTGAATGTTAAACCAATCTTGCGTTCCTAACATAAGTCCTATTTGGTCATAACTTATTTTTTTTCACGCATTTTATTTGCTAATATTTTGTTAAGAATTTTTATGTTTATGCCCATGAGGGATATTGGTCTGTTATTTTCTCTCCTTTAAATGTCTTTGTCTGGTCTTGGTTTCAGGGTAACACTCGCCTCATAATTTGAGTAGGAATGTGTTTCATCTTCCTCTATTTTCAGGATGAGTTTATACAAAATTGTGTTATTTCTTCTTTCGATGTTCATAAATTTTGCTGGTGAAGTCAGCAGAGCCCAGAGTTTTCTTTGTTGGAAGGTGTTTAAATACAAATTTAATTTCATTATTTAGTATAGGATTATTCACGTTACCCATTTCTTCATGGGTGAGCTTGAGTGTTATGTGTTATGTTCAGTATTTTTCATTGCATTTACGTTATCAAATTTATTAGTATAAACCCTTTTGGTGGATCTTTTTTTTTTTTTTTTTTTCTTAGGATCTTAAATGATGCCTCCTCTTTTATCCGGGATACTGTTCATTTGTGAGTTCTCCCTCTTTTCTTAAACAGTTTGGCTCAAATTTTATCAATTTGATTGGTATTTTTCAAAGAAACATTCTGGGGCAGAATGGAGGTTTCGTGAAGTCAAAGGTAGGAATGCATAACATGCTTTGAAGAGAGACAAAGGCCAAGCCAGCGCTGCAGGCATTCATGACTAGAATTCTTAAGCCCTGTGAGAAATCAAGCTGTGCAGAATTCTGTTCTAGCACTGGCTTCTCTTGGTTGCGTTAAGTGACCACTTAGAGTGAAAGCAAAGCTCAGCTCCCCATGCTGAGCCGTACACCTGAATGCTCTGGAAACTTGTCCTTATTTTATTCTCCTTCAAAACCCTACAGCCTGCTGACCAGGTGAAAGAAAAGAACATATGGTCTCTATTTAATTCCTTCGTGCTTAGCGCCAAGACAAGAGGAGGTTGAAGAGTGAAGATCTCTTGGCTGTCTGCAATGCTTTCCTTTAATCTTACTTTATTTACTAAGAGCTAATAAAAAATCTGAAGTGCTTAAGTCTCGAGTGTTGTTTTTCTTCTGGGCATTGGTATTTGATTTGTTGCTTGGCCTGAACCCCCCTAACTCTTTTTACTGCTGAATGTGCCACTGTGAACCTCCTTTTTAAGGCTCTTTTCATTCTCCTTTCTTTGATATATTTTTCAGCTTCTCAAAGTTTGTCTTTTCCCACTCATTCAAATTATTCTAAGTTATTTTAAAATATAATAATATTGGACTTATAAAAGTAACAATTTAATTATAAAAGTAATGGTTACATGAACAATTTTGGAAGAGAGGAGAAAATCATTTATAATCTCACTGCCCAATTGCAGTAGCTTTTTATTCTCTTTTAATATACGTATCGCATTCTGCAAACTGACAGTCAGAGAGTGTACAGAATTCTTCCCCAAATGTCTTTCATTCCATGTTATCCTATCAACACGGTTCTCTGTTTGCTAACTCTCCTTTGTAATTGCTAGGTTGGATATTCAAGTGACATCGCCTCAATTTACTTAGCCACCCTGCTATCAGTGGGACATTTAGAATGATAATATCTGTTTTTAAGGCCACGTTAACACTGACAGGAGCTTTGTAAAGCAATCAAACCTGCACAAAATTAACATGTAAGGGCCAATAATGTGTGACATTTTAGATATGAAAATGACAAGTTGTAAAAACTTTGTGACAAATAATCAACAAGAACAATAATTCTTCTTGTTGAATAATAATAATTATTACTGTGACAAATAATTCTTCGGTTATTTTCAAGACCTACAGCTGTAGATGGGGGATGTGAGCATAGACATGACTGGAGTACCAGCATCCTTCTTAGAAAAGGGGAGGATGGCTATTAATGGAATCATCCATCCCCACAGAGGCAATTTCCTGCCATATCATTTCTGAAATTTATCCTTGAAAATGTGATCCTTGATACTATATCCAACTCCCAGGTCAAACTAACTTTTACCTTTAATATTTGTACAAGATAAATATTTATTTATCAATTATGTCGTAAGTAGCTTTTTAATTATCTTCCCGATTCTAAGAGTCACATCTTCTAATATTTTATTTGGAGCCTTTAAAAAACTGAGTTGTTCTTCTCAGGGGTTCATATTTCTCTATAGACAATAAAAACTGAGAATAAGAGCTTAAGAAACCTAAACGCATCGTCACTATTAAGCCTGATCACCTTGTTTTTTGAAAACCAGGAAATTGTAAAATAGACAGAAACATGCTCTTACCCTTTGTAAATTACTCACTGTACTACCTCTTTTTAAATATTGTGCTTCTTAGTATATCAATTTCTTTTCTTTTTAAAATTATTTTAACTTGTTAATAAAATACTTAGGATAGGGTATTAAGAGGTACAAACTACTATGTATAAAATAAGCTACGAGGACATATTGTACAACCCAGGGAATATAGCCAATATTTTATAAAAACCGTAAGTGGAGTATAACCTTTAAAAATTGGGAATCACTCTGTTGTACACCTGTAAAAAATTAAAAAAAATAAAATACTTAAAATGTACAGAAATCCTTGAGATTCTTAATATGATCAACTCCTAGTCAAATACATTTTACCAATACTAAAACCCTGTAATACTCTTACTAGATTACTTTTTCCTTACTCATTCCATTTTTAATACCTTTTCCCTTTTTAATACATTTTTCTTTAATTCTATTTTATAATACATCAGTATGTCTGTTTTGTTTGTGTGCACACGTATGTGAGATTTGATATTTCCCTGAATATCCTTTTTTAATCCTTTATTTTAAAATATTTTGTATCACTTTGTTTTATGTTTCTCTTGTGAGCAGCATATATTTTATTATCTATCCAATCTGATAATCTTCATGGTTAATAAATATATTAATCTTTTTGCATTTATTCTTACTGACAAGTTAAAATTTCTGTAACCTTTTACTTTTTTCTTTATTCTCTGCTACTAATTGTTTTCCTTTTTTGACTTCTGTTGGATTAATAACTTTTTCTGTTCTTCTTTTAAAAAGATATCGTTTGCATTTATATTACTTCAGTGGCTCTTCATGTTAACATACATTGCAATTCTACAATTTTCTAACAACTTTAAGGTTATTTGACGGTCCCACTCTTTTCCAGGGCAAAGCAAGTACTTTAATGCCGTAAATTCCATGGAAAATTCCACACCCTCTCTTTTTATTATTGTTCGTAATTTTACTTTGTTCTCTTTCAAAAAATAAACTTATTTCTTGTCAGAGTTATGTCCATTTACATATTTTATTAATTTTATGCTCCCCTTTTTTTCTTGTATCCCACATTTCCTCCTGGGTTTACATTTCTTCGTGCAGAAGCCCCTCATTCCTTGGTACTTTAGTGAGGGTCTCTTGAGGGTAAATTCACTTAGTCTTTGTGAAACTGAAAACGTCTTTATTTTGCTTTTGCTCTTGAATGACAGTTAACTGAGTATAAAACCCTAGGTTGACATTTACCATCAGCACTTTGAGACTATTAATCTTACATTATCTTCTAGCATCTATTTCCAATTATGAAGAAATGTCCTGGGAGTCTACCTGACAACAGTCCATTCTCTGTCTTTCTCTCTCTGGCAGCTCTTAAGACCTTTTGTATACTACCCTTCATGTTCTGTAGTTTCATTACTATGTGTCTAGGTGTAGATTTATTTTCATTTAACCTCCTTAGCATGGGGGGCATTCTTTTAAATTGAGGACTTGTCTTTCTCCGATTTAGACATATTTAAGCTATTGTAACAGTCATTTCCTCTAATCTGACACCATTTCGACCAGTTAGGGGGTTGAGGTACCTCGTCCCAGTCTCGAGAGGGTGGAAGTCTAAGCTCTGCACCTGGTGTTTGCTGGCAAGGGTGGTCATGCACCTCCAGTCTTCTCTGTGGTGTTTCACTAGAGTGGTTAGTATCTAAAAGTTCTTTATGTTGCTAGTCTGTCCTCTTCCTGATCCTTTAGCTAGAGAGAGATGGCTTTTCTCAGGTGTTTGGGTTTTTTTGTGTGTTTGTTTGTTTGTTTGTCTGTGCCTGTTAGCATTTCCAGGTATCCAGTCTGGGGCATATGATATACAAAGGAAACCTCAGGTTCCAAGATCCCTAGTGGGTCTGCCTTCTTTTCTACACCTTTCTAAGCATTATGCTTGTTTTATGTATTGTGTTCAGAGCTTTTAGTTCTACCTACTTGGAGAAATAGGGAAAAGTATGTCTACTGCATCTTCTTGGAAACAAAACCCATGTATTTTAAAGTCTTTGTCAGTTTCCTCTATAAATTAATTTTAAGTGGGAAGAACAACTAATTATTTACTTATCAATATTTCTGGCTATGTTTCTTGCATTAGATTTCTTCACTTGTTTTTGCATTTTGGTTTGTAAGATCATTTGAAGAGGAAAGTCTTGCTTTATTTCTCTTTCTCTCTCTTTCAATGATCACCCATCTCTTTCTAGTAATTTTGTTGTTTCTTTCTCCAGACCCTAGACGCCAATTCTAGAACCAGGTTTAAAATGTAATTCAGGGTCTCTGCTCTTCGCACTAAGCAAGAGTTATCACAGACCTGGGTCCCAAGCCATTTGGTGATTTGGTTAAGCTCCTAGTTAACCAACTACGCCTGAGGTTTCCCACAGGCTTGGCCCATAGGTAACGAATTGTGAGCATGGTCCCGGGCAGTGAGTGGCAGCAGGTTTCTCAGCCTCCTTTCATTCGTGAGGTAAAAGGAAGTCCCATCTCAGCCCCAGCTTTAAGTAATGAGCCTATCCTAGTGCATCTCGAGTGGAGATGGAGAATCAGAGAGTACTTTAGTTGCTCCTACTTTGCAGAAGTCCAACTACCTGCTATCAGACTCAGATTCCAAGAGGTCGCTTGCTTCACCACTGCCTGCCATTTTGCTCTTCTGTTGTATTTCTGGACCACAGAACCGTTTAATTACATGCTCTCTAAAAAAAATCTTTTTGATATCTCATTGTCATGTGCTGGGAGCAGAAACTGTACACCAAAGCGTGAACTTACTGGGTCATCTAGATGGAAAATCTAAACTTCTCTTAAGTATGTTTTGGAAACACTTGGAGGAAATAGTTTATGTAAGATAACAAGCTCCGAAATCCAAAAGCATCTTGAAGTTTGTTTCATAACAGAACCAGTTTTTTTAAAGAGTGACATCGTCTATTTATTAGCCATTTTGATATGTAATTATGCAGTTCTCTTACACCCGCTTCACCTCAACCTACTATCCAAATATGGGGAGATGGTAACTTTCTGCTACATTGTTATTGAACATTATTGGGTAAATATAAGCCAATTGTTTACCATGATTAAATTAACTTTCTTGTAAACTTTATTTTCTGGTGCTAATAACTGTCTCATTTTCCTTTGCTTCATTGTCTTTTTACTTATGGTCAATTCTTCCAATACTTTAAAAGATTATGGCAATGCAGATTTCTATGTGATCAAATCTCTCAGTCCCTATACCCTTTTCTCCTTCCTGACTTTCTTCTTATACTCTTCATCTTCTTTTTCCATTAGGACCAGTTACTTTCTTGGACTTCTGACAGTTGTCTTCTTGAAACTTCTCTTTCCCATCAACCTTCTCCTCTTTCCCGTGCTGCATCTCTCGTTTTCAGGACTTGAGTTCTTCTTTCTTGGTTCACTATAGTATGGCCCATGCTCCAGGAACTTCCTAAGATGCACTAGAAAAACCTTTAAATATGTCTGTTTTGCTCTCATAAAATGATGAGTTTACTCTCATAAAATGATGAGTTTAGCTAGTACAGCATTCTCGGTTGGAAATTATCTTCCCCCAGAAGTTTTGGAAGTCACTGCTCCATTTTCTTCCAGTTAACAGAGTTACTAAGTCCAAAATAGTTTTCATTCCTGATCTTTCATATAGGACCTGATTTTTTCCCATGGAATATTTTAGGATCTTATTTACATTCTGCAATTTCATAACTGACGTACCATGATGTGGGGTTTTTAAATTCCTCGAATTATGCTCTTGGCGGGTCTTTTCAAGATGGTTATTTATGTACTTGAGTCCTAGAAATTTTTCTTGAGTTGTGTGGCAGAGACACCTAAACTCCCATTGGAATGTTGTTTTTCCCCTTTGTTATGGTCTGAATGTTTGCATCCCCTCAAAATTCATGGGTTGAAATCCTAACCCCAAGGTGATCGTATGAGGAGGTAGGGGCTTCGGGACGTGATTAGGTCACGAGGGTGGAGTCTTCGTGAATGGGATTCGTGCCTGTATGTAAAAGAGGCTCCAGGGCACTTGCTAGCCCCTTCCACCATGGAAGGACATAGCAAACAGTTGGTAGTCTGCAACCCGGAAGAGGGCCTTCAACAGAACTTGACCATACCGGTAACCCTGATCTTGGACTTCTAGCCTCCAGAACCGTGAGCAATACATTTCTGCTGTTTATAAATCACCCATTCTATGGTATTTTTTGTTATAGCAACCTGAATGGACTAAGATAGAAAACAGAGTTTTGTTTTTCCCTCTCCAGAGTCCAGCCCCCTCCTTGCATCCAGGTGGCCAGATGATAAGTTCTCCCCAGTGAAGTGGGAGAAGAGTGACATGTGGTACTCTGGGCCAGTGTAATGAGGAAGTCGGCAGATTGCTCTATTCTCTTTTCCTCCACTTGCCAGTGAATATGAAGGTGCAAATATCAAGGTGCTGGGATGGCAGAGCCACAAGATAGAAGGCTCATGGGTCCCTTAGTCATCACGGGGAAGAAGCAGTTGGTAACCAGTAACCAGGAATGTTTACCTGTTGTGTGAGCGAGAAATGTCACTTTAGTTTTATTAAGTCACTGACGTTTAGACCTTATCTGTCATAACACTCAGTGCTCCCTGACTGATACATTTCTCTGAAATATTCTGCCAACTGCTTTCTCTGCTCTCAATTTCTAGAATGTTGATCAGTAAGATACTAGACTTCCCAGATTAACCTTCTACTTTTTAATCTTTTTTTTCACTTTGTATCTCTGACTTTTTTCTTTTCCACTTTGTATCTCTGACTTTTTTCTTTTCCACTTCTAGCGGTATTTATTTGAAAATTTCTTCCAACCGTTCTATTAAAAACATTGGAGGGGAGAGAGAGGGAGCTATCATATTTTTAATTTCCAAGAGTACTTTCCTTTGATTCTTCTTCTTTTATAGTATGTAGTTCGTGTTTGATTCAATATTTTCCTTATCTCTGAGGATAAGAATTATAGCTTTTAAAATTATTTTCCTGCTTCTTATATCATTTATTTCCTTTTTGTATGTGTGTATTGAAAGCTATTCCTCAATGTCTTATGATCCAGGGTAGCCCTGTTTCTTTAGATTGAAGCACTAGAAATCTGACTGAATGTTCTGTGTGTGGCACGGGGGAACGGTGATGGTCTTGCCAACTAGTGGGCTTCCTGTAGGGCAACTGGATGGCCAATAGCTTCTTCACTGGACCTCCAGTTCTCTGTCTTGGGTTTTCAACTTGGCCCTGATATTCTGAGAGCCATACAGGGGCAGGAGGCCGGGTGGGGGCGTGGAATGAAGTTTCCATAACTTTTTATGCACACTTGCATTTCACCCTCACCTCCACCTTAAGATGTGTCACGTGTTCCCCCCCCCCCCGCCCCCCATCCTCCCGCATTCTGAAGCCTCTCTAGTTCAATGTCTCCATGGAATAAGACTCCTGGTCTTATTACAAGGATTAAGGAGAAATAATTACCAGATAAGAAAGCTAAGGCTGGACTGTGGAAGCAGAGCAGGATTGCCCAATTGGCACAGTCCAGAGTTTTACAGGTCAAGTAATGTATTAATGATTATTTTGGCCAGGATATGGGCAACACAGGAGACACAGTAAGTGGTGTATGGTTTGGGGTCCTATCTGATTGACCTTCCTGTAGGATAGAAGGATCCCAGCAATGATAACCTGGATCATCAGGATATCTCACTGTGGGGTTCTCCTAAGAACAGAGCCTGAGATGATGACTTGAGTGAATGTGGCACGTGATATTTGAAATAGAACTGACGGAACAAGGAGAGTGAGACAGGAAGGGAGAAAAAGCCACAAAAGACTGAGTTACTGATTTAATAGAGTGTGGGAAACTGGGGCTCAAGCCCAATCAAAACCACCTGAAGAGCCAGTAAAACAGACCTCAGAAATGTCACATCAAATGAAATGGAAATAAGGTTATCTGTCTATGGACTCTCACTGCCCCTCTTATCAGGGTCATTAACATGACCCTGGGAGCATTAACATCCCCCTCACACTTCAGAGCAGTGGTTGTTTAACACCTGAAGAGTCTCCCCCTGCTTTGGAGAGAGCTCCCACCATCCCAACAAAGAGATGCTGAGATGGAGATGCTGCAAGCTGGCAGAATGCACCGAATGTTCATCCCAGCTACACGGAGATCAGTTAGACTAAGAGCACACAGTGAAAGACACCATGAGGATCTGCTACACATGGGTGGCGGAAGATGATACAAGTGACCAAACAAAAGAGAGACGCACCTGCCTAGCTCAAGGGCACCAAGGTCAGAGGGTTCAAATAGAGATCCTCCAAGGAGCCCTCAAAAAGGCCCACATGAAAAACAAACAAACAAACAAAAACAGCTTGAAACAACTGTCAATCACGGCAAAAGCAAAGCCAGCTCAGAAGGGACCAACGCCATTCGTTCCGTCTGCCCTTTCCGACTCCTCCCTATGTGTAGACGCTTGAGCCATCTGGTCAACAGGCTGGAGGACTGGGCAAGAGGAAAAATCCAAGTCCATGCCTCCTTTCTCCACTGGAGGCTTCAAGCCTGGGGAAGTGATGAAGTGCTGCCTTTAAATCAAGTTCAGAGTTCTCATTACTATCCTGGACTCGACACTGACTTGTGAACCAAGAGTGTTTGCAACTCTCTATAACCGTACGAGCTACATGTTACCTAAGAAAGAGCAGAAAAGTTTCCATCTTGGGGCAGGGGACATTCAACCCTTCCAAACAAAGTTCTATGGAGGATGTGGGAGATCAGTTAAGATTGCATTTTGATTGCAGCATCGGTTGTCCTTTTATGATCTAAATGTATCAGGCCATTTTTATAAAATAAAATTCATCTTTGCTTTTCTTTTATTTCTGAGTGACCGTATTTCCCGAAGTGAAAAAGGTGATGAAGGATCTGACAGACAGGAAGTTTGGCTTGAGGCTGTAAGAATCCAAATCCTTTACCATTGCTGATAAGGCCTGGTGTGGTCCTGAGTCTGCTTAGCCCTCCAACTCATGTAATACCCTCTTTTCTCAAACTCTGTGCTCCAGCCACACTGAAATTCTTTCACCTCCTACAGAACATCACCATGTAGCTCAGTCCTCCATATTGTCATTCTCTCTCCTTTCCTCCCACCTCATCTTTTACACCCACCTAATTACTTACCATTCACTAGATCTCAACTTAAATCCTGCCTCCCCCAGGAAGAACCCCCCAAGCATCCAAATTTACATCATGTATCCTTCAGGTGGTGAAGTAACTCATGGTGCCCCATCCCTCCCAGCACCTTACCACTACTGTATCTACCTGTTTACTTTACAGGGCACTCTCTGCCCTCACCCACTACCACAGTCTCTGTAGGAGCTCGTCTGGCTGGTTCACATCTGTAGCCCCAGAAATTAGCATAGTGTCTGGCATATAGTGGAAACGCTTGTCAAATGAATTAATTTCTATGTGCATGTTCATAAAACATCTGACAAATGTACACAAATTAAGCCACAGGTTTTTAAAAAATCAGCTTTGCAGGAAGGAAGAAAATGACAATGTGTTGGAACCATCCTGGAAAATTCAGGATTTATGGTGGCTGTATATTATATCCCTTAAGAGAGAGTTTCTCAAAGTGTGGTCCCTGGACCAGCAACATCACTGGGGAGCTTGTTAGAAATGCAAATTCTCGGCACCTCCCCCTAACCAGAAACTCTGGGGGAGGGGTCCAACATGTGTCTTTAACAAGCCCTCCAGGGTACACTCAATTTTGAGAACCACTGCCCTAAATGCCGCTCCCCCCAAAAGCGCTTAAGTCATATTTGGAAGGAGGAGATGGTGTCTATTAAACATCCCTGAAAGTCGAGACCCATGTGATCTCCTCCTTCTTGATGCCATTCAAGTTAACCATCTAAACTAAAGACCTCCCCACACAGCCCATTACCAGAGGACTCAGCTGGAAAGGATTACATGTGAGCAGCATTGTCAACGTCTACAAACGGGGTCCAGGTGTGCGCATCTGGTACTCCTGGCTAGGAAATCACTGGATTACTTGCTTCATTTAGTTCTACATTTTAACGGTCTGACATTTTAAACTGCATGGCTGAGTTTTTAATCAGATGGGCCTATATCTGTACCTATCTTGGCACGATGACTCACTTTGTGGGAGAGTTGAATTAGCAAGGGCGTTAAGCCTCAGGTTTGGCCAAAGGGAGAGGAAGTGACACTTGAAATGTTTGGCTGATCTATATGTGACCTCGAGATGTGAGATCAAAGCCTCCAGGTGGAGAACAGTGAAGAGCCACGTAGAAATCAACCAGACCCTGCAGTGAGTATAATATGCTGATTCCTTTACCCAAGAAGGTTGTATATTCTTAAAATCCTATCAAGCTCAGGGAGGGGGGAATTCTTGTACCTTGGATCACATTCTGTTTTACCCATGAGGGCCACCAACAAGACCAATGGGACAGACCTAAGACATAGGAAGGAAAGTAAGTTTTTAAATGGAGTAAAAAAAAATAAAATTTTAAAAACCAAAACACAAACAAAAAACAAAACTAGGAGAGTGAAGGGAAGGAAGGAAAAAGAGTGAAAAATTTTCAGTTCAGGTTAACAAAAAACAAAGAAAAAATAAATAATGTGCCAGACACTATGTAGAGGAGGAAAAAAAGAGAGAATAAAAATGCTCATCATCTTAGTGCCAAAGGCTATATACTTATCCTCTACAATGTCTCTGTCCATAAGGAAACTGGTAGCCACATGAAGCTATTTAAATTAAAATCAATTAAAATTAAAGAAAATTTAAAATTCAGTGCCTTAGCCACACAAGCCACATTTCCACTGCTAGTTAGTCATATGTGGCTATCATATTGAACAGCACAGATTAGCACACTCCCATCACCCTAGACGGTTCTATTGGACAATGCTGCTCTAGAACTTACTCTAAGGCCCAACTTCCAAGGATTCCCAAATTCATAGAATATGGAAAATCAAAGGTAAATGGCCAAGGATGTAAGTAATTTTGCTTTGTTGATGAGTTAGAATTCTCCCTGAAATTCAGTGCAAACATGGCCTGATTTGTTTAGCTACACATCTCTCAAGCATATACACAATTTAACACAATGAATGTTAACTTGAATGCCTGCTCTGGGCAAGGCACTGCCTTGGGTACCACCTGAAGAGTCAAGATGCATAGAATGTAGCTCGTGTTCTCCAGGGTCACATTCGACAGAAAATGTTAAGACCAGGACACAGTTATAAGAAAAATAGGTACATTGGGAGAGGTATAAATTAAGGTGTGGGTCTCCAGCGTTGCTATGCATATCATAATAGCCTTGTTAAAAATACAAATGCTCCAGCCCCATCTGAAGAGAGAGGCTTCCAGCATCAGGAATATACCTCCTTCACAGAAGCAGACGCCTGCAGGATGGCTGTTGGGTATAAAGAGAGAGGGCAGTGTAGGAGAATGGGCATTCTCCTATAGGCCAAAAGAAGGAGGTTTTATAAACTAGCTTTGGCACAAACATTTGTGTGTTTTTGACCAAACCACTTCAGCAACTTAACGAGTGACTACTGTCAAAACATCCCATCATGATTTGTTTTTGAATCTTCAAAAGCCAAAAAGGACAGTTTGAATCCTTGAGTAGGAAAATGATCTCAGGAGTTAGTGAGAGCTGAATGGAATTAACAGGGAAACAAAGTCCTAAAGTCACCAGAGCTATTCAAAGGCCTTAAGCCAACCTAGAAGACAATATAGCCTATCCTTTGCGGACAGACGAGTCATCTGTTATACTTAACGAGCTATTAATTAATCTAGAGGGATCAGCATTCCTTAAGGGAAGCACACATTTTTTAAAGATACAATAACTTTGGATTATAGGAAAGCATCCCTGGGGATTGCAATATGTAAAGCTAAGAGCAGCTGGCAAGTATTATGCCCCAAGATGCTGGGCTTATCAGATGACAGAAACTCTGAGGTTCTTAGCCAGGGAGTAACTTTGGGAGCCTACGTTATCAATAGCTATCTCCTGGCCCATCCCTCGGCAGTGACGCCTTTAACGTCAATGGCTGACTGACTCGGGCCAGTGAGATGTACACCTGCCCTGTGTTTGAACAAAACCAGAGAAATCAGCATGATGTTTGCAGTTGACTTTGATAGCATCATAACCTAAAATCATGTATTAAAATTTTAACTTTTCCATTCTCATCCTGGTTTCATTTTTGTTCTTCTATTCTGGGGTATTGCAAAAACTCATCCCTTCTTTTTTCTCTTTCTTTTCCTTCCTTCCTTCTTACTCCTCCCCATCTTTCTTCCCTTTTTATTTTTTAAAGGTTGGAGATGAAGGGGATTGCTCTTTCTTAACAGGATAAAGCAGGTAAACAGCAAGAATGTTGATTCACTCAAGGCTGTCTTAACTTTCTTTGTCTGAACATATCTTGTCACCACCACCAGAATGCCTTCTTTAATGACAATTTCCTGTTGTACCAGATCCCAAGACTTTAATCCTTGTGAAGGGCCATGCAAATGTTAGATTTGTAAGTCATGTGCAGTTGTTCCAAGGAATTTTTATTGAGTTACACGGGACATGCAGGTTAACAATGCAATTTCTGGCTTTTATTAAACACTAGAAGTCTATGTTTCAACGAACGCAACAAAGAAAACTTTGGGAGCGATACATAGCACATGGGAAGACCATCAGGTAAGGCTGTACTGGTTGTACACTGTTCAACTCCAGGGAGAGCCATTCACAGTCTTTGAAGTGAATAGTGTCCCTGGGAGTCGTACAGTGTACAACCTGCTCAACTGTTCATAACAGCCTTAACAGGAAGCTTTCTAAATAATTATCATAGATTATTTGTTCACTCAATTAAGTATTTATTGGGTGTTTCTCATATGTAGGCTCTGTACCAGATCCTGGTGAGCAAGACTGATTGAGTCTCTCTCTTCATGGAGCTAACACTATACAGGCAGACCTCACTTTATTATGCTTTGCTTTCCTGCGCTTCACAGATACAGCGTTTTTTATAAATTGAAGGTCTGTGACAACCCTGCATCACGCGAGTCCATAGCCACCATTTTTTCAACAGTATTTGCTCGCTTCATGTCTCTGTGTCACGTGTGGTAATTCTTGCAATACTTCAAGCTTTTAAATTATTATATTTGTTATGGTGATCTGTGAGTGGTGATGATCTTTGATGTCACTACTACAGAAGGATTACTGCTTACTGAAGGCTCAGATGATGGTTAGCGTTTTTTAAGCAATAAGGTATTTTTAAATTAAGGTATGTACGTTGTTTTTTAGACATAATGCTATTACACACTTAATAGATTACAGTTTACTGTAGACACAACTTTCATATGCACAGGGAAAACAAAAAAGTCATGATTTGTTTTATTACAGTATTCACTTTATTGTGGTGATCTGAAACTGAACCTCCAATATCTCCAAGGTATACCTGTATTAGGAGAGTCAAGTAATTAAGCAAGCACTCATGATTAAAGCTGGGGTACAAGACGAAATACATGGTGCTATGGAGCACAGAGGATGCAGTCCCTTTGGGGAGGGGCCAAGAGAGGTTCTTAAAGGAACTGATGGTGATTTCAAAATACTAGGAATGAATAGAAATTCGGCCAAGTGAGTGGATATGGTTGGCTTGGGGAGGTAGTAGGGGATGCTGAGAAGAGAATGTTTCAGGAAGAACATTATGCATGAAAAGGACAGAATGATGTGCGGCACACTGAGTCATCAGCTACTTCCTGCTGCCACTTTTGTTGGAGCCAAGTGTACTTGTGCTCTCAGTGCCCAGGGCAGAACCGAGCCGTGGGTCCTGCTTGGGGAAGTCGTCATCTCTACGCAATCACCTGGACAGCTGTGTTTTGCCCCTACTTAATGACACTTGTCTCTAATCTTATGCTTTGTTTCAAAGTAGTCAGAGTATTTTACTCCCCGCTTGACTGGGGGAGCCCACTGAGAACAGGGTGTATTAGCTCTCAATGTCCTGTTATTATTCTATCTTTGCATGTGGTAAGTATCCAATAAATATTGGGAGAAAATAATTGAACCATCATCTAACTTATGGTAAATCAATGTGAGATAAGGACTTGGAAACTTTATTTTTCCTTTTCCCGAACTTTCAATTAAGTTAAACCAACATAGACATCTACCTCAGGCAGTCTCCGAGCCTGGTTCTTCTGATTTCAATTGTGCCATTAGTCATCACATAAAGTGCAGTTTCCTGATATTGTAATATGACAGAAAAGGACATTTAAACAAGTAATGATATTTGCAGCAAAAGACTCACGATCTCATGTTTTGATTCCAATCTTATAAACACTTGAAAGTAGCTTTATAGGTGTCTTGGGCTAATTCTGAGAGAGCGTATAGTTCTTGTGCAGTCATTGGAAAGAAAACACAGTATCCTGTTCCAATAAAAGTTTCAGACACGGCAGTAAATCAAGCTCTCCTTTCAGAATACAACATTAGGCCGTTGGTTTGGGCATAACATTTGGTAATATCATTGAGACACTGAAGGCAGTCGTCACAGCCCACATATATCCCCAGTTCCAAGGGCGGCTTTATACCGAAGCCAGAACATGACGTTGGCATGTGGTTTTTACCTGGTATGGAGGAGACCATAGAGACAGCCTGAAATCCATTAACAAGATTAATCTTTGCCTTGACACCAGGGGAGTAGCTTTTCTGAAAGCTCATCAAATATTTTTGTGTCTTCACTAATAAGTGTGCAGTAACAGTGGGAGAAAGTTGTAATTCACTTCATTCAGCTTAGCACTTTTTAAAACATGTTAGATTGCAAATACGTGCACTGACCTAACTCAACTGCACCGTTCCTTTCTCTTGCTAGTGACAATGTACAGTCACAGTGAAGATAAGTGATCTAAAAAGTGGGCTTTCATAATGCGGCTGAGATCTTCAGCTTGCATGTAAAGTAGGAGATTTCACATCTAATTTTCTCCTGGTTTTCGGACTACTTTAATTTCTCACAAGATCTGATTCCAGAAGAGCTGTGCCAGATCTCATCAGCCATGACGGTGGTAAAAGTTAGAGAAATACTGACCTCCAGATTTCTCTGGAGAACAAATTCAGATTTAATGCTGCCAATACTCCATATTTCTTGGGAGAAATATGCTAGAATCTTTGATTTCACCTACAGGGATACTCAATAAAAATGAATAAGGTTACTCATTTAAAAGCCTCCCAGCTACTATATGTTCTCATTACTTTTTTTTTTTTTTTTTTTGCGCTACGCGGGCCTCTCACTGCTGTGGCCTCTCCCGTTGCGGAGCACAGGCTCCGGACGCGCAGGCTCAGCGGCCATGGCTCACGGGCCCAGCCGCTCCGTGGCATGTGGGATCTTCCCGGACCGGGGCACGAACCCGTGTCCCCTGCATGGGCAGGCGGACTCCCAACCACTGCACCACCAGGGAAGCCCTGTTCTCATTACTTTAAATTCTGATGATCTTGGATTACACTGGGCTGTTTCAGCACTTAATTTTTCATAGTTTCTTGAGACTTTCAAACAAAGCAAATATACTCTTCAGGTGTAAATAATTGATATGTTACAGCAGAGATATAAACAGCTTTACAACCGAGCATCTTTCCATATTTGCTCTGCACATAGTTGTCCCGTGATTTTTTAAATAAAAGAATAATTCTATCAATATTTCTCCATACCAATCAGCCAAAATATGTTAAGGCCAGACTGTGACTTGGATAATTTTCGAACAATATACTTCCAATTGCAAGATACAGTGCAAACCGCTCAGCACATGCAGTGCACTATTGCTCTGGTCCCTAGGTCTATGTTCTCTCACAGGCCAGCCCAGCTCCCAGGAATAGCCAGTAAAGTGACTGTGCCAGAGTCACCTCAGTGGGCGGCCCCATTTTCCAGGCCACAAGAATGTTTACCTTGCTCTGTGGGACCCTCGATAGCTCCATTCTCTCCCCGAGCTGAGCCCTCAGGCTTCCTACAAAAATCCTTCTCATAACTGAAGGCTCAATCCTGTGCTAGTTGCTGGAACCAATCTTTAACTTCGTTGGAAGGATTTCAGGAACTCTTTTTAATAGCTAGAACACGCTTTCATACTCTCTTGGTGCTCCTGTAACTGGATGTCTTCTTCGTCCCCAGCATAGCTGCCTCACCTGTGGCCTCCCAGCTCACCTCTTGGGTTCAATCTGTATCTTGGTAATTGGAATGAGCTCGGCATCCTCGGGCATGTAGTGTCTTCATCCCTTCTAGGCACCTTGCAGGGGTGGAGGACTGCGTTCTCTTGCTCCGGATCGGCTCGGGGAAGAACGCTCCTGCAGTCTCCTGCCTGCCTGCTGCGGGGATCGCTCAACGCCCCTCTGGCTCCCGAATTTCCTGCCAAGGTGTTACTCCCACTTGCCAGACACTCCACAAGATCTTCTAACCCCTGTTTGCTGTAGGCATGATGGCTGGGTACTGTGATCCACTTGTGTGTTAGCCCACATCCTCTGCGAAGCAAGTGCTGAGACACGACGAAGTGCTCAAGGATTTCATTAGGGGGCACGCCTGTGTGAAAGGAACTAGGCTGGGGAGTGGAGAAGGACGGAAGAGCAATCAGACTGTGACACACAGTGACTTCCAGTGAAGGAGAGAAGGGGAGAACGCAGAAGCTCCTAGTCGGCCCATCAGTCTGAGGAAGGTTCGGAAGAGCTGTCAGGGCATCTCAAGCAAAGTCACCCATCAAAGGGGTACTGTGCCTTCCGGGGACGGGCTTGCCTTGCTATCCCCTCATCATGAAGCCATTGGCAGGGAGCAGCCTGTGGGGGCAGGGGTTGGCGCACACACCTCACGATGGATTGCACGGGGCAGCAGCTGGGGCCCTTGGTCGGTTCCCTGTGCCATGGTCACAGGCCTGCCAGGTGCACACTCAGGGCCTTCACAACCTGCCAGGATGGACTTTCTTCCAGCACCTGAAGCTGGGTCTGTACCCTAGGAGCTAGCCCCACCCTGGCAAGCGTGCTGTTTTATCTCCAGGACCCAGCCTCTCCCAGCCTGCTCACGGCTTATCACAGGTAGCACTTTCATGTGTGAATTCCCTGCTGGCATTTCTCAGGGAATTTATGTGTGTTTCTAAAATCCAAATTCCAAAAAAAAAAAAAAATTAGTTGAGACATCGAAGAAATAAGAAAAGGTGTTATAATCATTCTCCTCCGAGAATTAAGACTGAACAATCAACATAGAGACATAACTTGTTTGACGAAAGTCACCGCCACCAAGTCAAAAGAGCAGGAAACTCTTGACGCACAGAGTCAAAGAACAACGTCGGCGTTTCCAGAACTGGGACAGGAGCCCAGAAAAAAAGTCGGGAGCCAGTCAGTCAGCCTTGCTTGCCCCTGTTGCTATGTCATACACGTATGTTCATGCAAATAAGATAAATATTAATAAGTTTATATGCATAGTATACTTTGTACAAATCATATCATTGGTGTTCAAAGAAAGGCAAGTGTTTGAAGCAAGGTAAGTTCTTCAATTGGCAACTTCCATGTGTAACTCTGGGTAGCTTTGTTAATCTCACAAGGACACCTGAATGTAAGGTTATTCGGATACCACCCAGTAACGCTTGCCAGCATTTTCCAGTCTTTGAATATTTGTTATAGGTCCCAATTCTTTGTAGATAAGGCTAAACCGAAAATTCCTTATTCAACAATTTTTGATATCCATAATTCCTAAAGAGCATGAAGAATTTTGGAAGTATTTTAACAATAATGCATAATAGAGAATAGCTTATGAAATTCCCCAGAATTCTCATTTCTTGTTCTGAGTCCTGAAGATTGGAAACACTGAGAGAGAAGACTTGGGAATTCTCCAGGAATGAGGAGAGAAATAACGATGACTAAAATGAGCCTTTGCCAATCAGAATTCAACGCTCTTAGCCAAGCAGAACTTTAACCTCACTGCTCTGTGAACCTAATTTAACCGCTCCTTCACAACAAGGAAAATAATCATATCATACAGGCTTCAACTGTGAATCTTTCCATTTTAGAAAAAGATAAGAGTTTTCTTGTAAATTATGCGTCCTCTATAGGGCTTGGCAACCACATAGCGAAAATGGAAAGAGATACTCCAATCTAATAAAAAGAAAAGTACAGCCTTTCATTTATGATATTGCTGCAGAAGGTTTCATACACTGGATCCTTGGTGAACAGCTCTAAAGAGCTAGTCCTGATTCTACTCCAGCGTCTTGGTTTGCTTGGAATGCCATGACAAAATATCACAGACTGGGGGTAGGGGGTGGGGTTCAACAACAGACATCTATTTCTCCCAATTTTGGAGGCTGGCAATTCCAACATCAAGGTGTTGGCCAATTTGGTTCCTGGGGAAGGCTCTCATTCTGGATTGCATTTTGCTGGGTCCTCGCATGGCAGAGAGACACAGAGAGACAGCAAGCTCTCTGGTGTCTCATTTCGAGAGCACTTTTCCCATCATGAGGACTCACCCCCGTGACCTCATCTAACCCGAATTACTTCCCATCTTAAATACCATGACACCGGGGCTTAGGACTGGAACATATAAATTTGCCCAGGGGTGGGGGGGAAAAACATTCAATCCATAACATCCAACATGGCTTCCTGACACAGCCCCAGATCATACAAAAAGGGGTCCAATCCTGGAAGGGTGACTGGACAGTTCTCAGCCTGTCTCCTTGGTGCTCCTTACTCCCCTGCAGGAACCAGTCCCTTAGCGTCCTCCTCGGGTCCCTCTCTGGGATCTGGGCAGAGAGTGAAGGGGGCACTGCACTCCCATATACTGAGGGCAGACCACGTGCAGGGGCTCCACAAAACATCATCAACTCCCATCCTTCCAACATCCCTAGTGGGAGCCCTCCTCCGTTTTACAGACGAGAGACATTTGGGGTTCAAACGGTTTCAGTAATTCACATGTCCATACCACACAAACAGCAAGGACTAGACCTAGATTTTAAAGATATACCATATACCATAAAATTCACCCTTTGAAACTGTACACTTCAGTGTTTTCTAGTACATTCACAAGGTAGTACAACCATCGCTACTATGAAATTCCAGAACATTTCGTCATCCCCTCAAAAAACCCCATACCCATTAGCAGTCATTCCTCATTCCCCCCTTCCCCCAGCCCCTAGAAACTGCTAATCTTCTTTGTCTGTATGCAATTGCCTACATTGGACATTTCATAGAAATGGAATCATATATGACGTGGTCTTTTGTGCCTGGCTTCTTTCACTCAGCATAATATTTTCAAGGTTCAGCCATGTTGTAGCATGAATCATTACCTCACTCTTCTTTATGGCTGAATAATATTCCATTGTATGGACTGCACACATTTTGTTTATCCATTCATCAGTTGATGGACATTTGGGGTGCTTCTACTTTTTTGGCTATTATGAATAATGCTGCTAATAACATTCATGTACAAGTTTTTGTGTCAACATATGTTTTCACTTGTCTTGGGCATATACCTAGGAGTTGAACTGCTGGGTCATACGGTAATGCTATCTTTAACTGTTTGAGGAACTGCCAATAGACCTAGTTTGGAACTGTCTAGTTTTGATCTGTCTGGGCTCCTCCCACCACATCAAGCAATTATCACAGTTCCTCTTAATCTTTGCTACACATTCCAAGCACCTGGGGACCTTTAAAATATACTGAAGCCCAGGTATCTTCCTGCAAGACAGCCTGACTTAATTGGTCTAGGGTGGGGCTTGGACACTGGCGTTTGTTTAAAGCTCTGAGTGGATTCTACTAGGAAGCCAGGGTTGGGAACAATCACATTATGCTTTACATATTCAGGTCTGTAGACCTTTCAGCTGAGGTTGGCCTCCCTACCGTTGATAAAGAGAAATGACTGGCTAAAGAAGTCTGTGGAATTGTTGCTTGTCTCTTGACCACATCATGCTTTAAGAGAGTAAAGATGCACAGGTCCCTGACAGAGGATCAGACGTGTCTCGGAAGCACGGTGAGACCATAGTGGCCAGCAGGCCTGTTGGGGCCCAATGTACATCCATGGAAGTCAGGGCACATCCCCTTTCTTGAGCTCCGGGATGACCTGGTTGTCTATCAACCTCACAACAGCCCTCTGAGGTGGTAATGGCCGTGATGCCCATTTTATAGACCAAAACTCTGAAGCTTGGAGCGTCAGCAAACATCACCCACGGTCCCCAGGGGGTAGAGCTGAGATTTGAACTGAGGGCATCTGGCTCCAGAGCCCTCAGTCTTAACTGCTTTGCGATACTGACTCTGACTCTGTTCTACTAAACAACTTCATCGGTGATGAGAAATATTTCTGTACCTTAATTACTGCAAAAATATCCCCAAACACAGTACACTCTATGACCAAAACCGAAACACTCTGTTGAGAAATGAACCAACGAGTTTGACACTTGGCCAAAGGCACTAAGAAAATTAATACTGATATCAGAAAACTTCAGATACTCCGGCTTCCAAACTTGTGCACCTGACCCTAGGGCACAAGATATTTTTTCTCTCTACCCATGATGGAAATATTTAACGTTTCTTTTCTGCTCTGGGGATGCTCTGATAATGCACTATGCCTGATAACATCGCCCTGAATCTGGGAGGACTTCTGAAACGCTGAAAAGTTTGCTAAGCATTTATCAGCCCTGTGCAGCCTGGGCTGCTCTCTCCTTCTACCAACCAAACCATATCAATTTCCAAACTGTCTCTCTCAGTAGCCTCTGGTTTTATTTAATTTACTGCACTTGGAATTTGATAAGTTCCTGGCTAGCTTTCGCATTCTTTCGCATCCTCGTAATTCGCATATTATCTTTCAGTTTTCAGTTTTTCGAATCTTCTAGTTACTCCTGGAGAAAAGCTGCTGTACCGTTTTATCTGGTTAATGCCTCAAAAACGTAGTCAAACACAGGGATATACCGTTACCCAGAAATGTCACTGTTGTCCAGACACTCCTCAAGGCCTGACATTTTGGGAGGTCCAATTTTGTTCACGGGCCCCATTAGGGTTCTACCGATGAAAAAGAATGCTCCCATTCTACAGGAGCTCACACTTTTGTGGGAAGGACAGACAACAGCCAGTTACAAAATAATATAAGCATTCTGACCGGTATGTCTGACCGGTGCTGCCCATATGCCCGTGATTGCAGCAGCCTGCACAGACTGTGGAAGCCAAGGAAGTTTTAAAATTGGAGGTTGTAGAACATGATAAGTAAAGAAGTTCCAGGAGGCTATGAGAGTGCATGTGATTCAAACACAGATTTGGGGGCAGGGAGCGAAAAGACATAAAAATCGTTAATCCTCATACAGTTTTAATACACACCATGCGTAGTTCTTCAGCTTAATAACTCCCAGTAACCCTCACAGCACTTGAGAGGTAGCCCATTTTTGAGATGAGGATACTAAGACAGAGAGCAGTCACAGGGCCCAGTAAGGGATGAAACTATGATTCGAACCCAGGTAGCCTGGCGTCAGAGTCCACAGTTTAATTCTAACAGGCTGGTGTGGAGAGCGTGTGTCAAATCCCGAATGACTTGGCCAGTTCATCCCATTCATTTGTTCATTCATTTGTTCAACACATACTCCCAGAATGCTGCTATATGCCACGCATGACGATAGGCTTGAGGACGAACGAGACAAGGCCCTTGAATTCTACCCTTAAGACAGTGGCGTAGGCAGGGCAGTGGGCAGGCCGCCATTTAATTAAGATGGAATAGAATAATAATACGACACGGCCTCCAACAGGAGGAAATGCTATAAAACAGGAAATACTCCAGCAAATAACCTCAGTCAAAATCATGAAAAGAAAATTTAGGCGCAACAGGAGACCTAATAAAGGTAAATCTCATCATGTGTAAGTGGGAAAAGACTAGTAAAGAAAATACTGTTTCACACAGAAGGGAAGGAATACTGTCCAGAGACAGCTGATGCCAATGGAAAGGGAAGACAATTTGGTATAAGGGGGTTACATGGAGCAGAGGGCAGGGCAGGCTTGCTGGGCTGGTAAGTGGCACCTGAGGCACCATGAACAATGCTTGGGTCTCTATCCAGATCCATCATGGCTTCTCCCAGAACACCCAAGATGTTGCCAGCACATATTAGCATCTGGAGGCAAGCCTTAATAATCTCTCTGGCTGGCCAAGAGGAACACTCACCTAAAGGAATAGAGTTCTGAATTCTTCCGGAAACACACTCAATTAGAACACTCTGCTCTCAAGCGATAACGACTTCAGCAGACTGGGCACACAACATAGGATCTCGCCAACTCCCCACTGCCTAACTTGCTCCAAAGTGAGCCTCCCTCACCTCCCCTGCCGCCTCCAGAACTTGAAAGTGACAAGAGGGGGCAAACTACTGGGCTTAGAAAGTTTTCCTCTGAAACTCCTTCTTGAACTGAAGCAGGGACAACACTTTGGGAAGCTCTTTCCAAAGCAGATTTTTCTGCTTGACCAAAGATATAATTTTTCCTACAGGAAGTTAAGGCACCTCATGCTGGTGTAATTGAGTTTCCCTGGGAAGAAGCTGCTGCCCCCTGGGTGGTCACTGCAGCTGAAAAATTAAACGCAGATGTTTGGCGGGTCGCCTCCCCATGCATCCTGCCCTTTGTGTTTTTCCTCTTAGAGCGATGGGAGTGCGTTCAGGATGTCCCTAATGCTGGCCCTACGTACTCATCAACAATATGTCCATGCAGTTGGCTGTTATACAAACCTCTGAAATTAATCAATCATCCAGTGACTCCAGTCACCTCCCGTATTGTTTATCCCTTCTCCCAGCCACTGTCCTAGCAATGGACACAGCAGTTGTATCCCTTTTATTTGAGGAATGACTGTGGGAAAACTCACAAGTTTGCGAACTGCAGATTTTTAAAGCTGTGTTCTTATTTTAGAAACAACTGTCGATGATTTTAACCTTTCCAATGAAGGTAAAAAGGGTAATGGTTGCTTTCCTAACATGGCGCTATTAGGCAAGGGTGATTGATGGATATCGATTTGCTAGCGCATTCACCTATTAATAGTAATTTTTTGAGAAATTATGAGTTGGGGAAAAGAAGAGGTTAAACTTTTAAAACTCGCCTTTACAAATATCCTACTATTTCTTCTATTACAAAAAACATATTTATTCCAATCCCCCTCCAGTTACTCCGCTCTTTATTTCCTTTTATAACACAACTCCTTTAAAGAACTGTCTGTACTCCAAGCCTTTTCCTACACGTTCCATGTTACTTCAATTTCTTCATCTCACAACAAAACCCATTCACTTGAAAACCTTCCAGATACAAAACAAGTCAGCTCTGCTTTGGGGCTGAATCTCATTTTCCTTCCAATCCTCTACTCTCTCATTTTAGGACTATGTTCTAATTAGGCTTGTGCGTCAGTTCAAGGAGGGCTTCTTTTGAGCTCACGGCTATGCTCTCCCATGGTAGGTCCTTAAACAGGCCAATAAAATCGTAGTGAAAACTCTAAGACTTTATTCTACAGCACAAATATTAATCTATTGTCAGCTATATTAGCAGGCAGCAGTATTTTCTAGTATCAACGAGCCTGTCCAAATCTGATACAATGCCCCCAAAAGCATTATGATATACAATGCAAATACTGTGTTTCCACTGTTTTTAGTCAGGGCCATTAAATAGTGTGTGTGTCCACGTGTGTGCTATGTACCCTAGAAGTACACGAATGCCACTCAGTCATCTTGCACTTCTATAACTGTGCTCATCGAATGTGTTTCTTCCCAAAGTGATAATAGTAGACTAGAGTAATGGATTGGTTGGCAAGTACATTCACCCTTTAATGGTAAACCCTGCCAGCAACTTTTGAGTAATTATCAGGTGGAAAAAGGAGTAAGTCGAAGTTTTCAAAACATGCCGTTATTTCTTCCATCACTCAAGCCTTCTCCAGATACTGCCCATTTCCCGATTTCCTTTTACAACAGAAGTCCTTCAAAGTGTTGTCTCTACTTCCGGTTTCCAATTTCCTGCTCGCATGAATTTCCACCTTGGGAACTTCTTCTGATCAAACTTTTGCAGTCACCACTCACCAACGCTGTTCTGCTGAAAGATCGCTGGTTATTTCCACATTACTAAGTCCAACCTCAATTCTCAGTCCTTTTCACGTGGGGCTCATGAGCAGCATTGCCCAAACTCATCACGTTTGGACATACAACATGTCCAAGTGGGAACGTTTAATATTCTCCCTCACCTGCCATTTGCTGCCAATCCTGCTCCTGGTTTTTCAGTCTCAGTTAATAACAACTCTATCTATCTTTATGCTTTGGCCAAAGACCTTAGAGACACCCTGACTCCCCCATACTCACATTTGATTCTCCAGCAAATCCTACCATCTGCGCTCATCACCTCTACTCTGACCACCTAGGTCCAAATGACCTGGTCTAATCTCTTCTAGATTATTAAAATGGTCCCCTGGCTGCTGGCCTCTCAGCTTCTGGCAAGACTGGGTTTTATGTATATATATATATATATATATATATATATTTATATATATGTATACATCTATATATTTATATATGTACATACATACACACACATATATGTATATATATAAAATACATTTATAAATGTATATTTTATATATATATTATATATAAGAACATCAACTCCTCAAGACTCTTCTCTTTTTTGATGTTTTCACAAACTGTTAGTCTGAATCTGATTATAAAAAATTTTGGGAAAAAAAAAGAACGAATACAGCAGTCTATATACAGGAGTCACGCAAAAAAACAAGTTTTGTGGTGGGGGACAAAAGCATTATGACCTTCCAGGAGAAATTTAAGTCTATCCATTATCATCTGGTGAGAACATTCTCGACTGAAATAAGGACGGAAGAAATGACTTTGATTTATTCATTTTTAAAAGTTCTTGTATTCTGGTTTTATTTTCCTTGCTTCCAACTCTTAAGGGAAAAAAACATCCACATAAATTAAGTTTTTAGATCTACTCCAAGGGAAGGGAACAAGTTCTTCTTTGTGCAATTTTGAGAGTAATCTCCCTCCATCTATTTTAATATATGGACTGACTCCCGATTCCATGCCCAGCTCCTATTCCATGTATATGAATTAGCTCCATGTTGCCTAAGAATTTAAAAGGGCAGTAAATTAACTCTACTGAATCCCATTCACAAATAGACGATAGCAAAGTAGCACTGAAAGCTTAAAGCAGGGTTCAGTTAGCATCAAACTCTTTTACTTGTCCAATGGATAATCATGCCACTATTATTTAAGAAAATAAAATTTGTGATGTAATATCACTGTCAATTTATTTCACTATAAAGCTGTGGTTTTCAGCTGGGGGCAATTCCTGCCCCCCTCCCTGGGACATTTGGCAATGCGTGGAAACATTGTTGGTTGTTTCAACAAGGAAAGGGGCGGAGCTACTGGAGTCTAGTGTGTAGAGCCCAGGGATGCTTCTAAACATCCTGCAATGCACAAGACAGCGCCCCCCAACGAAGAATTACCTGGCCCAAATGTCAAGAGTGCCAACTCTGAAACACTGTCATTTAAAGTTAAAACAGGCCTTCCCTGGTGGCGCAGTGGTTGAGAATCTGCCTGCTAATGCAGGGGACTCGGGTTCGAGCCCTGGTCTGGGAGGATCCCACATGCCGCGGAGCAACTAGGCCCGTGAGCCACAACCACGGAGCCTGCGCGTCTGGAGCCTGTGCTCCGCAACGGGAGAGGCTGCGATAGTGAGAGGACCGCGCACCGCAATGAAGAGGGGCCCCCGCTCGCCGCAACTAGAGAACGCCCGTGCACAGCAACGAAGACCCAACGCAGCCAAAAATAAATAAGTAAATAATAATAATAAAGTTAAAACATTTATCACTCTGTCTGACCATGGGGTATAAATCCAATTAAAATAGATTTAAATTTTATGAGACTTTTGGTTTTCAGACTTTTGGTGCCTTTCATTGAAGACACAGCATTTACAATTTTATGTAAGTCACCCAGGTGGCACCGAAGCAACCTGTGGAAATACTCTGAGAAGAACTCAGTGGCAACTAATTTCCTGAAGCACTGCTCTGGCACCAAACTGACACTCCAGAGGTGAATACAAAAGCATGAAGCAAGTGCATTGCACATAGTAGGTGTTGACAGTGTCTAGTGACTTATTGACTCTCACTCAGAATGTGTTTGCAATTCAAGTTTCTGGATGGTTTGTTAGTATCTACATTTATCAACCTGATATGGTATTCAAATACTTTGGGGTCCAGTAGGGTCCCGCAATTTCTATCAACGAAGGTGATGTGAGATGATTTAGGAAGATTTTATTCTAAAATGCTCAAATCAACCTCTGTTTCAAGTATAGGCATATGTGTAGGTTTTGATATACCTCTGTAACCACTGGGGACATCTTAAATTGGAAATCCCGCATGTACTGTATTCTCTACTTTTAGAGACTAACTGAAACATTATTAGCTTCCAGAATGAGGATACCTGAAGGACTAATAAATATCTAGTGCAACCACACCTCTCTCATTACAAATGAAGAACGAGAAGCTCCCAGAGGTTAGAAGACTTTTCCAAGGCCACAGAGCTGGTTAGTGGCCAATTGTGGACAATAGCTCTGCTCTTCTCTTGGAGCATTCCGGGATTTTCCCAATAGACTAATCTTTCTTTGCTTGACTTGTTTGGAATCAAACTTTCTAAAACGGCTGTATAAATTTGCATTGTCTAGTTTATTTTGAGTCTATAAACTTGATATAAGTCCCTGAATAAGTTATTCATCATTTCTCTGAAGTTAAAATCTTTCCACTAGGTACACAGCACAATTCTTCTTTAAAGTGAGCTGAACATTATTATTATACAGACCCAATAAATGCAATATATAATACATAATACTTAATACACAGTAACTGTCATTAATAATTTTTTTGCCATAACGGCTTTTGAAGAGTTGTATCACTTTGGGGACAATTCCTTTTTTCCCCAGAACGTCAACTTTTTAACCCCAAAACACACTAAATAAACTATAAGAAGTGATATGTCAACATATTAATGTAGGCAATGACATACCAATTTACCTGACACAACAATTTTTAGTCAGATAATTCAACAGTATGGAACAAATCTCAGGTATACCGTGTCTGAATAAACCCAAAGAATTCCGTTTGGTCCTTACACCAAGCAAGCGGAACGAACAGGTTGATGGCTGTTGGCCACACGTGCCATTTCTACATTTTTAAGGACAATCATATTTAACCTTAATGTTTCTCCAAAAGTAACTTTCTGTGCTACAACTTCATTTGTAAGTTTGAGTATAATGTAACCATAAGCCTTAAAAGGTTAAAAAACTGGTAAGGAAAATGGGTCAGAAAAAGAAATGACAACAAACCTTCAAGATATTATATTTTACATATAAAATCTATTTAAGTATTTACCTATTAATTTATGTAGTATCTAATTAACAAAAGCTTTTTTTTATTTAATCGTTTTCAGGAATAAATTAAAGTTAAGCAAAGATAGATTTGAAAGTGATTTGGGATTTTTATCGTAAAATTCTACAGGTCACCTTTCCCTGCTCCCCAGAACAGATTATTACGATATTTCATTCTACACCTTCTCTTTGCCTATCTTCTCTTTATACCTTTTCCTGTCAGCTAAATACCGAAGCGTTGTAACAGACACTTCAGAAATGCCTGGAGTCAGGCATGTGACTTTAATAGGAGGCTCTGGCTAGAGCTTTTTGCAATGAAAACCAATTAATTCTGCATTCAAATGGAAATGGAAATATTTCATCCCAAATTATCTTTACAAGGTGATTCCAGCTTTTACATATGAGAATAACAGTTGAGATTTTTATCCGTGAATTTCTCAGGAGCTCCATTTTCAAACTATGTGGTCTATTTTAAACACACCATATGGATTATGTACTCTAAGAACTACTCTGGCCTAAAAAAAAAAAAAAAAAAAAAAAAAAACTGTGCAAACACAAACCACCCAGTTCTAAAGTCCCAGCTGGTACTTCTGTTACCCATAAGTGCTCTTTTCTGTTTATGTCTCTTACACCCACATGTATATATGTTTACAGTTGGAATCCTTCACCCTTGTCTCTTGAAAATTCCTTGAGCAAAAATGCAGCTCAGAATGGGACTTCACTCCGTTTCTGCAGGTCAATATCCGCCCCCCCCCCGCCCCCGCCCCGCAGTGTAGACAAGGCTTAGGCTGCAGGGGAAAGGCTGCCAGGAGAATGCATAGTCCAGAATCTTCTCCTCCCCCCTTCCATTCTAATTTGCTTGTCTGCTGTTCCATTCACTTGAGGCTTAAATATCTGCTTTTGCAGATGCCACCCAATCTGTTGAGCCAGCACTTCCCGAAGTATGAGCCTTACCGGCTGTTGACAAGAGTCCCATGGAAAGAAGCGTCCCACGGCAAAAGCGTGGGGAGTGAAAACTTCTCAAAACCTTTTATGCCCAGAGCTTTCCATGTTAACGTTCAGTGTAAACATTCATTGCGATGGGTCAGTGGAGTACAGGCTCTCTTATAGTCTGTTTAAATATGGAGCTCTTCCTTTTCTCCTGGGTGCCCTACAGGAAGAATATTCCACAGAACTCATTTTGGGAACTACTACCAATGTTACCGGCTGAAGGGAACTTCTCAAGCTCTAATGCTATATCCCAGGGCATGAGTCTCAACTAGGACATGCAGGCCTCCTAGGTGGCTGCTGGGAAGCTATTTTTAAATAAGTGGCCCCATTGGCACATGTCAGGACCCGCCACACAAGTGGTTGACTATTTCAGCCCTGATAATGTACTCCCCTGTGACACACTCACGTTGTCACACATCTAGGAGTGATAGCAATGATTTCAGGGATGATGAGACACGTGAGGCAAAGCAGAAAATAGACAGAAATTGAACTGTGTCATTTAGGGTTTATGAATTACAAGTAGCAGCAATCCCTTTTGTCCTTCCGTCCCCCACTACATGATGATTACCTTGAGAGCAGGGCCAGGCTGTCCTCAGCTGTGGTCCTGGCACATTTGTGCACTCAGTGAGTATCTGCAGGGTGACTCAGTGATCACCAAATTTGGGCACTCTACTGTTCGTTTGTCCCTAGTCCAAAGTGACCTACACTGAGTGAACAATCAGCTCTCTCGTATTTGAAAACTCCAGTAAAGAGGCTTCAAGGCATCCTTCGTACTCTGCTCCAGAGTTGCATGACACTCACGGCTAAGAAAATCATCCTCAGTCACACCTTCTGTCTTGTGCAACTGTCTAAAAGGCACTTGACGGATGGTGGCCATTTCCCTGGAGGTGTCAAGTTCAACCACACTGTTTGCCTCAACACTTTCGCAAAACTACCAAAGAACAGAATTTTCCTTCCTGCATGAGTAGATGAAGAACAGTCTCTGGAATCTTTTCCATTCTCACCTTAAAATATTCACACACACACACACACACACACACACACACACACACACAAATATCTGTATGTATGTGTGCATTCACAGATGTGTGTTTGCATGTACTAATATCTGCCTAATCCTATATGTTCAAGACTTCAGCCATTTTCGGGTCCTCATCCTCCTGTGAACTTTGTTCATTTAATGAGCCATTGAATTTGATCCATACTGTTCCTGAAAGGACACTCACATTCATTGGATCTTCTCCAAATTTCTACCATTAGTTCTGGACTTCCTTCCCTCTCACTTACACTGTGCAGTAGGCTCCAAACTAGTAGACAGATATTTTCAAGCTCCCATCCAGTATTGCATTTTTATGGCCCTTTATAACCGCTAAAATGTCTTGCAATATGTTATTTAATGCTTGTGACAGTCTGTGTGTGCAGATGAGGTCACTGTGGATGGTAAACAATTAGCTCAGCGTCCCACAGCTAGTAATTTATTTGTCAACAAATCACACTTCCCCCAACCTTGCTTTCTCCTCATGGACCTTTGACAGTTTTAAAAACACAATTAAAAAAATTGTTTTAAAGACGGCTAAATAGGAACTTATTAAGCAGGAAAAGACAGAATGTGTCTTTATGTATCATTAATAAAGTTATTAGCCCTTAAAATCATAAAATAAGTAACTACGGATCAAAATTAAATAGATTCTACTTAAAGCTAGTTAATTTACACTATGAGAAAATGACGAGATACTTGTTGTGGTTAACACCTAAGGGCATGTGAAAAGTGGTACGTTACCATGAAAGGGCTCTGATATTCCCTAATGAATTGTTGGGATTCGCGGATCTTGCCACGTAGAACGTACGGCGTATGGTGGGTGCATACACTGTGTTTGTCTATGCTTTTCTCCCAGCATAGGCGGCCTCTTCCCAGTATCACCAACCTGCCAAACCCTGCCCAGCCTTCGAGCTCCCGCTCACAGGCCACCCTTCCCTCCACTCTGCAAGTCTGCTCTGCTACCCTAGGTTGATGCTTTTAACTCCCGTAAGGTACTCATCAGATGCTAGCCTATACCCTGGTTATCTAGGTACATATCCTCCGCCCTTAGAGAATAATTCATTCACTTACTGATTCAACAAATAACCCTTCAGCGCTGCTACCATGCCAAGCACTATTCTGGGCTCTGAAAACAGAGAGTCTTAAGAAATAAATTCTGCCTCAGAGTGCAATCTTGGGCAAGCACCTGCCATCTTTGTTATGTCACATATGTTGATGAATAGCGCTGCTGTGGCTGGTTCAGCATGTCTGATCGCAGACTCCAGTTTACAGAGAACTGTTTACTCTTCCCTCTCTGGTGTAGCCTGAGACTGTAAATCCAACAGAAAGACATCTTGCATTTCAGCCTTGCATTTAGCATCTAATAGCTGACTGCACTTCAAACAGAACGGTGCCTCTATTGAGAAAGAAGTATCCCTTACATGAGCCCAGCATTCCATTAACCAATCAAAGAAAGTGTTGTTTAAACATGCCATTTCCCACTGAATTCTTCTCTTAATTATGTAGCTCAGAGCAGTAACAGTAGTGCAGAAATCTGTCCCAGCCAGGGTTCTTTTCCACTAAGGAACTAATTAGAACTTCTTTTTTATATTTATATTTATACATAAGAGGGAGTTAATTTTGCAAAGTGTACTGAGTTCAACAGTGATGAGAAGGGTCCATGGCCTCCCTGAATAATTAGGAACAATTGTTTCAGTGCTTTGGTGCTAATTATAATTGTCAGTTCATCACCTATATAATAAACTCTTCTAAGGGACTCTTTCCACAGCCAGTGTAAACGAATACACTAAGGAAAACAAAGAGAAACTAAGGGAAAAAAGGGAAAACAACGTTCAGAAGTTTCGGTAGACCCTAGAAATTACAGACTCCATCATTACTTTATATCTTGGTGAATTCTTTCAAAGCAGAATTTGAGACAGTTCTTAAGTAAGTACATAAATTCCGAATAAAAATAAGAAGCTGAGGTCATGAAAGGATGTAGAAAGATGTACACTCATACATTTGATGAAAATAACAGGTGTAACTCTGAGCTTCTTGTTGGCCAAGGCAAAAAGAGAATAATGACCCGTAACTACGTTCTCCTCAGCAGAACGGACCACATATATGTGTCTTCTCTTTGGCTGAGCACCGCAACTGAGACTGGATGGTAGCTTATTCATCTTTGCCTCCCAGTTTGTTAAACTGGATCTCCCATCCCAAGTGGAGGTCTGGGCTCCATTAAATTTGACTAAGTTTCCTCTGTAATTGAAGATAGTATTGTATTAAGAGCTTATAACTAGGATGCCTGCCTTCCCTCCTGACTCCCTGTAATCCATTCTTCAGAGAAAAGTTAGAGTGATCCCTCAGGAACGTAAATCAAAGCATGTCTCTCACATGCTTGCCATCCTCCCAAGGGTTTCCGTTGCATTTAGCATAAAGTCTAGACTCCTGTACTCTGACACCTATGGCTCTATAAGATCTCAGCTCGTACCTCCCTTCCTTTCCCTCAACTCAGCTTGAAGCACTGTGGCGGGGGGTGGGGTGGGGTCTAAGCTCCTGCAGTTCCCTCTGCCTGGAAAGCTCTTTCCTCTGACTTTCACATACTTGCCTCTTCATTCATTCAGCTTTCATGCTAAATTCTCAGGAAGCACTCTCCTGACCACTGCAGAACCAGTCTGCACATGACTTTTGAACGCATTACTAGGTCTTACTTCCTTCCCCTTGCTTACCGTCTGAAGGGATCTTAGTGCCTATCTTTGTTTTCTTGTTTTTCAGTGTCCTCACACCAGCACATAAACTCTTAAGAGAAGAGGCATGTGTATCTTACTTCCCTCTCCATCCCAGGAGCTCAGAGCCACGCATGACACATGGTGGTGATAAACCAAGCAATCCATGAAAGACCATATACTCTAAACTGATTTTATTATAAAATGTACCAAACGAAAGAGGTATGTAACTATATCATGGTTAACTCCCTTCCCAAACTATGGGGTAAAAGTCCAAATCAGTGTATTCATTTAATGCAGGGATCAGCAAACTTTTCTGTAAAGGGCAAATATTTTAGGCTTTGCGGGATATACCGCCTCTGCCTCAACTACTCAACTCTGTCATTGCAGCACGAAAGCCACTACACACAACACGTAAACAAATAGGTGTGGCTGTGCGTCAATAAAACTTTATATGCAAAAATAGGCATCTGTTGGATTTGGCCTGTAGTTTACTAACTACTGATATAATGTGTAGATCACAATTAGTAGCAGGAAAATAATAGTTAAAAGTAAAAAACAAACAGAAAACAAAATCAATGTTAAAAGACATCCAGCAACAGTAGAGTAAAAATCTGTATGACTAGGAAAATAATGAAACCAAGTAATAGTAATAAATGAATCCACGATAAGAATAGTAAAAGAAAGACCAAATAGTAGCAATGCCAATGGCCACATCATGGTTTAGGCCACACTCACAGGCTTCACTCTGTGACTGTGAAGAGATAACCCTCCCTCTCGAGAAGATGCTGATGACGTCACCCTTGGAAAAATGGAGACAGGTCCAGGCACCTCATTAAAGAGAAAATGGAAAAAAAAAGTCCAAAAAATTGGAAAGTCTTAACAGTCACTGGCTCGGGAAGCTAATGCTTGGAGAATAATTAAAAAGACCCCAAGATCTGTAACAAGGTGGGACAAATGAAGACGATAGAGGACACACCCAAGTGCTCATGTAAGAACATTGCAAATACTGTAGAAAGAAGAGGTATACGCTGTTCATCTATCTGGAGACTTGAAAACATGAAATAGAATGAAATTCGGATAATACATATTTAAGTCAAATTTTCCTACCAGAATAAAAATTCTCAATATCCAGGGTTTTTCTTCAGATTTTTAAAGTCTCTTCCAGTGATCCCAGAAACTGTTTCCAAGAATATGAGTATTTACATTTATTTAACACTTCACAGTTGTCCAGATACATTTGGAAACTCCATTCCAATTTGATCATTAAGGCAGGCCGGAAAAAATTTAATATCCCCATTTTGTAGATGAAGAGACAGAGGCTCAGAGAAGTTGCTCATTAGCTAGTAAGTAGTGGTAAAAAGCCCAAGTTTTGAAGATGTGAATTCAAATTACTCAAAGTCTGATTTGCCCATTTACCAGTTTAAGAAAGAACTTACTCTAAACATGTATGTCTTCATGGACTCAAAGAATGTCACACTTGGAGAATTTCTGGCTATACATTAGGTTTAATGGAATGATTATTTTTAAGTGTAGCAATGCCTGGGCCCCATCCCAGAGCAATTAAATAAAAATTTCTGGGAGTGGGATTCAGACATGAGTTATTTTTAAATGTTCTAAGGCATTGCCGAAGTTGAGGATCACTGATCAAGTACAGAGGTCGGCAAACGTTTTGTGTCAAGGGCCAGACAGGAAATATTTGAGGCTTTGCTGGCCATATGGTATCTGCCACAACTACTCTGCTGTTGCACGGCGAAAGCAGCCATAGATAATATGTAAACAAGTGGGCATGGCTGTGTTCCAATAAAACTTTATTTACAAAAACAAGTGATAGGCCAGATTTGGACCAAGGGCCATGGTTTGCTAACCCTTGATCTAGAACCTTTCTGTGGAAGAGACGCCTAGAGATGTTAACTATTTTACCCAAGGTCTCATCATTCATCAATAACAAACTCAGGGCTGGGATTCTGCTCTTCTCTCACTGGCCTACCACGGTTCCACTACTAGCTTGCTCTTGGTCTCTCAAACCACAACTTTGGATATGCTATGCTTCATTTTCCACAAGCTTAAAACATCACTCTCAGAATAACATATCATTTATTGGGAAGAAGGCTGCCTTTGGACATAGAGAGCTGTGGTTTTGAGTTGCAGCTCTTCACTTACTAGCAGGGGAACCTCTGGCAGTTCCCTCAAATCATCTGGAGTGTCTGCGTTATAACCCACGAGATTCCCAAAGGAAAATGTCTGTATGGATTAAATGATTACTGAATGACCTGGTACCATGTGTGGCACAGAGTAAGTGTTCAATAAATATTTATTACACAACCTGAGGACTTTTACTGTTTTAAGATTCATTTTTTTGTTACTTCATGTGGAAAAAAATTGGAAAAACCTAGAATATTAGGAAAATAGAAACATTTCACCAAAATTTACTCTCACCGTCGGAGAGAGGAACAGGGACGTATGAAAAAAGGGATGGGAAGAAAGGTAAAGGAGATATGCAAAGAAGCTCCCCCAAGAGATTCTGATGGCCGTGGTCCCAGCCAACCTCACGACCAACTGAGAATCAGTGCCCTAAATTTTGACTAATTTTCAATCATCCTAGAAGTTGAGGGGAGATGAAGAGAGTGTGAAGATTCCATGTTTTCATTCAGAGATAGAAGATTTGGGGTGGGGGTTTGTTCACTCCATCATCCTAAACTTGGCTACTTGAATATGAACGTAAATCTCCCAATCCATTATTTGCCACTGAATATGAGAGACAGGGTTAGTCAAATTATGAATTCAGGATTTACTTGACATGATATGATTGATTTAAACTTGATACCATTAGTGAATTTACTTTTCAAAATATCCTGGGTGACCATCAAGCTACTTATTTTTCCACTGAGATTTATAAGATTTCTATGTCATATATTCTAAAATATTAGGATGGTCTATAACCAGGAACTGTTGGTTGACTGTACAACATACATTTCCTTACCTCCTTGCTAAGGGATTCCTATTTCATTCAAACATAGCTTATTCGAGGGCAATCATATGTTTCATGCTAGGCAGTCTGATCCTATTTTCAGCTCCACTCACGGATCTGATTGATCTAGGGGTAATAAAGGAAGCTTCCCACCAGTGATTGGACAGAGAATGGGTATGTCACCTTATTCTGGCCAATGAGAGATGAGAAGTCAGGGAGGGGCTTCTGAGAAAGGTTTACCTAATTCTCCGGAGAGGGCAAGAGGAGAGACTCTTTCTCCTCTTTCCCTAGAAAGTACTGTGTCCATAGGCAATGCCTGGAACCTGAGCTGTCATCTTATCTGTAGTTAAACTAATGATAAAGATGACCCAGACAAGTGGTGTCCAGAACCTGGATCCTTGCTGATATCATTAAGTTGAAGAATCAACCACCCTGAACGTGCTCCAGCTATGGATGTTTGTTTATGTGAGCTAATACCTCTCCTTATGGTTTAAGTCAGCTTGATTAAGAATATCTTGATTCTGAATGCATGCTACTGAAACCTTTTATCTGATGCTATTTTGTGGATGTGTTTCTCTCCCATCTCTCCTAAAACCACTTTTCAACTTACATTTTCAAAATAAAAAAAAGCAGAGAGTGAGGACTGGTTCAAGATGGTGGAGTAGAGGGACATGTATTCACTCCCTCTTGCGAGAGCACTGGAATCACAACTAACTGCTGAACAATCGTTGACAGGAAGACACTGGAACTCACCAAAAAAGGTACCCCCACATGCAAAGACAAGGGAGAAGCTGCAATGAGACGGTACGAGGGGTGCAATCACAATAAAATCAAATCCTATAACTGCTGGGTGGGTGACTCACAAACTGGAGAACGATTATACCACAGAAGTCCACCCACTGTAGTGAAGGTTCTGAGCCCCACGTCAGGCTTCCCAACCTGGGGGTCCAGCAATGGGAAGAGGAATTCCCAGAGAATCACACTTTGAAGGTTAGTGGGATTTGACTGCAGGACTTCAACAGGACTGGAGGAAACAGAGACTCCATTCTTGGAGGGCACACACAAAGTAGTGTATGCATCAGGACTCAGGGGCAGGGAGCAGTGACCCTGTAGGAGACTGAACCAGACCTACCTGCTAGTCTTGGAGGGTCTCCTGCAGAGGTGGGGTGTGGATGTGGCTCACCATGGAGACAAGGACATGGGCAGCAGAAGTTCTGGGAAGTACTCCTTGGCGTGAGCCCTCCCGGAGTCCAGCATTAGCCCCGTCAAAGAGCCTGTAGGCTCCAGTGCAGGGTTGCCTCAGGCCAAAGAACCAACAGGGAGGGAACTGAGCCCCACCGATCAGCAGACAAGCGGATTAAAGTTTTACTGAGCTCTGCCCACCAGGGCAACACCCTGCTCTACCCACCACCAGTCCCTCCCATCAGGAAGTTTGCACAAGCCTCTTACATAGCCTCATCCACCAGAAGACAGATAGCAGAAGCAAGAAGAAATACAATCCTGCAGCCTGTGGAACGAAACCCACATTCACAGAAAGACAGACAAAATGAAAAGGCAGAGGACTATGTACCAGATGAAGGAACACATAAAACCACAGAAAAACAACCAAATGAAGTGGAGATAGGCAACCTTCCAGAAAAAGAATTCAGAATAATGATAGTGAAGATGATCCAGGACCTTGGAAAAATGGAGGCAAAGATTGAGAAGATTCGAAAAATGTTTAACAAAGACCTAGAAGAATTAAAGAACAAACACACAGAAGAATTAAAGAACAAACAAACAGAGATGAACAATAAAATAACTGAAATGAAAAATACACTAGAAGGAATCAATAGCAGAATAACTGAGGCAGAAAAACGGATAAGTGACCTGGAAGACAGAATGGTGGAATTCACTGCCGCAGAACAGAATAAAGAAAAAAGAATGAAAAGAAATGAAGACAGCCTAAGAGACCTCTGGGACAACATTAAATGCACCAACATTCACATTATAGGGGTTCCAGAAGGAGAAGAGAGAGAGAAAGGACCTGAGAAAACACTGAAGAGATTAAAGTTGAAAACTTCCCTAACATGAGAAAGGAAATAGCCACCCAAGTCCAGGAAGTGCAGAGAGTCCCAGGCAGGATATACCCAAGGAGAAACATGCTGAGACACACAGTAATCAAACTGACATGAATTAAAGACAAAGAAAAATTATTAAAAGCAACAAGGGAAAAACGACAAATAACATACAAGGGAACTCCCATAAGGTTAACAGCTGACTTCTCAGCAGAAACTCTACGAGCCAGAAGGGAAGGGCACGATATGTTTAAAGTGAAAAGGGAAGAACCTACAACCAAGATTACTCTACCCAGCAAGGATCTCATTCAGATTCGATGGAGAAATCAAAAGCTTTACAGACAAGCAAAAGCTAAGAGAATTCAGCTCCACTAAACCAGCTCCATAACAAATGCTAAAGGAACTTCTCTAAGTGGGAAACACAAGAGAAGAAAAGGACCTCCAAACACAAAGCCAAAACAGTTAAGAAAATGGTAATAGGAACATACATATTGATAATTACCTGAAATGTGAATGGATTAAAGGCTCCAACCAAAAGACACAGAATCACTGAATGGATACAAAAACAAGACCCATATATATGCTGTCTACAAGAGCAGACCGATCACTGAAAGAGAGGGGATGGAAAAGGATATTACATGCAAATGGAAATCACAAGAAAGCTGGAGTAGCAATTCTTATATCAGATAAAGTAGACTTTAAAATAAAGAATGTTACAACAGACAAGGAAAGACACCACATAATGATCAAGGGATCAATCCAAGAAGAAGATATAACAATTATAAATATATATGCACCCAACATAGGAGCACCTCAATACATAAGGCAAATGCTAACAGCTATAAAAGAGGAAATCGACAGTAACACAGTAATAGTGGGGGACCTTAACACCTCATGCCAAAGGACAGATCATCGAGACAGAAAATTAATAAGGAAACACAAGCTTTAAATGACACAATAGACCAGACAGAGACGATATTTATAGGTCATTCCATCCAAAAACAGCAGATTACACTTTATTCTCAAGTGCACATGGAACATTCTCCAGGATAGATCACATCTTGGGTCACAAATCAAGCCTCGGTAAATTTAAGAAAATTGAAATCATATCAAGCATCTTTTCCAACCACAACGCTATGAGATTAGAATTACAGGGAAAAAACACAAACACATGGAAGCTAAATAATACATTACTAAATAACCAAGAGATCACTGAAGAAATCAAAGAGGAAATCAAACAATACCTAGAGACAAATGACAATGAAAACATGGTGATCCACAACCTATGGGATGCAGCAAAAGCAGTTCTAAGAGGGAAGTTTATAGCAATACAATCCTACCTCAAGACACAAGAAACACCTCAAATAAACAATCTAAACTTACACCTAACGGAACTAGAGAAAGGAGGACAAAACCCAAAGTTAGTAGAAGGAAAGAAATCAAAGATCAGAGGAGAAATAAATGAAATAGAAACAAAGAAAACAATAGCAAAGATCAATAAAACTAAAAGCTGGTTCTTTGAGAAGATAAACAAAATTGATAAACCTTTAGCCAGACCCATCAAGAAAAAGGAGAGGACTCAAATCAATAAAATTAGAAACGAAAAAGGAGAAGTTACAACAGACACCACAGAAATACAAAGCATCATAAGGGAATACTACAAGCAAGTCTATGCCAATAAAATGGACAACCTGGAAGAAATGGAGAAATTCTTAGAAAGGTATAACCTTCCAAGACTGAACCAGAAAGAAACAGAAAATATGAACAGACCGATCACAAGCACTGAAATTGAAACTGTGATTAAAAATCTTCCAACAAACAGAAGTCCAGGACCAGATGGCTTCACAGATGAATTCTATCAAACTTCTAGAGAAGAGCGAAAACCATCCTCCTTAAACTCTTCCAAAAAACTGCAGAGGAAGGAACACTCCCAAACTCATTCTACGAGGCCACCATCACCCTGATACCAAAACCAGACAAAGATACTACAAAAAAAGAAAATTACAGACCAATCTCACTGATGAACACAGATGCAAAAATCCTCAACAAATTACTAGCAAACAGAATCCAACAACACATTAAAAGGATCATACACCATGATCAAGTGGGATTTATCCCAGGGATGCAAGGATTCTTCAGTATACGCAAATCAATCAATGTGATACACCATATTAACAAATTGAAGGATAAAAACCATATGATAATCTCAACAGATGCAGAAAAAGCTTTTGAAAAAATTCAACACCCATTTATGATAAAAACCCTGCAGAAAGTAGGCATAGAGGGAACTTTCCTCAACATAATAAAGGCCATATGTGACAAACCCACAGCCAACATCATTCTCAATGGTGAAAAACTGAAACCATTTCCACTAAGATCAGGAACAAGACAAGGGTGCCCACTCTCACCACTATTATTCAACACAGTTATGGAAGTTTTAGCCACAGCAATCAGAGACGAAAAAGAAATAAAAGGAACCCAAATTGGGAAAGAAGAAGTAAAACTGTCGCTGTTTGCAGATTACATGAATTTGGTAAAGTAGCAGGATACAAAATTAATGCACAGAAATCTCTCGCATTCTGATACACTAATTATGCAAAATCTGAAAGAGAAATTAAGGAAACACTCCCATTTACCATGGCAACAAAAAGAATAAAATACCTAGGAATAAACCTACCTAAGGACACTCCCATTTACCATGGCAACAAAAAGAACAAAATACCTAGGAATAAACCTACCTAAGGAGACAAAAGACCTGTATGCAGAAAACTATATGACACTAATGAAAGAAATTAAAGATGATACAAACAGGTAGAGAGATATACCATGTTCTTGGATTGGAAGACTCAACATTGTGAAAATGTTTATATTACCCAAAGCAATCTACAGATTCAATGCAATCCCTATCAAACTACCAATGGCATTTTTCACAGAATTAGAACAAAAAATTTCACAATTTGTTTGGAAACACAAAAGACCCTGAATAGCCAAGCAATCTTGAGAAAGAAAAACGGAGCTGGCGGAATCAGGCTCCCCGACTTCAGACTATACCACAAAGCTACAGTAATCAAGACTGTATGGTACTGGCACAAAAACAGAAATAGAGATCAATGGAACAGGATAGAAAGCCCAGAGATAAACCCATGCACATATGGTCACCTTATCTTTGATAAAGGAGGCAACAATATACAATGGAGGTGCTTACTGCATTTGGTCTCCTTTGGAGGTACATCCTCTAAGTCTGACACAGGAAAAAGTTAAAACTGTTCTGAATGAGCAATCCCCCTACCCCACCATCTTTTAACTCTGATTTATTCCTAAGCTGAAAGTATTTGGCACTAGTTGAGCTAAAATAAACTAACTCTTATGACATATCAGTAAATTACTGGCCGAAATAAAATCTAAAATTCCTCCAGAGTACTTCACATAAACGTCAGCAGAACAATTGAGTTGAGGTAAAATATTTTGTTGAAAGGCCCCCCCCCCAAATTCACCTGAAGGAATTTGTTTCCCTAATCTCTGACAATGTTTAATTTTCTTTCCACAATAATTATAGAAAAAATCTCACTTGTATGTAAAATCCCCTCTTCTCTCAATTCTTCTTTGCCTCCCTTCCTTTTCCATATCTTTCCCAGAAAATGGAAATAAAAACATTAGGGAAATGTTTAAACTCTTAGCTAAATGATAGCCTCTCAAGATCTGGCTAAAAGAAATTATGCATTTACTCAGTATTCACAGCTTCTAGGTTAAAATTCTAGAAAGACAGAGTGTTATATTTCCAGTCTATCTATCTGATTTTCCTTTTAGCTGACCCAAGAACAGGCTCAATTACTCCAAAGACTTCGTAACAAGGGCACATTTGGGAGAACAGTGATTTCTCAGCCCCTAATTAAATAGCCTTGAGGAACGAACACACACACACACACACAGAGACACAAACACACCCCACTCAGTCATTGCACTTTTGCCCATTCAAAAACTTGTAAGAATGACTTCAGCTCCATTGTGCTTACGAGTTTGTCCTGCCTTTCTGTCACTTGAAATTCCAAAATGATACAGTCATTTTAGAAGCTAGAACTACAGTGTCCACACCACATGGAAAATCTTTAGGCCAACTTTTTCCGGGTTCACCACGAAATGAACAAGTCAACAAAATGTTGGGTGGCTCACAAGGCAATAAATTTTTCCTCTAAGATGTTGTGGTATCATTTTCATATTTACTTCTTTTTTTAAAAATAGATATTCATTGGAGTATAATTGCTTCACAGTACTGTGTTAGTTTCTGTTGCACAACAAAGCGAATCAGCCATATGCATACATATGTCCCCATATCCCCTCCCTCTCGAGCCTCCCTCCTATCCTCCCTATCTCACCCCTCTAGGTCATCGTAAAGCACCAAGCCGATCTCCCTGTGTTATGCTGCTGAATTTTTTTAAGGGAAAAATATCTCTTAACTGCCTCTTCCTTTTGTTGAGAAGCAATTTTGAAATTATCTGGTGGTTTGATAAATTTCTCTTATTTTTCTCAACCTTCCTTCAATTGTGCCAGTATTTTTCAGGCCACTCTCCTTTCTAGATGCAGGAGAAAAAGAAAGATTGCACTTGGATTAGGAAAATCGGGATCAACCCCAACTCTGCATTTATTAGCCACATGGACCGTGGCTGGTCCTGGAGTCCCTCTGAGCCCAGTGGGCTTATCTGTAAAACAATGACATAAATAACTATAGCATGAGTAGAGGATTCAAAGAAATGGGGGTTTGTGAAGAAGGCTTTCTAAGTGCCAAGATGCTGCACATAGGTATTTTTTTATTCAGACACATCTGTGTGATGAGGAATATTTGGCAAAAGAATGCACTGGCCTTCTTCCTCTAGGAAGAAAGGGTGCTGTCTCATTTATCAGCACTCCATGCTATAAGGACAAATGTCTTCCCACTCTGATCTCCAGAAAACTCTCCTTCTCAACATTCAGAACCATCCTAGTCCAGTTCCCAGAAGATAATGCCACTCTTACCATTTTTGGAGCTCCATCTACTAGTAACATCTCCCTACCACTTCATTTTCTTTCATCTCTCTGCCCCTTGTCTTGTTCTCCTCTGCTTCTTATCATTAAGGCTCCATCTCCTTTCCTGACCAAAGGAGGATAGGCTGCTCCTTGTCACACCTCCCATGATTTGGGGGTAGGGGTAGATGACTAGGAGGTGATGAAATACTCTCTACTCTCCTCTGCAGCTTCTAGGTTCCTGCCTCACCAATATGCAATTATACTCTTAGTTTTTAAGTCTTTATCCATAAGCTTATGCCTCTCTCCTTTGCCATTCATTGTTGTTACATCCTGGGACACTTTCTCAGGACCTTTAAGACCCTGAGCATCCAACACAATCTTCCCTTTCAGTGGCTATCATCCTTTAAGGCTCTAACAACCCTATCGAAACCCTTTCTGACACCACACCTCCCAGATCCTTGTCCTTTAGGGCACTAAGAACTCATTTCTTTGGCACTTCGCCTACAAGGAAGCATCACAATACACTTAACCATTGATTGCTACCAAAATCTCAAACTGTGAGAGTCCTCGAAGAAGTCACAACCTCCTGACCTTTCAACTCTTCCAAATCCTAACTCCTCCTACAGCTCTTTCCTCATCATGACACCCACTTCTTGACCCCTCCCTGCTTTCCCAGTGGATCACCATCTGTGGTCAAACAATAGGCCCTGAAAGGTGTCCACGGCCTAATCCCTGGAACCTGTGAATATGCTACATTATATGACAAAAGGGATTTGTAGATGCAATTGAATTAAGGATATTGGGATAGAGAGAGAATCCTGGATCATCCTGGAAGGCCCAATGTCATCATGAAGGTCCTTATAAGAAGTAGATAGGAGGAGCAAGGCCAGACAAGGTGATATGAGGATGGAAGCAGAGATTGGAGTGATGCAGCCACAAGCCAAGTAATGTCAGTGCCCTCTAGAAGCTAGAAGAGGCGAGAAACAGATTCTCCCTTGGAGCCACCAAAGGAACCAGCCCAGACACCATAATTTCAGCCCAGTGAAACTCATTTTGGACTTCTGACCTCCAGAACTGTAAGACAATACATTTTCAATTTAATCCCCTAAACTTATGGTAATTTGCTACAGCAGTGAGAGGAAACTAATACACCACTCACGCAGCTGAATGCCCTCTTAACCCAGTTCTGAGAGTGCCAATAATCAATAATTTCAGTTTTGCCCTTATCTTCACCCTAGAATTCCTCTTGTTTGGGGCCTTCCTGGATTCCTGCCCTGCCTTTCTCCAACTCTGATTGACTGCTATCCTAATGATGGATTTTTTCATTCCTGCTCATCAGTTTCTAAATGATGTTGGAACAGATCCCGAACTAGTTAACTGGGGTCATTTATACTTCACTGGGTTTTAGATTTTTTTTTTTCCTTTAAGATTTCTCACTAGTGGCTTAGTAACAGAAGGTACCAGTATTTCTCCTCTGCCTGGGATCCCAAATCCATCTCCTTCCACTTCACTGTTAGATGAATTCACCTTTTCTGAGGTTAAGATCATCTACAGCCTTTCAACTTTGCTTCTATCTTTACTCCTTTTTCTTACCTCTTGTCTCAAAATCAGTACCTTTTCTCCTTCTCCAATCCACATCCTCTCCATGCCACCTGGATCTCATACCATCCCACATATTCCTCAACTTCACTCCACCCATTAGCTTCTGGCATTGGAACACATACAGAGGGGTCATTAGCTCCACTCCTTGTGCAGGGAAGCAACATCTAAGCCATGCAGCGTAAATCATTCTCTAGCTTTTCCAAAAGATCTCCAGAGCTAGGAATCCATATCTTCTTTTACTTCCCCTTCTATTGTTTGCTTGCCTTAAAAATCAAGAAGTTCTCAAGTGGGAAAGAATATTCAGTTGTTCAGCCTTTCAGAGACACACAGGAAAAATGGTAAACATAATGACATTAATAGGAATTCTCTGAGATCATGCAGATTGAAAATTTCTATACCAATGTCTTCATAAACATAAAATGATTCTTTGTTTTGTTTTGGAAAATAGAGGCCCTCTTCCCAGGAGTCCTAAAGAACTTTGTGTTTTATGTAGTAAGCACTAGCTGTTTATTGAATTAAATGGTCAAAGCAGCTCATTGAAATGGAAATTTTCCATGAGCTGATCGTCACGGGCCATAGAACTCTTAGCCCAAATAGCTGGATCTGCCTTCAGGTAAGAATCTCTCCATCTCTGTCTCGGTAAGTTGGTTACAGAATATCATTTTCCTCAGTGTATAACCTTTATCATATGGCTTCCCATTGTTGAAAACACAGTTATCTGCTTTCTACTGCTGACACTATCATATTCTTGTTATAGGTTTCAAAAACCTCACGTAATAGTTCAAACAATTTTTTGCTGGCAATGGAAGCCCATGGATGAAGAGAAAGAAGCATACAAGGGAAAAGTGATTTTAGAAAAACAACTGACTTTATGTAGACGTTAAAGATGCCAACATTTTTGGGGGAAAAAATCTTGCTTATTTTAAAATGTCTAACATTATTCTAGCCAAATAAATACAGAACTAAGCTCTTGTAGAAATATAATCCTTGTGGAAAAGATATAGATTTTTTTCATATAGCTATTTACTTTTTCCTTAAATTAATTGCATGTGTATGTAAAGTCCACAAGACCTATATTTTAAAAACATATTAAATATATTAACCTTCTCAAAAATTATATTTTCAATGAATTTACATGTATGTGAAATATGTAAGCCATTTCAATGACAGTGTAAGAATACGTTAAAAACCCAATTTATGAAAATATCTTTAAAAAATTATGAAGTGTAAAAAAGAGAAGCAATATAGAGTAGCAAAAAGAAAGTACATGTATAAGTCAAGCTGATCTGGATTTTAATCTTTATCACTCACTATATAACATTTAACAAGCTCAATCCCATTAATACCCAAAATTGGGTATAATAAATTCAGAAAATATGAATGACAGACATCATTCAGTATGGTTAATATATATAATAGGTTGATATTAAGAAAGCTTCCAAATGTATCTCACCCTGGTTATAAACCAAAAAGATAATTGTTCAGGAGATGTACAATTGTCTGGAAAGTAAAGTCCTAATAAAACCCTAACATAACAGGAAAATGAATCGACGTGGATAGGTCAGTAGTGCTATAGACATACAATACAGATCATTGATGTGTTTGCCTTAAAATAATTTCGGCTAAAAATGAAGTTGTTTTCATAAAGTGAAGCTTAGGTATATTTTAACATTTTACTCTGGCATCATTATCATATGGTATTTGAAGAGAGAAAAATAGGTATATAATTTTGAAATAAGGAAATGAAAAAAATTTTTAAATGGGGACAATAATAACGTAATTCTCATCTTCCAAGGCTATTATGGCACTTAAATGAGTCATAGCTTCTCCGAAAACCTGGGTTTCCCCTCTTCCTTCTGTTAGATAGGAATAATTCTTTCTTCCTCAAGAGTGCCCAACACAATGCTTTGAACAAAGCGGACATTCAGTAAATGTTTGCTAAGTAAATCAATGCCTTGAAAATCATTTGACAATGTATAATATCTGCTTTCCTCCACACTGAGAAAGAAACCCCTCAAAATCAATCAGGTTACTTATTTCCCTTCACATAAGAACTGCATCTCAATTTATTTTGGAGAATCTTACACTTTGAGTTTCTAAGGTTTTCATTCAAATTATTTATCTTATATGGGGCTTCGGAACCATGTGACTAAAAAAAAAGAGATATCAAACTTTAAGGAAAAGCAAAGCACATCATCTTATCCATGCTGCTTCTGCAGAAGATTTCATACACTTGGCCTTCGATAAACATGTCTTTCCAAAGTGCTATTCCTGATTCTACTCTAGCATGGCTTTCCCAAGACCAGAACCAGCTCATGAAACAGTCCAATCAGGGAAGGGTGACTGGGCAGTTCTCAGCCCTCCTCCTTGGTGCTCCTTACTGCCCTGCAGGAACCAGTCCCTTAGCGTCCTCCTCGGGTCCCTCTCTGGGATCTGGGCAGGGACTGAAGGGGGCATTTCCCTCCCATGTACTGAGGGCAGACCATGTACAGGGGCTCCACAAATATCATCAACTTCCATCATTCCAACATCCCTAGGGGGAGCCCTCCTCCGTTTTACAGCTGAGACACAATTGGGGTTCAAACAGTTTCAGTAATTCACATGCCCATGCCACACAAACAGTAAGGATGACAACTGCTTTTTTTCCCCCTAAGATATAGTTTATATACCATAAAGTTCACCCTTTTAAAGTACAGTTCAGTGGTTTTCAGTGTATTTACAGTGATGTGCAACCATCACCACTATCTAATTCGAGAACATTTTCATCCCTCTAAAGAGAAACCCCATACCCAGAAGTAGTCACTTCTCGCCTCTCCCTCCAGCCGTAGGCAACCACTATTGTACTGTTTGTAGCTTTTCTGTACCTTTCATATAAATGGAAACATACAACATATGGTCTTTTGTGACTGGCTTCCGTCACCTAGGATAACGTTTTCAAGATTCATCCACGTGGTAGCATGCATTTGAACTTTCTTCCTTTTTCTGGCTGAATAATATTCCATGACACACAAAAAAATATTTTTAAGCATTACATTGTTAAACAAAAACTGTTTGTGGTCATAAAGTTCAAACACCATGAGGCAGAAAGATATAAAGAAGAAAACACCATTTCTCAACTATCAGACTGGCCAAAAGCTAAGAGTTTTATAATACTCTGTGCTGCCGAGGCTGTAGGAAACCAGCATTCAAGTGTTTCTAGGGCAAGGATGATAAACTGGTTCATTCTTTATGGAGGGCAATTTGGTAATATCTATTAGAATTATAAATTCCCCTTCTGGAAATTCATTCTATAGATACATCAGCACATATGTGAAACAATGCATTTGTTTCAACATCATTTGTTGTAGCAAAAGACGGGAAGCCACATTACAGTACACTACTACTGAACTGGTTAAATAAATGATGGTACGCCATACAGTGCAATACTCTAAAGATTGAGAAAGTTCCTTACATACCAATATGGAAAGTTCTCTAAGATACTGTCATACCTGAAAGAAGAAGGTGAAGAATACTACATATAGAAAGTTTTTTAATAAAGAAAGGGAGTAAAGTAGAATGCATATATTTATACTTTATATGCATGAAGAAACTCTGGAAGGATAACAAGAAGCTACTCATTGTGCTTACCTGTTTCGTGGAAGAGGTCACAACATTATGACTGGGGCATAAGTTGGGAAACACTTTTGGCTGTGCATATACATGCCGTGGTAGGCAAAATTCTAAAAATGCCCCAAAGCTTCCTGTCTCCTGACTACTTACTCAAACACTCACCTAGGTACTGCTGTGAAAGGACTGTGCAGATGGAATTAAGGTTGTGAGTCAGTTGATCCTAAAGTAGGAAGATTTTCCTGGAATATCTGAGCGGAGCCAATGGAATCACATGAGCCCTTAAAGGCAGAGAGGAAGGCAGAGGAGTCAGTTGAGAGATGACGAAAGGGGGTAAGAGAGACTTGACCCACTGTTTCTGGAGGGGGCCACTAAGAAAGCAAGAGCAAGGATGCAAGCAACTGCTAGTAGCAGAGAGTACTCCAACTGACAGCCAGCAAGGAAACAGGGACCTCAGTACTACAACCACAAGGAATCAAACTGGCCAACATCCTGAATGAGCCTGGAAGCACATTTTCCCCCACAGCCTCTTTAGGAGAGCCCAGGTAGCTGACAGCTTGCTTTCAATCTTGTGAGCCCCTGAGCCGAGAAACCAGCCAAGCCACCTTGGACTTCTAACCCACAGAGCTCTGAGATTTTGTGGTGTTTTAGGCTGCAGTGTTTGTGGTAATACGTTACAGCAGCAATAGGAAACTAATACATATATGGTTGTACTGCTTATCTTTTTATGATAAATGAAGATGTAAAGTTAAAGAAAATCCAAATAGACCTCACTAAGATAGCTGAAAATAAGGTTATCTTTCCAGGAGCGTAACTATCAAGTCAAAAGTTCATGGTACTTTTCTTTGTTTCGTGTGCCTACACTTAAATAATTTCAGTCTGAAATCACAATTTTGATAAAAATCCCCTGGGCAGCAAGTCTGTCTTATAAAACCTGAATGGTAGGCTTGTGTTCCCAAGGCCCTCTGTCTCCTAAATCTAATGTCTTCTCTAAAAACTAAAATGCCAGGATATAAACACAGTTTATTTAATTCTTAGTTAGAACTGATAAAATTAAATTAATAGACTCTGAAGAGACAGACACTTGGCTTAAAGGAGAATGTTTGCCTTCTCTAATTGAAATGTCTAAAGGTTAAGCCTGCACTTTGTCTAACATTTAACTACACGTTTCTTCCCTTTGGTATTGGGTACGTTCCAGAGTTTTGTTAAAGGAGTTTATTGTTCCTCCATGGAAAAAAAAATGGTCAAATAAGTGGTCTTTAATACAGAATTAAGATGAAAGCTCCAAGGACACCAGTTCTCTTTATTATCATTTAGCTCTTTATAGCTAAAAACTTTGTATGAAAACAAAAACCTTCCAAAATTCACTACCTTCCATGAGAAAAAGCAAAAATCGATTTCCTTTCTAATTTGTTAGAAGTTAAATTAATCTCACTGTTGAGAAAAACCTACCAATTAATGTCACTGTTAGGGAAAATCTACTTATTTTCAAAACTGTCTTCTAAGACCTGCGTCTACTTCTTGCTACCCACTGTTGGTCAACATCTATCACAGTGGTTCTCAACGAGGGGCAATTCTGCTCCACGGGGCACCTTTGGCAATGTCTGGAGATATTTTTGGTTGTCACAACCGGGGGGTGCTACTGGAATCCAGTGGGTAGAGGCCAGGGGTGCTCTTCAACATCCTATAGTACACAAGACAGCCCCACAACAGAGAATTGTTTGGCTTCCAAATGTCAACAGTGCTGACGTTGAGAAATCCTGGTCTAGATGAATCTAGAAGGATGGCTTGGTAATGAATAAAGATGTGAGGTTCTCCATTTAGGAGAAACAGGGAAAGCCAAGTTAGTACAGGATGGTCATAAAAGGGAGAAAGAAAGAAAGAAAGAAAGAAGGGAAGGAAGTTCTTTCCTTCTAAGTTTCCCCCAAACTGAATTCAGTATCATTATTAAATTTAAATTTATTAAAAAGAAAGTCAAATTTAAAGTTCAGTGCCGCAATCACACTAGCCACACTGCAAGCCACATAGGACAAGTGACTACCAGGTTGGGAGCATGAATTCAGACAATATTCCTGGGACATAGTTCTGAGGAAGGCTTAATCAGCAAGGTTGACTGCTATGAAACAAGACTGCTGAGCGATCACTAAGGAAAAGGACATGACTTTCTTACTAGTGTATCATGGGTGACCTCTGAGATACAAGCTTTCAGTGAACAGATGAACTTTAACGAAGATTTCAAGGAAGATTGTTTTGAAGGAGTAAGAACAAACGTCCATTTTTATTTACTTATGCTTATTTCATTTGTTTGTTTTCTTGCCTTTTTAGGACAAGGAAAACTGGATTGGTTATACTGATAAAATGTGGTTATACTAATAAAATGACCACCAAGCAGTCTCAAGTCTCATTGTGCAAAAAGTTCTCCTCTGAAATAATGAGAACTTCAAATAATTTCAGAAAATTTTCACAACTCAAGCAATCACATAGGAAGGGGCATTTATCATGTATGACCTTTAAAGTGAGGTATAAACTGTTTCGTGAAAAAAGAAATGATCTAGCACAAAAAAGATATGCTTCTCTCCTTGTTCCTCTTATACCCAGTTGTAAAGTCCAGTTCATGAAATATAGAAAAAACAAAAGGTGATTAAATCTAAATAATCAGCCAACTGGGGTGAGGGGAGTGCAGAAAGGAGAGTGTTTTGGTTACACTGGTGTCTGGCATGAAGAGAATCAATTGGTAAACTGATTCGCTTTTGTTTTTTCACTCTTCAGCAGCATTTTCTGAATGGTATAGAGAGCTTAAGTCTGATTTCCCCATTTGAAACCAAAATGGATTGGCATGACAACTATTTCTTTGAGTAAACCATAAAAAAAGAATTTATTCAACTGCTTGCTTCCTCCATCCCGGACAGCTGGTTGCCATCCTGGACCGTGAACTGTCATTCTGGACCTGAGAAGCCCTTCCTTCGTGGGGAACCTGGGCTGCTCCCGTGACGCCACACGGCCCTTGAGGGGCATGCCCTGTGGCTCCTTGGAAGGGATATGTGAGCTGGAAGGTTGCTACGGAGCAGCAGACGTGAGTCACTCCCTTTTGGAAAGCTCAACTGCTGTAAACAACCGTAGGTGGCAGATTTCTGGGAGGGAGTCCGCTCCTTCAGCCTCTAAAAAGGGAACACTTTTGCCCAGACCCCTGAGAGCATTTGGTTCCAGCACTCTCTTGGCTTTGGGTTAGAGAATCTAGCTGAGTAAGATCTAATCAATATCATCATGCATTCGCTCTCTTTAAAGTCACTGACATGCCAGCCTGGGGGCGAGAATTGAAGCCCAATGCCACATGCGCTTCCGCCTCTGTAGGTTGGTTAGCTTTGCCTTATGTCACACCGTCGCATCCTAAATAGGTCTACAAAGTCATGCGGATAGATCCGCATGTTCTATGTAACTACTGGAAAATAAATAAAACACCATCTTCCCGATGTGAGACCTACAGCATCTGCCATGTAAGGGGAGAGTATTCTATTATTCTTGGTGATAAAAGTAGATATTACATAGAAGATATTCACATAAACAATTCTACTTCCAACTCATTAGTAGCTGAATTCTCCCGCCATGCTATGCTCTCCTGCTGATTTTGCAAGTCAACAGCCCTCAGTCTGTCTCTCCAGTCCCCGCCTGCCCCCCCAACCCCCGCTTCAAGACTTTGACTCGACACAGACTTCTGTCTCTCTAATCCCTGCCCATCCACCACCTTGTCCAACATTTCAGAAGGACACCACAGGATCTTGGCATTGAGCTTGTGAAAAGTTGCCAGGCCTATCTGTATCAATGCCCCTACTGAATGCTCATACAATGAAATTGGAGTTTAGTATGAAAAACCCCATCGCTTTCATAAATGCTGCGATAACACTCATTACACCAACACAGAGCAAGAGAAAGGTGCTCAGACTTAATCCGTTTTAATCTTAGTTATTTCCTAATATAAAAGACTGTGGGACTTTTCACATTCTTTTGGAAGGATTAGTGAAGGCAAACATGAATAACAAATTGACATTTCTGAGTTTTGGAAGAGCCAAAAGCAATACAAAAGGAAGGCAGACAGATCAAATTTCTGAGCAGAATTATTTTTCTAAGCGGAGTTTAACAGTTAACATTAGGAACAAATGTTAAACAGCTCTGCACAGTTATTTTTCTGTACCTGGAACACATTTTGCCAAACAGTTGAAATGACAAGTTTGAAAGACACATCTTGATGTCATAGAGACAAAGGAACTTCGTCTATGTGACAGGCATGAGAGAACTTTTTTAAAAGAAGAGTTTCTTGGATAAAAATTTTTATATTCCTTCAGTCACTTAGTTGTCTGAGATATTCCAAAGCTAACGGTGTCTATTACTTTTCTAGTGAAGAATATGTTGATTCCTTTCAAATCATTGAATACTGGCATTAAGAGATTTTGAAATAATCTACTTTGGCCTCTTCATTTCATCGACGAGGAAAACAAGATCTACGAAGAATCTCCAAGCCATGCAATGTCACAAAATCAGAGATCCATGACAGTTTAGGAATAGTACGCTGTTTTTTGATGATGCATTCCACGATCTTTTCTCATTGTCCCTTTCCTCGAGAACATTCTTTATTGTTGTATAGCATTAACTTCCTCTTCCATTATAACCCCATTCCAATTTGCTTCAATGTACCTTGAATCAAAATAGCAAGAACAAACTGGTTCTTGTGGTTTTGCTTGTCTTAATGCCCCCACTGAGGGCACTGAGAAATGCTGTGAAGATGGGTTCCACCCAAGCACTTTGAAAGCAATTCATGTCTAACTAATAGAATTGTAAAATGAAAAGATCCCTAAGGGACTAGTTCCAAGATGGGATTCTGGGTCTTAACACACTCCACCTTCACACTTAATCCTAGACGTGGGGTTCAGTCTAAAGCCGGGTTTCTCAACTCTAGCCCTATTGACTTTGGGGGCTGGATGAGTCACTGATCTTGAGTGCTGTCCTGTGCGTTGCTTAGGAGGCCTAGCAGCATCCCTGGCTTCTACCCATTGGATGCTAGTAGCACCCTCCCATTGAGTGGTGATAACCAAAAATGTCTTCAGACATTCCAGATGTCTCCTTGGGGGGGCTAAAATCAGCCCAGATTGAGAAACACTTGACACAAAATAGGAACAAAAGCCGAGATGAAAAGTGCGATAAAAAGGAACTCACTGGCACCTTCGGCTATGAACCTTCTTTAGCTCTAAAGCCACTTAAATGTTTTGGTTGAAAAAAAAGGAAACTTGTTTTAATCAACCCTATGCCTTTCCTCACTCCCCCTACACTTCTGCCTTCAAAGTGTATTTCTGTTGCCATGAAAACAGAGCCTGCCTGTTTGTAATTATAATATTACTCTGTAGCAAATTTCAGAAAGAACCAATTGGTGCACTTCCAACCTTCAATTCACTCTCTCCTCTTCTCCATTCCTTAGCGGGGAGTTTGGAGAGAGGGGAGGAATGAGAGGAGAACGCTTCCGTACACTCAGCTCTGGCCTCGTTCTGATGCCTACACTCAGTACCAACCTCTCAGGTCTCCAGGACCTGCCCACCAAACTTCAAGCACCACCCTGGCTCTGCCCCAACTTCATGCCACGACAAGGTTCTCATCTGCTCAGCATTTTCACCCAAGACCACAGAACTTTGGTGAGAGATGGTCAGGACTCAACCATAGTGATGTGATGAAGGAAGGGAGGGAAGAGGTAGATAAGCCATTCTTAATCAAAAATGAGTTAGGATATTTTATTTGGAGCTTGGGTTACTTCTTAGAATATACCAATGATAGCCGTGCTGCAGAAATTTAATAGACATGTTTAATAGATGTGGTGCTTACGTAATTTCTTCTCTGGCTTTTCATAGATTGAGATATAAATAATAAAATGCTCAAATCTGAAGTGTAAAGCTCCATGACTTTTTACATATGTATACATTCATGTCACCGCCTCCCAGATCAAGACCGCATTACCCTAGGTTTCCCTGCCTCCAGTTAAAACCCACCCGCCACCTCCCAAGGCAAGCAATATTCTGATTTCTATCAATGAAAGTTAGCTCTGCTTTTTTATAATTAAGTTGCACAATATGTACTCTTTGTAGCTTTTTTCCCACATAACGTTTCTAAAGTTCATGCATATACTTACATGTGTCAGTGGTTTGTTCTTTTTTGTTGTTATGTAGTATTCCATCATGGAAATATACCACAGACCCTGTTAATGGATATCTGTGGGGTTTTAAAAAATATTTGGGGACCATTCGTAAAGAAAATGTATGCAAGGCTTTGTTCGGATATATGCATGTGGTTCCCTTGGGTGTATAACTAGGAGTGAAACTCTAATATTAACGAATAGAAAATATCAATCATTAAACTGAAGTTTTTATATCAGTATAAAGACTTAAAGGACACAACGATCATCACTCATTTATTTTGCATAAAGGAAAAATAGATGAACTTCTAAATTATGTATCAAGAAAAATATATACTAACATAGCTAACAGTAGGGTGAACACAGAATGTGTCTTGACACTGGGAAACTTTTCAGAGTACAAAGGGCACTGTTAATATTTGCACTGGGGCCATTTAACCCGGAGTTGCCTGAGAAAACTAAATCTTACGGTCATTCAAGCTAATTCTGACTGAGAAGATGAAAGCTAGGGCCAGGTATCTAATGCCAACTTCAGAATCAAGTCCCTTTTTTGACCTTGGCCAACTTGTTTAAACCCTTGTCCTTTAATCATGACATTGGTCAGAATCTTTTCCACTGAAATTTTATGAATACTTCATTAAGTGGCAAGTCATAAATCATAAATCTCAAATCCAATAGAGCTGTCTAGGAAGGACTGAGGGCTGGAATGCAGACTTCCAGGGTTGAGGTATACGCTTTCAAGAGCTTGGCTATACCCGCATCTAGAGTGCCACTCAATTAATTTATGAGGTTCTCGCTTCTTTTTCATTTTCTCTTTCAGTTCTGAAGACATTCTGACTTAAGAATAAGTTTAGTCTAGCCACATATGCTCTATGTTATTTCACTGAAAAGAAGTGAACTGCAAATTACATCAGCGGTTGCTACGCGTTTGGCAATATCTTTCTTCTTCATGCTTCAGTCACTGGACTTACTGTGTGATGAGAATCCCAGAAGCCCAGTGCGACAGTGCCTGAAATCTCGACTAAATCAAATACCATGAAATTGTTTCATCAAGCTGATTCTCAACATTGGATGGGAGGGGGTGAGAGTCACCCCATTGAAGCTGCTGTTCTTAGGCTCACATGACAAAACAATGCTTTATTTCTACAGTGTTTAAAAGTGTGAAAGCTACACAAGACAATAACCATAAATTAGCAACGCCTTTTGAATGTGAAGGACTGCCAGGTTTTACAGGCATTTAAAACTACGTTTGTTGAAAGACGGAGATAGAAAGCGGCACCCCTTGAAAGGAAAACAATGTATACTGGCCACATTTAGAATGTCCTCAGATTTGCTGTACCAAAATGATAAGTTGCATAGAAAGAGTAAATTTAAGTGGAATAACGATGATCTGACACTAAGGAAACTGTGCTTCCTACTGCAGAAAAGCAGCCACTCCAAGTGAATTCACTGGCAGTTGGAGCCTGTTACAAATTTACAGGTTAGAACGAGGACTAGAAATACAGTACAAGATTAGAAAACTGCGATAATACTTGTAACATGAATTCCTTGTGGAACAAGCCTTGTTTTATAAAATCATTATCTTAATGTTAAGTTCATCTTTTCTAACATTTTTGGCTGAGTCTGTACCTTCTAAAAATTAACCAATGTGGTCACATTTTTGCATTAAAAAAATCCCTATCTACGCTAATATACAACCCAGTAATCATACTCCTGGGCCTCTATCTACAAGAAATGAAAATTCATGTCCACATAGAAACGTATACACAAATATTCACAGCAGCTTTTCTGGTATTAGTCAAAAAGGGGAAGCAACCCAAACATCCATCAACTGATGAACAGATAAACAAACTGGTATGTCCATACCGTGGAATACGACTTAGCAATAAAAAGGAACAAAATCTTGATACATGCAACAATTTGGATGAGTCTCCAGATAATTATTCTAAGTGGGGGAAAAAAATCTCAAAAGGCCACGTACTGCATAATTCCTTTTTTTTTTTTATGCGGTACGCAGGCCTCTCACTGCTGTGGTCTCGCCTGTTGCAGAGCACAGGCGCCGGACGCGCAGGCTCAGCGGCCATGGCTCACGGGCCCAGCCGCTCCACGGCATGTGGGATCTTCCCGGACCGGGGCACGAACCCGTGTCCCCTGCATCGGCAGGCGGACTCTCAACCACTGCGCCACCAGGGAAGCCCCATAATTCCATTTATATAAAATTATCAAAATAGAAAAATTATAGAGCTGGAGAAGAATTTAGTGGTTGCCGAAGGTTCGAGATGGTAAAGCACGAGTGGGTGTGACCAGAAGGGGGTGGAGCATGAAGGAGCCTCGTGGTCATGGAACATTGGGTATCTTGACAGTGGTAGTGGCTACACGAATTTACATTATGTGATAGAATATGGAAGAGAACGATACCCACATATGGCACCAATGTCCATTTCATGACTTTGACACTGTAGTGTATAGTGTCAAATATCTATATATATAAGATATAACCACTGGAGGAAACGGGGTATATGGTACATTGGATCTCTGTATTATTTTTGCAGCTGCCTGTAAATTGAATTATTTCAAAGTAAAATCTTTTGAAAAAGGTACAGCCACATTTATGTCTGAACACACACACACACAGGTTTTGCCCCCTACCTTTTGAGTCATTACCTCCTAGGAAAAAATCCTTCCTAAGGTCAATTTTCATAAGTAAGAAATAAAATCACCATTAATGGCAAAGAGGAAAGTTTTCACGCATTTCTGACACCCAAAAATCAACCAATTTATGCTAAGGCAACACCAAGTCACATTAAATGAACCCAATCACGTCAGTACTGTACACAAGTTGTAATAACATAACAAGGAAATGGTCTTCTAATTCCTCACTAACAGAATTGTCTATCTGTATGTGTTTCACTCTTTCCCAGCAGTTATGTACTGTGCATGCAAGTCTGTAATCATAATGCCTGCACTTGACACTGTTAAGCAATTGTGCATTTAGTTAAAAAAAAAAATAAAAAGAAGAGCAATGACAAAACCATCAGTGGTAACAATACAGATGGTGCCTGAGATCATCATTATCTGAAGCAAGAAAGCCGGGCATTTTCTTGGAGGAAGAGGTGCAAGATGCCATATGCCTGTTCCCTTTCTACGGCACACAGCCGCCCGCAAGGCAGGGTGAATCTAGCCCATAAATATAAGTAGGAATCTTAGACCAAACTCCCCTGAAAAGTCCAATTCTTATAACCTGAATGGCATAAATTGAAAAGAAAGGCTGAAATGGTATATGACTAAATCTTCAAGGCAACTTGCAACTGGATGTTAAAATTATGAGGAAGTTTGTTTCTCATATATTTTTTTACACTTTCCACATGCATATTTTACTTATAAAATCAATTTTTGAAATATATGTAACTACTGTATAGCACAGGGAACTATATTCAATATCTTGTAATAAGCTATAATGGAAAAGAATCTGAAAATAATATTTTCTATATATATATACACGTGTCTATGTGTAATAGAACCACTTTGCTCACACCTGAAACTAACACAACACTGTAAATTAACTATACTTCAGTTAAAAAATGGTTTAAAAATGTACACATACACACTGCTATGTATATATGTACACATATCTGTGCGTACACACCTGTAAATGGCAGTGCTCACCAAGGGTCCTTGATCTGAGACGGAATGGTGGTAGACACTTGCTCCCTCCAGATCCCCTGAAGTCCTCTTCACTCCTTCTGGGCCACCTCCCCTGGTTTTGGTACATTTTGGCCTCCAGTGACTGCACGCGGCACTGCCCTTGGACCAGGGGAGCTACTTCGGCTACACCACATCCTGACACACCTGGTAGTTGACCCTTAGCTCATGACTAACAAGAGGGGAGCACGTAAACAAACACAGCTCCAGGCACCAGAGGAGGGGGCAGCCTGTGGGGTGTAAGTTGCTCTTGGAGCTACCCCGTGGCCCAGCAGAAGGAAGATGCGACTTTGCTTGCCATTGCATCCCTGCTTGTCTTCAGCCCTGGCTGCCTGCTCCCCCGATCCCTTCAGCCGCATCACCTGCAAGTGTTTTCTTTACCACTTACATATAAATCCTCATTTCAGAGTTTCTGGGGACCAAACTGAAAACAAGACTACTTTTCACATTAAAAATTTTCTGAAGCCAAGGCATATCTTACAACTGAAATGAACATTTAATGCAGCTTTTGTTCTTGAAAGATCTGTTATTAAATCCATGTTGCATCCTATAATTGATGACATCTAAGATTATAAGCTGTGTGAGGGCAAGGTGGGTCTATTTTATTCTCCACTGTGCATCCAATGCCCCAAACATTGCCTCAAACATATTTTACTCATTAAATTTTTGTTGAATTAATGGATCAAAAAATATAGTTTTATAATGTCTTGTATTATTATTCAAGTGATGAATTTTCTTGATGGTAGGGCATGAATCATGTCTGTATTTATGCTTTCCATAATACTTAACGCAAAGTCTTCTCCAAATTCAGCACCAACAAATGTTGACTACAATTGGAACACAGATGCAAAAAAATTTTACAGAGGGAAAAATACGTATAAAACTAGGAAAAAGCAGGAGAGAGAAAATAAGGAAAGGGAAAGAAGAGTTGGGGACAATAGGAATAAAGAAAGACTAGAGGGGTGAAATCACAAGAAATGACAAGTGGCAGGTCAACTTTCAAGTGACAACAAAGAAGAGATTACAAAAACCATAATGGCTGGGAATAAGATGTGAACAGGAGGCATCTGATCTACATCGAATTTAAGCAGGAAGAGTACACGCTTGTTTGTTTTTTTAAGACCAGAAAATTAAAATCTGGACTAGATCTCCCAGAGTATGCAAAATTCCCCATCCAGCAACTATGGACAGGAAGTAAGAAGACGCCCTAACACGGCACCATAACACAATGGTTTGCAGAGCTCACCACAATGCCAGGGACTTCTAGACACAACCATAGTATGAGAAGACTCTGAAAGCCAGGCTGGCAACACTGGGCATCCATATTCTTTGGGCCAACCAACGAGCACTCAAGTGCCCTTTCATCTGTCCTTCACCACGGCCAATCTTCAGGACTGAGTCATTCTTCTCTAGTATTCTTTAAAGACAGCCAAGCAGACATGGGGATGCTATTTGCAGTTTGGTGAGGACCTGATCAAAGGTAAGGTGACTTTTGAAGCTGTCCTGCATTAAGAGGTGTCTAGATAAGACAATAGTGTAGAGGAACAAAAATACACTATTTCAGTGGGAGCAAAAGTACCGTTATCTGTGTTTGTGTTAAAGCACACATGTGTCCATGTGTGCTGTGATGTGTCTAATCACAGTTGGCAAGTACTGCTGTGGAATTTGCTGAGTTAAGGGAGTTAGTATCATTGGGAGGGAATGAAGTCAACGTAAAGGATATAATGCTTCCTCTGATACACAAAATTCATCTCATTCTGATGAGTCTCCCCTTTTACCTGGCATGCCCAAACTCTCCAAGAAGGGGCGGAAAGCGGCGGAAACGTGAAGGAGACAGGAAACACAGGGCAGGGGAGACCCAGAAATCTGAGGCAAAAAGTCAAACTCTATTCAGGATGGGAATGGGAGAGGTGCAGGTGTGGGCAAGGCCTCAGCTGCACCTCCACTCGCACTTTCTTGCCCCCTCAAGGAGGGAGGGAGCAAGAAGAAAAGCACTGCAGCATCAGCCTGTCGTCCCCAGAGGCTCCCCCATCCATCCCCACCTGGCTCATCTCTCAGGGCCATCGCTTCCATCCAGGCTCTGTCTGGAGAACGGGGGGTTGGCTCAGCCCAACCTCCTTTACACACAGGTTGCTATATCCTCGTCTGAACAGGGCCACCCATTGGCACGGCAAATGTGGCTAGAGCGAGTAATGAGGAAATGTCAAGAGAGGTGAGCAGAGAAGTGGAGTCACCTAATAAGAGACGCCTTCCAACTGGAACCCCTAAAAATCCGTGCTTCTCAACCAAGGGCAATTTTGCCCCTCCCCCCCACCAGAGAGCACTGGGCAGTGTCTGGAGATACTTTTTGTTGTCATAGCTTGGGGTGGGGATGCTGCTGGTTTCTAGCGAGTTTCTAGCCAGGCATGTTGCCCAACATTCTATAATGCACAGGACAGCCTCCAACAGCCAAGCATTATGTGACCCCCAAATGTCACTAATGCCACGGTTGAGAAACCCTGGCCTAAAAGAAGCCGATCCCGAAGGTCAGCTTGGTGATGGACAAGCAGCCGGATTACACGGCCAAGGACAGAGTTGGAGAGAGCCAGGCAGGGGCTCCACAGTCACAGCCCAGAGCCCGCCTCTTCACAGCTGCACGGGCTCAGGCAATGACTACACATTTCTCGGTCTCAGTTTCTTCATCTACAAGACCTGGGTCCTCACAACTGCACAGGTATTTGCAAGGGTTAAAGAACATGTTGGCCATAAAGCACGTCTCAGCAGGCACTCAACAAAGAGCACTTCCCTTCCCTTTTCTGGTTCCAGATAATTTCTGGAATGAATACCACAGAGGTAGAGGGAGGAAGGGGACAGTCCGACCCTCTTCCCACAGCCCGACATTTTCAGGGTTCTTTGATCCTCCTTCACTTCTCTTCTGTTTTCTTTCTCCTCTACCTCCTTTTTTTTTTTTTTTTTTGCGGTACGCGGGCCTCTCACTGTTGTGGCCTCTCCCGTTGCGGAGCACAGGCTCCGGACGCGCAGGCTCAGCGGCCATGGCTCACGGGCCCAGCCGCTCCGCGGCATGTGGGATCCTCCCGGACCGGGGCACGAACCTGTGTCCCCTGCATCGGCAGGCGGACTCTCAACCACTGCGCCACCAGGGAAGCCCTCCTCTACCTCCTTTTGAGAATTGAGATTTCCCGTCCATCAGTGATCACAGGCTCAGGCAGGGGCTTGAGTTACCACTGTTTTCACCTTGTGACTCAGGAGGATCCAGCCGAGTGAACTTGCCGGGGATCTAGACACAAAAGAAACCAAGAGGCCTCTCGGAAACTCCTCATCCTAAGAGAGCAAAGGGTCAACAGCAAAAGTGTGTTTCGAAGACAAGACGTGAGCTTTGAAAGAAAGGGGTCATCCTGAGCACAGCATAGGTCCTATAACAGAATTGTTTCCTTGTTCAGTCACTGTGGAGTCACCCTGAGTCTCTGGACAAAGAAACTCTAATAAATTTCTACTAGAAACCAAAATTGTTTCTGCAAAATTTCCGAGGGCTACTCAAAGCGCAAAGGAACAGAAAATCTGTGATCGTGGAGGAGTTGGCACTGGAGGAGGCATTGATGGCAGTGGCTGCTTCATTCTGATAACCATACTGGTGACACGGTGGCCACCAGACACACTCTTGACAGAGGGCATCGGTTGCAACAGCAGCAGCAAGGCTCTCGAGAGACATCGGCAGTGGAAGTAGTTTCTTTGGGGTCATTAAAAGCCATCAAATCCCTCCCCAGTGGACTTCCCTGGTGGCTCAGTGGTTAAGAATCCACCCGCCAAGGCAGGGGACACGGGTTCGAGCCCTGGTCCGGGAAGATCCCACATGCCGCGGAGCAACGAAGCCCGTGCGCCACAACTGCTGAGCCCGCGAGCCACAACTACTGAAGCCTGTGCACCTAGAGCCTGTGCTCCACAACAAGAGAAGCCACCGCAATGAGAAGCCTGCGCACCGCAATGAAGAGTAGCCCCCGCTCACGGCAACTAGAGAAAGCCCGCGCACAGCAACAAAGACCCAACGCAGCAAATAAATAAACATAGCTAGCTAGCCAAATTTTTTTTAAAAAAATCCCTCCCCACAGAGACCCAGAGGAGGGGAGGGGAGAGATGGCAGGCACTTCCCACAGCATCGGGAAGGAAGTCACCTTGTGAGTATGGGGGTGCATCCCCTGGAAAGCCCCAGTGCTCCGGAGGGACCACCCAAGCAGTGGAGGCAGACCAGCCAGATAAACACCGGTGGTTGTCACTGGCATCTTTTTCTCTTCTTTGTGTCAGAGGAATAAATATACTTTAATAATTTACTGATTACAAAAAGTAACACTCATTTTAGAAAGGTTGGAAACTAACAACAAAAAAGAAACATGGCAATTGTCAATCATGCCACTGCTCAGAGATGACCTCTTGCTGACGCTGCAGTGCATTTGCTTTGGTCCTTTTCTTTGCTGCGGGTATTTTTACATAGTTGGGAACATGCTGGATGTCCATTTCCATGGCCATCTTTTTTTTTCCAGCTCACATGGAGATGGTCTAAGAGGTCGAAGCTGTGGGAAGACTTACCACGGCCCCTACCCACCCAGCTCCATGAGGGGTGGGGAAAGTGAAGTTAGTATTCTTATCACTTACCTGATCTCCCAGCAATGCTTGTAGGTCACTGTACCCTCACTTCCCCATTTCAATTAAGAAAATATATTAAGTTCAAATTTTTCCCGTTAAGGTGAGGGAAAGGGAAGCCAAGGTAGCTTGACCTGCATGGCAGTGCGTTAGGAGACAAAGGAATACCCAGGAGCCCTCCCTCACCCAGACAATCACGGCACAGTCTCCCCTGGAATCAGACAGCCTGGAACACATACAGTGTAAATAAAGACCTAAGGAGGAAATAAAAGCCTGGCTCTCTATAATATATTAGAGGAATGCAAAATACTAGACCTAAGTCATTCACATTCAATCTCTTACATTCCATTATTTGTATCCGAAGCTCCTTTTCTTGTTCTTTATGTCATTTTTTTGACAGGATGTTAATCCTCAATCAAGATTGTAAAACTAAACCATTTAAAATATATGCATGCTTAGCCAAAGGATCCCAGGGTTTAAGAATCATTTTTAAAATTAGATTTTTCAATTCCGTTCAATAAACATGTATTGGATGTAAGCCCCAGAGTCTCCAACTCCATTCATTTGTAGGCACGAAAGGCCCCCAAGAGGCGAGCCCACTCTAGCCCAACCCCAATTAATCTGTCCTCCAACCAGTAATACTTTCATCGAGAGCTTCCTATGTGCTGAGGTACTGGGCAAAGAGGTTTTTGAGTTCTGTATCTAATACGTCTACAATCAACACACATTTCTGTCTTTACTGTAGACAAGAAATATTTCACGTTCCTCTTAACTCTCCTATATGTATAAATGTATATAACTCTCCTATACACTAAGTCCCCTTCATACGAACCTTCAAGTTGCGAACTTCCAAAGATGCGAACGTGCCCCTGTACACCAGCTGCCCAGCTGCTGTACTGTACTACTGTGCTTTTCAAGGTACTGTACTGTAAGATTTAAAGTGTTTTCTTTATTTTTTATGTTTGTTTTTTATGTATTGTTTGTGTGAAAAGTATTATAAGCTTATTACAGTACAGTACTATATAGCCGACTGTGTTAGTTGGGTACCTAGGCTAACTTCGTTGGATTTAGGAACAAACTGGACTTCAGAATACACTGTAATAAATGGCACCAAAGTATGGCTTCAATGTTGGGAGGCAACAGGAAATACTGGGAACTATGGCGACCCAGAGTGTTCATTATGCACCTAAAGAGAACAGTCACGACTGATCCTCGCTGATTGATGCCTGTGGGTTCGTGGGGTCAATGTCAACTGTTTCAAGAAAACCCCGATATCTCAGTTTTTAAATTAAATCTCCCTTTTCTAAAAGTTCAGGTATTTTATATACTGTGTAGGCCCAAAAGAAAATGACGAAGATGAGGAATGTACTCTCATACGTTTTGAGAGTGCGCATACACTGGTTCAACCTCTATGGAAGGCAGTTTGGAAATACCTGTCAAAATTAAAGTGCACATTCTTTCTGCATCGGATATCCCAGTCCTAAGTATTTATCCTGCAGAGATACTCTCACATTTGTGAATCACATACATGCCCACCAATGTAAAACTAATTAAGTAGATACAGTACACCCATGCAATAGAATTCTATGTCGCTATTTAAAAATTGAAGTAGCTTTGTACAGAATGATTTCACAGATAGAATGCCAAGTTAAAAAAACCCCACAAAGTGCAGAACATTATACACATATGCTAACATTTGTGTAAAAAAAAAGATGTATACATACATAACTGTCTATGCTTCAAGATGGCCAAGGGCCATTGGATCTCCCTCACACTTGCATGAGAGAAAAAATAAAAATCTGTATGACTCTGGATTCACAGCTTTTGGCCACTCTTCCACGGCCTTTAGGCAGTTGCTAGGAGCTCCACACTTATCCTCTTCCATAATCCCCAGTCCCTGTTTCCAGATGGGCACTCCAACTTCTCAGGGCAGCTGGAGCCCGGCCTGAACAGCTAACAGAAGCTGTGATCATCAGACTTTACCATTTCTCTTTCCCTGGGTGGGACACTGCCTCTGGCCTTCCCTGGCCACTCCTTCCCTTGCTGCTAAACAGTACCTGGGATATGGGCAGCCCCCCCGCCCCAGAATGAGCCCTCCCTTTGCCGTGCCTCCATGGGCATCAAGGAATGGACTACTGTCTCTCTCTTCTGAACCGAGTCCTTCTATAGCCTGGGTAGAGCACCAAGTCCAGGTGTAGTCCATGGAGCACAAGAATCTCATTACTTATATGGTCAAATAAACCTTACGAACGCTGCATACACTGGCATATTCACAAGCACACTAACTTGATAATGACTCTGAAGACTGCAGTGTAGAAAAACAGTTGCCCGTTGCCACCCGACAGTTACCCGAGATTATGTGATGAATGACTCTTCCCTCTTTTTGTTGAATGCCTGTGAACATCATGCAGAACTAGGGTTTTCCAAGCATAACACACTTGGGAAAATCTATTCTAATCCAAGCCCAGCTTCCATTCTTCGCTCCAGCTTGCCCTTTATAAAAGAGACTCCAGTGACCTTCCCAAACAAAGCCACAAGGGTTACGGTCAACTACAAAGAAAAGAGACTAAACAGGAGAGGGAAAGAAACCCAATAAGGAGGAACATTTCAAAATTAAATGTCTAATTCTATGATTTCATGGTTACGTTCATTTCAGACAGAAAACGAACCAGATCGTGGAAAGTAAATAAATCAGACAGCAGAAGGCAAGCAGGCGTGAGAACAGACAGGAATGTTGAAGGTCACGGCAGGCAATGGGTCGTAAATCAGGAGCTAAGAGAATACAAGTGCCTAACGGGAGGTCAAGGTCAGTGGTTCCACTCTGGGCCGCCCATCAGAAACCATTAAAAAGCCACCAGAGTGAAATGGGTTACGGACTCTTCCCCAACAGAAGGTTCAAAGATGACTACCTTAGGTTTGATTGATCTGAATAGTTAGAGGACAACATGGTTCCTCACGTTGTATACCTAAAGGAAACCATTAAGATGGCAAACACTGTAGATTTGTATATTTATTGCCATAATTTTATGGTAGACTCCTTCTAGCAAAATTTTTATATTATGACAATCTAGACATAGATTACATTTCTCCTTCATGCGAAGGTGCCACATGAGCTGCAGCAGCCCTTCCCCAGAGATCTACTCAGTCCAAAGAAGGCCATGGGGCACATGGCTGGATGCCAGCTCAAGTCAAGTGACTTGCCTCCTACACCTGGCTCCACTGGACAGTTTTCTTCACCCTTCTAGGTCTGAGGGTCCTCATCAGCTAAATGAAATTTGGTACTAGATGATCTTTCAGTTATTTGAATATACTACGCACTTTCCCACCTCGGATCTTTCACACATCCTGTTGCCTCTACCTGAAATGCTTGTCCTTCACTCATTACCAGGCTGACCCTCCAAATCCTTCAGGTGTCAGCATAAATACCAAATATTCTGGAAGACCTTCACTTCTACCATGGTTACGTCCCCTACTGAAAGCTTCTTCTATCATCCACCAACATAATTCACATCAGATTTTACCATAATTATTTATTTTGGTGTTCGTCTTTCCCACTAGACTTTAAACACTGCCAGGAAGGAAAACATCTCTTTTGTTCAGGGTTATCTCTTCACTACCAAGCACACAGTTAGATGAAGACATGAATGATATCAAAATGGAAACCACCAAGTCTCATTTTTAAGGATTTTTTTCGAGATCTAGTATACCTCTTCATTTAAATTTAGCAAAATAAGTCAAATTCACTAGTCTCCTGCTTTAGAAAATCAATTCTTGAATCCTGATTTCTTATCTAGATGTTTTCTTCTAAAAGTAAAGTGCTCTACAGGTTCAAATACATTCCTGTAAAGTTGTATATGTTTTGAGTATGTGAAAATTGTTTTCTATTTTAATTATACTCAGCAACTTAGAAAAGGTTTAGAAAAATGCCTACCATGCAATATATGTTGGATATGACTTTTATTATCCTTAGCTCTCTATTCACGGGCAGGGACTGGGAGGAAGCTGCTGCTGTAAGGTACAGAGTACATGCGGGCTCTCCAGCGCAGTCCGAGGCAATTGATAAAAATTGAAATGGCAACATTTCTTTGGGTCGGGGAGCCCAGAAGAGCCGAAGTCATTTAGAAGTCCCACGAGAATCGCTTGGGATCCTCCAAATTCTCTCACTTCGGTGTGGGCAGTGGCAGCACGGGAGAGGACAGAAGCCAGGATGGAAACACCAGTTAACACAGGGAGGGTGACAGGATGAGAAAACACCAGTACTCAAGAAGCAGAGATTGGAAATGCCAAGAGACAAAGATTATCAACGTCCCTGGTCAAATGTTTGCCAGCCTTTCCTTTTTAGGTGTCTTCAGAAGGACAGGATAGCAAGTGGCTCATGGTAGGAGGCATCCCAAGCCTGAAACCTTTACAATTGTCCTCCAGTTCTTTAACTGAACATGGAAAATCTCACTGGACAACACAGAAGCACTGAGCTGAGAGAAAAAAAAATTAAGTTTCTCCATCAATAAATAATTTGTTAGCCTACCGTTCTCATGTTATAGTTTTGTACCATTTCCTGCCATGAAATACCAGAAACTAAACTAAACCTAAAACTGTATAAAGCTTTACATCTGGGCATTTAGAGACTACTGATTCATCACTAAGTTGTCACAAGCGATGTATATATATTGGCCTCTCTCAAGAGGTCATTTACGAGAGGAAGACACTATCATTAACTTCACTTCCAACAGTTGGCCTATTATAATCTGGTTGTTCCTTTCACAAAACATCTGTGACATTGCTGGAACTTGTCATTAAGTCCCTTGGCAGCAGGCTCTACCTCTCATCTTTGCCGGGCACTGGCTTCTCACTGCCGTTTTCTCACCCAGCTCCACATGCTGTAACTGAGGACTGTGGCTGGGCTTGCATGTGTAATTAGAGTTGGGCCTCTTTGCCAGGCGGTTTCTCCCTTCTCTACTAATTAGTCCAGTTTTCCCTTTAAAGCATGTAAGAACTATCAGTTGAGTCAAATGAAAACTATAGGCTGGGTGATAGCAGTTTTTAAAACTGTGGATCATTTTCCATATTATATCATATGGTCATGACGATTACTCTGCACTTATGGGTAAACTCTTCAGTTACTCATTAGCTCAGTCCAGACACATCGAGGCTTGTCCTAGTTAACTAACCTTTTAAGCCATGTGACACGGGAAGAACAAATCCTTCTTCAACAGGTGTTAAACTAAATATCATACTAAGACCTTCCTTTCCTGGTGGCTTTTCTAGTAATTTTTCTCACAACACAACAATTCCAAAGACAAGGATTTGGAACAAAAAGTAATAAAATAATGGTATCTTGAATATCTCAAGAAGCTACAGTCATATTTTTTTTTTACATCTTTATTGGAGTACAATTGCTTTACAATGGTGTGTTACTTTCTGCTTTATAACAAAGTGAATCAGTTATACATATACATATGTTCCCATATCTCTTCCCTCTTGCGTCTCCCTCCCTCCCAACCTCCCTATCCCACCCCTCTAGGTGGTCACAAAGCACCGAGCTGATCTCCCTGTGCTGTGCGGCTGCTTCCCACTAGCTATCTATTTTACGTTTGGTAGTGTATATATGTCCATGCCTCTCTCTCGCTTTGTCACAGCTTACCCTTCCCCCTCCCCGTGTCCTCAAGTCCATTCTCTAGTAGGTCTGTGTCTTTATTCCTGTCTTACCCCTAGGTTCTTCATGACATTCTTTTTTCTTAAATTCCATATATATGTGTTAGCATACAGTATTTGTTTTTCTCTTTCTGACTTACTTCACTCTGTATGACAGACTCTAGGTCCATCCACCTCACTACAAATAACTCAATTTTGTTTCTTTTTATGGCTGAGTAATATTCCATTGTATATATGTGCCACATCTTCTTTACCCATTCATCTGATGATGGACACTTAGGTTGCTTCCATCTCCGGGCTATTGTAAATAGAGATGCAATGAACACTGTGGTGCATGACTCTTTTTGAATTATGGTTTTCTCAGGGTATATGCCCAGTAGTGGGATTGCTGGGTCGTATGGTAGTTCTAGTTGTAGTTTGTTAGGGAACTTCCATACTGTTCTCCATAGTGGCTCTATCAATCTACATTCCCACCAGCAGTGCAAAAGGGTTCCCTTTTCCCTTTTCTCCACACCCTCTCCAGCACTTATTGTTTATAGATTTTTTGATGATGCCCATTCTGACTGGTGTGAGATTATATCCCATTGTAGTTTTGATTTGCATTTCTCTAACTAATGATGTTGAGCATTCTTTCATGTGTTTGTTGGCAGTGTATATATCATTTAAAGCTTGTGTTTCCTTATTTATTTACATTTTGGATAACCTGTCCATTGGTGAAAGTTGGGTGTTAAAGTCCCCTACTATGAATGTGTTACTGTCGATTTCCCCCTTTATGGCTTTTAGCATTTGCCTTATGTATTGAGGTGCTCCTATGTTGGGTGCATAAATATTTACAATTGTTATATCTTCTTCTTGGATCGATCCCTTGATCATTATGTAGTGTCCTTCTTTGTCTCTTCTAATAGTCTTTATTTTAAAGTCTATTTTGTCTGATATGAGAATTGCTACTCCAGCTTTCTTTTGGTTTCCATTTGCATGGAATATCTTTTTCCATCCCCTTGCTTTCAGTCTGTATGTGTCTCTAGGTCTGAAGTAGGTCTCTTGTAGACAGCATATATATGGGTCTTGTTTTTGTATCCATTCAGCCAATCTGTGTCTTTTGGTGGGAGCATTTAGTCCATTTACATTTAAGGTAATTATCGATATGTATGTTCCTATTCCCATTTTCTTAAATGTTTTGGGTTCGTTATTGTAGGTCTTTTCCTTCTCTTGTGTTTCTTGCCTAGAGAAGTTCCTTTAGCATTTGTTGTAAAGCTGGTTTGGTGATGCTGAACTCTCTCAGCTTTTGCTTGTCTGTAAAGGTTTTAATTTCTCCATCAAATCTGAATGAGATCCTTGCTGGGTAGAGTAATCTTGGTTGCAGGCTTTGCTCCTTCATCACTTTACATATGTCCTGCCAGTCCCATCTGGCTTGCAGAATTTCTGCTGAAAGATCAGCTGTTAACCTTATGGGGAGTCCCTTGTGTGTTATATGTTGTTTTTCCCTTGCTGCTTTTAATATGTTTTCTTTGTATTTAATTTTTGACAGTTTGATTAATATGTGTCTTGCTGTATTTCTCCTTGGATTTATCCTGTATGGGACTCTCTGTGCTTCCTGGACTTGATTAACTGTTTCCTTTCCCATATTACGGAAGTTTTCAACTATAGTCTCTTCAAATATTTTCTCAGTCCCTTTCTTTTTCTCTTCCTCTTCTGGAACCCCTATAATTCGAATGTTGGTGCGTTTAATGTTGTTAAAACAGTCTAGAGGTCTCTGAGACTGTCCTCAGTTCTTTTCATTCTTTTTTCTTTATTCTGCTCTGCAGTAGTTATTTCCACTATTTTATCTTCCAGGTCACTTATCTGTTCTTCTGCCTCAGTTATTCTGCTATTGATTCCATCTACAGTATTTTTAATTTCATTTATTGTGTTGTCCATCATTGCTTGTTTCATCTTTAGTTCTTCTAGGTCCTTATTAAAAGTTTCTTGCATTTTGTCTACGCTATTTCCAAGATTTTGGATCATCTTTACTATCATTATTCTGAATTCTTTTTCAGGTAGACTGCCTATTTCCTCTTCATTTGTTAGGTCTGGTGGGTTTTTATCTTGCTCCTTCATCTGCTGTGTGTTTTTCTGTCTTCTCATTTTGCTTATCTTACTGTGTTTGGGGTCTCCTTTTTGGAGGCTGCAGGTTCGTAGTTCCCGTTGTTTTTGGTGTCTGTCCCCAGTGGCTAAGGCTGGTTCAGTGGGTTGTGTAGGCTTCCTGGTGGAGGGGACTAGTGCCTGTGTTCTGGTGGATGAGGCTGGATCTTGTCTTTCTGGTGGGCAGGTCCACGTCTGGTGGTGTGTTTTGGGGTGTCTGTGGACTTATTATGATTTTGGGCAGCCTCTCTGCTAATGGGTGGGGTTGTGTTCCTGTCTTGCTAGTTGTTTGGCATAAGATGTCCAACACTGTAGCTTGCTGGTCGTTGAGTGAAGCTGGGTGCTGGTGTTGAGATGGAGATCTCTGGGAGATTTTCTCCGTTTGATATTATGTGGAGCTGGGAGGTCTCTTGTGGACCAGTGTCCTGAAGTTGGCTGTCCCACCTCAGAGGCACAGCACTAACTCCTGGCTGCAGCACCAAGAGCCTTTCATGCACATGGCTCAGAAGAAAAGGGAGAAAATGTAGAAAGAAAGAATTAGTAGAAAGAAAGAAAGAAAGAAAGAAAGAAAGAAAGGAAGGAAGGAAGGAAGGAAGGAGAGAGGGAGGGAGGGAGGGAGGAGGGAAGGAAGGAAAAAAAGAAAGAAGATAAAGTAAAATAAAATAAAGTAAGATAAAATATAATAAAGTTATTAAAATAAAAAAATAATTAGTAAGAGAAAAAACAAAAAAACGGACGGATAGAACCCTAGGACCAATGGCGGAAGCAAAGCTATACAGACAAAATCTCACACAGAAGCATACACATACACACTCACAAAAAGAGGCAAAGGGGAAAAAATCATAGATCTTGCTCTCGAAGCCCACCTCCTCAATTTGGGATGACTCGTTGTCTATTCAGGTATTCCACAGATGCAGGTACATCAAGTTGATTGTGGAGATTTAATCCGTTGTTTCTGAGGCTGCTGGGGGAGATTTCCCTTTCTCTTCTTTGTTCTCACAGCTCCCAGGGGCTCAGCTTTGGATTTGGCCCCGCCTCTGCGTGTAGGTCGCCGGAGGGCGTCTGTTCTTCGCTCAGACAGGACGGGGTTAAAGGAGCCGCTGATTCGGGGTCTCTGGCGCACTCAGGCCGGGGGGAGAGGGAGGGGCACGGAGTGCGGGGCGGGCCTGCGGCGGCAGAGGCCGGCGTGATGTTGCACCAGCCTGAGGCGCCCCGTGCATTCCCCCGGGGAAGTTGTCCCTGGATCCTGGGACCCTGGCAGTGGCGGGCTGCACAGGCTCCCCGGAAGGGGGCTGTGGATAGTGACCTGTGCTCGCACACAGGCTTCTTGGTGGCGGCAGCAGCAGCCTTAGCGTCTCATGCCCGTCTCTGGGGTTCGCGCTTTTAGCTGCGGCTCGCGCCCGTCTCTGGAGCTCCTTTAAGCAGCACTCTTAATCCCCTCTCCTCGCGCACCAGGAAACAAAGAGGGAAGAAAAAGTCTCTTGCCTCTTCGGCAGCTCCAGACTTTTCCCCGGACTCCCTCCTGTTCAGCCGTGGCGCACTAGCCCCCTGCAGGCTGTGTTCACGCCGCCAACCCCCGTCCTCTCCCTGCGCTGCGACCGAAGCCCGAGCCTCAGCTCCCAGCCCCACCCGCCCCGGCGGGTGTGCAGACAAGCCTCTCGGGCTGGTGAGTGCCGGTCGGCGCCGACCCTCTGTGCGGGAATCTCCCCGCTTTGCCCTCCGCACCCCTGTGGCTGCGCTCTCCTCCTCGGCCCCGAAGCTCCCCCCTCCGCCTCCTGCAGTCTCCACCCGCGAAGGGGCTTCCTAGTGTCTGGACACTTTTCCTCCTTCACGGCTCCCTCCCACTGGTGCAGGTGCCGTCCCTATTCTTTTGTCTCTGTTTTTTCTTTTCTTCTTTTGCCCTACCCAGGTACGAGGGGACTTTCTTGCCTTTGGGGAGGTCTGAGGTCTTTTGCCAGCGTTCAGTAGGTGTTCTGTAGGGGTTGTTCCACGTGTAGATGTATTTCTGGTGTATCTGTGGGGGGGAAGGTGATCTCCGCGTCTTACTCTTCCGCCATCTTCCCCTTGTCCTAGAGTCGTATTTTGCAAATGTATCACTGGTCCATTTTTCCAACAGGGTGACAAGAGAATTAGAAACTTTCTGGCAGTAGCATAGGTTGTTCCAACACTTCCAACACATCGAGTCTGTAGGTTACCCTAGCACGAGGACTAGTAGCTTCCAGATGTTAACTATGGGGCATGTGGTATATACTCTTACTTCCTTCTCCAGGAGTTCTCAAAAACTGGTCCAGGGACTGGCAATGTCAGCATTACCTTGGGAATTTGTTAGCTGGGCAACTTCTTGGGACTCACCCAAGACACAGTGAATCAGAAACTCTGGGGGCACAAGACAGCAATCCAAGTCTTAAGGAACTCTCTGGGTGATTCTGGGGCATCTCCCTCAGATGGAGCTCCACTGCCAATCATACGGCCAAGCAGATACGGGCAAAGCCAGTCTGTACAGATTTTGGTGGAATCCTCAAAGCTCATCCTGTTACTATGCATCTTACATCACAGAAAACAGAGTGTTAGGATCATTGTTAGCCCTACGAAGAAAAGGAAGAAGGAAAAAATGTACCAATTTCCTGGTAAATTTCCCCAATGGTTTTAACAATCTTTACCATATGCAAAGCATAATGTTCTCAAAGATTAAATACCACTCTTGGGACTTAAAGAAAAGAGGAATAGAAGACCATACTTGGGGAAAGAAATTTCTCTCCTTCCTGCTATGAAGAAATATAACACTTATTAGGTCATTCCACAATCTAGTGCACTGGTTTCTAAGACAAAGAAAACTTTTAAGACAGAATGGCCAAGATGAATCAGAATACCTTCTGTAGTGACTTTTCCGGTGCTGCTGACACACAACTTCTCCGAAGAACTTTTTCCTAAAGAGAGTAACCTAATTACTCAAGTTCTCTTTACTGCAGTGACAAAGGAAGGGGGAGGGGAGTTCAGGTGAAAGTGTCTTGAAATCAGAGCCCCAGACCTACGCACATTCTTCACATTTGTGGCATTCTTGAGGCCACTGGACCACCCCTAATGACAGAGAAAAGACGACTAACTGGAGGCAGCACAAACAGCAATTATTAAAGCCATTTCCAAGTGGGTAACTCATGAAAACACATTTCTTTATAGCCATTAAGTGGCAGTAAGGATAAGGGAGGGCGTGCCAGCTAATGTAAGAGTGTGAACTGAGCAAGCGCCTTCCTGAACTTATCAGCAGGAGAAGGCTTTGAGGGGATGGAGATGCCTGGGCGCTGAGGTCATCTCAGCTCTAGCAGCTACCCCACCACTTCCCAGTGCTGTCAAAATCCAATTGTTTGTTTGGATTAGCTCTGCCAATTTACAATAGATGCTTCAAGGAAATCAAAATAATTTATTGTGCTAAGTGAAATTTTAGGACCAGGACCAGCCAGGTAGTTTAACCTGGAGGCGCAGCCACTTCGTTCATTAGCACTGACCTTGGTCAATTTATTAAATCCCTCGTTCCAGCGACCCCATGAGTCTAGTGGGAATATTATTGTCATCTCGTTACTGGATGACTCCCGAGAGAAATGTATGAAAAGAGCTGGGCATTCTACAATATTCTAGGTATTCTTATTTTTATTTTGAAGAACCAATTAGAAGTGGTCCATATTCCAAGTCTCTGTCACTGAAACTGAATGGGAAATTACTGAGCCAGTGGCAGTCATACTGTTGTGCGTGACGTAGACCATTAAAAGGAGATCAAATGTTTCTTTGAACAGCAGAGCTTTTCTTCATTCAGAGTGAGTGTCTGTGTGCACGCATGTGCACGTGCACACACACGTAAGAAAGAGTAATTTAAGACAACTGAAAGGCTGATTGTCAACAGTGCCTAGGAGTCTGAGAAGTTTGGGATAAGCGAGAGTGACGTAAACACCATTAAGCCCTGATTCTTTTGGAATAAATATTCTAGAGCTGATCTGGCAATCCAAGCCTTCAAATGAGGAAGTCGCTACACCAGCAGGGTAGATGCCATAGTTTCGGCCTTCAAGGTGGCCCTACATTCACTATCTGCCTACCAATGGCATTTCTTTGAGCTACCTCTGAACCCCTCCCTAGGTAGCACCAGTCCTTCAGGCGCAGCCAGATGGGGTTGCTGTGCCACGGCCCAAGGGCAGGACAATTCAAATTCATTATGTCAGATCAAGGGAAGAATTCCGAACACTGGGCCCTCCACCAAGAATGCAGCATCCTGACCCTCCTACTTCAAGCCCTGAGAAGTTTTCAGCAAAAATAACCCTAGCTAAGCATAACTCCTGGGGAACATAAAGATAATCTCAGTGAGGTCACAAGGAGCTAAAAAAAAAAAAAAAAGTCTTTAGAGATCAAAGAGTTACACTAAGAAAGGGTCAGAAAATTCAGGATGTAACGATTTATCTTATACGCTTCTGCTCTTTCTGAGCCTCAGATGGGTCTGCGATGCTGGGATACTGGGATGAGGCTACCTGTCCCACAGGTAAAGCCTTATGTTGAATCAATTCCTATTACTTCCACGCTGAAAAGAAACCTCATTTTACCTTTTCAAATAAATGAGTAGTATGCAGCTAAATAACATTCAAAACAGAGAAAGTCATCATTGTGACAGACTTGTAAAAGGCACTTGCAGGAAATTGCACAGAATAAGCAGGGTAAATATTACTGAAGTGAACTGGACGCTTCGTGTAACAACCGCCTGAAACGCCAACTTTCTTTCAAATTTCACTTTTCCTCCTTTCTCTTTTTTGCCAGATGAATGTACTTCCAGCTGGACCAAGGAGAAGCAATGGTGTCAAACAACGACTTGTTAAGAAATACACACCTGTCATAAATGCAAGATTCTCTCAGGGGATATATTGAATTGCGTTCCCTGCTTCCTATGAAAAGGTGCAATGAAAAAATGAATTAACTATCAACTACCAGATGTTTCTAGCATCTCTATTAGTCTGAGAAAGATGAAACAATTGCTGCATTGTACAGATGTATAACTCACATAAACATAAGTATTTAGGATGTGGGAAGAAGGCTCAGCTAAATGCGTCTTGAGAGTAATTGATCTTTTCTCTTTGGCAATGCTTCATAATAACAGGAAGAAATCTCTTCTCCTTGAATTGACACGTCTTCTACCAACACAAAGAATAGATGGGCATTTTTCTAAGGGCACAATCATACAGATATGCACTTTTAGTTTGACTTTGCTTCACTGCATCAATTATAATTAACGTGAATTTGCTGGTGATTTTCATACATGTACATTTCATGATTTGAAAGCTGGCTAGTTCCAGAAAGTTCCAAGTACTGTAAATCCCATTCTCTAAATAACAAGAACGGATTCTAGTGAGGACAGACATTGTGATCAATGGTGCGGGAAGCACAGAGCTGCGTGCTCTGTAAAAATAGTAAAGGAGAATATATACAAAATGTTTGAGTTCCTTTTGACTTCACCACCATCGGTTCAATGTTCAAGTATGTGGCACAGTCAATGTGTCATTTAAGGGAAGGGACAGAAGTATATCATGACAACAGCCTCGATGTCTGCCTCTGGCTCCACATTACTGTGTCTCCCAGTTGACTGGGCTTTGAATTCAGTCCGCTGCCATCTCAGTTCCAAAGGAGAACCATAAAACGGAAAGCAGAAGGGGAACACCATTTTGTGTCACATAGTACACGACTCACAAACAGGACTCACTCACACTTGGCTCACATGCCAAAGCTGATGGATTTTCCCTAGTGGCTGCACAGGCCCTTTCTAAAGGATTCTGAGATCATATCTGGGCAGAAAGACGGTTGGAGTCTCTTAGCAACATCTGACAGTACTCCAGAAAGACAGGGTGTCAGCTCTCGGGCAGGAATTTTCCAGCCTGGAGCCTGGTAGCAGTTAAGGCAGTGGGCTTTCTGATCAGCCAGACCTTGGTTCAAAACCACAGCTCCACTACTTACAAGCTCAGACATTCTAGGAAATTTACTTCACCTCCCTTAGATTATTATCCCTACTTGAGAAAATAGGAAACAATGAAAATTACCCGAAAAGGCCACTGTAAAGATTAAATGACATAATGTATGTAAAGGTTCACCCATTTCATGCCATAGAGTAAGAGCTACAAGAATGACAGCTGTGGCTATGACAGTAGTGGCTGTGCTAACAGCAGTAGTAGCAGCAGTAACAGTCTAGTAGTAATGGTAAGAGTAGGAGTAGCCGTAACATTACTTAGTAGTTTAAAGGCTCAAATGTGAAACATTTCCGTTATGGATCAGAGATGAAAACTAATATCAAAGGGGAGAGAGGGAATGGGAGGGAGGGAGGGAGGGAGGGAAGGAGAGGGGGAGAGAAAGATTGAGAGAGAGAGACTGAGAGACTGAGATTGAAAGAGAGGTGTTCTGACTAGCCAAGTAAACTGGAACCTGAAATCATCTCTGGAGATCATACCGACGGTCATCATCCTTCTACTGAAGTGACCCCCTCAGCCCCAGTGAGGTTTACCCTTCTCTCTTGGCTGTTCTCATAGTGTGACATGTGCCATATCTACTAGACTAAAACTGTGTCAGTACCTCTGAGGTGAAGGTTATGGTTTGAACTCTCTGAGTAAAGTGAGTATAAACCAAGGAAGAAGTGAAGCAATGACTGGTGGTCAGGTGCTACTGAAAATCTTGAAAACATAGAGAAAACAGAAATGGAGGGAAAAGCCACCATCCCTTGAACTAATCCTTCATCCCACTGGTGCCAGTTCTTAGGACTCTGCTTTCTGAGTGGCACCCAGAGGTGAGTTATCAGGTGGCTTGGAGAGTTGAGAGCATCTGTGGATGAGTAAGAAAGAAGGAAACTGGTGAGTAGTTGAATGCTGAGAACACAGGTGGTGAGTATGTTCCCTCTGGATACTGGAGCTACTAACTGTAGCAGGGTGGGTTTGAGAGGATCAAAGAGGTGTTTCACAAAGGCAGCATGTTCCAGTAAATTTGTTAGAGAAATAATGGCCACCCTCCAGACAAATAGTGAAAAAAGGAATATTCAGAGGGAAGAGTTCAAAAGAATTTTAAAGAGCAGTGTTGGTAGAATAATAAAGAAATAGTAGCTATAGATCATAGACTTTTATTCCTGGAATAAGCCTTTGAGATCATTTAATCTAATCCCATTACTTATAAATGAAGAAATACACACCTTATGAATAACAGACCTGTGGAAATAACCTATTAAAACCCCGAGTTACGGACGCTGGTGGGGAATCCTGACACCCAAGGAGATGGGAAGAACCCCCAAGTGAACCGGATCTTGGTTTATGAGCCAGGGGTTGGGCCAAAGCTCCTGCGGTGGGAGCTCCAAGTCCAAACCACTGGACAAACAGAGAACCTCAGACCCCAGAGAATATTCATTGCAGTGAGGTCTCCCGGAGGTCCTCATCTCAGCACCAAGACCCAGCTCTACCCAATAGCCTACAAACTCCAGTGTCGGAAGCCTCAGGCCAAACAACCAAAACAGGAACACAATCCCACTGGTAAAAAAAGGAACAAAAAAATGAGATGGTAAAAACATATGTCACAGATGAAGGAGCAAGGTAAAAACCTACAAGACCAAATAAATGAAGAGGAAATAGGCAATCTACCTGAAAAAGAATTCAGAGTAATAATAGTAAAGATGATCCAGAATCTTGGGAATAGAATGGAGGCATGGACTGAGAAAATACAAGAAATGTTTAACAAAGATCTAGAAGAACTAAAGAACAAACAAACAGAGATGAACAACACAATAACTGAAATGAAAAATACACTAGAAGGAATCAATGACAGAATAACTGAGGCAGAAGAACGAATAAGTGAGGTGGAAGACAAAATGGTGGAAATAACTACTGAGGAGCAGAATAAAGAAAAAAGAATGAAAAGAATCGAAGACAATCTCAGAGACCTCTGGGACAACACGAAATGCACCAACATTTGAATTATAGGGGTCCCAGAAGAAGAAGAGAAAAAGAAAGGGTCGGAGAAAATATTTGAAGAGATTATAGTGGAAAAGTTCCCTAACATGGGAAAGGAAATAGTCACCCAAGTCCAGGAAGCACAGAGAGACCCATACAGGATGAATCCTAGGAGAAGCACATCAAGACACATATTAATCAAACTAACAAAAATTAAATTCAAAGAAAAAAAATTAAAAGCAGCAAGGGAAGAACAAAAAACAACATACAAAGGAATCCCCATAAGGTTATCAGTTGATTTTTCAGCAGAAACTCTACAGGCCAGAGGGAGTGGCAGGATATACTTTAAGTGATGAAAGCGAAAAACCTACAACCAAGATTACTCTACCCAGCGAGGATCTCATTCAGATTCGAAGGAGAAATCAAAAGCTTCTCAGACAAGCAAAAGCTAAGAGAATTCAGCACCACCAAACCAGCTTTACAATAAATGCTAAAGAAACTTCTCTAGGCAGGAAACACAAGAGAAGAAAAAGACCCACAAAAACCAACCCAAAACAATTACGAAAATGGTAATAGGGACATACATATCAATAATAACCTTGAATATAAATGGATTAAATGCCCCAACCAAAAGACACAGACTGGCTGAATGGATACAAAAACAACACCCATATATATACTGTCTACAAGAGACCCACTTCAGACCTAGGGACACATACAAACTGAAAGTGAGGGGATGGAAAAAGATATTCCATGCAAATGGAAATCACAAGAAAGCTGGAGTAGCAATTCTCATATCAGATAAAGTAGACTTTAAAATAAAGAATGTTACAAGAGACAAGGAAAGACACTACATAGTGATCAAGGGATCAATACAAGAAGAAGATATAACAACTATAAATGTTTATGCACCCCAAGTAGGAGTACCTCAATATAGAAGGCAGATGCTAACAACCATGAAAGGGGAAATCGACAGTAACACAATAAGAGTAGGTGACTGTAACACCCCACTTACATCAATGGACAGATCATCATCATCCAAACAGAAAATAAGGAAACACAAACTTTAAGTGACACAACAGACCAGAGAGATTTAATTGATATTTACAGAACATTCCACCCGAAAGGGGCAGAATACACTTTCTTCTCAAGTGCACACGGAACATTCTCCAGGATAGATCACATCTTGGGTCACAAATCAAGTCTCAGAAAATTTAAGAAAATTGAAATCGTATCAAGCATCTTTTCTGCCCACAACACTATGAGACTGGAAATCAATTACAGGGAAAAAAAACAGTAAAAAACACAAATACATAGAGGCTAAACAGTGCACTACTAAATAACCAAGAGATCACTGAAGAAATCAAAGAAGAAACTAAAAACATGCATGGAAACAAATGACAACGAAAACACAATGACCCAAAACCTATGGGACGCAGCAAAAGCAGTTCTAAGATGGAAGTTTTTAGCAATTCAATCTCACCTCAAGAAACAAGAAAAATCTCAAATAAACAATCTAACCCTATACCTAAAGCAACTAGAGAAAGAACAAAGAAAACCCAAAGTCAGTAGAGGAAAGAAATCATAAAGATCAGAGAAGAAATAAATGAAATAGAAATGAAGAAAACAATAGCAAAGATCAATAAAACCAAAAGCTGGTTCTTTGAGAAGATGAACAAAATTGATAAAACTTTAGCCAGACTCATCAAGGAAAAGATGGAGAGGATTCAAATCAATAAAATTAGGAATGAAAAAGGAGAAGTTACAACAGACACCACAGAAATACAAAGGATTATAAGAGACTACTACAAACAACTCTGTGGCAGTAAAATGGACAACCACGAAGAAATGCACGAATTCTTGGAAAGGTACAATTTTCCAAGACTGAACCAGTAAGAATTAGAAAATATAAAGAGACCAATCACAAGTAATGAAATTGAAACTGTGATTAAAAATCTTCCAACAAACAAAAGTCCAGGATCAGATGTCTTCACAGGTGAATTCTATCAAATATTTAGAGAAGAGCTAACACCGATCCTTCTCAAACTCTCCCAAAAAATTGCAGAGGAACACTCCCAAATTCATTCTACGAAGCCACCATCACCCTGATATGAAAACCAGAAAAAGATACTACAAAAAGGAAATTATAGACCAATATCACTGATGAACATAGATGCAAAAATCCTCAACAAAATACAAAGAAAACAGAATCCAACAACATATTAAAAGGATCATACACCATGATCAAGTGGGATTTATCCCAGGGATGCAAGGATTCTTCAATATACGCAAATCAATCAATGTGATACACCATATTAACAAATTAGGGAATAAAAACCATATGATCATCTCAATAGATGCAGAAAAAGCTTTTGACAAAATTCAACACCTATTTATGATGAAAACTCTCCAGAACATGGGCATAGAGGGAAGCTACCTCAACATAATAAAGGCCATATATGACAAACTCAGAGCAAACATCGTACGCAGTGGTGAAAATTGAAAGCACTTCCACTAAGATCAGTAACAAGACAAAGATGTCCATTCTCGCCACTATTATTCAACATATTTTTGGAAGTCCTGGCCACAGCAGTCAGAGAAGAAAAATAAAAGGAATATAAATTGGAAAAGAAGAAGTAAAACTGTCACTGTTTTTAGATGACATGATACTATACCATAAAAAAATCCTAAAGATGCCGCCAAAAACTACTAGAACTAATCAATGAATTTGGTAAGGTTGCAGGATACAAAATTAATGCACAGAAATCTCTGGCATTCCTATACAACAAAAATGAAAAAACAGAAAGAGGAATTAAGGAAACAATCCCACTTACCATTGCAACAAAAAGAATAAAATACCTAGGAATAAACCTGCCTAAGGAGGCAAAAGACTTGTACTCAGAAAACTACAAAACACTGATGAAAGAAATCAAAGATGACATAAACAGATGGAGAAACATACCATGTTCTTGGACTTGAAGAATCAATACTGTGAAACTGACTATACTACCCAAAGCAATCTACAGATTCAATGCAATACCTATCAAAGTAACAATGGCATTCTTCACAGAATTAGAACAAAAAATTTTACAATTCGTATGGAAACACAAAAGACCCCGAATAGCCAAAGCAATCTTGAGAAAGAAAAACGGAGCTGGAGGAATCAGGATCCCTGACTTCAAACTATACTACAAAACTACAGTAATCAAGAAAGTATGGTACTGGCACAAAAACAGAAATATAGAACAATGGTACAAGATAGAACGCCCAGAGATAAACTCATGCACATATGGTCACCTTATTTTTGATTAAGGAGGCAAGAACATACAATGGAGAAAAGATGGCCTTTTCAATAAGTGGTGCTGGAAAAACTGGACAGCTACATGTAAAAGAATAAAATTAGAACATTCCATAACACCATACACAAAAATAAACTCCAAATGGATTAAAGACCTAAATCTAAGACCAGAAACTATAAAACTCTTACAGGAAAACAGGAAAAGCACTCTTTGACATAAACCACAGCAAGATCTTTTTTGACCCACCTCCTAGAATAATGGAAAAAGAAACAAAAATAAACAAATGGGACTTAATGAAACTTCAAAGCTTTTGTACAGCAAAGGAAACCATAAACAAGACGAAAAGACAACCCTCAGAATGGGAGAAAATATTTGCAAATGGAACAACGGACAAAGGATTAATCACCAAAATATACAAACAGCTCATGGAGCTCAGCATCAAAAAAACAAACAATTGAATTAAAAAATGGGTGGAAGACCTAAATAGACATTTCACCAAAGAAGACATACAGATGGTCAAGAGGCACATGAAAAGCTGCTCAACATCACTAATCATTAGAGAAATGCAAATCAAAACTACAATGAGGTATCACCTCACACTGGTCAGAATGGCCATTATCAAAAAATCTGAAAACAATAAATGCTGGAAAGGGTGTGGTGAAAAAGGAACCCTCCTGCACTGTTGGTTGGAATGTAAATTGATACAGCCACTATGGAGAACAGTATGGAGGTTCCTTAAAAAACTAAAAATAGAACTACCATACGACCCAGCAATACCACTACTGGGCATATACCCTGAGAAAACCATCATTCAAAAAGAGACATGTAACACAATGTTCACTGCAGCTCTACTTACAATAGCCAGGACATGGAAGCAACCTAAATGTCTACTGACAGATGAATGGATAAAGAAGATGTGGCACAGATATACAATGGAGTATTATTCAGCCAAAAAAGAAGTGAAATTGAGTTATTTGTAGTGAGGTGGATGGACCCAGAGTCTGTCAGAGTGAAGAAAGTCAGAAAGAGAAAAGCAAATACCATATGCTAACACATATATATGGAATCTAAAAAAAAAAAAAATGGTTCTGATGAACCTAGTGGCAGGACAGGAATAAAGACGTAGACATAGAGAGTGGACTTGAGGACACGTGGTGGGGAGGGGGAAGCTGGGGCAAAGTGAGAGTAGCATCGACATATATACAGTACTGAACGTAAAACAGATAGCTAGTGGGAAGCAGCAGCATAGCACAGGGAGATCAGCTCGGTGCTTTGGTATGACCTAGAGGGGTGGGATGGGGAGGGTGGGAGGGACGCTCAGGGGGGAGGGGATGTGGAGATGTATGTGTGCATGTGGCTGATTCACTTTGTTGTACGACAGAGACTAACACAGTACTGTGAAGCAATTATACTCCAATAAAGATCTATTAAAAAAAAAACACGAGTGGGCTTCCCTGGTGGCGCAGTGGTTGAGGGTCCGCCTGCCGGTGCAGGGGACGCGGCTTCGTGCCCCGGTCTGGGAGGATCCCGCGTGCTGCGGAGCGGCTGGGCCCGTGAGCCACGGCCGCTGAGCCTGCGCGTCCGGAGCCTGTGCTCCGCAACGGGAGGGGCCACAGCAGTGAGAGGCCCGCGTACCGCAAAAAAAAAAAAAAAAAAAAAAAAAAAAACACGAGTTATTGTACTAGAAAGAGGAAAAGAGTATAGAAATGGAGATGCAGACTTAGGAGTCATCTAGGTACATGCAGTAATTGAAATCATGTATGATGATACAGTTCACCCTAGCAGAGGGAAGAGATGCATTTCAGCTTCCAAGCAAAGCACGTAGAGAGTGACACACCCATACTGAAATAGCCAAATGGGAAACACCCAAACAAAGAAAACTCTATGGTCCAAACCATGTGACTCAGAGGGAGCTGGACAGTTATAGTTCATAATTTTTTGGCATATCAGTTGAACTTTATTTTTTACTCTTGGGATGATTCTGCTTCTCAAAGACTGTTAAGGAAATAAAGGCAGATTCAAACTTTACACAGTGTGATACTGTTTGGCTAACAACTGTAAATATGTAAAGGAAAAAGAATATAAGAAAGACCTTTTGTCTGTTGGTAAGCACTGAAAATATTTAGATGGAAGGTGAATCAAATACATATGATTATAGTACAGAATGCAAAATAATTCATCATTCTTGAAAGCAAATGTATGAGTTAAAATAGTTTCAATATTAAATAATATGGCTCTACAATCTCAGACAATTCCAACAAAAATCATGAACTGCATAAACACAGGGGAGGGGAGAATAAAAGCAACTAATAACCTCATCTTACATGGGATACAAATAATTATATTTCCTTTGTGAAACTGACAATTAGAGATATACAGGCTGTATTTTTTTAATTTAATGGTAACCATTATAATGAAAATACATTCAGTGTTTCCAGAGGAAAACAGCCCAGGAATTAACTAATAATAGTTATATACTATTTACTATATACCAGGTACATTCAAGGTATTTATTTATATGGCCCCCAGAATAACCCTGTGAAATGGGTACTATTTTTATCCCCACTTTACAAATTTTACAAATGAGGACATTTAGGTACAAAGAATTTAAGAGCTACTGATTCTTTTTTTTTTTTTTTTCCAAGAGCTACTGATTCTTGAAAAGTTGAAATGAGATCCATGCTCAGGAAAGCATATGCTTGAGCTAATGGTCTTAACTCATATGCAACACATGCATCAAAAGATGGAAACCAATAGGGACAACAGAAAAATATTTTTAAATGTAAACCAAGATGTTAGAAGATCAAATACATTAGCATAAATATAAACACAAACTTGTTAAACTAATTTTTTAAATATTTAAGTATTTAATATTTAAATAAGGCTTATTAAAAACCTGACAAAGAAAGATTAAAGAGAAAATTATAGCCTAAATCATTCTTAAATCCATAAGCAAAAATCAACATTGAATAGAAGCAAATCAAGACAGTGAATTAAAACAACTGCTGTGTATTATTAGAATGGCACATCTTAGAAACATGGGATTTATCTAAGATTTACTGCTAGGAATTTTATTATTTTGATTGAACACTTAAATATGTCAGAGAAGAAAAACGTTATTTCAAGTACATCTCAGAGGAGTATTTTGTTAAATACAATACTTGTTGCCAATTTCTTAAAATTCTAGAATCCAGAAATATGGCTATTTCCATATCATAATAATTAATGTCTCTATTAGGAAAACAGTATCACAGTTGAATGTCAGCACAAATGCATTCTCACAGAAATCAAGAGCAACTCAGGATGCCCAATATCACCACATTTCCTGAAATTGTCCTAGAAGTTGTAGCCAACGTACTAAGACATGAAAGAAAACATTTATAGTTATTCCCATAGAAAGGGAAAACTCTTACTTTGTGACTGATTTTTATCTATGTAGAAAATTTAAAAAACAAAACAAAGCTAGTACTGGTATAAGTAACAGTAAAGTACCTCAAAATAAAAATATAGAAATATAAAATATTCTTCTATATACCTCTAGTAATAATATAATGACATAAATATTATAGTCACAATATGAGGAAAAAACCCTAGATTTAATCTAGGATTAACAGGGAATGTAAAGAAATTGTTACATCTATTGTGAGACTTAAGATTCAAACACTTGAAAAGGCATTCCATTTTCCTGGATGGAAAGTCTAATGAGTAAGATGTCAACAATTCTTCCCACATAGTAAGATTAACCTAATTCCAACTACAATTCCATCAGTGCATTTGAAGAGTCTTTAAAAAGTTATTCAAAATTATATCAAGAAGATTAAAGGGATATCATGTAAAAATAAAATTTTGAAAGAGAAGATAAAGTGTGAGAAAGTATGATCTACCAAATATTAAATTATATGCATGCAAATTTGATACATGAGAATTTACTAGATATTATATAGTTACATTTATTGTATATTATTGCTTATTAATGATAAAAGGAGGCAAATTCACTAAACAGTACTGTGACAAAAGCACAGATTTTATCTTCATGACTATATATATTCCAAAGTAAATTTCAGAAGAATTAAAGATTTAAATATAGGAAACTTCCAGCTACAGTAGCACTGACGTGGTGCTACTACAAATGCATATAAATGCTGGATACAATAAAAAAAATTTTAGTACACAGCCGACCTTGAAAGAAGGAAAGGAAAGAAGGCAGAGAGGGAGGGAGGGAGGAAGGAAGGGGAAAAGAGAATAGAGAGAAGAAAATCCTCTCAAAAAAATAAATAGATAAAAAGGGAAAAAGAAGGACTCTCAAGCCAGAGTAGTAAATGAGTAAACTGACACCAAAGTGTCCCAAGAGGACATGGACCTTATTAAGACTGGGGTCTGTTCTGCTTTGGCATGTGGGTGGTCTGGGAATGAATTTATAGGAGGCTGTATTATGGATATACCAGTCCAACAAATTATATGAGCCCCCCTATTGAAAGTCACACAGTAAGTCCCAAGGAGGAGGAAAATAAATCCATAGACATAGGGAAACCACACAACACGAAAGACTACTAGAAAATTTTTAAAGCAGCCAGGGAGAGAAGACAGATTCCATATAAAAACAAACAAACACAGTTAGACTTCTAGCAGACTTCTCAACAGAAGTGGAAGATAATGGCTTAATATCATCAATGTGCTGAGGATAACTGTCAACCTAAAATTCCATACACAGAAAAAATATCATTCAAAGTGGTGGGAAAATAAAGGTATTTTTCAAACAAGATTGAGAGACTTTCCCATTCTCAGACCTTTAATAAAAGGATTGCCAAAGCTTAGTTATAACTCAGGAAAGAAAACTGACATGAGAGGCAAGAGTGAACAAACGGAAAAACGAGATAATGAATGTAAACAATCACTGCTTGTAACTGATAACAATGAACATTACAATAATGCTGACTAATGGGTATAGTAACAGTAAGTTGGAACTAAAAATCCAGACCACAACAACATCGATAGGGCAAAGAGAATAATCAAAGTGAAAGAGTTCGAAGGTCTCATACTGCCTGGAAAGAGGCTGACTGTAGAAAGTGACCGAGACCTTTCATAGAGTCACAGAGGCACAGTCATGAGCATTATTGGAATGAGAACACAGAAACCCATCTGGGCTGCAGACGGGCAGCAGGCTGGGACTGGGCTCCACATGAAGTACTAAACAGCTGGAACCCGAGAATTCCTATAATCAACTGGCACCCCAAATCTAGACAGAAAACTCAAAGCAGCCTGTGTGTTCACCCTGATTGCTGAGGATGCTTTCCATGCTGCCCTGTAGCAAGGGAGAGGTTCCATGCTGCCTTGTAGGAAGGGGCACATTCCCGCTACCAAACACAGGCACATACTGCAGGCTCAGCAGCACCATGGGCCCAAGACAGCTCTCTGTAGGATGGTGGATTGAAGGGAGACCTGCATCTTCCAGTCTCTTGCTTCAATTTCCCCTATAAAAGCCCCTTCTTTAAAGAGCCCCATATGCCAGAGTGGACTTTGCTCCAAATCCAGAGGCATAACATGGGATGACCCAGAAGAAATCCACCTGGCATAAAAGTCATATATGCTTTTTTAGTTTTAAGGCTAACATTAAATTAACAGAATGCAATAATGCCAACCAGCAGAGAAATATGGGGAGATAAAAACAACTCAAACAGAAAAGTGAGAAAAAATTGGAAAAAAGAAAATGAAAAATAAAAGGGCAGAAATAAATTTATATATCACAATAATCACAAAAATATAAAGAAATTAAATCTACTTGTAAAAGGATATTCTCCAATTGAGTAATACAACGAAACTAGTTTTGTGGTGTTTATAAGAGACATAACTCAAAGACAATCCACAGACTTGAAGAAAATCATTGCACATCATTTATCTGATAAAGGACTTGCATCCAGAACACACCATGAACTTTCAAAACTCAGTAATAAGAAAACAAACAGCCCAACAAGATAAAACTGTGCAGAAGATTTGAATAGACACTTCAAAAGTAAGATATACATATAGAAAAAAAAGAAAAACCACACACACACGAAAAGATACTCAACATTAGTCATTAAGGAAATACAAATTAAAATCATGAGATACAATCATATGCCTACTAAAATGACTAAAACTTTAAAAATTAACCATACTAGGTGTTGGAAAGAATTCAGAGGAACTGGAACTCTGAGACTGCAGGTGGGAGTATTAATTAGCACAACCACTTTGGAAAACATTTTGGCAATTCCTTAAAAACTTAATTATATACCTCCCATATACTCCAGTCATTCCAATAGAATACATACTCATAACAAATAGTTGCACATAAATTATCATACCAACTTGTAAGAGTCCAAAACTGGAATCAGCCTAAATGTCCATCAACAGGTGACTAGATTAAGAAAACTATGGTATATCTGTACAATGGAATACTACTGAGCAATCAAAAAGGAATGAGCTACTTATACATGCAACAATGTGGACCAACCCAAAATAATTACGCTGAAAAAAGCCAGACTACTAAAAGTATAATTCAAACTATAATTCAATTTACATAAAACTCTAGAAAATGCAAACTAACCTATAACAACAGAAAGGAGATTGGTGGTTGTCTGGGGATAGGAGATGGCAAGGGGCCGGAAGGAAAGGTTAAAAAGGGACACAAAGTAGCCTTGTGGGGGAGTTGATGGATATGTTATCTTGATTTTAATGATGGATTCACATGTGTATACATTTGCCAAAAGTTATGAGATTGTACATTTAAATATGTACAGTTCATTATATGTCAATTATACTTCAATAAAGCTGTTATTATAGAATGACATACAAAAGGTTAAAGTAAAAGAATGAAAAAAATATTTGAGGCACATTCCAAAAGAAAGCTGGTACACATTAAACAGAATAGATTTGAGAGCAAAAAAAGAAAATTTTAAAAAAAGGTTTTAAGGTGAAGAGGATCTTCATAAAATGGTAATTGAAAAAATTCACCAGGAATATGTGAAGATCCTGAACATGTGTGCATCTGACAGTGTGGGCTCAAAATATATAAAGCAAAAAGTGAAAGTAATATAAGGAGAAATGGTGAAAATGATACTCATAATAGTAAACTAAAATAACTCTCAGAACTCAAGTATAGGACTTGCCTTGTGGCACACTGGTTAAGAATCCACCTGCCAATGCAGGGGACAGGGGTTTGAGCCCTGATCCGGGAAGATCCCACATGCCGTGGAGTTACTAAGCCCACGAGCCACACCTACTGAAGCCTGCGTGCCTAGAGCCCGTGTTCTGCAACAAGAGAAGCCACTGAAATGAGAAGCCTGTGCACTGCAAGGAAGAGTAGCCCCCGCTCGCCACAACTAGAGAACGCCTGCGCACGCAACGAAGACCCAACACAGCCAAAAATCAAATAAATTTATAAAACAAACAAAAAAAGAAACCAAGTATATAGCAAGGACAAAGAAGATTTGAATGACACAATTAACAACCCTGAACTAAATGAATTAGAAAATTCCCTGCACTCCACAATATCAGAGAACTGCTTTTCACGTATTCATGGGACATTTATAAAAATGACCATATAATAGTTCACAAGGAAAATTTCAACACAAGGAGTATCATACAGCCCATGTTTTCTAATCGTAGTTACGATACAGCTATAAATTAATCTTTAAATGATAAAAAAATACAATATGAACTAAAAATCACACAGCTAATTTCCAATATCACACATCAACCTGGATATACATGTTTACCTCTACACCCTCCCCAGACTCCCCTAAAATTACAGTTGTAAAAGGGCCAGGGGCTTCCCTGGTGGCACAGTAGTTGAGAGTCCACCTGCTGATGCAGGGGACATGGGTTCGTGACCCGGTCAGGGAAGATCCCACATGCCGCGGAGCAGCTGGGCCTGTAAGCCATGGCCGCTGAGCCTGCGCGTCCGGAGCCTGTGCTCTGCAACGGGAGAGGCCACAACAGTGAGAGGCCCGCGTACCGCAAAAAAAAAAAAAAAAAAAAAGATCCAAAACTCACAAGAATAAAGAAGTGGGGAAAAAGCCTGTACCCAAACATTTGGAATCTGAAGCACAGATGGAATTTCAAATGGCAATGAGAAACCCCTAAAGCAAGCCAATTCGTACCACAGGACCCCGGGATCATTCAGGAATTGGAGTCACTGCATACCTTCAAAATTGGGTTACAGGCAATGCAGAAAATAGTACGATTAGTTGCATTTTAAAAAGCAGTTCAAGTCATGTATCTTTTCCTTAACCCAGGTGATCTGGACTACTCTCATTTTCATAAAAGTTTGCAGATATATTTTTGGGAGGTGATGGGTTGCAGGTGCTTTGGGTTTAGGGATGGTCAGGGGAAAAGAGGCAGTAGTGTATACAGGGAAATTAAGTGAAATTCCACTGTCTAATAAGTGATATCCTACTGAGCAGCTTCCAGCCAGCATTAAATCCCCTAAGACGGAGATAGAGCACTTCCCCCTGGGGAAACTCGTCTCAAAGAAAAGACTCACAGATCCTGAGATTTGGGGAGCAAAATAACTCATCCCAATGATTCCACATTGAAGCCCACTGCTCTGAAAGGCCCTCCTTCCCCAATACCCACACGGGAATCCAGAGCGACCAATTAGCTCCTTTTTTATAAGCTGGAAGCCAAGGATCCCTAGACCTTCCAGAAAGCTTCCAGCAGGAATGACAGATCAATACCAAAGAGGACCTGAAGAAAAGATAGGTAGTCAGGGAGGACACTTTAAAAAATTATATCATCCAAGAGATAAGAAAAGATATGGCATTCAGAAAGGAAAGACAGGGTGGTATTTTTAAAAAGAAAGACAGAAATATCAGACCTTACAAAGTAAAATCATGATAATAGGCATTAAAATGTATGAGAAGGATTAAAAGTTGAAGTTGATAATGCTGCCAAAGAGGTAAAACAAAAACTTAGGGAAACTAGAGAGAAAGATAAAAAAACCAGAGGGTAAGTTTAGGAGCTCTAAAATCCAACTTAGTAGAAATTTCAGAGAGAGCAGAGAATATTGTAGGGAGGAAAGTATGTAAGAAATAATACATAAATTTCCCAGAATTTAAGAAGTTTCCAGATTGAAAATTCCTGTCAAGTGTGTAACACAATGCAGTCTTTCATCAGGTTGAGCACCACTCTGCTTTATTATATGACTATGAAGTAGCATACCATGAACTAATTATATTCCCAGGAAAAGTACAAATGCAGTACTGTTGTCACAGAACCACTAACAGTCTAGGATCATGACACATAGCAAAAGCAGCCCAGGGTATCTCTGTATCCTTTATAAGATCAGCTTTCCTATATCACCATGGAGAATATTGCTAGAAACGTTCTACTATGAAGAAATATATTCACAAGGGCTTTCCTGGTGGTGCAGTGGTTAAGAATCTGCCTGCCAATGCAGGGGACACGGGTTCAAGCCCTGGTCCGGGAAGATCCCACATGTCGCGGAGCAACTAAGTCTGTGCACCACAACTACTGAGCCTGAGCTCTAGAGCCCGCGAGCCACAACTACTGAAGCCCACGCGCCTAGAGCCCATGCTCCATGAGAAGCCACCGCAAGGAGAAGCCCACGCACTGCAAAGAAGGGTAGCCCCTGCTCACCGCAACTAGAGAAAGCCCATGCGCAGCAACGAAGACCCAATGCAGCAAAAAAAAATTAATTAAAAAAAAGAAATATGTTGCCAAGAGTCAAAAGGTGAAAGCAACCAAGTGACCATCAACAGATGAATGGATAGACAAAATGTACTCTACCCACACAGTGGAATATTACTTAGCCTCAAAAAGCAAGGAAATTCTGACATATGCTCCAATAGGATGAATCTTGAAGACTTTATGCTAAGTTAAGTAAGCCAGACACAAAGGGACAAATTCTGTATGCTTTCACTCATACGAAGTAGGTAAGAGTTGTCAGAGTCATAGAGACAGAAAGTAGAATGGTGGTTGCCAGGGCCTGGAGAAAAAGGGGGAATACAGAGTTATTGTGTAGTGGATACATGGTTTCAGTTTTACAAGATGAAAAAAGTTCTGGAGGTGGATGGAGTGATGGTTGCACAACAGTAAGGATGTGCTTAATGCTACTGAACTGTATATTTAAAACGATTTAAATGGTATATTTTGTTACCTATCTTTTACCACAATTAAAATTTTAAAAAATAAGGTATTAAGGAGTTGTGGGAAGTTAAACATTTAAAATTTTACCTTTTCTTTAAAAAGTAAAAAACCTTTGATTCAACATTCCCAGCCACGCATGTATGGATGTATACATATATACAAACATGTATGTGTGTATAGCACTTTTCATTTAATATTTAACTTAAAAAATTTTTTTATTGGAGTATAGTTGATTTACTATGTTCTGTTAGTTTCTGCGGTACAGCAAAGTGAGTCAGTTATACATACACATATATCGACTCTTTTTTAGACTCTATTCCCATATAGGTCATTACAAAGTACTGAAGAGACTTCCCTGTGTTATTCAGTAGGTTCTTATTAGTTATCTATTCTATATATAATAGTGTGTATATGTCAATCCTGATCTCCCAGTTTATCCCCTCATCCCCCCCACCACCGCTTTCCCTCCTGGTAACCACAAGTTCGTTTTCTACATCTGTGACAACTTCTGTTTTTGTAAATAGGTTCATTTGTACCATCTCTTTAGATTCCACATATAAGCGATATCCTGATATTTGTCTTTCTCTGTCTGACTTACTTCACTCAGTATGACAATCTCTAGGTCCATCCACCTCACTACGAATAACTCAATTTCGTTTCTTTTTATGGCTGAGTAATATTCCATTGTACATATGTGCCACATCTTCTTTATCTATTCTTCTATCAGTGGACATTTAGCATATTTAACTTTATGTCTATACTCATAACTGATCTAAAGTGCACAGATCTTCATGTAGATAATCACATGACTACAGTTAATCAAACTGTAATTTTACTAAAAATCGTTTTGAGTTCATGGTGGTCATAAATATGCTCAACTTAGCATTACTTGCCTTATAATTAAATGGCTTAACATAAAGAACTAATGTGCAGAAATATTTTTTTAAAAGGAAAGACACAGAGTGGGTGATCATAGGAGCTTTGCATTCTTTAAAGAGAATGTTCCAAAACATTAAATTTATAATAGTGTACATTCAAATAGAGAGGAAAGAAAAAGTGTGTCTCCTTCAGTTTTCTGCTGAGAGATATCTCTTCTTATCTTTCTCCTGCTCTCCCATGATATCCTCTTATCAGGTTAGAAACAAACTTTAAAATGCTACCTTCTCTATATTAATTTTGCATACAGCAACTTTACTGAATTCATTGATGAGCTATCTGTTGCTTTTCTATACACTAACAGTGCAATATCAGAAAGAAATTAGCCATTTACCATCACATCAAAAAGAATAAAATACCTAGGAATAAACCTACCTAAGGAGGCAAAAGAACTGTACTCCAAAAACTGTAAGATGGTGATGAAAGAAATTGAAGATGACACAAACAGATGGAAAGATATACCATGTTATTGGGCTAGAAGAATCAATATTGTTAAAATGTCCATACTACTCAAGGCAATCTACAGATTCAACGCAATCCCTATCAAATTACCAATGGCATTTTTCACAAAACTAGAACAAAAATTTTTTAAATTTGTATGGAAACACAAAAGACCCTGAATAGCCAAAACAATCTTGAGAAAGAAGAACAGAGCTGGAGGAATCACACTCCCTGACTTCAGACTATACTACAATGCTACAGTAATCAAAACAGTATGATACTGGCAATGAAAATAGACACGTGGGTCAATAGAACAGGATAGAAAGCCCAGAAATAAACCCACGTATTTACGGTCAATTAATCTTCGACAAAGCAGGCAAGAATGTACAATGGAGAAAAGACAGTCTCTTCAGTAAGTGGTGCTGGGGAAACTGGACAGCTACATGTAAAAGAACGAAATTAGAACATTCTCTAACACCACACACAAAAGTACACTCAAAATGGATTAAAGACCTAAACGTAAGACTGGATACTATAAAACTCCTAGAGGAAAACATAAGCAGAACACACTTTGACATAAATCACAGCAGTATTTTTTTTGTATCTATCTCCTAGAGTAATGGAAATAAAAACAAAAATAAACAAATGGGACCTAATTAAACTTCAAAGCTTTTGCACAGTAAAAGAAACCACAAACAAAACGAAAAGACAACCTATGGACTGGGAGAAAACATTTGCAAACGATGCTACCAACAAGGGATTAACTTCCAAAATATACAAACAGCTCATACAGCTTAATAACAAAGAAAGAGCGCAATTAAAAAATGGGCAGAAAGGGGCTTCCCTGGTGGTGCAGTGGTTAAGAATCCACCTGCCAATGCAGGGAATACGTGTTCAAGCCCTGGTCCAGGAAGATCCCACATGCCGTGGAGCAACTGAGTCCATGTGTCACAACTACTGAAGCCCGCACGCCTAGACCCCATGCTCTACAACAAGAGAAGCCACCGCAATGAGAAGCCCGCGCACTGCAACGAAGAGTAGCCCCTGCTCATGGCAACTAGAGAAAGCCCGTGTGCAGCAACAAAGACCCAGCACAGCCAGAAGTAAATAAACAAAAATAAATTTATTTTTAAAAAATGGGCAGAAGACCTAAACAGACATTTCTCCAAAGAAGACATACAGATGGCCAACAGGCACATGAAAAGATACTCAACATCGCTAATTATTAGAGAAATGCAAATCAAAACTACAATGAAGTACCACCTCTCACACCAGTCAGAATGACCATCATTAAAAACTCTACAAATAATAAAGGCTGGAGAGGGTGTGGAGAAAAAGGAACTCTCTTACACTGTTGGTGGAAATGTAAATTGCTGCAGCCACTAGGGAGGTTTCTCAAAAAAACTAAAAAGAGAGTTACCATATGATCCAGCAATCCCACCCCTGGGCATATATCCGGAAAAAACTGTAATTCAAAAAGATACATGCACCCCAATGTTTGTAGCAGCACTGTTTACAATAATCAAGACATGGAAGCAATCTAAATGTGCAATGACAGATGAATGGATGTGCTACGTATATACAATGGAATAGTATTCAGACATAAAAAGAATGAAACAATGCTAATGGCAGCAACACGGAAGGACCTAGAAGTTATCATACTACGTGAAGTAAGTCAGACAAAGACAAATATGATGTGATATCACTTATATGTGGAATCTAAAAAAATGATACAAATGAACTCATTTACAAAACAGAAACAGACTCACAGACATAGAAAACAAACTTATGGTTACCAAAGGGGATCACAGGGAAGGGGGATAAATTAGGAGTTCGGGATCAAGATATACACACTACTATATATAAAATAAATGACAAGGACCTACTATATAGCACAGGGAACTATACTCAATAACTATACTCAATATCTTGTAATAACCTATAATGGAAAAGAATCTGAAAAAGAATCAGTTTATATAAATATATAAATATATATAATTATACATATATATACTCATTTTGCTATATACCTGAAGCTAACACAACGTCGTAAATTAACAATACTTCGATTAAAAGGAATGGTAAAAAAAAAAAAAAAAAAGTTATCTTCTACTCCATCTCAGTCAGCCTTGAAGGAAAGTCAGTGTTCCACCAGCACTTGTTGAGTATGCATCTATTTATGGTCTCTAAGTCAGAGATTTTACGAGCTTCCTGATAACTCAGATATGTTTTAACTATCTCTTCTCTTAAGTAATCAAAGTTCTTCATTTCTTTCCTGCTTTGCCTTTATTGGAAAAAGACAGTTGAAATCTGTATGTTTTAGATTCAAATCATGTTTTAATGTGGTCACTGAAGAAACATTTTAAAAGTAGATTAAAGCTTTATAACTATAGTCTTATATACTATATGATGCCATTTATGTGAAATCCAAGAAATGGCAAAATTTTAGTTACAGAAAGACCAGCTGTCTGGGGCTAGGGGTGGGGAGAGGGGATTCACGGTGAAAGTTGGGATGGTGATAATCAACTGAACACCACAATTCACTGTACTATATACTAAAAATGGGTGAATTTTATTGTGTATAAATAATACCTTAATTTTTTTAAAGTGCCTTTTTAAAAAGGAAAAACAAATCCAGCCTGTAGTCTCACTACTCAAACACAACCACTATTAATCGATGTGTTCCCTAATGTTTATCATACATTTTTTCTTCATTTATAAACATAAATGGGCTCATATAGCCTTTTTGCAGCCTGTTATTATAACAATTTAATGTATTTTCTATATTACATGGTCTTTGAAATCACCATTTTCATTACCTAATATTCAATCAAGTGACAATTACTTAACTGTGAAAACTATTTAATCACGTGTCTACTGTTACTGATATTGGTTCTTGCCCATTACTAATTTATACAAACATTACTGACAAAAAATTTTTGTACATAAAGTTTTTTCCTTCAAAATTTAGAAATATTTTTTAGACTATATTCCCAGAAGTATAATATTGAGCCAAACAGTATAAGTATGTTTAAGGCTCTTGCCAAACTCTAGATTCTTGCCAGAAGAGCCATACACATTTTTACTGCCTCCACCAATGCTTAATGCCCTTTTCACCCGTCCAAAATTGGTTATTATCATTTTTTACATCTTAAAGACTTCCTAAGGAACCTCTCCCCACAGCCTTTCAGCCATAATGAACTCCTGTAACCTTTTTTGTGTCAAGCTTCTTAAAATATCTTTTTCAGACCCTGAATAGCCAAAGCAATCTTGAGAAAGAAAAACAGCTGGAGGCACAGGCTCCCTGACTTCAGACTATACTACAAGGCTACAGTAATCAAAACAGTATGGTACTGGCACAAAAACAGAAATATAGATAATTGAAACAGGACAGAAAGCCCAGAGATAAACTCATGCACGTATGTTCACCTTACCTTTGATAAAGGAGGCAAGAATATACAATGGAGAAAAGACAGCTTCTTCAATAAGTGGTGCTGGGAAAACTGGACAGCTACGTGTAAAAGACTGAAATTAGAACATTCTCTAACACTACACACAAAAGTAAACTCAAAATGGATTGAAGATCTAAATGTAAGGCCAGACACTATGAAACTCTTAGAGGAAAACATAGGCAGAACACTCTCTGACATAAACCACAGCAAGATTCTTTTTGACCCACCTCCTAGAGAAATGGAAATAAAAACAAAAACAAACAAATGGGACCTAAAAAAACTTAAAACCTTTTGCACAGCAAAGGAAACCATAAACAAGACAAAAAGACAACCCTCAGAATGGGAGAAAATATTTTCAAACGAAGCAACTGACAAAGGATTAATCTCCAAAAGATACAAGCAGCTCATGCAGCTGAATATCAAAAAAGCAAACAACCCAATCCAAAAATGGGCAGAAGACCTAAACAGGCATTTCTCCAAAGAAGATATACATATTGCCAACAAACACATGAAAGGATGCTCAACATCAATAATTAGAGAAATGCAAAAATGCAAAACTACAATGAGGTATCACCTCACACTGGTCAAAATGGCCATCATCAAAAAATCTACAAACAATAAATGCTGGAGAGGGTGTGGAGAAAAGGGAACACTCTTGCACTGCTGGTGGGAATGTAAACTGATACAGCCACTATGGAGAACAGTACGGAGGTTCCTTAAAAAGCTAAAAGTAGAACTACCATATGACTCAGCAATCCCACTACTGGGCATATACCCTGAGAAAACCATAACTCAAAAAGAGTCATGTACCACAATGTTCATTGCAGCATTATCTACTATAGCCAGGACATGGAAGCAACCTAAGTGTCCATCGACAGATGAATGGATAAAGATGTGGCACATATATACAATGGAATATTACTCAGCCATAAAAAGAAACGAAATTGAGTTATTTGGTGGATGGGCCTAGAGTCTGTCATACAGAGTGAAGTAAGTCAGAAAGAGAAAAACAAATACCGTATGCTAACACATACATATGGAATCTAAAAAAAAAAAAAAAAAAAACGGTTCTGATGGACCTAGGGGCAGGACAGGAATAAAGATGCAGACGTAGAGAATGGACTTGAGGACACAGGGAGGGGGAAGTGTAAGCTGGGACGAAGTGAGAGAGTGGTATGGACTTATATATACTACCAGCTGTAAAATAGATAGCTAGTGGGAAGCAGCCGCACAGCCCAGGGAGATCAGCTCGGTGCTTTGTGACCACCTAGAGGGGTGGGATAGGGAGGGTGGGAGGGAAGGAGACGCAAGAGGGAGGAGATATCGGGATATATGTATATGTATAGCTGATTCACTTTGTTATACGGCAGAAAGTAACATTAAAGCAATTATACTCCTTATAAAGATGTTTTAAAAAGTACCTTTTTCTTTTTGTTCCTGTCGTCATTCCCCATTTTCTCTTCCTTTTTCCCTTCTCTCATCCACTGCATCCCCCTCCCATTCCCAAGGCAACTGTAATTGATATTTTGCTTCTTTATCAAACAGAACACCCGTTATAATATAAATCTGAGAAGGTTTCGCCTCGGCCAGAACAGAATCTAAGGCATGGGAACAACAACAGCTCTTCGTGTAACACAGTGCTGAAGATACTCATAAAAATCAAACACATTTTAGAGACTGGAGTGTCAGAGGCCAGGGACTGCAGACCTTCCTAGTGATAGGGAGTCTAGGAAAGCAGAGAGTCAAGGAGTCGGGCTTGAAGGCTGTCATTTCCTTTCTTAAATCCTTCCTTAACAAAGCAGAAATCTGGGGGTAGAAGAGTCACTGGGACCTGGTGAGAATCAGGCACATAGTAATCAGCTAATGGCTGAACAATAAACCATTGTTATTGAGCAGAATCAATAAACTCGTAAACTGCCCTTCCCAGTTTGGACTCCAGGGTCAGTCATTCCCTTGGATCTCCTGGGAACCTTTAGTTTGTCCACTATGCTTCCCTGTCTCTCTCACACACACACACGCACATGGTCCTTTTCTTGTGAAGTCTCAGTCTTACTCTGTATTTCTATTCCCTTCTCTTGCCACTCATTGACCAGTGGTGTATCAAAAGGGCGGGGAGGGGAGGTAGTGGTATTTTATCACTGACAGTGTTTACAATCACAGGTGCATGATAATAATGAAAATAAGACCAACTTTCAGCCAGTTTTATTAGTCTTTTAAAATTATCTGTATACGATATACCTCCTTCTCTCTGGACCCAGGGTGGACTGGCCCCCTGCATACACTGTGGCTGGTATATTCTTTTCCCCTACTTCATTTATCTTTTCATTTACCTCCCAGCTTCAGCTAACTCATGACTTGTGAATCCTCATAACCACAGCTTCTCTGTTTCATTGCCAAGGTTGCCACGTGTGGCCACCCAGGTTCTGTACTGCACAACTGTGGGAGTCCTCATGGCTCTCCTTCTACCTTGCTACTTTTTACCTTAGGCTTTTGATCTTTCCTAAAGAAGAGCTGGAAGGAAGATCCAACCCTTCATTTTGCACGTCCTAATTGAAATTTCCAAGGGGCAGGAATCTGACTGGATTGCCTCGCCTTTCCATGCGAGGCCACGTGGGAGGATCAACTCCACTGAGTCGTGGACACATCTTGGATCCAGTAGACGATCACCCTGCTGCATTCTAGACCAATTCCTGCGGAGCGGAAAGTTGCACTTCGGAAAGGGAAGATTTAGACATGCAGGCACCTGATAGGCACACCTCATGGAAAAAAATCTTGCCTTACTTACAGGATATCAGTAGCTCACACAACGTACTGAGTGGTATTAGGAAATGTACAGCATCTTCACAAAAACCAAGGACCAGTTTGTTTACTCGGAAGCCAAGAACAATGCCCAACCACTCTAGTCTCTTCCAAATGAGGCCAACATCACAGCTTTCCTACCCTTGTACAGCTCACACCAAAACTCTACTTCTGTCTTCAGAAGGCAAATCCCATACACTTACACTGCTCGCTTCTATATCAATGTCTCCTGTGGGTGCCTTTGACTGCTGAAATCTAGGTCATGGGCAAGTGTCTGGCTCCAAATGAGGCTGTGGGAGAGTTTTGTGCCTTCTACTTTGGGAGGCAAGAAGTTTCCCACTGATTACAAGAGTGTTTAAAAGAATCTAGACAACAATCATCCACTATATCCTTCCTTCTTTATGACCAAATTCACATCCTCCTCCTAAGGCACATCATCAGATTCCCTCAGGCATTGGGCTCTCAGGCTCATGGAGCATACCTATACTGTGGCACGCTGTATTGGAATTATGCATTTGTGTTTCCCTCACTCATAAACTCCATAAAACCCATGAGTGTCACGGGTGTGCCTTCTTTGCATTCATTATTCTTCTCCCTATTTAACATGTAACCAATGTCTGGCATATGGTAAGCACTTAATAAATGTTCCTCTTGGAAGACTGAGTAAAAACTGAAGAAATCCTAATTCAAATGTTCTTTATCTGCAAATAGTTCAGTGATACACCATTAGCTGAATTCTTTGACTCAATCCCCCCAATTCAAGGGAAGATTTTAAATTCCGATGCAATAATATAGCATCGTAATGTACAAAGTGCCTAACCAACACTAAAAACCTTTTAAATAGTTTGTGGTTTTCTAATATGCCCAAGGGAACTTAGAACACTAGCATGAGTCTTCCCAAAATTAGCAATACACAAGCAATTTGAATTCAGGACCCCATGATATTATTAACAAAGATGTGACTTTGAAATGGAGACACAGTAGTGAAGAAGAGTCCAGAGAGGGGACCTCAATGTACAAGTCATTTAAAATGAGTTCCGTTTGTCTTGTTAATAACCATGGGATCTGCATCAATGTTACTCTGTCTTTACTTTGACATCATAAAGTGGTCTCCGTGGACCTGCTGACAGCTTCATGAGCTGATTGTGACAACAGTCTATGTCCAGTGAGAGGAATAGGCAAGTAGGGAGTACATATTTTTATAAATGAACATAAAGGGGGCTTCCCTGGTGGCGCAGTGGTTGGGAGTCCGCCTGCCAATGCAGGGGACGCGGGTTCGTGCCCCAGTCTGGGAAGATCCCACGTGCCGCGGAGCGGCTGGGCCCGTGAGCCATGGCCGCTGAGCCTGCGCGTCCGGAGCCTGTGCTCCGCAACGGGACAGGCCACAACAGTGAGAGGCCCGCGTACTGCCAAAAAAAAAAAAAAAAAAAAAAAAAGAACATAAAGGGAATAGTGAAGCAAGTTCCCTTTCTATGTTTGAAACGTACATGCTTAAGTTTCTGAAAAAGAATTGGTCACTTGGAGTCAGTTCAAGGAATCTAACATCGATCTTTGATAGCCATTTAATTGAAATTGTTATGAATCAGTTCTGCAAGTGGGACAATTCACCGAGTACCTGAATGGTAGATCCTCACCCCACACCCCCAAATTGTACAATTCCATGGCCCTGTAGCCTTGCAGAGTAGACAGTGTATGCAGGGGATGAGAGTGAGGTAGGTAAAGGGGAGAATTAATGCAACATATACCAAATGTATTAGAAAACACTCAAAAAAGATACATCCTAGAGCTACTCTGATCACTGAGAATAAAGGTAGAAAAACAAAGTCAATTTCAATACTCATTTCCACTTTTCCCTCCACATTTTTAAAGGTAAAAAAATAAAATGAGCAACTTGATCCTGAGCGTAAGTCATCCATTGCCTCTTGCATAATGAAATTTCTTTGATAGGAAAATCAGGCGAACCTCCCTGTGCTGAATACATTCACTGTTTTCCTCAATGTTTTGTTAAAGAGGAGAAAGAATCCAGTTACAATTGCTACAGTAGCACGTTTATTATCACAGGGCTACTTTAAACATATTGAGAGCATTTCAGTACAATATAGATAATTTACTTTCCAATTATGACAGGCCAGGTTCAATTTCACGGTAGACTTGGCTAGCAAGGAAGGATGGTCTAGCGTTCATCTGTGGTCTCCACATAGCTCTGGGCTTAATCTCAGCAATATACAGTATGAACTATGAGGGACCATTAATTAAAGTCCAAAAGGCCAAGTGGAAGATGGATGTTTATCCGACACAACTACTATTTTCTCGGTCTGTTTCTACATTGTGCAAATAAGGATTTTCTCCATCAAATGAAGAAAAGAAAACATTTCAGAAATGTCTGTATTTCCAAATATTAGGCTGAAATTCAAATTTTTCTAATAAATTTTGACAGTGTTTATACATGTTCTTAATCTAATCATTTATATATTCTTTTTTCTTCTAAAATGATTAATCTGTAAATGCATGTGACCTTGGCAACTAGCAGACTTGTGTTTTTCACTGTGGTCTCAGCAGTTATGACTTCTTTTTCCTACAATACTTCACTACTAGATTTCTCTTCCTCACCCTTTCATCCGCCATCCCTTCTTTGCTCTATTTTTCTTCCAATTTCTCTTGCCCTTCCCCTCTTCTGTCTTTCTCCATCATGTACTGTAGGAATATAGAACTGTGATATATTTTTATTTATAAAATATCTTGCACTTTAAATAAAATGGAAATGATGCTAACACTAACTTCATTGGGTTCTTGTGATGATTAAATAAGTTAATGTAGGATTGGGATTAACATATACACACTACTATATATAAAACAGATAACTAATAAGGGCCTACTGTATAGCACAGGGAACTCTACTCAATACTGTGTAATGACCTATATGGGAAAAGAATCTACAGAGTGGATATATGAATATGTATAACTGTTTCACTTTGCTGTACACCTGAAACTAACACATTGTAAATCAATATGCTCCAATACAAAAGAAAAAAATTAAAATACAAAATAAAAGCACTGGAAAAAATAAATAAGTTAAAGTATGCAATATGCTTAGAACATTGCTGGGTACATAAGTTAGCAGACGTCATCTTTATTTTTGGTAGCTACTGAATTTTATAATCCTTGTTCTTAATTTCAAAGCAGATGAGTGAAATGTCTAGCATTTCTCTTAAAAAAGCCATCTGAATAACTTACTCTTTATTTGTTCTTCAGTCTCCTCTCCTGCTTTGAGGAATTCCCAGCATCCCCAACTTTTTAGAACAGTGGTTCTTCATCTTTTGGGGATGGCAAGAGAAGCTCTAGCCTTCATCGCCCAAACACTGCCCATACACTAACCCAACACTTTGCACACTACGCGGGGTTTCATTGACATCTTTAGTTCATCTACTGGTAGCTTAGTGGTCCATTTGAGAAACTCTGCTCCACAGAGAAGTTTTCCTTCCCTGATTAGTACCATGTTACATAAATGAAAAACAAAAAGCATGTGCTTATGACAATACCAAAGCGGGGTGTGGGGGAGAAAGAGGGGTTGGGGTGCTCTTTGAAAATATTTGGTTACTGCTATTTCCATAGTAACTAAACATAATATTAGCCTTGGGAAAAATGTAAAACCTCACGGGTCCTCTTCACACTTATTTAGGCTTTGGCATTATTTTATTTTGCATCACGTTGGAGGGATTCATCTTTGTAGGTGTCGGGACCGTGATCCACACATCTTGCCTCAGGACTAAAAACAGTATGGTCAAGTGAAGAGAGCAGGGATTTTGGAAGTTTATGTCCTGGAGTTTGTGTTCTGGTTCTCTTCTTTCACTTCCTTGCTTTGGATGAGATATTATGTTTCTCAGAAGCCTTGTCTCTTAAGGTTTTAAGAAGGTAATACCACCTACTGCACAGGCTATTGGAGAGAATATGAGATTGGTGTGTTAAGATTCATAATGCTTGTAGGCCCCCTTTCCTTGGATTTTTAATAGTTAAAGTCTGCTGAATGAACAAATGATAGTGAAGCCTGTTGCCTTACTGTTTTAAGAGCAATTTTAGGGCTTTCACACCACGATCTCCATGCCTTACTGATCTTATCTGAGTGACAGATTTTGCTTTTGTTGGTTTTACTGTAAAATTTGAACTTAGAAACATAATTGTGGCATAGTGTCGCTGTTGTGAGGATGGGACATCCTTAAACAACACAGAGAAACTGTCCATGTGCCTACTTTCTTTGACTTTATAAGGGAAGGTATAGAGAAAAAAATGAGGAGATAAGAATGAAATGGTAAAAATGGGTGTGAAGTATCTGTATTCCTTTATATGTTTTATAATAGAGAACAGTACAATTGGTATTAATCCTCTGATGCTTTAAACTTTCCATTTTAAAGACAAATGCTTATTCTTTTACCCTTATTCATGTTTTTCTACTTGCTTCATAGTCTAATAGGTGAAGAAATAAAATATCACACCTGGCAATGGTTTTTCATGGCAATATTCTGTTTGGAGTATAAACTTCTTCATACTATTTGATAAATTAAGAATTGCACGCAAATTCCATCTGCTTATGCCATGTTCAGTAATTAATCTATTGCAAGCAAAGCAATTTTTCTTAACTTATAAAAGAATTTCCACTGAGAGGAAAAATTAATATTTCCTTAATTCTTTCCCATCCACATCTTATGCAAAAAGTACACTTTTTTCTGTACACTTAAATATTGCTACAGGGACTTCTCTGGTGGCACAGTGGTTAAGAATCCACCTGCCAATGCAGGGAACCCGGGTTCAAGCCCTGGTCCGGGAAGATCCCACATGCCGCGGAGCAACTAAGCCCGTGCACCGCAACTACTGAGCCTGTGCTCTAGAGCCCGCGAACCACAACTACTGAGCCTGCGTGCCACAACTACTGAAGCCTGCATGCCTAGAGCCCGTGCTCCACACAAGAGAAGCTACCACAATGAGAAGCACGTGCACTGCAACGAAGAGTAGCCCCCGCTCACTGCAACTACAAAAAGCCCGTGCGCAGCAACAAAGACCCAACGCAGCCATAAAATATATATATATATATATAGCTACAAAATTTACCGATCAAATATCCACTCAGAAAACCTAAACGTTGAGATGGATACCTCTGAGAACCATTGTCCAAATAACTTCTGAATTTCCATTCTACCAGGCATTGGGTAAATGTAAAATGTTAGAGGCAGATATTTGGGTAGCACGTGATTTTCCTTTGAGGGACAGAGGCATACATGCAGAGACTGAATGATGCAAATAGACTAGCATTTGGAAAATCATCCCTTTAAATCTATGTATCAGGACTTTTTCTTCCTTTTTCCCTTCCTAACCTTGATGGTTACTGTACTTCTCTTTTCCTATTTCCCCATCCTTCCTTTGATAAAAGCAAAGATGATACTTGCTTTTTAAAATTTTCATATCGGAAGCATTCTAAAAGAGACAAGTTCTGCTCTTTTTTTTTTGTGGTTTTCCTTCTTTATTTTTTCTTCCTGTGGTGGGAGGATAGCTATTAAATGATTTTTGAGATGCTGAATTTATAAAGACATGAAATTTACATGAAATACCAACCATTTCCACCAATAAACACTTACTGAGCACCTACTATATGCATCAACATTAGGCACTGAGGACACAAACATGGCTTAGGTATAATTGGGGCCCTTTACACAGGAACTGTCTATTGGGAGAAACAGATGCTTAAATAAGTAATTATCAAACAGACAGACTCTCTAATCAGTATGTGCCCAGGAGTTTGCTGGCACAGAGGATGACATGATGACTTCTGCCTAGAAGCAAGGGGTATCAGAGATATAACATCACAAAGGAATGATGTAGAAATGAATTTAAAAGGTGAAGCGTTCCAATAATGGCCGAGTAGATCACTGGAAGCACCCCTACCCTGAAGGAAAATTGGACAACATATTGAAAACAGCTCATTTATGGCATTCAACAACAAGGAAGGAAGCCATTTTATTTTATTTTTATTTTTTATACACCTTTATTGGTGTATTAAAGTCAAAGAACTAGAAACAGAATCACAAAGAGGTAATCCTGCCATTTGGGTGCCCCTTCTCTCTGAGGAAGATTTGTCAAGTGCAAGAGAAGTCACCTTCCTCCCCACAGATACACCAGAAATACATCTACACGTGGAACAACTCCTACAGAACACCTACTGAACACTGGCAGAAGACATCAGGCCTCCCCAAAGGCAAGAAACTCCCCACGTACCTGGGTAGGGCAAAAGAAAAAAGAATAAACAGAGACAAAAGGATAGGGACGGGACCTGCACCAGTGGGAGGGAGCTTTGAAGGAGGAAAGGTTTCCACACACTAGGAAGCCCCTTCGCGGGCGGAGACTGCAGGTGCCAGAGGGGGGGAGCTTCGGGGCCACGGATGAGAGCACAGCAACAGGGGTGCGGAGGGCAAAGCGGAGAGATTCCCGCACAGAGGATCGGTGCCGACCGTCACTCACCAGCCCGAGAGGCTTGTCTGCTCACCCGCCGGGGCGGGCGGGGCTGGGAGCTGAGGCTCGGGCTTCGGTCAGAGCACAGGGAGAGGACGGGGGTTGGCGGTGTGAACACAGCCTGCAGGGGGTTAGTGCACCATGTCTAGCCGGGAGGGAGTCCGCGGAAAAGTCTGGACCTGCTGAAGAGGCAAGAGACGTTTTCTTCCCTCTTTGTTTCCTGGTGCGTGAGGAGAGGGGATTAAGAGAGCCACTTAAAGGACCCCCAGAGGGGCTTCCCTGATGGCGCAGTGGTTGAGAGTCCGCCTGCCAATGCAGGGGACACGGGTTCATGCCCCGGTCCGGGAAGATCCCACATGCCACGGAGCGGCTGGGCCCGTGAGCCATGGCCGCTGAGCCTGCGCGTCCAGAGCCTGTGCTCCGCAACGGGAGAGGCCATAACAGTGAGGGGCCGCGTACCACTAAAAAAAAAAAAAAGGGCTCCAGAGATGGGCGCGAGCCGTGGCTAAAAACGCGGACCCTAGAGACGGGCATGAGACGCTAACGCTGCTGCTGCCGCCACCAAGAGGCCTGTGTGAGGGCACAGGTCATTATCCACACCCCCCTTCCGGGGAGCCTGTGCTGCCCACCACTGCCAGGGTCCCGGGATCCAGGGACAACTTCCCCAGGACAATGCACAGCGTGCCTCAGGCTGGTGCAACGTCACGCCAGCCTCTGCCACCGCAAGCTCACCCCGCACTCCGTGCCCCTCCCTCCCCCCGGTCTGAGTGAGCCAGAGCCCCCGAATCAGCGGCTCCTTTAACCCCATCCTGTCTGAGCGAAGAACAGACACCCTCTGGCAACCTACACGCATGAGCCCCGGGAGCTCTGAGAACAAAGAAGAAAAGGAAATCTCTTCCAGCAGCCTCAAAAGCAGTGGATTAAAGCTCCACAATCAACTTGATGCACCTGCATCTGTGGAATACATGAATAGACAACGAATCATCCCAAATTGAGGAGGTGGATTTTGAGACCAAATTTTATGATTTTTCCCCCTTTTCCTCTTTTTCTGTGTATGTGTATGCTTCTGTGTGAGATTCTGTCTGTATAGTTTTGCTTTCACCATTTGTCCTAGGGTTCTACCCATTTTATTTTATTTAAAAAAATATTTTCTTAATAATTAGTTTTTATTTTAATTACTTTATTTTATCTTCTTTGTTGCTTGCTTTCTTTCTTTCCTTCCTTCCCTCCTTCCTCCTTTCTTTCTTTCTTTTTTTCTCTTTCTTTCTTTCTACTTTTTCTCCCTTTTATTCTGAGCCGTGTGGATGAAAGGCTCTTGGTGCTACAGCCAGGAGTCACTGCTGTGCCACTGAGGAGGGAGAGCCAACTCCAGGACACTGGTCCACAAGAGACCTCCCAGCTCCACATAATATCAAACGGCGAAAACCTCCCAGAGATCTCCATCTCAACACCAGCACCCAGCTTCACTCAACGACCAGCAAGCTGCAGTGCTAGACACCCTATGCCAAACAACTAGCAAGACAGAAACACAACCCCACCCCTTAGCACAGAGGCTGCCTAAAATCATATTAAGTCCACAGACACCCCAAAATACACCACCAGACATGCACCTGCCCACCAGAAAGACAAGATCCAGCCTCATCCACCAGAACACAGGCACTAGTCCCCTCCACCAGGAGGCATACACAACCCACTGAACCAGCCTTAGCCACTGGGAACAGACACCAAAAACAACGGGAACTACGAACATGCAGCCTCCAAAAAGGAGACCCCAAACACAGTAAGATAAGCAAAATGAGAAGACAGAAAAACACACAGCAGATGAAGGAACAAGATAAGAACCCACCAGACCTAACAAATGAAGAGGAAATAGGCAGTCTACCTGAAAAAGAATTCAGAATAATGATAGTAAAGATGATCCAAAATCCTGGAAATAGAATAGACAAAATGCAAGAAACATCTAACAAGGACCTAGAAGAACTAAAGAGGAAACAAGCAACGATGAACAACACAATAAATGAAATTAAAAATACTCTAGACGGGATCAATAGCAGAATAACTGAGGCAGAAGAACGGATAAGTGACCTGGAAGATAAAATAGTGGAAATAACTACTGCAGAGCAAAATAAAGAAAAAAGAATGAGAAGAACTGAGGACAGTCTCAGAGACCTCTGGGACAACATTAAACGCACCAACATTCGAATTATAGGGGTTCCAGAAGAAGAAGAGAAAAAGAAAGGGACTGAGAAAATATTTGAAGAGATTATAGTCGAAAACTTCCCTAATATGGGAAAGGAAATAGATAATCAAGTCCAGGAAGCACAGAGAGTCCCATACAGGATAAATCCAAGGAGAAATACGGCAAGACACATATTAATCAAACTGTCAAAAATTAAATACAAAGAAAACATATTAAAAGCAGCAAGGGAAAAACAACAAATAACACACAAGGGACTCCCCATAAGGTTAACAGCTGATCTCTCAGCAGGAACTCTGCAAGCCAGAAGGGACTGGCAGGACATATTTAAAGTGATGAAGGAGAGAAACCTGCAACCAAGACTACTCTACCCAGCAAGGATCTCATTCAGATTTGATGGAGAAATTAAAACCTTTACAGACAAGCAAAAGCTGAGAGAGTTCAGCACCATCAAACCAACTTTACAACTAATGCTAAAGGAACTTCTCTAGGCAAGAAACACAAGAGAAGGAAAAGACCTACAATAACAAACCCAAAACAATTAAGAAAATGGGAATAGGAACAAACATATCGATAATTACCTTAAATGTAAATGGATTAAATGCTCCCACCAAAAGACACAGACTGGCTGAATGGATACAAAAACAAGACCTGTATATACGCTGCCTACAAGAGACCCACTTCAGACCTAGAGACACATACAGACTGAAAGCAAGGGGATGGAAAAAGATATTCAACGCAAATGGAAACCAAAAGAAAGCTTGAGTAGCAATTCTAATATCAGACAAAATAGACTTTAAAATAAAGACTATTACAAGAGACAAAGAAGGACACTATATAATGATCAAGGGATCGATCCAAGAAGAAGATATAACAATTGTAAATATTTATGCACCCAACATAGGAGCACCTCAATACATAAGGCAAATACTAACAGCCATAAAAGGGGAAATCGACAGTAACACATTCATAGTAGGGGACTTTAACACCCCACTTTCACCCATGGACAGATCATCCAAAATGAAAATAAATAAGGAAACACAAGCTTTAAATGATACATTAAACAAGATGGACTTAATTGATATTTATAGGACACTCCATCTAAAAACAACAGAATACACATTTTTCTCAAGTGCTCATGGAACTGCAGGATAGATCATATCTTGCAGGATATTCTGCAGATATGATCTATTCTGCAGGATAGATCATATCTTGGGTCACAAATCAAGCCTTGGTAAATTTAAGAAAATTGAAACTGTATCAAGTATCTTTTCCAACCACAACGCCATGAGACTAGATATCAATTACAGGAAAAGATCTGTAAAAAAAATACAAACACATGAAAGCTAAACAATACACTACTTAATAACGAAATGATCACCGAAGAAATCAAAGAGGAAATCAAAAAATACCTAGAAACAAATGACAATGGAGACACGATGACCCAAAACCTATGGGATGCAGCAAAAGCAGTTCTAAGAGGGAAGTTTATAGCAATACAGTCCTACCTTAAGAAACAGGAAACATCTCGAATAAACAACCTAACCTTGCACCTAAAGCAATTAGAGAAAGAAGAACAAAAAAACCCCAAAGTTAGCAGAAGGAAAGAAATCATAAAAGTCATATCAGAAATAAATGAAAAAGAAATGAAGGAAACAATAGCAAAGATCAATAAAACTAAAAGCTGGTTCTTTGAGAAGATAAACAAAATTGATAAACCATTAGCCAGACTCATCAAGAAAAAAAGGGAGAAGACTCAAATCAATAGAATTAGAAATGAAAAAGGAGAGGTAACAAGTGACACTGCAGAAATACAAAAGATCATGAGAGATTACTACGAGCAACTCTATGCCAATAAAATGGACAACCTGGAAGAAATGGACAAATTCTTAGAAATGCACAACCTGCCAAGACTGAATCAGGAAGAAATAGAAAATATGAACAGACCAATCACAAGCACTGAAATTGAAACTGTGATTAAAAATCTTCCAACAAACAAAAGCCCAGGACCAGATGGCTTCACAGGCGAATTCGATCGAACATTTAGAGAAGAGCTAACACCTATCCTTCTCAAACTCTTCCAAAATACAGCAGAGGGAGCAACACTCCCAAACTCATTCTACAAGGCCACCATCACCCTGATACCAAAACCAGACAAGGATGTCACAAGGAAAGAAAACTACAGGCCAGTATCACTGATGAACATAGATGCAAAAATCCTCAACAAAATACTAGCAAACAGAATCCAACAACACATTAAAAGGATCATATACCATGATCAAGTGGGGTTTATTCCAGGAATGCAAGGATTCTTCAATATATGCAAATCAATCAACGTGATACGGCATATTAACAAATTGAAGGAGAAAAACCATATGATCATCTCAATAGATGCAGAGAAAGCTTTTGACAAAATTCAGCACCCATTTATGATTAAAAACCCTGCAGAAAGTAGGCATAGAGGGAACTTTCCTCAACATAATAAAGGCCATATATGACAAACCCACAGCCAACATCATCCTCAGTGGTGAAAAACTGAAAGCATTTCCACTCTTAAGAGTGGAAACAAGGTTGCCCACTCTCACCACTCTTAGTCAACATAGTTTTGGAAGTTTTAGCCACAGCAATCAGAGAAGAAAAGGAATCCAAATCAGAAAAGAAGAAGTAAAGCTGTCACTGTTTGCAGATGACATGATACCATACACAGAGAATCCTAAAGATGCTACCAGAAAACTACTAGAGCTAATCAATGAATTTGGTAAAGTAGCAGGATACAAAATTAATGCACAGAAATCTCTGGCATTCCTATACACTAATGATGAAAAGTCTGAAAGTGAAATCAAGAAAACACTCCCATTTAGCACTGCAACAAAAAGAATAAAATATCTAGGAATAAACCTACCTAAGGAGACAAAAGACCTGTATGCAGAAAATTATAAGACACTGATGAAAGAAATTAAAGATGATACAAATAGATGGAGAGATATATCATGTTCTTGGATTGGAAGAATCAACATTGTGAAAATGACTCTACTACCCAAAGCAATGTACAGATTCAATGCAATCCCTATCAAACTACCACTGGCATTTTTCACAGAACTAGAACAAAAAATTTCCCAATTTGTATGGAAACACAGAAGACCCCGAATAGCCAAAGCAATCTTGAGAACGAAAAATGGAGCTGGAGGAATCAGGCTCCCTGACTTCAGACTATACTACAAAGCTACAATAATCAAGACAGTATGGTACTGGCACAGAAACAGAAATATAGGTCAACGGAACAGGATAGAAAGCCCAGAGATAAACCCACGCACATATGGTCACCTTATCTTTGATAAAGCAGGCAGGAATGTACAGTGCAGAAAGGACAGACTCTTCAATAAGTGGTGCTGGGAAAACTGGACAGGTACATGTAAAAGTATGAGATTAGATCACTCCCTAACACCATACACACAAATAAGCTCAAAATGGATTAAAGACCTAAATGTAAGGCCAGAAGCTATCAAACTCTTAGAGGAAAACATAGGCAGAACACTCTGTGACATAAACCACAGCAAGATTCTTTTTGACCCACCTCCTAGAGAAATGGAAATAAAAACAAAAATAAACAAATGGGACCTAATGAAACTTCAAAGCTTTTGCACAGCAAAGGAAACCATAAACAAGACAAAAAGACAGCCCTCAGAATGGGAGAAAATATTTGCCAATGAAGCAACTGACAAAGGATTAACCTCCAAAATTTACAAGCAGCTCATGCAGCTCAATAACAAAAAAACAAACAACCCAATCCAAAAATGGGCAGAAGACCTAAATAGACATTTCTCCAAAGAAGATATACAGACTGCCAACAAACACATGAAAGAATGCTCAACATTATTAATCATTAGAGAAATGCAAATCAAAACTACAATGAGATATCACCTCACACCAGTCAGAATGGCCATCACCAAAAAATCTAGAAACAATAAATGCTGGAGAGAGTGTGGAGAAAAGGGAACACTCTTGCACTGCTGGTGGGAATGTGAATTGGTACAGCCACTATGGAGAACAGTATGGAGGTTTCTTAAAAAACTACAAATAGAACTACCATATGACCCAGCAATCCCACTACTGGGCATATACCGTGAGAAAACCATAATTCAGAAAGAGTCATGTACCACAATGTTCACTGCAGCTCTATTTACAATAGCCAGGACATGGAAGCAACCTAAGTGTCCATCGACAGATGAGTGGATAAAGAAGATGTGGCACATATATACAATGGAATATTACTCAGCCATAAAAAGAAACGAAATTGAGCTATTTGTACTGAGGTGGATGGACCTAGAGTCTGTCATACAGAGTGAAGTAAGTCATAAAGAGAAAGACAAATACCGTATGCTAACAGATATATATAGAATTTAAGAAAAAAAATGTCATGAAGAACCTAGGGTGAGATAAGAGTAAAGAAACAGACCTACTAGAGAATGGACTTGAGGATATGTGGAGGGGGATGGGTGAGCTGTGACAAAGCGAGAGAGTGGCATGGACATATATACACTACCAAACGTAAAATAGATAGCTAGTGGGAAGCAGCCGCATGGCACAGGGAGATCAGCTCGGTGCTTTGTGACCACCTAGAGGGGTGGGATAGGGAGGGTGGGAGGGAGGGAGACGCAAGAGGGAAGAGATATGGGAACATATGTATATGTATAACTGATTCACTTTGTTATAAAGCAGAAAGTAACACACCATTGCAAAGCAATTATACTCCAATAAAGATGTAAAAAAAAAAAAAGAGAAGGGAACAAGAAGCGGAGAAGTTGAGTAGAACTTCTGACAGTCTCCTAAGTCTAGGGGAACAAAATTGGGAATCGTGGATCACCAAAGTGAGTGGGAGCCTGCTAACCATGCGAGGCTGTGGAACGGGACCGTGAGGGGCTGGCGTGGAGGAGTCAGGCTGCTGGAAAAGCATCATCCCTCACGAGCAACTGCTGACTGACTAAATGATCAGATCTGTCCATCAAGGGGGTGGTGGCCCCTCTCTTTGCCAGCTGCCCCATCAGAGAGCGTACAGTGGCTTGATGGCTATGTGGCAGAGGCGAGGTGGGGCGGTGTGGCCCAAGCACCAAAAGGATGTGAATCCACAGAATTGGGGTTCTCAAGTAGGAGGATTTAGGCAAGAAAAAAAAAAGTGGCAGAGACATGCATCTGGGACCACCATCTCCAGCCAATTATGTCCCATTTGGAACATTAAAATAGAGAGAGGGGGAGAGAGGGACAGGGATAGGGACGAGAAGGTGGGAAAATAACCCAATTAAAAAACAAGAAAGGGCCTCCCTGGTGGCGCAGTGGTTGAGAGTCCGCCTGCCGATGCAGGGGACGCGGGTTCGTGCCCCGGTCCGGGAAGATCCCACATGCCGCGGAGCGGCTGGGCCCGTGAGCCATGGCCGCTGAGCCTGCGCGTCCGGAGCCTGTGCTCCGCAACGGGAGAGGCCACAGCAGTAAGAGGCCCGTGTACCGCAAAAAGAAAAACAAAAACAAAAAACCCCATTCTATTATATAGTGATCATAGTTTCCTACAATTGCACAGAAGACATATTCCTTAAATCCACCATGATATTAACTAATTATGTTAACATCAATTTCACTTTGCACCATATTGGAACTAGTTTTATTTCAGCTGTGGTTTGTGGAGAGCTGTGATCTCTCTTCATTCCCAGTCCCCTTCTAGATCCCCAGTATTTAACAGTTTGAATCTCCAAATAAAAATTTCTTACCTTGTTGAAATTTTTTTCTAAGTTCTAAAAACTTTGGGTTTCATGTTGACCACTCAGAAGAAGTGGGAGTTGTTCAAATTTGTGCACATTTCTCGAAACAGAGTTGTGAGTGAACAAAGGCAAAGTTTCCATTTTGTAGCTCAGTGATAAATGAGGCAAGTCTAGCATAGCTCTTGTACAAAATACAAAATACAATTTGTCTTTCTCTTCCTCTCATTATGCTTAGAAGGACCAGGTGACTGCCCCACAAAGTATTTATTCCAACAGCAAACGTGGTCTTGCTGAACTGGTTTCTGTGGACGCCATGTGTTTATAAATCTCCTTATCCTGTTACCTCCTCTTCTCTCAAGCTGATACTCTGTATGGTATGCATTAATGCACAATTGTTTAAAGGGTGAAAAATCAAAACTCAGGAAATTTCTAGTTCAGGATCTTCGGAGCAATGAGAACTTGGCCATATTATATATTCTGGGTAAATTATGACACGGTTTTTACCACATGAACAGAACTGCACTGAAGGTATAAGTTTACAAGGGAGAGAGGAATAGAAAAATTACATTCAGGCCACAACACCCACGTAATTGGGCTGTAGAACTTTTGGAATTTCCTGACAACTGTTCTAAAAATTGGACTTTGCACGTTGATATTGTGGTAGCAATATTTGTATTTAGTTTCCATGGGCTTATTAAAGGAAGAAAGCATTCTAGAGAAATCTTCAACTTAGCAGTCCCTAACCCAAAAGTTCTTAATTCTTGTGTCTTTATGGGATTGCAATGGAACAACAATAAATCAGAACAATAGATTAAAATGTCTTTATGAGTTCTTATTCTTTACGTTTGTGTTAAGAATCTTTCCTGAGAAATTACCATTCTGCTGAAGTGAACTTTTAACAATTTATCATTCAGAAATATCAAAGCACAGGTATCTGTGCTTTAAAATTTGTTTTTGAGCAAGAAATAAATGGGTAAAAGTGATGGAAAAAGCTGAACTGGGGAACTATCATTCATATTCATTTCCTCTCTCCCTCTCTCCTGACCACAGCCTTAATAACTAAAGAATCAAGTTTTAACAAGGATAAATCTTTAGCACTTCTTCTTGCTTCATATATGCAAATAGTAACCACAGACAGTAATATGGTTTTCTAGATAAGATCAATTAATCCTTTGGTATCTGCTAAGAATTAGAAATCAGTGGCTATGTAAATATAATTTCCTTACCAACTTCCTGAAGGGATTGAGGATTTTAAATAAAATTTGCTATTAAATTCTCAGTCTGAAAAGTTACATCTTTCATGACTGTAACATCAAAAGCTCTTTTGAACTGCACAGATTTTAACAGTTGAAAAAAAGAGTATGTGAATTACCATGCTTCCTAAGTTTAATTCAGTTTCAGAAAGAGGGTAGAAATACATCAATTCACCATTTATCTCCTGGAGTGGGTGAGAAAATTCCACAAACAAAACTGAAAAGCCTTTACTGGATTAGAGTTAGAATTTCATTCTTAAATTTATGGAACACGAATATAAATGATTATTACTAACAATTCTGTTCCCCCGAGTAACAACGATAACAGCAGCTAACACTTGATTTCTCACTTTGTGTGAGTCATTGTGCTAATAAGCCCTTCACCCCCTTATCTCATTTAAGCCGCTCAAAAATGCTATACCCAAATATGTATAAAATAGATAACTAATAAGAACCTGCTGTATAAAAAACTAAATAAAACTCAAAAATTCCAACAGAATTCTATATCCGAGATGCTATTACTACATCGTTCAGATGGAAAAGGCAAGAGCCGCTTAACAAGGTTTAGGAACTTGCACGGTAAGAGCATGCTTGGCAACAGGTGCACACTGCTGGTGCGCAGCTAGTGAATACTATTCAGTAGAAAATACAGGAACAACCGCAACACGTGGCCTTGCAGAAGCTGAATCACAGATTCTGGAGGGTGCAAAGTGAAAAAAAAAAATGAATTTAGAGTCCTGCTATTCCGAACAGGAAGTTGATTGCTGAAGAAACAAACACTGCAGAAGTGTTCCATCTTTCACCAGGGGTGTTAATATACTACAAGTATTTTAACTACACTCTCAGGAACAAACCAGTAAACAGAGACAACCCCCTTTTAACTCTATGATGTGCTAAAAATTGAGAAGTGGCAGCTCTCGTGTATTTGGTCAGGTTAGCTTCTTGAAGGTCATTTTTCAAGGGCAATGTATGTAATCGGGAGAAAAAGAAATTCTTTTATTTTGTGGCATTTGTTCACACATGCAAGAAGCTAATTGAATTTTACCATTTATAATCTTGTTCATTTATCAACAGCCCAAAAGGGAGAGGGATTTGAAAGCGCAATTAAAATGAAAATGTCATCTCAAGAACCAATCTTTAAATTCATCTATTGAACTTTCAATTCTTTGTTTTAGCTTCATCTTGATTTTTGTCCCATCTATACAATCACATATTTTAAAGAGTCAAGTACTTCCACAAGGTTTTAACAAGGTCCCTGATCCATTGAAAAGTTACCTGTCCCTCGACTCCAATGTTCCCCGTCCCATAGACACTATGATAGACATATATTGCTACTTCTGCCTATTTCCATTCTGGTCATTACCTATTACTTCTACTATGGAAGACGAAGGTTTTGGTAATTGTTCCTCACCCCGACTCCCCACAGACACCTCCCATCTCCAACCCTCCTAAGCACTGACAGGGTTCAGGACATGCTACCCCCAAATACAGCACCTTGTCGTATTGCATTTTTCCAGCTGAAGGAATTTGAGAAAAGGCAGGTGTGCGAAGGACTTTCTGACCTCCTGAAGCAGGTCAGAAACCCCTCCGTGAGAGGTGCCCTCCCTACACGGGGAGGAAAGAAGTACCCTCATCTCCAAAGTCAAAGGGACACAGAGAGGAATCTGAATGAACCGGTCTTGCTATGTTTCCCTCACTTCACTCTACTCATTTCATACCCTTTGTCCTATGGTATCTTTCCACGACTTTCTAGTCTTCATCAAGCCTGGCACAAAAACACTCACGTTCAGCCATTGCTTTGGGTCTTCATTTCCTTATGCAGGCTCCTGTGTCACATAAAAGTCATGTTAAATAAATCTGTATGCTTTTCTCGTGTCAATCGGTTTTTGTCAGTCTGATTTTCAGACCCAGCCAGGGACCCAAAGAGCATTAAGGAAAACTTTTTCGTCCTTTACAGTATTCATCCTGTAATTTTGCTTAGGCTGTCATTTGCTTTTTACATTATTATGACGCTGTAAATCCTATTTATAACTGAGTCACGTTATATACTATGACTGTTTTCCCATGCAACGTTTTGTTTTTCTTACAGTTACTAATGGTCTTGTGTTTGATTGCTTAGTTTTGTATGTACTTATTACCAACACATTTTCCAATTATCCTCAAGTTGTGTACATCTTTCAAGACATTAGGACACAATGACACCTCTGGATAAATCCAGAATCTTCTGATAAATCTGATACATGAGTCTTCAATCAATCTGGATTGATTATCCTTTATACCCACATTAGTTATCTACTGATATAAATTTAGTGGCTTCAAACAACACTCATTATCACATTGTTTCTCTGGGTCAGGGGTCCAGGTACGGCAGAACTGATTCTCTATTCAGAGTCTTACAGGGCTGAAATCAAGATGACGGCCATGGATGCATTCTCATCTGAGGCACGGAGACCTCTTCCAAGCTCATGCGGCTCTTGGCAGGATACGATTCCCTGTGGTGATAGAACTGAGGCCCTCAGCTTCTACAGACCACCCACCATTTCCTGCCATGTGATCCTCTCCATAAATAGCTGTCTGCCTCTCTAACGCCAACAGGAGAGAAGATCTGCTGCTTCGAATCTCTCCGACTTCTTCACTCTAGGATCTCTGGACCCTCTTAAAGGGCTCACCTGATCAAGTCAGGCCCACCAAAAATAATCTCCGTTTTGATGAACTTAAAATCAACTGGTTAGGGGCTTTCATTACATCTGCAAAATCTCTTCACCTTCACCATATAACTTAACTTAAATCATGGGAGTGATATCCCATCATGTTCACAGACCCTGCCCAGACACGGGGAGGGGATTATTCACAGCATGTCTATCAGGGATTGGAAATCTTGGGGGCTGTCCTAGAATTCTGCCTACTACTACACCTAATAACTGGAGGTCATCCAGGAATCTTCTTTCATTACTATCATGGGGATTCCCTTAGCCTTTCTCTTGGGTTGGAGTCCCTGTTTCCTGGACCCTATGTCTTCTTTCTTGATTAACTCCTTAATTTTGTGGAAGCACATCTCAAACAGCTTCCTGAAAAGGGCAGCACGGGAAGCTAAGTTCTGTTTTTCGACACTGAATATGCAATTCTCAGTTTGAAGGGCTTTCTCCTCAGAATTTTCAGTGTGCTGCTCCATTGCTTTCTAGCTTACACTGTTGCTACTGATAACTTGATGTCTTCTAATACTTGATACTGTGTGTAAAACTTGCTTTCTTCCCCCTCCCTCAGAGTTTGTAGACTCTATTTTCTGTCCCCAGCTTTCTGAAATTCATTGATAACAAGCCTTGGAGTGGGTCTACTTTATCCACTGTTCTGGACACTCAGTCACCCCTTTCCATTGGAACATTCATGTTCTTCGATTCTGGGAGATATTTTTTGAATTACTTTATTGATGATTTCCTTTTCTCTGTTATCTCTGTCCTCTATTCATAGAACTTCAATTATTCCAGAACATTCTAGATGGCTCTTTTTTTAAAAAAAATCTTATTTTCCTATTTTCTATTCTACTTTCTGGGCAGTTGCCTTAATTTTATCTTCTAACAGTGTGTGTTAGCATGCTTTTAATGTCTAAGATTTTGCATTCACTGAATTTTTTTATAGTATCTATTTCTTGCCTCACAGATTCATATCTTCTCTGAAGATATTAATAAAAGTTATTATGCATTTTTTTCTTTCCATTGGTATTTCAAGTTAGTTTTCAAAAAATCAATGTCTGGCAGTCCTTGACTGTCTGGTCGTATTTAAGGGTGAGGCACTAAAAAGATGACTGGGAGCTCTTGGGGGCAATGCTTGTCAATGGTGCTTTTCTCTCTACGGTGATATTTGGAAGACCTCGGATTCCAGTATCCTCTGCTCATTTCTTTTGTAAGTTACGTTTTCAGAGAAGATACTTCTGACCTCTTGCATTGAAAGTACACGTCGGGCTTCCCTTGGTGCAGTGGTTGAGAATCCGCCTGCCGATGCAGGGGACGTGGGTTCGTGCCCCGGTCCGGGAAGATCCCACGTGCCGCGGAGCGGCTGGGCCCGTGAGCCATGGCCGCTGAGCCTGCGCGTCCGGAGCCTGTGCTCCCCAACGGGAGAGGCCACGACAGTGAGAGGCCCGCGTACCGCCAAAAAAAAAAAGAAAGTACATGTCTGGCTGCCAAAATTCTTGAGCCATGGGAGGGGAGAAGGCTGGAGATCTCAAGTCTCATATATAAGGTTTATCTTAATCCCCATGTTTTCTACTTGGTGTCTCTGTTTTAGCTGTGCCTCATACTGTCTCGTTCAAAGATCATCTGTTTATCCTCTTTACAGAACAAACCTCAAGCCTCTGGCCAGAATAGGGGAGGGCTGTTTGCTCAGCTGCCGAAATTTGGAATGGAGATATGAGGGGCTAAATTCTTAAACAGACTTTCAACCAATTCTTCCACCTGCCAAACTCCGCTCCTTTGGAGGCTTCTGCGATGGACATTAGGTCATTTCTCCCCCTTCCCCACTTCCAGCTTAGGATTCAGCTTTCTCATGTCTGTGAAGTCATTTAATTCCCATCTACCTTCATACCAACCTCTAAGATTTTGTCACTGTTGTCTCCTATCTCATTCTTTGTCCTTGTCTATTTATATCTTCTTTCCACATTCCTTTGCTCTCATTTAGTGGGATTTGGGGAAGAAGAGGAGTTAAAGTACTTATATGTTCAAGCTGCCATTCTTAACTATTTGCATAGAAGACAATCAATCAAAGTTTTGGGGGGTAATCTCACCAGGTGATTTGACAGCCTGCCTGGAAGAATGTACTAGTGAGAGAGGCAATAGACTTGCGGACAAAAATAATGGTGAGACATTTCTCTACAAGATATTAAAATATAAGTACATCATTACTAAAATGGAGTCATTTTAGTGGTTACAGACAGATACGTTAATGGAGCAAAACACAGCAAAACCAAATACATAAAATATTTGGTATACGATAATGTACTAACTCGAATGGTGAGAAAAGGATTAACATGCAAATTAGCCAGTTGACAAATGACATTATAACAAACAACTAACAATTTTCATATACCTATGTATAAAGCCTTCATCAGAATACATTCTGAGAGTCCCTACCACCTCCCAGCATCAGAAAAGGGTCCCAGGGGCTGACAAGGATTCCAAGGATGTCTTTCAGTATTTGCTTGTATCTCTGCCATTTCTCTTTGCTCTGGCTCTTGTGGGCCATCTGAAGGCAGCTGGCTTTTCTGACACCACCTGCCCACTACACACACATGCACACCCTAAGGGATCATGACAGCCTTTACCACCACTCCCAAGATCATTGAGCTCAGTCCTTGGTCCACAGGCTCCCACACTGTCTGAAGTTCTGCCGCTTCCTTAAGGCCCAGTTGAGAGTGGGACACCTTCTCCACTGCTCTCAGAACTCCCAGCTCCTATCCATGGGGCTTGGCAATTTTGCTCCTTAGGGGCTGGGACTGCTGCCTCACTTCTTGAACTCTTTGAGCCCTGATCTGGTTCTCCCTGACCTCTGAAAACAAGGGCCCCTTATCTGTCCCCTGAAGCAAAAAACTACACATGCCTCCAGACAGGAAGCCCTGGGGTTCCACAATTCTGTCATCTTGATTAACAAATTACCCCCCCAACTTTGCACCTCAAGCAATAACATGAGGAGACATGTTTTGCTTGAAACCCTGCAACTTGGGGCTGCTCAAAGGCTGAGGGCTGGGATATGGAATTATCTGAAGGCTAGTGCACTAACATTTCTGGCGGCTGATCGTGGCCGCCCATGTGGGAGACGGTCTCCGCTACTGCTGCCAAGTCAGGAATGAACACATGGTCTCCTCATGTGGCTGAGGCTTCCTCACAGCATGGTGGGTGGATCTCAAGGATAAGTGTCCCAAAGAGAGAGCACATCAGGTACAGCCAGAACACTACTTACGACCTGGCCTCGTAAGTCATACAGTGTCACTTCCACTACATTCTATTTGTTGAGCCCGTCCCAAAGTTCTACTCAGGCTCAGAGGAGGAGAAATGGATTACACCTCTTGATAGGGTGGTGGCATGGTTCTAGAGGACCATGTGGGCCTGGATATGTTGCTGTGGCAGTTTGAGAAAATATAATTTGCCATACCTGCCTTCCTAAGTTAAAAAAGAAGAGGAAGAAAAAAGTTTCCTTTATCTGTGTGTGAAAAGCCCACAGGCAAGAAAAGATACAGTTAATTTCTCAGTCAAGTTACCCTGCCCATCTGGTTTCATGGTTGCCATACAAGTGCTAACAAATGCTTCCCTACATCAATTAACTCTGCTTTGCTCCAAGGTCATGGAATAGCTCCTTAACTAGACCCAGTCATCTTGAAAATAAATGATACTGCTAACAAGCGCAACCAGACAATAAAAAGAATGGCTCAGTGTAATTCCATTTCCACTAGCACATGATCTATTAAAGATACATCAGGAAAAAAAAGATGTATCAGGACATCTTCTTTGCCTAAATAAGGGCAGCCTATAAACACTTACAGTGACAGGAGTAGGAAATCATCTTCTGTTTTCTTTCCAAGTAAATTACTTGTACATTACTGCTCTATTGAACTCATTTATAGACGAAAAGATCACGTTTTTGTTTTTGTTTTAACTAAGAACAAGCCACTTATTGCTAAAATGCAACATTACTGTCTTGGCAGCCACATTTAGCTAAATCTTTGTAGAGGTTCTGTCATTTGACTTTCTATCATGACTACACTTTTTGCAAATGTACCCATGAAAAATTAGCAATTGCCTTTTGCAGTGTTTTTTTCTTTTAGGAATTAGGCAATCTGCTTAGAGATTTCTAACATATAGAATAACTGCATTTCCTTTATTATTATATTATAAACAGTTAATAATCTAAACCAAATTCCTGGTTAGTTTCACTAAATGACATGCCAAAAAGTTGCCTGAGGCTAGATTCTAAAATTCATAAGTGATATATTTGCATCTGGAATAGGGCGAGGGAGAAAGTTTGATTTGCTTATATCCTTTCTTCTTTCAAATAAATAAGATTTGAGCTAAGTAAGGAAGCTTTGTCCCATGTACTGAGGGTCTTTCTTAATAAATGAGTCAAAAAATAATGTGCTAATGACCTTAAATCTAATGTGAACCAGAGACATGGCCCATTTAACTCCCAAATCTGACTCTGATCAATGGAATTTCCTGGGAGACTTGTTAGAAATATAGATGCCTACAGAGACCCTCAAGAATTTGCTTACGTCTGGTGTAACACCCCAGAATCTGCATTTTACACAATGTCCCTATTTGGAGACTGATACAAATGGACCGATTATCCCAGATGATGTTTTGTTGTTAGTTTTGACAATGTAATAAGAGAACTCCTACTCTATGCCAGCCATGGTTCCAAATGCTTTACAAATATTAACTCATTTCATCCTCATAACAAGCTAATGACGTAGGGGCTATCACCCTCAACTTACAGATGAGCAAACTGAACGACAAAGACGTCAAGTAACTTGTCTAAGGGCCACTCTTGAACCCAGGCAGCCTGGCTCCAAAGTCTATGCTTACATTCACTGTGCTTTGCTGACTTCTGGGAGACTTAATCGCAAACACATACAAAGTATTTGTGGCCATGGACCTACAGGATCAAAGACCAATTGACTGGAAGTCGTCAGCTTCCCTTTATCTCAGCCCTTTGTAGCTGGGGTTACCATGGTGGGCTCGACGCCATGGGGTTTCTGTGACAATGTAGCCATGGAGTGCCAAGTCCTACCACCACGAGGAGACAGTGCTACCCAATTGTCGGCCATCCTAACTCCCTTAATTCCCATTATGGCAATCATCTTTATCCTCTGGGTTCTCCACTGGGACGGCCTGGAACTATCCTGCCATCCATACCCATTCCCAACTCTTGCCAACTCTGTCCCTTGAGTGACCAACTGATGGGTGTCATTTCCCATAACCCACAGCTACTGCCTGAGGTCCTTCTCTGAGGGACTCATTTACAACCATAAAGTTTGTCCTCCCAGTGACCACCACTCTGACCCAGCAACCAGACCACATTATCCTGGACACATCCGCCATCCAGAACCAAGCCCTCATCTTTCCCTAGGTCTGGTGTCTTCAGCCTCACCCTAGCCCGTGCCTCAGAGCATTCAAACCCAGAAATAAAATACACAGCTCCCCAGCATGCTTTATGGGGTATTCCACATCCCCATATCTGGAAATAAGCTGATAGCTCAAAACTATACTTACAACTTGCTATCCCAACTCATTCCTTCCCTAAAAATGAGGGCAATCCAAAAATGAGACTTTAAAAGCTTTCATTTACATATAAGTAACTTATGATGCCTCTGAATTAGACATTTTCAACTTTTGCCTTAAAAAGATGGGATCTGTCAGATCCCATAATCTGGTTGTAGAAGTTTAACTCTACGAATTGACTCTATATAAAATATTTAAAACATAAGAGATGTGTTATAGAAGTTCATTATGGTCCTTTTTTAGCTCATCAAGAGGTACATTAAGATAACTAGGGCTAGTTCTTAGCTGCACATGCAGTATGAATGGGTATAAGGCTAAATTTTTCATTCCTAAGCATTTGGGTCAAGTTGTCTTGGGTGTGAATTGCCAGTTGAAACAATTAACTCCACTGAAGTCCCGCCTAATTCACAAAGCTTCAAATGAGGGTCACACAGGAGCACCAGAATACTAAACTGGTTACACTGAAGGGGTCACCAAAGGAAGACTGCATGCTAATACTTACCCTGCAGGCAGAAATCAACAGAGACAAGGAACCTAATGATGAAGAATCAAGTTCTTGATGTAACTGAGTATTAAATTCTCTCTTAAGCCCCTGGCTTTTCACTTCATTTAAGTCTACTTAAGCAACTGACCTTTTATCAAAGGTCACCGATGAAATCCTGGCCATCAGGCTCCACAAGTCTGTTTCAATCTTTTCCTTCTTTCGATTCTTCTGGGTTGCCCCTACTGGACACATCTTCTTCCCAAAGTGTTCCCGTGATTCCAGGACAGGTTTTTTTTGTTTGTTTTTTTCTGGTGTTCCCACTTCTTCTCTGTCCATTTCTTAGTTTTTATTCCTTTTTTTTTTTTTTTTTTTCCTCCTCAGGCTTCTAAATGAAGGCATACCTCACAGCTTAGTTTGGGGTCCTCTTTTAATATTTACTCTTTTGGTTAGTCTGTTCACTCCTTTGGCTCCTATTTTTCTATCTCAAACCCTGATCAACTTCTTAAGCACGGTTCTACACTTCTAAGTTGCTTGTACACATCGTTACCACGTACACATCGCTAACCGATGACTCACCGACCGCCGCAACTTTACACCATGCTTCTCTTCTTCCATTCCCTGCCCCGGCACCCTCAAATTCCCCAATATAGCTCCTCTTTGTGCCTTCCTCTCAAGCTACCCAGGCTCACAAACTTCAGGTCACCCAGGACATCCCCTTCTCATCCGCCCTTGTACCTTAACAGCTGTTGATTACTATAGATTTTGCCTCCCCAATTCATCCAGGTCTATGTCACTCCTCTCCTTCCCCAATGACACTGTTTTACACCCCCATTACCTCCTGCCTAGAGTTAACATCAAGAGAAATACAAGTGCTCTATTTGTTCAAAGATTATTAAATCTTAAATGGATTATTCACGTATCTGTTCCAGATAACACAAGGCAAAAAACACTGCATGATTATCAATCCAGGGAAAATAACCCAAAAGGCTAAAATGAATGCTGTGTCTTTAGATAGAAGCTAACTGTTGTAGAAAGAATTAATATTTACAAGGGGCAGGGCTCCTTTTTAAAGGAGACAAGGCAGACTCCGTGCTCCCAATACAGGGGGCCTGAGTTCGATCCCTGGTTGGGGAACTAGATCCTACATGCCACAACCAAAATAGACAAAGCAAAGGTAAAAATCCATAGTTTCTTCCCTCCTCTAGTCAGTGTATAATACAGAGATGATGGCGACATAAGGGTGCATATCAGTCTTTCCAAGTGCTTTTTATAGAACATCTGAATCAGGATCATCTGTGGCTATCTGTTAAAATGCTGTTTCCCAGGCCCCATACTTTACCCCTTCTTTTGTAGTGTACGTAGAACATCCTTTTTAAACAAGTTCTCACTACGATTCCTATGCACATTAGAGTTAGGGAACCGCTAAAATCTAACAAGAAAAACGGTTATAAAGCTTAGATAAGAGTATTATAAATTACATTCATTTTCCTTTTTATACTTGTCTCTCTTTTTCAAATTTTATAGTTATGTAAGAAAAGGAATGTGTGATTTTAAAAACAAATTTGTAGACTATCCCTGAATTTTGCCTACATATATCAGGCAATAACTCATAGATAAATTCTTTCAAAATACTAGGAGGATTCTGTAAAAGAAGAAGAGATTTGAGGCAGAACTTTTCCATATATTCTCAAAAGTACAATGAAACTCAAGAGTGACTTAAATAATCTAACGGGATTTTTTTATTCAAAAAATTTTTTTTCAAAATTCCAGATGTGTAGGAAAAAGATAATAAAATTATAATACCATTGTTCTTTTTTAAAAACTCAAGTTCTCTTGCTAATAGTTAAGAATACTGATTTATTTAAAACATAACATGTTTCTGCTTCATAACAACATCTGTATTATTTTACATTTTTATTGGCAACTTTCACTGTACCCTGGTGATTTCTAAAAATCCTCATACTTCCCTGCTGGTCAAAGTTTCCAAAAAATAATAAACAAATGATTATTAACTCTGATCTTTTTATTCCATGACCATGTATCCCATAAGAAACACTTGAGAAAGCTGAGCTATTAACTTTGGGGAAAATAAGGTCCATATAACCAGATCTGAACTTTAGAGATTATTTTGAGGTGGGCAGATCATCAAGAGTAGATAGTGAAATACCCACCACAAGTGCATTATTCCCAAGAGAGGGTGTCAGTATCTGGACTTCCATTAGCATTAAACACACTCCTAAGTTTTCCTCCTCACAAAAGCGATGTCCATTGCTCACAGAGAAGCTGCCATCATGGCAAGTGTTGCCTGTTGCTCAAGTTTCCAGCCAAGTTGTTCTCAACTGGGAATGATTTGGACCTCTGGTGGACATTTGGCAATATCTAGATATTTTATTGGTTGCCAGACCTGAGGAGAACTGTTGGTATCTAGTGGGTAGAAGCCAGGGATACTGCTAAACATGTATCAAGCACAGGACAGCCCCCAAAACAAAGAACTGTGAAGCCCAAAATATCCATAGCACCACAGTTGAGAAACCCTGGGCTAAACCCAGTTCCATAAATTAATACCCACTGCCATAAAGTCCGAGGCTCTGTCTGTTCCTGCTTCCCAACCTCCCAGCATAACAACCACCATCTGAATCAAGCACCTGGGCTTTGGGGCTCTTTATACCCTTATATTAATGGTTACTAATCTCTTTGAAGCCTTCCTTAATCCATGACCTCGCCCCTAGCCCCTGAACCAACTCTGTCCATCAGAGAGTTCAGATCCTTCCATATCACCTTAAACTTCTATTAGTACTATTTGCACTGGAACTAAAAGTCTGTCCCTCTTGCTCTCAAGAATCATCTTCTTGAGTGTGAACTCTTACCTAAGTCTCCCTAGCATTCAACACAGTGCCTTAAACATAATAGGTGCATAATAAATATTTGTCAAACTAACGAAATAACTTTAGACTCGCGTTGTGCCAAACATAGATGATGATTCACGGAATACAGAACATAACCTTTGCCCTCAACTACTTCCACTGTGGGGTGAAGACACACACAGGGAAGCATAGCTGGCAATGTAAAACAGTACCTACAGAGGAGCGGACGTATAACTCAGATAATAATTACTACAAAAGATTCCTGATGTGTGAATTCCCTTAGAATCCAGGTAAGCAGAGAGGGCCTCACAAAAGTGAAAATTTAGATATACCTCAAAGGATGAGGCTATCTTTTGTGAGTTACTAAAAGTGAGGAGGCCATTCCATGCTGGTAGGAGGTGGGTGTGAAAAATGGAGCTTGGGCCAAACTGGTCTTTGCGAAACCATTTTGCCAAACAGAACTATGGCCTTTGAAAGCACATTCTTGGGCTCCTCTTTCATACTCCTGCTCATACAGTGTTCCGAGGAGGTAGGGGTTTTACAGAAAAGCAGTGGTAGAGGCCTAGGCATTATCATCTACGAAAGAGAACTCCGCGTCGGATTCTACTTCTTAGGGAGAGATTTCGCTAGTGTAGTGGATGCTGTAGTGCGCTGCCCAGACCCCCAGGTGCCATGCATATTGGATAGGGGTGGCTCACAGCTGAGTTCCCCTCTAGGAACTACTCATCGCTTAAGACAGCCGCCTCACCCCAGTTCACACCCGCCTCTCTCAGCGCAGCTTGCATCCAATGATCGTTCAACGGAGAGGGATATAAAAGCCTGGGCCCCTTGTCTCAAGGCAGGACAACTCTGAAGATCCGTCAAAGCTCTAAATCTTCCTAACCCACGACCATTTCAACTCCTCCCTCTCTCTATCCTACTTCTATCATTCCTCCAGAGGGGTTGAGAGCACTCTCCAATAAATTATTCGCATGAAAACCTCCATCTCAGAGTTTGTTTTCTGGAGAACCCAACTAAGACTACAGGAGAGGAAAAGAACCAACAATACCAGTGGTGGCAATGAGAAAGGATGGGGTCCAGCAGATTTTAACACTGTCCTTCTTGGGCAATCATCAGTTAGGCCACTGTAAGTAGGTAAGGAATAACTGGTCAACCACCTTGCTCACCCTGCAGTATTTCATTCCTACTACCGAGCTGGTACCCTGGGAATTTTTCCCACCTACCCTCAAACAAGACCTGCTTTCAAAGCCTCAACCACGTGGGAGGTTAAATGACTGACAGTAGGTTAAAGTCTCACCTACCAGAAATCAGTGTTTCCATTTAACCTCGATGCAAGCTAAATCAAGGAATCAGCTTGCCGTAGGAGAGTGGTTGGGGAACTTCAGGAGCCCTGACGGTACCTTTGAAATCACAGCAGTCAACCTGTATGGTGGCAGAGTCAAGGCCATGAACTCACCAAACTCCATTTTCTTATCCACCTAGGCTCCATGTTATAGATTTCCCAGTCTCCTCTGTGATGCTGCTGGGCCGTATGAATGAATCCTGGCCCACATGGTGTGGGTGGAAGTGACGGCTGCACACTGCGAGGCCAGGTCCTTAACTACCACCCCCCCCCCCCGAAAAAAAACAGACAGTTCTCCATGCATCCTCTCTTCCTTTTTCTACCATTTGGTTGAAAATAATCTAGTCAAATTCTGAGGCCTCAGGGGAGAGTAGAGCCATAAAACGTATAGAACCTGGGTCCCTGAATGGCTGAATGTAATACAGCCTTCCGACGCACCACATCAACCGTGCTTGGGTTACGCCATAGAGATTTACAGGTCACTTATCAAAACAGATAGTTTTGCTTACCTTAACGCATTTGAATGCAGTCATAAGAGCTAGGTTTGTGAGAAGGTTCCTCGATATTTGAGGAAACTTGTCTCAGAGAAGCCCCACACATAAAAATATCCTAGAAGATTCAGGAAAAAGCAAAGACTTCTTTGCCATTATAGGCTTAGCTAGTGGAGATAATTTAATCAAAGGCATAACCACTTACACAGCAACAAACAACTGGCATCCTGTATTCAGCTATGGAAGATGTAAGTGGATCATGTAATTGCATTCACCCATACATATTATACACATCATTGATTGTGTGTTAATGTGTTTAAATTTTGTTTCAAAAACAAAGTACACTGTCGGCACGCTCTGCGTAAACAGACTCTGAGAAAAAATGATGAACAATGTCTGGGAAAAGAGAAGGAAAACTTGAGGAAAGTGAACTAAGATTTTCACTTTTAAGTGAAAACTTGGATAAAATATAAGGCTGGTTAGGTAAATATAGAAATTATACAAGCCAGAAATTTAAGAAATGCGTATTTTAAAAGCCAAGATAAACAAAACATGATGAATATTAACTCACTGTTACCCTGCTTTCTAGATTCCTATATTCCATATTTGGAATAGAAAATAACCAAGTGAAACAGGATGACTTGCTTTTCTCTTTTAAGTGAATTTTCTATGTTGAGGGATTTGGCTATGCCTCAGTTCTCTGGAGGGACTATTTTTAAAAAAAAAACACAGATTGTTATCTTTGAAACCATCTTCACAAAGGGCTCAAATTTGAAGTAGTAAGAAACTTTGGTTTCAAACCTAGAAACGCATCTGATTTCATTTTATTTTAAATTTTATCCTCAAAGAGCACATTACGTATTTACGTATTTTAAGTCACTCTGGAAGGGGGCGTTCAAAACTCTTTCAGTTCACAAGAGTATTCACTAGACTGCAACATTTTCATCCAGTTACTAATGTCTGAACACCTCTAACACTCATTGCTGGTTCAATCCACGATATGGGTGTGTGTGTGCACGCGCACACACACACAGGTCAGTTTGTTGCATCAGAGGCACTTTTAAGTTTCTTTAAATGTGGGATCACACACTGCTTCAGGGAAAAAATGCATTAGATAAGATACAGTGAATGGATATTCAAGCAGCTACACACATACAACTTGAAAAAATCTGAGGAAACTCAAATTTATGCTTCTGGTACTAGAAGTCTATGCACTGTCAACACAACATTTTGATAAATTATATTTCTCTTGATTTCAATCAAAAATGCAAAAAAATGACATATTTATAATTAGGTTTGCAGCACTGAGTATATTTCTGACTGGATAGGATTTCTAGTTTAACTAGGTATCAACGAGAACTAAATCCAATGCATATAATTTTACACATCTGCTGATTAGCAAAAATGTCCATAGACTGACTTCTGGCTTCATACATTTCAAACTTGATTGTTTTCCCCACTCTCTACATACTTTTGTGCCACATCCCACAGGGCACACTCATACCCCAATACAATTCACACTCATACCCCAATCCTGTGCTTCAAGTCATAACACAGAGTGAGTCAGCAGAGTGGACAGAAGGAGTCTTCATGGAAGCCATCCCTACACTAGAACAACTAGTGGTAATATACACAGACGAGACTGATAATAAATATATTCCACCACTAATTATGGGGGTGTCAAAGTACATGTAACAGCTGGGAATTTTATATCTGTATTTTTCATTCGTGAGTAAACATACCAAAAGTTAGCTATGTGTATCCCCAACTCAACTTTCCCTTAGCTAGATTCCCCAAAAGCCCACGGCCTCTCAAACACCCTGAAGAGAGGTATAATGGAGGGGACTTTGAAATGGGAAGAGATAGCAGTTTTAGCCCACTGTAGTTAAATTATATTACTTTTGCAAATTGTACAAAAACACAGAACATTTGAAAACAGGGGCTCCTCCCAGCATTCTAGAAGGGACCCATCCAGTGGCAGGTCCTCAGGTTTAAGCTTTAGTAGCTTCAGGATGTTTCTGGCTTATTACCATGTCACCTACAATTATTTCTATATATACATATATGTTTAAGTTTATATTTCTTGTGAGATTTTATGCCAATTTTATCAACGGCTATAATTAAACAAACATTTGTTTTGACTTCTGCAAGAAGAATCACCTCTATTTCTACTATTTTCGTAACACAGACTGAGTCTGTTCAACACTACTCATTTTAACATTTGCAATAAAGACGAGATGTCATTTGACCTTAAACTTACATAATGTTATGTGTCGATTATATCTCAGTAAAGCTAGGGGAAAAAAAGATTGCATTTGAACTGACAATGACCTTTCCTTAACAATAGAGCTGTGAATGAACTTTGCTCCAAGAACTCCCACATGTTCCATTTTTCTTATCTTTAATAATAGTCATTAATCAATCATTATATGCACACACACAAATACACACAGAAAGACACATGTAATTTTTCTCCCTCTATCACATTCTTCTAGCCTAAACCAGATTTTTTTTGGTCACGGGGAAAAAAATCTATAAATAAGGTGCTGAAGAAATAAGAAAAATACATGAAAAGTCATCTAACATGTTAACACAGTTAAGGAAATCAATGCCACACCCCATTCCACAGATTCCATGGGCAGATTTTCCTCTCACATTTTATACCATAGTTATATACAACTTCACATTATCATAAAGCATGCCTAAAATTAAAATACTTTAAAATCTCATCACTAGCATTTTAGTCAAAGTCAAAAGAAGGGATTTAAGTTGGTGCCTTTAGTTCAAGAAACAATTCGTAAGATTTTACTATTCTCATTATTTAAAATAAAGGCTGTTGGGATACAGCACACCTTGGGGAATTTTCCTTTAGAGCCGTAAATGTACTAGCAAGAGAAAAATAGTATATTAGTAGTATATTAGTACATTAAAGAGTGTTGGTACATGCCTTGGCTCTAAACTGGTCTAATATTAAAGAGTTATGATAAATTCCTTCATAATTTGAGAGATTCACCCTGGGCCGGAAGCCAAGGGTTCTGGGATTAACGAGACGAGCACAGTCCCTACCCTCACAGAACTCACGATCTACTGAAAAATACAACTACCCGAGCAGTCACAATCGAGTGTGACACTTGTTACCACAGAGGAATTACAAGGGGCTTCAGGAGGGCAGAGCAAGGGAGCTGAACCCAGGAGTGGCCTGGGGAAGTGATGTGTAAGCTGAGACTTGCAGATCCTTCTTGGTGCAGTTGTGTTTTATTAAAAGTTTGGATCTATGCAGAGTGGAACAGAGATTGGAGAAGACAACATGGGGGCAGACAGAACAGGTAAAGACCACTGACATTGACACGAGAAGATGGCATCCTGAACCAGGGCAATGGCAAGGAAAACGGGCAGAAGTAGATTCATGAGCTATTTCAGAGCTAATATCCACGGACTTTAGTGATGAGTTAGGATGAGTGATAAGAAAACAGGGAGAATTGGGAATGTAGCTGAGAGTGGAAGGTGACGGTTTTTGTTTTGTGAAGTCGGACGAGTTGAGCTCTTTGGCTTCAAGATTTCTATTTTAGTTGATTCTCCAGAGGCAGACGCAAACATGTCAAATTAGAGCTTGGCCTTGTGATTCACGAAATTTTTAAGAATGTGCATGCGTGGTGTAATCACTGCTGTAATTTAACGGGGCTGCTTTGTGCCCTAAAGCTGAGAAGCAAGCATACCTTTGTGTGTTCGGAATGTTAATTGAATTACCTCCGACTTTAGTTTATGTTCCTTAAGTACAAGCTCTTAAGTCAGGCAAAAGGGATCACAGTTATGTAGTACCATACTTAACTATCCTTTTTATAAGCAAGGGTTTTTATACCGAAAATAAACAGAGGCATACAGACATAAACCCATAAATTATGTGGGCAAGTACTTTAAAGGAACATGTATTTGCACGAGGACCAAGAGAGCCTTCCTAAAAGGGACTAGGTCCTGGGAATTCTCTCTAAAAGTGATTTATTTCTGTCAACATTCTTCTTCAGTTTAAACATACGCATTCACATATATTTAAATTTCTCCAGACATCTGACTTTAAAGTTTGACTTCTGATGTTCTGAATAAATACCTTCAGCAAAAAAGCAATAAAGTAAGTTAAGGCAGCTTTTCTTTTTGAATCTACCTTTCTTGTACAGATCTTCCTCTAACCACCTCAAGATTATTTGATAATATTTCTTCAGAGATGGTTCCGTACATATATATGTATAATATATACATAATACGTATCATACACACGTATGTTACAAACTATTGAAATGTTTTTTATTGCTTTGAATTTTTTTCTTACAGAAGAGTTCTCAGCTTTCTGGCAAGATAGATTTCAGACTTTATAAATGTATTTATATAATCACTTTCAACAAGCATTTATTAAACATCTACTCTGTATAGGTGTATGTGCTGGTGTGTGTCAATGCATATTATTACCATAATAAGTCAACTGTCAAAAAACAACTAATAAGTAATAATGTTAAAAAAAAATTCACAGCCACAGGTAAAAACAGGCATATGCAACAATTTTCTACCTTTCTAGTTTATTAAGGGACAAGTGAGAATAAAACAAACTTTTCCCTGCTGTATGGTAACAGGAAGTGTCCGTTCTCCAGCCTTGATAACCCATTCGCCATAGAATCCGGACAACCACCTTCAACAGGATACTGCACGTGGCCAATGGCACAGGTCAAGTTATTGCACATTCTAGGTGATTACTCAGTGCCCAGAAAGTCTTCACATTATTTCTCTTTCCTGTAAAATAATCTTTAGTTCCCAGGAGGAGGTCATTTTGCATTAAATGATGAAACTGCACTTTTGAGTTCTGTATCCTCTTAGTGTGTATCATATTAGTACATTATCCGTAATAGAAAAATCTCATCTGTTAGTTTAATGCAAAGCTTTACTTTCCCCTCACTTATAACTTACAGAAAGACATGTTGAACAAGTTAGTTATGTCAATACATGTCTGTTAAGCCCATGAGCTGAATTCCAAAAGGACTGGAGGAATTTTTTTAAATGCTCTGCTTACACTGCTGCTACGTTAACATCGCTGACCCAATTAGAAACATACATGGACAGTTCTGTATCTGTAACATTCTGTATGATTTAAATGACAAGGTACCTTAAAATGGAGCCAAAATGTGTGTTTTGATGTTCCAGAAGAGATTCTCTCTGGCAGAGGGAATGTGATTCTTCAGCTAATTAGAGAGTGATCTCTCTTTAAATCTGGAGTTGGAGATCCCCAGCATAAGAAAGAGAATGGGCTCAAAAGTTACCCAGAACAGAGTGAATTTTTGTATCGTTCCTCAGGCCTTGAGGTACCAGGGAATTTTGCTGGTGTGAAGGCGGGTACATCCAAAGAAAAATCACTCCAAGGAGTTGCTGACTTGCCCTGGGTAGCCCACCACACACCCAACGGCTGCCCCTGGGATGACCATGCCTTGGCTCCCCCGTTGCTACGTAATGAAACATCATGGACAGACTCTGTTCCCTGGTTCCAGGGTTTGTCCCTCAGGTGCTGCTCCATCACTGCCTTTACTCAGCTCCAAACCTTTGGCTCTACTTCCTGCCTCTCCCTGCCAGTCCCACACTTGATCTTGGACAGATTTGGACACATGGATATTTGGTACCTTGTCTGAATATGGTTTGAACTCACTCTCTGGTACCCATGTCTCTGGCTACCCCTCCATCCGAACTCTGGTGTCCAGTGCATCCACTAGACTCAATGCTGCCCAAAAAGAGCAAAGCAAACAGTCTGAATTATCCTAAAAGGACTGCATCAGTCAATCGGGACAGGCTTAGTGACGCTTATGTAACAAACAGCTCCAAATTCTCCATCGGCCAAAGCAGAGGTTTACGTTTGGCTTATTCTACACATCCATCGTGGCCCAGCTATGATTCCGCTCCAAGATACCTTCGCTCAGAGGCTCCTCTACTTGGAACATCCCTGGTCCCCATGGCTAGGGGAAGAAAGCACGATGCGGTGCAAATGAGCTCTTAAAGACTTGTCCAGAAGCAATACATTCCCAGACACATTTCATTGGCCAACACAAGTCATGTAGCCCTGCCTCATGTCAAGGGGGCACAAAGGTACAATCCCACCCAAAGGCAGGAGAACCAAAGATATTGCTGAATAATATTACCTATTACCACAGGCATCAATTTTGAAGCCACAGTTTTCTGATCTCTTTGTTCATGGAACTGGAATATGGATTCAGTGTTGGTTGGCTCTATCTGTTAACTCTTAGTAATCCCTAGAGAAAGTTTGATTTAAGGTTTAATTAAGATACAAAAGGGATTGGCTGAGAGGAAGTAAGTCCTTGATAAAAAAAAAAAACTTCCAATGCTGTAACTACTAATTGTCATTACTCCCAATATATTAATAACAGCTAGGGTTTCACTTATCAGGCATTTGATATATGCCTCTAAGCTCTTTACATCTATTAATTTGTTTAATCCTCCAGCAACACCATGATGCAAGTACTCTTTTTATTCCCATTTTATAGACAAGGAAACTTGACACAGTGGTGTTTAGTAACGTGCTCAGCGTCAACAGCTATCATGGTTTACTGGACGCTACTTTAATCTTTAAAATATTAACATAAAAGTGTAATATAGTTTGGCTCTTCTACTGTACTAACTCCAGGGTCTCCACACTGGGTTACTGTAAGCCTCCGGGCTCATGCTTTCTAAAGCAATGTCACAGTCTTTAGGCTTTCATCCAGAGATATTTCTGGCACATCACAGCAAAGAATGGAGTAGGGGGGAAAGTGCAGGACTTCTGATTCTGACTAGAATGTACAAAGTCTTAAGAGAGCATCATTCTTACCCCACCCACCAAAATAAGCCTGATACGCCACAAAATCAAACTTTTATCAACTATCTAAGAGTGGGGTATGCAAAGAACCCTAAATGAACACATTTCCAGAAAACAATGAGCCTGTCCTAGGTGAGAAGAGAGCCGTAGCTGTTCTCACTCGGAGCAGGAAGATGAATCGAGAAGAAATACACACGGAAAGGGTAAGGAGAAAGAAGCCAAGACTGCAGGGAAAGTTCAATGGTCACATGTGGTCTGGCAGGACAGAGGACAACACCAAGGGTTCAGCCACAGAGCGAGTCTACGCTGACCCATCAAATCATGCCCACGGCTTGTCACCAAGTTCTCAGGGGTATTGTGCCAAAGGCTGGGACAGGACAGAAGACGGATTTCCCCGTGAGAAGAACGGGGCCTTTCCCAAGTGCACGGCAGCCATGTCCCATCTCTAAAAGCAGAACGGAGAAAACTGCATCATTGGCCCTCTGGGCTCTGAGGTACCAGAGGCATGGGGCTTGTCAGTTGAGAGAAATCCATCTATGACACTCCTACAAGTCAGCAATAAGGAAACAGTAAGAATGGACAAGTTACCAAGGAAATGCAAATTAAACCCAAATTTAAGAGACAGACATCAAATACTGCTGAGAATATGGAGCAACTAGAATTCTCATACATTTCTGGTCAGAGTTTAAAGGAGTACAACCACTTTGGAGAACTGCTTAGCAGTTTCTAACAGTTAAACACATATCTGTCCTAAGAACCAGCATTCCACTCCTGGGTAATTACCTAAGATTAATAAAATACACGTCCAGAAAAAGATTTGTTTACCAATGACCAAAGCAGTCTTACTGATGAGCTCAAAACTGGAGACTACCTATGTGTTCATCAACATGTAAGTAGATAAAATTTTGTATGTTCACACAATACAATACTGCTCAGCAATCGATCAACAATACGAATTACCAATACAATCAAAAACATAGATGATTCTCAGAAACATTATTCTGAGTCAAAGAAGCCAAGCATGAGAGTACACATGTATGCATCCATTTATATGAAGTTCTAGAACACGCAAAATAATGCATGGCGATGAAACCCAAGACAGTCGTTGAATTAACCAGAAAGGGGCACAAGAGAGCTTCTGGCATAGTGGAAATGTTCTATTTTTTGGCTTCGGATGGTTAATACATGCAGTTGTCAAAATTTAATCGAAATGAATTTTTGTGCAATTTACTATAGCTTAATTATACCTCGCTTTTAAAATGTACAAGGTTAAATATCATTCTTCCCGAACACTGTAATGAGTCAGCTCCAGAGTCCATGATACAATAAAAGCCAGGTCCTGTAGGCCACCCAAGGTCAGTATAAAACAATCACAGCACTTCTCTTATTCAGAGCATTTAACAGTTGGGTGCAGACACGATGGGACTTGCTTTAAAAAAGGCACGACCCCACACCTCATGAGTGACCCTACCCTTTCATCTGTTTGTACCCAGTGTTATCTCACGCTGATTCGCCCAAAACCTGCTGATGTGTCACTGCCATAATCTGTGTCAGCCCTTAATTGTTCAAGGTCAGCCCTTAAAGCACTGGGGATTCCAGTCTAACCATGCAGAGCTTATCAACGTATGGCTTGCTGGAGCTCTACCAGTAACTGCTTGATTATTTTGTTATTGCCATTTCTGATCTTAACTTCTCCATACAAGCCTGTGCAAACTCTTTCCTGTGAGGCTCCTTCGACACGCTCAGAAACAACTACTCCTATAGAGAAGGAAAGTGGTATTAGGCAGTAGGGTGACTGTAGGTGAGAAAACACACAACTTGTCTTAATACTTCCTAAAGTGGCACTTCTAACACTTTAATGTGCAGAGGAATCACCAAGGAATATTGTTAAAATGACGATTCTGGGGCCTTCCCTGGTGGCGCAGTGGTTGAGAGTCCGCCTGCCGATGCAGGGGACACGGGTTCGTGCCCCGGTCCGGGAAGATCCTACATGCCGCGGAGCGGCTGGGCCCGTGAGCCATGGCCGCTGAGCCTGCGCGTCCAGAGCCTGTGCTCCGCAACGGGAGAGGCCACAGCAGAGAGGCCCGCGTACCGCAAAAAAAAAAAAAAAAAAAATGACGATTCTGATTCAGTCGGTGTGGAGTGAAGCTCCAGATTCTGCATTGCTAACAAGCTCCCAGATTACAGGCTGTTGCTGGTCCACGGAGCAAGTTTTCTTTTCTCTAGGGTTAAGTTCTCTGTTTCTCGGAGGTGCCTCTCTCCATGTGTGAATTCTCAGTCCAGGCTTCAACATTTGACTGCTTCAGGTTCAAACATGCAAGCTAGGGTCCCAGCAGTGGACCAAGGATAGCTTTTGGAATTCAAAATCAACATTCTGGAAAGGCAATTTTCATGTATTAACTCAAAATTAATATCAATACATCTCCTCTGATGTATTCCCATCATCCACGTGTAGGACTTCCCTTGCCCAGCAGCTTCCACAGAGTAGGCAGACCTTCCAGAATCATCTGGTACTAGAGCCATGGACCATATGCAGGAGCTACACCAAAACTTCCGCTCACACTGCTTAGCAGGAGCACGCTGCCTGACAGCCAAGGAGGCAAGGAGGGGTGCAGGTCAGTAAGCCCCTCTCTGGAATGGCTCAGAGCCTGCTTCCATGACCAAGCGGGGAAACAGCTTCCTTCCCCAATGACTCTGCCGAGTACAATGTTGCTCCTCAGAGGGATACAAAGGAACACAGATTTTGCCTCAAAGGGACCTTCTGGTAACAGCATTACAAGAGATGGTAAGATTATAATGACAGTATGATACTTGGCATCCAAGTCTTAAATCTTTCAAAAAATACTTAAGATATTATCTCTGCACAAGAACTCCAGACCTCCTCTTTTATTTTTTTTAGAAAAATACACTTGGGTCATTGAATCTAAATAATTCAGAATATTCATAAATCCCCCAACCATTTTATTTAAGCATTTGATTTATCATTCACAACAAAACTTTCTATGTAAAACAAGAAATACTAATGCTTAATGTAATATGATATACAAGAGTTATTGCAATTGATCAGGTTTAATTGGATTAGTGGCAGGACTTCCCTGGTGGCACAGTGGTTGAGAATCTGCCCGCCAATGCAGGGGACACGGGTTCAATTCCTGGTCCGGGAAGATCCCACATGCTGCAGAGCAGCTAAGCCCGTGCACCACAATTACTGAGCCTGCGCTCTAGAGCCCGCAAGCCACAACTACTGAGCCCATGTTCCACAACTACTGAAGCCCGTGCGCCTAGAGCCCGCGCTCTGCAACAAGAGAAGCCACTGCAGTGAGAAGCCCGCACACCGCAACGAAGAGTAACTCCCGCTCGCCGCAGCCAGAGAAAGCCCGCGCACAGCAATGAAGACCCAACACAGCCAAAAATAAATAATAAATTAATTAATTTAAAAAACTGGATTAGCGGCATTAGTTCTTGAGCACACACTTTGTCAAAGAAACAAAAACAACTAAAACATACGTGCACACACAACATGGCAGCAAAAGAAGTCTTCAATCTGCCCACAGTTTTGCTAGTTTAAGAAGATGAGCCCGTCATAATGCAATGAATGTTTAAGAGTTCTAAATTTTGCAGAACGAGCTTAAAAATTATACATAAACCCTAAATGGAGGCATCCAGTTAAGTGCTGCCTCTAACGTTCAGGAATCCACCTACATACAGAAATCTGTGGATTTATTAAGAAACAAACACTGGAGGCGTTCAGCTGGGATTCCTGGTACTCAGCAAGACAACTACATAAGCATATGGCAACAGTCAACTATTTTATTTTCATTCCTTGCCTTCCCTTAAAGTCTTCCTCTGCCATCGTAGGACATTTTATGACAGTGGTTCAAGGTTGTGGGAGTCTTTATTTCTAAAAAGTAATTCTGCGTAACTCAACATTGCAATACTAAAGCACTCACCTAGCAGTGGCCCAATACTTTGGTAGCAATTATAAAATGGATACTCTAAGTCAAGCCTAGTTTTCCTAACATGGCTTTAGCTGAAGCATCCGGATTTCTCTCCACACTCAAAATGAGGAGTGATAAAATCTGCAGGTGATCAGATATCTGAGGATAATTAGAGGTAAATTGAATTATTACAGAAAAGCCCTGGGTTCTTCTGCAACATAGTATAATCACCCCCCCACCACCGCCTGCACTACAATCACCACTGGCACCCTTATCACTATATCATTACAATTATCATCACCATGACTGCCACCATCATACACTAGTGATGGTACAGAAAACTGTAGAAGCCTTATTGAAAATAATTTTGGCAGTAACTATTAAATCTTAAAAATTCATAACCCACTTGCATCCTATAAAAATACATATGCAAAAAAAGCATGGAAAAACTTATAAAAATGTCAGTTCTCACCAATAAAATTCCAAAGTCCCAACAGGATTATTTTTAGGCAAATTGACAAATGGACTCTAAAATTTACATAGAAACATTGCTTGAAACAAGGAAAAGTTACAAATGCCCTAAGTAATTTCAAAGACAAATTTATTTACCAAATGTTTATCAAGTGGTTATTACATGCCAGATACTGTTTTAGCCAAAGGGATGACTAAATAAAATCTTGGTATGTTCCTACTACAGAACCCTGGGTTCATGTAATAAGAATAAAAGACACCTAATCAACTAATGTGGAAAAATCTACAAGACATATTGTGAAGTTAAAAAAAATCATGGCACAATATATGCAGTATGAGGCTGTTCCCTAAAAATCATCTCGATCTGGGCATGTAAAAATATAACTGCATAGAAAATAATCTAGGAAGATATCTACGAATAGGGGATGGATGATAACTTCTGGAGAGGAAAGTGGGATTGAGTCATGGACAAATCTGGCTTTGTGTAATATTTGAATTCTTAAAAGAAGAATGTGTTTATTACACGCATACCTAAAATCTACCAGGCTACCTGAAAAATACTGATGAAGTATTACTTGTCACAATCTAGTCTAGAATAAACTGTATGTAATAGAATGTTTTCAAATACCATTTTTCTAGGAATTCAAATTCCGTAGGCTAATAACGACAGACGAAGTTTCTTTTTGTTTAAAGAAAAGGCAGGAAGGGAGGTGGTAAGAGGGAGAACGTACCAGGATGGTGCTGACCATCAGTTAAACGTAGATTCTAATCCCTGTTCTAGTACCTGACAAACACATATGTCCTCAGAATGTATGCTTTCAATAACAAGCTACATGATATCTAACAAAAAATGACTTAAACAATAGGGATTTCTTCACCCACACAACCAGAAATCTAGAAACAGAACAATGCCAAGGAGGACAACTGCAATAGTTCTCCCTTGGCTTTTACCTCATAGTTGCAACATGGCTGCTGCAGCTGCAACAAAACACCACATCCTTACAAGACAGCAGTCCAATGTAAGAAGGAACAAGGTCTTTTAAATATGCAGGTCTCTACTTTATTAGCGAGGATAGCTTTTCACAGCAGTCCCCACAATTTCCCCTTACATTTAATTGGCCAGAACCAGGTCACATGGCTACCCTCAAACGAATCACTGGGAAAGAGAATAACGTTTGACTTAAGCCCAAACATATTTCATATCCTGAGACTAAGCCCTCCTTCCCTGAGCACATAACTACCCACTACCTGCAGTAATTCTGGGTTCCTCCGTTAACAAAAGAATAAAAAAGAAATCACCACTGAACAGCCAATGAACTGCTACAATAAGTGATTAAAGGTTTAGTTTGGTCATCTGTAAATTGAGCCAAATGACCTATTCTCATAATTGTCTGGTGCGCTAAATGCGACACTATATGGTGAGCACTTTACTTATACTAGCTGCTTGATAAATCTCAGTCTTCTTCCTCAACCCCTTCGCCATCAGCAATTATAGCATTATTTCCGTACGGAGCCTTTGAAAAGATAGACATCAAGAAAACTAGAAGGTGAAGTATCTAGATATAGTTCTCCATTTCTTGCATTTAGGTAGTTCTATGTACAAAATATATTTATATTCTGCAACCAGAAATGTCACTACCTGCCTGAGGGCTGTTACCTAAAATGCCAAATTAGTTTCTGCAAAGAGTCCTGTAGCAGCACAACTAAGTGATAGAAGCCATTAGAGGAGATATACCATCAGGGAAAGACTTTTTCAATATTAATTTCAAGTTTATGTCTTGAAGAAAAAAGGGATCCATGTAAGTGCTAATTGGACACTATAACCTCATGTGGCGGAAGGGAAGAGGGAGCTAGGTCTCTGGGGTCTCTTGTAGAAGGGCACTAACCCCAGACTCCCATTCCTTTCTTCACAACTCAGGATGACACATTTACCTTCTCATGAAGAACATTTCCCTGCAAACTTCAAAACCGTAACACCCAAAGTCCTTTGCACAGGATGATGATTTAAAATTATTCCACTATGAACAATCTGATGACAAATTTGGCATTTTGATTTTAGCCACGGCAGGCAGGGGAAGAGTAAAAGGGCTCAGAGTTGGGCTTCTCTCCATCCAAGTAGACAGATTTACCTCGAGCAGCAGTTCTCAAACTTGCGTGTGTATCTGAATCACCTGGAGGACTAGTTAAGACACAGATTCTGGGGTCCTGCCTTCAGTAGGTCTAAGGTGGATTCCAAGAATGTATAGTTCTAACAAACTCCCAAGTGATGCTGAATATGCCATTCAGGACCACTCTTGGAGAGCCACTGCCCCCGGGTGATGCAGGAGCCATGAGCATAAGTGATGGCATCAGTCTCTCGCTGAATCCTCACCTGTGAACTCAGACTCATCCCCAGACAAACAACAATGGAGAGAAGAGCTGTGAAAGGTATGACATTGTTGAATAATTTCAAATTATTTCCAGGCTGCAGAACTTGAGACTGGAAGACTTCATTTTGGGGTAGACCCCCTTCAAGTAAGCTTGAAAGGAGAAGAAAAAGGCCACCTATCGAAGTAAGCCAGCTTCTTACCATGTCACCTGCCAACTTTCCAACAAAGAGAGAACAAAGTAACACACAAATTCTAAATGCTTTCAAGGGTTTGCAAGTATTTCAAGTAAATTAGCCTTCCTTTCTTTTAGGCCTCAAGAATTTAGGGCTTTTTGCATCTCTGCCATCACAAAACTCTGAGATTGGCTTGGGCTCCATCACAAAACCCAAGAGCGTGGCCCAGACAAACTGGCTAGATGAGCCTGCTGTCAACTGCTTAGCCAACAAAGGACCGAAGAACTGGATTAGAAAAAATTTTTTCTGTCATTTGAGGCCACAGAGTTTTCCAAACAATATTTTAATTTGCATACCGAGCCAAATTCCCTCTCGGAGGAGGGACAGAGCACATTCCATTGTGTAAGATAATACTCATTCCCACACGGTGATGTCAGGGCTCAGCGAGCAATGCTCTTTCTGAGATCCTTTTCCTTGCCATTAAGGTTCCTATTATAAAATTTTAACCACTTCAGAATCGAGCAAGATGTTGCAAATCTTTCTGTTAGCGTTTTGGCAAAAGCGAAAGAGACAAGGCTGTCACCGACTGCCTCATGCACAATTATTTAATGACTTTTCCCTCATGGTATGAATAGGATTTCTGAAATCTATCTTCACCTCCCAGGACTTTCTTCTCATAGGAATACTGATTTGGGTAGTTTATTTCTGCCAGCTTTTGACGTTCAGGGAGCAGTCTGATTGTTTGCTAAAATGACAGGAGGCCTTTCAGGGCTCTAAGACTAAATCCTGGTAGGAATTTTGAGGTTAATGGGAAACACACTGGGCATTTTGCTAGTTAGGGGAATACTAGGGCACAGGGAAGATTAAGGACAAAATGCTCTCTAACACATAAATGAAATAAAATGGCATGAAGAAGTATAGCACAGCAGGGAGATTTTGGCAAGAGCCTGTTCTTATGATTACTTGAAGAAACACCAAGTTAAAAAAAAAAAACCCACAATACTTTACCTACTAACTATGTATCTATCTTTTCTATCTGCATGCATATCCCATAATTTTAAGATTAAAGAAAAAAATTGGATTTCCATTTGAACTCCAACCATGTGCTACTTTGTAATTGTGAAAAGCTTGAAAAAAAAATAGAACAGTGAAGAAAATACAGTATCAACCAGCCTGAAATAACGGTCGTTCACCTTTAGTCAATTTAACAAAGCTAATTTTCAAATGCAAAAAAGGAGAAGAGGAACAATTGAAATCCCCTTGACTTTTTTCCTCGTCCTATTTACCTCTCACTATTGAATTTCTTGGGAGCCCTTCTAGTACATGGGTTTGTACTTTTATTTTATCTACATAAAATAAAAATATATATTCCAAACATATTCCAAAAATAATAAAAAATATATATTCCAAAACAATGCTGAATATAGTCTTGTATGTTTTCTATTACCTACATAAACGCTACCAATACAGTACGTATGATCATGAAACTTTTTTTTCAGTGTTATACTTCTGAGCCTATAGATCGAGGTCATCTTTAACAGCAGCATCACATTCCTTTCTATAAGTACACTACAGTTTGTCTTTTAGCCAGCCAATAAAAGCTTCCACTACTGTTGGAAATGGTGTTGTCCAGTTGACAATTACAAATAATGCTACAAGGAACAGTCTTCTCCATGTTTCCAGAGGCTAGAGTGGAAGAGTTTTCGTTGTGACTCCGTCGAGGACAGAGTGTTGGAATGTCTGCACGCTTTCAGCCATGTTAGATACCATCAAAATGCTCTCCCAACGGGTGACCGCAATTAGTATTCCAATCAGAAGCACTGACAGTTTCTGTCTTCCCTCATTCCGGCCAAAACCCCAACTAGGTCATTCTTCAGTTATTCCACTCATCCAAGGATCCCTGATCAGCAGCCACGATGAGATTTTGGCCCACAGCTGGAAGGAGACGACCGTGGGCACCTCTTACACCTCTACGCAACAGCATCCCCCCTTTCTAGAAACAGAGCCTCTCTTTTCTACAGAGAACTGTCCTCCCACCCGGTGGGTTGTTGGTCACAGTCACGAAGGAGCTTCTCCCTATAGGTATAATGACCCATCCAGGGGTGGAGAACAGAATATGAACAAGCAGAATTTCTCTTTAGTGGTTAATATGGGCTCTGAAAGAAAAATCTCGAGCTTACTTAAAATTTTAAAGAACTTCAGGAGTACAGAATAAGCTGTCTTTATCTGCCTGAGGATAAGGGAACAAAGAGGAAAGAGGAATCAAGATTAGACAGATAGCAATTCCACTCCTAGGTATACATCCAAAAGAACTGAAAACAGGGACTCGAACAGGTATTTCTATACCGAGGTTTATTTTAGCATTATTCACAATAGCCAAAAGATGGAAATGCATGTCCATCAAGAGATGAATGAATAAACAAAACATGGTATATAATACAATGGAATATTACTCAGCCATAAAAAATACAGTACCGATACCTGCTGTAACATGGATGAACCTTGAAAACCTTATGCTATGTAAAATAAGCCAGACACAAAGGGACAAATACTGTTATGATCTCACTTATATGAAATATCTAGAATAGGTAAAGACAGAAAGTAAATTAGAGGTTACCAGGAGCAGGGGGGAGAGGGGAATGGGGAGTTACTGCTTCATGATTACAGAGGTTGTTTAGGGTGATGGAAAAGATTTGGAAACAAATCGTGGTGATCTTTGTACAACATTGTTAAGGTAGTTAACGCCGTTGAATTACACACTTTAAAATGGTTAAGATGGCATATTGCATGTTACGTATATTTCATCACAAAAAAAATTTAAGAACTACAAGACCTTTGAGAATGAAAAAAAGATCAGACATATAGACAGACAAAAAGACGCACATATATATCTCCCAATGACATCGTTAGGCTCCCTGGAGGCTGCCATGCCTGAAATCACAACTAACAGTTTTGTTTTTTTGCGGGCTATTAGAGGAGCTGGTAATAGCTTGAATAAACATGGCAATTCCATAATTTCCCTTCACTGCTTGATACAAGGTCTATCCCAACCCAATTTTTTCCAGATACATTTCTCCTCTGGTTAATGTGCTATGGAGAAATGAATGACATGCTGAAGAGAATACCAAGGAAAAAAAGAGTCCACAACAGTGAGAAGACGGACATTAAAAAATGATTCTCTACTGCCAAAGAGAAATGATCCAAGATCCTAAGGCGAAAATAATTCTCACATTTCAAGCAATCATACTGACCTGGAGAGTGGGTGCCCCCTTTTCAGAGCCACCGCCCCTTCTCGGAGGAGGCAGGAGTTCCCTCCTCTTGTGTAAAGGCAACTAAGGATTCTTGCCTTGATTTCACCTGCTGTTCAGTAAGGAAACTGATCAATCCTCAGTGGCAAAGAAGACGGGGAGGAGGAAAGAGAGAACTGCTTCCCCTTGGTTTATCACTTTAATTTGGTATTTCTAGCTTCACAAAAATTTAGCAACAGACAACATAAATGTAGCAATATAAAAGTAACGGGAGATGTGCAAAACTAGATAGGCAATTTTAGACCTTAATAAATTCATGGGAACAATTATACTTTGAATCCAACAGTTTCCCCTTTCTCAGAAATTACACATACAGCAAACCTGGCTGACTTGACTGTAATCCTGCTCCTATTATGATTTTAAATGAAGCAACAAGTAAAAGAAATCCATTTGCAAAGAGACAAGCTGTAAGATTAAAAGTATTATTTATTGTAGAATTTCTTAAGGACTTAAACATGTGAGGTGTACAACAAAATTGTCTAGGATTCCAAAATAAGTAGTAACTGTGATAAAAATCCTAGAAATACAACAGTCTTCGGAACGAAAAATAAAGGGAGAAGAAGTTTGCTTGTGCAGAGCAGGGGAAGCGAAAGCACGTCAACAGTAAACTGGCAGACCCTGGAGACCGCAATAGGCGAAACCCAAGTATCAGTAAGAGGATAGATTGCTTTGTAAGTGTTTTCACAGTGGCCAAGCACTAAAAATGCAAATTCAAATGGAAATTAGGCAAATATACCTAGTATCTGTTCAACATGAAAAGAAAACCACAAAGATAGGAAAGGAATACTACAGTATATGGAAGTTTTTTCCTCCCATGGTTCTTTTCTTCGTCTTCTTTTTTTTTTTTTTTTCTTTTTTTGGCTCTGAAATAGCTCCATAAGGACTGGAAGGAGGGGAGAGCAAAGGAACCAGGGAAACTCCTTTAGAAAAACAAACAGGGTTTCCAAACTTCATTTATGCTGCCCTTCATCCAGTTCAGTCTGTTTCTTTCTCCTCTAAATGCTGACGTGGGTGCTTTTTCTGCCTGGTATTCATAAGCAAGACATTTTTGAAATATGTAGCTTCATACCAGTAATGGGGTGGGGTGGGACACCACACAAAGGAGCTTGCCTTCCAAATATTAGCACAAAGAACTGCTTCTTGAAATGTGTAACATTTCCAACTCTGGGAAGGCACTGCTGGCTAAGGAAGCAACACAAGAGGACTACAATGTATAGTCCATATCTCATTAGAATACAATCAAAAATATGAGCTGCTATTTCCACTTCTGACTCCATGTGAGTTTTTAGTCTGTTTCTCATTCATGGAGGTTCAGTTGAATGAATAATGCCATAGTTAGAGGGAAAAATTATTTGGCAGAAAGGAGGGGCAAGGAGGGGACAGGAGAAATAATTGACATGGCAAGTCATTTGATATTACCAGTTAAACTCCAGAATTGGGGTTTTGAGGATAATTCCAAACAAAATCCCAGACATTGGTTTGGAAGCTGTTTCTCTAATCTGTGTTCTACTTTTGTGGCATTCCAATGAATGATATCCTCAAATTTTAACTGTTTTCTTCAAACCGAATTTCCTGTGAATTGGCAACAATGTAATTGGATTGAAGAAAATACGATTAATGTTGAGAAGGACATATTTTCTCTGAATCTTTTAGAGGAAAATCCATTCTGTTTTGGTCAAAGTACGAACCAGAGTTATAAATAATTCATTATACAGTTCTATGATAAATTTGAGGGCTTACTTAAATACTGACATTTTCTTTGTAATATTAGGCTATAATAATTAAATGTATCACAGGGAGTTCGATTCTTCATTAAAAATCCATTTTACTAGCGGTTACCAGTGGGGGGGGGAGGGGCAATATAGGGTGAGGGAGTGGAACGTATAAACTATTGAGTGTAAGATAACCCTACAAAGATGTATTGTACAACACAGGCAATATAGCCGATATTCTGTAATGACTGTAAATGGAGTGTAACCTTTAAAACTGTATAAAAATTAAAAAATTAAAAATCCATTTTAATTCAAGGCCAAAGTCTTAATTTCCTTCCTACAGTTTTTTATCTTCTCATTTGTGCACATATTTCCTTGCATCCATTCATTGGCTCACTCTAGAAGCTGAGAGCTGTAAAACTGCTGCATACGTATGTTAATAACTATCCTTTATTAAACAATAACTGTAGTAACTATATGTTATCTAATTTAATCCTTGAGACAATGTTTTCATCTCCATTTAACAGATGAGAAAGCAAGTCCCTGAGGTGTTGGATAACTTGACCACAGCTGCATTTAAATGCAGACCGAACGCCAAAGCCTGTGCAGTTTTCAGTATGCTATGCTATCGCCAACTGAAAGAAGATGGCAATGCCGCCACAAAGGGGGCTATGTTAACATACCGACTAAATGTTTATAGAGAATAAATAGAACAATATATCAGAGAAAAGACCTTTTCCAAAATATTAGTTATAAGAGCTCTAAAAAAATTCTAGAACTACATCCCCTTAATCCCCAATCATTAGTATTACTCCATTATTTACATTTATATTACTGGAAATTTAATGTTTTTTAAAAGATCTTAGTCAACTGCTTGACAGTATTTTCATCACTACAGCATTTACTACTTAATAAAAATTCAAATTATACACCAACTCAAATTTCTCAATATACTTATATTGGGTTTGAAAACTATTTCCTTCAAGAAATTGGCCACAAGGCTTCCCTGGTGGTGCAGTGGTTAAGAATCCGCCAATGCAGGGGACACGGGTTCGAGCCCTGGTCCGGGAAGATCCCACATGCCGCGGAGCAACCGAGCCCGTGCGGAGCAACTGAGCCCGTGCACCACAACTACTGAGCCTGCGCTCTAGAGCCCACAAGCCACAACTACTGAGCCCGCATGCCACAACTACTGAAGCCCACACGCCTAGAGCCCGTGCCCCACAACAAGAAGCTACCACAATGAGAAGCCCACGCACCACAATGAAGAGTAGCCCCCGCGCGCCACAACTAGAGAAAGCCTCCGCACAGCAACAAAGACCCAACTCAGCCAAAAATAAATTAATTAAAAAAATAAAAAGAAATTGGCCACACTCACATCATCCTTGTGCCTATCTTCCTCTGTACTGCAGAGACTTGACAATTTACCACCAGACAAAACTAAGAAAAAGGAGAAGTGATGTTCAACCAGAGAATAAATTATCACTCTCCTGCCACCACTGTCCAGCAGCCCTACTGCCATCCAGAGGGAGTTGCAGGGAGTATTTTAGTCAAGTTACCTAACGTGGCTACATTGTATCATCAACTAATAAAAGCTGAATTAGTTACCTCACCCCTCTTCCCAGTATTTCACAGAGGTGAAAAGTGAAAATGAGATGGACCACACCTGGGAGAGAAGGGAAGGACTTGTACCCCAACTTAAGAATCTAACATCTATTTCTGTTAAATAGGGAGATATGAAAATATGTATAAAGAAACATTTTCTTATGTACTTGAAATATTAACTGTCATTGGAATACAATGTGGTGTCTTTTTACCAAATAATAACACATTTGAAACAAGGTTTTCCAAAGCTATGGTGACTTACATAATTCTAAGAATGAAGGTCTGTTATGAGTTCCATCATACATGTTTCCCATCAAACTAGCCCCAAAGACAATTTGTAGCAACACGTAGAGCTGAGAATAGATACAATGGAATAAAGTCTACTTTTTCTATGTAGCCTCGAATCCACCCCTCCGTATTTGTGTGTATAATTTATATTATCTTAAATAGATCTTAAGACTATAAACTAACATGATTTCCTATAACGATCATATAATACTAAGCTATATATATATAAATGATAATATTCTAACTCTTTCCAAATCTCACAATTTTGTTAGCAGTTTGGTATATACCTTTTTACATCTTTCTTAGGCTCATTGTAATGTGTATCTATTGCCTTTTTATTTTTTTAACATCTTTATTGGAGTATAATTGCTTTACAATGGTGTGTTAGTTTCTGCTATATAACAAAGTGACTCAGTTATACATATACATATATCCCCATATCTCCTCCCTCTTGGGTCTCCCTCCCACCCTCCCTATCCCACCGTTCTAGGTGGTCACGAAGCACCGAGTTGATCTCCCTGTGCTATGCGGCTGCTTCCCACTAGCTATCTGTTTTACATTTGGTAGTGTATATATGTCCATGCCACTCTCTCGCTTTGTCACAGCTTCCCCTTCCCCGTGTCCTCAAGTCCATTCTCAACGTCTGCGTCTTTATTCCTGTCCTGCCCCTAGGTTCTTCAGAACTTTTTTTTTTTTTAAGATTCCATATATATGTGTTAGCATAATGGTATTTTTCTCTTTCTGACTTACTTCACTCTGTATGACAGTCTCTAGGTCCATCTACCTCACTACAAGTACCTACTGCCTTTTAATTTTCTTCCAAAAATAGGATTACTCTACAATTTGCTTTTCTCATTTATCAATAATCAGTATTCCTCTGCTTAATACGTGAAAACATGCGTTCTATTTTAATAGTTGCATAATGCATCACAGTATGAATATACAATAATTTATTCACCTGTTCCTATTTTTAAAAATTTATTTATTTTGGCCTTGCCCTGAAGCATGTGGGATCTTAGTTCCCCAACCAGGGGTCAAACCTGCGGCCCCTGCATTGGAAGCGCAGAGTCTTAATCACTGGACCGCCAGGGAGTCCCAACTGTTCCCATTTTTAAAGGCATCTTGGCTATTTCTAAGTCATTTGCTTCTTCGAGTGATGCTACAATAAACATCCCTCTGCATATGTTTATCTATTGGTGGTTTTATTTCTCTAGAACCAAGTCTCCAAATTGAGAGTACTGGGTAAAAGCAGATGTTCATTTTAAAATTAAATAAATACTGCCAAAAATCAATAGCTTTTCATGTTTAGCTTAATGTAGGAACAGATATTCACATATAGAAATATTTATTGATATGTCTGTAAATTAAGCTATGTGAATGCACAGATTTCCTTACTCTGTCAACTGAGAGGACCTACTTGCAACAAGCCCACTTCATACCCAGATCTTGGATTTTAATAACATCCTCCAATGAAAGGAACCAGAGAGCCTTGTAGTGATGGCTAAGTCTAGGGCTAGGGCAAGCAATATACAAAATGAGCCTGGAGCAATTTGAACAAAAAAATGAATAAAGTAGTTTTGGATTATAACCCTAAACAAAATAATTATCCATGAGTCCATACTGGTAGAAATAAATAATTGAATAAATAAATGGGGGAGACCAGACATGTCTTCCATGCAGAAGAATTCCAAATAATTCATGTAGATCCTCTGCCCCCAAGAAGGTAGAGGATAATTCCTCATTCCTTAAATATGATCTGGGTATAGTGACTTGTTTCCTAAGAATGTAGTATAGAAAGGGGTTAAAAAAAAAACCCAGTAATTTTACAGTGTAGCAGCTTGACAAACACTACCTCAGTCAGGTGATCAAGCTCTGTATCAACAGTGATAAGACATGTTGGCAGTATATACTGTTGATAATGTGCTGAGAATGGAACTTTACCTCTGTGGTCTTCCTCCCAAGAACCCACAACCCCAGTCTAATTATAAGAAAAACAAATCTCATTAGTGGGGTATCCTACAATATACCAGACCAGGACTCCTCAAAACTGTCAAGGTCATCGAAAACAAGGAAAGTCTGAGAAATTGTCACAGCCGAAAGGATGTGAGTTAAAGAGACATGACGACTATATGTAAATCAATGACTAAAACAGTTTCTTGGATAAGATTCTGGGACAGAATAAAGACATCAGGTAAAAACTAAGGAAATCTGAATCAACAATGAACTTTAGTTAATGATGTTTCAATACTGGTTCACTGGTTTTGACAAATGTACCATACTAATGTAAGATGTTAGTGGGGAAACCAGCTGTGCAATATATGGGTACTCTGTACTATCCTTGCAACTTTTCTGTAAATGAAAAGATATTCTAAGAAAATAGTTTTATTATTTTAAAAAACAATAGCTCTTAAAATACCAATTAAACTGGGGAGTGAAAGAAAATCATAATAGCAAGAAATACAAAATACTTCAAAATACATTTTTAAAAGGTATAGAACCTACATGAAGAAAACTACAAAATTATATTAAAATTATTAAAACAAGATCTTTTAAAGGTAGAGAAGTACCAGGGTCCTTTTCTGGAAGACTTAATAAAAAGGTCAATCTATTGGTTTAATACTATTTCCACAAGAATCCAAGTGAACTTTATTTGGATTGTTGGACTTTTTTTTTGAAGGGGGGGTAGGCGGGGTGAAGAATCAGATGAAAATGGTTATAAAGTTTTATGAAAATAAGAAATATTTAAAATGTGATAAAGAAAGATTTGCTCAACATTTTAAAACATATAATAAAGTTACTATAATAAAAGGGTATGGCATTAACATGAGAAAAGACGAAGAGATTCAAATATATAAGAATTCAATGTCTGTTAAAGCAACTGTTTCAATTACAAAGAGAAAAAATATATGATGTATTTGGAAAGGAGAAAAGGAAGGAGGGGAATGGAACACTGAAAGCAAAACTAAAAAGCAGAAATGCATATGACATGTTGAAAGGATTCAATGAACTCAAGCAGGAATACAAGGGAGTAGTTGGGGATTAGGGAAAGCAGACAGGAGAAGGTTTGGAGAGGGCCAAAATGTCAGGGTGTAGTTAGGCTTTATCCAACAGTTACAAGACTGCTAAGGAAAAGTTTGAATGAGACAGAGAGTTGGTGGGGCAGGGGTAGAAGACTAACATTTCCTGAGTACTGACTGTTGTCCAAGGTGTTATTCTCAGAAATTGACATAGATCATTAAATCCACATTGCAACCTTATGAATTTGGTAGTTTTCAATTAGTAGTTTGTTGTTCTGGTTCACCCTGTTGTTTTATATTTTGTAGTAATATTTATACTGTTATTTTGAATTTTTTCCTGTAGTATAAAGAAAACAAGTATACCATTAGTATTACAAAAAGATTTTCCATATAAGAGAACAAAGTCATAATTATAAAATTAAAGCAGAAAACTAGTATTGTTAATTCGAGTTGGAAATATGTATTATTAATATGAACTCCTAAGTTTTAAAAATACATACTTTCTGGTTCTGACAAGTAAAATGACCAGTAGAAATGAACGCCCAAGCCCTTAGATTCTTGCCTCCAATTCCATTCCCCTCTGAAAGGTATCAGAGTTTCTTGGAGAAACGGTCAATTCAAGATCTGGTTCAGTGGCAGGGAAGATAAAAGATGAACCTGGGACATTTTTGTAGTGCCAGAAATCAAGGAAGCTTTTAAAGACAAATAGAATCATTTCCAAAGGACACTGGAACCAGCTTAAAGAGGATCTCAAATCTATGAAAATCTGAGCATCAAACAGTAACTGCAGTTCAGTATCCACATTTTACAAGTAGTAACTGTAGAAACTCAGGCTGGGGGAAGTGAAATACTTTGCCCAAGAATATCCAGCCAGTAAGAGGTAGAGTCGATGCTGACTGAATTTTCATGACTCCAAAGCATTGTTTCTACCATACGCCATGCTCCTTGACCAAAGCAATGCTTAACTGAAGAAACAAGTGCAGAAGTGAGGAGCATAAGGGGAGACAGTTAGGAAGAGGCAAGTAAGGAAACCTGAACTCAGTTTTCACTGGCAAGGATTTTATTTTCTACTAACTAGCTCCATGCAACACTACAAAAAGATGACTACGGATACCCAAGCAGTGGCCGGATAAGATGGCATATTAGAAAAACCACTCAAGTCCTTCCAATAGTGGAAGTCCTGCCTCATGGTGACACTTCCCCCTCATGTCCCTGTAACAGTGGTCAAATCCCCACTCACGACACAGGATGTTTTCCAGCCCAGGTATCTCTGCTATGGAGATGCCTAAACACCTGTTGACTATTCCTTCAGTTCACCCTGGTGCCGTTGGGGGCTACAGCCAGTCCTGGAATTCAGCATCTGATGGTCTCCTAGCCTTTCCCAGCAGGCTGCAGTAACTCTTCTCACCGCTTTGCCCCCAACAGGGACCCTATCCCTCCTTTAATTTCACCAAGAACTAAGACCAGGCCCTAGAATTTCATCAATTTTTGCTGACCACATGAGGCTAACAGGAGAAAACTATAACGCAGAAGAGAACATTTAAAGCTAGATATGAAATAGTACAGCTCCTGGTACCCACCATGTTACAGCGTAGAGCCCACCTCTCATTACCTACTCCTCCTGGGAGGGTTTTTGACCTTTGTCTCCCCCGTACCCAAACTCTCCTGGGACCTAGAGAGAGTAAACACTAGTTTATCCTTGATTACCAGCCTCAGGTTCCCCTCCTGTGAGGGTCCAACTCTGGCCTACTACGAAGAATTAATAGGCACATGGCTTAGAGTTACAGCTTCCCTTTGACATAACCAAAAAGTTTACTGTGGGCATTTTTCTTCCCACAACTGAAGAGCAATCATCCTCACAGTAGAATCAAGCATCCATCTCTAGCAACAAGATAAACCACAGAAACTTCAACACTAGCGTGTCTTTTTCTCCCAAGGCTCAAATATCCCAGAACTAATTTCTTCAATTAAGTTCCAGATTAAAATTCTGGGACTTCCTTTCATCTAGATTCAGAAGTCTCAGTGAAAGAAAAGCCGTCCCCAAGCATGTGACCTACGATGAAAAGAGCACCCTTGCTGTGGGGGAGGGGGAGATGGGAAGGGAAGAATCCACATAGGGTACCCATTTCCTCCCCAGAGCAAACACCAAGGAGCATATTACTACCTCACCTCCTCTCACCCATTTTATGATTCAACTAGACCCAAGAGTTTCACTTCATTCTACATCTCAACTAAGAAGGTGTACTGATAGATTGTGACCTCGGGGTGGTACAGCGCAGAGACGTGCAAGGTGGTCACAGCTCTCCCTTGAAAACAACCTCGCCACCTCTTTCCCCAGCCATCACCGGCTGCAGTCCAGCTGCCTGATGCTTGGGAAGGGCAGGCAATGTCCCTCCCTCCCTCAATCCCTCTCAACCTCTCCACTTCTCCCCTTCCCCCTCTCTTTCTCTGATCTTATCTGCCTACTGACAGCTGAAGCTTTGGACCCCACCCAGGGAGAAGAGAAGATCTGCACACTCCACTCTTGTAGCCTGGCGCTGGACCCCTGGGGGCTGACCTCTATGGACTACATGAATCAGCCCCCCAGCGGCGAGTCCTAGCATAATATCAGAGAAAGCAAGAAGACTGAGTTTGAAGTAAGAATTCCCCCAGCGCCCTAGCTGCAGGGTCATCTGAAGCAAGCTCTGTTTGTTGGCCGAAGGTCACAGCCTAGGCAGCTGGCCTCCTTGACTGAGCTCTCCTTGTCTCTGGGTCCTGGAAACTGTTCTCTCCCCTCCACTCTTCTGGCTGAGGATGTAAACAGCATCAACTCTTACTAGCCCCAGGGTACTGGACCCTCTTGAGGCTTCCACACCTTTGTAACTAGACCCTTTAATAAAATCTCTGCAAATGACTCAACATGAATGTGCTGTCAGTTTCCTGTTCATACCATGACTCATCTAAGTGCTCAGGAAAGTTGTAACTTAACTCATACCATTGTGAGATGGATTTATGCTCTCTGAGACGTCCGCTTTTCTGAGGCAGGTACCTACATTCTCAAGGGATCCCTCTGACTGCAATCGCTGGGACACTATATGGCCTTTCCTCTGACTCACTGTTCCCAGTCCCCTCTGAGCTTCTGCCCCCAGCAGCACACACACTTGCCTTGTAATGCTGAGGTACCCCTGCTCGGTATGATGGCCGCTGAGATGTGCTATCCAGACTTCCACTCAAGGAAAGCCTTGTTGCCCCAGCTGCTGAGAACACCACGGGCCAAAAACCTTGAGCTGGCAACTTAGCAGCGCAGGGCTGCCAAAGTCAAGGTGAGGTCCTTCCCAGGCTGGCGTACACCCGTTGACCACTGGTCAAAGCAAAGGTATAAAATCCCTGACTTTTGGCCTAAAGCAGGACCACTATAATGGGGAATTTTAGACCAGAGTTCCCCACGGGAATGGCCAAGGCTAACAAGGCCTGCACAGCAGCTCAACTTTACCCTCTACCCAATCCTGCTTCCTTCCTCTCCCTTTCCCAGGTGTCGACCTCAAGGGCATCCCTACTAGACATGCGCACACTGAACCCCCTCTCACGGTGTGCTCCCTGAAGGAACCAACTCATAGCACTCAGCTGCAAGATCCTTGCTCAAACAACCCTCGGCCAATACTCCCATCACAAACTCCGCAGATGGTCTCCAGAATCCATGCAACCTACAGGGAGGGCACTTTCCTTCCAGACGGAGCCCCCTCCCTCTGCCTAAGCCATCTGGGCTTCCGCAGATGAGTCAGGCACCTGCCCCAGCCCTCTGGGGTCCTTGGATGCAAAGGACAGACCTCACATGTCTCAACACAAGTCCCATAGGTGCTCTCCTCACTGTGACAGGGGTTACGGGTAGAAGTCCCCTGCCCTCATTCTTCGATGCTGGGGGAAATGGTGGGACTCTCAGTGCCTCTTCCTCCAAGGAGACCCCGTCACAAACACATCTTTCTTCTCTATCCTCCTGACTCATCTTCCATGTCAGTGAGTCCTCTGTTCAGGTTTTCCATGGCCTACTTAAAATGACTGTCCTGGTGGTCTCTTGGAACGTGGTGTCCCTTGTCTTCATTCCTGAGCCAAAAACGACCCTGGGAAAGTCCCATTTTAAAACTACAGGACATTATGTAAATGCTTGAATATGGTAAGATTATCTTTTCAAAAAATTCCAGTGGCGGTCTTCCCTGAGGAGGGAAACGGATGTGCAAAGAAGGAGGACAGAACTGAGACGTACTTTTCATTCTCTTGTTTTTGGGGATTTTTGTACCATGCGCATGCATGTTATACCTATTAGATTGAACCTAAGGAAACTACCAATGTTTGACAATTTTTGATCTACAATTTTCTTATTACCTTGTTTGTCCTCAGCATAGTCAATTGCAGGAAACCAGACGTGAATTACTTGATGTTTCCCCCACCATCCAGTTATGACAACTGTTAAGTGACCGAAGCTGCCCCTTATCCCTTGCTCTCAAACCTTGACCCCGCTACATCATTTTCCTACTGCCATCTTCTACTCTCGAGGTTTCTGGCAGCAGATAGGAGCTGAATGCAACCTTAGGAAGACAGGAACACTCCCACTGTCACTACCCTGTGTCCAGTACTGTCCCCAAGGCCCCAGATAAACAACCCTCTTCCAAGACTCTAAGACACCACCGTCTCCCTCTAGTCTTCTACTGAATTTCTTCTCACTGCCCACAGCCCAGTGAAGAGAGACTGGCCATTCCATGGTACTGGCCATGCGTATCCAAGGATCTCTCATGGTATCAGCCTCATGTGTAGACATAGCTGTCTCCTTCATTACACTATTCATTTTTTTAAGAAAAAAAGTTCATGTCTTTATCCCCCAAATGAGAACAGCGCCAGGATCAGAATAGCAGGTACTCAATAAATGATTACTGAGTGAACGAACGACCTCATTATGAAAGCTGGCATGATTTCATAGCATAAATGAACTCAGCAAATACTTTACGCTGTACACTCCTTATTCTGGTTTCAGTGCAATATTCTGCCTCGACGTGCAATGGGATACAACTGTGAATCATTAGCATACGCAGACTCAATTACTCAATGGTCCGTGTATGATAGATGTCTTGGATACACAGTCCTAGCACACAGAAACACACTCTTTCTGAAAACATCCCTTGACAAGAAGGGTAGCCAGTAAGACCCTGGCTCCTACAGACGATAATTCCGTTATGCTTCAGAGCCTCCAAATTTCTATCTTGCTTCTAAGTGATGAGGAATTTCAAGTCTCTGAGGAGTACAAATAACAGGAGAAAACTTTGTCAGGAAACTACAGGCCCCCAGGGCCAGAGTTTAGAAAACACTCATGCAGGTGAGGCTGCTTTCAAGAATTTTTGACTATATAAATTCCTCTTTGTCAGACTTAACCATGTATTAGTCTAAGACAGTTATTATATTTTCTTACTATAAGTATGCACTGTGTCCTGCACCTGGAGCTTTTGCCAAATTGTAGATTTATTCCTCTTTCTATACATCTGTGAAAAGAATGTGTGTTCTGTTTCATCAGGGAGTTACTTGAAGTCACAGGTTGCTAATTCCAAATGAATAGAAACAGTGATTAATCTGGGAGATACGAGCTCGCCACTATTCATGTAACAGATGTCCATTATGATGAGTTACACATTTGTTCCGTGTTTACACTAAAACACAAAAGAAGACTCAACTATTTTGTTAAAAAATAAAAAGAGAAAAGAATGAAAGGGCGATGGGGGAAGGTAGGGAATTAGAACATACTGGAAACTGTTTATTCAGGCGCCAGGTTAGATGCGATCAACGTGCGGTGCGGTACGTCGCAGGGTGGCAGGTAGAGAGGCAGAGAGTGAGCGGAGCGAGGGAGAAGCCAGGGTAAATGTTCCTGGCTTCACGTCAGGGTGTGGATATTAACTCAGTTCATCTCACTCGCCTGACAGAAGCACTAATGCCAAACCCGGCAATTTCATCAGCATGAGCTACGCAGAAGATGGGATTTCAGAGGGAGGCATGAGAAAAGGAGACTGATGTATGTAATTTTATTCAAATAATTAAAAACAAAGTTGGCAGTCTATCTTCCTGTCAAGAAGAATAAATATCAGACTCTGGAGTTGGAAGGCCAACTTAACTTTGGTCCAATACAAACTTTAGAGTTGATTCTTCACAAAAAAATCCATTCAAAGTGATCCTTCTATGTGCCTTTGCAGTTACTCTGTGCGCAGAGCTGACGTAGCAAGAGGACAGAAGCCAGGAATAAGTGCGGAGGAGGCCGCCTGACTGAGCCACGCTAGGGCTGTTAGTCTCACAGCCATGAATACAGGGTTTGTATAACTGAGCTATTTCTCCAAAATCGGATGAGCCCAAGAGAAGTTTCCAGAACTTTCCTTTCTCTCATTATTTGCCTCCTGTCCTCATAAGCCCAGGAACTAAAGAAAGGCCAGGCACACAGTAGGAACTAAGTACATACATATATACACGTTTTTTTTTGGTTTTTAAACAGCCAACCGTCATGACGTTTTTTAACATCTTTATTGGAGTATAATTGCTTTACAATGGTGTGTTAGTTTCTGCTGTATAACAAAGTGCATCAGCTATACGTATACATATATCCCCATATGTCCTCCCTCTTGTGTCTCCCTCCCACCCTTCTAGGTGGTCACAAAGCACCGAGCTGATCTCCATGCACACACGCTTTGCTAAATGAGCTGATTGAGCATGGGCTGGACTTAATGAATGACACGTGCACACGGATTATATTTATCAACAGATTAATTATCTCAGAGATCTGCAGGCTCGCTGGATTATAGCAGAGGCAGTATCACAACCAAAAGCTAAAGAATCTTCTTTGCATGTCGTAACAGGGCTGTAGCATGGCAAACTCTCTCTCTCTCCAGAGTTGCTTTTTAATAGCAACACTTTTTAGAGAAGAGAGCAAGCTCCATTCCGTCACTTAATAAAGAGAAGAAATTAGCATGGCCAGCTGGTAAAAAATGAGTAATTCCAACAGACTCACCGAGGGTTTTGCTTTTAAAGCATTTTAATCACTAGTCCTCTCTATTTCCAGTAACGTATCCAATCTCTCTTCAGTTGCTCCTCACATGTTGAGTTTTAAGATGTGAAACACTCCACTTTTACATCTAAGCCCTTTTTATTATTGGAAGATTATGACAGAAGGGAGCAATCCTCCTCGCATCTGTGACACAATTCCACTTAGAGAGCAAAGGTATCCTTCAGAACCGTCCTCATGCTGATGACACTTCCGGGAACCACGTAAGGCAGCAAGCAAGAGCCTATTCGCTTACCTCAAGCAATGCAGGGAGGGACACACTGCAAAGGTAGTCAAAATGATTAAGGAGGAACTCAGCCTCATAAAAATGACATGTTGCAATGCCTAGTTTGAAGTGTTAGTAAGCGGGTACTTGGAGCCAGGTATAAGGTTCTGAAGACGTCCTCAATCTCTTTGCCAAATAATTAATGTTTTTATTTAGTCCAGTCCCACCAAGTGAGCTAAGTTGATGATGCCAGAGAAAAAAAGCTTCCATTTTTGAAGGCAGTAGGAATTCGGAGAGTAGCGGGGTCAGCAAACTTTGTGTAAAGGGCCAAACTGCACACGTTCTTGGCTTTGTGTGCCCCAGGATCTCTGCCATTATGGGGAAAGCAGTCATAGTCAAAAAGTAAAAAAAGAGAAAAAAAGGCAGAGCTGTGTTCCAATAATACTTTATAAAGGCAGGTGACAGGCTGGATTTAGCTCACAAGCCATAGTTTGCTTACCCCTGGGATGAAACATACATGTCTCTCCAAAACAGACTGAAGATGCCAATCTTTAGATCCAATTGAAAATTATAGTGTTTCTTCATTCCCTGTATCTTTATTTATTTTTATTTCCATTCCCTGTATTTTTAAAACATGCTCAGCACTACCTACGATTCTTGTGTGCATCTTCACAGTGTTCCAACAGCATGTTCCTTAAATCAACCATTGAGATGCACTTCTCAAACTATCTGCATAAGCTTAGATTCAATCAGGAAAATAAAGTCATTCTAAACATCCCAGGAATAAAGAAGTCAATACACGAATTCGGGCTTATATCAGGGTTGGAATATCTGGGAGAGTGGGATCAAGCAAGTCGACTCCAAAATGGAAAAAACAAAAACAAAAAAACAATAAAAGAAGGTCACTACCAAAGAGCAGGGAAGCACGCACTGAATCCATCAGCCCATCACCATAGTGTGGGTGGTTATCAAAAGCACTACAGGAATTTTTCCAGTTTGCAAGAACCTATGAGCAACCTCTCAGCAACTGTGTCAGTCTGCATCACCAAAGCGTCTTGGTTCTCCATCACTCCCTGAAAAGCCACTGTGAGTCTCCTGCCTGCCCAACATCCAGCTGCAATCACCCCTGAACATAATCGCTTCTATTCCTTTCACCCGAAAAAAAGCTTATGTTACTCCCTTTGGCAAACTCTAACTCAGGACCGTATAGGGAAGGAGACTGGAAGGGATGTCATGCCCACCTGGCTTCTCAAAGATGTAGAAGAGATCTTAGAAGGGGAGGTAGTGATACGTATTGTACTTGATCATGACTAAGTCACCACATTCCAGCCCTTTGTCAATGTGGCATCCATACCGTCTCCCTTTACCCATTTTTAACTTCCAAATAAACAACATAATGCTTCTGTTCTACTTGATGCAACGATTCCCTATCCACCGCAAACTCACTCAAGCTTTCCCCCCAGGCGGAGCCACCAAGTCCTGTTTGTTATTTTATCCATAAATGTTTGATGGCTGTCTTGCAGTTCAGTCACAATAGCTCTTTCCTACTGTGCAATTTAAAAATTGAAATACAGGTTTAACTCAATCCTTATATTACATAACAAAGAGAAGGATACATTTTATTGATATATACAGATATCCATATCAAAACTGGAAGAAAAATGCCTTAACACAACCCTCATTTCTACAACTGGTCACATGACCGTTGCTAGCTCTTATACCCGGCTTCTTTTATTACTCATGGGGATCACATGAACCCAGAACACTCGAGTGGGATCATCATGCATTCTGAACACCAAGCTGGGACGTGCCACCCACCAGTCATCGTCAGGTGACCCGTGTGCAGTAGTCCAGCCTAGGTCTCTCCAGCTCCCAGGGCCCCAACAGACCCCAAGGTCTCACCCACTCTAGTGACCCACTTTTTGGCAACTGCCTGGCTCAAGCGAGGCAAACAGATCAGGGTTCGGCGTACCAAGGAAAGGAGTGGAGCCCATGTTTTAACCTTTAAATCTGGTTCCTGGTCTTCTCAATGGGTACAAAATTTAGCTTCACCTTCAATTAATATCATCTCCTTCTCTCTTCCTCTCTCTCTAAGATCTGGATTTTAGAGATAAGATCTTCATTCAAATTGCACCTAAAAGGCATGTATTAGCTCCCTGTGATCTAAGCTGGGTAGCTGAGTTGATTATAGACTAGGGTTCGTGGATTTAGATTCTGCATGAACATATCTTGCTTTGTACCAAGGAAGAGCCTATTTCAGGACTTCAAAGTCTAACTCCCCTAGCCAGCCAGTTCTCAAATGTGTGCTTGTGGTCAAGGGCAAGGATATGCATGATGTTTCAGTGCAAGCCCTACCCCCGTCCGTAAGAAGCCAACTGAGAAGCATTCTCCTTAATGACAGGTGTTTTAATGGGCAAAGGATAATGAGGTTTCTTTTTAAAAAGAGGAAAAAAATGGTCAAAATATTATCATCTGAATAATCTTTGCCAATAAAAGCCCCCAAAATATCCAGTTAGAATACCAGTTTCCAAACCCTCTCTCAGTGGACTGGAGGACACGGGGAGGGGGAAGGGTAAGCTGGGACGAAGCGAGAGAGGCATGGACATATATACACTACCAAACGTAAAACAGCTAGCTAGTGGGAAGCAGCCGCGTAGCACAGGGAGATCAGCTCGGTGCTTTGTGACCGCCTGGAGGGGTGGGATGGGGAGGGTGGGAGGGAGGGAGATGCAAGAGGGAGGAGATATGGGGATATATGTATATGTATAACTGATTCACTTTGTTATAAAGCGGAAACTAACACACCACTGTAAAGCAATTATATTCCAATACAGATGTTAAAAAATAAAAAGCTTACTGGGGTACTAACCTGCCTACTGAAGAGTTAATTACCCAGGGAATGTATTTGCGTTTGACTTTCTTTTATTTCATTAGAATTCATATGCTCTGAAGTCACATGTTAATTCACAGATTTTTGCCCAGTGGTAAAGGTAACCTCAAAGGTTGTAGTTTTATTGCCCTGTAGCATGTTAACCAGTTTTGAATCTATCCTAGCAATATTATTCCAACACACTGTTTTTCCCCTCAGAATGTCTATAAATACCAAATTCTTCAAAATGCTCTTCGCATCATCTTAACCCTCTTAGGGTTTCCATTATTAATGAGTTGAGTAAATTCTTGACATGCATTCATTCTCTATTTGTGTGAGACCCCTGTTTTTAGCTCTTTAAAAATTATACTTTGACAATACCTACATCATGAAGTTATTATGAGAATAAAATAATGCAAATAAAGTAATTAAGGCCCTGACATTTTAAGCAGTTAATGAATATTAGCTATTATTGTTAGCTATAATTAAATGCAGTTTGATGCACAGGAAATAAAAAATGTAGCATACTCCTAACTTAACCCAGAGATACCCATGCAGTTAAACAAAAATAAAGAGAATATTCATTTAACATTCAGCTCCACCTTGATTTCCCTTGGGACTTTTGACTCCTCTTGAGTCTAGCCCAGTGAATTCAGCTTTTGAATTAATAGCCATTTTCATGGATGATGCCATACCTTGTAATTACTGGGATCTGTAACTGTTGGGATCTGTAAGGGTATACAGAAGAATCTATCCCATAAAGAAAAAGAACTTCCCCACTTCACATGCCCAATAGTAGATAATACAATTAAAACAAGGATTAAAGTAAAAAAATCCTGCTTTGAGAGACCCAATTATTCTTACTCATTTTATTTCCTTCAATTTTAATGGGTTATCCTCTGGATTTTTCCCCCGAAGTTTTTAATAGCTACGTTCTTCCTATCTTCCTTTGTCTGAGTTCAGAAAGAAACGAAAGGACAATAAAGGGAGAAGCATGACCAATTCCTCCAATTTCACTATGATTTTCGTTGCTATTTATACTCAGATAACTTACTCAGATTATAAATCCTCAAAAAGAGAACTCAATTTTAGTTTTTGTTTTTCGGATTTTTTTTTTGTTTGTTTATCTGTTTTTTGGAACCTGGCATAGGAGTTAAATCAGCTTTGGCTCAAATAAGCTTTGGCTCAGAGGAACCAACTGAATTGAATAATTAAATACATGTTGAAACAACACTTCAAAAGTAATACATAACCTTTCCATACTGATGTCTAGAAAAGAATAAAAATCATCTGTAGAAATAAATACAAGTACTGAGGCACACAATTTCCACGTACGAGCACAGGCGAAGCAAATGGAACTGGGATTTACTCTGCACTGTACACAAAACCACAGAGCCTGGGTCATCAAATACTTTTTAAATAACTTCAAACACTGAAACACAATGCAGAAACCTACTGCACTCATTTTAAAAAAGCAAACAAAGGAATATAGGGACTTAAATCAAGATTAAACATTCAGCTGTTGTTCAGTTCCAGTGAACCAAAGAAGATCAAGCTGAATGTGAAAGAAAGTGAAGAAGACAAATAACACATGTAGTACTCAAGCGTTCCTTCTCTTTGCGGAGCTTATTCGTGTGTCTAGACACGATCAGATGTTTTATATATAAATATATACACATACACACACACACACACACACCTATGTATACTTCAGATACATAACGTGTGTACGTATGCCTACCTGTTTCATATATATTCATACCAACACACATTTCTTAGCCTTTGAAATGAGAGAATACCACTAAGCAAGTAGAGAAATCAGTTGAGGCGGCCCTCATTCAAGATTACTGTAGTCCCTGGCTACTCAAAGTGCGGTCGCAGGATCAGAAGCGTCAGCATCACCGGGGAGCTTGTTAGACATGCAGAGTCTCAGGCTCCACCCCACATCTCCTGAATCAGAAGCTAGATTTTAACCACGCTGCCTGGTGATTTGTATGTACACATTCAAGTTTGAGAAGCAGTGGCCTAGATCCGTGCTACCCACGACAAGAGCTATTAGCCACCTGTCTATTCACCTGATATGTGATCAGTGAGACTGAGAAACTGCTTTTATTTTAATTATCAAAATGTGAATTTAAAAGCTAATACTTGATTCCATTACTGGAGTACTTCTAAACATGTTGGGAACAACTCAGATATACGAATCTGGAGACAGATCAAGTATTTCTGATGAAAATTTACTATCTGAATTGAGAAAGTGCTCTAAGTGTAAAATACACACCAGATTTCAAAGACGTGGCATGAAAAAATGCCTGCAACATGTCATTGATAATTTTTTAGAACGATTACAGGTTAATATTTCAGATATGCTGAGTTAAATTTAATACATTCTTAAAGTTCACGTGCTTCTCTTTAACTTTCTAAAAATATGACTACTAGAAAATAACGCCTCATGTGTTATTTTTACTGGACAGTACTGCTTTAGAGCCACGGTTCTCCAATTATAAAATTACTGGTGCCTGGGCTCCCATCCCAGAGATTCTGGTGAAGTTGGTCTGGGATGAACCTGGGCATTAGGATTTTTCAACTCTCCTTGGTGATTCTACTGAGCCGCCAGGGTTGAGAACCACCGCCGCAGGTTAATACAGATTCATTAATCACAACTGATACATAATGACCTCCTGAAGACCTTACATCGTTTAAGAGCTCCCATCATTCCTCAGCTCAAAGGTGGAACTGGAGAAGTAGTGCGTATTTCTTACCTAGAGGGCAAAAGCACCCCACTGACGTTATCAGGGCTGGAGGCTGGGTGATATTATTCTACTTCAACTCCAGGCAGAATCAAACATACCAAAACAGATGGAAATCGAGGTTTTCTCAGTGTCTCCAGAAACCCGTCCCCAGCAATGTCAGCAATTCGTTCCCATATCCGACGCAGTGGATCTCCAACTTCTGTATGTTTAACAGAATAAGCCCTTGCATAGTTTGTTTAAAAGCAGATTGCTGGGCCCGAGCAAGTCCCAGGAACGCTGTGGTAGGATGACAAGCCATCCTCGATTGCCTGGACTGTCCCAGTTTGGGTTTCAGCACCACATCCTGGGAACGGGTCAGTTCTGGGCAAACCAGGCCAGGGGGTCATCCTACCCCGGCGAAATGCGTGTTTAACGAGCAGCCCAGGTGACCATCCTGGGCGCCAGGTGAGCACAGTTTGAGAACCACGCCTAGAAACACAAGTTCTTTAATACTTTCTAGTGACGTTCCTTCTGAACTAACCAAGCGCCCTAAGAAAGCAGCCACTGAAGTGACACAAATAGTTCAGCAAATAACCGACTGGAGAAATGTTCGAACCTAATTAAACATACCAGTAAATTGTTTAAAACTGTATGCAAGAACAGCTACAAAAAGCATCACCCTGGTAGCCTTGAAAGGAACTATTTCAATGTCAAGAATTCAGCAGATAGGAGCTGGGGAGGCCAAGTAAGTGTGTGGCATGAGGTCATGTCAACCTCGACTTTGATCACTGCTTCTGTCATTTGCTAGCTGTGTGACTTTGGGGAAGTTCCTTGACCTCTCTGTGCCTCAATATTTTCATCTGTAACGACGAAGTAATTTATCCCAACACTGAAGCTTAGCCATCAGAGTAAAAAATAATGCATTACATCAGACTGATCCCAGTTGAGAGATAGTCTACAACATACCTGACCACTCCTCCTCCAAACTGTCAAGGTCTTGAAAAACAAGGAAAGCCTGAGAAACTGGCACAGCCAAGAGAAGCCCAAGGAGACAGGATGATCTGCTGTAATGTGGCCTCCTGGAAGGGGTCCTGGAATAGAAAAAGGACACTAGGTAAAAACTAACAAAATTCAAATCAAGAATGAAAGTTAATATTAATGTATCAAAATTCGTTTATTGCTTGTACAAATGCACCAGGCTCATGTAAGACGTTAGACATAGGGTAAACGGTGTGTGCAGTGTATGGGAATTCTCTTTATGGCTTTGCAACTTTTCTGTAGATCTCAAACTACTGTAATTTTAAAAGTTTATTACAAAAAATGCCTAGCATAGTAGTGCCCAGGTCAGAAGTACACAATTAACAATAGTCATTACTATTACTGTGAACTGTAGGTGACGGATGATACCGAAGAAAAGAACAGCATCCTCATTCAACATTTTCATGAGAAACTAGGAGCTTGAAAGCCTTGGAGATGAGGGTTGAGGGAAGAAAAGATGAGAGGGAAGACGAAGAGGCCATAAAGACTGTTTATTTCGTCTACAGCCAGTCCCAGGCCTGTAACTTCTGTCACGTGACCCTGGTTTTCTCCCTGACGTTGTTCAGAGTCTGTAATTATTTTCTTCATTCAGTTGTTCTGAGTTCTGAGCCCAACCTCCCTTACCTCTCCACCACGGACTAGAACCAGAATCCTTTTATGTTTTCTTCTCCTAGCCTCCTTGTAGCTCCCCCGCCTCTCAAAAAAATAAAAGCCCGCAGGCAAGGAAACACAAACACCACTCCACTGACCAAGTAACCTCGCTTGGTGGGGAAGCCCTCAACATTTGAGTCCAGAGTTGCTAGGTTACATCTGCAAATAGAGGTGATTGAGCTTAAACAGAAATACTTTAATATTTGCTTGTAGTATATTGTATCTTGTATTTTTGGGGTTTTTTTGCGGTACGCGGGCCTCTCACTGCTGCGGTCTCTCCCGTTGCGGAGCACAGGCTCCGGACGCGCAGGCTCAGCGGCCATGGCTCACGGGCCCAGCCGCTCCGCGGCATGGGGGATCTTCCCGGACCGGGGCACAAACCCGTGTCCCCTGCATCGGCAGGCGGACTCTCAACCACTCTGCCACCAGGGAAGCCCTACCTCATGTTTTTGATTTAATTTAAGCTTCAGAAAAATTTTGTTGGATAAGCAGGGCAGATGTTTTTACCTCCATTTGAGTGATGTAAAAAATTTTGAAAAGAAAGGAAGCAAGGGGGGGGAGGGAGGGAAGAAGGAAGGAGAGAGGGAGAGAAGAAAGACATTTAAAGTGACAACAAGATTCATACAGTTAATGTGTGCATCATTGTTTTAATCTACTGGGGCCGCCCTTACAAACCATCACAGACTAGGGGGCTTAAACAACAGAAATTGAGTTTCTTACAGTTGCAGAAGCTGCAAGTCCCAAACCAAGGGGCATCGGGGTTGGTTTCTGATAAAAGCTCTCTTCCTGGCGTGCAGATGACTGCCTTGCTGTGTCCTCACACGGTGGAGAGGGAAGGTTCTGGTGTTTCTTCCTCTTCTTATAAGGACACCAGTCCTATCCAATTAGCACCCCTCTCATATGATCTCACTTAACTTTAATTACCTCCTTAAAAAAAAAAACCTTCTCCAAATGCAATCACACCTGAGGCTAGGGCTTCAACATATGAATTTGGCAGCGGTGGGGGGGGTGGGGAGGTGGAACCCAATTCAGTCCATAGAAGGAGGAGCTAACACTTCGAGAACGGGGAAGAAGTACCAATTAGACTACAGGTAGCTAACTGTGGCCACGCCCATTCAGCCACATATTGCCCGCAGCTGCAGAGCCGAGTAATTTCCAGACAGAGACTAGGGCTCACAAAGCCCCAAATACTAACTCTCCCGCCCTTTACAGAAAAAGTGTGCCAACTCCTGGGTTAGACCGGTATATGATCGTTCGTCCCACCCACAGATGACTCCACAGGTTGGTATTCTTGCCACTCCACTGGGAGCAGAAGTGACTTCCAGATTCACAGCCCGCAGGGAGGGAGCTCGAGAGAACTCAGACATGGGAACAGAACATTCAGAAAGGTAGCCTTTCCAGGCCACCCCGCCGCAGCGCCTAGGGCTTTCCTCTTAGACCTTGCAACTGTGGGTGGATGTCGGCCCTCAGCACAATGGCTTCCGACAACCCTCTCAGCCTTGCAGACCCTTTTTGTCACCCAGGCCCAAATGCCCCGCTGTCTCCAATCACACCCTATCAGTGTTTGCTGCAAGCTATTTTAGGCGCTCAGTTTCTTGCAATTTTACTTTGTTTCAGTTTATGTTTTGCACCGGGGCATGTGTTTTGTATGATTAGGATTTACATAGAAAGCAGATCACTTGAATTAAGGGAGCCTTGCAATAATTATGGAGACCTTAAGGGGTTTCCAGGGCTAATTTCAGGACTGTTAGTCCCAAATGCAGTTGTTGGTCCTTTTCGTTATTAGACAGTATGTTCCCTTTTCTTTTCAGCATCCGATATTGAACTCATGGTGCTTTCCTTATTGCATTGATTACAACTCAGGTTCCTTTTGATAGAGGCATTTGCCAATAGAAAACAGTTCCTAGATCCTCTTGGAATTAGTAGAGACATTCCCCAACTTACTTACTCAAGAATCCAGAGCCTTTTCATTAGGCCTATGGTAGAATTTAAGGAAGCAAAACTACAATTGGGATTAATTTTACTGTTGGCTAACTGATCTCATTATTATTTGACTTCTTGATCTCCTGTCCACACAGACAAATTATTTGCATGTAGATTCCTGCTGCTTTAGTCTGTCCAGAATCAATTCCTCTGAGGAACATCCTCTCTCCCATTTCATGTGGTCCTAGGTGGGCTATCAGTAACAACCCTCGGGGCCCCCGCAAATCATATTACCCTGTTCTACCCCTCAACAGAGTCAATGATCCGAAAGAAAGTATGTGACCTGATAGGAGCTAATTACCCAGGATATTAAAGAAGTTGGGAGAGAGACTGTCACACAGATGGACACCGGGCTGAGAGAGGGAGGCAGAGCCCCCAGATCCAGCCCTTCCTGAAGCCTTCCCCACCCCTGGACTTCCTAGGGATGTGAACCAATAAATTCCTTTTTCTGCTTGACTAATTCAAGTTGGGCTTCTCACTCAAATGTCCTCACTGATATAACATGCTTCCAGATAGATTTCTGAGTGTCCTCAGAAACATGCACCAGCAGCTTCCAGCGGGCACCAGGCACTGAGCTCTGGGATCCATGGGTCCTCATCTGAGCTGCAATCTTGGAACTCCCGGGCCATCCCTCTGCTAGGTTCGAGGGCTTTAGAAACGGAGAACCTATGGGACATGGGGTGCAACACAGTCCCTTGGCTATATTTATGCCTTCTCTTATGCACAAAAGTGCATTCTGGACTTGCTTTCTTACGTTCTACTTCTCCCTGTCCTTTGGCCCTTCTTGGAGTGGAAGCGGGACAAAAATCCTTGTGCTGCTGACACTGATGGTATCAATCTCGGGAAAGAAGAGAAAACCAAGTAAGATCAGTGGACCCCCAACAATGATAATGCTGAATGGAGTGGGATGGCCAAAGTCTGGGGCCAGGTTTGGACCCCAATCCGACCAGTGGTCCCAAGCACCGCAGAGGTAACCGGGAAGGAGAAATAAAACCCACAGCCCACCACCAAGTGGCTGCAGAATTACCCCTTCAGTGAAGACACATGTTTTTCTCCTTTGTTTTCCACAAGATACCTTTCTAAACCCATCTAAACTCTGCCTCACTAGATTCTTTGTCACCTGAAGTGTTAGCTATGACTCAGAGTTTCCTGAGATAAACTCTACAACCTCCCTCCTCCCCCAGGAAAGTTCCTGACTGAGGCCCACCCACACCAGCCAAAACTCTGATCCAAGCGGCTGGGAGATACCTTAATGCCGTTTAAACTATGCACTTACATGTGTTTGCAGGTCCTGATAAATAAGCACCCTCCTTTGTTGTCTCATTTCTTTGCAGTTTAACTTGGCTTCCTCTGTTTCTAACTGATGGGAACTAAAGTCAGTTTTTAAGATGCACAAGGAAGGAAAGCTCTTTGTGTTAAAGGCGGTCCGCCAAGGTGCTAATTCCATCTTTGGTAGGTTTTTCCCAGGACTGTGTTCCTTATCCAGGAATTTCCCTGAGCTTGGTGGTTCGCTAGTCCAAATTCCAGCTTTGAATAAATAAACCAGCTGAAGTGCTCCAATGCCTTAGGGACTAGCAGGGCAGTTTCTGAACTTCCATCGCCCCCCAGTGGCAGTTTCCTAAGTCTTTTTGTTAGTTACTCAAAAAGCTTTAGGTTAAGATTCTTCCCTCCAAAGCTGTTTAAAATTTTTTTTAAAAAAAAATCTCACACTGAAGATTATGAAATGTGTGTGTGGAAGTGTGTTAGTAATGTTGAGTTTATAACCTCTGGGTCACAGGGTCGTAGATTCATGCAATTGACAAGAATCATGCAATTGACAGATCTCACCAATGAGGATGCCCTTTGGAAAAAATTCCTACCTATCATAGCTGTACAGTCCAATATTAAAGTGATTACCCCAAATGCACTTTTGTTTTTAATTTAGAGGATCTAGATCAGGGTTTCCATTTTTCTGGTTCAATGAAATCACTGTCATTGACTATAATTTTTAAACTCATGCTATCCCTTTGTAAACTTTTCCACCATAAAATGTTTTGTAACATTGTCCTAGAAGGTGAGAAATCATTTAAAGCCAAAAAATATGAAGGTTTACAAGCCATGTATATAAAACTTTGTAAAAGCCAACATCAAACCCACACAAATAACTAGAAATTATCACTGTTAGGTTGTCAAAACCTGCAGCAGATTAATACACAAAGTGGCAGAATCAAATGAATGGAAGTTCGTGATTTCAAACTTTAACCAAGTGAAACTCAGAAACAGGTGATAGAGTTGCCCCGAGTCATCATACAGAGATAGTTTAATGATACTGAAGAGTCTCCATGGTCAGTAGGAACTGATGGTGTAACATTGAATTCATCCCCCACCCGTCCGCTCACCTATCATCCCATCCCCTTGTCCATCCTCCCACCCATCCATTTAGACAGGTTTAGGAAGATATCCTGTGGAAAACAAAAGGGAAAAAAAGTGTTTCTTCACTGCAACAATAATTTTGCAGCCTCCTGGTAGCACACTGTGGGCACCTCCATCCATCCGGCTGTACATTACGTATGTGTCAGACATTGTGTGAGGTACCAAGGACAGAAGATGGGTAAGATGTACTACCTGCTTTCATGATTCTCAAAGCGAAAGAAACTTTTAAGATTTTCTCAGTATGGTCTCTATTCTAAGGCTTCATTCTCAGAGCAGATGGAAATAACCAGTACCAAATCGCCAAATCCAGAAAAGACTCTCAGCGGTTAGCATCAAGTGGGCCTAGAGACCTAGTGGGCCTTGGTTGCCTGGGGGTAGAGGTGAGACCTCATTCGGCCACAGCCATTGAATGTTTTCTCTGAAAAACAAAATGTGGGCTATGTGGGATTCCAAAAACACAAACTACTTTGAGGGAGAGAGCAGCTATAACCTATGAAACAGCCAAGGGACACTTTTATAACGTAATAAGATCACAGCCTCACGTTATATAGAGTCAATGCTTTTTTGTGGCTGGTATTATTTCACCTCATTTTCGAGAAAAGGAGGAGGTGGAATTTAGGGAAGCAAGTCCAGACGCAGGAGGCTTACTTTCACCTCAGGAAGGGGAAGGTTCTCGCCTGCCTGCCCACGATGGGGTTATTACTTCAGCTTATTTTTCAGATCCCAGTAAATTCTTTTGGTTCACCACCTGCTAGACCCTGCCTCCACACCCCTTCTCAATTAGAGGCCAGGCTTATAGTCCTTTAGATATAATACTGACCTGGTGCTAACCTCCTACACCCCAAGCGTTCCCGCCACTCCTAAACCCAAAGCGGAAATGTGTGTCCTTCAGCTTTCTGTACTCAGATCTTGACTCCTTTCCGGCCAGAACATTCTCCTCCTCTGACCACCCCTCTCCCCTTACCTTTGGAGGATAAACTTCATCAAATCTCTTTTGCTCAAGTATCCCAAATCCTGGTGGTCTGGGGGCCTCATTATTAGTGTCAAAGTCTATCTTTTCTCTCTTTTTTCCTGTCTAGCATAATATCTTGCACATAGGAGGTGCTCAATAATTTGTTAAAAGGAAGGGAAGGGGCAGTAGTGGGAGAGAAGGACGGAAGGAAGGGGGGAAGGCCAGAAGGAGGGGAGAGAGAGAGGGAGAAGAGAGAACAATAAAGAAAGAAAGGAGAGGTAGAGAAAAGAATTCTCTTACAAGGACCTGCTATCTCCCTAATTAACACCACCCACCAATTAAATGCTCACTTGTCCTTAATGAATGCCCTCAGCACACTTTTGAAGTTTGTTTTCAGTGATGTGACTTTAAACAGATGTAATCTATTGGAGTTAATAGTTCACAGTGATGGTTTTCAGTGTTTTCCTGTGGTACTTTGGGGGCCAGACTGAGCTGTTCTCTGTTAAAATAAAATAACACCCGCCCCCCCCCACACACAATTTTCAGGAAACCTTTAAATGGATAGAACATTCTTAAATTTAGCCCTTTTCCCACCACACAATTCTCATCTATATTGTCAAGTGTTCGCAGAGAGCAAAGCGTATGAACACAGAACGACAACACAAAATCCAAGGAAGTTCCCAGAAGTGGAAATCTCTTTTAAGTATTTAACCACTAGTATAATATGCAATCAATTGTTTCTAGTTCATGTGATACAATAAAATATATATTTCATGCTGTTTCCCACGGAGTAGTAGCCCATTTTCATTCTAGCAGTCACTTTTTGGTACTAGAATTTCCAGCACCATAGCAGACTCACCTGAGGATAAACATATCACATTGTAGGTGACCTTCAAACCGCATCAGTGCCACACAAGCCTTTCTCACCCCAGGGGGCTCAGTGCTCAGTGCTACAACCCTGCAAAAAGCAATGGAATCAAGTATGAGGCCACTCTGAGCAATTACAAAGGCATTTTAAAAAATAAAGCAAGTATATTATTTTCATTGATAATTATTATTGAAATTATTCAGATAAAGCTAGGGGTTAATTATATTACGATTATAAACAGTAGAATAGTCATACTCATCTCTTCTACTCCCTAATTATCAAGCTGAATTAATTTGGGGTAACTGAAAACTTTAGACAGATGTTCCTGCTTCCACGTGAGAGAAGAAAGATAATCAATTTTCCTTCAGGAGGAGGTACTTTAAAGTAATGCTTCTGGAACTATCCGTAGTGAAGGACTGGTTGTCTTGTTTTGTTTTTTTAATTTCTTATCAATTGCCCACCGATATTTTCGTAAAAACCAAAACCAAAAAATTACTAATGGAATGAAATAAAAAGCAAATGTACGCCAAATTTCTTTATTCTCAGATTCATGAGAAAGAAAATTACTCTCTTAAACTGCTACAAAAGTTTCTGAATGCTTACTCTCAATCTCTGTATTTCTTTCTACGGACAACACATAGGGTACTCGAAAGCCTTGCCATCCAAAGTGTGCTCCTTGGACCAGAAGCACTGCCATCACCTGGGTGCTTGTGAGAAATACAAAAGCAGATTCTCATGCCCCAGCCAGAGTAAGCGAATCAGAATCTGCATTTTAACAGGATCCCTGAGGGATAGATACACCCAGTAAAGTATGAGAAGCAATGGTCTAAACTAGAAAATCAAAAGCAATTGTACAGATACACACACACACACATATCACTTTCAGACCATAGAATGTTTTAGTATCAGCTCACCACATTTTGTACAATATTTAATAGATTTACCCTTAAGCAAAGTGTAAGCCTTTGTCAGCTAGGCCTGGCCTTCCCACTGCCTGGGGCTCAAGATCTGATTCACTTGAATCTCCAGGTCCTCAGAAGATCCAGTTTCCCTAAGTTATATGGTGCTTCTCAGCAATCTATGCTCCCATGGTCACCTCTGCCTCTGGACTCCTCTTTCTACCTGTGCTGGTTCAGTTCACATTGACTCAGATGAACAAATCAACCCCTCTATCATCTTCTACAGAAGCCCATTCACCAAAGCGTTTGTTGATTTTGTTAAAACTTGGAATAAAAAGAGATAGACGGATATTTTTTGAACATGTTTAAAAAAAAAACTATATGCCAATCTAAAAAGTTAACCCAATGCTTAATGGATAAATAACACTAGACACATTCCCACAAAAATTAGGAATGTCCACAACCACTTCTATTAGTTAATATTTTGCTGCGAAGTCCTAACTTTTTTGCAATTAGCAGAAAAAAGAAATTACAGGCATTACAGTTAGAAATGAAGAGGTAAAATTATTATTAGTTGAGATTATATGAAAGAATCCCTGGAAAATCCAAGATAAAGAAACAAAAAATAAGACTAACGAAAACACACGAATTCAAAACATTGCAAAACAGAAGTTGAATGTAGTCAACAGCTTTCATAAATGTACCAATAAGTTTGAAGATATAAAAAAGGAAAAGATTTCCCTTACATTGCAAAACCGAAGTTTAAATACCAAGGAATAAACTCAACACTTTAAAATGATTTTAAGAAACACTTTAAAATTGCACTGAGGGACACAAAAGAAGACTTGAACATCTGGAGAGGGCACTGCATATTCATGTATAGGATGACACATTTTTCTAAAGACTTCTAGTTTTCCTATATATATAAATTTAACATAATCCCAGTAAAATTACCATCCAGATTTTCAAAAAAAAATACAAAAATAAAAAACTTGACCAGCCAACTCCAAATTTCATTCAGAAATATAAACAAGCAAAAGTATCAAGAAAAATTCTGAAAAAAGAAGAAGAATGAGAGAAGAATGACTTGCCAGATGGTCCCAGTACTTTAACATGATATTGGTGTGTTGTTGTTCATGGACATAATAATGGCTCGGAGTAAAAAGTCCACAAACAGATCTGAGTATACATGGGAATTTCGTGTCTTAATAATGAGATGATATCTCAAATCTCTGTATGTGTGTAGGGGGATATGGGGGGATGGTTTATTGAAAAAATAGTCCTGAGACAATTGAGTAACTGAAAAAAACAGGGGAGGTTAGAGCTGTACTTTATTCCTTACACCAGAATAAATTTCAAATACATCAAGGGTTTAAAGTAAAAAGGCATAGCAGAGCAGCTCCCTCGCTGCGATCTATTGAAAGTCAGCCCTCGACACAAGGGTTTGTAAAAAAAAATAAAATAAAATAAAATAAAAATAAAATAAAATAAAGTAAAAAGGCAAAATTTTTATAAATTTGAAAAATCGTAGAAGAATTCATTTAGGACTTAAATGAAAGTAATTCTAATGACACCCCAACACCCAGAAACCATATAAGAAAAGACTGTGAAATTAAGGTGCATAAAAATTACTCAAAGCAAAATTCACCACAAACAAAAACAAAAGAAAAATGACTGAGAAAATATTTCTAACTCATTGTTATGGATCGAATTGTGTGCTCCCCCTCCAAATTTGTACGTTGAGGTCCTAACCCAAATACGACTATGTTTGGGGATAGGGTCTTCAGGGAGGTAACGAAAGTTAAATGAAGTCTTAGGGGCATGGCCCTAATCTGATAGGACTGGTGTCCTCTCAGGAAGAGATACCAGAGAGCTCCCTCTCTCCACATGCATAGAGAAGAGGCCAAGAAAGCAGCTGTCTACAAGCCAGGAAGCCAGAAACCAACGCTGACGGCACCTTGATCTTGAACCTCTGACCTCGAGAACAAAATAAATTTCTGTTGTTTAAGCCACTCAGTCTGTTTTATTCTGTTATGGCAACCCAAGCAGACTCACACACTCATACTTCGGAAAAAGAGTTAATTTCCTTACTATGTAAATAGTTCCTACAAAATCAGTAACAAAAAGCAATACAATGTATTGATGAATGTGTGAGGGAATGGGCTCTCTCATACATTCTGAGAGGGACTGGTACAACCACCTATTGAGGGTAATTTGGAAATGCCTACCAAAGATAAAAGCAACTTCCTCTGGAGCAAGTCATTTTGATTCTAGGTGTTTATTCCACAGATCTGCTCGCATGTGAGAAAAAATGTAAGTATTACAATATTATTCATTGCAGCATTGTTCGTAATGGGAATGCATTAGAAACAATTAAATTTTGTTCACTATTAAGAGACCACTTACATAAATTATATTAATCTATACAATGGGACAGTGTACAACTGTTAAATAAAATCAAACTGGAATGCTTTATGTATCAATATGGAAAACCTCCAAGATATTTTAACTGAAGAAAACAAGGGTGAAAACTCTATGTGAAGTATGCTACCATTTGTGTAAAAAAAAAAATGTAGGCAGGGAGAGAACAGATGTTATATTGCATCTAACAGTGTCTGATACACCGGAATAACCCCCAGTTAGCCTTTAAAGGGCAATTCACGGTGATGTTTGTACAACATTGTCAATGTACTTCATGCCACAAAATTGTACACTTAAAAACAGTTAAAATGGTTTTTTAAAACCATTTTAACCATTTAACCATTTAACCATTTTAAAACCATTTTAAAAACCATTTAATTTAACAGTTTAACATTTAATTTAACAGTTAAAAAGTCAATTCAGAGGTCATCTCCTCCAGAGTAAAGGCCATGGCTAAATACATTTTCTTTATCCTCCCACAGTAAGTTTATAGAGTTACGAAATAAATGAAATTATCTGAAGATGTGTGTGTCTCACTACCTAGAGTATTGGTGAGGCAGCAGGGAACATGTCCCACCCATCCCATGGCCTCCGAGACTGGCTCCAGAACCAGCACGTGGTAGAAGCTCAGGAAATGTTTTCCCTACAGATTTCAGACTCAAGGCTGCAACGTCAGCTTATTGCTGAGTTTCCAGCCTGCAGGCCTGCCCTGCAAATTTAATACTTGGCACTGCTCACAGTTGTGTGAACCAATTCCTTAAAATAAATTTCTTGATATGTAGCTAGCTAGCTAGATCTCTGGTTGGTTCTGTTTCTTTGGAGAACCCTGATTTGGGGCAAAAGAGCACTCCTCAGATAACCTCATGCGTTAGGCTTCCTACTCACATGGCTGCCTCTGCTTCTGACGTAACATCAAGGAAAGTGCAACTGAAGAGGGGCAGAGTAACATATTTTAGCATTTTTGTTAACAATTTATTTCATACTTTATAATTCACAGTATATTTCTTTGGCTATAAAGCCTTATATTGCCATTGCTGGAGATAGAGACAGACTGAGAGAGAGAGAGAGAGAGAGAAAGAGAAGGAGGGAGAGAGAGAGAGAGAAAGAGAGAGAGAGAAGAAAAATCCCAACCTTTGCTATAATATTCTGATTATATCTTTTAAATATTTGTACCAATAACTCTGTATTTAGAGCCTGTATATCTTTGGTTTTTAATGCATAAGGAGACCAAGCAATAAAATAATATCACAAACATCTGTTCCTAGGATTCAAGAGTTAAAGTATGAATTTTAATATCCCCCACAGCATATTTCTTGGAAAACTGTGTCTGATGTGGTGGTGGTAGAGAATGGTTTGTCAACTTGTCTTTTGCGGCTTTAATTCTTCAATCCCACTTTACAGTGAATCCAAACCACTTAAGAGAGCCTCCCCCTCCTTCTCCTACAGCCACTCATAACTTACCTTCTTGATTTTCCTTCCATTTTTACTTTTCTTCTCTCCAATTTATTAATTCACAATGCTTACGATAACAAACAAAACTGCCAAAGAGGCAGGAATATATTTAGGTGAGCTAATCAGGCATTCCCTTCTGAGTAGGGAAACCCAACTAGTCCGAAGACTCTTTGGTAAGTACAGAATGATAGCAAAGGAGAACAAAAGCCGTGAAGGCTATCACCATTCATCCTTGTGGTCTGACCATCCAACCACACCAGATGACTTACGTTTCTTTATTTGTAACCAGCTCTCACTTCCCTGAGTTTCAGTTCTGTGCTCTGAACTGCTTCTTGGATTTCACTGTCGATAACCATTGTCATCACAACTGCAGTGTTTCCAACAATGAACTCATCTTGCCCCTAAACCCAGACATTTCTCAAAATCAGCAGCCATTTCTTTTACTGCCTCTCTTCTTGCCTTCTTTATCTTTTCTCTTTATACGGCAAGTTGGTAGATTCAGACATAGCCTACCATGTTGTTGTTTCCCCTCAAAAGAAAAATTATGTTGCATGGTCCTTGGCTACAGTTTATACTTAAAAAGTGAAAGGCAAATCCAATACCAGCAGGAAATTTCATTAACATAACCCTATTATTGCTCCATTTCTCTTTAATTTTGGTAATTATTAGCAAACCGGATCCATTACCAATTATTTCCACAGGGGAGAAAGGATGAAATCTCTCACTCCTCTAGGCAAGTCTATCCTGATGTTTCCTGCCTGGGTGGCTGGTAACACGTTGCTCCGCACAGCTCCTCTCCAGAGCAACGTGCGTTTCACCCGTTGTGACCAGTGGTACACTCCTGGCATTCTCAGTCCACCATGTCAAATCTGCTCACCCATAAAGGCCCACTTGTGGTAACAACTGGCCTAATAACTTAATTACAATAACATAATAGTAATAACAACAACAGTTTACTATTAAACACCAGCTTTTCCCCCCATTTCAGCTTCAGAATAACTGGGGTGAAAATAGATAACCAACAAGGACCTACTGTACAGCACAGGGAACTATACTCAATATCTTGTAATAATCTATAAGGGGAAAAAAGTCTGAAAAAGAATACATAGACAGATAGATAGACAGATGAATCACTTTTCTGTACACCTGAAACTAACACAACATTGTAAATCAACTATACTTCAATAAAAATTTTTTTAATTAAAACAAAATAGGGTAAAAAGGAGGAGAATTAAGTTAAATTTTCCCAACGTAGTTACTTAGTAACTACACACACACACGTACCTGTACATGTATATCTATATTATATACTGTCCAAGCTGAGGAGGTAGGAGCCCATGCTCTAGCTGCCAGGTATCAAGGATAGCAAGTTTCTGGCCTTTGGTTTGCCTAGAACAGGGTCTCTCAACCTTGGCACTATTGACATTTGGGCTGGCTAATTCTGTGCTGTGAAAGCTGTCCTGTACATTTCAGGATATTAGCAGCATTCCTGTCCTTGATCCAGTAGATGACAATAGCAATCCCTACCTCCAGTGTGACAGCCAAAAATGGCTCCTGCATGGGATGGGAGTAACAAAATCCCACCCCCACCTCCGCGTGAGAACCACCGCTACACAGGGGAGCGAGCCCCTGCCCCCTATGAAACCTCATACAGGATGGATCCCCAAACACAGTAAAAGGCTGGGCATCTCCCTGTCAGCATTCATCAGAGGACAAGCTTCAGTTTTCTGAACTGGTCCCATAGCAGGCCTGTCAGTGCCCTCCCAGGCCCACTTGGCACATATCAAGGAGTGTTCAGTCTTAAATAAGTTCAGCTATAAATTAGAGAAACTTCTTCAAACAGTCATGCCCTGTGTACATCTGGAGATATGGAACTAGGGTTCAGATAAGTTGAGAGTGACCCACAATAAAAGGCAGTTATCTATCATCAGTGAATTAAAATTAATTCATTTTTTTAGAGGTTTATGTTAAGAGACCCTGGTCTCATCAAAAAAATAAATAACACACACCCACACACACACACACACAAGCTTGGAACTTGCAATAATATATTCTCTGAAGTTATTACAATAGTATTAAAAATATTAAACAGAATGATAACCTCCAGTAATTTAATTTTACTGGCAACAAATCCCTTTGAAGAACAGTGGCATTTACCATATTTCAAAGAGTGAGAGGCAGCCCTGGCCCTTGAGAGAGACATGATACAGACATGGTCCCTCTGCGTACCGATGCGGCGAGTCCTGGTGAACCCATGCAGACCCCGTGGAACACTGAGCTATAAGGACGCCCACTGGCTGTGTCTTAGGAACTTGCCTTCATGCATTCAGACCTTAGCAAAGACTGTGAAGGTCAAGGGCAGCGCTGGCAGGGGGCCAAGTGAAGGTGTCCAGGCATAACTGGAGAGTGGTGAAGACTGAAGTTGAGAAAAGCAAATTCTCCCTGTTGTCGGGTCAGTAACTCTTCTTTTTAAAACCCTCCTATGGCTTCACATCTCACTTAGAAGAAAATGCAACCCCCCGCCGCTCCCAAGAAGCCGAGCACGCTCCAGTCCCCATATCCTCTCCTACGTTCTGCCGTCACTCACCCCGTGCAGGCCCCGCTGGCCTTCCCCTGTTCGTTCCAAGCACAGGAAGCTCTCCTTTGCTGTTCCCATTGTCTGGACCACTCTTTGTCCTGACCTTTACACGGCTGGGTCCTTCTCATGAGTCAGGTCTCAGCTAAAATGTCCCCCCCTTAGAGAAGGCTTCCTGACGACCACATCTGAGGTTGTATCCAGGGTTCTCAATCTGCACTGTGCACACGGATCTCCTGGGGAGCCTGTTACAATGCAGACTTGGACTCAGCGGTGGGGGGATGGTGTTGAAGCTGTAATTCTGCATTTCTAACAAGCTCCCAGGAGATGCAGATCTGTTGCTTCCTGGACCACACTTGGAGTAGCACCATCACCCTTCAATCTCTGTCACACCACTTGGTTTTTCTTCATGGTGTTTCTCACACTTTGAAATTATTTGTTTGTGTACTGGATTGTTCATTGGTTGCTTGATCTGTTTACTTAGAAGGTAAATTCCCTAAGAGCCAGGGCTTTGTGCAGTGCGTTCACCTGTGTGTTCTCAGCACTTAAGACCTGGCACATCACAGATGCGCCACATGTACTGTTGAATGAATGATATTGTTCAAGATTCATTGACTCTTCTACCCTTTCAGTGCCTGCCTACTGACTGCTTCAGTGACTGACAGTGCTAGCTACTCAAATGCCAGCCCAGGAATTGCTAGCTGCAGGTCCAAGCTGAGATACGAAATTTGTACTAAAATACCAATCTGCTGTCACTAAGCACAACTTTAGTTGAGATGATGTATTTTTCATAGCAAGATTTTCTTGATGAAGGAAGCAGTGCCTTACTTTCCCTCTGGTCCAAGGTCCTCATCTCATTGCAGACTGGTAAGTGTGTGAACTAGACGCACTGGGGTGACACATTGTGAGTAGCACTAAAATAAGGGATAGAAAGCTTTAAAAATGTATTTTCTGATTTCAAATAACCATAGGTAGGTAGCATAAATAATATACTTTTAAATACACGATTACAAAATATTTTTGTCATGTACTGAAATAGAGTATTGTCTCAGAGACAAGGAATTGACCCCCTGTCTTTCCTCCTTAGCTATGCCCTCCCAGGCCACCTGCACTCCATCATAACCAAGAATTTTCCTACTTTTGCCCTGACAGAGTCATTCCCCTGCCACTTACACCACACTCCTGCATGTCCATGCCCACACTCCTCCCCACATGGCCATGCCCCTCCTCTCTGCCTGGCCATACAGAGCTCATCTGGGTCACACTCGTCCTGCCACACCCATTTTCCTTCTTGGCCACACCTATATCCCATGCAAAGCTAGCTATGTCCTCCTGCTGACACCCTACCTTCTGTGTCACATCCTCATTCCCAGGCCACACTCTGTTCCCACACTCTGGCCATGCCACTCCTGAATGGGCCAAACCTTCTGTGCTTCTTCCACGCAGGGGCCTGATCCTGGCAAACCCTGGGGATGGGCTCCAGGGATCTAAGAAATTTTGACAGAGAACAGAGAATGGCAGGAGAGATGGGAATTAACAGTAGAAGAAAAAAAACAATTATGGGAGAGAAGGGAGAATTCTGTGAGAGATAGAATTGTGAAAGATGATCAAGTATTGTGAGAATGGAAAATTGTGGGAGAAAATGGGGAATTGGGGAGAAAAAAAGAATTGGAAGAGAAACAGGAAATTATTAGAAAGAACAGAAAACTGTGGGTGAGTTGAATTGTGGGAGACAAGGGTAGTTGTGGGAAAGAAGAGACAATTGTGGGAGAGTTAGAGAATTGTGGGAAAAAGCAGAGGCTTGTGAGAGAAAGGGAAACTCTGGGGGAAAAACAGAGAATTGTGGGATAGATTAGGAATTACGAGAAAAACAGGAAATTGTGGGAGAGAATTAGAGAACTGTTGGAAAGAACAGAGAATTGTGCATGAAAAGGGAATTGTGGAAGGGACAAGGAATTGTAGGAGTGATAGGGAAACTGGGGGGGGGGAACTGGGACATTGTGAGAGAAAAAAGAATTGTGAGAAAGAACAAAACAGACAATTGTGAGCAAGAACAAAAAATTATGGGAGAGAAGAGAGCATTATGGGAGAAGAAAGAATTGTGCACAAGAGAACTGTGAGAGAAACAGAATTGGGAGGAGCAAGGGGAACTGTGAGAGAGAAGAGAATTGAGGAAGAAATGGAGAATTGTGGCAGGAACATGGAATTGTGGGATAGAACAGAAAAGTGTGAGAGAGATCAGGAAGTATGGGAGAAACAGGGAATTGTGGGAGAGAAGGGGGATTGTGGGAGTGACAGAAAAAACAGACAATTGTGAGAACAAAGAAATGTGGAGAGAAGACAGTATTATGGTAGAAAGGGGAATTGTGAAAGTTAATGGGATTCTAGGGGAGAGAATAAATTGTGGGAGGTAAGGAGAACTGTGAAAACAACAGAGAATTTTAGGAAAGAACACAGAATTGTGGAAAAGACAAAGAATTAAGAGAGAAACAGAAATCTGAATGAGACAAGAGGAACTGTGGGAGATGGGGAATTGTGGGAGAAAAGGGAATTCTGGGATAGAACAGAGATTTGTGGGAGCCATGGGGGATTGTGGGACAGAGTAGAGAACTGTGGGACAAAACTGAGAATTGGGAGGGGACCTTGAAGATGGCGGAAGAGTAAGACGCGGAGGTCACCTTCCTCCCCACAGATACACCAGAAATACATCTGCACGTGGAACAACTCCTACAGAACACCTACTGAACGCTGGCAGAAGACCTCAGACCTCCCAAAAGGCAAGAAACTCCCCACGTACCTGGGTAGGGCAAAAGAAAAAAAGAAAAAACAGAGACAAAAGAATAGGGAAGGCACCTGCACCAGTGGGAGGGAGCTGTGAAGGAGGAAAAGTTTCCACACACTAGGAAGCCCCTTCGCGGGCGGAGACTGTGGGAGGCGGAGGGGGGAGCTTCGAAGCCGCGGAGGAGTGCACAGCAACGGGTGCGGAGGGCAAAGCGGGGAGATTCCGCACAGAGGATCGGTGCCGACCGGCACTCACCAGCCCGAGAGGCTTGTCTGCTCACCCGCCGGGGCTGGTGGGGCTGCGAGCTGAGGCTCCGAGGATCAGGTTTCGGTTTCCGACGGAGCGCAGGGAGAGGACTGGGGTTGGCGGCTTGAACATAGCCTGAAGGGGTTAGTGCACCTGCCGAAGAGGCAAGAGACTTTTTCTTCCCTCTTTGTTTCCTGGTGCGTGAGGAGAGGGGTTTAAGAGCGCTGCTTAAAGGAGCTCCAGAGACGAGCGCGAGCTGCGGCTAAAAGCGCGGACCCAGAGACAGGCAGGAGACGCTAAGGCTGCTGCTGCCGCCACCAAGGGGCCTGTGTGCAAGCACAGGTCACTCTCCACACCCCTCTTCCGCGGAGCCTGTGCAGCCCGCCACTGCCAGGTTCCCGGGATCCAGGGACAACTTCCCCGGGAGAACGCACGGCGGGCCTCAGGCTGGTGCAAAGTCACGCCGGACTTTGCCGCCGCAGGCCCGCCCCGCACGCCGTGCCCCTCCCTCCCCTCCGGCCTGAGTGCGCCAGAGCCCCCGAGTCAGCAGCTCCTTTAACCCCGTCCTGTCTGAGCAAAAAACAGACGCCCTCCAGCGACCTACACGCAGAGGCAGGGCCAAATCCAAAGCTGAGCCCCTGTGAGCTGTGAGAACAAAGAAGAGAAAGGGAAATCTCTCCCAGCAGTCTCAGAAATAGCGGATTAAAGCTCCACAATCAACTTGATATACCCTGCAGCTGTGGAATACATGAATAGACAACCAATCATCCCAAATTAAGGAAGTGGACTTTAGGAGCAAGATCTATGATTTTTTCCCTTTTCCTCTTTTTGTGAATGTGTATGTGTATGCTTCTGTGTGAGATCTTGTCTGTATAGTCTTGCTTCCACCATTTGTCCTAGGGTTCTATCCGTCCATGGTTTTTTTTAAAAATTTTTTTCTTAATAATCAATTTTAATTTTAATAACGTTATTATACTTTACCTTCGTTCTTTCTTTCTTTCCTTCCTTCCTTCCCTCCTTTAGACAACGAATCATCCCAAATTGAGGAGGTGGTCTCTGACAGCAAGATTTGATTTTTCCCCCTTTACCTCTTTTAGTGAGGGTGTATGTGTATGCTTCTGTGTAAGCTTTTGTCTGTATAGCTTTGCTTCCAACATTTGTCCTAAGGTTCTATCCGTCCCTTTTTTTTTCTAAATAAGAATTTTTTAATTCAATAACTTTATTATACTTTATTTTATTTTTACTGTATCTTCTTTCTTTCTGTCTTTTTTCCTTCTTTCCCTCCTTCCTTCCTTCCTCCCTCCCTCCCTCCCTCCTTTCTTTCCTTCTTGCCTTCTTTCCTTCTTTGCTTCTTTCTTTCTTTCTTTCTTCCTTCCTTCCTTCCTTCCTTCCTTCCCTCCTTTCCTTCTTTCTTTCCGCATACTTTTACTAATTCCCTCTACTTCTTCTCCCTTTTATTCTGAGCCGTGTGGATGAAAGGCTCTTGGTGCTCCAGCCAGGAGTCAGGGCTCTGCCTCTGAGGTAGGAGAGCCAACTTCAGGACACTGGTCAACAAGAGACCTCCCAGCTCCACATAATATCAAATGGCAAAATCTACCAGAGACCTCCATCTTAACACCAGCACCCAGCTTCACTCAACGACCAGCAAGCCACAGTGCTGGACAACCTATGCCAAACAACTAGCAAGACAGGAACACAACCCCACCCATTAACAGAGAGGCTGCCTAAAATCATAATAAGGCCACAGACACCCCAAAACACACCACCAGACGTGAACCTGCCCACTAGGGGGACAAGATCCAGCCTCATCCACCACAACACAGGCACTAGTCCCCTCCACCAGGAAGCCTACACAACCCACTGAACCAACCTTAGCCACTGGAGACAGACATCAAAAACAGCGGGAACTACGAACCTGCAGTCTGCAAAAAGGAGACCCCAAACACAGTAAGATAAGCAAAATGAGAAGACAGAAAAACACACAGCAAATAAAGGAGCAAGATAAAAATGCACCAGACCTAACAAATGAAGAGGAAATAGCCAGTCTACCTGAAAAAGAATTCAGAATAATGATAGTAAGGATGATCCAAAATCTTGGAAATAGAATAGAAAAAATGCAAGAAACAGTTAACAAGGACCTAGAAGAAATAAAGATGAAACAAGCAACGATGAACAACACAATAAATGAAATTAAAAGTACTCTAGATGGGATAAGTAGCAGAATAACTGAGGCAGAAGAACGGATAAGTGACCTGGAAGATAAAATAGTGGAAATAAGTACTGCAGAGCAGAATAAAGAAAAAAGAATGAGAAGAACTGAGGACAGTCTCAGAGACCTCTGGGACAACATTAAACGCACCAACATTCGCATTATAGGGGTTCCAAAAGAAGAAGAGAAAAAGAAAGGGACTGAGAAAATATTTGAAGAGATTATAGTCGAAAACTTCCCTAATATGGGAAAGGAAATAGTTAATCAAGTCCAGGAAGCACAGAGAGTCCCATACAGGATAAATCCAAGGAGAAATACGCCAAGACACATATTAATCAAACTGTCAAAAATTAAATACAAAGAAAGCATATTAAAAGCAGCAAGGGAAAAACAACAAATAACACATAAGGGAATCCCCATAAGGTTAACAGCTGATCTCTCAGCAGAAACCCTACAAGCCAGAAGGGAGTGGCAGGACATACTGAAAGTGATGAAGGAGAAAAACCTGCAGCCAAGACTACTCTACCCAGCAAGGATCTCATTCAGATTTGATGGAGAAATTAAAACCTTTACAGACAAGCAAAAGCTGAGAGAGTTCAGCACCACCAAACCAGCTTTACAACAAATGCTAAAGGATCTTCTCTAGGCAAGAAACACAAGAGAAGGAAAAGACCTATAATAACGAACCCAGAACAATTTAGAAAATGGGAATAGGAACATACATATCGATAATTACCTTAAATGTAAATGGACTAAATGCTCCCACCAAAAGACACAGATTAGCTGAATGGATACAAAAACAAGACCCTTATATATGCTGTCTACAAGAGACCCACTTCAGACCTAGAGACACATACAGACTGAAAGTAAGGGGATGGAAAAAGATATTCCATGCAAATGGAAACCAAAAGAAAGCTGGAGTAGCAATTCTCATATCAGACAAAATAGACTTCAAAATAAGGACTATTAAAAGAGACAAAGAAGGACACTACATAATGATCAAGGGATCGATCCAAGAAGAAGATATAACAATTATAAATATTTATGCACCCAACATAGGAGCACCTCAATACATAAGGCAAATACTAACAGCCATAAAAGGGGAAATCGACAGTAACACATTCATAGTAGGGGACTTAAACACCCCACTTTCACCCATGGACAGATCATCCAAAATGAAAATAAATAAGGAAACACAAGCTTTAAATGATACATTAAACAAGATGGACTTAATTGATATTTATAGGACACTCCATCCAAAAACAACAGAATACACATTTTTCTCAAGTGCTCATGGAACATTCTCCAGGATAGATCATATCTTGGGTCACAAATCAAGCCTTGGTAAATTTAAGAAAATTGAAACTGTATCAAGTATCTTTTCTGACCACAACGCCATGAGACTAGATATCAATTACAGGAAAAGATCTGTAAAAAATACAAACACATGGAGGCTAAACAATACACTACTTAATAATGAAGTGATCACTGAAGAAATCAAAGAGGAAATCAAAAAATACCTAGAAACAAATGACAATGGAGACACAACGACCCAAAACCTATGGGATGCAGCAAAAGCAGTTCTAAGGGGGAAGTTTATAGCAATACAAGCCCACCTTAAGAAGCAGGAAACATCTCGAATAAACAACCTAACCTTGCACCTAAAGCAATTAGAGAAAGAAGAACAAAAAAACCCCAAAGCTAGCAGAAGGAAAGAAATCATAAAAATCAGATCAGAAATAAATGAAAAAGAAATGAAGGAAACAATAGCAAAGATCAATAAAACTAAAAGCTGGTTCTTTGAGAAGATAAACAAAATTGATAAACCATTAGCCAGACTCATCAAGAAAAAAAGGGAGAAGACTCAAATCAATAGAATTAGAAATGAAAAAGAAGAGGTAACAACTGACACTGCAGAAATAAAAAAGATCATGAGAGATTACTACAAGCAACTCTATGCCAATAAAATGGACAACCTGGAAGAAATGGACAAATTCTTAGAAATGCACAACCTGCCAAGACTGAATCAGGAAGAAATAGAAAATATGAACAGACCAATCACAAGCACTGAAATTGAAACTGTGATTAAAAATCTTTCAACAAACAAAAGCCCAGGACCAGATGGCTTCACAGGCGAATTGTATCAAACATTTAGAGAAGAGCTAACACCTATCCTTCTCAAACTCTTCCAAAATACAGCAGAGGGAGCAACACTCCCAAACTCATTCTACGAGGCCACCATCACCTTGATACCAAAACCAGACAAGGATGTCACAAAGAAAGAAAACTACAGGCCAATATCACTGATGAACATAGATGCAAAAATCCTCAACAAAATACTAGCAAACAGAATCCAACAGCACATTAAAAGGATCATACACCATGATCAAGTGGGATTTATTCCAGGAATGCAAGGATTCTTCGATAGACGCAAATCTATCAATGTGATAAACCATATTAACAAATTGAAGGAGAAAAACCATATGATCATCTCAATAGATGCAGAGAAAGCTTTTGACAAAATTCAACACCCATTTATGATAAAAACCCTGCAGAAAGTAGGCATAGAGGGAACTTTCCTCAACATAATAAAGGCCATATATGACAAGCCCACAGCAAACATCATCCTCAATGGTGAAAAACTGAAAGCATTTCCATTAAGATCAGGAACAAGACAAGGTTGCCCACTCACCACTTTTATTCAACATAGTTTTGGAAGTTTTAGCCACAGCAATCAGAGAAGAAAAGGAAATAAAAGGAATCCAAATCGGAAAAGAAGAAGTAAAGCTGTCACTGTTTGCAGATGACATGATCCTATACATAGAGAATCCTAAAGATGCTACCAGAAAACTACTAGAGCTAATCAATGAATTTGGTAAAGTGGCAGGATACAAAATTAATGCACAGAAATCTCTGGCATTCCTATACACTAATGATGAAAAATCTGAAAGTGAAATCAAGAAAACACTCCCATTTACCATTGCAACAAAAAGAATAAAATATCTAGGAATAAACCTACCTAAGGAGACAAAAGACTGTATGCAGAAAATTATAAGACACTGATGAAAGAAATTAAAGATGATACAAATAGATGGAGAGATATATCATGTTCTTGGATTGGAAGAATCAACATTGTGAAAATGACTCTACTACCCAAAGCAATCTATAGATTCAATGCAATCCCTATCAAACTACCACTGGCATTTTTCACAGAACTAGAACAAAAAATTTTGCAATTTGTATGGAAACACAAAAGACCCCGAATAGCCAAAGCAATCTTGAGAACAAAAAAAGGAACTGGAGGAATCAGGCTCCCTGACTTCAGACTATACTACAAAGCTACATTTATCAAGACGGTATGGTACTGGCACAAAAACAGAAAGATAGATCAATGGAACAGGATAGAAAGCCCAGAGATAAACCCACGCACATATGGACACCTTATCTTTGATAAAGGTGGCAGGAATGTACAGTGGAGAAAGGACAGCCTCTTCAATAAGTGGTGCTGGGAAAACTGGACAGGTACATGTAAAAGTATGAGATTAGATCACTCCCTAACACCATACACAAAAATAAGCTCAAAATGGATTAAAGACCTAAATGTAAGGCCAGAAACTATCAAACTCTTAGAGGAAAACATAGGCAGAACACTCTATGACATAAATTACAGCAAGATCCTTTCTGACCCACCTCCTAGAGTAATGGAAATAAAAACAAAAATAAACAAATGGGACCTAATGAAACTTTAAAGCTTTTGCACAGCAAAGGAAACCATAAACAAGACCAAAAGACAACCCTCAGAATGGGAGAAAATATTTGCAAATGAAGCAACCGACAAAGGATTAATCTCCAAAATTTACAAGCAGCTCATGCAGCTCAATAACAAAAAAACAAACAACCCAATCCAAAAATGGGCAGAAGACCTAAATAGACATTTCTCCAAAGAAGATATACAGACTGCCAACAAACACATGAAAGAATGCTCAACATCATTAATCATTAGAGAAATGCAAATCAAAACTACAATGAGATATCATCTCACACCAGTCAGAATGGCCATCACCAAAAAATCTAGAAACAATAAATGCTGGAGAGGGTGTGGAGAAAAGGGAACGCTCTTGCACTGCTGGTGGGAATGTGAATTGGTTCAGCCACTATGGAGAACAGTATGGAGGTTCCTTAAAAAACTACAAATAGAACTACCATATGACCCAGCAATCCCACTACTGGGCATATACCCTGAGAAAACCAAAATTCAAAAAGAGTCATGTACCAAAATGTTCACTGCAGCTCTATTTACAATAGCCCGGAGATGGAAACAACCTAAGTGCCCATCATCGGATGAATGGATAAAGAAGATGTGGCACATATACAATGGAATATTACTCAGCCATAAAAAGTAACGAAATTGAGCTATTTGTAATGAGGTGGATAGACCTAGAGTCTGTCATACAGAGTGAAGTAAGTCAGAAAGAAAAAGACAAATACCATATGCTAACACATATATATGGAATTTAAGAAAAAAAATGTCATGAAGAACCTAGGGGTAAGGCAGGAATAAAGATGCAGACCTCCTAGAGAACGGACTTGAGGTTATGGGGAGGGGGAAGGGTGAGCTGTGACAGGGCGAGAGAGTCATGGACATATACACACTAACAAATATAGTAAGGTAGATAGCTAGTGGGAAGCAGCCGCATGGCACAGGGATATTGGCTCGGTGCTTTGTGGCGGCCTGGAGGGGTGGGATAGGGAGGGTGGAAGGTAGGGAGACGCAAGGGGGAAGACATATGGGAACATATGTTTATGTGTGACTGATTCGCTTTGTTATAAAGCAGAAACTAACACACCATTGTGGAGCAATTATACCCCAATAAAGATGTTAAAAAAAAAAAAAACTGAGAATTGGGGGAGACAAAGGGAATTCTGGGATAAAACAGAGAATTGTGGGAGAGATTAAGAATTATGGGAAAAAACAAAGAATTGTGGGAAAGAGAGAACTGTGGGACAGAGTAGACAATTGTGGAAAAATAAGGAAATTCAGTGAATGCAGAGAATTGTGAAAGTGACAGGAACTGTGGGAGGCACTGGGACCTTATGAGAGAAAAGGAAATTGTGAGAAGGGAAAAGCATACAATTGTGAGAGAGAATAAATAACTGTGGGAGAGAATAGAGTGTTATGGGAGAAGAAACAATTGTGATAAATGTGGTAATATGGGAGAGAAGAAAAACTGTGGGAGAAATGGAGAATTGTGGGAAAGAACAGAGAACTGTGGGAGATGAGGAATTCTGTGAAAGAACAAAGAATTGTAGGAAAACAATTATGGGAGACACATGGAATTGTGGGAATGACAGGGAATTGTGGAAGAGAAGAGAGGATTGTGGGAGACCTGTGGAATTATGCGGGAAACCTGAGAATTGTGGGAGACGGGAACTGTAGGATAGAAAAGAGAATTGTGGGAAAAACAAGGAATTGTGGGAGTGACAGGGAATTGTGGGAGAGAATAGAAAATTGTGGGAGACACATGGAACTGTGGGAGTGACAGGGAATTGTGGGAGAGAACAGAGAATTATGCGAGGCACATAGAACTGTGGGACTGACAGGGAATTGTGTGAGAGAACAGAGAATTATGGGAGGCACATAGAACTGTGGGACTGACAGGGAATTGTGGGAAAAAACAGAGAACTGTGGGAGAAAAAGGGAACTGTGGGAGACAGGCGGAATTGAGGGAGAGAGAGAATTGTGGGAGTGACAGAGAACTGTGGAAAAGAGAGGACTGAGAGAATATAGAGAACTGTGGGAGTGAATAGAGTATGATGGAGGAGCAAGAACTGTGAGAGATAATGGGGTACTGCAAAAGAGAGTAAGGAATTATGAGAAAGACAGGAAATTTAGGAAACAGAATTGTGAGAGTGGAGAATTATGGGAAAGAATAGAGAATGGTTGGAGACACTGGGAATTCTGGAAGTGACAGGGAATTGGGGTTAAGAACAGAGAATTGTGGGAAAAACAAGGAGTTGTGGGAGAGATGAAAAATTGCAGTACAGAGTAGACAATTATGGGAAAAACAGGAAATTGAGTGAGTGCAGACAATTTTGAAAGTGACAGGGGAATTGTTGGAGGCATTGGGGCGCTGAGAAAGAACCATGACAAGGAAAAAATAGACAGTTGTGAGAGAAAATACGTTTTATGCGAGAAAAATTGTCATAAATAATGAGGTAACAGGGGACAAAAAAAGAACTGTGGGAGAAATGGAGAATTGTGGGAAAGAACAGAGGATTGTGGGAGACACATGGATCTATGGGAGTGACAGGGAATTGTGGGAGAACATGGAACTGTGGGAATGACAGGGAATTGTGGGAGAGAATAGAGAATTGTGGGAGACACATGGAACTATGGGAGTGACAGGGAATTGTGGGAGAACGTGGAACTGTGGGAGTGACAGGGAATTGTAGGAGAGAATAGAGAATTGTGGGAGACAAGGGGAACTATGGGAAAGACCAAAGAATTACGGGAGAGAATGGAGAGAAAGTAGAGAATTGTGGGAGTGAACAGAGTATGATGGAAGAGCAAAAACTGTGAGAGGTAATGGGGTACTGCAAAAGAGAATAAAGAATTATGAGAAAGACAGGAAATTTAGGAAACAGAATTGAGGGAGAGTGGAGAATTGTGGGAAAGAATAGAGAATTGTTGGAGACAGTGGGAATTCTGGGAAAGAAGAGAGAATTGTGGGGGACAGGAGGAATTCTGGGAGTGAGGGAATAATGGGAAAGAACAGAGAATTACGGGAGACACATGGATTTGTGGGAGGGACAGGGAATTACGGGAAAAAACAGAGAACTGTAGGAAAAAGAGAGAATTATGGGAGACAAGAGGACCTGTGGGAAAGGAGAATTATGGGAGACATGTGGAATTGTGGGAGTGACATGGAATTGTGGGAGAGAATAGAGAATTATAGGAGACATGTGGAATTATGGGAGAGATGGAGAACTCTGGGATAAAACAGAGAATTGTGGAATCCATGTGGAATTGTGGGAGTGACACAGAACTGTGGGAAAGAAAAGAGAATTGTGCATGAGACAGGGAATTGTGGGAATCACTTGCATTTCCATAAACTAATAATGAACTAGCAGCAAAAGAAATTAAGAAAACATTACCATTCACAACTGCAACATAAAGAATAAAATACCTAGGAATAAAGTCCCCAGGAAGTTGAAAGACCTGAACATTGAAAACTGGTTGACCAAAAAGTTCATTCGGGTTTTGCTGTAAGATGTTACAGAAAAACTGAACGAACTTTTTGGCCAACCGAATATATGATTTTTATTAAAGAAATCAAAGAAAACACAAATAAATGGAAGGATATTCTATGCTCATGGATTGGAAGGATTAATATTGTTGAAATGATCATACTAACCCAAAGCAATCTACACATTCAATGCAATCCATATCAAAATTCCAATGGCATTTCAGACTTCCCTGGCGGTCCAGTGGTTAAGACTCCACGCTTCCACTGCAGGGGGCACAGGTTCGATCCCTGGTAGGGGAAGTTCCGCATGCCACGTGGTGTGGCCAAAAAGAAAGAGAAAAAAAATCCAATGGCATGTTTTCACAGAAATAGAACAAACAATCCTAAAATTTGTATGGAACCACAAAAGACCCCATATAGCCAAAGCAGTCTTGGGAAAAAAGAATAAAGCCGGAGGCACTACAGAGTCTGATTTCAACTATATTACAAACCTACCATAATCAAAACAGTATGGTATTGGCATAAAAACAGACACATAGATCAATGGAATGGAATAGAGAGTCCAGAAATAAATCCATGCATACATGGCCAAATAATTTACAATAAAGGAGCCAAGAATACACAATGGGGAAAGGACAGTCTCTTCAATAAACGGTGTTGGGAAACTGCACAGCCACATGCAAAAGAATTGAACTGGACCACTATTATACACTATACACAAATATTAACTCAAAATGGATTAAAAACTTAAAAGTAAGACCTGAAACCATAAAACTCCTACTAGAAAACTCCTACAAGTTTACAAGGCAGTAACCTCCTTGACATTGGTCTTGGAGATGATTTTTTGGATTTGGCAACAAAAGTAAAAACAAACAAGTAGGACTACATCAGACTCAAAAGCTTCTGCACAGCAAAGGAAACTATCAACAAAATGAAAAGGAAACCTACTGAAGGGGAGAAAATATTTGTAAATCATATATCTGATAAGGCATTAATATCCAAAATATATGAAGAACTCAATAGCAAAAAACAAACAATCCAACTAAAAAATAGGAAGAGGAACTGAGTAGATATTTTTCCAAAGAAGATATATAGATAGCCAACAGGTACATAAAAATGTGCTCAAAATCTCTAATCATCAGGGAAATGCAAATAAACCCAGATGAGATATCACTTCACACCTGTTAGAATGACTACTGTCAAAAAGACAAGAAATGAGGATGAGCGTGTGGAGACAAGGAAGCTCTCGTGTGCTGTTGGTGGAAATGTACACTGATGTAGCAACTAAAGAAAAAAGCATGAAGTTTCCTCAAAAAGTAAAAATAGAACTACCACATGATCCAGCAATTCCACTTCTGGTTATTTATCCAAAGGAAATGAAGACACTAGCTTGAAAAGATGTACACACCCCCACGTTCATTAAAACATTATTTACAATAGCCAAGACATGGAAGCAAACTAACTGCCTATCAATGGATGAATGGATAAAGAAGATGTGGTATTTGTATACAGTGGAATATTACTCAGCCATAAAAAGAATGGAATCCTGTCATTTGTGACAACATGCAAAGACGTTGAGAGCTCTATACTAAGTGAAAGAAGTCAGACAGAGAAAGACAAATACCATGTGATCTCACTTATAGTAGAATCTTAAAAAAATGTACTCACAGATACAGAGAACAAATTAGTGATGCCAGAGGCTGGGGGTTGGGGGCGGGGTGAAATAGGTGAAGGTGGTCAAAAGATACAAACTTCCAGTTATAAAATAAGTAAGTCCTCAGGATGTCATATACAGCATGGCAACTGTACTTAATGGTACTGTGTTGTATATTTGAAAGTCACTAGTTGAGTAGATCTTAAAAGTTCTCATCACAAGACAAAATTTTGTAACTAAGTGTGTCATGGATCTTAACTAGACTTATTGTGGTAATCATTTCCCAGTATATACATATATCAAATCATTATGTTGTACACCTGAAACTAATATAACATACATCAACTATATCTCAATTAAGAAAACAATTAAAACAACCCCTCCACCACAAAAACTGTGGGAAAGGAATTATGGGAGAAGCAGAGAATTGTGGGAAAAGACAGATTGTGAGTGAGACAGGGAATTGAGGGAAAGAATAAAGAATTGTGGGAGGCATGGGGAATTCTGGGAAAGAACACAGAAATGTGGGAGACACAGGGAACTGTGGGAAAAAACAGAATTGGGGGGGAATTGGGGAAGAAATGGGGGAATTGTGAAAGAGGTCAGAATATTATCAGAGAACAGAGAATTGTGAGAGAGAATGGAGAATTGTGGAAGAGATGGGGAATTATAGGAGAAATGGAATTATGGGAAATGAGAATTGTGCAAGGGATGAGGAATTGTGAGAGCTCTGAGAACAAAAGCAACACTGTAAACGTAAGTAATTGCAGGTTTGGAAAGGAGACTAATTTTACCAGGACCAGTCATAAATTCTGTTTGTAACTCTAAAAGAGATTCAATTTTTTCCTCTCTGCTAAACCCTGGGTCTGACAGCAGCAGTTCATATCACATTACCATGGATTGGCAAACCCGTATACACTGCCTTGTATATGTGCGTGTACACATACTCACACATGCACATACTCACACACATATACACACACACAAATGCACACATACACATAAAAATAAATACATACATGTCTTGGAAACTTCATACATGAGCAGAAATAAACCTAATAAAATGGATGGGAAATTTTTAAAATATCCTAAAAAATAAAACAAAATGAAAAACTGATAGAAAATGAGACTGCCAGTCTGGGAATCCGACATATGAGTAATAGAAGTTACTTAAAAGAGAGAATGAAGAAAGAGGAGGGGAGCAAGTTATTAAGAAAATTAATAATATAAGATAATATCCCTAACATGAAGGATATCAGTATCCAGAATGAATGGTCCCTTCAGGTGCCAAGCCAGTGAAAGCAAAGAGGTCTATATCAAGGCACATCTTTTCAGGCCACTGGAAGAAAGAGACGATGTTAAAAATATTGAGGAAGAAAAAAAAGAAATGACATCTGATTTCTCAACACCAACAGTGGGAACTAGAAGATGATGAAGCAATCACTTAACAATTCTGAAAGAAATGTCTCTAAACCTAGAATTATATATCCAAGCTAGCAGTCAAGTGGGAGGGTAAAACGGACATTTTTTGATTTTCCAGACCTCAAAAACTGATGTGCTCCCAAAACAATGCAAAGAAGAATACACGGTATCCAAAAACCAGAGATCCAGCACAGGGCAGGAAAAGGTTGACAGCAAGTCCCAGGAAGACAATGGGCAGAAGTCATTTCCAAACAGTCTAGAACTGGGCAGTGACAGAGGTGAGGTGTTTATTCAAGAGTGAGGACCCAAGGGAAAAAAAAACCAAAAAAGGAAACATAAAGAGTAGTTGATATATTTGAATGCATTGAGAGGAGATTTACAATGCTGATGGGTAATCATTTAAAACTACACAAAGGGGAAAAACAAGGCAAGTATTAAATTCTAGTGGAAAAGTTATACAAGAAAAAATTTCATCATTGGTCATTACGAATATTTTTAGAGTCATAATAACATAAATACTAAACCGTGATTTATCCAAAATTGTTTATAACTATTGGCAGACGGGAGGGATGTGTTTGTGTGTGCATGTTGGTGTTAGCGTGTTACCTGGAATGTGGAGGGACAAACAAGACAAAACAATTCAGAGAGTGGAAATTGGGGTCGAAGGTGTCCTGCCAGTCTTCTCACCCACCTACCACTCTTCCTGTAACACGCGACGTTAGCAGCTCCTTCTCTATAAAGCATTCTTGTTACTTACACTTTCCCTTCCACCCACTTCCTGCACATCATCCTCACAATAGTCACTTCTTCCTTTTTGGCCAGGAATAGTCTGCACATACATATACTGACATGTAAATATTGTTACTTGTTTGCATGCCTGTCTCTTCAATTACCAAAGGCTTTTGCCCTTTTGGTGCCATGTGACCCTTTGGAATCTGGTGAAGTCTGTATCTTCTCAGAATAATATTTTTACATGCATAAAATAAAATACAAGAAATTACAAAAGAAACCAATTACAGTCGCTCCTCAGTATCCGAGGGGGCCTGGCTCCAGAACCCACCACGGATCCCCAAATTCGAAGAAGCTCACGTCCATAGGCAACCCTCCATATCCGCGGTTCAACCAATCCCAGATGGTGTAGTACTGTAGTATTTACTGGGGGGGAAAAAAAAACAAACAACCCTGCATACAAGTGGACATGTGCAGTTCAAGCCCCTGTTGTTCTAGGGTCTACTGTACGTTGAAATATAGTTATCAACATATTTTAAAAAACAGATTAGGCTAGGTTCCCCCAGGAAATATACACCAATGTAACAGAGTTTTTTTTAATGCTGTCTTGATCCAGTTTTGACGCTCTGGCTAGAGGCTGGTCAGTTCCCCGACTTCAGCATCTAAGCTCACACCCCCCAATCACCTCCCTTTCTGGGATGTCACACTCGGGGCCACTATCCACCTGCCCTTATCACCCCAGGGCCAGGTACCAAACAACTGGGGACAGCCCCTATGCTCCAGAGCCTGCTGAAATTATTCCAATTAGCCAATTCTAAACCTGCTTGCCCTGCTTTGCCCATCCCTTCTTATGGAAACCATAATAAAGGCTCATGCCCACAGTCCCCCTCTCTCCTCCTGCCTCGTGATCAACCCCAGCGCCTCCATGTGTGGCGCCCCACGGTGTGGTGTGTCCTCCATCTCTTGGGATCTGTGAGTATAATAAACTACCTTTTTAATGGTAGTTGTTTCCCAATCTGCCGGCCTCACCAAACCTAAATAACAATTACACGTATTAAAAAGGCTGAGACTCCACAAGATTTGTGCATACAAATGTTCTCATGGGGCTTCCCTGGTGGCGCAGTGGTTGAGAATCTGCCTGCCGATGCAGGGGACACGGGTTCGAGCCCTGGTCTGGGAGGATCCCACATGCCGCGGAGCAACTAGGCCCGTGAGCCACAACTACTGAGCCTGCGCGTCTGGAGCCTGTGCTCCGCAACAAGAGAGGCCGCGACAGTGAGAGGCCCGCGCACCGCAATGAAGAGTGGCCCCCGCTTGCCACAACTAGAGAAAGCCCTCGCACAGAAACGAAGACCCAACACAGCAAAAATAAATAAATTAATTAATAAACTCCTACCCCCAACATCTTAAAAAAAAAAGGTTCTCATGAACAGCTTCGAGAGAGTGATAGAAAGACAGGGCAAAAGGAGAAATGGAACTGTGATGCAGTCACAGTGGAAGCCTCAGCTGACCCTAGGAGCAGCTCTGAAGCTGGGATGGCCCTTCTGAGTTGTCGCGCTTGAGGCTAGGGGCCTGGGCTTAGGTACCCTTGCAGAGACGACTCAGAGGCAGCAACCTGTCCCCAGAGAGGGAATGTGATTTTGCTTGAAGCAGTTCTCTTAGGCAGAGGGCGATTCCTGGAAAGAGACTTCACAGATCCACTACGGTGATACAGAAAGACATATGCTTCTTATTAACACTTTAAAAAACAAGATAAACTTACTTTAATTTCAAAGTAGTGATGAATAGTATTTTGAGACAGAAATAACCATCATATGTGACATTATTTCTCTGTGAGTGCTGTCAGTGCCACATATAGCTAACACTACTAGGATTTGTTGCCTGCCTTCCTGAAGGAAAAAAAAATGCTAAATTTCTGTTACAGGCAAGTGAAAATACAAACCTTCAAATCCACACACCCAGTTAAGAAGGCCTGGGGAGCCGGGACCTTGTTTTGTTCATTTTTAGATCTCCAGAGTCGGCCACAGTTCTGCACACCTACTGATGTTTCTTGAGTCATTACTATAATTAAAACTGACGGGATACAATTTAAAAGATAGAAATTTTAAAACGAACTCTTCCAAAGCAACGCCTCCGCAGCCTAAAGCAGCTACAGCAGAGAACGTCACTCTACGGTAAGTCTCCGGTCCAGCCGAAGCTTCTCTCTGCCCGCTCTGGCCAGGAGGGGCGGGGCCGGGGAGGGACACTCGCACTTATAGGCCGAGGAAGGAGAGGGCGGGGCCTGCTCCTTCGTGATTGACGGAAGCCCTTCCCTTTCAGCCCGCGTGCCCGCCTTCCACGCGCCCGGAAGTTCCGCCTTCGGAAGAGGAAGTAGCGGCGCGCAAGAGAGCCTGCAGTGACCGGGGCAACCTGCGGTGACCGAGCGAGGGGAAGGAGGTGCCGGCGGGTCGCTGCCACTCCGCGCCGGAGTTGGCGGTTAGAGGCGGGGCCGGAGCCCGGGACCGGAGTCAGGTGCGGAGGGGCGGGCTGGCTGAGGCCGTGGGGGTCTGAGATCCTGGGATTCGACGGTAGCACGCGCGGGGACCGTGCCAGGAAGACTCTGGCCGCGCCTTGCCCTCTACTGTCCTTTTCTTCCTTCCTCTAATCTTTTTTTCTACGCCATACCCTTCCCAGACTCCCAGACCCTCGCTGAGCTCCAGGGCCGGGGGTCTAATCTGGACTCAGTGGGCTTCCTTTCTCCCATCGGATCACCACCTAGAACCCCCTTCTCCCCAACCCCGGGCCTACACCCCCTCGCTGTGACATGACTTCTCAGGGACCTCCTCACGTCACCGCCAAAATCCGCACACCCTTAGAAACGTGTCCCCAAAGGTGGTGTAGATTTCACACTAGTATTTCCCAAAGTGGGTGATATGCTAAAGCTCCACTTCGAGGGCGAAGTGGAGGGCGAAGTGGCGTCCCTGCCCAGCACATTTCCATAAGGGTGACGAGGAGGAGAAACAAGCGTTGGCCAGATTAAGAACACTAAGGGGGCTTCCTTGGTGGCGTAGTGCTTGAGAGTCCGCCTGCCGATGCAGGGGACACGGGTTCGTGCCCCGGTTCGGGAAGATCCCACATGCCGCGGAGCGGCTGGGCCCGTGAGCCATGACCGCTGAGCCTGCGCGTCCGGTGCCTGTGCTCCGCAACGGGAGAGGCCGCAACAGTGAGAGGCCCGCGTAGCGGGGGAAAAAAAACCCAAAAAACACTAAGGGAGTAGTTGGAGCCCAGGCATCAGCATTAATCTATCTCTTTGCTCTGGCACCTGTGAATTTAGACTTGCTTGGATTCAACACTGCGATTCCAACCATGGGTTTGTCTGTATCTACCCCTGATGTTGCAGTTCAGACGTCAGATCATCAGACAGCAGCCCCGCCTTCGGGATGCCCAATGCATGAAGGGAAAATGAAAGGTAATCTACCCTTTGTCTAGGAAATAAAAACGAGAATTCTCAAAAGAATCCTCAGGAGACAGTACAGCATGCTGGTGAGGCGCCTAGGCCTGGGAGTGAGGCGACCTGGGTTCACTCCTTAGGTTGTTACTTACAAGTATGTGACTGTAGACAAGTTACTTCTCTAAGTCTCCACCCATCCTCTGTAAGCCGAGGATATAATAACGATATTTCACAGGGTTAGTGTGATGATGGAGATAGTGCATGAGAGTGTAGGGATTCTTCCCATACATCAGCCCCCACCCCCAGAGTTTGCCATTGTCTACTTCAGCGGTTCTCCCCCCCTCACCCTGCAGGACACCTGGCAACGCCTGGAGGCATTTTTGCTTTGTCATAACTGAGAGAAGAGGGTGTGTCTAATGAGTAGAAGCCAGGAGTTCTGCTAAACATCCTGCAATGCACAGTGCAGCCCTTAAAACAGGCCCCAAATGTCAAGAGTGCCCAGGCTGAGAAACCCTGGTCTAGATCTCGCTGTCTTTCTTTACTAAGACAGCTTTACTCCTCCATCCGTTGGAGTACTCTCTGTGTAAAACTAAGGCATTGCCGGGACTTCCCTGGCAGTCCCAGTGGTTAAGACTTCGCCTTCCAATGCAGGGGGTGCGGGTTTGATCCCTGGTCGGGAGCTAAGATCCCACATGCCTCGCGGCCAAAAAACCAAAACATAGGGCTTCCCTGGTGGCGCAGTGGTTGAGAGTCCGGCTGCCGATGCAGGGGACACGGGTTCGTGCCCCGGTCCGGGAAGATCCCACGTGCCGCGGAGCGGCTGGGCCCGTGAGCCATGGCCGCTGAGCCTGCGCGTCCGGAGCCTATGCTCCACAACGGGAGAGGCCACAACAGTGAGAGGCCCGCATACTGCAAAAAAAAAAAAAAAAAAAAAAAAAACCAAAACATAAAACAGAAGCAATATTGTAACAAATTCAATAAAGACTTTAAAAATGGCCCACATCGGGCTTCCCTGGTGGCGCAGTGGTTGGGAGTCCGCCTGCCGATGCGGGGGACGCGGGTTCGTGCTCCGGTCTGAGAGGGTCCCATGTGCCGCGGAGCGGCTGGGCCCGTGGGCTGTGGCCACTGGGCCTGCGCATCCGGAGCCTGTGCTCTGCGGCGGGAGAGGCCGCAGCAGTGAGAGGCCCGCGTACAGCAAAAAGAAAAAAAATGGTCCGTCTTAAAAAAAAAAGTCATTGTATGATGGACTTGCTGTTCATTTTTTAAGTGCAAAGGGGAGAATGGAAATGCTTTCATTTTTAATCGGTCCACCTTCCGCTTTAGATTGTCCATGTAAAAGTATGGCCTGAATTCACCTGACGTGTGACTTCTTGTTTTAAGACGTGAGGGCAAGAAGCAGTGTTGCATGCTTACTGAGTGCTGACACTCCCTTGTTATAACAGTTACAGCTTTTATATAACAGTTATAGCTGTTCATTCCCTCCGTCAGTCAGCAAGGATTTGCTCCCTGCCCACTCTGTGCCAGGCACTGATGGGTTTTGTGCGTTTGCTTTTGCACTGAGAGAACAGCAGTGTCCGAAACAGACAAAAATCCTTTGCCTAGTGGAGTTTACATTCTCATCCTCATAATCCTGCATGGTAGGTTTTCCCCCTGTTTTATAGTTAAGGAAACTTTCAAGTCACACAGCTAGTAAATGGCAAAGCCAGTGAAAATTCTGGGACCTTGGATAAGGACCAGTCCAGTGCTCTTCTGGGCTTTCTTCATACAGGAAAGAATGGAGGCAGACTTGGACGAAACAGGTGTGTGCCTGCTCTGAGCATCCCCAGGAAATCACAGAGCCCTGTGTACGGTTTGATTTCATTCGCTGTGTATCCAGGAGAGCCGTCAGCTGAATTTGCATTAGGAAAGAATGTAGGTATCTGTAGGAGATCGAAGGGGCTAGTGGTTATATAATACGAAAAATGTAAACAGGATTTTCTCTGCAACACCCAGCTGGGACCAGTGGCCCAGAGAAGATTGGCACTTGGAATGGTGGCGAGGAGAGGAGATGGAACAAGTCTCCCTCTACCCCTCAGGAGACAGCTGTACAGGGTCCTAGGGAATGAGGGTCTGGGAGGAGAAGCAGAGGAAAGGAAGTGAAAGGAAACATCTTTTTTCGTGTAGGGCACCCAGCATTCAGTGTATTCCTGGTGCCAACTGCTGCTGCTTAAGATAAGGGTTCCTTTACACAAGCGCTGTCTTCCTGGGCCGTAGCTCTCCCAATGCCTGCCCCCCACCTCCTGAGTCTACACCGCCTTCTGGGTCCGCACACTCGCTTCCAACAGTACCCAGGATCCTTGGGCACTCACTACCCTGCCCGCTGCTGTTCTTGCAGCTGGAGAGCTTTCCTCTTAAGTGGCATCTGGATCCTACGTGGATTGTGGAACGTTTTCTTTCATGTGTGCCCTTGCTTGATAAACTTGCTATCTGCTGACAGGGAATAGAACCTCGGCCAAGTGCTAATTTTCTGTGCCCTGTTTTAGTCCTGGAGCAACGCACAAGCAGAGTGGCATTCTTTTCTCCAGTAGCCTTTCTGAAGGCTCCTCTGCTCATTTTTTATCTCCTGTCCCCAGTCCCTGAGAGAAGGCCTCAGTAATGAAAGCCTGGCCTCCTGTGTCCCGGTTGGGGTTGGATCTTGTCTGGAATTTGGGAACAGAAAATCAGGGAGACCCAGTCACATGTGGCCCCCGGCCCCACGGAGGTTCCTCTGTAGCAGCTCACAGCAGCTACCTTCCACCCCTTACTAAAACCCTGGTGTGGGCAGTAGCTTCTCTTGCAAATGCTGAGGCTTTGGGGTTTATTTTTACTAGGGGAATGACACAGTAAGCCAATGGGTACCCCTTTCTCTTTCAAGGGGCAGGTAAATTTATCGAACCTTTTGCTGGTCTTTAGGATGTTAGAATGTTGACTAGCTTAACTCCTGGCAGCTGTGAACAGTAGCAACCTGGCTTTGCCTGTGCTGGTGGGTCATTAGTCAAACATTCAGCTCTTTGGGCCCAGGATGAGAGAGGCAGATGTCCTGCCTTTGTGGTGACACTGTTTTTACCCTTCAACTATTTCAGGCAGTGCAGTGCGTGCCGAGCCATCTGACCCAACCTGTGGGAGCAAAACGGACTCTGTGCCTGCGCACCAAGAACGCGCGTACGAGTACGTGCAGTGTCCCGTCACCGGCGCGATGGCTGAGAATAAGGAGAACCTAGATCCTTCTAACCTGGTAATCCGCGCCCGGCCCCTCTTCCTAAAGTTTTTATGCAGAGATGCTTTTACAGACTCCAAGACAAACTGCTAGGATTGATTCTTCTGTCCTTTGAAAACAGAGAAGTCTGATATTCCATCCACAGTGAAAATCTAGAATGTGTCACTAAGTGTAGTTTCAGAGAGCACCTGAGAAAGCAAAGGGCCATCCCGAAGCCCCAGAGTGGGCTGACCAGGAATAAGCCAGGCCAGAGGACATTGCCTTTTGGGATAGAGTTTTAGGAGGGCAGGAAATTCAGTTAGGAGCACAGCTAGAATTCGGAGGTGTTCGTGGTCTGGGGAAACCTCGTAGGCACGCTGCAAGATTGGGGCGCCTCTTAAGGCACACCTGGGTGCCAGCCTGTACGGCAGTGACAAGGGTGGTGCAGTGTCACGTGGCAGCCAGCAGTGGAATGCCGTCGAGACAGCAGTGGTGTGCTGCTGTCTGTCTGTCTATAAATACACACATACAAACACACATGTATATACAGAGCCCCACCTTCTCTCTTCCAGGAATTTGTAGCAGTTCCTGCCCATCATGGTATTAGTTTTTACTTTTTAATCCTTGAGGAGAAAGAGACCAAATTTTTAAGTACAGCGTGCATTTACCATTTATGAGAACTCAAAACAACGAGGAGAAACAGCCAGATGACCTGAGAGTCTGCAACTTTGATGTCGCTGGTCTAATAGGGAACCTGTGCTGTGTTCGTGATGCCTTGCTTTCTAGGAAGTAGTTCATTATATTGTTTCAACTTTATATCTCTAACCTTTTTTTAAAAAACCCACTTATTTTATTTAGATGCCACCACCTAATCAGACGCCAGCCCCCGATCAGCCGTTTGCACTATCTACTGTGAGACAGGAGTCATCTATTCCGAGGGCAGATTCAGATAAAAAGTGGGTTTATCCTTCCGAACAGATGTTCTGGAATGCGATGTTAAGGAAAGGGTGAGTGAGTAAGCACATTACTGAGGGTATAAATTTGCTCGTGAATCTAACGTCTTTCACATTTAATGCTTAGATGAATCAAATGTGAAAGAGGTTTTTAATCCCCCAGACGTACAGTAAATGTTTATAATAATCAACTGATTTTTCAGACTCATCAGAATATAAGTGCAAGGCCAATGTATTAGGATTCTCCAGAGAAACAGACCTAACAGGATGTGTATGTCTTTCTATACATATAGAGAGATTAGTGATAAGGAATTGACTCACAGTTATGAAGGCTGAGAAGTCCTACAATCTGCTCGGCAGGCTGGAGACACAGGAGGGCCGATGTTTCAGTTCAAGTCCTAAGGCAGGAAAAAAACCGATGTCCCTGTTGGAAAGCAGGTGGGCAGAAGGAATTCCCTTTTACTGGCAGAGGCTCAGCCTCTTTGTTCTGTTTCAGCCTTCAGCTATTAGATCTGGGCACTCTCTGCCCATTTAAATGTTAATCTCATCGTAAAATTAACCCATCATAGCCAGTAATAGTTTAAAAAAAAAAAAGGTAACACTACTATATAAAATACTTGGGAAAGGTAGGGAATCCGTGATGCCAATTGAAAAAGTGTCACCTTAAAAATAGATGGATCCTTGATATCTGGGTAAATCTGATTTTTGGTGACTCAATGAAATGAATACATGGCATTCTCAGTAATATTTGTCAAGTTTTACCAAAATGTTCTTTCCTAGGTGGACATGGAAGGATGAGGATATTAGTCAGAAAGACATGTATAATATCATTAGAATTCACAACCAGAACAATGAGCAGGCCTGGAAGGAAATTTTGAAGTGGGAAGCCCTTCACGCTACGTAAGTCTGTTTGAAGTCTTAAAAAACATCCTTCCGGCATCTTCCTAATGTCATTGCCACTTTCTATGAAAAGAAATAGAGAAGCATTTTATTCAAACAATGTGCTATTCTGATAAAACATTTTAGGTAGTGGGCCTGTTCCAGACCACCCCGCTCGGCCATGTGAAATGGCAACTAGTTAATTATGCTCGTGGGTTTGGTGAGTCCCAAGTACAGAAGGGACAGAGCAGGGATGGCTCGTCTCTGCTCCCTGATGCATGGGGTCTCAGCCACCGAGACCCAGGGGTCAGGGGTGGCTTTGACAGCCGTGGGCTGGCATCTTCTGGTAAGTGATACCAGCTGTCGGCCGGGACACTTGCCCGTGGCCTCTAAATGTGGCTGCTTTGGCTTCTTCACACCATGGTGGCTGGGTTCCCAGAGCTAGAGTTCCAGAAAGCGGCAGGGAAGCTGCCTCTCCTTTGATGACCGCCTGCCCAGATTCAAGGGGAGGGGCCGTAGACGGCAGCTCTCAACAGGAGTGTCAGAGTCCACTGCAAGCAGAGCATGGGGGTTGGGAGATTCTAAAATGCTCTCTGCCCACAGGGAGCTGGGAAAACCAGTTTTGTTTGTTCACTCAGCAGCGTTTATTGACTCCCCATTAGGAGCAGACATCAAGAGGCATCTTTGCACACGGCCCTTTTTCTCAGGGAGACTAACCAAATGCAGTTGTGAGCTAGTGGCGATGGGCCATCAGTCTCTTCAGGGCCGCGGTCCTCATGCCGTAGCTGCATCAGCATCACCTGCGGGTTTGTTAAAATACCGAGCGCTGGGCCTCACCCCTAGGGTTTGTGATTCAGTCAGTCTGGGGTGAGGCCCAAACTTAGCATTTCCAGAATGATGGCGGTTTGAGGGCTCCCCCGGAGAAGCGTGGGGCGGAGGCTGGAGTCTCCACGGAGCCAGATTTGACCATGGTCGGTGGCTAATATTTTTAATTCATGGCAAAATGCGAGTGATTAATTTCTTGGGTAAAATCCACGTAATGATTTTTAAGGTGCTGTTTGTTTTTTCATGCTTGGACTCTGAAGTTCATTAGTCACTCCCTGGGTGTCACTTGGCCACGCTTCCCCTCTCAGTTCCCCGGGATAGGCAGGCGTCATCCTCCTGGCTGGCTCGTGACGGGGGCTCCGAATGTCTGCAGCCACTTGTGCTGAAAGTGTGCTGTCGTTAGAGCCGAGAAGGGAAGGAGCTCGGCTAGTCCTCGCCTGGGGGCCCGTCACACTCGGGGTGCTTTGCTCCCTCCCAGTTCATTAGAGAGACCCGCCCAGGCCGAAACCTGTCTCAACAATGACAGCAGCTGCCCAGACAGGTGGCCTCCGGGAGCTCCCCCTCCCTCCACAGGGGCCGCTGCCGTGTGCCTCGTGCTAGGCCTACCGTGACCCCCCAGTGCCGGCGCGCGGGCCGGCGGGCACCTGGGACGTCCAAGCCCAGGGTCTGCCCAGAGGCTGAGTGGACTGTCTAGGCAGAACCTTGCCCTCCGTCAGCTTGTATGCAGTTACTTAAAGAGATGGTTCCAACACTGATGACATTAGTTCCTAGGGAATCAGCCAGCAGTTTTCCTTCCTCATGAAGGCTGTTTATTGGTTTCAAATGAGAGAAGAGTATAGGATTTTCGTATATTCATCTGAAAACACCCCAGCTGCTCCTCGTGAAAGCGAAGCGCGCTGCCCGATGCCCCACGCTTCCCTTCCTGAGAGTGTCCCCCGCCCCATGTGGAGAGGCCCTGTCTCCTCACTCCTGCCAAGAGCAGTGCAGATGTATGGCGCGAAAGGCGGGGAGTAAAACGTACTTGATCCAGAAGCACAGCACAGACTTTTTAACGAATAGGGCTATTTCTTTGAATTTTTTCGAAGTTACCTTTCTCTGTAAATGTGGTATTATGTAAAATGCCTACAGAAAAATGTGTATCATTGAGAAACTGCAACACCCTCTTTTTCAAGGGAAAGAAAATATTTTAATAGAGTTTTCTTCCTTGGGAATTTCTAGGGAGTGTCCTTGTGGGCCATCACTGATCCGGTTTGGAGGGAAAGCGAAAGAGTATTCACCAAGGGCGAGAATTCGTTCCTGGATGGGGTGAGTGTCAGTGCAGACATGTTCTTTTCTGTTCCTCAGGTCAGGGTCTGCTTTCTCTTGGCAGCAAAACCAGACAGTGGAAGAACAGTGGTGCTAACTTCCAAAACGTCACCGGCGCCCAGCCGTAGACCTGCGCTCCCGCAGGGCGGCCGCTGGCGGGCGGATTGCTCAGGGCGCCGCGGGCTGCTTCCTGTCTAATTCTTACAGGATTGAACCAAGCCATCTTCTGTGTTCTCGCAGCTGTCCCCTCCTCCTCCCGCGCTCCATCTCTGTCCGCCTGTGCAGTCAGCGCTCCTCTTGTAGTCGGATTTGCAGCTCACACCCGCATTTCTGCAGGACCTCAGCTGACCTCCCAGGCCTGGGCGTCTTTCCGCCGTTGACCTTATTCCCTTGCAGCAGATAAGCTGTCCTCTGACCGGGGCTCCTCCGGCCCTCCAGCCCCACCAGCCTTCAGCGCTGTGGACTGTTCTGACCTCCGAGTCTCACCTCCCCTTAGACGTGGACTCCGAGAGCAGGCCTCCCCACGCGCGGCCTCACCGCCTTGCTCACCGCCTAAACCCGAGCTGAACACCCCACCAGCGTTTTAACCCCCGCCGCCATGTTTTCATTCCAGGTACGAGCTGCCTTTTGACAGGCACGACTGGATCGTCAACCGTTGCGGGACAGAAGTCAGATACGTCATTGACTACTACGATGGTGGCGAGGTCAACCACGACTACCAGTTCACCATCTTGGACGTCCGGCCGGCTCTGGATTCGCTCTCGGCCGTGTGGGACAGGGTGAAGGTCTCCTGGTGGCGCTGGACTTCCTAACCACTGCTTTGTCAGACATGGGAATATATAAACTATTTTTTTTTTCTGAGCAATACATTAAACTACTTTCCCCAAACTGAATTGCACTCCTGATATAATGGGAGTGTCAAGGGGGTCATCACACCTTACATGTCACTTAGCAGAGGGCACTCTGCACGTGCTCTTCTGAGCTCTGTTTCCACCTTGCAGTTGATACTGCATCATTTTAAGTCGTCTTCCCATTTAGAGAAGTGGGAAGCACTCCCTGTAGCATTGCCTGTGTATTTAATCTAGAAAAGTCTGAACAACCTCCGAGAAAGACCTTTGCTTAAAATATGAAGAGAGCTGCTTTTTTCCTCCCTGTTTTCTCTTACATACTGACACGTAGATCTGAAAGCCCATGGGATGCTCAGGAGCTCTGACCTGGTCCAGTGTTTCAATTAAAAGTGTTCTGTTACGCTTTTTAAAAAGTCACCAACATTTCTAAAGTCCCTGCGATCCAGTAGTGAGCCCTGAGGGAAATGCGGTCACACACTGGAAATGCGCTCAGCCAGACTGAAGTGTGTCTGGCTCTGCACATCTTCGCTTCTGTGACTTTTTCACACTGGACCTTGATCTAGAATAATTTCAGCTCCCCCATGACTTGATGATGCACGTGCATTGGAGTATATGTTTTAACTTTTTAAATATTTTTGTTTTAATTCCAATTGTTCTGATATGTACCTGTGCCCGCCCCCCGCAAGCGGGCCTCACTGTACTGGCATTTGACAACTTAATCCCACCCTTGAGTCCCATTCCTTCCCCTGCCTGAAGCCCTTCTCTGCTTGGCCTCATCTGAACCATGAAGGTCTGGCTGAAGTCGCAGTGCTGGGGACAGTCCCACTCTAAAACACGATTATATTTTGTCCACTGTTGTTAGAATTCACAAGGAGAATGTTTTTCCCAGATGTAGAATGGTTGCACCAACTCACTGTCTCCGTTCACATTTGTTTTTTTAAGGGAGCTCTAAGTTTGCCATTGAAATTCTTTATACCAGTAAAATCCATACACTGGTTGTTCAACTCACAGCAGCATGTTACAGATGACTGTTGGTGGTTGTTTTGGGTTTTTTTTTAAAGTATTAATAATATGAACTCCTTTCATTTGAGTGCTGTAGTGTTAAATTAGTAGATGGACTTAGCAGTTTGGAGTGATCCATTTGGTATGAATTTCATTTGTTGTGTCTCTTTTGTGTGGAGTTTTAAAAATCCAACAACCCTAAACTCTTCTACATTTCAAAATACTTGTGTGTTTTCAAAGAAAATAAAGCTGATAGTTAACAGGTTTTGAAAATCTTTTAAGAGTAACTTTACACTTATTTCATCAGACAGATGAACTATTTCTAATCTGAGGAAAATAATTACTGTTGGCATGTGTTTTGGTCCTAAGTGTCATTGAGTAAGCATAGGTTAAGGCATTATTATGAGAAACCACGTATTGTAACTGGAAACTGAAAATTGAGCCGCAGGCAGGGAATCACCCCTTTTATAGGGTTCTAGTATTTCTTGAGAAAAACCACCTCTGAAGTAAACTGTCAGGTGAACCTGATGACAAGATCATGTTTGTACACCATTACTCCACTCCGAGAGAAGACTAGAATCCTGGATATGAGAGCTGCTTGGTGTCCAAATTATACTTGATTGTATCCAGGGATCAATACTTCTCTGCTCTGATAGGGGATTTCATTTATAACTTGAAATCAGTTTGGATATTCTCCAGGGTTTTAAACTAAGTCTTCAGTCGTAGACTCTTCAGAATCAGAACAAACTACTGCATCTAAGGCTAAGGATTAGCAAACGAGGTGAGGGTTTAAACTGGGGCTGCAGATGAAAATGCAGCAGTATGCCTAGTGGATAAAGAAAACGTGAGGGAGATGACTAGTGTTCAGCCATGATAAGGAATAAGATCTTGCCATTTGCAACAGCATGGCAGGACCTTGAGAGCGTTATGCCACGTGGAATGTCAGACCCGGAAAGACAAATACCATATGATCTCCCTTATATGCGGAATCCCAAACGGCCACAAGCACCCAAAATCCGGAGCTCGTAGGTAGGACGTTGACATTGATGTTGGCGCTTGCCCGAGTGCGGGGCGGGTCTCCAGTTACAAAGCAGATAAGCACAAAGTGCAGCGTGGGGACTATAGTTAGTAAAACTGTAGTGCATATTTGAAAGTTGCTAAGAGAGTAGATAACTAAAGTCACCACAAGAAAGGAAAAGAAAATTTCTAAGGTGATAGGTGTTAACGCCTTCTTGTGATGATCATTGTACAACATATACAGATATCGAACCATCATGTTGTACGCCTGAAATTATACGGCATTAATTATACCACAATTGAAAAAGAAAAAAAGAACGAGTGTCTTGGAGGCAGACGGCTGGCTTAGAGCCACGACTCAGCCCTTCACTCATCTCAGTATCTCTGGGCCTCAGCTTTCTTGGCCATAAAAAGAATTAATAGAACTGACTTTTTGTTTGTTCACATGGCTATTACAAATACCATCAACTGGGTGGCTTATTAACAATAGAAATTCATCTCTTACCGTTCTGGAGGCTGGCAAGTCCAAGATCAAGGCACTGGCAGATTCGGCGTCTGGTAAGGAGGGCCGGCTTCCGGGTTCAGGGATGGCGTCTTCTTGTTTTGTTCACGTGATGGAAGGGCGAGAGAGCTCGTTGAGGTCTCTTTTATAGGGTAACTAATCCCATTTCTGAGGGCTCCTCCCTCATGACCTAATCACCTCCCAAACCACCTGAAAGCACTTAGAGCCTGCAGCTGGGAAAGGCTTAAAGAATGTCAGCCATCGCCTCATCATCACCAAGGGGGAAAAGGCATGGATGGGAAGAAAAGAAGTACTGAGAAATAATCCCCACCCTCTGACTCCTCCCAAGAAGAATCTGTCTAGAGGGGGGACGGCAGGGCCTCCTCCCGATGTGGAGGATTGGCAGGTGCTCAGCTGCTTGCTCTAAGCGAGCTCACGTTATTTAAGATCGCGAAAGGGAAAAGACAGGTAGCAGCAGTCTGACCTTCTAAAGGATATAAGCACAACAGGGTGACATTTGGTTTACTTAATGTGCCAGATCCACTCGACAAAAATAAAGATTATAATTGGGCCCTTGTGCTTCCTCATTTGAAATGTAGCTCATTGTGTCCTCAGGATCACAAAGGTATCCCGTCCATGGAAACTTAACGCGTGCCCAGATTCAACGTGGATTGACAGTGTTATGTCTACTGCAAGTAAAATGGACCAAAGATCATTTCAAAAGCAACGTATTCCTCCTTAAGGTAAAATTTTCAAAATTACATAATTTCTTAGATATATAGTATATTAAAGCAACATATCTCACTTCTCCACCCCTCCCCCCAATAACAGAAATAACACATTTCATTGCTGCAATGGAGGGGAAGCCATAGTATCTTAAATAAAATTCTCTGCCATTTGTATATGTGGAAAACATCTAACTTCACGCTTCTGTACTCTACTCTCTTGCTTTGAAGAGAAAGCTGACAGCACTTTCTGCCAGCTTTTAACACACACCACGTGGCAAGCATGCCACTGTTTTTGTGAAATCATAGCAGGTACTGGAAATTCAAGTTTCTAAGACAGGTTTCTTCTTGGGGAGCCTGTATCGATCTGGGGGTGAGGCTTACATTTATAATTAGCTTTTACTTAAGGCTTTAACAGATACATTGTCACATGTGCCAGGGGCTGCAGAAACTATTCATGTTGAGTGGTCTAACCTAGGAATCGTGAGAAGAGAGACCATTTCACAGCAACAGTGGAGTCCTGATGGATGCTTAAAGGTTATCATTTTGGAGCTCTGTGCGGAATTGTCTTTTATACACATTGCTATTCCTTCTACATTTAGGATAAGTTAATGGGATGAGTTTCTGTGGCTCTTCAGTGGCTGGGTATGGAATAGTATCAGGATGCTTTTGGCTGCAAGGAAGAGAATCCCTGCTGGGACTCACCACCATAAGTGCAAGACTGGCCATGTGCCTGGTCCATTGCGTCTCTCCCGATGACTTCCTTCCAAGCTCAGTTTCAACCTCGTCTCAATGGGCTGATTTCTTTCATCATCATCAGATGGCTTCTAGTTGCTGTCTGAGCTTTCCGATCCTTATTTACGGCCAGTGGATATGAGGCGGGGTGGGAGGGGGAAGTCTCCCACAACCAATGGAAAATAAGTTTTCTCTTTAATCGATCTGGGCCAGTTTGGCATCAGGCCTGGGTCCTCACACCCCTCACCTTTTACATTCCCAGGGGAGGGCCTCGTGCTTAGATTAACCCAGACGAATCATTTGGAGAAAACTGCAGTGCCCACTAGAGAATTATATCACGAATTCATTGAAAAATCCCATCCTTAGTTGTCATTTCATTGAAGTATTTTTTCCTTCACTCTCTTAGGTTGCATTTCCAATCTGGAGATGGTGGCTAGTGGAAGGGAAGAAGAAAGTGTTGGGCTTCTTCATTTCTAGACTGATCTCTGCATTGGCTAGGGGGTTTGAACAATCACTTTAGGTCTATAAGCCTCACTTTCCATAGATTCTCTTGAAGGTTCCTTTCTGACCAGAATTCTAGGTTTTATGTGGCCTATTTCTCTCACGTTCGATGGACTGGGTTATGCCATGTGTTATGCTGAAAATTTTTAAGCTCAGGGAAAATAATGTGGTTTGAAAACCTACTTCAAACTAGTTTTTACATAAAGTACATCAACGGATGCACTCTTTTTTTTTTAACATCTTTATCGGAGTATAATTGCTTTACAATGGTGTGTTAGTTTCTGCTTTATAACAAAGTGAATCCGTTATACATATACATATATCCCCATATCTCTTCCCTCTTGCGTCTCCCTCCTTCCCACCCTCCCTATCCCACCCCTCCAGGCGGTCACAAAGCACCGAGCTGATCTCCCCGAGTGGATGCACTCTTAAAAGACTATATTTCAGATAATTCCTGGTTAACCAGTGCTTTCCTCTTCCTCTATAAAATGTGCTGGCTTAGAAACAACCCAAAAGTCCATCAACTGATGACTGGACAAACAAATTGTGGTCCATGCATACAATGGAATCTTATTCAGCCATAAAAAGGAATGAAACACTGATATATGCTACAATGTGGATGAATCTTGAAAACATTATGCTAAGCAATACAAAGGGCCAAATATGGTATGATTCCATTTATAGAAATGTCTAGAATAGGTAAATCTATAGAGGCAGAAAGTAGATTAGTGGTTGCCACGGTTGGGGTGAGAGAGGAACGGGGAGTGACTGCTAATGGGTGTAGGGTTTTCTTTCAGGGGTGATGAAAATGTTCTAAAATTGATGGTTGCACAACTCTGTGACTAGATTGGAAACCACTGAATTGTACACTTTAAAGGTGTGAAGTGTCTGGTATATACTTATAGCTCAATAAATCTACTTGAAAAAAAAGGAAAACAATGTGCTGGCTGGTCCCTACAGCTAACAGATGCCCCTCTGCTCCTAGTAACCGAGTAGTCAGTCTACCAAGAGTCAGTAACTTAATTAAGCAAAACGAAAGACGATGCATAAACCAAGTCTGTACATACTAAGGAGTGATTCAGAAGGGTTTAAAGGAGAATCACTAAAAATACTGCCATGAAACTGGAAAGCACTGGGGAAATCCTGTAAACATCCAGAATAATTCTTTGCTCACTGCTTCGCAGTGGTTTCTACACTTTGCTGCAAAGAAACTGGAAGCGGGATGTTAGACGATGGCTGTGGATGAGCTAAGAAGCGGGAGGTGGGCTGCTGACCCTCCTGCACCCAGAGAAAGAAACAGCCTCTGCTCCACGTTGGAAGCTTAGCAAATGGTGTCCTTTTGTGCTTTCAGTTAAAACGTAAGGCAAACTCATTTTATGATTTCCTGTTTCATCTGACTTAAAAAAATATGTGACCACCTAGAGGGGTGGGACAGGGAGGGTGGGAGGGAGGGAGACGCAAGAGGGAATAGATATGGAGACATATGTATATGTATAACTGATTCACTTTGTTATAAAGCAGAAACTAACACACCATTGTAAAGCAATTATACTCCAGTAAAGATGTAAAAAAGAAAATGACTCGATACTGTTCAGACAAAGTATTGCATTAGGGCAGCATTTTGGACCTTGCTGCCTTTCCCCACTCCACCTCTCCCCATTCCTTGGTTTCCCCAGCTAGATGCTCTTCAAAATTGTGTGTAGATCAGAATCCCCTGGAGGGCTTGTTAAAATGCAGATTGCCTACCGCCAGGGGTCCCGATTCAGTAGGTCCCGTGAGAATTGGCACTCCGAGAGCGTGCCCAGGAGATGCTGACGCTGGCGCCAGGGTTCGAGCTTCCCGTTCCTCCTGCATCCTTCAAATCCTCTGCACTTCCACACGCCCCATCTTTGCGATACATTTACAACGGCCACGTATTTACACAGCCGTGGGTCAAAGTTCCAAGTAGGAAATGTGAAAGCAAATGTTACGCGCAAATGCCACTTGTCCAACGTTGCTTATTCCCAAGTCGTCCTTGAAGTTCTCCCACTCCCCTCAGTTCTAAATGTTGCAGAATTCCACCTTTGTCTTAATAACGAAAACCTTTCCTTTGAAAGCTCATCTCACATCGCTTTGGTAGGTGACGATGGGGGCGGGGGAAGGTGACAATGGGGTGAAGACAGTGCCCACCCAACGGGGACACAGAAGACCCCTCTGATACTGGGTACTTCTTCTATGTGAGTCGTGGTCTCAAAAGGCAACCGCTTTCCTGGTGGCCGCTCCCCTGAGCTGCACAGGTGTTCTGGGTCGTCTCTGCTGATTGAGCTTCTTCACCACATTCGCTTGCAAGGGCGTAACAAAGTGCACCATCAGAGTGGTTTGAACACCAGAAATGTATTCCCTCCCAGTTCTGGAAGCTACAAGTAAGATCAAGATGTTGACAGAGCTGTGGCCCCTCCGAAGGTGCTAGAAGGTCTGTTCCGGGCCTCTCTCCCAGGTTCTGGCAGTTCTTGGCTTGTGACAGCAGAACTCCAGTCTTCAGAAGGCGTTCTCCCTGGGTATGTGTCTGTCTCTGCGTCCAAACTTCCTCCTTTTTATTAGGGCAACAGTCACGCTAGATTAGGGCCCACCCTAATGACCTCATCTTCAGTTGATCGTCTGCAAATAAGGTCACTCTTTCCAAATAAGGTCACTCACAGGTACTGGGGGTTAGGACTCCAGCACCTTTTCGGTGGTGGACACAGTTCAACCCGTAACATTCATGTTTGCAGAATGGCTGTGAAAAACCTCACCAGCGCCAGGCCAGCTTGTCCCTCTGGCGTCTGCGCTCTGTCACTGCTGAATTGCTTCTTTGTTTGCACACTTTGCTCGGCAGTGACATTGCAAACCAGAACTGCCTTGGTCCCTAGCAAGTCTTTGCCCTTCTGCCAAGCTCAGCTGTGCTCATGGCCACAATGGCATCCGCCCCTCCAGATGGGATAAGCGGCTGATGGTGGCCAGCTCACCTCCTGCGAAGTAACAGGAAGAAAAACCAACCAGGCGACTCATCTGCCCTCAGGTGCCCCTCATGACTGAGTTTCCCAAGCAGATTCTGGACCCAGATCCTTGGTCTTTGACCAAGTAAAGTGATTTTACTTTAAGAAGACTCTGACCACTGAGTTGCCATGTTTCTTTCCTGCATGAATAAGCGTGTTTCTAATTCCTTCTCTAATTCATTTTACCCTTGTGGAGAAGAACACTCAGAATCCCAGACTTGGCATAAAGATGGTTTTAAGCTGAAGACATTTGAGATTCAACAGATGCAGAAAAAAGCCTTCCTGAGCTTCCCTTATCTGACTAAAAGCAACTTCTGGGAAATGACGCTACCATAAATCCCCTCGCTGGGGGAGTTTTATGGTCCTGATGGAGACAGAAAGACTGATCTTACCTGTATAGACAACCATTATCAAAAACTTTCTTATCTCCTGTCTGCTCTCCTAAAAACCCGTTTGTTTTTCTTAAATAAACCTATTTGTTTTTCCCTTAGAAGCTGTTTCTCCCCATTCCCTTTTCCCTGCTAGGTTACGTCCGTAAACCTTTAACTATTTAAGGACCCAGATAATTCTTCTGTTGGTTCCTGTATGCATATGAAATAAACCCTTTTCTCCTGTTAAAGTGTCTTTTGTTTAACTGGTGATTAAACACCTACACCCTCTAAGCAAACGTGGGCATCTTGTTTGTAAGGAAACAAGAAACAGCTTTGCTCCCCCTAGTGGACAACGGAAGGTTCGGTCCAAACAGCAGGTCCGCACACTTGGATGGCCCGCCACCAAATCCTGGTCCTGCTACCTTCCAGCTATGCGGCCTTGGGCAACCCATTTGAGTCTTTTGTGCCCCCTGGAAAATGAGAATAGTCATGGTTCCAGTCTACCGCTTGTGGGGGATGAAATGAGTTAATGTGAGTGAAACTTAGACCGAGCAGGTGTCGTCAATAAACGTTAGCTCATCGTACCTGCATTTCGCAGCCGAGGGCCCCAATTAATTTTTCTAAAGTGATCTCACATGGGACACCAATTATACTGCCAGCTGTTGAATACGTGTTGTATGGCTGCCGCAACTCTAGGTATTTTCTCACTTAACCCTCAGAACAATCCTGGGAGTTGGGTGTTATTATGCTTCGACTACTCTGAGAAAATGGAGAATTAGCCACTTAAAGTAACTGGTACCCAGCTAATGAATGATAAAGCCGGTAGTCAAGCTGTGTTCTCTCTGACCCTGAAGCCCACACTTTGAAACGTCACTGTTTCTTCAATCATTAAATACTTACTGAGCGCCAACCAGGAACCATGGAAATACACACCTGCTTCTCACGTTTACTATGAAAGTTTAAATCTTAGGACTGAAAAGGTGATGCATCACAGGCCACCCGCCCGCCCACAGTGTCTCCGTGCTTGCCATCAGCTTCTCCCCAGACTGTCTCCTCCTTTCTCTAAAAACCTTTTTATCTGGAAAATAAAGTCCTACCTTTGTACTCGCCAGACGGTGGGCGGCCTTGTACTTTTTCTCCACTGCGTGGTAAACCGCTCGATCGTATTTCTACACATACGTTCAGCCAACATTTATCAGACACCAACTCTATGTCCGGCCTCTGCCAAGTCCTGAGGACGCAGTCCCCAGCGTCACGGACAGAGTGGGAATGACCTACGGATAAAAATGTACGGCCGTACCCATAATGCACAGCGACGCTCGTTAACACGGCCACCTGCGCCAAAAGCCGGAGTAAGCGGCGATTCAGCGTGTTTGTGGGAGGGGAGGAGTCAAGCTAATTTTACAAGAAAATTAGCATTTGACTGAACAGGAAAAACAAGGAAGAGCATTCGAGGCCCTTGGGACAGAGGCAGGAAAGCGTGTCCTGTCCGTGGGAATGGGGAGTTTTCTGCACGTGGCCAGAGTATATGGGGAGAGATGAGATGCAGACGGCAGATCGAGACCAGATTGTGGAGCGTTTTGACGTCATCATGAAGGATGTGGACCTTGTCCTGTAGGCCAGAGGGAAAAGCTGGCCCCGATGTTTTTTAAGCAGGGACGCGCCTACGACAAAATGAGTCAACAAGCCTGGGATCCCAGGGAGGCTGCTGGTGAGACTCCCTGGACGGAGAGGTGGGTAGGGGCTGGAGACCACGTGGCTCCACGTGGAAGTCGAGGCTGCAGTTGGTCGTTCAGGGCTGTTGAGGCACCGTGGGGCGTTCGGTGTAGATGTCAAGCAGGCTGTTGGGGACCTAGTGGCTAGCAAGGCTGCAGATCAGGGTGGCCACACTTAGCAAATAGATGCTCAGTTCAACTGGAATGTCAGATAAACAGCAAATCCTTTTGCAGTATTTGTGTGTCCCATGCAATATCTGGGACAACGAATCTTTTAAAAGTGTAAGTATATCCCAAATGGTACCTGAGATACACTAAATTAAGATTAGTCATTTACCTGACATTCCAGTTGAACTGGGCTTCCTGTATCTTACCTGGCGACCCTACCTGAGAGGTACCAAGGTGCCACACTCTGGATCCTGGCCCCTTTCCCTACCATGCCAGTATGTGGAGCTTTTATTACTAAACCTGGGATGGCCCAGGCAGACTGGGATGAGTCTGAGTCGCTCACTCAAGTCTGAACAGATGTTGCTCAAATTGAATTGAGAGAATTTTCCGACCCTTCTGAAACCTGCGGGGGCCTTCGGCTGGGGCTGGTGCTCTGTGCACCGTGAGGAACCGCAGACCACGCCAGGCCAGGGGTCCGCACCCCAGAGACCACTGTCTGCAGCTCCACGTCTTCACGACGTCATCCGCTGCCTTGACCGTGCCAATGAATTCCAACCTTTATTGGAACTTTCCTGTGGTTTGGATTTTCTTCTTGAGAAGAATATTTGCTACTGATTTAGTCCTGTTTTAAAATTCTGTCCGGTCGAGATGTTGTCCTGTTTTCATCTCTGTGTGACTCTTCCTCAGTCATTTCCTTTCTTCTCAGTTCACTTGAGTCCACCTCCTGCAGTTTGCTTATCAGAGCGACATACACCACAGGCCTGGACTCGGTCCTGACCTCTCCTTAGATTTAATCCCAATGCTGTTTCTCTGTCAAGCAGATGTGCATTAAAATGTGCATAAGAAAAGAAGCTGGGCTTATTTAGAAATTGCTTCAATTTGCACAAACTCCATTGGTAGAAGAGATTTTCTTTTCTATAAAAACCCACAACAAACGTATGTTAATAGCTTCTTAGATCAAGACAGATTCCTATTTGGCCATTTCTGCCATCATTCTGCCCCATTGGCAGAGACACAAAAACGGTGACTGAGTATTCAAAGATGCAGAGACATCTGTGGCACGTTGGAGCTTTTTTCTTTTCTTTTTTTCTTTTGCAGTACGCGGGCCTCTCACTGCTGTGGCCTCTCCCGTTGCGGAGCACAGGCTCCGGACGCGCAGGCTCAGCGGGCATGGCTCACGGGCCCAGCCGCTCCGTGGCATGTGGGAATCCTCCCGGACCGGGGCACGAACCCGTGTCCCCTGCATCGGCAGGCGGACTCCCAACCACTGCGCCACCAGGGAAGCCCCTGGAGCTTTTTTCTTGATTGTAGGATCTCTTTGCTCCCAGGAATGAGTGACTTCAACAGCCTGTTAAATGGTTTTGTCCAAATTGAAAGAGTTTTTTTTTTTTTTTTTTTTGTCTTGTCAGGTATTATAACGTTTACAAGGTGTTAGAAATGACTCCAATTTTGACTCAGGTCTTTGGGGCTTGTGTGTGTGTTTTAAAACAGCTTATTTTCAGGCACAGAAAACAAACGTCTGGACACCAAGGGGGGAAAGGGGGGGTGGGATGAATTGGGAGATTGGGATCGACATATATACACTATTGATACTATGTATAAAATAGATAACTAAGGAGAACCTACTGTACAGCTCAGGGAATTCTACTCAATGCTCTGTGGTGACTTAAATGGGGAGGAAATCCAAAAAAAGGGGACATACGTATATGTATAGCTGATTCACTTTGCTGTACGGTAGAAACTAACAACATTGTAAAGCAATTATACTCCAATAAAAATTAATTTAAAGAAACAGCTTACTTTCAATGTGATAAAGACATCTGAGAAACAAGCTTTCACTCGCTAAGCTAAAGTTAGGGCCACTGGGCTTAAACCATCTAAAGAGAAAGGGAGAGTGAATATTGTTCAGTACATGTACGTACATGGGCATAAACAGGCACAGCACACACACACACACACACACACCACAATTTAATTATATAAAAAATATTCCGAGCCATGTTTTCTGGACTATTCTTGATCTATTAATAGATAGACATACTTTACCTTTTGTGACACAGACGTCAACCTCAGGGCCATCTGACCTGGCAGTTTAAAAAAACAGGACTATTAGGGCAAGAACCTGGTGTGGGGGCGGGGGGTCCCATATATCAGGCAGTTGAGTCCAGAAAGGAGACAGAGAGCTGGCCAGACTGGTGTCAAATTCAAAGCCAAGAAAACAGAGTCAGCGGGAGGAGAAAGAGAAGAGGTGGCACAGGAGAGCAACCTGTGGTCCACAGTCAGACAGCGTTTGCTCTGGGTCTTGTTGGCAACTTTGGGCTGTGTGTGGGCAGCCAGGAGGAACCAGAGGCCGGCAGGCGAATCCCTCCCGAGTTCCTGCCAGTGGCAGAAGTGCTGGACCCAGTGACAGAGCTTGAAGATATCCTTATCGTTCCCCCGATAAGAGGCATCAGATAGCATTTTTAGACTTCATTATTTCAGCCCGGAAGCAAAAGGAGCATCTAAGGCCTAGAGTGCAGATGTAATTTACAAGGATTGTGTTGGGCGACACCTGTCCAGCAGGTGGGAAACCTGAGTTCCCATCCTGGAGCAAACCACTTCCTCATCGACAATTGAGTTTCAGATGAGTGACAATCAGCCTTCACTTGCTTCAGCGTCACCGGGTTACGTCCCCAAGCCACCTGATATTTTTTACTAGCTCTTTAGCTGTGTATGTATAGTACTGCCGGTATTTATTACACTTGGACTTGGGGATAGGGAAGTGTACGTTTGGAATGGGGTGCGAGTTCATTCACTAGATTTAATGCCAGGGAACGAAGGCTTTGCTTAACTTTTTATTCATTATGGCACAAGTAAGAAATTTAGGAAACACCACTGAAAATGTCATCGCCAATATGAAAATTACGAGTAGCATGTTTTATAAAAAAAAAAACCATCTTTTTCTATAATACACATTCCCTTATGAAGTGAAAAAAATTTTTCATAAAATACTGAAGCGAATTGCCACCCGCTGGTCAAAAATTGTTTTGCAGTTGAAAAACTTCAAATTTACTACTGCACTATGGTAGGAACACTTTACACTACACGTAAAATTACCAAAGAAAACATTTCCTCAGCCTTTGGCACAATGTAAATACAGAGCTTAATCTTTTTCCAAATATGATTTACTTCACAAAGCACTGCATATAATCTGGTTAATACTGATTATGGGGCAAAAGGAAAAACGATGTTCTGTAACTTGAATACTCTCTTTTGACCCTCAAACACTTTATAGCTGGATTCCAGTTTGCAGTTTTGAAAAATACATAAAAATCGTACATTATAAATATATATTATATATGGTCTATATAAAATTGAATTTGACCTAGAATGGGAAGGACAACTTCTTAATTATTCTTTCTTTGTCAGGCACGGCCTTTCTCTCTGAATTCTTTCTAAACAGATTCTAAAAATATATTCCATACTGTACCAAATTTAATATTTTCCTTAAAACATATTCAACATGAAAAAGCATTCAGTGACTATATTTTTTCGTATCTCACTACTATAGAAAAATATGGCTTCTCATATTCTGTTTTATTTTGTTTTGTTAGTGTTTTCCTCAGGCATCGAAGAAAGGGCTGTCCCCAGTTAAAAAGCTACGGCCAAAGCACAGAAACCTGCTTGTGCGTATTCTAGAACACTCTATAGAATCTCATTACTTAGAATAAGTGATTTAAAAATGTGTTCCTTCTGTTTTCTGTGAATATAACATATAGGATTATCATACATAATCTGTTACAGAATATACAAGAGTCAAGACTGAAGACACATAAATACAATTAAGCTATACCAAAGCAAGAGCTTTATCTTATACAGAGCCAACGTGAATAGCTTTTAGATTGGATATTAGCATCCACTTCTGGTTTTGTTTTTTCTGAAGGCTGGCTATGCAATAGAATCTTATTATAAATGGCCAGGGTCCTAGTGCTCTATATCTTTAAGTGAACTGACTTTTCTCGTGTTATTATTTTTTTTTAAGTGTAAAAGAAGAAAAACAAGTAAGTGCCCAATTGTCCAACCCCACTTTTTCCCCTACGGAGTGGAAGAAGGCTGTGTGGGACGTGAGGGCTGAGCGTGGAGGGCTCATCTCATACCAGCGTTTCCGGGAGGGCATCGGGGTTGTCGGTGGATAAGAGCTCCCAGATCTGCCACCGCTCCCTCTGCCAGTCGAGCCAGCTGGGTTCCCCCAAGGTCTTACTGTTCGGATCGCTGGCGGGACTGGGGTAGGCGCTGCTCGCTTTCTGCTGGGCGGCCTGACGCTCTCGCTCGGCTCTTTGGATTCCCTCTTCCAAAGCTGTTCCCGAGCCTCCTTCTGGCCTCTGAGGCCTCCACAGCGGCGGCTCCGCGGGCTGCTGGGCCGATGCTAGGGCCTGCTTCCCTGGACCAGGATACGGAGGAGGAGGCCTCTTGTCGCGCCTGGCACCCTCTACAGGTCTCTGGTGCAGAGGCTTGGCTCTCCTCTGCAGCCAGGCCGCCTCCGGCTCGCGCTCCGCGAGGTCTTCGCTCCAGCACGGCTCCGGCCTTGGCCTTGGCGCGCGCCTCCCGCCCCCGCCGCCCTTGATGGGGGGCGTGCTGCAGACGCGGGCCACGGGGGCGTGCGCCCTGCCCTCGGCGATGGTGCTCGTGGTCTGAGTCCTGCCAATGACCTGCGCACTGCTGTCCAGGTCCATGGGGCTCCCCTGCCACCGGGGCCAGTTTGGGGACAGGTTCCCTTGCGAAAGAGAACACGGCCCCGGTCGGAGGGAGCTGCTTTCAAAAATGTCTCCGTAGGAACCTGGGAGCCGGAGAGAAGGACGAGAAATGGAATTGGTTTGTAGAGCCCCTGTCGGGATGCCCTGTTATCTCCTTCCTACTGCCAATTTCAAAAACTGAAGAAGTGCTGACACGCTTAGTTGTTGTTGCCTAAAGTGAAAGACCTCCTAGTAAGAGACACGTGCAGCGCTTTTGGATTACTGGCGCAATTCGCGAAGCAGCTCCAAAGACAGATGCCTGGACTCTGACAGGTTAGCTGTCAAATGCAACCGGATAGTCCTTGGCCCTAAGTGATGTTTTAGGAAAGCCCCCTTCTGCGTGGTTATGAAAACTTCTCTGAACCTAGAAGGTGAAAGGAACATTCCCCTCCCGCTCAGCGCAACTTGCAATCCAGAGGAGACATAAATGTTTCCACGTTTCTATTGTGTCAATTAAAGCTGTAGGAATAAATGAGATGAATCAAAAGTGCCTCATCTGGTGCCAGAAGATAATGAAGACAGCAGCCGCTGTGTACATTCCACCACCTCCACTGTGGGAGAGACTGGCTCGTTGTTCACCAAATCGTCCCCTTTCCTTACTGGATGACATTTCCCAGCCTCCGTTGCAGTTAGGAGGGCCACATAAATGAGGTCTGGCTAACACATGTGCAGAGGTGTGATGTGAGCCATTTCTAGGCCTGGTCTAATAAAAAAATGAACAAACAAACAAACAAAAACCCAAATGCACTCCTAGTCTTTCCTGCTTGCTCCCTTCCTTTAACTTCTAGCCCAGGATGGAAAAACCACGGAAGACTCCAGCCTCTGAGGATGGGGGAGCCACTGGCTAGATGGAACTTGAGCTCCTGAATGACTCTGTGGAACAGAGCACTCCCACCCTTAATCGCCCTGCACAGTCCACAGTGGACTGGGCGGTGAGGGAGAAATCAACCTGCGAGAGGTTAAGCCACTGACATTTAGCGGGTGTTTCTTACAGCAGTTAGCCTTCCCTAACTGATACAACTTTCCTCAGGAAATTGAAAGGAGAGCAAAACAGTGCATTTCACAAGCAAACGAGGAGTTCCTGGGGCCTATGTCCCCAGGCTGCCTTTTTCCTATGGATTTGCCCTGTCCTCTCATTTCTTTTTAGTAGGCAGGGAAAGAGAGCAGATCATTTTGGGGAGAGAGGGGCATATGAGCATTTATACAGGGACAGATCAGAGTTGAAAGAGCGAAGGAAAACAGAGCAGAATATCGTGGAATACTTTATCCTTGGGGGGAAAGGCAGTAAAGCACTTCATGGGATACAATGAGATGTAGTTAGATAATGGATCAGAACTCAAACTGGATTAGAGGCCATTAAATTAAAAACGTACCATGCTTTAAAACTGTAATACGGGAGGTGTTACAAAACAATGAGAAAGGGAACATATACACACATGTACACACACATATACATACATACACACACATTCGGGAGAAACAATAAAACAAAACAATTTACACGCTTCATGTAATAATATTAACATGTATTCCAGATGGATTAAAGAATTAAGGGTTAAAATAATGGAATACTATGAAAGGGAAAAGTGCATAGATGACTGACTCTCCAATGCTTAAGTAAAAGTAAAGATTAATTTTGTGAAACAATTCACAACAAGAGAGAGTGATAGACTTACTTACGTAAAAGATTAAAACAATTTCAGATATCCAAAAAGGGGAAAAAACTGCAAGGGATAATAATATCAGTGGCAAACAAAGTGGACAAAGGCTTAACGTCTTTATGATAGGAAGAGTTTGTAAGAAGCAATTTTAAAGACACTAGCACACACAAATAGCCAATGACATAACTGATAATCAGTGGGCGAAATTCAGCTGATCAATAGAAAAACGAAAAAACACTGGTGAGAAAGAAAGGCCAATGAAAATAGTACAAGTTTGCTCTTTAAGGAAGCCAAAATGCAAACGCAGTGATTTGCAATACGAATGAGGTTCGAGTGACACGGACAGTGCAGTGAAATGGCACTGCCACCTACGGCTCATGGGGCATCAGACAACGCATCTTCTGTGCAATGTGAAGTGACTGCACCTCTGAATTCTTGAAAAGGTGCATCATTTTTGACCCACTTTCCTATTCTGTTTTTTTTGTTTGTTTTGTTTTTGTTTTTGCTGCACCACGCGGCTCGCAGGATCTTAGTTTCCCAACCAGGGATTGAACCCAGGCCCTCAGCAGTGGAAGCTTGGAGTCCTAACCACTGGACCGCCAGGGAAGTCCCCCACTCTACTATTCTGGATTTGTAACTGGCTTTCTGAAATTTTGTGAATTTGTTAATAACTTAAAATACCAAAAAAAAAAAAAGTTCCATAGAAGAGGTCCCTGACATCATGACTTATTACTACATCAGTAAAAAATGGAAACAACTCATTGTCCCAGCATTGGGCTCTAAACTACGAATATGCATCTGGCATACTACATGGCTCTCAACAATAACAATGGAAAATAACTGGAGAATGGACGGGAAACAAATCACATAAAGGTACACAGACAGAATGACTGTAACTATCTTTAAAAACTCTTGCAAATGAAACGAAATAAAGTCAAAGACTGATGTACTTTGGTGGAAAGGATAAGTATAGCTTTATCCCCTTTTTCTCTGTTTCCAGCATTTTCCAAACAATATTTGACAAGCATGTAATACGACGATAGTAAGGTGAAAATGAAAGGAAATTAACTTAAAAAGTAAATGAAATACCGGTTTTAAAGAAGTATCCTTTACCTGTCATTCCTGGGTCTTTGGATCCACTTTTTAATGTTGAATGCCAAGTTCCCCAGATATTGAAAGCCTCCTCTGCCATGTCTAGGAAGAAGTGTATAAAAAAGGTATGTAACTCACAATCAAACTGAAGAGCAAAAAATCAATAGACAAATATGTTTATAACATCTCTTTTGCTCAAAGTACTATATTCGAGATTGTGATGGACACAAGGCAGAATACGGTGCAGACCTGCCTTTTAAGATGCTTATTCCATTTGAGATTTACAAAAAGGCTTTTTCTCTATGATGGCTGTGGTAGACAGAATAAGGACTCCCACAGAGATGTCCGTGTCATGATCCCCAGAACCTGTAAAGATGTTATATTCAAAAGGGACTCTGCAGGTGTGCTTAAATTACGGATTTTAAGATGAGGAGATGATCCTGGATTATCCGTGCGAGCCCGATGTAATCACAAGGGTCTTTATAAGAGGGAGGCAAGATAGAAGATGCTACGTTGCTGGCTTTAAAGATGGAGGAAGGGGCCAGGAACCAAAGAACGCAGGCAGCCTCTGGAAGCTGGAAAAGGCAAGGAAACAGATTGTTCCCTAGAGTCTCCGGAAGGAACACAGCCCTGTGGACCCATTTTAGATTTCTGATGTCCAGAACCGTATGATAATAAATTTGTGTGTTGTTTTAAACCACTAAGTTTGTGGTCTTTTGTTACGGCAGCAATAGGAAACCAGTAGAATTGTGATGGGTGGCAACAGCTCTGACCGCATTAACACAGAGACAGAGGAATAGTTAGTTTCTTTATCTGGCAGCAACAGAGTCAGTCCTGCATGTACTTATTCATACATCCCCTTAGTCTGTCTGTAAATATTTACAGCCTAAGGCACTATCTTAGGTGTTTTCACCGTCTCATTTAATCCTCACTACAATTCTGATAATAATGGTATTTCTAGAAGCAAACGTCTACCGGATGCTTCCCTGTGTTCCGCAGTTCATACGCATTCTCTCATTTAATCCTGAAGAGATGACCCTGAGTCCATTTTACAGATGAGGCAAGTACTCTCGCATTTTAAAAATAAATTTTATGCCTGATGGGAACATGGGTTACTGTTTTCATTGTAAATTTAAAAAACATTTTGACACGAATATTTGTAAAATTAAAAAAACTGCTGTGATTAAAAACACCAAAAGAAAAAAAAAGCCCTTTCAGAGTGGCTCTTCGGATTAAACTATAAATTTGAGATAAAATAGTAAGAATTTGTACCGTGTCTTCCAATTATTACTTTAAAAGTGTCCTGTTGAGTCCTGACCCTGAGGAATTACTCTGTGGAGGGAGAGAACAGAACCAAACATTCGGTGGTCAAATGAATTTGAGAAAAGCTGCAACCCATACCCTCCCTCCCATTGTGGAAATCCATGGTGCCCACTAGCACTTTAAAGAGTTTGAGAACTTGTACAGTAGAGAGACCGTTAGCTTGGTTAACCCAATATTTCCCAAATGTATTTGACCATGGAAACCTTATTCTGCCTAAAAACGTCATCTCCCATGGAGACCTCTTTGGAACATGCCAGCTTGTTATATAGTAAGTTCAGCTTGTTCCTTTTATAAAAGTTAACAGCAATGGTTCGGTGACATCTTAGCCTAACAAATACGCACCCCAACCCACAGGCCAGGACACATAAAGTTCCTCGGATGCTGGAGCAGGAAAGTCAGCTGGGAATGTCAGGGGCTGTCAGAGCTTGAGACCGCTTCCCAGCTAGCTGGGTCTGCAGGGACTCAGACTCAGAGTCGGTGTTTGGCAGGTCCTCAGTAAATGCTCACTGAGTTAGAGAAACGTGAAATGGTGAAGGGATGGAGAGGAGGTCCAAATCACCCACATCAGGCCACATGCAATCAAAGTCACTGGTGGAGTTACCTTTCCCAAGCCTTGGTCCAGGAGAACTCTCCCTCGACTTCGAAGATGGCAAGTGGCCCACCCGCACATACTGCTCTGGCCCTTTGTAAAGCTTCTCTGAGCCCCCCGGGGCCACGTCCTCTTGCATAGCCAGCAGGGAGCGCTCGGACAGCACTGGGGAGTTGTTGTCATAAGGGGAGAGGTCTCCGCTGGAGGCCTTGTTGGAATCTGTGGACGAATGCCTTCCTCCCATGGAAAAGGAAACTTCCGACCTCAGCATGTCAGGGCTTCTGGCACAGGGAGACAATTACAGGTGCATGAGTGTGTTAACAATGAGCGACCAGATTCAAACAATCCGACGGTTTCACACAGGACAGGAGGAGAATGCATGGACACGGGCTGAAACAAAAAGAGCTTCTGAGCAAGGTTCCAAGACTCCTGTGTCAATAAGGTGAAAGCGTTTCTATGAAGTGGCCAGCAGATGGCAGTAAAACCCAACAGATGTTACAGGAAACAGCAAGGCGAAGTGGGGCGGGGGAGGGTGAAACACATGGATGCCTGTCTTCTCCAAGGTGCATCACTGAAATGCCTGTTGGATCAATCCCTGTTTCGATTTAAAAATTAAAGTCTGATGCTCACTATCTGTTAAGTAGGGAAAAACTGTAGATAACTCTTTTACTTTCCTCAATAACCTGAATTAAAAATAATTCAGCTAAAACTATGATTGAAACTTTACGTGTAGTTCATTATGGCTTTACGGACACCTTTTCTCCCCGCACCCAAATACTTAGTGTAAGTGAATCCAACCTTCCTGAGGACGAGAACAACGATGATGCTGCTGGTGTGATGATGACGATGACGATGATGACGCTGGTGGGAATAACTGTTTCATGGTTAAAACGGTGGCTAAAAGGATAAATATATGACCATCACTAGAGTCCATAGTATTTAAGTACACCTAAAAAGACTCTACAAGGCACTAGTGCTTTTACAAATTGATATAAAGCGTACTAATTAGCATATCCGTTCAGGTTTATATGTGCATGAGCTGTCACAGCAACAGAAATAACCGTGAAAACAGTGAGCGGAACAGGAAGAGGAGAACATCAGGAACAGGACAAGAGTGTTGAAAGTCTTACCTGGGAACATCTGTATTTTCCACCTTCCTCAAAACAGTGGCCCTGACATCTTAAAGGGAAATGATCACAGATTGATGACAAGTTCCCAAACCCGTTTCTGTTCCCCCCCACCGCGCTCCCCCACTTCACTTCTCTTTACTTGTCTTTGCTTTCTTTTGGTTTAATTTTTCAAAACAAATCCTTTGTGATCTTAAAGAAGGCAAACCCATGCCCGAGCAAGGCTTTCCTGACCAAAGGGTTCTGTGCATGCAACACGGAGGAAGGACGCTCTCAGGGGGTCTAGCTTCACGGTGGTCTCCAGCAGGGGGTAGTGCCAGGGGAAAGCATCTCAGCAGCTGTGTCATGCTGTCCCTGTCACCGAGGCAGCTGAGGGAATTTCTTACCCACATGGAATAAACAGTCCTTTCCTTGCCTCCTGTTTAAACCGATGACCGATAACCTTATGGGAAAGAGCCAGAGGACAACCACGAAACTTTAGGCCTCCAGTGAATGAAGGAAAAATAAAAGGAACTTACTACTCCTGCTGGGAAGTGGGGGAAGAAAACGATTTAACCTCCACCATTTAATTAAAGGGGGAACCCTCCCTAATTCTAGTGGAGGGGACACAAAACAAACCAAACGGACACTTGTCTGTCGTCATGGGGTTCGACTCTCGCCGAGGACGCTTTACTATGAAAATGAGAAAAATACGAACGTGCTGAATGGGTAGCAACACAGAGCTCAGCTCAGAATCAGGGTCCTATGTTCTGACCAGGGCTAGATATCAAATTGCTGGGCTAATTTCAGTTGTTTTCCCTGTTTAGTTGGCATTTTTCCGTTCATTAATGAAAATGTCTTATGTCTACTCGGCAAGAATAAGTCATAGTGTTATATCGATAAGAGTGGGCACATAAAGCCTTATTTTATGGGCTGTTTTAAAGAGAGTCAAGTCAATTCACTTGCCAAAACAAAATAACCATCAGGGCTTCGAATGCTTTTTGGTCCCTTTACAATAGGAGGAAAGTTTTGGAAAGGTCGTATTGTAGCTCATGGAGACCACAATAGTTCGGTCTCATAGCTGGCTCTTCTGTCTTACAAAACATATAGAAGAGCATATATTAAGCAAAGTATTATAAGTTGCAGATTCAGCCGACAGTTATGTGCATAAAGAAAAACACCTCATGAAAGACATTTCTTGAACGTCTCAGTACTAGGGACATTTGGGTTTCTCCCAGGCAAGCAGGTTATTTTTACCTACTTGGAGGTAAAAATTATTTCTCCACATAGAAACACGGGTCATGAAATAAAGAATGTATCTCTCTTTGCAATGACCGCTAAAAGGCTCTGAGGAATTGGGGCTCCACTCGAGTTGGCGTATTGGAGCTTGTGTGAAGTCTTTGTGTGTTTCACACCCCAACTTCAGCTTACCTTATCACTCTTTCCACTGCTTTCCTTTCCCTGGCCTTTCAAGTTACTTACTATGATATTGTTCCACTTTATATATTTTTGCGAGCTGCTTCAATACATTGTTTTTGGACTGGCGTACAGACAGGGAAATCAAGTCCATGTCGCTGGGGGTATTAAAAAGGCAGCATGCTTCATGAGAGCATTCAGTTTGGTTAAAACAAAACAGAGAACAATAACGGCAATAACAAAAATAACTGAAGCTGTCACATTGTTTTCTCCTCCATGATCATGGCTGTGATGGGATCTGGTCCAGCAGAGGTGAGGTGGCGGGGGAGAGGTGGAAAGCCACTGTCCTCTTCCTCTGTCCTTTGGGCTGACTCTGCAAAACCTCACTCAGTGGTTCTGATGCGGCCGCATCGCTATCACCTGGGAAATGCATTACTTGTTGGAAATGCAAATTCTCAAGCTCCATTCTGGACCTCCTGACAGGACTGGCCACCATATGCAGGGCCCAGGGCAAAATGAACATGCGGGGCCCTAAGATTAAAAAAATGATTAGAATTTCAAGATGGTGAGAGCAGATCACTAAGCCAAATGGGTGCTCCTTCTGAGTACGGGGTTCAGCCCATGAAGCTGGCTTGGCCGACTGAAAGGGAACCTCTGGGGGCAGGGCTTTAAGAGCCCACCAGGTAATTCTGATGCTTGGGGAAGTTTGGGAACCCCAGATACCAAACCTACCTGCCTTCCCTCAACCCACAGATGTGACCGTGAGCTATGGATCTAGCAAGAGTCAAATCAGGAGGGAAACCACAGATAGTGGCAGCGGGGGTTAAATGTGGTGGTCCTGCAGGATCCGGATAACCGAACGTCGTTTGGTGATGGCTCAGAACGTGTTAAGGGGAGGCGGGGCAGGAGGGGCCAACCTGCCTTTCTCCGCTCCTCTGTGTCATGCTCCTAAGTCCACCCACCAAAGTCACCACAGCTGCGGCCCCAATCAGGGGAGAAACTGCAGGACGTGGCTAGAGCTAATCGCTGGAGGTAGAGGTGAATGAAGCAGACACGGACCACGAACCTCCTCAGGGTGGCTGGGGTCACAGCCAGGGACACGGGCAGGTGGGGACACCCCACGAGAGGTGATGCCTCTTTTCCCAGCCCGCGTACTGGCCCGTGGCAGCGGAAACTGATTGAGTGCCCATCGCAAACAGCCTGTGGTATGTACACTCATGGGAAGTAACCCCTTGGCCTGAGAGAAGCACAAAAGTTGCTATTTATACAGAGTCCGTTCTGTGGCAGAAATTGGACTAAGCTACCGTTAACAACTCTCCTTGTTTCTGATCACAAGTCTAGAGACGAGCCAAAGAAATGAGGAGATATCAAAATGACATGTCTTTCTAGCAGTCCCGGCATTAGGGGTCGAGACTCCTAAAACTTGTTTCATAAATACTATTCAAAATGATTAAAAATCAACAGTAAAACGCTTGTTTTATGCTTAGAGTTGGTGGGCCCTTTTATATGTTTAAAGTATTTCCTATTTTTCATTTTATTTTCTCGGCAGAGGTCAGTAAGATGGTGGCCAAATGTGCCTAAGAGCCCACGCCCAAGAACCGTCTTTCCACACGACAGCCCACCAATTAGTAAACAAAATAAAACTCCTCAGAACTCTCACTATAACATCGGCAGTTCGGAGTTTTAAAATGTTTTCGTGTCATTCCATTGCTTTATCATTAAATCAATCGGAAACAAATCCAGGACCCTCCCTCTGGACAATGAGACAAGCAACCACCGACGTCTCCTCTAAGATTTGCCTCTGAAATGATTCTACTCTAGGAAGACAATTTGAATTCAACACTCCGAGTAAAGGCAATAAAATATTCATGCATTTATCTAAACTATTTATCCTAACCAGTGATTCACTGGATGAGAAATCGTTTAGAAGCACAAAATGCTCCCTCTTTCTATGTCTCGGAATTTCATGGATTTGAGCGGATGGATACACTGCCAGTTGACATGGGGTTGCTTCCATGAATGGAGAGCTTTCCCGTGAGACCTGAAAGCCCCGGGACCATCCACAGCATGCATGGCCGGTCTCGGCCAACCAAACAAGCATGAGATGGACGTGGAGAGCGAATCACTTTCTCACCCTTAGCTGGTCCCTCCAGGTCAGGGTGTAAACACGCTGGCAGGGTACTGTGGGCAGGCCTGTACTGCAGCCGGAGGCACAGAACTTGTTCTGTGGATAAACGGAAAACTCCGGTTCAATCACCGGAAGCGGCCAGCCCAGCCCCTCACTGAGCAACCCCAGTGAGGAACACCTTTGGGGATTTCGAACTTGCATCGGCTTCATGCTTGGCTTAGCCATGAACGGGTAAACCTCAGTCTGCTGGAACTCAAAGCACATAACCATCTCGGACACTATTAACGGTACCAGGAAAGGAATCCACTGCCACAGTAGCTCTGGACTTATGGACGATTTTCACATTCATCGTGCTCAGTTCTGCAAAGCATCCCTGATGCAGAATCCTAGGGACAAATGCACCCTGCTCCAAAGAGACGCTGACCTGGATCCAAACTCCCACCAGGACATAAAGCCAGCATCCTGGACGTTAGAATTCGCCCAGGTCTTCTAAAATTTTTTGATATGTTGCTCATCAGAGATTTTTGGTGTTCACTTTGATTTTTAAAAAATACTACACTTCAATATTGTTCATTTTGATGACCGTTTTAACACACCCTTAAAATCTGCACCTCACTCCCCTCACCCTAGTCCCTGCCCTGCCGGGATAATGTACTTCTGTTCTGTTGCAAATGCCTGCGTTTTAACATACTTTGTCCTCTTTGACTCCATTCTCATCCCCTATTACCTTACAACCCTAAATCAAGGGGGAGGGTCTATTTTAAGTATCTCTGAAGAAAAGAGCACATAATTCTAATAAATATACCAGACAAGCAATTAAAAAACTGGAAGTCTTTCATTGTTAGTGAGATAAATCTCTTCTAATCTCCTCTTGGCATTCCATTTTAGTTGAAGCCAAAAATGTAAGTAGACAAGCACAAGAAAAAAATACTGAATCCTACTCTCACTCCCCCAATTCTGTTGTCGCACATAAAGAAGGGAAAAGACTCAAATCAAAACATTAAATTCCCAAATATCACTAAATGTTTCATCTTTCAAAACAGAAATTTTGATGAATATGTTCTCGTTCTTGGTTTGACACTCTTTTGAAAACTTACTTGTCCACTCCAGATAAAATCTTGTGCAGTTCCCACGTGGGGCACAGGAATCTAAAACCTTATTTAGGTATGTGAACTGATGGCAAAGAACAGAAGCTTCAGGAAAAAAAATCAAAGGGTTGGAAGAGAAAAATGAGGCAGCTCGTGCATATCACTGCACTTATGATGTTCATTTTAGAAGCTACTGTTGCTTCCCACTCTGTGGTCTTCCTGCAAATCCTTTCCATGCTTACCTTTTATAGCCCTCGTAGCTGAGTTTTCACTAAATAAGGTCTTCGGAACAAGAATTCTGTCCATTCCCATTGCGCCACAGCTTATCCAGATTCTCGACCTCATGACCTGCAAACGCAATCGCTTCCAGTCCCTTCAGAAATCTACCTGGCCTGGTGCGAGCAGGTCATGTTCCCAACTTCAGTGCCTTTCACCCTCACCCCTCTGTCTGTTCCAGAACTACGCCATCATCCTGATGCCAATCATATCAGGTGAGCTTTGCCTTTCAAGACAGTGCCACAACTTAACGTGGATGGGTTCTCTCGCGCCATATTGCCTTCATAGGTTGCTATCTCATGGACAGCAAGGTAGAATCTAGTGACAGCCGAGTTTTTGGTAAGTAGTTGTAAATGAACAGAATGGTGGAATTCTAAGCAATGTGATAATGATCACTAACAAGTACTAAGCATTTATCTAAAAACCAGATTCTATTTTCTAATAGCAGAACAACTCCATAAAGTTAGTGTGACTTTTTATCTCTAGTTTACAGATGAGGAAACTGAGACAGAGAGAGATGAATTTCTTTACCCAAGACCGCACAGCTAATCGCAGTGGAACTGGAATTTGGACTCAGGCAATGTGGCTCTGAATCCGAAGCTCATAACCGGCACGTTGTATCACAGAAGGGTGTGCTATTGATGGATAATTGACATGTCAGTGTGGCCGGCACTGTCTGGCATTGGGGGTACTATCATTTGTCACCACTGTATTCTGTCGTTACCATGATCTATCATCACTGTAATTCTTTGCCGCTGCTTCTTGATTTAAGCACCGCTGCTATTTAAGGGCTTCTGCCCTCTGTGCTGGCCTCTTTATCGTGTCCCCAGCCAGCTGACATATTTACTTTTATGACCAGGCCCTGATTCAAGCTCCCCAAACATCCAGGCCTATTGACAACCTCTCCAGCCTACAAAGTTCCCTGCAAATCCGTGCTCTTCTCAGAAGATATCGAAACTCCACGTGGATCTATGGTCTGGAGCGCTGGTTCCCTTCTTTGTCAACACAAAGACCCCTTTGGCATGTAACAAATCACCTACCTCAAGTCCCCGGATGACAGTAAATACGTAGTAGCTAATGGGGCAGCGCTCAGCTGTCAGTTCTTAGCCTGGCTGCTTGTGAGAAACACAGGGGAGCTTTTAAAAATCCCAGTGTCCAGACTGCACCCCGGAATAAATGAATCCAAATCTCTGGGGGGGGGGGTGCCCAGGCGGAGCTGTTCTTCAAGCTCCCCAAGTGATTCGAACGGGAGGCAAGGCTGAGAACCCGGGGCTCAGCACGTATCATCTTCACCCTTGTAGGCCTCCTTCGACAAGTCTGCAAGTCCTTAAAGATGTACGCATTTATACAGAGAAGGGATAAACAACGAGGTCCTACTGCAGAGCACAGGGAACTATATTCAGTATCCTGTGATAAACCATCATGGAAAAGAATATCAAAAATGAACGTACATCTGTATGTATAAATGAGGCACTGCTGTGCAGCAGAAATGAACAAAACATTGTAAATCAACTACACTTCAATAAAATAAATACTGAGAGAAGAAAAGAATATGCCTTGAGATTTTAAGCTTTTGCTACTCAAAGTCTGGATCATGGCCCAGCAGCATCACAGCATCATCTGGGGGGGGAGCTTGTTAGAAATGCAGTTTCTCAGACTCCCTCCCCTAGACCTACTGATTCAGAAAGAACATTTTAACAAGATCTCCTGGTCACCTGGATGCATAGCGAAGTTTGAGAAGCGCACCTTTCAAGCACGAAGAGACTACCTACAGCGCGAGGGTTAGGACGTTTCAAGCCTCAAGAGGCCGCTAAAAATAAATATTTATTTACTAATGTACGGATTTTCACTTCATGGTAGCATCATCGACCTTCTGGGCTGCTACCTGACCTGTACCTAGAGGAAAACAACCAAACACTCGCTTCTCCTCACTGCCAAAGTCTCCTCCAAATGTTTTCTGTTCGGTACTGCTAGTCTGCGACATCTCCAGTGCTCCTGTGAGCTTACCTTCCTTTTCTGGAAGCCCTGACACTCACCTAAGATCGTGGTGTAGCGTCAGCTTGCCTAGGCCTTACAATTCTTATTCCTATAGGGACAGGGAACAGAAGACGCTGCACCATTGTACAGTTTGGGATGGGCTTAACATGTACGCTTCCTCCTTTTCCTAAGAGTAGAGAAAGAAAGGCTCACTTCCTGGCATTTACATGTAAAGAGCGTATTGAAAACCACATCAAAATAACTTCTAACATCTATTCTTCAAAGTATAATATTCATATATTTTTAAATGTCACATAAAAGCAGAAATTCGATAAGTCAAAAATCAGTGGCTTTTTTAGGTGTGTGTTTTCTACCTTTCCCACAGAGAAGTGTTTTAAAGGCAGCTTAACGAGGGATTCACAAAGAGAAAGGCTGCCATGTCTGTTCTCTTGCACAGGCGAGGGAAATAAGTGAGTTCCTTTAAAGTCCGGTGACACAAGATCTCCTATGAAGAAAAGTCCTTTGTTTGTTTAAATTAGAATCTCCACCTTGATGATAGGAATCTAGGAACATTTTAAGCGAGCCCAATTCTCTGATATGAAACGCAAGACCATGAAATACCAGCCCGTGTATACAGTCTGAATACATTTTTATTCCCTCGTGGCTCTTAGGGTTTGAATCCTGGCAGAACGCCTTACTTGAAGCAGAACTTATCTTGATAATGATTGGCACAGAAATGGATTTTTAAAACTGCTCTTGAAAGGACAATCCCCTTAAAAATTCTTCCCTGTTCTACAGGACATGGAGCAAAACAATGTGCAATTCCTTTCCACCAAATTTCTCTAAAGAATGTAATTTTTACATACCTGAAATAGTTTTAAATGAAAATTAGTACATCACGTTCGACATCAATACAAAAGAACAATTTAACGCGTGTCCACGTTTCTGAGATACCATTGAATAAGACATACCATGACAGTATTTTATGTATGACTCAGAGGGGAAAAATGCTATGAAGTAATTTAAGACACGTCGCTGATTATAAGATTAACCTCAATTTCAGAGCTGATAAAACATGGGGGAAAATGTGTCTTAGAATTGTTGAAATTCAGTAGATTAACAAGCACAGCATAAGATGATACTTTCACGAAGGAAACAATGTTTCCTGTCACAAATTTAAGGTTTGGTGTCATGGTGGCAACATCACTCCTGGTTCATGCCGCAATATTATCCCCGTAACTAGCTTTGTTAAAGTTCACCCCCATACACTCTGCCTCTAGAGCAAATGGTTAACATAAATCATAAAATCTGACTAAGGGGAAAATTCAGTGCTTCTCCTTTGGGGGAAAAATGGTGGCTAACCGTAGCCTACTGCAAGGCTTGTATTTCCCTCACTGCAAACACGGGTGCTTGTGTATACCGGCATGCATTGCGTTTTTCTCAAAAGGATGCTAGCTAGAAAGAGCGGGAGAGTTAGGAGGGTGAGCATCTCTAATTTCATGGGTACCGAGGCCTCGGCTGAGGCCTGTCTTGTGGTTTGCTAATGCATCTGTCCCGTTGGTAAGTTACACACGTAAGACGCATCCAGGCGCAGCCTTAGGGGCCCCTAAGCACAGTATTTAGGATTCTAGAAGTGGAATCACTGATGCACATCGCTGTCAGTTCCTGAGCTTCCTGCCAGTGCGATTTAGTAGGTTTTTTTTTTTTTTTTTCCAGTAAACACAGTCAAAAGGACCGCAAGGGGCTAGAAAAAGAAAACTGAAAACAGAAAAATCCCATAAAGCAGTTTCTAGTTTGATAAGTGCATTGGTAAGACAAGCATTTTCTGTTTAGGTGGATCGATCAGATTTGCCAGGAAGTCACCAAAATTCCACTCAAGTCACCCTGCGTGGAGTTATGTAAACTTTTCTAATTCTTTGGAAATGAAAATAGAAATCCCCAAGGCGGCTTTAGAAGATGGAAAAACTGGCATACTCACGAAGATTGGGAGGCCTTTCTTCTGAGTAAATAGTCCACAACATCGGGATCGGTCTCTAACAGGCTCATCAGTACTTCATTCTGGAGATCCGGGGGAACCTGCAGGGGCCAAATGCTGAGGCGTAAATAAAACCACTCCAGAAGGAGGCGAACTACAGTCACTGGCAACTTGACGACAGCATATAAAAGGGTGCCTTAAAAGTTGTAAGAAAACAGAGTGATCTCTTGGTTAAAACCAAACCTACACCAACCCATACAGCCAGTTTCATTCTTAGGACAAACTGGATGATTACCAAATAGTCATATTCAATAGTCAATTCAATTCAAGTGGGGTGAACTGTCACACCACTTGCGACCGGAGACACAGCCTAACCACTTGGGTACCTCTGTTGCTCAGACTCCATTTTCTCGGCTTTCAATAAGCAAAATATTGCGGTTAAGAGGAACGGTGTTCGTAATTTACTGTCCAAATGGGGACACTTTCTAGAGTTCATATTTAGAACTATGCCAAGACAACAGGCGTAAGTTAGGACTGTCTTGGGCAGTTCTGGAACATAGGATCAGTTTATCGAGGACGGGCCCTGGAGCCGGAGACTGCTTGTATTTGAGTCCCAGTTCCACTTGCTGGGTGTGGGAATTCTGGCAAGGTATATGACGTTTCCAGGTCTCAGCGCCCTCAACTGTAAACTAGAGATAATAAGAGTACTCACCACAAAGGGCTGACGTGGTGAGTAAAGGACTTACTACATGTTGAGAACTTAGAAAAGCACCTGGCAACTAGAAAACACTCAAAAAAAATGTTGACTACTACGTTTGCACGTGCCACTTTGTCATTCAGTGCCGGCCTTCACTCCTTTCTTGCCTCCTGGTCTATCAACAATTAAAAGTTTCTTGCTGGGCTTCCCTGGTGGCGCAGTGGTTGAGAGTCCGCCTGCCGATGCAGGCGACGCGGGTTCGTGCCCCGGTCCGGGAAGATCCCACATGCCGCAGAGTGGCTGGGCCCGTGAGCCATGGCCGCTGGGCCTGCGCATCCGGAGCCTGTGCTCCTCAACGGGAGAGGCCACAGCAGTGAGAGGCCCGCGCAAAAAAAAAAAAAAAAAAGTTTCTTGCTTCATAATTTGATGAGGCATTCACTAGACTGTTATAGATGAGCTTCATGTGTTTCTCTAAGCCTAATCCTCAGTGCATTAGAAGATGACCTTACAATCCTAAATCACTCACGTAGAAGTTTTTTCTGGGAGAAAAGACTGAACTCGGCTCCAGTGGCTTTCTACTCTGTAGATGCTGGTAGCTCAACCACAGGAAATTCCAACTGTTGAGGGAAAATACACGTTCAGTCTGATTCTCTCACATGTGGGCTTGGAGACAAGACCCTTAAATACTGTGGCGACACGTCTTCTAAGAACGAGTGTTGGTGGAAGAATGGCCTTCTGCCTCTTGCAGAACTCAATTCTTCCTGAGCTCTAAGAAGCTGGACGCAATTTTATTAACAAAAACGGGGATGAAAAAGCAACAAAATGCTTTCTTCCTTTCATAAATCTATTCTTCCTACTTCATTCTGAATCGTCATTAATGACATTGCCAAACCCTAGTCACACAAGCTCAAAATCTGGGCTGGATTCAAGCTTCTCTGTGTCCTTTTCCCTCCCTGTTCGGAGCTGGGAGATCTACTTGATTTCATCTCCGTGATGCCTGTTACTTCTTACCTCTCTTTCCCATTCCAACTGCAATGATCCAGGTTTGAGTGTTCATTACCCGTTTGGAGTGGTCATCTGTTGGCCATTACCAGCCTTCATTTCCCTCTTCTTATAACAGTCATAGCCCAAGTTCCCTCTGGAGAACTAACTGCTCTCCAACCTCCAGCTGGAGGGTGAGGTGTGACCTAGCCTAAGTCAATGATCATTCCACTCCCAGACTACCGTGGTTGCCTGAGCGATGAGCATGTGACTGCATTAGAAGCAATGAAAAGCTGTGAGAATTTCCCAGAGGCTTCAGAGGGACAGGATACAGGGCCTGAGGCTTGTGCCGAGACTGAAGAAACCATTCCAAGCAGTGGAGAGAAAGTAAAGGGCTCTCGTGACATCACTTGAGTCCTAGGTAAAGCTGCACCTGAAGCCACATCTGCTCTAGATTGTTCAGCTGTGTGAGCCCCCAAATTCCTTAAGCTGGTTTGAGCTTTTAGTTGAAAAGAAAGATATATCCTTGATGAGGCTTTGATACAACAGCTTGCTAACTTGTGTACTATTTCCTTCAAGTTGTACATCACATTTCTCCTCTATGTGGTTGTCAGAATGCTCTGATCAAGACACTTGATCCAAACCCCTTTTGATCAAAGCCGCTTACTTGCCTCCATCTGTATTTCTCATCTTCTCCCCTAGCAGTCATCCTCACACACCCGCGACCTCAGTAGCGCTGTGCTTCTCACTCTGACCTTTCCCCACCTCATTCCTTTAATTCGTTACATAAATATTTGGTGAGTGCTTACTGAGCGCCAGGCACGGGATGCTGGGATCCAGCGGCAAACCCAGCAGACGGGAATCTATGTCTCCTTGAAGCTGACAGTGAATATGGGGAGACTGGCATGAAACAAATGAACAGAAAACATAGCATGGATCCCATGGAGAAAGGGAAAGCAAAGAAGGGCAGTGACGAATCCTGGGCCGGGGGTGCAATTTAAATAGGACTGTCAGAGAAACTGACAATTTAGCAGATGAAGGAATTGGAGAAACTCATTCCGAGCAGAAGGAAGAAAGAATTAGCAAGATGTTGAATCAGGAGCAGTTTGGAGGCCAGTGAGGTTGGAACAGAGTGAGAGGAAGAAGGGAAGCGGTAGGAAGTATAGGTCAGGTAACCAAGGCCAGATGTTGTGCAGTCTTACTGCATGATAATGACTTCTGCTGTCAGTCTAAGTGGGTGGGGAGCCACCGGAAGTTTTGAGCAGAGGACTAACATGACTTGTCATCACTCTGGCTGCTGAGTCGCTAGGAGACTGTAGGGAAGCAAGGGGTGAAGCCAGGAGTGCAGATGGGGCTGTCGATACATCCAGAAGAGAGATGATGGGGGGCCGAGCCAGCATGGTGAGCGGATGAGAAATATCCGGATCCTGGAGACAGTAGACGATAGCATTAGCTAACTGACTGGATGGAGAGAGAGAAGGAAGAGGGAGAGGGAGTGGGAGAGGAAGAAGAAGAGAGAATGACTTCAACGTTTGGGGCCTAGGCACCGGGAAGGATGGGGTTGCTGGTAACTGATGTAGAGAAGCTGCAGGGCGAGGAGGGTCAAGGCTGGGGGTCAAGATTAGGGCTGTGGCTTTGGTGTAAGACTGAGAGGCCTGTGAGACATCCAAATGGAGGAAAGATCTAGTACGTGATTGGAAATAAAGATCTGGGGTTAAAGGGGAGTCCTGGGCTGAACATAGAGATTTGGGGGACACATATAGATGGTATTTAAAGCTCTGTGACCAAATGCAACGGCCTGGGAATGAGAATGGAAGGAGAAGAGAAGGGGCAGGACTTTTAGGTCCAGGCTGAGAGATTGTTCTCTTACTATATTGAATACATTAAATAAATAAAAAGACTGCTAATTTTGACAAACAACATGACCCAACAGATACACTTGATTACATCAGTTTTTCCAAAAGTAATATTCAAAGGGTGCAAATGAGAAGAGAGAGAGAGAACTCATTAAAAACAAAATGAACACCAAAGCAAAAAATAATATAGGCCAAAAATGTATATATTGAATTTTTTAAAAAGAATCTTCCATGAGCAAATTAGGAAGACTATTTCTATTTTTGTCCAGTTGGTTTAAAATTTCCTGTGCTTAGACATGTAATACAAGGTTTTGCTCCAAGCACCGATCCATCCCCACTAAGAATAAACAACTGGACTGCACGGCCTTCAGAGCGGTGCACATGTCACACTATTAGTTCTCTGAGAGTATATGGTGTGTCTAATGCTAACTTATCAACTCAGATACATTATTAGAATAGGTTAGAGGAAGGATCATTATTGGAAAATAACTTGCCATGAAGTTTTGCAGAAATAGCATCATTTCTGCAATTCAGAGTTTTTACTCATTCAGCCAGGCTTTATTCCCAACCAATTATAATTCCTGAGGCTTATTTTCTGGAGCGTGTGTGACCTTTACTTGGTAACAAATGCAAATAGAAAGGGTCAGTGCTATAAACCTATCTACAGTTTCTTTTCGAAAGACTCACGACACCGTTTTGGCTTGGAGACACTATTTGCAAATAAGTGAAAAAATAGAGCTTAAAAATGTGGACCCATGTGTTGCAGGAAGAGTAGATAATATTTTCCTATGCATTATGCAAGACTGACTACAGTGTGCGTAATCCATTACTTTAATTAGCTTATTTATAGCCCGCTTTGATTTAAGGCAGCTTCCAAAATTCATATGATAAAACCACATTTGTTTTTGTTTTTTAATAAAGGAATGGTTCCGAAAATTGGAACCAGTGGGAAAATGAAGGTAGAGAATTTGAAACGATGCCTGGAACTGACTTTTAATATTCACACTACAGCATCCAGTGCTGTCTTCCCAATAATTCCTGTCATCTCTGTCCACGTTTGCACATTTCATTTCCTATTATTTAATAAAAATTTCAAACTACTGGCTCAGTTCAATTGGATGAGCATTCATTTTCTATTAATTTAGATACTTAATAGAGAAACTAAAGTCAGGGGAATGAGCCGAATAGAAACACCAGCTTACAGTAAGTAAGAAGAAATATCCACGCAGGCCACTGACATACGCATTCCTTTTCAGTAATTAGGATGCTGTTGAAAGAATATCTGACCAAGAATCGATAGTTCCCGAGGTCGCGTTTTGGCTCTGCTGCTTATAATTAATATAAACTTGGACACGTCGACCAGCTTCTTTAGGATCCTATTCCTGAATCTGAAAATCCGGGCATATCCTATCTATCCCCTTTGCCTTTATGGAGATGTTATGGGGATCAAAAGGGCTAACAAATTTGAAAGTACCTGACTAGTTGCAAAGGACTTTAGAATTACAGATTTTATTGGAAATAGACAAAATAATAAGTTAAACACTTAAAATAATAAAAGCAGATAACTTGGAGATGGTCGATGTTTGTTCTGAGATTTCTTTCTTGACTAACAGCCATTGATTTCCACCTTTTATCCTGTGTGCTTGCAAAGAAACATCATTCTTCTCTTTTGCCTAACACTTCTGGTGGGTAACTAAGTTATGGGATTTCCTCTCGGTATGTCTCCGTTCTTGACCACCCCTTGATTTCTAGAGTTACAGTGTACGACCTCTTGGCCCCTCAACTGCAATGGTCTTGAAGCCAGACTCTGTGTAGCTTCTCCATTTTGGCTTTTTCTCCTGTGCCAGACCTCAAGTCTTTGGGCTGGTCACATCATCAGAAGGCAGGGATTATCTGAATTGACCACCTGGAACTGAGAGAGGGTCCTAAGGTTGCAGTTCTCTGTCAGCTGGCCTCCTTCACAGCTAGGCCAAGATCATATGAGCCAATCCTGGCCAAGGTACCCTAAGGGGGGGGGGTCTTATAGAAGCTTCTGGAAAAGGTTCTCCTCCATATTGACAAGAGATGCAGGAGAGAAAACATCTCTCTTTGGGACTGGATGTGATAATGGCTGCACGAGGTGCTGGAAATGGCTGTGGTCTCTTGCAGCTAAAGATGGCGGACCAGAGAGAGCATAAGTGCGAGTGAGCCGCTAAAATCGTGCCCCCAGACTTCCTATTATGTGAGATAATAAATCCTGATGTTTGCCACCACCTATAGTTGATTGTTCTCCACCTTGCAGTTGAAACTCCTACCTGCATATCCACGCCCTTTCGCCCACTCACTCACTCACTCAATTTTATACGCTTCCAGAACACAGGGTAGGGTGCTGCCTTCTACGCAATGGATGCTGAATAAATGTTGCTGGAATGGCTACAAATAATAATAAAAAATAACCCAGAATTATTGGTCTTCATGGTGTACACTGGTTATGTTGCCTTTGTCTAGATGCTTCTCTCTACTTATAAGTAGTACCAATGTCAGGCTCCAGCAAAATTTCCTTGCTACTCATTTCTAGAGTTGGAAGATAAATTTCCTTCCCCAACTGAGGCGCACCAGAATTTTTCTAACAAGTTCTTAAACTACTGTTTCCATTAACAGAAAAACTCTAAAAATGAAAAGTACGACTCAATAATCAAGATTTTTTTCTTCTGGAATTTCGTATATAGTGAAATGAAAACTAAGGCGTAGGACTGTGAAAAACACATTACTTTTTTTAATCAACCAATTCTGGACATTTAAATGAAGGAACCAAACCCATCCCAAAGGGCTTCTTCCCTTACAATTTATTGTTTCTAATCAAAATCTCTACTGCGTTTCATGGCACAGGGAGATCAGCTCGGTGCTTTGTGTCCACCTAGAGGGGTGGGATAGGGAGGGTGGGAGGGAGACACAAGAGGGAGGAGAAATGGGAATATATGTATACGTATAGCTGATTCACTTTGTTATACAGCAGAAACTAACACACCATTGTAAAGCAATTATACTCCAGTAAAGATGTTAAAAAAAATCTACTGTGTTTTAGTCAACTATTTAGTAACTTTAGATAATTTCTAACGGTACCATTTATGGTTGTTTTTATCTGGAGACTCAACTCCTTCGATTTTCCTATATTCCTTCAAAGGATAATGCTATCTCAAAACTCAAAAGAACTTTGGACCGTCCTGCTTCAGAGAAAAAATGTAAACACTGCACACATGAAGGAATAAAACTGTCACAATTAAAATCCACCCTACCAAATTAAAAATGAAACCTTGAATGATTGCCTAGGGTATAACTGCTATGATGTATTTTATTCCATAAACCAGAGAGAGTGAAAAATGGTTTGACTTTTCTCCCTTTACTAAGTCACCATAACAAACCACTAAGGGCATCTGAAAGAGCACTTCCCAGGACCCGATCCTACTGTACTGTACTTGGGTAGGTGTTTCACAGCAGTCCACCACTTGGCACTGAACCAAGAAGAATGCTTTGCATTCAAAACTCTAACAGTCCCCAGCAGAAGTAAATATCATTGGAAGTCATGATGATATTTTTTTTGAGCTAACAAACACACCGAGAGAAATCACTGGCTATTTATGGGAGCAAAAGCTCACACATGCGCAGGCCCAGCCTAGAACTTTTGTGTAGCTCTGGGGTGGAGGGTGGCTTAATATTATATAAGGAGGTCTCAGTGCATTTAAAGGGCCAGAATGCGTTAAGTTCAAGAAATTTTTCTCACGTGCCTGACACATGCGAGGCAGCGTTTTTGGCAGTCGGGGCGCATTATTGAACAAATATAGTCGAAGAGCCCAGGACTCGTGGAGCTGTGATGGGGGATGACTCGAGGAAGGTGAAGAGCTGCTGCCCCTCTCCACCTGCGTGTGTCACCTACAGTGCAAGCATTCTGTCACTACAGACAGGGACAAGGTGAGCAGGCTCTCACAGCCATCTGCTGGCCTGGACATCAAGCGGGTCGGTGTTATGATCAGTCCAGAGGGATTAATGCTGTTGAAGGTCCCCTTTCCGCGCCATTTTCAAACTGGTTAAAATACTCTCCCCCGCCCATCCCCAGCCAAATGAATTCCATATCTGAGACGTCACATTAAAGCACCTCATCTTTGGTGAGGGGAGGCATCACACCGTAGAAATAATTCACTCAGTTGCCGCATCACTTAGGCGAACGACCCTGGCTTGCTCCTGGTGCAATGGTGGTGCAGTTGCGAATGAGCTGATGATGGACATAATGACTAGCCGGACCCCTGGCACACAGACAGTGGTTATTTTAAAAGCAGTGGTTATATAAAAAGGGAAATGGAAATCGTATATAATTATCTGGATGGGGGTGGTCTCTTGTTCGATGCCCTGGATTACTGCTTGACTCCTTTTGACTTGGCACGTGAGAGAAGTTTTAAGAAAATGTAATTTGTGCCGGGAAAGAAGAGAACACAGAGCAAAGCCTGGCTTCTGAGCTTGGAGCCCTCATCACAGCCTCTGACCCTTGCTCCCAGTACTTCTCATTCGAAATTTCCCATGTGCGCTGTGCTGATCCCCAGCTCAGGCTGACCAATCAGCAGGGTGGGAACGCGCTGGCGTTCCCACGCCTCCACAGCAGGCACTTTCCATCAGCCCACAAGGGCGGTGCCTTCTCCTCTTTCCCTCTCTCCAAAAAAGAAGGCCTAGTAGTATCAGCCCTGAGACCGAGCTGACTGTTTTCTCCACTCCGCTCTGAAGCTCTTAGTAATTCTGAGAGCCACGATGCATTTTCTCTGGCATTTCCGACATCAATTACAGAAGCCACAACTTTCACAACAATTAATGTGTTCATGATTGAGTCGGTGAACGCTTTCTGCCTCATGGTGATAACACTGACCATTTCTACGTATGCATGATTCTTCTCTTTTATTTCCAGTGTTCCCAGAGAGAGCATCACTTTATGTTTTCCAATTTTTAGATAGTTGTTGATATCAGAAATGGACGGTCTGATTTACAGTTTGGGGGAATCTAAGGAGTATGGGCAGCAAACCCAAAACAAACAAACAAACAACAAAAATGCATTTTTCTCTAGCAATGCATTATCGCAGTGTGTTTTTGTAACAAATACTTACCGAGCACCCATTTCCTGCCAAGTACTTTCCGGGTGCTGTTGCCATCAGTGAATAAAACAAACAAAAATCCCTGCCTTCATAAAGTTTGCATTCTATTAGGTTTCAACAAGCATAATAAATAAATACACAGTGAGCTGAAGGTGATAAGCGCTAGAGCTAAAAGAAAGAGAAGAACAAAGGCTAGGAGTATATATGTGTGGGAGTAGGTCGCAGTGTTACACAGCGTGGTGAGGGTAGGTTTTACTGCGAAGGTGACACCGGGAGGTGCTTTGATAGGGCAGGCACCTGATCAATTTCTTACAATAATAGCAGTGATCTCTCTCTCTCTCTCTCTCTCTCTCTCTCTCTCTCTCTTTGGAGCCCCTAGTATATGTCAGTTCCTGTCCTAAGTGCCTTAGGATGTCATTTCTAATTCTCAAAATGATCCTGTAAAGCTTCATCTCATTTTTGTTTTCAACAGAAAAAATGAAGACTTAGGGAAGGTAAGCATAGGGCCAAGATCATGTAGCAAATACATGGCTGAGCAGAGATTTGAATTCTGGGAGCTGATTCCAAAGCTCACGGTCTTCCCACCATCTTGGGAGTTTCCCAAGATGTGGTTAGGAAACTATCAGAATGCCCTGGAGGTATTCATTAGAAAGTGCACCGTTCTGAGCCCCAGCTCAGTGCTACTACGTTTGATTCTCTAGAGTGCAGCCCAGGAATCTGAATGTCTGACAAATTTTTCTTGCAACTGTTGCATGTTCACGTTGGTGAACCGCGGTTATGATCTGCTGCCTTGGTCTCTCGCTAGAGTGATCATGATGGCTGTTATCATGACCTTTTTCCAGCTCTAGGATTTCTAACCCAGTGCCTGAAAAGCAAACAACCGGTAAAAAGACTGTCCTAGCCACACTCTCGAACTGTGTGTGAGCCTCTAAATCTGGTTATCTTTTCTGTATTATGGGACCAAGCCAGGTTCTTTTCTGTCCTTTCCCATTAACTCGGATACTGGCCACTTGGGAGAGGCAGTCCAACATACGGAAATGAAGGACATTATAACACTCAGAACAAGCTTTGGGTCCCTGCCAGGCCTCTGTGGCATCAGTTCTTCAATGGAATCGCTGCTTCTAGGATGCATTCTGCCTTCAAGGACAAACTCACAGCCACCTTTTCTAACAAGTTTCCCTTTCTGATGCCAATGGGAAGCGACGCCTCCCTCTCTGAGCTTGTAAACCCTTCCAAGGACTGTGAAACAGCACAATTGCTAACCACCTTTAACCATCAGGTCCTGTCTAGCTTCATCCTTCCTTGTTTGGAATTACTGTGCTAATTCTGAAAGCTTCTTAAAACAAAACAAAATGAAACAGCTATCTACATGATTGAATTTTTGTCCATCCACACAGACCCACTTTGCCAACCAGCCACCAGCTTTGGTATAACAAATTAGATTCTGAAATGCCAAATATGCCGAAAGAATCTACAAAGTGATGTGATTAATTAAAAAAAAGAGATGAAGCTAGGTCTAGGGCATAGAACCATGCAGATTTTAGAACTAGAAGGGATCTTGGTTACCATTCTAACCTAGTCCTTTGATAACTAAAGAAATGGAAATCTAAGAAGATGAGGTCACACAGCTAATGTATAGTAAAGATAGGACTATAGCAAAGTTTTCTGGTTCCAGAGCCAGTTTTCTTTTCTTTTTTTTTTTTTTTGCGGTACGCGGGCCTCTCACTGTTGTGGCCTCTCCCGTTGCGGAGCACAGGCTCCGGACGCGCAGGCTCAGCGGCCATGGCTCACGGGCCCAGCCGCTCCGCGGCATGTGGGATCTTCCCGGACCGGGGTGCGAACCCGCGTCCCCTACATCGGCAGGCGGACTCTCAACCACTGCGCCACCAGGGAAGCCCCCAGTTTTCTTTTTATTGACACAGGCTTGGGATCTTTGTCCTACCTCTCCTCCTACTTCCTTGTCCCTTTCCTCAACACATAATTCTCATAATCTGTCTAAGGAGATCAAGAATGCTTACGTTAATGGTTAACTTACTCTGAGAAAGGTATCCTTAATTCCTCCATGCCTAAACCTTTTCACAAGTATAAGGAGTAAGGATTAGTAATATGGAAATCATACGTCACAGAGCTACCACTGAGTCATTCATTAATTCGACCAATATTTCTTGTGTTTCTACCATGTACCAGGCATAGGGGTAATGCAGTAAAGAAAGTTAGGTGGGGCTTCCCTGGTGGCGCAGTGGTTGAGAATCTGCCTGCCGATGCAGGGGACACGGGTTCGAGCCCTGGTCTGGGAGGATCCCACATGCCGCGGAGCAACTGGGCCCGTGAGCCACAATTACTGAACCTGCGCATCTGGAGCCTGTGCTCCGCAACAAGAGAGGCCGCGATAGTGAGAGGCCCGTGCACCGCGATGAAGAGGGGCCCCCGCTCGCCACAACTAGAGAAAGCCCTCGCACAGAAACAAAGACGGACGGACGGACGGAAGGAAGGAAGGAAGGAAGGAAGTTAGGTGGAAATGAGCAAAAATTCACCCTGTCAGGGAGCTCGCATTCTAATGGGGAAACACAAACAAGAGAAATTAGTAAAACCCTTATTGGTAATGGTAACTGCTAAGAAGAAGAGGCAGGGAAAGGGAATAGGAAGTGAGGATGTGTGTGTATGGTGGTGGTGTGGTAGGGGGCTGGATTTTAGACAAGGTGACCAGGGAAGGCTTCGCTGACAAGTATAGATCACAACTGGGGAACACAAATAAGCTATTACCCAAGAGAATCTCGGTGTCGGTCTCTACAGGGAATGGCAAACAAAGATCAGATGTGGAAAACGCTGGAAAAGATGGAGTATTGATGTTCTTCTGCTGTTCTTAATAATCCAGGCAGCAGGAACTGGAAGGAGAGGAATGGCACAGCTCAAACGGCAGCAACTGGACTTTCAAGGAGGCCAGGAAGAGATGCGTTAGTGTCTGAGGTGGAAAGAAACGCCTGATGGTTTGGTTTCACGTAAAGAACTCTGCTTAGAATACAGAATTTAGAGAATGCAATTAAGATTGACAAGACGTATTATTTTGTCTTAAAAAAGAATCTAGAGAGCATGTAGTATGCCAAGACTACTTGGCAAGATGATACACGACTTAAAACTTGATGAAAATGTTGAAAAATTCAGACATCTGATTCATCCAAATATGTAATTAATCACGAGGATTGTGGCTGAAGGGTGAAATTTATATAGAGTTCATGAAAATTTCCACTTTTTTTTGAGAGCTTACTGCATGCAACACATGGGCAGTGCCTCGGATACTCAAAGAGGAGCAGGACACCATTCTACCTCAGTGAACTTTTCATTGTGGAAACCCATTTTCACTTCCTCCTGGGCGTCCGGCAGGAATACATTTCTCAGCTTCCCTTGCAGTTAAGTGTGGCTTGTGGCAGAGCTCTGGCCAATGGGATTGGAGTGGGCACGATGGACGTCCCTTTTGGTTCGGCCCATAATGGCCCAGGGGATTGAGGAGTCACAATATGCAAGGAGCTGGGGTCCCTAAATCGCCACCTGGAACGCTGTCCGCTAAACATCTGATTAAACTTTATGTGAATAAGATACTTATGTCTGTTGTGCTGAAGTACTAAGATCTGAGCCAACTTGTGTTGCCCAACTAATACAGTTATTAATTAACATTTGCATAGAATTTTGCAGTTTGCAGAATGCTTTTGCATATCAAATGATTCTGGGAACCACCCCAGGAAACGGGTCAGATTTTAATTTTTTCCCATTTCACAAAAGCTGAAATTGATGCTTATGGAATATTGAATTACTTGGTCATGATCACAAAGGTGAGACAGAGAGGGCAGATATTCGAAACTACTGGCTCTCAAATGCACAAAAAATAACTGATATAAGACAAGGATGGAAATAAATCTAATGCAAGGCATTTGATAAATACAGACAAAATATTAAGGAAATTCAAAAGAGGGAACTACCATACTTGGTTGAAGAAGCCACAAAAGGCTCTAGTGGAATAGGTAAGATTTATGGCGAGCATTTGTAAATTCAAAAGAGAAACGGGAGAAGAATCATGGAGAAAGTTCCTGTAAATTTTGACATGCAATACGAGTGGTGAATAGACGTAGAAGAGAGTTGGCATTTGTTCTAATGATCCGAGGGAAGTTGGAGCAAGCAATGCAGTTTTTTGAAGGAAAACAGGAACTGGTAATTCAATACAAATCAAAAAAGTATTTACTGAGTGCCTGTCAGATGGAGGGCCTTCCAAAAGTGTACAGAGGATACAGAGAGGAGATAACAAGGGCACAGCCTGTGTTTTAAACGCGCTTATGATCTACCAGGGGAAATGGTCAAAAATGACTTCAACACAATGTTGGATATGGTAAACATCAATAGGAACAGTAACAGGGTTCAAGGGACAGAGAAGTGACACGGCAAGGTGACGCAAGAAGGACAAAGGAAAGACAGGTAAAGCTTCGTGCAGGACACAAAACGTCCAGATTGACCTTGGAGGAGGTGCTACTGCTGAGGATGGTTAGAAATACGTGAATTCACGAGGGCCACGTAGAGTTCCGAAAAGAAGAGTTTTATCAGTTTGGGGGGCAAGGACACTGCTATACAAAGAATTAAATGATTCCAAAACATGACCATTGTTTAGGGGACAACAAAATGAAATGTATAATTTGGATATGTTTGTTTAAACATGGAATCACAAACTTACAGTGACATCGTAGGTATGTAAATCTCTATTAACAGCCTGGCTTCCAGTGAATTCAGCTAATGACCAGCACTATGGACCTAAGTTGTGCTGTGCCTGAGTTTCCTTATGCCACCACGAGGCAATCAACAGGCAGTTGACTGAGATGTCTTGCCAAAGAAGGGCCACTTACCATGAACAGGGCTTCATAATTTTCAATCATTTTCTGCACCACGGCAATGATGGCTGTGCTCTCTTCAGCCCGGGCTGAACTCTGGACCGAGAATTCCTTGTCTGACGACTTCTGCTTGTGCAGCAGGTTGGGTCCAAATATGGTGGCCAAGTTTAGAGATGTCATTTTGTTCCCAGTGACCTATAGAAGCAGAGGACACAAGGACTGTTGTGATTTTTGCTTTTCAAAATGCCAGGTGGTTCAATAATCAATATAACCTTTTGACTTTCTCTCTTTTTTCTGCAAGGGCTACATCATCTCTGTCAGAATCCATGAAAAGCATCATCATTTTCCTTTTGCTTCATATCTTGAATTGAAGCTCAAAGCTCAGTGCTCATCTCAATAGCATACTGAGTAAAATTTTATAACTGTTACTTTTGTGAAACTGGTACTATATAAAATTTCTATCCTGTCTGCTCTTCAAAAATATTGATGTCCATCCATCCAACTGACCATCTTATCCATCCCCCTGTCTATCCTTCATCCATCAACCCATCACCTCTCTATTAATCCATCCACTCGGCACCTACCATAGGCTAGGCATTTTTCATGGATTCTGATTATTCTAAAGTTTTTCCAACAATGATCGCAAACCAGCCCTTATTTTAAAGGGTTCACATTCTAGAGGATAAAGAAAATGATCAATTACAAGCATTGAGTACAAAGTATGAAACTATCAACTCTGGGGGCCCCAGGGACACTCCAAAGAGGCGGCAATATTTCCACAAAACCCTGAAGGAGAGTAGAGTTTGCTGGGCTGCAAAGCAGAGGAGCTGGCACAGCGGGCACCTTCACAGTGGTGAGAACACGATATGCAAAGACAGAAACATGTAAGCTACGCCAAGGCCTGCCAGGAAACTCAGCATGGCAGAAGGTCTTGCAGGAAAGGCTGGCGAGGGCCAGGTGAAAGTCATTGTTACATGTCCCCTGTGGGGCTAAACTACTCCTGGTTGAGAACCACTGGCCTAGGCCAATTTTTATCTCTTGTTGAAATGAGTTGAAAATCTACGAGTGCCCAGAAAGGCATGGGGACTGTGGCTGCTTGGTGAGGATCCTTCGCCTGGGACGACCTGCACAGCCTTCAAGAGGCAGCTGGATACACAGCATAAAATTCCTGACTCACAGGTGAGACGAAGCCTCCTGAGTCCCGACCTTGCCCCGTGGAGCCCTGAGCTGGTGGCTACCCAGCCCTGCATGGCACATGGGGTGTGTTATTTTTAGAAGGCGAGGCTGTGTTCAGGTTTGCTGCCAAGTGAAATGATTTCATGTGGTAAACACTGGGAATTTTCAAGAAAGTGCCCTTAATGTACGACTGTTCAGTTACGTTTTTCCTTTGTTTCATTTCACTGATACAAAACTTGACAAGTTTGCATGTTATGTTTCATTTCTCTTCCTGGAACTTCATGGCTGAGGATAAAATCAAATATGCACCATTTTCAAATTCATCCCTTTAGAACTCAGAGGCATTTGGAGAGCTTCCCCTTCCCCTCTTAAAGGAATATCAGGGCTTTCTCATTTTTTAAAAAAACATGTCAAATGGAAGATTCTGTTTTCTCTGAAAAGCATGTTTAGTACAAGGACAGTCCAGAACACCGCTTCCGCTCTCCTTCTCCTGTTGCTATTCCGGGAATGCAATACAATCCCTCCGTAAAACTGCACAGAGACGCCAGCTGCAGACCACGCTGCTGTGGTGTGTTAACACCTTTTTGCTTCATTTTGGTTTTATTTTATTGTGTTTTAATCTGGAAAGGAGACTTGCTCACAGACGGCTTCTACCCTTACCCCTCAGGTTTCAGCATATCTATCTATCTATCTATCATCTCTCTATCTATCATCTCTCTATCTACCATCTATCTCTACGACTGCCCAAGAGCGCACAACACAATGTGTACTTGGGCTTGGTTCATTATTTAATTGTCAGCCAGTGCTATGTTTCCAAACGTTATCAGGAAAACATTTATCTCTACTAAATAAGCATCCTAGATCATTTTTGATCCGAATCGGAAGAGCTCACATTTATTGATATTAAAAGTTTAGCATGTAGATGGGGGAGGGACAGATTGGGAATTTGAGACTAGCAGATGCAAACGATTATACAGGGAATGGATAAACAACAAGGTTCTACTGTAGAGCACAGGGAACCATATTTAATGTCCTGGGATAAGCCATAATGGAAAAGAATATGAAAAAGAATATATACGTATATATACACATATATAACTGAAATTAACACAACATTGTAAACGAGCTATACTTCAATAAAATAAAATTTTTTTTTAAAGTTTAGCATGTAGAGTCACTGGGCTAGAGGCTTTCCACAGGCTGTCTCAATTCCCTCTCACTGTATGCTTCCGAAGCCGCTGCTGCTGTCGTCCTTACTTTACAGACGAGGGAAGTGGTGCCCAGAGCCGGGCTCCAGGCAGCCCCCCGCCGCTCACTCGTGCTGGCAGAGCCGGCATAGCGGGGATGTGGGAAAACTGGCTCCAAAGCCAGGCCGGCACCAGGGTGAGGGGAGGCACGGGTCCTGCTACAGTTCCAAAGCCGAACTCCCACTCGTTACAGGCATATGCATCTCAACAAAGGTCAGTAATCCCGGCCTTGTGTCAGTGGTTCATAACTTCTTTTTTGCCTCATAGACTCTTTGAAGAACTGGAGGCCAGCTATGGACTCTCTCTCCAAAAAAAGTGTACATTCACACCACATATTCCATGCCATGCTGGGGGGTTCTTAGACACCCTGAAAAACCACTGCTCAAGAGGTTTCAATGACGTCCCTGCAATAGTCTTTCTAGAGGAAATGAAACCTTTCTTACATTTGGGAATTTCTCTTTTCCCCTAAGGAGCAAAGCAAATAGCAAACTAAAAAAAAAAATTTTAAAAAAAAGGAATAAAACAAACCAAACACAAGATAGCAAAAGCAGTCAATAAAATACCACTATTTTCCCCTCCAAAGGCACTCATTGACCAGCCAATAATTTTTCTCAATGTCTTTCTTTTAGACATCTTTAAGTTAGTGATGCATTGAAGTTTAAGCACCTATTAGAAAAGAAATATTACATTCATTTTATAGAGGAGGAATCTCAGACCTTCCCCTACCCCAACTCTGTTTTCCTTCCTCTTCCTCTATTTTACAAAAACCAGGTCACATAGCAAGGTGCTGGCAGAGCCTGGGTGAGCCTCCAAGCTCCTTGACACTCTGATTCAGTTTTCTTCCTGTTGCAGCCCATAATAACTACCCAACGGATAGGTAAGACATCTAGCACAAACTAACAAATAGGTAAGAGAGAAACTTGAAAAATTCTTCGTTTCTTGATTATATTTTACAACTGAATTTTTGTCTCACTCCAATTCTTTACCTGCTCATGCCAAGCCAACTTAAAAAATCGTGAGCAAAAAACCTCTCTGCCGTTCCTCTCCCTCCCCTTTTCACTTCTACCAGAAGGGGTTTTCAGCTAATTCCCATCCCTATGCCATGCTTATGTGGTCCACTTACTCAATCCCTACACACCCTTTGATATGTAGTTTAAATTCAATCTCCTGCACAAAGCCATTCCTAACTTTTCTGCTCCACGTTCATCACTTCTCTGAAGTTCTGCAGTGACTCTGCGTTGTGTCCTCTAATTCTATATTTGCCTTGTGTTTTTACCCCCTCCTGGGAACGGTAGTTAGAAAATTCTTGAACAATGTTCACTGGTTTAGAGGAACAGAGAGTAGGCGCTCAGAACTTACGTGATTCAAATACCAAGGCCATTCTTACATGGAAACGTTTATAATGTGAATTGCTGTTTTTCCATATTGCTATTCCTACAAAACCTTCCTAACTCACCCTCTTCCTGTCTCTAAGCAATCTAAAACACGGATTATATCACCTTAGTTGAATCCTTCCGAAGATTCATGGCTTAAAAGAATCAGTCCTTCCCCTGACAAAGGCATTCAGTACTCTGGGAACATAGTCCAATTTCCCCTCAGACCTCATCAGTACTTTCCCACACTGCAGCCTTAACTCTAGTCCAAGACGGCTGTGTGAATTACTTGCTTTCCTGTAACTTCTAACCACTTCACGGAAGCAGCGCTCTCCTCATATTTCCTCTGTTGCTTTAATTTTTGGTTACTAGCCCTTCATTTCGATTCAAGGTTTAGGTCAAGGATGTCTAGAAACCCTTGTCATCTCCTGCCTCCCGTACAACTTTGCTGTTACCAGAATATTTTTATACTCCTTGTAATAAACTAGTTTTCTCAATGACTGTGCAGTGCCAGTTGAAGAAATTTTATCTCCAAAGTTCAGATAAGGAAACCCAGGTTTAGGAAGATTAATACATTTGTCCAAGAACACATGATCAGTGACGTGTAAAGCTAACAAGTGTTCTCAACCAGGGGGGATTTTGAGCTTCCCCTCCTTCCCGGGGAAACCTGGCAATGTTTAGAGACACTTTCAGCTGTCACAACTGGGGCAGCATCACGGGCCGGGGGGAGCTGTTACTGGCATCAAGTGAGTAGAGGCCAGGGATGCTGTTAAGCATCCCACAATGCACAGGGCACCCACACAGCACAGAATTACCTGGTCCCAAGGGTCAATCGTATGGAGGCCGGGAAACTGTGAGCTAGACCCCCAGCAGAGTTGTTTTTTCCTACTTGCTATTCTATATTTCTGTTCTCCGTAAATCAGAGTGGTTTGGGTTTGAGGCACAGCTAGGACTTTGCTAGTCAAGGGACCGAACCGACTACTAGTCAATATGACACTTTTGTGTGAATTAGAAAAAGGAGCCCTTCCTCAAGATATTTTACTGCCACCTGCTGGCATATTGTCCTAATATCTCTGCAAATCTGCATTGACTGTGGGGGACCTGGCACCTCGCCCAGGGTCACGAATGCACGACTTGCACTAGCGTTAAGTGGAGGCTCCCTGGGGAACGCTGGGTAAGTTACATAACCCCTCCAGCCCTCGGTTTCCACCGCGGAAACACAGGGATGACGACCTCTCTCTTGCTCCATGGAGGATTAGCTATAATATATGTATAAAGGCCCAAGCACACGGCCGGCACATGGTAGGAGAGACGTGAATGGCACCTAGCTGGTACCTATCCAAGAATATTTTCTCCTCTTTGCCACAGGCAATGCAGTCCTGTTCAGCATGTGGACCGAAAGCATGTCTGCAAATGATTTCAAAAAGACACGAGTGAGTTCAACTGGACATTTTGCTTTCCTCAATGCCTTCTCAATCACCTAAGACCCGACTTTCTTCTCACATAGTACTTAAGAAACGTCAGAGAGGCAACCGACATACCTAGGAACCCAGACAGGGCTCTGTCTTGACCCAATGATTAGGCAGATGATTCTACAGCTTCTCTTATATCTATAGTCAATCAAGGCTGACACCCAGACGGGTAATATAACTACTTAACAATTATGAGAATTACAGTATATGCTTTGAAGAGCTGTGTCTGCTGAAAGAAGGTGGCAGTGCTATGTTATGAAACCTGAAGCCAGCAGAGGTTTCACTAATAACTGCTATAGAGAGAAATGGATAACTCAGGAAGGTTCCATTCTCACACTGATAGGGAGGGTGAGGATAAGAAAGGGAGAACTGCCTTTCTGAAAAAAAATACATATAACCATGGCCTTTGGGAAAGAAATCTGACAAACACAGAAATGAATCCACAACACAGCTGTGTTCTGCTTAACAGGATTTAAAATAAAAGCTTCTGGGATAAGTAAGCTTGGAATGCCCTTGCCGCCTTCTTGTTGATTTACAATGCATGTCCACATATTAAAGGGTCTGAGATCTCCTGGGGAATCCAAGGTCAGGGAGAAGTATGACTGCATGGTTTCAAGAAGGGAAACAGGTCTCTCGTTAAGGCAAAGATTAAATAGGCTGCTTGCTAACAGGTCACTTAAAATTGTCCAAGGGAGAAACTGGAAAACACCTTGAAGCACAGGAGTATGACCAAAGAGAACCAGAGCCCAAGACCTCAGGTGGGGGGCCAGGTCCAACAAGAACGTCCCAAAAGGGTCCAGAGGACTGTGCAGAACCTGTCTTTAGCAGTTCGTACCATGTGGCATTGAGATACATGGCAACAGTCAATAGATCTGACTTTTCAGTTCTCTCTCCACCTGGTTTTGAAGCAGGATCCACCCTCCATCGCACTGAGCCAGTCCCTATTTTGGGGGGAGGGGTGAAGGAGAGAAAGCACCTCTAAGATGGAAGATCCTAGACTTCTAGCCATAAGGCACATGGGCGCTCCAGAATGAAATGGAAGAATGAAGAGGTGACACCATGTTTGGGCTTCAAGGTAAAGCAGCAGATCAAGTGAGTTACAAGGACACCATCTCCCCCCGCCTCCATTACTCCATTTTCCTCATGCTTGTAAGCACCTCTGTAGCTCACATTCGTCTCCTTCACACAAATGGAAATTCAGGGTCTTGAGTAAAGCATCATCATGGAAAATGACAGCCTCAGTTGGAAGCATCCTTGCAACACACAAGGAAGTTAATGGCCAATGCGCTCTTAGGAACGGTCCCTCCAGGGGCGGAGGGGAAGCCTGTATTAGTTCTCTTCCTACATAGACACATAGGCCAGGAAAGGGAAGCTTCATTTTCTCCAGGTGAAACATCTGACCAAATTGGTAGCGCTCCTTTTTTTTTTTTTTTAAAGTTGAAGTATAGTTGATTTACAATATTGCGTTAGTTTCAGGTGTATAGCATAGTGATTCAGTATTTTTACAGATTATATCCCAGTATAGGTTATTACAAGACAGTGGGTATAATTCCCTGTGCTACACGCTATATCCTTGTTGCTTATCTACTTTATGTATAGTAGTTTGTATCTGTTAATCCCACTGCCCGAATTCATCCCTCCCCGCATCTGTCTCCCGTTTGGTAACCGCACGTTTGTTTTCTATGTCTGTGAGCCTGTTTCTGTTTTGCATAGACATCCATTTGTATTAGTTTTTAGCTCTCCCTTTTAAAACAGGAAAAAGGAAGAACCAGAGCATCTGCTGCGGTGGCGGTGGGGTGCGCACCTCTTGCCCGTCTTTGCTGACGTTGTCCTCGGCGTGCCTGGCCACGATGGAGAGGAACTGCAGCAGCCGGTGGAGCGTGTCGCAGTTGCAGGGAGGTAGAAGGTAGATGAGGAGCTGCAAGGTGCCCAGCTGTTCCTCAGGCTCCAACACTAAGCAAGGCAAAGAGAGGCGCTCCGAGTGAGTCAAAGGGGGACGTCATGCCCTTCACGCTCAACTGCCTTCAGAAAGGGATTAGCACGGCAAGTCACATTTCATTCCTTCACCCACTCTCCCATTGCTTTAGCAATTGAACAGTAAGGTTCTATGAGGGATACAAAGATGAATTCGACCTGGGGAAATGTACCATCCAGAGAAATCCTTATAATCCAGGTTAGAAAGGTAACTCCACGTCCCTTACTTTCCTCTCCCTCTTTCCCCTGGTATAAACCATCACATACTTTATGGATGACAGTCTTTCATGGTAGTTAACTATTTGCTGACAGTGACTGAGAATCTGTGAATGTTCTTAAATTTGAGTTTAGAAGACATTTGAGGCCCTTGTCTGTTGAGCAATGTATGAGGTAGACTTTTTGTTGGCGATAACCAAGACACGGCCCAATGTCAGTGTCTTCTCTCTCTTTTGTGAGCCTATCTTAACTGCAGCATGGATGAAGAAATTCATGGAGGCTGAAACCGTTCTGGTGGTTCCTCCTCCCTCTCCCCGTCCTTTTCCCCTGTGTGGGATCTGTGTCTCTAGCCCTGAAGCAGCCACATTGAAAGTAGTGACACTGGGCGATGCCATCCCGCTTTCCCTGGAATGTTTCCTGCCCCCTCAGCTTTCTCACTCTAGGTTCCAGGAATGCAAACTCATTTTTAGGCCCAGACTCAATGTGAACTCTCTCTGTTCCTCCAAAGCATCAATTTATAGCAATTTCTACCATCCTAGAGTCGTTTGAAGGCATCCCAAATTTTTCTTGGCTACTTCCATTTGTTTTATTGCAACTTTCTACTTGCTAATTCTCCCCAGGGTAAATCTCAGAAAATTCCCCAAATAGCCCGCTCATTAGACACTGATAAATAAGGGCAAAAAAAAAGCTATTAGAAAACACATGCATAAGGTTTTGATGAATGAGTGGGACATCCCAGTAACCCAGGAACACATTCCTGCAAATGGCTGCGTTACGCACAGAGAGTATTGATGAAAGCTGTGTACAGCTCCCTGGTGAGAAGGGGGTCCGGCATGTCCCTCAGGAACTCCTTCAACAAGGCAGCCACGTCATGAACGCTGTGCTCTTCCTCCAGGGACACGTCAACCCCACGGTCAAATTCCTCACGTAACTGGAAAGACAACGGTTCAAGTGGCGGTCTCAGAACACCATACGTCAACGTTCAGCGCCCAGCAAAAGAAGTGCTATGACATGCAGCAGCTGGTGTTAAGTTTACCCAGACCCCAAGAAGGAGGAGCAAACAACATGTCACCTTGATCTACAAAGTCTATGCAAACCCAGCCATGAATATATATATATATATATGAAATGAATTATTAAATCAAAGTATCTGTGCGTTTACTGTTAACGATGCAAGCAGAAGGGCTTGATAACGACATCCAGAAGGTTGGGAGGAAGAGCTAAGGGGTTAGGTCAATTCTAACTGTGGGAGGGAGGAATTAATCTATTATACGGTGGTTTTGCACGGCAGCAAATTTACCATGTTGGAATTTTGACATTTTCTAGAAATACTCGACAAGAAAGCAAAGAGATATTTCTGTAAACAATGAAATTAAAAACCCCGATAGGGGCTTCCCTGGTGGCGCAGTGGTTGAGAGTCCGCCTGCCGATGCAGGGGACGCGGGTTCGTGCCCCGGTCCGGGAAGATCCCACATGCCGCGGAGCGGCTGGGCCCGTGAGCCATGGCCGCTGAGCCTGCGCGTCCGGAGCCTGTGCTCCGCAACGGGAGAGGCCACAACGGTGAGAGGCCCACGTACCGCAAAAAAAACCCGAAAAACAAAAACAAAAGCAAAACAAAAAAAACCCTGATAAACCATTTGTGACTAAGCCTTGAAAGATGACAATAACGAAATAAAATCTGCCTTAGATTTGTCAAAGTAGCCTTATTAACATTTTCTAAGAAGATTTCCTGCTTTCATCATCATACTCAGTCCTTTAGCGTTTATAACAGTAGGAAAACACAATAGCAAGAAGAGAGTCATAACTCTACACCCTGTTTTCATCTCGGACAGCTCAACTTCTCTTAGGTATTGTTTGTTCTCTGCTGTTAAAATAATTTTGTGAGTTCATGAATGTACTCTAGGCAATAAACTTCTGTAAGTGTTCATTTGCTGTGTCATTCATTCACCCATTCATTCAGCAAAGATGTACTGCACACTTACTGTGTATGGCCTTGTTACAGGTCCTCAAAATACGGTGACGAGTAAAGAGGCAAAGCCCTCCCCCTCCTCCAGCTCTCAGGCTGACAGACAGGTGATAAATTGGTAATCCCACCAATGATTAATTAGCTCTTTATACTGTGACAGTTGTTCTCAAGAAAAAGTGTAGGATGCTAAGAAGTGATATACCAAGATCAAATGGTGAGTTAGAGCATTATTTCACACTTGAAATCTAACCACTAATTCTATATGTATTTTTGAGAATCCTTACGTAAATCTCCATGCAAAGGTTTTCCCTTTAGTGGATCCAGATATAACTGAGGAATAATTTCCGTCACTAGCCACCTCGCCACCCGACAAGAATGCCTGTTGCTGTCCCGAATCGCACATCAATTCCAGGCAACTCATCCTTAGTGTGTATCGGGCAGTCAGAATGAAGAAGGCTTCCATCGGCACCACTCCTAATCGTGGTCATCTAAACACACCATGTTTTTCTTCTGAGCGCACACGCACACGCACACGCACACACACACATGCAGAAAGAACGGATCGTGGGAAGAGCTTGGTCTAAACTGCGTGCTCCTGAATTAAATTTCTTAATCTCTCTAAGCCTCAGAAGAAGTGGGTGAAAGGGGCTTGTCTCCCAGCCGGTGGGCGGATTCAACGAGACAAGGTTGATAAAAATATTCTGCAATTCTGCACAGGTGAGAGGCCTAAGAAATGTTATTACTATGCTAACTTTCTTCCTGCTAATCTTACTGTGAAATGTTAAATGTTCAATAGTATCTTATGTGACTATTACAAATAAAACCAACCAACCAACCAAACAGAAAACATACTTCTTTTGAAAACCCCTTTTGTCTTGACAAAAAAAGAAAGACATTATGAGGAGACACTTATTTCAGTTAGTTTCAATAATATGAACAAATAGCGTTTCTTCAGCTTCATCCAACTAAAAATTATTTTCATTTGGCTTCATTTTTGAATTGCTGGGTTCCTTACTTCTTTCTGTTGGCACCAACAGAGGGAAAATAACATTTTAATTTTCTTTTAGCCAACAAATGAATTCTTTTCTCAAAGGATGGTTTGCCTTTTCTGAAGCCGTCATGAACACAGATACCTGCCTGGTCATAGGAGCCTATTCCTGAAGCTCTCATATCAAACTTCTTTTGCAAGAATGCTGCAGAGTGCAGAAGGAAACTGAGGGGTACAGTCCCCACATGGAAAATGAACTGGGGAATCAATGGGACCTTGGAAAAGTAATATGAATTATTTATTTTCGAGAAAGTAAAGCTATAAACATAGTATTTTAAAAGAAGAGATATTAATGGCATTACTCATGTCTCATTTTAGTAAAAACGGGTGCTGTACAATTGTTTGCTATTTACGATCACTTACTGATCAGGTACTCGCCGAATCTCCTACATTTACAGTGTCAGTAAGATGTTTATAAATTAGTTTCATTTGGCTGTACATGCGGTGGGCACGGCCAGATGTTTTGCTTTCAGTTGTACGATCCTAACTCTTTCACGACCTTTCTGAGATTCTGAGTTGTTGCCTTTCACTTCCTGGGACTCAATTATACTATAATAGGTGGGAGGGTACAGAAAAGATATTCAGAAATGAATTTGCATGAGCTTGAACTTTGCACGATGTAATTCAACTAAAAGTCAGGTGAAACGTACAATATAATCTTCACTTTTCACTTACTTGTCTCACTCTCTTTTTTGAGCTTCCAACTCGGAATATCCCCACTGTCTGGAGGCCTGCAAGTAAGCAAACAAAATCGTCAGTCCTGTTTTGTGGCTTGAAACTGGAGGAAATCAAAATAGATATAAAAGGGAATGCCAGCACCACGCTGCAACATGCAGGGCAGTATAGTAACTTGACAGTGTGCACGAATGCTTCTTTATCCCGCACTAGATTCACCAGGTACCTAGAGGTTAGCCCTGAAAGTACCAGGATCATTTTACGTTAAATGTTTCTGATGAAAAAATTTTCTTGCGTTATTATGTATTTCCACACTTTCTCCATATGAAAAAAATAATGTAACATTTTCTTCATCATTCAGAATAAACATGAATTTTCTATGAATTTCCAGCCCTTTATCAATTTTAAAATAGACATTTCTTGCTTTACTGATCATAATTAAAACATGTACTTATTAAAGAAAATCTATAAGGTGCAGAAAAATGTAAAAAATGATATACTTTAAAAAATACCTGATGCAGAAGTAATGACTTAATATTTGAGTTTATTTCTGTTCAGTCTTTTCTCCGTGAAAAAAAAATATCGGGGGTAGAATGCTGCTGCTTTTACTCAATATTATGCCACAATAATTTTTTATGCCAGTAAAAATTCTGTCCATGTCATTTAAAATGGATGCAAAATACTCTACTGCATGAATGTGCCACGATTCACTTCATATTCTCCTCTGAATGACAATATAGCTCCCCGCAACATATATGCACTTGTTTTGATACCGTAACCAGCCCTATTAGGAACAACTCTGTACATAGGTCTCAGTTTACATTTCTGATTGTCTTAAGATCATGTCCTAGAAGTGGGATTATGGGGCCAGTGCATGAAAAAGAGTTATCCAGCCCCAAATGTCAGTAGTGCCAAGGCTGAGAAACTCTTTGCTCTAAAAAATTAGGTCTCTTAAAAGAAACATAATCTACCACAAGTTAAGACATTTCAACAATAGTTCCTTAATATCATTAAATATCCAGTCAACGTTCACATAAGGTTCACAAACTGTGATAGGCTGGCGAGCCTTGTAGTCTCTTAATGTGTTTGTTTCCCCTCTCCGTTTATATGATTTCCTCGTAATTGGTTTGAGGAAGAAATAGCATTGATTTCCCACTGTAGATTTTCCCACTGCCTGGATGTAGACACTCTGTGGTGTCATTTATGTGCTCCTTTCTCCCCTTTATTTCCTCTAAAGAGATAGTTAGAGCCAGAGTTTTCTCTGATTCAGGTTTGGACTTGGGCGCAAGAAGACTTCACAAGAGGTATTATGCACTTCCTTAAGGTGGCACAGAGGGTCTGCATGACTCTCCTTTCCTATGCAAGCCATGAGTCACTGCCACTGATGATCATTGTCTACGTTCATTGTTTCATTGGTGGCTCATCTTCTCTTCATTTGGGATAATGAGTTACAAGGCTGATGGCAGATTGTAGCTGCCAGGGGTGGCTTGTAGCCACATGAAGAGAGCTGCTGTGAGAGTCCACAGACCATGAAACATAGTCAACACTCCAGCAATCAAGGCACTATTTGCATCCTGAATCTACCTGTTCCTGAATCTAGATATAATATTCATACTTCCAGCATGTAAGTGGGAATTTGGGGGGCTGCTTTGCTTAATCTGCTTTTATCTGGGTTCTTCTCTCTTGCCACGGAAAGAGTTCTGACTAGTCCAATATATAATGATATTGGAAAGAACTGAAATCTTTACAACATTATTTCTTCCCATCCAGAAACAAAGTAGATATCTTAATTTATTTCTTAGTTTCTTAACATTTCTTGGTAAAGCTTTGCAGTTTTTGTCACAGAAGTTTCTTACTTCTTATTACAGATATTCTACGTAACTATACGTTTGATATTAATATAAAGGAATTATTTTATTGTTATAGTACATAACCTATTATTGCTCTTATATAAGACATGGATATCTTTTTGTGTGTTTATTTTATGGTCTTGCCACATTGTGTATTGTGTATAAGACTTTTAAAATTGGTTTTCTAGAATTTTTCAGTTAGAAACGATAATATCTATAAATATCCCATTTATCACTTTTATTTCTTATGAGCGTTATCCTGAATTTCCAGAATAATTTGAGAGAATCATGCTGAGAGGCTAGTTATTGCTGACTTGCAGAAGTACATCTTGGTGCTTTGCACTTGGGTGGAATTTTGCTTTGCATCTATTCTCAAAAGACTTGTGCTCCTTCCTTGTTGCTGCCATCAGTTCATCTGCCTTATAACTGAGTCCAGCCCCCAGCCTAATCTATTGCTTCTACCTCTCTGGGAGCTTGAAAACAGGATAATCAAGGTATTAGAATCAAATACAGAATTATATTTCTTCACCTACAAAATGAGCAAAATAAGTATCCACCTCAAAAGTTGTTCAGTGATTCAATTAATGAATGTATATAAAATACTTAGAATTGTATCTGGCATCTACTATTATACAGAGAGATATAGGCCCTAACTGAACTAAATAAGGCTTTTTGTGCAAAACAGAAAACTGTAATATAATAGGAGGTCTTAGCAATCTTAATTTTGGCTGCATTTATTTTCTTGTTGGTCCGATGGTTTCCAAGTGGCTGAAATTTCTACGTAAGTGAGATATCACATAAGGGCACTTTCTTCCCAGGTGGGACTATTCCTTTGCCTGAAGTCCTCCATTCTGTTCAAAAATGCCCATTTCTGTGTCACTATTTCCTAAATTATAGTCTTTTTCCACTCAGTAAAAGTGACTGTGATTCCAAAAATAACTAGCTAGTGACTGATTGCTATAATTTCTATGTATCAATTGATTATAACCTGTTTTAAGTTTTTTAAATTAATTAATTAATTAATTTTAGGTTGAGCAGATGACAGCCTTCAGACAGCCAATGCCATTCTCTGACATAAGCCTTAGAGTCATTTTCCTCAAAGAGAAGATACAATCTAGGCATCCAGTAACCTTGACTTGAGACAGTCACCGTTAAAAACAGGTGTCCATCAAAAAAGGCATAGATCTGGCAAAGAAATGTGACTTTGCTGTACCCTGTGCCAGAAATGGATATGATCGCCTTTCTCTCCTTTTTGTCAGAAGCTGAAATGGAAACTAGAACCAGGGCACCTGAATCTCAGGCTTAGGGAATTCAAGTAATGAGGGCAGGCATAATAAGGAGGCGGCCCCACCCTAAAATCAGCCTACATCCTTTAAGTAGAAGAGAGTTGGACTCTTTGTTATATTGTCTGGGTTTTTTTTTTTTTTTTGTCGTTTTTTTTGTTTGAAATGTGTGCTTCGGGGAAATTAAGGATGCTTAAAGGAATTTTGGCCTAATAGTGGAGAAGGCATTTGGGTGAAGTAAAAGTGAGGAAGGGTGGCGTACACGAATATATAGATGGAGTCAAGATAACTGTCCAGGACCAATTGTTTTTGTTTGTTTCTCTCTCTCTCTCTGTTTTGTTTTTGTGTGTGTGTGTCCAAGACCAATTTGGGAGAGAATGAAAAGGTCTTTGACAAATGTCTATGAAGCTAAAGTGAATCAAACTCTCTGCTACCCATTTCAAACACTGGCAAATGAAGTCTTACAAAAGAATTGTTTTTGAAATTTGCTCTTTTATCACTGGTTTAAAGTGACCAAGATTAGTATCTGTATGAATTTGAAACTATCTCTTATTTTTCCAGAGCCATTTGGTCTAAACATCATGGAAACTCAGAACAGAATCAGGGCCTTGAAAGATCATGTAGGTTATCTTCTTTCCTTTAGGCCCTAAACTGCATTGTAACTATTTCCCCCGCACCCCCCCAAAAAAGTGAACTTCCCTGTTTTTTAGTAATCTTAAAGGAAATGCTATTTTACAAATTATAATTCATGAAAATTTATTTTCAAAAAGAAAATACAAAGACATGCCAAGCCTTCTTTCACAAAAGCAGTTACTCAACCTGGCACTGCATTTTTGCATGGTTAGAGTAGAATTTTCTCGTTTAGAATTCTTTATAGCGCTACCGTTCACTCTCTACATTCTCTATAGGGAAAAATTATAATTATAAAAGTATGAGTCGCTTTTTCTACCTCGTAGTAAAGTTTAGGCTGAATTTAAATATTCATGTAAATTCTTTAGGTGCTAAAAGCAACTAAAGAACTCTAGTTGCTAAGCTATTTTGAAAAATAATTCTGTTCAAGTAATACTGATTGAAACATTTACATTGTGTTATCATGATACTAAGTATTGGGAATTCAAAATGTCTAAGATATTTTTATTGATGTCCTGTTTACTTTCCAAGGAGAAGAGACAGATAAGAATGTACACTCATACACATACATATACATATTGAAATTTTGTATAAACAAAGTTTCGATACATATTACTTATATTAAGTCACCCATATGATATCTAGTGATTTCCATATATAATGAATTGATTAAGAGACCTGGACATATCCTAGTCATTTTTATAAAGTCCCACTTTTATTAGAAAGAAATAGATGAGAATGTCAAGAGTAGTTATATCTATATGATAGCCTCAGAATTTGCTTTTCTGTTTCTTTTTTTTCTCTATTATGATGTGTATATTACTTTTATAGTAAAAAAGCAATTACAGTCATGTATGTCAATTATTTCTCAATAAAACTGGAAAAAAGAAGCAATTATAAACTCTTCTCACGTCCACAAAACGCATGCTAACATTATAGCAAACAAATTCAGATCGTAGACATGGCTGTTTGATGAGCCAAAAGTCTAAAGTTCCGCAAAAATTTTAAAGAGCTGTAAAGTCAGCGTATTAAGTGGAACTGAGTTTCCAAAACGGTCACGATGAAGAAATCTTAAGTGGACAGCTTTCCACAAAAATGCAAAGAGCAATACAGAAAGAAACCTATTGTCCAAAACTATGTATTTTCTATTCACTTAAGGAATGGTTCTCTAATCTGTTTTTTTTCTGTAAGAAGCTGGACTATTATTTTTTAAAGGAAGCCTTGTGGAACCTCAATGTATAAAAAAGATGAAAGTGGCCCTGCTTTCTTTGCAGGGGGTCCTGAGGATAGCCCCAGCCCAACAGACCTTGCCCTCCCCTCAATTCCTTGATCTCCAGGGTCACTTCTGAGGACTCTTTAGGGCTGCGGAGCCTGAATACCATCAGGTGGATTCGCGCCGCCCCAAATCTGGTTCAGCCCTACTGGGGATAAGCAAACGTTCATGTTTGTAAATTTTCTTTGCAAAGGAAATTTTGGCCTAGAGCCTGATCAAATGAACATAGAATTGGAATCGGGTGCTTGAATGAATGATGCCCGAATACATGAAAGTCTTCAGTACTTGACTGCTGACAAACAATTTTGCTTACCATGTTTTTCTAGATGTTGACAGCAGCTGTCCACCAGCCTGGGGACCTGTCTGTAAATGGGATTCAGACTGAGTTTCTTATCTCTGGCTTTTTCTTTTTTGCTTTGAGCTTCGGCAGGCAAGGAGAGCTGTAACGCTTCTAGCAGTCGAGACTGATTGTCGTCAAGATCGGTGATAGAATCCACTGACATTGCACCCTGCAAATTATACACAGACATGAACACAGAGTGCACATGGAGAAAATAAAAACTGCTTCCCCCAATGCCATCCAATAAATCCTTTTGCCCATGACCACTAATCACACTCGAAATAATACTGTTTAATTGTGCGGTTTGTATTTTCAAAGGAAAAAAGGTTAGGAAACCTCCACAGCATAGGGTAAGGTAATGACAGTTACAATTTCAACAATAGACAACTTCTGCCAAATGGAAGACAAGAGATGGCAAACATACAATTAAAATATTTTGACCCAACCACTTCATTCCTTGAAACAAGAAAAAAAATCACATACTTGACGAATGAGGTAAAGTCAGAGAACTCTTGTGAAAAAAAAAGAATAATTCAACTCTCGAAAGTATATTTTAAAATAGGAGGATTCCATAAACAGTCTTAGTTTAGTTTTCCCCAAGACGTGACACAATGAACTTTATTAGGGGAATAGTCCCAGGAGACAGCTGTAGGGAAGTAGGGAAATGAGAAAGGGAAGTGAATGCAGCTACTGAAGGGGGCATCACCAGGCCTGTGACAAGCCTGTGACAAGCCTGTGGGCCGCTGGAGCCCAACTGCCCTGGGGACCTGGGAGACCGTGTAGACCATGCACCCCAGAGCTATTCCTGCTAAGGAGTAAGGGAGTTGGGGGTATTTATACCACGAGTCTCAAGAGTCATTGATTAAAGACAACTTCTGGTAGGGGTGGGGAGGTGACATTAACGCCTTGCTACTCGCAGCCCGTCGTCTCTATGGGTGGGCGCCTCTGGCCATCGGAGAAAGCCCCCAGCCAAGAGATGAGGTAATGACAGGTGGAAGGAGGGCTGGCACTCTAGGAATGGTAAAAGGCTGAGGGTAAGGCTGCAGGGCACCACTCATGCCTGTATGGCCACCCACCCTTTGCTGAAGCATAGAGGAAGAAGTTGGCTGCTAGCAAGGCCTGGCCAGAGGGGAGGGCATTTGGGACACCCATTGCCTGGGCTCTAGATTCTCAGAAAGCTCATGTGTGGCATTTTGGTGTCATTGCCACATAGGCTTATATAAACAGTCTGAGAGCCTGTGCCAGGATTGGAAGAACAATTCTCTTGTCTGTAAGGTAGAGAAAGTGATGGGGGTCTGAATATGCCAACTTAGCTTTACACACGGCGAATCCCTGAAAACAGTGGTGGGTGGCTCAGGTGCCCCTGAGTCTTGGGGAGGTTCTAAATGTTGGAGGCTGATTGAGAACTGCAGATTTTAACTGGGAAGTGCCTCAGGGTTTGGGTTTTTTGGTGCTTTTTTTTGCGGTACGCGGGCCTCTCACTGTTGCGGCCTCTCCCGTTGCAGAGCACAGGCTCCGGACGCGCAGGCTCAGCGGCCATGGCTCATGGGCCCAGCTGCTCCACGGCATGTGGGATCCTCCCGGACCGGGGCATGAACCCGTGTCCCCTGCATCGGCAGGCGGACTCTCAACCACTGCGCCACCAGGGAAGCCCGTGCCTCAGGTTTTAACTAGGGCAGTAGTCAATGGCTGGAGGTGGCAAAGATTTGGGGCTTCAGGTGAAAGGCAAAGGAGAGATCTCCCAGTGACCTAGGAAGTTTCAGAGATGCTTATCACCTGACTAAGCTAATCACCAACCAATTTGCCTGGAAACTCAGCTTTCCTGGATTGAAATTTGAAATGCCAAATAATAGCACACTGCCTGGAACATAGTACTCACTTAATAAATGGTACCATATTATTACAGTATTGATTTGAAAGAGGACATGTGTGTGTGTGTGCGTGTTTCTACAGTTACGTTTGAGAAAAAAGCCATGTTCCGTTGGTAGAAAAAAATCTCATTGCTTATGAAGACCAGCAGCAAGTTCACTCGGCCAGGCATAGTTCTTGGATGAGATGAAGAGATTAACAAAGACACCTGGCCCTGCCCTCGAGCCTCAAAGTCTCATGGGAAATTCTGGTACCACAACAGAAGGTTACACTAGAGTAGGATCAGTGGTGATGTTGTAGAATGTTCTGGATATCACGGGTAAGCAAGGAGAGGCACCCAATATCTTTGAAAGAGGTCAGGGAAAGGCTGTGAGGGGTGTGTCAGGTGCCTTGGGGCCGGTGCAAATTCTCCCTGAATGGGGTTGTTGACAGATACCTGGACACAAACTGCATTTCCAGTTTTCACATGAGCCAAGACTCAGAGAATAACCTTAGAACTCTTCCGTTGTCCTGACATCGGGGTCAGAGCAAACACTGGTTAACTCACCCTCCTCCTGGCCCGAGGAGCCGGCTCCGGGGTACTGGGGGACGTTGACTCATTTGGTGTTTCCGAGGTGGAGCTGAGAGATGAGTTACTGCTTGAGAGTTCTTTGTTTTGTCTTTTATTTCCAAATGGGAGGAGGGAAGCCACAAAATCGGAGGCATCCTTCTGCTCGCCCCTCTGCGAGTCCTGCTTGAGTTTATAGGCCCGGTCGTTTGCGATGACTTGGGATAAGGGCATTCCAAACGCCTGTGGGATGAACTCTGGAATCAAAAACCAAACATTCACTTTCAGAGAAAGACTGCACCAGGGGAGACTCTCAGTCATGTTGCAGATCAAAGGGCAGACAAATTCCAACGACTGTTTTCTGAAGAACTGATTCATCCATCAATATACGGAGATGACTGTTGAGTTTGTCAGAGTGGCTGACGTTTCTATCTCAATAAAGAAAGCTAGGATGTATAAAGAGCATGGGTTTTAAAAATCTAAGCCTCGAGTTTTTCTCGACGTATCTCAAGTATGTTGAAAGGAAATAACTTTATAGAGAAGGGTGACATTTTTTGATAGGATGAACATAATACTTCATCCTCGTGAGTAAACGGTTTTACAAAATGTGTCTTTGATTGATGTCTCAAGAGCCCCCAAAGCTTACAAGGCCTGAGAAGACTCTGTGCGTATACAGTCATTCAACTGTCACTTACTAATACCTACTGTGTGCCGTGTCAAGGTATGCAGTGAGGAGTACAAAGCTTACAGAAGGTCCAGTCCTCGCTCTTGAAGGGTTCAGAGTGTGGGGTGAGGTGGGGACTGGAGAATCAGATACGTAAATAATTGCAGTTGTGTCTATCATCTGTGTAAGAGAGAGATGCCAAAAATTACTGAAATTCAGGTAAGTGGCTACACTCTGAGGTTCCCAGTCAAAGAGCTTCCAACATGTGAAATGACAACTCAAGAGACAGAGGAGCAGCTTGGGAATAAGTGTGTTCTTTTTTTCTTTGTGTTCTTTGTTCCCACATGCTGCCTCCAATTGCTGGGTTAGGGCTGTCATGCTCATGATCTATACTCAAGCCATTCTCCGGGCCACATGAAGAAGTGGATTCTCACCACTAGATATCCGATGAAGAGCCCAGAATATAGTTTATTAAATCCTCTAGTAAGGACAGTTTGGGGGAAGGAGCACAATGCAGAAACCTACGGCTTTATTTGGAGATGTGTACACAATTGCATTCTGCGTCTCTAGAGTAAATCCACTTGTATACACGCACATTGTAAGCACGCTGATCCTTAGGGCCACGCGTTTTATTCATAATATTTAAATTCATGCTAAAAGCATCAATAATTATATTAAATGCATTATTTCTTTGAGACTAAAAATTACATCTCCTAGCAGCAGAAAACTGGAGTCTAGCCTCTCCCTTGTTTTTATAACCCTTATGAATAAACCAGAATGAGCAAGGGAAAACAATTCTGAGGTTGAAAATGCTAACATTAAATCAGGTGGAAAGAGGCCCTAAAAGGTTTTCCTCTTTGATCCACGGCAACATTTTGAACATCCCGGGGCTAATGGTCAAGTCTGCATTAAAAGCAGAAATGGCACTTGAGGGCTTCCCTGGTGGCGCAGTGGTTGAGAGCCCGCCTGCCGATGCAGGGGACGCGGGTTCGTGCCCCGGTCCGGGAAGATCCCACCTGCCGCGGAGCGACTGGGCCCGTGAGCCATGGCCGCTGAGCCTGCGCGTCCGGAGCCTGTGCTCCGCGACGGGAGAGGCCACAGCAGTGAGAGGCCCGCGTACCGCAAAAGAAAAAAAGAAAAAGAAATGGCACTTGAAAAGCCTGAACCTCTTGTTCTATCAAAACATGCAATTCATTTTGAAGTGAAAAATCAAAACTTCAGCATTTCGGGATTTTTCAGAGGATGCTTATCATCCTCTATAAGTGTGTTAACTAGTCGGCATACGTGAATGCAAAAGACAATTCAGGCATTTGTTTTGAGGGATCAATGTGGACAGTGTAGCAAGATCCAATACTCACCACTGATAAAAGGTCATTTCCACCACCAGCAAAATTAGAAACCAAAGGGGACACCTCAGGGTTTATTGTGTAAATCAGCGCTATCTTGTCTATGGGAATAATCAAATAGTCTTCCTTCAAAAAGCTTGGGGCAAATCTAGGAACATGCGTATGGCAAGGCTGATAGCTACTTGGAATACATAAAAACTGTTGGTGGGTAATGATAGCAGAAAGGACACTGATAAAGGTATCAAGTGACCTGTGTCTGCTCAGGCAGGCATACTCATAGCACGGATTTAATGTGACATGAGGACTATTGATTCCTCTCCTAGACATTTTTTCCACATAAAGGAAACCAACCAGACTCGGCTAGAGATCTCTAATATCCTTGGAAAAAAGAAGCAAGATGGTTTCCTTTGGTATCTGTCATTTTTAATATCTAGAAGTCTGCCACTCTACTTGTAAACTGGAATAACTGAATAGAAATTAAACAGATGGAATAAATGAAGTCATTCTCCCCAAATGACTCTTCTATTTCTTTTCTTATTTCGGCTTTTCTCTAGCAGGCTTTCTTTCCTGGCTGAGTTTATTTATTCTTTCAGTGGTAGTGTTTTGATGCAGTCTCTTTAGTTTCGCGTTGCTTTCTCCAGAGAACTCTCTCACAAGCTTCAGAAAGGAGACAGATCTCTCTATGCTCTAAACTTGTGTCACAGTGTCTAGGCCCTGGAAAATTCTAGGCAGGGTTCCTTGAATGTGATTGCTTCTCAAAATATGGGTACTGTGAAACTGAGGACTCGGCCCAAGGCTGTTGAGCAAAACCCTCCTTTCTGTGTAAATAAAGTGTTGGGCACACATGCTTATCTGTGGGTTCAAAGCTCTTCTGTTGGGGAGGAGAAGGGAACCTACAGACTCTGTGTTGATAGCAGCTAATAAATTTGATAATGGGTTTTTCAAACCATAAAAATATTACCCAAGACTCAGTGTTCTGGGCCCAGGGACTGTGTGTATCGTGTTCTAATCTATAGTATGTGTTTACTGAGGAGACTGCATCCCCTGCTGTCCTCATTGGTAGAGACTGTCTCTGCTCCCTCCCCATGACCCTCAGGGCCAGGAGGTGGTGTGCTGGTCGCTCAGCTGTGCTTCAGCTTCCAGATCCTCTCCCTCCTGCTGTGTGGCAGAAACCTGGGGCCACTGCAAGCTCCCCTGCCCCCATGCTCACTGCTATCTTCTATCATCACCGTCAGAACCCCCGTCTACCATCATCCCGGAAGACGTGGATGTCTACCCAAATGACCCATCTGGTTCTGTCCTCACATCTCCTTGACTTTCTCCTCTCCTCTCACTTTTGCCTGCAAGCTACCTTTTCCACCAACTCCCTCGGCCCCATCCTGGACCTATCCTCAGCAGAAGTGATTTGGCCCCTGGAATCAGACTTCCTTCCTCCACCGTGGTCTCACCCTCCCACCCCAAGCTCATGTCTTACACTGCAGTGTGGCAATCCATTTAAAGACACCATTAAGCCACCCCATCCTTAATTCACTTTGATGGCGTCTCAGTGCTCTTAGCATGCAGACCGGAAGTTGTGCTGCGGCCCACAGTCCTGTGCGAGGTGGCCCCTCCTATTCCTCCCTGGAATCACACCCCCCCTGTTTCTCTCATCTCCAGTAACAGCACTCAATACATTTTCTTTGAGAATTTCTAAAGAGTGATAATTGATACTTGATGTTTCTACTGTTATTTAACATGGCACAAAACAAAGCTGTATCAACTATTCCTACGTAGTGCTACTTCAGAACTCACATATATTAACCCATTTAGACAGTGAGGGACAATAAAACGTGGCATGATGTAACTTCGGCACAAAGAAAGGTGCTAGACCTGAACTATCACCAGAGTTTATGTTGATAAACACTTCATCATCTGAAACTATCCTGTAGACAGGGGACCTAGCTCTCAGACTTAGGCCACAGTAAAACCTATTTCCCTTGTGCTCTGATTAGGAACCGCAATAACTGGCACAAAGTAGCCATTTGAAAACCTTTCCCCAAGAGTGATTCTTTTTGACACAAGAAAGAAATATTCTGAAGTTCTGAAAGTTTAAAAAATACTTTTTGGATGCCAAGTAATTTAACTAAGAGAAATGAAGAACCTTGGAACTATTCTGTATGAAAATATGTTTTCTGAACCAGCATCAATCCTGAATTACTTTCTGTATGGAAATCAAAAGTCATATGGGCACTGCTTAAGTGGCAGGAGGGACACAGAAGTGTCACATGATCTGCTGTATATTATGTTAAGGCAATTAAATAAAACACAGGCCATGATTCGTTCTGATTGAATCAATTAATATAGCAGCACATCAAACACTTAATGAATCGCTTTATTGGGAGAGCGATTCGATTCTAAAAAGCTGCTCCTGTTTATTTTTAGATGACCCAACCCAAGAAGTCATCTAGAATTTCCTGTTTTCCTTCTTTTACTCTTGGATTCAAATGATTGTCATTTTTCACATGTGCAGCTGTTATGAACCCCAATGCTAATATTCAAACGGAAGAGAACGATGTGAAATGATCACAACGATGCGAGACCTGCACACTGCCTCATCACACCCCGGTTCCCAAGACATCCACGTAACGGATGCGTGGACACACACAGGACTTTATGTTCAGAAAAGATGCCATGTAATTAAGTTTCACTTAAGCCTAGGACGTCACCTTTTTAACGATCAAAGCTATATTTTAAAAAACCTCTTTTGCCATAAATGCTGGTATTTTTCTCCTTAGTTGGATGGGTGATGTGTTTTCTCTTTGGAACCACCAGGACCTGCCTTCCTTTTCCCAGCCAGCACCCCTGTGCAACCCTATAGAACACTGCCAAGTTTTCACTGAGCCTATACAATACATAAATATGATTTGGTCTAAAATGTGTAATAGTCCAGTGCATAGTGGTTGATTACTTCCCCTGGCCCTTCCTGCCCTACCCTCACTTCCTGCTGTTTTCTTACATAAGCGAGCACACATACATCTCCCTCCGTTGAGGGAATTCAAACATCTGCAAAAAATGTTCATTGTGCTTAGTTTAGCCGGAACGGGCACTTCTGAAGAATCACCTCAAGTCTACATCGTGAGTGTTCAGATCCTAGTGCCATTATCTTGATCCTAGAATAAACAACTTTAAAGATAACACATTGCTGCTATCAGTCTGAACGATCCCTTTAATAACTCTATAAACACTGAGAATTCTCACGAATCCTCTAATCTCACGAGATAAAGATGGTCCATGGCAGCAACAGACTGAGTAAAAACTCTAGTTTAATAAAGCTACGCTGGCTACTAACGTTCCTTTAAAAAATAAGGGTAAGAACACATGAACCAATTAAATACAATACAATTTATCAGACAAGGATAGGTATCTGGACAAGAGTTAATGTCTTTTGCATTCATTATGCCAGCAGTAGACTCTCCTGTGGTAGAAGGTGCCCTGGGGAGTATACTGGTTAGTATGGACCAGAGTTCTCTTCTTAGAAGGTGCACATTAGTAGTTTATAACATTACTCCTGCTCAGCACTCCTACAGACCAACGGGATCAGATTTTCTGGGGTGGGGGTCTGGGCACTGGAATGTTTAAAGGTTTCAAAAATTATGCTGCTATGTAGTCAGGGGTAGGGATCACTGCCATTTTCATGTCCTTTCCGTCAGTTTGAGGTAAACATTTGAAATGTCTGGAGATATTTTGGTTGGGGGCGGTGCTACTGGCATCTAGTGGTAGAGACCAGGGATGCTATTAAATATCTCAGACAATGTACAGGACAGCCTCCACGAAAAATAATTATCCAGTCTAAAATGTCAATAGTCCCAAGGTTGAGAAATCATGCTCTAAGGGAAGTAAAACATTGGCTTTCCGTTCTTTAGAATTCTTTAATCTCTTTTTAGTCCAAGAACCAGATGTCATGACCCTTTAGGCACAGTTCAAGATATGGGCGTAGAGTCTCGGATCAACGGTGTGTCTCGGTCTTGTCTAACACTTACCACAAAGCATTTATTTTTATACCTTCAGTTTCATTGCCTTTCATTACTTTTCAAGCAGAAATTCGATCATTAGATAAAAGAACTCCAAGGTGAGATATATGGCTTTCCTGACTCTACACTCGTTCCCTATGGCATATAAAATGGAAATACATTCACATGACCACACCATTCAGCAGTCATTTCATATGAAACCATAGAAACAAGCCACAGAAAGATGTACTGGGTTAATGAGGCCCAGGTGTCCATTATGCAGGCTCAATGAATATTAGTTAAAAATGACCACAAATACCTCTGAAAGAGTGGCTAAGCTATCGGTTTCCTAAATAGATATAGAAGGGGACAGTATGAAGAGTCAACAATTCCCAAAACTGTACACAGGGCAAAAAAAGAAGCGTGCTGTGATCTAACATTACAATGCTGAGAATGTCCCATCTTCAGTAGCCACGAGGGTGAGACTGTTTCTTTCCAGTAGTCATGGTGGCGGAATCCAAACTCCTTCTCATTCAACTAGCCCTGCCTAACTATCTGGATTTGCCAGACAGCTGGTTAGCGTTAGGGATGCTATCCACGGCTGCTCAACCTGGTTTTCCTTATGCATTGCTGATTGGCTAGCATCATAATTGGAACCATAAGCCTGGCAGAAATCACTTTTTGCTCAAACCAGTCGAACTCATCAGTTCAGTACAGGGCCACTCCAACAGCCTTCAATGACATTCCATCGTAGAAATCCAGTTTACATAATAGAGCTGAACCACATAACTCAATGCAATTCAAAAACCCCACCAAATTCAACCATTAGGCTCCACGGGAGATGCATTTGCTTTAGTTCATTCTGTCCTTTACCTCTGTCTTTGTTTTTCTCCTTCCCTAGTGAATCCAGTTTCTTTCTCAAAGATTTCTTTCGCTTTTGTCCATCTGTAAATATTAAAAGAATGAAAAGTTGTAAAAACAAGCATATAACTGACATTTTACATTATGAATAACTACATCTGAGCAAAAGCATGACTTCTCACTTTACTCAGAATTTGGCATTTTAAACAGAGTAATGGCCCTGAAAATACATGAAAATCCTTGACTAGGGTTGCACACACAACCAGAATCTTGGTGTGTGCCCTTAAATTGTGTTTCAATCATGGGAAGTACAGGAAACTTACCTCCTTCAGAAGTCATTTAGTTTTGACACTCAGATATGTTTGCTTTTTCTCTTACATGAGTCTCTTCCTATTCTTCATGTTCACGCAAACCACTGTTATCTCGAATAAAATCTCCATGAGAGGGGAGCCAACGATACATACGGCTTTGATATTCATGAGCTAGCAGAGTGTAACTGGATAAGGAAATGAATTCGGGGTCCATAGAACTCAAACCTAATTATTGCTGCACCATTTACTCATTATGTGACTTGGCACAAGTCTCAGGGTCCTCATCTGTAAAATGGGAATTTCGTGGAGCTGTTGTGAGAATTAAATAAAACAATGCATATAAAGTGTTTAATGGGGAGCCTGACACATTCCATAAATTCAGATCTACTTTCTTTTGGGGGGTTTCATAGTATTCCATAGTATGCCTCTACCATAATTTAATTAACCACCCCCCCCCCCACTGATGGACATTTGGGTTGTTTCTAATTTTTTACTAGAATAAGTAAGGCATTTATCCTCTTAGCATCTTGCACTTGCAACAAATGTACTTAACTGGTTAACTCACCAAATGATATAGATACCCCTCATATCAGTAACCAGCTGCAAATGAATTCCTAGGATATCATCGTAAAATATTGGCAGCCATCATTGCAAGGATGTGTTTTGGAAAAACGCAGCTGTCAACTTAATGTGTGGGAAGCGCAACTCGGGAACCCACACCGCTACCAATCAGGAGAAATGCAGCCCATGCTGCAAGGAAACTTATGTGTAAACGGGGGATTAAGAATTGGCTTTTTTCATAAGATACACTTAAAAGTGTAGTAAAGAAAGAGATTCAACCCGATAAAACTTAAAGGCAAGGCTCTGATTATCAGGAAAAGACAGACTAAGCATTCTTCAACAGAAATGAGGGTTCCTGGGATCCTCATGGGGCTGCAGACGTTCCCAACGCCTCCTCTCTGAATTTTTGAAGGCAAAAGACATCACAACGTAATCAAAAGGCACACTCAATCCCTCCTTCCTTTCAAAAAGCAAAGCAATATTTTTAACGTGATTCTCCTCCCATGAAATGGAAATCGTTCATAAGAGTCTTCACTCTTGCAGTCGTGAGATTTGTATAGATGAAAATTATGTAAATCCGTTGTGATGTGGCAAAGAGCCGTCAGTCTCTTACATCATGTGTACGTTCTTATCTTCAGTGTCTAAACGATGATCTCACCATAGGGCCTTACGTGGCTTGTTACATACAGACAGACATTAAACATACTAACTGCACAAGATTCTAATCTGTTCTTCAGATAGGACTGACAGGTATTTTACTTTGTAATACTTTGTTCATCACTAGTTCATATAAACAAATATATCTGACTATAACAAGATCATATTTCTTCAAAAAATTCTATCATTCCTTCATTTTAATATTTAGTTGACGCAGAAGAATAACTAAACCATATATTAAAGCTTAAGTGCGGTGGGGGAGACCATCAAGACGGTGGAGGAGTAAGATGTGGAGATCAGCTTCCTCCCCACAAATACATCAGAAATACATCTACATGTGGAACAACTCCTACAGAACACCGACTGAACGCTGGCAGAAGACCTCAGACTTCCCAAAAGGCAAGAAACTCCCCACGTACCTGGCCGTGTGGCTGACAGGGTCTTGGGGCTCCAGGCGGGTGTCAGGCCTGAGCCTCTGAGGTGGGAGAGCCGAGTTCAGGACCGGTCTCAGCCACCGGAGACCTCCCGGCTCCACATAATATCAAATGGCGAAAGCTCTCCCAGAGATCTCCATCTCAACACTAAGACCCAGCTCCACCCAACGGCCAGCAAGCTCCAGTGCTGGACACCCCATGCCAAACAACTAGCAAGACAGGAACACAACCCCACCCATTAGCAGAGCGGCTGCCTAAAATCATAATAAGGCCACAGACACCCCAAAACACACCACTGGACACAGTCCTGCCCACCAGAAACCATAAAACAGGCACTACTCCCCTCCACCAGGAAGCCTACACAACCCACTGAACCAGCCTTAGCCACTGTGGGGCAGACACCAAAAACAACGGGAACTATGAACCTGCAGCCTGTGAAAAGGAGATCCCAAACACAATAAGTTAAGCAAAATGAGAAGACAGAGAAACACACAGCAGATGAAGGAGCAAGGTAAAAACCCATCAGACCAAACAAATGAAGAGGAAATAGGCAGTCTACCTGAAAAAGAATTCAGAGTAATGATTGTAAAGATGATCCAAAATCTTGGAAATAGAATGGAGAAAATACAAGAAACATTTAACAAGGACCTAGAAGAACTAAAGAGCAAACAAACAATGATGAACAACACAATAAATGAAATTTAAAATTCTCTAGAAGGAATCAGTAGCAGAATAACTGAGGCAGAAGAACGTATAAGAGACCTGGAAGATAAAACAGTGGAAATAACTACCACAGAGCAGAATGAAGAAAAAAGAATGAAAAGAATTGAGGACAGTCTCAGAGACCTCTGGGACGACATTAAACATACCAACATTCAAATTATAGGGGCCCCAGAAGAAGAAGAGAAAAAGAAAGGGACTGAGAAAATATTTGAAGAGATTATAGGTGAAAACTTCCCTAATATGGGAAAGGAAATAATCAAGTCCAGGAAGCACAGAGAGTCACACACAGGATAAATCCAAGGAGAAACATGCCAAGACACATATTAATCAAACTATCAGAAACTAAATACAAAGAAAAAATATTACAAGCAGCAAGAGAAAAACAACAAATAACAGACAAGAGAATCCCCATAATGTTAACAGCTGATCTTTCAGCAGAAACTCTGCAAGCCAGAAGGGAATGGCAGGACATATTTAAAGTGATGAAAGGGAAAAACCTACAACCAAGACTACTCTACCCAGCAAGGATCGCATTCACATTTGGTGGAGAAATTAAAATCTTTACAGACAAGCAAAAGCTAAGAGAATTCAGCACCACCAAACCAGCTTTACAACAAATGCTAAAGAAACTTCTCTAGGCAGGAAACACAAGAGAAGGAAAAGACCTGCAATAACAAACCCCAAACAATTAAGAAAATGGTAATAGGAACATACATATTGATAACTACGTTAAATGCAAATGGATTAAATGCTCCAACCAAAAGACACAGACTGGCTGAATGGATACAAAAACAAGACCCGTATGTATGCTGTCTATACAAGACCCACTTCAGACCTAGGAACACATACAGACTGAAAGTGAGGGGATGGAAAAAGATATTCCATGCAAATGGAAATCAAAAGAAAGCTGGAGTAGCAATTCTCATAACAGACAAAATAGACTTTAAAATAAAGACTATTACAAGAGACAAAGAAGGACACCACATAATGATCAAGGGATCAATCCAAGAAGAAGATATAACAATTGTAAATAATTATGCGCCCAACATAGGAGCACCTCAATACATAAGGCAAATGCTAACAGCCATAAAAGGGGAAATCGACAGTAACACAATCATAGTAGGGGACTTTAACACCCCACTTTCACCAATGGACAGGTCATCCAAAATGAAAATAATGAAACACAAGCTTTAAATGATACATTAAACAAGATGAACTTAATTGATATTTATGGGACATTCCATCCCCAAACAACAGAATACACTTTCTTCTCAAGTGCTCATGGAACATTCTCCAGGATAGATCATATCTTGGGTCACAAATCTAGCCTTGGTAAATTCAAGAAAATTGAAATAGTATCAAGTATCTTTTCCGACCACAAAGCTATGAGACTAGATATCAATTACAGGAAAAAATCTGTAAAATATACAAACACATGGAAGCTAAACAATACACTACTAAATAACCACGAGATCACTGAAGAAATCAAAGAGGAAATCAAAAAATACCTAGAAACAAATGACAATGAAAACACGATGACCCAAAACCTATGGGTTGAAGCAAAAGTAGTTCTAAGAGGGAAGTTTATAGCAATACAATCTTACCTCAAGAAACAAGAAACATCTCAAAGAAACAACCTAACCTTACACCTAAAGCAATTGGAGAAAGAAGAACAAAAAACTCCCAAAGTTAGCGGAAGGAAAGAAATCATAAAGAGTAGATCAAAAATAAATGAAAAAGAAATGAAGGAAACGATAGCAAAGATCAATAAAACTAAAAGCTAATTCTTTGAGAAGATAAACAAAATTGATAAACCATTAGCCAGACTCATCAAGAAAAAAAGGGAGAAGACTCAAATCAATAGAATTAGAAATGAAAAAGGAGAAGTAAGAACTGACACTGCAGAAATACAAAGGATCATGAGGGATTACTACAAGCAACTCTATGACAATAAAATGGACAAACTGGAAGAAATGGACAAATTCTTAGAAAAGCACAACCTTCCAAGACTGAACCAGAAAGAAATAGAAAATATAAACAGACCAATCACAAGCACAGAAATTGAGACTGTGATTAAAAATCTTCCAGCAAACAAAAGCCCAGGACCAGATGGCTTCACAGGCGAATTCTATCAAACATTTAGAGAAGAGCTAACACCTATCCTTCTCAAACTCTTCCAAAATATAGCAGAGGGAGCAACACTCCCAAACTCATTCTACAAGGCCACCATCACCCTGATACCAAAACCAGCCACAGATGCCACAAAGAAAGAAAACCACAGGCCAATATCACTGATGAACACAGATGCAAAAATCCTCAACAAAATACTAGCAAACAGAATCCAACAGCACATTAAAAGGATCATACACCATGATCAAGTGGGGTTTATTCCAGGAATGCAAGGATTCTTCAATATATGCAAATCAATCAACGTGATACAGCATGTTAACAAATTGAAGAAGAAAAACCATATGATCATGTCAATAGATGCAGAAAAAGCTTTGGACAAAATTCAACACCCATTTATGATAAAAACCCTCCAGGAAGCAGGCACAGAGGGAACTTACCTCAGCATAATAAAGGCCATATATGACGAACCCAACATCGCTCTCAATGGTGAAAAACTGAAACCATTTCCTCTAAGATCAGGAACAAGACAGGCTGCCCACTCTCACCACTGTTATTCAACATGGTTTTGGAAGTTTTAGCCACAGCAGTCAGAGAAGAAAAAGAAATAAAAGGAATCCACATTGGAAAAGAAGAAGTAAAACTGTCACTGTTTGCAGATGATATGATACTATACATTGAAAATCCTAAAGATGCTACCAGAAAACTACTAGAGCTAATCAATGAATTTGGTAAAGTAGCAGGATACAAAATTAATGCACAGAAATCTCTTTCATTCCTATACACTATGACGAAAAATCTGAAAGAGAAATTAAGGAAACACTCCCATTTACCACTGCAACAAAAAGAATAAAATACCTAGGAAGAAAACTACTTAAGGAGACAAAAGACCTGTATGCAGAAAACTGTAATACACTGATGAAATAAATTAAAGTTAATACAAACAGATGGAGAGATATACTGTGTTCTTGGATTGAAAGAATCAACATTGTGAAAATGACTATACTACCCAAAGCAATCTACAGATTCAATGAAATCCCTATTAAACTACCAATGGCATTCTTCACAGAACTAGAACAAAAAATTTCACGATTTGTATGGAAACACAAAAGAGCCCGAATAGCCAAAGCAATCTTGAGAAAGAAAAACAGCTGGATGACTCAGCCTCCTTGACTTCAGACTATACTACAAAGCTACAGTAATCAAGGCAGTATGGTACTGGCACAAAAACAGAAATAGAGATCAATGGAACAGGAAAGAAAGCCCAGAGAGAAACCCACACACATATGGTCACCTTATCTTTGACAAAGGAGGCAAGAATATACAATGGAGGAAAGACAACCTCTTCAATAAGTGTTGCTGGGAAAACTGGACAGCTACATGTAAAAGAATGAAATTAGAACACTCTCTAACACCATACACAAAAATAAACTCAAAATGGATTAAAGACCTAAATGTTAACTATAAAACTCTTAGAGAAAAACATAAGCAGAACACTGTGACATAAACCACAGCAAGATCCTTTTTGACCCACCTCCTAGAGTAATGGAAATAAAAACAAAAATAGACAAATGGGACATAAAGAAACTTAAAAGCTTTTGCACAGCAAAAGAAACAATAAACAAGACGAAAAGACAACTCTCAGAATGGGAGAAAATATTTGCAAATGGAGCACCTGACAAAGGATTAATCTCCAAAATTTACAAGCAGCTCATGCAGCTCAATATCAAAAAAAACAAACAACCCAATCCCAAAATGGGCAGAAGACCTAAATAGACATTTCTCCAAAGAAGATATACAGATTGCCCACAAACACATGAAAGGATGCTAACATCACTCATCATTAGAGAAATGCAAATCAAAACTACAATGAGGCATCACTTCACACCAGTCAGAATGGCCACCATCAAAAAATCTACAAAAAATAAATGCTGGAGAGGGTGTGGAGAAAAGGGAACCCTCTTGTACTGTTGGTGGGAATGTAAATTGATACAGCCACTATGAAGGTTCCTTAGAAAACTAAAAATAGAATTACCATATGACTCAGCATTCCCACTACTGGGCATATACCCTGGGAAAACCATAATTCAAAAAGACACATGCACCCCAGTGTTCATTGCAGCACTATTTACAATAGCCAGGACATGGAAGCAACCTAAGTGTTCATCGACAGATGAAGGGATAAAGAAGATGTGGCACATATATACAATGGAATATTTCTCAGCCATAAAAAGAAATGAAATTGAGTTATTTGTAGTGAGGTGGATGGACCTAGAGTCTGTCATACAGAGTGAAGTAAGTCAGAAAGAGAAAAACAAATACCATATGCTAACACATATAAATGGAATCTAAAAAAAAATGTCATGAAGAATTTAGGGGCAAGACGGGAATAAAGACACAGACCTACAAGAGAATGGACTTGAGGACACGGGGAGGGGGAAGGGTAGGCTGTGACAAAGTGAGACAGTGGCATGGACATATATACACTACCAAACGTAAAATAGATAGCTAGTGGGAAGCAGCCGCATAGCACAGGGAGATCAGCTCGGTGCTTTGTGACCACCTAGATTGGTGGGATAGGGAGGGTGGGAGGGAGACGCAAGAGGGAGGAGATGTGGGGATATATGTATATGTAGAGCTGATTCACTTCGTTGTACAGCAGAAACGAACACACCATTGTAAAGCCATTATACTCCAATAAAGATGTTAAAAAAATTTTTTTTAATTAAAAAATAGAAACTGGAAAGAAAAAAAAAGCTTAAGGGATTTATTTGTCATAACCAGTGGACAGATCCTAAATTTCAAACAAGTTGTCAAAGAACCAGAATACACGTAGGATAGGAGACATTTTCTTTTTTTCTTTTTTTTTTTGGCGGTAAGCGGGCCTCTCACTGTTGTGGCCTCTCCCGTTGCGGAGCACAGGCTCCGGACGCGCAGGCTCGGCAGCCATGGCTCACGGGCCCAGCCGCACCGCGGCATGTGGGAGCTTCCCGGACCGGGGCACGAACCTGTGTCCCTTGCATCGGTAGGTGGACTCTCAACCACTGCGCCACCAGGGAAGCCAGGAGACATTTTCTTTTAAGATACAGTAGAACAATTTTTTAAACTTTTTTTTTAACTAGAGGATGTATGATACATGTAGATGTGTATAAATATAGATGTACAACTCTCACATAACCAACGGCCAAGTTCGGATGTAGACTACAGCTAGTACCTGAGGAGTCCTCTGTACGCCTCCCTTCCTGTCACCCCTGGTAATCTCTGGACTGACTTTTGCAGTATCAATTATCTGCTTTCCTTTATAGTTTTACCATCTATATATGCATTTATAAAGAATATAATTGTTTTTATCAAATTCATAGAGATGGAATCATACTGTAGGTATTCTTTCTTGCCTCATTTATTTCATTCATCAACACTTCCTAAAATACACCCTGTTGAGGCAGGTGGCTGTAGGTGATTGCTATTCAGTGTTTTCTTGAATGAATATACCACAGTTAATTTTCCCACTGAACTGCTGATGGAAATTTGAGTTGTTTCTAGCTTGGGACTGTTAGGAACAATGTTTTTGTTCATGTCTTCTTATGTACAAAAATCTCTCCGAGACAGCAGTTCTTAAAGTGTGGTTCTAGCACTAGTAGCATCAGTATTACTTGGGAACTCGTTAGAGATGGGGATTCTATGGTCCCACCCCAGACCTACTGAATCAGGAACTCTGGGGTTGGGGCCCATTGAGCCCTCCAGGGGATTCTGGTTCACACTAAAGTCTGAGAACCACTGTCCTAGGATATATATGTAGAAGGTGCACATCCAGGTCAGTGTGTATGTAATCCTAGGCTTTTAGGAGGTAACAATGAACTGCTTTCCAAGTAGTTTTCCTAATTTATACTCCCACCAGTAAGAGAGTTTCCATAGTTCCACAAGGATACTATGTATTTCAAACTCCAAAACTCTAAACAATATCTTGAAGCCTCCTTATAGGAAAAATATGATCTTTGTGAATATTGGTCTATCATAAAAAATGCTTAGCTATTTACAACAAATATTATACTTTCACTTAATTAGATAGAGGTGAAAGTTATTAATAGGCAACTAGACAAAATGATGGATGATGTGCAATAATGTGTAAGGAGGCACTGCTTTAGCCATTTTCTCATTTAAAATCCTCAGGAAAATAAAAAAAAGAAAATAAATCAAGTAAAATCCTCAGGAAAAATGACCAGAGCTGTGCAATAAAACTAGTCACTCCTCTTCTCCCCTGTGATCGATCAGTGGTTTGTTGATTGAGTCTCCAGTTTTTGAAGAATGTCTTTTGTTTCCATAGAGCATAGAGAACCTGCTCAAGGGACTGCCGTATTATGTGCTTGCAACCATACAGAATATTTTGTGTTCAACCAGTTGCTCGGATGCCAGTAAGTGGGTTAAGGGCCATTCCATCTTTTAAAGAAATTCAAGCTTCCTAACTGTCCACACTGCACAGCAATGTTTTTTTTTTTTTTGCAATGTTTTTATAATGCAAATAGTGATGAGTGTATGCTTACTAACTGCTCTCAGAGTGGGCACTGTCTTACGGACTACAGAGACCTGTAGAGAAAACTGGGGTCGCACGTCCTGATCAAAGCCATCTTGGAACAAGCCCTTGAGGACTGCCCTCCACGTGCCTGCGGGAGACCACATCCTAGATGGGAAAGCCCACAGACATACACGACACAATAGCAGATGGCAAGACAGCAAGCCTTCCGCATGCGAGTGACCACAAAGCAAAGGAATCATCGTTATGGAGTGCGGTTAATCTGGCCATCTTGGGGGAGGCCAGTACCAAACAGGGTCTCCAGGAGGGCTGACAACAAGAAAACATTAGCTTGCTCCCCTAGGACAAGGCTTTTCACGGCCTCACTCGCTGTCAGCTAGTGTTCCAGTTTAAGGCTTGTAGGTTTCTCTACCTAGACGACAAGCTCTCTGAGGGTAGCACCATGTCTCCTAGGCTTTTGTCTCCCTCCAAGTAAACAGCACAGGGCAAGGCACGCCATGAGGAATTGTCAGCACTGTCCATGGCCAGAAGTCAAATGGAAGTTTTGGGTTGGTTCCAAAGAGAACCCAGGACCACTGAAGTACACAAGTCCTAATTTTAATCAGATCGGATCAGATTCAGAGAATACAGGTTATTAAACAGTATTCCATATTAAGTTGATTCTAGAGATAACGATGATAAAAAATATTGTCCAAAGAAAGACTTGTTTTTGGTGATAGATGGAAGAGTCAGGGTTACTTTGGGGGCATGGCTCTTGCCTGCAAGGGGGCAAGAAGAAGCTTCCTGGAATACTGGGAATGCTGTCTCGATCTGGTTGTCGGGTACATGGTCCGTGCATATTAAAAACCCACTGAGTCGTACGTGTGGACATTCATATTTAGGTACATTACTGTATGTATGTTATTCCTCAATAAAAATAACAAAAGACTTTGTCATTTTTACAGAATGGCACCAACATAAAAAGTGCTTTAACTGAATGGGGCTGAAAACTCAGCAAGAAAGTCCTGCAAAAGAAAGTTCTCCCATGTCTAACTTTTTAAAATATCTGAACGCCCATGATCTCATCCAGCTACCACAACTTCCCTGCGACACTGGCACACAGGAACAATGAAGCGCTAGTGGGTTTTGAGTATGTATCAATACTAGAAGCCTAGTATCTATGACCTTATTACATCCTCACAGCAGCTCTACAAAGCCCACACTACTATATTTTGCTCTTTTATAGATGAGGTTAGGAGAGATTAAGTAACTTGTCCAAGGGCAGAAGTTGGTAAGTGGTAAATTTAGAACTTGCACCCAGGTCTAGCCAACATCCAACTGGTGCTCTTAACCTCCACCTGTGCTGTAGGGAAGAACGTGTGGTGTCTACTTGAGGGAAGTGACATTAAAGACCAGATATAGGGACCCACATGCCCAAGGTAATACAGAGTTAGAGAGGAAAGAGAAACGAACAATACTGAGCTCTAAATGTTCACCAGGATTCACATGAGTCATTTTTGCATATATGATATTATCTAATACACATCAACATACAATCCACTGAGGTAGCCTTTTGATTTATTCATTTTAAAGTTGAGAAAATTAAAATCAGAGAACTAAAGCAAATTGTCCCCAAATCACAGGACTCGTAGGTGGTAGAGCTGGAATTCAAACCCAAATTGCGGCTCTTTCCAAAAAGCATGGTTCTGTCTTGAGAGGGGTAGCTAGGAGGAGAACCCAGATACCTGTGACGAGAAGCTGAAAATCCTTTGTTTAAGGTCACTTTGCCTCTGCATCACGAGACATGGTTCTGGAGGTGTTTGTAAGACAGTGGATGTTCATTCGTAAGGGTCATTTAGACTCCTCCCTCCCAGAAGCCTGGGCGATGGACAAGAACACACTAAGCCTCGTTCCTTAGCGAAGCAGTCACAGAGAATGGGTGTAGACGGCTGAAATTCACAGGTGCACTTGGATATGGGACAGGGCATCAACATTTAAACCCCTGTAAATCCCTTCACTTGCAGAGTTCTGCAAAGATCACATTACTGGAAAGGAGAAGAAATTGCCTCTGCGCTGAGACACGGAATGAAGTCGAACAGGACTTACTAATAAGTGCAGCTCTGCGGTCAAAACCCTCTGCTGATGCTGCCACAGAGCTAGTCCAGTGGGTATGCCATGACCACATCCAGCTCCCCACTATTCACGTGGTGTTTAGCCCACACAGTGACTGATTGATTGATTGATTTAACTGAAGTAGAGGTGATTTACAATGTTGTGTTAGTTTCAAGTGTACAGCACAGTGATTCAGTTATACGTATATATGTGTGTGTATGTATATATGTATAAATATATTCTTTTTCAGATTCTTTTCTCTTACAGGTTACTACAAAATATTGAGTAGAGTTCCTTGTGCTATTCAGTAGGGCCTTGTTGATTATTTTATATATAGTAATGTGTATATGTTAATCCCGAACTCCTAATTTATCCCCCCCCCCATTTCCCCTTTGGTAGCCAAAAGTTTGTTTTCTATGTCTGTGGATCTATTTCTGTTTTGTAAATAAGGTCATTTGTATCAACTTTTAGATTCCACATAGAAGTGATGTCATATATTTGTCTTTCTCTGTCTGGCTTATTTCACTTAGTATGATCATCTCTAAGTCACGCAGTGATTTATAAAAACTTGAGCTCTAAGGTGAAATCTTGGGAAGTTCACATATATATCTGGATTTCTAACCTCTTGAGAAAGGTGGGAGACCTGACAGCACTGGCTCCCACATTCCTCACACTCACCCCAGGCCCACATAGACACCTAACCCTGGGCCACTGCACACCTGGCAAGCCTTCGAGTCTGCAACTCCATCCTAGCCTAAAAGGAAGGTTCTAGCTTGTTTCAAGTCTTCAAAAAAATTCCTGCTGAGAAAAGTTTGAAGGAATGCTTTTTGGCACCACCTGTCCTGCTTTTCCCAACCACAGCTGCCTTGCTATTTACTTGGACCAGAAAAACAGACTCTCAGAGAACGCAAACCAAAGGAATTCATAGGCAGTGAGAGGAGCTCAGTAACAAAGTGAGGAAAAAAAGATATAAAAGAAACACTTGGTGGCAGAATGGGAAGTGGCCCTTTAGAAACTGCGTATAACTTATGCCGCAGTTTCTCAGTCTTGGCACGAGTGACTCTTCGCTGTGAAGGGCTGTCCTGTGCGTGGTGGGCTAGTTAGCAGCATCCCTGCCTTGAACTGAACAGACGCCAGAGCACCCTTCCCTGTTGTGACGACCAGTAATGCCTCCGGACGTTGCCAAATGTCCTGCAGGGACAAAATCACTCTGGTCGCGAGCCACTGGTCTGTGCATAACTCCACCTAGAGAACAGCTCTGGGCTCAAACCATGTGACATCCGAACTATAAAACATTCACATTTTCCCACTTGTCACAATACCCACTTTATACCCCATCTCAGTTTTTGTTTTAAAGAGCACAATATAAAAATGTTTACGAATTGTTAAGCCTTCATATATAACGTTGAATTTTGGACACAGTAACAATTCCCTTCAATTTATAAAGAAATGCGAGTCTGCCTATAGCTCTCTTTATACCAAATTGCTAATTACAGGGAGGGGAATATAGCAAGTTCCTTGAGTAAACAGCCTTCTATTTCTTTACATGCAGTTCTTTTTCTCCTTTGATGGTGGTGATGATGGCGGGGAACACCAGATCGAGTCATCTGGCATCTGAGGGTGAACAGCTGTGTAAGTGGAGTGTCTTTAGCATTCAGGGAAGACTCAGGGGACACCATTTCTTCTTCTTCTTTAGTTTTTTTAAAGAGGACTAAACAGTGTGGATGAAGAGACCTACTGGCCAGTCCTCCATTGGCCAGAACAAGAGACCTGGCCAGCCCTCCATTGGCCAGAACGAGGATTCAGGAGGAATTTGCAGGAAGACAGTTTTGTCAACAAATGGAACTCTTCAGCAATGGAATGAGCTGCCTCACAAAAAAAGCACTGTTCACTGTGGCCTCTATCTTGCATGCTCTCTGTCTTGCATCCCTCACTCTGGTGGAAGCCATGGCATGAGAAGCCCTTTGCAAAGGGCTATGTGGTGAGGAACTGGAGTCTCCAGCCAGCAGCCACATTGATCTTCCGGCCCGCTCATGATTTCAGATGACTGCAGCCCTGGCTCAGGTTGATGGCAACCTCACGAACCAGAACCTGAACCAGAACAACCAGGATAAGATGGTCCCAGAAACTGTGTGAGATAAGAAATGGGTTTTTTTTTTTTGCGGTACGCGGGCCTCTCACTGCTGTGGCCTCTCCCGTTGCGGAGCACAGGCTCCGGACGCGCAGGCTCAGCGGCCATGGCTCACGGGCCCAGCCGCTCTGCGGCATGTGGGCTCTTCCCAGACCGGGGCACGAACCCGTGTCCCCTGCATCGGCAGGCAGACTCTCAACCACTGTGGCACCAGGGAAGCCCATGTTTGTTATGTTTTTAAAAGAAGAAAAAAAAAGATGCTCGGCTAAATGCATGTAGTATCCTTGATGGGACCCTGGAACGTAAAAAGGTTGTTAGTGGGGAAACTGGTGAAATCTAAACAAAGTGTGTAGTTTGGTTGAGAGTAACATACCAATGTTGGTTTCTTAGCTGTGATAAGTGTATCAAGGTTATAAAAGATGTTATCATTAGGGGAAACTGGGTGAGGGGCGTCTGGGAACTCTGTATTATCCTGATAACTTTTCTGTAAATCTAAAATGATTCCAAAATACAAAATTTATTTTTAAAAAAGCCCTTTCTCCCAGGCACTGGATGTATTCAAACAAAGGTTGAAGACTCATTTGTCAAGCATGTGAGGAAGTGGAGGCTTGCACTGTTCACTGAAGAACTTCTAAAACACGGACTTGGGAGCTGAAACTTACGGCGAGAAGGTGACTCACATGCCAGAGTTTCTGATCTGGCTGAAACTATTGGAATAATCTTCCTATTCACATCTCCCTGATCTGAAAGAAAACATGCGTCCAGGCCAATATAAAGCATCCATCAGATCTGCCATTCTGTGTAGCATGTTTTCTGGAAAGGGAGTGGACAGTTGAGAGGCTTGACCAGACCTGTTTTTATGGCTCTGGTGATGTCTTCCTATGTGGCTCATTAGATTCTCTTCAGATACCTCCTGTTTCTTGGGTTCTCTCAATCCCTTTTCTGCTTGAGTTATCCCGACTTTGTGCCCATCACTGGCATCCAAGAACACTGCTTAGCACAGAAATCTGTTTATTTTTCATGTACTGATGCCTATCCTAATAAACCGAAATATAGTTTTTAAATTATATATATGAAAGTACATTAGGTGAGTCACGCAATCTATGGCTGTCTTATAAAAGTGTTTACTAAAACGATTTAATTGTTTACCAAGACTAAAATTCATTCTTTAGTCTCATCTACATTCCCCTTTTGATGGCTCTCAAGCCACAGACCTCCCCCAAAGTAAAGCAAGCAGAAGACTAAACCAGATGTTTTATTTCTAGTTTGGAGCAGATTTGTCAAAGAAATAATATTATTTATGGCTCCTGGCACTTGAGGGCCATTCATTGGGCCCACACTCCAAGTCTAGTGTTTTCTAATAATTAATCTCATCAATGTAAGTTAATTTGGCCAAATAAATCAACATTGGAAAACACATAGGGACTGATAAGAGCTGGGCAACCAAAACCCCAGTCAAAATCATATCCCAGGGCTTCCCTGGTGGCGCAGTGGTTGAGGATCTGCCTGCCGATGCAGGGGACACGGGCTCGTGCCCCGGTCTGGGAAGACCCCACATGCCGCGGAGCGGCTGGGCCCGTGAGCCATGGCCGCTGAGCCTGCGCGTCCGGAGCCTGTGCTCCGCAACGGGAGAGGCCACGGCAGTGAGAGGCCCGCGTACCGAAAAAAGAAAAAAAAAAAAAAAATCATATCCCAGGAAAAGTCGGGCTGGACATTGGAGCCAGTTAATGCCATACCCATGCTCAGTGGAATGAATTCAAAATTGCCTCTGCTACTCTGAGTTGCCTGCTCCCTATTCAAAGTGCATCCCAAGAAAAGGAAAGGAGAGCAGCCCTGACAGGAGGGAGTAGTAGGTGCCAGGAAAGTGGCTACATCTGCTTCTTGGCAGGAACTGTGGCAACAATCCCAGGATAGGGGAACCAATAGGACCAGTGCATTACTCTGGCCTAAGAGTTACACTGGGATTAACCCCAGAGATTTAGGACACGAGCCAAAGCAGGGCTCTCTCCTCTACTCTAGAACAAGTAATCTCTAGTAAAGGGTGATGTGCCGCAGCACGTGATGAATTCCTTGCCTCAGGGATATTATTTATACCACAACAGTTAATCCATTCAAAGTGCATCTTCCCCCTGGAAAGTGGGCTCATCCTCCACAGATCGATCCATCCATTGCTCCATCTGTCCCTCCATCCAACATTAAGGATGAGACAGAGCTAGGTGTTAGTTATGAACCCAGATGAACAAGCATTGTCTCTGCTTTTGAGAAACTCAGAGTTTAGTGCTAAAGACAGATACATGGAAACCTCATTAAAACAAAAGGAAGAACTGCTTCAGTGGAGACGGTTACTAGGTGGTAGATCAGAAGCAAGAAGGCTGTCCTTGACGCTGCTTGGGAAGGCTAAATGTTCAAGTTCAGTCTCTTACAGGATGAAGTTGCCCTTCTCAGGGGCCTTTGAATTTTGCTGGGGATTTCTCCCAGTAAGTCACACAGTGACGGCTTAGTCTAGGAAATCCTTTCCCATCCTAAGCCTCTTAATGTTTTATTCCTAGCAATCCAAACTTTTATCAAGCAAGCATTCTACTGGTGAAAAAAGATGAGAAAATCACAAATTCAGGAGTGGACTGACAGTTTCTTTAGTGGGAACTAGGGCTTAAGAGAGTGAAAAAGAAGAATCCTGGAAGAAAACAATCTACATGGAAAAAGTGGAAAACAATGTACTCAAGCCCAAACTGGTCCTGCCTTTCAGCCAACTTTGAGCCTCACTATATATCTTCCATGCTATAGACTGGTGGTTATTTAATCAAATCTATAGGTCAAAATTTCCATTTATATATCACCTCATCCTTAGCAGTTTTTCCATTAACCTTGATTGAAATAGAAAGCAGGTAGAAACAGGGTGATTGAGTCATTCTTCTTGGTTTAAATCCCAGTGAATCAAACACTGTTTCTTCATCCTGCTAGCACCTTGTGGATTAGAGTTTTCAAAATCTGTTTCCAAAGTGTCTGTTTCTTGGGGAAAGAAATATTTATGGTATTCTTAAGCAATGCAGATGCCTCTCCTTAGAGCCGAGGCTCCCCAAACTACTTGAGAAATGTAGTAATCCCCATAGTTTACATGTTGAAGTGGTGGTGAAATTATCAAAGCTGTGGGCAGAAAATAAGAACATTCTGTGAGTCTCTGACTGTTGTAAGAAAGTCAGCTCTCGGAGGTCACCATGCTTCCAGCTAAATTAAACACTAAGAAACCTTTCCCGTTTTCTGTAAATTATTTGGCAAGGTAATTCGTTCTGAAACTTTTTCTCAAGAGGAGAAAAAAAGACCTTGTAGATTCTTGAACCTCTAAACAAGTGTGTTTCTGTTACAGAAAATCATTGAGATATTTGATTTGTTGAGCACGTTTCGTTATTCTATCAAAACGTGAGGTAGGGAAGTTGTTTGCCTGGCTTGGATGCCATGGGTTTAAGAGCTCAACGATGGTTTTTCTTTAGCCAGGCATTCTTTGTAATCACTGCTTACTGTAATAACTGGTCGTGAACAAATTATGCCCTAGAAGGATCTTTTCCTTTCTGTCATTTTTTCCACTTTCAAGTGTTACGAGTTAAAAAAAAAAGGGGGGGGGAGCTATAAGCTCGTGTTCCAAAGGAGGAGCACTGCTGTTACCTCTTCCCAAACTAGGAGCTCGCCTGTCCTTCCAGGCTCTTGAATTTGCATCTCTTATTGCACATACCCTAAGTTGAAAACAGTATTTTTAACTTAGTCTATGGAGGTCTTGTATTTGCAGAGACAGAAGTTTCCAAATATCAGAGCAAGAAAAATGGCTTTTGGCAAATCGCTTCCTTAAGTTATGTTTATTTCCTGGAGCGTAAAGGAAAGAAAGCAGGTGGGAGGACAAAAAGACAGAAAGCACTCATCCCAAAGAAATGCCCTGGATTGTTAACTCAGGGAAATTAATTGCAATTTAGAGGAGTTTCAGCATTACACATTTTAAAGCCAAAGCCTGCAGGTCTAGTTGAAAAGGTAGAGTCAGACAAGGGTATTGACACATGGTGTGATTTTTGACCTGTCTAAGGGGCTAATGCTACCTACCTTCTTTTTGACAGATATCGTTTTATAATGAATAAGTAAGAAGGGAATCAATTATCTTTAAGTCATAGACTTTAGGCCTTGGAAACTCCTCAAAATTTCTGCTGGTTGCTGCCATGAAAACAGCTCTCATAGATTCAGTAACTGGACAGATGGTGCAATTAGACGAAAGCTGTTGTGTTTGATTATTCTTTGAGCCATTTGAAACAATTCTTTATGATATAGAAATAAATGTGCTATGATTGAATTTTTAATCCTTTCCATTCAATTTCTTAACAATTTCCGGAGCAACAAAAGCAAAGCACTCTGTCAGACACTAATGCAAATCAATATGCAAACAGTTTCCTCCCCGTTGCTTGTTTGCAATGGCAGAAGATGACACTGCTATTATGAACACCAATGGTTACTACTCTAAATCCATCTTTATTCTACTACACCCCCCCCCACCCAATTTTTTCTTTCCCTATTTTGTTAGGTGCTCTCCCTCCGTGTGGTCATGCACCCTGGGATGAGTCCTCACCCCAGGCTCAGGAAAGGAAACTTAAGTCAAGCTAGTTCTTGTGATTTCTTTCTGCTTGCTGTATTGATCTGGGCACTGGCAACTGCTGCAATTCTAGGGATCGAGAAGGGAGGGAAGTCTGCTAGGAGGCAGCGGTGAAAATCCTTCTCTACTATTAAAAAGATACTTGCTGAAGAGTCACTGCTCTTCTCTGCCTCTTCGTGCTACCATAGAAGCAGTGATGCCGGTGGCTGCTGCAGTCATTTTGTGACAATGAGGGAAGCCAGCCAAAGAACAAAGTGACCCATGATTATGGCAGAGAAAAAAGGTGGAAGGCCACTGAATTTATGTCCTGGAACTAGCCTATCTGTGGGCTCCTAGTGAAGTAATATAATCAATTTCTTTGTTACATGAGTCACTTTTGGTTTGGTTTCCATAATTTGCAGCCAAAGCATCTTAACGATGGATAACCCAAAACTCCAGTTGTGGGATGTGATTTTCCTACGTATATTTGCACCAGTCTTGTCATATAGTGCTAGATAGCCCTAAGAAAGACATCCCTAGAAGATCTGAATTTGTGTGTGTTGGGTGGCATCTAAGATAAGGAAGGAGGGTAAAAGCAGGAAGATCAGATTACAAAGAACTGTAAATTTGTAAATAAGTAAAGTCCTTAAAGAGAAAGACAGTTAAATTCTCAGTTATCAAACCAGATAGTAATAATAAAGTTAATAATCAACCCATATTGGAGACTGACTTCTTATTAAAGTCACCATCTGATGCATAACCAACATTCTATAACCTGCATGGTGGCATCAGCTGTTTGAGCAGCTCATTAAAATATTGACATTTCTTTCTTGTTTAGCTTCACCAAGGGAATTTACTGCTCACTTTGAAAAAAAAAATTTGATTACATATAATATAAACACTAAAACATCTGAGAGATGTGAAAGTGTGATAATTAAAAAACACTCAATTATGGAAGAGTAAAACTAAGAGAGTGAAGAAATTGAAATGAATAGGATGGTATAATTGATCAACCACATGGATAATAACTGTAAACTACTATACCAAATTAATATTAATCTCTTCAATCAGAGGTCAGCAAGCTTTTTCTGTAAAGGTCCAGATAGCAAATATTTTTGGCTTTGTGGGCCATATGGTCTCTGTCAAAACTACTCCACCCTGCTGTTATAGCACTAAAGTAGCCTTAGACAATACCGAGACAAATACATAGGGCTGTGTTCTAATAAAACTTTATTTACAGAAACAGGCAGTGGGCTGGATTTGGCCTTTAGGCTGTAGTTTGCCCTCTCCTATCTTAAGTGAAGACCACCTTAAACTACTTTTCCAGAGCTTTCCACTTATAAAAAACTTTCTAAACACCCACTGATTAAATTTTTAAATAATCTTGAGGGCTTAATTTCAAATTATCTAGAAAGTTTGATTGGTTTAAAAAACACTTGGTATTTAATTGCAGTTGTTACTATTTGCCTTTGTTTTTGCCCATGGAGAAACAAAGAAAAAAGCAAAAATGGAAGCTCCTATTCATATTTCAAGGATGGGACATTCTTCGTAATTATCAAGTTTACTTTTGGGCCATGATCCCAACGGAGAGAAGAGTGTAGTCTTGAAATCTTTGAAAGGTGCCAGAATATTTCACAAACTGCAATGACAAAAGTTTTGTCCAAGATGCCAAAGCCTTGTGCAATAATAGCCGCTACTCCAGCAAAGATACATCCGTATGTGTAAAGGTGGCCAGTAGGGACAAGACCTCAGCCAGAAAACTATATTGTCTAAGAACATAAAGGAAGCCATTTGTGAATATGACGGCACAAAACATATGGCTTAAGTAAGCACAGACTATTGTAATGGCTTGCCTGCTTGGCACAGAACAGAATCAAACAGCAGCACGCACTTGAGAACGTGACATGGAAAAGCCCTGGGGTACAGAGGAGAGCACCCAAGAAGAAACTTTCAACGACAACCTGCAGGGAAACCTCTCGTCATTCCTGGGTTTCATTGGAACAGGTGGATGCAGCAGCTTCTACCTGTAAGGGTCACCAAAAGTAACTTGGACAGGACGATATCCACTGCTCTGATGTGTCTGTGCTTTCTCTGTCGACAGATTAAGAACTCCTTGAGGATGTGGACTACTTTTAACATGAGAGCAGTGAGGCAGCACGGGAAGCCCCTGGATGGTACGCCAATGTTGGGCTCTAGATAGAGAAGGTACTAGATGCTTACCAAGGGTCTAGCCTAGGTTCCTTTCTGTGGCCCTAGGGAACCAATGGCCCATCCACCTTACCAAGGCCCTAAGAGCCACAGCAGGGAACAAGTGAAAGGTTTCCCTGCTGCCAATTTTGTTCTTTTCTTCTGGATCGCCTCTTTTCCATTCCATCTGCCTTTCAAGATTGCGATATTCAAACTGTGGGTCATAACTTATTAATGAATCGTGAAAACTTAGCATGTCATGACAAGCGTATTTTAGAAAATGATATAGAATCAAACAGAAGACAATAGGAGAGAACATTATAGAGGATATCAAAGTGTATCTCAGATAACAATAAACACCATCTGGTTCATGTGTTTGCTGGGCTGAGATGTAAAATAAAAGATACAACTAGCTCTATAGCTCACACACTAGAGACATTTGTTGAGGGCCACTGAGCCCAGTGGTCTAACATTATTCTTTGATCACCCTATTTGGGGATGTTTGTCTCCTATCAGCATTTGTACCTACACTGAAGTTTGTGGATTTTACCCCAGGTTGCAACTTCAACTTTACTTACACAAAAAGCTTTGATAAACAGTTCTCGTGCTTCACCTCTTCAAATGGACAATGCCGGCAGGGATAACATAGAAATTGGACAGCTATAGTTTCTGTCTAGGGTTGTTGCATAAACACCCAAGCTCAATCTCCTTGCCCATCAGGTTGCCCTTATTTTTAAAATCAACATTCGAATCACAAACCAAAGACAGCTGCAGTGTTAGCCAACCAAGAATATCATTTTCTTGATTTCATTGAGTTGTTTACTTGGGGTTTACACTGCCTGAGGGACAATGGCGAGGGACCACTTTATATAGAAGCCATATAACAGCAATTTTGAGGCACAGGAGTACTCTTTTATTAGACTATTGCCCACATGTTCTTAAACCATCAGCTATTCCTCATTCCATGAGACTGTTCTTAAAATACATAAACGAAGCCTTTCTCAATTGTGATATCGGAAATTAAGTGAAGAAAAAAAGCACTAAAGAAAACTTGAACATGCCATTTCTCTCTTATGAAACCATTCCGCTTTAAATACTTAGTTTCCATTATAGTGAGATAAAGGCTACACTAAGCGGCTTTACAGATTGGGTGTAAGTCAGTCACTTCCTTTTATTTTACCTTAGACCACAGGTGAGCCATTTTTTCCTGTAAAGAGCCAGACAGGAAATGTTTGAGACTCCCTGAGGCATATGGACTGTCACGGCTATTCAACTCTGCCATCGTTGCTCAAAAGCAGCCACAGATGATACGTAAATGACTAAGCATAGCTGTGTGCCAATAAGATTTTATTTACAAAAACAGATGGTGAGCTGGGTTTGGCCAGGGGGCCAGTTCACTAACCCCTGCCTTAGACCATTGGTATTAAATGCTATCAAAATAACATTAATTGAATCTGATACATAAACAATACTCCGTTGATGTGTTCTGAATACATGAAAAGTTCATGAAGGCCATCAGGCGTTGCTTAAATATTCGACCATGGTCTCTGCATTTGTTTCCTGGGTCTGCTGTTAAGGATTGAGACATTTACAGACTAGAAACTCTGATCCAAGAGCTTATGCAAATGTATAAATGTGACACATCTTCTTTATCCATTCATCTGTCAGTGGACACTTAGGTTGCTTCCATGTCCTGGCTATTGTAGATAATACTGCAATGAACATTGTGGTACATGACTTTTTGAATTATGGTTTTCTCAGGGTATATGCCCGGTAGTGGGATTGCTGGGTCGTACGGTAGTTCTATTTCTAGTTTTTCAAGGGGTGGGATAGGGAGGGTGGGAGGGAGATGCAAGAGGGAGAGGATATGGGGATATATGTTTATGTATTGCTGACCACTTTGTTACACAGCAGACACTAACACACCACTGTAAAGCAATTATACTCCAATAAAGACGTTAAAAAAAAAAACAAAGAGCTCATGCCAAGAGCTGCCTTTGACGGGTACAAACATTCCATGGTCGCCTCCATGGGGCAAACTCAAGCTCACAGGGAAAACTCTATTGATAGATATGATCCCTCCCACCAAAAGGCCTCCTGATTTCTACCACTAGGTTCTCTATAGCATCTTCAAAATTCCCTTTTTGAAATATCAAGTTTAGAAGGGGTAACAAATTAATAAGCTCATCAGTCATCTTAAAAGGTTTATGTAAATCTTATTAGTTTTTATTTTGCTTGTCTCCTGGTTGAATAGATATAGAGGAGGGAGGAGCCACAAGACTGGAGAAACCTAGGTTCCTGCATAACTGTGTGGAACACTCTCCCCTCCCAATCCTCATGGCCAACCTGCAGTGGATGGTGCCTGAGCAAGAAAGAAACTTTTATAGTACTAAGGTACTAAACGGTTAGCCTATCTCGACTAATACAAGTATATATCTGTGAGATACATTCCCAGAAGTAGCATTATTGGGCCATTTAAGAGTTAGATGTTGCCAAATCGCCTTGTAAGTTGCTGCAACAATTATAGTCCTATCAACAGTACATGAGTGTCTGTTTTCCCAGAAAGTATACCATCCAACTTTTGGAGCCATTCCTGTCTAAGAGAAAAAAAATTCTCCTTGTCATTGAGCTTGCATTTCTTGAATGAATATGAGGCTGAGAGCATCTTTACAAATATTTATAAATCATGTGAATTTCTTTTTCTGTGAGCTGCCTATAATTTGTCCACATTTTAATTATGTTCTTTCTCATATTAATTTGTAATAAAGCTTTGTATCATAGAGAAGTTAGCCTTTAGTTTGTCAAATGTGTTGTAAATTTCTACTTTATTTATTTATTCACTTATTTATTTGCCACACAGATGAGTCTATTTTTTTTTAACGTAGTGAAACAGGTCACTCGCTTTATGTTTTCTGGGTAGTGCCTTCCTCCATGTAAAAATATATTAATATCTAGCTATGTTTTGTTTTGGTGCATTTATAGTTTCATTTTTTAAATCTTCAAATCTTCCTTCCACATCAGTTTATTTGGATGTAAGGAGTAAGGTCAGAATCCTGATTTTTCTCCTCAATGGCTGTCTCATTGTCACAAATACAATACTAAGCCATCATTTCCCCCTGACAAGAAATGCAATATTTATGTCATAAGTTCTCATTTATTTTAGCTCAGTTCTGAACTCTACTGTCCCCCATTGATCTACCTACTGTGAAGCAGTACAATATTCTTTTAACTGCTTTAGTTTTATGACATTTTAATAAATGGATAGGGATAATTTCCATTTGACCTCTTCTTCAGATTTTCCCCTGCCTACTTACTCTCATATAATTATTCGCCAAGATGATGTTTAGATCAATTTAGTGATATTACAAAAACAAATTCTGTCGGTATGTTTTTTGGAATCACATTCGGTTTATAGATAATTTATGACATAATTTACGTCTTTATATTGTTGATTCTTTTTATTCAAGAAAAATATAAGTCTTTTATATTTATTTCTAACTTCTCATTCAACTTAGAGTCCATAGTCTGAGATTATAATCATTCCCTTGGATACTGTATTAGTTTCTTATGGCTGCTGTAACAAATGACCACAAACTTAGTGGCTTAAACAACTCAAATTTATTGTCTGACATTTCTGGAGACAAGAAGTCTGAAATGGGTCTCACTGGGCTAAAATCAAGGTGTCAGCAGGGTTGCATTCCTCTCTAGAGGCTCTAGGGACAATCTGTTTCCTTGCCTTTTTTAGCTTCTAGAGGCCTCCTGCATTCCTTGGCTCATGGCCCCTTCCTCCATCATCAAAGCCAGCAACACTACATCTCTCTGACCATTCCTCCAAAGTCGTATCTCTCTCAGATGGGAAAGTTTCTCTGCTTTTTCGTACTCATGTGATTAGTTTGGACCCTCCCAGGTAGTCCAGGATAATCTTGCTGTCTCAAGGACCTGAGTTGATCACATCTGCAAAGTTCGTTTTGGCATGTGAGGTAAATATTCAAAGGTTCCAGGCCATCTTTGAGGGGTCCAGTATTCTGCCTACCACAGATATACTCTCAACTGCCATGTCCCTCTCTACCATTACTGAACTCAACCAGAAAATCCTAACTCTACTGAGAGGAAATTTGGATTAAACAGGGCTGGGAAACTCAAACTACAAAATGGTGTGTTTGCTTTAGCAGTGTTCAGCTGCCCAGATGTTTATTTTGCAATTTAAATTCCCAGCTACTAACCTCAAATAGACCTTTAGGGCTGCCCTGCAATCCTGCAACATTGCTGGTCCATCAGCTTCCCTCTTTTCCATTCCTCTCCTCTTTCCTCAAACCTCTAGGACCTCCTTCCCAGCGCCACTCCTAGCAGATGAAATCGTTTCCTATTTTGCTGTGAGTGAAGAGGCAATCTGGAGTGAAATTCCATATGCTCTCCCATCATCTTCTAATCTACCTACATCTGTACCCATATAACCAATGTCCACCTACTACTAAAGCTCAGGAGGAGGTCAAACTCTCTACCTGTGCCTTGGATCCCACCACTGGGAATAACCCCAGTAATTTCCCAACCCACCAACCTTCTGTTCTTCCCTCTCTATGGTGGATACCAGCAGCTGATGAATATGTTATATTACCATTCACCTGAGCCCTGGGAGCACCAGTCTCATAGAGGAAGAGGGTCCTCCAAACAGATACCCGTAAATAAATTCCTACAGTCATCCTAACGTGGCAAAGAACAAGAGTATGTTTCCATTTTCATTGTACTCACTATCTCATTAGGTTCTAGGCCCCAGCAACTATTTATGTTCCTGAGTAAATTATTCATACAGTGAATATGAACCCTGTTTAGAACCTCCACTTAGGGGTTTACATGGAACCAAGTGGCTACCCTCGGACCAGAGCTGCCATCATAGCACTCAGCACCGCCCATGCATTTGAAGGATCTTGGTAAACGTTCAATGTCTGTAATCATCTGCCCAAAACAATCGTTTCAGAACTCTTTGGTGATGTCTGTTTTTTTCCACCCAGCCACCCAGTTCCTTCTCTCCTTCGTAAGTAAGAAATTATTTGTAAACCGTTAGCTCCTACTTTGATGGAAAATATCAAAATAACTCCTGTAACCCAAATATCTTTGCATATCTTGATAGAACAAATCTTTCCCTGAATGTACTAGGACCAACATAGTCTCATAAATAAGCAATGGAGACAGAGCTTCTAGCAGATAAGTTTTATAAAATTCTCTGTTTGGTAAAGGTTATTTATTTAGTGGACTCTATAAAAAGCACGAACAAAGAGAAACATCAAATTAACTGGATTTAAAAACAAAGCTACAAAGAATATTTTTTCCTTGGTATCTCATCTGATGTGCATCCAATCTGGTTTTCACATAACTTTTTAGAGTCATCATTCCCTTCACTATAAATTTGGTTTGCCAGAAACATTTCTATTAAAACTTTTTCTTAGGAACTGAAAGAACATCTGTTCTTGTAAAAGGGACACAGGACGATTGGGCCCCACCTGGGCCACCTTGTGAGTTAATGGGGAGGCGAGGGCAGGCCTCATCTCCACCCTAAAACCAAACCAAGACAAGATGAGGCAGAATGAGAAGGTCTTAGGGAGAAGCAGAAACCTGGCCTGATGGTGATTAGCACTCATTTTTCACCCATTGCCAAAGGGATTTTCTTCTTACTTGACCTGAGGATCTCTGTGTTACATTAGTATGAAAAGATATAACAGGGGTAGGAATTTCCTCCTGGAAGGAACTGGCTGTGGTTGTGGTGTCAAGTAGCACATGATGAGGAAGCCAAGGGAGCCAGGCATCAGTCAGTGAAATGTGCCTGTCCACCAGCCTCTTGGCCTAACCTACCTCTCCCTTCTCCTGAACTCTTTCATGACCTCCAGCAGAGTCCGAGATTCCAGCTTAAAGAATGAAAGTGGCTCCTCTTGCCACTTCTATTTAACACAATATTGGAAGTGCTGAACACAGCCATCAGACAAGGAAAAGAAATTAAAGGCATCCAAATTGGAAGGGAAGAAGTAAAACTGTCACTATTTGCAGAGGACATGATACTTTATATAGAAAACCCTAGGGACTTCCCTGGTGGCACAGTGGTTAAGAATCCTCCTGCCAATGCAGTGGACACGGGTTCCAGCCCTGTTCTGGGAAAATCCCACATGCCGCGGAGCAACAAAGCCCATGCCCCACAACTACTGAGCCGGTGCTCTAGAGCCCATGAGCCACAACTACTGAGCCCGTGGGCCTGGAGCCTGTGCTCTGCAACAAGAGAAGCCACCACAATGAGAAGCCCGCACACCGCAACGAAGAGTAGCCCCTGCCCACTGCAACTAGAGAAAGCCCGTGTGCAGCAATGAAGACCCAATGCAGCCACAAATAAATAAATAAAAAAGAAACCCCTAAAGTCTCCACCAACATACTATTAAAACTAATAAATGAATTCAGTAAAGCTGCAAGATACAGGATTAATATACAGAAATCTGTTGCTTTTCTACACAGTAATAACAAACTATCAGAAAGAGAATGTGAAAATCAATCCCATTTAAAATCACATCAAAAAGAATAAAATACTTAGGAATAAACTTAACCAAGGAGATGAAAGACCTTGACTCTGAAAACTAAAACACTGATGAAGAAAATTGAAGATGATACAAAGAAATGGAAAAATAGCCTGTGCTCTTGGATTGGAAGAATTAATATTGTTATAATGGCCATACAATCCAAAGCAATCTACAGATTTAATACAATCCCTGTCAAAATACCCAAGACATTTTTCACAGAATTAGAACAAATAATCCAAAAATGTATATGGAACCACAAAGACCTGGAGTTGCCAAAGCAATCTGGAGAAAAAAGAACAAAGTTGGAGGTATCACTTGCCCAGTCTTCAGACTATACTACAAAACTACAGTAATCAAAACAGCGTGGTACTGACACAAAACCAGACACATAGAGAGAGCCAAGAAATAAACCCACACACCTCTGGTCAATTAATCTCTGACAAAGGAGGCAAGAATATACAATGGAGAAAAGACAGTCTCTTCAATAAGTGGTGCTGGGAAAATTTAACAGCTACATGTAAATGAACGACATTAGAACATTTCCTCACACCATATACAAAAATAAACTCAAAATGGATTAAAGACTTAACTATAAGACCTGAAATCATAAAGCTCATAGACAGAACATTCTTTGACATAAATCATAGCAATATTTTCTTGGATCTGTCTCCTAAGGCAAAAGAAATAAAAGTAAAAATAAACAAATGGGGCCTAATTAAACTTTTTGTTTTTGCACTGTAAAGGAAACCATTGACAAAAATGAAAAGACAACCTATGGAATGGGAGAAAATTTTTGCAAATGATATGATCAATAAGGGGTTAATATCCAACATATAAAAACAGCGCAACATCAAAAAAAAAAAGCCCAATTTAAAAATGGGCAGAAGACATGAATAGACATCTTTCCAAAGAGGAAATGCAGATGGCCAAGAGGCAGATGAAAAGATGCTCGACATCGCTAATCATCAGGCAAATGCAAATCAAAATCACAATGAGACATCACTTCACACCTGTAAAATGGTTCTCATCAAAAAGTCTACAAGTAATAAATGTTGGTAAGGATATGGAGAAAAAGAAACCCTCCTACACTGTTGGTGGGAATGTAAATTGGTACAGCCCTGTGGAAAACAGTATGGAGGCTGCTAAAAATAGAAAACTAAAAATAGAACTACCATAAGATCCATGAATTCCACTCTAGTATATATCTGGAAAAAATTTTAAAAAGGTACATGCACCCCAATGTTCACAGCAGAATTATTTACAATTGCCAAGATATGGAAGCAATTGAAGTATTCACAACAGATGAGTGGATAAATAAGATGTGGTATATAGAGAGAATGGAATATTACTCAGCCATAAAAGAATGAAATTCTGCCATTTGAAGCAATGTGGATGGACTTAGAGAATCTTATGTTTAGTGAAATAAGTCAGACAGAGAAAGACAAATACTGTATGATATCACATATGTGGAATCTAAAAACTAAAACAAATGAATGTATATAGCAAAACAGAAACAGACTCACAGATACAGAAAACAAACTAGTGGTTACCAGTGTGGAGTGGGAAGGGAGAGGGGCAAGACTGGGGTAAGGGATTAAGAGATATAAAGTACTATGTAAAAAATAGGTAAGCAACAAAGATATATTGTACAGCACAGGGAATTAGAGCCATTATCTTGTAATAACTTTTTTTTTTCAACATCTTTACTGGAGTATAATTGCTCTACAGTGGTGTCTTAGCTTCTGCTGTATAACAAAGTGAATCAGCTATATGTATACATATGTCCCCGTATCCCCTCCCTCTTGCGTCTCCCTCCCACCCTCCCTATCCCACCCCTCTAGGTGGTCACAAAGCTCCGAGCTGATCTCCCTGTGCTATGCGGCTGCTTCCCACTAGCTATCCATTCTACATTTGGTAGTGTATATATGTCTATGACACTCTCTCACGTTGTCCCAGCCCACCCCTCCCCGTCCCCGTGTCCTCAAGTCCACTCTCCATGTCTTATCTTGTAATAACTTTTAATGGAGTATAATCTGTAAAAATACTGAGTCACTATGATGTTCACTTGAAACTAAGATAACATTGTAAATCAACTACACTTCCATTTTTTTAAAAAAAAGAATAAAAGTGGCCCTAAGAGCCATCATCCAATAAAAAGTTCTGTGTGGTCACTGTCTTTGTGCTACTCTCTCTAGTCAACAAAACCGAGCCTCCTACTACAGAGGTAAATTGCCCAAGCTCACATGTGGAGGGGGGAGGGGGTGACCGGACAAGTCCTCATATTCTGGTCTTCACACTCCCAAGCCAGTGCCCTTTCCATCAGACACAGGTGAGCCAAGAAAACAGCTCCACCAACACTGCTGTTGACGGAATGCGAGCACATGTGTTCATGTGTGTATTAAGGTTGCTCAGCCTCTCCACTTGGGCCCTTGGGCCCTGACAATGCTTGCTGTGGGGGACTGTCCAGTGTATTGCAGGATGTCTAACAGCATCCCTGGCTTCCATGCAGTAGATGTCAGCTGCATCCTTCCTCCAAGCTGTGAAAACTGAAAGTGGAGCCAGACATTGCTGAATTTTACCTGGGGAATGGGGGAAAACCATTCCTGGTTGAGAACTACGTATCTATGTGTATGTGTGTATATATGAAATGAATGATCTTATGAATATTCATGAAGCATCCCCTCAACTCCCTAAAAAAAGAAAACAAAGGAGAAGTTCTGCAGACACTGAAATCTTCCAAGGCAACCTTCTGGCTTTCAGATGCTTGCTATCCCTCTCCTGCTTTCCTTTACGTTTTAGGCACAGCAGCCAATGTTGCGTTTTTACGGCAGGTTTACTCTATTTGTATAACATCGCAGCTTTTCACTTCACCTCAAATTACCTTACGGCTACACACGAATACACATTAAGAAGTATCTTTATAGAAGATAGTCAACTTTCAGAAACAGGCTTTACAGAGCAAAGGATTTCAAATACATGCTTCTCATCTTTATCAGAATCAGGATCTGTGTTTGTAAAAACATCAGACAACCAGGCCTGCACTGGCTCCAGTGTCACAGTGGTGAACCCCAACAGAGACAGGCCAGGTGAAAGACTGGATAACAATGAGTTAACGTTGGTATAATCACTGATTCTGAGTTTGCATAAGGTCAAATGAGAAGTTTAACAGATTGTTAAAACACTCTTTTCAACTGCTTATTTTGAAATCATATTGAGATAGACATGGTTTTTCTTCTAACCCTTTAAGTTGACCTTTCTGAAACTTCTTTTTAAGTGGTTGTGCTGAAGCCACGTAGACCGTTGAGATACACATGGCTTTCCCCTTTAATGCCCCAAGTTGATCTTCCCTTTAAATACACATAATAGTCGACATGTAAACTGTCCCACTTGAACACATCTTTCAAAATGGTTGCCAGCGCCAGCCGGTGACCCAGAAGCTACGGCTTCCTCCCTGTGTTAACAGTGGGGTTGAGAGGACTCTGCGGCTTGGGGCTGTGGCAGAGCAGATGTGTGACTTCCAGCATCCCCCATGTGATGGCAGATGGGGCCTTACCTTTGGGAATGGTGATCTGACAGCTCAGGTCACAGTCCTGCTGCAGCTGATAAAAAGCCACTTCCTGCAGCCGGGCTCGCTCCAGCTCTGAGAGGCTCTGGATGGAGACTGACCTCAGCCGTACGCTGCGACCCGACATACTGTTCCACGTGAAGTCACCCTGCAGATCAAGGGGAAGCACATCAAGGGTCACACAGTAATCTACGACTCGCAAGCCTCAGCCTCTCTCTCAATCGGTCATAACGTCAAGCAAACTTCATTTTCACGTTCCCAAATTGGCTCTCAACCCCTGAAATCAAATCCACTCTTACTTAACTGTGGATTTACTCAGTCAACTGCCAACATCAAAATCTGGAGTATCTGCTAGGTCATCTGATCCCATAAAATGATGCAAAGAAAGCTATGTGGGAAGATGCTTCAAGGGTCCTGCCTCCCCTCTCTCATGGGAACACATGGGAACTTTTCGGCTTTTCTTTCTCAGTAACAGGAAAAACTACCGCTAACTGCCATTGTGCGCACTAGACATAGGAGGGGAAACGTATACTGATAGCCTACCGTGTACCAACAAAGCGCCAAGGGCTCTTTAGTTACTTCCTCTATATAATAATACAATCTAGTATATTTATTATATATGACACAATATATTATTATTATATATAACTCATACTTATGATACATTATTGTAATATATACTTAGGATACATTATGTTGATATTATAGTAATATATAGTATATATAAATATAATATAATATAATATAGAATAAATTGAGGCTTAGGAAGGTTAAGTAGTTTTCGCCAAATTGTAAAACTTACAAGATTTGAAACTAACCAGGACTCCAGCTAAAACATCTTAGGCTTTTAAATTCTATGCTAAATTGTAACCACTGAGTTTCTATTTAGAGCAGTCTAATGAGCTCTTTTGATCACAGTAAGTATAGAGATATGATCAATAAAAGCTACACATATTTACAGAGACGTTTGATGCTAAAATACTCCACATCAAAGAATCAAAGCAAAGATTCCCACAATCCTGAGGCTATCTGTGTGCTCACACACACACGTCTGATTTCACACCTCTGAGAGTGAATATCTCTACCCTTGATGCAGACAGTGAGAAAACGATGACCTAAGAAACAATCCTTCACAATCCTCGGAAGCCCAATGTCCCCTCACTGAGGAGGAATTCCTACGAATCACAGATATCAACCAGGGCACAACAGCTGTGAAGAGGTATCTACTGCTTCGTTAACAATCAAGAAAAATTGTGGGAGAAGGAATAGTGCTGGGCCCTACAGACACTGCCAGGGACTTCTTGCGGATGTGGGGAACATTTAAGGAATCCCAGAAGACTTCACCATCCTCACTATTCACCTTAAAGAAGAGAGACAGAAAGGCTGGCCCCAGCGACTGCTAAGACACCTTTGTTCCCTACTGGTAGCAAATTCCTGCCTAGAAGGTTCATTCCAAAGAGTGAACGGCACTGTGTTAATTCTTTGTTATTTTTTTCCTCTTTATCTGGGATTTCATGGATTTATTTAACAAATGGAGATATCATACTCTAGTAGGGGCAGAAAATAAACAAGGGTAAGTAAAGAATGTAGCGTGTTAAGTAATGATAACTGCTAAGGAAGGAACAAAAAGCAGGGAAGGGGCCGGCAGTGTGAGTAGAGGACAGGGATTTACACTACTAGGTGGAAGGGCTGGGAAAGACCTCACAGGGAAGTCCAGGTTTGAGCAGAGCTTCAAGGAGATGAGGAATTTTTGTTTGTTTGCCTTCAGGCATCTGCATCCAGTGGGTGAGAAGGAGGGGTACCAGGGACCCAGGAGGGGCACAGGGAACAGGGTGTGGGAATGCGTCAGGGCCGAGGAGTGAGTGCATAAATGTAGGCAAAGCGGGTAGGCTGCAGTCACGTTCGGTGAACTGAAGAACATTCTTCCAGGCCCAGTGTATTTTGGATTTTTTTCTTTTTTCTTTTTTTTTTTTGGTACAGCTGGACTAACCACAAGTTTCGACAGGAACTGGGGACTTAAGTGTTGGGTGTACCTCTCACTCACACCCTTTAAGATTAGGGCACCACAGGTACGATATCAGTGAATTGCTTTCCCCTCACCCAAATGGGAAGTTCCAGATGAGCTGGGGATTTTTAAATATGAAGTCTAGGTATCTAAGGGAGCCCGCGGCTGCTTGAAGTGTCAAAATGGAATTACATATCTATTCTTTAAATGCATTTAAAAATATGCCCTCCGACGGGCTCTAGTATCTGTAGCAGGGGTTGGCTATCTTCTTCTGTAAAAGGCCAGACAGTAAATATTTCAGGACTTGTGGGCCATGTGGTCTCTGTCAAAACTACTCAGATCTGCCTTTGTGGCATGAGAGCAAACCATAGACAGTTTATGAATGAATGGGTGTGGCTGCGCGCCAGTCAAACTTCATTTACAGAAACAGGTGGAAGGCTGGATTTGGACAGTGGGCTGTAGTTTGCCAACCTTTGAACAATAGCTCATGACTGAAATAAAATTAATCAATCCCTAGAAGACACATTTTATTTTTATTTAGTATGACCTCCTGCATAATGAATTCAAACGAAGTTCAATGAGCACCTATTACGTGCTAGAAACAGTATTAGGCTTGGGATTGTCAAAATGACAACACAGTCCTCGTTCTTTTTTTTTTTGGAACCAACTGACTCACATTGTAGTAAATACAAAGTAAAGCAATGATCGTGGCTTGAGCTGTCTGGTTCAGTGATCGGGCGGAACGTCACACACAAGCTCAGTCACTGCAAACAATGGTTTTCTGGCTGTGACCACTGGCTGTCACTTCTAACATAGTAGAATCATGTCAGGGGGAATGGAAAAAGTGAGCACCACTTCTTACCATGTTCTCCCTAGTCCTGCCAGTCTCCCTCTGCCCCTGTGTTGGATACAGCAGAGACCACCCACCAATCAGCCCAAGGCAGGCCAACAGGGAGGGGCCAATCACTCTGTTCTCCAACTACAGCCAGACTCACCTCCACAGCAGTACCTGTGGCCCTAGCCTGGACTCCTGTACAGGAGTCTGGCTCTGGCGGTGGCAGCTGGAAGAGGGTAATAGGACCTCCTGCTGAATGAAGGAAGTTGGGTGAATGAATGGGTCAGCTGCAGGGGTCACTTGCAAAGGGACTGGAGTGATAAGAAAAGAACTCATTCAGGCAGATACTTTTGATATCTCCCAAACCTGCCTGTGGCAGGAGGGGAAGCCATCTCCCATGGGAGAGGAGTCAATGGGGTGGAAGGCCATATTCTCACTACTGAGTCTTTGCAGGAGCCAGGGCTTCAAGGCACAAGGCTCCTGGTTCCTTCTCTCCACCACCCCCTCCACTCTCTCCACTCACTCCTTGTGCTGCTTCTTTTTCTTCTTTGCTGCCTTGCTGTCTTTTGACGTGTGCCTTGCCCTCTTGTGTGTCACTCTCAGAGTCCGAGCTGTCAGAGTCAGATGACTTCCTGTCTCTATGTTTCTTTTTCTCCTTTTCCTTCTTTCTTTTTCTAGAAGAATTTCTCGTGGGGTCAGGCTTTTCAAACTCTGCTGATTTTGCCTCTTCCTTCTCTTTCTCATTAGGTATCAGAGAGTACTTGCTCCCACCTGGTTGCATGAAACAGTGCTTTGCGAAGTGGCCTTTACAGCCACACTCCTTGCAGGTAGTGTTCAGGACAGCCTCGAGGGTGATCTTCTGCCCAGTGTAATCCTGGAAGGACTGCCTCTGCCTCTCTTATTGCTCAATGATAACGTTGTTGGCGTCAAGGTCCTTCCCAGTCCCTTGGTTGACAGCTTTCACGGAGAGGGATACTTTTATCCTTTCCCTTTTCATCTCTCGTCCGATAAGCTTCACCCACACCTTCTCTCCGACATCTACTATCTCAGAGGGCTTATCCACGCGACAGGATGACATGTGAGTTCGATGGACCAGATCTTGCTTCCGACAGCCTGGGATTTTGACTTGCCTCCACAGTCTGTCACCATAGCAACCTCTCCTTGGAAAATAGTGTAGAGAGCAGGCAAGTTCTCCATGGTCTCGGGTCTTCCTGAATTCATCCTTAATGTTCTATGGTTCCTCCATTTCTCTTCTGCTAAAGCTAATTCAAGTGTCTCGGTGTCAGCACCCAGTCTCCACGCCGCAGCCAGTCCTTGTTCTTAAGGAGTTAAATTTTGGTAGGAAGAACACACTCGGTCCATGAAATACAGAGATTATGATACTAGGAGTAAGCACCAAATGCAATGGGATGCCTAGGAGAAAGGCTTTGACATCTATCTGGGGATCAAGGAAAGCTTTATAAGAAGGCAGCGTTTCCCAGGAGACCCGTAAGTTGAATAAGAGGGGTAAGGGTTTGCTCCGTAGAAATGCAACATTGGAACAAAGGTGCCAAGGCAAATGAATTTGAGAGAACGGCCTTGTTTGGGGGAAATTACAAGGCTAGAAGGAAGGAAAGAGCAGGAGGCGAAGCCACGCAGAACTCAGGGCCATATCCTGGAGGGCTTTCTCGGCAGGCTTTGCAAAGCAGATTGGATTTATTCAGCAGGTGATGGCTAGTCATTAAGGAACCTTGAGTAAGAGAGGAACGTGATCAGATGACTGGAAACACATTTCCAAGGGAATTGAGGGAGGGTGCAAGCCAAAGATGCAGAGATCAGAAGAGCCACTGGGCTACAGGTATGACGCTGATTCAAATGTGAACAGATAGGGAGATGCGCAGAACCACAGAGATGCCTGGGGACAAATTGTATGTAGTGGAGGGTAGGGAAGGAGTAATCTAGGATGACTTAAACACTTCTGGCTTGAGCAACTGGGAGGATGGTACACTAAATCACCAAGATGAGGAAGGGCAGAAGGGAGAAGAAAGATGTTCAAATGTGACATTCTGGAAGTGATATTTTATCTCTAAGAAAGAAAGAAACAAAACACATGACCAAATCTGGCAAAACAGAATCAGGCCAGTTTGCATCTTTCTTGAGTCTTCATTTTCTTCTCTCAACTAAAACAGTTCCAACGCAATCAAGTAATACATAGTTCTGGAAACTGCTCACAAATGCCTACACTTAGCATAATGAAAAAGTGAAGATGTGATGCTTTCAATTTCTCTGAGTCCATTATACATCATAGCCCGTGGCTCTTAACTTCGTAGACTTTTAAAATTCTTTGGTAAATTTGGAATTATCAGCCAAAAGAGAGAAAAGGCTTGGTCTACTTGTAATGACTTGAATTTATGGAGTTGTTGTCTCCTAAGACTTTAGTTCTTATAGCAGCTGATGGCTCAGGAGAAGGCTACAGCCAAATCCCAGAAAGAGAAAAGAGTGTGGCGCTTTCTTGAAAGCAGGGCAGCTGCATTCATCAGCCTTTGGAAGAGTCATTTCACAAAGGAGGTAATACTGTCCCCAGAGCCAACTGGTTCTTAAACCCATCCTTAGCACATGGCTGAAAAAACAATTTTCTTGGGAGAGAAGGTCATCAAATAATTAACAAAGAGGGACTTCAAAGATATCTCCAAAGCTACCTATTATCAAATGTGTGGCATCTTAAAAAATATCAGTTACATTTTTGATTATGGGTAATGGACCAAGATGCTTCATAATCCATTTTATACCGCAAACGTGAATGACTGAAGCCTGAAGTGTTCACACAGCCCTGGAAAAGTCTGGACGGGCCACTCCAGTTCATCACCCTCCACCCTCCACCATCTCATTGTCTTTTGCCACCTGCCAATCAGCAGTCATGAATACATCAAATAATCTGCATCTTCCCCTGTGTCCCAATTTTCTCACCGCTCCCAATCTATATTTCTACCATTGTGAATTTTAATGATTTTTTTCAGATTAAGCACATGCGATTTCAACATGTTTTTTCAAGTTGGAAATACGTGAGGTCCATTTTTGGGAAATTATCAAATTAACACAATTAACTGACAGGTTAAAACCATATTCATTCATAGTATCTTGCAATAAAGTCAAGAGGTATCAGTGCCTGCCCTAAATGACATAGAACAGCGTTCTTCATTTTTATTTTTATCCTTAATGCAATATAGACATTTTGCACATACGGTCAAGTAAATGTCACAACACAATGGCCGGGAAACTCTGCGAACATGTCTTAAAACTACAGTTGTATTGCTTTTTAAGGCGTGATAATTTAGTGTTGGCTCACAATAAGTTACTTGGTCGAATGCATCCACATTCCTAATTTCAGTCCACATCATCTTTTAAAATTAATTTGTTTAAAGAGACCTTTCTCAAAACATTCACCCAAGGTTTATCCAAATTATCCCAAGGTTCAAATCAGAGTATTCGCAATGAAGTACCTAGAAGTCTAAAATCTAAACTCAGCCTGTTTCTCTTCCGCCTTCTCACCTCTCCCTTCAGGTTGCTACAGCTGAGGACGGAGCCCCCAGATGCGGCACCCGTGGGAACCACACAGACCAGAGTTGCGGGGAGTCGCCGAGCAAATCCATGAGGTTTCCACATCTCCTCAGTGGCCTCTTTCTAGAATTCCTAGGGGTCACAGTGTTTCTGTGCGTAAAATATGTTTGCCTTTATATTACGAAAATTGTCAAACATGAGGAAAGAAAGAGATTAGACTAATGACCTCGCAGAGGTTCTGAGGCAGGTGTCTGCTCTGCAGTTGAGCACGCTTTTTTTTTTTTGGTTTCCTGATTGACTGACCCATGCAGCCAGGATTGAGAACCACTGCGCTCCAGGGTTGATCAGATTCAGGTTGGGTTGTAGTAAGTCTGCTGTTCCTAGAAAATTCAAGAAGTTCGCCACCAAAGAAAGATGCAATTTTACCACAAGATGTTACTTTTTGAAACAAAATGTGAGCTTTAAGACACTCAGGAGTAAGCACCATCTGCTTTCCTTTGTTGAACAACAACAACAACAACAAACGACTTGAACCAGACACTCAGATTCTAAAGCCTATGCTCTTAGCCACTACAACGTCCAGGCTGGTGGATACAAAGCTTGAGATGCCCTTCAGCCTGCGTTTTGTTCTGCAGAGGTAGAGAGACGTATAGTATGGAGTTACTGGACAGGAGGTGTGGCAGACAGAATGATAAGACGGCCACATCTTAATTCCTAGAACCTGTGAATATGTTACCTTACCTGGCAAAGGGAACTTTGCAGATGGGATTAAGTTAAAGGATCCTGAGATAGGGAGGTCATTCTGGGTTATCCAGATGAGTCCAACCTAATCATAAGAGTCCTTGCCAGAGAGAGGCAGAGGTGGCTGTGTGTGTGTGTGTGTGTGTGTGTGTGAGAGAGAGAGAGAGAGAGAGAGAGAGGGATTTGAGGATACTAGGCTGACAGCTTTAAAGACGGAGGAAGGAGCCATAAGCCAAGAAATGCAGGCAGCTTTTGCAAAAGCTGGAAAAGACAAGGCACACATTCCCCCCAGAGTCTCCAGAGGATGCAGCCTTTGATTTTAGCTGAGTGACACTGACCTCCAGAACTGTAAGACATTAAATTTCTCATGTTTTAAGTTTATGGTAATTTGTTACATCAGCAATAGGAAATGTAACAGCGAAGCAGTAGGAGGGAGCATTAGAAGAGAAGGTTGGTGAAGGTCAAGGGGATTGAGTTCAGATGAGGATAAGCTCCCAGACACTTAAGAAAGTAGGAGTTGACCTCCCATCAGATTTTTATCGCCCTCTTTCCTGGTGCTACAGTGCTGCTTCATACTACAGGTACCACCAGCAATGGTTTGAACTGGAGAGGTTCCAAGACGGGAATTTCGAAAGCGCTTTCCCCACTAAATAGAATTTTAGAAACTTACACATAGTAAATATTTCAGGCTTGTGGTTCATAGAGTCTTTGTCACAGCTACCCAGTTCTGCCAATGTAGCACAAAGGCAGCCATAAACCACATGTAAACAAAAGTTCCAATAACATTTTACTCACAGACACTAAAATTCTAATCTCATCTAATTTTCAAGTCACAAAATATTATTCTTTTGATTTTTTTCAACCATTTAAGAATGTAATGACCATTCTAGGCACGTAGGTCATACAAAAACAGGCAGCAGGCTGGATGTGGCCCACTGGCTGCAGTCTGCCAACCCTTGATATAAAGAGATTGGGATCATTTAGGGCGCTACACATACTTCTTTAGCATCTACTACCATGCGGCAGAGACCCGGTCCCTAGCGCTCTGCATCGTGAGCGACATACATCAGCTCGATTCATGAGGGCAAGAAGCCTGTCTGCTTTACTGACCTGGGTGTTCCCAGTATCCAAGATAATACCTGGCAATTAATTATCACTGAAGAATAAATAATTCACAAGCAATAAATATGTGTCAGTCTAGGGACTACATGAATCACATGCATCATGAGTTCAATAAGAAATTGGAAACTAACCAACTCAGGTAATATCGTATCTATGAGGGAAGATGTCTTCAGGATTTGAATAAACTGCTAAGAAACAGTCTTTTGAAACAGAGCCTGTTGTTGAGCCCCGAAATGCCGGTATATGAGGGCAGAAAATAAGTGTAAAAATATCGGACTTGAGGAATAATGAATCTGTGACACTCACGCTCATATGTCAGATGTCTTACGAGCAGGAAGACACAAACATAAGGGTCAATGTTGCCCTGTGACCCTCATCACGTGGGCCATGAAGTAATAAACAAGCCGCCAGACGCGTGCCACAGCCCACGGCACAGCCTAGGATGTGTTTCTGGTGGTTCCTCAGTTCTCAAACGCACATTCCAGTCCAGCATTTTTCTTTGGTGACTGTTTATCTCATAAACGGATGACTCATTTTCAGGCTCTCTGGATCCAGTTTTTGAGTGGCTGTCATAGGACTTTTTTTTTTTAGGTTGAAAGTGGATGATTTCTAATTTGTTTCAATTTCGTAAATGTGAGGTTGAAAGTGACCCAAATGTTTCTGGATAGACAAAAGCCCTTGATAGTTATAAAAATATCCTTTTTATTTTCGGGTACTATGGGACAGCATTAACAAAAGGTAACAATACGATACAAAAGGATATACCACAGTGCTTCTTGGGGGTGAGTTTGCCCTCTCAGGGGACATTTGGCAATGTCTGGAAACATTTTTGGCTATCATGACTCTAGGGTGGGGTTTCCTACTGGCAACTAGTGAGTAGACATCAGGGATCTGCTCACCATCCTACAATACACAGGACAGCCCCACGTGCCTGCAATAAAGAACCACCTGTCTCCAAATGTCCACCATGCAGAGATCGAGAAAACCTGGCATAGCGTAAGCTGGGTCTGCTGTTAGGCCCCAATTACACACAATGTCCTCAAAATGATGGTGTCAGAAGACATGAACACTCCTGAGTTTTGTTTATCATCAAAGGCATGCACCATGCACGATATACTCTTACGCATCTATGCATGATTATGTATATTATCCGTGTATTATTCTGTATATTATGGAAATCAGTGAGCAGAATCATAGAAGCTATTTAGAACTAGCATTAAGAAGCACAAACAACACAAACCAGTTTAAAAGAGGCACGCAAAAACAGCCTCAATACAACAGAATCTCGATTAACTGGAGAACAACTCACCGAAAGCATTAACTAAAGAGATTTCCTTCCTGCCAGAAGTATATGTCTCCACGTTTAGAAAAAAAAACAAGCAAAAGGCAAACTGAAAAACCAACCATCTAATATCTGGGGTTTATTCAGAAAGGTCATTCTTTTGAGCTCAACTGCATCTTTACAAACAGACTTGATTCTTCCCATGAAATAAACTTGATTGAAATACTTTTGGTTTTGGTCTATACCACATTGTTTTATTATGGCCTTGAAACAAATCTCTAATTGCAGCAGCTCTTTAACCTCATCCAACTATAAACTTCCCAAGGCCCAGTGAGCCCCCAAGAAGTGACGCGAGACTGCTCACAATATGGCCTGCAGACAAGTCTTGTAAACGTGCAGGTTTCTGGGCTCTAAGGCAGATTTAGGGAACTAGGGTCACAAGGGATGGGGCCCAAGTACCTTCGTCATAAACCAGAATCCTCGGGGGATTCTTATCTTTGCACAATAAAGATTGAGGCCCACTGGTGTGGTAGTAAGGACTTGGATTCAAACAGCTACGAGCTCTTCGGCAAGATTCAGAACATCTCCAAGCCTCAGTTTTCTCACCAATAAGATGGAGCAAAGAAAAAGACTTAACTCCCAGGTTTGTAGTGATGGTATGAGTCAATGCAAGTGAATTTCTTGCCGAGTACTTATTAGCTCCCAGCAAGCCCTGAATGTGTGGTAAAGTTATCATTAATTTTAATCATCATTCCTCTAAATTTGCGTCCCCTTTTTAAGCCTGGCAGTTTTAGTGACACCAAAAACTCTTAAGAAATGTGTGTTGAACTCATGAATAAATGGTTCTACTATGCGTAAGATGCCTTTTCTACGTGTCTACAAGCCAGCCAGCTGGATAGTGGCTCCATATAGGTGAGAAGCAGAAGCAAAGACCAGATCAGTAAGTTAAGGTCTGAACAATGGCAGGCCATTTACATAAACCATGCCAGGGGCTGAATTTCTTTTGTCTTCTACTGTGGCCAGCTGTCATTTATTAATAATTAATAACTGCTGAAGCACGGCCTAAGTTTAAATACCAGGCTCACAACCAACATTTCTGAAAAGGGCTGCCTAGTTCTTTATAATTCCAAAATAAACACATCTCCAATGACAAGGAACTCCTTTCCTCATGAGCTTCTGGGCAAAGCCGAGGGTATCTGCATAGCTGTCACACCCCTGTTTGGACTCTTAAAAAGAGGTTATTCCTTTATGAACTCAACAAAATAACATTTGCTAATTCTTCTCTTGATTCTTCGAGCACTTCTTCTCAACAGATCTTTAGGAAGATTTAATACTTCTATATTGTATATAATTTTTGTTTTCTTTATCTATTCTGGTCCTTTTTTTAAAAGCAGAAATTTTAGAAAAGTCTGAACGTTTGTTTGGTATAGCAGTCCATTTTAACCTTTTGCCTTGGTATATTCGCTATCGATTGCTACATAAGGGGTACCAAAATGTTACAGTAACATGGTGGGAAAATGCGCCTCACTCATTCAACAGATATTTAATCGGCACCTTCTACAGGCCAGGCACTATTCTATGTAGGTGGATTCATTGGTGAACAAAACAAAGAGCCCTGCGCTCATGGAGTGTCTAGGCCAGTAGAGGAAACTGATAAGAAACAAACATAATAAATGAGTAAATTACACAGCAAGTTACAAGGTGATAAGGCCTAGAGAAAAAGAGAAGGTAGGGGAGTGTGAGGGGAATCAGGAGTGCTGGGAGGGTTTCCAGGGCAACCTTACTGCGAATGTGATATTTGAACAAACTCTTATGGAGGTGAGGTAATGAGACAGGCAGATTTCAGGAGATGAGCATCCCAGGCAGGGGTGAGTTGACACGGGGGCAGCTTGGGGCAGTGGCTAAAAGCAAAGGTTGGCAAGCTAGGCTGCCTGGGCTTGAATCCCAGTTCTGCCACTTTCCAGCCATGTGGCTTTTAGCAAGCTTATTTTCTCTCCCCATGCTTTGTTTTCCTAATCTGTGAAATGGGGATGATGACAAGCCAGGGCTCGGCAAACTACTGCCTGTGAGCCAAATCCCATCTACTGATTGTTTTTGTCAATAAAGGTTCATTGGCATATTGCCACAAACATTTCTTTAGGTATTGTCTATGACTGCTTTCACGCTACAATGGAGGAGTTGAGTGGTTGTAACAGAGACTGTCTGGCCTGCAAAGGTGAAAATATTTACTATCTGGCTCTTTATAGAAAAGTTTGCTGACCCCTGTACTAGACTAAAAGTAAAGGCACATCTATGATGAGGACTTGTCTTTGGGATCAACATTTTCCTCCTCTCGTAAGATTTTGTTTCTCTGGGCAACATCCCAAAGAACCTGTAAAGAGATCACATGACACAGTAAGACTTGGGGATTCTGTAAAGTATGTAAAAGCTAGGGTGCAATAAAAGTGGTTATCTGCAAATGGCCTATTCATGTGGATTACTGATAAACCAAAGTAGAAACGAACATTGTCAAACCCAGTGCTGTGCTACCACCACTCAAAAAACAAGAAGCAACACCAAAAAACCCCAAACATCACTCGTCACACACATCTTGTTTCCAGTGGAAAGAACCTTTCCGATGGTTGGCATAGAGGGGAAAAGAGCCACATATTCAAAGTTCCCAAAGGCAAAAACGTCAGCACGAAAGGCAAATTTCATTTCTGTGTATCCCTAGTTGAATCGTGGACTTGTCTACCAGCCGCCAATTTAACTTTGAGTTTTAAGCTTCACTTGACTCTTGGAATGGGGAAGGGGTAAACGAGCCTCTGCACAGATCCCAACAGTGTGGAAAATGGAAACACTTACAAGAATTAGAAACTTCTCAATGACAGCTCTAGCAGCTGATAGTTTTGCTTGCCTTTCTATAATTAAACTTAGTTCACTGAAATCAGAACGACAGACCTCCAGAGACGGACTGGACCTTGGAGATAATTGCTAACTACTCTGCTAGCTACTGTTCTAGGTCCTTTATTTATATTAGCTCATGTAATTCTTGCAGCAACTCTAAGGGCTATGCTACCATTATTACCCCCATATTTCAGATGAGGAAATCTTGAGTGATTTGACAAGATCACACACCTAGTAAACGGCAGAGTTAGAATTTGAAGCGTGGCTGCAGGTTCCAGAATCCAGACGGTAACTATCACAGGTATTTCACCACTTCTCCTGAGAAGTCAATCCAACCCCTACCTTTACAAAGGAGCAAAGCAAAATCCAAAGAAGTTAGGTGACCCTGCAGTAGCAGAGTGGGATCCGGGTGCTAAGGGTCACATTCTGTCTTCTCCCGCCACCGAGTCTTTTCATTCTGAGACATAACCTTATAATAGGGTAAACCAGATGATTTAAAAATCCGGTTTATGATTAGCCTTATCTAATATCTGAGCTGTTCTCCGAAGCCCATATTTATCAGAGCCACGGCAACTAAAATGTTGCCCCAAGTTCAAGAAGCCTAGAGGGGAAGATAAGCCGCTTTACCCTTTCAGACCTGAAAAACAGCCTGCACTGAATCTTCGGAGAAATCAGCCCAGTTCCATTTCATCACGGCATGCTGCTTCCGGGTCCAGGTTGCTCATTTCAAGCTGCTCCGACATTATCATTCAGTCTAAAAATAACGTTCTCATAAATCTCTATTGGCACCGACCGTACTTAGCTGTCACACATCTCAGACACTGATCAATCCACTTTTCTTCCCACATCACAAGACAAATGTGGAACAATCACAACATTTTATCACAGTAATCTGGAAAAGAAATAGAAGTATAGATATTTCTATTGCTTACCCATGAATTACATTCAGCTGTGTCTCTGCTGTCCTCTCTAATTTCACTGAACTAAGCTTGTAGTAGGAACTTGAGTCTGCTTGAAAAAAATTATTTTTTTTGGTGAAAAATGCATCCTGAAATGGCAGATTGCAACGAGTGTCTGAGAAATGGCCCAGCTGGCATAGCTGTGACTCCCAGGATACCTTTTGTTGCCAGAGACCTCCGCTACCATGAGTCTTGGGGCCAAAAAAATGCAATCTTTTCATCGGACCATTGAGAAGTTCCTGTCCCTTCAGAACAGAGGCAGGCTGTGCCGCTGAGTGAGTGAGTGAGTGAGTGAGTGAGTGAGTGAGTGAGTGTGTGTGTGTGTGTGTGTGTGTGTGTGTGTGTGTGAGTGAGAAAGGCAGTGCTAAGGGGGAGGGACAAAAAGAAGGCAGAGAAATTGAAACTGGATTTCCTGCTTTTTATTTTCATAGGACTATATTGAAGAGATATTCTGGAGTTAGGAAAGGATTCCTCTTAAAAAAAAATCCCCTTTTCCACAGGGATCTACGAATGGTAATTGGATTGTAACTGTGCAAACTGTCCTTATTAGGAATCAACCAAAGAATGACGGAAGCCTTGGGTAAAACCCCTGAGAGCATGGTAAGGCACATAGGGTGCTTTCTTTGTTTAGGATAAATTCTCAATTCTTAAATTACATTTTAAAAACACTGCCTTCTTCCTTTTTCTAACACTAGAAAAAAACCATTAAAAAACAAAACGGTTTCATTCTCCTTTATTCTCAAGTACAACACATGCTCTGAATCTTACGCGCTTTGTGGAACAATAGTCCTTGAGGAATTGTTCATTTCCTGAACAGAGGGTATGGAGGTCAGAGTGGGTGTAACCACGTGGCCATGTTTAAGAGGGTGCAGGTTGCCGGTGGAGGTGGCGGAGAGATAGCCATGAAGAGCAGAGAGAAAAGGGAAGATTTAAAACATATCCTGACCACTGACTACCTTGATCTCCACGTATTCCACATGGCGCTGAACCAAAACTAACTCAAAAGGACTCAAACTGACTTCAATATGAAGTTATACTCCTCTTGTGGTCTCAAGTGAATTCCAACAAAAGAATCACTGTGATTATAATTGACAAACTGAGAAATGATTTCATGGAAGACCTTACTGACTCAAAATTTACGGACTCGGTACATTTTTTTACTAGGATTCTGTGAGGTTAATCATCTCTTGATGTAAGCCACACATAGCTTCTGTTGCTGCTGGTATTTAGTAAGAGGAAAGAATTTAAAACCAATAAAATACGTCAGATGGTTTTCTTTACTAGAACAATTACACTTAAAGAGAAATTCAGAGGAAAAATTTACCTGTTACGGGATATACCTTCGCCTCCACTATCCTCAAAACCCAGATGCTGAAAAGAGTCATCATTCCAGCAGATAATCAATATGGTTCATGTAATCTGGATACTCATTTATGGAATTTAAACCCTCAATTAAAGTTATTTAATATAATATTTCACATGAAATTGATAAAAACCTGAAGACAGCACCTCTCAGAGCCACATGGGGTAGTCCCAGGCATGGACCACACCTGTCAATATTCATGCCCTAGTGTCCCCTGCTCTTCAATCCTGACTGGCTCTGTGATCTGCTTTAGCCAATCAAATCTGGCAGAAACGATGGTGAGATAATTCTGGACCTAAGGCTTAAGAAGGCCTGACAATTTCTGCTTTTCCATTCTTGGGACCCTTGAACCACCGCGTCATAACTGTGGCTACTGTACTGGAGAGACCACGTGGAGAGGCCACATGGAGAGTGAGAAGAGCTTAGCTGTCCCAACGTCTCAGCTCCCAGACAACTTCCCAGTTGAGTGAAGCCTTATAAGCGACCACTGTCAAGGCCAGCAGAAGTGTCCAGCTGAGCCCAGGTCAGACTGCAGAACCGTTAGCAAATAGAAGGGTGGTTGTTTTCAGTCACCGAGGTTGGGGTGGTTTGTTACGAGGCAGTGAATAACCAAATCAACATCTTCTTGTGTTGAAGACAGTGGAGCCACAGGATGAAACAGCCTGGGTCCTTGAATCCTTGTTTGGAACACAGCTGTCCCACCAATCGCAGACACTACGAAAATAGGAGTGAGTAACAAACTGTATGGTGAGATTTGGGGATGTATGTGATATGGCGGTCAACCTCACCTCCCTTAACTTCTTTTGTTCACACAGATCGCAGTTCTAAACAGTCTGAATCTGGAGTCCTACCCCTGGAACCTCTCGTGTACTTCTCCCCACTGAACGACACGGCAGGTCATTCCTTCACTTCCTACGTTTTCACGTGGAAAGAGAGGGGCTGCTCAACCAGAAGATAAAATAAAAACTATTCTTTACAGGTCATTTTTCAGAACACGTAGAAAGTCTTTTAGGAACAAGAGGATAAATATATGTTTAATGACATCCTCCAGGTTTTAAATAATATATAGTCAATATTTAGAAATAGGTGATGCTTTTCTTTCAGAATTATGACTTAATCTGATAAAATGGCATAGTGAAATTTCATCTACATCACATTTATTACTGAGAAACCTTTTGTTGGTCCAATTACCCTCTTTTGACCGGTACCATAGAATTGGCACTTGAGGTGTTGCTATTTTTTCTGATTGTACATAAAAAAAGTGAAAAAATTGTTAAGGACATTTCAATCCTTCTGATACCGTACAGACTGCAGTGAAAATCTGATCTTTTAGTTTAACTGTCAGACTCTACTTTTGTATTGTTCAGAACTTTCAGAGGTGAGGTGACAAGTAAAAGCACAGAAGGACGATTCTGTATTCTCTTCCCGGCTGTCATTTGCTTCCCTAACCATAGCTCTCTGTCCTCTCCCCGCCTCCAGCACTTGACTTTGGTCTAAGTTCTAGTGTCCTCCTGCTACTACTGTAACCCACTTGCAGAGAGAGTAACTTTTAGATCCTTTAGATCTAAATATCTACCATCAAAGCCAAGTATTAGGTAACTGGAAACTGTTTCCAAATGCAATAGGTTTAACCCTTAGGCTGTATCACAGCATGCCAATGACATTTTCTTCAATGAGTCCCTTGGAAGACATGTGTGCAAAGTAAGTAGGACACAGAGCACACCCAACGAGAACTGGAAGGCCTCTCTGTAACTGGGAGAAATCTGGTAAACGCACGGAGGGCAGCTGAGTCCCCAAAGCCTTTACGGAACAGAGGCACAGAGATGTGCACAAATAGAGGCAGGGAAGCAGGAGGAAACAAACAGAAAGCTGATGGGCAATCACCTCCGGGAGTAAGGGTCAGGGCACTGGCGTCTGTTTGAAAGAAAGAGAAATAGTCATTTTAGGAAACCTCCCAAGTGTCATACCCTTTACAAGTAGGAATATGCATGCTAAGTTTTGAGGTAGAGGTGTGACACAATGAGAGGGGTGTTTTAGGAAAGACGAATGATGCAGAGTGGTGCAGAACAGATGGGAAGGGGAGAGCAAGAGGAAGGAAACATTGAGGTCTACAGGGATGCTTTTCTTTAGGACAGTCCCTCAGTTTGTCCAATAAATCTGGATCCCCAGGGAGTCAGATCCAGTATTATACTTGGAGAAATACCTTCAGGGGTATAGTGAGACGTTCGTATCTCATTTTATGTGTTGGGGAGGGTAGACCTACAAAAGATCATTTTCTTCTGATTCTCATAGAGATGTATGGGTGTGACATCACTGGTTTCAATATGATGCAGAGGGTAGCACTTCTTGTGTAGGCTGCTCTTCCACCCACATTGCCAGGAAAGCTGCTATAAGGACGGATGCTGCAGGTTCCACCCAAGAAGGACACTCAGATGAGAGGACGCTCATTATGGGTAAGATGTCAGGTAAACTCTCTGAAGAGCAGGTCATTTATTCAGATGTGAGCAGATTCACTGCTCATTAAATAAGAAATGGATTTTGGAACAAGATTATCTAAAAGATACAGGGATACTGAAGAAATGTTACCCCAAACTGGAGAACTCAACCCCAAATTAGATATTTACAAATAAGCAGGAAGTAAAGCAAACCTTAAGGAAAGATGAATATCATATTTAGAAGATGGAAAAATCTGTGCTGAAAACTCTTAGGCAAAACAAAATAGGCAACAATAACAAAAAAAACCAAAGTGAATTCCTTTCCACTTTCTCATTTCAATGCTACATTTGACAACGTTTTGTTTCATCAATTGCACTTAACAGTTTGCAAAAGTCTCCTCTCATTGAGGTTCCTCTCTAATAGGAAAGGAAAACAACTTCCTAAAACTTACATTAGACTTAATCCACTTATTACCTTAACTAATTAATTTGGAGTACCACCAAATGCATAAACATCAGTCACCTCTAATCTATTGCCCAAGATGTGAGATGTTGACGATAAAACTTTCAGCTTCAGTTTAAGATAATTTATCTTATTAAACTCCTTCAACAGGTAGTTCAAAATCGGCATGAGTTGTTGTAATACTTCAACCTAAGTGGGAAAAGGCAACTTACACGTTTTCAATTGAAGGTTGGCAGTTAACTCACCTAAATCTTTACTCGTCTAGCATATGAACAAGCAAGCTGTTTTAAATAAAAGTATATGCCTCTACGTTACTTGACTGCAGAAAAAAAGTCTAGTTTTAATAATATCCTTGGAATAGTTGCTTCAAAAGCAAAATCAGTTCAGATGCAGGTGGTGATAAATTTTAGAACAAACTCTACAAGGACCAGCCGTTCTCTATCCTGGTTGTGCATTAGAATTACTCAGTGCATGCCTCAATTAAAAAGAGAAAAGAATTACTTGGTGCGGTTTTCAAAACTACTCATGCCCGCGACCGCCTCCAGACCAACGAGGTCCAATAGACCTTTCTGCGATTATGGAAATTTTTGTACAGTCTGATATGCTGCCCACCAGCCACCCATGCTAATGAGCACTTGAGATGGGGCTAGCGAAACAGAGTCATTGAATTTTTAATTTTATTTGATCTTCATTGATTTAAATGTAAGTAGCCACTGTGGCTACTGGCTATTGTACTGGACAGTGCAGATACAGACCAAACCAGTAAGACTCTTCAGGGCTGGGGCTTAGGCATTGGCAGGTTTACAAAGTTCTCCAGGGGATTCTAATATGCAGTCCAGGATGAGAACCACTAATGACCTGGAATTAAGGAAATCATCAGGGGTGGCAAATGCCTTGCACTTTTCCCATAAGGCATTACTTTTCTCCAAATTCCACTACGCATGTGCCATGCACCTTTGTCTCTCGCTCCTGTCTCCATTCCTCCCTTCTCACATCCCACCATACTGCCACGTGAAAGGTGCACTGTCTATCTATTCCTCTATTTACTGACCCTGCCAGATTTCTCTGACACCAAGCATAGATTCTGATCCTTTCCCCTTCTCTTTCAGGGGCAGCAGAAATAAAATCGAATAATTCTACCCATTAAGAATTAAATTCCCTAATTTGTACGCCCATAACTTAAAATTGTTTTTCACTTGCACAGGCTTGATCCAGATGCCATTTTCTATGATTCCTGCCCTGGATGTGATGGGGAATATTTCTAACCGTAGCGCAGTTAAGCGACCACAGTCTTTGGGACGGTGTGATAAGTGGGTCTCATCTGACCACAGTCTTTGGGACGGTGTGATAAGCGGGTCTCATCTGCTCATTTGCAGCTGTTTCCTTCAAATGGGATGCGGTGTTACAGCACAGTGGTTGCAGGGCAGTTTCTGTGGTCCTACCACCGGGCTTTGAATTCCAGCTAAGCCCACAACTAGCCATGTGAGTATCTAACCATTCTAAGCCTCAGTTACCTGCTCTGTAAAGTGGAGATAAAAAGAGTCCTGTGGGAGATGTAGAGAATAAACTAGCAGTTACCAGTGGGGAGAGGGAATGGGGGAGGGGCAATACAGGGGTAGGGGAGTAAGAGGTACAAACTATTAGGTATAAAATAAGCTACAAGGCTATATTATACAACATGGGGAATATAGCCAATATTTTATAATTAACTACAAATGGAGTTATAACCTTTAAAATTGTGAACCACTATATTGTACACCTGTAACATATAATATTGTACAGAAACTATACTTTAATTTTAAAAAATAGCCCTGTGGGGAGGATGGAGCGATGCATGTAATATGCATGACGAATGAGACACGTGCTACACACACGCTCTCCTAGACCCAGATTTTGACACACACACCTCCGCCCCCGCAAAACACACACACAATTTTGTGGTGAGTAAAGCACACAGCAGGATAAAACTTTTGGGAGGAACTCATGGAATTCATAAAAACGTGTTCCAAGCAATGATTAATTAATGTGGCAATCTGAAGACAATTTGGAAAATGGCTACAAGGAAAAGTAATATGATTCTGTGATTTTTAAGAAATAGTGAACCTATTTATTCTAATGAGTCTTCATTTTGATTGATTTCCATACCACCAGTTAATATTAATGGGACAAGGAAGTGTGTGCTAATAAACATAGATAAACACTTTATTCATAAAAAGGGTAAGACTCAGAATTCCAGGGGATTTAGATAGGTGAGGAATAACTAACATTTCTTGTGGATGTAAATATGTACCCATCATTATTCCTAGCCCTAATTATGTACTCCCTGCTTTAATCATTAAACAATTTTATGAGGTAAGGTATCTTAATATGTACCCATTTCACAGATAAAGAAAGAAATTAAGCACTAGGAGATAACTTGCACAAGGAAACAAATTGTAAGTGACACAGCTGGGATTCAAACTCATGGGCCTTAACTCCAGAGTGTGGGGTCTTAACCTCACCTCCCTATGAGTACCAAACCTTTCTCTCAAGGTATGGCGGGGTATGGCTCAAAGAGTACATCAGAACGACTGTGTAAGGTGTCTCTAGGCTCATCTCAAATCCTCTCTCATTTAGTTCTCTTACAAAATAAAATTCTGAAGTTTCTAAGTTATCCGTTGTCAATAAGAAATCACTTCTAACATCGAATGAGGCACGACTTGACCTTGAGGTGGCAACTGCTGATCTAGAGCACAGGTGCACAGACTACAGCCCTGGCCATATCCAGCCCCTGCTTGTTTTTGTAAACTAGAGCCCAGCCAAGGCCCATTCATTTCCACCTTGTCTAGGGCTGTGTCCTGATACGGCGGCAGAGTTGAGTGGTTGCACTAGAGACGTGTGACTCCCAACGCCTATAATATTTACGACCTGGCTCTTCACAGAAAAGGTCTGTCGATCCTGTCCTGGACCCACCGAAAAGAAATCACCAGACACGTAGCACAGGAAACGACAGAGTTTCAAAGGAACCACATCTTTTTACGGCTACCATTGCAACATGTACATACGTATGAGCAGATGAGTCTACAGAGATTGCTCAAGAGCATATTTTCCCTTTATGTTTCTTTGGAGGCGCCAAATGACCTAGACACTTTAGATATGGAGGGAAGAACTTGTGATGTCTCGCTATGGAGGGAAGAGGAAGATTGGGACTGTTTAGATGTCAGATATTTTCCCAGAAAACTCTAGCTTCATAGGACCCCTCCCTCCTCTGTCACCGTCACACTCCCCACCCCACCCGTCACCTTTCAGCTAGTTTCTTGACTTATTTAATAACATTGGAAATCTATTTGATTCTTTACATTTGCGCCATTTCACTCTCGCTAGATTGTACGTAGACACAGCACTTAGAAGAAATAGCACTTACATTTTGTGCTTTTGCATATCTGTGGGTTGAAAGAAAGCTTTTGGGAAAGTACACCTCTGAGTTTATACTGAAAACCATTTGTGTCCATTAGCGTGGAAACAACAAGACCAGCTGGTAATATTTATATTTAGGACATTTGTTCCGAAGTAGCTAAAATCACTTCCAGTTAAAATGAAAAAAATCTTGCTTCCTGGCTTTTAGTATTAAGTGTCAAAACATGTAAAAGGGGCAACTGAACAGAGCGAAGCTAATGTGCAGGATGACACAAAGTACCAGGCAGGACATGAACGAACCATCTGCACTTACTGGCCCAGAGCTGGTGTCTTAGTTGCCATTTTTCAGACTTTTTCTTCCCCCCAGCAATGTTTTCTCTTCAACATACTACGCTTAAAATGATAAATTAAAAAGTGTTTCACAGACCTGGCTAAATAGTTTTGCTTTGATATAAGGAAAAGAATGCTTCCTTTGAGCAATGAAACATACAGAAAATGAAGTTTAAAAAAGTAAATTATAGTAAATTACTCAGGCTTGGAGAGTTATAACTAATGGGTGCATCTTAATTTATTTATTTATTTTTTAGTTTTGGCTGGGTTGGGTCTTCGTTTCTGTGCGAGGGCTTTCTCTAGTTGCGGCAAGCGGGGGCCACTCTTCATCGCGGTGCACGGGCCTCTCACTATCGCGGCCTCTCCCGTTGCGGAGCACAGGCTCCGGACGCGCAGGCTCAGCGGCCATGGCTCACGGGCCCGGCCGCTCCGCGGCATGTGGGATCCTCCCAGACCAGGGCTCGAACCCGTGTCCCCCACACTGGCAGGCAGACTCTCAACCACTGCGCCACCAGGGAAGCCCATGGGTGCATTTTTAATAGACTTGATTTCTTAGAGCAGTTTCAGTTTCCTAGCAAACTTGAGTAGAAGGTTCAGAGATCTCCCACATACCTCCTGCCCCTACTCATGTATAGCCTCTCCCATTACCAACATCCCCACCAGAGTGGCACATTTGTTACAATGGATAGACCTACACTGACATATTATAATCATCCTAAGTCCATCGTTTACATTAGGATTCACACTTGGTGTATGTTCTACTGGTCTGAACAAATGTGTAATTACATGTATTCACAATTATAGTATCGTACAGAGTAGTTTCACTGCCCTAAAAATCCTCTGTGCTCTACCTATTCATCTCTCTCTTCCCCCAGCCCCTGGCAACCACTGATCTTTTCACTGTCTCCATAGTTTTGCCTTTTCCAGAATGTCATCTAGTTGGAATCATGCAGTACACAGTCTTTCCAGATTGGCTTCTTTTATTATGCACTGAAGTTTCCTTCATGTGTTTCCACAGCTTGATAGTGCATTTCTTTTCATGCTAACAGTCTGTTATCCGGATGCACCACTGTTTATTTATCCATTCAACGGCTGAAGGACATCTTGCTTGCTTCCAAGCTTTGGCAATTATGAATAAACATCCATGTGCAGGTTTTTGTGTGGCTATAAGTTTTCAGCTCCTTTGGGTAAATACCAAGGAGGGTGATTGCTGAATTGTATAGTAAGAGTATATTTAGTTTTGTAGAAACTGCCAAGCTGTCCTCGCCAACAATGTACGAGAGTTCCTGTTGCTCCACATCCTCATCAGCACTTGGTGTTGTCAGTATTCTGGATTTGGGCTACTACAGTAGGTGTGTAGCGGTATCTCTTTGTTGTTTTAACTTTTATTTCCCTGGTCACATACCACGTGGAGCATCTTTTCACGTGCTTATTTGCCATCTGTATATCTTCTTCGGTAGAGTGTCTGTTACGGTCTTTGGCTACTTTTTAATAGGGTTGTTTGTTTTCTTATTGTTGAGTCTTAAGAGATCTTTGTATATTTTAGACATCAATCTTTTATCAGATGTGTCTTTTGCAAATATTTCCTCCCAGTCTGTGATTTGTTTTCTCATTCTCTTGACACTGTCTTTCACTGAGCAGAGTTTTTAATTTTAATGAAGTCCAGCTTATCAGTTATTTATTTCATGGATCGTGCCTCTGGTGTTATATCACCACACCCAAGGTCATATGGGTTTTCTCCTGTGTTAACCTTCTAGGAGTTTTATAGTTTTGCATTTTACATTTAGGTCTGTGATCCACCTTGAGTTAATTTTTGTGAAGAGTGTAAGGTCTATGTCGAGAGTCAAATTTTTGTTTGTGGATGTCCACTTGTTCCAGCACCATTTGTTGAAGAGACTCTCTTTGCTCCATTGTATGGCCTTTGCTCTCGTGGCAAAGATCAGTTGACTGCATTTATGTGGGTCTATTTCTGGGCTCTCTATTCTGTTCCATTGATCTATTTGCCTATTCTCTTGCCAACACCACACTCTCTTGATGACTGCTATTTTATACTAAGTCATGAAGTCAGGTAGTGTTAGTCCTCCAACTTTGTTCTTCTCTTTCAATAATGTGTTGGCTATTCTGGGTCTTTTGTCTTCTCACAGAAACTTTAGAATTAGTTTGACAATATCCACAAAATAACTTGCTGGGATTTTGATTGGGATTCCCCTGAATCTGTAGATCAAGTTGAGAAGAACTGACATCTTCACAATAGTGAGTCTTCCTATCCATGAACATGTGCTATCTCTCCATTTATTTAGTTCTTCCTTGATTTTATTCAGCAAAGTTTTGTAGTTTCCCTCACATAGATGGTGTACAAATTTGGTTACATTTATACCTAAGTATTTCATTTTGGGGGGTGCTAATATAAATGGTATTGTGGTATTAATTTCAAATTCTACTTGTTTATTGTTGGTATATAGGAAAGTGATTTTGTATATTAACCTTGTGTCCTACAACCTTGCTATAATTGCTTATTAGTTCCAGGTTTTTTGTCGATTATTTCATTTATTTATTTATTTATAATTTTATTTATTCATTTTTGGCTGCATTGGGTCTTGTGTGTGCTTTCTCTAGTTGTGGTGCGTGGGAGCTACTCTTTGTTGTGGTGCACGGGCTTCTCATTGCAGTGGCTTCTGTTGTTGTGGAGCACGGGCTCTAGGCGCGCGGGCTTCAGTAGTTGTGGCGCGTGGGCTCAGCAGTTGTGGCACGTGGGCTCAGTAGTTGTGGCTCGCGGGCTCTAGAGCGCAGGCTCAGTAGTTATGGCGCACAGGCTTAGTTGCTTCGTGGCATGTGGGATCTTCCCGGACCAGGGCTCGAACCCGTGTCCCCTGCATTGGCAGGCAGATTCTTAACCACTGCGCCACCAGGGAAGCCCTTTTCGATTATTTTAGATCTTCTGCATAGATGATCACAACATCTGTGAACCTGGCAGAGATCCAAGAGGTAAAACGTGCAAAAGTGTGGAGGCCTCCTGATGACTGGGTTTCCCTGGGGATTTTAACTCTCAGAGTGGTCCACACTGACTCTCTGGCAATTCGTCAATTACAGTTCAGGTTTCCCTACCCCAGCACTGGTTCCCTTGGACACTGCTGCTCCAAGAAGTTGTGATTCTCTGTATTCACCTGTTGGTCTCTCCAATTTTTGGAGGCATCAGTGTGCACTGTGACCTCCCTTCTCTAATGGACCTAAGCAGAGTTGTTAATTTTTCAGTTTGTTCGGACTTGTACTTGTTAGGGGGAGTGGTGTCTTCCAAGCTTCTTACATGCCAGACCAGATACCCAAAGTTCTGATGCAATTTTTTAAAGATAATATTTACATACCATAGAATTTACCATTTTATAGTATATGATTCAGTGGTTTTTTAGATCTATGCAGATACATGCAACCATTACCATTATCTAATTCCAGAATATTTTAGTCACCCCCAGAAGAAACTCTACTAGCAATCACTCTCCATTCCCCTCTCACCTCCGGCCCTGACCACCACTAATCTACTCTATGTCTCTATAGATTTGCCTATCTTTGACTTTTAATGTAAGTGGAATTATACAAAATGTGGCCTTTTGTTTCTGCTTTCTTTCTCTTGGCATGTTTTCAGGGTTCATCAGTATTCCTTCTTATGGCTGAATAACACTCACTGTATGGACATACCAACTTTTGTTTATCCATTCATCAGCTGATGGATATTTGGGTCGTTTCCACTTTTGGGCCATTCTGGACGAAGCTGCTGTGAATTTTCATGTACAAATTTTCATGTGAACATGTTTTCAGTTCTCTTGAGTATATGCCTAGGAGTGGAATGGCTGGATCATATGATAACTCTACAAATAGCCAGACAAAGCCAACAGCAAAAACAACGGGAGTTTGAACACCAAGCTTTTAAAGTAATTTTAGTGCAAAACTCATTTTCCACTTCATTCCTTTCACGTGAGATAAAATATCAAGTACAAGCAAACCCACACAATGCTTCCACTTCATACAGATTGGCTTTTCGAGCTTCTACCAAGCAGTGAGAAAGAATCCAATTCCTCAGTTTCTTTTCTCTTCACAAGCTGATGATCATGAGTGGCTTGAAAACATTTGGCTTGAAACACATTTGGAGTGTTCATTTTTTCTAGAAACTGAGCCAGGTAATGGCTCTACCAAAAAGAGCAAGTAAACTCTCTTAATCCCTTTATGTTCATATTTTAATTCCAATGACGAAGTGTTGATATCTAGCCTGGCAATTTTACATGTTAAAGTAAAGCACAGTTCAGATCCCAGTTCCTTTCAAGGAGATATTCTTGTCTATATAAGGAGAGAAGCTAAAAACAAAATGCTGCACAGAACAGTTCGGTAGCCTTGTTTTAATTACTCTTGTGTTCTTTGATTTTATTGCTCTTCAGGTGAGGAAAAGCCAAAAGAGCTTAATACCTCCTGCAAGATAGTCATTCCACACTGCAGTGCTTAATAGGGTCAGAAGCAAATAAACAAGAAAGATAATCACCCTAGCTGCCTTCTGGCTCTACAGAACAGTCCCTCACAGTCTCCACTGTCGAAAAATGGAGAAGGGCTTCCCTGGTGGCGCAGTGGTTAAGAATCTGCCTGCCAATGCAGGGCACACGGGTTCAATCCCTGGCCCGGGAAGATCCCACATGCCGTGGAGCAACTAAGCCCGTGCGCCACAACTACTGAACCCGTGCTCTAGAGCCCGCGAGCCACAACTACTGAGCCCACGTGCCACAACTACTGAATTCCGCAGGCCTAGAGCCTGTGCTCTGCAACAAGAGAAGCCACCGCCATGAGAAGCCCATGCACCGCAACGAAGAGTAGCCCCCGCTCGCCGCAACTAGAGAAAGCCCGCGCACAGCAATGAAGATCCAACACAGCCAAAAATAAAAGAAAAAAGAAAAGAAAAATGGAGAAGCCACTGAGACAGATAATGTGGTTGGCAGAATAATGGCACCCCCAAAGACGTTCACACCCTAATCCCCAAAACCTGGAAGTACAGTTGACCCTTTAACAACATGGGTTTGAACTGCATGGGTCCACTTATGTGCAGTTTTGCCCCCCAATAGTAAATACTACAGTACTACACGTTCTGCGGTTGGTTGAGTTTGCAGATATGGAAGCATATATGCGGAGGAACCCTGTTTACTGAGGGCCACTGTAAGTTACATGCTAAATTTCAACTGCGCGGTTTGGGGGGTGTGTGTTGGTGCCCCTAACGACACCCCCCCTTGCATTGTTCAAGGTTCAACTGTATGTTGCCTTACATGGCAAAAGGGACTTGCAGATGTAATTAAATTAATGACTTTGAGGTGTGGAGAGTCCCCTGGATTACCCATGCGGGCCCGATATAAATATATGGGCCTTTGAAACAGGAGCACCTTTTTCAGCAAAGTTCAGAGAGGCAAATATGACTATGGAAAATGGGTCAGAGAGACGCAATATTTCTGGCTTTGAAGTTGGAGATAGGGTGCCGTGAGCCTAGGAATGTGGGCGGCTCCTAAAAGCTAGAAAAGGCAAAGAAATGGATTCTTCCCTAGAGCCCCCAGAAGGAATTCAGCCCTGCTGACACTTTGATTTTGGTCCAGTGAGACCTGTGTCAGGTTTCTAACCTACAGAGCTGTAAGATAATGTGTGTACGGTTTTAAGCCATTGAGTTTGTGGTAATCTGACACAGCAGCAATAGAAAATGAACACAGAGGGAATCAAAATTTCTGTGCCTACAAGGGACTCATAAACTATTTAAGGCAGGATTTCACAAACTGTTCCATGATCGAGTAAGTCTGAGAAAGTTGTTCATGTGAGTCCCATCTTAAAGAATTACAATAACCATAACTAAGGAAAACTTGAGAAGTCCTGCAGAGGGAACACTGTAACTCAGAGTACCTTCTAAATCTCACCTCCTTTTCTTTTCTTCTTTTCAGAACATGTCTTCACACCCCTCAGATTCCTCAGAACATAGTTGGGAAACGCTGAACTAATCGCACCTGCTCAGTTGAGAACCTGAGACCCAAAGGGGAGAAGTGACTTGCCAAGATGGCACTTTGGCAACACAAAGACACAGCCCTGGCCTCACACTCTGTCCCACTGACAAGAAGACAACATTTCCTGGCACCCAGGTTTATCTAAGTTAGCCCTCTGGCGGGAGAAGATGTTATGAGGAGAGAATCGCCACCACGAAACTCACGACATCACGTTCTCTGCTCGATAATATCAAAACCAATGTGGCCACTTTAGCACTGAACTTATTTTATTGTTTAAAATAAACGTGTTCAACAAACTATTGACAATTTACTAATTTCATATTAACAAGAAGAACACGATAAAATATATACTTTCCCACGATGATTGAGCACGTTCCTAAAAATGCCCAATTCTGCTGCCAAAGTCCATTTTCCACAAATTCTGGTTTCCATAAATGCTAGTTGGAGAAGGAACAGGGGTACAACCAAAGGCTGCTGTTTTCCTTCGTAGCCCTTAAATAATGCTTTCTCCACATTTCCCACTGCCTGTTCCAGGAACACTGTCCTTTGATGTCTTTCAGATATATATTATCCACATCCTTTTTCAGAAACTGAATACTTTTTTCCACCACCTCAGTTTTTAAATAATAATAATAGTAATAATAGTAAAGATTACAGCTAATAAAGCTAAAACTTGGAATACTTATTTTGTACCAAAGACCGTGCTACGTGCTTCACGTGAAGAACCTCATTTAATCTTTACAACAATGGATTAAGGTAAGTATTACTACTAACGTCTCTATTTTACAGATGAGCCAACTGAGGCACAGAGAATTTGGGTACTCTGCCCAAGGTCACACAGCAGGCGTGGCGGAGCCAGAATCTGAGCATAATTTGATTCAGAGCCAGGGACCTCTGTAAGCAGTAGCCCAGCGGTCCTCAACTGGGGGGGGGGGGGGGCGCGACTCTACCTCCCAGGGGACGTGCGGCAATACTTGGAGACATTTTTGGTTGTCACACTGAGGGGTGGAGTGCTACTGGCATCTAGTGGACAGAGGCTAGGGATGCTAAACATCCTACAGTGCCCAGGACAGCCCCCCAAACAAAGAGTGATCCCACTCTAAGTGTCAAGAGCTTCAAGATTAGGAAACAGTGCCCAAGGCGAATGCCTCTCAAGGAGAGGGCGTTTTGAATGGGCCAATTGTTGGTAAGATATGTGCTTCTCATTCCCAGGTTAGAACCTCTATCTGGGAAAGGAGGTTATCTCAACCGGGGGTGGAGTGCACTTAGAGCCACGGGGTCCGTTCGGTGCATCTTCTCATAGCATCCATTTACTCAGTAGTTTCAGTTGGCATTTTCACGCTATGCCCTGGCACCCTGGAACTCTAGGTCATGTAAATTTTTGTCCTTCAGTGGACACATGGGAGAGGCAGTAGCCCACTAGAAAGTGTCTGAAAAGGGCCAAAAAGAAGATTTGGGTTTTCATTAGCCTTGCCTCATAGCCCAGAAGACACAACAGCAGTGTCTGTGTCACAGATAATGGCAATAGCAAAGGGACGCAGCCACAGTGGGTTGTTCGGGATGTAGTTAAAGTATTTTTGGAGAGCAGTTCTGCATATCTACTCAGAATGTAACGGTGCATACCATTTGACCCAGCAATTCTACTTCTAAGAATGTATTTTATAGAAATACAGAAGGTGCAAGATACATTCACGAAGATATTCACCTCAACACCACCTCTGAGAGCTAAAAAAAAAAAAATCAACATAAAAGCAACAGAAATGCATGCCTATGTTCACCAAAACGTGCCCAAGAATGTTCACAGCGGCACTATTTCCAACAGCCAAAGACTGTAAACGACGCAAACGTTCATCAAAGTAGAATGGATGAACTGTGGTATATCAACACAATGGAACACTGTGTAGTAATGAGAATGAATAAACAAACTCCAAGCACCTACAACAATACGGATGAATTCCACAGACATATTGAATGAAAGAAGTCTGACACTAAAGAGAACATACTGTATAAAACCATAAATGCAAAGTATAAAAAGAGGCAAATCTGTGCTGTGAAAAGACAGGTTAGGAGTTATCGTCGGGGAAAAGTGACTGGAAGGACGTTCAAGGGGGGCCCAGGGTACTGGTCATGTTGTTTCCTCATCTGGCATAGGTGTGTTCACTTTGGGGAAACATTAAGTTGTAAGCTTATATATGATTGTATGATAGGTGCACTTTTCTACATGTGCATTCTATTATATATATACACACACACACACACACACACACACATACATGCATATATAAACATCAACAAAAGTATCTATCGGTGGATGACTAGCTACATAAACTATGAAATGGGATATCTACTCAATGGAATTCTATGCAGCCATTAAGAAAAATGAAGTAGCTCTCTCTGTATAAACTTGGAAAGATGTCCACTATATATAAAGGTAAACAAGGAAGTGGCAGAACAGCGTGATGTCTACTATAATTTTTTACAGGAAACATATGTGAGCCTGAGCACAGAAAGAGCGGAAAAAATATTCTCAAATGGTTAATAGTAACTATTGCCTTAGGAGGGGATTCTTAGGGATTTTAACATTCTGCCTAATGTATTTCAATATTGTTTGAATTTATTTACCAGCATGTATTATGCTTGTACTCAGAGAAAAAGGACATAGAGAAAATTAAGATGAACAAAATATGCCTTACATTTGAGATCATTATTTCATCACTCAGGAAGAGGAGGGATTTTGCTGGATGAAGGAAATGATAATGGAAAAAACCTAGTGCCTCACCTGCAGGGTCGCTAATTGAACCCAGTGAGGGTGGCCACATTGGTTTGTTGCTGGCAGTCTTAACACTTGATTCAAATTAACACTTGTTTGCTGGGCTGCCCCACATTCTAATCTAGTTGTGGTGTGACCACCGCAAACAGGATTTTTTGGCCACACAAAGAATGTGTCTACAAAATGGCAAAACACCAAACACCGAGTGCTTTGTGACCACCTAGAGGGGTGGGATAGGGAGGGTGGGAGGGAGGGAGATGCAAGAGGGAAGACATATGGGAACATATGTATATGTATAGCTGATTCACTTTGTTATAAAGCAGAAACTGACACACCATTGTAAAGCAATTGTACTCCAATAGAGATGTTAAAAAAAACAAAAGAAAAAAACGGCAAAACACTTGGATTTGTTTGATTATATGAAGAAAACCGTGTATTGAGAGGAAGGAAAAATCAACACAGCTACACCCAAAGTAACCTACTCAGATGGGTGGTTCACGAAATGCACTCATTCATTGAATCAACATTTTAGCCTCATGCGGACTCTGTGAGAGATTCTGTTTGAAATGAAATACTCGTGGATGCATCAGGAGACCATGAACAACACTTTTTCTGCCCACCAGCAGCAAATGTTTTCTGGGTGCTCACCGTGGATCTGCCAGCATGCTAAATCTCAGTGGGTCCGATACTCCTATTTTATAATCAATTGCAGATGCCACTGTGTTGAGTGTACTTAATTCCACTCATGGCACTGAATGGAACTTCGCTTAAAAGAAAAAAGCCCACTGATTTGGGCAAAGTTGATAGAACTACAACTTTTCTTATACAGTAAATGTCTAAGAGACATATGTAACAATTCATAAAGTGGAAGAGACTGTGTCCCATGGAGTTCAACCCTGGTTGCACATTACATTCAACCGAAACAGAATTTCTAGGGGGCGGTACCTGGCTGGTAATATTTGTAAAAGCTCCCGAGGTGATTCAAAACCACAATGAATTGGAGCCACTGCTCAGACCGATTAAATCAGAAGCTAGATGGAATGGGACCCAGACAGGAGTATTATTTAAAAGCTACCCAAGTGGCTCTAAAGTGTAGTCTGCATTGAGACCAATTTCTTCTAAATTTCTATTATAAAAGAAGTCAGAGGTGGCCCTTCAAGAAGCATTTTGTAAAGGGTCCCAATGTTACGTGCTTTCAGCTTGTGCAGTTTTATGAGCAAATTGATCACAAGGTGATATTCTACCATGTTACGGCATCAGATGTTTCAGCTGATGTGTATATATTAGCTCCCAGTTTCTTAAGTGCTCACTAGGCTTAAACACTACTCCACATACTCCATTGAGATAATTTCATTTAATCCCCATAATAATTCTGTGAAGAACTGAGTAGGAACAGATCTTTCCAGTTGAACCACCACACAGTTGTGGTGGGTTTTCTTTCCCCAGAAGTTTTGCTTTTACTCAATTTAATAGCTGATCTGTGAGACCCAGACCCTTTCAGATTCTCTACCTATTCCACTTCCTAATGGACGGGGTGGGAGAATAAGTTAAGGAAAAATCTACATATGTACACTTAAAATCTTGAAAATATCTTTGGATGTTTGTTAAATAAACTTTTAAAATAATTTTAAGTCAGCATGAGTTTAAGGCATTCTGCAATAGCCCTGATATAAACAAGAGTTAAGAGCAACATTCTGGAATTGCTATAGTCTATGAGAAATAAGAAAGTCCACGTTTTGTATTCACAGAGAAGCCCTTGTACAACAGCAACGTACTCGTAAACACAAGTCGAGTTTACTAACTTTAGTCTAAAAGCACTGTCATACACAGGGCATCAAGTCCTAGGCAGTCAACGCTACACAGACTAAGGCAGTATGAGGAAGCACTTCCTTAAAATTGAGAGCAGGAAATGGGCCAGTTATTCCCTCCATAATGTTACGATTCCCACTCTGAGCACGGCAGATCTTGAGAACAAGAACAAGCCATAGACACGATTTCCTGCAGCCCATTCATTTATAAACGGGTTACCAGGGCGGAAGAGGGCCTCCTCCACTCACGCATTTCTGAACAGAAAAGAGGTCACGCGTATAAACGGACTTTCTAGAATGTACATATTTCTGAATCCTATATGCTTCCTCTCTTTCTCCCATTCCTTAGACTAATTTACATGAGTAGGATATGATTAAACTGCGATTGCCCGCTTGTTTTCATTAGCCACAGCATAAATCAAATCTTATGCTTCTTTTGCTGCTCAAGGGGTGCTTATAACCTGCAGTCTAATTTTTTTCACATTTTTATTGGAGTATAGCAGCTTTACAAAGTTGTGTTAGTTTCTGCTGTATAACGAAGTGAATCAGCTACACGTATACATACATCCCCATATCCCCTCCCTCTTGCGTCTCCCTCCCACCCTCCCTATCCCACCCCTCTAGGTCGTCACAAAGCACCGAGCTGATCTCCCTGTGCTATGCGGCTGCTTCCCACTAGCTGTCTATTTTAATTAGGTAGTGTATATATGTCCATGCCACTCTCTCTTTGTCCCAGCTCACCCTTCCCCCTCCCCATACCCTCAAGTCCATTCTCTAGTAGGTCTGCATCTTTATTCCCATCTTGCCCCTGGGTTCTTCATGACCTTTTTTTTTTTTTCTTAGATTCCATATATATGTGTTAGCATATGGTATTTGTTTTTCTCTTTCTGACTTACTTCGCTCTGTATGACAGACTCTAGGTCCATCCACCTCACTACAAATAACTCAATTTCGTTTCTTTTTATGGCTGAGTAATATTCCATTGTATATATGTGCCACAGATGCTTTATCCATTCATCTGTTGATGGACACCTAGGTTGCTTCCATGTCCTGGCTAGTGTAAATAGAGCTGCAATGAACACTGTGGTACATGACTCTTGCTGAATTATGGTTTTCTCTGGGTATATGCCCAGTAGTGGGATTGCTGGGTCATACGGTAGTTCTATTTTTAGTTTTTTAAGGAACCTCCATACTGTTCTCCATAGTGGCTGTATCAATTTACATTCCCACCAACAGTGCAAGAGGGTTCCCTTTTGTCCACACCCTCTCCAGCATTTATTGTTTGTAGATTTTTTGATGATGGCCATTCTGACTGCTGTGAGGTGCTACCTCATTGTAGTTTTGATTTGCATTTCTCTAATGATTAGTGATGTAAAGCATCCTTTCATGTGCTTGTTGACAATCTGTATATCTGCTTTGGAGAGATGTCTATCGAGGTCTTCTGTCCATTTTTGGATTGGGTTGTTTGCTTTTTTGATATTGAGCTGCATGAGCTGCTTGTATATTTTAGAGATTAATCCTTTGACAGTTGCTTCATCTGCAAATATTTTCTCCCATTCTGAGGGTTGTCTTTTCGTCTTGTTTATGGTTTCCATACTGTGCTAAAGATTTTAAGTTCCATTAGGCCCCATTTGTTTATTTTTGTTTTTATTTCCATTTCTCTAGGAGGTGGGTCAAAAAGGATCTTGCTGTGATTTATGTCATAGAGTGTTCTGCCTATGTTTTCCTCTAAGAGTTTTATAGTATCTAGCCTTAAATTTAGGTCTTTAATCCATTTTGAGTTTATTTTTGTGTATGGTGTTAGGAAGTGTTCTAATTTCATTCTTTTACATGTAGCTGTCCAGTTTTCCCAGCACCACTCATTGAAGAGGCTGTCTTTTCTCCATTGTATATTCTTGCCTCCTTTATCGAAGATAAGGTGACCATATGTGCGTGGGTTTCTCTCTGGGCTTTCTATTCTGTCCCATTCATCTCTATTTCTGTTTTTGTGCCAGTACCATACTGTCTTGATTACTGTAGCTTTGAAGTACAGTCTGAAGTCAGGGAGCCTGATTCCTCCAGCTTCGTTTTTCTTTCTCAAGATTGCATTGGCTATTCAGGGTCTTTGGTGTTTCCATACAAACTGTGAAATTTTTTGTTCTAGTTCTGTGAAAAATGCCATTGGTAGATTGATAGGGATTGCACTGAATCTGTAGATTGCTCTGGGTAATACAGTCATTTTCACCATGTGGATTCTTCCAATCCAAGAACATCGTATATCTCTCCATCTGTTTGTATCATCTTTAATTTCTTTCATCAGTGTCTTATAGTTTTCTGCATACAGGTCTTTTGTCTCCTTAGGCAGTTTATCTCTAGGTATTTTATTCTTTTTGTTGCAGTGGTAAATGGGAGTGTTTCCTTAATTTCTCTTTCAGATTTTTGGTCATTAGTGTACAGGAATGCAAGAGATTCTGTGCATTAATTTTGTATTCTGCTACTTTACCAATTCATTGATTAGCTCTAGTAGTTTTCTGGTAGCATCTTTAGGATTCTCTATGTATAGTATCATGTCATCTGCAAACAGTGACAGTTTTACTTCTTCTTTAACAATTTGGATTCCTTTTATTTCTTTTTCTTCTCTGATCTGATTGCTGTGGCTAAAACTTCCAAAACTATGTTGAGTAAGAGTGGTGAGAGTGCACAACCTTGTCTTCTTCCTGATCTTAGAGGAAATGGCTTCAGTTTCCCACTATTGAGAACAATGTTGACTGTGGTTTGTCATACATGGCCTTTATTAAGTTGAGGCAGGTTCCCTCTATGCCTACTTTCTGGAAGGTTTTTATCAAAAATGGGTGTTGAATTTTGTCCAAAGCTTTTTCTGCATCTGTTGACATGATCATATGGTTTTTCTCCTTCAATTTGTTAATATGGTTTATTACATTGATTGATTTGCATATATTAAAGAATCTTTGCATTCCTGGGATAAACACCACTTGATCATGGTGTATGAACCTTCTAATGGGCTGTTCGATTCTGTTTGCTAGTATTTTGTTGAGTATTTTTGCATCTATATTCATCAGTGATATTGGCCTGTAGGTTTTTTTCTTTGTGACATCTTTGTCTGGTTTTGGTATCAGGATGATGGTAGACTCGTAGAATGAGTTTGGGAGGGTTCCTCCCTCTGCTATATTTTGGAAGAGTTTGAGAAGGATAGGTGTTAACTCTTCTCTAGATGTTTGATAGAATTCACCTTTGAAGCCATCTGGTCCTGGGCTTTTTTTTGTTGAAAGATTTTTCATCACAGTCTCAATTTCAGTGCTTGTGACTGGTCTGTTTATATTTTCTATTCCTTCCTGGTTTAGTCTCGGAAGGTTGTGCTTTTCTAAGGATTTGTCCATTTCTTCCAGGTTGTCCATTTTATTGGCATAGAGTAGCCTGTAGTAATCTCTCATGATCCTTTGTATTTCTGCAGTGTCAGTTGTTACTTCTCCTTTTTCATTGCTCATTCTATTGATTTGAGTCCTCTCCCTTTTTTTCTTGATGAGTCTGGCTAATGGTTTATCAGTTTTGTTTATCTTCTCAAAGAACCAACTTTTAGTTTTATTGATCTTTGCTATCGTTTCCTTCATTTCTTTTTCATTTATTTCTGACCTGATCTTCATGATTTCTTTCCTTCTGCTAACTTTGGGGTTTTTTTGTTCTTCTTTCTCCAATTGCTTTAGGTGTAAGGTTAGGTTGTTTTTTTTGAGATGTTTCTTGTTTCATGACATAGGACTGTATTGCTATAAACTTCCCTCTTAGAACTGCTTTTACTGCATCCCATAGGTTTTGGGTCGTCGTGTTTTCATTGTCATTTGTTTCTAGGTATTTTTTCATTTCCTCTTTGATTTCTTCAGTGATCTCTTGGTGATTTAGTCGTGTATTGTTTAGCTTCCATGTGTTTGTATGTTTTACAGAATTTTTCATGTAACTAATATCTAGTCTCATAGCGTTGTGGTCGGAAAAGATACTTGATATGATTTCAGTTTTCTTGAATTTACCAAGGCTTGATTTGTGAACCAAGATATGGTCTATCCTGAAAAATGTTCCATGAGCACTTGAGAAGCAACTGTATTCTGTTGTTTTTGGATGTAATGTCCTATAAATATCAATGAAGTCCATCTTATTTAATGTATCATTTAAAGTTTGTGTTTCCTTATTTATTTTCATTTTGGATGATCTGTCCATTAGTGAAAGTGGGATGTTAAACTCCCCTACCACGATTGTGTTACTGTCAATTTCCCCTTTTATGGCTGTTAGCATTTGCCTTATGTATTGAGGTGTTCCTATGTTGGGTGCGTAAATATTTACAATTGTTATATCTTCTTCTTGGATTGATCCCTTGATCATTATGTAGTGTCCTTCTTTGTCTCTTGTAATAGTCTTTATTTTAAAGTCAATTTTGTCTGATAAGAGAATTGCTACTCCAGCTTTCTTTTGATTTCCATTTGCATGGAATATCTTTTTCCATCCCCTCACTTTCAGTCTGTATGTGTCCCTAGGCCTGAAGTGGGTCTCTTGTAGACAGCATATATACGGGTCTCGTTTCTGTATCCATTCAGCCAGTCTATGTCTTTTGGTTGGAGCATTTAATCCATTTATATTTAAGGTAGTTATCCATATGTATGTTCCTATTACCATTTTCTTAATTGTTTGGGGTTTGTTATTGTAGGTTTTTTCCTTCTCTTTTGTTTCTAGAACTTCTAGAGAAGTTCCTTTAACATCTGTTGTAAAGCTGGTTTAGTGGTGCTGAATTCTCTTACCTTCTGCTTGTCTGTAAAGGTTTTAATTTCTCCGTCGAATCTGAATGAGATCCTTGCTGGGTAGAGTAATCTTGTTTGTAGGTTTTTCCCTTTCACCACTTTAAATATGTCCTGCCACTCCCTTCTGTCGAATGTTGGTGCATTTAATGTTGTCCCAGAAGTCTCTGAGACTGTCCTCAATTCTTTTCATTCTTTTTTCTTTATTCTGCTCTGCAGTAGTTATTTCCACTATTTTGTCTTCCAGGTCACTTATCCATTCTTCTGCCTCAGTTATTCTGCTATTGATTCCTTCTAGAGAACTTTTAATTTCATTTATTGTGTTGTTCATCATTGTTTGTTTGCTCTTTAGTTCTTCTAGGTCCTTGTTAAACGTTTCTTGTATTTTCTCTATTCTATTTCCAAGATTTTGGATCATCTTTACTATCATTACTCTGAATTCTTTTTCAGGTAGACTGCCTATTTCCTCTTCATTTGTTTGGTCTGATGGGTTTTTACCTTGCTCCTTCATCTGCTGCATATTTCTCTGTCTTTTCATTTTGTTTAACTTACTGTGTTTGGGGTCTCCTTTTCACAGGCTGCATGTTTGTAGTTCCCATTGTTTTTTTAATTTTTTTGCGGTACGCGGGCCTCTCACTGTTGTGGCCTCTCCCGTTGTGGAGCACAGGCTCCGGATGCGCAGGCTCAGCAGCCATGGCTCACGTGCCTAGCCGCTCCGCGGCATGTGGGATCTTCCCGGACCGGGGCATGAACCCGTGTCCCCTGCATCAGCAGGTGGACTCTGAACCACTGCGCCACCAGGGAAGCACCAGTTCCCATTGTTTCTGGGGTCTGCCTCCAGTGTGTGAGGTTGGTTCTGTGGCTTGTGTAGGCTTCCTGGTGGAGGGGACTGGTGCCTGTGTTCTCGTGGATGAGGCTGGATCTGGTCTTTCTGGTGGGCAGGACTGTGTCCAGTGGTGTGTTTTGGGGTGTCTGTGAACTTAGTATGACTTTAGGCAGCCTCTCTGCTAATGGGTGGGGTTGTGTTCCTGTCTTACTAGTTGTTTGGCATGGGGTGTCCAGCCCTGGAGCTTGCTGGCCGTTGGGTGGAGCTGGGTCTTAGTATTGAGATGCAGATCTCTGGGAGAGCTCTCATCGATTGATATTATGTGGGGCTGGGAGGTCTCTGGTTGGTCCAATATCCTGAACTTGGCTCTCCTACCTCAGAGGCTCAGGCCTCACACCAGGCTGGAGCACCAAGACCCTGTCAGCCACTCGGCTGCAGTGTAACCCAAACTCTGCCTGAAAGAATAGTTTATCTGCACCATCTCTGCTAAAGATGGAGACCCCAGGCTAACCACGCCTCCTCACTGGGGAAATCTGGTTATAGCATCCAGGCACGCAATATGAAGGATCTGCGGTTTGGCTCTCTGCAGTTTCGGTTACCCACGGTCAACCACAGTCTTTTTCTTTTCCTTTGTGCTTAGTCTGGTTTCACTGGCTCACAGGGGGCCGCATACAGAGGCCTCACACCTGGCACCTGGCACCTCAAACCAGAGTTTCTGGCGCAAAACGCTGCAGTATAATTTTAAAGCTGAGTTAAGCAAAACTCTCTGAGAACCATTAATACACTTTTGTGGCTGTAGCAGAGAACGTGCCAAATCCAAACTGATATACTTTTTGAATTATTGGCGCCATGGTTCCAATGCTTCATAACGAAGGTGAAGACCACTGGCACATACCACTTTATTTTATTTTTTAAATAACAATTTCAATCTTTTTTAATACTCTGAAAAGTGGATGGTTCTTCCCACCAGATATTTTTTTGAACAATAATTTTACCTAAATAACTATTGTGCTCCTTTCCTCTATTTTTTTTTTTTTTAGATTTGCCAGCTGCATTTTCCTTTGGGGGGGGCTGTGTTATGTCTTTGTTTCTGTGCACGGGCTTTCTCTAGTTGTGGCGAGCGCGGGCTACTCTTGGTTGTGGTGTGAGGCCTTCTCATCACAGTGGCTTCTCTCATTGTGGAGCACAGGCTCTAGGTGCACAGGCTTCAGTAGTTGCGGCATGTGGGCTCAGTAGTTGTGGCATGCAGGCTCAGTAGTTGTCGCTCACGGGCTTAGTTGCTCTGCGGCATGTGGGATCTTCCCAGACCAGGGATCAAACCTGTGTCCCCTGCACTGGCAGGCAGATTCTTAACCACTGCACCACCAGGGAAGTCCCTCCTTTCCCCTATTTATCTCTTCACTATTTTCTAAAAGCAATCGCAGAATTTTAGAACTCAGGGTTCATCATTCAGATCTTCAAGGACCCTGAAACAGTGGTTTTTCCACCACAGATGCTGGGTCCAGGCACCCACCCCACTTCTACACCTCTACACTCAGCTCAGTTCTTAGGTAAGTGTAGATCTGCGGTTCTCGACTGGGAGAAATTTTGTTCCCCCTCTTCCACAGGGAACATATGGCCATGTCTGGAGACATTTTTTGCCGTCCCAGCTGGGGGAGGAGGTGTTCCTGGCATCTAGAGGGTGGAGGCAAGGGATGCTGCTAACATCCTACAGTGCACGGGACGGTTCCCACAACAAAGAATTAGCTAGTCCAAATGCCAATAATGCTGACTCCGAGAAACCCTGCTGTAGAGGTTCTCAGAGATCCTTTTTCCAACCACATATTGTATGATTCCATCTTTATGAAATGTCCAGAATAGACAAACCCATCAAGTCAGCAGGAAGATGGGTGGGTGTCTAGAGGTTACGTGAAGGGCAATAGGGAGCAGCTGCTAATGGGTATGGGATTTCTTTTCAGGTGCTGAAAATGCTCTGGAACTAGATTGTGGTGATGGTTACAAACCTGGTAAAGATACAAAAAATCATACTAAAACCCACTCAGTTGTACACTCTAAACAGGTGAACTTTATGATACGTAAATGATAGAGCAATAAGGTTATGAAAATTCTTTTTATAGACCTTTCATTAAGTAGTTTTTATTTCTAAGCAAGAGCATTTTTGAATAGCTCTAGGTTTAGCTGGAGAATATTCTGTGGCAACGCTTTTTAAATGCAACACTATATTTTATAGGAAAGACATTAAAGACTTTTCCTTTCTTAATTAATCTATTTCTAGATGTTCCCGTAATGTTATTATTAGGTCTGGGGCCCTGAGATATACTGCATTCATCTGTGAGCTAAGAGGTCAGGAGGGCCTGGGATACGGTGGGTACCCAGGGGTCTGGCCTCTGCTCTCGCTCTCATTGTGATGTAAAGATGGCCAAGTCATCTGGCCACTTCCTGCTCCAACGTCCTCATTCCTGACGAACTTTCTTGTTAGAAACCCAAGCAAGCAAGGATGGTGAGAGCAAATGCTCAGTGCTTTACAGCTGCCAACAGTACACAACTCACCTTCCTTGCCCTGCTATCCAGGGTCGCTCTCTTCCCACCAGCCACCTGCATCACTACTTTTCGATCTAAAATCTCCACTCCTGCCCAGCTGGTCTCCTTCTGCACACCCAAACACGCGCTGCATTTTTCCGTTTCTGTTCTTTCCAGTGACAAAGCCCTATGATGGAATAGCCTCTACATCTATCCAAATCCTTTGCACCCCCAAAGCCCAGACATCATTCTACCTTTTTTCCAAAGCCTCTGGTTCACGGTAAACGATAGCAGTTATTTTAGGTGACGAACTGTACATTTAGTTGCTAAGAGCATGGAAGCACTACAACATGTCACCTCTGGGACCTCTTCTCGTACTACAGCCTTGACCTCATACCACGCCAGCAGCATTGGCTTCCCGCCAGTTCTCCCACATTCCGAGTACGCCTCCATGTTGGCGCCTTCGTGCTGGCCCTTTCCCTAGAGATGCTCAGGTTTTGTTTAAAACCAACCACCCTACTGAAACTTGCAACTCAGCACTTCTAATGCCCCTTAGCCAGCTCTATCTTTTCTTTTTCCTTAGCCTTTCTCACTTTTTAAAAATCTCTAATAGTATTTTATTTTTTAGACATCTTTATTGGAGTATAATTGCTTCACAATGGTGTGTTAGTTTCTGCTTTATAACAAAGCGAATCAGTTATACATATACATATGTTCCCATATCTCTTCCCTCTTGCATCTCCCTCCCTCCCACCCTCCGCATCCCACCCCTCTAGGTGGTCACAGAGCACTGAGCTGATCTCCCTGTGCTGTGCGGCTGCTTCCCACTAGCTATCTATTTTACGTTTGGTAGTGTATATACGTTGGTGCCTCTCTCGCTTCGCCCCAGCTTCCCCCTCCCCTCCCCGTGTCCTCAAGTCCATTCTCTACGTCTGCGTCTTTATTCCTGCCCTGCCACTAGGTTCATCAGTACCTTTTTTTTTTTTTAGATTCCATATATCACCTTTTAACGTATCATTTATTTATCGTATCTATTGTTCACAGTTGCCGTCTGCGAGACTGTGAACAGGGATCTCTGTCTTTTACTCACTGATACACTCCATGAACGTAGAACATGCCTGGCATGTGGAAAGTAACCAATAATTCTTTAAACATGTAAAATGCTAGAACATCAGATGGCACTTAATAAACTTTAGTTTCACCATCATAACTGTCATCATCATCAACTGTACCATCGTGGGGCAACTCTTGTACTATTATTCCACACCACTGCACTGTCTTTACCCTTTCCTGTTTCTATATTTTATATAATGTATAAAGATGGTAAGCTTCTGAGGTTAGAGACCAATGACGTGTATGTATTTTTGATATGTCTTTTTTAGATTGAGATATAATTCACCTGCCATAAGATTCACCATTTTAAAATTTACAATTGAGTGGCTTTTAGTAGAGTCACATGGTTCTGCAACTATCACCACTAATTTAATTCCAGAACATTTCCATCACCCCCTCCAAAAAGACGCCAAACCCATTAGGAGTCACTCCCTAGTTCTCTCTGCCCCACCTCCTGGCAACCATGAATTTAATTTCTGTCTCTATGGATTTGCCTGTTCTAGGCATTTCTGAAATGGAATCATACAAGACATGGTCTTTTGTGTCGGGCTTTTTTCACTTAGCGTAATGCTCTCAAGGTTCATCCACGTTGTCGGGTGTGCCATTCCTTTTCACGGCTGAATGATATCGCATTGTATGGCTAACACGCCATATAGTTAAATGTGTGCTATGCTTTGGGTATGACAGATAGATACTCAATAAATATTTTATCCCAGGGATTTAAAAATTTTGGAGATATATGGCATGCTACTGAGAAGAGACTTAGCACGTGACTATGATTCTCCTAAGAGCACAGTGGTGATGAAGATGATTTATCATGAATCATAAAAAGAGATTTTATGATTCTCAAGCTATTTCAGCACTATACTGGGGAAAATGTCATCTATAATTAGAACAAACTTGCACTCACTCCACAGAATTCTGTGACAGGTGACTGTCACAGAACTCTAATTTCATTTCAAGTGAAAATTCCTATGATAAAATGGATGTGAGTAGAATTGAATTCACTTCTGGTATTCCTGCTAATTTATTTCCTCAGAGTTATATCAACTTCAGATCTAGTTAATACTCCAAACAGACACACCATTCATGATGTGACTTTGTAAGTAGAGGTTTGGAAATAATTCTCAACTACTATCACTGAATTTTATATAATTTAGGGATATGCTGAAGAAAATACTAGCTGAAAAGCTGCTCAGGGCGCTGTCCAAGTTCAAAGGGCCATGAGCTAAAACAATAACTGGAATGGATAACAGGAATGACAACGCAGCCAGAACTGGGGACATCGCCCGTACTTAGGTCTTACCATATATTTCTTGTTCCCTGTAGAATTCGTAGATGATGTTAAAATAGTATTCTGACATTTTACATTCATGTCCCTGTGGGTAATTCCTTAAGAGATGAAGATGAAAGGTATGCTACTAAACTGTAACAATATAAGACTTTTCTGTCCAAGAACAATAGAAGAAATTCTGCGTATCGAATATGTGAGAATGATCATTTCCAACCTTTTGGGTGGTGAACTATTTCCTTTGTTTCTTCAAATTTGCTCTCTTTCCTCCTTGAGCAATTACTAAAATCGTCCCTCAATATCGGAAATCATGCTAGGAAGAGTCAAATATATGCTGAAGACATTACTAGCTTCCCCTTAATGGTGTTTCCCCATTTTCCAGGCAGTAAGGTAAGTGTACAAGAGTCAAGAACATTTGCTCAGGGGCCAATGGCCCGACCACGATTCTGACCTATGCTGTCCTTTGCCAAAGCCAAGTTCTCTCCACCATAGCATATCGCTTTTGTTTGAAAACTACCGGTCTGTGTATGTGTACATTGAATCCCGTTAGGAAAGTGCAACTTACTTTGGTGTATTATATTTTGCTCAATAAGCAAGTAAAAACGCTTGTTCGTACATTACTGTGTTACCTGTGTTAACACAGACGTAACATTTTCACTCCCGACACTTACCAGTTAATTATAACCCAAACATACTATCCATCTGCATATAATTTCCCTTATTGAAAATTGCTCCACCAGATACTCAGCAAATGCTTACAGACCTTTCAAATTACAAGCTGTATGAATGCTTATATTATTCAGATATTTTTTTACTAACGATCTAAAAGGGATCCTATCACTTTCTAAAACTCATTTTTTTGTCTTTGATTTTTATGTTCAGCTTTTTCCCCCTTGAGAATGAACATTAAATAAACCTAAGGCCTACAGAAGATCCCGTACTATCACTCATCGCTTTCACTGAACGTGAAGGAGAAATATTATACCCTAAACTTCTTTTATCTCCCCTGCATTTGTTCCATTCACCAATTATTTAAAAGAAATAAAATCTTGGTTTCCCAGAGGCTTTCAGGCATGAGTCCCTTAGATAACTCTTGCTAATATTTTGGTGAATATCTCCCCAAATGGAGATAGGGAGAGAGAGGGAGGGAGGAAAACAGGAGCGAGAAGTAAAAATCTATTTTTTCCCACTTAACTATGTATCACAAACATTTTCTGTGCCAACAAATACAAACTGATACCCTTTATATGTGCCGTAGTTGATCTGAAGCGTCCCCTATTGGTAGACATTTTGCTTTAGATGTTAGTTCATAAACACTTCTATCTACTTTATACTGTCCTTAGAAACAGCAGGCACTGCCTATAACCTAATATCTCCCTGATGACTCAGTGTGTACGTATCCGTTAAGGTACAATCCCTGAAGAAGCAGAAAGTCCAGGACATTAGGCTGAAAAGACTGAAGTGGGCCTAGATACAATTAATATGCCCCTTCCCAGTCCAGCCAAAGAACTATTGGAATACTCTAGAGGGAACGCCTTTCCCATAGGCCCCACGTCTTTTGGTGTCACTGCTCTCCCTCTCCGCCCTCCTTACCCCTTTCTCTGCCACAAACCCAGACATAGGCCGAGCGTGTGTTAGTCTCCTGAAGGTGAGAAGCAAGATTTGTTCCAACGCCCACCCCCAGCATTCTCTACCCCAACTCCAAGTGGAGCTTTCTTTTAGAATCTGTGAGCAGTTTGAGAATCGGGTCACTGTCTTATTCATCTTTGTACTCCAGCACCAATGACTGTGCTAGGCACACACTAAGGGCTCGATAATGGCTGTTTCAGTTAGATCACAGTTTTGGCCTTCAAGGGATATGTTCAGAGCTTATGACCCTAGGACCACCTCCCTTTACTGCATAGCTGTCTTATCTCCTACTGCTTCAATAATGTTTCCTTTTTTCTTTTCAGAACTCTTGCGGCTTGCTTTGATCACCATCTTGAATACCATCACAATGCCTTTCCTCTTCTTATATGTGCCTTTCTTCTTTCTGGTCCCTTACCTCCATTACTGCTTTTCTTACGCTTTTTATTCCAAGTCTACTCACTTATTAAATATTGTTAGCCAGTAGAAGATTCCTCTTTTTTTTCCCATATCTTCAAACGACCAGCCATAAAACATAGTTAATTCCAGCATATTCTGGAATATGTACTGATGGTTTGCAATCAATAAAGTACGTGAATGTGGGTGAGAGAGGTTTTTGTTTGTTATTATTCTTTTCAAATTACACCTTGGGCCGAAGCCTAAGAAGCTAATAATAATAATAAAACTTTATTATATTAAGCAAATAAACTCAGTCCCAAATAAGGGAAAAATCAGTTATATCTATTATAGTATATTTGCTTGTAATATATTACAATTTGAACTAACAGGTGAGAGCCAAATGTAGTAACGATGTTATGCTAATAGATTCTAAACCTTTTACAGCATCTCCCTTTTTAGGTCCTTATCAGAGGCTATTTGTATGAAAGTCCAAAGGAGCAACTGACAGCAATGCTGAGTTACCCATCTTCGCTGTTTAAAAGGCCCATCTAAATCACTGCAAGATTTCTTTGTCTAGGGAGATTCCACATAGATCAAGGACATTTTTAATATTTTCATTATGTCATGGATAACTTCTCTATATTTTCATCGATTAACTGGCACATTTATCCAGCACCTACTTTGTAAAAGAGATTTTCCTAGGTACCAAAGAGCTCCCAAGGAAGTATAAGACACAATACCTGACTTCTGAAGGTTGCAAAGGGAAGTCAGTGCGTTTATCGGAATCAATTGGTGGTGGTGTCCCTGAGTTCAGAAGAGGGTACAATTCCACTCCAGCAAAACAAACAAAACAACCATCTTGGAGAATGATATTTTCTTCTAAGCAAATGTCTACAGAAGAAACATTTAAAAGCTGACTTTGGTTCCAGCTACTTAAGAAAACCTACTCATAAAATTGTTCCAGAACACTAGATAGTCGTAGACCTGCTTTAAAAGAAGATTCAAGAGTTGAGCTCCTAGAGATGATAAGAAAGGCTCCTGGAACTCATATCACCTCACTTATTCAAAGATCACCCACATATCTCGACCACTGCTGAAAACCAGGAAGTTGAGCAAAGGGGGAAAAGCCCCAAACAAAACAAAACATCCTCTCAGCGTTCGAAAACCAAGGCCACAAGACGGAAATTTTTGAGCTTTTCTCAAAAGTGAGCCTCCCAGGCTACCTCTGCTTAGAGCATCCCTTTACTTACAGTCCACACATACTTCTAACAAGTTTGGGCACGTGATTTTCCAGCGCACTGTAAATCAGAAGCAGCAGATTAGAAGGGGAGAAGTTGCCAGCATAAGCAATGTGAGGACAGTAAAATAAGTCTACTGTAAGCTGTAAGTCAAGAAAAAGAATAACTACTACCCAAAAAAAATGGGCAAAAGAACTTATTAAAAAATTATAAAGCACCACACAAAAATTTCCTGTATGTATAAAATCTGTTGTTGTTGAGTGCCTACTTTTTGTCTGAGGCCAGGCATTGCAGAAGGTGAAGACATTTAAAATATGCTTCCTCTCAGAGCTCAAGGGTGCTTTGGCTCTTGACTACCATGGCTTCTCTTTATCAAAAGCAGTTGATTGGGACACAGCAAGGAGGTGTTACAGCAGTAGGTTAGATTCTAGCTGCCTGGAATTAACCCATGCTTTCCTCATCTCTGACCACTGGCAGGCAGGGACCATCTGGTTCCTGATTTGTGCCAAAATCCCAGCCTGAGGTCCTTCCACATGAATTGCATGTTTTGCAGCCCTGCTTGATCCTACAGGAATCAGGAGAGAGTTAGAGCAGCTGTTTCTGGGCCAGAAGGTGTCTGAATGTAATATTTTTAGGACCCTTTCTTGGACCTTCCTTCTTCCCATTAAGCAAGAATGGGAACCTATAATTCATAAGGGCATTTCTTCACTCATCATTTTGGAGAAAAGCTTTTAGAAACAGCAATAAAACCATGCATGTATTTGTCTCCTAAGTAACACAAACGGTCTTAGGTTCATAAGTATTCAACATATGTATTTGAAATGAATGCGTAAGTGAATAAAGACACATTCTGGGGTCATTCTGCCACAGATATTCCAGAGAGACTGCCATAGAGGAAAATATTTTATTCTTGTGATCCATTTTAAAAATACTGACTAAAAAAAAAAGAAAATATTTGAGGTCAAAGAGTAAGAAAAACAAGAACACAAATACTTCGGAAATGTTATAGCCTCTACACAACAAAATAAGTAGTCAATCTAGTAAATTCTGTTTTATGAAGTCAACTTACTCATAAATGAAACAATAGCTTATAGGAAAAAATTTTCAATTGAATTTTTTTCCCCAAAACATTGACTAACTTTTAAGTTCTGTATGTGGGACCTACAAGAGATTTCAAGCACAGAGATCCATATTTTAGTACCTTGTGACTCGGGATACGCAGTGGGGGAAAATAAGTAGAAAGAACCCCAAAATTTCTATTGCATTTGCCGTCACACTGAACAACTGCCCATAGTGAACTGGCAATGACTCACTATCCAATGGACCAGAGAAATTAATGCCATAACAAAGGATCATTTCGTTGATCCTTGTGGCCAAATATATGACTCTCTCTCACTGTCGAAAGGTAAGGCAAAGTAATGAGAAGAATTCTGTAAAACCACAACACCGCTATTAGTTCACCAACGACTTGTCCTTAATTTTTTCAGGCACTTCAATATATGTAGTTAAATAAAATAGGGCAAAGGATTGCAAAAGCATACAATATGATCTACATTTTCCTTCCTCTCCCTCCTACTCTCCCTTACCTCCTTGCTGCGCACCTCCCAACCTCTTCTCCCTCCAAGTAAGCGGATAGCATTTCTCCTAAAATCCATTTTGCAAGTTCATTCAAAAGCAATCCTTCTTGCCTTTGATATACAATAAATATACCCATAAATAAATGCAAACTATGGACACAATTGGATTTTAGGACCATATTCTATGTTCCCTTTCATTCATACACTTTGCATGTCATAAACTCCCACTTTCTTTTTTGTAATTTCTCTCTCTCTCTGATTGAAAGGTCTACCTTACTTTCTTCACGATGGCTATTCATTCCCTACTAACTCATCCTCAGAGATCATCTTAGAATCTTATTTGTTAGCATTTTTTAAACATTAACCGTGTGCCAAGTGATGGGGTTGGGGAAGGTGATGATTTTCCATTCCCCCCAGAGATGTCTCTCATGTAGTTTTCACACAAATCCTCTTAGGTAGGTTCTATAATTACCTTCATTTTACTGATGAGAAAACTGAGGCTCAGATAGACTTAGTATCTTGTCAATGGTCCCTAAGCCCTCGGGGAAGCTGGGTTCAGGACCCACATAATTCTAATCTCCAGCTCTTAATAATACTACATTGCCTTCCATGCATATTTTCTCCTTGAATTTAATTCAGCCAATGTGGAGCATCAATAAAAGAATATAGGTACATGAACAAACTTTCAAAATATTACTTAAATAGTCGAAAAGTTCTGGCTATACTGCAATAGTATCTGGGTATGTAATGAGTATTTCTTCTATTGACCTAATAGTGATAGACTACTCATCAGCTACCTCTTATCACTGGTCACAAATTTTGCTTTTTAATTGATCATATTTTAGAATAAAATAAAAACTCCATACGCTTTACTAAGGCAGAAGTGTCAAAGAATTTAATAGCTAGATCGGAGGTCCTCTCAGAGAGAGCAGGGCTTTGGTTTGTTGTTCAGGCAAAGGAGAGGCTGCTGAGAACATGGGGACAAGACAGCAAAAGGGACAGTAAGGAGACTCTGAAAAAAAAAGGGAGAGTAGAATTCGGACTTGCTTACTAGAGAATGTGGGGTTGCGCCAGAAGGATGCAGGCTAAGAAGGGTCATCACACTGAGAGGGGCTGAGCTGCTGTGTGGGGTGTGGGAGCCGGGGCAATGCTTCCTGTGATACATATTTGTTTGCAGGAATCACAATGCAGTTTTAAGTGTGTGGTGCGGTATGTGGTATGTTCCTTGCCTTGTCTTTCAGATCATGAGTAAAAGTTTGGTTACTGTGATAACCTTGAGTTCATGGGTGCTTGGATGGCAGATGGGCTGCAGGATGGGGCCGAGGAGAAGGGACTTTATGCTCTTTCCGTGGACACCAGAATGGTGATAAAGGAATAATCACAGGGAATGAGAAAATACCTTCAATGCAAGTAGAAGATAGAGCAGTGGTGATCCTGAAATTATAATCCCTCAGAGAATTATTGGAAAGAGCTTTCGGATTTTACCAGAATGGGGATTTGAATCAATTGACCCTGTTCTGAGGGCTAGGGAACCCTACACTTTGATTACACTTCAGAAACTCAACCATCTAACATTTTTTTGGTAAAGAACAATGTTGTTTGTTAGAACCAGGGAACAGAGAATGACATAGCCACTTATTGACAGTAAATTTGAATATATCAGCATGTGCAGTCAACTAATTTGCTGACTTAAAGACAGCCTGATGAAATTTTTGCCTGTTAAACCTATTATTGCCTATAATGAAAGACTCTATATGCACTAATCACAACATACAGCCTTACATTTGATCCCAGCTTCTAAAAGTCATGATGCAGGGAATTTTAGTTACACTCAACACATTTTTCTTTCAGAAACCTGATTGGCTGTTCTAGATGCCATGAATGGTATATAATGAGCTCTTAGTTGGAAGAAATCTAAAGGATCAAGCAGCATCCCTGAGTTTCAGACAGAAACTTAATCTGAGTACGCGCATTCAAAGGTATGTGGATTTTATTCATAATTTGGTATCCTTTCTATCAGACTTATTCTTTTTCTGCATTTCGTGTTCAAAAGATGCCAATTAGACTCTGATTACTTAAATGAATTATATTACTTTCTAATGGAGCAAAATGTTTGTCTATATTTCTTTAAATTTTAGGTCCAGAATCCCGAAGCACTTTTCAGGGCCAAATTTCACAGCAAAATATTTATTTTAATTACTTATCAATCAAGGTAAAAATAATCTTTCACAGGCTGTGATCCATTTCTTGGAAAAACATCTCATTTAATTCCATCAGATAGAACCATCAACTGAATGATTTCCTTCATTAATTCAAACTTTAAAAAACAGATTTAGGAGGTAAAAATGTCAGTGGACTTCTCATAGCCAGCATTATTACACTTGATATTCACTTCCTGTGCAAAATTTAAGGCCTTTCTTCTGATACTTCTCAAACTTAGTCAATAATTTACACCACGAAGCAATGTATTTTAGGATGGCTTATTTTGCTTCATGTTCCAAGGGTCTTATTTGCAGAATAATTACAGTGCAGTGTCAAACAAAAGGAAGATGTCATTAACTAAATATGGAATCTTTCAAATAAAAGGCATTCATAATTCATGGAATAATCACAGAATATTAGCACCATCCTCTCCCTTCCCTTCAACCACATCTTTTGCTCCACATCTGGAGCTCAGGGATATGTCACCTGAGGGTCTTGCCTGAAGTCCTACGGGTCAGAACACCTGAAACTAAATTCCACTCCTTCCTTATTCTATTTCCTCAGATGATTGGCCTTTGTTTTTAACAGTAGCAGTGCTCAGGTGGACGGTACCAAAAAACATTTCTGTGCCTCCTGGTTCTAAAAGTATCAGATACTGTGCACCTTGATGATCTCCTCAACTTTTAGAGCCAACTCTATTCTTTTAATCATTAATTATAAGCTACATTTAGCTTCTATGACTCTACAGGCTATATAGGTATAGGAAAATGGCATGCAAAGTCGTGTACTGATAGATCATTTATGTTCCTACAACTTGTTCAGCTCTCAACCTAAATGAAAAGCATCTTTATTACCACTGTAATTCCAGAAACAATAAAATGGGTTCAGAACTGGAAACCATATAGGAATGAAGTAACCTCACAAGGAATGGTCCTATCCTTTTAACCAGCAACAGACTAATATGCGTCATGTGGGTTTTATGAAGCATTAATTACGGCCATACTTGAGAAGAGATAAGAAAAGTGGGTGTTGACTTATATTTCAGGGCCATCAAGAAATGGGGACCTGGATTTTGTTTGCCTGCCTCCTGGGAGCAGCCTTCTCTATGCCCGTGAGTAAAACACCCCCTTCAGAAGTCAATGTCCAATTTCACAAGCTTGGAAGTAAAAGTCTGCCCCACAGTTGGTAAACGTTAGGGTGTAAAACAGTACAAGATCAGATATCCTCAAATGTCTCTGTGTTTAAGAAACACTATGAAGAACTTGTAAAAAAAAAAAAAAAAGGATTCCCAGATGCCAAAGATTCTGATTCAGTACGGCTGGGGTGGGACCAGGAGATTCTGATGGGACACTCAGATTGTAAATAACATCACCCATCTCTAGATGGAGGAAACTTTTGGAAGGGACCCTTGAAAGGCCTCCAGAGAAAGTACTTAATCAGCCTTAGGCGAATATTACAAAAATGTCAGTTTTCTCTAAAACCCAATTTCTCACAAGATCCAAATATTTTCGTGCTCTCCAAACTCCACTGCCGTTGTCCTTCAGAGGGTAAGATTTTGTGTTAGGAATTCCTTTCTTGACCCACCTCCCCATTCTGAGAGGCCTCATCCTTTTGGGCGCACCTGTTAAGCACATGACTTCCATGTGGTCGTCTGGAATCCAACCTATGCTCAATACATATGGCTATATTTTACATTCAAATGTACCAAGGACCAGGGAGTCTGACCAATTCTCTCTAAACACAGACACAGAAGAGGTTAGGTCACATGCAGGCAAGGCAGGATCCATCTGCTTTTCGGTGGCCTAAAGAGCAGTTGATACAACCAGAAGCCAGCAAAGCTTGAATATCTACTTCCTCTCTTCCTCTCTCACCCGTAAGACCAAGATTCTGTGCTCTGCCTTCCTGAAATCCTACATTGTGGCAATTCCTAGTCCCCTGAGGGCCCCTGCATTACAAATCCAGTCCCTTTTCCACTCCTCAGTTCAACACCCCTATTCTCTGAGGGCTTCTATCAAGAAGACAGAGGAAAGGCAGTTAACTAAAACTAAAATAATTCACATTCAGATGAGAGGAATAAATCCTCTTATGAAATAGGAGCATTTCAAGAGAACAGAGCCTTAATCAACTCGCTGCCTGAGGGGGGGGATGATCTCTCTCCTCTCCCTCTCCCACACTCCAGGGCCAACCAGAATTCCACAATGCGGGTTAAAGGAAAGAATCAAATGGACATCAAGCTTCAGCTTAAGCAGAGAAATATTTAAAGACAATCAGGCAAAGCCTCCAAAGTTCTGAGGGAATAGTGATGTTTGAACCAGAACTTTGTAGCTAAACAAATGAGCATTCAAATCTGAAAGTGAACTAAAATTAATTTTGGATATGCTAGTGCTCCAAGTCTGTTGGGAATAGATCCTTTCTAAACAAATGGCTTATTGCAACAAAACTAATACAGTATAAGTCAAATCTAAGAGAAGAGGGTGAGATAAAAGAATCAATGGTCTATGACAATAGCAATTCAAATTATGTGTAATTCTAAATTAATTATATATATATAAGGTAATAGTACCCAGAATATTTTAATTTTGAAAGGTAGAGGATAAAGAGAAAAGTAATGCTAATTAACTGAGTTTAAAAACTAGGCTAATTCAACAAAAGTCGGGCATCAATCACTTGGCCTCCACTTCTGAAAAGACAGAGAGTCCTGGTTTAGATAATTATTCAGGTTGTTCTTCATTTTGAGCTTTAAAATTTTTCTGCCATAGAAACATTGACAGAATGATAAAAAGATGACAGAATAATGAAAAGAATCGGCCAAAACTTCATAAATCAACTCTTTCATTTTCCATGGGACTTATAATGTTTCCACTTTACCACACCCATCTTGTTTTCACATTCATCGATAATTCACGCTTAGTCGTTTTGTTGTTGTTGATGTGCTATTTACTTTGCATGCCAATTATGAGTAATCTCGTTGGTACTTAAGCACTTATCCACCTCCTGATCTATAAGGGAAGGTTTGTGAGACAATTCTCTTCTTGCTGGTATTTTCTAATTGTGTAAGAGAAACATATCATTCTTCCCAACATGGAGTGAGTGTTGAGAAATGGAATATTGCCTGCCATACCAGTAAACAAAGGATGTCACAGTCCTCAGGGATTGCAGCCACCGCCACGGCGAGCTGGTGAGCCCCGAGGGAACTCAGGAAGGGAAGAATACCTGCCATCTAGCAGCCATCAGACGGCAGCCACTCCCCGCGGCGAGCCCTGAGGAAACTCAGGATGTGAAAACACAGGATACTGGCCCCAGATAGCTGAGGTGCCCATCAAAGGAAGCTTTTCAGCCAGCCCAGACTCTTGCATCTTCCCATACATAGAAAAGCGCTAAATTCCTTAACTTGAGGTGTCTGGTTTTGGTTAATTAACAATAATCTTTCGACGTTCAGACTACCTGCCCTTTGTTGCAAAACTTCTATATATCCTGGCTCCCCCCTTGCCTCCTTGGAGCAGTTTTCTCAGGGTTACTTGAGATGCTGTCTCCTGGGCTTGAAGTCCTAAAAATTTCTGCCGAGTACAACAGAACTCTCAACTTTTAGATTGTGAATATATTTTTAGTCGACAGTTGCATCAAGAAATGAAATGACAGAGTAGGATAGAGCAGGATTCATTGACAGCATGGCTGGAGGGGTGTCTGAAGATCACTGGAGGATAAATGTGTGCCGGCTTCTGCCCCCAGGTCATTTAGCTGTTCTGGATCTTTTTAAACTAAGAGGGCTCCCCTCCTACACAGCGCACATGTTCAAACTAAAAGGAGGCCTCAAATATATTCTGCACTATATAGATTTTTAAAAAGTAGCTTCAGTCTGTCTTAATGTGAAAATTGCATATTGACTTAATCTCTTCCTCTCTCTCTCTCTCTCTCTCTCTCTCCCCCTCTCTCTCTCCTTCTTTCTCTCCCTCTCCCTCATTCTTTTTCTTCTCCTTTCCCCCTCCCTATAAAAGCTACCACCTCATCCTGGGCACCCTGGTTATATCAACTTCAGCTATGAGGTAATTTTTCTCTTTACTAATTTTGACCATTGTTTGAGTTAACAATGCCCTGGGCTCTGTAAACCGTAGTGTGTTGATTCTTCATTCAAGATGTTTCTCAGTCCCACTTTTTCAGTTCTCACTACCAGCTTCCTGGTTTAAGCCCTGATGGGTCACCTCAAGCCTGCATTGCCCTAGAACACTCCTACCTGGCCTCTCTGACTCAGTTTCTCCTCTTACATGGCTATAAAATTTATCCATCATGAACTACCACTCAGGGGGACTGCATAGTAGGGCAGAAATGAACTGTGGCTGAACACCTTTGTTCTACCCCAGCCTGTAAAACATGGGGAATCAGGTAAGACGTTATTTAAGATCCTTTCCAGCTGCAAAACTCCTGCTTCTAAGATGTTCATACTCTATGCATCTCCTTCATTTGTCTTTACTGAAATATGAGCGGTCTGTGAGACATTCTGTAGAGCAATGGAAAGCATGAGATTTCTAGAAATCGGGTGTGAGGCTCTCCTCAACCCCATACTAAGCATGTGACCTTGGGCAAATCATTTTCTCTCTCTGGAACTTTAGTTTCCTCATCTGGAAAAGGGAAATAAGAATAATACCCACACTTCAAAATGTTATTTGGGGAGCAAAGTAATTCAGCAATATAGAAGGTGCTTTGTTAAGTATAACTTGAACAAGGTTAAGAATTGTTCGTTGTATTGATATCAAATGTTGTACACGAAGGAGTCCCCGGGCCTGACGTGAACTGAATACATAATGTTTAGAAAGGAAGGAAACTCTTCCTTCTTTCATACGTTCAAATGACAATCCATGAGTTTGTTTACTCACACAAAGTGAGGGAAAGTGTCAAAAAAATATTTGAGGCAAGATTTTCTGTTAAACCTTAGAAGGTTGACATATTTGACCTGAAAACCTGTGTTTCTAGGATGAGGGACAGTGTTTCTGCCTCCTTTATCTGTTTCATTGTGACATCAAATCAAAACAGTATATAATTAATGTTATATGACATTAATTTTCCATTTTGTTTTACTCTTGCAAAGAACAGCAGGGGCCGGGGAATTAAACAGACTTACTACTTTTGTAACCTCTGTCGAGCTCATGTACCTCTTTAACTCTCCGTGACCTTGTCTGTGAAAGTGAGGGTGAAGATACTTGCCTCAGAGTATGTGGGAAAACATGAAAAATGTGTGTCATGGATGTAAGGTAGAGCCTCACACACAGGGAGCACCCGACAAACGTTTACCTTATTCTTTCCTCCATAGAGCATATTTTCAGGTTGTCCGCATTGACGGGACTGCATCAGTGAGTGTATGTTTCACGTCACTAAATCAAAACAAATGTATTCTAATGTCTCTTTCTCCTAAGGTGCTTACCCCTCTGAAGTGGTACCAGAACGTAATAAGACACCCGGTACGTAGATTATTTTTGTTGTTCTTTATTCCCTTAAAATATCAAGCATGCATTTCAATTCCCTTTTAAGTGAGGTAACATATCTATGCCACATATAGACACTAATGGGAAATCTAGTTTGTAAACTGTCATATCTATGTACACAGTTAGAAATTCTTGCACAGGGAAACATGAATAAGTGTTAATATTGTCACAATGACCAAGAAAACACTGCTACTTCTCCAGCTGGAAGTGCTGACTGAAAAAAAAATGCAGAACATGAGTGTTGTGAGTTAATTTTTATTTGGGACAAGGTGAGAACTATAGCCCGGGAGACACATTTCAAAGGGCTCTGAGAAACTGCTCCGAAGAAGTAGTGGGGAAGGTCAGTATATATGTGATTTTGGTGAAGAGGAGTACATGCACTCGAGCACAGTTTTTGCAGAAGGTTGCTGCAAGTCATGGGGAGCAGACATGAAGGATTTCAGTGCTTTTCTAGATGTGAGGAGATTGAAGAACTGGGCTCATAAAATCGTCTCCTGAAAAGAGCTAACCATCTGAAAACCTGTTCTGCCAGTTTTTCCCAGAGCACAGAGTGGCTCATTCCTGGTCTCCACCCTGAACTTCTTGCAGGGGGTGTTGAAGGTCAGAAGCTGCAGTGGCTCATAATTTAATCCTTGTAGAAGCAGATGGCAAGTGACAATTTGTAGGTGACAGATGTCAATGGAGCTGATGGTAAACCTGATTCTTTGTTTCTCACCAGTACCCGTCCTACGGTTACGAACCCATGGGTGGCTGGCTGCGTCACCAAATCATTCCCGTGGTAGCCCAGCAGGCTGCCCTGCAGCCTCATCACCACTTCCCCATGGTGCCAGCCCAGCAGCCCGTGGGCCCCCAGCAAACCATGATGCCAATTCCTGGCCAGCACTCCATGACTCCAAGCCAACCCCACCAGCCACACCTTCCTGTGCCCGCCCAGCAGCCCGTCCAGCCACAGCCTCACCCGCCCCTGCTGCCCCAGCCGCCTCTGCCTCCGATGTTCCCCATGCAGCCCCTGCCCCCCATGCTTCCTGACCTGCCTCTGGAGGCTTGGCCCGCAACAGACAAGACCAAGCGGGAGGAAGTGGTGAGTACACCCTGAAGTCGCTGCAACACCTACGAAAACGGTAAAGCGAGACTAGCCCCCAGAGTTCTCAATTCCCACACAATCCAAGGCCTGGAGTTTCAGTAGCAACAGTCTGATGATTCTGTGAGTCCAAGCCTGTACTGTAAGTTTCTATTATAAATGCGTTTATCTACATGGCTTAGTAATTAAGACCGTAGCTTTCACGGTGGGTTTAAATTCCATAATTACTTTGAATTCCTACCAGAATATATATTATTGAAACCTGTTAATTTTAAGGACAACACTATAAGGGAATATTAGTTCTCCTTATCTTTCAGAGGTTTGACCATCAAGAGTAGGCTAGAATTGCACTGAAGATTTTTAAAAAGGGTAATTTTTGACAGTGAGGGGATGCAAATATTTGAACGGGTAGGTGGGAAATCTCTTTAAGAACCTAAAAGAAAATTACTTGTCTGAAGTGGTTTTTAATCCAACCTGGAGGAGGCTAAACTAGACACATTGCTAGATTCCTTTTTCAGTGCTTGGATTCTACAGATTAAGCTTTTAGCAAGAAGTCTTCACAATTAAGCACAAAATATCCTTTCATTACAGAAAGCTCTTGCAAATGAGTGGGAAATAGTCAATAAAATAAGTGACCCTTATCCGTATATATAAATCCTTACTTGTGTGTATATGAGATTATATAATTCTACTGCATGTATGAATTCAAATGTAATTCCAAGTTATAAATGCTATCGATGATCTTCTACTGAGAAAGTGAGGAGTGAGGGAGAAATGACCCGGATGGGAAGCCAGGATATCTGGGCTCCTGTTCCGGCTTTGCACCCAAAGAGGAGATGGTATTGCACAAGTCACTTCAAATTTATGGGTGTTCTCCCTTCTTTAAAATGAGAGAAAGCAACTAAATCAGATAATTTTCAAGCCTCTGTCTAAGAACAGATACCATAGTTTTCCAATAAAATTATATGTTATATATGGCTTCAAAATTATGGGCATATTTGTGGAGAATACAGAGCATATTTGAAAATTGACTGTATCCCAAATAAGCTGGTGCCAATAGTGGATTATTCTACTCTAAGGCACATGTTCCCTGTTTGTACAGAAAATGCATTTATTTATCTCTTTATTAATAGTTAAGGCCATGAACTTTATAAACATTGCCAGAGCTATTTATGGAAAGGTGACTTCGGGTAGGTAGTTTGAACTCTTTAAAATTCCCATGTAAAATTAGAGTATAACAATAAATGCTGGAGAGGGTGTGGAGAAAAGGGAACCCTCTTGCACTGTTGGTGGGAATGTAAATTGACACAGCCACTATGGAGAACAGCATGGAGGTTCCTTAAAAAACTAAAAATAGAACTACCATACGACCCAGCAATCCCACTACTGGGCATATTCCCTGAGAAAACCATAATTCAAAAAGAGACATGTACCACAATGTTCATTGCAGCACTATTTACAATAGCCAGGACATGGAAGCAACCTAAGTGTCCATCGACAGATGAATGGATAAAGAAGATGTGGCACATATACACAATGGAATATTACTCAGCCATAAAAAGAAATGAAATTGAGGTATTTGTAGTGAGGTGGATGGACCTAGAGTCTGTCATACAGAGTGAAGTAAGTCAGAAAGAGAAAAACAAATATCGTATGCTAACACATATATATGGAATCTAAAAAAAAAATAAAGGTTCTGAAGAACCAGGGGCAGGACAGGAAAAAAGACGCAGACTTAGAGAATGGACTTGAGGACACGGGGAGGGGGAAGGGTAAGCTGGGACGAAGTGAGAGAGTGGCATGGACATATATACACTACCAAACGTAAAATAGATAGCTAGTGGGAAGCAGCCTATGCGGCTGTGAGAGATCAGCTCGGTGCTCTGTGTCCACCTAGAGGGATGGGATAGGGAGGGTGGGAGGGAGGGAGCCGCAAGAGGGAGGAGACATGGGGATATATGTATATGTATAACTGATTCACTTTGTTATAAAGCAGAAACTAACACGCCATTGTAAAGCAATTATACGCCAATAAAGATGTTGAAAAGAATAATAAAATAAAATTAGAATATAAATAGTGATAGCTTCTTAGAGTTGTCTTATGGAAAATAAAATAAAGTGATGAGTTCAGCGCCAGGCATGCAGGAAGTACTCAACAAAAGGCAGCAACTGTTATTTTATTATTGAATAATAGTTTTAAGTGTTCTGAAGGCAGGGGCCTCCATCTTGGACACCTCGTATCTAAAGACAATGAGATAACAAAGAAAGTTTGAAAATTATAGAGTTCAGTTTCAATGGCTGTAATATTGTTTTGGCAAAACTGAAGCCGTATGTGTGACTGTACCTGATACTCACTAGGAATATTTGTCAATTGTTTTACTTGCTCTTTTTGCTTTTTTTTTCCCCAGGATTGAAAGATCAGAAAATGAGAACAGGTATTCCAGTTGCTTTCAGAATGACACAAGAACACAAGGAACGATTTGTTCCTACCATCACTTAGCAAATTCTGTAACTGAAAAGTACCTTTAGCAAACAATAAAATGTTTGAAAGACCATTCATGTCTTTGTGTTGAATTAAACTTAAAATTTCATGTCGCTTGAAAGAAGATGTAATAAATGGCTCTTCTTGAATAAGACAGGAGCTGCTCATTTACACCTACAAGTTGACCATTCTGCATGCAAATGAGGACTATATTTCTTTGTGGAGAAAATTAAAATTACACCATCTCAAATCTTTTAAAAAACAGAAGTTTATACTGTAGTTGTAATAGTTGATAACGTGAAAAATTATGAACACGTATAGTCACTGAACCTGAACCAAAAGAAGGGAAGTTTACACGAAGAATTCTTTACATTAAAAAAGATAAGATTTTGAGAAGTATTTCTATTACAAAACAAATTAAAACTTGGAACACTGGCTTTACACTACACCACATTAGTAACCAAACTCTGGTCTTGTGATCTATCTCATTCTACTGAAAGTGATTTTTTGATGAAATTATGTGGTACGTATAATGAGGTACTGAATTGTAAATTATTGAGGTAGTTTTCCTAAGAAAACTTCTATGAAATGGAGCTTTAAATAGAGAATCACAGTGATTTTAATACAAGTCATTGCTTTCACTTCGTCATCTTTAAGATGATAAATTCTACTGTACAGTCTTCAAAATGTTAACAGATGCATAAAATGGACTCAATACAAGTTTTCTTTCCCACTTATGTTTATATTTGAATCCTTTTCTCCTCCTACACCCAAACAGAATTGTAAACAGTCTTTTTAGGGTTTATATTACACAGTACCCACAGTAACTTTATTCTAATACCTTTATGATTAAGGCCCCTTAATCATTTTCTGGAATGAATAAACATAACTTTACTGGGAGGGTGTTGATATTCAAACAAATAACTTGATTTTAAAGAATTCAGAGTCAATAAATAAGCAGGAAAGCTTTTAATCAATTGGCATAGGCCAATTCTAATCAATTTAGTCAATATTTATTCATCACCTTTCAGGGCAAAGCACTATTCCATGTCCTGATAAAAATGGTAAGTCCCCATCCTTAAGGAATCTAGAATCTACCAAAGAGATAAAATAAGCGCACAGATAATGATAAGAGAAGGCCTAATACTATTAACACTATGACAGAAGTATAGTCAAAATGCCCTGGCAAATGTGGCAGACATCGTTAGCTAGGTGTGCAACACCTTTCCTCACCACTCCTTCCTTGTCGGCTGTGCTGGAATTAATCCGAGCATCGGGCCTTCCACAAACTCAGGAGAGAGGAGCTCCCTCCCCTGTCCCACGGAACGCATGTTCGCTCCTCCAGGTACCATATCCATACCAAATGCGGCATCTATTTCCCTTGCTAGTGACTGATTTAGGGATTGGTTGTGGTGGAACTTAAACAATGAATGAGGCCAAAAGGGAAGTCTAGTAGGAGAGGAGGAGCTTCTGGGGAAAAGAATTACCCTCTAATTTAAGATGTATACATACATGCTAGGAAAAAGTGCTGTCCTGTCTTTGGACCTATTTGTTTGAGGATGTGATGCCTAGAGTTGTGGCTGCCATCTTGTGACCAGGAGGGGCAAGTGGCAAGGCAGAAAGCCCCTAGGTCGTTGGTGGCAGCATCGTGTCCCTGAATTAACCAACCTTGGAACCATCTATCTCTAGATGAATGATACACACTCTATTTCTATGCTAGTGTCTTTCAGTTGTGGGTCACAATTGATTAGCGGGTCATGACATCAGTATCAGGACCCCTATCATTTATGATGTGCCAGCAAACTTTCTCTTCCAACAATGTAAAGCTTCTATGGCCAGGACTAAGGAGAATTATTTTGTCAATGACTTTCCTGAAAAAAACAATCCGATAGGAAGATAGATAGAAATACATATCCTGGTGTATTCTCCAAAATATATGCCTCCACCATACTCTGCCTTCCACAGCTCACGAAAATATTGCCATTATGTTTACTCCTACTGAGAAACATTTCAAGGGTGTAAGGAATGATGTTACTCGAAGACTGTGTGTGATATTGGAAAGAACACAGACTTCGGAGTCAGACTGGGGCTGCTTTCAATTTTTCTGATCTAAGAGGATTCTCTATTTAGGAAAGCCATGGACAAAATAATTCTCCTTTTATAATCATTCAAATTATATATATGCATATATATATATATATATATTCAAATCATTTTTTGAATTACAGGGAAAATGTCAGGTTTTGGACTCTGAAGACTACTCACTGTGGTATGAGATGTACTGCATAAGTTAATTTTATAAGAAACTGAAACTTGTGTATTAAATGCCCAAACATGTGTTCTAACATAATCATCTTCATCACAGTCTTCTACGATGGACCGGCATATTAATCACAACAGAGCATCTGTTTGATGGCCCAGAATGAGACTTATGGACACCCATCAGTGAACTGTGTTGTCTTGGAAATTCAGAGGTAATAATGCTGTTATGCCTGTTTTAAATTGCCCTGTATTGCTTTGTCGTTCTAACCATTCCTTTCTGCTCCTGGCTATCCCTTCTTCTTTGTGTTAATGTATATTTACACCTTCCGATATGTAGCTTACTATGTATATATATTCTTCCTAACAAAATAAAGTGTGTTGACCTTTGGATTGTTATTCTGGAAGTTCCAACAGTCACTCTGAGACTATTTTATTTCCTGATTGCCTAACTGTGGCAGATGGCTGCAATGGACAAAATACATGTAGGTGGATGTGGCTATCACTACATAGTGTAACAAAGCTGATAAAAACTGAATAAAACGAGCATTTCTAATTAATTAAAACTCAGGCTTAGTCAGCCACCCAATGTTGTACGTTTCTGAATCATATATGGAAGAAAAATCACTAGGTACTAATGACCAAGACTCAAAGTATCGGTTGAAGTAAATAGCAATACTGATCATAAATGCACTAATAAACCCAAACTTATACATAAAGACTTCTGAAATCCGTAAAAAAGCAAAAGTATATTATTTAACAAGCTGTGCTATGTCTTTGAGATGAAGCGAAAAGATACAGATGAAGTTGAGTAGACCACCTCAAGGAAACTCCCATCTCACCATAGCCACTCCCATGTCACTAGTACATTTGAAATCTGCTCTGCTATCATTCACTGCTTGCTAGTGAGACTTCAATATGCATAATTTTTTCCAGGGTGCAAATACACGTATAGGAACTACCCCTAGAGAGTCATCAAAATGCACGGAAAGATACGTTCAAAGATGTTGCTTACAGCCTTATGTATAAGAGGGAGAAACTGGACCTCACATAAAATTTCCTATATGTATCTGAAGGAATTGTGTGATAAAAAGGATGCTCTAGAAGAAAATTTATTAGGGGAGAAAATGTGATAAAGCAAAATTTAAGACCAAGACTATACCGTATGTGAATCACCGTAACATGTAAATGTTACATGTTACATCACCGTAACATGTAAATAATTTAAACACACGTACATAGATGTGCATAGAAAAAAAACTAGGAGGAAGATACATCTGTTTGTATGAAGGTCCAATTTTTCTACAAAAAACATAAATTACTTCTGTAATCAGGAAAAATTTAATTTTTTTAAAGTTTGTTTTCCCTTTCTCCCGCTTTAATCCAGACACACCCCCTTCCTTCAGTTCCCTTTGATGTGAGTTTTGGATCTTGGTGGGCCCCCTGCAGGTAAATTCCAAGCACAAATCAGTTCATATGTACTTGATTTTTTGGAGGAATATTTGGACCAAAGAAAGGTGAAGGGAAAGGGGCAACTGGCTTTAGCAGGAACAAAAAGGAACAATACAATCAAACAGCAAAGAAGATATGAGCCTTATAAAGTTAAGGGATAAGAATTAGAAACAACAAAAATAAAATAAAATAGAAATGACCATCGAGGCAGCTCCTGCTGAAATTCTATCAAAGATTAACTGCATTCAACGAGCAGGCAGGTCAAAGAGAAAACTCAATGTCTAAGCCCTAAACCCTTAAAGAGAGGTGGCTTGTGGTGACTTTCCAAATTAAATGGGTTCTCTTTTGATTCAAATAATACCTGAACTATTGCTGACTTAAAATTAGTTAATTATCTAATTTTACTTTTGGGCTTCAGCTAGCTATAATGTACATTTTTCTCTCCTATGCTTAATTACATTCGGTCTCAATCATCGGAAGAGCTCAACCTCAATCAGTAACAACTCCAATTAACCAGAAAATGCACACAGTTCACTTATTAGAAAAGGCAAAGGAAAACGCAATCTAACAAGCTAATTTCCAGGCTGCATTTTCATAACCACCTATCTTTTTTTTTTTTTTTAGGTGAAGTTTGGTTTTATTAAATTGAAAACAATTTGAAAGAAAACTCAAGGTTGGAATCTTACTTATTTAAATTAATGAGTAATGCTTATTACTCATTGCCAGATACATGGCTCTCGGATGATGAGCTGTTTGGAAGGCAAGAGCCTTTTCACAAGCAAAGCAGCAAAATTAGAAAAAAAGTGTAAAGTGTTACTATAATATAAAAAATGTACAATTAGCATGCATTGAGGATGGGAATCAAAGGATTACCTGGAGGTAATCTTCACTTAGAGACAGGAATAGTTGTCACATTTTCCAAATCAAAGTTTAGATATGTAGGGCGATAATATAACGGAATATTTAAAATCAGAGACATACACCGACTGGCAATTACGCTCTACGCTTGCACCGCTCAGTACGCATCCTCACGCGGCTATTCAAATTTTTAAAAATTCAAATGAAATAAAATTTAAAATTCAGTTCCTCAGTCACACTAGATACATTTTAAGTGCTAAAAGGCCACATGGGGCTAGTGGCTACCATACAGAACAGATACAGAACATTTCTGTCACCACCGCGAGTTTTACTAGACAGCGCTGCTCTATACACTGCTTCCTGAAGTAGAAAAGCAACTCTTACGAGTTCCAAGATTTTAAACAAAAGATGAAACAGAACAGATTTGCTGGTTAAAACTGAACATCTCCAGCCATTTTCCAAGCATTCCAGGAATCACGATCTTGTACGGGAATTTTCGAAGAACTATAGACGCGCCCTTCGCTTCGTCAGGTAGAATCACACACTCCAAAATGGTTTCCCCTCTAGTTTTCTTTTAAAATAGACAAATCCAGAGTTCCACTAAATTAATTTTTCTTGTAAGAGACACTAATTTAGTTCCAAAGAAATGGTCATTTATTTTCAGACCTCTACCAGCCACGTCCGCACTGGCGGTACGAGGTGGGGGCTGCCCTCGACCTAGGGCTTCACTGGAAACAGGCCAAAGTGTAAGCTGATGGAAAGATAAAAGAAAAAACTAACAAACTTTTGTCCATCCCTGAGGGTGGCTGACTGCCTGTAAGCGTTGGAAAATATTTACATTCTTTTCTATTTTGTGGTTCAAACCAACAGCGCAACATAGGACAAATGGGTGCGTACACATACACACACACACACACACACGCATACATGCCAACTGAGTCTACCTGCAGTAAAAGGACACATGTGGAGACATATACCATTTGAACAACTTGAAATTTTAAACAAAACTTCTCTCCACTCTAATCATTTAGAGACTGAGAGACTGTATGGCTATTGTATTCGTTATCATCACCAAGGTACATGATACTTCTATCAAGAGAAAAAGGTCAAGTTGCTCACTTTATTTACAAGCAATGTCCAATTGACCACTTCCTCTCCCAACTCAACACAAAATGAAAACACTGACTTTCCCCCTAAATCTGAAGTGTGCCCCTTAGTAGTAACCGCTTGCCAGAAATACTAATACCGAGTTTAAGGCCAAGACTTTAAAAGAATACAAAATAGCAAGGAACTGTATTAACTTTTTTAAAAAGAGATCTGACTGTGAATGGCTTAACATGGAAATCACAAGGGAAAAATGATTTCAAACGATTTCCCACATTACCAGAACAGAGTGGTCTCTAGGTGGGTTCCATATTGCTTTAATAAAATAGCCATCAGTCTATGTTTGTTGTGAAATTCTTGTTAATCAGAATTTTAACTTACTGTTTTGTGATTTGGCTTCTAATTCCTTTTGCCCCCATTTGGTCTAGAGCCTTATCAGCAGGGGTCACTGGCTGAAATTTACTTATTCAAAACCACTTCCCTGCTGGGAAGAATTCATCCTGGCTTCATCTGAAACACCTGACTCTTCTGAGAAGATAAACAATACTTGAGGAATAAGATAGGGCTGGGAGTGGTGAGGAGAGAAGAGGTTGAGGTGGGAGGAAAGAAATGGTCATTTAGGTCCCAAAATATTTGCCTCGATAAATCACACCTGTATCATCTATCAGGAAAAAAATCCAGCTCAGTGAAGCCCCCTCACAAATGCCATGCCCTGTGGTCAACAGAAAATAGCCCAGGGTCCAGCATTTCTTCTCTTTTTATTAATCAAAAATATTCACAACAATGTTAAATAACTTCCTCAGAACAGCCAAATCTTGTTTTCCTCTCCAAAGAATTTTCCACGCTTCGAATTTGTCTGTGGAATGCGGGGGCTCTGGGGTCAGTGAAGTGTCCACACAAGGGCAAGGATGGCTTCCCAGTAGGGTGTCTGGGTTCAAGCTGTCCGGGTTCACAATCATGACCTTTGCCTACCTGCTGTGGAAACCTGGACAAGTCTCTTAGCCTCTCTGTGCCTCAATGTCTTCATCTGTAAGTCGTACTAACATCCATCTCTGGGTCCTTTCATGTCAGTGAGCTCCAAGTTCCATAAATGTTGGCTACCACTCTTATATTCCGAAAGGGAGCCTTCTCCTGGCTCTGTAGGCCCACAAAGGGAACACTACACGGTTGGAAGCAGGGATGATACAGGATTTGGAAGTAACATGGAAGTTTTCTAGGCCGAAGGCTCCAAAGTCGAACACATCTGTCAGGTCTCAGTGTGCCTTCTCTGACATATAGCTACCTGAACACCTCCCTTACTCACTGCTACACTGCATGATCCCTGCGTTCTCCTATCTGACATCCCCCGAGGCTGTCCTTCGCCACCCCCAAGGTCACTCTAAGGGTGGTAGGAGAGTAAATCCACCAGGAGGGTGGCATGCACTGCACAAGGCTCATTGGAGGCCAAAGCATTAGACCTCCTCTCTCTGAATGTCTTCCTTTCACCTGTTTGGTAAGGCCTGGCCCCCGTGTATACTGACTTCCAACTCTGAACCTTCCCTTGTCACTCTGGCGTTGGTCACAGTTCAGCTAATTCCACTTTAGGGATTTCTCTACCAAACTGTTTTTCACTAGAGCAGTGGTTCTCAACCAGGCGGCTGTGCCTTCTAGGGGACATCTGGAGATGTCTGGGGTCATAATGGGTGTGTGTGTGTATGTGTGTGGATGGGGGTTGAAGTGGTACCATCGGTAGCTAGTACGGAGAGACCAGGGATGCTGTTGATACTCCTCCAGTGCACAAGACAGACCCCACAACAAAGAATCGTCCAGCCTTGAATGTCAACACTGCTCAAGTTGAGAAACCCTACTCTGGAAACAATGCCAATGTTGAATCATACTGTGTGTTCAGAACTTAACATAAGAAAGAAAGAGACTCTGAACAAATGTACGACTCTGTGTGCATTTCTAAAACGTCATCGAGAAAGAAAAACCAAAAGCTCACATCTTATAGTAAACTTGATACAGGATCTCATACAAAGGGCTTTTCACTTCTTGCACCCACTGCATCAGAAACATCTAAAGAGCTTGGGGAGTGACCAGGCTATTAAAGAAAACGTGCAAGATGAAGAGACGGTCACTTCAAGGTTAAATCAGCTGATGTCTCTAAATCAAAGCCCTTCTGCAGAAATTAGAATAGCTGCTTCTTCTGAAGTTACATAAAAGTGGGTGCATTACCTGAGTAATAAAGAGGAGAAAAATAACCAGACCATGAGTCATTAGAGTAACTACTGGATTAGAACGCATTGAGTTTGCCTTGTTTTGGGATTTACTTGACTTTGGCAGACTAATGAGAAATAAGTAGTTGTGTCCATAGGGTGGGCAGGGATTTAAGATGCCTTGATTCTCGTGACTTTCAGAACCATCACTCTCCAAATATTTGATGAATATAATCAAGTTTTTGTTACAAAATTATTACCAAAAAACCTCTGACAACCATGGAGAATAGAAAGCAGTGTGCCTTAGGTAGAGGAGACCTACTGTGATTGAGGGCAGACCTCGGGCAATCTACAATATTGGATGCACCCAAGACACAGAACATCCTGTCTGTTCAAATACCAAAATCGAGACACTCTTCCAAGTGAGATTAACCCCCTTCCCCTGCCCCTGTACGCGTGAGCTTCAGCTCAATGCCTCATCTAGGGACTTTTTCTCGTTGGCCCGCACGGGCTGGAGCGCTCAAGCCTCGAGGTTTCCCAGAATATGTTGGGCATGCTGCTACTTCAAGCAACTACTTGTTTCTACTTTGGTCTCCCCACTAGCTGATAAAGTCTTTGAGGAAGATTTAGAAAAATACCTGGAGACTGGTCGGTGTGGTTAATATTTGCTCAAGGAACCACCATTAGCATTAAAAAGCCACCACACTGTCATGCAAAAGTAAAGCTAATATAACATTGAACATTTACTGAGCTGTTGTTATATTCTAGGCACTGTTCTAAGCACATGACATGTATTAGCTCATTTAATTTTCACAACCTTATAGAGGAAAAGTTGTTTCTGTCCCCAGTTTACAGAATGAGGACTTGTCTAAACTTTAAACTTGAAAAAGCAATGAGGCATTACTTAAAACACGCACATCCTGTCCCATGTTTGATGAGTGCCATTTAAAAGGTAAACTAATTTGTCATCTGCCTCTAAGATCCTAATTAAAACAACCTGTATCTATTGCTAACAGCAAATATAAATTCAACTTGATCTGAGTCATAAAGCTCGTCTCCTGTTGTCACTTAATTTTTCCTGCCCATTTGACCTCCCAAGGATGTGATAAGGAGCTAATTGTAAAGAAAGCGAAAGAACTCCTAACCCAATAACTCCTCTGCAGCTTTGGTCAACCACCACAGATGGGGAGGAAAGCTCTGCAAATGTGGGCAAGTACCACCACACCAGGGCAGCGTTGCCGTGGCAACCGGGAGAACCCCATCCATTCCAGCTGTGGGTGCGAACCTGAGCATGACCAGCCCTCACTCCTTCCTTGGTTCCAAAAGATGGACTGAAAACAAACACAAGTCCAGTCCTTATAGGAACAGCAAGGTGCTGTCTTTCATTGATTCGTTCAGAGAAAGCTACAGTGGGAACTAATGACATCTTAGAAAATTCAGGCCTTGGCCCTACATTATCTTCCTTCCCAGGAAGAGCACTGAACTCATATTCAACACATATGGAAAGACCAGTTCTAGTGACACTGTGAAGTTCACCGAGAATGGTCAGAATAGGAAGGCTGCTGATACACTGTTAGCGTGACATTGAATCAGAACTGATTGGCCCACATACTTTCTCTACCCGGCATCTGATGTCCACATTAAAATATATGAAAAGGTTCAAATATCTCAACAGCGTCCTGCATTGAAGTGTCCACAAACGCTAGCTATCGAGGTGGCAGTCCAAACTGGCTCCTTCCACCGGGTCCTGACTAGAGAAGGAAACATTTGCGAATTTGCACAGCCGCATGCAGTAAGAAACCTGGGCTTGGAAGATTTACAAAATCCAATTTTCACCCTGTGATGAGGAACTTGGGCTCAACCTGGTTTCCACAAATAATTTGTTCTTAATCTGAAAATAGGCACAAGTGAGTAACTTCAAAATCTTTTTTTAAGAAAAGACAGTGATGGATTTTTAAAAGTATTTGCTGAACATTGCTTAAATGTGCAATTCCTATCAGCAAGATTTCTGAAGAGAGTTGGAAAACGAAAGGGGATTTACTGCCTTTGTGGCTTATTTTCCCACAGGTAGGAAAAAAACGTTCCTGATGAACAGCGATAGGTATCCAGGAACCTGCAATCACTGCAGCCTGAAGCAGATTTCTCTTATAGTTGCTAATAACTATAATAATCAGAATCGCTATATTAAGTCTTTGCCCTCTTTCAAAATGGAATCATTAAACAGATTGTAAATGATGGGGATTTAAGAGCAATAACTTTTCTCCAGAGGTAACTTGGTTTTTAACAAATTAAGTAATTAATATATATTTAAACTGCTTTATATGGATAGTGGCAACGTGCGCACGACAGAGAGAGGAAGAAATCTGCAAATGCACTGAAGCAGCGTGGTCACGTAGTTTAAGGTAAGAGATCGCCGACCTGCAGGAAAGCCTGTGAGTTCACCTTCTGGGTGTTAAAAACATTCACCAAATAAGCTAATGTTTCATATGATACCCTCTGTTCCTTCAGGAAGGATTCCAAGAAACCTTTACTTGTAGCTATATAAAACCAGCAAGTCTCTAAGCTCTGTGAACACTTTGGTAATATTCTAAATTAATACTAAGAAAAGAGGAATTTTGAGGTCTTTCTATGAAATCGTAAAAAGCTGGAATCACAAAAAATAAGGTTTGTACGAGAGATTGCAAGCAGCAAAACCAAGGCTTTCTGATTTTCCCCATCAATCATCTGTCTTTGCTGCATGGAAGAGTCAGACCCCATTCTCTGGTTTCACACCGGTACCCATGTTGCTTGTAGATGACATAGAATCTTGATCCTCCATCATACTGAGGGGAGGAGCAAGACGTGCCCTTGTCCCAAATTTCTGTCATTACATGGTACCCAATGATCCAGACCCAAAGAGAAGCTCAAAAGCAATGATGATTAGTCTCAGTTCTGTCATGGACTAGCCAGGTGACCCTGCCACAGTGGGATCCACTCCTACACTCAGTTTCTTCATCTGTCTCAGAAAAATATTGCAGTAGAAGGCCACTAAGCCCCCTGCGACAGTAACAATATAAGGCAATGTGCATTGCTAAAGTCAAATTGCATCAATTTTTAAACACCGAGAAAACAGCCGAAAGGAAAGGTGCAGAAGAAATGGCAGGTCCTTACTGAGATTCACTTTAAGCTTTCAGTAAAAATATGAGTGTCTTGGCAATGATATGTAACATTCCAGTCAGCCTGGCTCGAAGGCTCTGAACCTTCTCCTAAAGCAACAGGCAGAGACATCTTAAGTGTCATCTGAACCATCTGAACTTTGAAGTTGAAAGCGACTCTGGTGCTGGAACAAGCTGAGTGAATCCCTCCAAAGCAATTGCTCTCTCATTCTTTCCTGCTTGTGTCTACCTTCCCCTGATGCAGCTCCAGGATTACTACCCCATGAGTCGTCCATATCTTATTGGCTTGGGCCCTGCCTGGTTTCAAGCAAGAGGCACAAACACACACAGACTGAAATGTACACACAGTATCTTCTTACCTCTCCAGGGTCCTTACATCTCAGCAGTAGCAGCAGCTCCAGGCAGATCTGACTTCCCATCCTCCCCACACAGAGCCCCTGGCCAGTGTGGGAACAGAGAAGGAGCCTGGAGACAGGGATACTGCTCAGAGAGCTAGAGCAGCCGGGCAGGGCAGGAAGGCTCCCTGGCTGGAATGTGCAGCTAGAGGCCCTGGGAGGGAGAAGGCCTGGGGTCACTGTGACCCTCTGAGTCAGACACCCTGGGGAACTCTCAGCTCTGAAAGGCCTCCTTTGCAACATGAGGTGGAGAGGCACCGAGAACTTACTAGGGGTAAAATTCTAAAAGTTACAAAACTGAGGTAAATGGTCATATGGATGTATACCAGTTTAAAGTAAATGGTAGAGATGCAGTATGAATGCCGGAGGGGATGCATGTAAATGAAATGCTAACTCATATATCTGATAAGGGGCTTGTGCCCAGAATATATAAACAAATCTTACAACTCAATAGTAAAAAACCCAAATAACCCGACTTTTAAATGGGCAAACGCTCTGAATAGACATGGCTCTGAAGGAAATATACAAACGGCCAAGAAGCACATGAAAAGATGCTCAGCGTCGTTAGCTATCAGGGGAATACGAATCAGAACCACAATGAGACACTACTTTGGAAAACAGTTTTTCGTTTCTCAAAATGCTAAACGTATAGTTACCATATGACCCCAAAATTCCACTCCTAGTTATATGCCCAAGAGAACTGAAACTATTCGTCCACATAAAAACTTGTACGCAAAATTGTTCACAGCAGCATTACTCATAATAGCCCAAAAGTGGAAACAACCCAAATGTCCATCAATCAATGAATAATGAAACAAAATGTGACGTATCCATAGAATGGAATTATTCAGCTATGAAAAGGAAGGAAGAACTGATATGTGCTACAACGTGGATGAACCTTGAAAACATTATGCTGAGTGTACAAAGCCAGACACAAAAGACTACATATTGTATGATTCCGTTTCCATGAAATGTCCAGAACGGGCAAATCCACAGAGTGGCAAAAGATTAGTGCTTGTCAGGGGCTGAGGCAGATGGGAGGATCGGGGCAGTAATGACTAAGGGGCACAAGGTTTCTTTCGGGGGTGATGAAACTTTTAAAATCGATTGTGGCGATGGCTGCACAACTCTGACTATACCGCTAAATTACACCCCTTAAATGAGTGAACTGTATGGTATGTGAATTACACCTCAATAAAGCTGTCCCATTAGAAACTGAAATGCTGGCTCTTACTGCCTTGCCCCAACCCTTCCCCGATTACACTGGGCTCTTCCGAGATCACCCTCCTCCTGTAGATTCACCTATGTGGCTCGGCTGGCCACAGGCTTGGCATGAGGAGAGAGGGCTTCCCCAAGCACGGAACCGTGACTACCGGGCCCTGGCAAGCCAGGACCCTTCTCCTCAGCTTCATTTCTAGGCCACTGTTGACAAGAATTCTGCTCCGGCTTCATGGCTTGGCCCCTCTCCGCCCTGACGCCTTCATTCCCGGGTGGTGACTCTATTCCCAGCACGCCCATGGTTCCCATTTGTGAGAGTCCTTTCGAACTTACAGTTGCTCCTGTATGCCATGTAGCTGCCCTCTCCAAAGACGACATGTGACTTAAGCACAGTGGCCCCTCACAGCTTAGTAACTTTCTCATAGCTGAAATTCAGTAGTAAATTGTTACCCTTCACCTTTTTTTTTTTTTTGAAGGGAAAGGGGCTATTTTTTTGAGCATTTTAAAAATAAGGGTATTGCCTCTAGGCGCTATTGTGCATTTTTACAGCTATAAGTAAAAACGAAATTAGCACGTGATGCCAATGAAGGAAGCAATTCAATGAAGAGACTACCACAGTGGTCACTGGGTTAAAGAAATCCAACATTCTTACATAATTTTATCATTCACGAAGAGAACTACATTAGAGCTACTGACACATTTTAATTACTGATACTCATTAGTATTATTTGTTTCCATATCCTTTATCTTTCCAAACTATTCTTGGGCACAATGTACCAATGCCTACGAAAATTATTTTCTTAATGATAACTAGTTCCATCCTGTCCCATGCTCGAGATTTTGCTTGAGTCAGTGCATTCTGTTATTAGGACTAGCCTTAAGAGAAAGGTTTACTAGTGGCCCCAATCAGTTACCATGCACAGTGTCTGGAATTTATCACATTCTGGACCAGCATGTAATTTTTGCCTATTCTGGATGTGTCTGAAAGTTTTTCAACCTTTAAAAGTCCTTAAAGTTACTCATTTTTATGCAAATCAAAACTACAATGAGGTACCACCTCACACTGGTCACAATGGCCATCATGAAAAAGTCCACAAATAATAAATGCTGGAGAGGGTGTGGAGAAAAGGGAGCCCTCCTACATTACATTGTTACTAGGAGTGTAAATTGGTACAGCCACTATGGAGAACAGTATGGAGGTCCCTCAAAAAACTAAATATAGAGTTACCATATGATCCTGCAATCCCACTCCTGGGCATATGTCAGGAGAAAAAACAGAATTCAAAAAGATACATGCACCCCAATGTTCACTGCAGTGCTATTTACAATAGCCAAGACATGGAAGCAACCTAAATGCCCAGTGATAGATGAATGGATAAAGAAGAGGTGGTAAATATATACAACGGAATACTACTCAGCCATAAAAAAGGATGAAATAATGCCATTGGCAGCAACAGGGATGGACCTAGAGATGATCATACTCAGGGACATAAGTCAGAAAGAGAAAGACAAATACCATACGATATCACTTATAGGTAGAATCTAAAATATGACACAAATGATCTTAGCTTTGAAACAGAAACAGACTCACAGACATAGAGAACAGACTTGTGGTTGCCAAGGGGGAGGGACGGATTGGGAGTTTGGGATTAGCGGATGCAAGCTATTATGTAGAGAATGGATAAACAACAAGGTCCTACTGTACAGCACAGGGAACTATATTCAGTATCATATGATAAGCCATAATGGAGAAGAATATGAAAAAGAATGCATATATATGTATAACGGAATCACTTTGCTGTACAGTAGAAATTAACACACTGTAATCAACTGTACTTCAGTAAAATAAAATTTTTAAAAAATTATTCATTTTTACAAGTTGGTACCATTGCCCTCTGAAGGACGTCGGTGGAAGGAGGAGGGTTTTCCGTCTGAGGGATAAGCAAGGCTGCAAATGAACGTTCCCAACAGACCCCGCCTGTGTGCATTCTGTGCTGGAATGTTCATACAGGCTTTTTCTCAAACACACTTGAGTGCTGTGGGTAATAGATGTCAAATAATAAAACTCAGAGGCACATGCTATGTTACTTTTTAAGGGAAAAATGTGGGGGGAAATCAAAGGGTTTAACAATTTTATTCACTGGCTTATACTCAGCGACTCCGAAAATTTGGCCACTGCCCAGGTTTGTGAATTTCTATGGAAAATGAACTGTGCTTGGCAAGCCTGCCGAAATATGAGGCTGATAAAAAAATGTTTCATGCTTTCTCAAGACCTTATGCCACTAACTGTGTGGGATTGGAAAAACTGTTCAAATGTCAATTTAAACACTGTAAAGAAATGATTTTCTATACCCCTATGAATTGGTATTATGCTGTTGATTCCAGAGCATAACTTGAACGAAAGTTTCCTTGAGTTTTAACTAGGAAATGTTTCATGGAGAATATGGCCTTCAGATTAGACAAGTTGAGCTCAGCAGAGTTCTATTCAGAATCAGAAATGTTAATGCAACGCATTATCTTACAGCTACGGAGAACTGACTGAAAATTCAATTGACACAAAGGTTGTTAGGAAGCAGGTCCTGAACTCAAAGAAAGGAGTAGAGGCCAAAAGAAATAAAACATTACTGTAACAGCCCAAATCATTACATAAAAGAACACTGTGGTGAATTCCATCGCAAGGTTCATGACTCGTGAACATTATCTTCAAACCAGTCATCTCTGAGTTTTATAGAGTCGACTGTGCAACTGGCTTCTTGACCCTTCCATCTGGTATCTCAGGGTCATCTCAAACTTCATTTATCCAGTGCTGAACTCTTGACTCTCCTTTCTGGCAAACGTCTTTGTACCTAAGCCTCCTACATCTTAAGAGGTGTTTAGAAAGCATTTATCTCAGTGCCTGGCATGCAGACCTGCTCAATAAAGGCTGATGATAGTGATGATGATTGATGATGATGAAGATGATGATTTTTATGCACCCAATTAGTTGAGCCAGAAACCAAATGTTTTTTCTGAATTCTTTTCTTCACTTCATGTCCCACATTTAATCCATTCCCAGGTTCTGTCAAGTCTGCCTCCAAAAAAAATCAGGAATCCTACCTCTCTTCTCCAACTCTGCTTTCACCATCCCACCTCCAGCCTCCATCACATTTCTCCTGATCAAATGTAACAGCCTTCTAACCAACCTAACCATGTCCACTCTTGCCCTTGCACAACTAATTGTCCAGAGAGGAAACCAGAATGGTCTCCTTAAATACACATTATCAAAACATACATGGTGCTTATCATGTATTTATTCAATATGTTAAACATCCTTTTGAAGTAGGTACTATTATTACTTCCATTTTACGGGTAACGGCTTGAGCAAAGAGACGTTGGAATATGTCCAAGATCACTCTGCCTCTACGGGGCAAAGCCAGAATTCACACTCAAGAAGTCTGAGTCCAGAGTTGAGCGTTCAACGGCTACACAAAATACCATGCCATACCCCAGCTTTAAAAATACAAGCAAGCAAAGACTGTCAGTTCACTTCACTTAAAGTTCGTCTGCACAGGATTTCCCTGTGCAAAAGGGTCTGGGCTGACCTCGTCGGCCTCCCCCATCATGCCTCTCTCTTTCCTCCTGCTTGCCTGACACTCATAAACAAGACAAGCTGGGTGCTGCATAGGTTTCTGCCCGTGCTGTTCCCAGTGCCTGAAATGTTCTTCCCAGGAATTTTCACAGGGCTGGCTCCTCCTCCTTTATTCTGTTTTTGTCCATGTTTTTATTTTATTTTTAACATCTTTATTGGAGCATAATTGCTTGACAATGCTGTGTTAGTTTCTGCTTTATAACAAAGTGAATCAGCTATACGTACACATATATCCCCATATCCCCTCCCTGTTGCGTCTCCCTCCCTCCCACCCTCCCTATCCCACCCCTCCAGGCGGTCACAAAGCACCGAGCTGATCTCCCTGTGCTATGAGGCTGCTTCCAACTAGCTGTCTATTTTACATCTGGTAGTGTATATAAGTCCATGCCACTGTCTCACTTCGTCCCAGCTTACCCCTCCCCCTCCCGGTGTAATCCCGCTCCCTCAGTAAAGCCTTCCCTGACCTTCCCAGTCTGAAATCAATGTTCCCTGGCTTCTCGATCTCAACATTCCATTGGTTTTCTTCTCAGCACTTATCTCAGTTTGTAATTGCTTTCATATGCTTGTCCATTTGTCTATCGACTGTCTCTCCCATTGGTCTGGAGGCTTCACAACAATAATATTGTTTACAACTGTATTTTCACCAACTAGCATATTGCCTTGCACTTAGCGGGTGAGGAGACAATTTGATAACCGTTTGGATGAAGACAAGAATGCTCTGGCGGTATGAAACATCCACTTAGACCTTTGGTTCTCCAAACGTGACTGGAATCACCTGGGGATGCTTTTAATCAAAAGTAGAGTCCCAGGACTCTGTTTTTTTAAGCGCTTACTTTTGAGGCCTATCACCTACTTTTGTAAATAATTTTTATAATTTTGATTTTGACACGATTTGGCAATGAGTACCTCATGGAATTCTAGTTTCGCGGTTACTGTTAAGTAATCATTGTGTATTTTCAGGAATACTTGCTAGGAGAGAAAAAAGTACATTATAAATCGCTTTCATGTGTGATAAGATTGTTAAAAACACTGTCAATGAAATTGACATCCTATGTTTTAAGATACATAGCTAAGGATTTACATAATTACCTTGGGAGCCAATAATTTCCTTTTCAGCTTGTAGACATTTGTGTGGGCTCCTGGAAAGCTTGTGGTTCCCCGGCCCCGTAATCAGATAATGGTGTGTAATAAACAAAATGGACCAGCTGGAGTCCAGCCCCAAATCAACCACAACAGGACTCCTGCCCAGGAATCTGCATTTCAAGAAACTTTCCAGAAAATTCCTGCGCAAATAAAACTTGAAAGCTATTTTTTTCTCTTTATTTAGACTTACGTGTACTGTTACAGAAAAATATACAACAGAAATGTGTCCGCTTTTTAAATTTGTGGTTTAATTCTGAGAAATTCAAGATAATGTTTCACATAAAGGAAAAACATACACTATTAATTGATGTTAAGCTCACTAAGTGTCCAGAAATGCAGTTTATCGGCAATCTTTTCGGTAAAATTAATCATCTTTGTTAAATATCTTTTGTTAGCCTCCATGTACACATGGGATGAAAGGGACAGGCGTTTCTCACCTTGGAGAGGAAGGATGAACCATTTGGCCAGATGGAAAGAATAGGAAGGCAAGTGCCTTAGCCCATAACTCGACTATGTTTTAGGCTATAAGTGGATAGTGTTAAGAAAATAAAAATCGAAAGCAGGAAGAGGTTTCTTGGCTTGCTCAAGAGATAAAGGCGGCTGTTTTGTCTCTTTTAGGGAAAGATACCTAAATTCCAGAATATGACAGAAGTGCTCAAGTTAAAAACAAAAACAAAACAAGAAGACATCCAGCACTGTTTTCGATGTCAAATAAATAAACGTGGTAATAAACCGTGCCCTTGTCCAAAAAGCAAAGGGAAGCTCTGGTGAGGACCTCACCAGGTCTTGCTTTGTCTCTAGCTCACCCACAGGTTCTCCCCAGTCTTCCTTGACACCTCCAGGGCGCTCAGCGTTAGTGCTGAACAGATGCCGGGGATGCTTTCCTGCCTGCTCTGCTGTGACATTCCTCTCCTCACGTGGCCCTTCCCTGCTCAAAACCCTTCCACTGTTCATCAGTCAGTGGAGACCTTTCGGCACAAGACCCCAGGCTTTCCATGACCTGACCCGAATCCATTCCTTCAAACCATTCTCTGGCCCTTCTTCCCAGCAAGCCCTGCGCACCCTGCTCAATAGAACTGCTAACTCTCATACTTTTCGGATTCTGTCTTTGCTTTTGTCGTTGGCTTTCTCCAGAGTTCCCTTCACCCTCCTATTTCACATTAAATATCCCATCCGTTATTACACCTTGCTTGTATCTTCTGTGCACTAGGTTCCATCCCCTTTTGCCTACTCAAGGGCATCACTCCAGCCATTCTCTTATACATCATTAATTTTCTCTTCTCAATTGGATGAGTCCCATTAAAGTAAAAGTAAACATTAAAACGTACTGATATAACTCCCACCATACAAAAGTTCTTGATCACACTTCCCTTTTTAGCCACCTCCTCATTTCTCTCCTTCTTTTTACAGAAAATAAAGCCTTCAAGGAAGTGTTCATATACCCTACCTTCCATTTCCTCTCTTCCCAGTCTTTCTTGAACCCACTTCAGTCAGGTTGCCCCCTCCACCCATCAACACTGCTCTTACTGAGGTTACCAGTAACCTTGACACTGCTCGATCCTCTGATCAATCCTCAGTCTTCATTTTACTTGACCCGTCAGCAGAAAACCCCATGATGTATCCAAACCAGAGCTCTTTTAGGAGTCCAAGTGGGTGCTATTGACAAGTATGCTAATTGATAATTGTGCATTACCTAGGATTGTATCTGGCAAACAGACTTACTGTCATCTACTCATTGGAAGCATCGCACCTACCTATCACAGCCCATTGTCCCCTCCCTTTAAAACACTTTCTTCTCCTGGCTTTTCAGATGCCACACTCTCCGGGTGTCCTTCTAGCCCACTAGCCACTGATTCTGTCTCCTATGCTGCCTCCTATTTCCTCCTCGCCTCCCTGAACGTAACATACTGTTGGAATTTCCCATAGTTCTGTCTTTGGATCTCCTTTATTTTTCATCTGCAATTACTCTATTGGTGATTTCAACAAATCTTAAAGCTTTAAATGACATCTATACACTAATCACCCCCTAATTTATATCTCCAGCCAGGACCTTTATGCCTGAATTCCCTGAGTTCTTCAACTTCCTCTCAACCTACTCCTCTATGGTTTCCCCCATCTAAGTCGATGGCAAGTTCATCCTTTCAGTGACTCAGGCCAGAACCTTCACTCCCTATCACCTCTGACTCCATATGGTACCCCACAGCCAATCCATTAGTGAATCCTACTGTTACTGCATTCAAAACATGCCCGAATCTGACCTTTTCTCGTCATTTCCACTGTTCCACTCTGGGCCAAGCTAACATCATCTCTCACCTCGATTAATAATAAAAATTTCTAAATGACTCAGCATAGAAAGTGGTTCTGCAAACCGTCCCTAGAATACTCATTTCTCCTCACTGAAGATAATTTTCCTTGAGAAAATCTTCGGATTGTCAGTGAGTCACTTCCAGTCTTATCTTTTTCTAGAAAGGTATTAATGCAGATGACGCAGAAGGAAACAGAGGTGCAGAAAAGCTCTCCCAAATCCCACTGTGGGGACTTGGATTGCTACAGAGAGTGGTTTATTCTTCGGCAGTTCACAGGCTTCTTAATGATGCCTGAATTACCCTTTCGTGCTCAGAACAAAATAGTACCATGCCATGATGTGTGTTTATTCTTCATGTGGACAATGTATAGAGTGGGCATTCCCATGCATTTTGGGGCTGAGTGAGCTGATCTTGGTAGTATCACCCTTCCTGCCCGTGACTGATCCTGGAACCCAGACCGAAAGCCATCAGCCCTCCTTACAGCCAGAGGCACGTGATGGAAAGGTATCTGGAGGCTTCTGCAAAATGCTCCCTTGACTGTAAGCAAGAGACACAGCAAAAAGGAAACCTTTTCTTCCTCTATGCCAGGGTTTCTCAACCTCAGCACTACTGACATTTGGGGTCATCTGTTGTGGGGACTGTTCTGTGTATGAAGGCTGTGGAGAAGTAACACCGACCTCTACCCACTGGATGCCAGCAGCATCTCTTCAGTTGTGACAACCAACAATGTCTCCAGACATTGCCAGACGTCTCCTGGGAGTGGATTACCCCAAGTTGGGAACCACTGGCCTAAATATTGTCAGATTTATCCCCAAACTGCCACAGGTTCCCTCAATACCAGCTTAGAGATGCTTAGGGGAACACAAAGTCAAGAGAATTGCAGGAAAAAGACCAGAGTCAGCTGGGTGAAACCCATTATACCTATAGATTTTTGGTGACACACGCCTCTACAATTCCTAATTATTTAAGCTGGTTTAAATGGGTTTGGCAATTATTACCAGCCAGGGGCATCAAAGGTCCACCAAAGGGGATCCAGGGTCCACCATCGCGGTTCACAGCACATTGCTTTACTCCAGGGCATTCTACAGCTTGGAGAAATGAGCCAAGTCCCACGTTGCGGCACGATTCTATGGGTTCAGCTTTATGTGTAGGACAGAAATAAAATGGCTCATTTCCCCATTTGTTAATTGCTGCTTGTGTACACTTGTTATGGAATCGTATAATTTCAAAGCAGGAAGTGATTTTAGGGAAGGAGAAATACGCTAAAACCAACGTCTATGTTTATCATCAAAGGAAGGCTTTCCAAAGAGGATTAAGCCATGTGCCTGCAAATATCAGGAACAGAGCCATTATCTACTTCAGAACACTTCCCGAGAAGGACGAGTCACCATACATCTTGCGTAAAAAGCAAAGGGAGACACGTTCTTATGGCTACATACGCTTAAATAGTCCCTTCTCCCTAAACAGGAATTCTACATGGTTTCAATGACTAAATCAATTATCCATCTACAGTGGACTTCGTGCCATTTCTGCAGGCAGATCTGTCATTTAATTTTACCATCTAGCAGGATTTTTTTAATCTGAAAACTGATGAACAAATAGCGGTGGCATAACCGGCAGACTGTTAAATTCTGGGTATGAGGGGAGGGGGAGAAGATACAAAATTATAACCTACCTCTTAGGATTTTTATTTTTCATATACACATTAGTTTGTATTATCTTTCCTTATTATAAAAGCAATGAAAGCTTAAAACTAAAAAACATCAGAAATATAGAAATAAGCAAAATGAATAATATTTAAATAATCTATAATCTAAGAATCAATCACTGTTTATATCTCAGTGAATATTCTCCCAAATATTTTTCTTGCATATTGAGATATTTCTTCCCAAATAGTATCATATTATTTTGAAATCTACTATAATGTATTTTAAAAGTTCCTTTTATCAGATGTTCAAGTTCTTCCTAATTCATCCCCATCTGTAAACAGTGCTTCATATGAATGGCTAGCTGAAAACAAGTTACACAGGCTCAGAAACAAAAATGTAAGGGCAAAACACAAACAAAAAAAAAGTCTGCAAAATGGCCCAAGGCTTAGGATATCATTGGCTTCAGAATTCTGCTACCATTCACTTGTACATCCAATCACACAAACCAGCCTCAAAGGGGACAAAGTGGGGACTTCCCTGGTGGCGCAGTGGTTAAGAATCCGCCTGCCAATGCAGGAGACATGGGTTTGAGCCCTGGTCCGGGAAGATCCCACATGCCGCGGAGCAACTAAGCCTGTGAGCCACAACTACTGAGCCTGCACTCTGAAGCCTGTGAGCCACAACTATTGAGCCCATGTGCCACAACTACTGAAGCCTGAGCACCTAGAGCCCGTGCTCCGCAAGAGAAGCCACCGCAACGAGAAGCCTGCGCACCGCAACAAAGAGTAGCCCCCGCTCGCCACAACGAAGACCCAACGCAGCCAAAAATAAATAAATACATAAATATTTTAAAAATAAATAAAATTCAACTTAAAAAAAGAGAGGACAAAGGGGAGAGAAGAGCAGCCAGCTTTGCAACAGAGTAAACTACCCCTGCGATAGACAGGATAGGGCAAACACTGAATGAACCTGATGGAGAAACATTCAACAAATGAATCCCAAACAGAGTTTCTCAGTTTATAAGTCATAGAGTCACTGCCTAGAAAAAACCAGGTTTTCCTCAATCGTATAATCAATAAAAATAAATAATGTGCTCCGCTACAAAAATCCTGTGATGGCAAGTCCAAATATCTAGATTTACATATATATCCACAAATCTGTATTTATATCTATATTTGTATTAATATCTGTATTGATACCTATACCTATGCCTATATGTACATACATACCTGCAACTATACCCATATATCCATCCATCTATATATCAGTGGTTCTCAGACTTGAATGTGCATCAGAATCCCCTGGAGGGCTTCTTATTAAAACGAAGATTCCTTTATCCCATCCCCAGTTTCTGATTCAGCATATCGTTGACACAGTCTAAGAATCTGCATTTCTAATAAGTTCCCAGGTGATGCAATGCTGGTGGTGTGAAGTCTACACTTTGAGAAGCGCTGCCTATACTTCTACCTCTATCTTTATCTCTATCTCATTACCAATCTATATTTTAGTAAACATATGGCTATCCCCACGTACGTACTTTAACTTTCATTATCATCAATTGTTAATATAAATCATAGTGTTACATACTACACAAAAGAGATATCTTGGTGTTCTCAAATTCTCTCCACTTAATTTAATAAAACATTGTATAAAAATTATTACCATGTACCTTCTTCCCCCCCAGGATAATAGTTAAATCACGGTACATTTCTTGCTTTTACTTGGTTTTCACTGCCTTTGGCTTTTAACTTGATGTATTTACATCTTAACGATTCAGATTTATTTTCCAAACAGTGAGATGAAACAGGGACGACTCAAAGCCAGCTTCATTTTGAAACTGGCCAAGCTCTTGTAAACAAGCTCTTGACGGAGCAATCTATAATTCTCTGAACAGTTGGGGGGGAAATATCACACGGAAAAGCAGATGTTATTCTCCTAACTCTTTTTTTTTAGGTCTACAATTATTGTCTACAGTACTGAACCAACCATATTACTTCAAGTAAATTTTGGCTTTGCTGGATGTCAGCCACGTTACCATACTCAAGATGCGGTTCGAAGAACAAAGCTTCTCAGAGACACTTCTGTTGCCTGCTTCCTCATGTTAGTTTGACGGCGCAGGATTTAGGGGTTGGGTTGGTTCATGTTTGCTGCATGCAATGGGAACACAGTTCCCCAGATGCCAACCTTAACCTAAATAAAAGCTAGGCCTGCATCTCTTCAGGGTCAAGTTAAAGAATACGGGCTGTGCTGTCTCAGACCTCAGTGGGTACCAATTAGAGACAAGACGTATACACAAGGAAATGTAATTGGTAATTTTAATGGGTAAACAGTTGCAGGACTGAGAAAAAGAAAGTCACTTTGCGCTGGTGCTGGGATTTCCATTTGTTCAAATCTTTCAGAAACAAACGTTATTTCTCCAGAAAGCAAAACGCAGACGTTGAAAAAGGAGGCAAATTTTTACAGATGAGGTCAAAGCAGAGACTGTCTGGATCGAGGAGTTAATGTGTGACAAGACAGAGAATAATCCCAAGAATGATGGATTTCACTACTGAAATGATTGTAAATTACAGGCCACCTGCAACCTATCCCGAATGTCTTTTATGGTGGGAGAACAGGGTAGATGGAAGAATGGGAAAAAAAGTTGTGCCCTAATGGAGAAAAGGAAAATGTGTGTTTTGACCAGTTCAGAGAGTCTCTCTTTCCACCTTAGTATATCTGTAGATGGATAGATGCGTGTCCATGTACACACTCACATTCAGACTTTACAGAATAATTCCAATTTAAATATAAGATCCCCTTGTTCCAATTAAGCATTCAAAATGCCCCTAATTGCAAACATTTCAGCAAATAGCCACTGAATAAATGATATAGTCAGCAACACTGAAATAAAATTGCCACTAAAAAAAAAACTATGCCAAAAAAGAAAGAACTCATAGGCTGCAATAATACAAAACTCTGCTTTTTTTTTTTTTTTTTTTTTTGCGGTACGCGGGCCTCTCACTGCTGTGGCCTCTCCCGTTGCGGAGCACAGGCTCCGGACGCGCAGGCTCAGCGGCTATGGCTCACGGGTCCAGCCGCTCCGCGGCATGTGGGATCTTCCCAGACCGGGGCACAAACCCGTGTCCCCTGAATCGGCAGGCGGACTCTCAACCACTGCGCCACCAGGGAAGCCCCAAAACTCTGCATTTTAACATCTACAGCTGTATATGTGTTAGGTGCTGGGTTTTTTTTGTGTTAAAGACATGTCCAATACAAAAAGATAATTTATTGCAAATTGTGAAGAGAATTTACTGGAAGCATTACAATAGGAGAAATGGTGACTGTAAGAGTTTTCAGATGCAACAATTGGCCTGTAGCTCCAATTTGTTTAAAAATTTATTCTATTAGGCACAAATTTAGTTGCAAAATGTTATTTTGAAGTAAAAATTAGTATAAAAGATGGGATAAGTGAACATTTTGCAAAATGAACATCTTTTCTAAAGAAATATAATATTATATATAAAGAACAGTGAGATAAATGCCACTTATGAGTAACTTCTCAATAAAATGGATGAATGCATGAAAGAATACATTTTTAGAAATCTGTTGGTTCTCAGATTTTAGCTCCCAGAACTTCAACAGATATCACACACACACACACACACACTCATTTTCAAATTGAACGTAATTCTATTAAAAACAAAATTGTGCCCAAACAAGTTACAACTGCCCATCACACCGAAAGATGCACAGTTTAGCTATAGCCATTACAGCAGGTTCCACATTGTTCAAATTCAGATTTTAAAAGCACAGTAACACACAAAGCAGTTATCAAAACAAGTCTGCATCAGAAATTCAAGAACATTTGTCACAGGAATAGGGTAAAACTTTTTACTCCCATCATTAATATAAACTGACCATAAATATCAAAGCTGCCGGTACCTTAGCGAGAAATCTTTATGAAGGAATTGCAGTTGAAAATGACAGCTCTGGGGCTTCCCTGGTGGCGCAGTGGTTGAGAGTCCGCCTGCCAGTGCAGGGGACACGGGTTCGTGCCCCGGTCCGGGAAGATCCCACATGCCGCGGAGCGGCTGGGCCCGTGAGCCGTGGCCGCTGAGCCTGCGCGTCCAGAGCCTGTGCTCCGCAACGGGAGAGGCCGCAGCAGTGAGAGGCCCGCATACCGCCAAAAAAAAAAAAAAAAAAAAAACGACAGCTCTGTAAAATGAGATAAGGGACCAGCTAAGGGATTATCTTTTCTTTGTACTGTGATGAGATATACATGAGTAAGACTGAAACACTGATGTCAACTTTAGAGTTGCAAAATGTCTGAGGTCTGAAGAACATCTCAAGAAATTGTCGGAGAATAAAGAAAATATTTTAGTTAATCATCTATAGTACAGAGCTCCGCAACCTTGGTATTCTTGACATTTGGGGCTGGGTCATTCTTGGTCATGGGGGGCTGTCCTGTGCATTGAAGGATGTTTAGCAGTATCCCTGGTCTCCACCCACTAGATGCCAGGAGCAAACCACCCCCTCCCAATTGTGACAACAAAAATGTCTCCAGACATTGGCAAAAATGTCTTGGGGTTGGGGTGAGGGAATTCTCCCAGTTAAAAGCACTGATAGCACACGTTTACGTAAACTTGTTTGATCAATTGTAGTAAATATTATAAAACTGTCCAAAAATTTATATTCATGCAGAACTCGTTCTGTGAATTGTGCCAAAGTGTTGTATACAAATTTTCATATTTAATCAGAACAGATTGACAAATCTGGAATGACTGCTTCTTAGGCATAAACATTATTAAAATCCACTAAAATACTTCTGATGATCTTATGAAAATTTCCAAGGATTCTCATCCAGAATTTGTGATTTGAGGCTTAAACCAAAACATTATCACTGTTTTGCATAACGCTCTCTACAAAATGGAAGCACAGATTGTGTTATCATTGGAAACTGCATGGGAATGATGTTGCTTATGTTATACTATAGATGAAGGAAAACAATCTGTTTCTCCTGTTTGAACAGAATCTCAGAGCAATATTACTGAGGATGGTACACCCTGAAATTCTAAAGATTTTTATATTACTTATCACATTTATCTTAGATAAATATTGATAGTCTGCATCAATTACTCAGGAATCAACTGGCAAAAAAAACCCTTCCTGGGGAGATTATTTCAGAAATATTCAACTGCAATAAGCATTTAAGTGAGATTTTGCTCTTAAAATTTGTCTTGGTAGAACCTGCTAGTAAAGTGAACAAAGAAGAAGTATATGCAGGTCAAAGGTGGTTGACTCTACTTTCAGTTTTTTATTCTGAGAAATTAATTTTCCAAATAAGGAAAATAGGCAAATTTTCTTGCCTAAATTTATTTTAAAATATGTGACTACATCATCTAATGATAATAAATCCAGAGATTAAAATGCTTATCAACAACTATTAAAATTATGATATATTCACTGACAATGCAGAAGAATTATTCAAATTTGACAAGAAATTTTAAGAATAGTTATTGAACAAGTGGGGACAACATGCTTACTTCAATAATAAAAGACGAAATATGAAAGCTATTACTATTTTTCTAAATTGTTTATTTCTTTCTCATCTCTTTTTATAATTTTCTGATGAAGATGATTCATTTATCACTAAATGTAATCATCTTATCATATCACCAAAAGACATTTCATATAATTAAATGCATGCCAGAAAAAAATATCTTTGTTAGTCTGTACATATAAATTATTCGTTCAGAAAAAACTGTCACTGTTATTCACATTCCCATGCAGACAAACATCTCAAACCTAAATTTTGATTCTGTAACTATTTGACATTTATTATTGAAATTATAAAGATTGAAACTATAAGGATCTAAAATAGATCTCATTGGAAAAAGGAAAACATCGCAGATCAAACTTCTTTTTTTATAAAAAGTAGTTCTTGCTAGATTAATAGCTCTCCACTGGGGTGCCTTTCCAGCTCATAGGAATTTGGGGCTATATGGAGGCATTTCTGGTTGTCACAGCTGGGGGAGGGCACTACTGGCAGCTGGTGGGTAGAGACCAGGGATGCTGCTGAACACCCCATAATGCATACGACAACCCTTCAAAAAAATAATCTGGTCCCAAAGTTAATAGTGCTGAGGCTGAGACACCCTGATCTAGATAAAAGTATTTTCTGGTTTAACTTGTGCAACAAAGCAAGATGCACCCGATTCAACTGTGATGAGAATCCCTTTTTGGAGAACATGTGATTACCAACGACATTTGTTTTCTTCCATGGAAGGCAGAATTTTAACTATCCTTTCTTGCTACTGTTGGCATCTTATGGAGCAGGAAACAAAATGGAAGACTGAAGGGACAGTAGAAGCAGCCTCAAACGAGCAATCCTTGCTCTGCTGTTCTCTAACTGAATGTATCTTATTTGAGCAGAAAGCATGTGCTTTGATACCAAGTCAATGCGATGCCCTCACTGCAAAACAGGAATCACTTGACATGATAAGAAAAACACATCATAAAAACTAATACGGCTGAAGCTTAAGCAGTGAGTGTGAACAACTGTCTTTTTCCCCTCCCTGATGTCAGCCATAAGTGATACTCTGTATTGCTTAGGAGTCACTATTAAAATCAAACTTTTAACAGCCCTAAGTAAACATCTTCATTTTCCAAAGACCTAAGTGATGGTAGAGTAATATGATTGCTTACAGCTGCAAATGCCTCATCGTGAACTAAACACTTGTTAAACTTTGGCTAAAATTTCTCTTCAGTGGCTTATAGTGTCTTTTCCAAATAAAATCATTTTTTAAAAACTAATTCACTAAATAATGCCATGGTAGACCCCTTAATTAAGTCATGAATAGATGATGCAAATAATCCATTGATTACACAATAAATGCACATTGAGTTAAAACAAAACAACCTATGTTCCTAAATATAAATTACTTTATAATTTTACATTAGGGACTAATACTGTGTAAATTACTCACGTTTTACCCCACCCAAAGGAAAGAAAAAGAGAAAACTTCATGCTATGAAGGAAAAAAATATTTCCTGTGTGTTTACTTTTCCTGGGTGTCTATGATATTCTTTAGATTATAAGTCATCAACATTTCAGGAGACAGGTGTCAAGATTCTGAACCGGTTAGGAATGAGAAGCTGAGGTAAGGGAAGGGCATCGGGCATTCATTCCTACTAAGAAACAAAGTCGTGCTCCCACAATCCATTGCAAAGACTTGGGGAAAAAAAGTTCCTCTTGAATTGCAAATAGCTCAGGATGAAATATACAGTCATTTACCCTTCAGTATGAATTACTTTAATCAAATTCTTTTGTTCTAAAGCCAAACTGAGTTCAGCCCTTTTAAGATTTGGAGAGACTTGATCTTGCTGGATGTTTTGCAAAGTACCAAATAATTTTGGAAATGTCAACACCTCTGGGAAGGGCACACCCAGTAAGCACCATAATCCAGAGGTATTATCACTATTGGTGAGTATTAGAGACATTTGGATACAAAAGAAAAGCAAGAAACATCATTTCACCAAAACATAGTGACTACTTAGCAAGCCCTCTACTAGGTGCCAGGAGTGCAGGTGCTGGGGTAAAAAGATAGGATAAACAACCAGGTCCTACTGTACAGCACAGGGAACTATATTCAATATCCTGGGATAAACCACAATGGAACAGAATATGAAAAAGAATGTATATATGTGTACAACTGGGTCACTTTGCTGTACAGCAGAAATTAACACAACATTGTAAATCAGCTATACTTCAATTTAAAACAAAGATAGGAGTAGCTGAGACTGAACCTAACTTCACACGGCTTCCTAGGAATTTTGAGTCAAACACAACCTGCTTCTGGGTAATATCTTATGCTAAAAAGGAAAACAGACTGTGTTTATCAAAACAAAAAGACTTCATTTACAACAGGCTTGGTGACCACAGAAGTTAGCTCAAATCTTTGGTTAATCTACTCCGTTAGAAGGCACTTGACAGGGACGGCAAAAGCATGAACTCAGGCATTGCTGATTTAGTCAGCACGTGGCTCGCTTCTGGGGGCATGCATTACCGTGGCGCCCATTCAGACATGCAGTGATAGTTTACATGGAATCCCTGAAGTTACAAGAAAATCACTTTTGTGTTGTGAATGCTGTTGTTTGGTATTAGATTGGTGATAATGCTCTTATTTTACTGAAGGAAGAATGATAACATGTCTAAAGTCATTTCTGAACTTTGTACATTCAGCCCCAAACATCTGACTAGTATTATTCTGTGTGGTAGTATAGCTACGGTACACGCCATGTACCCAGTGATTTAGTGGACAAAGCATTAATAGACTGGATTTGGGTGGGCAGCAGTACAAAATCTTTTCAGTGCAACTTATCTCCAAGTCTAACGTTATTTTGGTGCCCTGAAGTTGCCAAAAGGCACCTGAGGCTTTTGTGTACAAAAATTCTACTGTCAATTTAATTTTCAACCCATTCAATCCAAAGAATATGAACCCACAGCTAGATTGTTCTTCAGACCAGGTAACTGAATGTTCTAATCAAATTCTCTCAGGGCTATAAAATAGCTAGTTCTGTGAAAGGCAATTGATTTGATAATCACAGAGGCATGGTGGGGACTCATTAAAACAGGCAAGTGTTAGAAAGGAGCTTTTCCTCTAAATGGCAGCTCTAGCATCTTTGTAATTCAACGAACCCCATTACACCTACACGAGGACAGATTCCTCACTTTAAATAATGAACTTCACGAAGGCTGACAAAACTGGGCACTGCTGACGCCAGGGTCATGAGCTCATTATGGGAAGTTCCTGGAGCTGGTGCTGGAAGAGTGATTCATTTGTTCTCTCTGTGATGGTAAAGGTTTTAAGGATCAACACTGGAGTAGTCATTTTTTTTCAACGTTTCAATTTAGTAACTAAACAGTCTGACTGGCTCATTTCTTTTTGCTATGTCATCTCTTTCCAGCAAGTTCCAGAACTGCGTCTGTGTTACAATATATTCTCAGGCAGATCCTGGCAATCGTTTTATAATCACCGCCACCACAATAACAACAAAAACAACAACAAGAAAAGGTAACAATTAGTTAGCACTTACTATAGGCCAGCTACTGTCTTTTGTTCGCGGTACGAGGGCCTCTCACTGCTGTGGCCTCTCCCGTTGCGGCGCACAGGCTCCGGACGCGCAGGCTCAGCGGCCATCATGGCTCACGGGCCCAGCCGCTCCGTGGCACGTGGGATCCTCCCGAACCGGCGCAGGAACCCGCGCCCCCTGCGTCGGCAGGCGGACTCTCAACCACTGCGCCACCAGGGGAGCCCAGGCCCGCTACTGTCTACGCATGCTCCTGAGCCCAGAGTGCTCAACCATGCTGACTGAAAGTCCGAAGGAAACCCACCAAATGTCTCAAGGCTTAACAAGATACACATGTGTCTTAGAGTTCCAGAGAGCATAGCAACTACCATTTTGGTATCTCTGAACAGGCTGGCCTAATGTTGAAAAACAAGTAAGTGTAATCCTTCGTGCATTCCACAAATATTCACTGAGGGCCTGCTGTGTGCCAGGCTCCAGATATGCTCGCTCATTCGGTCCTCACAACAACGCCAGTTTTCCCACTGTCCGGGCAGAAAGGTGGACAAACTTGCCCACAGACCCACAGCTAGTGAGTGGCAGCATCAAAATGAAGAGAACAGATCTGCTTAATCATCCAAGTCACTTGACAAAGGGTGTCACCATTCATCTCGGCACCCAAGCTAGAATCTTCAGGACCCCCCCCCCCCTTCCTGCTCTCCATTACCCCACAGAACTGGCCAATTCTCCTGAGTGGCTTCTCTGCCCTCTTCCTTATTCCTCTGCATTCCCACATCCTTGCCTTGGCCCTGGCCCATATAGGCTTTTTTTGGTTTTTTATTGAGGTTAAATCCATGCAAAATCAAATTAGTTGTGTTTTTTCTTTGTTTTTTTTTTTGGTTTTTTTTTGCGGTACGCGGGCCTCTCACCGTTGTGGCCTCTCCCGTTCCGGACGCGCAGGCTCCGGACGCGCAGACTCAGCGGCCATGGCTCACAGGCCCAGCCGCTCCACGGCACGTGGGATCTTCCCGGACCGGGGCACGAACCCGTGTCCCCTGCATCGGCAGGCGGACTCTCAACCACTGCGCCACCAGGGAAGCCCAATTGTCTGTATAATTTAAATTAAAGCTTGCACAGGTGTTTCAGTCAGCTAAATATTTTAGCCTGGACTATTTTAGTTCAAAATTATCCAAATAATTATCTCAAAACTTTCTATGTAATTTAGCATGCAGAGAATGCCTCTGTGTGAAGTGGTGGTATATTTTTCAATCAGATGTTATTTTCCTGCTAACACTATACCATTTCTACTAGTTCTTAAAGTAACTAGTGATCATAATTATTGGGATTTAGTCTTCTGGCCATTTTCTCCTGCAGAGTTTACAGGGAACCTATGAAAGTTCAAACACACTGTGTTTTTGGCAAAGGACACTCATACTTTGTCTGCATTTTACTGCTTCCTTTGCACCTGGGAGCAGCTATTTTAAGACTGTCTAGACAATCACCCCCAGCTTTTTCCTTTCTTTTCACATAATCACTGAGCAAGGAGGGTAGTAAATAGACGATGCTGGCACGCTCTCATCAAATATACTATACAAATAGAGTCAGGAAGAAGAATGCCTTTCACCTGGCTCACAAAATTGAGAGGCTTTAATATATGGTCCCAAGTGATCAGTCTTTAAATCAGCAAGAAGGTCTCCCACCACCCATACCTCTGCATTGTAGTATCAGGATTAGACTTTTTGGTTGAACTGTATGAAATGGTTAATTTTTTTTTACTGTTTTGGATGTATAAAAATGGTAATTTCAAATGATTCAACTCAAGAGATTTGGGAAGGAATCTGGGGGTGGTCTGGTTTCACTTCCCTTCTCCAGTTCCCAGGAAACGCTCACCCCTGACTCTAGTGACGACCCAGAATGCACAGCTTCTGCAGGAAACCATTTCTTGCCATTACAGGAAATAAAGGAACCAAGTATGATCCCTGGACATTCTCCACATGCTTGTTCTACTTAATTCCTCCGAGTCAGTAAGATCCCAGGGAGACAGCACAGAGTAAGTCTACTTCACCTCTTACAGTCCTTTCTTTCAAGAGGTGACAGACAGCTTTCGAGCTCTCCCTCCACAGGACTCCTAGAGTGCACTGTCCCCAGGCTCTTTAATGGGTCCTGAGAATGCTTCCTCATGTCTCATCCTCCAGGGAATCTTCCTGCCGGTAATCTCTGATGATCGCAGTATTTCTTTTTGGAGGAAAAAACTGCACGAGGATGGAATGGAGGTAGATAGGCAGATATGGATATAGACACCTAACAATAATCAATTAGTTTTATTTGCTTCCTTATGTTTTATTATTAGTGTACTTATTTTTCAATAAGGTACAGATACGTTATTTTTCTGCAAACACTATGCCATTTCTACTGTCACTTTCAAGTGCTTTCTCCACCCTTACCCCTGTTTTCCCCCACTTCCTCCGCGCTGTCATGTGTAACCAAATTAGCTTGGGGGTCTGAGGTCAAAAGCATTTCTCCTGAATACAAATTGGAATGTCAGAAACAAGAGCAGCCCAAGAAGGCTGAGCCACGAGTCTGGGATTTTCACTTCGATGCCACTCACGGTGGAGAACTTTACCTGTGCCAGGCCCTGGGGTAAATGCAGTGGTGGTGGGGATACAAAGTCGACAGACACTCAGTCTCTACTTAAGCAGATCACAGTTCTGGAGAGAAATACAATTATAAGGCCAAGTGGAGCAAGCGCACCATAGCACCAAGTCAGAAGACATGCGTTCCGATTCTAGCAGCCGCCACTTACTAGCTGTGTAATTGGGGCAAGTTGTTGGACCTCTCCCACTTCCTCCCTTGAAAATCACTTAATAAGAAGAAGAATTCTGATCTTATTTTTGCTTTCACTTAATATTTAGTAAGCCATTACTTTTTTTTTTTTTTTTTTTTTTTTTTTTTCGGTATGTGGGCCTCTCACTGTTGTGGCCTCTCCCGTTGCGGAGCACAGGCTCCGGACGCAGGCTCAGCGGCCATGGCTCACGGGCCCAGCCGCTCTGCGGCATGTGGGATCTTCCCGGACCGGGGCACGAACCCGTGTCCCCTGCATCGGCAGGTGGACTCTCAACCACTGCGCCACCAGGGAAGCCCTAAGCCATTACTTTTAATGAGGATTCATTGCATGCATATACTACCCCATTTCACCCTCAACAATCTCACTCTTAGAACGAATTATTACTTTCCTCCTTTCAGACGGACAGATTAGGCTAAAAGAAGTAGATTAACCTCACCACTGCCACAGGACTCTTTCCTGCGGGACAATAATGAAGTCCCAAGTGGAAGGCAAATTCCTCTAGAGTTGTCGGCAATTTTTAACTTTTGAATTGCCAGTATCCTCTCACTTTCAACTTTTCACTTCCCAGTCACTCTTTAACACAACTCAAGTCTGTTTTCTACTCCCACTATTCAGAAAAAAAACTGGTTTGCTCAAGATCACCAATGATGTCATGCTGTAAAGTTCAAGGGGGACTGTTCTGCCTTCGTTCTACTTGACCCCTCAGCACCATTAGTGGACCACTGACCCGGCCATCTTGAATCCGTTCCCTCTCTCAGCTTTTGCGTACGTACACCACTTTCCTCACTTCCTCCTTCACTAGCCACTAGATCACTAGCTTCTTTGGTGCTGCTTCTCCTCCTTTTGAGCTCTAAGTGATGGCCTGCCTCATGGCTCTGTTCTAGGCTAACATCTCTTAAGTCAAACAACCTTCTCAAGATGTGCCCAGGATCTGTGAACCTCCTGGATCAGATTCACCAGAAACAAGCTCCACGAAGGAAGGAAACTTTTCACATTAATTACTGAATTCCCGGCACCTGGAAGAGTCCCAGGCATACCTTGGTGCTCAATGAATATTTGTTGAAGAAATGGATTGCCTGAAGGGCTTGTGGAAATGCGTGCTCCTGGGATGTCCTCTTGGATTCCTAAATTGAAACCACAGTATATCTGACATCTGAGAACCCAAATCTAAATGGCTGGTCTTCTGTCACACGACCTTTCATCCACGCTCTTTCTTCTACCCAATGCCCTCTCCCCACTCCTCATTCTCCAGTGCTCTGGGAAGCCTTTCCCGAAGCCGTCTCTACTCAGACTGAGCAAATCTCCCTATTATGCCCTCTCACAGAACCCTCTCCTCTGCGGAACTTATTGTCACTCTAGTTTTACACGTACATGCGAGACTGCTTAATGAAGTCCTCTCTCTCCTGCCAGCCTGCCTCAGTCATGTAGGTTCCTCTTTACCATCATGTCCCCTTTTCCTCATCCGAGTCTCACCCACAGTGGGCCCTCAATATATATCAGGGAATAAATTCATATCTGTTATATGGATTAACGTTAACATACAAAATCATATTAATAATAAATATATAAATATGTTTAACTTGTAAATTAACAATATAATAAATAATTAATATTTAAGTGATGACACAAATTTCTCTCTCCAGCTCCAAGCTCTCTGAATTCTAAATATATGTGCGCGCGCGCGCGCGCGTGTGTGTGTGTGTGTGTGTGTGTGTGTGTGTATACTTCTAGGGGCTTCACATCTCCAAGTGGGTGTCTAATGCATTTCTCTATTTCAAACTGTCCCAAACCCGAAGTTTTTATTTTTCTCCCCACAACCTTGCTCCTCTCTCAATATTTTCTTCATGTCAGTAAATGGCATCATCTACCCAGCTGCTCAAGAAAGAACTTGGAAGTTGAATTTAATTCCTCCTTTTCTTTCACCAGCCCCTTATGCCATATCCAATCAAACACCCAGTTCCGTTGCTTCTACCTCTAAAATACATTTCAAATCCAACCCTTCTTCATCTCCACAGCTGCTGCCCAAACCTACCCCTCCATCAACAGTCAACTGGGTGGCTGCCATGGCCCGGGAACCGCCCCGTGTCCGTTCTCGCTCTGCAACAACCAACTTTCTACATAGAACTAAAAACGTCAATCAAATCATCCCGAGATACAGACTGATCCCGATGGCGTCCTGCTGCAAGGGAATGAAGGAGATACACCTTAGCTGGGCCCTGCCTGTCCGTCCACAGCACCTGATGCCATTGCTCCCTTCTCTCACTCGACTCCCGACCCTCCGTTTCGCGTATCATGTTCCTTCTGTCTGGAGTGATGGCCCGTGTGTCCCCACCCCCTGCTCATTTCACACAGCTGGCTCCTTCTTATCCTTCAGCGCTCAGATTTAATGCCAGCTTCTCAGAGCGACCTCCTCTAATACTCTACGTACAATTAGGTTTCATCTTCTGATACGTGTTATCACAGGAATCTGTCTTCCTCACAGCATTCACCACGATTTGGAATTACTGATTTACTTTGGTTCATTTTCTTGTTTCTGCATGGAAAGCTCCATGTTAGTCTTATGAACCATTTCACCTTCCAGCACCTCAAACAGAGCCTGGCACATGGTAGACTCTCAGTAAATGGTTGTTGTACGAATGAACGGAGAAGAAAAAAACAGTCAAAACAGAACAGCTCCAGCAGATTTGTGGATGACAGGTCCTGGGGGTACAGGGAGGGGTTGACTACGAAGGGACAGCATGAGGGAATCTGTGGGGTGGGGGGGGTGACAGAACTCTTCTGGGTCCCTACTGTGGTGGTGGTTAGACAACTTCATGTGTTTGTCAAAACTCAGAACTGTACCCCCAAAAGATGAATTTGACTGTATGTACTGAATAAATTAAAAATGAATTAATCAAATTGTATGTTTCTGAAACCTAAGTCAAGCCAGAATCAATCTAAGAATCCAAGCTCCACAGGTTCGGGGCTCTTCTGTGGGGTCCATTAACTGCCCATGTTCATGGTCAAGTAGTGACTCAAACCATACTTCCCCAATTCTCATTTACCAGTTTAAGGAAAGGAAACCCGAAACAAAATAAACATGTGGAGGATAAACAATACAAGAAAAGACACTGTGGTAAAATAGCATTAAAATTAATCACGTGATAAAATGCCAGCATTTATTTGTGCCTTTTGCCTCTGTTTGTACTGGCTCACTCCAGTGGTACCTCCTGTGCACACACCCACGGCTGACCTCGGCTTTGTGCAAGTGATCATGACTAAACTTCACATATTATGCTGGCATAATCTGTCCCTTCCCTGGAGGGCTGTTGCACACAGGGAGTTAGTCTCACAGTCCAACAACGTTGCTTTCACAAAATATACCATGGTCAACTTTCATTAGAACAAAGTTATATGGGCTGATACGTTGTTGTCTTTTGCCAAATTATTACTCGTCATTGTATATGCACCCAGTATAAGCCACCGACAAACCCCATTCAATGGGGGGAAAGCAGGATGCAGAGATATTAATAGATTCTTTAGACATGAGTTGCATTCTCTAAAGTAAGCACATGACATACAAATTTCATCTTGTGACCTTCCCCCACCCCACCCCCACTATAGACTTTTATCCATTAGAACATGTTGATGGATATACCATTTCAACATGAAATATTTGGCTATCTGACTGATTTAGGGAAAGGGAAATGGTGAGCTAATTTCCTCTTTTATCAAGCTGAATCACTGAGCTCGCTCTGTTGCTACGCACGCATAAGTCAATGCCATAGCAACTTCTTGGTTTGCTCTTAAACACTGCAGCAGAACAATACTATTGGGAACGTTTTTCAATTCTTAGATTTTATTTGTTCTCTTAGAAGTTTAATTTTTATATTATATTTTACAGTACAGGGTTATTTAGTTATCCTTTGGAAGTTTTATCATTGGTTTTTTTTTTTTTTTACATCTTTACTGGTCATTGTTGAGTGCCATATATATCATCAATACCAATACAACAAGAAATGCTTACTTCTTGGAAAATTCTCCCATAGTTTCCCTTTATTTTTCTCAATCCTTAGTTCATAATTAGAAGTTTGTACTTTGGACAGTATACACTGGATCCTCTTCAGGATCTTCTTTGTGAGGACCCTGAATTTAAATGGGACTGAAATATATGACATGAAATTCATGGAATAGAGAAATGCATGAACTTCTCACAAACCTATTTAAGTCAATTCAGTGAAAGCCTAATTATCCCTTGGTATGTACTAGGAAGTGTGCCAGGTTCTAGAAAGAGGTAACAAAATCTTCACTATCAAGGGATTCAGAAAACAACTAAGAGGCAGAGATAAGAGCATATTCTAGTTTCTATGAGCTCTTGCTGTAGAAAATAAGGGACGTGTCCTCTGCTACTTTGGGGTTTAGGTTTTTCACCTACAAAATATGCTGTAATATCTAACTTAAGGCTAGTTTAAGAAAATCACAAGCCACATCACCTAAATTGCTGCTCTCTTTAAAGTGTCATTGGTTTCACTTTCAGATTTTTCATCATTAGTGTATAGGAATGATGAAAGATCTGAAAGTGAAATTAAGAAAACACTCCCATTTACCATTGCAACACAAAGAAGAAAATATCTAGGAAGAAACCTACCTAAGGAGACAAAAGACCTGTATGCAGAAAATTATAAGACACTGATGAAAGAAATTAAAGATGATACAAATAGATGGAGAGATATATACCATGTTCTTGGAAGATTGGAAGAATCAACATTGTGAAAATGACTCTACTACCCAAAGCAACCTACAGATTCAATGCAATCCCTATCAAACTACCACTGGCATTTTTCACAGAACTAGAACAAAAAAATTCACAATTTGTATGGAGACACTAAAGACCCTGAATAGCCAAAGTAATCTTGAGAAAGAAAAACGGAGCTGGAGGAATCAGGCTCCCTGACTTTAGACTATACTACAAAGCTACAGTAATCAAGGCAGTATGGTACTGGCACAAAAACAGAAATAGCGATCAATGGAATAGGATAGAAAGCCCAAAGATAAACCCATGCACATATGGTCACCTTATCTTTGATAAAGGAGGCAAGAATATACAATGGAGAAAAGACAGCCTCTTCAATAAGTGGTGCTGGGAAAACTGGACAGCTACATGTAAAAGAATGAAATTAGAACACTCCCTAACACCATACACAAAAATAAACTCAAAATGGATTAAAGACCTAAATGTAAGGCCAGATACCATCAAACTCTTAGAGGAAAACACAGGCAGAACACTCTATGACATAAATCACAGCAAGATCCTTCTTGACCCACCTCCTAGAGAAATGGAAATAAAAACAAAAATAAACAAATGGGACCTAATGAAACTTCAAAGCTTTTGCACAGCAAAGGAAACCATAAACAAGACGAAAAGACAACCCTCAGAATGGGAGAAAATATTTGCAAATGAAGCAACTGACAAAGGATTAATCTCCAAAACATACAAGCAGCTCATGCAGCTCAATAACAAAAAAACAAACAACCCAATCCAAAAATGGACAGAAGACCTAAATAGACATTTCTCCAAAGAAGATATACAGATGGCCAACAAACACATGAAAGAATGCTCAACACCATTAATCATTAGAGAAATGCAAATCAAAACTACAATGAGATATCATCTCACACCAGTCAGAATGGCCATCATCAAAAAATCTAGAAACAATAAATGCTGGAGAGGGTGTGGAGAAAAGGGAACCCTCTTGCACTGTTGGTGAGAATGTAAATTGATACAGCCACTATGGAGAACAGTATGGAGGTTCCTTAAAAAACTAAAAATAGAACTACCATATGACCCAGCAAACCCATTTCTGGGCATATACCCTGAGAAAACCATAATTCAAAAAGAGACATGTACCAAAATGTTCACTGCAGCTCTATTTACAATAGCCAGGACATGGAAGCAACCTAAGTGTCCATCAACAGATGAATGGATAAAGCAGATGTGGCACATATGTACAATGGAATATTACTCAGCCATAAAAAGGAACAAAACTGAGTTATTTGTAGTGAGGTGGATGGACCTAGAGACTGTCATACAGAGTGAAGTCAGAAAGGGGAAAACAAATACCGTAGGCTAACACATATATATGGAATCTAAGAAAAAAAAAAAAGGTCATGAAGAACCTAGGGGTAAGACAGGAATAAAGATGCACACCTACTAGAGAATGGACTTGAGGATATAGGGAGGGGGAAGGGTAAGCTGTGACAAAGTGAAAGAGTGGCATGGACATATATACACTACCAAACGTAAAATAGATAGCTGATGGGAAGCAGCCGCATAGCACAGGGAGATCAGCTCTGTGCTTTGTGACCACCTAGAGGGGTGGGGTACGGAGGGTGGGAGGGAGGGAGACGCAAGAGGGAAGAGATATGGGGACATATGTATATGTACAGCTGAGTCACTTTGTTATAAAGCAGAAACTGACACACCATTGTAAAGCAATTATACTCCAATAAAGATATTAGTAAATAAATAAATAAATAAAAGTATCATTGGCTGGTGAACCGGAAGAATAATTGACTTGTTCCTGAAACACTTGAAATAGGTTTCAGATTCCACATTTAACTCTAAGGTTATTTAGCCACCTATGCCAATATTCCAGCTCGCTAAGGAATTAATACGTGTTATTGTATGGATAGGCAATACATTTCACTGAAATTTTAGAGATCCATCCACCCTTCTACAATCATATGTTAATGTGTCCAAAACTAGTACCTTTTGTTCGTCATTTTTGATTTAAGCATCTACTTATGATTTGAAGAATGTGCATCACGTACCTTAGAAAATATCAACTTTCTCTTTGCCCAGATGCTTTTTAAAATGTCTCAGGGAATTTTCATCCTTTCATTTCTGATCAGGTGGAGATCTGTACATTCATAACATTAGACTTGTTCTTGAACCAAGCTTACTGTAGCTAGCTCCTGGTTCTCTTAGAAGTGGGCGCAAAAGGTTTAAGTCCACAGGTCTGTGCTCATTGTAATCATAGAACTGGAAGGTCCTTGTACTTACTGATGGATTATACTTTTAAGTTATGTGTATACTATGATAAATAGTGTTTGCATTTTTAGGAATATTAACTTGTTGCTTTACTAGATAGTCCTGAGGTTAATATGCATTTGAAAAGCTATTATAGAAACACACTTTACAGCCATTAATTCTCAGTGTGTTCCCAGGGCCAGAAGCTTCTGCCTCAGCTGGAAACTTGTTAGAAATTTAGAAATGCAAGTGCTTGAACCCCACACCAGGCTTACGAAATCAGACCCTCTGGGGGTGGGGCCCAGCAGGCTGTGTTTTAACAAGCCCTCCATTGGATTTCAACGCATACTCAATTTTGAGGACCACTGCTTTATATAATTCATATTTTTCAGGGGGATCATATATATACTTAAGTTGAGAAATAGCCCTTTTCTTCTTTTTGATGTTGTCTTTTTTTGTCTATTTGCTTGTTTTGTGTTACTTTTGGTATTCTGAGAAAAGTAGGATTCCTGCCTATCCTACTGTGGTTATGACACAAGACCACCTACCTGATGAAAAAATTAAAAGTCACTGTAAACATTTTAGCTTCAAAAAGCAATCTACTTTAAAAATGCATTATTAGAGCAAAAATAAGAGGATGACTAATTTGAATAACCTAGCAGCTTGGGACTGAAGAAAGAACAATGGCTTAGAGTCAGAGGAACTTCAGCCTAACACTTACAGGTTAAGTAGGGTTTTATCAACCTCAGCGCTACTGACATAGTGGCATTTGGGGCCGGATAGTTTCATGTTGGGAGGCGGGGCTGCAGGATGTTCAGGCAGCACCCCTGGTCTCTCTACTCACTAGAAGCCAGTAGCATCTTCAACCAAACTGTGTCAATCGACATTGTCTCATTGTCAAATGTCCCCCCAAGGTGGGGGAGGGAATAAATAGCTCCCATTTGAGAACCACAGGGTTAAATAACTTGGACCAGTTCCACTAGTCCAGCAGAAATTCTCAACCTTGGCTGCACAGAAGAATCAATAAAAATACTAATGCCTTTGGTCCATCCCAGCCTGCTTGTATCAGATCTCTGTGGGTAGGCTCAGGGATCCACAGGTACTTTTTCAAAGCTCACCCAGTGGTGTTAAGGTGCAGTCGAGACCTAGAAGCACAGCACTGACATCACTGTGCCTTAATTTCCTTACCTAGGAGATGACTGCGATACTATTTGTTCTAACCACCACATAGGACGATCCAAAGACTGAATGAGAGAACGCTTGTGAAAGCACTTGTTCCACAAAGCATGAACTGTGTTAAGGGCAGCAGAGAAAAATAATGCATTTGAAAAAGTTGCTATGGAAATGAAAAGCTGTATTCAGCCCTTGATCATGAATTAGGATGATTTATATTCACTGTCTCTTAGACACACATCTCATTTACAGTAGGGAAGAGATATGGGGAATTCGCAAAGTCTCTCTTGGAAGTAAACTCGTAGCGTTCTTTAGTCCTGGATGGACAGAAAACTGTATCAAATCAGATCAAATTGGTCACACTGTGTACCAATGACAACGCATACATCTAAGATCAAATCACTAATCTTTCCATCCTCTTGGCTCTCAAGAACTGATTTTAAAAGTAGGAAAAATGCAGATCCATCTGAAAATAAATTGCCTCTTTAAAAATTGTGAGAATGTAGAAAAATCATACACATTAAAAGTCTGGTATAGGAGTCAACTGTGTCCATATGTATTATTTCTTTTAAAAAGAAAGATTAAAATATCTAAAACAAACAATACCAAATGTTAACAGTTATTAAATCTGAGTGACAGACTTTTGTTTAATTTTTTCTGTTCTTTTCTTAATGTTTGAAATATTTGATTAAAACTAAAAGAGGATGCTAAAATCAGTTTGAACAAAGCACTAGAGAATACTCTGAAGGAAAATAAAGGAGAAAAAATGTTTTAGTTGCTGTAAGGGGACCAAGAAGACGCCACAAGGATGGTGAAACCAGCTATAGGCAAAGGGGCTCCATCTCACAGTACCTGGCTCAGTCTACATTGCTGGCATATGTAGGTAGGAGACGTCAGGCCTTTGACATTCAAGATCAGTTGTGAACTTGCCCAACATGTAAGGAAATCTTATTAGTTTACTTTTGTCAAATGTTCTACCAGGCTTTAAGCTAAGCAACCTATTATGAAATACCTGCTACTACTCTCCTCTACTCCTTTCTACTGTTTCTAGAAACCAATATGGCAGCAACTGTGACATCTTACATAAGACAGTGAAAGGACAGCCTTTTAGGCGCATCTTTTAAAAGAACCAATTCCTGGGACCTCCCTGGCTGTCCAGTGCTTAGGACTCTGCACTTCCACTGCAGGGGGCATGGGTTCCATCCCTGGTCAGGGAACTAAGATCCCACAAGCCGTGTGGCGTGGCCAAAACAAAACAAAAACAAAAAAAAACCAATTCGGGCTTCCCTGGTGGCGCAGTGGTTGAGAGTCCGCCTGCCGATACGGGGGACGCGGGTTCATGCCCTGGTCCGGGAAGATCCCACATGCCGCGGAGCGGCTGGGCCCGTGAGCCATGGCCGCTGGGCCTGCGCGTCCGGAGCCTGTGCTCCGCGACGGGAGAGGCCACAGCAGTGAGAGGCCCGCGTACAGCAAAAAAAAAAAAAAAAAAAAACCAATTCATTTGAAGTCCTACTGTACACACGTGTCGGCTTCATCAGATAAGTAAGTAAAACAATTTTTCTCCTGGAGTAGGACTTGGCAAACTGCAGCCCGGGTCCAAATCCAGTTTGCTATCTGTTTCTATAAATATGGTATTAACTTGATACAGCCTGGTCTGTTCCTTTACGTATAGTCTCTGGATGCTTTCAGTTATAATTTCAGAGTTGAGTAGTTGCAACAAAACCTGTGTAGCCTCAAAGCCTAACATATTTACCATCTGACCCTTTGCAAAAAACTTTCATACCTCCTGTCTTAGAGTGTAAACATATAACATTTTCCTATAGATAAAAATAAGTAATTGGAGAGGGCAGACAGCAGAAGCAAGAAGAACTACAATCCTGCAGCCTGTGGGAAAAAACCACATTCACAGAAATATAGACAAGATGAAAAGGCAGAGGGCTATGTACCAGATGAAGGAACAAGATAAAACCCCAGAAAAACAACTAAATGAAGTGGAGATAGGCAAGCTTCCAGAAAAAGAATTCAGAATAATGATAGTGAAGAAAATCCAGGACCTCGGATAAAGAATGGAGGCAAAGATCGAGAAGATGCAAGAAATGTTTAACAAAGACCTAGAAGAATTAAAGAACAAACAAACACAGATGAACAATACAATAACTGAAATGAAAACTACACTAGAAGGAATCAATAGCAGAATAACTGAGGCAGAAGAACAGAGAAGTGACCTGGAAGACAGAATGGTGGAATTCACTGCTGTGGAACAGAATAAAGAAAAAAGAATGAAAAGAAATGCAGACAGCCTAAGAGACCTCTGGGACAACATTAAACACAACAACATTCACATGATAGGGGTCCCAGAAGGAGAAGAGAGAGAGGAAGGACCCGAGAAAATATTCAAAGAGATTATAGTTGAAAAATTCCCTAACATGGGAAAGGAAATAGCCACCCAAGTCCAGGAAGCGCAGAGAGTCCCATACAGGATAAACCCAAGGAGAAACACGCAGAGACACACAGTAATCAAACTGGCAAAAATTAAGACAAAGAAAAATTATTGAAAGCAGCAAGGGAAAAATGACAAATAACATACAAGGGAACTCCCATAAGGTTAACCAGCTGATTTCTCAGCAGAAACTCTGCAAGCCAGAAGGGAGTGGCATGACATATTTAAAGTGATGAAATGGAAGAACCTACAACCAAGATTACTCTACCCAGCAAGGATTTCTTTCAGATTTGATGGAGAAATCAAAAGCTTTACAGACAAGCAAAAGCTAAGAGAATTCAGCACCACCAAACCAGCTTTACAACAAATGCTAAAGGAAGTTCTCTAAGTGGGAAACACAAGAGAAGAAAAGGACCTACCAAAATGAACACCAAACAATTAAGAAAATGGTAACAGGAACATACATATCAATAATTAGCTTAAACGTGAATGGATTGAATGCTCCAACCAAAAGACACAGGCTTCCTGAATAGACACAAAAACAAGACCCATATATATGCTGTCTACAAGAGACCTACTTCAGACCTAGGGACACATACAGACTGAAAGTGAGGGGATGGAAAAAGATATTCCATGCAAATGGAAACCAAAAGAAAGCTGGAGTAGCAATTCTCATATCAGACAAAATAGACTTTAAAATAAAGACTATTACAAGAGACAAAGAAGGACACTACATAATGATCAACGGATCAATCCAAGAAGAAGATATAACAATTATAAATATATATGCACCCAACATAGGAGCACCTCAATACATAAGGCAAATGCTAACAGCCGTAAAAGGGGAAATCGACAGTAACACAACCATTTAACACCCCACTTACACCAATGGACAGATCATCCAAACAGAAAATTACTAAAGAAACACAAGCTTTAAATGACACAATAGACCAGATAGATTTAATTGATATTTATAGGACACTCCAACCAAAAACAGCAGATTCCACTTTCTTCTCAAGTGCGCACAGAACATTCTCCAGGATAGATCACATCTTGGGTCACAAATCAAGCCTCAGTGAATTGAAGAAAATTGAAATCATATCAAGCATCTTTCCTGACCACAATGCTATGAGATCAGAAATCCATTACAGGGAAAAAAATGTAAAATAACACAAACACATGGAGGCTAAACAATACATTACTAAATAACCAAGAGATCACTGAAGAACTCAAAGAGGAAATCAGAAAATACCTAGAGACAAATGACAATGAAAACATGACGATCCAAAACCTATGGGATGCAGCAAAAGCAGTTCTAACAGGGAAGTTTATAGCAATACAGTCCTACGTCATGAAACAAGAAAAATCTCAAATACACAATCTAACCTTACACCTAAAGAAACTAGAGAAAGAAAAACAAACAAAACTCAAAGTTAGTAGGAGGAAAGAAATCATAAAGATCAGAGCAGAAATAAATGAAATAGAAACAAAGAAAACAATAGCAAAGATCAATAAAACTAAAAGCTGGTTCTTTGAGAAGATAAACAATATTGATAAACCATTAGCCAGACTCATCAAGAAAAAGAGGGAGAGGACTCAAATCAATAGAATTAGAAATGGAAAAGGAGAAGTTACAACAGACACCGCAGAAATACAAAGCATCGTAAGAGACTACTACAAGCAACTCTATGACAATAAAATGGACAACCTGGAAGAAATGGACACATTCTTAGAAAGGTATAAGCTTCCAAGACTGAACCAGGAAGAAATAGAAAACATGAACAGACCAATCACAAGTAATGAAATTGAAACTGTGATTAAAAATCTTCCAACAAACAAAAGTCCAGGACCAATTGGCTTCACAGGTGAATTCTATCAAACATTTAGAGACGAGCTAACACCCATCCTTCTCAAACTCTTCCAAAAAATTGCAGAGGAAGGAACACTCCCAAACTCATTCTATGAGGCCACCATCACCCTGATACCAAAACCAGACAAAGATACTACAAAAAAAGAAAATTACAGACCCATATCACTGATGAATATAGACGCAAAAATCCTCAACAAAATACTAGCAAACAGAATCCAACAACACATTAAAAGGAACATACACCATGATCAAGTGGGATTTATCCCAGGGATGCAAGGATTCTTCAGTATACGCAAATCAATCAATGTGATACATCATATTAACAAATTGAAGAATAAAAACCATATGATCATCTCAATAGATGCAGATAAAGCTTTTGACAAAATTCAACACCGATTTATGATAAAAGCTCTCCAGAAAGTGGGCATAGAGGGAGCCTGCCTCAACATAATAAAGGCCATATACAAAAAACCCACAGCAAACATCATTCCCAACAGTGAAAAAGTGAAAGCATTTCCTCTAAGATCAGGAACAAGACAAGGATGTCCACTCTCACCACTATTATTCAACATAGTTTTGGAAGTCCTAGCCACGGCAATCAGAGAAGAAAAAGAAATAAAAGGAATCCACATCGGAAAAGAAGAAGTAAAGCTGTCACTGTATGCAGATGACATGATACTATATATACAGAATCCTAAAGATGCCACCAGAAAGCTACTAGAGCTAATCAATGAATTTGGTAAAGTTGCAGGACACAAAATTAATGCACAGAAATCTCCTGCATTCCTATACACTAATGATGAAAAATCTGAAAGAGAAATTAAGGAAACACTCCCATTTACCACTTGCAGCAAAAAGAATAAAATACCTAGGAATAAACCTACCCAGGGAGACAAAAGACCTGTATGCAGAAAACTATAAGACACTGCTGAAAGAAATTAAAGATGATACCAACAGATGGAGAGATATACCGTGTTCTTGGGTTGGAAGAATCAATATTGTGAAAATGACTGTAGTACCCAAAGCAATCTACAGATTCAATGTAATCCCTATCAAATTTCCAATGGCATTTTTTACAGAACTAGAAGAAAAAATCTTAAAATATGTATGGAGACACAAAAGACCCCGAATAGTCAAAGCAGTCTTGAGGGAAGAAAACAGAGCTGGAGGAATCAGACTCCCTGACTTCAGACTATACTACAAAGCTACAGTAATCAAGACAATACGGTACTGGCACAAAAACAGAGATATAGATCAATGGAACAGGACAGAAAGCCCAGAGATAAACCCACGCACCTATGGTTAACTAATCTATGACAAAGGAGGCAAGGATATACAATGGAGAAAAGACAGTCTCTTCAATAAGTGGTGCTGGGAAAACTGGACAGCGACATGTAAAAGAATGAAATTAGAACGCTCCCTAACACCATACACAAAAATAAACTCAAAATGGATTAGAGGCCTAAATGTAAGACTGGACACTATAAAACTCTTAGAGGAAAACATAGGAAGAACACTCTTTGACATAAATCACAGCAAGGTATTTTTTTGATCCACCTCCTAGAGTAATGGAAATAAAAAGAGAAATAAACAAATGGGACCTACTGAAACTTAAACGCTTTTGCAAAGCAAAGGAAACTACAAACAAGATGAAAAGACAACTCTCAGAATGGGAGAAAATATTTGCAAACGAATCAACAGACAAAGGATTAATCTCCAAAATATATAAACAGCTCATGCAGCTCAATATTAAAAAAACAAACAACCCAATCCAAAAATGGGCAGAAGACCTAAATAGACATTTCTCCAAAGAAGACATACAGATGGCCAAGAGGCACATGAAAAGATGCCTAACATCACTAATTATTAGAGAAATGCAAATCAAAACTACAATGAGGTATCACCTCACACCAGTTATAATGGACATCATCAGAAAGTCTACAGACAACAAATGCTGGAGAGGGTGTGGAGAAAAGGGAACCCTCTTGCGCTGTTGATGGGAATGTAAATTGATACAGCCACTATGGAGAACAGTATGGAGGTTCCTTAAACAACTAAAAGTAGAACTACCATATGACCCAGCAATCCCACTACTGGGCATATACCCAGAGAAAACCATAATTCAAAAAGACACATGCACCCCAATGTTCACTGCAGCACTCTTTACAAGAGTCAGGTCCTGGAAGCAAACTAAATGCCCATCAACCGACGAACGGATAAAGATGTGGTACATATATACAATGGAATATTACTCAGCCATAAAAAGGAACGAAATTGGGTCATTTGTAGAGATGTGGATGAATCTAGAGACTGTCATACAGAGTGAAGTAAGTCAGAAAGAGAAAAACCAATATCGTATATTAACGCGTATTGTGGAACCTAGAAAAATGGTACAGATGAACCAGTTTGCAGGGCAGAAATTGAGACACAGATGTAGAGAACAAACGTATGGACACCAATGGGGGAAAGAGGCGGAGGGGGGTGGTGGTGCTGTGATGCATTGGGCGATTGGGATTGACATATATACACTAATATGTATAAAATGGATAACTAATAAGAACCTGCTGTATAAAAAAATTAATAAAATTAAATTAAAAAAATAAAAGATTACTTTTAATGGTTAAAAAATAAGTTATTGGACAAAATAAAATGTTTTACAATGATTGTTTATATTGTAGTCGTGTGATAATGTATATTTATACTATATTTTTCTTTTAATACCAATAAACCAATTATAAAGATTAAAGTATTAATTACCAAGTTTTCTCTTTTAAAAAACTGATGTGGTCTACCAAAAATCTTAACAGAGGATGTGTTGATTATTAATTATTAACGTGTTGTTAAAATATCACTGTTTGACCGTCTCTCAAACTGGCCCTTTCCCAGAGTAACTTATTTTTCTCATATAGCTATTTTCAGTTTAATAACTGCATTATTGGTAAAAACACTTATGGAAGTTTACTGAGCAAGAATTTTCCCTTTTGAAAGAAACAAAAAAGTCATATTTGTATGCTAAAGAGAAATATAAAGTAACAATTTCTTTCATTCCTTTAAAAATAATTACCTTAATGGAGAGTAAAGATGACATTTATGTGTCCACATAAGTAATAGCCCATTTTCAGTTTATTTCACATGCCTGGACTTTCCAATGTTCGGGGAAATTTTAAGAAAAGGGGCTACTTTTGTAGTTACATAAAATTGTATCATTCCCAGAAGCCTCATAAACTGAAAATGAAACCTTAATGATATCCTCAAAATGACCTCAAAATAGGAAAACGGTAAGTAATAAAACAGAGTGTAGAACGATGGTTGTCAAGGCAACCATAATCATAATTCCTTTGATCCTTAGTGAAGCGTCCACTGCAGTTCAATATAAGTTCATGTTTCCTTAGGAAGCTTATATAAATTCAAAGTCATTATTATCTACAGCAGTATCATTCTAATCAAGCAGGTGATGACAGGGATGTAAAACAGGAACTGAAACACCCATGGCATTCACGTTATGGAAGAAAGATGGGAAAACTGCACTTGCTAGCCTAGGCAATGGCCAAGAGAACATTTCTTTCCATTCAACACACATTTGTGGTACTATGCTAGCTACTGCCATGTATGGAAATGTGAGTCCCATACGTAGATGATGGAATAAACACAGATCAAATGAGCTACAATTCCCTTGTAGATCCCCATAGCCTTAGAGAGCCATGACAAACTACAGAATGGCTGGTATGCACAACCACAGATTCCCATTTGAAGAGCTTTTCCCTAAAGGTGAGTATTTACGACCATCAGTTTGCCTTCATAGTGAAGAGAAGAAAGTCTTTTCCATACGATTTTGAGGAAGCTATTACTACTCATTGTATCTCATTTGATGCTGTCTTTAGGACGGAAGAGGATGTTGTTTATCCCAGGAGATGGTCAATATCTGAGAGGCTGGGCAGCCAGAGGTGGCCTCGATGGACCCTAAACAACCTCTGCTCATATTTTCCAACTCAGACACTCCCCAGTCTGAAAGTTTGTAAAGATGGCTGGATGTTTAAGGTCTAAATGCATTTTCCCATGGAAACGACATACATAGTCGTTGTGGTTCCCAGGCCAGCTGATATGGTCTCATGTAACCCATAACACACTAGAAATGCAGAGTGGGAAATATTAATATAAATGGGAACACCATTCTTCTCAGACCCTGGAAAAGAGAGAAGATTGTCCATCATGGTATACAGGAATGAACACTGGGTTGGGGACAGAGGTCCCGGTATGTGCCTCTAGGTCAGAGACCGTGTCCCGTGAGTACTGCTGATTCTCCTGGATCCATCTCAGCAGCCTGACCCACCAGAAAAACTCCATCCACAACTTGTTGGATAAATGAAATAATGAGCACCTCGCCGTGTGATTCTGGGCTAGTCGTTTCAGCATTTTGAGATTTGGTTTCCTTCCCTATAAATTAGATGTTTGGGAAGAGTAGCCCAGGGACTATGCTTGTCTTGTTCTCTATTCATATCCCCCTAAGATTCATGGGCAACTCATTTTAACCCTGTTTTTTGTGTGTGTGGGGGGGATACTACAGGGATAACAATAGTTTCCACAAGAGGCAGATGGGAAGATGTATCACAAGGATGGAGACAGAGTTAGGATAAGCATTTCACCACAGGTGGAGCTTAGAGTATCATGGTTTTAGAAAGGAAACTGCTGAAGAAATAGACACCTACCAGCATTTTTTACTGAACCAATAATGCAGTAACAAACACTCCCCAAATACACCCTCGCGGCAAAGTCCTTTTTGAATAACTCCCACCCATCTTTTGGGTGTCTCCTTTCCTTGATCTTTTTCTTTATTTCTTTATTTTTTGTTTCTAGGACATTTATCACCATCTCACTTACTTTATCTTCTGCTATTTACTGGCTATCTCCTGACACAGTAGGATAAAGTACCAGCAGGGCAGGGCTGCATCTGCTTTGCTCAGAGCAGTGTCTCCAAAACCTAGAATAGTGTCTGCTCATAGTAGACATTCGATAAATAGTTATTGAATGAATAAATGAATAAACAGATGAATCACTGAATGAGAGAAAGGACTGTCCTCTTCTTTAAATCTAAATAAAGGACTTAGACATTTCAAAGTATGTATTTTCCAAAGAAGAAAAGGAGGTATTAATTGAAGACAAATTTTGGAATATTATTGAATCTAGTAGGAGAGGAATAATCATTTTTGTCAGAAAAACTAAGGTAAGGAGACCCAATACCCCAGACTACTACCCATTGAATTCAGTAACCCAGTGGTTGCTTAAAGATGCTCTTGACATAACCCCTATACAGGGATACCTCAGACACATTGTGGATGTGGTTCCGGACCACCGCAATGAAACAAATATTGCAATAAAGTGAGTCACACGAAGTTTTTGGTTTCCCAGGACATATAAATGTTATGTTGACACTATATAATGCAGTCTATTAAGTGAGCAATAGCATTATGTCTAAAAATGTACCTATCTTTATTAAAATATTGCTAAAAAGTGCTAACCATCACTTAAGCCTTCAGCAGGTCATAGTAGTAACATCAAAGCTCACCGATCACAGACCACCATCACAAATATAATAATAATGAAAACGTTTGAAATATTGTGAGAATTACCGAAATGCGACACAGAGACACAAAGTGAGCAAATGGTTTTGGAAAAATGGTGCAGATAGACTTGCTCGACGCAGGGTTGCCAGAACTTCAGTTTGTAAAAAATGCATTATCTGTGAAGTGTGCTAGAATGAGGCACAATAAGATGAGTTATGCCTGTAAACATGTATAACAAAGGAATGCTGCTTGGATTTTAGGCTATACTGAGGCCTGGGAGCCAACCTGGTACAGTGGAAGACAGCTCAAGCCAGGAGACGCCAGACCTTCAGAATCAGGGGGTGTGCATTTGAATTCTTGCTCTGCCTCCTAATGCCTATTGACTTTGCGCAGTTAGAGAACCTCCCACGTTTCAGTTTTGTCATTTTAAAAACTGGAATATGATCCATGCCTTGCAAAACTGTTGTGAGGGTGAAATGAAAAGATGTAAGTAAATAGGAAATAGAGGGCCTTTAATAGGTGACAGACACTCTCACTGTTGCTTGCCATCACACTCCCAGCTCTGCCCTCACTAGCAGCAGCCTTATTCAAGTCCCCAGATCCCTCTGGTCTCCAGTTCCCTTTCCTACAAAATGAACAATTGGGTTGGAATGATTCCAAATAGATCTGCCACTCTGAAAACTGTGCACTCAATTTTACTTCCCCAAGTATGTAATTATGGGGCTGGGTGAAACAGACATTTTAGAGATAATCTAGATTGATCTAGAGAGGCTTATTAAGTATTATGAATTGTCTGTGTTGCAATTCTATACTCATAACCTTAAAGTATAATTTTTCCTTAAAAAACCCTCTGGAAGAAAAGTTTTCCTTGTCTCAGCAATTCCAACTCCAGATAGCTTTCCAATGTTTGGGAGGGGCTGAAGGGGCCCAAAATTATAAAGATGAATGTAATTGGGTGCTGAAATCTTCCTTTTGCATTTAGAACTGTGTCTTGAAACAGAATCCTAGAAAAGAGAAGTGTGGTTCAGAAACACCAAGAGACCTCCGAAGAAGCCGGCAGGGTTTCATATACGTTTCAGTTGATTTACACCGTCAATTTGTTACTCATTTGCAAGTTCCCACATTTACAATGCCCCAAACAGGATGAATTTGACAACGTGTGAATCATAAAAAAGGAAGAAAATCAAGTTACTAAACAAATTATTTTCCCTTTGGGTCACAGGCACCTCATAAGATAACTTTGATGACGTACCTACATCACAGAGATATTTACTCAGGATGAGCAGGAAAGAATTCACTTGCTGCCATCTAGCCTTTAAAAATCCTTAAAAACTTTTTATATATTCAAAGAGCTCCCAGGGGAGAAAAACCTTAAAAGATTTAGGTCTATAACTTCTGCTTTAAAAAATGGCCTGAAATAGTTCCAAATACACTAGTGAAAAAGAACTCTCTTGAGTACAAACACAATTTTTGATATCTTAAAGCATATATTGGTTTGAACAACACACCTCTGGGTCATTTTCAAATTACATAACTTTGGTCAAATTCAAATCTCACACACACACACACACACACACACACACACGCACGCGTGCGCGCGCGCCACACTGCCCCACCCACTTCTCTCATTTCCTCCTAATAACAACCAGAAAACGGAATGTTTTACTGCAACCATACACACCCTTTCCATTTGCATAAAAATAATGCCTTTAACCCATTAAAGAAGCACGAGAACATAATCAGGGCTGAAATTAGTCAAAATGAAGAAAAAGTTTTTAAAGCAAAAATAAACCTTCAATTCTAATGTAATTTTACCTGGATAAACAGCTACTATGTTAAAATAAACATCTGTATCACACAAGCAAATACAGGTGACCGAGAAACGCCCAACTTACAAATATCCTGTACATGGGAACAGCCAAGCCGAGCGAGCCGACGAGGACCAGGGCAGGCTCTCCCCAGCTTGAAGGTGGGAGAAGAATTCCCTTAGGGTTCACCTTAGTCTCTTCCTGCTGGACACGGACGGTGGTGGTGATCAAAGAAGGGGGAAATGGGTAGCCGTGATTCTCATGCCACCACAGTACTCCCTTCCCACCATGCTCACCAAGGAATCCATTTCCTATAAATGTTACAGAGAGTGCCTCGGTTCCCAGGCCGGTCCATCAGAAGTCCGCTGGACCCAAAGTGCAGCTGGAACTGTGCTATTAATACTAGGCTGACTTCCCATTTGGAAACCAACTCCAGCCCTGACAGTGCTCGTCAGCTCCGTTATGGTTAAATGGATTTGTAGGCGGTCCTGGGAGTCTGCCAGTTAGAACATCCTTTCTGTGGGAAAATTCCTGCCGAGGCCCAAACAACTCACTGACAAACACAGTTGTAGACCACACGTTGGGAGACCCTTAGGCATTGACAAATCACTCCTCATCTTCTCCTTCTGGAAATGCCTGGGTGATCATTATAGTAAACCCTTGCACAAATAAACATGCGGCAGGTCAAACACTCAGCACATGACCTGCTCCACGGTAACGAATGGGTATTTTTGCTGTCATCATTCATATGACAACAGATCTACCCCTTCCCTGACACACACACACACACACACACACACACACACACACACACACGTCCATACAGACACATTACATACATGCACACGTACACACACTCCGCCATACAAATATGTTTTCATCTATACAGAAATGTCTTTGTCTTTTCTTGGGGAAAAGATGAGCCATAATCAAGGCTTGAGCTCTGTACTCTAAATGTTGTTCTTTTGCTCTGGGGATTGATTTGTACTTGGTCATCCATATTCTCAACTGGCTCTCCCAAGCCCAAAAGATAACTGGGGGACAAACAGTCAACATATGGAGGTGCTCAGCCATGGGACAGAAAGTGAAAGAATCGTAATCAAGATTAGACCTGGGACCTAAGTAACATCACGCTCAAATCAACTGAGAAACTCACTATTGCACAGTAGTCCTCTTAAATGAGTGAAACTTACTCGTGCAAAGGATACCGCTCTCACCAATGGCAAAGAGAATTTGGTACAAGTTGATGAATTACAATTTCAAAGAGTTCCCCCCCACACACAGAGCTAACAAGACAACAGATGAGACGTTGGATGATTACACTAGCTGATTGTAATCTGCTAGGAAACGAAGGATATTCACAGCCTACGTGCCTTAAAAACACACAGGGTTAACCAGTCCAAATGAAGCAATGGTTATGCTGAAGCAGGTACATCCTGTATACCCTCAGTTTACGGAGCAAAGGAAGCCAAGGCCTCTATTATTTACATAAAGACAGCACAGGAACCACTGGAGACCAGAGTAGTATATGAAAGAGCAGAGGGTCTTCCAAATCTGGTATCTTCTTAAGTCACTTGATCAGGGTCGTTAATTAAAGGGCAAGGGCAGACAAGGACCAAGCTCACTATAGCGACTTGTCTTCCAGGGAGGTGACCAGAAGAGAGATTTCAGCACACCTGAATAAGCTCCCTTAATTCTCCAGTGGAGAGCCATAAACGACACTTCAGCTTTGGTGTTAGAGCTTTCTTACTTAACCATCCAAAGGATAAAACAGTCTAGCACCCATGGAGAATCTGAAATGAAGTAAGAGCAGATTTAGGTTTATTTCTTAAAAGAAATGCCTGAGAATTGGCATATAAAATTTCAAGTTGGCATATAAAATATCAATATATCAGTCCATATGTAGGGACTTCCCTGGTGGTGCAGTGGTTGAGAATCCGCCTGCCAATGCAGGGGACACAGGTTCGATCCCTGGTCCGGGAAGATCCCGCATGCCGCGGAGCGACTAAGCCCGTGCGCCACAACTAGAGAAAGCCCACGCACAGCAACAAAGACCTAACGCAGCCAAAAATAAATAAATAAATAAGTTCATTCAAAAAATACACATGTATACTTTATACTATGTATACATACTCCGTTTACCCAGATTGATGTATATATACTGTGTATATGTATACAGACTATTTTTTTTCATATAGTGTGGATCTTAACCCACTTGCAAAATGCCTTCAAAGTGTATTAATGAGTTCAAGCATATTCAGTTCCACATCCACCTGTGGGTAGCTAATTATTGATAGAAATTACTGCCTCACTAACTAACATGTTTCCAAACTGAAGGTAAGTTACAAGTATGCACATCTGCTTCGGTTGTGAAAAGCACGCTCCTTTGCACCACTGCACAGATTTCAACAAAAATATGCCCTCCAGGGTAGCCACAGCTCCTTGGGCTATTCAGTCTGATCAATACACAGAGGTAAGCCCCCCCCAAAAAAGCGTTCTCTTAAGGCACTTGGAAAGACGTCAAGAAAGAATTTCCCCATCCAAGTTAGGTTAACCTGCACGGTGCAGTGGAGACAGAAGAAGGTATTAATTCCACACAGTGCTTTCTCCCAGGCAAAAGTATTTTAAAATAAAAATAATGGGGAAAAAAGTTCTAACTTCAAGTCACTCTGAGAACTAAACTCCTTCTTTTCAGGGAATTTACCCATCTTGACCAGTGCTTAGAAGTCTTTAGTGTTGATGTATTTGCTGGGGTGTCCTCGTTTGACCAGAAGCAATCTGTCTCAGGCAACAGTAATGCTTACACTATACTAAAAAAAAAAAAAAAAAAAAAAAAAGGATGGCAGATGTGTCAACCAGGGCTAAGCTGTCCCAAGGGCCACACCTATTTCTTGATAGTTGATCATACCCAGTGTAGGATGAGTTTGAATATGTGGCAAGTGGCCCCCTCACCCCACATTTCTAGCCCCTCTTCCCCAATTGTTCCACTTCCTTTCAGCACTTTCTGGTCACTCTCCTTGACCTCATCATCGAGGAGGGTGTGCGCATAAAGTGGCGCACCCTCTCCAATGAAGGGCCTAGGATTTCTAATGAGACAATCGTCTTTTGTGGCTGCATCAGGTAAACTTCTCATGCAAAGAGATGCTCAGAATACCTGAAAGGACAGAGCACCTACCGTTTTTATTATTGTTGTCAAGGTAACAAAACAGGTTGTATCTGTGGTGCCGACTGGCTAATACATGGTTATATATATGGGAGAATTTGGTCTTTCATAAAAGCTGATAGTGGTAATGCTGGAGCGGTAGGTAACCTTTACCATCTCACACTTCTTTAGTGGCTTCCGTTATCTACCAAAGAGAATCTAATAGTGGTGAATGTCCATACTGGTTAGGGTCAGTTTACAACACCTAGCCCACAAGACTGTTGTGATGATTAAATAAGATAATAACTGTAAAGTGTTTAAGATAGAGCCTGGCATCTAGAAAGAGCCACCACTACCTCCACCATCACCATCATCATCATCATCATCATCATCATCATCACTATCATTATAACCATCATCACCATCATTATCACCACCACCACTACCATCACTATCATCAGGACCTCCACCACCACCACCATCACTATCATCAGGACCTCCACCACCACCACCATCATCATCGTTTCTTGTGAAATGATGACTATTAATTACAGAATTTTAGTTAAGAAAGGAATGTGCTCTATGGTACAGTAAACGCAAAGGTAAACACAGTAATATATAGTCCTTTTATATAGAGGGAGGCCCCAATAGTGTATCAGCCTCAATATGTTTGCCCCACAGACCATCAACACACTTTTCTCCCATTACCATGGAGCCTGACCCCAAAAGGTTTAGGTAAATGACCAATTTCAGTGAAGTAATGGACAAATTTTTCTGGAAACTTACCAGATATAAAATGTAGCAGAAATGGTTATACATTCACATAGGCTTAAGAACTATGACTATCAGGTACTAATTCACAAAGAGGGCAAAGCTACAATGGCAGGCACTTGGTCCCACCTGTCTCAACATCTTCATCATAAACTTACATAAAGGTATAAGTCATGCTTATCAAATTTGTAGGTGACACTAAGCTAGGAAGAGCAGACAATAGGAGAGAGAATTAGAGTTTTAAAATATAGTTTAAACTTACATATAATAATTTAATTAGATCAAAAGTTTAGAATGAGACTAAAATCAAAAGATTCAAAAAATTAGAGAGGTTTGCTTTTAAATCGTAACAAAATTAATGTGAGATAGAGAAGCAATTTGAGGAAGAGGTAGAGCTCTTAGACAGTCCACTAAGCTCAAATGAAGTCTGACAAAAGTGCTAAGCGAGGTAATGGAAACTTGGGCAGCATGAAGAGAACTTTAGAATCCAGCTTGATAAAAATGATAATGCAGGGGACTCCACCCAGGTCAAAGCACCCCTGGAGTATCAGACTCTGTTCTGGAGGCCACACCTTTGAAAGATACTGACCCATCCAGCAAGCCCTGAAGGGGGCAGTGTGGATGGGGAAGGGAAGGTTCTGGATATATCATCATTTAATAAACCTTTGAAGTCCACAAGAGGGATCGAGGCTGTTTAGTCTGGAGCGGCAGAGACTGTGGGGTATGAGAAATGCTGACATAAAATATGTGAGCGGCCACCAGGTGGATTCGGTAGTAGATCTGGCCTATCTTTCAACAGAGCAGATTTGAAATGACTGAATGGGAATTCCAGGGAGTAGGCCTGGGCCTTTCCCAAGGAGACTCTTTCTAAAGAAAACATTTACCCAAGGATAAGTGACTTAGGGGGAAGAGGACTCAGTCACACTCAGAGGTTCATGCAGATAACCATTTGGTCATCCATTCCCAACATGGAGAAAAAGGACTCCTGCTTTGGGTGAGAGGCCAAATACAGGACCTCTGAGGTCCCACCGCTGTGATTCAATTCTCCTACATCGTTTCAGTGAAATAGATGAAGAAGAAGCAGGGGTTCATTAAGGGATAAGGGGAGGCTTAGAAATGAGAGAGAAGTTTATCGATGGCTTTGCGTGGCTGAGGTGTGTAGCAGGGTGGTGTAGTCTCCATGATAAATGGATTCATGGTAATTAATAAGGGCCTGAGTAAACTTCAGAATTTTGTTTAAGGCTGGTCCTTTGCTGGAGACAACTGAGTGGAAGGCAGTTCTGCCAGCACCCTAGGGGCTAATCCATGCCCTCTGAAGAATGGAATGACCCCTTATGTTTTTCCACGTTCCCCACAACACTTTAGGTACTAGGTACATGGCAGGTGCTCACCAACCACTTGCTACTCGGTTAACTTTCCACTTCTTCTCCAAGGGATTCAGGTTAAAGAACGAGGAATAATTAGCTAACAGTGGAAACTCTAGTTTGGCAAAGCAGCTGTTTGCTTGACTGCTCTCACTAGGGTACATGACTCTAACCTGATTGGAAGTATTTTGACGTCAGAATGATAAAAATGGTTTTGGCTGTTTTGTGGCAAAATAACATAGTGTCAATATGGGGTTTTTTTCTTAAATACTTTCATCACTGCTGATTTTTTTTGTCTTTTGAAAAACATTGTTATACTTTTCTATGGTGGGACATTAATGAATTTTGTTAGACTGTGCTTCAATACTGTAATGATTTAATATAATTATTTGATATAATATTCTAAGATATATAGCATATATATTTTAATATGTGCACAGTTTGATACCTAATAAAACTTTCTAGAAGATTTACATCCATCTAATCACTAGATAGTTAAATTATACCAAAACAAATTGAGAATTTATCACATAATTAAATAACATAAAATATTCACATTGCCTTGACCCAGAAATGAGGAAAATGATGCTACAGCGTTGCAAGTTTAAAACATTATTGCAGGGCATATTTGCTAGAGGGAGTATATCTTCAACTCTCCGCAGTGCATCTTCGTTGCTATGTTGGCAATGCCCTTAGTACTGAGACTGTGCCTCTAATGAATTTGTTTTCACCTTTTTTTGCTGGGGAATTTCATCACAGCTATATTACCTGCCAGTAGATGATAGTTCAACTGAGAATGCCACCACTTTCCCTCCTGCCGTCTGAGTATTTCACTGTGGATTTTAACTGCAATGGTGGTGTGCTTATGACCCACCCCCAAACTGCACTGAATTGGGAAGTCATTTTCTTTTAGTAACCTTTTATAATTAAAATCAAAATGACAGATACATCCACAATGCATCATTCTTTACAGACATTAGTTCATCATTGGACGTAATCACTCCCAGAGCACTGGGGATGGATGAAATCCAAGGGGCTCTGATTCACAGGATTCCTGGCTTTTCTCCCATTCAGTCGGTGGGAAATTCTCTTTTCAAGTTAGATGAGGGATAGAGTTAAAGAAATCTGCACCCTACACTCTCACGATTTGCCTCATGTCTTTATGGTTTCCAAATCTGATGTGTCTTTTGGTTAGTTTATCAGACTTCTAATTCTATCCATTGCATTCAAATGGCTGTAGTATTTTTTCTCCTTTCTTCTCCCAAAGTTGTAGCATTTTCAGATATGGGGTCTCTCTGGCTAGCTGCACAGGACTGCCTGAATGACACACAGCATCTCTCCACTGTGCTAAGAAGTCACTTAAAGCCCAGGGATTACACTGGGCATCCTACAAGTCATGACCAGCAGTGACCTAGGGACACAGTGATTTTCTTAATAAATATTTGCTATGTGGACAGAGGAGCTAGAAATGCCAACCAGGTCTGCTTTTTCTCAAACCTGCGTCTTTACTATGACTTTTTAAAAAACTGAGATAGTGGCGCAGTGGTTGGGAGTCCGCCTGTCGATGCAGGGAACGCGGGTTCGTGCCCCGGTCCGGGAAGATCCCACATGCCGCGGAGCGGCTGGGCCCGTGAGCCATGGCCGCTGAGCCTGCGCGTCCGGAGCCTGTGCTCCGCAACGGGAGAGGCCACAACAGTGAGAGGCCCGCGTACCGCAAAAATAAATAAATAAATAATAATAAAAAAGTGAGATAATTCACATACCATAAAATTCACCAAAGTGTGCAATCTAATGGGTTTTAGTATATTTGTAGACTTGTGCAACCATCACCACAATCAATTTTAGAATATTTTCATCACCCCGAAAAGAAACCCACACCCAATAACACTTACTCCCCATTCTGATCTCCCCCAGCCCCTGGCAACCACGGATTTGCTTGCTTTCTCCATGGACTTGCCTATTCTAGGTATTTCATATAAATGCAATCATACAGTGCGGGGCTTTTGTGTCTGCATTCTATGCTTAGCATAATGTTTTCAAGTTTCATCCATGTTGTAGCATTTATCATTCCTTTTTGTGGCTGAATAATATTCTATTATATGCATATATCACATTCGCTTATCTGTTCATCAGTTGATGGACATTTGGATCCTTTCCTCTTTTTGGCTATTATAAATAATGCTGCTATGAACATTCATATACGTGTTTCTGTACGGACATAGGTTTTTATTTCTCTCAGGAAGACATCCAGGAGTGGAATTCCTAGGTCATACGATAACTCTCTTCTTAACTATATCTTAAGTGTTTTCCTCAGATAGCCATGAATGATGTCAATTCTTCTGTAAATTCTCCTACAATTTAGCAACTCTATCGCCTTTTTATAAGAGAAAAATCAGTTTTGGATATTTCATTCTATTTTATCATCATAAAGGTCACTCATTCATGTCTAGCAACAGTTTAATGCAAAGTCCTGCAGAAAGTCAAAATTAAATCCTAGGTATTTATCTTCCTAAAAATAAATTCATCTTAATTTAGAAAAATTCTGTATATAACAGAATGGGTAAATTCTCCATTGATTAATAATACAAATGGACCAATCTGAATTAGTGACGTGAGAAAAAACTTTTTATATGCAACCTTGCTTTAAAATATTCAGGAACACATAATCACTCAGAATAAAAGAAGAAGAAACAATTGGAAAGTAAGAGGGACTTTTTATAATTAACAAATTAATTCTGTAAATGTCTCTTAAAGGAAGGTTAAAGGTAACCAAACGGTCTTGCTCATAAGTACTGTCAATATAACCTCCAAATCTCATTTAACCTTTATTAATAAAAGGCTTGTTCAAAATGTGTATCAGTACCAAACCTCCTGTCACCATATTTCAGTGCATTCAAAATTCCTACCCACCTTAGCATAAGCAGTATTCAACACTGCAACTGTGCACTGTATTGCTTCACATTTTAAAAAAATATTCCTTCCCCTGTCTTCTAAGAAGATGCTCTCCAAGGATATTACAGACTTCAGATTTGCCCTCTTTCTCCTGCCTCCTTCAACATCAGTGAAATCATTTTGTAAAAGCCATTTTGTAAAATGGGATCGAAGAGCATTAGCAGTTTATCAATCAGTCACACAGATAAAATTTGCCTTTGAATCTTATACAAATACCATCCACAAACACAAAATGTTTTTTCCACCTTTTTAGTTGACCAAGAGAAATATACAAATACATTGCCTCTGATACTTCACTTTAAAGGCCCTCTTAAAGCAAGAGGAAAAAAACATATAAAATAAAGTTGAGGTGCAAGATTTTCGAGCAGTGTCATTCCTCCTGGCTTTGATGTTTTGAGATGGCGACTGAGTTCCCCAAATTGCTAACGAGGCTACCGCCCTTACAACCCAAGTGCTACGCCTTATCCCCACATGGCTGTTAAGTATGTTAAGGGAAGTGAAACTTCTAGGGTCAGCAACAGGAGGGTGTTGACAAGGAAAGCCACATGCATGGTGCAATGTGGGTTATTTTTCAAACTGGCTCCAAACTTTAAAAAGCCCACAAACACACATTAGGGTTGCCTTCCTTCCACCACTCAAAACAATCCCACTACTGGGCATATACCCTGAGAAAACCATAATTCAAAAAGAGTCATGTACCAAAATGTTCACTGCAGCTCTATTTACAATAGCCCAGAGATGGAAGCAACCTAAGTGTCCATCATCGGATGAATGGATAAAGAAGATGTGGCACACATATACAATGGAATATTACTCAGCCATAAAAAGAAACGAAATTGAGCTATTGGTAGTGAGGTGGATGGACCTAGAGTCTGTCATACAGAGTGAAGTAAGTCAGAAAGAGAAAAACAAATACCGTATGCTAACACATATATATGGAATCTAAGAAAAAAAAACGGTCATGAAGAACCTAGGGGTAAGACGGGAATAAAGACGCAGACCTACTAGAGAATGGATGTGAGGATATGGGGAGGGGGAAGGGTGAGCTGTGACAAAGCGAGAGAGTGGCATGGACATATATACACTACCAAACGTAAGGTAGATAGCTAGTGGGAAGCAGCCACATAGCACAGGGAGATCAGCTCGGTGCTTTGTGACCACCTAGAGGGGTGGGATAGGGAGGGTGGGAGGGAGGGAGACGCAAGAGGCAGGAGATATAGGAACATATGTATAACTGATTCACTTTGTTATAAAGCAGAAACTGACACACCATTGTAAAGCAATTATACTCCAATAAAGATGTAGTTCACCCCGAACCGCACTCCGCCCAGTTCCCGTGCTTGGAATACGTGCTATTTCAATATTTACCTCAGTCAAACAACGTTAGCAAGGCAAATTTTTCTCACATTACTGCTCGGCCAAGTACAGAACTCTGAGGTGGTCTGCTCTGCCTGCCATTTTTCCACGTGCATGTAACATTTACATACATGTATATAATTCTCACCAATGCAGAGGTAACTGTTAACCATCTGTACCTTAGTAAGAGGGAATTAATAAAGTAATAGAGGTTGTATCAATTTCCTTTGTAATATCAATGACATACAAATTCCAGATATGTATGAATCTCCTTTATAATATCAGTGACAAATTGTGAACTCAACTCAGCTGGTAAAGATAAGTCCACTGAACTTGCTTTTAGACAACCCGAGTTGGAATTTTTCTTCTACCAATAACTAGCCATGACCTTGGGAAAGTTACTTAACTTGGTTAGCAGCCTCTGTTAGTTGCCAACCCAACAGTCATTTCCCCCTCCCTCCTGCTTCCTAACAGAGGTCTGATGTTGTTTGGCTATGCGACCCTCCCGACCCTCCCCCGTTTGACAAAGGGTAGATGACCTATCCCTGGTTCCAATGACAGATCCTCATTATATATTTTTAGTCAGTTGCGGTTATACTATTCCATTTGCCAGGACTGTTTTAAGAAGGGAAACGGATATCAGATTAAGTTCCATTGCATAACAATTAGAAAAAGAGCAAGAAATAAAAATAACGGTGGCTTTAAATAAGATGCAAGTATAATTCCCTCGGGGGGAAGAGAAGTCAGGTGTTAGGCAGCCTGGGGCCGAGGCTCCCATGAGCTTACCTGACTGTCGCTGCCTCAGGTCCCACATGGCTGCTTGGGCTTTGGACAGGACATCTGTACTTCAGCCAACAGGAAGCCCTCATTGGCGGGGACTTAGTCACATGGTCACAATTAGCTGTATGGGAGGCAGTGAAAGGTAGGCAGAGAGAAAGGGCAGCAACCGGCAGTCATTGCCACAGCATGTGACCCAATTTCAGCCAATGAGATATGCAGAAGCTTCTAGGAAAGTCTCCTGCTAAGAAGGAGACAAGGAAGAGGGGGCCTGTACTTCTTCCTGCGGTCACTGTTGTATCTAGATATGATGTTAGGAACTGATGCAGCAATCTTGCTACTAGCCTAAGAGTAAAGCTAACACACAAAGCAGGACAGAGCCTGCAGGGAGAAAGACCTGCCACTCTAATACTCTATACAAGGATCCCACGCCACTCTGGATTTCTGATCATGTTAGATTGCAATTTCATTGCTGTTTCATTCTGTTGGAGAGGGAGCGTTCTGTTACTTGCAGCTGAATCCCTTCTAATTCATACAACCTATCCAACAGGCTTCCTAAATTTGAAGATAGTTATTTCTCCCTCTTGGTCTATATTTTTACAAGCTAAAAATTCTAGACATATAAAAGACCAACCAATATAAAATAAAAGGCCAAAGTAACGGTGATTGTTTCAATCACCATTTTCAAAATACACCTTGGTTACTGCTAGTTTTATTTAAAAATGAATGCAGGAAACCATATTGCATTCATTTACTCAGGTATTGAAATATTTCCTAAAAAACATAACAGTTTTGAAATCTTGGCTTCACCATTCCTGGCACGGTGATCCAGAGCCAGTGATTTAGTCTCTGAGAGTCCCAGTTTCCTTACATGTTTTTTATAAAGGAGAAAATACCAACTCTTTTAGGAGCACGTGAAGGTCAGACATACATAAATGACATAATGTCAGATATACAGTAGGTGCTCAATAACTGGCAACTACTATATATCATGGCAGCCACTGAGGACACAAAGATAAAATGAGCGGATCTGGTTCAAAGTTGCATTCCTCCCTTCTTTCCCTCCGTCTTTCATTCATTCATACACATGTACATACATATATATTCCACCTAGTTCCAGAAGCACTGAAAGCAGCCAGGAGGTAAATATAAAAATTACAGCAATGTTTTCATTTATAGAATGAAGTGTACATACCAAGGATCTATGAGTAGTCAAAGCGCAAAAAGTAGGAGGCAGCAGATGACCCAAATGAGCAGAAACCATGAGGGAAAGAGAAGAAGAGTCAAGATATTAGAAACTAGAGAGAAGAAATGGATTAAAAAAAAGAGAGAGGGGATTGAGGGAGGGAGGGACGAAGGGAGGGAGAGAAAGAGAGAGACGGAAATAGTGAGTGAGTGGGTGAAGTTGAGTCTACAGCCTGGTAAACGTCCACCATCACTAAAGACTCAAATTTTGCACAGTGATGAGTTCCTTCTGTGTCCTGCCTGGGGTGATGTTCCAGTTCTCCCAAGGGCTAAGACGTTTTTCTCCTCTTACATTCCTTCTCTTGTAACTTTACAATGAATTTTTGCTATCTGAAATAACCAAGCATGCCTCTGTTCTCTGCACCAGAAGAGATCCTGAAACAATGTAAATGGTAGCAGAATCCATGGAATTAACAACAGCGTGTACTGTATAGCACAGGGAACTCTACTCAGTGCTCTGTAATGACCTATATGGGAATAGAATCTAAAAAAGAGTGGGTATAACTATATGTATAACTGGTTCACTTTGCTGTACACCTGAAAGTAACACAACACTTTAAATCAACTATACCCCAATAAAATTTAATTTAAAAAAAAACAGGGTGAAGGGAATGTGTGTACAGCGATAAGTGAAGAGGGCTGAGATGGAAAGGTGTTTAAGCACAGATGAAGGAGAAGATGCCTGCAAAGGAGATCAAGATGTACTGCCTCGGGAGGTAGGAGGAGAAATAAAGGAGTTGCGGAAAACGGAGGAAAAGAGGTTGTCAGGGAGAAACAGAGCTGGATTCAAACAGAGCCACAGAGCTTAAATGCAATAAGGACTCATCTTCCTGAATTGGTAATGAGGTCGTCTGTAACCTTGGAAAAAGGAGATTCAAGAGAGCGATGGGGTGAAAGCCAGCTAGCAGAGGGTTGAGGAGTGAATAGAGATGAGTATGTGAAGTAGCTTTGAGTGTAAACTGCCTTTATGCAAGGTTTAGCTATAAAAAACAGAAGAGGTGGCTTTCAGGAGAGGTTTCATCAAGGAAAGGTTTTGATATGAGCAGATAATTAAGTGTGTAGAGGAGAAGCTGAAGCTAGAGGAGAGTGAGATGACACTATTTGGAGTGGACCCTGAGGAAGCATGAGTGCATGGGATTTGGATAGGAAGACATATATCTTTACCTCTGAAATGGGGCCTGTGCTGCTTATTCGAATCTCAATTGTGATAGGTCTTTTACCACAGGACAAGTTCACCCAGTACTTTCAAATGGAACTATCTGTAACAAAGGAATATTTCAAGCTTTAAATTAGCTTGTTTTAAGCTTATGAAGTATTATGTATAAACAGTACGGCTGTCTATAATTTGCCAATTATTGTTACTTGTTCTGGATCATAAGCCCATTTCATAAGAGCACGGATGGGGCTGGGTTTCTGGAAGTGATAAATCTTATAGTTGTGGCTGGCCAATGATTCACCCAGGAAGTTTGAGAGACCAGGATGTTGTTACCTCCAGATCTTGAAGCTTTCAGGCTTCCATCCTATCAGGCAGGCACATCTGCTTCTCCAAATGAAGGAAACAAAACAAGAATAGAAGAGACAGTTGGCAAAGCCAAAAGGTCAATCTTTGCCCTCTCCTTCCTGGTTTCCTGTACTGATCTGGGACTATCTACGCGAGCTGCCTTGGAGCAATTCTGCACTCTGAGAAAAAAGCTAAAATAGGAACGATGAATAGTGCTTTCCTCTTTCAGCATCTCTGAAATGCCATTTGATTCATTTACTCATCCCGCAAATTTTAACTGACTTCCTACTATGTGCTGGAATTAGTTCTAGACGCTGGAAAAGCATGGTGGTCATAAAACAAATTTCCTATGTAGTATACATGCCCCTGGGTCTTGCATGAGGACTGATTATTAATAAGGATTCCTGTATAGCACAGGGAACTATACTCAATAACCTGCAATAACCTATAATGGAAAAGAGTCTGAAAAAGGAGCTATATAGATAGATAGATAGATCTCAATCACTTTGCTGTACACTTGAAACTAACGTGACATTGTAAATTAGCTAGACTTCAAAAAAAATAAGTAGAAAAAAAGTGGTGCTTCTGGAGAAGAAAAAAAGGATTCTTATGGTTTATCTAAACGGATGCATCTGTAAATCTCACTAAGCATATTACATTACTGTTTACAAAAGATGACGTTGCTGTTTATTTTTCAGCATGAAAGATGCACACGTTGTACTTTTCATTTATGAGGTACAGCTCAGGGTAGACAAACTCTTAGGATAAATACTCCATTCTGAAACCCACAAAAGATAATGAATTCCAAAGCTTACATGTGTACCAATTGTCAGCATGGCCCATCTGGCCCACGGTGCCATATGCGCCGGAAGATCCAGGGGATACGTTAGAGAGGGCAAGTTTATTTTCTTACCATCCAAAACAGCATTCCTACCCCTCCTCCAACACTAACTTCCGGACTTGCCTTAATGATCACATTTGGACTCACCTTCCATTAATTTGTTTAAAATTGTTTTAAAATTCCTAAGTTAAAAAATGTTAGACTATAATCACTTCTTAAGATACAGGATTGAAAAAGAACAAAGACGCTTTCAATTTATGACTGCCATAAGGTTAGCTCTTACTCTAACATCACGTTTCCTGATACTGCTGTCGTCAAGCTGAAAGGGTACAGTATTACCTATTCTGTTAAGTACTATGGTATCACGTACACCTCCGGAGCCCCATAGGCTATAAAAGTACCTGACAGGAGCCCGAGGAGGAGCCGCCCGGGCCCCGCCGGGCCCCGCCGCCGGGCTTAGCCCCGCGTCCCCGCCGCCGCACGGAGACCGCCAGGGCCGAGCGGCGCCACTGGGAGCGGCCGCGCGTGCAGAGCCCGAGCTGCCCGCGCCCGAGCGGCGCGCGCCGTGGACGGCGGCCGGGATGGCGTCTCCGGAGCGGGACGCCCTCCGCGCGCACATGGTCCTCGGCGAGTCTCAGGAGGGCCGAAGCCAGCGGGGCCCCTGGAGCGCCTGGCCGCGGCGCCCTCGCCCGCGCCCACCCCGTCACCCAGCCCCTTGGAAGACCTCGGCCTCCAGACCCGCACCTCCCCGGGACGCTTGTCCCCAGATTTAGCTGAGGAGCCGAGGTCCTTGGAGCCATCTCCGAGCCCTGGTCTGCCAGAGGAGCATGGAGAGGTGGCCATGGCGCTTCCGGGCAGGCCTTGTCCGGGCGCCGTGGGCCCCGAGGAGCTGGCCCTGCGCAGCAGCCGCCGCGCCGGGCGGCCGGGGCGCAGGGGCCTGGGCCCCGCCCGGGCCCTCCTAGAGGGTCGGGCTGCCTCCCCCGACTTGGGGTGGGAGCCCTGCCACCTCGAGCACCACCCTTGCCTCGAGTCCTTTAACCGGCCATTAGCATTTTCAAGAGGTCCCCTCAGGAGTTCTGGTCGCTAACGGCCCCCTCCCCAGCCGGGACCTCCTGGCGAGACTGTAACTAGTGATGTTTGTACAACCGAAGGCTCTGTTTTGTAGTTTAAGGAGAATAACATTGACTACGTTTAAAAAAAAAATGACAAAGGAGGAAAGGGTTTAATAAGTATTTGTGGAATAAAATAATTTACTAAACAAGTAATTGTCACCCTTTTAAAATCTGTAGCCTTGAAACTTCCCATCTCTCTACTTTCACTTTTTTACAGAATAGAGAATCCTAATATTTTCATGGATTCTTACCATAAAGACTTGGGTGCTATAACTGAGGTGACCATATGTCCCAGTTTGCTTAGGGCTGTTCCAGTTTATGTTCAATATCCCAGGGTCATTATTGCTAGTGACCCTTTCCCTTTCCTAAGGGTCCTGGTTTGAATGAAACTGTATCCACTGTTCCCCTGGGCTCCCTTGAGCCACTCTGTACTATTCTACATGTGGATTTCAGGAGCAGGAAACCTTTCGCGTACATTGCAGTTGTTTCTGTTTGTTTTCTTTCTCAGTCCCCCTTCCTGATGATACAGTGTTTCTATGTGTCTTCAGACTGTTCAGTAGCGATTGTCTAGGAAAAGTCTAAGCCAGCACTTTTCAAATTTTAAAGTGCAACGAATCCCCTGGGGCTGTTCTGAAAATTTGGATTCTATTCAGCAAGTCTGGGATGGGAACAGAAATTTTGCATTTTTAACTGGCTCCCAGGTGATACTGATACTGTTGGTTTGATTGGCCACACACTGAGTGGCGAGGGTCTGCAAGTACTCCTAATTAACCACAACGTAGAGACCAGCCATTATGATACAGTGTCACTCAGTGCTTATGAGCATACACTTTGGACGCCACAGCACTGAAGTCAAATCCTGCCTCTGTCACTACCTGTGTGATCTTGATCTCTCTAAGCCTCAATTTTCTTATATGTAAGATAGAAAGAATAATATCTATCTCAGGGGAATGGTGTGAGGATGAAATGAGATAATAAATGTAAAACAATCCTGTCCTCACCCGTTGTAAATGTTACAAAATGATGGTAGTTGAAACTGTTGTCATCATAATCATCAGTGAGGTCTGCCTTCTTCCCCCTTCCACTGTATCCAGCACTTCCCTGCCATTTCCTCCTTTTTATTCACAGCTTAACAATACAAGGTACTCGTTAAGATAAACATCAGAGGGTAATGAGCACAGTCATACTGTGAATGGTTCCTTAAAAATGGACCTTTGGGTATGCTAAATTATCAAGTTGTCAGTACACGCAGGAGCTGCAATCAGAGTTTGGGCAGATCCACAGGAAAGCAGGAGCAAAAACATTTAGCTGAAAATTGGTGATAAACTCCAGTTCGTGGGTGTTCAGTTGGCACTGGGTAGATTCCCCTAGTTTGCATGTGTCAACAGTGGCAGCCATGAGCAATCCGACTGTAATACTATTCTAAAACCCAGTATTACCAGCAGAAGAAACAGTGAATATTAGAAAAATAGGGAGGTTGAACAAACATTCTTCAAACTAGGTCTTGGTTTAAACTTTGTCTCCTCTTTTTCCTAATTGTGTATCAGGAGGCAACATTCCAAGTATTTCAGCTTCACTTTCTTTCCTTTAGCCTTTCAAAAGTCACAGAACCGGAACCTTTAACTATCACAAAGTGATAGGATTGAAATAGCATTTCGTAAACAGTAAGTTGCTGTTTAAATCGATGGGGGTCACAATCATTGTTGTCGTCACATCAAAATCATCATCCCCTTCCTCATCTTTAAGGTCGTCTCCAGCTATAAACATTTCCCTTTCCTCTGATGTCAGTCCTAATGTAGGACCAATGTTCTCTCTTTGGGTAAAGTCAACAATGGAAGGGGAAAAGTGAGATCAGAAAGTTGGATAATTCTCTCACTAGAAAATTTATCTCTGACTATCTGGTCATCGTAAAACTGGATGTTGAGTTTGAAGTCACAATGTGCTGTATTTTTACCTCCTGCAATTCAAAGCTCACTGGAGACTATACTTTTCTATCGATTCATTCATTGACTTATTTAACACCTGATGAACACAGTACCTATGTCATGAAGAACAAAAGAAAAGGGCTCTCCCACTGAGCGCTCACAGAACTACCTGGGCATGTTTCCTGAGGCCCATCACTATCTACAGGCTAATCGTGCTCCATCCTGAGATAGAGGAGCACCTTGGCACCTTGAGGACAGGTGTATTCATTTTCAAAGGAAATCTACAAGAGAAAATATGCTCGTAATAAAGATTGACCCAACTATCAGAATGACTGACAAAGGGGACATATTTATTAAGATAAGTAGAGTTAACATATTTTTTCCACCAGGGTTACACTTGGCACTGACAGATCTTATTTGGTGCACAAATCTCAAAAATTCCTTAAGAAGGTCTCCATGTAGACAGAGAGAAATCTCCAGCACATTTCCATTATCTTATTGGAGGGATGGCTGTTTCCTAAAGAATGGGCAGCAAGGACATGGGCAGCATCAAACTTTGTGTGTTCACTCAAGTGCGCCTCTCAACAAATTAGTTCTGCAGGCACACGGCTGTTTATCCTCTAAACTAGCAGCTGGCAAACCATGACCCATCAACCAAATCCAGCCCATCGCGTGTTATTGTAAGTAAAGTTTTATTGGAACCAGACATACACATTCATTTACGTATTTTCTAGGGCTGTTTTTGTGCTAAAATGGCAGAGTTGTGACAGAGGCCATAAGCCCAGAAAAACTTAAAATATTTACTATCTGGCCCTAACTAATTAAAATATTACGTACTTTACAAAAAAAAAATTAAACTTGCCCTGACAAATAACTGATTTAATTTGAAGAATTCATAAACGACTTTAATAATTTAAAATAATTATAATCCTTAATGGAGGCATTAAAAGCTAGTACAAAGAAGTTTTTGCTAAAATTTTCTCTACCGATATCCCTTTGGTATATAGCTAATCACTAACAAATGAATCAAATATTATTTATGAGAAAGACAATGCCTAGTTTTACATATTGGAATTCAAGTGGGAAAAGACAGGTAGTAACATAGATATTCAATATCTTTGATTTCTGCAAGTATATCATAAAGTAAATACTAGGACTTGAGGTTATGCTCATATCCTAAGAATCTACATAATAATTTGGAATAGACGAATTCATCCAAAAGACTCCTCTGTAACATAGGAAATGCCCCTGTATCATCTTAATTTAGATTTAATGTACCTCGTTATATATATATATATAAAATATATATATATATATTTTATTTATTTATTTTTTTTTCGGTACGCGGGCCTCTCACTGTTGTGGCCTCTCCCGTTGCGGAGCACAGGCTCCGGACGCGCAGGCTCAGTGGCCATGGCTCACGGGCACAGCCGCTCCGTGGTACGTGGGATCCTCCCGGACCGGGGCACGAACCCGTGTCCCCTGCACTGGCAGGCGGACTCTCAACCACTGCGCCACCAGGGAAGCCCCTCAATATATATTTTTAAACAATGCAAACGTATAATTACTTGAGGACCTAAAGCCAGTAAGGAAAAATTGTATTTAAATGGAGAAAAGAGTTATCTTTGTGTCCTGCTTTTAATTTTAAGACATGAATACTTACATCTGATAAAACAAAAAGGGAAACAAGACCATCTGCCATAAGTAACTGCAACTTAAGTCCAAGCTACTTTTGAAATGTCCCTTCTCTCTCCTTCCAAAGGCTCTCGAGGATCTGCTACAGCTTTATTTTCACAATATCTAGACGCGTCATTAAAATCGGATGGGAAATTCAACAAAAGTATATTTTTCTAGGTAAATGAAGTACATAAATCAGAAAGTATTTTAATATCTATATTTATTACCACTTTTACGACCTCTTTCCAATATGTACAACTAGACATTATTTTTCTTACTACAAATACTTTCTGATTAATGAATCAGTGATTAACTATACACTACATATAACTACATAAGGGGGTAGTGATAAAGAATTTTATTTTTTAAAATCTCCATGTTTAGAGTATTAATCTCATATACCTCATTTCATGTGCATCTTAAATAATAGTTAGGAAATTATTAAGAACTTAATTAGAGCAATGATTTACAATTCTAATTGTATTGAAAAGCTAAGGAAAGACTTTGGAAATTCAAAAGCCAAGACAGCTCATGTTGCTTTATTCCTTTCTTCCTTGTCAGGTGCAAAAAAATTACTCAAGAAATGCTCACCATGAGGAGATACTGAAAAAAACTATTCATACAAATTCCTAAACGTGAAACTAAAGGTTCTAATGGTCTGAATTTTTATATGAATGTTTTCTAATTGTTTTACTTCCATTTACTTTTTATAATAAGAATGCTAAATCTCTGCCCATCAGTATTGACCTTTTAAAGAGCTGTGGTAGCCAGTCCTCAATCCCAGGATACTAGAACGTTAGTAGGTGAGAAACCAGCCCAACAAATTCCTGCTTGATAAGTAAAATAAAAAGTAAAATGTAAAACAAGAGATCATGTTTTCTCCACTCTGGGGGGAAAAAACCCCACATCAGTAGCCCTCTCTTGAGTTTATAATGAAGACAGTGTTGAAAAAAAAGAAAGAAAAGGAAAGAATAAAGCGAGAAAGAAAAGAAAATGGTAGCAACGTTTACCCAGATTTCTAAAACACAAGGGTTAGCATTTGACCAGAGAACTTTAATTTTGAAAATTAAATCCTTGTCTCTGGATTTGGAAAACAGAAAGTCTATATTTCAAGCATATAACTAACATAAAGGAATTGTGCCTTTACTATGAAAAGCTACCTACCAAAAAAAAAAAGTGACATTCTGAAGGGCATACCTTGAGGATGTTGGTGAGGTAAATTTGATTTGTGATTTATTTCCTTTGCAGTGGGCCTCTGAATGATGACAAATAAAACACAGTGTTTGTAACCAAACTTGTCTTTCCTCTAGGAAAGGCAACCAGGATTAAGTTGACCGGCATTCGACAGAAATAGCAGCATCTGCCCTTCTGATTAATATTCCAATGGCCAAGCAATTTCTTGTTATTAATCGAGACCAAGCACTTACCTGCCTTTCAGCAGGTAAAGTACCAGAATCAAGGCCAATAACCCATGGAAATTATCCAAAGATACAAACACAAGCCTGAGGAGACATCTCTACGGCTTGGCCTGCTGAAGCAAAGGACCGGGGTTTCAAGAGAAGCCCTTCTTCACAGAGTCACCCCCTCCGTGGTACCAGGCATGGAGTGAGCCCAAGACAGAGCAGCTGTAAAATCCAAAACTGGATCCAGGAGGACTGCAGCTTACTTGGCCAGTATCTTGGGAGCCACCGTGTATATCTTAAGAAAGCCTGTCTCTAGGGTAGAGATTCGGTCTTTCCGGCCCTTGGGGTGTTTCAAACAATAGGGGCTTGGTGGCTATAAAGGAAAACCTCTAAGGAAGATTATTCACCAGGACAGAGAAAACATAAAACACTTCCAGCATCACAAACATTGCTACCGGACAATGCCGTATATCTAGATGCTGTAAAAAATGTAAGGTGGCAGACTTCTAAAATTTCCTTTTCAAAATTTATCTGCAATGATTTCTTCTGTCAATTCCCCAGAAGTGGGCAATCTAATACCATCTTTGGCGCTACGGTTTCAATGGCTAATCATATGTTTGCTTAGTCAAATTGGAAAACCAAATAACTTAGAAAGAGTATGTCTTCCCCGAATGTGCTAATTTCTAGTTACTCATGGCTATGTGTAAGAAATTAAATTAAAACCTGCTCTTCACGTTAACAGACAAAAAGGGCTTTGTCTAACTGTCTAAACTGACTTGCCACACAGGAATCTAAGTGATAGCCAGATGTTACAGCGGTTGACTCATCCTTTAAATATCAGCTCCTCCATTATGTCATATCTCTGAGGAAATACCACCTTCTGAGTAAGCTTCCCTTACCATCCTACCAACTCCGCTCCATCATTCTGTCCTCTTACTTATTACCATCTGGCACATTACACGTTTATTGATTTGTTGTCAATCTCCCTGTTCCGTGTAATCTCTAAAAAGGACGTATTGAACTATTTTATTCACTGATGTATCCATCATGTCTACAACAGTACTTCTGTTTTGTTCATTTTGTATATGCTCAGTAAATACTTGTAGAATGAATTTATGAATGGAATCTCCTGAAAATGGATATAGAATTTTGTGCATGAGCATTTCTATGGAGAGAACATCTACAACTTAGGTATTATTCTGTGTGGATTAGGTCTGTGGTCTAAGAAGACTAAGAACCTCAGTTATACATGTATAATGCCATTGCATTATCAGTAACATTATTATCCGCAATTTCCATAAATGAAAATTCTGCAGCTGATCGAATGCTCACTTTACTAGAATTATACAAAATAAACAAACATAAATTGAGAAAACAATGATGTAGACTGTTTATATTTTAAAAGCTTGTCACTGTTGTTGTAAAAATAGTAAAATCTGCACCAAAAATAATTTAATCCATACGAAATAATTCAGATCACTCCAAATTTCTATTCTGACCCTTCGTATTGAACACGTGGATATATTTACATATGTATAATCAATAACCATGTACTTTTTGTCTGTCAAGGTCTCCCTAAGAGATTTTAGCAGGAGCTCCAGAGGGTCACGTTTGGACGCAGAAATTGGGGCCTTCTAAGGCAGAACTGTACAAGCCTAGGCTGTAATTCTCAGCACCAATGGCTTCTCCCTGCTATGTCTGCTTCCCCACCTATCCTGTCTGCTAAGTATAAACTGCACAGTCAGGGCTGAAGGAGCCACAAAAGTGAAACAATGTGTGTGCATGGAGATAAGAATTCTGGATGAGAGCAAGGGTTAGGAGGGGAAGTTGAAGAAGGACAGAAAAAGATTGGGTCAATGATGTACAAAAATAGAGACCAAAAGGGCTTAAAGGAAAGTGATAAGAAAATTAAATTAGAGAGAAAAGAACAGGAAGATAAAACAAGTTCAAAATAGCCAAATGGATAAGAAATACAAACAAAATGTTAAAGAGAAGGGGAAAAGAATTGTAATAATAAAGGAAAAAAAATACACAGCAAAGGGAAAAGAGAACATAAAAAAGGGATAAATAGTGATACATCATGAAAAGAGAGAACAAAAATATATATACAAATACAGAAGGAAGAAAATAAAGAGATGGTCATGCGCACATACTCACAAACCTGGTGGAGGGTGGTGGGACAGCAGTACCAGAAACTCATCTGTTGACTAATATGATGTGGTAGGCACAGTAACAGCCCTCCAAAGAGGTCCACACAGTAACCCCTGGAACCTGGTAGAAGGGACTTCGCAGGTGTGATTAAGTGTACGGACCTTGAGATGGAGACAGTACCCTGGATTATCCAGGTGGCCCTAATCTAATCCCAAGGGTCTTTAAAAGCCAGAACAGATGGAAGGAAGGCACAAAGGCAGAGAGATGCAACACTGCTACTTTGCTGACTGTGAATCCCCAATTCACAGTCTCTTCTCCCACTCCCTGCCTTGCTTTCAACCTTGATCCTTGCTGAATGAGGCTCCAACCCCCAGCGCTAAAATCACATTACGACCGTCTTCATTAACGAGTGAAAAGAAGGAAATAAGTATTACAAATATCAGAAATCTTAAAAAAAAAGACACAAAGAGGTGATCAGAGAATTAAAAGTATGTTGAAGCATGCCTTTTGTTTTTAATTTCCCGAAAGTGAGCATAGAAAGGAATCAAAGGCCTTCCTTCTTACCTCAGCTTTGTCACTTACTAGATGGTGTGATCTTGGTAAATCCTTGAATCTCTCTCTTCTATAAACAGATGCTAATAATGCTTGCTTGCGCTCCTCACCCCACAAGGCAGGAACAGTTACTATGACTGTTACGTAATAGAGTCTATAAACTCTACAGCCCTGTACAAAAGTAAAATCTTGCTGCTAATCATTGGTTCTAGATCATTCCCTGCCCTTTTGCCTTAAATTATAATATTCAGAGACACTGTACCTTTACTATAGATCGATAAGCATGAAGAACATTCTAGCATTCCTTTTTCCTGCCTTCCAAACCCTACACAGATGAGCTGCTGATCTCTAGTGACTTACTTGAGGATTGAGGGGAAAATGTGTCCTTGAAAAAAAGTGAGTGACTCCTTTTAGTAAAACAACAAAACATCCATCTATCTCTCTCATACATTTTCCACGGATTAACTGTCTTAAAACATGTCCCACCTGAGTACAAGTGGCCTCTGACCCAGGGTTCACGATAAGTTCCATGTTATGAGTTGTAGAGCCTTTGAACACATAAGATACTGAAAAGCTCGTGGGGAAGTCCTGTTTTATTGCCATGATACCCCTGACCCAACGCACCGTTTTTACACTGGAGCGATGACCTAAACGGACAAGAGCTCTTAAGAATATTCCTTGTTTTTCTTACTCTGTCACTTGGGTTCCCCAGCATTGTCTCTTAGTCACTCCTAAGTTTGGCACAGGAAAAGATGAAGTATCCCAGACTCTGGAGTCTACAAGAATTCTTCCAAAATGACAAGGAGGAATCTGCAAACAAATTAGGTTCTTGAAGAGCATACAATTCTGTGAATTCTCACCAGAAATAAAAATATGTGCCATGAGCCTTAACAAATAAAATCCTTTAACAACAAATAGCAATATTTATTCCTACGGGAGCTTGAAATAACTATGACTGAAATGTCTCCACTTATTTGCTTGTCTGTCATGTAGGAGCTTGAACTATCCGGAAGAGAATGTCAACTCCAGAAGTAAACCCAAAGCTTTCCAATGAACTTTCCTCTCAAGATAGGGAAGCTCTGAGACTCCCTCTGGCCAGAGGTGATGAGCTTCATAGCGTGTTTCTAACTAAGGTTACTTAATGAGCACGGTTCTCTGGTTTCCTGTGGCAGCCTTAAACTCTGCCCTCAGAGCGAAGCAGAGGAGTCTGTGAGATGGGCTGGAGGACAGCGAGGGATGAGGGCAAAGAGGAAACCCAGTTAGAGTAGCTGGACTGTCCAGAGCCATTTGGGACTCTGCAGACATTCCCACACACCTCGAGACACCCTGAAGACCTCCCAATTACAGCAGAATTTGCTCAGTAACAGCCGCAGTGGAGAAGCAGATGCATAGGGAATAGAGACACATCTTCAGAGGCCTCCGTGTTCCGAACGGCAGAGCAAACTCTACCCCTCAGTCTGCTACTCTGTGACGAGCGGCTCACGCAGCACTCTCATGTCCCGAACACGGGCCTCTCAAAGGCCGGCCGTGGGTGGCTTAGTCATGGCTCTGCCCAGCTCTGGCTGTAGGGTAGGTGTGCGGTGCTACTTCTCAAAACGACACTTCACACACTTTTAGGTTTCTACGCTAATAATTTTGAGGAAAACGGAAGTCAATACGTACAGGGTAAAACTTCATTTATCTGGAAAACGTTTGCATCTATTTCCCAGCCTTCCTCAGCAGTGCCTGATCAACGATCATTCTAGATTACATTCATCAGTGATGCTGCTATCCCCAAATCCTCAGGCTGCGGCATGGTTTGGACTTTTTTTTTTTCCACTTAGCAAAGTCACAGTGACCTTGCACAGAGATGATGCAAATGACTTAGTGAATTAATTGTTTTATCCTTTATTCACTTGTTAAATCCTTTATTCAATAAGGATAAATCCTTATTGAACTTCTACATATATGTTAGCCTGTGGGTTCAATGATTTATACTTTTGACCACTTAACAACAGGATAAAATATTTACAATAAATATTCTGCCACCAAAATAATATAACCATAACTAAGATGCAGCAGGTTGATTCCTTCACATGAGGAAGTCATTGATGCTGAAGACTCATGCTCTGGTGCTAGTTCCTAAACTTAGCTGTTTTAAGAAAGATGGTTTCACCCAATACTCTATAATGGCCCATAAGGGAAAAGAATCTAACAAAGAGTGGGTATATGTATATGTATAACTGATTCATTTTGCTGTACACCTGAAAGTAACACAACATTGAAAATCAACTATACTCCAATAAAAAAAATTTTAAATATGTGGTTTCCGCATAGCACAGGGAGACCAGCTCGTTGCTTTGTGACCACCTAGAGAGGTGGGAGAGGGAGGGTGGGAGGGAGACACAAGGGATATATATATATGTATAGGGATATATGTATATGTAGAGCTGATTCACTTTGTTATGCAGCAGAAACTAACCTAACAGTGTAAAGCAATTATACTCCAATAAAGATGTTAAAAAAATATGTGGTTTCTGAGCATTCCAGATACTCGATCTAGATCCCAGTAGAAGAGGATCAGGGAATTCGTCTACCACCCTGGACGATTTCAACGCAGCCAACCTTTACAGAATACTTTAGGAGAATACTCATTTTTTTCTAGCCGTAATATAGATGGCGAAGAAAAAAACAGACAAGTTAGAAAATCTTCTCTAGGTTTTACAAAAATTTTAACCTTCTGAAGTCAAAGGAGCCAATCAATATAATGACTCAATTAAGGGATACTGTTTTTTTCAAATTTTAAATAAATGCTATTTTTTGGGTTACAGCAGTGTTGTTTAAGGAATGAGGCAGAGAATGGTGGGGCACTGCAGCACAAACTACCTGAACGTGTCCGTTTTCTCTGACATTTTTATTTTTTACAATACTTTCTTGCCTGTAATGTATTCTCAACAAAAATCACATAAAATACCAAGTAATGAGCAATTTTTTGAAGAGACACCCAGATCAAAATAATTATTCCACTGGCTCTCCGAAAAACAATTCATGATTCAAAAAACGCACACACGAGAGTGGAAGATCTGTTTAGGGGCTGTCAGTAAATCAGAAACTCAAAGTGATTTGCAATTTAACACTTTGTGGCTCTTATCCTCTTCAGAAGGGTTTTACTAAATTCAACTGTAAGTCTAATTTTAGATAATCGAACCCCAAACCAAACCAGTGCCTAGGTTGACATTTTTTTTTTAACCTGGACTGAGTCTCCAAGACTTCCCTCCTTAGGCTGAGAAAACAGGAAAAAAGAGCCCCCTAGACTTTCAGCTGGGCATGGTTCCTGGGTTTGTAACTGCTGATTTCCCCATGAGTCACGCTTGTTCCTAGTAAATGCCAGGCTTTCCCCTCCTGGATGCCTGAAGAGAAACTTCTATTTGACAATGGAACACTGGAAAGTGATGAGGAAACCACACCATTGTGTCCAGCTCAACGTGACACAGAATGGCCTGGTGTTTTAGAGCACAGCTTGTCCCACTTGAGTGTGCAAGAAGGACCTAGAAGGCTTGTTAAAACACATATTCCTGGGCCCTACCTCCAGAGTTTCCTGTTCACTAGGTCTGGGATGGGGCCCGTGATCCTGGAGCCAGATAACTCTGTGTTGCCAGGCCGCTGTGCGCATTGTAAGATGCTTAGTAGCACCCCTGGTCTCTATCCACCAGATGCCAGTAGCTCCTCCCCAGGTGTGACAACCAAAATTGTCTCCAGACACTGCCAAATGGCCTCAGGGGGCCAAACTGTCTCCATTGAGAACCACCATTGAGAACCAATGGCTTAGAGCATGCGTCCTGAATAAAAAAAGATCTGAGTTGGGGGTGGGGGAGGGATGGGTTGGGAGTTTGGGGTTAGCAGATGTAAACTATTATATATGGAACGGATAAACAAGGTCCTACTGCAGAGCACACGGAACTATATTCAGTATCCTGTGATAAACCGTAATGGAAAAGAATATGAAAAAGAGCATATATATGTATAACTGAATCACTTTGCTGTACAGCAGAAATGAACGCAACAGTATAAATCAACCATACTTCAATTAAAAAAAAATCTGAAGTTGGCTGAACCATTTTACTACCCATGTGATTCAGGGGAGCAGTGACCAAATTGTTAAATCAAGAGTGGAACTGTCCTTCCCCCACAGAGCTGTTGTAAGGACTGCTTGAACCAGGATGTATGTGATCGTGGAGCATGGGGCCTGGCTCCCAAGCTGGGTTCGATAAGGGGTAGTGAGCACGCTTTTTAAAAAGACAGTCTTTGTATGAGCCAACATCCTCCAAACTCTGTTTATCACGGAAGGGTAAACATCTGTCTACTGGGTTAGAGAAATTAGTGTTCAGAGGCAATAACAACAAAATAAGCCCAACATCTATTTCTATAGTCATGAGGCTTAAAATCTAGTTCTGTGACTAATATGCTGAACATATTATTGTGACCCTGAAATCATCTCGACTTAAGACATACTTGTGTTTCTCAAGCTGTCTCTAAAGCAAAATGTTATGCCTGTTTGTCAAATCTCTTTCATCCCAATGACCTTAGAAAATAAAAATCACTTGTTGTCCGAAGAGCAAACACAACCTGAGGGGGTGAGACAAAAATTTCACAAGAAACTGGCTACAAGCGTAAGGCAACATTTAGGTATCTCATAACCTATCAACACTCTCCTACAAGGAACTCTATTGTTAGTTTTCCTCTTTTGCCACCAGGAGGAGTACAGAACTTTCTCACGCAATCACAAGCATTTGTGAGATATGCATTACAGAGGCTGGCGGACTTGAATAATGCTTTTAGTTACTTCCTAACAGGATAAAAATATCTCCTGGCATGAATTCAGCAGAGAAGGCTGTACGAACCACTTCTGTATATAAGGTTCTTTTAAGCTTTTCTATTCCAAACACTGCAGCAACAGCTATTTTTAATCCTGGGAGGCAAGAGATGACAAAGTTAACTGTCTCCTGGTGCTCTTTATTTCTTTATGGTTAAGATGAAGAATTAGGAATAAGACAAGTAAAAAATAATGTTACATAAGAGAAAGTTCTGCAATTTCGAGATTAAGTGTACGGCCAGTGACCAATAATTTACTATGGGAAGAGGGTAGAAAGAGGTGCACTGAAAGAATGTAGACAGAAATGGCCACATGGCTCCCCTTAGCATCCCTGAACCAAGTATTACGACGATGCCATTCACATCCCTACGCAGTTCTTCCCATTTTTATCTATTCCACCAGCAAGTAGTGGACACATGTTATCAATATCTTGGTAATTCTGTGAGCAAAATTTCTTAAGGCTTTTATTTTTATAGTGTGTTTTACCATCCTGCTATAATAATAATTGGTATGGCTCTTCAATGAATAATGAAGTTCTCCAAGATAGAACAACAAACGTTTAAGCAGAGGAACCACAATGGTTTTCAGATAATCCCTATGTTCATAGAATAATATGAAATGGCTTTGAATGTCTCTGCCTGCAGAAGGTAAAATAGTAAGACTTATGACAGTGATGACGATGGCGGTGATCGTGTTGGTTGTGGTAGTGACGGTGGTAATAATGAAGACGACGACGATGGTGGCGAAGGTGATGGAGACTTCAGCTACATTTTATGAAAGCCTACCACCATCGGAAAGATAATGGGCTAAGCAATTAACATGAGTAGCTAATTAAAACTTCTCCCAACCGGAGGAGGAAAGAACGGAGCTGTCTTCATTTACTTGTTTTAAAGCTGGGACATCAGATCATCCTCAAAAACCTTTCAATGCCCCCAAACACAAAGATACATAAGCAAACAGATAGATATAAAGGTTTTTGTTAACTAAATACTAAATTAATGATTATTATGTAGAGAGTGCTTTTATGTCCAGACAAAATCCCATAGAGCTGTATTTGTGAAGGCTGGCTCTTCACTGGTGAGTTACTGGTGCATTTTCATTGACGTCCATATACAATAAGGCAGGAATACACATATCATATGGATCCTGCACAAAAGTTTTTCTTACTACAACGCAGTCTTTTTTATTTTCTCTACTGTTGTGACACTTTTACAATGAGCATGTGTTATATGTACAACCAAAGCCAACGCAGCTTTGTCATCTTAGAACAAACAAAAGATGTAGCTTCCAAGGATATTCTCAGAATAATCACTTGTGTTTATGAACCTGAAACATGGATGTGCATCGTTATGAAACTGTTTCCTAAGTCACTAAAGAGTCACCGAGTTTTTACCAAAACAAATCAAAGTACAAATGAAACTAACCAAAAATACTAATGAAAACGCACCTGTAATAAAAGGCAAAAATAGTAAGTCCAAAGAAGCTTATACTTATATCAAATTTCACTTGGATCTATCTGTTAGGAATTTACCTAAATGAAGAGGTGGGTGTGGCATCCGTAGTCATATTATTAGCAACGATAATTATTATTTTGTGTCTGAATATGTAAACTCTACATTATTTATTAGATTTTCTATTTCCTCTTGGCTAAAATCACTCTGGGGCTTGAGCCAAAGCCACCCCTAAGTAAAAGACATGAGTCAGATTAGCATTTACCAGAACATTCCAAAATCAATAAAGCATGTATTTTTAAGAGCCTTTTTCTGCAGGCTATCTTTAGGTCAGCAAAGGAAGGAGTTCTAAAAAACCAGGACTGGGAGTTCCACAAATAAACAGCCTACTTCATGGTTCCTTGTGGAGAAAAATCTGGAAACTCTCAAGGGGGTTTTATTGCTGATCTAAAGTGACTTGACAAAACTCAGGATCTCAAATGAGGGAAATCCTCTGGAGAGCGAAGGTTTGCCTACTGTCTTCTCAGAGTGAGTTCCAAAATCAAGACTTATTCTAGATTTACTGTGTAGCACAGGGAATTATGTTCAATACCCTGTAATAAACTACAATGGAAAAGAACCAAGAAAAGAATATATATATACATATATATATGTACAAGTGAATCACTTTGCTGTACGCCCAAAACTAACACAATATTGCAAATCAACTATACTTCAATTTAAAAAAAAGACTTATTCTAAGATCAAGTTAAGAAGACTGCAAAAGGGCTTTCCTGGTTATTACCTCTTTCTTCCTTCACCATCTCTACAAAACAATCCAGGGTGAGTAGGAAACTCACTGAAAATAACATTTATGTGGTTCTACTATTGATTCTTGTTTGCGGTCCTTGCAAACAAGGACCTGTGGCTGTGCTGTTCTGATCCCAAATTTCTGACCCATATCCTGAATCTGTAACTTCAGACACAAATGATCAGCCAATATGATGACTGAAAGGGTAGTTCTGTTCATTCAACTCCACCTCGCTTAAAATGGTAACAAAATACTTACTTCCTCTCATTTCAGAGGAAGGTCCACTTTGCACTTTGTGTATAAAATTCAGCTGGCTATGGCTTATAAAGAAATAGGCTGAGGAGTGACAAAACTTGAGAAAATATGACGACTGGAGAAGAGAGAGATTATCAAACTATAAAAGGAAATAGAGTTTGGGCCTGGAAAGGAGAACAGGGTGTTTCCCCTTGCCTCTGAGCATAAATTAGAAAATACACGAAGCTTACTCACATATTTTTCTGATTCAAACAGAGTTGAAATTTGGAAAGATAGTAAATAAAGGAGCAAAGGAATTTTAACGCTTGAAAAAAGTGCAAGGAATGTTGTAGTATCAGCTTGCAGAAAAGAAAGATAAAGATAAAAAAAATTATAGGATGGCCAATGAGATACACAAAAACCACGAGAGAACTAAGGATTTCAATTGCAGAGATGGTCATGAGTCCAAGATCTAGCTGCTCTCAGTACTTCCGTCAAACAACCTGATGTGCGCTCCTACAGCCAAGATTTTGTCTTGAAAACTCTTCCCACTCCGAAGAACCAGGGATCCTCGGAGAGTAACTGAATCCATGGCATGAAGCAGGAGAAAATCAGGATGGATCTCCTATACTTTGCTGTCGCTGGGAAACGTGAATGCTTTCAAGGATGGTGCTACGTGGGCAAACGAGGCAGCTTAAAGGAGTTCTTACTGACGAAGGTATGACAGTTTAGGTATCAAAACAAAAAAATAATTTTGTGAAAAGCCGTGAGAGCGCATGAATACTCAAAATCGACAAATAACATGATATGCTCAAGAAAACTGTACATTATTTCCCCCGGGAATATTTCCTGGAAATGCTATACATTGATGAACCCACACACATGCTTATCACATTCAAGATTTGCTGAATTCCATTAAGTCGAAGTGAGCAGTGAGATGTTGCACAAGGTGTTCCCAACTGGGCAGTGACTGCAGAACAGTGGTTCTCAGCCCTGGCTATGCGTGACAATCACTTGCAGAGATTTAGAAATCAGAGGAGGGAAAAGGACGGAGCGGGCACAAGGCATCCATCCTCAAGCGAATGAAAAGGGCAAAGGGGGCCCATACGTTCATTGTGTTGCGGGAGCCTCCGCTGCAAAATCACTGGGATGAATCCAAGGGGCCTTTTTTGCTGTGATTCAGATACTAGAATTGAGAGCATGTGGCCTAAGTTTTCGCAACGAGGCAATTTATGAATTATTTTGGAAGAACTATCTGAAGAAACAAGATGAAAGCTGCTGGTGGGGTTTAGCAGAAATACTTTCAAGCAAGTCAAGGATAAAGACTGTTTAGATATTATTTAAAAGTGCTATAGAGACAACCAGGTTTAGGCAGAGGCTGGCTCCCGGGTTATAAGGCAGGTGAATTTGTCTTGCGGGAAGGGGAGAGGTGGATCCAGACGTGACGAGATGCCTGAGGCCTGGGTTCGTTTCTCTGGCCCAGAGCCACCAGCCATAATAGGAACCTGGGAGCCCTGCAGACATGAGGTGTCACATTTAAACGCTCAGGTGGGGTAAACAGGGACATAAGAGCATACATTTTAAATAACTAATGCACAAACAAAACACACGGGTCTCAAGTTAAAAATAACAGGCAGGCGAGGATCAGCATCGAGTGAAACATACTCTCCCAGCATCTTGAAACACACTGAAGAACTGGCAAAATGTAAGCGTGTCGTTTAAGGATGGACACATGAATAAGAGGGAACACGAAGCAAAGAAAGAAAATTAAGCTGTAAGGAGAAAAACTAGAGGCAAGTAATAATGGGAAACATAAATGGGAATTAGGGATAATGATCTGCCAGCAAGAGAAGAAATACCCGTTTTAAAACAATAAAGGTTTTTCAGGTGGAGTGAGGTTAACAGTTGAAACGAAGGCAGCGGTCAGAAGAAGGTCATGGATTAAGTGGACTAGACTGAGCCAGCAGTTTCCCTGCAAGTCCAGGTCTGAGCAAAGGAAAAACACCGGGGAAAAAATCATTTGGTTAAAAAAATAATAAGAAAGGATAGGCAAAAGAGTTTGGCCAGCACTTTGCAGATAGGAAGAAAACAGGCCACAGGTAAATATGGGGAAGTGATGGATGAAGGCTAAAGGCAGCAAAGCTGTATCTTCTTACATCAGCGGGTGTCAACCCTGGCTGCGCTCTGGAATCACCGGGGCAGATTGAAAAAACACCTATGCCCCACGCTTGACAAGTGAGGTGGCATCTCTGGGGGCTGGGGCCCAAGCATGACATTTCTACAGCTCCCTCGTGACGCCAGTGAGCAGCCAGGGTGGAGACCCACTGCCTTGCACGTCCAGAGTGAAAGCCTGAGGTCCTCGGTCTTGAGATTAGCAAGACAAAACAGCCACTTACACCTGAAGCACTCCAATAATTGTGGCCAAAGTCATTTCCTTATTTGAACGTGGCAGATAAATGACTTGATTTTCCACTTGACTTCAAGAGCTTTAAAATTCAGAAAGAAGAAAGTTTTCTCACCTAATTATTATAAATATTTGTAACCATCTCTAAATAGAAATCCAATGTGCCAATGCTCTTCACACTGATAACACCTCACCCAGCCACAAAATAGAAACTAGCAACACTGAGAAATAAAGTGTCTTATTTAGATCATAAAACATCTATAGATTCTTTTTTTTTAAAATGAAGTATAGTTGATTTACAATGTTGTGTTAGCTTCTGGTATACAGCAAAGTGCTTCAGTTTTACATATACGTACATATTCTCTTCCATTATGGTTTATTACATAATGTTGAATATAGTTCCCTGTGCTATACAATAGGACCTTGTTGTTTAGCTATTTTATATACAGTAGTGGGTATCTGCTAATCCCAAACTCCTCATTTATCCCTCACCCCTGCCTATCCCCTTTGGTAACCATAAGTTTGTTTTCTATGTCTATGAGTCTGTTTCATAAATAAGTTCATTTGTGTCACATTTTACATTCCACATATAAGTGATATAATGTGGTATTTGTCTTTCTCTTTCTGACCTACTTCACTTAGCTTGATAATCCCTAGGTCCAACCATGTTGCTGTAAATGTCATTATTTCATTCTTTTTTGTGGCCGAGTAATATTCCATTGTGTATATGTACCACATCTTCTTTATCCATTCCTCTGTCGCTGGACATTTAGGTTGCTTCCATGTCTTGGCTATTGTAAACAGTGCTGCAATGAACGCTGGGGGGCATATCTTTTTGAATTAGGGTTTCCTCTGGATATATGCCCAGGAGCAGGATTTCTGGATCATATGGCAACTCTATTTTTAGTTTTTTAAGAAACCTAGATTCTTTTTCTTTCATCTCTGCCCTACATCAGTGGTTCTCAACTAGGGGCAATTTTGTCCCCTCAGGGGACATCTGGCAATGTGTCAGACATTTTTTGATGGTTATAACTGGGGACATGCTACTGGCATCTAGTGAGTAGAGTCCAGGGATGCTGCTATACAGCCTAAAATGCACAGGAGAGTGCCAACAGCAACAAAGAATGAGCTGGCCCAAAACATCAATGGTGCCAAGGCTGAGAAACCCTGCTCTAAACAATCATGTTTCCACAAATAATAACTAATATTCGCTGCCTTCCAATGTCAACAGAAATAAAACAAGTTTCAACATGCACAAATTATATGCCAAATTAAAGAAAAATAAAAAAGCCTCCCACAGAAAAGTGAAACACTAATAACATTATTTTGTGGGTTTACCACAAGGAGAGATGGAGGGCTGGAGAATCAGTATCCCGAAATGAAAACTGGGTTTCAAACTGAATTTGATTTTTGGAGTTGAGTTTACTTTCAGACAAACTGAAAGTCCTTTAAATGAAGACACCTAAAGAGCACGCTTTACCATCAACATTTAACAAATGGTGTCTGAAATAATACATCCATGTTGAATATTACATTTTAAACGCCCCACATCATATATCTGTAGAAAAAAATAAACTTTTTTTAGCCATACCCTTATATTTATTTCCACCAAACCACTTAGTAAATTTACTCTTTTTTTTTTTTTTTTTTTTTTGGTACGCAGGCCTCTCACTGTTGTGGCCTCTCCCATTGCGGAGCACAGGCTCCGGACGCGCAGGCTCAGCGGCCATGGCTCACGGGCCCAGCCGCTCCGCGGCATGTGGGATCCTCCCGGACCGGGGCACGAACCCGCGTCCCCTGCATCGGCAGGCGGACTCTCAACCACTGCGCCCCCAGGGAAGCCCAATTTACTCATTTTATAGAAATCAAAACAGATGTGAGATGGTACGATTATTTTCAGGACTGCAAAGCAAGTAGACAGTGAGAAATAATATGACTCCAAACATGGAAAGTGGGTGTATTAGAGCTGGAGAAAGAGTCTTCCCTGGCTTAAAGGCAACGAAAACTAATGAGTCGTCTCCAGTCCCTGATCTGTGATAACAGTAATTTTAAAATGCAAACTAGAAGACTATTTTAGAGGAAGATTTATAAATTATTAAGATTATTTGTAATATGTCAGAAAACATTGAAACATGACTGGGAGTTCTAAAACAGGCAATTTAAATAATGGATGAAACCAAGTACTTGATAGTTATCGGTTATTAAGGGCCCATGAGCGGGAAAGACTGAGCCACTGGTTGTCAAACTTGGCTGTACAGTCTACTCTGATCAACTGAAGATTGGGGGTGCTTTCTTTTTTTAATGATGCCCAGGCTCCTCCCTAGACCAAACGAATCAGGATCTCCAGGAGTGGAGCTTCTCCTGGCCTTTGGTATGGTATCGTACAGTACATCCCAAAGTTCAATGCGTATGGAGATTATCTAAGGATCTTACTAAAATGTAGATTCTGATTGAGTGCGTCTGGATGTGCCTGGGGTTTGGCATTTCTTGATACCAACAGTGCTGGTCTAAGGGCCACACTTCGGATAGGGAAGTGCCGAAAGCGTCCTGGATGATGCTAACTTGTAGCCAGCATTGAGAACCATCGATGGCTGAGCTCCTAGCTTTGGGTTGGGTGCTCTGTGGGCATAGAAATGAAATAGAAAGTAAAAAGCAGCATTCCTCAAATAAGGAATTATTGTATCCTAAATCAGGGCCCTCGCTGTCATGCAATCCACATATCTTTATCTTAGCTTCCAGTGTGCACCAAAGCAATCCTGGCTACTCCTTTGGAAGGGCAGCCCATTCCACGTTGATCGTAATTCTTGCACAGACTTAGCACTTGCTGTTCCCTCTTTTGGGATGCTCTGATTTCAGCAGAGGTCTGCATGGCAGGCTCCTTCTCATCATCCACGTCTTCTCCCAAGGTATTACTCTCAACACCACCCCATCACTCTCATTTCCTTATCCTGGTTTTTTTCTTCAGGTATTGATTATTGATTAACTAATCAACAGCAATAAGTGATTAGTGAGCTCAAAGAAACCCACAGCCACTCCAAGCCCTGCTGAAACACGAAGGCATCCTGACTATTCATCAGTAGAGGAGTGTTTGGGGAGAGGAATCCTAACGGGATAAAAAGTAAAATGATTTTAGAAATCATACTGGCTCATATTTGGGGCGAGTCTTTACAGTTATATAATAATCTTTCATCAGTTATCTCATTCAATGCTTAGGAAAAACTTAGGAAGTAGGGTGGGGATTACTCCCATTCTCAAGGTGGGAAAACTGAGTTTTTGAGATGCCACAGAGCACAAAAGTAACAGAGATAGGAATAAAGACAGATCCCAGGGTAAGGTCCCTCAGCTTCACCTAGATGCCTTCTTTATTTTTTCAACATGCTCTTAAGAACCAAGGATGCAATCCTAAGAATATACATACATTTGAAATCAATATTCAGAGGGTAAATTTAGCCCACTACCATCTAGAATGGGAAAGTAAGGGCCAAAAGCCCAGTCTCACTGGTGTGTTCATCTCAACCCTTCACCTTACTTTCTCCCTGTGATTGCTGATGGGGGACTTTTCCATTGCTCGAGTGGAAAGCACTAAGAATTTTCTGAAAAAGACACCGCCAAATTCAGGAACTAGTCAGTTCCCTTGTATTATTCATGATTTATAAAGCAACCACTGATCTTTTTATTTAAAGGAAATGGAATTTTTAATTTTTTTTATTCCAAAGTTTATAAAAGTTGAGTAATAGCAATCTAAGAGATCATATAACGCTTACAAATTTATCAGAGAACAATTTATGTTTTTGAAATCTTGACTTTTTCCTACTTAAAAAAATAATAATGTTTCTTTTAAAAAATAAAGCAGCAAAGAAAAGCAAAAACAAAAAAAACACCAGAAATTTACTGTGGGAAGAGGAAATCGCCTATAGTTCCACTCCCTAAAGCAAGTCATTGTAAATAATAATGATATAAATAATGATATAGCTTTATAAGATAAATAAATTACGAGGCCCTAATGTACAACATGGTGATTACAGTTAACAATACTGTATTGTATACCGGAAAGTTGCTAAGAGAGCAACTCTTTTTTTTTTTTTTTTTTTTCCGGTATGCGGGCCTCTCACTGTTGTGGCCTCTCCCGTTGCGGAGCACAGGCTCCGGACGCGCAGGCTCAGCGGCCATGGCTCACGGGCCCAGCCACTCTGCGGCATGTGGGATCTTCCCGGACCGGGGCACGAACCTCTGTCCCCTGCATCGGCAGGCGGACTCCCAACCACTGCACCACCAGGGAAGCCCGAGAGTAACCCTTAAACCTTGTTGTGGTGATCACTTCACAATATATATGTGCATCAATTCATCATGTTGCACACCTTAAACTTACACAATGTTATATGTCAAATATACCCCAATAAAGCTGGAAAAAAATAAAAACACATGTAAAAAATAATACAGCTACTATTTATTGAGTGTATAATATAGGTCACATACTGTGTTATTGATTCTTTTTTATTTTCAATGGATATACTAAAACATATGCATATACATTATAGCTTATTTATAAAACTTTGATCATATTATATGACCTATTCTATTTTGTTGTGATACCCTACCGAATGGTGGTAGATGACAGATAGAATCATGACCCTCATCATCATAGCAGCCAACATTTAGTAAGTGTTCTCACAACAATTCTCTGAGGTAGGGTCTAATATTATTTCATGGTCTAGTTTAGAAAATTGAATCCTGGCGAGATTGAGTAGCTTATTTAAGGTCACAGCTCTGAGTGGTAGAAGTAGGACAGCTGAGGGCCGTCGGAGTCGGGAGTCTGAATTCTAATTCATGGTATTTTTACTTTGTCTTTGAGCTAAGAAAAATGTATTTTTAATGTTGATGAACATTAACTCAAAAAAGCTTCTTTTATAACTGCCAGAACTTTGCAATTGACTAATAATTCCAGAAAGTGTACTTGGTAATAATTGAACTCAAATATCAAGCTCATGTAGACCTTCAGAAATAGCGTATACACTTTCTTAGGAGGTGGAGTGAACGGTGGATCCGGAGGTGCCAAATGGTATGTGGGTAGATGATGAAAATGGGGATCCTTTACAATGCAACTGGGGTTACCTTTCCATTCTAAATGGAAATGTGAGGTAAAATGAATGTGTACTCACAGATAAGTATAGTAGGTGACTATTATTTCTCCTGCACAAACCTCACACATCCTATGACTCTTTGCCCAAAAGTGTACATTTTCGTGCCATGTCGTGGACGAGCCTCAAAAACATGAAACTGAGTGAATGAAGTGAGTCACAAAAGGTCACATACTGTATGAGTCCATTTATTTGAAATGTCCATAAAAGGCAAATCTATTGAGATAGAAGGTAGGTTATCGGTTGCCAGGGGCTGGGGGTGGGAAGAGGGAGTGAATGCAAATGGTCAGGAGCAATCACGCTGGGGTGATGGAAATGTTTTGAAGCAGATTGCAGGGATATCCGCACAACTGTGTACGTTTGTTAAATGTCAGTGAATTGTACACTTAAACTGGGTTAATTCTGTGATATGTAACTGTCAATAAAATTATTTTAAAGTATGCTTTAAGAGAATCAAAAAGTACTTACTTGCAAAGGAGGAAGTGAAATCAATCTTATACACTCAAACTTAAATTATTTAACATTGTATCTTTTCTTAGAAAAATCAAAATGTAATAAATGAGAACATCACCATTTTTTTTACTACTTACTCAGGATTCACAGTGATCTGACCAAGCTTTCATCTGTGGTTAATATAGAAACATCCCACTGATCTAGACACCAGACTTCTAAGAAATTCAACTTTCTAAAATCAGAAGTAGGAGAGACATCTGCACAACTATCAGGACTGCCTACATAATTTATGGAGCCCTGAGCAAAATGAAAATGCAGGATCTCTTGCTCAAAAAGTATTCAGAATTGCAAGATGGTGACTGCAGAGCATGTAACCATGCATGAGGCCCTTCTGCGCATGGGTCCCTGAGTGACTGCACAGATCTAATGCCCATAAAGCCAGTCCTAGCAACCAAACTAGTTGTCATAAAAGCTCTGGGTCAAGGCTACGCACTTTATTCAAGAACCTTATTCTGCTATAGAACTCCACTAACTCTCACTGTTTTTCTTCTATATACATACCTAGTGGACTTGGTTCTCTAAGTCATGGGCTGTGGGCAATCAGAGTCAACAAACGAGTGAGTGAGTGAAGGCTTTCTGAAGGAAGAAGCCTCCTTCGGATGGGAAACATGAAGAAAGCGACACTAAAATGCAGACGCAGGTATATGAATTATTATAGTGAGACCAAGAAAGAGTAACTTCTTCCATCGCACCCTCTGTTTGTAAAAAGGTTGACATATAATACATTTTAGAGAATACTTATCCAAAAAAAAGTGAGGACTGAATGCGGCAGTAGTGTGCTGGTGAAATGCTTAATAATTGACTCAGGGTGGGGAGGGGGGGAAAGCCCTGATTTGCAGCCTTCGTCAATTTCCACGGCGTAAATACTCCCATTGTGGCAGACTTCAAGGTACTAAGGTGGGGAAACAGAAAATGGAGCTGGAAAGAGGTGCACACAATTGGCTTTCCATCCAGTGCAAGCCACCTGCAGCACACTGCTGAAATGGGGGAAACATCAGGTGCTACAGAAAGTGAAAATATAAGACAGGCCCAAGGCTCAGGAGGAGCAATAAAATTCAGCTCTGTTTCCTAATAAAACATTTTGTTCTAAGGGTTAGCAAACACAGAAGGCAACTGTTGCTATTTGCTAAAATGGGACTTGAATTCCAGTGGCAAAATCATCATGGATAATCAAAAACTGACTACATTATTATTTCCCTTGTCATTTTTCTTCCCAAAATAATCGTCTCTGAATGATTTCACAGTTAAAGATTGTATGCTTAAAGACAATCTGCTGAAAAGAGCTGAAAACTATGCCAGTGATATGGTTTAAAAAAAAATAGGAGTATTTGTTTTTAAAAAGGAGGGCAGAGCCAAGTAAAAATACGTCCTCTTTTCTATTCTAATGGCTTAACCTATGAATCACCTCGTAGGAGTATTATCGTACCAGAGACATGGAACTCTTTATAGCAAAAGCAGAAGACTTCACTATCAGTTTTAGTGTTAGTTTTAGCTTCCAATAGAAAAGAGGGTAAATGGGATGTTGAAATGTAAACATTTCAAATCACAATAGGCTATGTTGAGAATCACTAACCCACACGACTGCTTCCACCTTAGGAGAACGTCAGAACCTCTTAAAAGTCAAGAAATCAACCCAATTCTGGATATGGGCATGACGTCACACAAGACACTTCCCAGATGGCATCTAAGGGGGCAGCCATCTGGCTCGGCCGGCATGCCCCTCATTTCTCCAACCCCTTCTCGGTCGAGGCAGGCATCAAGGAGAGGTCTGGGGTGATTGCCCCTCGTGGCTGCTCCCTCCTCCAAAGTGAGCAGGAGTTCAAGTTATCTGATAAAACTGTAGCCAGTCCACTTATTTTTTCCAAAGCATATACTGAGTGCTTATTATAACTGGGCACTTTTCTGGGACTCATAATTTTGTCATTCTTGGTAGGTACCGGTCCAAATTCAGAGGCAGTTCTTGGAAGGCAAGTTAATATACTGTGTACCTAGCAGCCCGTTTAAAAATAAGTTCTGGAATGAATGCCAAGATGAGGACCAGTGACATATTAAAGATGCCTATACAGCTATGATTATACTCATTATATCTGTTTAACATAAGCTCTATTTAAAAAAGAAATCTGAGATCCTGTATGGAAATTATTAGTTTTAATCCAGTATCTTCTCTGCCTTTATAACTTACTGTTATGAGCACACGTGATGTCCTACCTAATTTGACATCCTTTAGGCATGGAAGATTTGATAATACTCATTATTTGGGCCCACTAACACACACACACACACACACACACACACACACACACACACACACACACACACACCCTAAATGATTAGATGAGGGGAAGCTACCGCCAGTAAGAGCTGCTCATAAACGGGGCCCATCTTTGGGAAGCCACCGCCCAGTAGATAAGTACAGGTTTGTCATTCTTGGGAGTAGCTGATATTACAAGCCACTGTCATGAGATGTCCCCTGCATGTAAGAACCATGACAAGAAAAGCTGCCTCCGGAGCAGCAAAGTTAGTGTCATGTTGCCCAACTGTAGACATGTCCGAGGTCTTTGGACCTCTCTTCCGTGATCCACCCTTGGTGTCTGGAGAAAGATGGACATTGTTGATCTTTCAATATACTCCTCACCAAGAAGAAAGAATAATAACTTCCAGGAATACTAGTAACATCGCAGTTCCTGAAAGTTTGAGAAGGGAGGGACGGGGGTTGGAGAGCGCACATCATTATCTAGGCCATGGAGGCACATGGGAGAGGATAGTCTGCAAGGGGCTAAGCATGTATGTGTGTTAGAATATATACATATACATGCATATGTGTATAACACACAATATTAATAAATGTAATAAGAAAAATGTAACATATAAGATCTATAATGTAATACGTCACAATGTGTAATATATTTTCTCTCACATACTTAATTTCATTGCTGTCCTAGGCTGTATGAAAAAACCTGCAGCCAACTGCCTTCTGAAACCTGGAATAATGTCAGGCCCAAAAGAATCCCCACCTTTATTTAACTCAATGATCGCGTTCTTTGAGAGACAGACTAGAGTAAGCATTCTAGTGACAAACTGCACAGAATTACACTACTTATTTGGGTGACATCAGGCAAGTTACTGCAACTCTCAGTTTTCTCATCTATAAAATGGGGACAGTAACTGTGTTCTCTAGGGTTTTATCAAGGTTAAAGAGGTTAGTATTTGTGAAAACCCTAAACCAGTGCTTGGTAAATACTAAGTGCTTATAAAATCTCTAACCCATGGGAGAATCTTATTTTTCTCGTGTGTTCACAGAGTCAATAAGAATTTCACTCATCTAGATCTAATATGAACACACAATTTGCTCTTAGTCTCTTAGTTTTTCTCTAGCATAAAAAACCCTCTTTTCAGAGTTCAAACGAATCACAGAAGAATTAAGTCACGTTTAAAATTGATGTGATTTACAAACTGGAATAAAAGCGCCAATCTCTTGCCTTGAATTCATCAGGTGATCAATATCTTCTTCCCAAACGCAAGCAAGTTCCTTAGGTACCTGTTTTGTCATTGCTGATGTTGACATTTTTATGTTACGTAATTAAGAAATCACACGAAAACAGTTTGATGCTACTGTTAACTCACTAAAAGGCACACCATAAGATGTAGTTTAATGATCATATTCTTAATTTGGATAATTGTACTTTCATATGGCATGACCAGTCTTTCACTTCAACAGTCCGTCGTTTGATTCTTTTCATTTTTCTTGACGTGGTTTAGAGATTCCAAATATCTGAATCTCACTTGACCACTGACCGGCAGTTGAAGAAAGACAAACATGAAACCAGACTGACTGCTGGGGAAAGCAACATATGGACAATTTATTTTTGAGTCCATAGGCATTAAACTTTTAGAGGGTTCCTTTTCTCTCTTTAGCCTAGAGTCTCAATCAGCTTTTATACTCTCAAGTCAACAGATTAACGTTCCTGATGATTCACTGTTTCAAAATAACACACATTGTACTTCCAGAGTTACTGCTTGAAATATTGCCGGCGTTTATTTTCTTAAGCATATTTGCTAAGTGGTACTGAAACACAAAAGCCCAAGAGAAAAATCAGACCTTCTACATTTGGACAAAAGGAGGACACACACAGACATCTGTTCTTTCTCTAAAATATGATGGATTCAATAGTAGGCTTGAGTGGTGTTTGTAAGTATGACATTGTGGGAGGGAGACAATCAATATGAATTCTGAGAAGCAATGGCTGTTTCTTGAATAGGTGTTCATTGCCGCACCTGTCACTCAGAAATAGGCTGTTGTTTGTGACCCCCCCCCCCCAGAGGGGTGGGATAGGGAGGGTGGGAGGGAGACGCAAAAGGGAGGGGATATGGGGATGTATGTATACGTATAGCTGATTCACTTTGTTATACGGCAGAAACTAACACAACAGTGTAAAGTGTAATTATACTCCAATAAAGATGTAAAAAAATAAAAAAAGAAAGAAATGTGCTATTGTGATTGTATGTGCCTCCTCCACTAAACAGAGCTTCTTCATATTCATAGCCTTGGCACTTAGTAGTTCCTGGCACACAGTAGGAAATTACGAAACAATTGCTAGGATAAAGACTGAACAAATGGGTCACTGTCTTAAGAAGCTTGTAGTCGAATTTGGGAAGCGAGACTAACTAACATGTGTGAGGCACTTCATCCTGAAGACAAATAATGATATCAACAGACTTGTGCAGCTCAAAGTGTCAAAGAGGATGTGGAGAAATCAGATCCCTTATATGCTGCTGGTGGCAACGTAAAACGGTACAGCCACTTTGGAAGACAGCCTGGCAGTTTCCTAAAGGGAGAAGCGTAGACTTACTGTATGACCCAGCAATTCCACTCCTAGGTATATTTCATCTCAAGAGAAATGAAACCATAGGTCTATACAAAACCTTGCACACGAATGCTTGTAGCAGCATTATACATAATAGCCAAAGAGTGGAAAAACCCAAATGTCCATCAACTGACCAATGGATAAACAGAATGTGGTATATCCATACAACGGAAGGTTATTCAGCCATAAATAGAAATGAAGTTCTGGTACATGATACAACGTGGATAAACCTTGAAAACATTATGCTAAGCGAAAAAAAGGCAAACATGGTATATGTTGCCATTTATATGAAATATCTAGAAAAGGCAAATCTATAGGGGCAGAGGGTAGGTTAGTGGTTGTCAGGGGTGGGGGTGGGAGGGTTGAAGGGAAATGGCAGGGGCTGTCTGCAAACGGATGCAGCAGTTCTTTCTGAGGTGATGAGAAAACGTTCTCAAACACGTGGTGATAGATGTACAACTCTGTGAATGTACTAAAACCCACTGAACTGTACACTTTAAGATGGTGAATTTAATGGTATGTGAATTCTATCTCTATTTTTTTGAAGATGCCAAAGACACATGGGTACAGGAATTCAGTAGAGAGAGAAATATTAATAACGTTTAGGAGACCTTCAGGGACTTCCAGGACAATGTGAGAGCTGAGCTAGATCTTCAGGAATGCATTGGATTTAGGTGGGAGGAGGGAAGGCATTTTGGATGAAAGGAAGAAGACAAAGTGAGGCTAGTCATCGTTCCAATCAAGAAAAGAAAGGCCAACATATGTTGCAATAGGATTGTCAGTGAGCTCGTGCTTTCTCCTGCTACAAAGGATATCTGCCTCTGCTTCAGGTGGAATTCACAGCTAAAGAACAGGTGGCCAAAATGCAAACCACATAAGCCTCTATTTTCACTCCTGTGGCTTATTATTTTCCCTTTAAGACACTAACTTTTAGATTTCTACATTAGACTCCATGTTTAACACTAGCCTAGCTTGACCTTTCACTGTATAATGATACTTGTCCCATGACTGTGCAGTATTCTATTTCTTTCCCAATATCTGAGGGTCTGAACTTCAAGAAGGGGGATGTCTATGTATCTAGGGGGACAGCAATGGCAGCTCCTAGTCAACTGAATGGATTTGGAAACCCCTTGCACTGTTTGTTTTGATAAGTTTTCAATAGTTTACTATTCGACATTAGAGGTCATGCCTCCACTTGGAATTAGCTCCATTCAGGAGACTGGATCATGGTGTTGCATAGCAGAATGCTATTTTAAAATAACATTCTCAGCACATTCATCAACATTCCAAAAATACTCCGCTTGGCTCTGATGGCAGGATCTGAGAATGGGTTGGTCATGATGACCACAAACTTTGCGAGGGATTCTTCCTGAAACACAGCTTGGTGGGGCAAACGAGAGAAGGCATGGGATTCTTGGGATGCGAAGGACACCTAAGCGAAGCTAATCCAGCCTCCCACCCAATACACAAATTCCCTCTGACAAGCCTTATAGGGAGGTATCACCTTGACCTTAACACTCACAGTTTTATGTCCAGCTAGCTCATGACTGGACAGTGTTTACCTAGATGATCCTAACAGCCTAGCCAAAACCTTGAATGAAGAGAGACTATATAAACTCTAGGGAAATACATACTGCTTAGAATAGGTTCTTCAGTCTCACACTGTTGCCACTTAGGGCTGGATAATTCTTTGTGGTGGGAGCTGTCCTGCGCATTGTAGATATCTAGCAGCATCACTGGTCTTGATCCATTGCACGCCAGCAGCACACCACCCCAACTCCGCCACTGAAAACCAAAAATGGCTGCAGACATTTCCAAATGTCCCCTGGGGGGCAAAACTGCTCGGGTGAGAACCAGTGGTCTAGGCTGTAACTGACATGGGGGAGCAGGTTAGGCATGTATTATTAATACTCAACAAATTATTCTGACACTCTACATTTTTAAGTGGTTTTTCAGGGTATTTCTCTATAAGCTGGCATACTATGCAATGCTGATGCCCTCTCAGACCACAACCGGCAACTGTTTCTACAAAAAAACTGCCCTGGCTGCAAAAAGGCAAAGTAATCAACATTTACCTGCTCGTGGTGGAATTATCATGGGTTTTGTTTCATCTGTACACATGAACATTGACACTATGGGTAGTCATTATGAATAACATAACAATAAACAGGCAACCCTGTGTATTTCAAAATTTCAAAAACATTTTCAATCAGTTCTTGAGAAACTCAATAAACAGCTTCTCTTAAAACTATATGGTAAAAGATTACCATCCATTTTGACTCCAACTTCCCTGAATGTTTTCCAAACATTAAAGACTGTGAGTCATGCTTCGAGCCCATGTCTAATTTAAGCAAAGCTTTATATAGCAGATGAATTAACAAAACAGAAGAGCTCTCCCTCCATTTTACATGAGGAAATGCATCATACAACTTGGGCTTTATCACACAGCAGTCGCCTCTCTTTTAGAACGACATTGTCTATAACTTTGCTTGTATCAAGAGGTCTAACAAGCACGGGCTCTCTCTGTGAGTATCAGCTCCAAGATGCTGCCCTGGCAACCAAGCCACACTCGCAATGTAACCAACCCTGAAACTGGAAGCAAAAAGAGTCTTGCATCTAAACGCTGGATCTAAATGTTTCACATGTGAGCGATGTTTGAACTATCCCCCTTTTGCCTGCCACTTCCCTTCTTCCCAGGACCCTATTACATAAAGGCTTAGGTGTTCTGGGGAATAATTAGGCGTCAATGGTGGCAGGGTGTGGGAGGATGCCTAGGTTACCTCCAGTATTACATACTCTACTTAGGAGGTGGGCAATTCCTATTTATATAATCCCTGATGAAGACACACCCCAGCAATTTGGGAGGGGGACTGCCAAAACAAGTAGGTAATTTCACTTGAACACCTTGTACTAAGTGCAAATCTGATTTACTGCTTTCAACTTCTTAGAAAGGAACAGGTATCATTGCAAACAATAGTTTGTGTGGGCTGCTCAGTGTGGGAAAGCCGGGGGGCTGAAATTCAAAGCCAAGCGAAACACCAGCAGAGAGGAGCAGCTGGATTTCACCACGCAGCAAGAAAACATGGCTCCGCCCCCATCCTACCTACCGAGATGCTAGATCCTGACTACATCAGGGGGAGAACAGAAATGCAGTCCTGGGGTGCCCAGAGCTGAGCTGCAGGCATGGCGGAGAGTGAAGAATCCCACTAATTGATATGAAAACTTCCACAGCAGAGAACTGAATCGAATCTGTTGTCTTTTGGCTTCGAATTCAGTCCTCGAAAGCCTTGTGTCAAACACAGTAGCCTTTGTGGCTACTGAGTGTTTGAAATGTGGCCAGTTGGAATTAAAATGTGGTGCAATTGCAAAATATGCGCCACATTCCAAAGACTTGAAATGAAATATATATACACACACACACACACACACACACATGAAATATATATATATATATATATATATACACACACACACACATCTCCAATAGTTTTTTTGACTGCATATCAAAATGGTAATATTTCAGATGTATTAGGTAAAACAGAATACTTTACTGTTTCTTTCTACCTGTTTTAGAAAACTTATTTAAACATGAAAATTTTAAACTCCCTATGTGGTTTGAATTACATTTCTATTTGACAGCGCTGGTCCCAAAGCTGAATGTTACTTTGAGGCATGATTTATATTGAGCTCAGAGACGCTCATGTAGGCAAGTGTTGCTTGACTGAGCTTGTCTATCTATTGCAAAATGTTAACTTCAAACATCCTTGAAAACTAAAATTTCATTCACTGCCTTCTTGGCAGAATCTGTTGGATAAACAAATCTGCTGTTTTGAGACATGAAAGCGATGGTTAACAATGTAAGTAAATTTTCTTCCTTTGCAGACATACTTAAACCATGTTAAAGCAGAGATGAAACAGGCTGTAACATCGAACCAGACCCATAATTAGGTGCTAATGTTGAATATCCTGCAATGTTTCAAAAAGACACATAGATGCAGAAAGGCCAGGCCTGCACAAGGCAGGAGAGAAGAAAATGTTGAATATATGAATGCAAATACGTTAACAGAGATCTGAGTCCCACTACTCTGTGCTTTCTAGGTACTACTTGCTTTTCAGCATCTCCCCTCCATTTTCACCACCACCACCTGGCTGATTCACGGGGTCGGAGGCAAAGCCACCTTCTTCGTCTCTCTGATGAGCCTCTCCACTCTTTGCATCTCCCACTGCCCAGCTGTCTTGCACCCCACCGACGGAAACCATCCTAACATTTGGCTCCAGAACCTGCCATAGTCACAAGGAGAATTCAGGTTGGAAACAAGGTCAGCCTTGCATCAAAGCCTTAAAATTTAACTCCACATAACCCACCCGAGCAAGAGACCAAAGACGAATGTTAGACTCATTAAGAGTCAAGACTTCCAATCTATTCAAGTCAATCTTCAGTCCTTTTAATGCAACATATAAAGTAAAATATAAAAATAATCCTTTTCCTTTGCATTTGTTCAATTTGTCTAGAAACTATTCCGTGCAGTTAGAACTCAATGAAAGTGACAGTGCCTGCCAACAGGAACTTAATTTTCACTTCATGAGTTTTATGCCCCTGAAAGCCTCTTCTTAAGAAATTTTGTATTTGTGGGTAGTTATAGGTTTTTTCTAATCTAGAGCTCAAAGAAAATCTGGTCAAAGGATACTGCTGTGGGTAACCTCAGGAAGGAAAAATGGCTCCAAAAATATTTTTAAAAAAGAGTAGGTCGCAGCTCTGAAGGCTCAGTAGAGCAAATCCTCAGCGACCCTGGATCATCTGGGAATGAGTCATTCTAGATAAGCATACATCCTGGATAGCCCAGAGTTTATGCTCTAACCATCTTATTGTAAGAGCTTTTATTTTTCTAATGGAGTCATTTCCTTATCTTTTTAAACCATTGAACGGTTAGTCTTATAGGCATAATTATAGGTGAAAATGCAGATCGAGTACAGAGCTGAATGAGCCTGTCACAGTATAACCACACAAAGCGAACGTGTCTCCAGCCATCCACAGTGACAATTACTGTGACTGATGTCTTTTCAATGTGGCGATCAATGTCCTTAGGCCAGGTGTGAGAGGCTGCTGGCTGCCTCTCCTGTGAATGTTAGAGTGGTTCCTGGTCCTACCTTTTCATTGCCTTCTCTCTTTTCCACTGTCAGCAGTATGGGAAAATTGCTATCCCACTGTTGATACTCACCTCTACCACCAAGAGGCATGGAGGCTCACCCCAGAGTCCCAAGTGACCAGAATGTTGCCGCCACGCAATCTCTACCACCCTTCCCCTCTTCGCTTCCCCTTCTTTGTCTAAAATTGCTTTTTCACACTTAAGAGCTCTCAAGACGGCTTCTCATGCACCTATTACTAATGGGTTGGTGTGCCTCTTTCCTTCTGTAAGACACAGTCCATGAAGGATGACAACCACTGGGTAAAGCACGTGCTCTCTGGATCCTAACTCTACTTCTCAGGAGAATTTCTCTTCCTTTTCTCCCTTTCTCTCTCTCTCTTTCCTTCTTTCTTTTTCTCTCTCTCTCTCTCTTTCCTTCTTTCTTTTTCTCTCTCTCTTTCTTTCTTTCATGCTTTATCATTAGTCATTTTTGCAGGCTGGTATCCTAAAAACTAAGGGTTTACTGTACAATTTTATATAATCATGGGGAAAAAACCCAACTAATTTTAGAATTTGAATGGATATGGTCTGGCAAGGATACTGGAAATCCTTGGTTGCTACACTAAATACTGAATTGCTATAAAATCAATTTCTAGTCAAATAATCAATTGCTGCTTCAGTTTTATTAATGGTTACAATCAAGTCAATAGCAAAAGAGTAAAGGGTATCATTTCCCCTTGGGAAGATGGAAAACAGCCTAACATGAAGGAGTCTGAATATGAACTCTGGAACCAGTTAACATAAGTTCAAAACCTACCTCCACCATCTAATATCTTTGTGACTTTGGGAAAGTTACTTAGCCTCTGCAAACCTCAATTTCCTCATCTATAAAATAGGATAAATAAGGCCCACTAGAGAGTTGTTCTTAGGATTAGAAAGTACACATATAAGGCATAGAGTAAAATGTTTGATATAGAGTAAGTATTGAGGGGAAACAGCTTTTTCCCATTTTGATCTTCTGGCAACAGGAGACTAAACTGGGCCTCAGCAGGGGACAGCAATCCTTGAACAACTGAGAGCAAGCAAGAATGCGTTTTCCAAGATATTGATCTTTCTTCCTTTTTAGAGGTTCACGGTACTGTTTGGCCTTAGGACATTCTGACTGAGCTTACTGTAAACACACACACACACACACACAATGTAAACACACACAACCCCCCCCCCCCACGCACACCATCACCACAACTACCACACCAGTTAAATAGATTATGCTACATTTGCCTACAAATGTCCACATAAAATGCATCTTACTTTCCTGTGGTTGGCAGTCGTGACTGCTCCCAGCATGTTGGCCCTGATTCATGCGTGGGATATGTGGGTTTGGGGCATTAAAATACACCCAAGTCTTCAGTGAAAGGCCAGACTATGCTCACGTAAACAGTCCTTGCTCATTCTGTTTCTGTTTCCCATGACATAAAATAAACTAGCTGTCACATATATATTGTAAGTAAACTGAGAAGTTTCTTAAGTACATATATGGCAAACCAACTCATAAATAGATAACCGAGGAGCTTTTGTTTCATAAGTCAATGTGCTTAGACAACTACCTTACAGCGGAATACACCATTCAAGTCTAGCATTGGTTGATTTTATTTTTTTACAACCACCTTTTTAAGATAAAATTCACATACCATATAATTCATGCGTTTAAAATGTTCAATTCAATAGTTCTTAGTATATTCATGGAGTTTTGTAACCATCACTACAACCAATTTTAGAACATTTTTATCACCTTGAAAAGAAACCTCGTAACTATTAGCAGCCACTCCCCACTGTCCCCTACACAGTCCTAGGGAGCCACCAATCTACCTTCTGTCTCTATGGATTTGCCTACTCCGGACATTTCAAAATAAATGGAATCATACAACATGTGCCTTTTTGTGTCTGGCTTCTTTCACTTACCATAATGTTTTCAAGGTTCATCCACGCTACAGCGTGTATCAGTATTTCACTCTTTTTCTTGCTGACTAATATTCCATTATATGGGTATACCACCTTTTATTTACTCATACATCAGTTAATGGACATTTGGGTTGTTTCTACTTTTTGGCCATTATGAATAATGTTGCTATGAACGTTCATATGCAAGTTTGTATGTGGACACACATTTCGTTTCTCTTGCGTATATATCTAGAAGTGGAATTGCTGAGTCATATGATAATTCTATATTTAACTTTTTGAGGAGCTGCCAGACTCTCTTCCAAAGTGGCTGTACCATCTTACATTCCCACCAGCAGTGTATGAGGGTTCCGATTTTCCCATCTTCTTACCAACACTTGTTACTATCTGTCATTTTGACTATTACCATCCAAGACGGTGTAAGGTGGTACATCCCTGTGGTTTTGATTTCCATTTCTCTGATGGCTAATGATTTAGAACATGTTGTCATGTCCTTATTGGCCAACTGTATGTATGTTACATATGTTTACTGGCCATTTGGAGGTAAATGTGGTGGAGGTATACGATGGAATTCAAACAGAATTGTGAAGGAATCCTACAGTTCTTTCCTTTTAATTTCTGCTAACACAATGAATGTCCTAAGGAATTTGTGAGTAACTTTAATCTTGAGACTGGAATTTGTGAGCTAACCATAAATCACTTAACCAAAACATGATGAAATGCTTTTCAACAAAACGCTGGAGGAAGCAGTAAGATTAATAACTAAAGAAAACAAATGACTTCAATAACAGAACTTTAAAAAACTATGAAAATAGAGCTATAAGTCATCCATCCATTGGTCAAAGGTATTATCACTGGTTCTTGTGTCGAAGATTAAGACCCCAAACTGGTAACCTGTCAAGCAGAGTCTACTGAAGTGATGTGTGTAACTGTGTGGGTGTGGGAGGAATGGAATGATTAATAGCAAAGCTAGCAACCAACTTCTCAATGCACACTGTCTGACAAGCACTGCTGTAAGCAGTGAGGCAAGCATTGTATAAGTTTCACCTCCAATATCTGTTACCCTTGCCACAACTCTGCAAGATTTTGTTGTTGTTGTTGCTCTTGGCAGTGGTTTGCTTACTTGCTACTGAGAAGGGCAACAAAATTCTTTCCATGCCCACATTCACCTCTTGCTGAGGTTAACAGCCACTGGGGGCTCCCTGAGCATAAAATTCCATCCAGGTACTATAAGTCCACCCTTACCCGTAGCTGATTGGCCCAGGGGTGGTGACTGATCCGACAGTCACCCAATCAGTAGGGGCCTATGAGGAGGCATGCTGAGATAGTTCTCCCAGCAGGGATGCCACTGCCCAAACTGAACTAATTGGATTCTCTGTTGCTAGTTAGCTGAGAGATGTAGTAATTGCTGTTCAGTGGGTGCTGCAGCAGAGGAGCCAGGAACAGTCAGAAGCAGATTTTAAAGTAGTAGAATCCCACCGCAGTCATCCATGAATTCTTTCTACGAGGGTTGACAAGATATCCAGGGCTGGAGACCCTATGGGTATCCTGGCAATAAAGGACCTCTTATCTTGAGTAACCAAAAGGCTGTAACACAATTTCATCATGTCTTTTTTTATGGATGAGGAAACTGATCACAACACACACACAGACACGCCCCATCACACTGTTTAAAATTTTTCAATAGCTTCTTCTTGCTCCTAGGCTACAATCCAATATCCTTGCTGTGTGGCTTTCAAGACCCTGTCATTCTTCTGCCCACCCCACCCATTTCTCCAAATGTTTCTTATGCCCTCTCCACCTCGCTCACTCTGAACTTTCTTCATTAGGTTATTGGAACCTGCTGTTCTTTTTTCTTTTTTTGAGGTACGCGGGCCTCTCACTGTTGTGGCCTCTCCCATTGCGGAGCACAGGCTCCGGACGCGCAGGCTCAGCGGCCATGGCTCACGGGCCCAGCCGCTCCGCGGCATGTGGGATCTTCCCAGACCGGGGCACGAACCCGTGTCCCCTGCATCGGCAGGCGGACTCTCAACCACTGCGCCACCAGGGAAGCCCGAACCTGCTGTTCTTCTTTGTTCCCCAGAGACTTTGCACAAACTATTCCTTCTTTCTGCAGAGCTTTCTCCCTCTCTTCACCAACCTAATACCTCTTCAACCTGGTACCTTGCCATAAACATTACTTCTCCAGGCATAAAAGATGCAACAAGTGCCACAGCCTGGTAGATCTGATTCCACAGCCCTCAGGAAAGGGGAAGGGGGGGTGTCTCTGAATTGCACCCTATGATTCATTGGATATCTATGTCAAGGGTTCACCCAGGAGCACACGCGGGGACCTGTAGCCACACACCCTCTGGACTTCTCAGAGTGTTACTGTCAAGTTGCAGGGCTGAGAGCTGTTGAGCTGGAGGACCCCTTCCACATCCTCCCAGGAGGACTGCAAAGGTAGTGCTGGGCCTGCATACTCACAGAGACACACAGTCCTAGGCAAGGAGAGGAGGAGGGACCCTTTTGTGTGCACTGTGCTTTTTGTAATGGATACTGCTGGAATGTGCAGACTGCAGCGGAGTTCGTTTTTAAACGATACTGTGCTTTTTTGGTTTGGGTTTTTTTTGTTTGTTTGTTTTTCATTTTTATTTTATATTGGAGTAGAGTTGATTAACAATGATGTGTTAGTTACAGGTATACAGCAAAGTCATTCAGTGATACCCCATACAAGTACCCTCTTTTTCAAATTCTTTTCCCATTTAGGTTATTACAGAATATTGAGCCAAGTTCCCTGTGCTATACAGTAGGTCTAAAGGATACTGTTTTAAATACATAGGTGATTTTGTGATTTTAAAAAGAGCACTACAGAAAATAGTGTCGTAAAACAAATAATCACCTGCTAACGTGCCTTTCTTTAAAACCGAAATTATAGCAAAACTGAGATAGCACTTTACTTAGAAAGTTGAATTTCTTAGAAGTCTGGTGTCTAGTTTGGTGGGATGTTTCTGTGCTAACCACAAACGAACACTTGGTCAGATTTCTGTGAACCCTGAATAAGTAGTAAAAAAATCGTGTTTTGTCTCATTTATTACATTGTGATTTTTCTCGGTGGGTGGTCTAGAAGGGAAAAAATATACGATAATTTTACTAATGTATTTCAAGTTTGGTTGTGTAAGATTGATTTCAATCCTTCATTTGCAAATAAATACTTTCTGATGCTCTTATTAAGGCTTACTCTTTAAAAACAACTTTATTGAGATACCCTTTGCATATCATAAAATTCACCTAGAAATTTACCAAACTCTGCAACCATCACCACAATCCAGTTTTAGCACATTTCAATCACCCTAATAACATCCCTGGTGCCCATTAGCAGTCATTCCCCTCTCCCACCCCCAGCCCCAGGCAACCACTAATCTACTTTCTGTCTCTAGAGATCTGTGGAAGTCATCACATCTTCACACATACATATGAAATATAAATCAAAAAAGATCTCTCCGTTAACAAAATCCTACTTCTAAAGCAAGATTTTGGTGTCTGTGATGCTTAAAAATTTTAAGGAACAAATAAATTAAATGTTTTAAATACACAGAAAAGAAACCTCTGAAAAACAGTCCTACAAACAACATTTTTTCCACTGTAAAATACTATTTTAAAGCTTATGACAACCAACCAACAGACAGCATTTTTCCGTCGTGCAATATTTTCCTCATTAAAGTCAAAAGTGTCCATTTTACTCTCTTCCAGTACTACCCCTACCCGCCCCCCAAATCAAACTCTTAACAGGTTAAAAGAGTTTATAGCACATATTCTCAACTTTATGTGCAGACAAAACCCTGGAGAGGTTTATTCTCCTCCAAACTTGGATCACGAGCTGAAGCAAGCAGATGAAACTTCCCCCAAATGACATCCTGTTCCATAGCTTTTTAAGGGTTAGGATAAAGTTTCTAGACTCTCTTTAAAGATATTCTGGAAATTCATCAGACTAGTCAAAAAGCCACTAACTTCCTTAGCAACCCGGTAATACTGTGAGCGCTCCCCGGTTAATTATAGATCTGTTATTTTAAGGAGCAAACATTAATTGAGATCTCTTAATTTAATTAACAAGGGGATATTATATAGCTTCCACAAAATAACCCTTTGCTCCTTAACAACCAATGGAAAAAATTCTTACCATGGTAAGTTAGAAGTTGCCTCCGCCATATCTACATATACCATAGTTCTCAAGAAAATATTCTTCCCAAATTGCCTTTCTCTATTAAGAATTGACCATTGGTCAACATGACAAATGTATGAAATTGAGTCATTTCCGCATAACCCTCCAGCCCAGCACGACTGTGAAAGTAGATAAGTCATGTTTCATTTGGGTTTGTACCACCCAATTTACTGCACTAAAACACAACACCCTTGTTCAGGCCAGTTCACGGACTCCTGATAGCAGCCCTCACAGGCTCCAGGTTGCCGGTTTCTGAGTCTAGTACACTGCCTCGCACAAGGGAGCTGACCCGGTTTCTATTTTCAATTGGAATTTCCTCCTCTGGGGTGATATGATCCCCACCCTCAGGGGCATTTGCCTGGTTCTCTGTTCAGCGCCTCACGTTGCCCCTTGCTCTGGAAGTGAAGGGAATTCCAGGCTCACCTCCTGCAGAGTCCAGTGAGAAGAAGACTCACGGACATTACGCTTCACATATGGTGGGAACCAGGTCTTGTGAACCTCCCAAGCTCCTCTTAGCAGACACCAAGGTGATATTTACTCAGGAAGTTGCTGAGATCTAAGACAAGACCTGCAGGAAATGATAGCGGGAGGCCAGGTTGTAGCGCTAAAGCTGTAAAGACATCTCCATTCAAAGGGTCACAAGAATGCGGAAGAGTCAGCCAAAAGAAACATCACAGAGCGTAAGACGGGGCCACGTCCCTTGGCAAAACACGGGCTGCACTGGCAGGACCAACAGCTCTCTCACGGCCCAGCTCTTATGGCTGAGCGCTCAGCAAGCTATAGAGAGTTTAAAGAAAAGGGCAGTGATGTTTTTAGGGTCAGCCCTTGGAGGCCCTTTACATTCTTTCCTCTGAGGGAGTTCTGGATAACTAATGTAAAACTCTCAAATGCAAAACAAGAACCAGCACTTTAAACCAATAAGTAAATGATATTTTTCAGAGTTCAACTCTCCACTTTGAACTGGTAAGAATAGCAATGCTCACGAAAATTATGCCATCTAGAATATTTACAAAATAAGCTCTGAAAAAAATACAAATTTTATCTTAAAAATTGCCAAGGATTTGTTTTCTGGTGACTTAGAGAAGGAGACGAGGAGGATAGGTTTCAGACACTCTAAGTCATATGTGGATGCATCTTACTTTTTATTCAAGAGTAAGCCTGAGAGTACAAACTAGATATTATTCTTCTGTGAAATTTTCCTTTAGCACTGGACACACACCCAGTCCTCCACACATACTGGTGAATAAATGAATGTTCAATGATATTTTGTCCTTATCTGAACATACTCAACTTTCTTCTCCATGCTAACCATGTGTGTCCCCTTTCTTTTGCCCTCGTTCTTATATAACAGTAGATCTATCTACAGCATCTGTGGTCATCTGGACATAGCTTTAGACCAGAAATCCACAAACCTTTTGGGTAAAGAGCCAGCTAGTAAATATTTTAGAGTTTGCATGCCATATAGTCTGTCGCAACTACTCAACTCTGCTGTCGTAACATGAAAGCAGCCATAATTGATATGTAAATGAATGGACACGGCTATTTCCACGGACACTAAAATTTCTATTGCATATAATGTTCACATGTTGTGAACCAGTCTTCTTTTGACTTTTTCCACTGTTTAACAATGTAATATTTATCTATTCTTAGCTTGCAAGCTGTAAAAAAAAAAAGCAGGCAGTGGTCCAGATTTGGTCCATGGGCCATAGTTTGCTGACCCCTGATATAGACAACTGAGTGACTGCAATACGGTAGGTGCTCTATTAGGTATGAGCCCCTACAGAACAAACTGAAAAACAAAACAGGATTTGGCAACTGTCCAATCGGTTGATTCGATAGAGGAAGACAGGGCAAAGGTTTCAAACTCCAGAGAGGAGATTTTTGCATGTGTGCATTATTTTGAATTTAGCTTATCCATTTACATGTCAAAATTGATCAAACTCATCAGCTGATTTCCAAATGTTGGCTCTGATTTGTTTGAACTAAAGGATTAATATATTTTTCTTCTGATTGTAAATGACCTCGTCCACAATTTCAGAAGATGGTTTTAAACCAGGAGCTAAATTGATAAATCTTTCTCAAGTAGCACTAGTAAATTAAAGCTAAAATGTCCTGGGAGGTGATTTTGAATGTTTTCCTCTTGATATATTGAGGAACCAGAGCTGCTAAGCCCAAGGAAACAGGAGAAGACCGTGGTGATTCTGTTTAACTGTTAATATATTCAGTCTATTTCTATAATATTTCCTTGATATCTATTCAGTTATATCCAATCAAAGTGGATTTGTGGGGACTGGTATCAGCGGGATAGCCCCATCATCCTGCCTTTGTTGTTTAATTAGGTCATAAGGAAATATATATTGATATCCATGACAGAAAGAACTCACTGACCAAATAGGAAAAAAATTGAGATAGGTTTGTGCCTTCTTAAAAATGTCAGTATTTTCAGAATTTGATTACATACTGTGGTAAAGTGAACGATTTGCCCTATTTCTTCACCCCTTACTGCACTCACACCCTTGCCACATCATGGAGGAAGTGTACTTCCCTACCCAGTGACATTAGGCTTGGACGGGACTTGCCTTGGCCAATGGCAGGCAGGTGGAGATGAGAGTGTGCCGGAGTCCAGCCTATGCATTAAGTATTCGTAGTCGATTCCACTTGTCATATTGTGCCTCTGCACTTCTCCAGATAAATGCTGCCCCACCGACCTAGGCCCTAGAATAAACACATGTAGAATGGAAATGACCAAGGAGCCAAGCCCTGTAGGACTGGCAGCTTGACCTCGGGTCAAACAGCTGAGCTCTGCCCCATAAGCCAACCCCAGCTGACCCACAGATCCACGAGAATAAAAGATGGTCGTTTTAAGCCACTGAATTTCAAAGTCATTTTTTATGCAGCGTTAGTGTGACAACAGCTAACTGACAGAAACACAATTCTACATTTTAGACAACACAGCTATAAAGTAAAGCACCATTTTGTGTGTCTGTGTGCACGTGTGTACGCATGCCAAGTGTTCTATATTTCATTCCTTTTTAATGATATCCAAAACTTAAAAGTGTCCCCCAGTGCAGAAATCTCATGGAAGGCCCCAAGGTTCTTCACACGCGGGTTCTCCCTAGACACCCTACAATGGGTGATATGAAGTACCTACATGGTAATGATGGTATTCGCTGCCTACCTAATTAAAAGCGATACGTGGTCTAAGAATGTCTAGATGTTGGAAAACATTCTCCCTTTCTAATAAAGATCAAGGCAAATCGCGCAGTAAAACTGAGAACTAATTGAAGTATCCAATAAGAGTGTGCCTATGTTTGCAGCATCAGACAGCATCAGCTCTTTTTACACCTTTTTTTCAACAGTGGGAACCAAATAAATGCAGGAAGTCTTTATAACTGTGTCCCGATGATAAGGTTTCACTCCGCAGCCATCCTGAATAAAAACAGCTATTAAGGTTTTTTTGAACCAGCTAATCTTGATAAGGTTCAAACGTTTCCCCAAGAGAGGTCTATGAACCGCCACTCCCTTCGAGATGAATGAATAAAAATGCATGTGTACCATCAACGCCAGGGTTTACATAACCCTTGTGCTGCCCAGAGCACAACTGGGTCGTGGCTACCGCAAATACATGTGGGACTTGTGTTTATCCTTGCTCATAAATACTTTTGGAGGGCAGAGTGCCAGCTCTCATGTACCTTTTCCAGGCGGCTGCAAGTTCAACCATGCGGCTGTCATTCCTGAAATGGATGTTCCATTAGAACAGCCATGCAAAGAGGGAGCATGGCGCATTCACGCAGGAGCTAAATTCTGTGCTGTTTCAATTAAAAGCACTTTGCTAGAGAAAACACAAGAGCTGGAATTACAAAATTACCACAACGTTCAGCTAAAAAATACCAAACAGGATGTCTTTATTTGTGGTTGTGTATGTTACTAACGACAAGAACACCAAAATCCTCTCTGATCTCATTATCGATTCACCTTAATTTTCTCCTGTTAGGTCTCTGCACGTTTTTGACATAAATGATCAATGGAGACAGGAATGTTCCCATTGTGCCGGAAGGACAGAGGAAGTAATTTAAAAGGTGTCATTTTATGGAGAACAGGTCAGTGGTTGCCCGGATTACAGTAGGCGCCAGAGGTAGGATGTAGCGTGGGTGCGACTACAAAGCGGTAGCATGAGGGAGTTTTTTGGTGGTGATGGAACGGTCCTGTATCTTGAATGTGGTGGCAGATATGCCAATCTAGACACATGATAAAATTGCCTGGATCTCTCTCTGTGTCTGTCTCTCTCTCTCCATCTCTCGGTCCTTCCCTCCCTCCCTCACACGTACGCAAAGGAATGCATGTAAAAAACCGGTGAAACATGAACAAGGTGTGTACTCAAGTTAACAGCATTACACCAATGCCAATTTCCTGGTTTTGATATCGTACTGTAATTATGTGAGACGCTATCATTGAAGGAGGCTGGATAAAGGGTACATGGAATCTCTTGGTTCTACTTTGGCAACTTCCTGTGCGTCTAGAATATTTACAAAATGAAAAGCTTTTAAGAGTGTCATCTCAAAGGTAACATCTCAAGCCAATGCCATTTTAACAGTCAGCCACTGTGCAGTGGTTCAAGCACTGAGACTTGGCGGTCAAACCGACAAGGATTTGAATCCCAATTCTACTACTTACTAGCTGTGTGACCTTGAAACAGATCTAAACGCACTGCCTTGGTTTCCTCATCTTGTAAATGGGGATTATAGTAGGACCTACCTCACAGGGTTCTTGTAAGGATTAAATGAGATAATATGTGTAATATGTCCAGGGCTCATGGAAAGCATTCAATAAATATTGGCGATTATTATTATTGAGACTGCAAGTCAGCCTAAATATTTCTAAGAGCTCTAAGTTATTGATTAATTTTGCTGACATTCAAGCACGTGCTATCAGGCACGTGCTCCACGTGACCAGGGACACGGCATCTAGACATGGGCCCTGGTTCTGGCCTCCGCCCCTTTGGATTTTTCAGTTCTGGAATGAATTTGGTCTTTAGAGGTGCAATTACATGCACGATGGATGTTATGAAAGTGGATGCACAGGGGCCTCGAGGAGGAACTAACTTAAGAATGAGAGTCACTTTCTGCAGTCAAGGTTGAAAAGGGAGTTTTTCTCCCTGCTAAGCTAACTGGAGTACAGGGTGGTTCGACTGCAGTCCTCAGCTGCAACTCCTTTACCAACAGATATAAATGAGAATAAAGCACAGGTTAACCCATCGGCGTTGACGTATAACTTTCAGCGTCAAAACTCTTTACCCACCAACCAGAAAAAGAGGTAAACTGATTCTTCCTTTATCATTGTTTGGAAAATAAATTACATTAGACGATCCTATGGGGCTTAGAGGGAAAAAAATGTATTGCAGTTTGAATTTGCATTAATACATTTAGACCAAAGCATTTCTGAATTAAGCATGGAACTTCTCGATATTAAATTAATTACAACATCTATGTAGATATATACTGTATAGTACGTGAAGAGTAAGTATTTTAATAGGCTTGTGATGTGACTATTCTTAAAGACATGCACATCATATGTAGATGGAGTTGGTCTGACACATTACTAGTTTAAATGTGGTAATTAACCCACAGGGGAGAGGAAAGAGACATTCTAAGCAGTTTGGGAGTCGTCTATATTCTCAGGAATTTAGGGTCTTTCACAAAGTAATTAAATCCCAAACAAGCCTGAACGCGCATATGATGAATTTTCTGTTTGCCAACTCTCCCCCACTTGTGCCAAAACAAGACAAAAATCCCTGCCCTTCTCTGTGCTGGTCTGTGCCCTCTGAGACTGACCTCAGTGGATTTTTTGGGTTTGGTACTAGAAGGAGATGAGTTAGCGCAGGAAGACCAAGAGATCAGAGTATTTACCTATTATCCCACGCCACCCCTGCTTCTTTATATTTTGCCCTTGCTGCAATCCTCGCTGGGTCCATTTCCAGGGTCCCTTCTAGCGAGGTTGGCAGTCATCAGGTTCCGGTAACACTGGACCCTCTCTGTGCCCACGTGGTAACAGCATCCCCGCTGCTAATTGCTGTGTGCCTCACCACCCTTTATTGATTCTTGTAAACCTGTTGACACATCCATAATAGTCTGTTCCTTAAGTGAGGCCTTTTTGAGTGTCCCATCTGTTTCCTGCCACATCCTGATGGATACAATGCCCTTGCCTGTGAGTCAGCAGCTAAGGTGGGAGAATACCTCATCTTTTGAGATCCAAGTTAAGACTGTGTTTTACATTTTGCTTAGACAATCAAAATGACATCATGATGGCACTGTTACAGGTCATGTGCATAAAGATTTACAAAAATAATACCACGTGCGACCATTTTCAAATTCCGCCAGCAAACCTGACATTCCATTTTCTTGCTAAACGATTATTACTCTGTGGATCGAATTAAACTGGCACCACCAAGTACAGAATCCAGAACCATGTCCGAGAGTCCCGTCCACGATGGGCGGCACCCACCTGGCCCAGGGGAGCTCAGCAGATACACAGCTGAGGCACTCCACACACTGGTGACATGCTTCTAGTCTCTTCATTTCACTTGGATGGACACCTTTCTTTACCAGAGATTTCAGTCAGCTACAGAAAGGGGTCATTCAAAAAATATTTTTAAAGTTGATTCATCTGAACGAACATCTTTTGCTGTTTCCATGGCAACTTTTCCCCAAAGCCATAACTCCAAATTCTTCTGAAAACTTCATCTCAGAAATCTAATGTATTTGGCACTCCTGACACTCCAATTTTACTCTAAAAATTTAACTTAGAAGAGTTCTAAGAATGTGTCAAGCAACCAAAGAAATGGGGAGAAAATCCTGACCGGTTTTCATTTCAAAGGGTTATGACATCTTTCAAGGAAAGAGCCTTTAGTAACACTGATCATATTTGAGTGAGTAAAGTAGTCTTATACGTTGTGTATAACTTATCCAAACTGAGATGTATCTCATAGCCACATCCAAGCAGTCACCATAAAGGCAGAGAGAGCAGTACCATATATAGATGGGTGGCAGTCCTTATTGTTTCATTTGATCTATCGCTAAGTTTTTAAGTATTCAGAAAGTATTTAAGAATAACATAAATTAGAATAGTTGATCTTTTGAAAATAAGGTTAGAACCAGAAAATCTGAGAAGGTACATTATACTAAATTAACTGTATTCGTTTGTAAATGTTGGTGAGCTTAGTCCAAAATTTTGCAAGCAACTAAGACCTTTAAATCTATTCACTCCCCATCATTTTGGAGCTTACAATCTAAAACAGGCCGTGCTAATTAACATTCACTGATGTGGCCAGGACTTGAGAAAGGGCTCCACAATCCTTGTCAGTGGCAGATAGGCCACCAATACAACTGCCACCCTGGGCTGATCGGGAAGTTGTTTTCATTTTTTGTTTTGTTATTTTATTTATTTATTATTATTATTTTTTTTTTTGCAATTGACATTTGTTCATTTATTTACCCTTCATCGTGCAAACCCCACTCCTGTTTCAAGGCAATATATCATTATATAGAATTATTGGCCCATCATTCACGTCTCCCACTATGAACTCCCTAATGGGAGCTCTTCCCTCTTAAAACTAACATGAAATCATGTGACCTGTTCCAGCCAATCAGATGCTCCCATATAAGACTCTGCCACTCTAAGAAGTGATACAGAGATGCAAGGATAGTTAGAAACCATTTAAGCCTGAGTACAAATGATAGGATGATGAAGATCACAGCAAATTTCTCTAATTTTTAAAATGTGAAAGCGAATGAAGCACTTATTCTTTTAAATCCAACGCCTTTGAATCCAGTTTGCCTCCTTAGCAATAGCAGTGGGCAGTGACTCAAACCTGACGATCCTATCCCTCCGTCCTCCTGGGTGGGCGAGGGGCCCACATTGGACCAATAAGGTGTGTCTTGACTGGGAGATTTTTAACCAGGATGGAATTGAGAGAGAAGAGCTGGGAGAAGCTAACTTCCTCCTCCTTCTTTTTGTTTTTCTTTCAGTGCTTCTGCGTTTCCCCCAGAGCAGGTCAGTCCACATCACATCCTTAACGACTGACTGCTGGACAGAAGCAGGCGCTAGCTCCTTACTCACATACAGTCACAGATCCAACATCCAAGCACGCGGGCTTTCTGAGAATCCCTCACATCCTAGGTGGGAGATTATGATTCCTGATATTAGAGCCAGGACTATCAGATTTAATAAACTGGTATTCCAGCTATATCAGAATAGAGGCAGTGAACTGAGATAAGACCATTAGACATTGATAAATCAAGAAGTCAGCTAAAGTCTGACACAAGAGAGAAGACAGGAAGCATTTAAAAAACAAGATCCAAGATTACAAAGGGCATCAGAGTTGAGGAGTGAAGAAGTAAAAAGCTCAAGGTAATGAGGCTTCTGGAAGGGCCACCATCACCCCTCTCAGGGTAATCTCCCTCTCCCCCGCAGTGTGAAACATCATGTTCATAACCATGACTCACATCTGGAACAGGTAACTCACATGTTGTCCAGCTCGTAAATAGCAGGGAAATATGTATAATTCATTTTAGAGACCACTATACAGAATGAACCTCAAAAAGAGCGAAGATTTTGATGTCTACAGAGATATGTCTAAGGCAAGGCGTCTTAATCTCAGCACTGTTGACATCTGGGCTGGACAATCCTTTGTTAGGTTGTGCTGTGCATTGTTCAGGGTGCTGAGCACCATCTCAGGTCTCTACCTACTAGATGCCAGTTGTGACAACCAACAGTGCCTCCAGACATTTCCCAGTGTCCCCTGGTTGAGAATCACTGGCTTAGATTACCTAGGAAATGGATGCTGACGGACATATGGCCAGACCACGCTACGTAGAGGAAGCCTTCCTATGCCTCTTGTATCCTTAGCGGGTTCAGCTGAAATGAATACTAGGTTACAAAACAAAAGACCTCTCTGAAAACTTGTACTCCATTACCTCAGGGTCACCTCAGGTAAAGCACTGGATTGAACTCTCTGGATCACTTTGCCGCCCAATCCGAGGCTTTGTAGAGGCTTCTTGAACAGTAAGTGGTCCACCATGTAAATTAATTGGTGCTTTCCAAACGTGGCTGATATCAGAATCATTGATTCCAAGTCTAGGCCTTGGAGATTCTCACTTAGTGGAAATTGGGTGAACCCCTGAAGCCAATATGTTTTGCAATCATCAGATGATGGCGAGTGAAGTTTTGAACCCGCTGGTGTAATCTATTATAGGTAAAAACACCCAGGCAGCCAGATTCATTTCCTCATAGATATTTATTTTGTGCCCATCCTATACCAGGACCCATTCTAGGCAGCGGGGATATCGTGGGAAAAGAATGATTAGGTCCCTGCCCTGAATAAGCTTACACACCAGTAGGGAGAGTCAAACAATGTATAATGTACCAAGTAGTGGAGCAAACAATGAAGGCAGCACCTAGTGTGATATGATCAATGGTAACTGCTGGGATCAGAAGCACTTTGGAGAGAGCAGTCGGGGAAGGCGACTTTTTTTCCTGCAACTTGTAGGATACAAAAAACAGCCACACAAAGAATGTCTGAGGCAGAAGAAACAGTAGGAACAAAGGTCTGGGACAGGAAAGAGCTGCTCACGTTTGAGGAACAGAAAGTACACTAATGTGGCTGGGCAGTGGTAAGCTGAGGGAGGGTGTTAGGAAGCAGGGAGAATTATGTACGATGACTTGGAAGGCCAAGGTCAGGGAGGGAGATATTAGTCTAAGTGTAATGGAAACCAACCAGAGAGCTTTAAGCACTGAAATGTCACAACTTCATTTTCTTTTGAAAAGGTCTCAACTGGTCCCAGGCCTGGAATATAGGGTTACCACGTCGTCTTAGTGAGGACAACGGATGCCGCGGGTTTGGATTTAGGTAACAGCAGTGCAGATGGAAGGAAGAGGATGAATTTGGGGAGTGCTGTGAAACAGACCTGGCAGGGCTGGCTCAGAGATTCAATGTCGTGGGGTGCAGGAAAGGGAGGACTCCAGGATGACCCCTAAGTGTCTGGCTCGGGCAGCTCGCCAAGTCGCCAACCATTTACGGTGATGGAAAAGACCAAGAGTGATACAGGTGAGGGACAAGTGGGGAATCAAAAACCCAGTGAAGAGTGCATATGACTGGACAATAATATCACAATCAAGTTGGGACTCAGGTGTATTTGGTCCAGGGTTATGACAATGCGGGGAAAAGGAAAAGGAAATAATAGAAGTTTATGATCAGAAAGGACCAGGCAAAGGGTAGCATTTGTTTTCTTATTATTGACAGATATCTCTTCCAGGCAACATCCAAGAGGAATCCGATTGTTTATCAACTAGCAGCGGTGCTTAAGAAGTGTTTGGAAGGATGGGATAGGTAGCTTCCTAAGGTGATGAGAGTTCCAGACCAAAGAGGCCACATACAGAAAAAACTGAGTGCAGCAGAAAAGAATGCATATTGGAAGCTGGGGGCAGGTGGTGGGAAAGGTACCCATGATTAGCAGAGGTGTTAATTAAGGTGATTCAGTAATCTCCCACTTATCTGTAACTTGCAAATTTTTGGCTTTCTGAGGAGACAAATGACTAGCAAACAGTGTTATAAAAGTGAATTCTGAGCCATGCAGCAGGTCAGTACAAGTTCCGCTGAACTTCCTAACATGTCTACACTGGCAGAGCTGATGGATGATAACGGATTCATATCATCTCAGCCCTGCAACAGTGCCCAGTTCTGGGTGTCTTCGGAATTACCAAAGAATATCCTGTACTCAACACCACTGAATTATTAAGCGGACTTAATGACTTTATAAAGTCTTTCAAAATCGAATGTTCATAGAAAGCAAACTTAGAAACTATCATATTAAGACCTCGACTGATTTGGGTGAAGAAAGGCTCCCTGGTAGGGTAAGCAGCTTAGCCCTTGCAGTGGGTTCCTTAGGGAGGAGGAAACTTAAGCAGAGCAAGGAAACAGTCAGCATTTAATGATGAGGCTGTGGTCAAGAGCACAGATAGTGGGGCAACTGCACCAAACAGGAAGTGATGTCAGCAACAGAGAAGCTCAGAAGTAGACCGGTCCAAGGGACGAAAATGGCTGCATCCTGACATCCAGACTCCATGGGGAGATATCCCAAGTCAGAGTCTAAGCCCCCTGCTTTTTGTCACACCTCTATGAACAGAACACACATCACCCATCCATAGATTTATCTTAGCCAGCGGCAACAGGAAATCTTCTTGTTTCCCTTTCAAAAAAGTCCATTCTCTAGTAGGTCTGTGTCTTTATTCCCGTCTTACCCCTAGGTTCTTCATGACCTTTTTTTTTTTCTTAAGTTCCATATATATATGTTAGCTCAGTGCTTTGTGACCACCTAGAGGGGTGGGATAGGGAAGGTGGGAGGGAGATGCAAGAGGGAGGAGATATGGGGACATATGTATACGTATAGCTGATTCACTTTGTGATACAGCAGAAACTAACACACCATTGTAAAGCAATTATATTCCAGTAAAGATGTTAAGAAAATAAAAAATGAATAAATTAAAATAAAATAGAAGATAAAAAAAGATGCCTGATAATTTGTTCTAAAATTAACACTCATTTGGGACTTCCCTGGCGGTCCAGCAGTTAAGACTCTGTGCTTCCAATGCAGGGGGCGCGGGTTCGATCCCTGGTTGGGGAACTAAGATACCACATGCCATGTGGCGCGGCCAAAGCATCAAAAAAAATTTTTTTAATTACAACTAATACTCAGCTCAGTAATTCGCCTGAAGAAGTCGCCATACTTAATTGCATGGCTTGTCATGAAATTAGACTTTTGTCACATGATCTTGGCAGACAATCAAGGTTTGTAATATTTTGTTTGTGGTTAATGGAAGAAGGTATATGAGGACTGTTGGGAAAGGTAGGTTACGGTAATCTTTAACCCAGGCCAAGTGACCTGACTTTTGGGGGTCAACAAAAGTGGGAGAACATTGTTAAAGCCGTGATCATTGAAACTGGGGTGACTCATTATTCTACCCCCAGCACTTGTGCTGTGTTTGAGACTCTCTCTGAACCTCTGTGTTGGTCTCTCTCTAAAGTTTTGCATGTTCATTGTATAGCATATATATATATATATATATATATATATATATATAAAATACTCAGAACATTTACTGTGTCTTCTCTTTCTCGATCTTATTACACAGTAAATGTCACATCTTCTTAGAAACATACATGAAAATCAGATAGACCAGGGGGTCTCAGGCGGGAGCAATTTTGCCCCCCAAGGGACATACGGCACTGTCTGGAGATACATTTGGTTATCATAACTGGGCGTGGCGTGGGGCTATGGTACTGGCATCTAGTAGGCAGAGATCAAGGATGCTGGTCAACATCCTACGGTGCACAGGACAGCCGCACAACAAAGAAGTATCCTGCTCAAAATGTGCATTTTGCTGAGGCTGAGAAAGACATAAAGTTATGGCATTGAACTTAATGGATATTGGAATTTTGCGTTTTGTCTACACCAGTCCAATAAAGAGCTATCGGTCGTGTAATTCAACGATATGGATGGTGACGTTAGGTCACTGAAGGTACGCTATTTGATTGTTGGTTTATTATGGTGACAAAAGAGGAAGGGGCGAGGTTCTCTGAATGAGTCCGATGAGGTCTGTGGGATCACGGCACCTGGATGAAATTCCCCATTCTGTCACCAACTGCACCTGTGCCACCTTGAACTCCACCGCTCTAAGCTTGGATTTCTTTAGCCACAAAATAGAAAACCTGTCTAACCCACCAGCCGGATTTGAGGCTGAAAGTGACACAGACTGTGTCCAAACACTTTGCAACTTGTAGAAGAAAATACTAACGAGAAACTGCAGTTTCTCTAGAAGTGCTGCCAGGCAAACATTGATCTGCGCATGTCACCCTTGACCCTCATACTCTAGCACCTCTGTAGCCCATCCACATACAGGCTGGCTGGTTCAGCGCCCTAAACATCTCTCAACTATGCTGACTGCTCTCAACCTCCAGCCCAGCTCGAGTGTAGGTCACCTCCTCTCATCTCTCCCTGGCCCAAGCGCCAAGGATGCGCTCTAACTTCCCCCCACCCTCGACTCCTTCCAGGGACCAGAGCAGGATTTTCAAAATACAAATCTGACCACGTCACCAAAAGGCATCAGGGACGACACCCAGCTGGGAGGATGGAGTCACCATAAACTCCATGTGGGAAAACCGTGGGAGGAAAGGTTGGGAGGAAAACATTAGCTGCATTTTTGTTATGATGATAAAACAAGACAGTTGTGCTATACTTTGGGAAAGTGTTAAGTGATTTTATAAATGCAGGATGCTGTTATCTACTTCAGTGTTTGTATTTCTCTCTTTGTGACCATTAGGACCATTTAAAAAGATGAGTGAAGAGTTCATAACAACTCTTAACATTTTCACTATTTAATCGTCTTTGGAAAAGTGACCAAATAGCTGGCACACAATAGGCACTCCACAGATGTTTGGTGAACGAAGAAAATGTGAGCCATTGATTTCTTATATGCAATCTCACCTTGGACAAATGAAAAAAGCACTGAAGGAAGAGTATTGCTATATACTTGCCCCTGGATTATATTTCAGAGGTGAGGACACATGGAGGATAATTCTTTTCGAGGAAGATACAGACACAAAAAGCCCGCAGGACTCCAGGACAATACACAGTGGGGCAAAACCAAGATGAGAGAAATAAGTGGAATATTTATGCTAAAAGGCAAAACAAGCTCTTGGAATTACCTAAACCACTGTAGGGGAAGCTGACGAAGAGTGCAGCGTTAGAATAGATCTTAAGCCATAGAGAGTTATGTTAATATGAAAAACAATGGGTCACAATAAAGAACATCCTTTTGACTTGTGACTGATACGGTGCTGCTGAATGTTGCTGCTTTATCATTCTAAAGTGTGCATAGGAAACTTCAGAGGACCCAGGTGACTTCTTCCAACTTGAGAACCAACATCTTCCCTCTGGAATCTTCCTTTTAAGAGTCTTAAATCAGAAAATATGTAAGTGGTGATCTGAGCTAGAATAAAGGGCTATCTCATTAGCATATCTTCAGAGAGCAAGAGGAGACATTAACATCAGCTTGACTCTAAGTTTATGCTTTTAGGAGAATGAGACAGCTGATTGAAAATCATTTTTAAATCGTTTTGTGATGCATTGGATGTATTTGCATAATTGAGGCAATAATCATTCATAGAATGAATAGACTTTTTTTTTTTTAAGGAGCCAGGTCTCACCTTTCCTCCCTCACCTCGTAAATGACATTGACACCTCAGATTGCAAATTAAAGGGCACCAGCACACAGTTCAAAATCTGAAAAAGGGAGTGCGGTGAAATGCTGATTAGACATAATGAGCACAGACCCTAGATCCTTCAGTGCAAAGAGACCTCTGCCGAAAACGGGTTGTCCTGAATACCGCTTTAAAAGGCAAATCGCTGAGCCATTTGTGTCTCAAAAAAACAAAACAAAACAAAACAACCCCACATACAAGCATTAGTAACTTACTAGTGTCTCACTGGGCATTTCAAGGCGAGTGACCCTGGCAAAACTAGAGAACGAGCCATCATACGTTCCTAGAACGTGTGCCTGAGAAGGAACCTTAACGATTTTCTAACTCAGGCCCTCTTTTTTTCCAGCGCAGCAAAGTGAAACCGCAGAAGTTCGCAGCAAGCACAACGGCCCACCCCCGGCTGATCCCGGACCCCACTATACGCCCCGGGAACCAGCTGGGGGAGATCGGGGACCTCTGCACCTACCACCCCCGTCCACCTCGACTCCTTCCGTGAAAACTTTCCTTTTTTTAATGTGGAGAGTGCATTTTGGAGGACACGAATTCCAGACAGATAACTGTCTTTGCCTTATTATCAATGCTGATAATTCTTGTCTTAAGTTTCTGCCTGCTTCCCTCCAGTTTTGAAACTTGGCACCCAGCACGTCCAATCTCAATAGTGAAAATCATGTCAAGGAAAACTCAGTAAAGTAGCAGATGCCAGAGCAACTACAAGGCTCCGCGTCAAAACGACACATCTTAGAAATGTTCAGACTGGGCTAAACTAACAAGGACGCCTGCCGGCTTCCTGGAGGCAGCACTCAGAATCTTCAGAAGCAGGACTCATTCCTCAGAAACATCTTGATTTTCATTCGACTTTTTTTTCTTAAGTCTTTTCTCTTTCTCAAAAATAGACTCAATCTCGAATCTGGATTTGGTCAGTCGGTCGTTAACCTTGAAATCCTGACTCCTTCTTTAAAGGAGGCAAATCCCACGAGCTTTTTGTCCGGTGTGTCCTGCGGTCCCCAGCGCCCCGTAGTGCCTGGCATACAGTAGGCCCCCAATAAATGTGGAATCTTTGAGTCAACAGGGAGAAGAGAGGCCACCGACACTAGACCCCCTGCCACCTTCTTATATTAATCAGAAAATGTGCAACACTGTGTCCCCCTACAAACTCCCTGGGAGTTTGCTCCCTTTCCAAGGAGCAAACCCGCGGCATCCCAACCCGCCCTGCAGCATTTCTCCGGAGGGTCCACTGGCCACACGCTGCCATCACCAAGCGGTCCCTGCCTCCCATCCAGTTCTGTGTCGGTTCTTGCAGGGTATGTGACCAAAGGTTGAGTGGGCAGACCTGGGCGCAGCCCTGGGAGCCCCGTTTCTCAGCCCTGGCCAGCGAGGCAGCGGCAGGGTCCGGCCCCCGGCCCCAGACGCAGTGACCACTGTGCGGGGCAAAGGACCACGGGCTCCGGGGATGGGGGCTCCCCTTCTAAGGGGCATCTGAGTCTCTGAGCAGATGACACTCGGGGTGACGCACGCGGCACTCTTCACCCACCCACCCGCCATACACACCGAGGACCTCTGGGAAGCCACGGATCCTTTCAAGCCCGCGCTGTCGCCTCTGAGCGCGCCGGGACACTCACCGCGTAGTGCAGCTGCGGTTTCTCGCGGTACACCGGGTCCCCCATGCCGCCACCGGGGAGGAGTGGCGGGCTCTCGGGCGCAGCCTAGGGTCGTGGCGCCTCTCCGGGGTCCTCCTATTTTACCGCCATCCTGGAGCAGCCACCGGACTCGAGCCCTGCTGCCTGTGCCCGGAGCGCGGTGCAAAGCGTCCCGGGCACCAGCGTCCCGCCGCGGAGCCGGCGGGGACAGGCAGGAGGCGACTGCGAAGGGGAAGGAGGAGTGTGGGGGGGGGGGGGCGGAGGCCGAGTCAGATTCGATGGGCGGGCATTTAATTCCTTCCGCTGCTGGCTGGCCCCAGTCGCGCCCGCCGCCGCCAGCTGCTGGGGGCTACAGCGACCGAGCGCGCCCACGACAGGTGTCAGGGCGGCCGGCGCTCCTAACTCCTGCCACCCCGCCCCTGCCCAGGCCCGTGGGATCCGGGATGCCGGGGCTGGGCTGCTAAAGCCTTCAACACCAGCGACAGGGCGAGCTTGGGTTTCCAAGAAAGAGAGACTGACTAACTTTGAAGGAGGTGTGGATCTGATGCCGAAAGACGACTCGGAACCGGCCCGGCGAGGATGCAGTTTCAGTCTCTGGTCTTCGGAAAGCCTTCCTCTGGGAGAGTCTCAGTGGCGGGAACCGTAGGAGGGGGCAAGCGGAGAGGGACCAAGTAATGCTGCTCGAGGGAACTGCTGAGGAGGGGCGGCAGGGCTGGAGGCTTGCGGGGCCGGGCCACGTTGGGCAAACTGAGTCTCAGAGGGCTTGCAGGACCCGGGCGTGTCTAGGGAAGCGGGCTGGAAGGGGGAGCCCCGGAAAATCTGCCCGAAGTCTGCTGGAACTGAGTAGGGGTGCCAGGCTGGACCTGAGTGGGGGGCGGGGTGCTCAGAGCCCTCCTTTCTATGTCTTAGCAAATCGGGAAACAACACAGCAAGGTTTTGGAAATAGAAGAAACGTCCACTATTTGCAAATTCTGCCAGCTAAACCAAATCATTTCAGCACACGCTGGAGATTCACACCACCACCTAAAACTGGCCTCTGCTCCGCAATCCCCTCGTGGAAGCCTACACTTTAAAACATCGTGAAGAGTGCCAAGGTCCCTCCCAAGGCCTGATAGCCTGTGACTTACCTGCAGCCTCTCGCAAGCTGCACCCAGACCCTGTGAAATCAATCCATCCAAGCCCAAGAGGGGTGGCTATCAAGTGGAAGATGGATTTGGGGGTGGCTTGTGTCAATTCTTCAGGGTCCCACTATACTGGACTCCCTGGGTGGCCCTCCACCTGCTGGGGGGAGGGCTAGGAAAATAGGCTGCAGCCCCTGTGTTCGAGTCCTTACAGTTTGGTTGGGCGAACCACCCACGGGCATAGAAGCCTTTAAAACAGTTGGCAGCATAGTTGCAAACAGCAGTGAGAATGTGAAGCCAGGGGTGCAGGTACCCTAAAGAATCTACTACTAGATCTCATGACAGTTCATCTGCCTGGAAAACTGTAAGATTATATCTACTAAAGCTGATCGTATGCCTACCCTCTGACCCAGCAATTCCACTCCTAGATACATAGAGAAATGGGTGCCAAGGGCCTTCTCGTGCACAAGAACGTTCAAAATATCTTTAAGCAGAACGGCCAAAATGGAAACAATCCAAACGTCCATCAACTGGTGCGTGATGAACCAACTGGTGCGTGAAGGGAATACATACTGCTTAGTGGTGAAAGGAAAATGCTACTGATAGACACAACATGGAGTATTCTCACAAATGCCGTGTCCAGAGAAAGAAATCAGACTCAAGAGGACGTACCGTAAGATTCCATTTATTTATTATGGAGTTGAAATTCACATGTTGAACTGAAATAGGCAAGTGTGATCTATGGTGACAGAAGCCAGAATCATGATTACCAAGATGGGGAAGTGGTCCTGACTGGGAAGGGGATACAAGGGAACCTTTTAGGGTTCTGGAAATGTTCTGTATCCTGATCTGTATGACAGCTACCCAAGTACACCCATATGTAAAAGTCCACTGAGTGGTACAGTTCAGATTTGTGTAATTTACACCCTCCACTATATATATTTTACACCGCAATAACATACAAATAAATTTAAACTCGACCCCCCGCCAAAACCAGGAACTTCCAGCCAGAGTGCCACCTGTCTTAAGAGAAAGTCAATTTCACCATTTGCCCAAGTCTCCTCCCTGCAGTCTGCCTTTGCGCAGATCACCTCTTCCTCTGCGAAGTGGGAGCGAACCCCCTCACCTTGGAGGCCCTCCCTGCTCCCCGACACGTCCAGGCAGAGCTGGAAAAACAACACACTAAAGTCCGCTCTTCACTTTCACTCTGCTCTGCTGCTGAAAGCAACCTTTACAGCTATGTCCTCAAAGACCCTCACAATGAGGCATAACCAGCCCAAGCTTCGCCACACAGCATCCCTCAGAGAATGCAGCTGGAGCTGCCAAAGGAGGGCATGCATGCACAAGTGCCCCCGTTTCGGGACCTCTGCTTCCTGCTGCTCTATTTAGAAAGAGGAACTCTCCAGCCTTAGGAGAGTTCCTCCGTCATACCTGCCATTAAGCCCTCAAAGCTAAAAATCCCTTTTCCTACAAAAACTAGTTCATTATTAATATATATAGACAATACAAGGCGGGTCCGTGGATTTAACAAAACCTTACACGTAATCCTTTGATCATCACCCTTGAGTATGTCGCCTCCATGTTAAAATTGCGTCATCTTAGGTTTTGGTTTGTTTCTATTCTGCCTTTGAAAATTTTATTAAGTCACTAAACGGCATTATTGTAAGCCAAAAATAATCCATCGTTCCCAAACTGTGTACTTATACTTTAGGAAGGACTACTGCCTGCTAGCAGACTTCTTGCTAAATTGTCAGTGCTAAGTTGGAGTTAAATTTTCCAGTGCGATAGGGTTGTTTTTTCTGTGTTTGAAAGGTTTGAGGAGATAGGACAAAGCATTGAAGAAAAGAAGTCATCAGTTCATGCTGCAAGACTCTTCAATTCACCTGCGAGTGAGTCACACACCACTTCAGTTCTCAGGGTCTAGAAGGCTGTGCAGAACTCTAAGAGGTCTGTTAAGTCTTAAACAATTTAGTCATATGATATCGCTTATATGTGGGGCCTTAAAATAATGATACAAATGAACTTATTTACAAAACAGAAATAGAGTCACAGACACAGAAGACAAGCTTTGGTTACCAAAGGGGAAAGGGGGTGTAAATGAGGAATTGGGGATTGACAGATACACGCTACTATATAGAAAGGAGATAAACAACAAGGTCCTACTGTATAGCACAGGGAACTATATTTAATATCTTGTAATAACCTATAATATAAAAGAATCTGAAAAAGAATATGTATGTGTGTATATATATATATATATATATATATATATATATATATATATATAACTGAATCACTTTGCTTACCCCTGAAACATTGTAAATCAACTATACTTCAATAAAAAAATCTTAACCAATTTGAATTCCACATATTATTTTTATTTGAATCTATTTCAGGGTATATTTTAAACACCACTCTAATAACAATTTCTTTTTTGTACATCTCTGCTTCCAAGTATCCTTCCCATGTTATTTAACTATTCACTAGGTTACTTATTCAATAAATATTTTTAAGTGCATACAATTCGCAGTTATTGTTCTAGGTCATTTAAACTATGCATTAAATGGCAGGTGGATTTGCAATTCAGGTGTGATCTTTTGGGGTGATGGAGGGACATAAAGAGAGCACATAAAACCTCACTTCAGAAAAGGCTGAAGTTCACATCATTTACTGGTTAGGTTAAGAGCCTGCTTGCCTAATGTTCTCTTTTGGTTAGTCATTTTTTTTAAAATAAATTTCTCTGATGTTTATAATTTCCCCCAGAGAGGACTCAAAAATAATCTCTAGGAGTTCCTCTACTAGCATCACTTTTAAGAGAAAATATGTCACGCTAACAGTAGCATTTCCACGACTTCCTGTCCCCAAATATTACAGCACTTGCAGTACTGAAGGCTGCCCTTGCTGCCAGGGCATTTAAATTAAAATCCCTGTTTGTATTTACTCTGCCTGCCTATAAGCTGAGTTAATATTTTCCACATTTCGGGCCAACCCAAGGGTGATTACTTGGTTTAAGGAAAACTTTACCTAAATCTGTGGAAGCAAATTCAACTTCAGGGTGTAGCAGGAGCTGAAGGCCCATGTGAGAACTGCCACGCACTGAGATCAGAGCACGAGGCCCTTCTTGCACACCCAGCCCTGTCACTGTTGACAGAGTGGCGATGGAACCCTCTTGGATGGGGAACCTCTTCCCCCAAACCCACCTCCTATACTCTTCCATCCTATTATCTTGTCAACCCACCTCCAAGGGTATTTTTAAATTTTTGAAACAGGAAATTTGATAACATACAATGTGCAGCTAAATGAATTCTTGCACAACATACACCCATCTAACCATCACCAAGGTCAAGGAATAGAATACTGCTAGCGTGCCTCAACCGCATTGTAACACCCTCCCCCGTGACCCCAACCCAGGGGCAGACACTGCCCTGTCTTTATAGACTTCACTTATTTGCTTCCCTTTTATAACAGGGTTTCTCCATCTCAGCACTATGGATACCTGGGGACAGAAAATTCTTCTCCCCGCCCCCCAGCTTTACTGAGCTATAACTGACATATAGCACTGCAAAAATTTAAGGTGTGCAGCGTGATAATTTGATGCACATACAGATTGTGAAATGAGCATCGTAATGAGATTAGTTAATACCTGCGTCACTTCACATAGTGAACATATTTTTGTGTGTGATGAGAACATTTACGATCTACCCTCTTAGCAACTTTCAAGTGTACAATACTGTAACGTTAACTATACTCACCGCGCTGCACATTAGACCTCTCGGAATTTGTTTATTTCATATCTGGAAGTTTTTACCCTTTGACAAACATCTCCTCATTACCCCACTGCCAGTCCCTGGTAACTACCAATCTATTCTCCATTTCTGGGTTCAGCTTCTTTAGGTTCCACAAGTAAGTGAGATCATACAGTATTTGTCTTTCTCTGTCTGACTTATTTCACGTAGCATAATTCCTTCAAGGTCTATTAACGTTGTCTCAAATGGTAGGATTATTTATGGCTGAATAATGTTCCACTGTACATATATACACCACATTTCCTTTATCTCTTCATCCATGGATGGACACTTAGGTTGTTTCCATATCTTGGCTATTGTGAATAACGCTGCACTGGACATGGGAATGCAGATGTCTCTTGGGGATCCTGATTTCAGTTCTTTTGGATACATACGAAGAAGTGGGATTACTGGATCATGTGGTAGTTCTATTTTTAATTCTACATTTTTGAGGAACCTGCATAATGCTTTCTATAATGGCTGTACCAATTTACATTCCCACCAACAGTGTGTAAGTGTTCCCTTTTCTCCACATTCTTGCCAATACTTGTTATCTCTTGTCTTTTTGATAATAGCTATCCTAACAGGTGTGAGGTGCTATCTCATTATGGTTCTTATATGCATTTCCCTGATGATTAGTGATGCTGAGCACCTTTTCAAATACCCGTTGGCCATGTGTATGTCTTCTCTGGAAAAATGTCTATTCAGGCCCTTTGCCCATTTTTTATCCTTTTAACATCTTTACTGGAATATAATTGCTTTACAATGGTGTGTTAGTTTCTGCTTTATAACAAAGTGAATCAGCTATACATATATCCCCATATCTCCTCCCTCCTGCGTCTCCCCCGCTCCCACCCTCCCTATCCCACCCCTCTAGGTGGTCACAAAGCACCGAGCTGATCTCCCTGTGCTATGCGGCTGCTTCCCACTAGCTATCTGTTTTACATTTGGTAGTGTATATATGTCCATGCCACTCTCTCACTTCGTCCCAGCTTACCCTTCCCTCTCCCTGTGTCCTCAAGTCCATTCTCTGCATCTGCGTCTTTATTCCTGTCCTGCCCCTAGGTTCTTCATAACTCTCTCTCTTTTTTTTTTTTTAGATTCCATATATATGTGTTAGCATATGGTATTTGTTTTCTCTTTCTGACTTACTTCACTCTGTATGACAGACTCTAGGTCCATCCACCTCACTACAAATGACTCAATTTCATTTCTTTTTATGGCTGAGTAATATCCCATTGTATATATGTGCCACATCTTCTTTACCCATTCATCTGTTGATGGACACTTAGGTTGCGTCCATGTCCTGGCTATTGTAAATAGAGCTGCAATGAACATTGTGGTACATGACTCTTTTTGAATTATGGTTTTCTCAGGGTATATGCCCAGTAGTGGGATTGCTGGGTCGTATGGTAGTTCTATTTTTAGTTTTTTAAGGAAACTCCATACTGTTCTCCATAGTGGCTGTATCAATTTACATTCCCACCAACAGTCTTTGCCCATTTTTTAATAAGATAATTTGGTTTTTTGCTATTGAGTTGTATGAGTTCCTTATATATTTTGGATATTAACCCCTTATCAGATATATGGTTTGCAAATGTTTTCTCCCATCCTTTAGACTCCCTTTCCACTTTGTTGACTGGGCCTTTTGCCGTGCAGAAGCTTTTTCGTTTTATGAAGTCCCGATAGTTTATTTTTGCTTTCGTCGCTTGTGATTTTGCTGTCATACCAATAATTCTTTGTTGTGGAGGCAGTTCCCTATGCATCATAGGATGTTTAGCAGCATCCCTGGCATCTACCCACTAGATGTAAGTATTATCTCCTTCCCCCAATTGTGGCAACCAAAAGTATCTCTAGACATTGACAAATGTCCCCTGGGGGTGGGGAGGCAAGATCACCCCTGTCTGAGAAGCACTGCTTTTTAGGAAGTTATGTATCCACAAATCTTAGAGCTTAGTGTTGCCTGCTTTCTAACTTCATATCAATGGATTCATAAGTATGTTTTTATTACATCTGGCTTCTTTACTCAACATTGTGTTTCTAAGGTTCTTCCATGTTACCATATGTAGCTGTAGTTTGTTCATTCCCATTGCTGTCTAGTATTCCATTGTGTGTGTTTACCAATATTTATCCTTTCAGCTGCTGGTGGACATTTGCATCCTTTCCAGTTTTGGACTACTGAAAACCACACTGCTTGAACATCATTATACATGTCTCCTTGTACACACGTGCCTGCATTTGTATAGCGTGCAAACCTAGAAACAGAACTGCTGGGTCATAGGCATGCATATCTTCAGCTTTACTGGACAATGCCCAACCGTTTTCCAAACTGATTGTACCAATTAGAATCTTTATTTACACTATAGTATAAATAGACTGAACATAGTTTATATAAAGGCTGAACATAGTTTAGAATTGTCTCTCTTCTAGGTTTTTTCATGGGGCTACAAAGATAAAATTCAGGAAATCAAACTGCAGGATCGGGAAGGAGAGACAGGGAAGAAGCTTAAGGTCCTCCTTGTCCAAAATCATGTCTCTTAGAAGTGAAGAAAGACCTACCGGCCCTGCTAGGGTCATAGCATTGGGAACACCAGTGCTGAGTCCGTCCACACGTATGGGTAAGAGCAATGGATACATCAGTTATGCTTCTGAGGGAGGACATATTTTTAGGCAGAAGTCCAGCGTATAGTGTTGGGGGGTGGCGAATGTCAGCAAACTGTAAACATAAGTGCCCCTTAAGGAATTACCATTTTGCCCCACAGCCATAGTGCACTCCCCCCGTTCCTTTTAACCTTAACAGGGATACGGGGATGGGATGGATTCAAGGAAGAATGAAGCGTCCCGTTCCTTTCTCCAGGTATATTAGAGAGAGAGAGCCCCCAGCCTGAAGACACACCTGGTCCAATGACCAGTGACTGAGGCATTCCTATGGGTCCCAAGAATATGCCCGGTGCTGTGGTGACACAGGACAGAGAAGAGAGTATCCCCTAGAACTCCTGCCCTCAGCCTTGATCTCTACTCTAAAGAATATCAGGAAGGTAGACATCAACAACTAGAACTGGGAATCTGATGATCTATGGGTGCAGGGAAAGAAGGTGAGGGAGGCAGGGTGAGAATAAAGTGACCATTACAATAGGTTCAGTTTAGAATCACTGGTTTGTCCTTTTCTTGCCATTTTGATATCTTCACTGAAGAACTGCTACTCAGTGCCTTGGAGCCAAGGAGAGTGCCCTACGAAAGTATCCACAGAGAGATGTTTCTAAAATAAATGTTCTATTTCAGGCTCATTAGGCAAAAAAGCAGAGACTGTATTCCCTCTAGTTATGATTTCCCAAGAAACAGCTGGAGAATCAAGAAACTACTTTTCATCATCTCCATAATCTAATGTTAGTCTATTGCCTCCACCCAACCACTTCCAACCTCCTTTCCTCTGCGTGGTGTTGCGAGCGTGTAAAGCCTGCGGAACACTTGTGACACCACCAATGCTGCAGGTGCTGAAATGATTATCTGGAATGATAACGCTTCCACTAACCACTGAGCACCTACGTCACTGGCCCTTTGTCCAACTAGATGCTTTGCAAACAGCAAATCTGGATCCTCGGAATAACTGTGTGAGGAAACCATGATTATCTCCATTTTATTCATCAGGGTAATTCACTTGTTTTGCACAGCCGGTAAATGGTGAAGTTGAGGTGTAAATGAAGTTGGGTCCAAATCTCTTTGCAGGCCATTCCAGTATGTTTCAAAGCAGAGACTCTTTCATTAGATCGCTGTGGTGCCTTCTTATGAAAGGGGCAGGCAGACACTGCCAGTGCCCCACCCACATCTCCCTAGGCCAGTGGTTCTCAACGGGCACAATTTTCCCCCAAGAGGACACCTGGCAATGTCTGGAGATACGTTTTACTGTCACAACTGTGTGTGGGGTGCCACTTGTATCTAGTGGGTAGAAGCAAGGGCTGCTGCTAAACACCCTCCAGCGCACAGGACAGCCTCCCGCAACAAAGAACTATCCTGCCTAAAACGGCAAGAGTACAGACGCTGAGAAACAAACCCTTCGCAGACATAAGAAATTCACCTTCAATAATTTCCACTTAGGAGTACAACTCGCGCCAGCAACACATTTTCCATTAGTGGAGTGGGTCTTGCGCCAAGGAAGGAAACAAGGAGAAATTCCCCCCGAGCAGAATGGTAGGGTCGAGCTTTGGAACCTACGTGCAAGTGGGTTTGCACCCAACACAGCGTGTCAAAAGGCTAGCAGAGTGTGAAAACTGGCCACTAGTAGCTATGGAGTCATTTGGAGCACTTGACTAGTCACCCAAGGAAGCCACTGTTACGTCCTCCAAAACCTCTGGTTTTGGAGGCTCAGCAGCGTTTGAATGATGACACCTGACATTACTCTAGTGCCTGGAGCATTCCAAGCAATTTCACGTGTAACAGTTCTCCCCTCCCCAAATTAATCTATTTTGTGATGATGATTTCCATTTTTTATAGGGAGCAGAACATATAAGGCAAACGTTAAGAATTTGTTGTCAGGGGTGTAATAAAAGGAGAATGAAACAGAGTGTCCTTTGTTTGCCAAGTCACTTAACCTATCTGTATCCCATTAATCCACCAAATAGAGAGCATGGGCCAGAGAGTTCCAGATCCCCAAGGAATGCTGGGCACATAAAGGTCAAACATCAACAGTTCAGCAGGGCCTTCTTTGCCTTGCAGTGCAATGGAACCAGGCCTCACTTCTTGACTCTTTTTCTCTGGGACCATGCTGTATGAAAGCGCTTCTCAACCAGGGGTAACGTTGTCTGCCAGAGGACATCTGGCAGTGTCTGCAGACACACTAGGGGATGTGCTATTTGCATTTTGTAGGTAGTGGCCAGGGATGCTGCTAAACATTCCACAGTGAACAAGCCAATCCCTATCCCCCAACACACACACATACGTAACAAAGAATGATCCGGCCCCGAATGCCAAGGTTGAGAAACCCTACTGTATGGAAAAAATTGTTCTTCTAGTCAAAATAATCCTAATATATCAGAATCTAAGCATCACACTAGGACTTTTGTCTATTTCAACTTTGGTTGCCATCATTCTTCACATGCGTACACACCACACATTATATGATTCCATTTATACAAAGTGTCCAGAAAAGAAATGTGAATCCTACCTCCATAAAAGCTGAGAACCACAGAGACAGAGAGACAGAGAGAGAGTAAGGAGGGAGGGAGGGAGGGAAGGACAGAAGGGAGGTCTTTATGATAAATTGAGTAGTGCAAGAGAAGGAGGCAGCTCTCCTGGGGAGTGCTGATGTCTCCTCTCCGGCAGTTGTTAGAATGACCATCAGCTAGAGAGGCGGCACTATGTAAGCAGTTTCACTAGAGGACCTGTAACTCTAAAATGTCATAGCTAATGTTTTATCTCTTTCCTGTTTCCCTGACTACAACATGTGTGGTTCAAGGCTAAAGACTGGCTTCTGTTAATGCACTCAGTCCATTCTTTCATTCATTCTTTCAATGCCAACTGAAGGCCTTGTGCTATTTCTCTCTCTTAATAATACAGTTGCTTCTTGCCTTAGGTAGAGTTCCTCAGAAACAGAGACTAAGATGAGGATTCATGGGCAAGTGATTTATTAAGGACATGGTCCCAGGAGTGACTGGTAAGGGGTAAGCGTAACAGGGTAGGAAAGGGGACGAAGCCAAGTAATGGTGTGATTTCTGGCACAGTCTCGGTCTCAGCCTGATGCTGAGAGGAGCTCTGGAGTTGCCCCACCTCGAGCCAAAGGAGTTGACCTTAAATATTCTCACAGCCGCCAGTCATGGGCTATGGGAGGCCCCAGGGTGATGTAAATTCCCAGGCACTTCTCGCTCTTTGTGGGCACAGGGAAACTCTCAAACACCCCAAGGGAAATCCTCTGAAGACGTTCACAGATGTTGGTCATTAGAAGCAAACCACACAGAAGCTGGGGAATGGAACTGACACACAGAACTGGTCAAGATCTGAGAGATTCTGGGCAGAGTACCAACAGCAAGTGTCCACTACACTTTTTGCTTGAAAACTTGTTAAGCTCTAAAGGCTGTTTATGACTGTTTCTGTGTCCAGATATCCTGAGCAGGGTAGAAGCTTGCAGCCCCCAGATGTGTTGCCAGCAAGGTGAGGTATGAATTGATCTTCCAAGACTCTACACTACAGCTCATCCCCTTCCTTGCTGATAAATGCTTTATCATCTGGCATCTTTGCCCACACTAGACCTATTCCATTTCATACGCTGAAAATCTTCTGAAGTGGTTAATCCGCCCACAAGCACTGCGGGGAACTTCTCAGCAGCTTTAGCATCTCCAGTGGTCATTTAGCCATGGACTTGAAGTTTGGGTCGATTCCAAAAGCTGCAAACCCATGGAACCATCCACAACTAGGTTACTTTACTTACTGGATTCATTTCCTTCCCCTGGATTATCATAAACAGGTCTAACATGGAAACAACCTAAATGTCCATCAACAGATGAATGGATAAACTATACACACACACACACACACACACACACACACACACACACACACACACACACTGGAATATTACTTAACCATAAAAAAGAACGAAATACTGCCATTTGCAGCAACATGGATGGACTGAAAGATTATCATACTGACTGAAGTAAGCCAGACAGAGAACAATAAATACCATATGATATCACTTCTATGTGGAATCTAAAATATGACACAAATCAACCTAACTACAAAACAGAAACAGACTCACAGACATAAAGAACAGACTGGTGGTTGCCAAGGGGAAGGGAGGTTGGGGGAGGGATGGAGTGGGAGGTTGGGATTAGCAGATGTAAACTATTATATAGAGAATGGGTAAACAACAAGGTCCTACTATATAGCACAGGGAACTATACTCAGTATCCTGTGATAAACCATAGTGGAAAAGAATATGAAAAAGAATGTGTGTGCGCACGCGCGCGCATGTGTGTGTGTGTGTGTGTGTGTGTATATATATATATATACCTGAATCACTTTGCTGTACAGCAGAAATTAACACAATGTTGTAAATCAACTATACTTCAACTAAAAAAAATAGGTCTAAGATGTTGATCCCCAAGCGCACAGTTAAATTTTTCTCTGCTTCATCAATCATTTTATGACATCATTTGTTGATTACCATCTTTTTCTGGGGATTAAATTAGTACGTAAGTGTGTGTGTGTGTAGCAGTTAGAACCGTACTGGGCATATATAAGCTCTATATCAATTTTTGCTATTATCACATAGGTACAGAACTCTCAGGTTGCATGATGAGGTCTTTGTCCTCAAAACTATTCTTCCTGCCAAGGGACTTGCAACAATTTTTCTGACCTACTTGGATTTTGAAAAATTGTTTCTATCTTGCCTTCCTTTCTGCTACTTCCTTTTTTTAAAATGTATTTATTTATTTATTTGGCTGCGCTGGGTCTTCACTGCTGCGCACAGGCTTTCTCTCGTTGCAGCGAGTGGGGGCTACTCTTTGATGTGGTGCAAGGGCTTCTCATTGTGGTGGCTTCTCTTGTTGTGGAGCATGGGCTCTAGGCGTGAGGACTTCAGTAGCTGTGGCACGCGGGCTCATTAGTTGTGGCTCGTGGGCTCTAGAGTGCAGGCTCAGTACTTGTGGTGCACGGGCTTAGTTGCTCCTCAGCACATGGGATCTTCCTGGACCAAGGATTGAACCCGTGTCCCCTGCATTGGCAGGCGAGTTCTTAACCACTGTGTCACCAAGGAAGTCTTCTGCTACTTCTTACTAGCATTTTCTCCTTCATTTCCTCTGAGATTATCATACAAGATGGGGTTAATGGCACAACTCCTCAGCACCAAACAGAAGTACTGTAAATATTAGGTAAACTGAAAAACAAGAGGGGAAATAAAGCAGAAACAGAGAGCTCCCAGAACCTCTTAATGCATGTTTTGACGGTGAGGAGAGAGCCAGAGGGCTTTACTCCAGAGTATGGTTTTGTTTGTATCTATGAAAGTGTACAAGTTGAAATTCCATAAATGAGGAGCTTCTATACCACTTTCTATTGCTAATATTTTCTTTTCCTCTGAAGTCTGTCCCCAGGATTTCAGATCATGATGAGCACTTAATATATGCATGATAACTGATGTTAGAAAGTGCTACAGGGGCCCAAAGCACTCTAGCAGGGGCATAAAGCATTCGAGAAAAATCCAGGAAAATACCAAAGGTGAAAAACCATCACTCAAATAATTTACAAAAAACCGGAAAAAGAAAGCATGTTGTACTTCAACTTTGTTTTGTTTTGTTTGTTCTAAAAGAACAAATGAGGAGAGACGTTTGTCTCAGATCCGGCATAGGAGTAAGAATGGTTTTTACCTTTCTAAATGGTTGAAAGAAAAATCAACAGAATAATATTTCATGACATGCAAATTACGTGAAACTCACATTTCAGCATCCATACATAAAGTCTTACTGGAGCACAGTCACGTCCATTCATGTATGTATCTGTCTATGGCTGCTTTCAACTGCCTAAAATATCTGGTCTCTTGCAGAAAATGTTCGCTGACCCCCGATTTAGAAAACTAACATAGCACTTTATTTCCTTTCGTTTTTTTTTTTCTTTCTACTTTTGGTTTTCATCTTCTCCCTCTTGGAGGAGTTCTATAATTCCAAAGGAAAAAAATATATCTTCCATATATTCGTTTCTATTAACATCTCAATTATTTTGTTTCATTTATAGACTTGAAACAGACAGACAACTGGCCTAAGATGAAGCAGCCTGTTTAGGGCAGGCAGACTTCCGAACTGGATTCTGTTTTTCCACATATCTAAGCTTTTAGAGACATACCTATGTTATTTCTAGAAGTCTCGGGTAAATGTATGGGGGATTCATTTGGGCTGTAGAAGGCAGCCCCATCCCCATTTCTTCTAGAGCAATATAAATCATAACCAAAAGCCAACATTCCCTTGTTGTGTTCGTATGCACTAGTGTCAAATCATTTGTCAAAGTATTTCTTTCTCATTGATTGGTGTTTTCTAAGTCTCATCGAAAGGAAAGCTTTCCCTGTGCCCTCAGCTTGCAAGTGTAAACCTGCTTTTGGACACGTGCTGTTCCTTGGTATCCATCACTCCAAATCTGAATGGAGTTCGCACACATCTACACCGGATTCAATTACACAGCATGCCATGTGCTCTGAGACCAGAAAAGCAGAAGATTCTAGAACATCCATGTCTACATTTGGCCCTTAGAGTCTGACGATTTTGTCCTGTCTTAAAAACCTTATGTCATTCCGAGCAAGCAAACTTGAATTGTTATTTATTTTTATGGCATCAACTTTTCAATGGGCTGTGACTTCTAAGTCATGCCATACTGGATAGACAAATGTGTATATATAAAATTTCCAGACTGGTTGAGATTCTGGAAGGTATTCAGAAATTCAACCCGTTTTCTACAAGCACGATGCACAGAGCATCCTCTTCACATTCCGAACGTCCCAAAATGCGGCCATCCTCCTTCCTGGCTCCTTGCCAGGGGAGATGCCCTTGGAAATTCTAAGCCACATACTGAATATGAGTCCTTTGTTTTCAAGGGGTAAACTCCCTCCACCTGTAACACACTTCTTTCTCCATCACATCCACCAGTTCCCTCCCGCCACACCTTCCATTTCTCCTTTGCCTGTATAACTCCCACTAGCCTCTCTAGATTTCCGGGACCTTACAGACCCACCTCACCACTCTGCAATAGGAGGCTCTGCTAGCCTTCTGGTCATACCACTATTTCAGCGACCATGTTTTCTGTTTCCTCTTGAAACGCTGCTCTCATCGAAGACAGGGACTGTCATAGTCATATTTTTACCCCCAGAGCCTAGTCCCGTGCCTACTACACAGCAAGCACTGGAGAAATATTTGTTGAATACTGTTATTAAATCTGCTTCCAGAAGATGAGAACAGTCAGCACTTGGTAGTTACAGCACCAGCAAGTCTAGAATCGCTACAACGGCAGCGACTGCTGCTTGGAGTAACTTGGTGATTTATCCAACAGAATCATTTCCTCGGACCAGTCTTGACTCCCATGCCCAGATGCTGAATGCTGCAAATGGCTCACATTATCATCAAGACACTATGATGTGGTATTGAAAAGTAAAACCTTTTAAAATCATCATTCTGGCCCTTAGGAAAGAATAAACCACTTCTCCAGAAAAGGAAAGTCCACAGGAAATCACAGGGATGCTGTCCAATCTCAGGGCTGCCATTTTAGCTTATAGAATAAATATATTCAAGGGCTTCTCTCAAGGGAGTTCAACATGACCAAGAGGTGAACGTGGCTCACAGAACAGGGGAGCTTCCCCAAAGCAGAGCAGTTTAGGTAGGATCTATAGGAGGTCAGGCTCTTTACTTTGGTTTCTCATGAAACAAGCAGAATCCACTCAAAATCCCATGAAAAGGCTGAGCTTTGACAAGTCTGAGTCCCATCTTTACACATTCACCCTTGTTCAAATCTATTATCAGACACTGAGACTTAGTTCCTTCCTGGTTCAACACTGAGGGACCGCCAAGGGGCAGCAGAATTTACTTCTCCTAAGACGAGGCCCACAAAGCAAGGCACCCACTTAACTTCTGATCACAAGAGTTTGGCAACGGCACCCTTGTTCCAACAGCCCAGCCCCCTAACTCCACTCTCCTCCTAGGACTGCTAAGAAGAAAAGGGAAGGAACATGGAAGTTATTTCCTTAATGAGAAACCCCCTTGGAAGCAGCAGTAACCCAAATATTGGGGCCAAAGCAGTTGGGTGGGTGACTCTTTCCCTTGTAACGGCCAGATCTTAATTTCCACAAAAACGCAAGTTATGCAATTTCTCTGGGGTTTCTCCTAAACTGATAACTGGATTTTTTTCCAAAAACTTATCCTTTGAGGTGCTACACCAGAGCTGGGAAGCTGCATCAAGATAATCTAAATCTTCAGAAAGTCTCACAAGCAGTTGGCTCCGGTTTTTTCTCACCACTCGCCAGTTGCTTTTTTCTTTCCTTTAGGGGATGGTAATTTTTTAAATGTCATGAATGTCTACACATATGTATGTGATTGCGTATATTTATACACACACATACATAGTCTCAAGTCTCTGTAAGATACATAAAAATGATGTCTTTTTAAATTAAAGATTTTGGATAATTATGAGATATGAAAAGAAGTACATCTTATGTACGTGCCAGAACTTTTAGATCGAATATCTAGATTTATTTACAATTATTCAATGATTTAAATAATTTATAGACAGGGCTTCCCTGGTGGCACAGTGGTTAAGAATCCACCTGCCAGTGCAGGGGACACGGGTTTGAGCCCTGGTCCGGGAAGATCCCACATGCCGCGCAGAGCAACAAAGGCCATGCTCCACAATTACTGAGCCTGCGCTCTAGAGCCCGTGAACCACAACTACTGAGCCCGGCTGCCACAACTACTGAAGCCTACACACCTAGAGCCCGTGCTCCACAACAAGAGAAGCCACCGCAACGAGAAGCCCGTGCACCACAACGAAGAGTAGCCCCCGCTCGCCGCAACTAGAGAAAGCCCGCGCGCAGCAACAAAGACCCAATGCAGCCAAAAATAAATAAATAAATAAATAATTTTAAAATAATGATTTATATACAAATATTCAATTCTTTAAATAGTTTATAGCAGCGCCTTTTTAAAAAAAGTATGGCTATCAATTAGTCTAATGCTTCGATTATTACATCCCTTTCATTCATTTTTAGCATTTAATATTCTCCTTTCTTTTATAGTTTCTCACTTACATCCATGGGAGGGAACAAATTGAACTCAAAGTATCAGCGAAAAGTTTGGGTAATTCTTTAAAAAGACCTGGCTATTTCTTCTGAACTTCTCTTTTAAGAGCTGCCTCAATTCCTGGCTTTGGAAGGAATAATACTTTAATCCTTTTTAAAATCTAAACTTGATGTTTTGGAGAAGTGCACACATCTTAAGCAACTTCCCACACAAGACTGGGCAGCCCGCCAAAATTCAAGAGTGCCATCGAGGCAGACAACACCGCATACAAACAGCTCCCTCAGTCTCCAGCGCCTCGTTACAACTTCACAACGTTAAGACTAAACAGAAATGGGGGGGAACCCTCCTTCCAAAATGCCTTCTTAGGATCCATAAATTCCACATTCAGCTGACCTTGCAGCCTTCACTTTCTCCTCTGGCCAGAAAGCCCAGGGGTACGGGGTCTGCTCAGTGGGTTAATCCACTGCAGCTTAGATACAACCATCTTATCCTTGCCACGGGCTGCTTGGAGCTGAGACCACCTAGGTGGCCACACTGTCAGGGGGGATGGAGTTTAAAGCAGAAAGCCGGAAACAGAAAATGTGTTCCATTTGTTACTGAGACTAGAATGCAAACATAGTCTCAGACAAAGGGCCAGGCCTGTTGTGTAGCCTTCTGTGGTTGTATTAGGAAGAACACATCATCATAGGCAACATTTTTAATAGAAAACTGGCTGAGAGCGCCACTGCAACGTTTCCAACATTAAAGAGATATGGATTCTTTTTCTTTTTCTGGGGGAGGGGGGCTCCTTATTGAAGTCCAATATAATACATATACAAGCTGAACAGTACTGAATTCATAAGTGTACAATTCAGTTCATTTTGCCAAAGTGAACATCCCTGTATAATGACTACCCAGAACAAGAAAAACCCTCTCCCAACTTTACCTGGTAAAAGTAACCACTTTCCTGACCACCACCATCATAGATATTGTTTGCCTTTTTCTGAACTTTGGATCAACAGAATCCTGCAGTGGACAGTGTGTTTTTCATCTGGTGGCTTTCATCACTACTGCACATTATAGCATGCGATACCTCACCTTCACTGCTGAGAAGTATTCCATTGTATGAATAAAACATGATTGTTTTCCTTTTCTACTGTCGAGAGACATTTTACCAGCCTGGGGTTACTAATGAATAGTACCAATATGAACATTCTAGAACATGGGTTTTGGTGAACATAGGGAGGCATTTCTGTTGGGTGTATACCTGGGAGTAGCATACTCCATTATAGGGAGTACATACATTCTGCTTTAGTAGATGCTGCCCAATAGTTTCCCAAAGTATTTGTACCAACCTACACTGCCACAAGCAATGTATGAGAATTCCAGTTGTCCCATATTAATGCACTACATGATATTGTCAGTTCTCTCTCTCTTCCTTAATTAGAGCCATTCTGATGGGCATTCAGTGGTACCGCACTGTGGTTTTAATTAACATCTCCCTGATGAGTAACGAGTTGGAGTACTTTTCATATGTGTATTGGTCTTTGGAGATCTCTTTTGTCAAGTGTGTGTTCCAGTCTTTTGCCCATTTTTCCATTCAGTTATCTGTCTAGAATTGGGGTTGGCAATGTTTTCATGTAAAGGGACAGATGGAAAATACTTTTGGCTTTGCAGGCCAGAAAGTCTGCGTCACAACTCCTCAACTCTGCTGTGACAGTGCAAAAGCAATCACAGACCACACATAAATGAATGGGCGTGGCTGAGTCCCAATAAAACTTTCTTTACCAAAATAGTCAGTGGGCTGAACTTAGCCCACAGGCCATGGTTTGTTCACCTCTGGCTTAGAAGAACTACGTGGTTTTGATATTTAAATATCAGCAAAAGTTGAACTGTGTACCAAAGCTTACTAATTGTCTATCCAACATCCACTCTTCTGTTATTTACTGGTAACATAACGATGGAGGAGGCGTCATAATACCTGGCTGAAAAAGTTAAAGATATCAGAGACCCAGTGTCAGGTGGAAGGCTTCTAGAAAATTGTTAAAGGGAAGCTGTCTCAGCAAGGATGACACTCTGAGCTCCCCTCTTCCTTATTCTTTCTGTCCAAGACATGGGCATGATGGCTGGACATGTAGCAGCCATTTTGTGATCATGAGACAATCTAGAATAGGAAAGCAGGCACTAAGAATGGCAAAACAGAGAGAACTTGAGACACTAATGATATTGCTGAACTGCTATACTAGCCCAATCCTTTCATTTGTTTTATGTGTGAGAAAACTTACCACCTACCTTGTCTAAGACACTCTTATTTCAGTTCTGTTTCTGACAGCCAAGTGTAATTCTTAATGGAGAAAAGAAAACTCCCATCTTGTTTGATTATATTTTTATTCCTACTAACTCCTTACCGAAATTCTAACCTTCAGCTTCCTTGTTTAGCTATTTCATCCATTGTCACTGAACGCTTAGCACATGCTCTTTTATCTTTTTGTGCTTTCTCTCTCACTGTTTCTGTCCTGTTTCCTCCCCTTGGTCGTGTACTTGTTCACTGAGAAGAAATACCCCATATTTCTCTGTGCCCACAATACTTCAAAGTAAGTTCATCATGTGTAGTCAGTGCTCCAAAACATAGTTCTTTGTGATGAGAATGTTTATGCTAAAGATGATGAAGAACAAACTTCGTTAGGCAAAATGATAGCATATTTTTGGTCAGAAAGGCAGTTAAAGAAAGGAGACTTTGGGGTCTGTAGGCAAAGGGCAGGGCTGGGTAGCCTCTTAACAGGCATAGAGTCCTATAATACTAATACTCTAAATCTAGGCAACTCCAAGTTCCACTATTTGGGGCACTGTTTACTCTTCTGGCACACTAATGTGAGACTGATTTCTTATATTCTGAGCGCATTTACGTTGAGGTTCAGGTGAATCTCTTCTCACATCCGATGCTCTCTTACAAGGCAGAGTAGAGGGGCTCACATTTCCTGGTTGCTGTCCCTTGCAGTTGTATAGAGCCAAGGTCACACCCTCCTCAAAGACTATATCCTAAGACAGTATTCTATATAACTTGGAAGTATGAAATAGACTTTCCAAAGCATAACCTAATTCAATGATTTAAAACAGCCACTTCTATCATATTCTCTACAGTCAGTTTCCCTTAGTTTACAGGCAGCTATTTATTTTAAGCTAAAGACCAGTTTTAGAGGTGATCGCTTCAACGGAAGGCTACTGGACTGAGAGCCACAGGGAAATAGAGCACAGCTGCCAACTGAAATTTCACAGCCAAGAGGGAAGAAGAGCAAGACCCAGGAAATACCTGAAAAATCTACTGAAATCCATGGGAGATAAAGACACAACCTTCAGTGGTAGAGACAACAGCCATTACAATTTTGATGCCAGGTGTACCCAGGGAGAAAAAACCATCACAATGTGAAGTCAAGGACATTGGGACAAGGAATTGTCAGTAGGTGAAGCCAACTGGCCTCAGGTTTTTTTCCAGTCAGGGATCTGTAACTTTGGCCCTCCAGACCCAGAGGGTTTTGTCTGGGCTAAAGAGACGATAAAGGCTCTAGGAGGATGACAAGAGAAGGAAAGTGTGGGGAAGAAGGGAGATTATATGTCCAACATCTCACGTAGATCCATGAATCTGTATTACTTTAAAACTCAAATCTCAGCTGGTATTGAGTTACAGACAACCAAATTAATGCTGACCTCTGGAATGGACTGTTCTCACATAATTACCTTGCATTCACTATGGGTTGAAAATCTTGTCGTCATATTTTCAGGTGGGAGCCCGATTCTGCTTACAGGTTAGAGTGCATATTACTACCTGGAGATTTTCTGTGCGCTTCTTTTGAGCAAAGGTACATGCCAGGAACCACACAATCCAACCGTCCACTCAAGGCTTTAACAAGCAGTCTGTTCTACATGTGACAGGATTTACTGAGGAATAAAAAAAAAAAATCGTTTTTCCTTATTCTTAAGACCAAAGGAATGACTGCTTTTCAAACTACCTCTGATTTCTTCAACTCCCTTCTATTGTAGCCCAGTCTGTTCTAAACTCACTCTCTTCTGTCTGAAGTATTGCAAAGCACTTTTCCAAACAGGAAGCCTGACCCCAGTAATAGCGTGATTGTAAAAGCCAGTATAAAAGCCATTATAAAATCAGTAGCAACTCTTTCTTTACTTAGAACTTTAAACTGTCTCTATTGAGAAAAGAAAATTCTTTTAAAAGCACAGTTCTTTTCCCTCTTGTCTGAGCTCACTTTGTCTAGCTGGTCAAAAACTGAAGTCATTAGGAGTTAAGGCTCAAGACTTGAGTATGCAGTCCATACGGGCATGAAATGGTTAAACTTCCAGGCTCCAAAGCAGGACAGGAAGGAGTCAAAGACTTCTGCAGAGGAAAAGAGCCTCCTGAGATTGTAGGAGCCCTTAAAACTCATACCCGTTCTCCAAAGCCAAAGGGCCCCGAACTGCAAGGGGGCTGGATAATTTTCACCCCTATTTGGACACTCTTTAGGGTGATGTTACTTAATAATCACATCCGAGCAACAGACAAAACCCCAGTTATCCCGGACAAACCTAGATGTGTGGACACCGTACACATTTAGCCCCTTCCTTCTACCACTCAATGCAAAGCAGGGATCAAATATGCAGAAAGAAGCCTATGCTTGTGGCCAATGCTTTTTAGAACATCAGTTAAACGATACCAAACCAAGGGCTGCGCGATATCAAATTAGAGCAGTGTTATTCAACCAGGGCCATTCTGTCTCCCAGGAGACACTGGGCAATGTCTGGAGACATTTGGGTGGCAATAACGGGGAGGGGGTAGTGTGGGAGAGATGGAGGGGTGCTCGTGGCATCTAGTGGGCGGAGGCCAGGGATGCTGCTAACATCCTACAGTGCCCAGGACGGCCCTCACAACAAAGAATCATCCGGCCCCACATATCAAAGGTTGCTGAGGTTAAGAAACGCTCACTTAGAGCTGAGCGGAAGCTAGAGAAATACCTAGGATGGGTCATGCCCATTCCAAAGCACACTGGCATGAGACTTAAAACACATGCACTACGTGCTATGCTCAGTGAATGTGTGGAAGGGAGATCCTGTCACAAATTGGGCAGAATTAACTTTTCATCACAGCATGTTAAGGGTTCACCAGTTGCTTCGTGCAGAGGGATTAACAAATTGAGTGTCAGACTCTCATTACTGTATACGTTCAAGTAACATGTCGAAATAAACTGCAAATCTAATTTATTCCATCCAGAAGCTAATCACTCTTAATGAATTCTTTTGTTTTTGCTCTACAATCTGGGATAGAAGGATCCCTTCAGATATTATTCCCTGAAGTTGCCCCAGCTGACCGTTCTGATGAGAATTCCCATGTGCAGAGTGAGAAAAGCAGACCATGCTTTCTGCTATCTTCTTTCACAGTGAGTCCTGAGTAAGGCTCATTCCATCTGGGCATGTTCCAAATGAACAAGTCAATAAATTCAGTTTTGCTTTAGAAAGAAAAAAGCGGTAACCAAAAATGCTACTTGGTACCCATTTTCCAGTGGGAATAGGGCGAACATGGATGTAAGCAGGGTTTTTTTCTTCTTAATTGCTTTTCACTTCTTTTTTTGATGCCTTCCTAAGATAAATTCTCCATGTGACTCACACTGAAAAGAAAAAATTTTCTTTCAGCCAAAAGAGTCGTTGGCAGAAAGCTGACATTCCATTCCTTTCCTGTCCTACCAATGTACACACATTTAACTCCAAGGAATGCCTGATCAAAAACAGCCCTTCAGGGCCCTGGTTGAAACATCAAACCACCTCAGAGAGTGACAACCTCAGTAGTAAATATTTAATAAGCCTTAATACTAAGTATTTAAATACATTCAAGGGACAATGAAACAACAAAACTCTGATCGACATCTTAAGGAATATCTGCGGAGAAGTATTCTCCTACTTCACCATGTCTGCTAAATCACAAGAGGAACATTAAGCCTTGACATCTTGTCAGAGATATTTTTGGTCAAGCTACATTTTACTATCAAAAAAGGGCGCTTATTAATACAGAGCCTCTAAAAGCTGGGAACAGATTTTCAGTCCAAGACACCGAATTTCCATGAGGAAATATTTTAGAACACAGGCATCGGTACAGCGAACACTGAACTACACTGCTCGTCTTGTGCCTATGGACCACACGGTTGAAGGGAACGGCACTGCAGTGTCAGACACTTACATTTCTTCAAGACCAGGGAGGACATGCTTGAGTGTTCAAGGAAGCAAGTTAAGATGACAAACCTGATGACTGTCTACGACAGACTATCGTGACCTATTAGGTTTCCATAAACCCATCCATAGTTAGAACCGTCCATGTGTCATCATCATTTCCAAGTTATTTCCCTTCTATAGAGTCATAACCAACTACGGCATAAAAGTTAAAGTCAACATTGAAAAGTCAAACCAAGGACTTCCCTGGTGCCACAGTGGTTAAGAATCCGCCTGCCAATGGAGGGGACACGGGGTCGAGCCCTGGTCCGGGAAGATCCCACGTGCCGCAGAGCAACTAAGCCCGTGCGCCACAACTACTGAGCCTGGGCTCTAGAGCCCATGAGCCACGACTACTGAGCCCTCGAGCCACAACTACTGAAGCCTGCGTGCCTAGAGCCCATGCTCCGCAACAAGAGAAGCCACCACAATGAGAAGCCCGCGCACCGCAACTAGAGAAAGCCCGTGTGCGGCAACGAAGACCCAACACAGCCAAATAACTAAATTAATTAATTAATTAAAAAAATAAAACCTTCATACAAAAAAAGTAAAACCAATTAAAATCTGTACTTGAGGAGACTTTCCCACAAAATGACACAACCTACTGGAGTCTTTTACTATCTTAGATCAGGGGTTAGCAAACTACAGCCTGTGGGCCAAATTCAGTCCATCGCTTGTTTTTGTAAATAAAGTTTTATTGCAATGCAGCCACAATTCATTCATATATTGTCTATGTCTGCTTTTGGCCTAAAGAAGCAAGGTCAAGTTTTTGTGACAGACACCTTCTGGCCTGAAAAGCCAATAATACTTATTCTCTGGTCCCTTACAGAAACAGTTTGCTAACTTCTGCCTTAGATCTCTGGCCTCTTCCAAGTGGACACTTTCAGAGAGGGTATCTGTATATATAATTAATAATCTTCAAGAAAGAATGTTATCTACAGACTTAGCAAAAAACAAAACAAAACATGCAAACAATCACAAGTCAAAAATACATGGTTCTACCAAGAAAGATGTTTCTAAAGGATGCTAACTCTGCAAAGCATTGACTGAAGCAACGCAATTTGCATAAATGCCTTGTAATTGACATAAAGAGTTGGCTGATATGTACATTTCCCGATGCGAGAGTGAGGGTTTTTAATTTGCTGTGGCGAGTGCTCTTAAATCATGGAGCTGTATCTACTCTATAGAACATAACTGTGCTAAAACGTTTCAAGGTCACTGTGAGATAGCTCTTATGTTCAGGAAACTGGCAATAACCAAGACAAACTTCAGAAGAAAGGGGTACGAGAGGAGTGAACACATATTTCTCCACACATATGCTTACCACCTTAATTGCAATGGCTTTCACTTCCAAGCAAATCCAGCCACCCTCTCTCATGCCTCCACCCTAATTGTACTATTTTGGAATCTTAAACTCAAATATTCCAGTCTTTGAGCACCCCCTCCTTCCTCCTCTCTTGATTTTCTTCCAGATAATCAGCAGCCGGCTCTCAACTTCAGATAAGGACTCGCCTTCCTCACCTAACCTGGATACCGAGGTCGGCTGCAGAAATTCTTCTTTCTGTGTGACTCAGCAAAGTCCTCTCCTGATCAAACAGACCACACCCCCTCCTTCAAGTTGCATATTAAGTACACTGGGAAAAACTTACACTAATGTGCAGACTTCATTACGCTCAGTGAGACAAGTGAGACAGAGAAAGACAAGTACCGTATGATCTCACCTATACGTGGAATCTAAAAAACAGAAACAAAAACCAAGCTGATACGGAGAACAGATTGGTGGTTGCCAGAGGTAAGCGGTAGGGGTGGAAGTGGGGGGGATGGGCGAAGGCCGTCAAATGATACAAACTTTCAGTTATACAGATACAGGCATATCTCATCGTCCTGCGCTTCACAGATGTTGCGCTTTTTTACAAATTGAAGGCTTGCGGCAGCACTACATCGGGCAAGTCTACAGACACCATTTTTCCAACAGCATTTGCTCCCTTTGTGTCACTGCCTCACATTTTGGTAATTCTCACAGTTACCTTTTCATTATTTTGATATTTTTGTTGGTCGTCGGTGATCAGTGATCTTTGATGTTACTACTATGATTCGCTGAAGGCTCAGAGGCTGGTTAGCATTTTTTTAGCAATAAAGTATTTTTTAATTCAGGCATTTACATGTTTTTATGGACATAATGCTATTGTACACTTAATAGACTATAGTATAGTGTAAACATAACTTTTATATGCACTGGGAAACTAAAAGATTTGCACGACTCACGTTATCGTGATATTCGCTTTACTGCAGTCGCCTGGAACCAAGCCCGCCATATCTCTGAGGTATACCTGTAAATAAGTTGTGGGGATGTAATGTACAGCATGGCGACTATAGTTAATAATATTATTTTTGCATATTTGCAATTGCATATTTATATTACGTATGTGAAAGTTGTTAAGAGAGTGAATCTGAAGAATTCTCATAAGAAAAAGATGTAACTATGTGTGGTGATGGATAACTAGACTTGTGGTGATCATTTCAAAATACATACAAATGTCGAATCATTATGTTGTACACCTAAAACTAATATAATGTTGTATGTCGAATATAGCTCAAGAAAAAACAACATGCAGGCTGCACAAAAGTCCACGGTTTTTATCTGAGAGGAGCCCAGAGCACTGCGTGGCCATCAGTCTACTGTGTTCCTCTCTTCTCCAGTCCCTTCGGCTCTTAGCCTACAGTCCACTTCCCTTCTCAAGCCCTTACCCAAACTTGCACCACTTGAAGTTCCCTCTTCTCTCACTGAGAAACCAGCATGATTACTGAGAACGCTTCTTCCCTTAAAAGATACAGATGCCTGGGTCTCATATAACTGGTCTCGGGGTCAGCCTGGGCAGCAGGTTTCTTAAAGGCTCCCCAGGCGATACAGTCATGGCTGGGAACCATGACCTAGACTGGAATTCCTCCACAATGAACGTGTTCATCCTGGCCCTCTCTCCTGAGCTCCAGGTGATCTAGCAAAAAGCTCCCTAGACATCCCCTCAGGATATTCCTCAGGTATCTCATATTTACCATGTGAAATACCAAACATTATCCACGCACCTCTCCCACCATAAAGTGTCTCTTTCACTGAGAAGCCTCACCTTTACTCAGTTTTCCAAGCCAGGGGCCAGTGACGCCTCCAGAATTGTATACACAGCACCTTGGTTTAGGGTGGGAGACTGGGAGCAAGCTATTTTGACTTGGTTTCTATGCTTACCTGGGGTGGTTGGGAACAGGATGCTTTTGAAGATTATGAGAAGCCAGATGTTCCACTAGACTAGTCCACTTCCAGGACTATCTTTCTAAACTGCTGGACAGGCCCGTCACATCCCATTAGCAATGGGATCCAAACGTGTGGGCAGCCACTGTGCATTGACTGTGAGCTTCTGGAAGACACCACACTGTTCTGTTTCCACGTCTGCGTCTCACTCTTCTCTCTACCGAGGTACATTCTCACTGGGCTTTTACGGTGAGCTCCAAAGTCAGACCTCCTCTGAGACTCACATGCCCACATACCCCTCCCTCCTTGGGCTACTCTCGCCCCTGTCCATGCTTTCTCTCGGATGAAAATTCATCACTTATTCTCCACACGCGCTTTCCTATCCTGACCGACCTCTCTTGAAAGCAGAGATCACAACTTCCTGATTTCTAGATCTGCATCCTGGAGCCCAGGCTCTGGCACACCACAGGAGACGTGGTCATAAAGGCTTAGTGAACTGATACGAGAAAGTCCAAGGATTCAGAAGGATTCCGGGACGATTTGTATGTGACTGACATCAGTGACCGCAAATGCCGTGGGCAGATATGCGAGTAGACGCTCATGGACGGACATGTCTGGAAAGCCTTGCCTCAGAAAAAGACAGGCTGTAAACTCCCACGGTGCCGCTGGGAAACACCTGAAGATGCTTGCACAGGTGTGATATTATTTCCCTGTGACAGGAGAGGTATTCACTCTGACAGCAATGGCTGATGAGTGAGCACATTCCAGAGCTGTGTACACTCAGCTGTCATCAGAACGGTCCCCAGATACCAACAACAAGGAAGTTTGTTCTTGCCCCTTTAAGTGAGGTTTTCCAGAATATTAAGAAGTAGGTTGACGTGTAGTTGATATTTACACAGAGCCTGACAAGTCATTTATACTCGAAATCTCCTTTCTAGAGCAAAGAACAAGTTTTTGTGTGTGTGCATGTTTGGGTGTGTATATGGTTTTTTTTTATTGAGGTATAGTTGCTGTACCATATTATATAAGTTTCAGGTGTACAACGTAGTGATTCACAATTTTTAAAGGTTATACTCCATTTATAAATATTATAAAATATCGGCTATATTTCCCGTGCCGTACAATAGATCCTTGCATCTTATTTTATACCTAATAGTTTGTACCTCTTAACCCCCTACCCCTATCCTGCCCCTCCCCCCTTCCCTCTCCCCACTGAGAACCACTAGTTTGTTCTCTATATCTGTGTCTATTTCCGTTTTGTCATATTCACTACCTGTGTTTTCTTTTGCTACCTCCTGTGTGTTTGATCCCAGGTTGATTAATGAAATTCTCTGGAAAAGAGTTTGCTGCTCTTGCAGCCATTTCAACACATGGTGTTGAAACAAAGTACAACAAACGTGTCATTTCCATGTGCTCTGCTACCTACATGAAATTCTAAACAAGTAGTACAGTGTGAGGCAAAGGGAATTTATTTCTGGAATTGAGCACCTAAGCCTCTCGGGCTTCTGAGTCACGCAAGGTTCGAGATGAACTCTTCACTGTGAGGCTCTCAAGAGGCTGCCGTTAGTAAAATACATTCTTCCAGGGTGGAGCAGCTCTGACCATGCCCTGAAGCGTCCAGAAGATTCACCCTGAAGAAACCCATTTCAGGGCATCATATTCATACACCGACTATTCTTGCATCCTGAATGCTAGCCATTCCCAAGCCATGAAATTCATGGTCTAAAGTAGGGTCTCCCAGCCTTGGCGCTATGGACAACTTGTGGCTGGACAAGTCTATGGGGTGGGGGCCTATCCTGTGCACTGCAGGATGTTTAACGGCATCTCTGGCTTCTACCCACTAAATGCCATTAGCACAGCACCTCCTCCTGTGTGACAACCAAAAATGTCTCTAGTCATTGCCAAATGTCTCCTGGGGGGCAAAATCACCTGCCACCCCCCGCCACTGAGAACCACCAGAGGACGGCATCTGGCTGGGGAATCATCAAGGAGGCTGTTAGTAGAGACCCCAGGTGAGAGACTCAAGCATCCCCACTCCTGGATCCAGCCGTGCAGCACAGCTCACCCAGCAACGATCAGCCCTCCTGCACCCTATATGCACATCCAAAGTTTTCCTAAGGCCAGCGTCACGCAGAGCCTCAGTGAAGATTTATCAACAATAGTTGCCCCTTCCAAAAGTCCATTCCGATACCATTAGTAGATGCAGGGATATAATTTAGCTGTTAAATGCAGGGACAAAAGCCAAGATATTGCCTTTATTGCTTTCTCAATTTTTTTTTTCTTAATCACCCCAAGAGAAAATGATATCACTATGGCCTGTGCTGGAACCAAAAAGCAGGCGCACCACTTGTTACCATGGCAGCAGAGCCAAGGCGCATTTCCTGTAACCCTTTGAGTTCACAGTGCAGGCTCCCAGGGCTATCTGACTTGATTTTCTAATTGCTCTAATAGAGGAATCAGTACACTCATGCATTGCAATTCAAGAAACAGAACTTCAATTAAAAGTGATGATGAGCATTCGAATATGCGGCTCCTCGCCCTCGTACATTGCTGGTGGGAATGTAAATTAGTGCAGCCACTGTGGAGAACAGTACGGAGCTTCCTGAAAAAACTAACAATAGAGCTACCATATGATCCGGCAATCCCACTCCTGGGCATGTATCTGGAAAAAACAAAAATGCTAATTCGAAAAGATACACACGCCCCAATTTTCACAGCAGCACTATTTACAACAGCCAAGACATGGAAGCAACCCAAGTGCCCATCAACAGATGATTGGATTAAGAAGATGTGATATATATGAATATTACACAGCCATATAAAAGAATGAAATAATGCCTTTTGCAGCAATGTGGACAGAGCTAGAGAACACTATGCTTAGTGAAATAAGTTAGAGAAAGACAAATATTATGTTATCGCTTATATGTGAAATCTGAAAAATAATGCAAATGCATGTCTATGCAAAACAGAAACAGACTCACAGACATAAAAAACAAACTTGTGGTTACCCATGGGGAGAGGGGAGGGGGACGGAGAAATTAGGAGTATGGGATTAACAGGTACAAACTACTATATATAAAACAGGTAAGCAACAAGGATATACTGTATAGCACAAGGAATTATACCTATTATCTTGTAATAATCCATAATGGAATATAATCTGCAAAAATAATGAGTCACTGTGCTGTACATCTAAAACTAACACAATGCTGTATACTAATGACAGCTCAATAAAAAGATACGTGGTTCCTCTAGCTGAAAGGGGGCTCTTTCCAACAATCTGGCATTTGAATTCACTGGAGTATTTCCTACAGTAAGTTTCCATATGAAAGGGGGAGATCAGCTCAAGGGGAAACACCAACTCTGGAGGCTCTTTGTAGATTTATGACTTCAATTCTGAATGAAGGCAGAATCTAGGAACCCAAGCAAATGTTCTGAAGAGCAAAATCCTGGCGACTCACGGCCCCACTAGTTTGTCCTCTCAGCTCAGTTTTCACACTGTAGACCTCCTTCATCCTGTACAGGGGTCACCTCCCTGAGTCCCCAGGCTAAGACGATGCCGCTTCTCCCTGACCCCATAGCACCTGTTCAGAATCTGCCCCATTGGAGGGACATTCTTTAACATGCCTGAATTCACCGCTAGACTGGCAACTCCTCGAAGGCAGAGATGATATCTTCCCCGGCATTTAATAAAGGTTTAATAAATGTCTATTGAAGTGAGGGGACTCTTTTGTTTGACACTTAAGAAAAGATGAAAATCAAAGGATAACAAAAGAAACTCATACAAGAATTTAGAAAAACAAGAAAAAGAACAATTATGAACCATACACTCCCCCCAACTCAGACTTCTGGCAGGAGATTTTGGTTAGTAGAGATGTAATCTGAAATTCTCAATTTTCCTTTGACTGGGTTTAGAGTACCTACGCTATTCATTCAGCCATCCGTTCACTCAAGGAATACCAACTGAATGCCTACAATGTCCTAGGCACCCAGCAGGTGCGAATAATAATGTTTTCTACTTACATAAGGTTTTCTAGTGTGTGTAACAGTTTCAGCCACATAATCTAATCAAAGGAATCTCCAGAAACTCCTTGAATGGCTGTTTCCTAAGACCACACACAGTGAGAGAGCCACCTCTCCTGACTAAGGCTATGCTTAGTGTTCCTCTACAGCTATTTACGTGCAGAATAACACCTCTGAAGAATTTTATGCTTGTCAATAAGCAAATAAATGAAATGCCCAATCTTCAAACTTTCAACGTTCAGTTCACACAAGAATCATGCTAGTTAATCAGACCTTTACTCTAAGGAGATTTGTCACAGAAGCAGCAATTTGCACACAAGAATCTCTTGTCCCCTGGGCTTTGTCCTAAAGCAGGAAGCTCACTTAGTTATTAAGATAAATAGCAGGGCTTCCCTGGTGGCGAAGTGGTTGAGAGTCGGCCGGCGATGCAGGGGACACGGGTTCGTGCCCCCGGTCCGGGAAGATGCCACATGCCGCGGAGCGGCTGGGCCCGTGAGCCATGGCCGCTGAGCCTGCGCGTCCAGAGCCTGTGCTCCGCAAAGAGAGAGGCCACAGCAGTGAGAGGTCCGCGTACCGCCAAAAAAAAAAAAAAAAAGATAAATAGCAAAGGGAAGCTAAGAAGCAGCTAAATGAATTCTACATTTTTTCTTAGCCTTGCAAAGTTGTCAAAGCCAAGTTTTCCAAAACTACTCCTCACCACTATACTCTGAAAGGCTGACCTAGGGGCACCTTTACATGGGCGTTTATAAAAGCCCCTAGCCAAAATAAGGTAATGCTCGTGTGGGTTTTGAAAATCCAGAAATAATTAGATACACTTGGGTCACTCAGAACCTAGAACTGGGCAAGCTACAATTTCATTTGAGATGTATTAAATTTATTTGCTGCAATTTTATGAATATGTGGGATAGGCCAAGTATTTTTTTTTTACCACGTTTTAAGAGTGTTCTTAGATATTACCTTCCCCAGCGTGCTAAAGATCTTGTGGCTTGTCCAGCTTCACTATGCACCTGCCGGGGCTTCTGAGGGGAATTCAGTCTCACAGAAGTGGTTACTGAGCATCTGAGCACTTGAAAGTGGCATGGATCTGGTTATGGTGCTCGAGGATGGTGGATGGGCAAGGAAAAAGACACTAAGCCGTATTTCTGGACATTGAATATTTATTTCCAAGAAGTTCAAGTAAATTACTTGAGTTATCGCAAAATTACTTCTGGTTGTTACCAACAGTGTTCTTTTTACTCTTCCAAAACTGAGCCTCATGTGAGTTACATGACATGTCCCCAGCCCTCTGATGGTATGTTATTGCTCAGCAAGGCTCATAAAAGCCTGCCATCCACATTTTTACTTTAGTATTTCCAAAAGCAGAGTAAGCAAAGTAGCAATGTAAAGCATATGTGTCAACTCTCATTTTTGATAATTGTTTCATTTTAACGTGCTTTAATTAAATATTGATATCTTCCTGAGCCATCTCCTGTGATTTTGCACTTCAGGTGTGGTTCACCGTCTTTCCTTGGTTTTGTCTCATGCTGTCCCAGAATCTTGAAAAAAGGTCCGTCTCAGAGGTGAGCTCTTTCGGGAAGCTTCAAGAAATGAGTGGGCTTTCACGGAACCTTCCATGGTGAATGTCCTTTTTTTATAAAAATCACACTTCTGAAATATAAGCTTTAAACTACTTTCCTTGAAGCATTCAGAGTACAGAAAGAGAGAAAGGATGCCTCATTTGCAGCCCCTGAATTAAAACTAAGAGGATCTTTTTTTAAAGGAAGTAACTGCCTGAATAAGAGGGATTTATTTTTCTTAAGGAGGCTTTCCAACAATCTGGCATTTGAATTCATTGGAGTATTTCCTACAGTAAGTTTCCATATGGGGCTGCACTGGCAAGAATCAAGAAGTGTGGTTTTCAGGTCTTGGAGCTGATTAGGTTTATGCTGTGCTCTGTTTACCGACTGTACAGCCCATCCAGCCCTGCCTTATTGTGAGTCACAGCTGCAAGTCCTGCTTACAAATTCTCAATTTCCACTTCCATGTGAAACAGATGGTTCAGCTGGGGAACGTAAGAAGTCCTTTGTGCACACTGGGCACTTTAGATAGCATTCGGCATGGGAGGGGCTTCATGACACAGGCCACATATTATGCAAAATATTCTTTATTCAGTACATACACCTCAATCCAGTTCGGCCTCATGATTGGAATTATTGCAGACTATGGACCAATACTGTACTACCCTGGGAGAGGAGCTACCAATATATGGTTTTATAACAAATCACAAGTTTTTTCAAGCACAACTTGGGGAGATGCCAGATCTTTATTGTAAACATGGAAACCAACACTTAATTTTTCACGAGTTCTCCTGAACTCTATTTCCTCATTATTCAATGGGCAGATTCTAATATATCTTCTTGACGTTGGAGAAGAAACATATTCTCCAAGGCAGTGGAAGAAATTCCTATATTTACCAAATGGAAATTCCTCCATTTGCTTTCCAGGCCTCTTTTGAAAATAACCACAGGGAGAAATGGGATATACTCTTTCAGAATCCAAACTCTAAAGTACTTTTGCAGATTCTGAAGAGTGAAGACAAAAGAAGAAATTGTGACCTTCCGCCTGGAATAATGGTTAGGATGATATGAGCATGGCTAGACTCGCTGGTTACATCTTTGTCATTCTCCAAAGCATTATGAGAGGCAGAACAGTTAACGATACCAGTCCCTACCACGTATGAAGTGACCATCTGAAACTGGAGCAGCCCGATGTTGCCTTGGTTGTGTAAATGCAGCCAAGGACTTCATTAGCCCAGCAGTGTGGGGACAAAAGTGAAATGTTACAGTTTTAAACTAAACATAGCAATGATATTAAACCTGGCAAACTCGGGGAAAAAAAAGAGCTTGTAGGTCTCTATGGTCAATAAATCAAGACTTGGCCAATTCATTATATTTTGATGTTCACATGGTAACTGAAATTATTTTCCTCTTTTTCATCTACCTTCAGTATCTGTGACTTCCCTCTGATTGTAATTTTCATCTCCTTTTCATGGTGAGTGATTTCAGGAGGCATCATATTATTTTAAAATAAGAGGACAGGAGATTAGATCATTCCACTTTGGTCACTTGATATCTATGGCAGATCACTTAAAACCTTTGGATATATTTTTTCATCTCTAAGATGGGGATAATAAATATTTGCGCTGGGAGAATCAGATGGCATAATATACGTGAAAGTGTTTGAAAATTCTAGCTTGTTGTATAATCTGCAGACGATATAACCACCTAGATAGGTAACTCAAGAGATTCCACAGATAAATTATTAAAATTAACAGGTGGCTGCAATAATTTCAACATTCAATATGCAAAAACAAATCACATTTTGATAAACTTGCAGCCAGCAGCTATACACTGTAATATTAAAGACTGTGCCAGTTATAATTGCAAAATAATATATCATGTACTCAAGAAAAAAACCATCAGAATATGCAAGACCTTTATGTGGGAAATTATACATGTTAATTATTGAAAGCCGCTACAGAAGTCCAAAGTAAATGGAGAGAAATACCATCTAAAGACAAAATCTGAGTAAATATGTCAATTTTCCCCAAATTTTAAAATAGGTTTCAAGTAATTCGAAGCAGAATCCCAACTGACTATTTTTTTATGGAAGTTGATAAGAAAAGGCTCAAGAATGGCTGAGATTTTCTTTAAGGGGGGAAAAAAACCAGGTAGAGTGACCTGCCCTCTCAAATGTCATTGAGAGGATGTGGCAAGGGTGACGGAATAGACAAAGAAAACTTTGAAACAGAACAGAATTCAGCTACAGACTCACATATTCACGGAATTTTGATATATGGCAGATGTGGTGTCTTGGAATAGAGAATTTCAACTACCCTGTCAATATGACAAGAGGCAGGGGCTGGAGGTGGGGTAAGCCCATTGATGTCCCCTGGGACCCAGCCAAAGCTGAACCTTCTTTGCATACCACAGAACATGAAAGCACTCCTTGAAAATGGGAACAACATAAAACCTTCATTACGAAAGACAATCTTGGTAATAATATGTTCAACATAATTCAGAAAAAAGAACAATTATGATGTTCACGAATCAGTGAATCTATTCTATACAAAACTAGAAGAGGCATCCCACCCTGAAAAAAGGAAATATGTAATCAGTATCCGATAGGCAATATGTTTTTACCTGCTCAGAGATTCCCCCAAAATTATTTTTGTTGTTGTTATCCTTAAAAAGGGACTGGTACTACTTAGGAACACAGTGCTCAGCTCTGAGGCGCAATCAAACATACAGAATAAAATAGAGATTTAGTACTATCGGGTTAATACCACTAGCAACAGAGAGAAGCACAGCACGCAGTAGTCACAGTACGAACCCTGTCCATGTCCCTTAGAATCACCTTGGAGAGCTTCAAGAATTGACAAAGGTCTGAGATTTTACCCTACTTGCAAGCTAACAAGTCTTTCTGCCGCAGTTTCACGGATGCTGGCAGAAGACATGAGACATGTGAGTCAGAGACTCACAGCGTGGAGATGTCATGGATAGTTTATTCCTCACAGCAATAGTAGTAGCCAGAGTATTGGCACTGGCCCCAGTTCCTCTTCGCACCGAGTCCCACAAGGACTAAAGAGATTCAGCTGACACCTGCACACGTAATGGACTGCATTGCAGGAGAGCAACCCTGAGCTTAGGGAACATAAATTTTTATAATGGGCAGTAAGCCTGCCTGAACTTTGTCCCAGAAGGAGACATTATCTTTATTATGCTGGACCACAAACAGACCTACCCTTCACTCTAGAGGGAGACATGGCCTTCATCTCTCAAGTATGTTCACTATACAAATATTTTTGAAAAGAGTTCCAAAACAAAGGTGTTTTGCCCCTACTCACAAGATGTATGAAATATGAGAGACGCAAAGAGATTAGTCTTTCAACAGTGGTCACCTGCAGACAGTTTCCTACATTCAGACGGCTTCCTTTGTCTGCCTGGAGTGTGCTGGATCACTTGCACGGGCAGCCTGGACGTTCAGAGTGGCTAACGGCCCAGAAAAGATTACTGAGGACGGTATACATACCCCCTGCTTCATCAGGCCCCACTGGGGCATTTCTGAGGTGTGTTCTATACAGTTTCTCAGAAGAACTGAGTTCCAAGTTCCCACAATAGTGATCAGTTCATTAACATATTATATATTGGCTTTTCCCCTTTCCCTGTATCACGTCCCTACTCCCTCACTGTGCTCCTGGCATCATCTCCCAAATAAATTACCTGCCCTCAATTCCTGGTCTCACTGTCTGGTTTTGGAAAACCCATACCAAGACAAATAGAGCAAAGACATAAACTCATGCTGAATTTTCAGTGTCCATAACCGACATCTTTACTTTGTGATGTGTAGACTTTACACATCTCAGTATGAAAACAAATTCTTTCCCCTAATAGGATGGTCCCTGATTCACAGCATTACTATGATGACTCAAATCTTGATTCTCCTGAGGTCCCAGTTGTAGTAAAGCAAGATAATCCTAAGCTTGATGCAGTCCAACCTTCTGCAATAGATTTACTGAAGACTTTGGCAAGGCTGCAGGCCAGGGAATGAGCTCATCCTTCAGAAAAATGCCTCTGCCTCTTGCCACTCTGGTATTTTGAAATGTGGCAGGGCAGGGATAAGGAACTGGCTTGGCACAAGAGAGTGTATCTAAAACCCAATGTGTGTAAACATACAAATTGCTTGTGGATTCCTAGAGCTGGGCAGTGATTCCTGACTCATCACATCTGCCCTAGGCCTCCTCCATATGGCACACTACGGCTAGAAGAGTATATTTTGGAGTTGTACCAACTAAATTGTGTATCTTTTGGCAAGCTACTACACCTCTCTAGTATTTGCTTTCTTCATTTATTAAATGGTGGTGATAGCATCTACATCTCATGGTTTTGCTGTGAGAATCATACGTGATAATATATATAAAGCTCATACTACAGGTATCCATTTCTTTCATTCAGCAAATATTTATTGAATGTTGTTTATGTGCTAAGCATTGTTCTAAGAGGCTGGGATACATCGGCAAACAAAGTAGACAAAGAGTCCTGTCCTGGTGGAGCTTATATTCTAGCAAAGAGAGATAGACAATAAATAAGAAATATAATACACAATCATTTAGAATATTACATACTGGTAAATGCTAGGGAAAAATTAAAAGTTCAGCAGGGCATGGAGAGGGTGTGGAGAAAAGGAAACGGTCCTACACTGTTGGTGGGAATGTAAATTGGTACAACCACTATGGAGAACAGTATGGAGGTTCCATTAAAAACTAAAAATAGAAGGGCTTCCCTGGTGGCGCAGTGGTTGAGAGTCTGCCTGCAGATGCAGGGGACACGGGTTCGTGCCCCGGTCCGGGAAGATCCCACATGCCGTGGAGCGGCTGGGCCCGTGAGCCATGGCCGCTGAGCCTGCGCGTCCGGAGCCTGTGCTCTGCAAAGTGAGAGGCCACAACAGTGAGAGGCCCACGTACCGCAAAAAAAAAAAAGAAACTAAAAATAGAACTACCATATGATCCAGCAATCCCACTCCTGGGCACATGTCCAGAGAAAACTCTAATTCAAAAACAGGGACTTCCCTGGTGGCACAGTAGTTAAGAATCTGCCTGCCAATGCAGGGGACACAGGTTCGATCCCTGGTCTGGGATGATCCCACATGCCACGGAGGGACTAAGCCCATGCGCAACAACTACTGAGCCTGAACTCTAGAGCCCGAGAGCCACAACTACTGAGCCTGTGTGCCACAACTACTGAAGCCCGCGTGCCTAGAGCCCATGCTCCACAAGAGAAGCCACCGCAATGAGAAGCCCGCGCACCACAACAAAGAGTAGCCCCCGCTCGACACAACTAAAAAAAGCCCGCGCACAGCAACGAAGACCCAATGCAACCAAAAACAAATAAATTAATTAAAAATTAAAAAAAAGGATACGTGCGCCTCAATGTTCATAGCAGCACTATTTACAATAGCCAAGACATGGAAGCAACCTAAATGTCCATCGACAGAAGAATGGATAAAGAAGATGTGGTGTGTATGTATGTGTGTGTGTGTGTGTATGTGTGTGTGCGTGTGTGTGTGTATATATTTATTTGTATATGTGTGTGTGTATGTGTGTGAGCGTATGTGTGTGTGTATATATATTTATATATTCATATTTCTATACACACACACACAGTGAAATACTACTCAGCCATAAAAAAGAAGGAAATAATGCCATTTACAGCAGTATGGATGGACCTAGAGATTATCATACTAAGTGAAGTAAGTCAGAAAGAGAAAGACAAATATCATGTGATATCACTTACATGGGGAATCTAAAAAATGATACAATGAACTTATTTACAAAACAGAAAGAGACTCACAGACATAGAAAACAAACTTATGGTTACCAAAGGGGAAAGGGGGGGAGGGATGAATTAGGAGTTTGGGATTAGCAAATATCAACTAGTATATATAAAATAGATAAATAACAAGGTCCTACTGTAGAGCACAGGGAATTATATCCAATACCTTGTAATAACCTATAATGAAAAACAACGTGACAAAGAAAAACTATATATATGCATGTATAACTGAATCACTTTGCTGTACACCTGAAACTAACACAACAGTATAAATCAACTATACTTCAATTTTTAAAAGTACAGCAGGATAGGGAATCATCAGGAGGGAAGAAGTAGGGTAGAGCAGTTTGCAGTATCAGATGAGGTGGTCAGGGTTCTCAATGAGAGGTTGAGATCACAGAAAATAGCAGGACGTGAGAAGGAAGTTAGAACATTGATATTTGGGGAAAGAGTGATCTAGGCAGAGGCATAAATATACTTTAATGTACATTAAATATCTTCCATTAGCCATATTTATAAGTGGCTCTTTAATTAAAGTAAGCAGTACTGACAATAACAATAAAAGGAACACGGTAAACATTTATTTATTACTCATTGTGTGCCAAGCACTATTTATGCTTCTAATATATTAACTGAATTGGTTCTCACTGCAACTCTTTGCTATAGCGACTATCTCCGAGAGAGGTACTGTAATGTACTATTTTGAGATAATAAAACTGAGGCAGAGAGAAATTAATAAATTGTTCAAGGTCACAGCACGTAAGTGGTCTGGGGTGGAATCAAAGTATTCTGACTCAACTATTAGCACTCAACCGCTACCCCATACTGCCTTTCTTTAATGAATAGTTAAAGGGGTGCTGGACAGGTTTCCTGGGGTAGGAATTGGGGGTGTGGAGAGAAGTCCAGATGGCAAAGAGGCATGAGGGGTGTTTTGGGGGTGATGGAAATGTACTCCTGAAACAGACGCAGTTTATTATACATAAATTATTTCTCAATGAAATTGATTTAAAAATTAGTTTTGCATATCTTGAAACCACCAATTCCATTCACCCCCGTTACCCTACAGAACATTTCTCTTCATTTAACCATGTTTCTAATACGTGGGCTGAGTGATTTATGTATTTTCTCTTAACTCCCTTATTTTTCCTTGAGGTAAAACTTGTATAGACTATTAAATTTGAGTTTCTCCACAGTAGCCAATGAATCTGATTGACCAAAAAAATGTATAACAGTTTCTCTTTGTTTACTGCTTGTGGTAGGCAGAATTCTAAAATGGCCTGCAAGATTGCCACCACCTGCTATATACACCCTGTATAACTCCCTCCCCTTGAGTGTGGGCAGGACCTGGGAATATGATGGGGAATACAAGGTAACCCTTGATAAGTTGCCTTATATGGCAAAGATGATGTCACTCCCATGATTCCATGATACCATATAAGACTCCATAGTAGCAGATGAGAAATTCTATCCCTTGCTAGTCTTGAAGAAGTGAGCTGCCATGTTAGCCAAGGGCCTGTGAGAAGGCCATGTGGCGAGGGACTTCTGGGGGCTTCTAGGAGCTGCGAGCAGTCCCTGGCTGACAGTCAGCAAGAGGGAGCTTAGTTCTGCAATGACAAGGAACTAGATTCTTCCAACATGAGTATGGAAGAGGATTCAGAGCGCAGGATGATACCTTCTTTGAGGCCTTATATGATCCTAAGCAGAGGATCCAGTTAGGTGTATCTGGACTCCTGACCCACAGAAACTATGAAATAATCAATGGGTGATATTTTAAGCCACTACATTTGTGTACTTTGGTACCCAGCCATAGAAACGGAACACACTGCTCCTTCAAAAGATTCGCTCATTCATTTAACATTTATTGAGCCCCTGCTGTGTGTCCTGCCCCAGAACAGCTCCCTCAGGCTGGAAATTTCCACCATTCTTCTCCTGCTTTAACCTGCTAGTTATATTTAAGTGCATCCTTCTGTGTTCCTCGCGCAGCCTATCATGGGGCTTAGAGCACCGTCCTAGGAGCCAAAGTGCCTGGGTTCAAATCTCAGTTCGGCTCACTAGCTGTGTGACCTTAGGTAAATTATTACCTTTTGCACCTCAGTTTCCTTGTAATAGTTTCTACTCCATTCAAATGGGCCATATGAGTCAGAGTAGGCCGGGGCAACAGATTGACCATGGAACCTCAGTGGCTTCATACAATGAAAGCATATTTTTTACTCATGCTAGGTGTTCAACTTGGGTTTTCCGGGGGCTCCGCTTCTCACAGTTACTCATGGACTCCAACTGATGGCAGGTCCTCCAAATTGCGACGCGACCATCTTAGCACATGGCCTGGAGAGAGCTGGACGGTCATTTACCACCTTGGGCATGAGGTAACACACGTTACTTCCGCTCACAGCCTGTGCTTTAAAACCAGTCACCTAGTCCCACCTAACTCCAGTTGGTCAGGAAGAGACTTGAACACAGAAGAAGCCCGCCATGTGGAAAGCTTCCCAGGTAGAGAGAAGAGACAGTATAGAGGCTCTGAGAAAGGAAGGAATGACATAGTCAAGGAGGAGTAAGAAGCCCACTGCGAGAGCTGTGTGGTGACTCAAGCTGAGGTACAGTGGAGACGCAGGGGGCAGGGAGGGCTGAGATCACGCAGGGTCTCACCATGACTCACAGGGCAGCAGCTCATTCTTCAGAAACAAATGTCCATCCCTGGGAGCTTTTGTTGACTGTCTTATCTAAAATAGCACCCTCTTTCTCCAGCCACCCCCATTCCTTAGCCTGCTTTAATTGTCTTCACTGTACTCACATGTAATTATATCATGTATTTCTTACTGCTTCCCTACAGTCTCCCCCTACTAGACAGTAAAATGAGGGCAGAGATTCCTGTCTTGTTCACTCCGTTCCCAACATTTAGTACAGTACCTGCACCTAACAGACTTAAAACATGCTCACTGAATGACTAAATGAACGAACGAATGAATGAATGTGCAGTTTGATTTTGCTTCTACACACCAAATGTGATGAGTTCAGTTAAGGAACACAGTGTCTGCCTCAAAGGCCATTCCAAGATAATTTTTCCATTTAGACCCTGTAGGAGTCAATTATTGGGCGAAATGCTAGTTCCTCATTAGAGCTGACGGCAGGAAACACATCTGCAACCTACTTCTGAAAACCACGGTGCTTCCAGCCCAGATAAAGGACCAGGCCTGCACAGGAGTGAGTGTCACTTGGCTCTTTCAGCGGTAGCCAATCATACCGAGTAGGGAGGGTTTCTGAGGGCACGAGCGGTTCTGGAAGCCACATCGTTCCTCAGGCAGGCCCACCCTCAACAAAATGTAGATCCAACTCCCTTGAGTATTTGGAAATCCAAACTTTCTTCCCTTAGAGTCTTTCAAACAGAGTTGCCCAAATAAAGCCAGGCTGCCTCCAGTCAGCTTAGTTTAAATTAACTTTCCTAGAGTAACATGTATGTATTTTTGGTCATTAAATATCTTTCAGAATAACTTCTGAAAGCCTTATGTACTTTATTTTTCCAAGTAAGTTTTATTTTTACATTTTTTATTGAGACATAATTGATATACAACACTATATATATTAGTTTCCGGTACACATCACAATGTTTCAATATTTGTATATATTGCCAAATGATCACCATGATAAGTCTAGTTGACATCCATCACCACACAGAGTTACACATTTTTTTCTTGTGGTGAGAACTTCTAAACTCTACTCTCTTGGCAACTTTCAAATATGTAACACAGTATTATTAACTACAGTCACCATACTTACATGACATCAACAAATATCATGTATGGGCCAGGCAATGAACAAATTATTTACATTCGCTCTCGTGATAATATCGACTATAGGTCTTACCATCACCATGTTATAGATAAGGAAACAGATGAAGAGAGGTAAAGCCATTGGCCCCAAGTTCATCCAATCACTAAGGAGAGAAGAAGAATTTGAACATGTACGTTCAGATGAGTGCTCATCCTATATTCTATGACTAGAGGTAATAAACTGTGTTACGGCGTCCAGATTGAATCTTCCTGCCCTTAAATCACACTCACTTTGTTATAAATACTTGTTTAAATATCTGTACCTCACCCAGCAATTCCACTTCTAGATATCTCCATGATAAATGAAAACGTATGTCCTCCCAAATATTGGTACATAAATGTTCACAGCAGCGTTATTCACAACAGCCAAAGAAGCAGAAACAATGCAAACGTCCATCAGCCAGTTACTGGATAAGCAAGATGTGGCCTATTCATACGCTAGAAGTCTACTCAGCAATAAAAAGGAATGAAGTCCTGATACATGCTACAACATAATAAACCTCAACACTTACGGGAAGTGGGAGAAGCCAGACAAAGTGTATCATGTGATGCATGATTCCATTTATATAAAATGTCCAGAACAGACAAATCTTTAGAGACAACGTAGATTAGTGGTTGCCAGGGGCTGCGATGAGGAAGGGGGAGAGACAGGTAATGAGCGTCGGGGGGATGTTACTGGTGTGACAGAAATGTTCCACGATTGAATTATAGTGATAGCTACACAATTCTGTGAATTTACTAAAAATAACTGAATTGTAAATTTACGAGTGAATTTTACAGTATAGATGTTATACCCTAATAAAGCTGTTTCTAAAAAGAGTGAGAGAGAGAGAGAGAGAGAGAGAATATGTCTGTGTTGCCTCTTAGACTATTAACTATGAATGCAGCAGGCATCTGTATTTTTCACTTCTATACCCCAAGTGCCTCGCACGTTTGCTGGGCACAGAGAGGAAACTCAAAGAAGCTTTGCTTACTGAATGACTAAATGAATGAGGTGTTGGTGTTGACAGATGTGCCTCACTGAATTTTCTTCCCCAGATCTCTCCAAGGTACAGATTTCTTCGTAACCATCACAACCAGGCTTTGGAAACATATCTCAGGGATGATGAAACAAACAAATTTTCTTGCATGAGGACAGCTCAGCAGAATGTTATCAAGGAAACCACATTCCTATCTTGGAGGCTAAGGATGGAGCTGAAAGATGTGACTGGAGTTTAGACTTCCTGCAGGCAGAAAATCTTCCCTGCTACAGGCTCTAGTGGCCGAGAACCAGGGGCCAATGTCAAGGAGAAAAAGATCGGACCTGACCAGAAACTGGTCAGATAGGATGCCCTGCAGACTGCCCACATCCCAGAGCTAAGAGGAAGGCTGGAGGAGGGACAATAGCATCTCTGGAAGTAAAAATATTTTCTTTTACCCAGTTGCCAACTTGCAGGGAAGGAAGTTAAAGCAAAGCTGCTTTCCCAATTTAGGGCAAGGATATTTTCCATATCTTTGTAGAAATATTTTATTTATGAGACACAAAACGAACGAGGGGCAAACAGAAAGCAACGGTATGGCCTTTTAGCACATGGTGGGCTGCACGTTTCCTTCTCGTGCTTTTTAAAACACTTTAAAAAAGGCAAGTCCAACTTGTAAAGTCACACACATCTAATTCACTGTGAGACTTAAGGCCAAGAGATGTGACCTGAGCTGAGTCACAGCTGAGTCAAAGGGAACTGCCTCATCTCTGCTCCACCCACAGCAGTGTCCTCTCCATAAAAAAATATCAAGCTGTGTTTGTCCCAGAGTAAGATTAAACCTTGAGATGATGTGGGAAAATGACCTTTTGCTTTATTTGTATGGTGTATAATGGCGTCCTTGTGTTTCCTCCTTCCCAACCCTCTGAAAACACTTTCCGACCTTACTTTAGCCCTGGTCAAGGAACAACACAGTAAGAATATAGCAAATTTGTCCTTTTAATGACTCATTCAAGAAAGAAAACATTACCACCATGCTGTGTTTTAAAATTCACTCCAAACTGATTCACTGAATTTTTATGAGATTTAGGGTGACATTCTGATCTCCCAAATCTTAGAAAGCAACCACTTCTTCCCCCAGATCAACCATAACAGCTGTGCCAGGATGGGATTCAAATTTACAGTTTTGTGTGGCAAAGAGTCCACATTATATTTTCTCCCGACTTTCTAACTAAAATCCTACGGTGGCACAACAGAAGATAAAACACACAACACCAGGAAGTGTTGGACCCAGGTGGCGCCTTGCTGAACTTGCGTAGGTAATTCTACTAGCTGCATGGTTGATTGAAATGGTTTTTTTAATGTAGTGGTGAGGCCCTTGGAAGGATGTGGGAACACGCTTCCCTCTCTCCCCTCCTGTCTGCTCAGTGGTTGAGAAATTCATGTTCTGTCCCAGCCTGAAATCTGGGCAGATGTGTCTCTCGTCAGTGGCATGGGTAGATTTCTCTCTTCCTGAGAGATTTCTTTCTTCTCTCTTCAGAGAAGGTTCAGTTGAGTTGGTGACAGAAGGTGAATGAGCACTAACCAGTTGAAGCAGGGGGGACACTCCCAGCAGGACGAGTGGCATATCTGATGGCCTTTGGTGCACTTCAGGGAGTTCAACGTTTTCAGTGGGTCCTTAATTCTTCAGCCCCCAAGATCAGCATAGAATCAGAAGTTTTGCAACTGAAAGATTCTCTGAAGGAATATACTTTTGGAACAAATGGTCAACTTCAATTAATGAATAATAGAAGAGGACAGAGATTCAACCCTTTTTAAAAATCATCTACTCATGTTGCTACACATATATCCAGCCTGGCACTTCTAACTGCTGCATCGTGTTTCCTATTGTGTGTCTATGACATTTCACTTACCCCTTCCGCCAGTGATAGACACTGATTGCCTGCAACTCCCCACTGCCACGAAATGGTGTGATGAACATCTCTTGTACTGCCCTTTATGGACTTGTGTAAGAATTTCTCTGGATATATATACTCAGGAGCAGAAGTGCTGAGTCATAGGGTAAGGTACTTGAATTTGACAAAGGATTACAAGATTGGCTTCCAGAATGGTTGCACCAGGCTATACCCTGACAGTGCCTGAGAGTCCCAGATCCACATGTCCTCACCAGCACTCGGCATTTTCCAGCTTTCTAACTTTTGCCAATATGTTGAATTTAAAATGATGTTTCATTGTTGTTTCAATTTGCATTTCTCTAAAAACAAATGAGCTTGAGGATCCCATCATATACTTAATAATAATAAACTCCCTTCCCTTCCCTTCCCTCCCTTCCCTTCCCTTCCCTTCCCCTCCCCTCCCCTCCCTTCCCTCCCTTCCCTTCCCCTCCCCTCCCCTCCCTTCCTTCCCTTCCCTTCCTTCCCTTCCCTTCCCCTCCCCTCCCTTCCCTTGCCCTCCCTTCCCTTCCCCTCCCTCCCTTCCCTTCCCCTCCCCTCCCTTCCCTTCCCTTCCCTCCCCCTCCTCTCCCCTCCCTTCCCTTCCTTCCCTTCCCTTCCCTCCCTTCCCTTCCTTCCCTTCCCTTCCCCTCCCTTCCCTCCCTTCCCTTCCCCTCCCCTCCCCTCCCTTCCTTCCCTCCCCCTCCCCTCCCCTCCCTTCCCTTCCTTCACTTCCCTTCCCTTCCCTTCCCTTCCCCTCCCTTCCCTTCCCCTCCCTTCCCCTCCCTTCCCTTCCCTTCCCCTCCCTTCCCTTCCCTTCCCTTCCTTCCCTTCCCTTCCCTTCCTCTCCCTTTCTCTCCCCCTCCCCCTCCCTCTCCCTCTCCCTGTCTCTTCTTGTTTGTTTGTTTGTTTGTTTCTTCCTCCAAGAACTGACAATTCAGATCCTTGCCTGATTCTTCTGTTGGTCTTCCTGATCCTAGCATTGCTGCTGAAACCCAAGATGAGGCAAAGTGATCCTAGAGACTGTTAGCCACCTGGGAATCACCATAGGGAAGTGTGGGGCAATACAGCAGAATGATAAGGTCATGGACTTTGTAGCCAGACTGCTGCCCTGATTCAATTCCTACTTCTACTCCTTAGAGGTGACTGGCCCTGGACAAGTAACTTAACCCCACAGCGCCTCAGTCTTCCTATGTGTAACCTAACGCACGGGGTTCTTGTGAAGATCAAATGCATGTGTACACATAAAATGTTTAACCCAGTGCCTGGCATGTAGGGACTATACACAAATGTTAGCTATTATTATTAAACTACTGTCTACCTCCTACTTAGCCGTGATCTGTACCCCTAAAAAATATACGCTTGTACCAGCAGGCAGCAGAAACAAAGGAGAGAGAAGACACCCCTCAGCCTAGGACCAGAGTTCTCTGTTCGTACTCGCATGTGTAAATCCTGCCATGGTCTGGGGCTCTGGACCTGGCTCCTCCTACCTGGCCAGCCTGTTTAAAGAACCTTCCCAGAAATCTACCAATACTGCCACTCCCCACCCTGCCTGTGATGTGTCCCCATAACGCCACCACAGTAGCCGTGGCAGTCATCTTAGACCATGAAGCGCCTTTAAAGAGGAAGACAGGTGCTGGGAAGATGGAGGAGGGAGACGGAAGGAACATGGGGCCCAGGTAAATGTAAGTCCACCATCTCAGCCTCCTTTAAATAATAAAAAAAAGAACCTCCTATCTTTATGAGCTATTGTCATCTTGAGTTTTTTGATATATTCAGCTAAATCTCGTATTCATTTATCCACTGTTTAAATGTAAAATTAATTCCACCTTGAGGTATCAAAAGCATGTCCTCCTTGTGGCCGAAGACAGACGAGTTCACAGTGGAGCTTTCACCCAAAGAGGAGTATTTACAAAGTTATTGTTTTGCCTCCAGATAAGCATGAGTTATTTACTTTTCTTTATTTTGAAAGAAATCACTGTGCATTCAATTCAAATATTTCTTGTTGAGCTTTTTTGTTTAGCATTTTAAGACCACGTGATTAATTTTACTGATGTCTAAAGCACATAGACATGAAAACCGAAACTAAATCACAGATGAACAAGGAATACACATGACAGTATATTAAAAGGCAAAGAGCCAGATGTCCTAACACCCAAACAATTATTCATAAACTATAATTAGAGGGGAAAAGGCACAGGATGTTCCTACCTGTTTATAAAAATTAACACATCTCGCCCAAATCCTCCTTCTTTTCCTGTCTCCAGTAATTGTCAAGCAAGTACAACTGCAAAGCTAAAGAATTCGCCAGTCCTTTCTTTCACAAGCTTACTCCTCTCTGTATACACTGTTCATTTTCTTCAATATTTCATCAGAAGGCCTACCTTTAGAGAACTTGCTTCTTTTTATTTAACCACAACGGACCTCACATACAAAGCAAAGCTAACATTTATGAACAATTTACCTTCCACTTTTTTTCCACCAAATTAAGCAACTGGCCACAAAGGAGTGCTTCATTCTATAGATGCTAAAAAGAGGCAATGGCAGGTGAGCTCGTTCTCCCACCCTCACCCTGTCTGGTCATGGCAAAGTCCAAAATGCCTTCCAAGCCTAGAACAACCATCCAGTTCCACCACTTTCATCGCTCAGCTGCCATCTTCTCTCGGCTTTCTCAATCCTATTTGCCGATTCACCATGCCGTCCTCTCTATTACTCACCGATCCTTCTAACAACCCAAGCCACTACATATTTTATAAAGTCAGGCAGCCTTATTGTTTCCCCCTTTTCCGCAGAACTTGGCTCTCTTGCTGTTCACCTCTTTAAATAGAAGAAGAATGACACCCAGTTATTGAGCCAGTTGTTACTCTCTTTACATGGGCTTTGCATTCAAATCTAATTTTGCCCTCTCAATACTTCTACGAGGTAAGAACCATAGGAGTTAAGGAAACTTAAGCCAGAGAAGTTAACTTGCTAAAGTTCTCAAGACATTCCCACTTTATGCTCCAACCTTCCTCTGTCCAAAAGAAATACGATGCAAGCGACATATGTAACTTTAAATGTTTCGGTAGCCAGGTTTAAAAAGTAAAAATAGACAGGTGAAATTGATTCTAACGATATATTTTATAATTTTAAATGTTTCGGTAGCCAGGTTTAAAAAGTAAAAATAGACAGGTGAAATTGATTCTAACGATATATTTTATCTAACCCAAATATCCCACATAGTATCATTTCAACATGCGATCAATGTAAAAATAATTATTAAGATATTTTACGTTGCTAGAGCATATCTCAATTTGGACAGTACATTTTCATTAGAAATACTTGATGTGGATTTAGATTTCATAAAATATACAGTTGAAAGAGTCGACTCACATACCCAAGTTGTACCAAACATATAAAAGTTTTACGAACACTGAACATAGCATCAACTTTTTTAGTAAAGTTTAAATTTAACTTCATTATCATTACATAAAATTAAAATCAGTTTGTCAGTCGCACTACCCACATAGCAATTGCTCAGCGGCCACAGGGGCTCGGTGGCAGCCATGCTGGACAGCACAGCTCTAATCTAGGAATATGCGCTTACAGACAACTCGACTATATGCTCCCATCTGAGTTCACGCAGTAACTATGCCTCCTCTTCCTCCAAAAGAAAACCTCATCACTGCCCACCCTCCAAGCCTCAGCTCAGATCCTCCTCCTACACGGAGACTCTCCTGACCCACTCAAAAGGAATCCAAAAATCCACTCACTCCTCCAAACTTGCAGAGCACGTTCTCCGGGCCTCCTGAACGGCAGCCATCATACTGCTCTTTGCATAATAGATGCTTCCTTTTATTCCTGTCTCTTTTACTACCAACTTTGGTCTAACTCAAAATTGTGTAAAAAACAGCTCCTCAAAAATCTTTTTTGCCTCAATCACCCAAAATGATTTGTGGAGGAAGTATTAAAAAGAAACAAGTCTAAACCTTTGAAATGAACATATTTATCCTCACAAACAAAACCAGAAGAAGAAGAAAACGATTTCAGGAAAAAATTATAATCTCTTTGGTGTCCTTACATAAGCTGCGAAAGAATATGGATAAAAGGAGTATTAGTGTACCTCATTTTTTGTAAGCTTTAGAACAGACACATTGGTCTTGAAAACCAAGGGGCATTTTAGACGTACATATTTATATATATTTCTTACAGTAAAGCAGAATAAATATCCAACCTTCCACGGAAAACATCTAGGAATGCTGGATAACATATTTAAAATCTGTTAAAGATATGCATGAGTAGACAAGAAAATAAGAAACACCTAGGTCTCAAAATAACCAGAGAGGACATTGTAGCTCTACAGCTACTGTTTGCCTGGAAGGCATTTGTTGAACCTGGTGAACCTAAATTCTAGTGTTCCTGGCCTCACTGATTCAGGGGATGAAATGCAAATTCCAGGGGCTGCCCAAGGTGGCAATTCGAATAGGACATTCCTTCCCCTAAAGCTGGAACTCCAGCAGTATATATTCTTGTGGCAAGGGGAAACACCCCTCTCTCCAATCATAAAGGAGGAGAATCTCCTACCTCAAACCTGGCCAGTGGAAACAGCTCCAGTGCACATCATCAGCAGAATGGGTACACTGCGGTATACACGTAGAAGGAAGTGTGACAGAGCAACAAGAAACAGTAAACTACAGATGAATGCAGCACCGTGGATGAACTCACAAATATAATGATAAGCAAGAGAACCAGACACAAAAGGATACATACAGTATGATTCCACTTAAATAAAGTACAAAAATGGGGAAAGTTAATCAATGGTGATAGAGGTTAGAATATAAGTTACCCTTGGAGAGGGTGGGTTAGAGACCATGATTAGTTACCAACTTTCAGCAGCATTGTATTTTGAAGCTTGAGGGCATGATGTCTGCTCGTAGTATTTACTCATAGATGTGTGTGTATTTATATATATAATATATATTAGTTATAAATATATATCATTTATGTTTTAAATGTATTTATATAGTTATATATAATTACATATTATATACATTTAGTTATATATAATTATATATTTTAGTTATATATAATTACACATTACATATATTTAGTTATATAAAATGATACACATTTAGTTATAAATAATTATATATATATTTAATTTACTCTTATATCTTCTCCATAGAAAGCTGATATAGCCTCCTAAACAGTCTCTTGCAGACTTCTAGCAATTCCAGTCCACTAAAACACAGCCCGAAACTCTGAGTGAGTGACCTCCTTACACCCCAGGAACTAGGGTCCAAGGGTGGCAGGATGTAAAGTACGAGGTCTGCACACCAGTTGCACACAGAGCATACACACAGAGAAGGGAATGATGGCAGAACAAAAGGCTCTCTGGTGTGATTCTCAGCAGTCATCTGCCCGTTTGCTCTCAGTGGAAATCAGCTCTCAGAAGCCAGTGGAACACCACCTGGGCATCAAAAGAGAGAGGAGAGAGAGATGCGTGCATCTCTCCTAATTGATGGGACTCTGTTTCATAGAGGAGCCGGCGCCTGTGTTGTAGAAACAGGAGACAGCAGCCCCAGATCCAGGATGCCTCCTTTGATGTGATGACTAGGACATTAGTGTGCCTGACTGGAGGTACACAGCTCACACTGTATATCAGTCTGGGTGTGCAGCTACCTGGCTAGCTCAGCTAAGCAAATACTACAAGTGAGCATCACGCCCTCAAATTTCGAAATACAACGCTGCCGAAGGTCGATAAATAAATGATGGAGCTAAACCAATTTCCAGCTGTGTATTTCCCAGATACTTTCAAAATCCCAGCTTCCCAAGAGCTTTCATAGTTCATTTCCTCATAGGTATTCTTGTGATTTCATCAGAAATGACTGACTGATAGGTTCCCTTGTGAAAGTGCCCCATTTGGACAAGTTAAATGAGTAAACCTGGTTAAAAAAATATATTCACCAAGGTACGATTTCCAAGAGCCCAAGCATTCTTGGCTACTTGCAAGTATTACTGGAAGGCACTCAAAACAAACACTCCATTTGCCAGATCTTCAGCAAAGAAAATATCAGCCTGTGTGAGCTAATGTGGATGTCATTTTAGAATTAGCTTCACTGCCATTTCAGGGTAGCTAATACAATTGTCCTCACCTCAAAGTCTTTTGAACAGAGATTTAGAAGGTGGGCAAGCTGCAAAGCTTGTGACTTTCAGTGTGGTTCTAGAAAAACCCACATATGAGTAGATTTGGCCTGGTCACGTAGAAAACTTGCCTTAACCTACTAGGTATTGGGACCACGGAGGAAGTTGAAATATTGGTAGGAACAGCAAGGGCTGGCTTCATGGGTGTGCAACCCGGGCAGTCACCAGGGCTTTGCACTGCAAAGGCCCCCACGATTCGTTTACTACTCTGCTGCTGCCATCTTGAAATTCCTAATAAGTCTTGAACAAGGGCCTCAGCATTTTTATTGTGCATTGGGCCTCCCAAATTATGTGACAATCCTGGAAACAGCAGTGCGGCTTTACTTCCACCCCCTTCCTAGACATCTTTCTTTCTTGTCATTTGCATAGACAATATTCTCTATTCACACTAAATTAAAAATTTACTTTTAAGCAGTTGGGTCTCTTTGAAGGGTATGTCTCATCAGAAGGATGAAAAAGAGGATCAAAGAACAGTAATGTGAAAAGATAACATCAGTGGGAATGGAAACTGGTTTGGGACATATGGGAATTCTCTGTACAATTTTTGCAACTTTTCTATAAATCTAAACTTATTCCAAAATGAAAACACCAGCTCATCATAAATGTACAAAGTAAAATAAGTAGTTTTAAAAAGACACTTGTAAAATCATAAAAAAATAAAAAGCAAGCCTCTCATACCTGAAAATTAAAATAAAAAAGAAAGAACAACATTCTTCTAAAAACCTACTGGAGTGGGAGCGCTTTCCAAGGACTCAGCTTTGAGAACACAACAGTCGTTGGGACCATCTGGATGGTTACATGTGACTGAACCTCGTTAAGGCCTCTCTATAAACTCTGGAGATCGCGGCTGGCGCGTTTGGAGATCTACTTGTCTCGTGGCTGCTCAAGACAAGCCTCCGAGGAAGTCGTATCACTTCTGCTCATCTGACCTGGTGAGGCCTCCGTCGTGAGGTCCGCATCAGCTACGAGGAGGGCTGACAAATGCAGCTTGGTGGTTGCAAAGAATCAGAATGAATTAGAACGGCCACCATCACCGGCTAGAGGTAATGAACCAAAAAGATCATGTCTGAAGTACAAAGAACGGTTGAGTTTTCTGTTGAGCTACATAAATGTTAAAATGTGGATCTCTTTCAGAGAGGGTATTATCAGATCCGAGTGACCTTGAAGGTGTCCTCAAGGATCCCCCACAGACTGAGTGCCTCCATCATTGGGCAGACAGCCGTGTGGCTGACAGGCTCTTGGGGCTCCGGCCAGGGATCAGGCCTGTGCCCTCTGAGGTGGGAGAGCTGAGTTCAGGACATTGGTCCACCAGAGACCTCATGGCTCCACGAAATATCAAGCGGCAAAAGCTCTCCCAGAGATTCAAATTTCAACGCTAAGACCCAGCTCCACTCAACGACCAGCAAACTCCCCTGCTGGACACCCTGTGCCAAACGACTAGTAAGACAGGAGCACAACCCCAGCCATTAGCAGAGAGGCTGCCCAAAATCATAATACGGCCACAGGCACCCCAAAACACACCACCGGATGCAGTCCTGCCCAGCAGAAAGACAAGATCCAGCCGCATCCACCACAACACAGGCACAAGTCCCCTCCACCAGGAAGCCTACACGACCCACTGAACCAACCTTACCCACTGGGGGCAGACACCAAAAACAACGGGAACTACGAACCTGCAGCCTATGGAAAGAGGACCCTAAACACAGTAAGTGAAGCAAAATGAGAAGACAGAGAAACACACAGCAGATGAAGGAGCAAGGTAAAAACCCACCAGACCAAACAAATGAAGAGGAAACAGGCAGTCTACCTGACAAAGAATTTCGAGTAATGATAGTAAAGATGATCCAAAACCTTGGAAATAGAATGGAGAAAATACAAGAAATGTTTAACAAGGACCTAGAAGAACTAAAGAACAAACAAACAATGATGAACAACACAATAAATGAAATTAAAAATTCTCTAGAAGGAATCAATAGCAGAATAACTGAGGCAGAAGGACGGGTAAGTGACCTGGAAGATAAAATAGTGGAAATAACTACCACAGAGCAGAATAAAGCAAAAAGAATGAAAAGAATTGCACTCTCAGAGACATCTGGGACAATATTAACTGCACCAACATTAGAATTATAGGGGTCCCAGAAGAAGAAGAGAAAAAGAAAGGGTCTGAGAAAATATTTGAAGAGATTATAGTTGAAAACTTCCCTAATATGGGAAAGGAAATAGTCAATCAAGTCCAGGAAGCGCAGAGAGTCGCACACAGGATAAATCCAAGGAGAAACATGCCAAGACACATATTAATCAAACTATCAGAAATTAAATACAAAGAAAAAATATTAAAAGCAGCAAGGGAAAGGCAAAAAATAACATACAAGGGAATCCCCATAAGGTTAACAGCTGATCTTTCAGCAGAAACTCTGCAAGCCAGAAGGTGTGGCAGGACATATTTGAGGTGATGAAAGGGAAAAACCTACAACCAAGACTACTCTACCCAGCAAGGATCTCATTCAGATTCCATGGAGAAATTAAAACCTTTACAGACAAGCAAAAGCTGAGAGAGTTCAGCCCCACCAAACAAGCTTTACAACAAATGCTAAAGGAACTTCTCTAGGCAGGAAACACAAGAGAAGGAAAAGACCTGCAATAACAAACCCAAAACAATTAAGAAAATGGTAATAGGAACATAAATATCGATAACTACCTTAAATGTAAATGGATTAAATGCTCCAACCAAAAGACATAGACTGGCTGAATGGATACAAAAACAAGACCTATATATATGCTGTCTACATGAGACCCACTTCAGACCTAGGGACACATACAGACTGAAAGTGAGGCGATGGAAAAGATATTCCATGCAAATGAAAATCAAAAGAAAGCTGGAGTAGCAATTCTCATATAAGACAAAATAGACTTTAAAATAAAGACTATTGCAAGAGACAAAGAAGGACACCACAGAATGATCAAGGGATTGATCCAAGAAGATATAATAATTGTAAATATTTATGCACCCAACACAGAAGCACCTCAATACATAAGGCAAATACTAACAGCCATAAAAGGGGAAATCGACAGTAACACAATCATAGTAGGGGAGTTTAACACCCCACTTTCACCCATGGACAGATCATCCAAAATGAAAATAAATAAGGAAACACAAGCTTTAAATGATACATTAAATAAGATGGACTCAACTGATATTTATAGGACATTCTATCCAAAAACAACAGAATACACTTTCTTCTCAAGTGCTCATGGAACATTTTCCAGGATAGATCACACCTTGGGTCACAAATCAAGCCTTGGTAAATTCAAGAAAATTGAAATTATATCAAGTATCTTTTCCAACCACAACACTATGAGACTAGATATCAATTACAGGAAAAAATCTGTAAAAAATAGAAACACATGGAGGCTAAACAATACACTACTAAATAACCAAGAGATCACTGAAGAAATCAAAGAGGACATCAAAAACTACCTAGAAACAAATGACAATGAAAACACGATGACCCAAAACCTATGGGATGCAGCAAAAGCAGTTCTAAGAGGGAAGTTTATAGCAATACAATCCTACCTCAAGAAACAAGAAACATCTGAAATAAACAACCTAACCTTACACCTAAAGCAGTTAGAGAAAGAAGAAGCAAAAAACCCCAAAGTTAGCGGAAAGAAAGAAATCATAAAGATCAGATTCATTGGAGCTCTATTTACAATAGCCAGGACATGGAAGCAACCTAAGTGTCCATCAACAGATGAATGGATAAAGAAGGTGTGGCACGTATATACAATGGAATATTACTCAGCCATAAAAAGGAAGGAAATTGAGTTATTTGTAGTGAGGTGGATAGACCTAGAGTCTGTCATACAGAGTGAAGTAAGTCAGAAAGAGAAAAACAAATACCGTATGCTAACACATATATATGGAATCTAAAAAAAAAAAAGGTTCTGAAGAACCCAGGGGCAGGACAGGAATAAAGATGCAGACTTAGAGAATGGACTTGAGGACACGGGGAGGGGGAAGGGTAAGCTGTGACAAAGTGAGAGAGTGGCATGGACATATATACTCTACCAAATGTACAATAGATAGCTAGTGGGAAGCAGCCACATGGCACAGGGAGATCAGCTCGGTGCTTCGTGACCACCTAGAGGGGTGGGATAGGGAGGGTGGGAGGGAGGGAGACGCAAGAGGGAGGAGATATGGGCATATATGTATATGTATAGCTGATTCACTCTGTTATAAAGCAGAAACTAACACACCATAGTAAAGCAATTATACTCCTATAAAGATGTTTAAAGAAAGCATAATGGAAAAGAATATGAAAAAGAATATGTATATATGTATAACTGAAGACAATTGCATTGCTAGGCATAGTTTAAAACATGCTTTCTCGGGCTTCTCTGGTGGTGCAGTGGTCGAGAGTCCGCCTGCCGATGCAGGGGACATGGGTTCGTGCCCTGGTTCGGGAAGATCCCACATGCCGCGGAGCGGCTGGGCCCGTGAGCCATGGCCGCTGAGCCTGCGCGTCCGGAGCCTGTGCTCCGCAACGGGAGGGGCCACAACAGTGAGAGGCCCGCGTACCGCAAAAAAAAAAAAAAAAAGAATTACTGTATCAAAGAAAAAATTTTAATGGAAATTATAAACATGACAATATAATAGTAATGTTATTTTTAGAACTGTTAAAAGATTTAATTTAAATGTTTAGATATAGCAAAACTATGTTTAAATATCAATAGTTTATTAAACTAGCAACAATGAAAATCCCTTTTGCAATTGCCACAAAAAGTATAAAAGAGCTACGACTCAATTTTGTAAGAAATTTGCATTGACAATTTACATGTGTGTGAATGGACAATAAAATTTCATGAAAAGATACTAAAGAAGACCTGAATAAATGAAGAACCATACACTATTTCTGGATGGAAAGATTTGATTTTGTAAAAACTCAGTCTTCCCCAAATTAATACATAAAAATAAATTCTCTAAGTAACTGGGGAAAAAAAGAACACAGAGAAAACTCTCTCTACCCCCTTAAGGGGTGGGGGTGAAGGAAAGGGTCCTCGGGGGAAGGGCAAGGTCACAGTCTAACCCCTGAGCCCAGGGACACAGAGCTTGCCTAAGACTGGAGCTGAACTAGGTCAACGGTGGTCTAATACACTTAGAAACACATTTAGTTGAGTGCTTCTTGCGTGAGCGTGCTCTAAGAAAGGTGTTACAGCTTTTGCAGTAGGAGGAATAGTCCCTGTCCTTGTCTCCAAGAAGTGTGCACTTGAGCAGGAGAGAGAACTTGACCATGGCTACAGAGGTAAGGCAAAGGGAGAGGGCAAAGCTCAGATGGCAACCTCAGGCCAAGGTGAGCAGGGGAACTTTTTCTTTTTTAAACATGGGAAAGGGAAAAGGACATGGAAGCAAAAGTTTAGGGCAAGGGGCACGTGGCAACAGTAAGAGCTCCTGTGAACTGAGGATTTGCTGCTTACCTAGTGTGCTGTTCAGTGTCTCAGAAGCATTTTTCTCATTCAGTCAGTACATTATAACTCTAATAAATTAGCCACCTTTATGGCTTGCAGCAGTGAAGCAATGTTCCCAGGCTCAAAGAGCTAGTAAAGGCCAGATGCACAGCTTGAAGCTACTCATTCTTTTAACAATCAATGATTTTTTGAGCTCCAATCATGGCCTGGGCATTGTTCTGGGGGCCAGAGATAGAGGAGTGAATAAAACACAATCCAGAATAGGTCTTTGCTGTCTTGGGATGTACATTTAAAGGGGAGGTCAAAGACAGAGAATAGAAAAGCAACAAATATATCACAGTTTCTCAACCTTGGCACTACCTTGGCACTATTGACATTGGGGCCAGATAAATCTTCACTGGGGGCTGTTCTATGCATTGTAGGATGTTTGGCAGCATCCCGGGCCTCTGTTCCCTAGGTGTGGTAGCACGCTACCCCCACTCCCAAGTAATGACAACCCAAAACATCTCCAGACACAGCCAAATGTGCCTGCGGGCAAAATTGGTCCAGGTTGAGAACCACTGATATAAACGAACTTAATAATTTCAGATTGTGATTAGAGACAAACGAAATAAGATTGGATTGTGGATGGAGAGCGATGGGGAGGTACCACTTTAGACTGAAGGATCACAGAAGGTAACTCCAGGGAGTGGAGGCCGAGAAGCAGACATCAACACGTCGGCGAGAGTTCTAGGCAGTGGAGAGTTGCAGAGAATCAGAGAGTTCCAGGTGCAAAGCTTGTGAGGTTGCTAAAAGAATGTAAAGAAAGCAGAGTGGCTGAAGTGTAATGACATGGGATGGGTGGGCAGGGATCAGATCATACAGCGACTTGTGGTTTCTGTTTTAAAAAGATAACTTAGTTGCTCTGTGGAGAGCAGTTTGGATGGCAGGAGAAGAAGAGGGAATGGGTTATCTTGGAGAGAGATGGTGCGGGCTGGAATAAGCCTTCAGTGGAGGAAATGGGAAAATACTGGACATATCTGGCACATGGAGCTGTAGAGCTGAGAGGCCTGGCCTATAGACTGGGTGTGAACAACAAATTCCCTTCCCTTCTGGGTGTCTGCCAAGGTGGGCCCCATTTTCCATATTCCTGGAAATCTACCCCTGCTTCCAACCAGGGCAGACTTGCTGCATTTCCGTTTGCTTGGACTCAATCTCTTGAGTTCTTCGTCCCTTTCTGTACCTAGGTTGCCCCTGGATCCGCGCCTAGGTCAGCTCCATGTCCAGGGGCCTCATCTTCCCTTAGCGTCCCTGCCCTTCCCTCACATCCACTTTCCCTCCAAACACTGCCAGAATTCTAACTCTCTTGGGAGCTAAAGCTGAACATTCTGTTTCTATGAATATAGAAATGCATGAACTATCTCCATTAGAAATTCCAGAGAAGGGCCTAGGGGGTTTCTCAAAGTCATCTTATGAGCTACAGATATAGGAGATGTAGGGGGTCAGAAGTGCAATAAAGAGGAATGACTTTCAGCTTAATGGTACAACGTAGCAGCCAAGGAGCGATATTTAAAGTGATTTTTCTACTGCATATGCTTGTAGTGGATTGAATTATATTCCCCCAAAAGATATGTTCAAGTCCTAACCCCCAGTACCTGTGAATGGGAACTTGTTTGGAAATAGGGTCTTTGTAGATGTAATTAGTTAAGATAATCACATTGGATTAGGGTGGGCCCTAAATCTAGTGACTGGTACCCTTATAAAAAGAGGAGAGGACACACACAGACACAGACACACACAGGGAAGAGGCCATGTGACAATGAAGGCAGAGATTAGAGTGATGAAGCTACAAGCCAAGGAACGCCAAGGAAGCTGGGCGCCACCAGAGCGAGGAAGAGGCAGAGGGATTCTCCTCTAGAGCCTTCAGTGGGAATGGGGCTCTGCTGACACTGTGATTTTGGTCTTCTACCTCCAAAACTGAGAAGAAGGAATTTCTGTTGTTTTAAACCACCCTGGTTGGGGTCATTTGTTTTGGCAGCCCTAGGAAACAAATACAACACTCCAAATGCTCATTTGGACAATCTGGGCTAAAAGGTACCTTTTATCTACATGTGAATTTTCTGCTGAAAAGCTGTAACACAGAGTATTTGAAAGATGATCAATATGATGGAGAATTCCAGCATCTGACCTGAGTTCGGTTGGTATTTTACACACGTGACCTGATTAAACTGCCTTCATGATACTCCCTTTAGCTGTACAACTGCTCCACTAGACCACAGGCTCCGGGCGTCCAGGGCTCCCCTGCTGAGTTCTTTGTACAACGCATACCCTCAGGGCCCTGAAACTGCAGTAGTGTGGGTGACGGTGCCTCAGTAAACGCTGACCAAGACTTCGCACATTCTGATTACTCTTTCCACAAGCCATTAAGCTCGATATAGGCCCGCATGACTCCAAAATGACCTAAAATTGTCAGCCTCGCACCACACCCGAGTCAGCCTTGGCAAAATGCCAAGGATTACGCCCTGGTTTCATCCCCAAGTCCATCCACAGCCTTGCCTATTGGTGCTCCTTTGGATCCGCATACCTCCTTCCCTAGATCAGGTAAGTGTGTCTTATTTACATCTACTTCCATTTCCATCCAAAGGGAATTTAAATGGAGATATAAATCTCCCCAAATTATAAATGACCCGAGGCGTCGTAGCTCCAATGACAGAATACTAGGCAGTGAGAGAGATGTTTTGGATGGTAGCACTTCTCTGTCGTGCTTTCAATTCATAGGCAGGGGACTAGCTGCCCCTTTTCTTAGTCATACAGAAGGATAAAGACATGAAAATCAAAGGAACAAATTAAAAGTGTAAAAGCAGCAAACAGATGGCAATTGAAAACATTTTACAGCATGATACGAAAGTTCTCATTGTAACACACTCACTCCCAGTTACCATTTACCTCAAGGCTTCTCCTGCCCTCACACTCTCTGTTCTTCTAGAGTCAAAATTTTAAATATATACAATTTTCCTGGAATACATCTGCAATGTAAGAGCTTTAGAAACACAAGTAAGCACAAAATCCTGGGGTAAGAATGTAGGCATTTATGTGTGTGCACACAGATGAAAAGGTAATCAGCCTATAAGCTCAGTTTTATAATTCGTCTTTCATTCAAAAATGTATACGAACGTCATCCATGGCACTGAATATTCTACAGCACCATCTTCAGTGGTTAAACAGTGTTCCATAATAGTGGTATATGATAATTTAAACAAATCACTATTATAGACTGTTTCCATTCTCCCTTGGCCCTTATTTTTTTTAAAAAATAGGCTGCGATAACACAAGCTTGAAGCTAAATTTTGGCACACATCTAGGATTATTTCCACAGAATAAATTTCTGGATCTGAAACTGAAGTCTCAGGAATTAGCATTTTTAAGACTTTTGATTCCTACTGCAGAACTGCCCCCCTTCACACACCGAAAGACTGCATGCATTTCCAACTCCAGCAGCGTAACTGAGTGCTTCTTTCCCTACCCAATCACCAACATTACGCGTTATACATTTTTTATCTTTTTCAAATTTACCCACTGAAAAATGGTGACAAGTCATTTGAATGTTACATAAATTAAAAATGCATATATATAGCTTTTTCAAAATAAAGAATCATAGATCTAATTGTAAAAGGCAAAACTTAAAAGCTTCTAGAAGAATAGAAGCTTCTAGAATATCTTTCTGACTTTGGAATAGGCAAACAATTCCTAGGACAGAAAATCTGATACATCTGACCTCATCAAATTTAAAAAAAAAAACTTTTGCTCATGAATAGACACCATTGCTGAAGTGAAAAAGACACATCACAGACTAGGAAAAACGTTTAGAAAACATATATCTAACAAAAGACTTGTATTCAGATATATTTTTTAAAAGCTCCTGCAAGTAAATAATGAAAAGAAACAATCCAATAATGAGTGTAAAAAATATATAAACAGGAAACTCTCAAAATAAAATACTCAAAAAAAATAAATAAAATAAATAAAATAAAATACTCAAATGGTCAATAAATATATGAAAAGGCATTAAACAAGGAAATTAATAGTAAAACCATAGTGAGATTCAAGAGGTCCTAGACAGTGCTACAAGACAAGCAAAAGAAACATACTGGAAACAAAGAAGAAAGACTAAGTTTATTCCCAGAAAACATAATCATGTATTAACTACATAGGAAGAAAATCTAGAAATCTACCCCAAAAAGCTACTAGAACTATAAGTGGATTTAGCAAAATCTCAGGATGCAAGGTCAATATACAAAAACAGCTGTATTTCTATTTGCTGAAGGAAGAATTGGAAAATGAAATTAGGAAAACAATATCACTTAGAATTGAATCAAAATTTTATCCAAAATGCACAAAGCACTCAGGGATAAATGCAACAAAATATATGCACAACCTAAAAACTCAACATTTAAAAATATTGCTGAGAAAAGAAATAAGGCATAAATAAATTATTTAGTTCAATGCAATCCCAATCAAAATTCTAGCATCAGTTCTTGCAGAAATTGACAAACTTACTATAAAGTTTTATAGAAATGCAAAGAGCCAAGATTAACTAGTACATTTGAAGAGAACAAAGTTAGAGGGCTTATATTACCTGATTTAAAGATTTACTATAAAGCTACAGTAATCAAGGTAGGGTGATGCTGTATAAAGAAAGATATACAGAAAAAAAGATCAGAATAGATAACCCTCAAACACACATAATGCAGTCAAGCGATTTTCAACAAACTGTCAAAAAGTAATTCAATGGTCAAGAATAGAATTTCAATAGATGATGCTGGAAAAATGTTTTTTAAAAATGAAACTGGGGCTTCTCCGGTGGCACAGTGGTTGAGAATCTGCCTGCCGATGCAGGGGACACGGGTTCGAGCCCTGGTCTGGGAAGATCCCACATGCTGCGGAGCAACTGGGCCCGTGAGCCACAACTACTGAGCCTGCGCGTCTGGAGCTTGTGCTCCGCAACAAGAGAGGCCGCGACAGTGAGAGGCCCGCGCACCGCGATGAAGAGTGGCCCCCGCTCGCCGCAACTAGAGAAAGCCCTCGCATAGAGATGAAGACCCAACACAGCCAAAAATAAAATAAATAAAATTTAAAAACATTTAAAAAAAAATGAAACTGGCCCACTTCATGCTATATATCTATATATCTATACATATATACATATATACACACATATATACATATATATACACACATATATACATATATATACACACATATATACATATATACACACATATATACATATATACACACATATATACATATATATACACACATATATACATATATATACACACATATATACATATATATACACATATGTATGTATAGATATATAGAACACAGACCTAAATGTAAATGTTAAAACTATAAAACATTTTAAAGAAAATACAGAAGAAAATCTGCAATCTTGTGGTAGGCAAATTTCTTAGGATACAAAAAGCAACGAGCATAGATGAAAATATTAAAAATTGGATTCCATCAAAATTAAATACCCCTGCTCCTTGAAAGATATTATCAAGAAATAAAAAGGCAAGATACAGACTAGGAGAAAATATCCACAATACTTATATCTGACAAACAACTTGCTCCCAGAATATACAAAGAGTTCTTACAACTTAAAAATAAGATGACAAACTATCCAATTTTTAAAAATTGGCAAAAACTTTACTAAAGAAGATATATGAATGACTGATAAGCACATGATAAGATATTTATCTTCATGAGTCATCAGGGAAATGCAAATTAAACCACAATGAGGGTATCACTATAAGCCTACTAGAATCGAAACATATTGTATGATTACAGCATTGAACAACAAATGTTGGCAAGAATGCAGTACAGCTGGAGCTCTCATACCTTGCTGACGGGAGTGTAAAATGTGACAGCCCTTTAGAGAACTGTATGGTAACTTCTTACAAAATTAAACATACACTAACCATATGACATGGTCATTTTACTTCTTGATATTTACTTAAGAGAAATGAAAACAGGTGTCCCCCCACCCCAAAATTATACACAGTGTTTCAAGTAGCTATATTCATAATTGCCAAAAACTGGAAACAACTCAAATGTTCATCAACAGATGCATAGGTATAACATATTATGATACGTTCATATAATGGAATATAACTCAATAATAAAAAGAAATTACCGATATACACAAGAATATGCATGAATCTCAAAGACATGCTGAGCAAAAGAAGCTAGGTTAAAAAGTGCACATACCATATGATTCAATTGTAAGAAATTCTAGAACAAGCAAAATTAATCTATAAGGTCAGAAAGTAGATCAGTGATTGCCTGGTATGAGGGGGGAAGGCACTGACTGGGAAGGGCCATGAAGGGACTATATGGTGACGGAAATATTTGATATCTTGACTGGTCGGGTAGTTACATGGAGATATATATATCATTAAAGTTGATTTTAAAAAAACATAATGAGAGACAATTACATACTCCTCAGTATGACTAAAATTACAAAGACTGACAAGATCAAGTGTTGACAAGGATAGGAAGCAATTGGAACTCTTGTACCTTGCTGGAAAACTTTTTTGGCAGTTGAAGTTAAATAAACAGCTTTTCTGTGAGCTAGCAATACTACTCTTAGCTTTATACCCAAGAGAAATTATTACATATGTCCACAAAAAGATATGTACAAGAATGTGTGTAACAGCCTTATTTGCAACAGCCAAACACTGGAAACTACCCAAATATCCATTGACAGGAGAAGAGATAAACAAATCATTGTATGCTCATACAATGGGAAACTACTCAGCAATAAAGGAACAAACTAACGATGCCCACAACAACATGGACAAACTCAAAAAACACGTGTTAAATGAAAGACACATAAGAGTACATACAAAAAACAAAGAGTACATACGGTATGATTTCATTTACATACGTTGCAAAAACAGGCAACGCTAATCTATTTGGATATAAATCAGAATGGTGATTGCCTCTGGGCAGGGGAACTAACCGGAAGAGAACAGAAGGAAACGTTCTGGGGTGATGGAGATGTTTTATATTTCAATCTGGGCAATGGGTGTGTACGTTTCTCAGAATTCATCAAGCTGTATACTCGAACATGGGTGTATTTTACTGCTATAAATTATACCTTGGCAAAGTATAAAAAAACCAAAAATAAAATCCAAAGCTAGGAAGGTTTGGGGGGTGGAGAATTCTTCAGAACTTCTGTTCACTTGTAGGTATTTTCTCATTTTCTTAGAGATTCCAAAGATGCTACTTATCAAGAATATCCTTCACAAACAACAACTTCCTCTTACGGCAAAGTGACACACAGCTCTAGTCCTCTGAGGTCCCAAAGAAACAAAAACAGAAGCCTGTTGAGATGCGGAAGCCCCAAATCTTTGAACTCACAAAAGAAGGAATTCTAAGTTGGGAACCCAAACATTTTCTGTTTCCTAGAAAAACCCTCATGCATGCAAAAGCTTCAAGCAAGCAGGCAACAAGGCTACTGAAACAACGATCTGGTCGTCACGATACCTTAAAAGGCTTCCAGAATCAACTTCAGTGCCCACTGTAAACAAATGCAGCTTTCTCCCAGAGTTACTCATAACAACCCGCGCACTCTGCGGTCACAGTTAATCTGACTCGCAGGGCCCTGAGCTTGAGGGCCATGTGTGTCGGAAGATTCCTCATATGCCTTTGGACAGGCAGAGCTTGTGCGTGACTGGACAATCGGCAAAGGCCTTCCGAAACAAGGGCAACATCACAGTTCAGCTCCTTGCACCACAGCTCCAAAGACTCAGCCAAAGAGATTTAGTACTGGAGACACCTCGTTGCACACTCATTTCAGACGGTAGCAGCCCTCAGATCAACAGGTCATGGTGTAAGTTCAGTTGCTCAGGAAGCATCTGAAGATGTGTAATTCTGATTATAGGGTGGTACCATATGACAGACGTAATCTACAAATTCTCAAACTTAGAAGAACTCTATTCAGGGCCAGCTTCATGGGAGTAAAACCTGTACACAGGGCTCCACGCTCAGGAAGGCTCTGGACATGGGTGAATGCTCAGCTGTTGCCATCTTGAGATTCTAATAATTTTTTCAAAAGCAGCCTCGCATTTTTATTTTGTACTTGGCCCGCTGCAATTTAACTCCAAAATGGATCACAGACCTAAATGTAAGAGCTACAACTAGAATTCTTAGAAGAAAACAAAGGAGTAAATTTTCACAACCTTGGGTTAGGCAAAGCCTTCTTAGATATGACACCAGAAGCACAAGGAGCAAAAGAAAAAATAGACAAAATGAACTTCAACACAATTTAAAACTCTTGTTCTCAAACGACATCAAGAAAATGAAAAGATAACCCAAAGAATGGGATAAAAGTATTTGTACATCATATATCTGATAAAGAATTTGTGTCCAAAATACAAAGAATTCTTGCAATGCTATAATAAAAAGACAAATAACCCAATGTCAAAATGTGGAAAGGATATAATAGACATTTGTCTAAAGAAGATATACAAATGGTCAATAGCATATGTAAAGATTCTCAGTATCATTAGCCATCAGGTAAACACAAATCAAAACCACAATGAGCTACCACATCAGCCCTACTAGGAGTGCTGTAATCAAAAAGACAGGTAATAACAAGTGTTGGCAAGAAGGTAGGCAAATTGGAACCCTCATACACTGCTAGTGGGAATGTAAAATGCTGCAGTCACTTTAGAAAATGGTTTGGTAGTTCCTCAAAATGTTAAACATAGAGTTATCATATGATTCAACAATATCACTCCTAGGTATCTATCCAAGAGAAGTGAAAACATATATGCACACAAAAACTTGTACATGAATGTCCACAGCAGCATTATTCATAATAGCTGAAAAGCGAAAACACAAGTGTCCACCAACTGATAAATGGATAAGTAAATTGTGGTATACATAACAGAATATTATTTGGCAATAAAAAGAATAAAGTACTGATGCATGGTACTACGTGGATGAACCTTGAAAACATTATGCTAAATGAAAGAATCCAAAACCAAAAAAATCATGCACTGTATGATTCCACTGATACAAAATGTTCAGAATAAACAAGTCCACAGAGACAGAAGTAGATTAGTAGTTGCCCAGGACTAGAGGTAGAGGTGGCGGAAATGGGGAGCGACAGCTAATGGGTACGGGGTTTCTTTTGGTGTGATAAAAATGTGCTAATGATTGTGGTAAAGGCTGCATAATTCTGTGAATATACTGAAAACACTTAACTGTACACTTTAAATCGGTGAATTTTATGCTGTGTGAATTAAGCCTCAATAGAGCTGTTTTTTTTAAGTAATGTTTAAGTAGTCATTAAAGTTTTAGCACATCAGCTGCTTTTTTTCCCTCCAGTCTTTTTTAGCTGAATGAACCAGGATACCCAGCAAGAACACAGCAATGCGTACACTCTAAGCCCAGCCCAAACTCCCCTGGGCCACTAAAGGAACAGACATGAGTTACGGGATTCCCATGACGCTGTCTCCCGCATCTTTGCCCTCAGCTGTAGTTCCCTGTACCACCAAAAGCTCACCACTGTCCTTTCTAACACAGGGTTAGCAAGTCTAAGGGAGAGGACGAGCAAAAATTTTTTTTATTTTTTGATTTGCTTTATTCAAACAACTCAAAATTCAGCTGCTTCTTTAGGCCATGATAGTATTAACAAGCAAAATCTTTTAGAAAAATCATCCGAAGTGTGTGCAGCATATCAGAGGTTAATTGCATCTGGTCTTTAAAAATACAAACTACGAGGATGGGCTCCGGAGGGTTGGTATTTACAGAGGATTTTTTCCTCTATTATTTTTGTGAGTGTATGAACTGGAGGCTTTCAGAAGAGGGGCTAGTGTGAAATGCTAGAGAATTCCTTCCCCAGGATCCTCCGTGACTGCATTACTCAATTATTCCATTCCCATGAGCTTCTCTCAGGGACAGTAGTTATTTTCTTCTCACACACATGCACATCCACACACAAGTGCATCTTCAGGCCTTAAAAACCCAAGACCATTATGATGAGTTGCAGGAAGGTCACAAAAGCTGAAGAAGGAAAGGACAGGAGACTGTGGGAAGTAGCAGCAATGATTAAAGTGCTGTGATGGAAACAGTCTAAGTGGCGAGGTTGCAGTGAGTAGAATAGAAACTAATTAGGCGGCAGAGCCGGGATCCCATGGTGAAAGGATAAGCCGAAGTCAGTGACGGCGGGCATTTTCGTGGTGGGGGTCCCTGCAGAAAGAATGTATCCAAGTACAATTGTCAGATAAAATACAAGACACCTAGTTAAATTTGTATTTCAGGTAAAGAACACATACTTTTATAGTATAAGTATATCCCCAATATTGCATAGGATAGATTTATACTAAAAACTTATTTATTGTTTTCTGAAATTCAAATGTGTTTGCTAAATCTGGCAATTCTAATTGCAAGGGAAGAAAGTCTCAGTTCAGGCAATGCCTGGTAAGTGTGAGTGGGGAGAGGAGATTCTGAATATAGCCACAGCACTCTTCCCTTAGCACAGGACAGACGAGACACAAATACCAAATTAACTCACTAAACAATAAAGAATAAAAGAGTTGTGGCACTGGGACTTCCCTGGTAGCACAGTGGTTAAGAATCTGCCTGCCAATGCAGGGGACACGGGTTCGAGCCTTGGTCCAGGAAGATCCCACGTGCCACGGAGCAACTAAGCCCGTGAGCCACAACTACTGAGCCCGTGAGCCACAACTATTGAAGCCCACGCGCCTAGAGCCTGTGCTCTGCAACAAGAGAAGCCACCGCGATGAGAAGCCCGCGCACCGCAACGAAGAGTAGCCCCCGCTCGCCACAACTAGAGAAAGCCCATGTGCAACAACGAAGACCCAACGCAGCCAAAAAATAAATTAATAAATAAATAAATTTATTTTTTAAAAAAGAAAGTTTGAGTTGTGGCACTAAATCTGACAAATTCACACGAAGTTCATAGAGTTCCACCTCTTGGAGGACATTCTCCCCAGGATAACAGGTGAAAACCTGGAAGCCAGAGTTCCAGGAGGCCAGTGTTTTAAGCCAGTAGCTCTCAACTGAGGGCAATTTTGACAAGGTCTGGGGGACATCTGTCACACGACGGGGGGAGGGGTGATGGTAGAGGCCAGCAATGCTGCTAAAATGTCTAGAGTTCACAGGACAGGCCCCTGCAATTACGTATGATCCAGCCCCAAGTATCAGTAGTTCTTGGGGTTGAGAAACTAAAGAGAGTCAGAAGAACCTAAATCAGGAAGAGAGGAGCCGCAGGAGAAGGCATCACTGACAGCTCGGGTACCCGCAGCAGCGGGGTTGAAAGATGAGACTCGGGCTGACCCCACAGTACCTGCAGAGCCAACATCTCTGTTCGCATGTAAGACCCCTGGAGGTGCCTAATGAGTTGGGGGAATGTGCAGAGAGCTGACGGGGGGGGGGGGGGGTCCTGAGATGCGGACCTCTCAGCACTTGTCTTTCTGTTGGAGCCACCCTCTGATGGCCAGATTGTTCTAGTTCACTTGGCAACAACCGAGCAATGCACCCACTATCCGGCCCTGGGGTGCAGACTCGATGCAGGTCTGGACTCTCATGGACCCTGTGGCAGATGCCCTCAGGGCTCTGCTCACACCCCCTCCAACTTCTTCCCCAGTCTTGTGCTGTGTGGCTCTGGAATGCTGTTATTCCAAACAGCCAGTCTCTGTCTCCTAGTTGCAGGACCACACTCGAGTTTCCGCAGCCCTCTTTGTCTGCACACGTGGAGAGCACAAAGCGCCCGGAAATTATATTCCCTCCCCACAGGGTTGGGGGCACAACCCTGAGGGGACAGCAGTGCTGAGTGGGATCTGCACTGTTCGCAGTGCTCCTCTGTGGGGCTGAGCTAAAGTTACTCTCTGGAGGGGACTTTACGGAAACTTGAACCCTCGTGGAGACTCCTTCCATTCTTTATCCCACTTCCCTTACTGTTCTTTCCTGAGAGTATTTCCTGATCAATCCCTTTCACATCAATCCTAGTTTCAGGGTCCACACGTGGGGAACACAACCAAAGGCAGAACTCATTCACTGTCCTCAACAGATCTGAGGGATGGACATGAGAACAAAACAGGCTGCGGCTGACACTGGCCATCACCTTACCAACAACCATCTGCACACACTCCCTCCTGCCCTGCCCAGAGAACCTGCAATGTGTTCAGGTCGAAGGCCCAAAACCATTGATATCAGGGAAAACTGTCCCTTCCCTTAGCCTCAGAGGCTGAGTCACGACTGCTCCAAGCTACTCATGGTAACCCCATCATTCCACGCCACTGGCTGTTCTCAGATGGACATACGACACACTTTTGGCCAATGAGATATAAAGAGAAGTCTCTAGACATTTTAGAGAGTAGAGATCTACTCCCCAAAATAAGAGTGTTGTAGAAAGAAGGACCTCTTTACTATGCACAATACACTGCCCAGCTCCTGATTTAACTGGGTTACCGAATCAACCCAAGAGCACCCTACCTTCAGACTTCTAGATCTGTGAAATAATCAAATATCTTCTGTTTGCTTAAACCACTGCTGATTGCTTGCCAGTGACAGTCTTCCCATGAAATTGGTCAAGAAACTGGATGCCGTAATACAGAGGGTTCCACTTTCTCTGCGGCCATGAGCCGTAAGAATGGATGTTTCTGTTGGCCAGTGATCATCTTCCATGATTACAGGGAGAAAGACGTCTGTAGTAGGAGAACACAAACCCTCAGGGAAGGAAAAAGAACTGAGACACTGCACCTACAATAAAGTTAAATCTTATAGTGACACCGGCTCCAACTCCCTTATCTGTAAACTGGGAAAAATAATCTCTACAATGCAGAACTGCTATGAGAATAATTTGAACTAATAATTATTAAATGCCTGGTTCCACTTCCCTTAAATTTAAAAACCTTGGATAATGAGGTATTCCAGCCTTATCTGCAGAGAAGCTTAATGCTGTTATCTGATAGTGTTTGAGGCGCATCCTAGAAGTCGGGTGTGCCTGGGCTTGAAAACTGGCTTCCCTTGAAAAGACTTTGGCACCTGATCCAGCTTTGCCTTGGTTTGTGCAGCAGCTGTGCTCAGAGATGACAAAAGTGGGGGTGGGGTAAGGAGGGAGGGAAACAGAGAGATGGCGGCAGGGGGAGAAAAGGAGGAAGATGGAAGGAGGCAAGGGAAGGGAAAGGAAAAAGGAAAAACGCCTTATAACACATTGGAATTCCAAAAAGCTTCATGGAGTTTCATTCATCAAGGATCTGTTGAGCCCCATTCCATTAAGAAAAAAAAAAAAAAAAAAAAAGCTAAAATTTTACTGACTGCTTCCTGTCATAGAAACCCTCTTTAGCATTTGATTTTCAACGTTACATTTAACATTCAAAAAGAAAAAGCTATTAAATAGGGGCTTCTATTATTCCTATTTTACATCTGAGAAAACAGCAGGTCAGAAAGGTCGTATAAATTGCCCAAAGTCACACAGCTAAGTGGCTCAGGAATTCAGCCCAGGTGTGCCTAAGTCCACAATTCTGCTCTTAGCCATTCTTCTGCTAAAGGCCAGTTACTAAAAATGAAAAGACACAACACATCACTCAGAGTGTCATGAGCTAGCCAGTGTAATTACCTCAATTTCGTACCCTTGAGACCATTAACATAAATAAAATAAAACAAAATGAAATGCAACATCTCCCCGTCTGGAAGTTCACAGCCCATGGTGGAGACAGAATGTAAATACATAATTTCACTGCATGATAATTGTTCTAAACTCGCTGGAGAGCTGTCGGAAGTTGCAGAGAGAAAATGTTCTTCATTACAGGATGAGTGAGGATTTATCAGGGAAAAGTCTTAGAAGCAAAAGGGGGAGGAAAGAAACAAAGCTTTCAAAGGGCATGCAAGACACAAGGTGTTTTGAGAGAGGAGAGCAGTTGAATGCATTAGAAGTAAAATTGTAGAAAATGCCATTTAACTTCCAAAAATATTCTGAGCCTACATAATGTTAGTCTCCCTTCTCAGTCCTTGAAGCAGTTCTTAGTTAAGATATAGACTTTTTTTTTTTTTTTTTTTGCGGTACGCGGGCCTCTCACTGCTGTGGCCTCTCCCGTTGCGGAGCACAGGCTCCGGACGCGCAGGCTCAGCGGCCACCATGGCTCATGGGCCCAGCCGCTCCGCGGCATGTGGGATCTTCCCGAACCGGCGCAGGAACCCGTGTCCCCTGCATCGGCGGGCGGACTCTCAACCACTGCGCCACCAGGGAAGCCCCTAGACATTATTTTTAAAGGCCCATCCACCTTTTCTCTCTTCCACACACATAAGTAAAATAAACTTTGAAATTACACGGTATTTTGTAATATTTTAATGCAATTGTTAGGGAATTTGTTATAATGCTAAATGAAAATATACTTTTTAAATTGCAATTCACACACGTTGCTTATTTTCCTTGTGATGACTTGGGATGGGGGTAGTGAGCATAGCTGTTACATCTCCCCAGTTGGCAGGTTCAAGAGGAAGGGATTCTTCCACAAGCATTTACCTAGCTGGTGAAAGGATGAGAATGCGCCTCCTGACCCCCGGGTGCATGTGGATGCCTTACTGCCCCCTCTCTCCAACTCATTATTCATACCATTCACAGAAGTGGTCCTCAATTCTTTCTTTTCATGTGTAGAAGCAGCTTTACTGAGCAGATGTCTTATTTGATAACATTTTGATTCTGAGACAGAAGCAGCAGCTGATTTTGATTGACTTTGATCTCTGTACATCGAAATGGCCATTAGGCATATTATTAAGTCTGCACATGGGATGGAAGCAGGAGAAGCCTGGGAGGCATGAAAAATGAGCCCAACACAAACACACGAGCCACCTCCTAATAAGGAAAAATGATGTTTTAGCTATTCTCTTGCAAGGAAAAAAAGGCTGGGTTGTAGTGACCTGAAAATAAACTTGCCCAAACATCATGCTAGGTCAAGTAGGAAACCCAAAACAATCACTGGGTTACCATGGGCGAATTCTACATCAAAATTCAAATGAGTTCAAGCGATAAAAGAAAAGAAATTTTTAAGGGTGTTAGGATTTATTTTCAAGGGGTGAACAAGCTTAAGTTTCCATGTATGCAATAAGTGCATACTTATTGACATTAAGCAATCACTTATTCATTCAAGGTATGTTTGAGTGCCTATTTCAGGGCAGGCACTGCTCTAGGTCTTGGTAACATACCAGTGGATGAAGCAGATTAGAGGGGAAAACAAAGAGAAAGTAAATCAATTATAATTTCACATGATGAGAAGAACATGAAGCGCTTCCTTCCCTCTTTCCTTCCTTTCTTTCTAAATATTCCAATATAAGAGCCATGAGGTGGGCCATGCAGAATAGGTATCTGCACAGGGTAAGGTAGGGATGGTGGCCCAGCAAAGTGTACCAGCCCAAGTAAGTTGAGCAGGGCATTTGCTCAAGGTGGCCTGCTGCCGGAGGTTAGAGCTCAAGTGGCATGAGGAAGGCATCCACACAGGGAGGTAACAGTGCTGGCCTGGTATGGGTTTCTGGAGCCAGAAAGGGATGAATAGGGTGTTCATGTGCCACATGGAAGAAGTGGCAGTGGAAGCAGCTTGCAGTTGGGGTTTTGGAGACTAAGGCAGCAAGAGACAGGCCAGTGTGGGCTGTCAGAGGCCAAGAGAAGTGAGAAAGGCATCCATGTAGAGGCACAGGAGTTGGAGACATAGGTGTGAACTCATGGTTTTCAATATATAAAAATAGACATAGAGGGGACTTCCCTGGTGGCACAGTGGTTAAGAATCTGCCTGCCAATGCAGGGGATACAGGTTCAATCCCTGGTCCAGGAAGATCCCACATGCCGCGGAGCAACTAAGCCCCTGTGCCAAAACTACTGAGCCTGTGCTCTAGAGCCGTGAGCCACAACTACTGAGCCCATGTGCCACAACTACTGAGGCCCGCACGCTCTAGAGCCCACGTGCCACAACTACTGAGCCAGCGTGCTGCAACTACTGAAGCCCGTATGCCTAGAGCCCATGCTCCATAACAAGAGAAGCCAACGCAATGAGAAGCCCACGCACCACAGTGGAGAGTAGCCCCCGCTCCCCGCAACTAGAGAAAGCCCACGCACAGCAACAAAGACCCAACACAGCCAAAAATAAAAAACTTTTTAATTTAATTAAAAAATATATAGAAATAAATACATATGTAGATATAAGTAGATATATGTATACGTATATGTATATGCATATATAGATACATGCATATATTCTCCTAGATCTCTCCACTGAAGACGTCTATGAATTATGACACTCAATAGCAATGAGTACACTTTGTGTCGAGATCTTGGTCTCTAAGTACCGTTTTATACTAAACAGAACCAGTGGTTGATGCAAGTGTTAGAGCAGGAAAGTACAAGATGCTCCTGGAATATCTTGTTAGGTCAGAAAGCAAGGAAACGATAAAAGAATGACGGGGATATAATGGAAAGACAAAGAAAGCACCTTGAAGGGGCTCCCACTTCAGGTTTGTCAGATTCAGCAAATAAAAAATGAGAATGCCCAGTTAAACTTGAATTTCAGATAAACAGTGAATAATAATAATAAGTATGTCCATACAATATTAAGTAGGTCTATGCAATATTTCAGACATACTGAAAAATTATTCATTGTTTATCTGAAATTCAAACTTAGCTGAGTGTCCTGTATCTTATCTGGCAACTCTGTCCCACTGGTAAATGTGTGACTCTTTGAGCATTAAAATAACTGAGAGTAATGAATTATAACCCACTGAATAAAACAGGAATCCATCAGTCCATGGTGAGATAAATAAGCAAATAGGAAGAGTGCAAAGCTTTTCCATATGGTGGAATGCCAAATAATATTTGTAGAAGGAGTGATGGAGACAGAAAGTTATCATGTGGCAATTATCACAGTAATAATTTAGCCAAGAAACATCAATGGATGCTGAAACTAGCAGGTAAAAGTTTGATGAGGCGTGAGATATTTACACCTCCTCAAATGTGATATTTCTGACAAAAACCAATAACCTGAACCTAATCATGAGGAACCATCAGACAAACACAAATTTAGAGATATTCTACGAAACAACTGGCCTGTACCCTTCAAAAGTATCAAGGTCCTGGAAGTCAGAAAAGACTGAGGAATTGTTCCAGATTTAAAGAGATTAAAAGACATGACAACTAAATCCAACTCATGATCTTGGACTGGATCTTTTTGATACAAAGGAGATTATTGGGACAGTTGGTAAAATTTGCAGGGGGTAATCCTACCACTTAGAAGTAACTGCTATTAATTTACATGTTGATATTTAGCCTCCTAGTCTTTGTTGTGTATTTACATAATGTTATTATAAAAATGAAATCATCCTGTGTTTATTGTTTAGTAACAACTTTACCAATAAACATATACAGGCAACATGCTTGCATTGTTAAACATTCTTCTAAAACACATAGGTAGTTTGTTGTTGTTGTTGAAGTACGGTTGATTTATAGTGTTGTGTTCGTTTCGGGTGTGCAGCAAAGTGATTCAGTTATATATACTTTTTCAGATTCTTTTCCATTATAGGTTATTACAAGATATTGAGTATAGTTCCCTGTGCTATACAGTAGGTCCTTGTTGTTTATCTATTTTATATGTAGTAGTGTGTATCTTTTAATCAAGCGCTGTAAAATATCGGACACTGAACGTAAGTGAAAATGCACTAAATTTGAGAAGAGATGAGAACAAAACAATAAATTGATTTTTGTCTTGAAAAATAATTTTTGCATGGGGCCCAGGGAATAAATGGAAGTAACATATCAATGTTAATTTCCTGATTTTGATTATTGTGGTCATTTCTTAGAGGAATTACACACTAAAGTACTAGGAGTGAAAGGGCATCACGTCGGCAACTTACTCTCAAATGGTTTAGGGAAAAGGTTTTTGTACTATACATCACTGCAACCTTTTTTGTATGTTTGTATTTATTTAAAGTAAAATTTTAAAAAATATCACCACCATTAAAAATAACATAAAATGGAGCAAAGCTTTATTTTTTTTAAATAGTAAGGCAGTTTGTCACACAGACCTACCAACAGTGTTTATTTCCTACACCGCCTTTCCAGCTCAGTCTGATGCTCAGCATTTTACCAGGTGCAAAGTATATGACACGTTTCTTGTGTGCAATGAGCTTACAATCTACAGAGGATGTAAGGCTTATATACGGTAAGAGAAAACTATTAAATCTGTACAATTTATGAGAAGTGCTAAATGAATCACCCCTAACACAGGTAAAACTGGGTAAAGTCTCTGAGCTAGTGTTTTCTGTCAGCCTGCCTGGGGAAGATGGGTTTCTATTAAAGAGCATAGGTAAAGAGAGAGAAAAAAGAATTTGAAACCAGATAGGGAAGAGCGTTTGATGCTCAAACAATAGCAATCCAACAAAGGCTCCAAAGAGGAAGAGACTTAACTAGCTTCTGGGTCCCAATTAGGAGATGACTCTGTCAATCCAGGTATATGATAACAAGAGAGTCAACCAGGGTGAGTACTGGCCAAAGTAACGGGTTGGAAAGAATGGGGGCTACTGAAATTTTAAATGACAAAGAAACAAACTTGGTTTTCTTTATTCTAGAGCACAGGTGGGCAAATGTTTTCTCTAAAGAGTCACATAGCAAATATCTCCAGCTAGTAAATATTTTCAGCTTGGTAGGTCAGTCTCTGTAGCAACTACCCAACTCTGCCACTAGTGCACAAGCAACCATAGACAGTACTTAAATAGGCATGACTGTGCCCCAGTAAACCTTTAGGTGTAACAACAGGCATGCGGATCAGATGTGGCCCACAGGTCACAGTTTGCTGACCCCTGGTTGAGAGAAGTCCAGGATAACTTTCTGGTTTTCTCTTTGGGTGACTTGAAGAATGATCACGCCACTGAGATGAGTAGAAAAGTTAGAAGGAGGAGGTATTCAACATAACGGCATCAGTTTGATTTTACCCATGTTGTGTTTGAACACTAAAAGGAGGACTAAATAGAACACTAAAAGGAACACTAAATGGGGTCAAGGGATCAGTGACCTGACCACAGAGAAGAGAAGATCGTGGAGACGGGCAGAGGGATGCATTTTATGGAGGTGTTGGAAATGCAGGGTAAAAGGTAATCAGGAAGCAGGTGAGAACTCAGATACTGTGTGGACCAGACAGGTGGAGGTTTGAAACCAGGCACCTGACAGGCATCAGAGGAGCACTGGAGATTAAATGGAAAGAAGGCAGTGAGTTAAACCATAAAAGCAATGTGGCAGACACAGCCTCAGATGACCCCTAATGAGTCACACCCTTGTATAATCCATTCCCCTTGTGTGTGGGCAGAACGTGGGACTTACTTTGAACCAACTGAATATGACAAAGGTGATGGGATGCTACTCCCATGATCATGTTCCACTATATAAGACTCCACCTTAGCAGACTGGAGCAGCAGACTCTCCCTTGCTGGCTTTGCAGAAGTAAGCTGCCATGTTAGGAGGCCTGTGAGAGAGTCTGTGAAAGAGCCATGTGGCTGCACTCCAGAAGCTGAGCATAGTCCCTTGCCAACCACCAGCAAGAAAACCGGGAACTTGGTCCTACAACCACAAGGATCTAAATTCTGCCATGTGAGCTGGAAGAGGACTCTGAGCCCCAGAAAGAAATGCAGCTCAGAGACACCTTGACTGCAGCCTTGTGAGACCCTGAGCAGAGGACCCGGTTAAGCCACGCCTGGACTTCTGACCCAGGGAGACTGAACTAATAAACGCGTGCTGCTTTGAGCCTCTAGCTTTGCGGTAATTTGTTCTGCTACAATCGGAAGCCAATACAGACGGTTTGGAACAAGTTGTCCCAGATGGTGGCAGTGTTGCAGACAGCAATTGATGTCCAGGGCTGCTTCTGTTTGACAGTTTACGACTATTCATAGCCTTTGGAAGACCCAAACCTAGAAATGCCTATTACAAACTTTTTACCTTTTCTTCTTTCTTTTAAAATGATTGGTAGAGGTGGAAAGAAACCATACTAAAATTGTTTTGCTTAAGCATGAATTCGACTTTATTGTCAAAATTCATACATAGAATATCAACATTGAGATCCAATTTTCAAAAAGAATATTTCACGTTAAAATTGTAATGCCAGAGAAGAACAGTGAAGGGCGAGGATGAAGCAGTCAAGGTCAGAATTGAAATGGGCATTATGTTATTCTCCAGCCATCCTCGCCTCTTCTGAGGTATGTCAACAGTGTAGAAGCAAACCAGCAACAGACATCACAGGAATTCAGACCTGTCTCCAGTTCTTGGAAAATAGAATACAATGTGCTGTGTATCATCTTAATTACCCTTGTTACTTAACAGTGCAATAATAAACAGAACAAACGAGCAATTCTTTAATATGTGATTTTGGAGAATTACAAAGCAAACATTCTATATCAGAATGCAAATTTCTATACTAGAAAAGAATGACTGAAGAAAAGAAAACCTAACCAGTCACTCAAAAAGCACTAATATATGTTGGCCAAGTCCTATACGTGCTGAGCATTCAATCAACAGTCCGACTGAAGGGCTCAAAAGAGCCCCTCCATGGGGAAAAAACTGCACACTTGCCTCACGAGAATCAAAAATACACAATCCGTGCATTCAAGTTACTATAGTTCTTTTAAAAAGAGGCATCTTTATACGTATTAGCATGGACAATGTTCAAGGTATAGTACAGTTCTTACATAATGTGGTCCTACTTATGCTGAGAGAGAGACAGAGAGAAAGAAAGTGCCCAACTACACTTCGATTCCTGGCCCCCTCTGCAGTTAGGTATGGCCACGCAACTAGGTTCTTGCCCAAGCCTGTCCTTTAAGTTAGGTCGTGTGCCTTCTTCATGCTGCACTTCACTCTTTCTCAGTAGGTGGAATGGTGACTACCAGAGTGACCTGGAGGACCACGTGTTGAAGATGGCAAAGACACAGTCATCCTGGGTCCCCAAATGACTGTCTAGAGCAGAGCTGCCCACCAACCTGGACTACATACATCAGGCCTTGACATGAAGGAAAAATAAATCTCATTATTCTTTAAGCCACTGAATTATGGGAGTATCATTCCAGCTTAGCCAACCCTAACTTACATGTGCATTATAATATAAAAAGTATATCACACAATAAATGTCTGTACATGCATTGAAAATGTTTGCAAAAATAGTCAACAAACTGTTAACAGTAGTTATTTCTGGGGAATCGACATGGTGATGAGGGATGGGAATTATTGGATGGATGAAGGATATGAATCCCCTGGTCTTAGAGCCCATCCCAAAAGCTCAGACTCAGTCATGGGCACCAGGCTTAGCCAATCAGATGCTCCTGACCAGCACTCTGAATCTGTAGAAAGTGACAGAGGATGCCAGGGCAATGAGGGATTATTCATGGGGGCAAAAGCAGCACTGAGTCCAGCAGGAGTGGTGGCAAGGGTCCACAGATGCAGCTTTCTTACCTGACTACTCCTTGGTGTGACCTGTCTGTGCTCTCAACTACCAATGGTTTGGGTTATGGAGAGGAGAGTCAGAATCCTGAGGGTGTTGGCATGGAGTTCAGCTATGGGGTCCAGATGTAATAGCAAGAATTGCTCAAGAGAGAAATGAGACATAGATGTGGGAAACTGTCAAGACGTGGGCTCTACTTTTAAACAGAAAAAATATTTAATAGAAATTCATATCAAATTGACCAAATAAGGCTGTATAAAATTTCCCATACAAAACTAGATGCCATTTCTTAAATTAAATCAAGATTTCTCAACCTCGGCAGTATGGACCTTTGGGGTTGGATCATGTTTTGTTGCAGGGATGGTGGCATCCTGCGTACTGTCGAGTATTTACCAGCATCCCTGGTACCTATCCACTAGATGCCAGTAGCACAACCTCCCTCCCCATTCTAACAACCAAAAATGTCTCCAGACATTGCCGAATGTCGTCTAGGGGGCAAATTCTCCCCTCCCACCAGGTTGAGAACCACTGCATTAAGTGAACTAATAAAAATCACTGCTTTCCCTCTAGCGTGTTTTCTTTTAAAATCCCACAAAATGGTCAGACCATTTGGGACATAACTGAGCACTGGCTCAGTCAATTAATATGCCTGGACATGCTTTAAAAGCCTGTGGCTGACATAACGCTGAGCAATACAGTAATTAAGGGAGATTACAGAAGCAGGATCCAGAAGGTCATCGCAAATGGGCCTAATAGATATGACTCCGTTCGAAAAGGACAAACAGAGCTTAGTCAGAGTCCAGACCACCAACAGCAAATTACAGGATGGAAAGAGACATGATTTAGCTTCTGCAAGTGGGAAAGGAAGTTCTGCAAGAGCAGGCTGCAGTGTGACTACCAAAGGGAGTGGTACTACAAAAGGAGTGGAGTCAAGCTCCTGGGGGTCAGCGAGGTTGGCTGGTCAAGTTGGCTGGTCTTAGGTTCACCTGTGGGAGGTGGTCACCAGGATTTGAGGGACTTGCAAGGAGGTCTGGAAGGTGTTGATGGTCACAGGGTCCAGCTCTGATTACAGAGGAGATTTTTTGGTAACGAGCCCACCTTTCGTGCACTTATCTGGAGGCTTTGGCTGAAGAGGTAGGAGCTGAGGGTAGAGCAAAGGCTCATACTACCATCTATACTTTTCTTTTAATGATTATCTTTGCATGTCTAAATAAATGGCTTAGATGATTGGAAGTTAATGGTCCATCAAAGAACCATTTTTGTGTGAAATAACAAAAAAAAACAGACAAACATTTACAGATAAGAAATCTGAGAAGAAGAATTTTATAGCTAGCTTAAAAATTTATTTAGGAAACACTTGGTTAAAAACAATCATAATGGGGCTTCCCTGGTGGCACAGTGGTTGAGAGTCCGCCTGCCGATGCAGGGGACACGGGTTCGTGCCCCGGGCCGGGAAGATCCCACATGCCGCGGAGCGGCTGGGCCCGTGAGCCATGGCCGCTGAGTCTGCGCGTCCGGAGCCTGTGCTCCACAGCGGGAGAGGCCACAACAGTGAGAGGCCTGAGTACCGGAAAAAAAAAAAAAAAAAAAAAAAAAAAACAATCATAATGATAGGGAACTTTGGGAAGCTTCAGAACCTATGTTTGCATTTGTTTCACAATAATATTTGAGCCAAGTAAAACTACTATGACATCACAGCACACTATATGAATAAATGTCTCAAGCAAGGAGACCAGAGAAAAGAGGCAGAGAATTCAGCCATTATGCGAAACGGGACTACTGACACATGTCCCTGAAAAAGCCTGTCCCTAGTTAACTGGTGCCTATGGTAGACATTTATTGCCTCCTCAACAGCAAGTCCCCAACACCTGTCCTCCACATGCTTTCCTTGCTGGCAGAGACTTGTCTCTGCTAAGGGCAAAAATGCCACATACTCACACTTACTTTCCCAGACTCTTTTGCAATATAAATATGGGCACATGACCCAGCACTGACAAATGAGACCTGAGGGGAAGTCTGCTAGGAAAGCCTGACTTTCTAAGAAAGGATTCCTGTCAAAATAATAAAGGTTTAAATGTCCTCTTTCGTTCACGGAGTGTTCTGAGGTACCAAAGAAGCGAGGATGGCCTCTGGTCAACTGCCAGTGAGAAACCGAGGCCCTCAGTCAAACATCCCTTGAGGGACTAACTTCTGCCAACAACCAGAGTGAGCTTATAAATGGATCCTTCTCCAGTTGAGCCTTCAGATAAGATCCCAGCTCAGGGTGCACCTTGACTGCAGCCTTGCAAAAGATCCTGAAGTAGAGGATTCAGCTAAGCTGCGTCTGGACTCCCGACCCACAGAAACTGTGAGACAATGAATACATATTGTTTTAAGCCACTAAGTTAGTGGTAATTTGCTATATAGTAATAGATAACTAATACGGTGCCTAGGTGAGATTAAAAACGTCCTTACTGCTTCAGCAACTTTCAGTCATATATTCTGTTACGTGAATCCAAAAGCAGCCTGGATGATACACAGGGAGATTTCTTATGCAGATGCTGTCCTTTTGTACTTATAATATTTCATTATCATAGTAACAAGTTCTGCTTATTATAAGATTTATTATGTTAGATCTGCTATTATAAGATTCGTAAGAAAGCTACTGTGCTAACTTTATATTCCGACAAATGAGTGAGATTCACAGAATCACCACGTGCTCTTCATTAGCATTGACCTTTGAGAATGATTCATTCTGGTTAAATGCATTCTGATTATCTTGAACTAGCAAAAATTATTATACGTATTAATACCATTTTTACAGCATTCTTACATAAACAGACATCTACACTTGTGTTATTGAAACCAAAGTACATAAATGGACCCAAGTCCAGTGGGGATGTCAAGGTAAAAACACCGTGAGACCCAATTTAAGACCTGTCTGTACTCTCCCTGCCCCAAGACCTTAGCCTACTCATTTCACTTCTTGGAACGCTATTTCATCATAACCATAGCGCAGTAACACTCACCCCACAGAGTAAACGATAAAAAGTAAACCAAAGTTTGATTACGTTGAAGCATTTGTGGGGGGAGGAGAAATTGTTTAAAGGTAATATATTGTCCCAGCTCTCAAAGAATATTTGGTTTTGTTGAAATAAAAGTAGACATACATAGAAAAAGTGACCCCAATTATTTCTGGCCATGTTTAGTAGCCATTTGCTAAAACAGGACTTTCTGGAAGCATTTTAAAATGAATATACCTAGCTGCATTTGGCCAGGGCCTCTAGCAACTTCTGGTAAACATTTTAAGATTTAAAGATTTTACCCATCAACTGAGTTATATGTAGGAATGCACTTGTCCGTATCCCTGTCCCAGTAACTAAAATAACATCTTGGAAGGAGATATTTCTGTTGTCGTAATATATTCTGGCTGTGTCTACAGGTTGGCAAAACAAGTGAAAACTAAAACATTCAGACAAAGCAGGTACTTGGCACTTTAAGAATTGGTTGTTTTATTGACTTAATCTTTTCTCCCCCAATGCATGGAGTCAAGCCGACTTTTGTGTGTAGACATAACCTTAGTGTTTACAGTCGGATTCGGGGTCATTCATCTTTAGTCAGTCATGCGTTTGATCTGAAGATATTTGTGAAGTTTACATTTATGAAAATGTTTTCTTAAGTTCATCAAGCAGAGTTTTTCTTCCTTCTAAACATATCATAGGATTCTTTTTCTATTAATTCATTTATCTTCAAAATAGTAGTCCTGTGCTTCTCCACTACTTTCCTTTCTTAAACAAAATAGCGTGTCCTCATCTCCTTCTCAGTGTCCCTTCCGGGGGCCTCCAAGATTCAGATATCCTCTGACTTTTTTTCCTCAGTAATTCCTCTCCTGAGAGCAAAGGTTCCCTTTCAGGTGTTTACAAAATGACCCATTTTCTCACATCTCCTTGCTATCCTGGGCTCCAGGATCCCCGATCTCTGGTTCCCAGGATTCATGGTCTTGTTTTCCCTCCATCTCAGTCTTACTGCCTGAAGGGACTCTGATCCCAGCCTCTCCCAGGCACTGCTGGATGCAAACGGGAAGAGGAAGGAGCCGCATGGAGGTCTGCCCCTGGACAAAGGCCATCTTTACATTCTGAGGCATCTGGCTTTGCCAAGCATGACTTCAGCTGGAAACAATCTCGAAGCAGGAAGATTTACTGAGCTATATTCTGCAGTTTATGTGTGCGAGCACCAGCTTTCTCCTCAAAGACTGATTCAGACCTAGGTTGTTGTGGTTTGTTTTGTTTTTCTGCTTATAATTTTCTCATTAGAAGAGTAACAGCATCTCCCAACAAAGTCTTTAGCGTAGGAGGATATCGGAAGAAGGGAGAAAATCGCCTCATCAACTGTAAAAACGTCCCTGTAGGTGATTTTACAAAATGAGACAACTTGAAAGGGCATTAAGACTCACCTGGCCCACCTTTTCTTCTTTTTATTCAGATAATAGATATTTATTGGGCCCTTTCTTTCTTTGAAAGACACTTCCCAAGACTCTCCGACATCACTGCCGTGGTCCACCTGCCTCATCTATGGGGGCCCCCTCTCTGTGTCTGTGTCCCCACTATCACCTGACTAGCCTACTATGCTGTACACCCCTGAGAATAAAAATACCTTTTTCCTAAGAACATTTTAAAAACTTTTTATTAAACCCCACAACTTAAGATTTGGAAGCAAAAATAAGCATGTTTTTCAAAATATATATGTATACTAAGCCTCAGCAATTCCATTTCTAGGTATATACACATGGGAGTACATATATGTGTTCACTAAAAAACATGTACAAGAATACACATAAAAGCACAAGTTATAACACTCAGAAACTAGAAATAAGTTAAATGTTCACCCATAGTAGAATGGATAAATTGTGGTATATTCATACAATGGAATACTACACAGGAATGAAAATGAATGACTTACAACTACAGATGAAAACCTGGATGAATCTCACAAAGATAACGTTAAAGCCAGACACAAAATAACATGTAACATGCGATTACATTTATATAAAGTGCAAAACGAATCCATATGGTTAGAAGTTAGGACAGCGGTTACTTTTGGGGGCAGATAATTACTGGAAGAGAGGCTGTGAGGGGTTTCTGAGGTTCTATTTCTGGGGATGCTCTATTTCTTGATCAAGTGCTGGTTACATGTGTGGGTCCACTTTGTGAAAATAGAGCCAGGGATGCATTATGATTTATACACTTTGCTGCATGTATTTTATACATCAATAAAATGTTTATAAATAAACTCTGTGAAGACTTCTTCAGTAACCCACACAGTTCAAATCTCACTTCGTCACTGAACCTTCCCCTGCATCCCTGGGACAGAACTCATCACCTGCTCCTCTGACTTGTTATGGTACACTGCACATTCCTCTACTAGGTGTATTAATTCATGATTATTTATAGATCTTCTTGCCAGGGAAGAAGACTAGACTCTTTGCCGCTTGAGGACAGGGGGCACATTTTAATCACCTTTGTGTGCCCAAACACTAACATACTGCATGATTCAAAGTAGACCAGAAATAAATGCTACTGGATAATCTCAAGCAAGCACTTTGGGTGCTCATCAGACAGTTCCATCATGAACTGATTACTCTTCAGCCCTTGCCAAAAACTCATTGAAGTCACTTGATAACCCAGAGAGAGAGTCCCAGAGTCTGAAGGAAATGTCGGCCATCTCTCTCTCGGATCTTCAGAGACTCTACCCCTGATTTGTTAGATCACAAGCGAAGACAATACCCAGATGATATTTGGGTTCCGTTGCTCAAAGAAATGCCTTTAATTTCACAAGATCTAATGTCATGCCCCTGTTATTTTTTGGTAAAGAGCTGAGACCAGAAATATCCATTTGTGCATGCACACACACACACACACACACACACACACAATCCGTGTCTTTGGTAAAACCACGGTTGAAAATATGTCTATGTTATTATACAATGTCCCATACATAAAACCCTACAAGATATATTTCTCTTTGAATTCGGGGGTGAGGAGGTGGTCTTTGCTGATTAACGTTTATATTAAAGATTGCTTTTGGAAACCCAAGAACTCTGTTTCTGCCCCCCGCCTTTTTTTCATTTGTCACGAAATTCCAAACTCAATCAAATGCTTAGCCTAAATGACTAAGTCACTTCAGGACCATGATGACATCTATGTTTCTGCTCCTTTTATTTTGTTTCAGTTATACTTTTATTTGTAATTGCTTTTTGTCTATTATGTTTACTTTGTTAAGCCTCCTTGGGAATCAGGTATACATCTTTAATCAGGATTTCTCAATCTCAGTACTATTTACATTTGGGGATGGATAATTCATTCTGTGGGGTTGTCCTGTGCATTGTAATATGTTAAGCAGCATTCCTGACTTCTACCCACCAGATGACAGTAGTACCCGCCCCCTCCCCAGTTGGGACAACCAAAAATGTCTCCTCCAGTGAAGAACCACTGTCTTAAATATATAATTAAATATTCTAGAACTCTTTTAAGTCCTTGTATCTAAACTTGCTTATCAAGTAGCTATTAAACAAGATGCAATCCAAAGTAGTGATTAAAACCCAACTACATCCTTCACAAGATGTAGTTAAGTGCTGTACAAGTAAGTCTTTAGCCAAATGAGGAAAACACATACACATTCATTGCTTACTTAGCCAGGAGACATAAGGCTGAAGAGAGATTCAGTAAAGGTCAGTGAATGGGGGATAGTGGTTTCATGCCTTTCCTGGAGGCAAACATATAGTGAAAAAAATGAATGGAAGCAGTTAACAGCCACAGACAAAGTTAAAGAGATATTTCAGATGCCACACTGGGAAAGCCCTAATGGGAAGAGTAAACCCCAAAGTTAGTGGGTGCTCTTTTTCATACTTCTCCCTAGTCCTAGTAAATGAAGACATCTGGAAGAAGGTTGGATTTTTTTTTTTCAAGGTAGAAAATGACTGATAGGTCTGGATGGCTTTTATTCAACAAACATGGAAGCTTCCCTGAAATCTTCCCCCTAAAGAAAAACACATGAGGGAAGGACTAATGGAGGTGACAAGCCACTCAATAAGAACTCTACCCTCCACTGTAGTGCATTCTACCTACGAGCTCTCGTTTCACTGTAGGAGGTAACCTGGACACGTTAGGGTGCATTACCCTCATTTTATACTTGGGTAAGTCAAACGTATAAATGGCACAGAGTCATGAACTTGAGAATACAGAATAACCTGAGTGAGGATTACATTAATTCTATGCAACCTACAAAACCCCAATCCATGCCTCGTCCTCCCACAATTCTCCCCGGATTACCCCCAGCCCTCAGTTGGAAGTATCCAGTTCTTCTCTTTAGCCTGTGCCTTTCGCTCTTTTATTAGCGTTGTCTATGTGTAAGCTTTTTCTCCCTACTCTAGCAGAATGTGTCTTTAATCATCTTTGTTTTCACCACTGTTTTTACCAAGCACAGAGCCTTGTAGGACTCAAAACTACTTGTTTAATTGAGCCTCATCTATTAATATACTCCCGAATCCCCACCAGTTATTCAGTGGTGAAAGTTGAGTATAAAAAGCCTCATCTTAAGGGGAGAGGAGTTCCTGAGAAATGCCTGGCAGTCTGTGACTCAGTGATCTACTACGAAGGAACATGAATGTTTATGATCAGGGAGGGGGAGCTGACAACTGCTCTTTACAGGGTGAATTCTTCGCCTACACTCGACATCCCATGTGACCTTAGGGTGGCACAAGGGATGTTGAAGGCAGCAGTTTTTAAGCAGCTACTAGAGGTACACGCAAGCGTGAAAGATTCTACTTCTTACTGGACACATCTTTAAAACCAGGAATACCTGTTCAGTTGACAGGGATATTTATCTCTTGGGCCTCTACTATTCCTATGGTATGGAAATTTGCATTTGTGTCTTTAAAAAGCACAGCATAATTATTTCTAATACGCATTTTCACTTACATGAATTCTCAGTCCTTCAGAGTGCCCACAAGTTAGTGATTTTAACCCCCATTTTTGTAGGTGAGAAACTGAGGCTCACAAAGGTTGAGGACCTTCCTAAAGTCACTCAGATATTTAATGACACAGCAGGCCACCTGATTCTCAGTCTAGGGCAGTGGGTCTCAACCAGGAGCGACTGTGCCCTTCAGAGGACACGTGACAATATCTGGAGACAGTTTTGCTTGCCTCCAGACACAACTGGTGTGTGTGTGTGTGTGTGTCAGGGGCAGGTGCTTCTGGCATCTAGCTGGGAGAGGGCAGGGATGCTGTGAAATATCCTACGGTGCCCAAGGCAGCCCTACATCAAGGTCTTATCTGCCTCTGAGTGTCAATAGCACTGATGTTGAGCAACCTTGGTCTAGATCAATTGACCCCCGCGCGCGCGCACACACACACACACACACACACACACTTATAATCTGGGTGCAGCATTGAAATCTGTACCATTTAAGCCACCTGGATGCAACGCATTATACCACTGCAACCACACCCTGTACAGTCACCTGGAAGACCCATAAATCCAGATTAAGTCTTGAGGTTGCATGGTCCCGCAGCCAACAATGGTCACCGTATGGAGCAGGGAGTATGGAATAAACAGGGATATCAACCAATATTCTCTTAAAGGTCCTCAGGTCAAATTCTTTCACCCTATGATAGTGGCCACCATTTTCCCAGTCTTCAAATCTTTGAATATGTAGAGTCAGGTTAGGAATATTTTTCTACCAAGAGCAGCTATAAAGGTGTCATTAGACAAATTTCAATGATTTAAAAATTATTCCCCCACCCCTGTGCCCAATGCTCAGAACTGAAACAATCTTGGCATCATACTTCAAGCTTCTGGGTACCAATATCTCTTTATATTTTCTCTCATTTTTCATTTTTCTTACCTCTTAAAATATTTAGGACCATTTATTCTTTGCCTCCCACTTAAGCAAAACCTTTTATTTTAAACCATAACCAATGAGACCTAACAGCATTGTCCAATGGGCTTTTAGGATCACAAAAGATCTTTCTTTCCTACTCTTGGAATAAGCCACTACACAGATCTAGTCCAACTATTTCTATACAGATGAAGAAGCAGGCCCCAGGGAGGGGAGGTGACTTGATGGCTCAAGGGCAGCGAGTGGCAAAGTTACAGCTGACACCCAGACACCTAGGCTACCCACTCTCTACCCCTCCCTTGCCTCTATCATGGTCTCACCATTCCTGTCTTTGTGGGAGAAATAGCAAGGTTTTCACAGAATCCCCCAATGCCATATAGGAGTTACCACATAAACTCCAAATGCCCCCCCACTTTTCCTCTAGTTTTGTTTGTATGGATGAATACATTTCAGAGCTCTCTACACTTAATTTTATTCTATTTATCAAGCACTGAGATCATGCACATTGTGTGTAATACACCATTCTAGATATTTTACAAATATTAATTCATTTAATCTGCATAGCAACCTTATGAGGTAGATGTAATTATTTCCCCCTTTTCACAGACCAAGCATAGAGAATTTGGGCAACTTGCCAACTCACACAACCAGTGGGAAGGAGAGCAAGGATCTAGCTACCCTACGCTCTGGCTCCAGGGTTTCCCCTCTCAACCACCATGCTGCTTTCTTGAAGGTTTAACTACTAAATATATCACAAGAAGTCTTGCCATAGTTGTAGCTGTATATATTATCTAGATCAAAAGGGAAAGTATACTTTCTTTTGGATTTCTTCTCCATGACATACCCAGTATCATGTAATTAACTATGAAAATGTAAAGTTAGGGGAATGTCCCCTGTCCTCTGTGTGTGCACACAGAGAGAATGAGAGTGAGCAAGCTCTCTGATGTTGCTTTTTTTTGTGTGTGTGTGGTACGCGGGCCTCTCACTGTTGTGGCCTCTCCTGTTGCGGAGCACAGGCTCCGGACGCGCAGGCTCAGCGGCCATGGCTCACAGGCCGGACCAGTGTCCCCTGCATCGGCAGGTGGACTCTCAACCACTGCGCCACCAGGGAAGCCCCTGATGTTTTTTATAAGGACATTAATCCTATCGGATCAGGCCCCACCCTTATGACCTAATTTAACCTTAATTACTTCCTTACTCCAAATACAGTCACATTGAGAGTGAGAACTTCAACATATGAATTTGGGGGAGACATACATTTGTCCATAAGAAGCTCATCAAAGACTCATGTCACCTTACCAGCTAAAGAAAATAAAATTTGAGATTTTGGTACCTAGGACCAGGAAGGGTTGGCAGTAGAAAAGAAGGGAAGAACCTGGGGGATCAAGAATAATGTTTTTTGGTCCAATATATGGCCTATATCCAGATAATAAAAATAATTTCTTGGAATTTTTATCTCAAACGCTATATAGAATTTCAGTTTTGTACTTTTTGTGGCACCTCAGAATCATATAATTTCCAAGTTGGGAGTGACTTTTATTTTCAGATGCAAACACTGAGGTCCTGCAAAGCTAAGTGACCCTCCCAGCCTGGCAGGTTGACTGTTCACATTCTTAGTCCTCCTTGATGTTTTGCTGCAGGGAGATGATTGTTCATTGATTTATTATTTTTAAAATTCAGGGTGCATGCTAAAAAAAAAGTGGTGCTGTTTTGAGAAATGTTCTATTCAGGAATTTAAAGTCATAAGTCTAAAATCCAGAAGATTATCAGAAAAGAAATCCAGAAAGTAAGAAAGGTTAGAAAAATATAAGACACATTGTCCTGTTGCATCAACAAATGGTGAAGTGGAAGGAATGTGGCTAAAGGCAAAAAAAAAAAAAAAAAAAAAAGCTGTGTGAAACAGCCCTCGGCTAATGACGTGGGTACAGCCATTGCAGGAAAAGGTCCAGTGGTTTCATAGACCCCACTTCCAGGAATAAACTCCTCTGACCTCCAGTGTGCAGAACAAGAGGACCTCTGGGGTAATGGGGAATCTTAAGATGCTAAACAAAGGCTATTCACAGACAGCTGTTGATGGTTTGAAATCCTCTCACAGAAAACATTTGGTTGACCTTTAGTGTATCAGATTAGGCCATGGAATGCCCAGTCAAAAATGTGTAATGTACGTGAGCCATGGCCGCTGCGCCTGCGCATCCGGAGCCTGTGCTCCACAACGGGAGAGACCACAACAGTGAGAGGCCCGCGTACGGAACAAAAAAAAAAAAGTGTAATGTGTACTGTCCAGTAAAAGTGATATCAAATGAAGGCAAAACTATAAATGGCATTTTCCTGCAAATGATTAAGTTGTAGTCACAGGAAGCTATTCTCTCTGGAAAGGATCTAAGATGGATTATTTATTCCTTTCTTTTTTTTTTAAATGTAACAACTTTACTGAGATACTATGCACATACCATACAATTCACCCATTTAAGTATAAAATTCAACCTTTTTTTAAACATCTTTATTGGAGTACAATTGCTTTACAATGGTGTGTTAGTTTCTGCTTTATAACAAAGTGACTCAGTTATACATATACATACGTTCCCATATCTCTTCCCTCTTGCGTCTCCCTCCCTCCCACCCTCCCTATCCCACCCCTCTAGGTGGTCACAAAGCACTGAGCTGATCTCCCTGTGCTATGCAGCTGCTTCCCACTAGCTATCTGTTTTACGTTTGGTAGTGCATATATGTCCATGCCACTCTCTCGCTTTGTCCCAGCTCACCCTTCCCCCTCCCCGTGTCCTCAAGTCTATTCTCTAGTAGGTCTGTGTCTTTATTCCCGTCTTACCCCTAGGTTCTTCATGACATTTTTTTTTCTTAGATTCCATATATGTGCATTAGCATATGGTATTTGTCTTTCTCTTTCTGACTTACTTCACTCTGTATGACAGTCTCTAGGTCCATCCACCTCATTACAAATAGCTCAATTTCATTTCTTTTTACAGCTGAGTAATATTCCATTGTATACATGTTCCACATCTCCTTTATCCATTCATCCGATGATGGACACTTAGGTTGCTTCCCTGTCCTGGCTATTGTAAATAGTGCTGCAATGAACATTATGGTACACGACTCTATGATGCTGTGCACAGTTCTCCACAACAGTGAACTTTCCAGCCCAAAACGTCAGTGGTGCTGAGGTTGGTAACCCTGATATAGGCTAACTGCTGTAAGAAATAACCCCACATCTTAGCAATTTAACTCAACAAATATCTATCATGCTCATGAAAAGACCAAAGCAAGTGGTCCCCTGGGGGACCGAATTGCCTCCATGTGACACCCACTGTCTTCTACTGCCGAATATACCCCATTTCTCATCTCTCTGGTGTGCACAGGCTTCTCTCTCCTAGTATGTCATTTCTCCATCCTTATCACGAGAAACCTAAAGTCCTCTGTGTGATTTTTGGTATCTCCTTAATCTCTCTTATTTTCCAAAGTTCTTTTTTTTCTAGATTCCACTCATGCATGACGGATACTTAGGTTGTCTCCACACCTTGGCTACTGTAAACGATTTGGCAATGAACATGGGAGTACAGGTAGCTCCTGGAGAGATCCGTTTCATTTCCTTTGCATATATTCCCAGAAGTGGGAACTGCTGGGTATGGCGGGGCTATTTTTAATTTCTTGAGGAAGCTCCATAATGTTTTCCACCAAAGTTCTTGATAATTACCACCCATCAACTGAGTCTCTGTAACACTGCCCTCTTATCCTTTGCGTATGTATTGCACACACTCACCACACACATTTCCACCTCTGTGTATCCTACTATCCACTCCCACAAGACTTTCAATCCCACCCTGACGGCTTTCTCCCTTCTGCAAACTTCCATAGCCACACAGGTATCTAACACGGGGTGAGCAATGGGTTCCATCTCACTGGAAAACTACAACTAACTGACAGTGGCTGCTTGGAGCATGGCACTGAGAAGGCACGGGTATTACACAGGCTCAGCAGCAGGATGTTGCGATCACTTAGTAATATCTACCATGGACCTGAAATAGAAGGGTGCTATCCATGCCTTCCCAGATATTGTCTCACATTGCTCTCTGTTGGCTTTTCTTAGTCCTATTAGAATTTCCTAAAAGGCAGGACCAATGTTTCACACAAGAGGAAAAGCTCTCTCAGGTCCTCAGACAATAAAATATTAGCTCATAGGTCAGTAAAGGGCACAGAGAACTTCTTGAAATCATCCCTAAGCCTTTTACTAATGCATTCATCCAGAAGAAAAGGGGCGTTGTGATGCAGTGATCCCCTAGGCTCTGTGTTCATCCCACTGTCAGGTTAGAGAGTTGTATTTTAAATTCTTCAAGTTGTCAGTTTGAGTAGCAGCTATATATTTATTGGGGCATAAAAAATATACCTCCTCCTTTTTTGATAACCAAAGCTCTCTCTCAATAGTCTTGGCCAAATTTCTGAAATACGGTAAAAAAAAAACTTTAGGCCATGGAAATTTACACCTCTTAAAATATTTTTTGGACATCTGCTTGCTAAATGTTTCACTTTTATTTTTCTTTGAAAGTATATTTTGTATTAAAAGAACAAAACAAAATCATCTTCTTGTTTATTAAAAAGTGATTCATACAAATTAGTAATGGAAGAAATCTGTCCCCTTCCAGGAGCAGTAAACAATTTATTTGCTCAAAACATTCTCTAAAATTTATTTGAGCTAACTCAACATTTCATGTGATTCATGAAATTTTACTGGTATTTCTAAAACAACAAATGAAAACTAAATGATTGAGATGGAGTCAAAAGTCCCCATGAGCCTCTTCACTGCCACACCACCCCCAAATATGAAATCCCCAATGGAAACTAATATTTTTCCTGTTAAAGTTGATTATCTATGAGTAGACATAGACCATCCAGGTTACCCGTAAATCTTATGTGGCTATTTCTAACCCTACTGCTGGGGAACTCTGAACTCTCTCTGCACTCACATCTTCACTTACAGAAACAGCTCTTGAGCCCTTACTATGTCTCAGATCTAATACTCACTGGTTGAGCTGCTATCCTGTGCATGTTACATCTCTTATATCCGCCTGCTTCTTTTCCATTCTCACTGCCATCAACCTGGCCCAGCATCTCTTGACTTCTACGCATACTTCTACTTCCCTGGGTTAGAAAGTCTAAATAAGCTTCGCCTATTTCTCCCCAATGACAAAAGTATGACCAGCAGATCGTGGGGGCGGGGCTTACAGAAAGGCAAGTTCTGGTTCAACAGAAGAAATAATAACCAGAAAGGAGAAAACGAGAATGGCAGTAGAATGAGTAGAGTTCAGATTGTAACATCACACAGCCTGGGTTCACAACTGGGCTCTGACACTTACTAGCTGAATACTTCGGAGAGATTATTTAACCTCTCATGACTCAGTTTCCTGAAATGTAAAATGGAGATAACAACAAGATGTACCCGATTAGGCACCTGGGAGAATTAAATAAGTAAACGCCCAAAAGGCATACAAATTCAGAAAACACATGAGTATTCAACAACTAAGGACATTATTATCACTCTCATTTTTATGATAAAGGAAGTGGTGCGGTTACCCATTAGGGCGGAGAGTGCTAACTAGCCAGCGATACACTTTCCTCTTCTTTCTGGGTAAGTAATTAGTCTGTACCTCTCAACCTGCCTTGCAGTTAGGAGTAGCCATTGACTGATTTCTAGCCAATGGAATATAAGAGGACGAGCTGGGTGTTATTGTCAAATTTGGCCCATATAAACCTCTCACATGCACTTCCATACCATTTCCCTGGTAGCCGGAATGGAGGGACCCCGGTGTGGTCTTGAAAACAATATGCTGAAAGTGAGAAGAGCATCTTCAGATGGCATCTTACATGCAGAAGAACGGGGTCCATCCCCTTTGACTCCCTCAACTCCATCCTAGTCTAATTTGAAGCACCGTAAACTGATATGGACGCAAAAATAAATAAATCTCTATCGTTCTGAGCCATTAGATGCTTTGGTCTATGTGTTAGCTTATTCTGGCCCAGGATTTCTCAGCCTCGGCGCTGATGACGTTCGGGGTCTGATAATTCTTTGATATGGGGGCCGTCCTGTGCACTGTAGGATGTTTAGAAGCATCCCTAACTACTAGGTACCACTAGCACTCCTCCTTCCCACTTGAAGCAACCAAACGTGTCTCCAAATATTGCAAAAAGTCCCCCGGGGAGCAAAAAATCACCCTAAGAACCACTCTTCCAGCCTATCCTAACCATATACCTATCTTCAGAGGTATTCAAGATACTGCAAGCATGACCTCTTTCCAGGGCTGGTTGAGCAGGAATGCTTGAGATGTTGAAGCCTGCCCATGATCTAGCATCCTTTCAATTCTGCAATTTATACTGGGACTTTTATTGGTGCAAGAGATCATACACATTTACTGCTGGATGAATTCTTAGAGATTATTCAGTCCCTAAGGAAAACAGGACCTGGAGATGTTACAGGACTTCCCAAGGTCATGCAGAAATCAGGGCTGCCAACTCCCAGTTTAATTTCACTTTTACTACCCCACACTGCCTGGCATGGGACTGAACGGATACATTGTTCTGTTTTATTATTACATCATGTTTTCACCAAATAAAAGCATCGAAATTTTCTTTCATAGTTTAAGTTCAAGGAAAATGCCCCAAAAAGATGCCAGGAGGGAGGCACTGAAGGACAGCAGTTATCTACTATGTACTATATTTTAAAAATCTGTCAATTCTTTATTTACAATGACCAAAATTTACAGAGGAAAAATATCTACACAAGAATACTTGGCGTCAGGCTCTATTTGCATATGTTGTTAGTAACTACACGGGCCCCTCTGTCCAGAATTGATATTAACCAGGCTCACCAATCTCCTAACTCTCAAAAGGCTAGACTCGTTCTCAAGGCACTGAGTATCAGAAAAAGAACTGAAGCTAATCTTTTCTAGTATTGGTACCTATGGCAGAGTTTGAAAATATATATAAAAAAAACTTTCTAATCCATACCTTAACCTTGGATTCTCCCAGAAGCAGATAGTGAGATCAGAATGGATGCAAGTAGTTTAATTGCGAGGCGGTCCCAAGAAAGATTTAGAGGGGAGGGGAGGAGTGAGACAGGAAAGGGAAGGTGCCGGTTCCGAGTGCACTGATGAGCAGGTGACTACTGTGGGCAGCTAGGGCTCAGCGCTGCTCGCCCGGGGGAGACTGTGGAAGGCCCGACTCTCAATCTTCCCATCCAAGAGGCAAGGAAGGTCATGTTAAGGGTTTCTTCGTGGCTGGAACTTCCTGCCATTTCCAGACTCGCTTGCTATTGGCTGAACACAAGAAGTAGGGAGGGGCGGCAGAAAAAGCCTTCTAGTAAAGAGTTTCATGTGTTTGCAGTCTAAAGCCTCCAGGTGGATGTGGGCAGGGCACCAGAAGCTCCTGCGATGGTCCAGAATCAAATCATGGCCCTTCCATCCCCCCGCCCCTCGCATCTCTCCCCAACTCTAGTAGTTTCTTTTCCTTTGAGCTCATCTCTGCATTCAGGGAAAGGAAGCTCACTCATTCTGGGTCTATCGCTAAGATTTAATTGCTGTAGTCTAAAGATTCCCAACAAGTGGGACACAGACATTTGGAGGTAAGAGTGAGGAGAGCCTCAAATTATATAAAGTAATCCTCAAAACACTTTTCTCACCAAACATCATTTGTAGAATAAACAAGTGATCTCAAGATACAAATATTTTTTTTTACTGTTTTTCATATGCTGTTTGCTGCTACTGTGAAAATCATATATGAATCCATTTTAAAGCACAACCTACTTTGCTAATTTCTGTCATTATGTGGGGTTTTTTAGACAACAAAAATTAAACTACCACAATTACTCATTTGAACCATGAGAAATTAAAATGAGGGAGGGAGATCCTCCATAATTGAAAAGTTTGGAAACCACTGATTTCATGGTTGGAGAACACTAAAGGAGAATTACTCCCGATGACGCTTTGCTGATATGAAGGGTGTGTGTGTGTGTGTTTCTTTTAGTCCATCTGCTTGCAAAGTATTATTAAATGCCACTTGGACTACACTGAAGTATTTGAGTCCAGGGCAAAGTTAAATGTAAGCTTGAATACTAGCTCTATGACTCAGTAGCTGTTTGACCTTAGACAAGTGACTTAACTTCTCCAAGCCTGAGTTTCCACATCTGTAAAGTAAGTTTTTTAAATGCCGTGTCTTTCTTCTACGAGTGTTATGAAATTGAAATGAGCTATATGTATAAAACTCTCAATTCAGAACCCGGTAGTTAGTAAGTACTCAATGCCTGATCGTTACCTTAGCTTAACCACTCTCTTCCGATGCACTGTTCTACTGAAATTCAAGTTGAACTGGGTGTCCTAGATTTTCATTTGCTAAAGCTGGCAATGCTACGTTACATGAGTATGCCTGATCACAGACGCATAAAAGCCTTAAGGATTTCTGGATACGAGTTTCAGTTCAGTTTTACAATTTCTACTAAAAATTCTAAGAAGCATGGCTGGATTTCTTTCAGGAACCTTAGTCTAAAGATTCATATTCTCATATGAGTAATCACTGCACAACCAGGGCCCTGAGTTCTGAATCCCAGTTTGAGAAGAGATGGCCTCTTGGGCTATTTATTCTAGTAAGACAGTGTTTATGTTTCCTTTCTATGACATATTTGTATAAAATATTTGCTCACCCTTCAGCACAGAGTGAGACGAAACACTGCTAGTGAAATCTAGCTTATCTAGGAAACATCTTCCCATTCCACTCGGGCATACATCTGAGTTAGTGCAGGCATGACGTAGGCTCTACTGCTCCTCACGTTTCACTGCCTGCGTTTCACTAGCACAGTTGCCCAGAATGGTCCACAGAGTTTCCAAATACAGGAAACTACATAAGAGGTTGCCTGTCGTTTTGATCTATAGAATGTGATCAATGCACATTCTTTGGATGCTTTGAAAAGACCACGATGCACAATGAGGTTGTGAATTCTAGGGCTTCTAAACAACATACTGGCCCAGCCCACCTAGAACTGAACCACCTACAGCAAGATCTTCATGCAACAAGGCCCAGATCCTGGTCACTAATGCCTTTGTCCCAGGGTCAGGGACACCAGGCTTCCTGAAGCAAGAGCCTTTATTAATCTTTTGAGTTCTCACCAGGTCTCCAAGGCACATTTAAACAAACAAACAAACAAAGTAACCTGGAACTCTTAGTCTTTCCTGTAGCCAGGTATGAGTTTAATGGTTGAAATTCTCAAAACGTTACTAAAACCAACACAGTATTGAGAGAGAGATAATGTTCACATCAGCATAACTATCAGCGGAGTGGTTGGCATTCTAGACTTTCTATAGGAAAATATTATCCCTAAACGAAGTCTGGCTGGCGCAGACCAAGAAACACCTGCGATTTTCACGGCACCTCCTCTCCCCACCATACTTTTACTACTTTTACTTTTCTGCGGCCCTTACTCTAAAGAATATCTTTCAAGTTCTTAGCATAATGTCTAGAACATAGTAAGTGCCTGATAAAACTCAGCACTATTAGCAAGTACTGCCACCTGCCTGAAGCTTGAGGCTGGTGGACTCTAAGCTAAATCTTCAGTGTCTCTCATAGTTCAGACTTTGTGGGACTAAAGACAGTCCACAAAGGCTTCCCTGGTGGCGCAGTGGTTGAGAGTCCGCCTGCCGATGCAGGGGACGTGGGTTCGTGCCCCGGTCCGGGAGGATCCCACACGCCGCGGAGCGGCTGGGCCCGTGAGCCATGGCCGCTGAGCCTGCGCGTCTGGAGCCTGTGCTCCGCAACGGGAGAGGCCACAACAGTGAGAGGCCCGAGTACCGCCAAAAAAATAAATAAATAAAAAATAAGACAGTCCACAAATCACACTGTAGAGCAATGTTCCTCAAATTACCTGTACTGAAAGACCAGGGTTTGGTTTATTTTGTTTTTTCAATCCATTGCAGACTCGTATTTTTGGAAAATGTAATAAAAATAAAATAAATTACATATAAAATTATGCTGTCAAATTTCTATGAAAGTTTCTAAATGTGTGTCCTCTCACTTGATTTGCTTATCTCACTGCAGACCTGCAAGGACTGTGCAAGGACCAGCACTGGTCCAGGGACCACACTTTAAACAGCACAGATCTAATGGTCACTGCATACACACTTCACTAGTAAAAAAAAAAAAAACAGAGACTCTCGCACTGGAAGAATATTATTGTTTTAATCAATGAGTTGACCTGTGGTTTTTTTATTAATAAGAAAAGAATAACTCTCATAAGCCAAGATAACGTGTTGGGTTTGGAATTTTATCTAATAATATTTTCAGTGGTAGATTAAATTTCAATTATATATAGTGTTTAGGCTAATGTTAAAATCTGTATTTTCCTGAGCACACAGACCGTCAACAGGTGGAGGTCTGCTCAGGGAATAAGACTTATTTTGTTACAAATACATTGTGAATAATACAATATACATACAGTGTACAATACTACTCAAAGGAGAAAAAAGCCTAGAGAAGCTAAAAAGCGTGCGGATCTATCACTCCAGAAAGCCACTATTTTACCTGGATATGGCGCACTTAAGTTCACAAGCCCTTTTCACCAAGCCATGCTGTGTTACTGTTTGGAATACCTTTCCCACTCCCATCTACCAAGTGAAATTCTGCCTATCTTAGTCGGTCCAGATCAAGAGTTGCCTCTCCAGTGCTTTCTGAACATTCATTCATTCACTGGTCATCCATTCATTCATCCAACAAAGGCATACTGCCAGGCACTGGTCTAGGTGCTGGAGATAGAGCAGTGAACAAGCCATTGTTCCTATCTTCCTGGAGCTTGTGTTTTAGTGAGGAAGAAGGAGAAGAAAACAAATTAACAAACATATTCACAATACAGTACCTGGTAAGTGAAGTTTTATGAAGAAACTAAACCACAGACTCAACTTCCTTCCCTCATCAGAGCACAGAAAGTGATTTGTGAGACTCAAATTTTCTCAATTTTTCTAAAGATGATGCATAACTATTATCATTCTAGTCACACAGGAGACAAGTTAATTCATTACACACAATGGATGCCTTAGGGAATGAGGTCTTAATTCTCAGACTGAGAGAGAGTGAAATAGAGAGTGAGATGCTATTTTAAATAATGTGCACGGAGGAGCCTCTCTAAGGATTGTACAGGTGAGAAGAGATCTAAAAATCAACCCCTAAGAGTGAGTCATGTCGGTGCTTTGTGACCACCTAGAGGGGTGGGATAAGGAGGGAGGGAGGGAGACGCAAGAGGGAGGAGATATGGGGACATATGTATACATATAGCTGATTCACTTTGTTATAAAGCAGAAACTAACGCACCACTGTAAAGCAATTATACTCCAATAAAGATGTTAAAAAAAAAAAGAGTGAGTCATGTGGATAACTAAGGGAAGAGTACTCCAGGCAAGGAATAGGAAATACAAATCCCCAAAGAAGTAGGGAATTTGTTGAGTCGAACAGTTGGGAGACCTGTATGATTGGAATGGAGTGAGTGAAGGGCAGAATAGTGGGAGATGAGGACAACAGGGCAGGGCTATAAAGTAGACAGGTGCCTCACCAGCCTATTACTTTGTTTGCAGCCCAGGTACAGCACCACTGACCTATTTCTATTCAGTTAGCAAAGCATTGTTTGAAGGCGGAGTCCGTGTGATTTTGGCATCCAGAACTGCAACATATTAAGCCTTAAATGCATTGACTGAATAAGTGAAGAGATGAATAAACAAATGAACACACGGCTTTCACGAACATCACTCCATTCATTATTTGCCACACTCTGAGGAGGCAGTTCTGGTATTATTATATCTATTTTGCAGACAAAGAAATCTTCTAGATGTTCATCAACTTGCCTGCAGACACAGAATTGCTGAGAGCTAGGGCAAAGACGTTCCAAATTCAGATTTGTTTGTTTGACTCCTGGTTTAGTGCTCTTTGTATGCCTCAAACTTCCAATTATGGTCATTAGAATGGACAGCTGGTGTAAGCTTTAAAAAAAATCTCGTGTATTACACTTTCCGAAAATGGTAGATGCAAACTTGAAATTTAATTTGTTAGGTGGTTTTCAGTGTGGGGACTGGCTGCCCCCTCCTGGCAAGGTAAAAAATAACATGAAATAAAAATCCGCATTATCGGGCTTCCCTGGTGGCGCAGTGGTTGAGAGTCCGCCTGCCGATGCAGGGGGCACGGGTTCGTGCCCCGGTCCGGGAAGATCCCACATACCGCGGAGCGGCGGGCCCGTGAGCCATGGCCGCTGAGCCCGCGGCCTCTGTGGGAGAGGCCACAACAGTGAGAGGCCCGCGTACCGCAAAAAAAAAAAAAAAAAAAAAAAAAAATCAGCATTCTCTAGTTAGGCCAAGACAGCCCATCCTACCCTGCACCACTCTCCTATCACTCAGTTTCCTCTCTTTCCTGGATATACTTTTTATTCATATTTGTCAAGTTCACTTAATGACAGGGGCTACTTTTTTGTGCTATGATATTTATTTTAAAACCTGAACTGCATCAGATATTTAATTCCCATTTGTCATTTTTGCTTTAAAATTTGTTAGAATCCAAAATTACCTGAATATATTAGGAAAGTCTCATGCTTTCATTTCTATCTTTAGATGAAACACATCTTATACTAACTTCCCTGCAATGTACAAAGTCTGCAATGTACAAAGACTTTCTCATATGCATATAAAAGTTGTTTCCCCTATGACCATGTGTCTTCATTAATTTCATGTGTTGAGAGTATAACATCTGCTATGATATTATAGCTTTTGGTTCGAAATTATTTTTAATATCCATGAACATTATTAGGCATTGGTAAATATACCTAGATAACATCAGGAGAAAATCATTCTCCACAAATATATCACAAACTCTGGATATTGTTAGGAGTTTAACAATCTATTAGGTTTTCTAGCACCTCTGAAGATGCCTATATTTCATCTAAAAACATCCTAAGTATTCCCCCAAATACTGAGTTAATTATTATAGAAACAAGAAAGGGACAATGATACAGTAAAATTCATTCTTGAAAAAGATCTAACTACTAGAGATTATGGTAACCAATGAAAATGTACAAATATGAGAAGTATTTAATATGCTCATTCTGTGGGATAATAATGCTACAATGTACAATAATTCTTGCTTTTCAAATGTCCCAAAGTAGACATCATCAGGAAAAAGCAGAGCATTTCATTAATTCTGTCTGATCATTTCAGTGATATTAAGTTGGGCTGGGCTTTTAAAACTCTGTAAGGCAGCATGAAGAAGGCTAAAGAAAAGACTGGTTTTTCTCTGGCATAAACACAATAGTAGCTATCCCAAGCTTTGAGCTTCACTTCACAATCCCTTTGTATCCCCATTTTGTCCAAAATCCAGAAAGCTGCATAGGGCCCCAGCCATTAAAGCCAAATGTATATAAGATTACTGAGATGAAAAAGATCTAGTCTTATGAGCACCGCACTCTAACTCTTACTACGCAAAGTGTGCTCCCCAGGCCAGCAACAATACCATCACTGATATTAAAGATGCAGAAGCTCAGGCCTCCCGCAGTGCTGGCAAGATACCCCAGGTGATTGTACGTACATTCACGTTTGACAAACACTGCTCCTACTAGATGCTGTGAAAGCACTGACCTGCCTTGAGCTGACATGCAGAGGTGAGTAGGCATTAGAAAAGGATTTGGTGAACACCTACTGGTGTAGCCACAATCTCTGTTAGAGCTCACACTGTTTCTTTAAGAATACAATTTCATTCATTCATTCATTTTTTATTGTTTGATGCCATTATAAATATTTGGTATTTATAATATCATAAGTGTGTTCCTGAACATATTCACTTTAAGACCTTTAGTCTTTAAACCCAATACTTATAAAGGGATTATGAAGAACATGGCTAAGAAATGGCATCAACTAGGGAAGGAAGGGAAGGGAAGGGAAGGGAAGGGAGGGAGGGAGGGAGGGAGGAAGGAAGGAAGGAAGGAAGGAAGGAAGGAAGGAAGCAAGGAAGGAAGCAAGGAAGGAAGGAAGGAAGGGGCTTCCCTGGTGGCGCAGTGGTTGAGAGTTCGCCTGCCGATGCAGGGGACACGGGTTCGTGCCCCGGTCCGGGAGGATCCCATATGCCGCGGAGCAGCTGGGCCCGTGAGCCATGATGGCCGCTGAACCTGCGCGTCCGGAGCCTGTGCTACGCAGCGGGAGAGGCCACAACAGTGAGAGGCCCGCGTACCGCAAAGGAAAAAAAAGAAAGAAAGAAAGAAAGAAAGAAATTGTATCTTTAAAGTAACAGAGTGAACTGTATTAGAACTTGTGGCTACACTGTTACGTGTTCACCAGAACTTACTCCCTCTTCGCCCTGGCTGTGGTCATAAGACTGGGTTCTGGCCAATGACGGAAGCAGAAGGGATGGTGCACCACTTCCAGGCTAGCCCAGAAAAATCTCCCATTTAAGACCCTTCTCCAACCTCTGACTGGAAGTAAAGGATTCCTCAGCCCCTGGGCCGGGGTCGGCAAACTACAGCAGCCCAATGGTTCTGTACTGCCCATGAGCTAGGAATGTTTTTTACATCTTTCTGGTTGAAAAAAATTAAAAAGGAAGAATATTTCATAAAAAGTAGATGAAATTCAACTCTCAAGTGTCCACAAATAAAGTTTTATTGGCACACATCCATGCTCATTCATTTACATATGGTCTACTGCTGCTTTCACACTCCAACGATGGAGTTGAGCAATTACAACAGAGACACTACAGTTCACAAAGCCTAAAATGCCTTCACAAGGAAAGTTTTCTGATCGCAGCCCTCCTAGGGCTGAGCTACAAGATGGGAGGAGCCTGGGTCCCTGAGGCACCGCAAGGAAGGCTGCTTACCAAATATCCTCATTGGACGGTGACATAAGAGAGAAAGAAACTTGCATACTGTTACTTCACTCAGATTTCAGAGTTCATCCTTTTCAGGACATAGGCTTACTCCAACTAATACAAAGGGGTTTTTTGATGCCTAGGGCAGGGGGCGGGGGCAAACATATGAATGAGACTACATCAGGTAAACTAAAGAAGATGGAAGAATGCAAATTTTTAAGGAGATACCATTTTGTGCTTTATATTCACAGGCCTTAAGTCGTGCTGGGGCTACCGAGGTGAAGAGAACAAATTTTCAGTACAGGGATTTTAAAATATATACTGTATATTGCCTCATGCCCACTAGGTGGCGCTTAGGAGCCTTTATACTTTCAAAACTAATCTATTTCAGGATCATTACAATGTTTCAACTTAACTGATAGTTTGTATCTAGCAAAGCCTACTGTGTATTCAGTGTTATTGCTGGAGATACAGAAAAAGATATAAATCAGGGCTCTTTCCTCCAAGTATTGACCACTTGTAGATTTCAAGTTAAAAATGTTTAAAGTAAAACATAAGTCGTCCTAACCCCGAAGTTAGAGTCTTCTCATTTCAACACACTTGTTGCTGGTTTGATAATTATTTAAACCTTGTAAATGTGCTTTTACCCAAATGGTTATGGGTCTCACTCTATATGAGCAAAATACTGCCCCCAAAATCTCTGTTTACAGGAGAGAGAGCTGTCATTAACCCCTTCCTTGAGATACGTTTCTATTAGTGACAGTCACGTAATACTGTGAAGAGAGGTTCTTTTTTTGGTTTTTTGGGGGGTTTTTTTGTTTGTTTGTTTTTTTGTTTTGCGGTACGCGGGCCTCTCACCGCTGCGGCCTCTCCCGTTGCGGAGCACAGGCTCCGGACGCGCAGGCCCAGCGGCCATGGCTCACGCGCCCAGCCGCTCCGCGGCATGTGGGATCTTCCTGGACCGGGGCACGAACCCGTGTCCCCTGCATCGGCAGGCGGACTCTCAACCACCGCGCCACCAGGGAAGCCCTGAAGCGAGTTTTTGATTCTTACCACACTTAGCCTCAAATCCACTGTGCAGCCTTAAGAAAAATTCATTGAATCTGAACCATAGTTTCTAGCCCATGACAAAGAATATGGACTGTATCCTAAGGGTAATTAAAGAAATATTGAAAGGTTTGGGGTTTGGGGAAAGATCACTGTGGCATGAAGAGAATTGGAGAACTGACGTGGTCAATACTATTAGAAACCAGTTAGGTGGCCTCGACTAGGGTAGTGGGCCTCCTGATGGGCGGAAAGAAATGGGGTCTGGAGACCTGAACTTTATCTAAGCACTTACAGTCCTCGTCTCTCTGGTGGATAAAGCTCATGCAATCTGACTACGCCCTTCCTAAATGCACTAGCTCAGCCAAGTTCCTTGAGTCCTATGAACCGCAGGCAATTCCATCAGTAAAACGGAGGTACTGTCCACATCACCAGTGCTCTCATGGGGATTAAATAAAAGAACACCAACAGAAGGTGCTCAGTGCACTGCCCGGCAATTCACAGATGTGCAGCAAAGGATGTTATTGTGGGTCCCACTGTCTCCACTCTAGAGAAAACCCTTACACCTTCACACCTATGTTGAAACTGTAGCCTGCTGTTGGGTCTCCCAGTACCCTATAGTGATGGCATAGGGCAGGGTTTCCCAGCCTTGACACTAATGACATTTGAGGTTGGATCATTCTTTGTTGTAGGAGGCTGTCCAGAATCTTGGAGTTCTTAGGATTTAGTAAGATAATTTAAGCAAAATATTTTTGCATCGTCTAAGCTAGGGTGTCTCAAACTCGGCGCTGTTGACATTCAGAAGTGGGTGCTTCTCTGTGGTGAGGCTGCCTCTGATCGTAGGGCGTTGAGCAGCACCCCGGCCTCTATCCACAAGATGCCAGCGACACCCCTTCCCTCCGGCCGTGGCAACCAACCTGTCTCCAGACATTGCCACATGTCCCGTGGAGGGCAAGAATCGCCCCCGCTTGAGAGCCACAGGTATAGGACATGGTCTAGAACAGCCCTGTTCCATAGAAATATAATGCAACCACAACTGGGAGCCTCTATGTAATTGAAAATGTTCTAGTAGCCATGTTTAAAAAGTAAAAAGAAACAGATGAAATTAGCTTAAATTATATTCTTCTTAACCCAATATAGCCATGATACTACCATTTCAACACATAATCAAAAAACACATGATCTACATAGAAATTATCAATGATATATTTTATATATTTTTTCATATTAGTCTTTGAAGTCCAGTGCACCTACTTAACCCTTACAGCACATCTCCATTTGAACTCACCACTTTAACTGCTCAATAGCTATGCGTGGTTAGGGGCCACTGTACTGGACAGTGCAGGCACAGGATCTTATGGTGTGTACTTCTATGTACTTACATCCTGTTATTTCCTTCCCCCCATTTCCCCTTCACGTCCTTCAATCTTATTAGTTTTATATTTTAACCACATACTGGAGATGTTCCCACAAGTATCCCATGGCTCCTTCTGTATTGCAATGAAGCACGGTAGAAATCAACTCTAAAAAAGTGGCCCTTCTCCTCAGTTCCTCCAGCATCGGTCACTGCTACCCTCTGGTGTGCTGCCTCCCGCCCCCACCTTCCAGTGCCCATTGAAGTCCTTATCTCTTCGTCATGGCTGTCTGCTCACCGACTAACACTTGCTTTCTATTGATAGAATCATTCCCACTTACATGAGGCTCAAAGTAGCCATACTGTCTTCTTTAGTAAATTGTTTAAATCTGCTGACGAACAGGTCAGCAAGCCTTAATGTGATGTTCTGCAAATAGTGTGGACTCAACAAACGTCTCCCAGTGAGCACTGGGTCTTTACATGAGGCTATTTGGTTTACTTATGCTCAAATAATAAGCATTCTTTTTTTATTGATTCAGTCTGCTTTTATTATTTTGTTTTCTTTTACTTTATTTGAATTGTCTTTATTAATATATCCCTTCCACTTTCTTTAGCTTTCTTGGTCTTCTCCTTAACTTTTAAAGTTTATTGCTTATACATATATTTTCCTTTTTAAAATTAATACAAAATGTTAACAGAATAATATAAGCACAAAGATTATAAAATCAATTATTACTAAAAAGTTGGTAACCAAAAAAATAAACAAGGAACAGTTACCTGCCCCACTCCTTCCCACATTCCAGTTCTCTTTTTTGTTTTTTAACATCTTTATTAGAGTATAATTGCTTTACAATGGTGTGTTAGTTTCTGCTTTATAACAAAGTGAATCAGTTATATATATACATATGTTCCCATATCTCTTCCCTCTTGCGTCTCCCTCCCTCCCACCCTCCCTATCCCACCCCTCTAGGTGGTCACAAAGCACTGAGCTGATCTCCCTGAAACCAGCAGGCCACAGTGGTCCACCTTGGGCCTTTTCTCTTCACTGGCCAACAGCTTTGATACACTATAAAAGGAAGCTTTTAGGGCATGCGTCCTTCTTCAGGTCACCATATTGTTTCCCCACATTCCAGAAACACCCACCTTCTCTCATCTCCATGCCCATCTGTGCTGAAGCAGACACTGACTCTGGGGCTGCATTCCAGACACTCATTAACAGAGGTCTGGCTTACATCTGACAGTAAGTACGGTGCAAAGATGTCCCTGATTAATGTCCTAGAGGGGATGCATCTGTGATATGTTCAAGTCAAACAACAGCAAAAACATTCAACTTCCCATTGCTGTTCTGCAGATCTCCTTTAGGCTGGAATTTCTTTTTTTTTTTTTTTGCGGTACGCGGGCCTCTCATCTCACTGTTGTGGCCTCTCCCGTTGCGGAGCACAGGCTCCGGATGCGCAGGCTCAGCGGCCATGGTTCACAGGCCCAGCCGCTCCGTGGCATGTGGGATCTTCTCGGACCGGGGCACGAACCCGTATCCCCTGCATCGGCAGGCGGACTCTCAACCACTGCGCCACCAGGGAAGCCCGGGCTGGAATTTTTAACTCTTTTGCTATGGTTCTTGCAAACTAGCTTCGTAGTTTTGTTAAATTACGTGTCTTCGTGACCATCAAGTTGATGAAATTCGTTCATTTATTCATTATGCAAGTATTTTGTCAGCATCCTTCTGAGGTCCTGTTTCAGCTGGTTTTCCTTTGCTTAGCCAACCTCAATAATCCCACAACATAACATACAACAAGGCTGGTGGGCCAGAGCCCGGTGAGTGAGCAGAGCCAACTAACCAGCTTATAGGGTGGAGCAGACGCAGTCAGTGCCCCACACACACATGCTCTAAGCACTGACTGTTGCAGTACATATCAATGGCATCCTACTGCACGCGTATGCAGCCGTTTGCCTAAGGGCTATCTCTTAGCCAGAGAACATACGGCAGGCCAGAAGTGCTGGGGAGCGCATGTCCCTGGATGTAGCCCTGAGCCAATGGCATATGGGAGTTGGAGGATAAGTATCCCAGCTTCCTTGCCCTCTGATACATGTTCTACACTGGCTCCCAGGTTCCCGAATGGGACTGTAGTCCATTGGCTAAAGTGGAATGTGTTTGATAGTACACTATTTACTGGATTTCTTCCTTCTCTGTCTCATCTGCTTCTCCTCTACTCCTCTAGTCATATTCCTCAAATAACCCCCTTGAACTTGAATCCTAGACTCAGATCCAGCTTCTGGAGAACCTCACCCAAATCATGCTAACTTTCATTGAGACTGAGACAGAGATTTTGGTTCTTGTGAACAATGACCATTAAGAGAGAGGATAAAATCTTAATGAAAGTTGAAAAATAATTTAGCTTATGGTGTGAAGATATGCATAAGAAAACGTATTTCTGGACCAAAATGTGACTAGGAGAAAGCAAAGAACCTGTACAATTATTTTCATATTTGTTTCTGATATTTGAATTTTATCTACCAAGGATAAATAGTGTGTTTTAATTCTCCCAAATAACAGCATAACAGGATTTTTGTATAAAAGAAAATTACCAGTCAGAAATGTTTCTAAGGAAGAGCCTCCAAATTTCTAGACCTAATACTCCAGTAAAATCCAATGGCTTGCTTTGTCTTAAGGTGATAGAATGAGCTATCACAGTCACAAATACTTCAGACATGAATTCCCTTTTCATACATGATGGAGACTTGGAGCTGTTCCCCAATATTTGTTCTCTTCTGACACAGTAATAGAGGATTCAGGGTAAGCTGGCATATACCCAACTAGAATAAATATGTTACCCAGCCTCCCTTACAGTTCGGAATAGCCACGTAACTAAATTCTGGAAAATGGGATGTAAGCAGAAATGTCCTGTTGCAACAACAGAAAATTGCCTTAAGAGACAGTCCTTCTCAACTGTGGTAATTTGCTACCCAGGGGACATTTGGAAATGTCTTGAGACATTTTTGATTGTTACAACTGGAGGTGCTACTGGCATCAGATGGGCAGAGACCAGGGCTGCTGCTACACATCCTACAATGCACAGGACGGCCCTCACAACGAAGAATGATCCTGCCCCAAAATGTCAATAGTGCCGAGATGTTGAAACTCTGAATTAGACATTGGATTTGAAACAAGAACTCAGGAACAACTGCTTCTGGTTTCCTCAAGCTCTGCACAGAATCCAAGTGCTTTTTGCTTCCCTGATATCTACAAAGCAGTAAGAGATGATGCTGGCTCATGCTATGAGCCATGGTATTCGAAATATTCTGAGTCCTGAATTTTTGTTTAACCTGATTCATGTTCTCTGTCATTCACTAAAGCAGTGGTTCTCATAACTTTCTGGTCTCAGGACCCCTTTAAGCTCCTACAAAGTACTGAGGGCTCCAAATGCCTGCATTTATGTGGTTTTTATGTACTGCTATTTGCTGAATTAGTAATTAAAATTGAAAAAGTTTTAGAACATAAGCACACATTCCACTAGCAGACAGCATAATGACATCATCAATCATCACACACCACGTGATCTTGGGAAAATTCTACTGTAGACTCCTGAGAGAATGAGAGTTAAAAGCACACAAATCATGTCTTCACATTATAATGAAAATAATTTTGACCTCAAGGAACTCCTGAGACTCAGAAACCCTCAAACGTTCCTCAGACCATACTTTGAGAACCATAGGACTAAAGAACCCACTTTAAAGACATAGATATAAATATTCTAGTATCCTTTGTGACAAAAAGGGGACTTTCTCCTTGTAAATATATGCTCATCGTTTCTAAAAGGTACAGAGTCCTTTCTCATAGCTCTCTGAAGCCCAAAGTATATACAAATAAAAGAGACAGAACATTAATTATAGCATGATAACAGTGACTTATGACATTTGTAATACTGAATACGTACATTGAACTGGCTCACTGGTCTTTCAGATCACTTGAGAAAATGAATCAGTCATTCTAAATTTCTTCTAATGTGAGATTTCTGGAACTATCAGAAGATCGTGGTTTCATGTTTAAAGAGTCCAAACCCATTAAATCTGGTAGTGAAAAGGGACTTTGAGATCTTGAATTATACTTCTCTTTGCTTTTCCTAGCCTTTTGCAGTTGAGCACCTCCCAATAAAATTTATCTTTAGGAGAAGAGCAACACAATGTATTCCTCCCCAAAAATCAATTGCCCAGAGAGGAGACCCAGAATGGCTTTTTAAAAGAAGATTGTGAGAGAGCTCAATATTTTTGTAACTTTTTTTCTCTACTTGTTAAGAGTTCACTCCTCAAACGTGTACAATAGTAACCAATGACTGAATTTCTTATAGACAGAGCTATGTATATAATCTCAGTGGTAGACATCAGTAAATAAAAACTGGTTGGCTTTTCAAAAAATGTTCCTAATTTTTAAAATATTAAAATAATTAATTTTTAAACAATCATTTTCTCCATGTCTTAATATTCTGGACACTCGATTTTTAGCATAGATGCCTGGAAACGAATCCCGTTGTTCTGTGTAAATAAAGATCATGATTTCCCAGACTTGGCACTATTGATATTTGAAGCCAGATAACTCTTTGCTGTATACATCGCGGGATATTAGTAAGATCTTTGGCCTCCATCCACCAGATGCCAGCAGCACTCCCTGAGTTGTGACAACCAAAAATGTCTCCAAATATTGCAAAATCCTCCTCGGTGGAGGACCACTGATTCAGGACCACCAATTTACCATTCAACTGCATGAGAAGTGAGTCATCGAGACAATTAACTTACGCAGAACAAGCAAACGCAGAAGACTTGGGAATATTACTCTGTGCTTTCTCGGCAAGATCCACGTAAGAGCTTTGTTTCATTTCTATGAATTCAACTTAAAACTATTCCATTGATTCCAAGAAAGTTAATTGATCTGTGATTGTGCAGAGCTGCTACCCTACTGAACAGATGACCCCTTAGCCACCCACATGGACATAAACTCAGACATTTGGGGTTAAACATTTTCTTCCCATCCTCTCAGGAAATGTCTCCCAGAGACCCAGACCACAACTCCCACTTCTGAACTAGCGTAGGCGATCTGACATCGGGAAACACCCGCATTCAATTAACGTTAGCAGAGTGCCTAATCACTGACTGTTTAGGTGCTGGGGATATGAAAAGGAATGCGACTTTATCCCCACTCTGGAGAAAAACACAGACCTATAATCACAGTGTACATATCTTCACGCTTCCCCCACACTCTGTTCCCAGCCACCAGCCCTTAATTTTGTCTATAAGATGATCTTTTAAACTTGTGTAAGATGAAAATCAATAAGCCTAAGGGAGTTGACTAGCCAGGGTAGATCAGTTAGCTCTAAGCTTACTGGGTATCTAGGGACAAAAAAATCAACAAGTCCAATATTTAAAAGAATTAATTTAGAAAATTTACCATGAGAATCAATACTATAGCTTTAGAGAAAAGCTAGCAGGAAGAGGAAGAGGCTCTCTGCTACAAGAAACCTTAAATTTCCTTCTGCCCTTTCACCCAGTTCTAGAATCTTCTTTCCAATAATCATGGTAAATGGTCACCTTTTAGCATGTTGCGGGAGTTCCACAAGCTAAATTGCCCATTTGACAAATCACTGTCTTTCCTCAGCCAAATGACTAGTCCAGCTCAAGAGCATCTTAGATCCCACTGAGGTCTCTAAACATGACCAGCCCCCACCCAGTGGCCACCAGTGGCTTTCATTGTTGGAAATGGCTAATTGACACCAAGATGGCCCTGAGAGAATACACAGAAAATTCAATAAAAACCGTTTCTTTGAGCGAGGCACGGTGCTCCTTCACAGAAGGAAAGGACAAAGCAATCGCATGGTGCTGGAAGCACTTCATAAGCGGTACTGTGTAAGCAAATTGATGGGTCTATGGACTGCAATTTATGAACAGTATGCAAGTCGTCTGTTACACTCACACACACCAGGCCAGCAGGGAGCCGAACGGCTGCTGTGGACCAGCCATGGCATAAGGACAGCATTTTGCGGCACACTGTGAGTGGCTTGAAAACAGTGTCCAGCAATGCTCATCTCCTGTGTGCCTGGACGGAGCTCCATGGGCACACAATTGTTTTTAAGTGTAGGTTTTATTATTATTCATGTATTGCCACTGAAAAACTAGCTTGTTACTCACAGTTCCCAAGAGTAGGAGGCATGCCATGTCACACGGGGCCACATGGAGAAATACTAGGGTGGGTCAGGAGGCAGAAGACGAAGGGGGAAACATGGGCAAGAGGCTTTATTGTGGTTTCCAAGGGAAGGAATAGGCGAGGCACTGTAAGCAGGCTTAGAATTGGCTAGTGTGAACAGGCTCAGGGATGCAGGGGCTGTCTCCAGCGTTTGGTGCCTGCCCCGGGGTGATTAGGGCAGCGGGGTACTGACCCGGAGCACGAGAGCCCTATAGAGGAGGAGGTTGGGATAGAAGCTCTGGATTGGCTAGCTTGCATATGAAAGGCATGCTTGCAGGTGAGTTGTCTACTATCACCAGGAACTGACTAGCCCTGGGAGGGGCATTTCCCTCCAGAGTCAGCAAGGCTCCAGAGGTCAAACCATCAGAAGTACAGAAGATAACAAGGCAAGACTAACAGCACTTCACCACTGCAACACAGACTTAACAACTTACAGGTCTCCCCAGGAAGCTACAGGCTTCTTACTGATCTTTGTTATACAGGACTTATCACATCTGGTAGCTGCTCAATAAATATGACTCCTGGGGCCACCATTTACTAGCTTCATGACCTTTGGCAAGTTACTTAACCTCTCTGTGCCTGAGTTTCCTTATGAGTGAAATGAGGATGATAATAAATAATAATAATACAAATCACATATAATTCATATGAGGATTGAACTGGTTAATACTTATAAAATCTCTATAAACACCATAGAAGTGTTTGGTTTTCAAAATGTCGATTGAACGGAACTGAAGGCACATCAATGGGAATGATGAGCTTTTTGTGAATGATGTCTGTCTTCTAGGGTTGTGAGGCTTTTCCCCCACTTAGATTTCAATTGCATTTGTTTGGGGAGCTGTAAATAATGATTGGGCAAATCACTACTTTTTCCCCCAAAGGGAGAAGACAGCTCTGCTCAAATAAATTCTATTCCTGTCAGCTCATTCCCCAGAAGCTGGTCCTCATGCCAATGGAATCAGAGGGGGGAGAATGGGAGAGAGAGGAGGGGAGAGGTGGGAAAAAACCTTCTGTGGTTTATGGACAGATCATTCCCATGCCCTCATCCCCAATTTCCCAGTTCAAGCAATCTACCCAACTTCAAGTCTCAGTTTAGGGCTTGACCTACAGAAAAGTGTGATGGAAAGGCATGAGAGCTGACTTCATTTTCTGAAAATGGGTTTGATTTCTCCCCCCACACACACACACTCATTTGCAAGCCAAGAATACACTATCTGTCACATCTTGGACCTGCAGTTAAGGCTGCTGTGGAAAGACTCTCTTTGAGGTTGAAGAGTCTTTGAGTCTAAGATGCAAAGTTAGAAAATCCTCCAGGCTTGCCGGAGGGCAAACTCAAGGATCAACTAGCACGCATTAATCTTTTTAGCAGCCACCTTATTTACCGTAAGTCAACACACAGACACAATAGAATATGGGGTAGAAAGGGTCTCTTCCAGGTAGGAAAGAAAGTATGTATGGGGGGGGGGGTAATAAAAAGGAATACCTTTGGGGCTTCCCTGGTGGCGCAGTGGTTGAGAGTCCGCCTGCTGATGCAGGGGACGCGGGTTCGTGCCCCGGTCCGGGAGGATCCCACATGCCGCGGAGCGGCTGTGCCCATGAGACATGGCCGCTGAGCCTGCGCGTCCGGAGCCTGTGCTCCGCGGCGGGAGGGGCCCCAACAGTGAGAGGCCCGCGTACCGCAAAAAAAAGGAATAGCTTTTACTACCTGGAGTTTCAAATGAGAGATGAAGCAATGACTTGAAAAACGGAGCTGGTAGTGTTTACACAGGGATGATTCACTTGAGATACTAAAAGAATTTCAGGAGGGAAGGAAATGTAGACAGAAGACCCTCGGGGCTCTTAAAGGGGCTTGTGAATGCCCCTCCCCGATGCAGCTTCTCAGTTCGAATGTCCTTAGTGGCTTGATTCATTTCAAGGTTCCTTCTCTTCAGAGTCTTTGAATGGCTAAAAATTACTTTGCTTTACCAAAAACGGCAGTATTTTGTATATTTCTAGAACAACAGCTCTCAACCTGTGGCAATTTTGCTCCACAGAGGAGATCTGGCAGTGTCTTGAGACATTTTTGATAGTCACAACTAGAGGTGAGGGTGGGGGGCGGGCGCTCCTGGCAGCCCCCGCGACAAAGGCTGACCCAGCTCCAAATGTCACCAGTGCCAAATTTAAGAGACCCTAGTTTAGAAGATGCAAGAGTATTTTGCTCAAATTATCTCATTAAATCCTAACAACTCTAAGAGGTATTAGCCTCCCCTCCTTTGCTGCTCATATGAGGATGGGAGCGGGCCAATGTCAAAAGTGGGTGGCAAAGCTGAGTCTAACCCAAGACTGCCTAACTCCAAAGACAGTACCCGTGAACAGTATGCTAGATGCACGGTCCAGAAACCCTATAAATAGTGTGTGTGTGTGCGTGTGTGTGTGTGTGTGTGTGTGTGTAGAAAGGGGAAGGGGAAAGCTTACATTCCAGTGCTAATGTTTAAATTTGCTTAATTTTTAAAACCTTTGTTGAAGTCAAGATCCCCTAAGGAACAGAGCAATGCAGTCAAGGCCATATACTCATAGATGGATTCCCGATTTTCAAAGAATAAGAATACAGGGAAATTGCCTTAATGCTAAAACCATATTCAGTGTAATTCAATCTTTGATGATTTAGAAGGTTCCTTCAGCCGTAGGGCTCCCGACAACCCTTTCCCTGTATCTAGACTGGTTTAAATAGTTTTAGGCATTTGGCTTTATTGTGAAGCATACAAAGTGATACATAAAGCATGTGAAAGGTACACTTTCCATGCAATGGATAATGCTCAGTAAGAGGGGAAGAGAAAGAGTAAATTAAATGATAAAAAGTGAACATATGACTACAGGATATACATCAACAGCAGGTGTCTATAAGTCTAATTAATGCTCATTTAGGAGAACAGAAAATGTTTGAATGCTTAAAATCCATGTACGGGGGAAGTTCCACTGGCCAAACTTTAGTCAGAAGTCAGGGATTTACTGTATGTGGGACAAAATGGAAAATGTTTAAAGCATGCCAAAACCCTGAGTGGCCTTTAGAATACGACCAGGAACTTCCCTGGTGGTCCAGTGGTAAAGACTCCACCTTCCAATGCAGGGGACGCAGTTTCCATCCCTGGTCAGGGAACTAAGATCCCACATGCGGCGGGGCAACTAAACTCGCGTGCCGCAACTACTGAGCTCGCGCGCCTCAACTACAGCCTGCATGCTGCAAACTACAGAGCCCATGCGCTCTGGAACCCGCGCACCACAACTAGAGAAGAGAAAACCCACCCGCCACAACTAGAGAGAAGCCTGCGCACCACAACGAAGAGCCCGCGCGCCGCAACTAAGACCTGACGCAGCCAAAAATAAATTAAATAAATAAATAAATAATCTTAAAAAAAAAAAAAAAAGAATATGACCAAAGTTCTAACCAGCCCTAGAGGCTGGGTTATGCCTGTCATTTTGAAATTGGCTTCATGACCACGTATTTTGAGGTTGAAAAATCTGGCACCCAGAACAAGTGTCTTTTTAAGTTTTCATTATATTTGTTGGTAACCTGTTTGGAATGGGGTTCACTCCACCACCCATCTTGTTTATTTGTTTCAAGCAAGGGTCAATATCATATTGTCAGTTCTCTGGTGGAACTTAATTTCCCTCTGACGTCTTGGTCATTTGAGTAGTGTGATTTCTGTCTTGTGAATAAACTGATTCTCTATCAGCCTTTCTGAACCCAGCCTGTTGCTATGCAGTGGTAAGAGCAAACATTTCAGCGAATAGAAGAAATGATAAATATTTCATGCTAGACTTACACAAGGCAAGTTTTCCAATAGGGCTGAAGCTATTTGGCAGAAATTAAAACATTATCTTAAACAAATAAAGAAGCAAAATCTTAGAAGAAACGATCTCATAACCCGGAAACTTCCTACCAAAAAATATGTAAACAGCTCATGATTACATTTACTGTTCAGCTGGAGATCGATCCATCATAGTATGGAATAGACAACCTCTCAGGTATAGCTCATCTCACACGCTAGCAAGCTGTGTGACCTAGAGCAAATGCTTTTCCTTCTCTGATTTTCTCATCTATAAAATGAAGGAGGAGGGGAATACTCTACACGATACAGGAAGTTATTCTTGACAACTACAAACGGCCCATGATTCTATTATATAATTCTCAGGAATAAGAAAAATCCTATTTGGCAAACTAAAGTTTAATTCTCCAAACTATAACACCTTTCAACAATGTGGACTTCAAGTAGATATTGTACTTATTTGTAAATATCAAATTGAATAATAGTCCTGTTAGTTTCAACAACCCTTAAATTTAAAATACAAAAATTCAAGTAGCTATATAGTTTATTTCCTTCAAACTTCTGTGCAGTAGGAGCTAATTCTCTCAGATAAAACTATCAGACTTTTTAAAAACAGATTTGAGTTTCAAAATGGCCCATCAACTATGACTTCCAGATTGCAAAACAGTGTACAAGCCAACATTTAGAAACTTAAGCATGGGAGTCAAATGGACACCCTGACTCTATCCTTCATTTTTAGCTGAGATCTGTTGAAAATTATACCTTAAACTTTAGGCTCAACATCTCTCAAATAGGAATAAAAGTTGCTCTGAACACTGCATAAGCTGATGTTGGCTCAAGGTAACACCTTGAATTGCAGTTAATAATTTTATTATTCAAAGAGTATCTTACCATCAATAGCATATTTCCTTCCAGTTTAAAAAAGTGAAGTGGATTGACATATATACACTAATATGGATAAGATGGATAACTAATAAGAACCTGCTGTAAAAAAAAAATAAAATTTTAAAATAAATTAAATAAACGCATAACACAGGGAGATCAGCTCTGTGCTTTGTGACCACCTAGAGGGGTGGGATAGGGAGGGTGGGAGGGAGGGAGACGCAAGAGGGAAGAGACATGGGGATGTATGTAGATGTATAGCTGATTCACTTTGTTATAAAGCAGAAACTAACACACCATTGTAAAGCAATTATAATCCAATAAAGATGTTTAAAAAAAAGAACTAAAAATATAAAAAAGTGAAGTGGAACAAAGTAATAATGAATCACATTTTTGTGAAAAGATGTAAGAATTCCCAATTCAGGAAGGTAAACATGGGTGACACCCATCTGGATATGCAAGAATGGGGCCACTAGGGCTTCTCTGGTGGCGCAGTGGTTGAGAGTCCGGCTGCCGATGCAGGGGACACAGGTTCGTGACCCGGTCCGGGAAGATCCCACATGCCGCGGAGCGGCTGGGCCCATGAGCCATGGCCGCTGACCCTGAGCGTCCGGAGCCCGTGCTCCGCGACGCGAGAGGCCACAACAGTGAGAGACCCGCGTACGGCAAAAAAAAAAAAAAAAAAAAAAAAAGAATGGGGCCACTGTGATTTGCCCTGCAGCCAACCTTCTGTTTTTATTTCTTTTGAAGTCCTGCCTTCAAAATAATACAGAAAAATACGAAACATGAGCCTTCTCCTACTGGGAGAATTAAGAAATGAACAATGATTTAAGGACTATTTTGTTGTCTTCTGTGGGACTCCTGATTTATATCTTGTTTTTGCTTTTTATGCTGGGACATTATCTTATTTATATTTATATCCCTAATGCCCGGCATTTATTTGGTTTACCATAAAAGATTACTAATTGTACTTAAATGTCTTTCTCCATCCAATAAGCCCTTTAAGATGACCATGGTGGGAAGAATTTAATTATGGTAGCAAAAATCTTTCAAATATGTATCTTTAAAACGCTAGAAAATATAACAGCACGAGGATTAAGAAAGTATTAAGCCTAAACTCACATCTGTTTTTTCCCAAGTTCCATCAGTGTTGTTTAGTGTTCAGAGGGTTACAAAGCGAGGGGTAATGATGCACATTTGGAAACCGCTTTCGACATTCTATTAGACTTAAGTAATTTTCTTCTCCCATGGCCTTTTTCTTTCCTTTGATGGACCATGTGTTGCTGGCTGTTTTTTTACACTTGCTCTTCCAGTCTCCATGGACTGTCTCAGGTGGCTGCCTGTTTATTTGTTAATCACTTCCTGGCAGCTTCCAAACTCCTCTAACAGAAATTGAGGAAACTTGAACCTCCACCACCCCCCTCTTTGTTCCAGGTCTACATCCAGTGTTCTTTCCCATCTCAAACCCCACGAAAAATGTGAGATAGAGATGATGACCATCCATAAAATGTTATGCATGTAGAATCCATTTCTGGTTCTATTTCTCTGATAAAACAGTGCCAGGAAACATGACATGTCTTTGTGAATGAAGAGGTGGGGAAAGCACAACTTATGAAGTGGGACATAGTAATACATGCGTTTCTTTAGTTAATAAAACAGGGCTGAACTCAAGCGTAAACACCCAAGGCATTTTTTTAAACATCTTTATGGGAGTATAATTGCTTTACAATGGTGTGTTAGCTTCTGCTGTATAACAAAGTGAATCAGTTATACATATACATATGTTCCCGTATCTCTTCCCTCTTGCATCTCCCTCCCTCCCACCCTCCCTATCCCACCCCTCTAGGTGGTCACAAAGCACCGAGCTGATCTCCCTGTGCTATGCAGCTGCTTCCCACTAGCTATCTACCTTACGTTTGGTAGTGTATATATGTCCATGCCACTCTCTCACTTCGTCCCAGCTTACCCTTCCCCCTCCCCGTGTCCTCAAGTCCATTCTCTAGTAGGTCTGCGTCTTTATTCCCGTTCCTAAGACATTTTTTGAAAAGCCGGGGTTACAAGAAAATCTAAAACGTATCAGCCGCACGCTATTTTTTTTTTTTTTTTTTTTTTTTTTTAGCAGCACGCCTTTTGAAGTCATTTGGGTAGTAGAATCTTTGGCCTGTCCAGAAAACCTAAAAATAGCTTGTGGCTCGACATGATGGCATCTGGGTAGCGACCTTCCAGTAGAACATGTCACAACAGTTCCACTGCAGTGTGAAAATGGACGTTTGAATTCTCACATGAAGAATGTGCCTAGACTCTCGGTGGTCTTCCCTCTGTGGCAAGCCCGTCTTCCACGGCAGCAGAAGGAACAGGGGCATTATGAAGCTGTTCCAGAAAGAAAACTCGGTCTCTTACAGACACCACTTCTCAAACTTCAGTGTGTACAGGAATCACCTGGGGATCTTGCTGATTCTGCAGGTCCAGGTCGGGGCCTGAGACTCTGCATTTCTGATGATCTCTTAGATGGAGCCGATGCTGCTGGTCCACAGCCCAGACTTGCAAGAAGATAACGGAGTATTTCTAAGCGGGGTTGATTTTCCACTCCCTTCTCTTTGTTTAACCAATTGGTCCACTGAGCAATTTGAGCTTACGAGAGTAGAAACTGAGATGCTAAAATGTTCAGGTGAGTGGGCGCCAGAGTGGACCTCTAATAGGCTTTCTCCCTGTGCTTCTCTTTTTATCAGCGAGAGGGCTCCTCAGCGCCGTGCCCTTACGTCTTACTGGCCAGAACTGGGTCACAGGGCCATTTTTAAGTCGCAAGGGAGGCTGGAAAAGACAGTATCTGGTGTTTCCAGACACTTTCCTGGGGGGCAGCCTCTGACATTAGCAAGAAGAGGGCAAGGGATGGCTGCTGGTCTCCACTCCAGTTAAACGCGTGCGGTGTGCTCCAGTGCACACTCCCGGGATCCACTCCAGTTAAACGCGTGCGGTGTGCTCCAGTGCACACTCCCGGGATCCACTCCAGTTAAAAAGACACAGCCCTTGAAACTACATTTTAAAGATGAACCTGTTCAATTTCACAAACTGTTATGCAAAGAGAGGTGGAGAACCACTGACCCAAGCAGTCCTCTTAAAACTGCCCACCACACAATACCCTGTATTTGGTCCTGAGTTTCCTAAGAGAAGCGAAGGAAGTGATAAATGGGTCTCTGGGAACCTGAGCTGATTTGACGGTTAAAGCAATGGGTTAACCGCTTTCCAGGGTCTCGGAGATTCTGGACTCACTCAGCACTGGTTCTCACCAGGTGTTTCTCAGAGTCACCCAGGGACCTTTAAAAAAATACCGATGCTTGGGTGCTAACCCCAGAGATTTTAGTTTAATTTGTCTGGGATACGGCTTGGGCAGTGAAATTTTTTAAAGTTCCCGGATAAATCTAACATGCAGCCATGGTTGAGAGCCACTGCACTGGAACTGTGCTTCTCGATCTGTAATGTGCACGGAAATCACCTGGGCATATAGCTAAAACGCAGATTCTGACTCAGCAGGCCTGGCCTGGGGCCCAAGTTTCTGCATTTCTCAGAAGCTGCTGGGGACGCTGATGCAGCTGGTCTGCAGACCCCACTTTGTCTGGCAAGGCGCTAGAGCAGAGGTACTCAAAGCGGGATCCATGGACCACTGCACTCTGAAAACTACTTACCGCCATTCCATGACAAGTGGAGAACTTGCGAACACTCGGTTAGAAACTTTTACTCAACATTGTGGAGACACCAAAGAGCCTAATTTTGTATTTTACAAAGGTAAAACAGACTGGAACAAAATACCTGGTCCTTGCACTGAAAATCTATAAACTGCCGGCCTAGAGCACAGTTCCCTTCACCAACATATAAACTTAAGGGTGGGAATGCCATCTTATTAACCACTGAAGGCCCAGTACCTGGCCATAAAGGGTACTTGGTAAATGTTGCTCGAACGAATGAATGACTGAATGAATAAAATGCTGGCCTTCTGGTTGTGGTTATGGGTATTTTCCAAAAGGAGGTAGGCCTAAGTTTACGTGGACTTTAATGTGCAGAGAAAAAGGCTGGAAAGTTGTGTGTAGGTCAAAATTTAATTTGGTTTTTAAACATTTGCTGAGAGCCTCTACAGTATATTTTGAAGACACAAAGATGGGCAAAACGTAGTCCTGGATCTCAGAAAGCTCAATTTATCACCCTGCTACTCAAACTGTAGACCAGTAGCATCGCTGGTTGTTAGATATGCAGAACCACAGCTGGCTCCAGACCTGCTGAATCAGAGTCCGCTTTTGAACAAGGCAATTACTGTATACATTAAAACTGGAGACGTGGGCTTCCCTGGTGGTGCAGTGGTTGAGAGTCCGCCTCCCGATGCAGGGGACACGGGTTCGTGCCCCGGTCCGGGAAGATCCCACATGCCGCGGAGCGGCTGGGCCCATGGGCCATGGCCGCTGAGCCTGCGCGTCCGGAGCCTGTGCTCCGCAACGGGAGAGGCCACAACAGTGAGAGGTCCACGTACCGCAAAAAAAAAAAAAAAAAAAAAAAAATTGGAGACGTGTTGCTCTAAATAGGTGATTCTCAACCTTGCGTGAACATCAGAATCACTTAGGGAGTTTTTAAAAATTATGATGCCCCCCCCCCCAGACTACTTACATCAGAACCTCTGGGAGTGAGATCCTGACATCAGTAGATTGTAAATTTCCCCCAAGTGGTTTCAATGTGCAACCAGGGCTGAGAACCACTGGTTTGGAGCTCTAGCAGGTAGATGAAGGTGAAATGCCAGGCTGAGGAATTTGCACTCATTGAACGAGCAATGGAGGGAGGGTCCTTGATGAGTTTTGAGCAGTAAGCTGAATTTTCAGAATTATACATTCGAAAGATGATTCAAATAATTGCAGCTTAGTCGAATCAGATAAGGTTGAGACTAGCCATGGAAAAGGTTGTCTAGAAGACTATCACAATACTTATCTCGAGATGACAATATATTCTCTTGTCAAATTCCCCACTTTGTAGAGAAACTAAGGGAGCCTATTCTGTGTGTTGGTGGGTGGACTTTTTGGCAGTGGTGACATGTCAGAGGGCTGACTAGGATGGCCCATCCAACAACTTGATTTGAATCAGGGAGAGCCAGCAGAGCATATCTAAGACAAATTCTTTAGGGGAGGGTGAGTGGAGAAATTCAGAGAACAGATACAAATGGCCAAAAGCAGGAGACGGGTGCACGATTCAGGAGCTGGAGGAGCTGTCAGAACAAAAGCCGCGGACAATGTTATGGTATCTTGGTTTTGCATTATGGCCAGGTGGCTTTGTGAAATGGAATGTGGGCCTGGATGCAGAGTACGAGGTCAGGACGGAAACTATAAACTAAACTGAAAGTCTGTCGATCATCAAAATGTCAATTATGTATACTCCAATGGAGGAATCACAGCTGGCATCTCACAATGTCATTTACAGGCTAATTCTCAGCAAATTAGGAAATTCCATCTGTTACAGCCTTTCATCCTAATCAGGTGAAGTTTTATGGTATCTAGAGAGTCAATGTTACAGATCTGATAAAGAAGAAAATGGGTTCCTTTTACTAAACCCAGAGTTTCAGTTTTCAGAAGATGAGTGTTAATGAGTTGTACTAAGATGTGTTGGAGTTGTTACCCCCAGGACCTCAGAATGTGACCTTATTTAGAAATAGGGTCTTTACAGAGGTAATCCAGTTAAAATAAGGTAATTAGGGTGGGTCCTAATCCAATATGACCGATGTCCTTGTAAAATGGGGAGATGTGGACACAGAGACAAATTTGCAGAAAGAGAACACCATGTGAAAATGAAGGCAGAGATAAGGCTGATGTACATGCATGCCAAGAGATACCGAAGATTGCCAGCAAACCACCAGAAACTAGGAGAGACGCATGGAACAGACTTTCCCTCACAGCCCTCAGAAAAAAACCAACGCTGTTAACACCTTGATCTCAGGCTTCTAGCCTCCAGAACTGTGGGAGAATAAATTCCAGTTTGTCCTACTTGGTTACAGCAACCAGAGCAAGCTAATACAATGAGCTAAAAGAGAAGATAATATAAATGGAAGCCAAACCCGAGGACGTTTACTTGATGTAAAGTTAAGCCAGTGCTACTAATGAAAATGACAACTATTTGTTGAGAATGTGTTCTGTGAGGAAGGATGTGAGAAAGTATGTTTTCAAAGCTTTATTTGTGAAAAATCAGGCTCGAGTGAGTAGAAAAATCCAATCTTGAGCACACAGACAAAATACTTGCTGAGAACTTTTTAAAAGAAGAGCTATGATAGAACAAGAGTCTCAAGAAATATGGAAACAGTCCTTTCTGATTAGAAGTGCAGAGTATTTTTATCCTTGAGGCAATTTACCACTAGGTTTACTAAAGCAGATCGTAGATTCCAAAAAGCCAACGGGGGAGGGAACAGAGGGAGTCGGGAAAGGAGGAAGGAGCCAAATGGATGAATAAGGGAAGGAAGAGGCACAGAGAATATCAACATGTATTGCACAACCAGTTCTTGAAAAATGTGTCAGCAAATACCAGGCCAGCTGCAGCTGGCAAGTAAGTGGCCAAGCTCCTTTGGGTAAGGGAGGTAGTGATAGCAAGTTCAGCGTGAATATCAACATGGGTCGAACTATTTCAGAAAGACATTTCTACGGCGCTGAGTTTGTGAAAATGTACTATATTCAAAAGCTACTCCAAATGTTAAAAACCATGGCAAAAATCTAAATATAACGGCCTAAATGTAATCAGTCAGAAGTTCCTTTTAAGAATCATCCTATTCCATCTTTTGTAGTTAGGAATTTGGGGTTTTTTGAAAAAAGAGAACCTGAATTTCCAAAAATAGAAAAAATACTCTCTGACTTTTGTAACCTTCTTGGTAGTTGGTTAGGTGGTATGAATAATACAAAATGAAGCCTGAGTCCACCACATTTATTTGAGAGCAGAGGTACAAATGCTTTTGTATAATCTCCCTCTCCCATAGATAGCTACAATGAAAAAATGTATGATGACATGTCAAAAACACAGGAAGGAACACAAGGAGATTGGAAAATTGTGGTGAAGCAGAGCAAGGAAGAAGGGCAATCCTCGTAAGCAGGGCCTTTTAGGCAACCTATCGATGAATAAGAATTTACTGAACAACTACTCTGCGAATGATTCTGCCCTGGGCGCCACTGGGGACAACAGAAGTTTCTGATGGGATCTCTGTCCTGAAGGGGCTCATGCGACGGAGAGGGTGGTAAGAACGACAAACCTAGAAAGGTATCTAGAAATACAAGCCTGTTTGTGAAACATGCCTTATGATGGTAATGAACAATTCATTGATTCATTTCAAATTCACTTACGAATATTTACAGACCCATGCCTATGTACCATGTACTGCTCTAGGTTCTAGGGAAATAACTCTAAAAGAAACAAAGCAGTTGCCCTCATGTAGTTTATACTCAGTGGAGACACAGTGGGAGAGAAAAGGCAGGCAATAAATAAAATACATAAATAATGCATAATATGTAAGTGTTACAAAGAAAAATAAATGCAGGTATCTCGGTCAGTTTGGGCTGCTATACAAACACCATAGACCGGGTGGCTTAAACCATAAACATTCATTTCTCACAGTTCTGGAGGCTAAGAAGTCAAGATCAAGATGCCAACAGATTCAGTGTCTGGTGAGAGCCCTCTTCCTGATTTATGGACAGCTGTCTTCTTGCTGTATCCCCATATCCACATATTGGAGAGAGAGATCATCTCTCTCTCGTCTTTTCTTATAAAAATCCTATTCTACTCATGAGGGCTCCACCCCCATGACCTAATCATCTCCCAAAGGCCCCACCTCCAAATATCATCACACTGGGACTTGGGGCTTCAACATAGGAATTTGAGGGGGACACATTCGGTCCACAGCTCCAGATAAAGGGATGTGGGAAGGAGGCAGGGGTGATGCTTTTTTATACGTGATGGTCCGGGGAAACCTCTCTGAGAAGGGGACATTCGAGCAGAAAGTTGAGGAAGTAAAGGAGTGAGCCACATTGATATCTGGGGGAAAAGCATTCCAGGCAGATGGGAGAGTATGTGCAGAGACCCTAAGATGGGAACATATATGGATATTTGAAGAAAAGCAAAGAAGCCAATGTGTCTAGCAGTGATAAGAGTACAGTTCAGAGTGACATGAGAGGAGCGTCAGAGGGCATAGACCAAGGCAAGAAGTATGGGTGGAAACGCTGATGAAATGGGAGTCTGTTGGAGGGTGTGGAACATGAAGGATAGCATGCCCTGTGTTACCTTTTAAGAGAGAAACTGCCTGTTCATTCCATCCTTCAACAAATTTTTTGAAATTACTACTCTGTGCCAAATAGTAGGCATGTAAGAATAAGTAAGGAACAGTCCCCACCCCATTATTATTGTTACCACACATCCTTATCATCAACGTCACAAGCAGCAGAAGCACTACCCACCCTGTTATCAGTACCATCTCCACCATCACCAGCATCATCATCAAGACCGCTACCATCACCACCCTCCCACTTCCTCCGCCTCCACATGCTGTTACTTACTAGATAATAGGCGCTCAGTACAGTTGCCTGAGTAATGGGTTACGATCCAACACCTTTCTTTCCAGGAGACTAAGGTGCATGGAGTCAGTTACATCTGACCTCCATGTAGCTCCCAGGGCTCACGAAGTGATTTGAGTTGCGAGGAAGACCCAAGAGGCTAGGCCACATGCCAGTGCAAATTGGCCAACCTGCGCCATACCACAGCAAGGCTGCTATCTAGCTGGCCAACACTCAATTGGGCAACTTCCTGCAACAGACCCATTCTTTGTAGATAACAGAGTTTCCCCAGAAGTCCCACACCACCCGCCAAAACATACAGTTTCTTATTTCGGTGTTCCCACGAAGGTAGGGCTTTTTGAGGACTAAAGCAAAGGAGTTTCTCCAGAACAGGACATCAGTTACTATTAGGAGAGCAAACTATACCTAATTGTGCTATGGTATAATTCTAAGGTTGCCCTTATTTTCATGAATTTAATTTTAGAAGCTGAATTTCTTCTCCAAGAAATGGCTCTGCTTTCAGAGTCTTTAGTGCTTCTAGAATATCCTGCTTATTGCTTCCTATATTATACTATATTTATATGACTGTCACCCTACTAGGCCCTAAAATTCCCAAAGACAGAGACCATGTCTTATCCACACCTGTGCCCCAATAACTTGCTCAGGGTCTGGCACATAGTAGGTGCTCATCAAATCTTCATCAAAATAAGTTGCTTTTCTTGCTTCTCCCCCTACAACAACAATCACACTTTCTACACTAGGACATTGTTACTGAAAAGAACAAAGACACTGTGATTAAAAGGAAACCAAGCTTTGCTAATAGACAAGGAGGAGGAGGAGATGGTGCTTGATGTTTTCCTCCTTCCAAAAAGTTAATACCTGTTATTCAGTTGACAGTTTCCTCTATAGATCCTATCACCCATGTAAAAGTCCTTTCTGGAAGCAGATCAAAAGTTCTGAAATTATGCTGTCAGAGGTAGTATGACAGATATGAATAGAATATAGCATGAAAGCTAGATTACTTATGATGAGAAAGATAGCAGCCCCAATCCTGCCCGAATCCTGCAACAGAAGTAAAACACTAAGAGCTTGCAGGGGTCACAAATGGTACCAACAGACTGCAAGCTTTACCCCCCAGAGCCACAACAATCTCTTGAATTTTAGCAGTTTCTTCTTTCTTTTTAGTGAAATACAAAAAGTATACAGAAAAAGACACACAAAAAAATTCCATGAAAAGAAATGAACAGAGATATTACAGGAGCCAAAGCATGAACATCCTTTCAGGAATAATCCTTTAAAAATGGGAAGGAGACCGACCTATTTCAAAGATGAGCCTTGTGATTCAGCCCAGTGTTAACTATCATGGAAACACCCGTAAGCACGAGGAACTTCACCCCAAATCCGTCCCCATGGTAGGTAACATCAAGTCATCCTTAATTAGAAAAATGTCACGGGTACCACAATATAAACTGGGAATTTGGGATCAAATCACAAGAAAGGAGGTTTCTAACCTCCGGCCTGTTAATCAAATCCAGGCTTGCTTTTGAGCAAATCTTAACTCCCAACTTATACTCAAGGCTAACATGGTCTCCAATGACTTGCATGGATGAGAAATAACCCAGACTGGGAGCAGACGCACTAAATCACTCTAGACAGAAATGGCTTGTTGACCCACCACAACGCACACTCATGTCACCAAGTTAAAGAAAGCTGTAATGGGACCATCACGAGGAATTACTGGGATGGAGCTACCATTCCCAAGCCTGTATGCTCCATGTTACTTGCTGCCAAGATTTAAAAAGCCCAAGCAATGTGCCTGGGGAATAATGAAGCCTGACCATCAGCACACTTTAGAGCGGGCCGCAGCCTGACCTCAAGGCACTATTTATTAGTGGTGTTTGCTTATTTTCCCCCCAAAGGCTGTGGTTTATCCACAACATCTGGGCTTCATCGTTGATTGGAAAGCTTACGAGGGCCCTCGTGCCGAGTGAGGCAATGGAAACAGAAAATGATGTCGGAGGACTGTCAGCAGGCCTTTGGACATTGCCAAATGGCATGTTCTTTTCCAAGGAACATTCAGGATGCAAATAAAAATCAAATAACACTTCTTCTTGGCAAAAGAATGGGCTTAATTTGCTTTTGTTTTCTTCTCTCTTGTTTTTAACTTGAACTGGGCTGCAGAGGGCTACGCAGACTTTATCAACTCTACTTGCTCTCCTAAGATAAAGACCTTTAGCTACAGTTTGAAAAGGAGACCAGTTACTTCCAAGAAGATGCCCCCCTCGACCATGCAGAATTCTAGAGTAAAGTCATGCAAACTCCCTCAACCTCCAGGTTGACTACTTTGGGGATGTACTGGGACCTGTCACTTGGCCTCTGGCAACTTGTCTGCTCTGGCTATACCTACTTTTCAGCTGAAGAAACAAACCCTTATCCTCCCTTCCTTTGAAGAGTTCAGCCATGGCAACAGCTCCTCCAGGTCATCAGAGTGCCTCACGTTCCAGCAATTTCAAGGTCACAATCCCCCGATGGAAGACGAGGCAATACTTTCACCTCACTCTTGCATCACCCATGCCCTCGGTCCGTTTCCTCCTCTGCCATCTCTTCTTGCATTACTTCAGGCTCTTTAGAGCGGCTTAAGGCCTCAGCACCTTTGCGCATGCCAAGTGTACACTCTGCCTACCTGGAATGCCTTCCTCTTCCTTCTTTGACCTACTCCAACTCATCCAGCAAAACTTAGCTCAAGCTTCACCTTCCTGCATTGGGAAGACTTCACTGTCTTCCAGGATAATGCAATGGCTCTCCCCATAGCAGTCGCTTCACACTTCTGTCACTTAGTATAACCACTGATTTATGTATCCGTGTCAACTATCAGGTGCCAAGCTTTTTGGAGCAGGAAATCAATCTGATTTGCCTCTGCATTTCCAGGCTTGAACATAACAGGTGTTCAAAACTGTCTGCTCGATAAACGAGTAGTTCACTGTGTTGAAAAGACAAATCAACCAAACAACCATGCTTGTTCTTTAAAAGCTAAGAAACAAGCCTATTTCAAGGTCTCAGTCCTAAAAAAACAGAAGTAGTCCCCCACGACTTGAGGGCTGCCAGTGCCAAATCCTCAGGTGAGAACAGCACAGTGCAAGAGGGTTTGCACAGTGAGGTACCACCTCACACCGCTCAGGACGGCCATCATCAAAAAATCTAGAAACAGTAAATGCTGGAGACGGTGTGGAGAAAAGGGAACCCTCTTGCACTGTTGGCGGGAATGTAGATTGATACAGCCACTGTGGAGAACAGTACGGAGGTTGCTTAAAAAACTAAAAATAGAACTACCCTACGACCCAGCAATCCCACTCCTGGGCATATACCCTGAGAAAACCATAATTCAAAAAGACACATACACCCCGATGTTCATTGCAGCACTATTTACAATAGCCAGGACACGGAAGCAACCTAAGTGTCCATCGACAGATGAATGGGTAAAGAAGATGTGGCACATATATACAATAGAGTATTACTCAGCCAAAAAGAGGAACGAAATTGAGTTATTTGTAATGAGGTGGATGGACCTAGAGTCTGTCACACAGAGTGAAGTAAGTCAGAAAGAGAAAAACAAATACTGTGTGCTAACGCACATATATGGAATCTTAAAAAAACAGTACTGATGAACCTAGTGGCAGAGCAGGAATAAAGACGCAGACGTAGAGAACAGACTTAAGGACACAGAGGGGGAAGGGGAAGCTGGGACGAAGTGAGAGAGTAGCACTGACATATATACGCTACCAAATGTAAAACAGATAGCTAGTGGGAAGCAGCCGCATAGCATAGGGAGATCAGCTCGACGCTTTGTGAGGACCTAGAGGGATGGGATAGGGAGGGCGGGAGGGAGACACAAGAGGGAGGAGACATGGGGATATATGTATACATATAGCTGATTCACTTCGTTGTACAGCAGAAACTAACACAATATTGTAAAGCAATTAAACTCCAATAAAGGTGTTTTAAAAAATTTTTAAATAACTAAAAGAGGGTTTGGCAAACCTTTTCTATAAAGGGCCAGATAGGAAATATTTTTGGCTGTGTGAGTTCTACAGTCTCTGTTTCAACAACTCAGGTTATAACGTGAAGGAAGCCACAGACAATACATAAATAAAGGGGTGTGGTTGTGGGCCAATAAAACTTTATATTTCCAAAAACAAATAGCAGATTGGATTTGGCCTGCAGGACTTAGTCGGCTGATCCCTGATCTACAACTTCAAATAATCCCAAAGTATCACATTTAGTGTCTAATGAAATGGGAAGTACTGTCACTTGATATCTAGGACCCTTCGCAAGAGTTAGAATGTGGGAAAAGTCATGAAGGACATTCAGATGAGGACACTATGGGGCTGATACTCATCTTCAAGAAGATACCTCATCACCTGAAATCAGATGACTTTAATGACCATGAACCATGTAATTGGACCCAGTTCTTCAGGTGATTCTGAGCTTACTGGTGAGACTGAAGGGTCACAGGGCAGGAAGAGAGAGTAATAGTGCTAGGAGGAGTCAGATCAATCCTTCCCCCATTATATAATTTTCTTTTTAAAAATAATTTGCATTTTATTGGAGTATAATTGCTTTACAACATTGTGTTAGTCTCTGCTGTACAACGAAGTGAATCAGCTATAGGTATACATACATCCCCTCCCTCTTGGACCTCCTTCCCACCCCCATCCCACCCATCTAGGTCAACACAGAGCACCGAGCTGAGCTCCCTGTGCTATATAGCAGGTTCCCACTAGCTATCTATTTTACACATGGTAGTATATATATGTCAATCTTAATCTCCCAATTCATCCCACCCTCCCATTCCCCCACTGTGTCCACAAGTCTGTTCTCTATGTCTGCATCTCTGTTCTTGTTACTGTTTACCACACTTAGAAGTCAAAGCACCACCTTAAAAAAAATCTTTTTAAACACCAAAATGTAGAATGCTATGAAAGTCATTCATTTTCCACTTAACTCTTTTTTGATACCAATATGTCCTGTTTGAGTCTTTCATTGTTTAGCATTCTCCTTATTGCTAATAACAAATTTCCAGAAAACCCATTAATTAATCAACAAATATCTACTAAACACTTGCTGCAGGCCAGTCACAGGGCTAGAGCTATGACAGTGCTTCTCAAAATGGCCTGGTCATGCAGATTACGGGCCAAATTTGGCCTGCTGCCTGTTCTTGTAAATAAAGTTTTATTGAAACCCAGCCACACCCACTCATTTACACCTAGTCTATGGCTGCTCCCATGATACAAGGGCATGGTTGAGTAGTTGCGACAGAGATTCCGTGGCCTGCAAAGCCTAAAACGTTTACTATTTGGCCCTTAGAGAAAGTGTCAACCCTTGATCCAAAGCAAAGGACCCAAAACAACATAAATGCCCATCAGTAGGAAACAGGTTAAATACAATAAAGGGCCTGAAGAGACATGAAACTATATCTATCTCCAAGGAACGTCAAGTGTAAGAAATTGTGTACAAATAGTGCACTACCATTTGTGTGGGTGTATATGTGTGTGTGTGTGTGTGTGTGTGAGAGAGAGAGAGAGAGAGAAGAGAGACATGTATGCTTACAAATGTGTAAACCATCACAGGAAGAATGTAAATATATGCAAGAAAATGGAAGCTGATGGATGTTAACTAGACTTATGGTGATCATTTCACAATGTATACAAATACTGAATCATCATGTTGTGCACCTGAAACTAATAGAATGTTATATGTCAATTATAGCGCAATTTAATTTTGATTTGATTAAAAGAAACTGGTCCTCAGTTGTCTCTGGGTAAGTGAAATGTTAGACTCAGGATTGAGATGGGAGGGAGACCTTTACAAGGCACATACTATTGTGTACCATCTCAATTATTTTAACCATATATACATATGAGCTGTTCAACATTAATAAGTATATAAAAATGAAATAATATTTTTAAAAGTTGATACGTTAAATAAAATCAAGGCTGGCTACTCTAAGGGAAATAAAGTTATATTTGGCCAACCCAAATTTCCTAACAGCTCCGAAAAAAAAATGAAGTGAAATCTCTTCTTTTTTTGCCACTCCGATACCAACAGCGACCTTCCCTCTGGCTTCCACCTTTGAAATGCAGTGTCACTCAAGGTTCACTGACTATTTTGAGTATAAGCAAATCTAATTACTCAAGACTTTTGCAAACTCACGCCACCCAGAAAAAGTTAATGCCTTTATGTTAATTTGATTCACTTTCTATTTTTGGAACTTTATTACTTTGAACACATGCCAACTGTCATACTTCTAATTTAATTGCTTAATTGTGAAATTTCTATGCCATGTGCATTGGACTGACTAATTTCTGCTTTGGGGAGAAAACCCACATCAAGTAAAAGTTACTTAAAAAAATGTAATGACCATTGAGCACCTGGGATAAATGCATCTTTATGGCCACATATTAATATCATTTTTAAAAGGGATTGAGCTAAAAAGAAGGAAGAGAGAAAAAAATGCTCTTTTATTAGAAAACTCGTAAGAAAACAAAAAAGATCTGAAATGAACATATTATTTTAAATAAGTAATTTCACTACTAAAATTCCTTGAAGAAATTATTTACCAACTGTAATTAAGTGAGCCAAGAGTTAGAATATCCTCTTAATTTAAAAACACAAGAGAACCCAGTTTAATAACAATAAAGATGTTCAGGTATATAAATAACATGGGTCAGAGAGCAGGCATTATGGAAATGTATCTTGAAGAAAACTGAGCATTATTCTTCTCCTCAGCTAATTTTCAGTTTTATGAAATCCACAAGATGTATATAATCAGAAGCACATTAACAAAGAGGAGTGAGCATTTCTCTCTTACACGCATGCACACACAGATAAGTACACACCCACTAATTAATCAGAAAGATACTCCCATGAGCCAGAACAATAATGCATTTATACAAAGATTGGAAACACACTTTGCACATATTTCTCATTTGTAATAGTTAGGAACTTGATTGGTTACCAGTTCCTAATTTCATGTCACAACTTAAGTCTAAAAGGAACTGGCATAAATTCACATTTCGGTTTACACATTAAATCAAGGTGAAGTTAAATTCTGGAACAAATACTGGTATTCTTGGCTTCTCCTACAACTGAAAAATAATACCCTTTGATAAGTCATTGTTGATTAGCTTAGAATGATTTCCTGCAGGCCTCAGTTTCTGTAATACGTCTCTTAGCATTCTTATTTGTGATTAGTCTAAAGGTCTAAAACATCATTTTTTAAAGGTCATAAAGAGTCAGGTGCAGCCCCCAAACCTACTCTCTTATAAAAAATTTTGTTTACATATTATCTTATCATTGTCAACAGAAAAATCATATGAAGCCTAAAAGGTGTTTTTACTCGAAGAAAAATTATAAGATGATAGATAGCAAGAAAAGACAATAAACCAGTGTTCAGTGTAACTAAGGGACATCTCCAACATAGAGAGAGAAGAAAAAAATACAGCTTCCAATTAATTAACTGTATCTACTTTGGACAATAGTCTTAAATTTTAATACTTTCATTATTGTTGTTATGCCTTTCTGTTTGCTTGCTAATCATTATCAAAGAAACAAAATTTCAATATTATATATATACATATATATATATCTGTGAAGTACTCTGCAATCAGAATTTTTTTAAATCTTCAGAATAAGATTTATTATAATTCTAATACAAATTTTCTATAAGAAATAGAGTAGCAGTATTAGATATCAAGGTATTCAGAATATTTGAAGTTAATGTTTAGTTGGATTAAATCAGGAGTCCCTAGATGCTTAGGTAGAGTACCTTTTATTTGTCTTATACAAAAGAACAATTTATTTTTACAGAGTTCTGGTTTTATTAATGTGCTCTCAAGAAAAAAAAACATCATAGTTGGATGTTTATTATTAATTCATCTAAATAGAGTAAAATTCCTTCACAAAACCTAACCATGAATGTACAAAGACTATTTTACATTGTGATGAATAGAAAACTGACTACTAGCATTCTATGAGGAATAAATCAGACTGTATCAGTTGTAACATGCAGTAACATTTTTAAACAGCATTAGGTCAATTTCATGGATACTTCAGCCTTCCAGTCTTGTACCCAGGCCAAAAGCACAGCTTCTGGAAGCAAATGTTGTGAATCAGATGACAAGTAGAATATACCACTAAAAACATCCCCAACAATGGTTCTACTGGCCAGGTCCCATACCCTGTAGGACTGGTTGGATGGAACAGGTGTCCGGGGATGACCCTCTGGCCAATTCTCATTGCCTCTTGGAGACTTTCTCCAAGGCCTGTCCCTGGATGAGCAGACTTATCCAAGATTCTGACCTCAGCACACAGGAGTAGAATAGACACCAGCCAGCTGATTAAAGTGCACAACATATTCTACCAGAAAGTAAGGAAATCTCAGAGTACAACTGTACTATGCATAGTAAGGACATGGGTACAAAGTTGCCCAATTTTCCTGGTAGCTCTGCTTGAAGCATAAGTCCCAGTACATTCCTATTTCACATCAACAACTATTACAGAATCTTAATTTTGAGGGCCACCATGTCTCCAGTTGATTTCTCCCTTTTTTCTATTGGCCTGTCCCAGATCATAAATATTTTCCTTAGCACCTTCAATTTTGGAGAAATAACATTCTTTGAATGCCCCGGGCTAACAAATCAGCTTCAGAAAATTTCTAGAGACAGAATATGGCCTGAACTATCAGTAAGCTACTCAGTAACATGTTCTTTCTTTTATGCTGTTCCTTGTATCCCAGGGGCTAGAAGTCTAGGAGCTACAATTTCTAGACTCCCTGCCATCACAGTTCAGAGTGAGGTCACACAAATGAGACACACTCACAAGGCAGAAGAGAAGCCAAAGCCCAGTACCTCCGTGAGCATTATACAAAGCCCTGCACTAAACAAAGGAAGTGGCAAGCAGGTGTGTAGGCTTTGGCAGACGCCAACTGGAGGTGTTGCCAGGTCCTTCCAGGTACAGCGGGTAGCTGAGATTGTCAGTGGTGCTTTCTTATAGGTACTATCTTCCTAATTTCTAGAATGCTAGTTGCAGTCCTTTTCAATTCTTTAGTAAGCCTCTAACTCTTGTATTAAGTCGCTTTCTTTTTGAAATATCTAAGGGTTTTCTGTTTTCCCACCTGAATCCTGGTTAGTGCAGAATGGCTGAGTCATAACTGGGGTTCCCTGTTGGGAGAAGGGCGAAGCGAGTTAACTGGGTTCCACAGGAGCAACTTGGGCACCAACAGTGAGCAACTGGCAAAGGTTCAAGAAATCCGGCTGAGCTCAGCATCAGGGATGGCAACTGTCCGTGGGGACTCAGTCTCAGAGCTGGATATCAGTGGCAAGACTCAAATTACTGACAGGAACAGAGTCTACTAGCTTCGGACCTGACTTCAAGATCCAATGTTGATATTTTAAATAGTGATGCCCTTCCTCTACACCCCAGGTACAAATTTAAGGCAAGCAAGACAGTGTGCGAACCAACACAGTGGTACCTGCGGTCTCCTGGCTGGTAATGCAGAAAAGATGGACTACAGCTTTAACGATGCCGAGAAGCCACTGGAGACTGAAGGCAATAATGAAGGCGATTTCCGGGAGGTGAGAAACGCACCTGGGAAAATGCTGCTTTAGTCTCTGCCTCACTAGTAATAGCGTTCATTTTATCAAAGCGGGCTAGCACAGAGTGCTTGCTTCTCTCCGCTCCAGGAGAATATGGCCAATTAAAAAACCGAAAGGAGACAAGATCTAGGGCCATGGCTGAGGTCTATATCCTTTCACCCCCAAGCTCCCCACATCCTACAGCTTTGCTAAGATACATCATGCTTCCCTTGGAGATTACATTCTCCTCCTTTACGTCTTTGCAGAATGCAGATTACATTAATGAAAATTTTATTTTAATTCAGGACTAGATAAAGTACTAAACAGAAACTCCCTTAAACTCTCTGGAACTTGGTTTCCTCTTTCATTAAACTGTGACGATAATCCTATTATTCAGGGTATGCGTGAGGATTAAATGAAACATTACATGTATAAGAGCTTTAGAATGCAAATTATTACCAGTAAAAATTCACTGCAATCACATCCATACAAAAATGCCTATGAAATACCTCCATGAGCATTATGCAAAGCACCAAACAAAGGAAGTTAAGGCCTTTAGGGCAGAAAAAGATTGCAAAGCATAACAAAAGCCCAAATTAAAAACAAAACAAAACTGTTTTTGTTTCTTTAAAAATAATATCACCAGCCAAACTGTTTGACTTTCAGAGTCATGGCTTAGAGCATGCTCAAACAATTTCTAAAATGTGGAAACATTTGTGGAACTTGTGGGAAAACACAGTTCCCAAAAGCTTTACTCAGAACAAACCCACGAGAAATAACAATGTCCACATCATCAGAGACATACACATCGGTGCACACTCGTCCCCAGTGCAGTCTGGCCCACCCAGAATGTAGTCCTTAGAGCACTTGGTGACAACACTGATCAACAGCATTTCATGGGCAAATCTCTGCAAATTAGCTCAAGATTTCTCTAAACATATTGAATTGCCATGTTTGGAACACAGCGTCTCGGTTTGGATTCCCCTGCAAGTGGACCCTGAGACAAGGATTTGAGTGTAAATAGTTTATTTGGGAGGTGAGTCAGAGAAGGGAAAGAAATCAATAGAGTTGTGTTATCAAACCAGTTACTTCTGTGGGCACTGGAGCTCGATCCCACTGGGCAATGCTGGGAGACAGTGTAAAACATTCCTCAGAGTTGTTCCAGTTGAGGAACTAGGACGCTGGAGCAACTATCCACAAACTCCCCATCCATCACTGGTTGAGGGGTGCCTTCATAGCCATTAACTCCCCAGAACTCCCCTTTGTCAGAAAAAAAAAAAGCCCTCAGGTGCAGAGTTTCAGGTGTTCCCGTTAAGCAGCCTTCAGGTGTAGAGTGAATGCGGAGGGGGCAACAAAGAATTACCTGGACCCAAATGTCAAGTGTCACAGTTGAGAAACCCTGTTTTAGACAATGAGAATAGTAAAAGGTTAACTTGTGAGGCAAAAGAGGCATGTTACTTTGTAAAGGATGTCCCAGATGGCTAGTTTAGGTGTTGAAAGAAGGTGGCAAGGCTAGAAGGATTTCAAAAGGTTTTGTTAATTAGAAATTCCTGTCCTCTTACATTTTAATAACACATGGAATCCTCATAAGGTGATCAAAATCAAGGCGCTGACTCTGGCACCAATTGTAACACTATTGTACCACTGAGCATTTCTACTGCTGACTTCCACAGAAGTTGGAATGCACGGATGTCTGCACCATGGTGGCCTCTCCCAACCACATCCTCTGTCCTAATTGAGGTCTGGGTAGCCCCACATCTTCTTTAGCATATGTTGCTTATAAACAGTCTTGGGGGTTCCTCCTGATATCTCTGTCCTTCGTAGTCCTTCATTCATATGTCTGCTTAAACCATCCGGGGTCTCAAGCTGCCTCCCACAGAGGACTCAACAGGCACTTCTGTTGGCTGCCACAAGTCTTCATTCCATGACATTTATTTCTCTCACATTTAAAAAGCTGGCTTAACAGAAGCTTAGGAATGTGGTGAAAATGCAGAAAAGAAAAGCTCTGAATAAAATGCAGAGCAAAAAACTAAAAATGAATTTCTTGTTTACAGCAAGCTCGAGTCTGGAGTAAAAGTAAAATGAAACATGTTAGAGACCTTCCAATAATGGGTCTTGCATCAAGAGGGAAAAGGAGAAGGGCAAGGTGAGAGGAGGGCTCTGAAAGCGGCAATACGTCTCATGAGTTTTGACATGAAATTTATATCCATTTAAGTTATTGGCAGAATCAGAACCAAGTGGACAAACTCTAAATTATAGGAAGAGCAGAAAAAAACATATCCTCCTCTTTAATTTCTGAGTCTCTAACAGACCAAAAAATTACCACTTACGTTCGCTAATCTGCAGCTGAGATTTCAGAAGCAAATGCAAGCTAAAAGTAAGATCATAGGCATAGTAACTTTTTCTGCTCATTTGATAAAATGAACATGATTTATTTTATATGTTACTGATATGAAACTGTAAATATTGGCTAATAGGTTTAATACATAGTTGCCATCTGGGCTGAAAGTTGGTGATGGCAACACCACGATGATGATGGTGATGGTTAGCAACTGAGTGTTTACAGAGCCTCAGGAACTATGAACATTATGTAAGTGTCATTGTTTCAGTTCTCAATGTGATTGTAAGATACTATTATTATCCCCATTTTACAGTGCAGAAACTGAGGCTTAGGGTTTCTGAGTGAGTAAGTGGTAGCTCTTGGAATTTATCTAGATCTATGTAGCCCACACTCGTACCATCTCTCTGGTGGTGGCATTTTGGAAAGAGCCAGTATTACTTTGACACACAGTTTTAAAACATTGAATCTACAATTTTAAATGTAAGAATCATTTAAATTATATGCCTCTAGCTTAGGAATTGGGCTTGGGCTTTCCTTCTAGGACATTCTCTTTGGGTATTTCCCACGACTCATTTCTGTAGAGGGGCAGCCTGGTAGATGGAAAAGGCATAGACTTCAATGCGAGATAGACTGAGTTCCAAGTCCTTGCCTCCCAACTCTCTAGCTGGGCGAACTCAGGCAACTTAGTTATTGTGGCAGGCAAATTCTAAAGAGGGCTCCCCAAGATTCCCATCCCATGGGTAATCTAGATGCTACTAAGAAGGGATTTTGTAGATGTAAATTAAAGTCCCAAGTCAACCTCAAGATATGGAGATTATCTGGATGGGCCCACTCTAATCACATGAGTCCTTTAAAAGGCAGAAGAAGTCAGAGAGACTGGAAACATGAGAAGGGTTTGACTTGTAACTTCTGGCTTTGAAGATGGAAGGACCACAAGGCAAGAAATGCTGATGACCTCTCAGAGCTAAGAAAGACCCCCAGGCCACAGCGAGCAAGGCATCAGAGACCTCAGTCTTATAACCACAAGAAACTGAGTTCCGCCCACAACGTGAACGAGCTCAGAAGTGATCCTCTCCCAAGAGCCTCCAGTACAGAACACAAGTTTGCAGTAATTTGCCACACAGCAGTATAAAACGAATACAGTTACCCTCTCTGAGTTTGTTTTCTCAATAATCACATAGAGGTAACCACGTATACCTTGTAGAGTTATCAGGAGGATTAAAATGAGAATGTACTTAGCATGCCTAGAGTGTACCTGACATAGAGTAGGCAGTCAGTAAATGTCACTAATGACTCTGGAAGTCAAGGTTGAGGGACAATCACACTTTAACACAGACAGGGCATGAAATTACATAAAACCACAAGTACAAATTTGAATTAAACTATGATACAGGAGAAATTAACTCAAAATGAACATGCACTCTACAAAGCTTACGGAGAAAGCTACTAACTTATGGAGCGAGTTCCAGGAGCTGATCTTAGGCCAGTGCTTTGGGACTGGGTAGACATTTCCCCATAAGAGCAGTGTTAATACCTGGTGATTAGGGCTCAGGTCCATTAAACCCCATTAACTTATTAGGTACCTAACTGTCTTCAGGAGAACCCAATCATAATGGGTAACAGAGTTTCTTTGAAGAAAACAATCCTTCTTATTTATGCCACACTTCGTACTCTAAAAGGAACGTTCATCTATTTTGCACTTTAACCCACATAGCAACATTTCGAGGGAAGCACTTGGAGGCAGAGATGGCAAGCTGACGACTAAGAATGTGTGCTCAGCCAGGGGTCCACATCTCCCGAACCCACCCCAACCTTGCAGCTGAGATGGGGCCACATGATCGAGTTCTGGTCAGTGGCATGGAGGCAGGGCTGATGCGTGTCACCTCCAGGTCAGGCTCATTGGGACCTGCCACTCTGTCATGCCACTCCATGGAGCACACAGGTTGAACATGGAGGTACCACAAGGTGAAAGAAACCTGAGTCCTTGAATGCCTGCATGGAAGTCTGCCCTTCAAATGCCCGAATCAATTCCAATGCCAACCAAAAAGATAAACTTTTGCTGTGTTAAGCCACAGAGATGTTCAGGTCGTTTGTCCTAGCAGTTAGCTTTTTGTCACAGCAATTAGCCAGCCTAGTAGAGATATATGGACTTTACCGTGAGGGGCTGCCATAACCGAGACCTGATACTATAGTGCGTAGAACTGGCTTAGCCAGCAGGTAACAGGCAGAGAGCTAAAAAATATCAGTGGTTGGAAAAACAAGCGACACGTTATGCATCAGTGAAACATTTACTAAAGTTTACACCTGTGATGACCTGGCAGGCAGACCATACACCTTTAGAATCAAAGTGTTAGCACATGTTGGATACTTTTGACTGCTTCTTTTTTTTGCAAGAAAGGGGAGGGGGGCTGGGACAGAATGTCAGTTATGCCCGTGGAAATGAAAGGAACAGGATTCCAGAATTTGAGCCTAAAAGGTTGGAGAAGCTTACTCTTCTAAATGACCAACTGTATGAAAGAGAGAAAGGTTTGGAACATTAGTATTTGCTGGCCTCCATAGGCCAACTAGCTTTGGAGGCTCCCATCACTACCCTCATTTAACAGATGCAGTTCAGAGCAGTTACATTTTTGCCCGAGATCACATGACTGTATGAAGTGACAGATCCAGAATTTGAACTCATATCTGTGCATCCGACTTCAACTTTCGATACATTTCACAGCCAAAATGCTGCAGTGGATTATAATTTCTTAACTGTGTTGCTGGTTCAGGAGCTAAACAACAGTGAATTTTCTTGGGAACAAAATTAACTTTCCACGCTTTTTATGGGAACTAGAAGGTGAAATCAGTGCTTCAGTTTCCCTAAAATGGGATCCCTGCATTGTTTTCACTTAGAACTCCTTGTTCTCCTTTTTTTTGCCTACTGACAAAATGAGATTGGTCTCTTAGGGGGATACTGTCATTTTATTGAAAATTAGATTTGAGAATTTGCTTTTTCGTTGGCAGCGACTATGGCATATACGTATATACGCTATTGCTCTGATCAATGTTCATAGTGAATGCTTAATAAATACTTATGCTTATGAAAAGAAATACTTATGGTTATGTGACTATTGAGAGAAAAAGCACTAAATCGGCACATGCTAGAATTATTTGTAGCTTTTTTCCACTGTTAGATTGTAAGCTCCTTGCAGGGAGGAGCTGAGTTCATTTCATCTTCATGACTAATCTTAGAGCAACACCAAGCAGAGAGAAGTACACAGTAACTACATGCCCAGTTAACAACTGAAAAGCACTGACATTTTAAGTGAAATGGAAGTAAGCACACAATGTGAGATTGGGAAGTGTCTTAATTTGAGTTACCCCAGAAGCAGAGGCTGAAGCAAAGATTCATGGGCAAATAGTTCATTTAGGAGGGTTATCAGTTTCCTATTGCTACTGTGACCAATTACCACAAATTTAGTGAGTCAAAACATTACACAGGTATTATCTTACAATTCTGGAGGTCATAGTACAAAATGGGTCTCACTGGGCTAAAATCAAGGTGTGGGCAGAGCCGTATTCCTTCTGGAGGCTCTAACAGAGAATCCATTTCCTTGCCTTTTCCAGCTCCTAGAAGGTCACCTGCATTTCTCGGTCTGTGGCCCCTTTCTGTCTTCAACGCCAGCGGCATAGCATCTTCAAAACTCTATTTCTGTCATCTCTCATTTTCTGAATCTGAATGCTCTGCCTCCCTTTTTCACCCGTAAGGACCCTAGTGACTATACTGGGTCCACCTGGATAATTCAGGCCACTCTCGGCTCAAGATCGTTAATTTAACCCACATGTGCAAAGTCCCTTTGCCGTGCCAGGTAGCATATTCACAGGCTTCGGGATCAGGACACAGACATCTCTTAGGGGCCATTATTCTGCTAGTGCAGGAGGTAACACCAGAAAACACTGGTAGGGGAGAGAAGAAGTGGGGCAGGGAAGGGAAAGAAGCCAATAAAATGTGAGCTCGCAAGGCAGACACCAGCAAGGACAAGTGAGGCTCAGTCCTGCAGGGAGACTCTACGATACAGGGCAGATATGCTTCGCACTTATCTCAGAAGACAGGTGATTGCCTACCAACTGGCCATCCATCACCATCTGAGTAGCTCCCACAGTCACTGACACCTCTGGCTTGCCCTGTGATGGCAGTGTGCTCCCATGACCAGAGAGACAGCACTAGGAAGAGTTCTCAGGTGTTCTCAGGCGCTTGCTGTGACAAGGAAGTGACTTCTGGAATCGCCTTATTCGACCATATCCCTTTGCAGAAAAGCAGAGGCCCAGAATGGTGGAGACGTTACCCAAGGTCACATGACTAAAGAAGAGCACTGATGGCGGCTTCCATTTAGTTAGCATCTCAGACTACAATGTGTCAGGTGCTATATCCAGGGCTTGACATGCGCTTCCGCATTTAACCTTCATAGTAACCCTCTGACGTGAGTATTAATATCGTCCTAACAACCTTGGCCAAGATCACACACCTAGAAGTAGCCTTAGATGTAATGAGCGGCTATTTGGTGGAACGGAAGTCTATGGAGCACAGGTTGGCAAACTACAGGCCGCAGGCCAAATCTAGCCTTCCCCCTATTTTTGTACAGCTCATGACCTAAGAACTAAATGCATTATTCTAATTGTAGTCTTAACCAGCCTAAAATACAGCAGGACTATCACCTCCTTAATTCTAGACGCTATACTTCTGTTAATGTAATCCAAGAAAATTTTTATTCTTTTGGAAATTGCCTCAACAAGTTAGCTTCTACTGCCAACTTACTCTCAGTTGAAACACATAACATACTTTTACTTTAACTTGTATGCCCTCTATCCAGGTGGTTTTTCTGCATTTACCTTTAAGAATTTTTATTTATCCTTGTTATAATTCATTTTGTTAGATTCAGCCTATTGATCAAGGCAACCCAAATCTTTCTCTAGCTCTCAATCTCTCTTTTCAGCTTCACAGCAACCTATGAGGCACCTTGTTTTTATTTTTTTTAAACATCTTTATTGGGGTATAATTGCTTTACAATGGTATGTCAGTTTCTGCTTTATAACCAAGTGAATCAGTTATACACATACATATGTTCCCATATCTCTTCCCTCTTGCGTCTCCCTCCCTCCCACCCTCCCTATCCCACCCCTCCAGGCGGTCACAAAGCACCGAGCTGATCTCCCTGTGCTGTGCGGCTGCTTCCCACTAGCTATCTGCCTTACGTTTGGTAGTGTGTATATGTCCATGCCTCTCTCTCGCTTTGTCACAGCTCACTCTTCCCCCTCCCCATATCCTCAAGTCCGTTCTCCAGTAGGTCTGTGTCTTTATTCCTGTCTTACCCCTAGGTTCTTCACGACATTTTTTTTCTTAGATTCCGTATATATGTGTTAGCATACAGTATTTGTCTTTCTCTTTCTGACTTACTTCACTCTGTATGACAGACTCTAGGTCCATCCACCTCACTACAAATAACTCAATTTTGTTTCTTTTTATGGCTGAGTAGTATTCCGTTGTGTATATGGAGGCACGTTGTTTTGAATGGCTCCCTGGATCTTAAAAATCAATGCAGCCAAAACAGAACTCATCATCTTTCTGCCCACACCTGCATTTCCTCCTTTATGGTCTACCGCTTAATGAGCATCTCGAGGAGCACACCACGATCACCGCCTCAGGGGAACACTATGTTCTAATGTCTGGCATGTTCTCTAGCATGTATGAGTGTACTCACTAAAATGTGAAGGAAAAACAGAAAGAAAGGAAGGAGAGGAGGGAGCAGAAGGAACGGAAGGAGAACAGGGCATTTTTACACTTTTAAAGGAAGGAGTGGAGGTTCAGTATGGAAAAGATATAAAGGCAGCACTGCTGTGCTCGGGACAGAGGAGGTCCTAGGGTCTCAGCAGCCAGGCACGGGCATTGCTGCCTCTATCTCCAGTCTCCTAAGGCCAGCTGGCGAATAAGAATGCGGAGATTCCACCATCTAAATAAGGAGATAGTACTTCACAAATGGAGGGTTATCACTTCAGTGCTGACTGTGCATATGGAAGATCTCTTTTGCTTTCATGATTGAAGATGCTGCCTCTATTCGAGGGGACTTTCCTTAGAGAAACAGTTGGACAATCATGGGCCCACTTGGAAAAAGTAAACAATTTCAAGGACTGATTACGGAGCATCTGTACTTGCCTTCTAAACTAAGGAATAAAGACAAGGTCACAAATCCTTAGCCTCACAGTATTATCTGTATAGTAATACTACAGTGTTACTGTAGTATAACATTATAAATGAAAACTTTATTATTTAAGCTAAATTTTAAAATTATAGTCATATTACTTCAGAGTATTTTCCAATTTCATCAATGCGTGTACAATAAATGTTAATTATTAAAAGGTCCCAGAAATAAGATCTTGATTAAGGAACTCTATAAATGAACCCACCTTCCACAGTCCCTCTCACCTAAGGACATGGCAAATTCCCAAAGGCCCGCCTAATGCCCCTAAACCTACAATCCAGAAAGTTCCCAGTGCTTCCAGCTGCCTAAAAGGTATCTCTAGATAAATTATTTTGATTCTTCGCAGCTTATGGGTTTAGCTGTATTTTCAGAGAGAAATCTCAAATTCCGAAGAAGATTACTTCATCTGGGCAAATATTTTACTGTAAAAGGTACGAGACTCAGCACTTGTGAAAGCCTCTTTCAAAACTGTGTCAGGAGACAAAAGCTCCCCCGAGGAGGGGCAGAGAAGAAGATGCTGACAGGTCTATTATGAGCTCTAACCATGTATGTGCATTCCCAGAGAAACCATTCCTGGCCTCATTTTTTCCATTTTAATGTGTCAACAGCAGAATAGAAAGCGCCTGCAAATTATACCACCAGCCGCTGCAACTAGCCTTAACTGCCGCTACGACACATTACACGCCAGAAACATCCCCTCAGAAGTGAAACAATATGTCCTGTAGGGTAAGTGAGGAATCTATAAGGGTGATGGCTATCAAAAAAGCAACTCATTTGAACAAACCCCTAGTGTTCACAATTAACCTCATTAAATAGCATTTTTTCATTTCCAGCTTCCTTTCCGAACTTGTGTTTCCTACAGCTCTTTCACGCTGTGGAGGAAATTAAGTCCCTGGAAATAATATCTTTGTTTTATACTCAAGTGGGCTCCATGGACAGCAGAACTAACCACCTAGGAGCTAACGGGAAATATAGACTCTCAGGTCCCACACGGGACCTAGTAAAGCAGAATCTGCACTTTAACCAGGGCCCCAGGAGACCTATGTACACAGATGTGTGAGCAGCAGCGATCTATCAGAGAATGAGAGCTCAATAAAACTGATCAGCTGTTGCAACTCAAGAATTGAAAAGAACTCAACTGAAAAAAAAAACGGAATCTGAATGGACATTTCCCCAAGGAAGATACATAAATTGCCAATAAGCACATGAAAAGATGTTTGACATCATTAATCATTAGGGAAGTACAAGTAAAAGCCACAATGAGATACTACTTCACACCCACTAGGATGGCTATAACAAAAAAGATAATAATAAGTGTTGGAGAGGATGTGGAGAAAATGGAACCTTCATGCACTGCTGGGGGGAATGTAAAATGGTGCAGCCACTGTGGAAAATAGTCTGACAGTTCCTAACATGGAATATGAACCAACAACTTCACTCTTAGGTACATACCCAGGAGAGCTGAAAACACGTCCAGAAAAACACCTGTACACAAACATTGACTGCAGTGTTATTCCTAATAGCCGAAATGTAGAAACAACCCAAACGTCCATTAGTCGGTGAACTGATAAAATGTGTTACACCCACACAGTGGCATATTATCCAGCCATGAAAAGAACGGAGCCCTGACACTTGCTACAATATGATGACTCATGAAAATATTAAAGAACATGAAAGTAGCCAGTCACAAAACGCCAAATATTATATGATTCAATTTATATGAAATGTCCAGAACAGGCAAAACTACAGAGACAGAAAGTTGATTAGTGGTTACGTAGGGCTAATTAGGTGGATGGGATGTGTGTGGAGGGAGGTTGAAAGCTAAAATATATGAGGTTTCTTTTTGAAGTGATCAAAGTGTTCTAAAATTGACTGTGGTGATGGTTGCATATATCTGTGAATACTGTGAATATACTAAAAACCAATGAATTGTTTTGGAAAAAAAAAAAAAAAAGAACAGTGAATTCCACGGCCGCCAAACTTCCATATATAACGTGAGCCTAGCTGGAGATATGATGACCCCCTGAGTAGAACAAAGAGAACTGATAACAAATGCTTTTGTGTTAAATGACACATCACGGACTGAGCACTTCCTGTGTGCAGGGTCCTATGTTGGTCCTGAACAGGAATTTTCCCTTGAAATTCTCCCCACAGCCCTGAGAGTTAACTACTATAATCATCACCATTTTACAGATAAGAAAACTGAGGTGTTGGAAACATACTCAAGGTCAACTTGCTGGTGAGCAGTGGTGAAGCTCAGATCTGAACCCAGGAAGTCAGTCTGGGAACAGAGCCTGCACGCTATCTCAATCTCTTAATCTCTCTCTCTTTCTTTCTCTCTCTCTCTCATCACCCAAAAGATACTTTGGCTAAGTGTTACCTAACCTAGTCCACACATAGGTGGTAAAAGAGCCTTCTTGGGAGCAGTGAGAGGTGGGGTTATCCCTTGCCGCTCAGGACTCGTCTTCTCCAAGCCCCCTTGCTTGTTGATTATAGGTTGCCAGTATTTAATGATTTTTCTCTTTGTATCGGTAGATAGAATGGCTTATTCTGATAATCAGCTTCAACCTCATTTTTCTGAATTTTCCAAAATGTAAAGTACTTTGGAAAAATCAGCCAGCCCTTCTTTATTGGAAAAACACTTAGTCAAACAAAACTGCCTATTTTCAGAAATGCCTTGAATGAGTAAAGGACTAGTCAAATTCCACATGGAATATGTTTCTATGAGTCATATATAAGAAAAAAATTTCTCATGTGTGATCATAAGATACTGGTATCTGTAGCAAAACTCCTGCCAAATTAACAACTCTGATTTGATTATTTAAAATCGCAGCTAACACATATATAATACTCACCATGCTCTGAGTACTATTTTAAGTGTTTTGTATTTACTCATTTAATATTCACAATAAGCCATAAGGTGTTTTAAAATGTCCCATTTTTAAAATGATGAAACGAAGAATTAAGGTTTTCACAGCCAGTTAATGGCAGAGCTTGGGTGTGAAACCAGACAGTTGATATGCTGAACTACAACACCTTCCTAACTACTCTTGGCGAATAATAGAAGAAAAAGCTATAGCTTCTGCAATTAGAGATTACTGGGCAAAGATTAATGCAACACATTTAAATCGAGTAAATTTCATGGTTATAATCATTTCTACAAGCTCAGAAAAGAGTTTTGTCAGTAAGTGATGCTTGTCGCAACTTAGGTGAGCTTGAACAGGTTGTTTAAACATACAAAAGAAGCCATACAGGCCACTCAATGTTCGACATCCAATGAATTACCAGGAAGAACATGGTCTACGAAGCCAAGAAATCATTCCTCTTTTACAGTCTAATTCTACCGCTCATGTCTGCATGGAATGCAATTATTCAGAAGAAAAGTGAACTAGAAAACTAGTCTATTTGTATTCCCTGCTAATAATTTCAAACAACTTCATGGTTCATTAGATATTTTTGTATACTCAGCCAATAAGTATTTTTTAATGGAGAATGATTACAAAGCTAAGTAAATAAAAAACTCCATAATAATAAATCATGATCAAGTAGGCTTTATCCCAGGAATTCAAGGAGGTTCAACATTAGGACAGCTATTAATGGAATTCTCTATGTATTTATATTAAAGGACGAGGAAAATAACATTGTCATCTCAACAGATGCTAAAATATATTTTACAAAATGTCAAAGACTTCCCAGATTAAAAGAAAAATATAACTATTAATAAATCAAGATAGAAGGAAACTGCTTTATATTGGTCAAGGGTATCTACCAAAACTTGTTAGAAATCATCCTAGTTTAACAGTAGAAAGTTAGAAGTGGTCCCATTATTCCCTGGAGCAAAGGCAAAGATGCCCGTATTCAACACTGTACCAAAAGTCTTCATTAATACATAAGACAAGAAGACAAAATGGAGCCTTAAATATGGAAAAGGACTGCCAAACTGCTATTATTGGCAAGAAATGATTTCCTACCTACAAGTACAACCCTGTGAATTTAAAGTTTATTAGAATTGATACCAAAAAAGCAATAAGGTTACTGGATATAAGAACAACATACAAATTAATAGATTTCCTGTATGCCATCAATAACCAAATTGAAAACATGATGGAAAAGTAGATTTCATCTAGATAAGGAAAACAACAAAGAAACAAACAAAACTAAATCTATAAAGTACTGAAGAATAAAATTAATAAGAAATGTTCCAGGTACTTCCCTGGTGACGCAGTGGTTAAGAATCCGCTGCCAATGCAGGGGATACGGGTTCAAGCCCTGGTCCTGGAAGATCCCACATGCCGCGGAGCAACTAAGCCCATGCACCGCAACTACTGATCCTGCGCTCTAGAGCCCGTGAGCCACAACTACTGAGCCCGCATGCCACAACTACTGAAGCCCACGTGCCTAGAGCCCGTGCTCCGCAACAAGAGAAGCCACCGCACTGAGAAGCCCGTGCACCACAACACAGAGCAGCCCCTGTGCGCAGCAACAAAGACCTAATGCAGACCAATAAATAAATAAATAGAATAGAAGAGAATTAGAAAAATATTAGCTGTTTTAAAAAAATGTGCCAGATGCATAGAAGAATTTTACAAAAATGAAAGTCTCTTAATTGTGGTGATTATTTTGATGAATAATCATTGAATGCAAGCATGTCAGCCACTAAAACCCCACAAAAGAGACACGCTGAATTACTCACTTTGGCTATTCCGGTCTAGTCTGCCAAATAATTGATATTTTGCCAATGTGACCAGCTTCAGAGGCAAAAACAGATTCCATCCCTTGGGCATTTATCCTCATCCTCTGGAGTGTTTATCAGCCCCTTAGAGAGTAGCAGGCCCCAGTGATGCCTTCCTGGCCAGCGTTCTGTCATACCCCATACAGTACCCCAAAGAGGAGGGTGTGTCCACATGCTGCTGTGTGAGGGAGTGTTGTGAATTGCCTTACTGTTTCAAGGAATATAAACAATTTCATTTATCAAGCAAGAGCCCACCTGGGTCTCTTATACATTCAGACCATTTTGCTGTCAAAACTGCTTCGCGGTGCTGATCCTTTGTGTGTACAGCTTCAAAATGGTATGATTATAATGACTGCAGATGTAATGTAAAGGCATAAAATTACACAAATGTTAAATCAGTGTGTTTGGTAATCCACATGAAGAATACATGCATGTCAAAGAGAAAAGAATTCTAGATAAGAATTTGTGCTGGAGAGGGTGTGGAGAAAAAAAAAAAACCTCCTACACTGTTGGTGGGAATGTAAATTGGTGCAGCCACCATGGAGAACAGCATGGCGGTTCTTCAAAGAACTAAAAATAGAGTTGCCATATGATCCGGCAATCCCACTCCCGGGCGTATATCTGGAGAAAACCATAATTCAAAAAGACACACGCACCCCAACGTTCACTGCAGTGCTATTTACAATAGCCAAGACATGGAAGCAACCTAAGTGTCCATCAACAGATGAGTGGATAAAGAAGATGTGGTACATATATACAATGGGATATTACTCAGCCATAAAAAAGAATGAAATAATGCCATTTGCAGCAACATGGATGGACCTAGAGATGATCATATGAAGCAAAGTAAGTCAGACAGAGAAAGACAAATACCATATGATATCACATATATGTGGCATTTAAATAAATGATGCAAATGAACTTCTTTACAAAACAGAAATAGACTCACAGACATAGAAAACAATCTTATGGTTACCAAAATGGACACCGGGGGCAGGGGGAAGATAAATTAGGGGTTTGAGATTAACATATACAAACTGCTATATATAAAATAGGTAAACAACAAGGACCTACTATACAGCACAGGGAACTATACTCAAAACCTTGTAATAACCTATAATGGAAAAGAATCTGAAAAAGAATGAATATATATACATATATGTATAACTGAATCACTTTGCTGTATACTTGAAACTAACACAAAATTATTAATTAATTATACTTCAATTTTTTTAAATAAAGGGAAAAAAGGAATTTGTAAGATAATTATAGGCCTAGAGGGTAACCTGAAAGAAGATCCTACATCAAGAACGATTAAAGGGTTCCAAGAACTACAGCCAGCAATAAAGAATACTGAGATTGGCATAGAAGGATGGGAGATAGGAATGTAGTTATAAGCATAAGTAATTGCACGGTTCTGAGCCATCGGTTCCCAATAATTTAAAACAGGAACCAAATCTGGGATGTTTGCTCTCTTCAAGAACAGATTCCCATAGGGTCAGTCCTGAGAAGAGATCTGCTAGGAATAACTGCAGAAGGGCACGTATGCTGTTGAGGGGCTAGAAAAGTGAGTCTTTCAGCAGAAATGAATTTCCTGAAAACACTAACCCCTTAATATGGAGAACACTGTAAAAATCTATGGGCCACAGGATTCTTCACCCCCATCAAAAGAGCAAATGAAGAACAGTTAACTATATTTAATAGAACAAATCCTTATAGTACCATGATTTCAATGGCATGATGTTTTCTATATATTTAACCCATCTCCCTGATTTCCAAAGTGATATGTGTTCACCGTAGAAAGAATTAACCTTTTTTGTTCTTAAAAACAAAAGTGTGATTTTTACAAGTGTGTTTTTCCATTTATGGAACTGCCCTTGAGATGTTCAGAGTCTGAGGTAGACACACCCATTACCCCAGGTAACGGACATTCTTAAGGAATGCTGGACATTCTTAAAGGAATCCGAGAGAGCCTCATTTCTGGGATGATCTAACACTTTGAAGATTATAGGATTGGTTTATTAGGTTAGGCAAAATGTTTTAAGCTCTCTGGGTCACCATTTTCTGATCTACAAATGTAGATAATCATCACTAACCATGACTATTGTGAGTTTAAGAGGGTGCCGGCACTTTGCAAAAATGGTTTGCCAGTTAGTTCCAAAAAAACTTAAACACAGAGTTACCGTATGACCCAGCAATTCCACTTCGAGATATATACCCAAGAGAAGTGAAAGCAAATGTCCACACAAACACTTATACACTAATGTTCATAGCAGCATTGTTCTTAATGGCCAAAAGAAGTAGAAACAACCCAACCATCTACCAAATGATGACTCAATCAACAAAATGTGGTATATCCCTACAGTGGAAGATTATTCTGCGTCGAAAGGAAATGAAGTACTGGCACATGCTACAACACGGCTGAATCTTGAAAACATTAGGCTAAATGAAAGAACTCAGTCACAAAAGACCACCTATTATATGATTCCATTTATATGAAATGTCCAGAAGAGGCAAATCCATAGACAGAAAGTAGGCTAGTGGTTTTCTAGGGCAGGGGAGGACAGGAGGAATGAGGAGTGACTGCCAAAGGACACAGCGGTTCTTTTTGGGGTGATGCAAATGTTTCAAAATTAGATAGTTATGACAGTTACACAACTCCGTGAATATACTAAAACCCCCTGATTTGTACACCTTAAAAGGGTGAATTTTGGGTATGTTAATGACATCTCAATAAAGCTGTTATTAAAAAATAATCCTGTATTCTGTTGTTTATCTGTAATCTTATTGTCAATATCTGTATGTAGGATAATAAGATATATTCATCTGGTGCATTGAAATTTATATTGGTTTGTTTTACCATACTTTTAAGTAATGAAGAACTTTTATAACCATTTTTGCAGCTTCTCATGTATGGATATCAGGCAGAAGACTGCATAGAAAGGGACACACTATATTTCTAGGACTTTGTGAATAGATTAAAATATCAAAAGCCTGGGCAAATACACTCACTTGGAAAGTCTGCCTCTGAGAAGTATTTCAGCAAGCTCTCCTTGTTTTCTATAAAAACAGGGAGCTTTTCTGAGTGAAGGAAAGAAGGTATTTAGTTACTATCTGCTGAAATGCTGAGTCTGAACAAAATTATCTAATGAGGAACCCGATAGGCTGGTTTGGAGGGGAAAGGTTGATACATGAGAGTGACAAAATCCAGACCGGCCCAATCATGTGGTGATGCCTCATTAAGAGACTGCAGAACAAAATCTACCTCATTGCAAAAACTTTTGCCCTCACTTCCCAAGTCCCCCTTGATCTGTGTGAACTGTTAACTATCTCTAGCTTATGAGAACCCAGTACATCAGCCTGAAACCCAGCGATGAGACACACTCAAAACACTCCAATGAAAATCTAAAAAAGCAATTAACTGCTGTTGAGAAGGGAAAAAAATACAAGACTAATCAGGCATGCTTTTAAGAATCAGCCTTATTTTGGAAGAAATAGAGAGGCGGGCTGATAGAGAAAAGAGAATCAGAGGAAGACAGAATAAGAGAAAACACAAATTATACTGGCTTTCTGTATTCTGAGGTTTCTAAGGCCCTGGATGGGGATCTGATTTTTTTTTTTTTTTGGTACACAGGCCTCTCACTGTTGTGGCCTCTCCCGTTCTGGAGCACAGGCTCTGGACGCGCAGGCTCAGCGGCCATGGCTCACGGGCCCAGCCACTCCGCAGCATGTGGGATCTTCCCGGACCAGGGGCACGAACCCGTGCCCCCTGCATCGGCAGGCGGACTCTCAACCACTGCGGCACCAGGGAAGCCCGGGATCTGATATTTTAAAAATACAACGCAATGATAATAAGGAGCTTTAAAAAAATCCATTCAGATTTGAGAAGAATTTAGATCACACCTCTACAAAGATAGAGTCCCTCAGAGGTCAATTAATATATTATAATTCTTTACAAGGATGTGGAGAAACTAGAACCCTCATACACTGATGGACTGTAAAATAGTCCAGTTGCTTTATAAAACATTTGGGCAGCTCCTCAAAAACTTAAGCACAGAGTTACCATATGACGCAGCACTCCTAGGTATATACCCAAAAGAATTGATAACATATGGCCAAAGACTCGTAGCTGAATTTCATAACAGCCTTATTCATAATATCCAAAAAGTGGAAACAACTAGAATGTCCACCAAGTGATGAATGGATAAACAAAAGGTGATATACCCATACAATGAAATATTATCTGGCAATAAAGAGGAATGAAGAACTGATACATGCTACAACACGGCTGAACCCCAGAACCATTATGCTAAATTAAGGCAGACACCAGAGACCACATATTTTATGACACCATTTATATGAAATATCCATAATGGGCAAATCCACAGAGACTGAAAGTAGAGTGGTGGTTGCCAAGGGCTGGGGTGGAGGAAAATGAGGATTAATGCCATTTAAATGGCTATGACGGGTTTTCTTGGGGTAATGAAAATGTTCTAATACTAATTTGTGGTGATGGACAGACAACTTAGCAAATTTACTAAAAGCTCATTGAAATACATACTTGAAAGGGTGAACTATATGAGATGCCCCAATAAAAAATTTTTTTATTCATAGAAAAAGGCTGACAGTGAGTGTCTTGGAATGGGAGAATGGTGTGTGATTTCCTTTTTTTTTTTTTTTTTTTTTTGAATTTATTTATTTTTTATACAGCAGGTTCTTATTACTTACCTATTTTATACATATTAGTGTATGTAAGTCAATCCCAATCTCCCAATTCACCCCCCTACCACCCACACCCCCCACCACCCCCCGCTTTCCACCCTTGGTGTCCATACATTTGTTCTCTATATCTGTGTCTCTATTTCTGCCTTGCAAACCAGTTCATCTGTACCATTTTTCTAGATTCCACATATATGCGTTAATATACGATATTTGTTTTTCTCTTTCTGACTTACTTCACTCTGAATGACAGTCCCTAGGTCCATCCATGTCTCTACAAATGACCCAATTTCTTTCCTTTTTATGGCTGAGTAATATTCCATTGTATATATGTACCACATCTTCTTTATCCATTCATCTGTCGATGGACATTTAGGTTGCTTCCATGACCTGGCTGTTGTAAACAGTGCTGCAATGAACATTGGGGTGCATGTGTTTTTTTGAATGATGGTTTTCTCAGGGTATATGCCCAGTAGTGGGACTGCTGGGTCATATGGTAATTCTATTTTTAGTTTTTTGAGGAACCTCCATACTGTTCTACATAGTGGTTGTATCAATTTACATTCCCAGCAACAGTGCAAGAGGGTTCCCTTTTCTCCACACCCTCTCCAGCATTTGTTGTTTGTAGATTTTCTGATAATGCCCATTCTAACTGGTGCGAGGTGATACCTCATTGTAGTTTTGATTTGCATTTCTCTAATAATCAGTGATGTTGAGCAGCTTTTCATGTGCCACTTGGCCATCGATATGTCTTCTTTGGAGAAATGTCTATTTAGGTCTTCTGCTCATTTTGGGATTGGGTTGTTTTTTTAATATTGAGCTGCATGAGCTGTTTATATGATTTGGAGATTAATCCTTTGTCCGTTAAATCATTTGCAAAGATTTTCTCCTACTATGAGGGTTGTCTTTTCATCTTGCTTATAGTTTCCTTTGCTGTGCAAAAGCTTTTAAGTTTCATTAGGTCCCGTTTGTTTATTTTTGTTTTTATTTCCATTACTCTAGGAGGTGGGCCAAAAAAGATCTTGCTGTGATTTATGTCAAAGAGTTTTCTTCCTATGTTTTCCTCTAAGAGTTTTATACTGTCTTGTCTTACATTTAGGACTTTAGTCCATTTTGAGTTTACTTTTGTGTATGGTGTTAGGGAGTGTTCTAATTTCATTCTTTTACATGTAGCTGTCCAGTTTTCCCAGCACCACTTATCGAAGAGGCTGTCTTTTCTCCATTGTACATCCTTGCCTCCTTTGTCATAGATTAGTTGACTGTAGGTGTGTGGGTTTATCTCTGGGCTTTGTATCCTGTTCCATTGATCTATATTTCTGTTTTTGTGACAGTACCATATTGTCTTGATTACTGTAGCTTTGTCATATAGTCTGAAATCAGGGAGTCTGATTCCTCCAGTTCCAGCTCCCAAGACAGTGAATGTCCTGGGATGGGACAATGGTGTGTGATTTCTTTCTTGTTCTTTTTTTTTTTTTACACCTTCAATGATTTGCAAATTTTTTACATGAGCAAATTCTTATACTAGGTTCCCCAAAGTAGACCTGAAAGGAAGAATTGTGTGAAAGTGATTCATAAGAAGTATTCCCAGGATGAATGAAAAGCGAAGTAGGAAAGTGAGACTAGGAAAGTAAACATGCCAAGGAAAAATGGTATCAGGCCAAGATCCTGGGAAGGTTAAGTGTGGCTCAATCCATAGTAGTGGGGGAAGTTGGGGAGATAGTGTGGGTCCCACAAGACTCATCTGATCAGGAAGCTGGAATATTTATAACAACACACATACACACACACATATGTATAGCACCACAATGCCAATCAGTCACTGGCTGTCCCCACCATGCCCCACCCACCTGCCACGAGGAGTAAATTCCCAGGAGCTTGTGGTTCTTTGTGTGCCAGCTAAGTAGTGGGACCCAGAGCCTAGGGATGGTCCTCCAAAAAAGAGACACATGTACTGGCTGTTGGGTATGGAAGCCCCCAGGAGCTGGAGTGCACAATAATTGGAACAAGGATGCCAAAGAATATGGATGAAGCCCTGGCAACATGCAACAAGCATGCTTTAATTGTACAGGGAGAAAAAACACTCAGAACTATTCACAGTATATAATATACACAGAAATATACTATATGAATGACATAATCCACATGCACATAATAATAAAGGCTTGACACTATTTCTGACACATTCTATAAAATTTATAGAAAAGCCAAAAAAGACGTGGTTGCTGCTTTCTTTGAAGAAGAGAGAATTAAGGTCCAAAATGGCACAGAAAGCTAGGAGTCATTAGCTTAAGGGAAACTGTCAGTGGAGGGGGATGCACTTTGGGAGAAGCATGACTTGAAGAGCCTCTGGTAAATTTGTGGTTAGATAGAAGATGGTCCTCAATGGCAACAAGCATCCTGTTAGAACATATTTGCACCTTTAATCTTTGTCAGACCCCAGAAGTGATGTCACTAAATACAGATGTTTAGCGTGCACAATGATTTTACTGTCTAGGGTCTAAGGAGTTATATTTAATATATATCTTTGGCGAGTAGTTTTCTAGAAGTTTAGTTCCTTAGGATCAGCAATGAATGACTAATTGGTTGATAAGATCTGGCAACTCTGTGGATACCTTGAACTAATCTGGAAACACAAAACTGCCTAAAGAAAACATCAGGATAAAAATTCCCACCTCCATCCATGCTTTCTTCACATCATTGCCCAGGAATATCATGCCACTGGAGTGTCTATTTGTCCTCTAACCCTCTAAAGTTGATTGCTCCTGAAAAACTTCCTGTTCCCATAGTTATTCCATAAGCACTAGAAATGCGACCTTTGGCACTTATAGAGTGGCCTGCAGAATTATCCAAGCTGGACAGGGAAAAAAAATTAGTGAGAAAAAGCCAACTGAAAAGGCTACATACTATAAGTTTCCAACTCTACGACATTCTGGAAAAGGCAAAACTATGGGGACAGTAAAAGGACCAGTTGTTGCCAGGGTTTAAGGAGGGTGGGGAGGGAGGGATGAACAGGCAGAGCACAGAGGATCTTCAGGGCAGTGAGACTACGCTGTATACTACTATAATGGTGGATACATGTCATTATACGTTTGTCAAACCTATAGAATATACAAAAGCAAGAGTGAACTCTGATGTAAACTATAGACGTTGGGTAGCAATGTGCGTGTGAAGATATTGTAACAAATGTGCCAGTTTGGTACAGGACGTTGATAGTGCGGGAGGATGTAGGCAGGGCAGGGGGTCTATGGGGAATCTCTGTACCTTTTCCTCAATTTTGTTGTGAACCTAAAACTGCCCTTATAAACAGTCTATTTAAAAAAAAAAAAAGCAATGAACAGAAAAAAAAAGGTCCTCTCAGCTCTCAGTAGCCATGAATTCACTATGCTCCATTTACCTGGAGCCTTGGCCAGGGCCAGCTAGGTAATTGGCAGGGCCCAGAAATGAAAATACAGGGCCCCTTGTTCAAAAATTATTAAGAATTCCAAGATGGCGACAACAGAGCCTTAAACCAAGTGTGGACCCCTCTGAACACTGGGTCCTCTGTTACTGCACAGGTCACATGCCAATGAACTGGCTCTGGCCTTAGCTTACGGTTGCGGTTCTCCTGCTTAAAACACTTAAGAGCCCCCTGTAAACAATGAGGAAGATGTCCAAAGTCCTTAACCAGTTCTACATGCCCTTCAGGATTGTACCACCCCTCTTAAGCTTCATTTCCACAGCCCCACCTTACTTTCTATGTTCTAGTCACCTAGAACTTCCTTTAATTTCTTCAATTTTTCACACTCTCTTAGCCTCAGGGTCTTTGCCTGTATTTCCCTTACCTGGACTTTAATTCCCTGATTTTTCATCACTGTAACTGTTATTGATCCTGCAGGTCTCAGTTAAGCAGAGAAGTGACAGCTAAGTAAATCAGTGTTCATATTATACATCAAATAATATTTTTAAAATTTAAAACTATTTAAAATACTGTTTTAAACACTAATTTAGGAAAGAAATATATCTTTTAATACAAGAAATAACCTTCAAATTTTTTGTACATGTAAATCTGTATTTTCACAAAGCAGTTTACATAAAATAAGGCAGCCTGGTAGTTTTCCATATAGCTTATCATATTGCCAATTGTTGAAGGAGCGCAAGTTTCTGAATACTTGCTTTTGTTTACAAAATAGAAAACAAAGCCTGCAATGATGTTGTCTTCTGGATGAATACAATTTCCTGCTGATTCCTCCATTCTCTTAGAAAAGAAAGGTCAAAACAAAGCTTAGATTACTCCTCCAAAAACATCACTTTTATTATATGGTCATTTTGGTCAAACTTGTCCAAAATTATGTAAATTAGCCAAAATTAGCACCCAAGCACTTAGCGAATAAGGTCTGGCCCCTCCAGGCTTGGAATCTGGAGCGTGTTCAAACTGGCCTCTTAATTTTCTGGTCTCCTGACCTACACCTATCTTCAAGCCCAGGTAATCTAGTTCTAGAGACACTCTTTAAGGTTTCACACCACGTTGACTTTGATCATGTTATTTTCCTGGCTTGTGAGTGTCTTGATATCTCTTCTCTGCCCACATGATCCAAGCATTTAATACATCATTTTTTCTCAAAACTAACTGTGTGGTACTTTCCATAAAACGGAGTCACTATGAACCCATATTCTGATATGTAGCTAAGTGACCAACCCATCCTGCTTTGCATGGGACTTTCTGAATTTACCACTAAAAAATTATACATCTCAGAGTCCTCCCCTTCATCCCCCAAGACAAGGCAAACAGGGATGATTGGTCATCCTGTAAACTCTGATATAAATTATGAGCTTATCTTGCTTTTCACAGACTGAACACAGGGCTTCAAGTAAAATGTTTACTCAGAAATATTTCTGATTAATTTCAATTGCATGCATTTGTGTCCCTGTTTTTTAAGCAGCCATTTTCACAAGTGATTTTCTGTAAATTCATCATAAGGTCCAAGTACTGTTATAATTAGACAAAATGGTCTGTCAGTTTCTGGCAACCTAGACATGAAGAGAAGTTCGGAGCCAAAATGTTAATAAGCTTTTGAAAATATGGTAGAGCTAGGAAAATCCATGTTAACTTAGTCTACAGCTCGCCTGTGACCACTAAGAAGTACCTGAGTAGGATTGAAGTTTATGGCCAATTAATACAGCTGATTAACATCTGTTCTACCACCTTTAATCTTGGTGGTAATGGTAGGGTATTGAATCTGCCTTTTTTTGTTTTCAAATATATTACATTAAACATTACTTTGAATCCCCCAGGGGGAAGCAAGTATCATTCTGTAAGCTGTAAGGAATTATGGAGTTTATCACTGTTAATATAAAAAGCAAAGCCAAAGTCAACATTTTTAATCAAAAACTGACATCGGGTCAGGGCTTGAACTTGGCTCTTGAGAAAAGCAAGCAATCAAGACTCAGCAATCATGTTCCAGGCAGAGGGAAGAACGTGTGTAAAGCCTTAAAAGTGAGAGCCCTCAAAGTGTATCTAAGGAGCTGAAGAGTTTATTTTGTTTGAGACAGAATTTGAGAAGATAGATAGTGATAGACCAGTGATGAAGAAGTAGAGAGGTGGATTCAGATCCCCAAGGGTCTTACAAACAAGGTCATGGAGTTTGGACTTGATTCAAAGAGCAATGGAGAGACATCAAAGCATTTCAATAGGGAAGTGGATGTCAGATTTTCATTTTCTGACAAACCACTCAAATAACAAAAGGAGAGAGTGCACTGTTGATGGGTCAAGTTGGAGGCGAAGAGTCCAGTCCTGAGGTTGCCACAAGCCGTGGTGTGACTGAATATAGGGCAGTGAGGGTGGAGAGAGGGAGACTGAAGAGACATTTAAGAAGTAGAAGCCACGTCACCTGGCAACTGATTGGATGTGGGATGGGCACAAGGTAGAGAAAATGGCTGAAACTGACATTCAGGAGTCTGGACTCAGCAACCAGTGGGCCTGGTGCTGGTACGGGAACTTCACCCCTTCTTCACAGGTACGGGAACTCCGGAAGAGGGTTGGGTGGGAGTAGGGGAGACGATGAATTCAGCTGCTTTATACGCTGATTCTTCAACTGACAAAAACTTAAAGGGAACACCAACTTATAGTGCCACGCTTAGCATCCAAATAGATATGTCCATTTAAGAAACACAGCCCCACAATCGAATACAGTTTCAAAACAAATGTTTCCATTGTGAAAAAAAGAATGCAGCAAGTAAATGGAATAGAGGCGTCAATTTGTAATAAGTCTAGGCTTTTAGTGATAAAATGCCCTGTGGCCTAGCGCAGCTTTTTTCCCGTGAACTTTCTCGTAGGTAGATAGCCAAGATACCACGCAGCACTCTCAGAAGCCATTTGATGAACACAGGCCAGGGTGCTGCCCATGCATGAGTTCGTGAGAATGCAAGGAAAGTCAAAGGAAAATAGCATCCAGAAGGAGAGCTGTAACTTTGACTACATAATCCCAGAGCATATCTGGACGATAATGTACCAGCTCAACGAGCTCGTCAAAGAACTATATGTTCTCAGTATTTAATGTGGGAACAAAATAGTCTTGCATTCTACTTCAAGACTCTAGGCCTAGAAACAAACAGTAAAACCTCTGCGTTGCAGCAATATAACAAAATCTTGTACAAAATTTAAACCTGTAGAGCAGATATTGGGGTTTTTTTTAACATCTTTATTGGAGTATAATTGCTTTACAATGGTGTATTAGTTTCTACTTTATAACGAAGTGAGTCAGCTATACGTATACATACGTTCCCATATCTCCTCCCTCTTGCGTCTCCCTCCCTCCCACCCTCCCTATCCCACCCCTCTAGGTGGTCACAGAGCACTGAGCTGATCTCCCTGTGCTATGCGGCTGCTTACCACTAGCTGTCTGTTTTACGTTTGGTAGTGTATATATGTCCATGCCACTCTCTCACTTCGTCCCAGCTTACCCTTGCTTCACCCTTGACCTTGACCTTCAACTCTGCCTGTCGAAGGCTGCCTACCAGGAACACCTGTAAATCTCTGCCTCAGGGCTTTTTTCTGGCTGAAGGAGCAAGACTTCCTTGATCAGGGCAAGCTGGAAATACCAGAAAGTTAATGCCCCTCGAAGGACCCCTTACTGATGACACATGAGGTGTTGGGGGGCAAATACATCAATCTCCTGGGCCCCCAGTTGGGATAATTCTGAGGGGTGTTCTACAGTCTCCAAAGTCTTCTGGCAAGATTGAGCCCAGTTATGGGTAGTGGGCAAGCATCTGACTGCATGCAGTTTATTTTGGAGGTGTTCCCAGGAAACTAGTAGAGGAGTATGAAGTGAGATAGGAAAGGGAAGGTATACAGTAGTGCAGATTAGCAATGTGGGCAACTTGGGTTTGATCCCGCTGGGGACTTCTGGGAGATGATGTAGATTATGCCTCAGAGTTATTCCAACAACACTAAGGAAGTTGGTGTGTGTATGTACTAATGCCCATTCGTCATTAGGCTAAGGGTTGCTCCTGGCAGATGTGGACTGCTTGGCACTTCCAGTCTGCACCATGCAGAGGCCAAGCAGACTGCAGTGTCCAAAGAGGCAGAGAGCATGCGTTGGTAGATGGAAGGCAACGGGTCACAGTGAACAGGAATGGCAAATGTTCAGGGGCGCTCACCGCATCCGCTGCAGAGAAGCACAAATCTCGTAGACTGTGCGGGACTGATGCAGGTAAGTCATAAAGGACGAGTAGGAGCTAGTAGGGTTCAGGAAAGGGCTGTGGGACTGACAAGGCAGTAGGTGGGAGGAGGGTCTGTCTGAAGGAGTCCCACCAGGTGGGAGGCTGTTGGACCTATGCAAAAGAGAATTGGTGCAGACTTGATGCCAGGAAGAGAAAGTAGAGGCGGAGAGAGATGGAGTCAAGAGGACGTGATGACTAATGTGAGGGTTAAGAATCCTGAAAAGAAGGTCATTCTTAGACATCTGCCTCAAGGGACCAGATGACCGTACTATTCATTATGCCAGGGACACAGAGGGACAGACCATTTATGCTCCGGAGTAAGCGTCATAATTTAATTTTTTTTAAACATGTTGAGTTTGAGACCTCTGGAGAATCCAAGTAGAGATACACTGTGAATGTTACTGGTCAGGAACTCAGAAGCAACCCGTGCTGAAGGTAGAGACTTGATATCATCAGAATATATGAAACAAAATTAATTCCACAAAGATATTTTAAGATATCTACTTTGTGCTAGGTACTGTGTTAGTCTCTAAAGATATGTAGAGGTGAATATGAAGGAAGAAGTCCCTTCCCTTTCAGAGCTTTCAGTACAGCGCAGTTTTCAACAACCATAGATGTTGGCAGAAACCACGGTGGCTGATAAGATGTCCAGGGAGAGTGTCAACACTGAGAACAGAAGAACTATGAACAATTCCAATATCTGAGGAACAACCACAGAATGAAAGCATTTGAAAGAAACCAAGTACATATGTCCAGTGGAGTAGAAAAAAATACGAAGATGATCAAGACTGAAAAGAATCTACAATAACCATGTGGTTTTGCTGGTCATAGTCATGCTGTGTGTATTGGGTTGGTTGTGGTTGGGGGAGTTGCTGAGCAAAGATGTAAAGGTAATGAGTTCAAAAAGTGATTAAATATTTAAAAAGAACTGGAGCTATTTATATCATAAATGTGCATATCGTTAAGTATTCCCTATTACTAGATATTCTGCTATAACATTAAAATGTAATTGATACTCTAAAAAAGTCTAATCTTGGATCCTTCACAAATATTTCTAACTTGTTCCTTAGATAATGACATATCGCAATAAGAAAAGCAATACCTCACATTAGTAAGGTGCTTTAAAGTTTATCAAACAAAATGTATGTCTCGGTATCTGCCAGGATTCTTGGTTGCAAGCAACAGAAATCTGACTCTAACTTTTAAAAAAATGAATATGTTGCAATATATTGGAAGAATATCAGTGCTTTCTGGGGAGTCAAGCTTGAAAAATGCACAGGAATGAAGGGAGGCTACATACCAAAAGTGTCTATCCTGGATCCCTGACAATGCCACAGTGCCTGTGCAATGCCACTGCCGTGGGACCCAGTGCCCCTCCAGCCTGCCACTCATCTCCAGGCCTCTTTGTCTCTGTATCATTCACTAAGGGGAACAGCTCAGGCAGAAGAATCTGATTAGTTGAGTCTAGGTAACATACCTTTGCTATGCCTACCTGGGGGTGGGAGAGGAAGTATCTGTCCCTTCAGCCTCCCAGAGAGGAAAGTGCGAATCTCCTTTACATCACAACTCACATAATGGGTATCGCCCAAATCTAGGGAAGGGATGCTGATGTGGCATCACCTACTGTCTACAGCCTTTTGGTTTGCTTATCTGTCAGCTCCACGCTCAATCCCTACACTCATCCTCTTCTTTCAGCTTTACTAAACTTCCATGGGGTGAATTATCATTGTCCCCATTTAACATTGGAGGAGACTGAGAATCAGAGCAGTGATATGCAAGCATTTGCACCAAGATTCAAATCCAAGTCCTCTAGATCTAAGTAGACATTTCTCCAAAGAAGACATACAGATGGCCAAAAAGCACATGAAAAGATGCTCAACGTCGCTAATTATTAGACAAATGCAAATCGAAAGTACAATGAGGTATCACCTCACACCAGTCAGAATGGCCATCATCAAAAAGTCTACAAACAATAAATGCTGGAGAGGGTGTGGAGAAAAGGGAACCCTCCTGCACTGTTGGTGGGAATGCAAATTGGTAAAACCACTACAAAGAACAGTATGGAGGTTGCTGAAAAAACGAAAAATAGAACTACCATATGATCCACCAATCCCACTCCTGGCTGTATATCCAGAAAAAACAAAAACTGTTTAAAAAAGATAAATGCACCCCAATGTTCATTGCAGCACTATTTACAACAGCCAAGACATGGAGGCAACCTAAATGTCCATCGGCAGAGGAATGGATAAAGATGTGCTACATATATACAATGGAATATTACTCAGCCATAAAAAAGAATGAAATAATGCCATTTGCCACAACATGGATGGACCTAGAGATAATCATGCTAAGTGAAGTAGGTCAGACAGAGAAAGACAAAAATCATATGATATCACTTATATGTGGAATCTAAAAAAATGATACAAATGAACTTATTTATGAAACAGAAACAGACTCACAGACTTCAAAATACAAACATGGTTACCAAAGGTGAAAGGTCGGGGAGAGGGATAAATTAGGAGTTTGGGATTAACATATACACACTACTGTATATAAAATAGACAAACAACAAGGACCTACTGTATAGCACCAGGAACTCTACTCAATATTCTGTAATAACGTATATGGGAAAAGAATCTGAAAAAGAATGGATATATGTATATGTATATCTGAATCACTTTGCTGTATACCTGAAACTAACACAACATTGTAAATCAACTACACTCCAATATAAAATAAAAATTAAATTTAAAAAAATCTGAGTCTTATAACATCGAGTTGCAAAAATTCCCACTGATTAGGGTTAGCTCAATTCACCTGAGTATTTATGGACTCATACTTTGCCCAGAAAATCAGGATGTATGTAAGAACAAAGAGCAATGTGTGTAAAGATTCCCAGTGACTGACAGCCACTGAACGGGCCCACCTGACTTTATAATTATTCCCGAGTCATAGAGATTGCCATTATGCACATTCATTGTAGACTTGTGCTCAAGAAATGACCAAGAATATGGTCTTGGATCGGAAGTATGGAGTGGAGTTCCTGCCCCGGAATTTAACACCAAATTTGTCCAGTCCATGCCACTGGTAGTGGCTCTCGAGCGGTATTTAAACCCTGAGCAGAAACTGTGAAATTCCTAAATCAGTTCTCAGGTAACTTAATCCCCTAAGAGTATAATTTTTACACTGGGAAATAGCAACTGCTATTCAGATGAAGAGGATCTATAGATGTGAACATTCCAGTCCTATTTTTTTAATTGACCAAACTTCGATATGAAAGTCTTTTTGTATCTCATACAAAACAAGGTACAAAGAATGCTCTGGAATGTGTCTTATCCTCAGCCAATTACTGCTTTGGCTGACAAATACATGGGGGGTGGGTTGCGATGTTTATACACCTTGTTTGTGTATATGTGTGTGTGTTGGGGGGATACTTCAAATACATCAGACTTGAAACATCAAAGGGCCAGTGGTTTCTACAACTCTAATATTAGATGTTGTTTGATTTATTAACAGGACATTTTTTTTTTGCCTTATTCACAGAGTGGGGAAAGAGGATCACATATCTGAATACAGTTTACCAAGAAAAATAATGTGATTTATACTTAAAGAAGAAAACAGAATTATGAGTAGAGAACTTGGGTTTATGCATAAAGAACAGAATCATCTTAAAGGTCTACTTTCTAGTCTGTATGCACACTGTCTTACTCCATCCGGGCTGCTATAACAAAACGACCATAAATCGGGTGGCTTACAAAGAACAAGCATCCTCTCACAGTTCTGGAGACTAAGAAGCCCAAAGTCAAGGGCCAGCAGATCTGGTGTCTTGTGAAGGCCTGCTTCCTGATTCATACATGGCTGTCTTTTTGCTATAACCAGGGATCTTTCTGCGGTCTCTTTTATAAGGGCACTAATCCTATTCATCTGACCTCATGACCTAATCACCTCCCAAAGGCTACACCTCGCAATATGACCACCTTGGGGGTTAGGATTTCAACACATGAATTTGCGGGGGAGAGGGGACAAACAGTTTATGCTTTATCATATTCCTCTGATTTAACAAGCTGAAAGAATATGATAAATCAAAATGGAAATGAAAAATATTCACAATTTTTAATGGATGAAGCCATTAAAAATAATAACCTAGGGCTTCCCTGGTGGCACAGCGGTTGAGAGTCTGCCTGCCGAGGCAGGGGACACGGGTTCGTGCCCCGGTTCGGGAAGATCCCACATGCCACGGAGCGGCTGGGCCCGTGAGCCATGGCCGCTGAGCCTGCGCGTCCGGAGCCTGTGCTCCGCCACGGGAGAGGCCACAGCAGTGAGAGGCCCGCGTAACAAAAATAATAATAATAATAATAATAACCTAAATCACTGAGTTGCAGCTATATATTCAGCAGTGACCAGCCTCATCCAATCCCTATAATGATGTTAATGAGATGGGCTCCTATCCTGGAAAGTAACACTGAGGTTATCTAGCCCATCCCATTGGTAGTGGCTCTCAAATGGCCTTTAAGCCCTGAGCAGAAGTTGTGAAATTCCAGAATCAGTTCTCAAGCAATTTAAGCCATTGACTTTTTTAAAAAATTGTTTTTTATCCTGGGAAATAGGAAATGCAATTCAGATTAAAAGGATCTATGCCAATGAACATTTGATGTGAATATTGTCCTCTTTTGACTAATACTCATAGGTGGAGGAGACTTGCTTAAGAGTACAGTGTTCATTTCCTTTGTTGTGTAATATCTCCCTATTCCCCAGTATGAGATGAAAATCAGAAAAAATGTTTTCCTTGAATGCTTTTTCACCTTTTTACTTTGGATCAACTACTCTGGCTGTCAACAAAAGTTCTTTTATGTTAAAACAACTCTAACCAAGTGGTATTAGTGTAATCATTTCCCAAACTGCACACAATGACAGCAGGAGTGAGAAGCGCAGGGGTTTGCAGCTACCACTCGACACCTGAAAGCCCCACCCAGCGCCCCCTCCACACAAATGGACAATGGAGGACCCTGCTGTCAAGTAAGGACCCTTAATTCCAGGGGTACTCTTCAGCCCCTACGTGGGGTTGACAGGCCTATAGAGCTCTGGGGGTGAGCAAGGACGCCGAAGTGGCTCTCACACCAACAGCTGCCATGGACACGAAGCTCAAGCTCCAGAAACCTCTGCATTATCAAGCTTTTGAGACTAACGCTAACATTTTCATTCAAAGTCTAAGATAGCGTCTTGGCCCTTCAAGTGAATGGCTCCTGTCTACAACCCCTGCTCAGGCACATAGCTTAACCAGGCTACTTCCTCACCAATAACACTCAAGTCCTGGTGACCCATCGTGGTCAGGCTTCAGACTGTGAATCCCCAAGCATTTACCACTAACTTCTCCCCCTTTCACTCATGCCAATATCTTTCTGTGTCACTTTGTGACTAATGGCTGCCTCCAAGACTAAGCTGTAAACTCCATGATAACAGGGACCCTGACTGCTTTGCTTATCACTGTATTCCTCAGTGCCTAGCACACAGTAGGGGCTGATTCAATGTTTCTTAATGAATCACAGGACCTGAAACATTCTTCATCTTCCCTAACTTACTCAGGTGTCACTTCCTGCATAAAGTTTTCTCAGCCTGCGCCAACCCAAATGACTTTCTCCTTTACCCCTTTTTTATGCCACATGCAGCACCACCAAAATACATGGAAGTACAACAGGGAAAAACAGGGCTTTGGGGGCTCAGAGGCACTCCGAGTATGAACCAAGGAAAAACATAAAGTTCAGAAGAGGAAAAGGATGAAACAGAAGAAAGATGGTAACCTTGGTTAAGATGAATTAAGCCAAAGAACGTGAAACCATGGGTCAAAAAATAATGATATGTATTAGTCAGCTATAGCTGCAATAATATTACATAACAAAAACCCCAGAACTCCGGAGCTCACAAAAATAAGCATTTTCTTGCTCACATATCTTAGGTGGCTCTGTTACAGGCTAGAGTCAGCTGGGTTTGGCTCTAGGCTTCAGGTCAGATCTAGATCTGTTCTATGAAGCCCAGGGTAATGGCTACCTGGGGCATATTCTAATCACTGCAATGTTAAGAGACCAGAGGCCAAGCTTAACCATGCAATCACACATAAAAGTTGTACTTGTATCACATCCACTAACCTTCCATTGGCTAAAGCAAGTCATATGGCTCAACAACAATAGGGTGTGAAATACACTCTACCCACTCCAGTACACTGCAAGACCACACTGCACCAAGGGAATGGAGAATTGAGAACACAAGCTATCACACTGTACAAAGAGCCTATCACTATGGCCCAAAAGAACAAAAACACTCAAGCATTCAAAACACATTCTGATGACAGAAATGAATGACCTATTCACAGAGTTCACCAACAGTGGGAAACTTCTGCTAAATCACAAAGCAGCTCCAAGTTTCATGTGTGAGTTAGAAGGCTATGTTCTATAGACATCTAGAAATTTCCAGTGTTCACATGAAACCTACACAATCCATGCAAGATACAGCTGTTACTTATTGTGTGACTAGGCTCAAACCTAGCTTATTTGGAGCCTCCCGCCCCCAAGTTCTCCATCTTCAACAAATAGCACCATTTTTGGTAGTCTTAGGATTATGTTCCCTAGAAAAAGACTGTGAGCCAGGGAGCTGCATGCAGAAGGTTTATCAGAGAATCCTCCAGAGAGATGAACCTATGAGGAAGTGAGGAGGGAAGGCCCAGGCAGAGGGATGAGTGGACCCACGATGCAGTTGCAATGGAGGCCTCAGGTAACCAGACAAGGAGCTTGAGCTGGGGTGGCCCTTCAGAGGCAAGGGGGCCAGGCTTTTGTATCCCCAGGTCAGCCAGTCAATGGCTGTGGACTGCCCTCTCAGAGGGAGGGTAACCTTGGGAGAGTCAGTTCTATGGGGCAGAGGACAATTCCAGTGAAAGGCACAGCTGTCAGCCTTCAGCAGGCACCATTCCCAGCAGCTTGGGTTGAGTCAGTTGTCCCTGAAGACGACAGAGCCTGGACAGAGCACCACAGTATCCACTACAACTGGTGTCCACCAATCTGCTTAGGAATCTATGCTAAGTAACTGGGGGGAGGAGAGAAGAGTTAGTGATTGTACCCGAGGGAGAGGAGAAGGGACGAGGAGAATGGGGGGGAATAGTCTCCATTTGGTCCTTGGGATTGGGTTTGAGTTCGGTGGTTAAAGCCCTTAAATTTCCACGAGAGACTCCACATCTGAGTGTCAAGTCAAAATGACAAATGTTGACCCAGAGGTAGGGAGCTGTCCATTCTTCCCCACTCTGCCACAGAAACCAAGAGCGTGCTTGGAGAGTACAGGGTCTGGCCTTTGTTTGTGTTGATCTAGATAATGGAAGGAAAGGTGACGTGAATGAAGTCCAGAGAAGATAGAATGATCTATATGACACCCAAGAGCAACCCCAGCCCAGGGAGAAAAGAACAGAATCAGAAAGGAGTTGGGGGTGTGAGGGTGGCCGTGCTGTGAGAGACAAGATCCTGAGTAGGCTGAGTAGGAAGAGGAAAAGGAAGAGAAGGGAGTGAAAAGAGGCAAGTGAGGAGAGACAGAAACTAGGCTGTGATGAACAGGATTTAGGGATTTTTAGGTCACTGAAGATTTTCTGTGTGCCATGGAATTTAATTTCACTTTAATTCTTTTAAGAATAACAAATTCTTTAAAGTGCAACTTAATTCTTTGAATGCAACAAAGATTTAAGTTGCTTTTCCACTTTTGGAGGTTGCTGCATTTGTGTTTATTTGAATGTGACACGCAGCTGGACTGGATAGGAGGTGGTTATATAAACAAAGTGAGAGAACTAATAAAAGTGTGCAAGAATGGAGGTGCAACACTTAGTGGATGTCCTTGTGATGGTTTTCAGAGAGTTGTTTTGCATTCCATGAAGCTCCTTGCTGTGTTACTGACTTTTGAGAACCCCAAGAAGGAGCTGCAGCTTCCACTTATTCGTACTGTGTGCATGCTTTAGGAGCTCTTTGAGGGCAAGGGTTGTCCATGTAGATCCAAGGTGATTTGCAGACCTTGGAGAGCACAGGATCAGTGAATGAAATCCGAGAGAATGAGTGGATGGATCCTGATGGGGTCACATCATCAGCTAAAGTGAAAATGAAAACAATTACCAGGGTCTCCCTTAGGCAGCCCAGGAACATTAGGCGGAAGTACAGTGGGAGCATCTTTTCAGTGTGAAAGATACCACCAATTTCTCAAATTGCTTTTAGACCTCTGAGACTCGGTTTTACTTTTTAAAATCTTAAAATCTCCATCTGAGCCCAAGTAAGTTTAGTCGTTCTTTAATTTAGGTGTCACTTTCACTTTCCAATGAAACCCATCTATCAGTAGTAATTTAATAGCTTAAATATGTTAGAAAGACACTTAGCAAAACATAAATGTTGCTCAAAATACAGTGACTAAAAATGCCAAATTGCGAAATCACCTCATTCAATGCTTCATTCTCTCCAATCTGTTTCTTATTTCCTTTGTTCTTCTACTTCCCATAATAAGATGCTCAAATACTTCTCCCTCTGTAAGTATTAATTTGATTAATTGGGATTTTGTTCTTAGAGTTGCTAAGTCATGAAGTATATTCATAATTCCTATAATTTTTGTGTATTACATTTAGAACATTGGAAGCATCTTCATTATGATCTTTAAACACTTGTAGCTGTCACTTACAGACAGCTAATATTGTAATCTGTATAAATGTGTTCCTGGCAGACTATGGTTTTTTGGGGGGTATTTTTTTGCCCCTTTGCATTTTGACAACGTACAATTCTTACCTCTTCCTGCATTCAATGTTGCTTTCTAAAAAACCTTATTTCTATTATCATAGTTTCCAGCACCTTAAGTGATAATATCAACAGAAGTCTAAAGAGACGGCAGACAGTGAATACACACAATTTACAGAGCTCATTTACAGGCAGCATTTTCTGACCAGAGTTCCGTGAAAAAGTCAGATCTGGAAATGAGTGGATATAAAAGGAGGACCACTGGTGGTGATTACAGCACAGTAGATGGTTCCACGCTCTGTTTAAATAAAAGCAAGCAGGATATTCCCACCGGTATTTAGTGTTCAGAGACAGGTCAGGTGATGTTTGAGTTGCCCAGAGGAAAAATTCATGAAGCTAAGAAAATGAGAATTAAAGGCAAAGTAACTGACAATTTGAGGTTATGTTCAGGGTTTTAAAATCTCCGTCTTCCTTTGTAAATATATATATTTTAAAAATAGCTATGAAGGAATGTAATCTAGTTCTTATTGCTGGCCGCTTGGTTACTGTTAAATGAGGTATGAAAGTATACTTGTCACGATGACCTTATATTCTACCTTAAATTTATGTTTAATCGTAGCCCCGAAGCTGGGCTAATAAATAACTTCTAATCTTCTGGCTTCTTTCAACTAAGTTTTGAGTGAACCAGTACAAAAGCTTAACAGCACAACCGATACTACAGGCTACAATGAAAAATAAGGGAAAATAATCACATTTTGGTTCTCCTTAGGGTACTTACTTCAAAAACACTAATTCAATAATTAAATCTGCAAGCTGTATGAAATCATATTTTGTGTATAAAACAGACTATTATTTAGAGATGTTTTGTCCTCCTCACTGGAAAAAGATAGATAAGCCTGGTTTTCATTAATCTCCCATTTACTACCATTTCATAAATAAATTTCAGTTTTATGAAGTGATATTTCACAGCTAAAACTCTAGAGAAAGTAATGGACTATCAAGCAAAGGTGGCAGGACTGTGTGAGTAGAATGACTGAAATGATACCCTTCCTGCAATATAAATAAATGTAAGTAACGGAACAGTAATATAAATGAGAAAGCGATGCTTCTGGTACATTTCAGTGTTCAGAATATAAAGAGAAGTTATTTTTCTTTTCTATAAAATTGAATTGTGAAATGTATTAAATATGAGAACATGGCTATGGTACACTGGACACTGATACGCTAGTAGACCGTGACCACCAAAGCTGCCGCCACCATCATCAACATTACCATCATCATGATCACCATCATAAACACCCAGGACAAGCGCGGGGTCCTAGGAGAAGGGACCCAGCCTTCAGAGCTAGACAAGTCTGGTTGTGAGACATCATGATTTCCTGCGCTTTCATCTATGTGGTTTTTGCTCATCTAGGTCACAGCTGGATATCTATGCGGCATCATGAATGGCAGATTCCATCATAATTAAGAATGAAACTCCTGGTCTTTAATAGTAGTCATGGTAATGGCTGGAAGACAAAATGCCCTGTGACCAGGTAGACCTGGGCTGCAAACCTATCTTCACTATTTATAGCCAATGGGCCAAAGGCAAGTTCCCCAATTTCTCCCAAACCTTAGTTTTTGCATTTACAAACTTGTTATCTTAATTTGAGTTTCACCAAAAGAAGACTCTGGAGAAAATGGGGATGCAGATAGTATATATGGGAGGTGATCTCAAGAAGCCCTAGGGAGGGAGTGGGGAGAGTAAGGTAGAAAAGGCAGAGAAGCCAATGAAAGGCGCATCAACACGTGGGTCCCTGCTACAGACTGGTGGGGCTCAATCTTGGCGGAGACACTCTGAAAACCCACAAGGAACGCATCTGAGAATCACCTCCTACAAAGGGGAAGACTGTAGCATTTTTCTACTTACTTCTACACACCACTGATTGAGGGATGCCCTGGGGAGTGTCAGTTCCCCCTTGGCACGTCCAGGTTGCGCCCACATGCAACAAAACAAGCTCGAGGGATGCTAAAGGAAGCCCCCCAGCAGATTTCAAGAAGGAGGAGGGGGGGCTGCCCTGGTGGCGCAGTGGTTGGGAGTCCGCCTGCCGATGCAGGGGACACGGGTTCGTGCCCCGGTCCGGGAGGATCCCACATGCCGCGGAGCGGCTGGGCCCGTGAGCCATGGCCGCCGAGCGTGCGTGTCCGGAGCCTGTGCTCCGCAACAGGAGAGGCCACAACAGTGAGAGGCCCGAGTACCGCAAAAAAAAAACAAAAAACAAAAAAAAAACGAAGGAGGAGGAAAAAGAGAGGAGGAGACGACAAAGATGATAGTGGCAGGCCCTTGCAGTGAGAACCCATCAGCATGCAAACTGTACAAGCTACAAACTGTAGCTGCGGGTAATACCAGATGGCTACAGAGGACATGGGGAAGGGCACGACTGCACCTGCTGTACTCAGGACAACGCAAGTTATCTTTCCAGGACATCGTGAGGATCAGCGACAGGAATGTAAAGTGCTTCGTTCATAACAGCGACTCAGGAAACGGGAGCGACAGTGGCAAAGATGCCCTACAATAGGAGGATGGGCATTACCAAACTGAAAAACCTGCCAGTAACCGTGTCTGGCCAATCCAGAGCTCCTCCTCACCTCGAGGTGTGTGCAGGTGAGCTTCTCTGCACAGGCTGCCTACACTGTTGATAAACTGTTGGTGCGGTTTTAGAAGAAGGTTTTGTCGAGTTTTCAGAGCAATAAGATAGACCCAGCCTGTGTCACTGAGTTGCCACATTCAAGTGCGCACGATGCCTTCCACGGTCCCTTCCTCCACAAAAAAATATATAACACATATTTTATGACCACACTGGTATAAAATGAGTATACTAATATTATACATTAAGACATTTTCGGGCTTCCCTGGTGGCGCAGTGGTTAAGAATCCGCCTGCCAAGGCAGGGGACTCGGGTTCCAGCCCTGGTCCGGGAAGATCCCACATGCCGCGGAGCAACTAAGCCTGAGAGCCACAACTACTGAGCCCTCGCGCCACAACTACTGAAGCCCACGTGCCTAGAGGCCATGCTCCACAACAAGAGAAGCCACCACAATGAGAAGCCTGTGCACCACAAGGAAGAGTAGTCCCCGCTCACTGCAACTAGGGAAAGCCCACACGCAGCAACGAAGACCCAGCGCAGCCAACAATAAATAAATAAATTAATTAATAATTTTTTTTAAAGTACATTGTTTTTTCTTTTGAGCAAAAGAAATTAAAACATTCTGTGGGCCCCTGAAGTACTGTGGGCCCCAGGCACTGTGCCTGCTGTACCTAATGGATCAGTTGACTTTCACATATTATTTATGGTTTTTATTGCCCTATAATATTCCATTTCACAGATGTATCACATTTTATTTATCCATTTAGCAGTCAATGGATATTTGATTCCCAGAACTTATTAATCTTATAAGTAGAAATTTGTATACTTTGACCAGCATCTCCCCATTTCCCCCACCCCCAGCTCCTGGTAACCACCACTCAACTCTGCTTGTAATCCTTCTGCATTCTCACTCATTCCCCTTTGGATCCATAGTGAGTATGTATAAGAATTCTGGTTTAAGAGTTAAGAATGAAGTCTGCAACCAAAACTTAAACTCAAATCAAGTTATTATTCCTTGGTTACGTACCAGCCAACTAAGCCTACCAGCTGTAGGCTTAAAACAAGGAAAGAACATTGTGTAAATACTAAAGTTTCCATTATTCAAAATGCCCATAATTTCCTGAAATTGAATGGTTTACCCCAGGTGAAAAAATCAGTGATCACTCCCTATAAGCAGACACGTTCAGGAGCCAACAATCCGTTATTTTCTCTGGGACTTACCGTCTGCTTGCCTATCTACCTCACTCCCACTTCAGGAGTTGGCCTCCTACAGCTGACCGAATTGGAGCATTCACTCCACCTAAGCAAGGCCAATCGTATTCCTGCATTTGGGAATAGGGACTGCAAGGCTAAAGGGCTATTATCAGGTTCTGTGGGGGCAGCTGGGCCCATCTGACTTAACCTCTGACAGTAGGCTACCTTTTGGCCTCCATTGGTACCAAGAATCTGAGAAGGATGGTGAACAGAGAAAAATGAATGAAGCAGATGTCAGAGGTGAGAGTATCCAGAATAATACAGGTATAATTCTAATTTTAGGTTCCACCCTTTTCCTGAGACCTGGCTATATCCCTGCTCTTGGGATCCACAGGTACCCCTATATACTTTTACGAAATGTCCTTTAGCTAGTTCAGTCAGCTTAGGTTAAAAGGAACCAAAATCCTAACTAACACATAAAGTTATTAGAAGCCCTAACAGAGCTTCTTATAGTGGATAGTAAAGGATAAATTTGAAGGTTCCCTACACTTTTTTTTTTTTTGCAGTACGCAGGCCTCTCACTGTTGTGGCCTTTCCCGTTGCGGAGCACAGGCTCCGGACGCGCAGGCTCAGCGGCCATGGCTCACGGGCCCAGCCGCTCCGCGGCATGTGGGATCTTCCCGGACTGGAGCACGAACCTGTGTCCCCTGCATCGGCAGGCGGACTCTCCACCACTGCGCCACCAGGGAAGCCCTCCCTACACTTCTTAATTGGCATTTCACTATCTATAATTAAACTAAAAGGATTTTGAGCATCAGTCCCATCATATCAATACTTCTGGCACTACAGTTTATGGCCAGGGTGCCATTCTTTGGAAAAGAGGAAATAGAATAACACTTTTAGGAAGAATCTATGGTTGCTGGTGTATGACGGCTCTGGGCTAAATCCTGCCTGCCATCCACCTCCATCCCCGACTCCCAGGTTTCTGAGAGAGCTCCAGGCATGAAGAAAAATGGCAGAAGAGAAAATAAGATGGTACTTTTTATTTTTAGTTGGGACTGTTTCTAATACCCCAGATGAGGCCAGGAGTACTTGGCAAGAAACCAGAAGGGTTTGGGTCGCAAGGGCATCGCGGCCCCTCACCCACGGCTCATGTGCCGCGGGCACACACGGTCCGTCTGAGCGCAGGAAACTTTGCTGGCAGCACCCACTTCCCTATATGTCCAACTCGGCAGGCAGAACCTTCTATATGGCCCACATAGCCAACTCCACTCCAACCCTCACCTCAAGGACCTGCTGGGCAGACACAAGGCACACAAGCAGAATCACAGCGCCTGGACTTCTCAGACTCTCCAATTCCATTCTTTTCCCTCAAGGGCTGATAAGGGGATTGTTTTCAGGGCAGCCCCTGAAACACAGAATTGTTGCTAAGGCCTTTATGAATCAGGGGAACCAAGAACAAGAACACAGTTCATAAGTGATGGGTTTACTGCATGCGTTCTCAGTGGGGCAACGTCGTCACCAAGGGGGTAAAAATTGATTTTGGAGGGAGAAGAAAACTTACTCTTTGTTATGTATAAAGTGCAGGTATACATATACTACATAAATAAATAAACAGCATATCTGTACTACTGAAATTTCTTGGGGGGTCAATTAGGGGAAAAATGTCTAAAAAAGGCCCTACTGAATCACTATGCTGTACACATGAAATAAATATGATACTGTAAATCAATTATACTTCAATAAAATTTTTTATTATTATTATTTTAAAGCCTCCTTAGAAAAAACGGCTGAGAGACATCTGAGCCTATAGCAGATGCTGTGGTACCACTTCCGGGCTCCCTCGCCCTGGTCAACCCATTCTCAGCTCTGCGTGCACTGACTGCTAAAAACTCCCTGTTGACTCCTCCTGAGAACTGCCCTTTCCAGAAGGGGACCCACCTTTCCCAGGGAGACTATGCTCCCACCTTCTCCTTTTCTATTTCTTTCCTCCATACTGTGCTCCCTTTCTGTGAATGTTGACCTGGTCCATGCATTTTTTCATTCTGCACCTTTCTCAGACCTTCCTGTAACTCACTGTTTGTTTTGCAAACTCAACCTTCTCTTTATATTCCCCTGGTCTTTTCTAAGCACTTCTGAGTACTCTTCAATAGTGTCAATGCCTTTTCTTCTACTACTCTTGTAAGTACTCTGAGGGATATGACCTTGCCTCATTCTCCTCTCTACTCCCAGGACCTAGCACTGTTCCTAGCAGGAACAGATGTTGAATAACTGCCAGACGGATCAAAGTAATTTACAGAACATCGTCGCAAGTTCTTTGGGTAGGTTGCACCCCGCAAGTACTAAGAAGGCCACAAAGCAACTTCCAGTTATTTCAGAGATGGTCCTCCACTAAAAAGACCCAGTTCCACTTATTTTTGCATTCCTACAAGCACCAACTGCCAAGAAAAAAAATACCTAAGACACCCTTTTCAAGCTATAAGCCAAGTGCCATAAACAGAACATTTTAAAAATAAGTCAAATATGGTGAGACAGTGTATCAGTACTGAAATAGCTATACTTAAGTTCAAGTGCTAAACATAAATAAAATATAAACAATGCTGACTTCTTCTTGCAGAGTATCTACAGTTTACAGACTTGTTTTATCTATACTGTCTCTTTTGAGGCTCAGGCAGCCTAAATAACATTTTACTCATTTTAAAAAGGATGAAAATGTTTTAACAGGTTCAAGAGGCGCCCTCAAGGTTGCAGAGTAATGTATGGAGAACGGAATTCAAACCCAAGCCTTCTATGCCTACCTAGTCCAGTGGTTCTTAAGGAGGGACAGGGAAGTTTTGCCCCCAAGGGGACTTTTGGCAATATCTGGAGACATTTTCTGGTTGTCACAACCGGGGAAGAGGTACTATTGGCATCTAGCAGGAGAGACCAGGAATGTTGCTAAACATCCTACTATTTAGATGTCCTCCATCACCAAGAATGAAATACCTGGGCCAGAATGTCAATAGTGCTGAGGTTGAGAAACTCTGGGCTGGTCTAACGTGTTAGCCATAATAATACACTCCTTTGAGTGGACAACGTGGCTCTTAAATGGGTAGGGAGCTATAAAGGCTTTGGCCACAGAGCTGCCGACACCTTAGTTTTAGCCCATTGATCCCCATTTCAGATACCTGACCTCCAGAACTGTAAGATAATAACTGTCTTAAGCCACTAAGTCTGTGGTCACTTGTTACAGCACCACAGGAAACTAATATAGCATTATGCACACACATAAATGCATTATGTGCACATCAGCTCTCCTTCAAAACTGGAGATTCTACCAAGGCGTATGACTCCATCTTTATAAGTAGAAATCTACACAATTATGACTAAGCACACTCACTGATAGCTGATATATTCTGGGGGTTTATACCATCTCCACATTTATAATCTCATGTATTCTCTAAAACACTTTACCCAACGAATTATTGTGTATTGTAGTGGGCCCATGCATGGTTAATTGATACGCACAGCATACATGGTGCCACCAGTAGAAATCACTAAAGAAAAAGAAGAGGAAGCAGAGAAATATAAAATGATTGTCCTATATAACATACTTTCTTCATACACAATATTATGTCCCATGGATAAATAAATAGATGGCCATTACGCAACCCATGTTATTGAAATTCCAACATAAAAGCGAATTGCTATGAGTGAACTGCAATTACATATACAAAGAAGAAGACATTTCATCTACACACCTAAGTGGAAGTACAAGCATTGTCATTGTAAGCCCCTCTACTTCTCTATAATAAGCTCATGTGATTACCAGGCAAACAAAGATTTTCAAAATGCAGACCATCCCTATTCACAGTCCTCTGTGTTTGAGTGCGTAGCTGGGGGGTTAATGCTTTGGATAATATCACTTTTCAAGGAAGGTGGGCTTTAGTAAAGAATTTTCTTAAATAGAAGGGATTAATAATACACTAATCTCCTTAGTAACTGAAGCTAATTTATGAGAACTATAAACTTTAATCTATTTCCAACTTTAAAAGCAGAGAACATAAGTCAACCAGAAAAGTATTTATGGCTAGTGACCAAAATTAAAATTGCTTCTCTTTTGGGCAGAAGTAGCAAGAGCTCTGGATTAGGGGGAATACAAAGGATCTAGTCCCTGTTCCGGAACCAAGATACTATGCAGCTTTAAGAAAGTTCCTTGGGCTCTCAAATCTTGGTTTTCTCCTCTACAATATTGAAATGTTGGATCAGTTATGTGTCTCTAAGGCTCTTTACAGCTCAAAAACAATCTATGCCTTAACAGCAATGCAGGATTGTCTTATTAACTTCATTTTGCTAACATATAAAAGCATAATTTATAAAGACATTTAAACCTTAGGTTGTATCCATGACAATGTATGTCTGGTGACTCAATGAAAAAGAGCAGCAAGATTTGCCCTATAGTCTATTCAGTCTTTAGGGATCGATGTCTTCACTTGGCTTGTAGTGAAAACGTTGACATGGAGTACTGCCCTCTAATAAAAATAATTTTCATTATGTTTGGCTAGAAATCTGTGTGCGATGAAGGGTAGGGTCCAAACAACAGATCAGCATATCAGCTTCGGCGGCTTTGCCTCCCCACTTCCTCCTAGAAGTCCCCCCCGCCACCCTCCTATCCCTGTCCAACATCAAAACCAAGGCTTAACTATAAATAGGTGCTGGAATTGACTTAACTAACTTTAACATAGAGGGACAGCGCCTGAGTAGGTTCCAACTTGGCTACATTTTGCTTCATTCCTGAAGATTTTCCAGCAAGGTCTAAATCTCCCGCTGCCGTCTTCTCCCTGACAGTCTTCAATGTACTTCTGCATTATAACTACAGGCAGCACTTTCCTTTACTCTACTCCTTACTTTGTAGGACAATCTCCTCATTTTCTTGATTTGCAACATGCAATGCCTATGCTCGGTCCCAAAGAGATAACACATAAAGTCATAGAGAGATGTCGTACAAGTCATTAAAAAAATGTCTAGAGGTTTCAGTTAATCTGAGCAATACTCCAAATACAGGATTTGGCTAAAAATAAAGCAGGTTTATAGTAGCTTTTGTTGTAAACACACACACACAAAAAAAGGACAAAATAAAATCATTGCTGGGGCAGGAAGGTAATTTTAAAAAAGCATCTAAAGGAATTAAACTAGCAAGAAAAAAAACTCAATGAATAAAATCTCAGACATTTTTTGTAAAACCTTCTTCTATGACTTCTGGGTAAGAAAGAGTTTTAAGTTTATGCTGTAATGTGTCCCCTCTGTTCCATACATGTAGTTATGATAAGTGAAATATAAAAGAAAAACACCAAAAGACAACAGCAAAATACAAACTAAGATATACGTCCTCAGGAACCAGTAGCCGTGAGTGTGAAGTCACAGCCTACTGGATGCTGGGCCCTTAAGCACTGAACCTGGGCTCTAGGTGTAAAGCTGGACAGGATTTGGAACACTCTGCTTGTTAAAGGAAGCTAAATCAATTATTGCCAATTGATTCCAGGATTTACAGGTTATACCACTGGTTATCAAGGAGGAGGATATTACTTTGTTCCCCAAAGAACATTTGTCAATGTCTGGAAACATTTTTGGTTGTCCTAACTAGAGAGAAAGAAGTGCTTCTAATGAGTATCTAGTGGGTAGAGGCCAAGGATGCTGCTAAACATCCTACAATGCACAAGACAGTCCCCCACAACAAATAAGCATCTGGACCAAAATGTCAAAAGTTTTCCTACTGAGAAATCCTTGGTTATATCAAGCTGAAAACCAGTGGAAGCAGGTGGCATCAACACAGTCTGCCTAGATCAAGATCTGAACCAAGCTGCTACTGGCTTGGAGACTGGCTCTGCATTATTTCTAATTTCATTACGGGACAGGAGTTTCAAACCATCATACTAAATGTAGTTCTGTTCTGGGGGACCAGGTAGAAGTCAACTGAAAAATGCCAGACACAAAGAGATGCCCATAAAAAACAGAGAGAGACAGAGTAAAGAGAATGAAAGTACAAGAACAAATGAGCAAGAGAGAGCCAGAAAAACACAAACAAAAAATTCCACTCAAAATTAGCCTATGAACCAAAATTATGAAACACGTGAAGAAATATAACACTGAAAAAGACAGCCAGTAATATAAATATTCAGAATATGAGTTCGCTCTGATGAAATTAATTTTATAAAATAGCTTGACAAATACTTTAAAAGAAGTAAGTTTTAAATGTTCAGGAAAATAACAGATGAAATCACATCTGCAAAAATAGAAGAAATTATGACATATAATCAGGCAGAAGGGAGGAAGAACAGGTAAATACAAAAAGAAATCAACTAAAAATCTGAAAAATATATAGTTTTTAAAATTAAAAATTCAAAGGATGGGATAATCTTTAGACCTGAAATAGCTGGAAAGTAAATTAGTAAAGTATATTTTGCTAGCAAGTAATTTGCCCAGAAGCCAGAAGAAGGAGAAAAAAACATTAAAACTTGTGAAAGACCATTTAAGAATCAGGGCAGATGGTTTGAGAGTCTCCAACTTCCGAGGCTTATTAGAGATTTAGAACCTCTTATTAGAGATTCCAAAAAGAAGGCTGGATCAACTAAAGAGCAGCATTTGTACATAAATATACAAAAGTTTTCTTTCCATTTTCAAAGAAAAATGAAAATCCTCAGCTGAAAGCACTCTGTAAGTATTCAGCAGCATAAATACAAATAAATCCCACACCTGAACATATTTTAGTAAAACTGAAAAACATGACTTTCAAAAGCCAGTAGAGACAAATGGTAGCTTAACCTAAAAAGAAGTGACTATCAGACTCAGAGCAGATTTCTTATCAGCAACAAAAGTTAGTAGAAGACCCTGGAACAACACCTTTAAAGTGATGAGGAAAGATAATTATTAATATAGAATTTTATTCCCAGATAAACTACCATGACACATTGAAGCCAGAATAACTATATTATAAAACATAAAACTTTTGGAGTGTTTAACACTCACAGGCAGTCACTAATAAGAATTAATAAAGGATTTCTTCCAGCAAGAAGAAATGTGAATTCAGAGGAAAGGCATGGGGCAAAGGAAACAAAGCATTTGTGTTTCTTGTCAATGAAAAACAAGTAACATTGCTGTGGTGGTTAAACTGTAGCACTTTCAAAAATGCCAAATGCCCTTGAGTTCAGTAATCTTAATATTTCATCTCACACTCTCTACTTTAATATACTGCTTTTAATTTCACTAAAGGAGAAAATTCTATTCTCAAGTACAGAGACCAAAAAAGTTTTTGGCAAGAACATGCTTATAGAAATTTTAAATGACCAGAATAAATCAATTATATATAGACACAATGTACCAAAGAAACAAAAACACTCTTCAAAAACATAGTTACCAAACATCAGGGTTGGGGGGAGAAGGTAAAGGAAATAGAACCATCAAAAAATTGGGAATGGGGAGAACTGTTGTATCCTGGACGCTGCTCTGTCACAAAACCAAGAGCACTTCAACTGCTTAATCTACAAAATAAGGGATTGAGGGACATCAACATCCTTGACCCTTGACCAAAGGAGCTGTTAATCTAAAAGATCATTAAGGTATCTTTTTGCTCTATTATTTACCAAAAATTATATAGCAGCCACAAGTGTAAAACCTTAGCCTTGTAATATATTATGAATTAAAGTTTTAACTGTTCCAAGAAAATATTTGACATTTTCTCCATGGCTCTCTGCCAAGTTTTTCAAAGCAGATATTCAATGTAGACAATGGAACCAAAACACAGAATTTATCAAAAGTCCAGATAAAATCTTAGTATTTATAAGCCACAGAAACATGTTCTATGCTACCTTTGACATTTGTTGACAAAATTGCAGAGGAGTCATTAAACCTGGAACTACACAATTTCCAATAACTCCTAAAGTTTTGTACTAATTGTATGCCAGATATATCAATGGTGCCTGACCCATGATATATTCTCAGTACACTTTCAAGAATAAATAAAAGAAAATTACAGGAAAAAATAGACTATAAGAGAAAAGTAGAAATTGATGAAATAGAAAACAAGATATAATGAAAGATATGTAAAACCAAAAGTTCGTTTCTTACTAAAAAACAAACAAATAAAATGGAAAATCTTAAGATATACTAAGAGAAAACACACATATATACAATATTAATAATACAAATGTTAATAATAATATAATAAAATTAATAATACAAACAATAATTAAATACAGTAAAGCTTTTAAATCATGAAAGAATAACATAAACATCATGAAAGAAATTTTTAAATGTGGGTAAAATGGATAATTTTAAAGAAATGTATAAATTATGAAAATTGCTCAAGAAGAAACAAGAATCAGAACAAATAAATAACTGTTAAAAAAATTTAATTGGCAATTAGAAGTGTGCCCTTGAAAATGACAATCAGGCCCAGATGGTTTTGTAGTTTGTTCAAACAACTTCAGAAAATGGGAAAAATTACCCAATTCTCTGAATGAAGCTAGAATTTTTTTTATACCAATTTGATAGGGACTGTATGAAAAATCAAAATTGTAGACCTACCTGACAATGAACATAGATGCCAAAGTCTGAAAGAAAATATAGCAGAATTTTAAAAATCTGGCATGTATACCCATAATGCAAGGATGGTTCAAAATTTTTAAAAAGCTAAAAATATAATATACCATATTAATATATTAAAGATGATATATTAATATAATGAGATGCAGATATATTAAATATCTGCATCTCACTGTATTCAGGAAAAAATCCATAAAATTCATCACTCATCCATTATTTTAAAAACTCTTAGCAAACAAGAATTAAAAGAGACCTTCTTAATCTGGTAAGCATTAAAAAAACAAAACCTAGGACAAAATGTCAGATCACCACTGTCACTCCACCCATTTAGAACAAAGCTACTAGTTCCACAAAATTCAAATTCTAAAGATTACTTTTCCAGTCAACTCACTGTCTTTTGTTTCTATTTTTAGACCCATAGGTAAACTTTCATTAACAACGTGATATAAAAGTGTACTGAATGTCACTGTAAATTTGAGGAAAAAAATGAAACAAAGATGAGCCATTTTCTCTGCAATAGATCACTTCGCTATCCAATTGTTTATTAAGCCACAACTTTTGAAAGGACTGGCTCGTGTAATATTTGAGATTTCAGAGGAAAACAAAATGTACTAGATGGATCCGACTGTCACCTAAAATGTTTGACATAGGGGAAAATATTATGATTTTGCTGTCTTGGCTAAGCTTCTGAAATAGAAATCACAAAATTATTTCACAGACAATTATTTGAAATCTAGAGCGAAAGTTATACTACTGTTAAAATGGAAAAGCAACTGTCCCCTGACATCATCTTCTGAGTTAGTAAAGATATAAGTAAATCTGTAAAAATAGAATCGCATTATTGTCTACTATTGAGGATTTAAAGGATTTCTTATTGAAAGCCTTACGAGTCTTTTTACAAAACCTTCCTTTTAAAATAGCGATATTCTTTGTATATTCTGCATCTGTGCAAACAGCAGCAAGACTACTACTCTGCAGCAAGCCGATTATGAGAGCATAAAGAAATTCTAACCATACGCAATTTTAGGTACCACTGTGAACTGGAATAATGGTAACCATTTCCTCCAAAACTCCCCTGAAAATGCCAACAAAGTATGCTACATCAAAGCAAGCAGGCAATGAACAGATGAACTCCTCTTCCCTAATATGGAGGCTTTTTAACAAGATGGATATAAAGATAGTTTGGTAAAACTAGAACTGTTTTTTCCCTGTTTAAATATTTCAGATGTGTATAAATATTTTGTTTTGCTATCAGCAGAAAATAATTATGTGTACTAATCATTCCATAGCTCCCAACCATGGCTAATTTTGGTCATTTGCCTACAATGAGTGTTTATTATTATCGCCATGTGATCATTTCAGATGTTTCAGACACTACAGTGTGTGTGTACAAGTTGGAGAGCAGGTCTTGCAGGTCTTATATTTTTACACTTCTATACAAAATTAGTCGATTCATCCCAAGAGAGCTAGGAAAGGAGGGAACTTGCCTACTTTCGTCTATCTCCACCTCCTTCTTCTGTGCCATTACCTTTAATGATTTCAGCATCAGTGCAGCCCATAACCTCATAGTTCCTCCATTTCCTCTGGTCCAGAAAACTCTGTATTTACTCCAAGGTCACCTCACCTTGGGTATTTGCCATCTTTTCGGAGCGCTTAACCTACAAATGTTCTCTGACTACAAACTTCTGTTCTTCCAGTTAGCATATGTCCTTAATCTTTCTAAATCTTCTCTTTATTGTCATTTTAAATTCATTCATTCAACAAATATTTATTATTTATGCCAAGCACTGAACTTGGAGCTGGGGGTACAATAATGAATAAGACCAACATGGTCACTGAACTAATAAGGCATTTATGAATACATATATATATATATATATATCTGTGTGTGTGTGTGTGTGTGTGTGTGTGTGTATATGTGTATATATATATGTGTGTGTGTGTGTATGTATATATATCCTCTTTAGGACATTGAATTCTGGGAAAAAATTGCTACAAGTCACTCCTAACTCCCAAAGGCAGCATTTCATTATTAAAGCACATACTCCCACAAATTGGAAGGCAAAGTCATTCTTTCTGTGCCCAGGAATAAGCTACTCCCCAAGGCACCGAGTGGCAGCAGGATGCTGGGTTGAGGTTCCCCTTCGCACACCCTTAAGTGTTCCCTGCCAAATCTGACCTCATGTTTCAACCACAAACACACAGCTAATAATAGCTTCTGCTCTTAACTTACAAAATACAATTCTTAAAGGCAGTTTCTGAGAACCAGCCAGACGTCTGAAAGGAAAATTTACAGAGCCTAACCAGCAACTACTACCAAAACAAAACTGCTCCCAGCAGCCACACGGCATTTCCAAGTTTTACCAGCAAAGTTCTTTGAAAAGAATCTGAGGCTCCCGCAACCAGTGTGTATGTCTGTTCAGCCTAGAGGTCAAGTCTTTTATTTACCCCCTGCAAGTTTCTGTTCTCTCAAAACAAGTAACAGGTGAACATATTTTGGGATAGGCTCAAGAAAAATGGATAAGCAAATATATATGTGGTGGGTAGTAGAATTTGGCACGTGTTTGGTAGCTCTGAGGGAAATATTTATGTAAAGTGTTACACTTAGTTTTTTAAAAAAAAGCTGATGTCTGGTATATTTTTCATCCTCTAATTAAAAATTAAATTATAACATCTTCATTCCACTATTCAGACTATTTGTAAAAGCAAAATATCCAAGAAGTCCAATTCAAGTGACTTCTGAAAGCGCAGACTGTGAACTATGCACACATCCAAGTCCACATGTGATGGAGGTGCCTGGGCCCTAGAGGTCTGTGGGCAAATAAAACTCATCCTCCATGTGGTTCTGGTAGGTAAGAAAGGACTGTAACCTCTATGAGGACAGGGACCATGTCTCTTCCGTTCACAACTGTATGCCTAAAGCCTCGTGCAGTTAGTATGATGGTTGGCATGGACTAGGTACTCAATAAACATTTGATGTTTGAATTAATGGTGAATGAGAGGAGGAGGATGGATGGATGGATGGAAAGATGGATGAATGCATAGATATTGTTCTCTATTTGGATAGGTGAGGAAGAGTTAGGGGTAGAAAAAATGAGTTGGGGAAAGATTTCTGGCCCATATTAATGACATTCTTCCTTTCGCAATAAGACAAAACACTCTGGGCAAAGCTTTGATACTAGGTGAATTAAGGTGCAGATCCTGGAGTGACCTCTGATTAGCTATGCAATCTTAAACAAATAACATCACCTTTTGGGGCCCATTTCCTCATCACTAAAATTGATAAGAAAAAGTTATTTGGGTTGTTGAGAGGATTAAATGTAATAACAATGAAAGAGCTCATTGGTACTGTGTTTTTAAAATGCTGGAAACAGATAAATTGAAGAGAGTTGATGTCGACCTCTGTGCTAAAGGACATGTTACTCACACACAGGGAACAGAGATAACACTTCAGATAATTCTGGCCCCTGGAAATCTATGATCACTTTAAAGATGCATAGATAAAAGATCTTCTGCTGTGTCTGTGTTGTAGCATTATGTTGCTAAGGAAAATGCTCATCAAGATAAACTGTAATCATCTCTTCCCTAAAACGGTAAAATGAATTAATGAATTTTACTTTCACATTGCATGATGCTCCATGTTGTGTGTGTTCTAGTGCTGTTTTAAAGGATCACAAAGTATGGACAAACGGAGGCACAGAAGTCTAGAGCAGGAGTCAGCAAACATTTTCTGTAAATGATCAAATAGTAACTATTTTAGGCTTTCACGGCCGTACAGTCTCTGTCACAACTACTCGATTCTGGTGTTATAGCACAAAAGCACCCAGAGACAATGCATAAATAAATGGGTGTGTCTGTTCCAATAAAACTTTATTTATGGACACTGAAATTTGAATTTCATGTAATTTTCATGTGTCACAAAATATTCTTCTGGGTTGTGAAAAAAAATTGCATGAAAGGATGAATCTGGCCCAGGGACCATAGTTTACTGACTACTGGTCTAGAGCAAGCAGTTACTTTAATACCTGACTGGAGTCCTCTAATGAATCAGGAGTATTTACTTTAAATATGAGGTTGATATTCTCCTGATGATCCAATGTTAAAGGTTAAAATAATTAATATTTAACTAGAAATGAAGCACTATTTTCAAGCTACTCAATTAGTGAAGTTTGGGAATACTTAAAACATGCAGACATTTGCTGCTGGACACATTAGCTACCATCTATGTTTTCTAGCAAAGACAACAAGTTAAGAAAATAAAAGTAAGAGAAAACAATTTTCTTCTGGTTTTGCTTAATTGATTGTTGAAGTGTGTTTTAGGGTGATAACAATTGGAAAGGCATATTTCATTTCCTAATATAATACATAGCAATTTTCTATCCTGCTTTTAGAAAACCTTCGGGATTATTATTTCTGTGACTTATTACAACCTGCCTTTGGGGGCAGAGAACTGAAATGCCCCAATCACAGGTTAACTATTATCATTTGCAAAGCTCTGATTTGATTTGACCAATAACCCTCTAAGTTAGAGACTTGGAATTATTTATCTTCTTCTTTATTTTCCCTTAGAAAATTGTGTTTTTAATTGACCTAAATCTAACTCGCACAGATTCTGCATAAATGATCACAGTGTAAAGAATTAAATACAATTTCTCCACTTCTGTTTGGTACATTAAGACTCAGCAGGAACTGCAGCTCAACTGTCAAATTAAAAACTCTTCCAGTCTTCACAAATACATGGAAGCAGTATTTACGTGGATACAATTCATTCCCTTGATATATTGTTGCTATGGACTTAATGTTTGTGTCCCCCCCCCCAAAAAATTGATATGGTGAAGCCATAACCCCCAGTGTGATGGTATTTATAAGTGGGGCCTTAGGGAGGTAATTAGCTTTAGATGAGGTGATAAGGGTGGGGCCCCCATAATGGTAATAGTATCCTTATAAAAACAGGAAAAGACCAGAGCTTTCTTTCTCTACCACATGAAGACATAGGGAGAAGGCAGCCATCTGCAAGCCAAGAAGACAGTTCTCACCAGGAACCAAATCTGCCTGCACCTTGATCTTGGACTTCCCGGCCTCCAGAACTGTGAGAACTAAGTGTCTATTGTTCAGCTACCTAGTCTATGGTATTTTGTTGTAGGAGCCCGAGCTAAGACAATTGCATTGCTAGGCAGAGTTTAAAACATGCTTTCTCGGGCTTCCCTGGTGGCGCAGTGGTTGAGAGTCCGCCTGCCGATGCAGGGGACACGGGTTCGTGCCCCGGTCCGGGAAGATCCCACATGCCGCGGAGCGGCTGGGCCCGTGGGCCATGGCCGCTGAGCCTGCGCGTCCGGAGCCTGTGCTCTGCAACGGGAGAGGCCGCAACGGTGAGAGGCCCGCGTACCACAAAAAAAAAAAAAAACAAGCTTTCTCTAGCTGTGCTGCCCTCAGCAAGTTGCTCATTGCCTATTTTCAATAACATGAGGATTCTAGTGGTGCCTGACTTGGAGTTGTCATGAGGATCAAATAAGTTAATATTCATAAAGCACACAAGGAACACTTTATAAATGTACACTGACAAACTTCCGCATATTTATAGATGTATTTGTACATCTGGTGGCTTAAGCTATATACACAGCCAATTATTTTTATGTAAATGTTGAGTAAGCTTTAACCAACTAACAGTCATGTGAAAATATAAAGAGATAAATAAAAATTAAAATAACAAAGTGATACTATTTCTCAGGTTGGCTAATTTTTTAGAACTCTTTGGCGTTGCCAAGTGAAATACTCAGAGGCATGTTTTAATGGCCTAACCTTTCCAGAAAGTAATTCTGCAATATTCCTAAATCCTTAACGTTATTCATACCCTTTGAATCACTGATTCCTCTTTTAGCAATGCTTCTTAGTGAAATAATAAGATGTGGTCCCAAAGATGGATATATGAGGATATTTACCATAGCGTAATTTACAGTCAACTACTCAACAAGAATTTCCTCTCCCCTCACTTTGGGCACTGCAATGTCATCAGTGCTTCAAGGAGACAGTCTTTGTGCTCAAGAAGGTTACATTCTAAATGGTAAGAGAGCAAATAAATACACATCAAATAACAGCATGTAATTCTTTTCTTGAGATACATAAAACAGTCTAATTTCTGACATGCTTGCACCACTGATGTCTCAATAATTCAGATAAAGGAAGGCCAAAGTACTACAAAGATCCTTCTTGGAAGAGAGTTGATCTGGGCCTTCCAAAGTGGGTAGTACTTGAATGCACATGGAAGGGAGAAGAACAAGACATTCCAGGTGAGGTGTGACCAGTACAATTTTATGTTATGCTTGTTACTCTGGTGTAATTATTAACAGTGCCCCTTTTCACATTCCAAAGTGTCCCCATTTTAACGATAAATTATATGAACACTCTAAGCAAAAATACCCTAAGTAGAGGGCATTCATGTTCACTAAATTGAGTCAATCAGCTCAACAGAAAATAATTTTTACCAGCACCAGCAAGAGAACATTTGTTCATTCAGATTATTTGTTCATTTATTCAATGTGAATTTATAAAAGGGTAATTTGCTTTAACTTTTTTCTGTCAGTGCAGAATGAGAGCCAATTACAGGAATGGACTGTAAATGAGAGCGCCTTTTTTTTTTTTTGGCGTATTTTTTCCCTTTTTTTTTTTTCCTTCTGTACAGCTATCAGGATACTAGAGGAGATATCAGCAAAATTCCTAAAGCTTCATGGTAACAGGCATATCTAGAATTTGTAGAGTGAACAAAGGTCCCCAATGGCTTAGGGAAGAAGCTTATGTGGATTTTCCAGGATTCTCCAGGACAGGGATTGAGATAAGGTTTTTTTCCCCAGGTTTCTCCTTAGAACTAGAGTTTAAGGCTCACAGAATTAAATGACTTGCTGGTCTGAAATCAACTGAGATTTGAGGAAGGGGCTGGCATCTACATACTCGTCAAACCAAACCCCAGTTGGGCATCATCATTTCTCCACACAATGTGAAATTGGAAGTACTAAATCATATGAATGGCTGGCACCAGATAAAAGCCACAATCGTTCAGCATTCTTGCACCATCACAAGAAAATCACAGCTTGTTACAGAGAGTTCACGAGTAACCATGGAATATGAAATCCAAATTTTGGTCAGGCAAAATTTAACAATAACTTTCGTCAGCCAAATATGTTACAGAATATTTTAAGCCATGATCAATTTGATAAAAATATCTGCATAATTTCCCTTTATGCAAAGTGAAATTAAAAGGCTCTATAATACCAAAATTGAACTACTTTCTAACAAAAAATGTGGCTTCAAGGTAATGCCTTATTAATAAACTTATAAGCTGTAAATTTAAGCAGAAAAATTTGACCGAAGAGAAAAAAAGAATTAACCAATATGCAATCAACAGTTAGCAAGATAGAGATTTTTCTAAAGAAAAGTCACTTTTAAAAAGTCCTTATTGGGCTTCCCTGGTGGCGCAGTGGTTGCGAGTCCGCCTGCCGATGCAGGGGACACGGGTTCGTGCCCCGGTCCGGGAAGATCCCACATGCCGCGGAGCGGTTGGGCCCGTGAGCCATAGCCGCTGAGCCTGCGCGTCCGGAGCCTGTGCTCCGCAGCGGGAGGGGCCGCAACAGTGAGAGGCCCGCGTACAGCAAAAAAAAAAAAAAAAGGCCTTATTACATAGCATTCATTACTCAGTACATCACGGGTTTTATCATGGTCTGATTGTGCTGGCAGCACACCTCAAATGTAAGAGTTGAAACAGTCAAGTTAATGTTTAGGGCAGGCAGTTCCATTAAAATATGACAAAAAGCAACAGTGATAATATTTGATGCGAAATCCTGCCATCATCCAAGATTCTGCTGGGGTCACAAAAATTAATTTTAACAATTCTGACCTAAAAAAATTATTCTAAATTTTGCTTTCACTTTCATTCCATCTGGATTATTCCTCTAATAATGTATGGAAGCAAAAGTCACTAGGCTAGGGCTTCCCTGGTGGTGCAGTGGTTGAGAGTCCGCCTGCCGATGCAGGGGACACGGGTTCGTGCCCCGGTCCGGGAAGATCCCACATGCTGCGGAGCGGCTGGGCCCGTGAGCCATGGCCGCTGAGCCTGCGCATCCGGAGCCTGTTCTCCGCAGCGGGAGAGGCCGCAACAGTGAGAGGCCCGCGTACCACAAAAAAAAAAAAAAAAAAAAAATCATTAGGCTAATTATTTGAACTCCTATTCAAGAGAAAAGCCTATTACACTAATAGAGAAAAAAGACAAAACTAACTCTTGATAATAAGCAGATTTTTAACTCAAATGTCTCAGTGTGAAAGGCTCAAAAATCACTTCACTGAGTTTAAATATGTTTCTGTTTCCCAAGTTCTTCCCAAACCTAATTAAATTTTTCTATAATTGCTTTTACCCTTTCCTATGAAGTATTAGCTATAATAAATGCAAATTTTGATAATGCTTTTATTGGCATTTTTTAATCTTCCTAGTTACCAGCGGCTGGGTGGCTTAAATTAAAATGATTCTTTTGAGACTATCTGAAGTTACTTTTTGAGTAGTTTCATCAATGTTCAGGTAATAAATAGTGATTAATTTCTCCTTACAGAGAAAGAAACATGACAATGTTCAATAATACAAATAAGGTTGTTTTCCTATCAAAACGATATGGCCAGAGCTATAAGAACAACAATTTTCAACGAAATCAGGAAAAAACCTATTCTTAATTCCCATAAGGAAGCACACCAGAGCATTAGGCAGATAGGGACAGTTATTAGCACCAAGTTTCTCAGCTATTGAAAGCAAAATACAAATAAGTACAATGAGAAAAAACAAAAAGTGGGAAGGAGAGCCTGTTTTAGGCAATTGGTAGCTAAGACTATCTACTCCAACACAAAATAAATCCTGAATAATGTTTACAGTTGGATTAAGGAATATGGTAAAGTGAAAAAAGTGCAAGCATAACACTGGAAACTACAGACAGAAGCAATGCAAACTAAGTGGTCTGAGGCAAATCTGCCAGAACTAAATCTCTGCAAGTCGTTGGCAAGTTGGCTTACGTTAAAAACTGAAGCTTGAAATAATGTTCTGGCTCTGTGTGCAAATAACCAAATTTCAGGCATTAAATGAGTTATCTACGACCACACAACTCATTTGACTGAACTGTTTAGATATTTTTAGTGATTATTGTCATCTAAAATTCATTCTGTACCCTCCATTAAAATCTCCACTTGTTTTCAGTTGTAACAGTAACTCTTCCTGGTATCTGTCCAGTGAACGAGTCAGCTGGCAGACAGAGAAAATAGGGCCAAATTACTACTCCCCTGATATTAAATTCAAGTTTCAATTCCCAACCCAAAAGAAGAAAATATTCATTTTCAACAGGTGAAAGAAAAATCATATGTAGCCCCAGACTAACTAAAAGACTTATATTTTAAAATTGAAAATGTTATTAGCTACTATGAAAGAAAGGTTAAAGCACTAATTTGGTACACTAGAATGAATACGATCTAATGGATAACAAACACTATTTTTAGACAAATGTTAGGCTGCAGAGGAATGCCACACTTGTAAATGGGAAAGTTGATAATTTAGCTATTCTGAAAATTAGAGGTTTCAGGAAGCATGAATTGAAAGTCTCATCTGAAGGGATTTCTGACTGCCAAAAATCAGGAATGGGAACCCAGAGTCTAAGAAATGTGAAAGGGTAAAAGACTGACAAGGCAGCAGGAGTGGAAGGGAGCAGAAACATAAGACTGAAACAAAAAAGGGACATTGGTACAGATTATAAAAATAATATAAATTATTTTTAAGATACTCCTTCTGAATTAGACAACTGTATGATACTGTGGCTTAGAAATAAATTTTCACAGGATTTTATTTTTGTCATATATTTTAGAGTGTGTGTGTGTAAGCGCAAGAGCAAGAGAGAGAAAAGGGAGGGAGGAGATACTGAGAGAGATCACCACCAACCTGCTGCACCACCAACTCCCAAATACCACTGAGTTTTAAAAGTAGATGTAGGGCTTCCCTGGTGGCGCAGCGGTTGGGAGTCCGCCTGCCGATGCAGGGGACGTGGGTTTGTGCCCCGGTTCGGGAGGATCCCACGTGCCACAGAGCAGCTGGGCCCGTGGGCTAGGCCCGTGGGCTGTGGCCGCTGGGCCTGCGCGTCCGGAGCCTGTGCTCCGCGACGGGAGAGGCCACAGCAGTGAGAGGCCCGCGTACCGCAAAAAAAAAAAAAAAAAAAAAGTAGATGTGAACCATAATTAACATTTTTAAAACCTCCTTTTAAGTTTAAACCAATTTACATTAAAATTTTAAGTGATTTTTAATAAGCAAGAAGGTCATCCCTACAGCTACGATTTTATGCTAGAAACAAATACACGTTTGGATGACTGCTGATATTAACAGGAATGAATCCTGTCACCACTATTTTATTCAATGTGTTCTCTTACAGTAATATTTTTGATAAGCTTCTGAACCCATAATTTTAAAATCCAATAAAATGTAAAAGAGACAAGAGCAATGCCCTGGGAAAGTGAACGTCCATATTCCACTCTAATCCATCCTCACTGCTCTCTCATCAGGCTAAAGTTGTTGATTCCACATCCATTGCTCAAGAAAACATAAACCTGTCATCTGCATTATCTTCTAGGTTTGTGTCTACATTTTGCTTCCCATCTGAACATAACAAAAACCTAAAAAGACTTATCTTTTCATTGAATCGAAGAAGGAAGCTTCTTCTACACTGGAATTGGGTGTTTATCCCAACTCTGCTTTTGTTTGCTTCATGGTGTTTTTAAAATTGAACACATAAATGCAAACATGGTGAAGAACAGTGCTGTCCTTGCCTTAAAGGACTTTCTATTACAAAGCATGTGATGGGACAAACAAGGAAACATCACGAAAATAAAAGGTTTGCTTGGGTGCTTAAAAACTAGCTTTCTTTCCCGCTTTATCCTATAACTGAGACTCCAATCATAATCTCACACATGCACTGACTGCTTCTTCCTTGGAGCTGTTGTTTAGACTGCTTCTCTCTCTCTGAGCTATTCATACTTCTTCCCCAACCTCAGATGCCTGGAAGAATCTCTACACCACATATTGACAGTCTATGTTCTTCTACAGCCAGTTCAAGGTACCCGACCCCCACCCCGCAGTGTCCTATCCAACTAGAACAGTAAGCTGTATGAAGGCTGAGGCAGTTTTTTTTACATCACAGGATTTTGGACAGCGACAGAGGCATGGACGTTTGACAAATATTTGCTGGTAGATGGACTGATGGATCAGTTCTTTTCTTGGCTGGTAAGTGGAAGAAAGTATAGGGAAAAAACCTGTCCTTGGGATAATCAGTCCCCTAATTATCTGATTTCACAAAGGATCAAGGCATAGCAATCGCATTATGCCTAGGAAAGGATAGGCCAAAAGTGGCCCCTTGTTTTCACATTTACCACATGCTTCAAATTGGCAGCGCCCCTGAATTAACAGCCACGGCAAGGACTTGCTGAAACTATACTCACAGGAAGTATTAGGGAGAGGGGAGAGTAAAACCTATTCCTGTGCATGGAAGAAGGGGACATTTATGGCTCTGAGAAGATTGCCCAGATGGGAGAAAACTTCCAAAGCCGTTTATCTTATTCTTTGGCAACAGCAGCGCATAGCCTGGGATTTGACACACCGACAATTGCAGCAAGTAGCTCAAAGCCTCGGCATTTAAGAAGGAGGAGAACCTTTTAGTTCTGATATGCTGAATGGTCGCTTTCAGCCTGAGGAAGGTCACACCACATGTGACATTTTAGTAAAGTAGCGGATGATGCCATAAATTTGGTCTTAGAGACATTGAAAAACTTCAGAGAGAAACACAAATGACAAAAGCACGCATTTAAATTATGTGAATAAACTGATGTGTACAATATAAATATTTCCATGACCTGTCTTTGGAGCATTTCAGCAAAACATGCATTCTGCATGCTTGAATAGATTCCATAGTCAGAATAGGGCAATATTCTCCTTGTTCAAATAAATGCTCTTAGGCTAAAGAATTTTAACAGCCCACAGGGAGAAAGCCTAGAAACTGCTGAAGCAGATTCTAAGCATGCCCACGTGGTTTCTGCTCAGCTGCAGGTAATTATCAAGCACATCATTCTGGCAAAAGCTTGACAACATCACTTGCTTTCTCATCTTTTTTTTTTTTCATTATGCTTTTCTCCCTATAGAAAAATACCATTTTAAAAAAAAACAAACATCCAAATCTTTCCTACATTCCTTGACAGGCCAATGGATGGTTTATAACTTTACCCTTTCTTTTACTCATTTTCAGTCCATGGGCACAGAGCCATTTCATCTTTTCTAATTCATCACGTATGCATGATAATAACAAGTATATGCAATATACCATACATTCGATATTAAATATAAGATTTCGTTTCTTATATATGTAGTACATCTTAGAAACAAGTGGCAGGATTTGCACAATTGCTTCAGATACTCACCTAAAGACGATGAGCACCTATTCCAACTTTGGTCCTGTTGCTCAAAAGCATCTGTAGAGTTGCTTTTTGGAAACACTCCTCAGATGTTTACACATAACATGCCATAGAGTCACACCTTGGTTAGGCAAAAAAACTACACTTCCAGCAATATCCACTGTCATATTTTCTAACTGAGCCTAAGCAGTGAATTTTTTAAAACCTTAGTGTACCCAGAAATGCCACTTCTAGATATATCCACACACAAAGACTTGTAAAGAGAATCCATTGCATCATTATTCATAATAGCCAAAAGGTGGAAACAACTCAAATGTCCATCAACTGAAGAATGGATAAACAAGACGTGCTCTATCCGTACAATGGAATATTATTCAGCAACAAAACGAAATGAAGTCCTGATACATGCTACAACATGGGTGAACCTTGAAAAAATTATGCTAAGTATTGAATAAAGGAAGCCAGAGATGAAATGCTACATATTGTATGATTGTATTTATATGAAATGCCCAGAATAGGTAAATCCAAAGAGACAGAAAGAGAAAACAGATTAGTGGTTGCCAGGGGCTTGGGGTAACCACTCCTGGGGAGTGACTGCTTAATGGATACAGAATTTCTTCTTGGGGTGACGAAAACGTTCTAAAATTGATGGTTGCACAATTCTGTGCCTGTACTAGAAACCACTGAATTCTACACTTTAAATGGGCGAACCGCATCATGTGTGAATTAAATCTCAATAAAGCTCTTTCAAAAAAAATTAAAGGGAATAATGGCTATAACTGAAATCTCCTTAATAAAGGGGTTCTCCTGTTGTACTTCCCTACTTTTGTTTTTGTGAAGAACACATTTGAGATTTTCCAGAAAGCACTGAGAAAGAAAAGTGGTTTTCTTAGCTATTGCCTTAACCACGGACCCACCGTCCAGCCATCCAGCAACAACAGTCAAACAGAACAGTCCGCAGCACAGAGCTCCTTCTCCCACATGACTCCAGTCTCCCAAACTTAAGAGCTAAGAGGAAAATGCCTCCCCTTCTACATTCTTGCTTCTTGACAGCTATTGTGAAAAATAAGTACAAAAACTCTTAAGGTTTGGTTTAAAAGCAGAGGTTCCCATCCAAAAATAGTGCATTTAACACTTTACACCAAAAAATTCTGAACAAGTTTACCCCCCAGAGGGCTACTATTTACAGTTCTTGCTATTTGGGAAGAAATGTTAGTACCTTCCTCAGAGACAGAAGTAACCACTCTGTCTTTTATGCTCCTAACACAGTTTTAAAACAGGTACACACTACTATATTTAAAATAGATTAAAAAAACAAGGATCTACTGTACAGCACAGGGAACTATATTCAATGTCTTATAATAACCTATAATGGACAAGAAACTGAAAAAGAATACATATGTGTGTGTGTATAACTGAAGCACTTTGCTGTACACCTGAAACTAACACATTATAAATCAACTATACTCCAATAAAAAATTTTTACAACTATTGTTTAACTTATACAAGTAATACCTGTTTATTTGAGAAGAACTGAAAATACAAAAATGTAAAAAGAGGATTTCAGTTCATCTGGAGAGATTATAATTTAATATTTTGATGTATTTCCTTCTGAATTCTCTTTTTATACACACTTACTTCAAAATTCCAAGTCACTTGTATATAAAGTACATTGATTATTGAATTGGGCCCTTACAATGTGGCAGAAATATCCATTAATAGGTGGAGTCAATGCCCCCATTCTTTGAATCTGGGCTGGCCTTGTGGCTTGAACAACAGTAGACAGCATAAGTGATGGTATACAGTTTCCAGGCTATGCTTCAAGAGGCTTTGGAGCATCTTCTCCATCTCTTACAACCCTGCATCTACCATGAGTACAAGCCTGGGCTAGCCTGCTGGAGACTGAGAGACTACATGGACCCGAGATGAATCATCTTTTGCCAATATGCTACATGACCACACATGCATGAGTAGCCCAGTAGAGAACAGCCAAGTTCCGCCCACATCAACAGTACTCCACCAACCTACAGAAGCATGTACAAAAATAATAATTCATTGTTGTACAAAGCTAAGTTTTGTGGTTGTTTGTTACACAGTTTTATTCTAGCCATAGATAACTGATACAGTATATAATTCTTGTCTAAGTTCTTAGAAGCTGACTCCAGCTGAGCAGAAAGGGAGTTGACAGGATATTGGGCAGTTAAGGATCATGGAGAGGCTCAGAACAAAGTTTCCAGAACAATTTCCAAGACCACATCATAGAGCTGACCTAATAATTAAACCGCATTTGACCCTTCTCAAACTCCAGATGCTATCATTTATGTTGCCTCCAAAATCTCAACTTTGCTACAACCGCACTATCATCAGACAGACGTCACTCTCACCAGAAGATCAACCTTTCTGACACTGCTGCCACCAAAAGCTAGAAGCTTCCGGTTCCACTGTTGCTAGAAAATGGATGCTTTCATTATGCTCTTACCTAGAGAAACCTAGGAGCATTTTCTCCTATAAAAATTATATCTAGGGGCTTCCCTGGTGGCGCGGTGGTTGAGAGTCCGCCTGCCGATGCAGGGGACACGGGTTCGTGCCCCGGTCCGGGAGGATCCCACATGCCGCGGAGCGGCTGGGCCCGTGAGCCATGGCCGCTGAGCCTGCGCGTCCGGAGCCTGTGCTCCGCAACGGGAGAGGCCACGACAGTGAGAGGCCCGCGTACTGCAAAAAAAAAAAAAAAATTATATCTAGCTGATTAAAAAAATAGGCAAAGGACTTGAACAGACACTTCACCGAAGTGGATATAAGGAGGGCCAATAAGCATATGAAAAGAAGTTAAACATTATTAGCTGTTAGGGAAATGCAAATCAAAACCATGATGAGATACTACACCACCCCTAGTAGAATGGATAAAAATGGAAACCACCACCAATGCCAAGTACTGACAAGGATGCGGAAAAACTGGAACTCTCACACATTGCTAGTAGGAATGCAAAATGGTACAACCACTCTGGTAGACAGTTTAACAGTTTCTCATAAAGTTAACATATATTCACCATGTGATCCAGCAATCCCCCTTCTGGAATTTATCCTGGAGAAATGAAAACTCATGTTCACATAGAAACCTTTACACAGATGTTTATAGTAGCTCTAGTCATAATCACCCAAAACTGGAAATCACCCAAATACCATTTAACAGGTCACTAGATAAACTATGGTACATCTAGACCATGAAATTCACTCCTCAGCAATAAAAAGGAACAAAGTATTGATAATGGGTGATGACTATAGGTAGAGTCTATATGACATGATATTTTGTCTTGATGGTAACAGGGACTGCAAACAGGAAATTAAATGATGATATTAGTGCTTAAGGAAGAAGAAAGTATGAATTAAAATGAGCAAAATCTGTCATTCAGGAAACTAGTTAGAAGGCCCAGCATGAGAGACGAGGGGTCAGTGCCAGGATGGACAGAGAGAAAAAGATAAATATGATGACTGTGTAGAAAGAGGAATAAGTCTTCCCTCATATGGGGCCATATGAATACAGAATATAAAAAAGAAGGAACAGTCAAAAATATTGTCAAGGTTCTGAGGCTGCAAAAAATGGTTATCATGGAAGAAAACAGGAAAGTTTAGAGAAAAAGCTGGTTGTGATATGCTTATTCATTTATTTTCCTTTCAGGGAGAAAAGATCATTAATTATTTTGAACATTTAGAGTTTGAAGTGAGATGGAACCTACAAGGAGAACCATCCTGTAGGCAAATGGAAATATGGGACTAGGATTCAACTGAGGAGGGAAATAGCAGTTTGCATCTCTAAAGGATAGAAGTGATAGCTGAAACTAACACACAGTATTAGCCAAGGGAACAAAATGGTGAGAAAACGCATTTCTTCCATTTGACTAAAATTATATTTGACAAACATGAATATCCAATTTAATCTACAAATTTCTATCATGAAAGCACATTACAAACATCTGTTTTAGTACTGCTCAGTTTTAAAAGAAACCTTACATTAGATTTACCTTCTGAAAGATAGTCAATATCATAGGAAATAATGACATCAACTTTTAACCAGGAGAAATATTTTAAGTGAAAATCAAGCTCAAATGTAACAAGATCAGTATATTCAAAGAATGCAGTATATAAATCAGGCATATTCTGCTTTTCTTTGCAAAGCACCTCCCAAATCCATACTTTGCTCTCTGGAGATATTAACGTAATTGCTGAGGATGTTGGCCAATGGTCATTTTTCCAATGGTATTTATTATAAAACAATCTTGGCAAGTGAAAGAAAACAGCACACACTGCTAATATTTTGGTAGAATTATGTGTTTATTCTAGCACGGTTAACAAGAGAGAAGTAAGCACTGAACAAGTACAGAGGAATGCTGCTGATGTAAATGAATATTTATTCAAAGCTCAGCTCTTCCAGCCCCCTCTGATAGGGGGATGACAGAGAGCATTTTGATCTTGGATTTCTCCCAGCCTCGCACGCCAACAAATGCAGCACCCAAAGAAATGCTTGTTGATTGCCCAGGGTGGCAATAAAGGCAGACAAAACAGTACCCTATGAGAGAGCTTCTCATGTGATGGAGAAGAAGGGTGGGAAGATCCAAATTACAGAGAGAGAATCTGGCTGAAGGGCCAATCAAGTCAGTTGGTTGCTAGTGCCATCACTGTTATGAAGTCGCCTGCTTCAGCGCCTAAGCCACAGTCTATACCCTCAGTATCGCTTCTGCTCAACAAGCATATGACCATGCTACTACACAGGCAGGACAGGAGGATGTGGCTGACTGGGTGAAAAGTATCACCTTTAATGGACACATATTTTACTAATGTAGATAAACAGTGACGCTTGGTGTTCAAATGATGTCCCATGTATTCTTCCCATCACCCCATTCTAATCATGAGAAAACGTCAGACAAACCAAACTGAGGAACATTCTACAAAATACCTGGCTGGTACTTTTCAAATGTGGAAAGGTCACGAAAGACTGCTTGGAAGAAACTAAGAAGCCATGCTAACTAAATGCCATGCGGGATCCTGGATGGGATCTTGGAATTGGAACTGAAAAAGAACATTCATGTAAAATATGGTGAAATCCACACTACTATATATAAAACAACAAGAACCTACTGTGTAGCACAGGGAACTCTACTCAATATTCTGTAATAACCTATATGGGAAAAGAATCTGAAAAAGAATGAACATATACATATATGTATAACTGAATCACTATGCTGTACATCTGAAACTAACACAACACTGTAGATCAACTATACTCCAAAAAAATTTAAAAAAAAATTTAAGTACATACATTGATATTATTTTAGTAGGTATTGCCAAATTACTCTATGAAGTTTGATACCAAATTATAAGGTGTTTATTTTTCTGCCAACTTGCTAACTTTGAGAACTGATCATTTTTGTCTTTGCCACTTTTATTGGGGAACAATATGAACCCACTAAATTGACATATATACACTACTATATATGAAAGGTAACTAGTAAGAACCTACTGTATACCACAGGGAACTCTATTCGGTGCTCTGTAATGACCTATACGGGAATGGAGTCTGAAAGAGAGTGGATATATGTTTATGTATAGCTGATTCACTTTGTTATATAGCAGAAGCTAACACACCATTGTAAAGCAATTATACTCTGTTAAAAAAAATTGAAAATCATTTGGTACATAACCAGCTTGGTTATTTTTTTTAAAACATTTTTATTGATAGCTATTGGTAGATAGCTATCTATCTTACATTTGGTAGTGCATATACGTCCATGCCACTCGCTCACTTCGTCCCAGCTTACCCTCCCCTCTCCTCGTGTCCTTAAGTCCATTCTGTACGTCTGTGTCTTTATTCCTGTCCTGCCGCTAGGTTCTTCAAGAACACTTTTTTTTTTTAGATTCCATATATATGTGTTAGCATATGGTCTTTGTTTTTCTCTTTCTGACTTACTTCACTCTGTATGACAGACTCTAAGTCCATCCACCTCACTACAAATAACTCAATTTTGTTTCTTTTTATGGTTGAGAAATATTCCATTGTATATATGTGCCACATCTTCTTTATCCATTCATCTGTCGATGGACACTTAGGTGGCTTCCATGTCCTGGCTATTGTAAATAGAGCTGCAATGAACACTGGGGTGCATGTGCCTTTTTGAATTATGGTTTTCTCGGGGTATATGCCCAGTAGTGGGATTGCTGGGTCATATGGTAGTTCTATCTTTAGTTTTTTAAGGAACCTCCATACTGTTCTACATAGTGGCTGTAACAATTTACATTCCCACCAACAGTGTATGAGGGTTCCCTTTTCTCCACACCCTCTCCAGCATTTATTGTTTGTAGATTTTTTGATGATGGCCATTCTGAATGGCCATCATCAAAAAAATCTACAAACAATAAATGCTTGGTTATGCTAATCGCTTTGATGTTTGGGTTCCACGTAAGTTAAGCGGAAAAAAGCCTTGACTGTATTTCCACATGCGATTCTCTAATGAAAGGTAACAAAAACGTTCTGTTTTTAAAACAAATTGTGACGAGCGATGAAAAGTGGATACTGTACAAAAATGTGGAATAGAAGAGATTGTGGGGTAAGTGAAATGAACCACCACCAACCACAACAAAGGCCGGTCTTCATCCAAAGAAGGGGATGTTGTGTATACGGTGGGATTGGAAGTGAGTCCTCTATTATGAGCTCCTTCCGGAAAACCAAACAATTAATTCCAACAAGTACTGTTCCCAATTAAACCAACTGAAAGCAGCACTTGACGAAAAGTGTCCAGAATTAGTCAACAGAAAATGCATACTCTTCCATCAGGATAACGCAAGACCGCACGTTTCTTTGATGACCAGGCAAAACCTGTTACAGCTCGGCTGGGAAGGTCTGATTCATCTGCCATATTCACCAGACATTGCACCTTCAGATTTCCATTTATTTCGGTCTTTACAAAATTCTCTTAATGGAAAAAATTTCAATTCCCTGGAAGGCCATAAAAGGCACGTGGAACAGTTCTTTGCTCAAAAGATAAAAAGCTTTGGGAAGATGGAATTATGAATTTGTCTGGAAAATGGCAGAAGGTAGTGGAACAAAATGGTGAATACGTTTTTGAATAAAGTTCTTGGTGAAAATGAAAAGTGTGTGTTTTATTTTTAAACTGAAGGAACTTTTTGGCCAGCCTAATAATAACAACTCATGGAGTTGATATGAGAACTAAATGAAGTCATGCAAGTAAAGTAATTCTAAGAGAGTTTGACTCAAGTAAGTGCTCAATAATTGTTAGCCATTATAATGGTTATTACGTGTCCCCCTAGACTGAGGACCTTCAGAACAAGGACCACATGTTATTTTCTTTTCTGGGTGGAATTCTCAGAGCTGGATTTATTTATTTATTTATTTTACATCTTTATTGGAGTATAATTGCTTTACAATATTGTGTTAGTCTCTGCTATATAACAAAGTGAATCAGCTATATGTATACATATATCCCCATATCTCCTCCCTCTTGCGTCTCCCTCCCACCCTCCCTATCCCACCCCTCTAGGTGGTCACAAAGCATCGGGCTGATCTCCCTGTGCTATGCGGCTGCTTCCCACTAGCTGTCTATTTTACATTTGGTAGTGTATATATGTCAGTGCCACTCTCTCACTTCATCCCAGCTTCCCCTTCCCTCCCTGTGTCCTCAAGTCCGTTCTCTACGTCTGTGTCTTTATTCCTGCCCTGCCACTAGGTTTATCAGTAACATTTTTTTAGATTCCATATACGTGCGTTAGCATACGGTATTTGTTTTTCTCTGACTTACTTCACTCTGTATGACAGACTCTAGGTCCATCCACCTCATTACAAATAACTCAATTTCATTCCTTTGTATGGCTGAGTAATATTCCATTGTATATATGTGCCACATCTTCTCTGCCCATTCATCTGTTGATGGACGTTTAGGTTGCTTCCATGTCCTGGCTACTGTAAACAGTGCTGCACTGAACACTGTGGTACATGCATCTTTTTGAATTATGGTTTTCTCAGAGCTGGATTTAAATCCTACCTTTGCCATTTATTGGCTTTGGACTTCCCTGGATTATTTTGAGGATTTAGTGATCCATTGCTTTTTAAAGCATGAATAGGATAGCTAGCTCAAGGCAAGCATTCAAAAATACTGTTATAATTATCATCTTGCTAAACCCAGAGTTCAACACTTAAGATATGCTGAATTGTTTGATGAATGAATGAGTGAAGTAATTGGTAAGAATGATTGACACTACTCCAGCAGCTGATATCAATTATCATTATCAACTAATGATATCAAAAATTAAATTTCTTCATTTGCCACCCCATGCCTCTAAGCTTTAGAAAGCCAGTTCTAACCCAAGATACTTGTTTGTGTTGCTCTGTTTTATTAACATCCAGTCATTTGGAAGGATCTCCATGGAGTAGACTGAAAAGTTCTAAGAACAAGTTGTTTTGCACAATGATACTTCAGTAGCCAGTGGGGGGTTATGAGCTGCAGTTATTGCCAACTGAAGAATATGTGGAAATTCCCTAAAGGCGGCAGATAAATCAATGTAATAACTCTTACCTAATGAACAACTACTATAGGATTGAATGTACAGTCAACTTCTGTGCCCCAACTCTGCATAAAAAAGGGCTTATTTTGCCATTTACTCATGGGTGTATGCATGTGAAATTTGACAGGAAACAAACAGCACTGTTTGATACAATTTAAACTATTGTACACAAATCAAAACGTAAAGTGTAGAGGAAAAACTTCACTGTATCATAGTTTCCTCGAGTACTGCATATTTTCCTTAGAGTATAAAAAGCCTAAAATTGTGTCTTAAACGATAGTTATTTATATTCACCATAGTATTGTTGCCTTTTTTCCTCTGAAAGCATTATAAAATCTATGTTCATCTGCCTATGACAGCATTTTAGAATGAAGCAGATGGAGTAATAAACAGACACCTCTGCGTGACACCTCATAGCCCACGGGTCCTAAGTGCATTCACCAATTGATTTCACAACCTCCTACAAAGTGAATACAATTACATTCCCTTTAAAGGTGAAGACACTGAAATTCACACCTTATGAGTAAGTGGCTCTGGGATTTGACCCTGGGCTAATACACCTCCAAAATCTAAGATTATACCATCCTTCAGTGATGCTTCCGGTTGGCTAAGATTGTGGGTGACTGATCCTAAATGCTGCCCCCCATGAGCCTGTGCTAAAATTTTTGAACTCAGCCAGAACTGTGCTGGGAAGTTCTGTTCAAGCTCACAGGGACCTCTGCGCTGCTAGTGAGCCAGCTCCAGTGAACGCTTGGTCGTGTGAAAGAGGTTACAAGGTAGTTCAAAAGCCTGGAAGGAATTTCTACCAATGGAGGATGGAAACCAATGGAGACATTCTCCAGCTCCCCATATTTTAGCTTGTGACAGATCAAAGAAGGCCACAAATAACTTTTGCTTCTCCCATCAACAGGTGGAATCTATTTCCCTTGCCCTTGAATCTGGGCTGGCCCTGTGACTCATGCTGACCAAATACCATGAGATTACCATGCAGTGAGGAAGCCCACGCTATCCTCTTAGAGAGAGGGGCCACATGGAGGATCACCAATGCACCAGACATGTAAGTGAAGACATCCTGAACTTTCCAGGCCTCCCAGACACCAGCTAAAAGCGTCCAAATGAGTGAATCCAGCTGATGCCATGTGGAGCAGAACTGCCCAGCTGAGCCCTGATCTAATTCCTGACAGAATCATGCCACTAAGTTTGGGGGTGGTTTGCTATATAGCAGTAGATGATGGAAACATGGGTAGAAGATCCTCAGAGGCATTCTATGTGTTTCCCAGTGGTCCTGGTGGAACCTTGGTCATTCCTTTGTCCACAGATGTGAACTTTATGACACAAATTTATAACGGCATTTCATTCTTCTTCATTCCTGCTTCCCGGATCACCTCCCAAATAAACTGCACTCACCCAGGCCCTTCCTTTGGAGGAACTCAAACTAAGACACAGAGCCTGCGCCCTTCCTACAATTTTTTCATGAAATTTTAAAAGCTTTTATTTTCATAAAAATAATTTATCCATATCGTTCCAATTATATATGGTAACATCCAACCAATCATTTTTATTTCTAAAGCAAGATGTTATCATGAATTTAAAAGTTTATGAATAGACATACACTCAGAAAAATTACACTAATAGATTGTGGTCTAAAACTGCAGAAGTCATTCCAAATAAAAGAAAAAAATAATCTTTCTGCACTGCAAAAATATTGCATAGAAACATTTAATTAATGACTCAAAGGGAATCTTTGTAGGTATGCTAAGTTAATTTTCTTCTTGATCATTCAACTTTCTTATTCGGTGAACTTTAAAAAAAATAATTTTACTTTTTAAGAATGGTTTTAGATTCAAATGAACATTTACATAAGCTATGTCTTCCATATCTTTATATAAATTAGGAATGATACCTTATGGGGACAGTAAAATACATAGCATAATTTTAGACATTTCCTATAAAAGGGATATTTCTAGATGAGGAAAGGCAAACTAGACAATTGTGACCCATTGACTCTTCTGCATCTAGCTCCCATCCCTCTCCCACAGGGAGAGCCACAACTCCGAATAATACTGCAGAGAGAGAGAAACTATTTCACTTTCTAAAACAACTTGTAACTCTGAATAACCCATTTCAATTAAAAGAACCCTGAACAAGAACCTAAATATCTGATCGTTTGCATAATACTTTACTGATCTTTAACAGTGCACTTTCAGTTATACAGGAAAAAGTCATTTATTTCCAATTCAATCATAAATTAAAAGATTAAAATATTGCCATTGCAGCAGAACGACAATATACTTGCTGAGTTCATGACTCAGAGCTTCTGAAGTTAGTCTGAGACTCATATCACACTCCTTGACCTTCAAGCCTGCTTACCATCTCCATATCGTCTTTCACATTTATTTTCTTGGCATTTTGACAAACACGTTCTGACAACACCATTTTTTGACAATATACTACCGTTAGAAGCCAGATTCAACATGCCTCTTTGGAGGCTTGCAGAAAGACCCAGAGCCATCCTCTGTGATATGATATGAAAACTGCACCTGTCTTTGAGCTCTCTTATAAATCATCACAGGAAGAAACCTGACTCACTGGGTCGGCAGCAAGAACCTAGAGACAGAAAGTTCTAATCCTGGATTTCTCTAAGTAGTTTGCAAGATAACTTCGGGTCAATAGTTAACTTTCGTTTAAACTGTTCCTCAATTCTGGTTTAATATATTCATAATTTTTCTCTGCCAAAGAGAAAATATGACCAAACTTTGTGTGGACGCTCAGAATGAAAGCTAAGCTAACCCATACTTCCTTACTGACAATAAAAATGCAATATTGGTAATTATCTGTATGACAGGAGAGGCAGAATTCGTTTGTAGCATGATAAAAGTCCCAGGGAGGCTTGTTCTGAACACAATTCCAGGAAGAATTTCCATGTCCATTATTATCGAAAGGCAGAACTGTGAAATGTCTCCATTGCGGGCCGGGGGGCAGTGCTGGGCATAAACTGGGGATGTCGTAGATAGGATTTAAGTATCGCAGGGATGTCTGGACTAGAAAGAAGACCTTTAAGGACCTTTCCATCCCAATATTCTGTTTTGTTCATAGAATGCTGGAGTCAGACTAGAAATGAAATGGGAGTTATGGTTAGATTTTGAGCAAAAAAAAAAGCATCTGAGTGTCGATGGTATTGTTTCGATTTAGTGATGCTGCCTTGTTACCCTGCACAGACGTTGATGAGATTAGCCGTGAACAACAGTCAGCTTGATCTCACAAGATAGTGGTAGTATGAGGAAGTGAGAAGAACACCCGGCTTGAAGTGAGAAACCACACTGCCATTTGCCAGCTAGAGAACCAGGGCTGGACTGGGAGCTATCCAGTTCCCAACATGCTAAGGATTCTCCAAACAAAAAGTGTCTGATGCAATGAAGTTACTGTGACTAGTGTGTGGGAATGAAGGTTACCCCCTGGCTTGTTGGCATGTCTTGTGTTACACCAAATCCACAGTGCAAGTCTGGTAAATTCCTGTGTTCCAAGTCACTAGTCCAAAAGCCTGGGGCGACAGCCTGCTGTTGCTCCAATGCCTACCATAAAAAGTATACCTTACTTAACAGCTTGCAAAATAAATTTTCAATTGCCTTCTGCTGTTGTCCAAATCAGCCAGGTCTATTCATTCACTTGATCACCTAAGCCCTCTTTGAGTGCCTCGGTGGAAAGATCAAGGTTCCTGGCACACAGAGTAGGTGCAGAATAAATATTTTTGACTAACACTTTAATTCAAGTCCTACCTTTGTTGCTTCCTAGCTGTATGACCTGGACACGTCTTCCATTTTACTTACCCTTTACTCTGCTTAGTATCTTTTACTACGTCCTATGTGCTGGGCACTTTCCAAGTAATCAGGTCACGAGGTCCTCACAAAACTCTTCAAGGTAGGGACTTTAATTATCCCCATTTGACAGATGAGGAAACTGAGGCAGAAAGATGCTTTGTAATCTGTTCAAGGTCACAGAGCAGAGCCTGGATTAGAATCCAGGTGGTCTGGATCAGAGTCCAGCTCTAACTCATTCACTTCATTTCTTCTCCAACTAAGTCTGGCTGCCTCTTAATCGCAGTCTCAGTGTCCTTACCTGCAAAATGAAGGATGATACTATCGCCCCGCAGAGTTGTTGTAATAACAAAAAACTGCTGAGCATTCTACAAATACTAATTGTTATTTCGCTTATCATTATGATCATCACCTATCAACTGAAATAAGTGGGCAAGGAATCAATCGGAAGTTCCAATATAAGCAGAATGCTACTTTGTTCAAAAGCCAGAAAACCTGGTGGCCCAGTTCAGGACTTCCATGGACCAAATTATTAACTAGAGTAGAGGCCTTGTTATAATAAACCCCGATGCAACGTGCCTACTGTCACCTAAGGTTTATCTTTCCCCTTGCCCATCCACTTTTGGGTCTCAGTACCAGCTTGCCTAACTGTTTCTGAACCCCTGAGGGATGAGGTTATTGGCAATGCAAGCTGAGAACTGAAGTGATGCTTATTCACACTTCAGATCCTGTAGGTAGTATTAATTCACCTGTTTCCATGAGTGTCCAGGTATACAGAAGCAAAACCACATTATTTTCCTTGATCCATGGGTCACCCAACTCAATTCATGTCCAATTTCTTCAAAGACGTTCTAAGCTCAGCCTTCTCCTCTTGGGTCTATCAGCACATGACTTGATGGGTAGTTTCTCAAGTTGCTTTTAGTTCTCATGACTCCTGAAAATCTTTGGCTATTTAATAGCTCTGGTGTGATATGGCCAGGCAATTTTTCAAGATTGTAAGTACTTTTTAAAGTCTCTGCCTTTTCTGAAAAGCAATCTCTTTAATAGCTTCTCTGCACTTGCTTCCAAAGCGTAATAATCAGGACATAGAATATCCACAGTAACCAGTCTCAGGAAATCCCAGGCTGGCTGTTCTCTCCTCCACTGAATCTGCCAGAGGCATTACTACCTCCTTGTTGCACCTTTTGCTGACAGCATTTAATATACATTAGGACCGGGCCTACAACATACCTCTGCTCATCTACATTTATGTTTATGTTTTACTGAAAAGATGATGTAGCAACAATATTGATATATTTTCTAAAAGTCATAAACAGTGTTCTCTTTTAATTGATATTAAAATTCACTATACCAGGCTTCCCTGGTGGCACAGTGGTTAAGAATCCTCCTGCCAATGCAGGGAACACGGGTTCAAGCCCTGGTCCGGGAAGATCCCACATGCCGTGGAGCAACTAAGCCCGTGCGCCACAACTACTGAGCCTGTGCTCTAGAGCCCGCGAGCCACAACTTCTGAAGCCCATGTGCCGAGAGCCCGTGCTCCGCAACAAGAGAAGCCACCGCAATGAGAAGCCCACGCACTCCAGCGAAAAGTAACCCCCGCTTGCCACAATTAGAGAAACCCCGTGCGCAGCAACGAAGACACAATGCAGCCAAAAATAAACTAATTAATTAAGTTTTTTAAATTCACATACCATAAAATTTACCCTTTTAAAGTGTACACTTCAGAGGTTTTTAGTATATTCCTCAGGCTATGCAACCATCACAGCTACCTAGCTCCAGAACATTTTCATCCCCCCAAAAAGAAACCAGGTATCCATTGACAGTCACTTCTCATCACTCTCTACTGCCATCCTCTGGCAACCACTAATCTATTCTCTGTCTCTATAGATTTGCCTAATCTGGACATGTCATATGAATAGAATCATACAATATATGGCCTTTTGTAACAAGCTTCTTTCACTTAGCATAATGTTTTCAAGGTTTATCCATGTTGTAGCATGTATTAGTACTCCAGTCCTTCTTATTGCTGAATAATCTTGTATTTTATAGGTATACCACATTTTGTTTACCCATTCATCTGTTGATAGACATTTGGTTGTTTCCACCATTTTGGCCATTATGAATAATGCTATGAACATTCACTTACAAGTCTTCATGTACACATGTATTTTCAGTTCTCTTGGGTAGATACCTAAAGGTGGAATTGCTGGGTAATATGGTCAACGTTTAACTTTTTGGGAAACTGCCTAACTATTTCGCAAAGCTGCTGCACCATTTTACATTCTCACCAGCAGTGTATAAGAGTTTCAATTTCTCCACATCCTTGTCAACACTTGTTATTATCTGTCTTTTTTATTATAGCCATATATATGCTATGGTATAGCCATATGAAGTGGTATCTCATTGTGGTTTTGATTTGTATTTCCCTGGTAGCTAATGAAAACATCATTATTTACTAGTTAACACAATAACTAATTCCATTTTTTCACACACTACCTTCCATTTTTTGCCATGTTGTAACATAGTTGCAATTATAGTCTCAGTCTCTGTATCATAAGCAATGACCCAGAGAGGATGCAGTAAAATTTAGACCAAGACATCATGCCCGTTACAGAAAGGGGAGCAAAGGTGAGGATGACTTTTGTCTTCCTGTCTGCAAAAATTAAAAATAAAACATCGGAAACAATCAGGGCAGAGTTGCATAAATTCCAGTTTGTCCCCTAATGCAGATTTTAATAAAACAGAACTAATTTAATCTACGTGTGTTAACCTTCTCTGTGAATGTAGAAAGTTACAGAAAATTGTAACCTTCTTTTGACAAAATAAAAGAATACCTACTCAGGAAAAAAATTTAAAAAGACATCATGCCCCAATGGTGTATCCCCAGGATTTGGAAAACCACTGTCAGAACACATATTCCCTCAGTCATTGAATGGAGTCTGATATAAAACACTTTCCCTTTATGCGGACACCAGATTAGAAAAATCAGAACCTAGCTGAGCTCACATTTGCGTAAGTCGTGAATATGTCATGACACGTATGATAGTCAAAACATTTCTTTGAAGGTGATATCTGGTTGAGCCATAAAGTATGGTGGAGTCTTCTCAGATAGATATGGAACCAGGTGATGAAAAGCAGAATGAGGAGAGAAGAAAATCCCTGCAGAGAACGTTTACATTAAATCATAAAATCCTGAGCTGTATCGTGAAGCCCAAGGCCCTGTCAGATTTACTCTTTGCCATCATCCTGCTCCTATAGGTGTTTCCAGTTGGATTTCTCTAAGTTCCTGAAGCATACTACGCCCCTCTTAACTACAGGCCATTCTTTCTACCACCTCCCTTCTTTGTGTTTGGCAAAGGCCTCCTTACCCACTGGCTTCAGTTGAGACATCCCAGACCTCCTTAGTCCTTGTGACAGCTTCCTATGGCAGCTGTGACAAACTATCACAAACATCATGGCTTAAAACACACTCACTTATTCTCTTACAGTCCTGGAGATCAGAAGTCTCAACGGGCTAGGATCAAGATGTTGACAGAGCTGCTGTCCTTCTGTAGATTCTAGGGGAGAATCTGTTGCCTTGCCTTTGCTAGCTTCTAGAGGCTGCCCTATTCCTTGGGTCACGGCTCCTTGTTCCATTTTCAAAGCCAACAGTGTAGCATCTTCAAAATCAATCTCTGTGCGTGTCTCTGTCTCTCTCTGTCTCTCTGTCTCTCTCTCTTTCTACATCTGTCTGTCTGTCTCTCTCTCTGGCTGATTCCGTCCTCATATCTTCTTCTCTAACTCTGAACTTCTTGCCTGTCTCTTATAAGGATCCTTGTGATTACATTAGACTCACCCAGATAATCCAGGATCGTCTCCCCATCTCAAGATCCTTAACTTAATCACATCTGCAAAGTCTCTTTTGCCTTATAAGGTAACATATCCATGGGTTCTGGGAATTAGGACATGGACATCCTTGCGGGGGGGGGGGGGGGGGCGGGGATTCTGTACCACAGTCCTCCTGTCACAGTGCCACAGCATTCTGAGGAAGTGCAGGGATTTATTTACTGGAAAGTGTTGCTTTCACAAACATGTAAGCACCTTGTGGGGCCGTGCCTGTTTACTCTGCATACATTCCCCAGTGTCTACTGCATAGTCAGCCCTTGATAAATATTTGATGACAACCTGGCTGAGTGGCCAGTTTGGTTCTGTTGGACGAGAATTCCTAGGGAAAGAGGAGGAGGTCAGCTAAGATTATAGCGTGAAAGGCTTTGAAATGACTGGCTAAGCAGTTTGGATTTCATTCTGTACACACCAAGTCCCAGCAAAGGTTTTTACTCAGGGAGTTAACACGATTTCAATTGTGTCTTTGGAGTAGAAAGCCCATAAGCCAGATGGGAAGAGGGGAAACTGAAGGCAGGGTGACCAAGCAGAGGCCACAGCAAATGAGGCCCCAATCTAGGCAGTGACAACGAGAAGGAACAGCTGGAGAGCGATGTAAGAACTTGGACACATTCCTCTTCAAATCCTTTCTAGAATGGAGCGAATGAGAAGTAAACACAACAGGATTTGATAACTTATTGGAGATGACAGGAGAAAAAAAAAAAAAGAGGGGGAAAACTGAAGACATTCTGGCCTGGTAAAACTAAGCCGGCCTAAGAATGGTGACACCAACCAGAAATAAGGAACACAGAAAATGAGTGTGCTCACAGGAAAGGGGGGCTGATTCGTTCCGCCTCAGTCACGTAGTGGGCATCGCGAGCACATGTCTTGCAAGAAATCAGAAATAGATGTTAGGAGCTCAAGCACACAGAGTTACGAGTGTCCCCAAGAGGGATGATAGCGGAAGTCGCAAAAGTGAACGAGATCATGAAGGGAGAATGATCTGAATGTAGGGATGCATGGACCACAAGCACAGAAACAGAAGAGCAGGAAGAGACATTACAGACTGAGAAGCAGGCAACGGGGAGGGAGCTGAGACTCTTCTGTGAGTGGTGGGGAAAGGGGGTGGGGGACGGTGCAGAACAGTGCTGTCAGTTCTGCCCAGAAGTCCAGCCAAAGGAGGTCGAAGAAAGTCCACGGATTTGGGCACCTTTGAGAAAATTGTTTCATTAAGTAATGGGGATAGAAAAAAGATTGCCAAGGTTCCAGATGTTCATGGTCGCTTACTTTTTCCAGAAGTTTTGCAGTTAATATTGAGAGTCAAGGAGGACTTCAGGGTTGGTTCTGCCCTCAGCTTGCTGTCTGAGTTTGGGCTTAACCCTTTCAGTCCCTGTCTTTTTTCTTTTTTTTTTTCTGTGGTACGCGGGCCTCTCACTGTTGTGGCCTCTCCCGTTGCGGAGCACAGGCTCCGGACGCGCAGGCTCAGCGGCCATGGCTCACGGGCCCAGCCGCTCCGCGGCATGTGGGATCTTCCCGGACCGGGGCACGAACCCGTGTCCCCTGCATCGGCAGGCGGACTCTCAACCACTGCGCCACCAGGGAAGCCCTCAGTCCCTGTCTTTAACTATAAAGTAAGGAGGTTGCAACTAGATGCTACCCAAGGTCCTTTTAGAGTCTAAAATTTGCTCTTGCCAACCCTCAAATCCCAAAATTCTGGTGGAAGCTCAATTCAATCTGAGAAGAACTTGTCTTCATATTATTCTCTATTTAGGTTAAAAATTACCTTAAAGATTAATCTCCAAAATTTACAAGCAGCTCATGCAGCTCAATATCAAAAAAACAAACAACCCAATCCAAAAATGGGCAAAAGACCTAAATAGACATTTCTCCAAAGAAGATATAAGGATTGCCAATAAACACATGAAAGAATGCTCAACATCACTAATCATTAGAGAAATGCAAATCAAAACTACAATGAGATATCACCTCACACCAGTCAGAATGGCCATCATCAGAAAATCTAGAAACAATAAATGCTGGAGAGGGTGTGGAGAAAAAGGAACCCTCTTGCACTGTTGGTGGGAATGTAAATTGATACAACCACTATGGAGAACAGTATGGAGGTTCCTTAAAAAACTAAAAATAGAACTACCATACGACCCAGCAATCCCACTACTGGGCATATACCCTGAGAAAACCATAATTCAAAAAGAGTCATGCACCACAATGTTCATTGCAGCTCTATTTACAATAGCCGGGACACGGAAGCAACCTACGTGTCCATCGACAGATGAATGCATAAAGAAGACGTGGCACATACACTCAATGGAATAGTACTCAGCCATAAAAAGAAACAAAACTGAGTTATTTGTAGTGAGGTGGATGGACCTAGAGTCTGTCATACAGAGCGAAGTAAGTCAGAAAGAGAAAAACAAATACCGTATGCTAACACATATATACGGAATCTAAAAAAAAAAAATGGTCATGAAGAACCAAGGGGCAGGATGGAAATAAAGACGCAGACCTACTAGAGAATGGACTTGAGGACACGGGGACGGGGAAGGGTAAGCTGGGACAAAGTGAGACAGTGACATGGACATATATACACTACCAAATGTAAAACCGATAGCTAGTGGGAAGCAGCCACACAGCACAGGGAGATCAGCTCGGAGCTTTGTGACCACCTAGAGGGGTGGGATAGGGAGGGTGGGAGGGAGGGAGACGCAAGAGGGAAGAGATATGGGGATATATGTATATATATAGCTGATTCACTTTGTTATAAAGCAGAAACTAACACACCATTGTAAAGCAATTACACTCCAATAAAGATGTTAAAAAAATGTTTTTAGTAAAAATAAAAATTACCTTAGAAATGAAATGAATTGTAGCAGAGAAATACTCCAAGAGAAAGCATATGAAAACTGAATAACTATTTTCCTAAGTTATAAATTCTTAGGCCGTTATGTTGATTTCAGACATAATTCCTTGTAAAATGCCCTTTGTCAATTTCCTGTTTGAAGCTGTCTTACTCTAATTACTTCCTCTTTGGTGACATGGGTGAGCCTCTATTTTTAATCACAATATTCCTCTCTGCCCATGTTTTAAATTTTAATTCCAGTTTCTGTCATTACATATTTACAATTCAATTCTTTCTTACACATATATTGAGACACCCCATATTTTTTCCTATCCTCAATACCTTTCAAAAAGGTATTTTTTCCAACTCAAAGTCTTGGTTGACATATACCAGGAAAAAAGAAAAAATGACAGAGTAAAGCCAGAAACATGAGAGAAAATGGTACCGGAAAGCAAAACCTAGAATTCAGCTTCTTGTATAAAGTAATAAATTATATAGCGTTTCTCAAGGATAATCATTTGTTGTGGCAGTCTGTCCCGTGCACTGCAGAACAATTAGCAGTATCCCTGGCCTCTATCCATCAGATGCCGGTAGCACACACCCCCTGCCTCAACTCTGGCAACTGAAAACACCAACAGGTATTGCCAAATGTGTCCAGGCTGCAAACCCACCCCTTGGTTGAAAACCAGTGGTCTACAGACACCAACCTATTCGAAGTAGTTCAACAGTGCAAGAAAACAATTTGCTAAAGCGGAAAAGTAAGAAATACAGAAGTATGATGTTTCTATGGCAACTCCCATCTGTTTGCAGGATGCTTGGCGTGGTTTCCCCATGCCTACCTCCTCTATCTGTCCTCCTGTTTGTTTCACGCTACTGATGCATTGCCCCCACAGACACTAGAGTGATCTCTCTAAAACACATATCCAATCTTGTTACACACTCAGGCTTAAAAATCACCAATCTACCCCATTCTCCACCGCAGGGTTTCTCAGCCTGGGCACTATTGACATTGAGGGCCAGATAATTCTTTGCTGTGGGCGCTATCCTGTGCCTAGTAGAGTGTTTAGCAGTGTCCCTGGATTCTCCCCCACTAGATGCCACTAGCACCTCCCCTGTTAGTAGGCAGAATAATGTCCCACCAAAGATACCCACGTCCTAATCTCTGGAACCTGTGAATATGTTAGCTTACACGGCAAGGGGGAATTAAGGCTGCAGGTAGAATTAAAGGTTGCTAATCAACTGACCTTAAAACAATGAGATTGCACAGGGAGATCAGCTCGGTGCTTTGTGACCACCTAGAGGGGTGGGATAGGGAGGGTGGAAGGGAGACACAAGAGGGAGGGGATATGGGGATATATGTATAAGTAAAGCTGATTCACTTCGTTATATAGCAGAAGCTAACACGCTGTTGTCGAGCAATTATACTCCAATAAAGATGTTTAAAAAAATGACATTATCTTGGATTATCCACGTGAGTTCTATGTAATCAGAAGCACCCTTAAGAGAGCCTGAGGAAGAAATGACTGGAAGAAGAGTCAAAGAGATGCAACATGGCTGGCATTGAAGATGGAGGCAGGGGGACACTGGAAAAGCAAAGGAAACAGACCCTAGCGCCTTCAGAAGGAACACAGCTCTGCCGACACCTTGACTTTAGCCCAAGGAGACCTATTTCAGACTTCTGACCTCCACAAGTATAAGATAATAAATTTGTGTTGCTCAAACCCATATGTTTGGGGTAATTTGTTACAGCTGCAAAATGAAGGTAATAACATCACCACCCCCAGTTGTGACAACCAAAACTGTCTTTGGACATTGCTAAATGTCCCCTGGGAACAAACTGTCTCCAGGTTGAGAAGCACTGCTCTACAAAACAGAGTCCAAACTCCTGAGACATGCACAGTGGGGCTCTTCATAATTAATGCTACCCAACCTGTTGAATACTATTATCCGACACACAGCGAGACACAGCCTGTGCTCCAGGCACACCAAACTTCTAACTTCAAAAACACTCTATCAATACATCCTTTCACTTCCCTGCAGATTGGATGTCAAGAGGTGCTTTGGTCCTCCTGCCATTTCTACCTGAGCCTATAGTTACTTATTATTCCACAAACAGGTGTCTAATTTCTGGTTTCATTAGGTTGTTATATAAAAAGCCATGTGGTTGCTACATACATTAAACTGCATATATCTTAACCTCCTCCTCCAAAGACATTATTGCACTTAAGCCCCTCTAAGTCCTCTTTGTTGGAAACTCTAGCGTCACCAACACCTCTGTGCCTTTGCAGGTCCACTCCTTTCTATTTCATCAAGGAATCACTTCCCTTCTTCTTCTAAGTGGCAGTCACCCTTGAAGATCAAGTTCAAGTGTTCTCTGCACAGTGAAGCCTTTCAGGACTCCCCAAAGCACGGAGAATCCCATCCCCCAGTCCCTGATTGTGCTGACCCTCTGCACCGCAGCTCTTGGTTGACTCATCCATCTGCCTCCTTAGACTCTTTAAGGGGCGACACCATACTTTAGCCTCTCTGCATTCCTGGTACATAGAGAAATGCTTGTGCTCAAGAAGTTCTTGGAGTGTAAATGAAGAAAAGAAGTCATGAAGAGAGAAATAAGTTTAGTTATGGGTTATCGAGGCTGCCAAACTCTATGTCAGCTATGAGCGTAATCTCAGCTCTGATCCAAAAGAATTAGGAGAACCCCAGAGTTAGAATGAGACCTTACTCCCTTGTTTATGATCCGAGTCAAGGACAGAGCCTGGCTGCTAAGAACAAAGTTGAGAAGTATATACCAATTGTGTTACCATGTACCATTTATCCCTTCCTCTTCTCCCTTTTTCTACTCAATAGATATTCTACTCAGCATGTCCATGAATCAGTTTTCGTTAAAGCAATCCTAAAACACGCAGTAAGGAAATACTGAGTTGTAGCTGACTTTGTCTAACACCTCCTGGTTTTAGGCCATAAAAATGCCATTTGTGAGCTCTGAGTGAGCACAAGGCGTAGAGCTACAGGCATTTATGCGAGTCTTGGGAGCAGGTGCCCTTGTACGAACAATTTAGTTTAAAACCAGAGAATCTGCTTAAAGAACTAAGTAGAAGTGGATGTGATCCATTACTGGCTACACCTGAACGAAGGTGAATTCTCAGGTTTGCCTATGGATTCAACGGAAGAGAAACTGAAAAGCTGAATAAACCATAAGAGATCCGTGGAATCTGCACGCAACACTCAAGAGGGCTCCACATGCTTTTGGAATGGGAAGACGTCCCCGAGGCAACTTTCTGCCAGCTGAAAGCACTCTGTGGGCTGTCAAGATGGCCATCATGGGGGGGCTACATTCAACTCACTGGTGTAGTAGTTCTCAGCTGGGGCAGTTTTGACCCTCAGAGGACACCAGCAGTGCCTGCAGACACTTTTCATTGTCACACTGGTGGGGAGGCTGCTATTCGCACCTAGTGGGTAGAGGCCCAGGATGCTGCTGAACTTCCTACAATGCACAGGACAGTGCCCAAAGCAAAGAATCGTTCAGCCACAACTGTCCATAGCGCAGAGGCAGAGAAACCCTGAACCAGAGCAACCAGGGGAAGCATAAGAACCAAGTCTGTACGATCCAAATCTCCCCTCCAGGGCCCATAAGTAACCTTGCAAGGTGTTCATTTGCCAGACTTTTGGCATCATTAGTAAAGATTCTCTTTTAGGACAAAGGACCTAGCTTGCTTTCAAACGAGAAGGACAAGCAGTGCTCAATAGGACGAATTTCCTTGGTTTTTGAGAGGGTTCCAGGGCATTAAACCTTTGAAAGGTAATCCAAGCCATTAAATTCCAGACCCCGGGGTTACGTTAGGATATCTGGGACTCCATTAAACAAAACCAGCCTTGGACCTTCATGCCAGGATTCCATCCAGTCATTCCACGTCTGCCTCAAGAATAAGGGGATTACACACACACACACACACACACACACACACACACACAAACATTTTATGAGAAAATTTTGTTCTTTTGCTAGATGGCTATGTACTTAGTTTTAACCACTGAAAAGAGGTGAAAGTCATGGTAGGTGAGCTTGCAGACTGCACAGAACAGTTTGAAGCCACCCAGTATTGATGAAGTTCAGGTACTTGTCCATTAATTATGAAATTTTAATGGATAAGAAGAAAATTTCTAACCAGTTGTGATCATCTACAGTAGACTGCCTTTCGGTCATAAGAGCAACAAACAGCATCTATATACTACATTCCAAGTATGTACAGTTGCTAAGAAAAGCAGAGACGTTCTTAGTGATGTAATTGGTTGAAACATGAATGTCAGTGGCTATCCAGTCCAAGAACTTGGCTTGCTTTTGCAGTTCTCTCAACTCCTACAGATTGATCTGATAATGTGTGCTTCTGATATAGAGTAGGAATCCAGGCCCTTCTAAAGACCAACAGAGATTCAACATTTATTCTTGACCCTCTTTCTAATGCTAAGTTCCCTGGTTTGGAGAGAATCTCTTGCTTCCTACTTGACTTTTCTCTCTACTGCCTATCTTCCTCAAGAAAATGGACAGAACAGTCAGCAGTGTTTGTTAGTTTTTGTAATCCATGCTCCCCACCCAACAGCAGCAGTTACTCTGACACAGTAACTAATATTTTACTAATATGTGACGCGAGTATTCCTGATAAATACTGCTGATTTTTCTAAGGCAGTCTAATAAAAGCCAAAATTCCACAGTCACTCACGTTAACAGAGCAAGGTATGATGTTGGATACTATTTTCTCGCTGTTTTTCTTGGTTGTATTTCCTTTATTTAGCCTAAATCTCCAGCAATTACATGGTATTTCATTTCATTTCTGTAATTCTAACTGTACTTTAAAACATTTAATTACAATGGATGGAATCTCTCCTTACGGAAACAGATCCAAGGCAAATCTATAGAGTTTGTGGACTGAAAAGAGATTAGGAGTTGTTCATTTTTAAAACAACTAGTATTTATTCTCTAAAAGCATGCAGCTTTCCAAGTACCCACCAACCACAGTTTCCCATTGGCTCTGTTCTCCACTCTTCTAAACCAGAGAGCAAACGTTTATAAAGGTACCAAATACCTCCCTCTGAGCTCCCTATTTCCTAACGATTCCTGATTCATGTATATTTCACTACTAGTAGCCCTTAGTGGAATCTGGGTATATTTCCATGATCTTTCATAGCCTTAGGCAGAGATTTTTTTTTTCTCCAGGATTAAACGAGTACTCAGTACCACAGATCTCTTAAATCAGACCTTTAGGGAGAAGAAAAGATCAAAAATAGAGAATTCTAGTAGTTACTCCCCCAAACACACAGACCTACACACACACATATCAACAACACCCTCAAGAATAATGTTCCTGAATTCTCTGTAAAACAACCAGATGGCAGAAACATTTCAAAATATATTTCCTCCAATCCTGACAAACAGCTTGGAAATAGATCATTTGAGTTCCAAAAAAATATCAACATTGGGTGAAGGAATAAGATGACCCTTGGAAATCACCTGCAGCACAAAAAGGAAAGCACCTCTTCCTCTAGCTCCTACCACTGCTCCAAAGGGGAGCCAAGAAGTCCTAAGAAGACACGTGTGGGTGGCCACTAGGGACGCCCCATTTGCAGACACCATTTAACCAGCCAAAGAGGAACAGCCACACCGGGAAAAGCCCTCAGTGGGTCCCTGGCTCTGTAAATGAGAAGGAATTAAAGAACTGCCCAGGTGTCCAGTCTTGGGCCGTGAGGACACGCGGCAGCGGGCCCTACCTCACACTTCCACACCACATAGGGCTGGCCGTGGCTGTCGGGCGCGGACTGGAACTTTCTTTGCTGGAGCCACCTCCTGGGAGAAGCGAAGATGCCGTTGGGGCCTCCCCCGGAGGAGCAGAGGATGGTGCTGCGGCCGCTGCCCGGCCCGGCTAGGACTGTAGGCAGGTCCCATACCATGCTCTTCTTGAGGCCGCTGCGACCAAGGGGGACCTCATAGTCAAAGTGGAAGCTGCCAGAAGGTGACTTCTCCAGCGGGGTGCTGGGTGTGGAGAAGGACGAGCAGAGGGGTCTAGGGGACGGGAGTCGGTTGACCCGGGGAGGCGGGCCCCGCGGAGAGGACGCCAAGCGAGAGCCGAGACCCTCGGCCAGCGACAGCGGGGAGCAGACGCGGCCCCCGGTGGCCCCCCGCGAGCCGCCCTCTGAGCCCGCCTCGCCCCCGCAGCCGCCGATCAGAGCCGGGTCCAGGCTGCGGGTCTGGCGAAGCTTCCTCTTGGAGAAGCCCTTGGCCGAGGCCGCGCTGCCCGAGGCCGGCGAGGAGCAGGAGAAGACGCTGTGGAGTAGGCTCTGCGCGGACATCTCGGCGGGGCTGTGCCTGAGGGCCACCCTCTTCCAGCTCTCGGAACTGCTAGCGCTTTGGGGCGCAGAAAACAAGGGGGCTCAGGCGAGGCTGCCAGACGGGGTCGGGCCAAGGCTCGCCGAGGCCGGTGGAGGGCAGTTCCCGGCTCACGCGCCACCAGCGCGCTCCAAGTGCCCCGGCAGGGGCAGAAGCAGGAGATCCATCACCAGCCTTCTAGGAAAAGGCGTGAGGACGGAGGGCTCCTTTGGTCGCCAGAACTTTCTCCCAGAGCCTAAGTCACGAAAAGGGTAAGGAAGAGGAGGAGGAAGGTCAGGCGCTCGCTGGGTGCCCAGCTCCGGCGGCGAGCGCCACTCCCCCTTCCCAGCTGAGGCAGGAGATGCCGCGCTCCCGCTCCCAGGCTCTGGACAGCCTCGAAGTCTCCAGCAAGCTCCTCCTCGCGCCCTAAGGACGGTCCCGAGGGCTGGGGAGGAGGCCTCCTGGGCGTGCGCCCAGGGCGCGTCCCTCGCGCTCTCGGCGCAGTGAGAGGGACTTCCTCCCGCGCTGGAGCTGGGCACCCGGGCTGCGCCCCCGTGCACCGTCGCCGTATCCGGACCTCTGAAGCTACGCGTCTGGCCGCCACTTGGCTGCTGCGCCCACTCCTCTGACTGGCTAGGCGCAAGAATGTCTCCAAGCTCCAGGTTCCCCCGAGGTGCCAGTCTCGCTACAAAGCGGGGACACGGAGCGCGCAGCGCCCAGGGCCTTCCAAGGGCTGAGCGGCTAGGGTGGGAGAGAATTCCCAGCTGCGCTCAGGGAGCTAAGGGGACAACCACAGGGTCGGCTGTCCATGACCCGCCGGAGAGGGGCTCTTGATATTCTCAGCCCAGCCTCGGGCCCAGGGCAGGCGCGGAGATGTCCCCGCACGCTCGCGCTAGACGCAGGGGGAAGGGGGCGGCCCGGACGGGTAGGGCGGGAGGGAAGCCAGGTCTGGAGCTGGGGCGGAGCCAGGAGCAGGAGAAAGCAGAACGTGGAGTTCTCCAGGCACCAAACCTGGGAGCGGCGCAGCGAGAGCACCGCTCACCACCGGTACCGGGTCGCCTGGGGAGAAAGCCCCGAGGACGGAAGTGCGGACCTTCTCCCCCGTCTCCCCTCCCCCAAATCGAAGGGGGCGCCAGCTCCACTCACGTTTCTGGAAAGGAAGGGAAGTGTCAGATTGCACCCCACCCACTGGTGTCAGATGGATAATAGCCCAAGGCGGCTGCTCTGAAGCTGGAGATAAATCTCCTGCCTTCCTTTTCTCCGCCCTGCTGTGTTTGTTTTTAAAAAGGAAGGTTAGAGATTCAGTTCAAATGTAGTGGCTGCCGATGAATGGGCTGGAGATGGGGACCTACTAAGAAAAGGAGGGGAAAAGCGAGGGGTCCTCGCCATGTAAGGGTCGTGCAGTAACTGTACTAGAGGAGGAGGGGTGAGTGAGGCCGAGCAGGGGGCAGGCGCCCGGGCGTCAGCCCAAAGGCTGCGGAGATTGGCGCTCACAAAGCGATCGGTCTCCGGGTTCTGCTGTGGGACGCCTTTGGGCGCAGCGCGCAGCGGCCACATTCCTGGGAAGCTGGAAAACGCTGGCGATGTCAATGTTCCCTGCTTGAAAACAAGTCTGGGAGCACCTTCCCCCGCTACTGTCCCACCCCTAGAATCTATACAGCGCGAAGCTTCGCCCGCTTCTCGGAGGGCTTTTTGACGTAACATTTAAGTTTTGCGACGCGTCTCACAACCATCTCAGCAGTGGAGCAGAGAGAATGTTGGAAATGCCTGCGTACTTTATTTAACTGTGTTCGTGTGTCCTCTTTTACCACTTCTGGGTGAAGAGAACTTTATACAAATGTAAAGGTGACTTTCTTTTACCATTACTTTTATTAAAGAAAAAAAATTACAGTGAACTTATAAATACAAGTGTTTGACACAAACATTCGCCGTGCTGTGTATAACATCAGAATTGTCCAACTTTGATTTTGGAAGGCTTGTTTCATTCCCTATAAAGTTTTCAGGGGGAAATTTAACGTCTTTCTCTTCTTAAAAAACGTGTTCGACGGTCCTAGGTATTTGACTGTCTAGGAGGGGTCACATCATGAAATCTAATTAACAGAAGAATTCGATACCTCCATAAAGGGCTTCATTCGGACCCCAGGATTTCTGACCTATCCGTTTTTGTAAACGCAGCGGGACCCACTGCGCTCAGGGAGTTCCCTCCTGTAACTTTATGACCTATCTGCTGCCACAAGACAAAAATGAGATACAAATTTCCCATCACCCTCAATGCCACCCAACTCTTCTCACCCTGAAACATAAGTACTCTTTCCAGTGGCTGACGATTAGATGTGCTGTGGAGACACACAGCCTTTAAAATTGCTTACTTTCCTGCATGACTACACACACCAAATTACACTTGGGGGATTGCTGTCATTTGCTTTCTCCCCTCCTCAAACAAGTCACAGTAGAAGTAAAAGAGGGCGGGTCTTGCCTGCCCTTTCCTTAGTTAACAATATCATGTAACTTGTCACTAGTAAACACGTAATGTCTCTACCATTTGGATACCAGTGCACGGAACTGCTTATGCTTCACTGGATTTGGGCATTTGGAGTAGATGGTTAGCAAAGTCAGACGTCACAGGACCACTTACAACTCAGGTGGTTAAGCAAATGTAATTTATAATTTATATATGTGCTATTTCTCTAAGCTCGAAAGATGACCGTGGGGTTGAAAATGCAAACTGCCACAGTGATGTAGGGCTAATAAGAACGCCCTCCAGGCAGGAAGGCATACATGGTTGCTCATGGATGAAGGCATACATGCTTGCTCATGGATGTTGGGGAGCCGGTGAGCAGAGGGACTGTTCTACCAGCACTTCAGGCTTAGAGCAAACGCATCCAGTTCATTCATCATCTTATTTCCAACAGGTCCTGACTCTCCATTAGCCTGGAGCTTGCCTCGGCGTAGGGAACAATGAATAAATTGTTTTGAATATCCATAAGTTGAGCTCTGGCTCCTTTTTAAAAACCCGCTGTAAGTATGTATGTTTTTAAAACACACGGGGAAAATGTAACGGCACTTCTGGAAAGAAAGATTTTATAAGAAAATTATTTGGATTTTTTTAATGATATTTTTTAAACTATTGTGATTTCCAGTCTGACTGCTATTAGGCTTATTTTGCACTCATTTTGGTGTATGGCTTATTCATTCATTCCTATTTAGGGCATCCCACTTTACTGTTGTTTGTTATACAATCCCTTTGCTTATACAGATCCAACTCACACTGGCCTTTCTGACTGACTGCCATTTTATGCCAGACATGATTAAGGAAGATCTGGGTTTCATTTACCAGTTTCCAAAATAACTGGTTTGGGCTTCCCTGGTGGTGCAGTGGTTGAGAGTCCGCCTGCCGATGCAGCGGACACGGGTTCGTGCCCCGGTCCGGGAGGATCCCACGTGCCGCGGAGCGGCTGGGCCCGTGAGCCATGGCCGCTGGGCCTGCGCGTCCGGAGCTTGTGCTCCGCAACGGGAGAGGCCACAACAGTGAGAGGCCCGCCTATCGCAAAATAAATAATGACTGGTTTTGTTATGTTGATCCCCAGAATCTTTCTTACAATTCATCAGCCTGCTTCAGAGGCAATATAACTGGTAGTCTAGAAATAAATCGTTTTGAATGCATATACTTTAAAACTCAGGTGTCTAAGATTTTGCTCCTTTATTAGGGCATTTGATGTTGAAAAGTAGTGTCCATACTTGCTTTTGGTTTTGTCTTTTTCCTCAGAGCTGAAGTTAATCAAAGCCTAAGGATACCTTTTATTAAAGGGCAGAACAGTGTGTTCACTGTTCATTCCCTATTGTAATTATCCTAGAAACTCAGGATAAAAAATATATCTATTCCATCTGGTCATGGCACAAGAATATTCTAATGAAAGTTCTAGAGACCTTGGTCTGACATCAAGGTATCCTCTCATCAAGGATCCTCGAAAATTCATCAGTGTTCTTTCTATTCCCTTAAGACACTGTTCTACAAACACATACATCTTACTACCAAAGCATATATTCTGCTAAACCTAAATTTCCCTTTTCTTAACTTTATCCCTTGAAATTTTTCTTATCTCCAGCCAAAATTCCTCTTTCCCCTTGGTGTCTAGACCCTCAAGCTATCTGTAGATTTCTATCATGCCCCTTGGGTCTGACTTTGTGGTTTGGCTACACTATAAAGTTCATATGTTGCTTTAAAACCATCATTGTAGATGATCTCTGGACTGCCTCCAGTTGCTTATTTCTTTGTAGTCCTGAGGTCCAATATTCCAGGTTAGGGCATCCTATTTTACCCTTGTTTGTTATGTAATCCCATTGCTTACATAGTCCCAAATCACACTGAACTTCCTGATTGACTGCCATATAATATTTCAGACTTCTATCTGATTGGCTCCCAAGTCAGGCAACATCACTGATTTTTGTTTCATCCTGCCCATGTCTCTCAAACTGACTGTGATCCCTCTGATATCATTTCTTCATTCTTAGTGGTATCTGGGATAAACAATTCACAGCATCTCACGCTCCCATAGAAGAAGTCAAAGGTTCTGCCTCCAAGCATGAAACATGAAAAGGAGGACATGATTTTAATCTGTGTGATGTGGAATATATGAGAAGCGGGTGGAGAACTTTTACAGGACTTAAGAATTCTAATTACATTAAATAGCAATAGTGTCCCATGCCTAAACTACTTCTTGATTATAAGCTAGGAATTTTTTGCAGCTGAACCAAGAGTGTTTCTCTAAATTCCTATTCTAGGATCTCCCTGAACGAATATAATAGCCAAGAACTTAAATTACAAATGACGGATAACAGTGGAGGTAAATTTCAAGTCGCAGGATAATCCTGTATGAGTAAGATTAGCAAAAACTCACTTTGTTAAACACCAACCCAGCACTGAGGAACACTGATCACTTTCCAAAGACGGAAATGGTGTCATAGTTATTCTCTAGATGGTGAATATAATGATTTGCAAGATAAAAGGGTATTTGAGAGATTGAGTCCTAACTGGTACTGTGATGTGAAAAGACTAAGATATAAGTTCAACTCTCTACCTTAGAGAACAATTTAATATTATAATACCTAAAGAAATATCCAGAAAAAAAATATTTATGCCAACACTAACGGGAAAAAGCACCGAACATGTCCACACCATTTGGTAACTCGAATTTAGTGTTGTAGTCAAGATTATCTACTCAAACAGCCTGGTCCTAACCCTTCAATCAATTGTTAGTATAATAATGTAAGAACAACTAACACTTGTTGGAACTTCCTATATGTCAGGCACTGGGCTGAAAATATGCATGCATTATCCAAATCAACAGATACACACACACATATACACAGAGAGAGAGAGAGAGAGAGAGAGAGCGCTATAATACTTAACCCCCGGTTCTACAGATGAAGAAAACCAAGATCTAGAAGCATCTAAACCCCTAGTTAAGTGGCAGAGCTAGTATTCAGATCCATGTGATCTAACCTCGACTTCTAACTCTTGCAGAACTAGAATTGCAGATTAAGAAGCCGTTCAGTTTGGAAGTGCTTTGGGGCCATGTCTGAATGGATTTCAATTTGTTGATTTCTTATCTAGCTGTGTGACCTTGAGCACATCACTTCACAACTCTCATCCTCACTTCCCAGTCTGCGAAATCATGTTCACTTCAGAAGGCTGTCGAGATGAGTAAAGGACCTAATGTATGCAGCATGCTTAGCACAGAGCATCGTGGAGAGAACAAGCACAGTGATGGGAGTTATTACTATAATCTATACAAAATCAATCATTTTTAAATTACTTTATGAATCCAGCTACACTGAATGACCATCCCTAATGCGAGTTCACCTGGTCTTACATCCAAAAATCTAGTCAAACCTTTCTAATGTGCTAATGAATCCTGTGTTTAAAACTGTTTGTAAAAGGCCCATGGTCGACCCAGTAGATAGTCTAGCTGGGATTTTCACCACCCTCCCCAAGTTTTAGAGGTGTTGTCAATACCAACTAAATAATACCAATACGTTCTTTCAAGGGAGGGCACTTTTTTGAGTCAAGTGAAAGACAGTTTGGGATTCTCTATATTCAGAGCAGGGTGTAGGAAATTTTTTGCCCTCTGTTACGTTTATGTACCAACAGGTCAGTTTTTTGACTCAATATTTTGGATCAGTTTCACATTGCCCAGAATTGGAACCATGAACTCTCCCTTTAAAGCAGGCACCAAGTTGAGGTTTTCATACTCATCTAGTTAACCTCAAGATCTGTGACAATTTCTCCTGGCACTATATTCAGAAACCTAAATGACTATTCTTATTCATATTTCTCACTTTCCCCCTACTTTGTGTGTCTAATTCCACCATCCCTTACCAATTATGAACTGAAAAAAAAGCAAAATCAATGGAGAGAAAAAAAGTCCTGTTTCTGTGTTAGCACCTACAATGAACACACAAAAAGCCACTTGCAACACCATTCATCTCTCATTTTCTGTGCAAATATTAGCAACGTCTTCTATGTTTTCTAGTGTTTCATCTTTATCTTCTCAACTTTAAAAAGCAGTTTTGCATACACACATTGTTCTACCCTATTACTTGTTTATTCTTCCAGCTGGTATGAGTACAGTATTTCTAAATATCAACTCTTCTGTTTTCAGGATACTCATTAGTGAGACAGGTAAAAAGCAAGGTTGTATAAAAATCTTAAGCCAACTTGCAGTTTAGATGTGCATAGCAGAGTTTCAGGGACCAAAGCATGAAACAAACAATTGTTATTTACCTGCAGCCAGCATTTGAAAGAGCCTTCCAACATTAAATCCGAAATATGTGACCATCATCACTTTTGTTTTGGACTTTGAAACTTGATCTCAAGAGACTTTTAATAATAATACAAGTTGGCTGACAACCAAATGTAATTTCGGTTTATAAACATTTTTGAACATGCATTTTGCGCCAGTGGCGTTCCTTCTTTGTTAGTTTTACTTTCTTCTGTCTTTGTGGGTGAAGATGCACTTGGAGTCTCAAAGTAAGTTAATTTTTTCTGAACCTGGTACATGGTTCAGCTATACTTAGTTACTTAAAGTAGTTTTTAAAACCTTCCCATAGCGTATGTTTTAGAACTACTTTTGAGGATGAAGAATTATATAATAATGTAAACAAGCTTTAATATTTTGCTATTACTCTAAAATTTTCAGTCTAAACATTTTTCAATATTTCTGATTTTTAAAGTAACTGAATAATACAGATTTTTTCCTCTGAAAATTTTATTTTTTTCCCCAGAATCTTCACTTCTCTATATTGAATGGAAATGGGAGAACCTATTTGCCCAGTATGTTTTCCTAATGACAAGATGGAATGGTGTATAAACGGGAGAGGAGAAAAGAAAAACAATTGGTACTGTGATTGAGGTATGCATTTTTTTCTCATCTACTTTATTGAGGAATAATCTACATACAATAAACTGTACTTTCATAGCTTTCATAGCTGTGTGTACCTATGAAACCTCCACCACAATCAAGATACAGAACATTCCCATCGCATCCTGGGTATGCTTTTATTAACGTTCCGTGAACATTAACCACTAGATTTTGCACTGTATAGTGGTTGAAATGTGCATTCAGTCAGTATAGAAAGGGAAGGAGAATTAAATAGAGAGCAGGGCTTTGTACCTCTCATACTGAGTTGAACTGTATTCCTCCCAAAAGATATGTCCAAGTCCTAACTGCTGTAACCAATGAATGTGACCTTATTTGGAAATAGGGTCCTTGAAGATGTAATGAGGTTAAGATTAGGTTAGACTGGATTAGGGTGAGTCTTAAATTCAATGACTGGTGTCTATAAGAGAAAGGAGAGGGCAATTTGAATACACACACACACACACACACACACACACACACATAGGAAAAGGCCATGTGAAAATGGAGGCAGAGGTTGGAGTGATGTGTCTACAAATCAAGGAACACCAAGGACTGCCAGCAACCACAGGAAGCTAGGAGAGAGGCATGAAACAGACTCTCCCTTACAGCCTCCAGAAGGAGCCAATCCTCTTGACACCTTGATTTCAGACTTCTGGCCTCCTTAACCGTGAGAGAATAAATTTCTGTTGTTTTAAACCACCCAGTTTGTAGAACTTTGTTACACTTCTTAAGCATAATGTGTCACAGTTTGGTTCTCATTCTTTCTAACATTTTAATAAAACCCAGAGCCAAGAATTCATTGAGCAAAAAGCAATCCCAAAGATTTTAAAAACAGGGCAAGAGAATGGCTAATGAATGCTTTTCAGTGTTTCATTTTAAAAGAAAGGAGAAGAACGGTCAATGGCACTGCCTAGGTGCTAAGCGTGCTGACATCATGGTCATAGCAGCAGATGAGCTGCAGCTGGGTCCCCACATGGTTCCAGCCCTCCTTCAAGATGAAGTTCACTTTGCCTCCTCAGGAAACTTCTGCCCTTCTGTGCATTTGTTTCACGAAAGGTACTTGGGGCTTGGTTTTGTAATTGATCAGCAACACAGAGAAGTGTATCACGGGCTCAAGCTAGAGAGAGACACTAAAGTCCAGAGGGCTGTGATGCTTTAGGGTACCTTTTTTGGTGTTTAATTCACTGTGCATTAAAGGGGCTGAGCACACACCTGAGGTGCAAATGCTAGAATGGACCTAAGAGAAATGCCTTTAAAAGGACAGATGGGAGCTGATCAAACTCCTCAACAGGCATGGAGAACCAAATCCTGGTAAGGTTTGCTCTACAGAGAACCTCCAGGGATCTAGCAGAAAAAAGAGAGCTGCTCAGGTTCATAGCTGGATGCCCTTCATTTGCCTCCTGTACGATTTATTGGGAATTCCTTGGGTGTTTTTCACAGTTCACTGCTTTGTGGCGTGACAAAGATTAGAGACATACCAAATAACTCCCACCCCCCTTTAAAGATATAGGAATGGAAATAAGACACTCAAAGGTTGTAATAAGCAGGCTGTGAATCAGGGAACCAAATTTAAGGGATTTCCTCCTTTTTTAAATAGAAATGGTTTTAATAAAGCAATGTCATGGAGTTGGCAAATGCAAACTGTCAGAAGTTTTTGAAGATTTACAGCGCAGTGAGGGAAACGGAGAAATTAGAATCATAGATCTAATTTTTTTTTTTTTTTTTTTTTTTTTTTTTTTTGCGGTACGCGGGCCTCTCACTGCTGTGGCCTCTCCCGTTGTGGAGCACAGGTTCCGGACGCACAGGCTCAGCGGCCGTGGCTCACGGGCCCAGCCGCTCCGCAGCATGTGGGATCCTCCCGGACCGGGGCACGAACCCGCGTCCCCTGCATCGGCAGGCGAACTCCCATCCACTGCGCCACCAGGGAAGCCCCCATATAGATCTAATTTTTAATTCAGGCTTGGCTACTAACTAGCCCAGTCAACTAACCTTGAGCAAAATAAATCCCTCCTCAACTTCCAGGTCTCAGCTCAAACTGAGACCTGGAAGCTGAAAAGCTCTCCCTGACTTCTCCTTCCTGGGCTAAATTAGGTAGATGTTATATGCTTTCTTACTCTCAGACCTTTTCTTCATCATAGCACTTATATATGGTATTTATTAATGCAATTATATACGTTTAAGCTCTGACATCGCCAAGATTTTAAGTTTCATGAACCAAGAGCCATCACTGATTGGTTTCGTCTTGTATTCCCAGTGCTGAAACAGTTCATATCACATAAGAATAAGGTCTCAATCAATAACCTTAAATCCACCCCCCAGCCCCAGTCTCCTCATCTGGAATTTGGCTTTTCAGGTCCCTGCTGGCTCTTATCTTGTGTCTCAGAAAACTTGGAATTATCCTGAGGCACCAGAGGAAGGTATCTTTGTTGATTTGACTTGCTGTGGAAGAACTAAAAAAACAATAATGATATAAGCATCTGCTTATCAAAACTGTTGCTATTTCATTAAATGCATGGTCTTTGAGTGAGACATCAAGTTTGAGTCCTAGATGTGTGTGTGTGAGAGAGACAGAGACAGAGACAGACAGAGAGACAGAAAGAGAAAGGGTGTGAGGGAGACCAACCAACCTTGGGTAAAGTTATTTAATTCTTCAGAGACTCATTACTTTCTCTGATACATGGACTTAATAGCTATGAGGTATAAAGCATTTAGTACGTTTTCTGACATATAACAAACACATAATAACTGTTACCTATTATTAATAAAATTTATTGGCATGAAATATAGAAATAAGGGACATAGTATGGTTTGTCTATGGTCCTCACAACGTGATGAGCTAGTTACTATCTTTATTGTCCAAATGAGGAAACTAAGTCACTAACAGGTTAAAAACTTGCCTAAGTGATCTAGTAAATGGTAGACCCAGGATTTATACAAGTTAGCTTGTCAGCGATGGAGCCAGTAAGCTAATCCCAACAGACAATACTAACTGCGTTTTTTAAATATGCTTTCTATGGAAGATGCCTGACAAACAAAAAAGAAACGCTAATCTCATTCACACTATCTAGACCACGAAGCCAAGACTGGGGGTATCTGCGTGTGGGGGTCAGGTGTGGACGAAGGGAGAAAGAAGGGCTTAACATTTCAAAAGCACCTATTCCATGTCAAGAACTTTACGCGGATTGTTTCTACACAATAGTGCTGTGATGTCAAAACCCCTCTACTTCCCACTACACTTCATGAATATTGAATCTGGCTAAGAAGGACAAAAGATCACGGTCATCATAAAACATGAACAGGAATGTCATACATTTGATTTGAACTTGCCCTTCATACTTTCTGAATGCAGATGGGAATTAGGCAGCCAGAGCTGTGTTTCTTGTGTATATATTAACTTATTAAAAGAGTTCTAGCCTTTATTCTTTCAGGATAAATCTTTAAATTTTTTTCCCAATATCACTATCTAGTGCTTTAAACAGGTACTCTTGGGCACTTTTCACCTGCTGCATATTCCTCTTAAGTTGTAAAGCCTGAAACTGGACACATCGCTCTTATTAGAGATATAAACAAGCTGTGTTTAGTTTGATTCATGTGTACTGAATAAGAAATTGAGTAGAAGGCCTTTAGTCGCTTTCTATGATTTGCCTGATGTCCCTAGGGTGGTGGTAAGCTCATCAAATTCTTGTTATTTATAAAGTGAGGGAGGCCAATTCTAACAAACTGGGTTTTAAGGTTATGAGAAGTTACTGTAACTAAATTCCCTTTTATTATTCAGAAGGGCTCCTTTTGCCCGGATGAGTTCTCATCAATGGAAAGTCAGTGTACTTGAGCCAGATGATCCTTGAGGCATTTCCAGTTGATGCTGGAGCAAATGGTGTCTTTCTAAATGGAGATTGATTTGATAGAGGGAGGGCCAAGAAAGACTCTATTTGGCTGAAACGTGACAAAGTGTGGATCATTAAGAAAATAGAAAAAAATATGCTTAAACTACTCGAGAGCTTGATTAAGGAAATAATCAACTATCATTTGATTGCATAAACCTTTTATTCAAAAAGTCCTGAATTCTTTCAAAAGCATAATATCCTTTATTGACAATAAACACTTACAGCTCAGCAATGCCAAGGCAATCTTTTATGCATTCAGTATGTCCTCAAATCTGTGCCTCTTTCTTTGACCTAGTTGTTAATACCTCCACCAGCAATGAGACTCATACAAGTAGGAAAAGCACAGTATCTAGTCCATTTACTTAAGAAATGGAGAGATCCGTGGCACAAAAATGACAGGTGACATGCCTATGATAAGAGATACCGCATTCTATTCATTTCTTATCCTCAGAATATTCTACAATGCCTGATACAAGATAAGCTAATTAATATGAAAAAAATGAATGAATTTGAGTGAATGAATGAGAGATTACTGGAGCTAGAATTCTTGCCACCTGACACACGAGGTCATCCTCTATAACGTTGTTCTCAATTGCATCTCTGACATTAGTTAGCTCAGTTCATTTTTTAAAACATCTTTATTGAGATACGAGTCACATACCATAAGAGTCACCATTTTCAGCTCAATTCATTAACTCAGCTTAGCCAAACAGTGCTGAGTTATATATATGTATTTAAAGTCTGATTCAAGATTTGTTGAGAGATGGGGTGAATATACACAGCTAAAACTAGTTTTGGAATCCATCTCTTGATTTATTTGTTGATGTATCCCTTGAGACCACCAACTGAGAACTGAGTATATTTTCCAAAATATATACTGGCTATAACTCAAAGAGGGGTGTTTTGGGGGGGGTACATTTTTAACTTAGTGGAGAAATCATTACAATGATGAGGAGATTGCTTTTTATTTAGTCAGAATCTTGCTAGGAAAAAAGAGCTTCCAAAAGAGAGTCATGGGATTTTCAGATGATTGAGCAGATCCAGAGGCTAAGACTTCTCAGGAGAAGCCAGATGGATTTACTACTACCGATTTCCAGCAAGATAAAGTATTTGTTTTCATAGATTGCTTCAGTGTCCTGGTTTGACATTTACTCTTGTATTAAAAGGCAAATTAAAAACACTGGAAATGAAAGGGCCAGATAAAACATAATCCCAAACTACCCTGGAGGGACAGAGTAATTGATAATGATGACTTAGAGCCCCCTTTTGCAGCCCTGGACAGCTAGCGTTCCCGAGCACTATTTGGTTGGTGCCTCTCTTTATTTGAAAAGATTTAATCCATGGTCAACAAGCTTCTTTCTCTTCTAGAGCTCAAACTATTAGTCTAATGCAGAACATTGTCAACTTTTTAAAGGTAGACACTGAACTCAATGACACTTTCATTTGATAAGACTGAAAGACAAATGAAAGTGACCTGCTGGTGAGAAAGATCTTTTCTCCTCCTCTTTTTGTCCTTTGTCAGCTTTTTTGTTCTATTGCTAACAGAAATGAAACTTCTTCCAAAATGTATCCCCTTTTGTGTGGCAATCACAGGACACCTTGGAAATACTGATTTTCACACATGATCTTTCTAGAGAAAGAAACTTCGGCACAGATCTCTTGACTGACCTGTCTCAAATTAGTCCAATAGTTTTCAAACTCAAATAGTTTTCAGTAGGTGGGTTTGAACCTTCAAGTTCTAGTCAAAGCACCTCTTGAGATATTTCACCCCAAAATGGGTGATCATGGCTTTATACCCATATTCAAACAGTCCACAAATATTTATTGAGCAACCACTTATGCACCAGGAATTCTCCCCTGTGCTGGATATACAGCAGTAAACAGAAAAGAAAGTGTCCCTGCCTTCAAAGAGCTTACCAAATTGTAAAGGGAGGCACATGGCAAATACATAAACAAGTTAATATATTGATAAAATTTCAAGCCATGTGCTATAAAGAGTGGAAAACAGAGGGAATGGTGGGCTGCTTTACCTACAGTGATGCAAAAAGACCTTTCTGAGGAGGTGGTAGCCGATTTGATATCTATTTGCCTGTAGAGAACTCAGACTAAGACAATAATCAAAAAGGCAAATGGTGGTGACCTTAAACACTCTGAGCAACCACGGCAAATGTAAAGGGTAAAAGCCTTAATAGACCTGAAGCTTTCCCAAAGGCTCGCTTCACTGTCCTTATAAGAAAAACAAAGTCTCGCTTCTCTTAAGGGACCTGTTAGAGGCTTTAAATAATCAATTGCCTTGATTGGCAATGGCATTTTACCTTCAGGGGCCGGGCATTCCAGTTCAACCCACAGATCTATAATCTCTCTGAAAAGACAGTACTTCTGTGATTTAAAAAATGTCTTTGTAAAAGTACATCACTTACACTCAAATTATAGTTTCCAAAACTAAATATAATTTTGGCACATATGCCATTGGCTGACTTTCCTGCATTGCATTTGCCTTTAAGGGCATGTTCACTTTCTAGTTCTCATGCTTTCAGACACTGCTGTCAGTTGGGTTCACAGCCCTGCAGGGGCAGTGTTTCAATGACCTCCCATGTTTTCATTAATTCTTAAAAAACCTTACGCAAACATTTCTCTTCATATTAGGTTTTGCAAACCTTTGCCCTTGTGCCTTTTTTTCTTTCATAAAATCCTAAATTTGGTGCTTAGACTAATTTGACCTCAAAATATATCATCTTTTAAATAAACACAAGACTTGACAAGATCCAGAAACTGGTGCTGAAATGGAAGTCAGGATCCTCTCCAGTTTTCTGACGCCAGGTCAACAGAGCTACAATTATCCCAATAACTCAACAGGGAAATAAAACACTCTATTTGGGATAAGGAAAACAAATAAACATTCAAGGGAGTATCTATTTGGGGGGGGAATTCATTATAGAGATCTCGATGAGTGTTACCTGAATTTTCTGAGGTATTTTCTAGAGCCTATTTCACCTTGGGCTATGAAGATCAGCCCCAATGTCACAATTTCTTGGTCAGAAACATCCAAGAGAACTCAAACGATCAGCAGTAGATGCACTAATTAAACAGGACTCCAAGATTCAAGGAGCTGCTCCGGACTCCAACTATGCTACTTTGGTCAAATCTCTAAACAACTGCAGTCCTTTAGTTTGCTAGTCTGATGATGTGGATGGTGATAAAAACCCACTAATGTGTCAGGCATCTTTTCTTACTTGCTCCTCCACAGTGAGTGAGTGCTATGTAAGTATAAAATGACAATGCCATAGTAGTAAAATCAGTTTTTAAAAGAAAATAAACATGTGTCTTACAAAGCAAAGCTCAAATATGTAACTTTCATTACTTGCTAGGCTTTGAAGGAAATTTTGTAGAACACAATTTCCAAGCCGGTTGCCTCATTATTTCCACAGAAACCACAAGGGGAATTAACTAGGAGAGTTGAGCAGTTACACAAATAACTCACATGGAAAAATAGCAGCTTTGTAATGAATTTCCTGAGTATTGCAGCACTGTAGAGATGACAGAAGAATTCTTTTAAAAAGTGGGGCTGAACCAAGCAAGATTAATTAAGATACTAGCTCTTGGAACATATAAAGTTTATGCATATCAGTGGATCCTTCCTGGGACCAGGTTCTTTAGCCCGATTATCTATGAGACTCAAAGATAAATTCATCATTCCTGGAAAGATAATAGTTTAGAATCAAGACTGAGAGCTGAGGGGGTGGGGGTGGGGGAGAAATTCCATCAACCCAGATTGTTTCCTCTCTGCCCAGCTGGGTTTTTAGGAATAGAAACATGGGAAGGGAGGGAAATAAAAAGGGTGGTGGGTCAGAAATTGCAGACTGACAGGTTGCGAAGGGATTTGCAGCCTCTCAGGAGGGGTATGGAGGGATGCCGGGAGAGATGACAAATGAGGAAGCTCTTTCAGCTCCCCTGTTACAAGCACTGCTGGCTATCGAATACTGCAGTGCTAGGGAGACTGCACTGTTTTCTTCTTCATAGGCCACCATCTAGCAAATCGTGCAAATAGCAAAGGCATATCCAAGAGGCAAAAGAGCAAAGGGTGAAGAGCACAGATGCTAGAATCAGGGCCAGGTTTATTTTCTGGTTCTTCTCCCTACCAGCTCTGTGCCTCCATTTCCTTCACTGAAAAATGGGACAATAGTCATCTTTGTTTCTGGGCTGTTATGAGAATTCAATGAGTTAATACTTGTAAAATGCTTAGAATCGTGCCTGACACATTGTGAACACTCAATGAGTGTTTTTTAAATTAATAAGTACAGTTACACCTAACGCTTTTTATTCTGTGTTTTGGTAGGTGTATCAGCTGACAGAAAACAGGAAGTATTTTGATTGCTCATAATTTATACTTCTATTTCTCTCTTTCCAAGTGTTTCTATTTATAAAGAGCAAGTCGTTGTATTTCCATTTATTTTTACAATTTTTTAATTCTGGAAAAGTTCTCTAATAGAAATTTCAACCCCCCCCCCCAAATTTTTTTTCTGACATGGAACTGGTCTTCAGAAAGTTGATTAATCCATCATGGCCAACCAACATTTTTTTCCTTCATAACATGTACACACAATGCATTATAGGGACTGAAAACTTTTCCTCCTCTGTGAACTGCCTTGACTTTCTTTCACACTGGGGCTTTCAAAGAATCCGTTTGTGATTTTTTTTTCCTTTTTTTGGCTGCATCGAGTATGAGTTGTGGCACGCAGGATCTTTCATTGCGGCATGTGGGCTCTTCATTGCGATGCATGGGCTTTCCTCTAGTTGTGGCACGCAGGCTTCTCTCTAGTTGTGGCATGCGGGCTTCCCTCTAGTTGTGGCACGCGGGCTCCAGAGCGTGTGGGCTCATTAGTTGCAGCATGCAGCCTCTCTAGTTGTGGCGTGTGGGTTCCAGGGCGCTTGGGCTCTGTAGTTTGCGGCAGGCAGGCTCTCTAGTTGAGGCACACGGGCTCTCTAGTTGTGGCGCGCAGGCTCAGTAGTTGTGGTGCGCAGGCTTAGTTGTCCCACAGCATGTGGGATCTTAGTTTCCCAGCCAGAGATCGAACCAGTGTCCCCTGAATTGCAAGAAGGATTCTTAACCACTGGACCACCAGGGAAGTCTCCCATTTGTGATTTTACAGAAAGTTTTCTAATGAATAGTGCTGTTTTGAAGTTGAATACATTCATTCTGTGGAAAATATAAGTAACACGGCATGGAGAAGAGCAGGAAAATTTTGAGAGTGAACCAAAATATTTATATATTTGTCCATAAAAGATGTGCACCAGTCATCTTAGAATATATAGGAAAATGAGCTTTGCCCTCGATGCTAAGACCTACCTCCACTTGCAACAACATAAAGGACACCGTAAGCTTTCCTTTCTTACTGGGTCACCACAAAAATGTGAGCTGAATCTAGAAACAATAAATGCTGGAGAGGGTGTGGAGAAAAGGGAACTCTTGCACTGCTGGTGGGAATGTAAATTGGTACAGTCACTATGGAGAACAGCATGGAGGTTCCTTAAAAAACTACAAATAGAACTACCATATGACCCAGCAATCCCACTACTGGGCATATACCCTGAGAAAACCATAATTCAAAAAGAGTCATGTACCACAATGTTCACTGCAGCTCTATTTACGATAGCCCGGAGATGGAAACAACCTAAGTGCCCATCATCGGATGAATGGATAAAGAAGATGCGGCACATATATACAATGGAATATTACTCAGCCATAAAAAGAAACGAAATTGAGCTATTTGTAATGAGGTGGATAGACCTAGAGTCTGTCATACAGAGTGAAGTAAGTCAGAAAGAGAAAGACAAATACCGTATGCTAACACATATATATGGAATCTAAGAAAAAAAATGTCATGAAGAACCTAGGGGTAAGACAGGAATAAAGACACAGACCTACTAGAGAATGGACTTGAGGATATGGGGAGGGGGAAGGGTAAGCTGGGACAAAGCGAGAGAGAGGCATGGCCATATATACACTACCAAACGTAAGGTAGATAGCTAGTGGGAAGCAGCCACATGGCACAGGGAGATCAGCTGGGTGCTTTGTGACCACCTAGAGGGGTGGGATAGGGAGGGTGGGAGGGAGGGAGACGCAAGCAGGAAGAGATATGGGAACATATGTATATATATAACTGCTTCACTTTGTTATAAAGCAGAAACTAACACACCATTGTAAAGCAATTATACTCCAATAAAGATGTAAAAAAAAAATGTGAGCTGAGTGAACTGAGTGTGTTCTTAGCACTAACTTTAGCATCAAGTCTGGTGGTCTTTTTTGGAGCCAGACTTCTCTTGTTAACTCAAAATTGCTTTGGCAAAATGTAAAATAGCTGCTTTATTATTCTTCGTGTTTTGGAAAATATAGTTTCAAGTTAATACTACTCTTTGAAATTATCCTGTTTCTTACACTACCTCACTTTTATCTAGTTGCCCACCATGCTTGCACCTTCAGTTTGAATATTCTGTTAATGATTTACATTTGATGAATTTTATTTCCTCACACATACTTTAATGCCAATTTTTCCCCCAAAGAAAGTACTTTGAATGGAATTGTACTAAATTTCAGCAAAGGAAGGGAACAAAATAATTGTCTCGCTACAATAATTTTTCACAGATTAATTTAAAGGAATTTAATTTACAGGTTAATTTAAAGAAAAAGATAATATATTTCTCTTCTAAATAATAATCTATAATGTGTCCTAATTATTTTTATGAACATCCATCAGTGCATATAGCAACAGTTGCGTTCTAGGGAATGTAACTACTAATGGCAATTACAGATGTTAAATAAAAGTATATTTTCTTTCTACCACTGGCTAGAAAAGTACCAGCAAATACTTTTCCTCTATAGCTATTTTTTTTAATTTTAGCAAATAAAAGTAGTACATATTTTTCCCATCTCACTTTTGGCACAATGAGAAGAGACATAAGCTTCACAATAAAAGTTATTTTGTGAGCAATCTGAAGTCCGCAGTTAGGGAAAAAAAGCAGTAGCCCCAAAGGACTGGAGGAGAAGTAAGTGGTCAGCCTAGAGAAGGTGCAAAGGAATTCCAAGATTGTCATAGGGGAGCACGATCCATTTAAAATGGAACCGAGTGGGGAGGTATGTTCTTTATTCTAGAACTTACAAGGCCCTGGTCAGCACAGGGAGACATGCGTCTCCTGGCAAAAGGAGGACTAAATCCCCTCTAGCTATGAAGTGGACAATTTAAGCCATTCTGAGGTTTTCAAAATGCAGTATTTCCTTCTCTGTGGTTGCATAACAAATTTCAATTGATTGAAGATTTGGGGTGTTAATGAGGTACATTCCCCCATTTAAGGGAAATAAGGTATCCCTGGACACCTCTCCAATGCATCCCCTCCTCCACAGCACTGCTGCCACTGCTGTGAATCAGGCCCTCACCATCTCACCCTTGACTCTGGCCATTGCCTCCTAAATCTGTCTCCCTGACACCAGCTTCTTCCTCTTTCAGTTGCATTTACCTGGCCCAAAGTTTTATTCCAAAAATTCAGAATTTATCAGGACCCTCTCCCAGTTAAGCACCACATGACCATCACCAGCTCTCGGAAGCATGTGGTCTTTCCCAGTCACAATCTAGCCCTGACTTGGCATTTCATCCTCACACCCTCCCCCCCTTCTCCTAATGGCACCACCGGGCTGCTATTAAAACACACCTCTTGTCACATCTTGGTATCTTAAAGAGGCCTTTTCCTCTTTTTGGAATGTGACCTCTAACTTCCTTTAAAATGTCTAACACACCTGCTTCAAGAATCGAGGCGCAGCTTGAACTTCACTTCTATGAAGTCTCCTTCATGCTTTTCATAGCCTTCAGCACATGCCTTCATTGCTGCATTTTCCACATTATGTTGTTAGTGTGGAAGTGTCTCCCCTACTAGACTGTAAAGGAACACTGGCTTCAATTCATCTCGCTTTCCTAGTACTCAGCATGATACTTAGCTCTGAGTAGGTGCTTGAGAAATACTCATTTAATTGAATTGAATACTTAGCTTTAGTTAGCCATATGAAGAAATAAAGCAAGATATTTAAGCATTTAAAATTAATTTCAACTTAAATTTCTTTAAAATAAGGGAAGAAAGAGGAGCCTGATTCACTTCATTCCAAACCAATGACAATATGTTTCAAAAATTGGCTCTATTTATGAAGAAAAATAACTCGGACTGCTATCTCAAACCATTGTGTAAAAGTGGCCTCAAAATGAATTAAAAACCCCATAATGAAAGTCGCCCATGGAAAACAAAGCAGTGTTTAGAAGCAGTGAACTGAAAGTACACAAAAATAGATAGATCTTAAACATATAGAGTTAAGTAAGATCATAAGAAACAGAATCAGATCTTGCATGCAACAGCATCTATATAAATTAAAATCTTAAATATAAAAATGCAAAATAACAATGAATATTTTCCCAGAACACATTCTTATTCAGAGACATATATTAACCACGTTAGGGTGTATACCTAAGGCAGGGTTGGGAATGAAGAAGAAAATTGACAAAATAAAACAGGAAAGAGACATCACTTGGGCTGATGATAATAGCGGACTATGAAAGAGGATTTTTCAAGGGTATATGTCTATGTAAAGACATATATTGAACCTGTCAGGGTAGTGTAGTGTGAGAGGAAAATAAAGGGAAAGAATAAATTTTTTAAGTGGGTAATGAAGAGGATCATGTATTATGCACTGAGGAATATAAGTAACTCATTTGTGGATTTAAGGTCTAAATAATGAAATTAAAAGCTTAAAAAATGCAAAAGAGCATTCAAAGTTTGGTCTCATAAAACAATGGATGCGTAGGGCAACAGAGCATCCGTCTTCATGGTGTGATATCACACTGCTGTCATAGATAATGATACCACAGAGGGCTGTGAGAGAGCAAGCAGAAGGGACTTCAGCTTACAAATGACTCGTTTTCCTCCAGGTATTAACGACAATAAAGAAACAGAAGGGGTGCCGGCTCCCAGGTGGAAAGAGGTGCCTGCTGCTCATTGTCAGAATGAGCAGCCACTGTGTTGGATTTAGGGAGAGAGGGAGAGCGCTAGGGAAGAGAAATGGCCAACCCACGGAGCCCACGTAACTGTTGTCTTTGGATCTGCTGAAGCTCACTTAGCATCTGTGTGTCTTTGGGGGATCCTGCCTATTTATGGTTAATATAACCTGGACCTTCTCAATTACTGGACACCCTTGGTCCCCATTTCATCTCTGGAGAGTGGGGTTGGATGGAGGTCATGTGATAACGGCCTGAGACCTACATTTCAAAGGCCTGAGGACAAGATGGTCCCCATGCAGGAGGGTTGCCCTCAAAATTCCCTTCCTGTTTTGATTGAAGAGAAATTGTTAACTGCTTTTGTGGGACCAAATGGAAGGGTCACCTGTTTCGCTCATCTGCCAACATAAACAAGGAAAATCTTCATTCTTTTATGTGAAACAGCACATCTGGACTTATTAAATATTATTGCTATTTCGACACAATTTATAGTTAGCATGTCCTACAATTCTGGCTGAAGGCAAATATTTATAAAATGTGGAAAACTGATTGTTTTTTAAACTCCAAAATTACTTGTATTCAAAGAGAACAATACTCTTTTTAACCATTAACAGCTTGACCTGCTGTGTTAAAAACATGAACTCTCCCAGACGTACACTGAAGAAGACTGACACCGCAGTCTCTTCATGAGCTATTACTGATGACGCCTCATTCATTAGCTCTCTTCCTGGAAATCTGGCGCCGGTTTCACACCGTATTTTTTTGTGGGGGCTGGTGAGTGACCGGTGGAAAAAGTCTTGAAAGAAAGAGAACATCAAATGTTGAAATTACTTACAGGACACATTTCAAGAGTCAGGCCTAGAACTCAAGCCTCTGACTTGAACTTAGAAACCTGGGTTGAACTTGTTGCTTCACGATACCAATTATTCTGTCTATGTAGGAACAAAAAAAGGTTGATGCAAAAATTCCCGACTTGGGGCTAAACATGTACTCTCTTGGCTTGTTGCTCTTTTGTCTTTGAGAGAGAGAGAGAGAGAGAGAGAGAGAGAGAGAGAGAGAGTGTGTGTGTGTGTGTGTGTGTGTTGTGATGCAGTTCAACAGTGTTCACAGGAAGATAAAGCAAGGAGGAGGGGGCTAGCAAGAGAAGAGAAGTAACTTTATCTTTGACCTATTGAGTGGCTTTTTGAAACCTGAGTCATCAGTTTGCTGTTGTCCCGTGGGAAAGGGCCAGGAAGCAATAAACAAAATAAACGATGGAATCCAAATGGAAAAGCAGTGCTCTGTGAGCTATTGACTGCATAAAAAGGAAGATGGGATGCAAATGTTTATTCTACCAACGTGCATATGGTACTCCAACGTATCAGTTTCTAGACTGAATATACAATCTTGTGACGCTCTGTTCACTCTTTCTGTGCACAAGCCTCATAATGCCATAAACTTAAGCTGATTAACAGACCTGCTATTTCCCACTCAATTTACACAGTCACATTTTGACGGCAGAAAAACATTTCTGTACTACAAAGCGTCAGGAAAAGAACAGTAGTGACATAAATTGAACTAGATAAATCTAGGGCTCTAGTACCACTAATGTTATTCCTTGCTTACCATCAGCGTGAGGCACACTAAACCCCCAATTCCCAGTTGAATTTAATTCAACTCACTGACAAGATGTTACCCAATTCTGGAAAGACAACACAGAAAAAGCTCATAATAAAGAACAGTGGGATCAATCATCTAACTGAACTTAGAGAATCTTCTGATTATTATAGGTGTGTACAATCCTTTACATATCACTCAGATACTAAATCTTAAATAATTACTAAAGATAACAACGTATACCCCAGCCTATTGCTATTTTTGCTTAATGGATCATTGAGAAATATACTCTTCAGAATAGGAACCATATGCTCTCGTTAACATATAATATGTATTATAGTAAAGATAATAAACACTGATAAGTAAGTAAATGGGTTTATTAATCTGTTTCCTCAATCCAAAAAACACTAAATGAGTAATTATCCTGAGTGAAGTAATTCGATTTTCTTTTTAGAAACCCGCCAGCTGAGTGAGTTCTCCAACATAGCCACCCATGGAGGTGGTGCACATTATGTTGTTATTGCTCAGAATATGTGAAAATCCTTTATACAAAGGGTGTCTGATGCTATTTAAGAAGCAAATAGCACTTGTTTCTGTAAAGTTACATATTATTTTAGCTCAAAATATATGTTTTTCACCTTGACCCATCTTTCTTATCGCGGTTGATCCAAGTGGCTTTAACCCAAGTCAAAAAATTAAATACGTTCTCAAAGCACTCACCACGATGGTGCTAAGCATGAGAGGGGCTGCCCAAATGCTCTGGGCAAAGGCTTCATCACTGCTAAGTTTAATGCCTCCAAAGTCTTTGTCAAAGGGAATACTTGTACTTCTTTCTAGACGAGTAAATTCTGGTGAAGATGTATAAAAAAGATCAGTCACAGTGATCTGCAGGATAGTTAGGGAGCTATAAATTCCCTATCTGCCTTCCTCATTCTCACTGAGGTCCTTGTTTCTTATTTCACTGAGAAAACCAGCAGACTTCCTCTTTTCTGCCTCAGCACTACATCTATTCCATGTACTCTTCTTTCCAACCTCTCTTGCAGAAGAGCTGTCCACACTCTAATCCAGGGCTTCTCATTAGCTTTTAAATCTCTGTGGCATCTGTAGTTAGTCCTTTTTATATTCCTAATAGTGTTTTGTGGGGTTTTGGGTTTTTGACTTCTCTATATAATGAGTTTTGTAAGTTGTATGTCACTACTGTTAATCTTTTAAAATAAAAGATTATTTGGCTTTTAAAATAAAAGACTACTTGGCTTTTATTTTAAACTACTCTATTATATCTTTCTTTCAATTTATGTTATCTTTATTATTCTCATCCTTCTACATTCTCTGACCTTATTCTGTTTCTTTCTAGCTTTCTAATTTGGAGGTTTCACTTATTTTTAGTCTTCTAATATAAGCATCTGAGTCTATAAACTTCTTATTAAATACCACATTAGCCTCATACCCCAATTTTTTTTTTTTTTCCTTCGGTACGCGGGCCTCTCACTGTTGTGGCCTCTCCCGTTGCGGAGCACAGGCTCCGGACGCGCAGGCTCAGCGGCCACGGCTCACGGGCCCAGCAGCTCCGCGGCATGTGGGATCTTCCCGGACCGGGGCACGAACCCGTGTCCCCTGCATCGGCAGGCAGGCTGTCAACCACTGCGCCACCAGGGAAGCCCTCATACCCCAAATTTTATATGTAGTATTTTTAATATCTTTAAGTTACACGTATTTTCAAATTTCCAATGTGATTTCTCCTATGAATTGTATATATTTTTTGATTTTTCTTAAATTCCAAAAGTGTAGGGTACGTTTTTGTTTTCTATTGTTTTGTTTGTTCTTGATTTCTAATGTAGTTGTCATCAGAAAAGATGAGATATATGATAATGTTTTTTCGACATTTGTTGAGATTCTTTTATGTTCCAGTATATATTCAAATTTTATAAGGTTCCACATGTGCTTGAAAAGAATATATACTGTACGGTTGTTTTGTATAATCAATCTTTCCCTCTCCCTCTCTTTATATATATGTATATACGTATATACATATAGTCAAGTTTGCTTATGACATCTTCTATATCATTATGTTTTTCTTCATCTATGAATTACTGAGGAGGAAAAGTGAAAATGATTCCTCTGATTGTAAGTTTGCTATTTCTCCCTATAATTTATCAATATGTTTTACAGATTTTGAAGCTATGCTATACAACTTTTAAAATGTCAAAATTTTTTTACTCACTAAACCTTTTATTAATAATTAATGATCCTCTTAGTAATATATTTTGCCTCAAAGTCTATTTTAAATGATGTTACCATGGATATACCAACTTTATTTGGATTAATATTTATCTGATATAATCTTTCTAATTATTTTACTTCCAACACGTCTGTGCTCTTTCGTTGCAGATGTTTCTTATAAACAATATAACTTAGAAAAAGTTTTTTTTTAATTCCAGCTGCTGATCATTGCTTCTTCTTTTTTAAAAAATAAATTTATTTATTTATTTTTGGCTGCGTTGGGTCTTCGTTGCTGTACATGGGCTCTCTCTCATAGTGGCGAGCGGGGGCTGCTCTTCGTTGTGGTGCGCGGGCTTCTCACTGTGGTGGCTTCTCTTGTTGCGGAGCATGGGCTCTAGGTCTGCAGGCTTCAGTAGTTGTGGCACGTGGGCTCAGTAGTTGTGCCTCCCAGGCTCTAGAGCACAGGCTCAGTAGTTGTGGTGCACAGGCTTAGATCCACGCGGCACGGGGACCTTCCCGGATCAGGGCTTGAACCCGTTTCCCCTGCATTGGCAGGCGGATTCCTAACCACTGTTCCACCAGGGAAGTCCCTGATCATTGCTTTTACACTAGAGAGTTAGTTACAATTATTATGATTATAAACTATTTGGGTTCATTTTTCCATCTTATTGTATGCTCTTCCTTTGTCCCAATTTTTCTTTTCTCTTTTTCCCTTTTCTCTATTCCTGCTGTCCTTTGGATTAAGTTTCTCCTCTATTTTATTTTTCCCCTCTCCTAGGGTCTAGTGTCCGGTCCTGCCAGATGGCTGTGCATTGCCCTAGAGACCTGCACACTGGCCACTGCTTCTGTTTCCTTCAGTTTTCCCCCAATAAACAGCGCTTCAGCAGGACTGGGGTATGTCTGTTTAGACAGGGCTCATGTTTGCATAACACTAATTCTAGGTAGTTGGATTATTAGTTTTCTGAGGTAAGGACCGTGTTCCATTCACCTTCACATTCCCAAAACACAGCACACTGCCTGGCACATAGTAGGCTCAATAAACGCTGACTGAACTCATAAATGAATGAGGAGTAACAAGGAGGAGCGTCACTGCAGGGAAGGACTGTCTAGAAGGGCAATGGGAGAGGGCAATGTTGACGCCGGGAGTACAAAGCCTTAGTTTCACAGGTGTAGAGAATTGTGTCAGTTAGAAGTAAATTATGACACTTCATAAAAACCAAGCCTCGAATTTTATATTTGAAAAGTCTTAAAATGTGGAATCAGTAAGGACAGTGGAAAAGAAAGGGTGATAAGAGAGGATTTTAAAGATGAATTTTTCATTAAAGCATAAGACTTAGAGATTTCTTCTGCCAATGACTGCCATAATTGCATATCGAATATTAATCATATCACTGAGTTACAGGATTTCTATAAGATGGGTGCTCACCAACTCATACTTATTTATGTACAATCAAGTCTTTACCACCAGGGCTGGTCTAAATATGCTCCCTTACTTTTGGAGTCCCCATTCTACACTATATAAAACATACTAAAACAGGACTTTCCTGGTGGCACACTGGTTAAGAATCCGCCTGCCAATGCAGGGGACACATGTTCGAGCCCTGGTCCGGGAAGATCCTACATGCTGCGGAGCAACTAAGCCCGTGCGCCACAACTACTGAGCCTGTACTCTAGAGCCCACAAGCCACAACTACTGAGCCCGCGTGCCACAACTACTGAAGCCCACGCACCTAGAGCCCGTGCTCTGCAACAAGAGAAGCCACCACGATGAGAAGCACATGCACTGCAACGAAGAGTAGCCCCTGCTCGCTGCTACTAGAGAAAGCCCAGACGCAGCCACTAAGACCCGATGCAGCCAAAAATAAATTAATTAATTAAATAAAATACATAAATTTATTTTAAAAAATACTAAAACAAACCCACATCCCAAAGGAAGACTAATTCATTGCTGCAAAAAAATTTAAGGATTTTATAATTATGTTTTACGATATTTGGCTACAAGTAACTTCTGATTTATGAACTGGTTATAATTTCTCAGCAGTCGTCATGCATACACACCAACTCTCAAAAAGTGAGAAAATATAACTTACCGATAGTTTTCAAATGTAATGAAATATTTATAGATACTAAATTTATTAATTATTGAAGTTGACATAATTTTAGGCTTTGTGGACATTTAATTAAATATTTATTCATTTCTATTTTACAGTTTTCACTTTATATTCTTGAGCCCATAGATTTTATTTCATGTCTTGAATATTTTTCACATCTCTGAAAAGCCCCAAAGCCTTAGTCACATGCTCATAGGACATAATGAATAAATTGGCCCTACCTCTATCCCTTGCCTGCTTTAATGCTGCAGCAAAAATATGATCAATCATTTTTATGACTTTAGAAATAATGGGCAACCATGATCACTGTATCACAGAAAAATAAACCAGCCTCTGTAATATTGCTATAATAGTGAATGTGCCAGCTTTGCTCCAAAACATCAAGTAGGAAATTGCTTCTCATTTCCGCAGTCTTGGTACACCCATTTTCTTTGGAAATGATCCTTGCCGTCCAAATTCTCTCTGCTATAAGACTTCTTAACTTCAGACACTAATTGACATGGATTTTTTTAAATATGTTATTCAACAAAGTATGAAGCAAAACCAGCTGCCCTTGAGCCTAATCAAGTCTATGGAATTCAACAGCTCTTAAGTATCTGCACTATGGCAAAGTTTGCTAAAGGTTGAGACTTTCAAAGGATCAAAGAGTGAAGAATTATAAAATCATTTACATTTGCTTTTGGGTGTTATTTTAGTCTCTATTTCAGATGTCCTGGGGACTTATAATACTTTAAAATAATGGAGTCACCCTGTTAGGCTCTCATGGTCTTGCCTACTACGCTTTCCCTCAAAGCACCTTTCTGATAGTCTAATATCAGAAAACCAATCAACAACAGAAAGCAGAGTGGTTGTTCTCTGAAAGGTACAGAGAAGGAAAGAAGAAAATTTGAGGGCCTACTGCATGCCTGACACCTTACCTACACCCCCTCATTTCACCTTCAGAACAATCCTATGTCGTCAACACTGGCAATAGGGTGTGGAAATAGTCTAGGGTCAGACAGCTGAAGAGGTGGCAGATGCATGTTTTAAACCCAAATCTGTACCTAAAATCAAAGCCATGTCTTTGCACATCATCTCTGGAAACGGATTTTTTTTTTTTTTTTTGATTCATGCCATCCTAGGACACAGAGGTAATTACGCTGACTTAAAATTTTAGTTTACAGTCTCTAATAGACTAAAGATCTCATGTATATGGACTGACTGATTCATTAAAGAAAGTTGGTGAAAATGTCAAATGGTCTTGAATAACTGAAATCTGATTTTACTGTTGATATTTAATACTAATTAAAATTAACTTAATATCATTATTAATTTTGTTTCTCTCATTTCCAGAGTTTGCTCAATTTTCTTATAAAGTAAATCTGCTTGTCTTTTCATATTAAGAATTATTTTTCATGCAATTTTATTAGACATCCACTAATTTATTTGCCACTAAATATATTACTATAATATGCATAATTTCTTAAAATAGAAGCTAGAGTTATTTTTGCTAAAATAATTCCTCCTTAGAAGCCTCATTTGCAGAAGTCTATTTCAGACATGCCTTTTGAACTTAATTTTGATCTGTGTTTACTGTATATCACTAGTCTTCTATTTATAGTCAAGAGGTTAACATTCCCATGTTCCCTTTGACCTATCATTCCTAGCATCTAATTCCTTCACTGAGACCTAATTAAATGTAACTTAAAGTATTTAAGAGTCCAAATTACTTAAGTGATGTGGTCTATGTTCAGTAAGAATTTGAACATTTTCTTAAAGAATTGAAAGCTGACTTGATTTACTCACAATTATATCTTGTGTAATACTGAAGATCATATATTAGTTATAAGAGCTATAAAAAAACTGACCAATTGGAGCAGCTAGGTAAATCTTCAACGAGTTACTGTCTTAGTGCTTTAGGGCTACTATAACAGAACGTCTTAGGCCGGGTGGCTTACAAACAACAGAATTTATTTCTCACAGTTCCGGAGTCTGGGAAGTCTAAGATCAAGATACCAGCAGATTCAGTGTCTGGTGAGGGCCAGCTTCCTGGTTCATAAATGGCCATCGTCCTGTTGTGTCCTTACACAGTGGAAGGAACAAGCGGGTTCTCTGTGGTCTCTTTTATAGGGGCACTAATCCCTTTCATAAGGGCTCTGCCCTCATTACCTAATCACCTCCCAAAGGCCCCATCTCCAAATGCCATTACCTTGGGTATTCGGTTTTAACTTATGAATTTCAGGGGAACACACACATTCAGTCTATAGCAGTTAGTATATTTTAAGTGTATATTAAGAGGTTAGGTGTCAGAGAAGAGCTATATAGAAGTTATTTATCAAAGGTAGGATGAACATAGATAGAGCAGACTCTGCTAGTTGCCCACTCAATACCCACTCTCTCCTTCTTCCCAGAAGACTCATTTTCCCAGTCTGTCTTGGAGCAAGTGTTGGCCATGTGACACCAAGATGATACTCGTAACATAAGGCAAAATTTTCAGAGCGTTCTGAAAATGCTTCTGCTCTCATGACTAAAGAAGACACCTTGGCACGGGGCTCCTCCCTTATTAGTGCCTTGAATGTAAATATGAGGTGTGAAAGAGCGGCATCCATTTTGTGGCCATTCACGAATAAACATGAGGGAAGATCAAGATACGGAACCACAAAGCTAATGCTAGCAGCAATCTGCCACCTCTAGATTTTTTGGTGTGTGAGAACAAACCTTGATAAGACATTCTTAGCTGTCGTATTACATGCAGCTGAATGCAGTCCTAACACCATACTTGTCAACTTTCCTGCTAAGAGCTTGCCCCTCAAAGTGTGGTCCATAAACCAGCAGCCTCAGTGTCACCTAGGATTTGTAAGAAATTCAGCATCTCAGGCCCACCTCAGACTCTCTGAATCAGAATCTGCATTTTAACAAGATCCCCAAGTGATTTGTATGCATACTAAAGTTTGAAAATCACAGTTCTAAGACATTATGGAAACAGGGAGAGAAAAAAATACCCTGTATACACATATAGAATAATAGTAATTTTTCCAAACAAGGAATTATAGGGGGAATGGGGGGAATGGGAGGATTAGTTTCAAACATTTGTCTGTATATCATCTTCTAAGTGCAAGGCATTCATTCATTTATTCATTCATCCACTCATTTATATTCACACATACACACACGTACACACATATATTATACGTACTGCAGTTTATATTCATTATATTATTTAAACTTCAGATACGGTAATCATTTAGTCAGTGATCCAAATGGAAGAGGAAATGAGGCTTAAAAAAGTGAAATGGGGCTTCCCTGGTGGCACAGTGGTTGAGAATCCGCCTGCCAACGCAGGGGACATGGGTTCAAGCCCTAGTCCGGGAAGATCCCACCTGCCGCGGAGCAACTAAGCCCGTGTGCCACAATTACTGAAGCCCGCACGCCTAGAGCCTGTGCTCTGAAACAAGAGAAGCCACCGCAATGAGAAGCCCGCGCACCGCAACGAAGAGTAGCCCCGGCTCACCGCAACTAGAGAAAGCCTGCGCGCAGCAACAAAGACCCAACTCAGCCATAAATAAATTAATTAATTAATTAATTTTAAAAAAGTGAAATGATCTCCAGAGCCATCCAGACAGAGCTGTCTTATGAACCTAAGTCTTCCAGACTTCAAAGTCTACCTCCTTCTGCTATACTACACTGACTTACTGGCTACAAGTTGAAAGGAGGTGGAAAATGAATAAAATTTTGAAGGAAAGGAAGATGTGCTTTAATGGTTAGGGACCAATAGAACGAACTGCTGGAATCTGCATTTTCAAACAGAATTTAGGAGATTAGGGAGATCAAAGACTCCTGGAGGAAAAGAAAACAAGATGGGGAAATATGGGGAGAAGGGAGTTTACATTGTGAATGGCAGTTTACAGGCAAGGGTAAAACAGCAACCAACATTATGAAATTGACTTGCTTTAGAAATCCGCAGCCAGAATTCTAAACTCACGCAGTTGTTTTCTGGCACAATGTCCAGGAGATGGTTTCTTATCTGAAACACTCATTTATGTTCATATTCATAGGCAGTTTTGCTGACTATGCTGTTGGCTTAGCATTGCACATCTGGTCGCAGGGCAGGGGGCTCATCTGGGCAAATCTGAACTGCCTAAAATGGTGTTGATTCACATAACCTGTGCAAACACAGACTGAAATCAACAAGCATTAGGAATATTTATTTTTCCTTAAGAATGATAATGTTCAGTGGAAATGACCATAAGGGAACATGGACAGTAACTGACACTGTATGGATCAAGGGAAGGCCCCTTTTCCAAAGAGCGCTGGCCCCTTCAGCAACATCAACGTTAACCAAAACCCAAAAAGAAACTTCCTGTTGACCGAATTTGGGAAGGTGACAATTTGCTTTGAACTCACTATTCTTCTTGGATCAAAATCTCTATCATGGGCTTCCCTGGTGGCGCAGTGGTTGGGAGTCCGCCTGCTGGTACAGGGGACACGGGTTCGTGCCCCGATCCGAGAAGATCCCACATGCCGCGGAGCGGCTGGGCCCGTGAGCCATGGCCGCTGAGCCTGCGCGTCCGGAGCCTGTGCTCCGCAACGGGAGAGGCCACAACAGTGAGAGGCCCGCGTACCGCAAAAAAAAAAAATCTCTATCATTAGAGATCTTCTTAATTAACTTAGAAAACAAAGTTGAAGAATAGTCCCCAGAAAAGCTCCACTCAGTAAATGTTTTATAAAACTCAGGAGAGGAGGCCAGCAAACTCCTCTTTCCCACTGGTGTTTGCATGTTTATCAAGCCAAGATAAACGGAACTTCCTAAGACATTATTTTGATAGTGCTATTTCCCTGCTTTAAAAAATATATATAATCCAAATGTGTCCCCAGCCCTCAGTCATCATCTTTCTCATCATCCTGCTTCATTATTTTCACCATGATTTTCGTAGCTAAAATGACCTTGTTAATTTCCTTTCTGGTTTATCTTCTATCTTCCCCTTCTACGACGAAGGCTCCGGGGCAGTAAGCGTGAGGAGCATCTTAGTCATTGCTTCATGATCAGCTCCTTGGGACTATGCCCGGCACTCCATAAACACTTGGTAAATGAATAAATGGTGTCCAGCATAGAGAAAATAAACTGCAAACTCGTCCCTATTTTCAAACTCAAGACCTTTCATGGGCTGACTCCAATTTCAGTTTCCCAGGCTTGCTATTTCCCTCCTTTCACGTTTGAGCCCAGCCACACTTGCTCTGTCATTGGCCCCCAAACAGAAGGACTTCCTCCTCACCAAGGTTTCTTACTGAGTATCCCCATGCCTGCTGACCTGCTCACCCAAATTCTGTCCATGGCCTATTGCTGTCTTTCCTTCTTTCTGAAGCCACCCAAACTACTCCCACCCATACACACCTTCACACCTTGCTCTTCTCTGAACCCCGCATGGTATCTGTTCACTCAGTGTACTGAGCAATCATATATATTCTGCCTGCATTCTCCTTCTCCTCTTATATTGGTACACTTTGTATTATCCATTTAATATGTTAATATGTTATATAAATGTTCATGTGTTTCTATTTTGTTTTATTACATATATACTAAGCAACCATACTTTCTTCACTTTGCTTCTCAAACAGAAAGTTGCACAGGGCTTTTCACAAAACAGACTTTTAGAAAACATATAAATTGAATAATAGATTGAGTTAACTAATGAACATTTAGAAGGTACAGTTATAAGGGTCTGAGGAAGAAGTTCCTTGTGATATGGGGAATGTTACACAAGCAATAAAAGAAGAACTTTTGACTGGTGTTACTCTATAGACCAGGGAAAGAAAATAAATTTCCTTTCAAAGGCCACATTGAGAAACAATTCTCAAAAACAACTTGTCATGCCATTCTGCTAAAAGTAGAAAAATCAATTGCATTTAAAAATCAAGCTAGAAAAAATAAAATTAAATTAAAAAAATAAAAATCAAGCTAGATTTTAAATGAGATTATTCTGGTGACTATCAGAAATATTTTAAAAGTCATACATGCCATGCTTGGCCCCCAAGACTTGCCAATGTGTACTACATGGAAAACAACTAACAGACACTCAATTAAATTGTACAAGATCCACTTATGATCATCTCACCCGCTAGCTCATTGGAAATGTATTTTATGATAGATAATAGTTACTCAAAAACCCATATTAGCATGATCAAATCATTCATGCTACTTAACAAATATCTGAACGGATTGTTCCTTCCACCACATCATCTAATTTATTGATTGCTCCCCACATTTCATTATTTTCTATACAATAGGATATAATTTCTAAATGTATAAATGATATAAAGTCAGTTCTTTTTATCAAGATGAATAGGAAAAGAATCTCATATGCTGACTTACAATCTCTTGGCTTTTTTTCAAAGGTTGACATCTATATCTCAGCTTTGCTACAATGTATGAATGCATGCAAAACTGTTCACTTGGTTTTGAAAATTGTGGATTTTTTAAATCTAGGATTCCTTCGAATAAGACTTCAAAATTAAATATACTATCAGAAAAGGCTTTTGATTGTTTCCTATTAAATGTGAAAGTAAAAAACTATCTCCTTTTGCATGATTTGAACTTTAAGCTGATGTTGAATATTTCTACTTTGCTGCAATCTATGAAAACATGTTGCCTGTGTTTTCAACTTTTGACAGAAACCAAGTATAACTCTGAATAAAACTTCAAAAAATAAATTTTCTATCACAAAATGCTTTTAGTTGTTTTACTATTAAACGTATGGAAAGAAGGTAATTTATCCCACCAGAGCTATTCCATATAATTAATAAATTTTCCATACAATTCTGTACAATTAATGAAGCCAATACTGACAGTCATAAATAGTTTACTCAAAAGCATGTCTCTATTCACTGATGGTGTTAAAATAGTTTCTGTCCAAGGAGATTTGGTCTCTCCCTCTTTGTTTTCCTCCCCCCCGTTTTGTGGTGCATAATACATGCTCAATGTGGAAAATTTATAAAATAACCAAAATAAAGAAGAAACATCTCAAAAAAGACAATATTTTAGTGTATTTCATTCATTATAGCATTTTTTTCTCCCCACTATTTTTGTCCATGCATTCATTTATCAAAAAAGCATAGCTATTAATTGGGATCATACTTTTATAGCTGAAATTTTTATTGAACATTATATCACACACATTTTCTCAAAGGGATAAATATTCCTCAAAAGGATAAAGTATTCTGAACTTGTTCATGTTGGAGTAATATTATGCTTAATTGTGTTTATGGGATTTTTTCCTAAAAGCATTAGCACCGTGGAACTAAGCTTCTTTGATGATTTATTCAGTGTTTCTATGATTTTTAAATTAAGCTCTAAATTTATTGTAAAAAAAGTCTTGAATTTTCTATTTCGTAGATTCTCACCTCTATTTTCTACATGAAAAGCAAAGCTTACAGTTTCCCTGGTGGTGCAGTGGTTAAGAATCCGCCTGCCATTGCAGGGGACACGGGTTCGAGCCCTGGTCCGGGAAGATCCCACATGCCGCGGAGCAGCTAAGCCCATGCGCCACAACTACTGAGCCTGCGCTCTAGAGCCCGCCAGCCACAACTACTGAGCCCACGTGCCACAACTACTGAAGCCCGTGTGCCTAGAGCCCGTGCTCCACAACAAGAGAAGCCACCACAATGAGAAGCCTGTGCACCGCCACGAAGAATAGCCCCTGCTCGCCACAGCTAGGGAGAGCCTGTGCACAGCAATGAAGACACAATGCAGCCAAAAATAAAATAAATAAATTTTTTAAAAAAGATTTGAGCACTTCACTATACATAAATGATATCTCCATGAAAAAAATTTTTTAAAAAAAGCAAAGCTTAGATCTGGGAATTTGTAAATCACTCCTGCTTATGTAAAGTGGTTATCACAGTACTTGGCACATGGTCAGATTTCACGGAAAGTTAGTCAGTGTTATTCTCAGAATTCTCGAGATTATTCTACTTGAAACTTCAGCTTTGAAAATGAAGCAAATGCCATAAAAGGAGGACCTAAATATGAATTATTTTTACATGCGTTACTCTAGGTCAGGGTTTCTCAACCTCAGCATGACTGAAATTTGGAACTGGGTAACTCTCTGCTGGCGGATTGGCCTGTACATTGCAGCATGTTTAGCAACATGCCTGGTTTCTACCTACTAAATGTCAGTGGCCCTCCTCCCACAGCTGTCACAACCACATCTGTCCCTGGACACTGTCAACCTCCCCTGGGGAAGGTGGTGCAAAATCACCCCAGGTAGAGAAATTCTGCTCCAGGTAATCTGTCTGAACCAAAAAATATATACATATATATTCCTTTATAAAGACCTTCTGTCATCACCAAGCCTTTGGGCATGAGTATTTTATTCTAAAATCTCCATACAGGGGCAAGATTGCCTTTTCTCTTGAGAAGTCTCTTAAGCTTCCTCATGTTCGTGAGATACTAAAACGCAGATGGTGCCAGAACTAGTCACCAGAGATGTCTGAGCCAATAGGATTGAACAAAGGGGCATGTAACAGAGATATCTGAAAGGCTGAAAGTCTGTGCATTTGGAAGTTAAAACATCCTTCCATTCGCATCCAAAAACCAGGACAGAACCACGTGATGTTGGAATGATGAATGAGAAGAAAACACCCATGAAGAACACATGCCTCCTCCATCTCCGTCATCGTCTCCTTATTTATTCAGTATAATGACCGTGAGTTACTTCACTATTAACAGCAGTATAACAGTAATCAAAAATTAGTTTTAAATTTAAATTACTTAAATAACGAACATATCTGGAATACATACAGACTTTTTACTTTGGGGGAAACTAATTATATCCGCAATGACTATTTCTAAAGGTTATGTTCTGAGGTACTAGGTATTAGAACTTCATCACATCTTTTGGGGGGACACGTCTCAACCCACAGCAATTACTAAGTCTTTTCTTTTTTCAAACTGCTTTGAGTTAAAGACGTTTATTCATTATGGCAGGATGCTAGCTATCCACCAACAATTGTGCTCCCTTTACCTCATGAGGTGTGACCACTGCAAGGCAGCTGCCCCATCTGGCACTATGTTTTCCAGCTGCCCTTGCTTCAGATGTGACTATGCATGAGTTCTCACCAATGATATGTGGATCGAACTGAGTTTGTCAGTTCAAAGTAGGTTTTCCTTTCACTACATTCTCATGGAAGTTGACATTCTGGTAAATGTACCTTTAAATTCCAAAATGATTTTAAGTTAATAATGGAAGGAAAGCAGTATACGTGTTATCCCAACTTTGGACAAGCTATAGGGATAGATACTATATACTATAGAAATAAAGACGCAGGAATTATTAACCAAGAAGTGAGCAGTGAAGTAACGCAAACCTCTCTATTCCCTATGCTCTTGAAGGAAATGATGTGAAAAGAAAGATCAAGGAGACAAGAAAAATATTGGATTTTTTTCCTTTTAAAATAGAACTTTATTCTTTATTTTAATGGCCATTTGTTGAGTACCTATATCAGTTCCTCACAGTGGTTCTAAGATAGAAAAATCTAGGATCCTGCAAACAAAAATCATTTTGAAACGTCTCAGACCAGGTGGTTAAAGGGTTTGCCCTTGTTTTGGAAGCTGCTTTGAATATTAGATTTGGAAAAGAAAGAAGGCACTTTGGTGGACCAATATATGTGCAGTATACAGATTTGTGCGTTTATCCTTCACTTTATAACAAGAGGTTACATAGATTTTGGAATGGATGTATTGTTTTAAATCAATAAAGTGAGAGAACAGAGAGAGAAAACACCCATTAGAGTATCACAAGTGAAAAAAAAACCTACCAGGAAATTTTGTTCCTGCATGCCTCATCTTAAAGAGTTAAAGGAACTTCAAGATTCAGGCTGCTAGCTCAGCCTCGCCCACCCCTACCTAGGCCAGTCTTAACTTAGTCTGCCATCACATGGGCCTAGGACGGCTCTTGCTGACTCTTCACGCAGAGGTCCTCAGTCTCTCTAGCATCTCCCCAAGTTACGCCCCATCCACAGTTGCCCTCTGAGAGTCCTGCCTGAGGACCATTCCATTTGGATGGGGCCTTGACAATCCTCTCAGTCCCTCTCCCTGGGCACTGAAACTTGAGAGGAATCTTTCCCTACTCCTGCCCCCAAAGCTGGCCCCAAGGTCCTTGTTCCCCATTGGATCTTATAATCTGGATAATCATCCATCCTTCTAGTCAGGCATAAAAACAAGAAATCTCCCAAAATCACCCTTTAAATCTGTGGTCCTCAGACAACCCACATCAGAATCAAACATAGCACTGGTAAAAAACGCAGGGTCTTCAAATTGCTGAGGCAGACTTTCTAACAGTGTGGCTTGGGGGTAAAAATACCTTTTAGCAAGTATTCTAGATGATTCTTTGTACATTATAGTTTGTGACCACTGCCTTAGATCAAACATAGATTACTTACTCCTGGGGTGCTCCCACCTCCCCAAAAGCTAAGACTTGGACCTAAGCCTGTTTCCCCACAGAGGCTATACTGAGTTTGGCATGATTTAGCTCATATCTAGATTCAGGCTGTTCACAAAGTGTTATTTATAAGTAGTACATAAGGTATCTTATAAGTAAATGCAGATGAACCTTTGAAGCGTCATTGGAGTCGCCATCTGGTGGTCACAGTAAGGAATGGCATGTTTTCCTGAGGAAATGATAGTTTGTAAAAGTGGGAGGGTTTTAAGTATTTCCTTGGTATCTTCAGGTATTGGCAATCACAGTCTTTCTTTTCTATCTTGTGTGCTCTGAGTTTTTCTTTACATAAGCAGAGAATTTTGATACATCTGTGGAGTGTACTTTCACTTTCAAACAGGGATGATCTAGCCCGGCAAACGTTTTCTATAAAGGGCCAGATAATAAATATTTTAGGTTTTGTGGGCCATGTGGTCTCTGTTGCAATTACTCAACTCTGCCATTGTAGGTTGAGCGCAGCCACAGACAATATGTACACAAATGGGCATAGTGTGTTCCAATAAATCTTTGTTTGTGGAAACCGAAATTTGAATTTCATGTCATTTTCACGTCATAAAATATTATGCATTTTTCAACCATTTTAAAATGCCACAACCATTCTTAGCTCATGCAACTTGCAAAAACAGACAGCAGGGAGAATTTGGCCCATGGGTCATAGTTTGCCAGCTCCCAGTCTAGCCTACAAACCACTTTCATAGTCTTCGTTCAGGATGATGATGAAGGATACCTACTGCATACTTGCCCTGGGTGTTTCTTGTTCATGTCTCCACATACTAAAGAAATGCAGGGCTGTGAGACTAACGTTCCATCTGGACCAGAAATTTTGCACCCTGTAGAGCCCTGACAAAGACAGCCACGAAAGGCAAATAACAGGCTGATTAAAGGACCCCTATAGAAGATCGTTTCTTCTAAAAATGAGCTCACAGATAAAACTTACGAAGCATGTGAGGAAATCAAATTCCATGAGAAATAGCAAGGATAGATAATAGATAAATCTGATTTGATGATTAAAATAAAAGATTCAGTAAATAAGTTCAACAGTAGGCTGGGCACAGCTGAACAGACAACTGTGAATTACAAGCGAGAGCTAACGAGCAGATCAGAGAGCAGAAGGATAAAGATGTGCAAATTTCTCAATGGGAGCCAAGAAACCAGACAGATGAAACGGTGAGCTCCAAAGTACCATTAATAGGAGTTACAGCTGGAAAGATGGAGAGAAGGTGAGAGAGGCGATAATGGAAGGGATAATGGCCGAGATTTTTCCAGGAAATATTCTTGCAGCCATGTGTGAATTTAACTTCAGTCTATTTGGGGGTTTGAAAACATGGGCTTTGGAACCAGAAAGATTTTGGTTTGACAGTGATTCCATATTTGAAACCTGAGGTCGTGGGCAAATAGCTTAAGCCTTTTTCTGATCTGTCAATCTACCTTCCACAGGAAGATAAGGTAGGAGGGACTTGTCAGAGGGCCTGGCTCTTGTTAGCCATCACTATGACTGTAACTGGGAAGCACATGAAAGATCTCAGCTAGGGTGGAGAATTGGTTTAGGAACTAAGGGGGCACCTTGGACTTTTCCACTTCAGTTCTTGAAGTGCTGTTCTTCTCTACAATGTTCCTGCATAAATCATTTTTATTTGTCTTCATTTTTCTCTCTCTCTCTCTCCTTTCGGTGGGGGTGTTTTGTTTGCTTTTTATTTTCCCTGCCATCTCACACTGAGTTCCCATCATGGCCAGGTTCCCGCGTGAGAACTGTCTCTGTATCATAATTGAGGTATTCATTTGGATCCTCCAATGCCAGTTGCATATCTGGCATTTCATATGTACAGAGTTCTTTTCTTTGTTACCCTCTGGTCTTGAAGTTAGAACCTCCTGGGACCTTTAAGAAATAAGAAGTCCATGTCACTTAGCCATCCCTAGGACAGCAATTAAAAATAAAAATAGATTTCTTTGAACACCAAGTGGTTTCTCACTCTTAAGTGACTTTCCTATTTTATCTTCTTTTTATGGTGCTTGGGGTAATACTACTCTATCTTGTTCTCACAGATTTCAGCAGGAAAGGATGCCTGGTTCACACGGAGGAACTGGCTGCCCTCACTGTGTCATGGTCCCTAGATTAGCACCTCTACTTTGATCCTTCATGTTCACTGCCACCCCACCCCAAGGTCCTCTATAAATCAAGATTATTGTTTTGCAAAAAAAAATCAACTAAGATTTTGTAGACTGATAATTAGGGGAAAAATCTGTGCCATAACAGTCCAATTCTAGCTGATGATGGTGACATCAGTTTGGCTGAAACTGACACCAGGAAAAACCTTTGTTCATTACTGAGAATCAAACCAGCAATTAATGGCTTTGGTAGGCTTGGGCCACAGTCCTCCCTGGCCTCACTTCTTTGGCACTTCACTGCATATGGAACTGAAGCTGGAGAAATCCTGAAAAGCACACCTTCTCGGTTCCTTGCTTTGCAAACCAGCCACTAGAGGCCCAGAGCGAGAAACTGAGCGTCGCCTCCCACCTCTTCCCCTCTGCACTTTGGCTGCTTTTCCTCTGCTCCTGTCTTCTTCTCTGAAGACAGCATATTTAGATCTTTCATTAGTTACGAGTATGAATTGTCAGTATTTAACAAAACAGTGATTTAGTCTCACCTCCCCACTTTGACAGCTGTGGACTCTGGGGTCCGCTGAAATGAGGTGGATCCTTACAGCTAGTGCATTAGCTTCCTGTGGCTGCTGTTACAAATTACTGCAAACTCAGTGGCTTGAAACAACACAAATTTATTATCTTACAGTTGTAGAGGTGACAAATCCAAAGTGGGCCAGTAGGACTGCTTCCTTCTGGAGGGTCTAGGAGAGAATTTGTTTCTTTGCTTCTTCCAGATCCTAGAGGTCACCTGAGGTCCTTGGGTCAGGGCCCTGCCTTACTCTGATCCACTTTACTCCTCACAGCTCCTGCTCTGCTTCTGACCCTCCTGCCTCCATCTTAGAAAGTTCCTGTGATACCACTGGGCCCACCCAGATAATCCAAGATAATCTCTCCATCTCAATAGCCTTCACTCAGTCATACCTGCCAAGTGTGCTTTGTCATGCAGGGTACCATATTCACGGGTTCCAGGGATGAGGATGCACACATCTTTCGGGGAGGAGTGGGGTGCATTTTTCTGCCTAGTACGGAAGTATTGGCTGTACTTGTCACCAATGACGTGCCTTGGTGTATAAGAAAAACATTTTTATTGCCGTCTAGCTTTTTCAAGTATGTCTTCTTGCCACTATCACTAATGGAGTTGCCTTGAGAGTAGGCTCTTTCTTAGGCATCTTTTGCCCCCTTCCAAGGTCAGGACTTCATACGTGATAGTTGCCTGGTAATACTGATGCATGCAATGTGATTTTGTCTACGAGTACACGGCATTAGAGGATGATCCAGGTGGAGGTCCCTGATATTTTCTTCCATAGGACATATGCATCAACCTCAAAAATATGTATAATGGATAGTGCCAACAGAACACTTACAAAATGATTATTGCACATAAAGAACAAGGCACAAAATAAATATTGAATCTTCCTTATTAAGCTGCTTGAAATCTGTGACTCTCCCTTCTTCATTCTTGCATGTCTCCTCAATACTCTTCTACATTTCTTCTGACTGGCTGACTCTAGGTCATGAATAAACCCCTCACATGTGGAAAGTTAACTGTCATCTTCACATACTGAAGAACTTAAGTGGTGCTTTATGGGGGTGATGATGTATGACTGAAATACAATATGAAAATCGACATGTGCCAACTGAGTAGCTTCCATTTGTGAAGTTTCCACATTATCAACGTTACTCATGACCCCCTTTAGTGTTCTGAAATAAATGGGAGAAAACGGAGTCTTAGAGGTGATTGAAAATGGCCCCAAAGCTTGCGCATATGCAAAACGGATTTCTGAACAACCACCAGTATTTGGAGAGCCAGTGAGGAACTGTCTTTGTACTCAGGACACCCCAATATCTCACTTCTACCACTTTGATGAAACTACATGCAGCATTTGCCAGACAGACTAGCACCTAGATAGATTCCTGGCTGCTTAGCGTTGGGGCTGGCAGAAACTCACGCTGGCCATCCGTCTCCTTCGAGAACCATTTGGGTGTATTAGATATATACAAGGTGTCCTCCCTTTTGTGTGCGGAGATGCGTTTACCCCCGTCACCAACACATCAGTTGAGGATAAGTGGTGGCACCGATTCACGATTGTCTTTTTGCTCCTTCCCATTTGTTAACAAAGATACGGGTTTTTCAGTGATAAGCTGGGATCCACAGGTAAGGAATAAAGGGAAGTATACCTGGCCCTACTTGATATCAAATACAGACCTTTAAATTCACCAATACCTTAATAAAATGTAAAATAGAATGTGAACAAAGGGATGAAAATAATGTTCAAATTCATCTGTTAGGGTATATAGTGTGTGTGTGTGTGTGTGTGTGTGTGTGTTCACATGCATACACACATCTCACAAACCAAATCAAAAACGAAATTGATTAATTTACAGGGTTCTATCTACTAATCTTTGTAGATAATACAACCAAAAAAGATGACAATGATGCTGATACCATCGGTATGAATATCTGTGCATATTAATGGGCTTAGTTAACAGAGTTCTCCTCAAGTTGCTTCAAGGGTCCTTAGCTCTGGCATGACATTACTCAACATAATTCTCCCGTTTCCTGATGAATCCTTTTATTTTAGGGTACCAGATCGAGTTCCTGGGCTGTATATTATAATCTCCTAAGTAGAGTTAGCCAGAGGTCAATAAGCACCATTTTGAGAGCCAAGGACCTGACACAGGTATGTTTTGCTTTCCACTGAATTAAATAAGAGGGAATTTTGAATAATTCAGGGCCCTTCCTTCTTACAAATAAGTCTGAGTTTTGAGGAAAATGCAAATTAAGGCAGCTTTTTCTGCTATCTATTTTCGGCCAGATTTCTTTTCTCTCACTTCTCTTCAACTCCTGAGCTGTGTTCCATTCTATTCTGGTTCATCTTCCATGTTAACTAATAGAGTTAGCTGAATAAGTTACTTAAGGAGGAACCTTGAATAGAATGTTTGTGTCATAATAGGAGGCAAAACTTCTGAAGAAGGTGGCCATTATGATGAAATGACAAGAGTTAGGGTGGACAACAGGGCCTGGAGTCCCTCCAGGACCCCTGAAACCACACCATGTACACCACCTGGTAGCTGCCTCTTCCACTGGTCCTAGAATATGGTTATCGAAAGCTGGACTGTTTTTATTTTTAATGTACCTCTAGGAACATCCAGTTAGAAGAACTACTTTCTTCTCTGACTTATATTTTTAAAAATAAAGGAAAATAGGCAGTTTTATACATTTTTAAAACTTTCAGAATTCTTTCTTTGTTCCAACTACCTTCTTCATTCCCTCATTGGACCTACATTTTTCTCTGAGAGAACGATGTCTGTAAGACTGACTGGTTGCCATATACAGACTCAAATATCTGGATGCCAGAATGGAACAGACTTTTGTTATGGATCCTGTTCTGTAGCAAACTCCAGACCAATTCATTTGAAGTAAATTGAGCAGAAGACCCAAGAGGAACACCAGTTGAGGGGCGCATGAAAGTTCAGAGCAGAGGTTAAATGTCGTTTGCTGTTCTCGCCTATTGTCTCTTTCTCCTTATGTTTCTGTTGTTCTTCTGTCTCTCCTCCTTCTCCTGTTCTAGGTTTAGATCACCTTTATTATAGTGATAATGAAATACTTTATTCTACAAAGGATTTTTTCAGACAAATGCTTTGTACAGAACATTCTTCTCTCATGAATTTTTCCCTCTTGTGCACTTCAGAGTACGATTTAGAACAGGGTTTCTCACCTTGGCACTGTTGACATTTGGGCTGCAAAACTGTGTTAGGAAGCTATGCTGTGAACTGTAGATTGTTTCGCGGCATCCCTGGCCTTGTCCCATTAGATTCCAGCTGCACCTCCTCCCCAGATGTGACGAACAAGAATGTCCAGATATCTCCAAATGGCCCCTGGGGGTTGGGAGAGAGCAAAATTGCCCCCAGTTGAGAACCACTGATTTTAAGGAATAAGTTTTTATTTCTCCAGGGTTAAAATAAAGTAATTAAAAATATAAAATTTCTACTAAAGGTCTTGTGCTGTAGCTGGCTATTTTATTCTCAAATCAGAAGGGGTTTCATATCATTTCAAATGTCCTTGACAGTCTTCCTAGTTTCATATGCAGGCCTTATAATGTTAAGAGATTGTCATATAAAGTCCGCGCCGCCATCAAGCTTGATGCTCTTGTGCAGTGAGGCCATAGTCTTCATCACTGTTTCTCCGGTAGCTCATACTGGCACACCAATCTATGTCACAGTCACAATGGCAACATCTGGGCTTCTTCCCCTGCTCTTTGATTGTAACCCCATCTTCTATTTTCCATTCTGTCTTATTCTAAACTTTTTGTTTTGTTCTCTAGCCAGTTTTTCCTTTTCCCATGGTTCTATCAAGAATCCCTGCTGTCTTGGGTTTAAGCAGCCCATTAGATGGAACGTTATCAAAGGCTTTCTGAAAATTGAGATTATCCATGTTGCATGCATTACCGTTCTCCGATGTGTCTGTAAGCTGCTCCAAAGTATACAAAAGAGCCAGTGAAGTTAGATAGATAACATCTTTCTACATAAAATCCCCTCGCTCTGTCTTCTTGAGGCCAAAACACCCATCTGAAAGGGAGAAAAATGCTCGTCGAATATGTTTTGAATGCAGTCCAAATATTCGAATGCTTGGCATCATATTGACAGCCATCTGGCAGGCTGATAAAATTTTTCTTCTAGATACTTTGGTGGTGTGTAGCCAGAACTTCTGAGTCTTCTTGGAATACTAGCGATTGTAGCTGGTTCAGAGTTAACTAACATTTATTGAGCCCTTACTATAAATATCACACATAAATAACTATTTGATCCTCATGAGCATTGCGTAAAGTATGTGTTTCTGTTCCTTTATTACAAATAAGAAAAATTGGCCTTAAAGACTGAGGTCACAAAATAAGTGGCAGACTCAAACTTGAATTTGGGTGTCCTGATTCCTACTCTAGTCTCTCTCCTCTACAGCATAGAGGAAGAGCACAGAGTCCTGTGCCCAACAGACGAGTTTCGATTCTCATTAAGTAACTTTCCATTATCATTGCTCAAAATGCAATCCTTGGATCTGCAATGTCAGCAACATCTATGAGCTTGCTAGAAATGCAGAATCAGGGGGTCTAGTGCAGACCTACAGAATCAGAATCTGCATTTGAACAAGATCTCTAGCTGATTCCTTTGTACATTAAATTTTGAGAAGTGATGCTCTTCGGCTCTGTGAATATGCTAAGGCAATCACCTGGTTGGATACTATGCTGTGTCCCTTTGCAATACCAGGATGACCAGCTACTCAGCCTCTTCCTGTTGCCCCTGCCTACGTTCCTTGGCTATGGTACCCTTACATCCTCCTGGACATGGCAAGTGGCTTCAAGTCCTTTGTCAACACCAATGAATATGCAGTGGTTTCCTAGAACTTTGTGTTGAGAAGGATCCTGAGGCTCTATCAGGCTTAAACTCGTAAGAGTCTGATGTTGGCCATAGGTGTGGGAAGTGAAAGAGGAGAACACACATGACTTAGATTTGCCATTCTTTTATTCTAGACATTCCTTCCCTTGTTCTCACTATCGATACTTATGCATTTATTACCTCATTGTTGCAATACAATTCTAAGTAACTGCATAGAAAATCTGATGAGACAATTCCAGCTAAAAGTTGATCAGTGATAATGAATTATTTATAATTCTCAAGTAACTGTGCATTTTCATAGGGCCCTTTAATTATCTGAAACAAAAGCATAATTAATAGCAGGGTTAGGACTCATTAGGCCTTTTATCATTTTTCAGTTCAATAAACTTAGGATCACAATATGATGGTGGGCACCTCAGCTTCCCCATCTTCTTGTAAATTGGCAGCATTGATGAGGAAGGACACATTGTAAGAGAATATAAAGGACCAGTTCGTGTCCATCTACACCACCAAGGAGAAAGACGTAGGACCTGCTTAAGGGGAACAGAATGAAAGGCTGTGTGGGACAACTGACCCAGCTATAGAAACTGGACCCACCACGAGCAGTTCAGGAACTCAGACTCAGCCACGAAGCACACTGGCAAGTCACATGAGACTGAATACCATAATTACAGATCACATTTGCACAAAGTGCTACCATGTCCAAAATACTTTCCCATTTTCTCTACTGAGATACTCTCAGTTCTTTTGTTAAACCTTACTTTGTAATCGATTTTTTTTTATTTTTCATAAGTGTGTTATTAGGGTTAGAGTCGGTATAACTGAATGTGATTCTTTTAAGGTGTGTTTTTATGAAATAAACAAAAGGATTCGTTGAGAACCTAATTCAATTCTAAGAAGTGAATGAATAAATGGTATGGGAATAGTTAATAGACACACAGGGGCCACTACGACTATAAAAGCCCAAGTAGTATTTATACATCCCTTCTGTATTGGTCAGGGTTTTCCTGAGAAACAGAACCAATAGGGGAAATGGAGATGGAGAAATAGATGTAAAATTTGTAATAAATCTCATTCTAGATATCTATCTGTCTCTATTGAGAGAGAAACAGCGATCTAGAATGAGATCTATTATAAGGCTCACATGATTATGGGGACTGAGAAGTCCCATGATTTGCCGTTTGCAAGCTGGAGACCCAGAAATCTAATGGTGTAAATTCCAATCTGAGTCCGAAAACCTGGGAAGCAAGAGTACCTATGGTGTAAGTCCCAGTCCATGGGCAGGAGAAGACTGATGTCTCAGCTCAAGCAGTTGGGCAGAGAGAGAGAATTCAACCTTCCTGCACCTTTTTGTTCTCTTCAGACCCTCAACTGGTTGGATGATGCCCACTCACATCAGAGAGGGCAATCTGCTTTACTCAGTCCACCAATTCAAATACTAATCTCTTCCAGAAACACTCTGACATACACACTCAGAAATAATGTTTAACCAGATATCTAGGTATCCTGTGTCCCGGTCAAGTTGACGTATGAAATTGCCCATCACAAGTCCATGCCTTGTCAACTTGACACTGATATGCATCTCCTTAAACCACATTTGATCTCCAAATACAATAACAGAGTCATAATTCCACCTAACATGATACATCTGTGCTGTGTACAACCAAAAACATACTAACTCCTTCCCCAGAAGAGGAGGTAAGCCCTTAAGTGACGTTTACTCTTTCCCTTGATATCCCATAGCTTAAATACTATGATGCAGAGTCACTATATCATATGTTACATGATAATAGAATAAGAGAGAAAACAGATCTACTGTGTGTGTGTACATGAGGGCATGCACAATTACAAGGAACTGTTCTAGGACCAGAGCCCTGACTCTGCTCCAGATTCTTCTTCTTTCATCATCTTAATGTCTAATGTTTCTCTTCCCCTTGATAACTCATATCTAGGCTGATATGCAGGTCCATGTAAAGGCATTTGCTTCCTTTTACCTGGGTTGATTTGAGGGCTCAGTTTTGTTGTTGTTGTTGTTGAGTTGTTTTGGTCTTTAGTTCCTCAAAATTCAGCTTCTCAAGTACAGACATTTTCTTTACAAATTTATTTTTAATTATGTGATGACTACATGAACACATTTTCACTTGTAAGATGATCAACCATACAGCTCCAATCAAAGTCACCTTTGGTATTCCTGCTACCTATGCCCACTCTGAGGCTTCTCCACAGAGGTGATGACTGTCCTCAGTCATTTTGGACTCTTTGACATCCCTTTAGCAATGTCTGTTACTATTTGCAACTCACCACACGCTAAAATACATCTAGCTTGACTACTGTTGTCTGTCAGTCAATGCCTTCTCAAAAATGCTTTCCTCGACTACAGTTAGAGAATGATAGAACTCTCTGGCTTAAAGGACCAAGGGACTGGGGGTAAGGGGAGATATCTTCAGAAGCAAGTGTTGCCTGAAGGTTCTCCTTTCCTATAGCCTTTGGAGGAGTCTGTCATTTTCAGCTCCACAGATTCCCCTGGGCAGCAAGAGGGCGGAGTTAGAAGCTGACCCTGGTTGCGGAGTCCTGACTTGCTGGAGTCTGGTTGTCTCACCATATCGTGACAGCCACACCATTTTAGTGTGGCTTTGGAAGGGAGATATTCAGATGGCATGGGGCTAAGCTATACCAGGTGCCCAGTCTCAAGAGCTAGGGGGTATCTTAATCTGTTCAGGCTGTTATAACAAAATACCACAGACCAGGCATCTTATTAACAACAGAAATTTATTTCTCACAGTTCTGGGGGACTGCACGCCCAAGATCAGGGTGCCAGCATGGTCAGGTTCTGGAGAGAGCCCTCTTCTGGATTGCAGACTGCCAACTTCTCCCTGTGTCCTCACATGGTGGAAGGTATGATGGAGCTCTCTGGAGCCTCTTTTATAATGGCACTAACCCCACTCATGTGGGCTCTGCCATCATCACCTAGTCACCTCCCAAAGTCCTCACCTCCTAATAACATCACTTTGGGCATTAGGCTTGTAAAACATGAATTTTGAGGGGGCACAAACATTCAGACCATAGCACATGCTAGATTCAAAGCTGTCTTGGCCAACGTTTCTCCCCCTTTTTTCCTTCACCCCCAAGTTAAACTCAGTTCCAGTTCCCTAATGCCCAATGCTTCCTTACCTTTGGGCATGCCTCACTGCCATTTTCCCTTTTGCCTGAGAATCTTTGCTTACATTTTTTTTCCCTATTTGAGAAACACGACATAACAAGAAATTTCACACATTCACAGAAGGGTGTTTTATGCCAAAAGATACTGAGAATCTAAAAGACAAAGAAGGTAAGAGTGCTAGATGGAAACAAAGAGTCAAGGTTGTACTGGCAGGCTTGTTCCTTCCATCTCCTTCAGTAATGCCCCAGTCGTTTTCAATTTTAAGGTAATAGGAGAGGGCTGGTCCACAAGTACATTGTGCTTTTCTTTCTTTTTACTCTAAAAAACTTTATATAAATGTATCCTATTAAGTTGGGCTTGGATACTGTATCATCTGGGCCCATGATAGCAGCAGTTATGAGACTAGCAAATCTGTTAAATTCCTGGAGCTACTTTACTGCTGCCTTCCCAATGGTATAGCATATATTAGTTTCCTATTGCTACTATAACAAATTACCAAAAACTAAGTGGCTTAAAATAAGACAAGCAGTTCTGGAGGTCAAAGTCCTACATGAGTCTTAAGGGGCTAAAATCAAAGCTCCTTTCGCAAGGCTGATTCCTTCTGTGTGCTCCAGGGGAGAATCCACTTCCTTGCCTTTTCCAGCTTCTAGAGGCCGTCTGTATTCCTTGGCTCCTGGCCCCTTCCTCCATCTTCAAAGTGCATCATTCCAACCTCTACTTCTGTCATTCCATCTCGTTCTTCTTTGACCTTCTTGTCTCTCTTATAAGGACCCCAATGATTACACTGGGCCCTATCCACTTTGGTATGCCCATGTCTGTAGGTAAAGAGAAGGATCTGACTGGACACTTGGGAGTAAAGAAGATACAGAAAGTAACTGAAACCATATCGGGTGATGGGACACTGCATAGAGCAATGGTTCTTAATCTTTTTTTAGAATCTAATGGACCCTACAGATCTTTGTTTCAGAAAAATGAAAAATCATACACAACTCCACATGCAATTTCAGGGCTTTAAGTGCTCTCTACACATGCGTGAATGCCAGGTTAAGTACTCCTAATGTGTAGTCATCTACACGAAATATCCAGTTAGATCCTTACTTCATACTTCTCACCAAAATATATTCTGATAGATCAAAGACTTGATTCTCACAAAAGAAAACATGGGGGGGAGGAATAAACTGGGAGATTGGGATTGACATATACACACTACTATATATAAAATAGATAACTAATAAGAACCCATTGTATAGCACAGGAAACTCTACTCACTATTTTGTAGTGACCTATATGGGAAAAGAATATAAAAAAGAGTGGATATATGTATATGTATAACTGATTCACTTTGCTGTACAGCAGAAACTAACACAACATTGTAAATCAACTATACTCCAATAAAAATTAATTTGAGGGCTTCCCTGGTGGCGCAGTGGTTGAGAGTCCGCCTGCCGACGCAGGGGACACGGGTTCGTGCCCCGGTCCGGGAAGATCCCACATGCCGCGGAGCGGCTGGGCCCGTGAGCCATGGCCGCTGAGCCTGCGCATCCGGAGCCTGTGCTCCGCAACGGGAGAGGCCGCAGCAGTGAGAGGCCCGCGTACCGCCAAAAAAAAAAAAAAAAAACACTTAATTTGAAAAAAGAAAACATGAGTTTTTAAAATAACCTCAAGGTGATAAAAGCTTTTCTAAAAATAAGACAATAATCTCCAACCCATGAAACAAAAGATTAACAAAATCAGCCAGATAAAACTACGTGTGTGTGTGTGTGTATTCTGTGTGGAAATTAATCCATAAACAAAAAGGCAAATGACAAAATGGGCGAAACATCTGCAAAGATAAAGGGTTAATTTTCTTCATGTTAAAAACATTAAGTTGTTAAGACCAGTAATTCAATAGATGTATAACGTCAGTTCAAAGAAATTGATATAAAATCATTTTATTTAATTTGAGAAGATATTCGGTTTCATTCGTAATAAAAGAAATGCTATTTTCAAATGTTACTTTGAAAAATATTAAGAAGACTGAGCACAGTCTTAGTGAAGGTACTAGGAGAATACCATACATATATTGCCACTGGGAATTCAATATGTACAACCCCTATTCTGGTGCTTATCAAACTGAAATGTGTACACAAATCACTCGGGAATCTTGTGAAAATGCAGACTCTGGTTCAATGCGTTGGAGGTGAGGCCTGAGATGTTGCATTTCTAACCAGCTCCCAGGTGACGCCAACACTTCTGAACCACAGGCCACACTCTGTGTGACTGGCAATGCTTAATAAAACATTTCAATGCACGTATCTCTTAAACCAATAACACAATTCCTAGGAATTTATCCTACTTATATTCTTGCATATGTGGGACATGGTGTGTGCGCAAAATACTCTTTGTAAGACTGGCTGTAATAATGAAAGACAGTAAGCAACATGAATGTCTGTCACAGTACGTGTGGTAGCACAGAACTTTCTCAGGCCCTTCTTTGTTCCTATATTGTATTCATGGGGGGTTAGAGGACTGAAAACTGTATTTACCAGACTCTCATACAGCTAGGATTTGTGACATGATTTAGATGTCATCAGTAAGCTGTATGTGTATGAAATTTAAAATAAAAAGAGATATCTTCCTGATGCTCTGAAGTCTGCAAATTGAGGTGGACATGAGCATTTGCAGTAGCTATACACCCCACACCCAGGGTCTGCTCAGGAGCTCCATGACTAAGAGGCTCAGTTACGGTGGCAGCAGTGACAGTAGCAGCTTCCTGACTTATTAATCATAGCGATTATGGTGTGACCTTTAAACCATTAGCCCACTAGTTACCCCCTGAATTCAGCTTCTGACTTGCTTCCAATGAGTTTTCAAGCACCTAATTTTCTGTAGCAAATCCCTTTCTACTTGAAACATCTAGAGTGTTTTGTAGTTGTTGTAGTTTTCTGCATGTAACTCTGACTAAAATAGTATTTCACACCAAGATGGAGAACTGGGATAAGATATCCAACCTGTTTGGTTTTCATGGCCGTGATAACTTCATCACCAAACTGGCTTATATCATCCCACCATATACATAATCCCAACCAGCTGAAATACTATTCAAAGGCAAAAGGAACATGGAATGCTAAATGAAGAAAGACATTTGTAAACACCAAATATAACCTCATGATTAGTTGTCAAATTGAGGAATGTAACAGCTACAGATAATTTTTTCCTTGTTGTTTTATGTATACACCTTTATAAATTAACCAAATTCCTTTTTCTCTCTCCTCCTTTCTACTATTATTTTTTAAATAAATTTATTTATTTTATTTATTTCTTTTTGGCTGCCTTGGGTCTTCGTTGCTGCACACAGGCTTTCTCTAGTTGTGGCGAGCAGGGGCTACTCTTTGTTGCGGTGCGCGGGCTTCTCATTGCAGTGGCTTCTCGTGTGGAGCATGGGCTGTAGGCACATGGGCTTCAGTAGTTGTGGCACATGGGCTCAGTAGTTGTGGCGCACGGCCTTAGTTGCTCCGCGGCATGTGGAATCTTCCAGGACCAGGGCTCAAACCCGTGTCCCCTGCAATGGCAGGCGGATTCTTAACCACTGTGCCACCAGGGAAGCCCTCTACCACTATTTTATACCAAGATGTATAAATCGTGGTTGTTTTTATCACTTAGCCCTTGGGTTATATGATATAAAAGTTCAATTATGGGCTTACCTGGTGTCACAGTGGTTAAGAATCCGCCTGCCAAGGCAGGGGACACAGGTTCAAGACCTGGTCCAGGAAGATCCCACCTGCCGTGGAGCAACTAGGCCCGTGTGCCACAACTACTGAGCCTGCACTCTACAGCCCATGAGCCACAACTACTGAAGCCCACATGCCTAAAGCCTGTGCTCTGCAACAAGAGAAGCCACTGCAATGAGAAGCCCGTGCACTGCAACGAAGACCCAAGGCAGCCAAAAATAAATTAATAAAAATACGTAAATTTATTTTTAAAAAAGTTCAATTGTGACTAATTTTAAAAGACCTTGTACGAAAATCTAGAAACAATAAATGCTGGAGAGGGTGTGGAGAAAAGGGAACCCTCTTACACTGTTGGTGGGAATGTAAATTGATACAGCCACTGTGGAGAACAGTATGGAGGTTCCTTAAAAAACTACAAATAGAACTACCATATGACCCAGCAATCCCACTACTGGGCATATACCCTGAGAAAACCATAATTCAAAAAGAGTCATGTACCAAAATGTTCATTGCAGCTCTATTTACAATAGCCCGGAGATGGAAACAACCTGAGTGTCCATCATCGGATGAATGGATAAAGAAGATGTGGCACATATATACAATGGAATATTACTCAGCCGTAAAAAGAAACGAAATTGAGCTATTTGTAATGAGGTGGATGGACCTAGAGTCTGTCATACAGAGTGAAGTAAGTCAGAAAGAGAGAGACAAATACCGTATGCTAACACATATATATGGAATTTAAGAAAAAAAAATGTCATGAAGAACCTAGGGGTGAAACAGGAATAAAGACACAGACCTACTAGAGAATGGACTTGAGGATATGGGGAGGGGGAAGGGTAAACTGTGACAAAGCGAGAGAGAGGCATGGACATATATACACTACCAAACGTAAGGTAGATAGCTAGTGGGAAGCAGCCGCATAGCACAGGGAGATCAGCTCGGTGCTTTGTGACCGCCTGGAGGGGTGGGATAGGGAGGGTGGAAGGGAGGGAGATGCAAGCGGGAAGAGATATGGGAATATGTGTATATATATAACTGATTCATTTTGTTGTGAAGCTGAAACTAACATACCATTGTAAAGCAATTATACTCCAATAAAGATGTTAAAAAAAAAAAAGACCTTGTATGAGCTGCAAGAAGTTAGACAGACAGGCATGAGTCCGTGTGGCTGCTGGCCTCCGTCTCCTAGGATCTACTCTCCAGCTTCACATGTATGAATCAGCAGTGACACTTGGGGCTATGGCAACCAAAACTTCTGCAACTCCAGATCATGTCTATGGTTGTGTAACTCTCAAATTAGTAGTACAGTGAAACTGCATGACTTTCACTCCTCCATCCCTTTCAATTATTTTAATTGTCACCTAAATCCCTTTATTAAACCTCTTTATGCCAGAAATAGGGTCTCTCAAGATTCGAACCATTTTGGAGCCCCATACATACTGCTAATACATATATACTAATAAACTGCTGTGATTAAAATACCTATATACTGCTTGCTAAATGAAATTAAGTCCCTTAGGCAGGCAGTCACATTCAGTGAAATTTAGAACATACCTAACATAGCTTCCTAGGAACTAGCTTGCTTATCCAGTAGGATCCTAAATGTCCATTGACAGATGAATGGATAAAGAAGATGTGACACATATATACAATGGAATATTACTCAGCCATAAAAAGGAACGAAATTGAGTTATTTGTAGTGAGGTGGATGGACCTAGAGTCTGTCATACAGAGTGAAGTAAGTCAGAAAGAGAAAGACAAATACCGTATGCTAACACATATATATGGAATCTAGAAAAATGGTACTGATGGACCTAGTGGCAGAGCAGGAATAAAGACGCAGACGTGGAAAACAGACTTAAGGACACAGGGCGGGAAGGGGAGGCTGGGACGTTTTGAGAGAGTAGCACTGACATATACACACTACCAAATGTTTTTTTAGATAGCTAGTAGGAAGCTGCTGCGAAGCACAGGGAGATCGGCTCGGTGCTTTGTGACCGGCTAGAGGGGTGGGATAGGGAGGGTCGGAGGGAGGTCCAAGAGAGAGGGGATATATGTATACTTATAGCTGATTCACTTTGTTGTACAGCAGAAACTAACACAACATTTTAAAGCAATTATACTCCAATAAAGATGTATAACAAAAAAGTTGCCTGGAAAATGTTATTAAACTAGTAAAAGTGAATTCGTATTTAGGTCTAGTTCAAATGACACAGTTTAAACAACGAGTGAAGAATGCATGACTTGCACGGAGCCGCCTGCCGGTTTGAACCGCAGCCCCGCGCGCAGAGGGCCATGGGGCTGGCGCCAAGGGCCGGCGATTCGCCGCGGGAGGCGGCGCGGGACCGTGGCATGGAGGTGCTGGCCTAGCTGGGGCCCGTGGCCCTACGTCGTCTGGTTGCGACGCGGGTCCTGCGCACGCTGCGGGGCTGCAGCCGCCGGGCGGTGAGCGCCCGAGGGGCCGGGAGGCAAGCCGGGGACACCAGGCGGGTGTGGGCATCGTGTCCACAGCTTGCGTCCCCTAAGCCACGCTTGGGCCATGATCACTCGGTGAAGCTGCGCTGCGACACCGCAGCCGACTTCTTCCCGCGCTCTGAGGACCTGTGCACGCTGCAGGACTCAGTGCCTCTGCCCGCCTTGCGCGCTTCCCTGCGGCAGGGCCTGCTGGGCTTAACGCCGACCGCCTCTGCGGGGTGGACTGGGTGCCGCTCCTGAGCACCCTCTGCCCCTGATCTGTATCCAGAGCTTCTTCCAGCCATGGCTGGGCGAGACAGGACTCTTCCACACGTGAGAAAATGGGAGTTGTCTATATGTTAAATCTGTATAGACTTCACAAGTGACCTTTTGTCTTTCATCGAAAGCACTGGACCTGCAGCAGTGTGGCCTCACCAGGGAAGGGGCAAAGGCTTTACTAAAGGCCCTTGAAGCCAACAGAACTCTGCTCGTTCTGGATATAAGGAAAAATCCACTTGTTGTACCAGTGGATAACTTCTCCATCGGTGAAGGAACCACGCAAAGCTGCTAGGTAGAAGAAGAGAACTATCATTTTGGAAAGTGGTCGAAAAGGAAAAGCTACTGTTAGAATTGATGTCCAGTGGAGGCCCAGAATAGAAGATGAATACTCCATTCCGCATTGGCAACACCAAAGGAGATGATGCTTTAGAAAAAAGATTTCTCGACAAAGCTCTTGAACTCAATATGATCTCCCTGAAAGGGCACAGGTAGTGAGTACGTGCCACATCCAAAAGCTTGTCAGAGAATTGGTTTAGTTTTCAGACGCTGAAGGAGACACATCTAGGAGCCTGCCCATCCTGGAGTAGCAGGTATTGTAACTAGTTGGGAAAGACCGTTTGTTACGGGGGTGCTCCTGCCGCTGCTTACAGGCCCCTTAGCGCGATTCCACGGCCGGGAGCATGGGGGGGCCACACCTTCTAGGAGCTTTGGTCAAAATTTCCTTTGAAAATCTGCTCTGACAGCACAGAGGGTGCCATCCCAGGTCTGGTGCAGCTGGCACAGCCTGTTCAGTGTAAGAACAGACACTGTTGCTCCCCCAGACATCCGAGAGAGTAGTTAATTCTGTCAGCTCCATGGAAGATGTATGTTCTCACGCATGAGAATAGCTGCCCGCTCCCTGCCCTCTGCATGGCAGGCTCATCGAAGAGTTGAGCTAACCTAGGTTACCTGTGAGCGTGACGGTCCTTCACTGCGTTGGAAAGGAATTTTCTAATGACTGAGACGTGTGACGCTCCTGGCCACCTGCGGGGGCTTTCAGGTGGGAGGTTGGACACGATGGCCTCAGGTGCCGTGACTCTCGCAGGAGCTGGTGACGGGAAGGAGGGTCGTCCTGATGCTCAACCAGATGCTCCTGTTCTTAACGGCTGCATGGGTGGTTCTTCTGGGTCCGTGGGAGGCATTTGGGCCTCTCTGCATAATGCTGTCACCATCGAAGATGTCAGAAGCTGGCAGCCTTCATGAAGCCTTTTTTGGAGATGCACCAGCTATGAGCACATCCTAACCAATATACAGTCTGCCCTTGAACAGTGTACATAATTGAAAGTCACTTGGGCATGGCCAGAAAATCTAAACAAACACAGTATTTTTCTCGAATGAACATACTTATGATAGATTTTCTTCTCTTTCCAGAGAACAGCAAAGCATCCACAGCTGTCCCAAGCTGCTGAAACTTAACCTTAGTTCTGACTTGAACTGGAAGCTTTTAAAAAGTCTTCTCTCGCTTTTCTAGCAAATTCCAGCTACTGTTGTCTTTGCTGCTATGTTTTCTGCATAGATCTCATATTCAAAGCTGCCTATGGGTTTAATTATATGCCAATTGCAGGTGATTATTTTTAGAGACACACAGACACACAGCATGGAGGGTGGGTGGGGCCCTCTAGGTGCTGAATTTTGATCCTTTGCAAGATGACAGCAGTGGGGTCTTCTGGATTCTTTCTTTATACGGTTATTCTCATAAAGCAATAAAAGTGACTTACTATATGTTTATACAGCAAGGTCTGTTTTTAATACCAAATAGTTTATATCTTTATGCATTTATATCTCTGTGCCTTTATATTTCTAATAATACAGTTCTTCTTGGTATATGTTAAGACTTTGAGAATTTATTAGGATCCCTGACCTTGTGCATTAGAGTGTTACGTTCTCAACAGTTGTGTGACTCCCCTTCACCCTTCCCTCTCCCTTTTTAAGCTGCTTCACAAGATTTGGAAGCTCCCTGATTCACTTTTACTTTCCTTTCAGTGGGTAGAAGAACGGTTGTTTGGTTGGTTGGTTGGTTGGTTTTGTTTTTCAGTTATGCTGTTAAACTAAAAATCTGCGTTAAATTCCCTTACTGTTTCTTCACGTGACTGTTCTCTTTCTGGTGTTTGACCAGTGATGCTGTGAGTTCGGGAAGATCTTTGCTGAAGAGTCTTTTCCCCTATTGTTCATCCATTGTCAGTGTTTTATGTTGACCGTGTGAAGGACAATAAAGTCCTAAAACATCTAAAAAAAAAATGCATGACTTGTCCCAAGTGTTATTTTACAACATCAGTTTATTATAATCCTAAAAACTGTTTTTTAAACATTGCTGGATGAAAATTTTTAAAGATTTCCAAAAAAGGGAAATTTGATAGCACAAATCTATTTGGTCAGAGACACTGTCTTTACAGGGAATCTAGGAGCTTTCTGTTTATAAAATCCAGTATTATTTGTATTTTTTTCCTTTGGGATATAAACAATGAAAAACTGGTAGAAAAGATTCAATACAGTAAACTATAAAATTATCATGTTTAATCTATCAATCTCAGTGAGAAGACCCAAAGATGTTCATAAGATAAGTGACTTAGATCCGCCACAATTCAATATAAGCATTTAGGAAACACGGCAAGCTGATGTGATGTACATGACCACATTTTTTCATTGTCAACTGTGGTCAAAAAGGCCACACTGGGCATCAAGCAATCCCTGAAGTGCTCTCTGATGTCTAGACTTCAAGCAAAGTAGGCTCTGGTCACATCTTCCAAATCTTTGCACGTGCTTTTCCATTTAGCTCCACAACCAATGTTTCCTCTCCAATTCCTTCTCTTTCAGCACACAGTCTCCTTTAGAAGGCCCTTCTGTGACCTTCAGACATGAAATTGCTCCTCTGGCCCTCTGTATTTCCTTTACTGTTACATTTGTTCCCATTGAGTTTGTAAACTCATCTCTCTGTCCGACTAGTCTGTAGTTTCATGAGGCCAGGAATGTGCTTCTGTACTCTCATCTCCTTAGTCTCTCCTCTAGTATCTGGTGCCTACTCAATTCTTCTTAGATGAGTTAGTGATCAGCAACAACCGCACTGCATAATCTCCCCTTTCCTACTCTCGTTGTCTCTCCGTGGCTGCGTTTCTCCTAGGATGCACATCTCTTTCAAAATGCAGAATTTACACTACAAATTCACTGTGTAAAAGTACTGGGGGTAGAAAAGGTGAAGGTCTCTTTAGGACTCTCAAGCTCTGAACTGTGTGCCCTCTCCTGAACTTTTATGTGTTCATTTCACTATTAAATCAGGAAAGTGTACAGGTGCCTTGTTTCACACATCTTTTGTGAGTCTGCCGGCCCATACAGTCTTGCAGAAGAGGAAAGTCTTGAAAATAGGTTCATGTCTATTTTGTGGGGGGGAGGCGGGATTACATTTGACAAAAGCTCATAAAGCAACTAAGGAACAGAGTAAAGTAGTCGTTGAGGAGGAGGATGATGATGATGATGACAACAATTACAGCAAACAGTTATATGTAAGAGGCACTAAGTACTTTGCAATATATTATTTAATCTTGTCCAGCAGTCCTAGGAGTCAGATATGAATATCTTACTCAATCTACAGATGAGGAAACTGAGATATGTATGCGTGCACGCACATTACGTGGACTATGGAACCAAATGACCTGGGGTAGATACAGGATCCACTCTATGTGCCTCTCAGAACAGAACCCGGCATACTGGGCCTTTCCGGGGCGCTGACCATGCTGTGTTTCTGAATCTCAGTTTTGGTTACCTAAGCGTTCATTTCACAACAATTTGTTAAGCTGTATGTTTAGGTTTAATGAAGTTTTTGTATAAATGTAATATTTTACAATTTTAAAAGGCCGAAAGAGAAAAAGGAAGGGTAGAAAGATGGGAGAGAGGGGGAGAAAAAAGAACGACGGGGAGGGAGCAGGAAAGGAAGAGCCTGACAAAGTAAGCATTGTGTAAGTGTCAGCTATTATTGTCTGAAAACAATTCCCCATGCTTTTGGCTGTATTTTTGAAGGTACGAACAAGATATTGACCAATGATATATCAAGTCAAGTGTCATCAGCACAGATGTATAACCAGCTCTTTTTTTTCAGACGGGCTTACTTTTGTGGAAAACCGCCAAGTGTTTCACCTCTTATTACAGTTAAAACTTCATTATGAAATATCTCAGATACACAGAAAGTTAGAGAAAATAATATAACAAATACCTGCACACTTACCACACAGTTTTATCAATTCTTTATATTGTATCCTATTTCAGTTATTTTTAAGTTAAAAAAATAATTAGTTATACATTTATGCAACTGAAAACCCCCCTCCCTTATATGTGCTCCTTCCCTCATCCTGTTTCTCTCCTCTCTTGGAGAAAGCACCATCATTATGAGTTTATTGTTTCTCTTTCCATGCATTTGTATACAAATATCATATATAATATTGTTTTACATGTGTTTTAAACTATATTTCACTAGTTATTGTGGTTTTGATGCAATGGCTCTACGTTATTTATTTTATTTGTTGTGTAGTAGTCTATCGTATGAACATATGCTATGTATTTTATCCACTCTCCATTTGTCATGTATTTAAATAAGTTTTGCAATAACAAGCAATTCTATTAAGAACATTCTTATACTGGTCTCTGCTATATAAAGTTAAGAATTTTTCTAGATATCTTCCTAAAAATGGAATTGGTGAATCAAAGATAGTGTATCTTCAACTTTACCATCTATGGTCAAATTGTTCTCCAAAGTGGTTTTTCCCATTTGTACTCCTACCAGCAGCATTTAAGAATTCTCATCTCTTAGTATCTTTACCAGAACTTTGTATTATCTAGACTTTACATTTTTGCCAACTTGAGAATGTGAAATTTAAAATTGTTGTTTGAAGATACACTTCCCTAAACACTAATGAGGTTATACATATTTTCAAATGCCAAGACATGGAAACAACCCAAGTGCCCATCAACAGGTGATTGGTTTAAGAAGATGTGGTGTGTATATATACAATGGAATGTTACTCAGCCATAAAAAAGAATGAAATATTGCTATGTGCAGCAACATGGATGAACCTAGAGATTATCATACTAAGTGAAGTAAGTCAGAGAAAGAAAGAGAAATATTATATGATATCACTTATATGTGGAATCTAAAGAATAATACAAATGAACCTATATACAAAACAGAAACACACTCACAGGCATAGAAAATAAACTTATGGTTACTGAAGGGGAAAGGAAGGGAGGGAAAAATTAGGAGCATGGGATTAACAGATACAAATTACTATACGTGAAATAGATAAGCAACAAGAATTTACTGTATTCAGTATCTTGTAATAACCTACAACGCAAAATGATCTGAAAAAATCTATATATATACATACACATAACTGAATCACTTGGCTGTAGACCTGAAACTAACACAATATTGTAAATCAACTCTACTTCAATTTTTAAAAGTAGAAAAAAAATGATACCCTTGAGAGATTCATCTATGTTGTTTGTTCTCTGTGATATACTGTATTCTATTGTATTAATATATTACAATTTATGTATCCAGTCTACAGTTGAATATTTGTATAGCTGATAGTCTAGGTGCTACTACAAAGAGTGCTACTATGAACATTCTCATACATGTCTTTTGGTAAACTTATGTATACATTTCTGCAGAGCATATAACCAAGAATACAATAGCTGGCCATAGGCTATTACATGTTAAACTTTACTAAAGCCTTCCAAACAATTTGCAAAAGTAGTTGTTTCAATTTATTTTCCCACCAGTTGCTCCACAGCTTTGCCAAAACTTGGTATTATCTGTCTTTTCCATTTAAGGCACTCCAGGACATATAATGAGATCTTGGTAATTTGCATCTCCCTGAATTTACATCTTTGCTGAAGTCAATTACTTTACACATATCCTCTCCCACACTGTGACTTGGTTTTTCACTATTTTTATGCTGCCCTTTGATGAACAGGAGTTCTTAATTTCAACGTAGTACACTTTTTTTTTCTTTTTAATTAGTGCTTTTTGTGTTAAAAAGTATTTTGCTAACTCCAAGGTCATGAAGAGATTTTCCTAAGATTTCTTCCAAATAGTTTATTGTTTTTACCTTTCACATATATATCTACAATCCACCTCAGATTGGTTTTGCATATGGTTGAGTTAGGGGGTCAAGATACCTATTTCATATGGACATGCAGTTGACTCAACATCATTTATTAGAAGGACTATCCTCGCCCCACTACACTGTAGCAGCCCATTTCACATAATTCAAGTGACATGTGTGGGTCTCTTACTGGACTCTCTATTCAGTTCTATTTGTCTACTTGTCTATTCTTACATTAATACCACAGCATCTTAAATACTGTAGCTTTATAATAAGGCATGATACCCGATATCTTCTAATGAAAAGATGCAAAATAAGATTTATTCTAGGGGCTTCCCTAGTGGCGCAGTGGTTGGGAGTCCGCCTGCCGATGCAGGGGACACGGGTTCGTGCGCCAGTCCGGGAGGATCCCACATGCCGCGGAGCGGCTGGGCCCGTGAGCCGTGGCCGCTGAGCCTGCGCGTCCGGAGCCTGTGCTCCGCAAAGGGAGAGGCCACAACAGTGAGAGGCCCGAGTACCGCAAAAAAGATTTATTCTAAGTATTTGACTTTTTAAATAAATTTATTTATTTATTTAGGTTGCGTTGGGTCTTTGTTGCTGCGAGCGAGCTTTCTCTAGTTGCAGCGAGCAGGGGCTACTCTTCGTTGCGGTGCACGGGCTTCTCATTGCGGTGGCTTCTCCTGTTGCGGAGCACGGACTCTAGGTGTGCGGGCTTCAGTAGTTGTGGCTCACGGGTTTAGTTGCTCTGCTGCATGTGGGATCTTCCCGGACCAGGGCTCGAACTCGTGTCCCCTGCATTGGCAGGCAGATTCTTAACCACTGTGCCACCAGGGAAGGCCCAATTTGACATTTTTGGTGCTATTGTAAATGGTATTTTAAATTTCATTTTCACTTGCTTATTGCTGGCATATAGAAATAGAACTGACTTTATATGCAGCAACCTTACTAAATGTATTTATTAATTCTTATAGCTTGACTACAGATAGAGCTTTAGATTGTTCTTATATATAGACAATGGTGTCATTCGAAAATAATGATAGTTTTATTTCTTCCTTTTCAAACTTTGGCTTTATTTTCACTTCTTTACTTGCCTTATTGCTCTAGCTAGGACCTCAGTATTTAATAGGACTGAGGAATAGTGAACATCCTTGTCTCATTCCCCATCTCAGGGGAATGAGCTTTCCATAATACACTGCTAAGTGCAATGTTCTACAATTGTGTGGGGTTTTTTTTTCTGTAATGATTGTTTTTATCCTTATATCTTTAATATTCATTACCTGGGTAGTTTGCTTCATTTAAGACTCGATCTCTCTTTTTTTATAAAAGGTAACCTTGGATTTTTTTTTTCTAAAGAACAGTCACTGCTTGATAAATTTCTGGCATGTGATTTCCATTTTGAGTATCAATGTAACTTTTACTAAAATCCGTCTATCTCTGTTTTCTTGCTTGGGCCTTGCCTTTTTATTGCATTCTGAGAAATAAAAGGAAAATAAAAAAACATAGATTTGGGTTTGTATCAAAGCTATTCAGGTCACTTATCCATATTTTTTAAAAAATTGTTAAAGTATAATTGATTGACAACATTGTATTAGTCTCAGGTATACAGCACAGTAATTCAATATTTTTACAGATTATACTATATTTGAAGTTATTATAAAATATCAGTTATATTCCCTGTGCTGTACTATATATCCTTGTATCTCACTTATCTTATACATAGTGGCTTATACCTCTTAATCCCCTACCCTTATCTTGTCCCTCTCCCCACTAGTAACCACTAGTTTGTTCTCTATATCTATGAGTCTATTTCTGTTTTGTTATATCATTTGTTTGTTGTATTTTTTAGATTCCACATATAAGTGATAACTTATACTTGTCTTTCTCTAACTTACTTCACTAAGCATAATACCCTTTAAGTCCATCCATGTTGTTGCAAATGGCAAATTTTCATCCTTTTTATGGCTGAGTAGTATTCCATTACACATTTTCAATTTAAACTAAAATGAGATCAAGATGATTTTGAAGGCTAAAGATTCTTTTTTTCTTTCATTTAACAAGCAATTCTGGAGCAATTGTGCTGTACCAAGAACGATGCTAGGCTCTGCGAACTGTGAAGGCTGAATATTCACTAATTAATTAATTGACTGATTAGTTCACTTAACAAGCGTTTTTGGAGAAATTATGGTGTACCTGGAACTGTGCAAGGCCCTGGAGATACAGAGGAGTTCTCAAGGAGGTCCCACTGCACAGGAAGAGATGACAGTGGCTCAGACAAGGGGGCAGCAGCTCAGACGGAATAAAAGATAAATGCACTGGACAGCTATTTAGGTGCTAGGACTTGGTGCACGATTACTGAGAGGGCTGAGAGAAAGGGGGGTGTCAAGAAGGACTCCAAATTTGAAGTTACTTAGGAAGTAGAATTGGTTGAATGATTGGGTGAGAAACACAAATTAATAGGTGGTATTAAGATATATGATTTGAGTAAGAGGGTGGATGATGACTTAGACACTGGGATTCACTGAGACACAGCAGAAGCTTAGGAAGAAAGGTGATGAGTTCCACTTGAACTTGTTGCATTTGAGATACTTTGGGTACTCCACAGATACGTGGCAAGCAGGCAGTTTAGACACAGGAGTCTGATACTTCGGAGTAGAATGTCTGGAGTTAGGATTTTGCAGATCACAGTCGGCCGCATCAGTGGGGCTGAGGTGGCCTTCTGGGGATATACCACCATTAAGAACTAGGGTTGCAGGTCTGACCATCTATTGCATTAACTAGAGTCCAACCTCTTTTCAGTCACATGCTTATATAGCCACAAAATAATTCATATCTTGTCTGTGCAACTTCCCCAGGTGTGGTTACAGCCCTTCCTGGGTGGGTGCATAGTGACTGAGAATCAGATTCACTAGTTACTGTTTTTCTGCAATGGAAACCAAGTACTGAGTAAAGAAAAGCAGAAGAATTATTTTCACATTTTGGCCCCTTTTGCATCTTTCTGTTCCTATGTGAGAACCTGTCTTTCACCATCCGTTCTAGCCTCCTACTGCAACATACCAACAATTACGTAACATTATGCAAGTCACGATTGTGTGTTACCACACTCAGAAAACCATTTGCAAACCAAGGATGGAATTAGAATACTCATTACAGCTAATATTTATTTTTCATTATTAAAATCTTACTTGGATGCCAATAAAATGAAAAATTAAATTTGGTGCAAGGCTTGTAGAATAAACCCTTTATATTATTTCAAACCCTGTTAAAAATGTGTCTTAAATAACTTGGCTCACTTTCCCCCCTTTGCCACATACAAAATAGTGGTCACATCAGCAAGTACTCAGTATGTTGACAGTTATATTCATTAGGACCCTTGGTTGCAAGTAACAGAAACCTATCTGAAAACAACTCAAAGAAAAAAGAATTTCTTGCCTTAGATTCAGTGAGCTACCCAGCTACCATAGAAAAAAACTGCAAAATCTGAGAATTCAGGAAACATGACCATAAGGACATTATTATTATTGCATGTATTTAAAATAATATAGATCTTGATTAAAAAACTAAAAATAGAACTACCATACAACCCAGCAATCCCACTACTGGGCATATACCCTGAGAAAACCATAATTCAAAAAGAGTCATGTACCAAAATGTTCACTGCAGCTCTATTTACAATAGCCAGGACATGGAAGCAACCTAAGTGTCCATCATCGGATGAATGGATAAAGAAGATATGGCACGTATAAACAATGGAATATTACTCAGCCATAAAAAGAAACGAAATTGAGCTACTTGTAGTGAGGTGGATGGACCTAGAGTCTGTCATACAGAGTTAAGTAAGTCAGAAAGATAAAAACAAATACCGTATGCTAACACATATATATGGAATCTAAGAAAAAAAAAAAGGTCATGAAGAACCTAGGGGTAAGACGGGAATACAGACACAGACCTACTAGAGAATGGACTTGAGGATATGGGGAGGGGGAAGGGTGAGCTCTGACATGGTGCGAGAGTGGCATGGATAGCTAGTGGGAAGCAACGGCATGGCACAGAGAGATCAGCTCTGTGGTATGTGACCACCTGGGGGGCTGGGATGGGGAGGGTGGGAGGGAGGGAGACGCAGGAGGGAGAAGATTTGGGTGCGTGCGTATGTGTGTAGCTGATTCACTTTGTTGTAGAGCGGAAACTAACGAACCATTGTAAAGCAATTATACTCCAATAAAGATGTTAAAAAGAAATAATAATAATATAGATCTTGGACTACCCTGGTGGCGCAGTGGTTAAGAATTCGCCTGCCAATGCATGGGACATGGGTTCGAGCCCTGGTCCGGGAAGATCTCACATGCCACAGAGCAACTAGGCCCATGCGCCACAACTACTGAACCTGTGCTCTAGAGCCCGCAAGCCACAACTACTGAGCCCACGCACCACAACTACTGAAGCCCGTGCGCCTAGAGCCCGTGCTCCACAAGAAGAGAAGCCACCGTAATGAGAAGCCCGCACACCACAGTGAACGATGGCCCCCGCGAGGGGGAAGGTAAGCTGGGATGAAGCGAGAGAGTGGCATGGACATATATACACTACCAAACGTAAAATAGATAGCTAGTGGGAAGCAGCTGCATAGCACAGGAAGATCAGCTCGGTGCTTTGTGACCTGCTAGAGGGGTGGGATAGGGAGGGTGGGAGGGAGGGAGACGGAAGAGGGAAGAGATATAGGGATATATGTATATGTATAGCTGATTCACTTTATTGTAAAGCAGAAACTAACACACCATTGTAAAGCAATTATACTCCAGTAAAGACGATAAAGAAAAAATAAAAAAGCATTGCATGGGCTTCCCTGGTGACGCAGTGGTTGGGGGGTCCGCCTGCCGATGCAGGGTACGCGGGTTCATGCCACGGTCCGGGAGGATCCCGCATGCCGCAGAGCAGCTGCGCCCGTGGGCCTTGGCCACTGAGCCTGCGCGTCCGGAGCCTGTGCTCCGCAATGGGAGAGGCCACAACAGAGAGAGGCCCGCATACCGCAAAAAAAAAAAAAAAGCATTGCAACTTTTGTAAAGTCTCGGAGGCTGGATCCCAGCTCCGGCTTTTACGTTATGAGCTTTCAGACTCATAACTACACCTTTGTATCAGACTATTCCACAAAACCACAAAACACATTGTTACAATGTAGGTCTGCATATCACCCAAGACAAAAGTAACAAAAAGGTATCTACTTGCAAGGTCAAACTTAGGCCATAGGCTGTTACAACTCATCAATGGGCTGTTCCAGAGATTCATTTAAAGTTTCTTTCTAACATTAAAGAGCGATTCCAGTTGAAACTGTATCATATATGGTCATTAGGTTTACCCTTCATTCACAAAGCCTATTTAACCCTGAATACATGCGAAGCACTTCTTCAAAGTCACCAGCGCTTACGTCTTTATGTCCAGGTTAAAAAAGAAAACGCATTCTCAGTGGGAGGGCCATTTCACCAATAACACCCAAATGAGCAGTAAAGATCATGCTAGGTGCCAGTAACTTAACTCTCTACCACTGCACAAGAGGTGTGATCAGGGCAGTTTGGGCTGCACCAGGATTTATTATACCGCATAACAGGCAGCCTGGAGTTAGGCAGCGCGGTTGGTTAATTTCAGTGAGCCAGGGACGCAACAACGTATCAAAGACCCAGGCAAGCGTTCCCGCCCTAGCATTTTACACTTATCCTCAGAGCACCGAGGATGGCTGGCTGCAGCACTTAACCGACATTCCCACGCAGACAGTAAAGACCAGTAAGAAAGAGGAGCGCTTTTATCACATCCACCCCTCTCTGGGCGGAGAGAGGGGGATCTTTCCTTCCAGATGTGCTCGCCCCCGCTCTTTCCCCTCACCATGAAAACTTCTCTCAGTGGCCGGGACTATATCACATGTCCATGCCCGAAACCAATCACAGCAAGAGGAATGGTTCTCAGGCCTAGCTGCACATTGGAATCACCTGGGAGCTGTGGAAACAATGTTAACGCTAGGCAAGAGTAGGTTTTAAAAGTTCCCCAGCTATTCCATATGTATACTCAGAAGCCAGGCCTACGATCTCTGGTGGGAGGTCTACTCTGAGGACTTGGGAAGGCAAACACCTGTACAAAACTGGGGTTCTGCTAGCAGCCAGGGACCTGGAACAGCCAAAGGCCACGTGTGAACAATTAATAAATTTGCCGCATGGACATACCTTGCTATAGCCAAGAGAAGGGATCTCTGCAGGTCAGTCGCCCACTAGACGACCTATTACGAGAAATAAAAAAAGATTTCTGTTATAAGAGATTTGATAGCTATCTTAATCCGCTAATCCCCTGCAAAAAAAAAAAAAGTGGAGGAGGAAAATACCTTATAAACTTCAGCTCGAGTGTTGAATTAATTAAACAAGGAGGTCCTTAGATGGAGGTGGCTCTAATGCCTTGGAGGCCTATATAAGCAAACCAAAATCAAAATCTAATCCTGTAAATGCCTCAAGGTTACCAGATTGAAACCTAAGGACGACCAATCCCAAACAGCCAACTAAGCTTGAAGCTACATCCCATCGATAATTTCCTTACCTTGGTTATGCCTTTTCTCTGTAAAAGTTCCCCCCCTACCCAGTTCCGGTCAGCAGGCCACTCCTAACCACTTCCGGTTTGGTGCTGCCCGATTCTGATTTTTCTTCAGACTCTTAAGAATTTTTAATATGCCTCAGTTTATCTTTTAATAGTTCTGATGTCAGAACAGGGAACCAAAGGAGCCCCCAGGAGCACTGAGCAAACAAGCAGAGGTACCTGTGAAGCCCCTTGACCGGCTGCCTGCTCGCTGCCTCTGGAGGTGGGCGAGTTCGTCTCGGAGGCTGGATCCCAGCTCCGGCTTTTACGTTATGAGCTTTCAGACTTCGAGCCTTTCTTTCTCCGGAGTGGGGCGAGAAACTGGCCAGAATCAGACTTGTTCCGACTCAGCAACCGAACCGATTCCAGGGACGAACTGTGTCCAACTTACAAAGGGGACGAGGACCAGGACGACTTAGAAAATGGACCAGGTCCGATGACAAACTCGGTCCGTCCGACTTTGAAACTGGAGCCGGTGCAGAACAAAGTGGTTCCGCCTTAGAAACCGAAATGGGTCTGGGGACGGACTGGGTCCAACTCAGAAACCGGACCTAGTCCAGGACACACTGGGTTTGACCTAGAAACCAGACTGGGTCCAGTATGAGGCCTCAGGTGAATAAAATTTTGTTTTAAGGTTAACCTTACCAAAGATAATCCTGAGTTACAGTGGCCACAGTGGAGAACTTTTAACCACCTGAGATAACCTTATCCCCTTACGAGGTGCCCTAGAGGAAAGGGGTCTCAGCCAGGCACTCACTCTGAAGGGTAGAGGGAAAGTTATTCTTCCTCCTCTACAGTTTCTAGTGACCAGGATGAGACCTACTGGGACACCCCACTCACTCCGAATCCTGCAGACGGCATCCTGGGAAAACTGGCAGAAGCCTGGCAAAGGGTAAGAATTCTTACCAAGGTCAGCTCTCCAAAATCTGTGGAGCCTGGTCGAGAGAGGAAGGGAAAATTTCACGTTGTCCCTTCCTTTCCAGTGTTTCTACATTGGCAGGAAAACACATTGGTTATGGAGCCTTTCCCTCCCAGGGAGAGCTGTGAGATATCAATGTTTTACCTGGTCTTCTCTAGGATGCCCAGAGGCATCTCATGAAATACAGACTCCAGGGAAGTCATTCTTATCGGGGAAAAAAGAAGTGGCAGCAGCAGCTATTTGGACATTGAGTGAATGAAAAATCTTAACACTTTTTCCCACTAGTATTAGTAAAATCTTTAACCATCTGAGCAGGTAAACTTAACTTATTCTATCTGCCAGAAACACAATTGGAACCCAACCATTCTTTTATAAACTAGTGAATTTTGCATTATTGTATGTATCTCATGCCTAAAAAGTTGAAACAAAAGCTATAAGACCTCTGCATCTGTCTGTATGTTTATGTATGTAGGTGATAAATATGTGATATTCTTCTACCTTTGGAGGGTATAGCCAAAATTCATTTGTAAAGAGCTCTATTTAATAGGCTGAAAAAACAAACATTTATATAAATCAAGTGTATGCTAAGAAATGTACAGACCAACCCAAGTGTTTTTCAAGTTCACGTGATCTAGCATAATCTTTGGTGAATGAAAGCTAGTTTAAGTCTGTTGGTTTAATTGAAACAGGCATGTCTTTAGAGTGATCAGTATTAAGTAGAATATTTTTATTCTACCAAGGTTAACTAAAGTCAAATACGCTTTTGCAATCTCTGTTACATAATTTGTCAGCAAGAATGGTAACTTAAGATGATGGCTGGCTGTTCAATGTCTCATGAAATTCTCAGGAGTAATCTAAACAATTGTTAAGAACAAGTAAATTAAGGAGATGTAAGATAAAAATTTGTAAGTGTACTTTTCAGCAATAATCGTGACTTATGGTATATTTGCTTAAGAATAGTTTCCAAACTCTTTTTGGTAACTTAAAACCTTAAAGTTGGATGAGATAAGTTAAATGAAGGCTAGTCATTGAACATCTAGATCATTTCCAAGTAAGATAAAATACTGCAACGTTAATTACTGAACATAGATTTATTCACTTTTGGCTTTCTTTGGCAGAGGAACTGAAGATATTCGGTTCTATCAGTAAGCATATTTTGTGCCACATTGAAAAATTACTAAGAGGAAGAATATACTTCTAGAAAGTGTGAAAAGTATTTATAAATTTGCCAATCCACAGAATGCTAATGTAACAAACAGTCCACACTGGTTACTTCTTAGTTTTCACTAGGAATAAAGGATTCTAAAAGGTCAAGAATTCTAATAAATATATGTAATTAAAGCCAGTTAGAAATAAGAACGGTGAGAGGAAAGAACTGTGTATCTGTAAACTGAACTGGATCCTGAGTTCTTCTAGTTTCCTCAGATGTCTGGTTGCAACTCTCCAAACTAATGTTTCCAATTTTCTCCCACTCTTCTGATTTCGAATCACGAAGAATATGACTGCCCTTGAACCTCCTTGGAAGGGACGATACCAGGTCCTTCTCACTACCCAGATCACAGACAAATTTCAGGGAATTGAACCTGGGTACACATCCCCCAATTAAAAAGGGCTTCTCCAGAATCTTGGAACTGCACGCCAGCTGGAGATGTAAAATTAAAAGTAACTAGGGGGGCCGGCCGAGCTGACCACGCACAGACCCGGCGCGGCGGCACTGCGGCCCCAGGGCAGCCGGCGCCGGGGACATGCGCTGATTCGATCCCTCCGGAGAAGAGTTAAAAAGTGAAAAGAGGGGATCCAGGGACAACTTCCCCGGGAGAACGCACGGCGGGCCTCAGGTTGGTACAACGTCATGCCGGCCTCTGCCGCCGCAGGCCCACCCCGCACGCCGTGCCCCTCCCTCTCCCCCGGCCTCAGTGCGCCAGAACCCCCGAATCAGCGGCTCCTTTAACCCCGTCCTGTCTGAGCAAAAAACAGACGCCCTCCAGCGACCTACACGCAGAGGCGGGGCCAAATCCAAAGCTGAGCCCCTGGGAGCTGTGAGAACAAAGAAGAGAAAGGGAAATCTCTCCCAGCAGCCTCAGAAACAGCGGATTAAAGCTCCACAATCAACTTGATGCACCTGCATCTGTGGAATACATGAACAGACAACCAATTATCCCAAATTGAGGAGGTGGGCTTCGAGGGCAAGATTTATGATTTTATCCCCTTTACCTCTTTTTGTGAGGGTGTATGTGTATGCTTCTGTGTGAGATCTTGTCTGTATAGTTTTGCTTCCACCATTTGTCCTAGGGTTCTATCCGTCCATGGTTTTTTTAAAATTTTTTTTCTTAATAAATTTAATAACTTTATTATACTTTACCTTCCTTCTTTCTTTCTTTCTTTCTTTCTTTCTTTCTTTCTTTCTTTCTTTCTTTCCTTCCTTCCTTCCCTCCTTTGGACAACGAATCATCTCAAATTGAGGAGGTGGTCTCTGAGAGCAAGATTTATGATTTTATCCCCTTTACCTCTTTTTGTGAGGGTGTATGTGTATGCTTCTGTGTAAAATTTTGTCTGTATAGCTTTGCTTCCAACATTTGTCCTAAAGTTCTATCCGTCCCTTTTTTTTTCTAAATAAGTATTTTTTAATTCAATAACTTTATTATACTTTATTTTATTTTACTGTATCTTCTGTCTTTCTGTCTTTTTCCCTTCTTTCCCTCCTTCCTTCCTTCCTCCCTCCCTCCCTCTCTCCTTTCTTTCCTTCTTGCTTTCTTTCCTTCTTTGCTTCTTTCTTTCTTTCTTCCCTCCTTCCTTCCTTCCCTCCTTTCTTTCTTTCTTTCTTTCTTTCTTTCTTTCTTTCTTTCTTTCTTTCTTTCTTTCTTTCTTTCTTTCTTCATACTACTACTAATTCTCTCTACTTTTTCTCCCTTTTATTCTGAGCCGTGTGGATGAAAGGCTCTTGGTGCTCCAGCCAGGAGTCAGGGCTCTGCCTCTGAGGTAGGAGAGCCAACTTCAGGACACTGGTCAACAAGAGACCTCCCAGATCCACATAATATCAAACGGCGAAAATCTCCCAGAGACCTCCATCTTAACACCAGCACCCAGCTTCACTCAACGACCAGCAAGCTACAGTGCTGGACAACCTATGCCAAACAACTAGCAACACAGGAACACAACCCCACCCATTAGCAGAGAGGCTGCCTAAAATCATAATAAGGCCACAGACACCCCAAAACACACCACCAGACGTGAACCTGCCCACTAGAGAGACAAGATCCAGCCTCATCCACCACAACACAGGCACTAGTCCCCTCCACCAGGAAGCCTACACAACCCACTGAACCAACCTGAGACACTGGAGACAGACATCAAAAACAGCGGGAACGACGAACCTGCAGCCTGCAAAAAGGAGAGCCCAAACACAGTAAGATAAGCAAAATGAGAAGACAGAAAAACACACAGCAGATAAAGGAGCAAGATAAAAATGCACCAGACCTAACAAGTGGAGAGGAAATAGCCAGGCTACCTGAAAAAAGAATTCAGAATAATGATAGTAAGGATGATCTGAAATCTTGGAAATAGAATGGACAAAATGCAAGAAACAGTTAACAAGGACCTAGAAGAAATAAAGATGAAACAAGCAACGATGAACAACACAATAAATGATATTAAAAGTACTCTAGATGGGATCAATAGCAGAATAACTGAGGCAGAAGAACGGATAAATGACCTGGAAAATAAAATAGTGGAAATAACTACTGCAGAGCAGAATAAAGAAAAAAGAATGAAAAGAACTGAGGACAGTCTCAGAGACCTCTGGGACAACATTAAACACACCAACATTCGAATTATAGGGGTTCCAGAAGAAGAAGAGAAAAAGAAAGGGACTGAGAAAATATTTGAAGAGATTATAGTTGAAAACTTCCCTAATATGGGAAAGGAAATAGTTAATCAAGTCCAGGAAGCACAGAGAGTCCCATACAGGATAAATCCAAGGAGAAATACGCCAAGACACATATTAATCAAACTGTCAAAAATTAAATACAAAGAAAGCATATTAAAAGCAGCAAGGGAAAAACAACAAATAACACATAAGGGAATCCCCATAAGGTTAACAGCTGATCTCTCAGCAGAAAGCCTACAGCCAGAAGGGAGTGGCAGGACATAATGAAAGTGATGAAGGAGAAAAACCTGCAACCAAGACTACTCTACCCAGCAAGGATCTCATTCAGATTCCATGGAGAAATTAAAACCTTTACAGACAAGCAAAAGCTGAGAGAGTTCAGCACCACCAAACCAGCTTTACAACAAATGCTAAACGATCTTCTCTAGGCAAGAAACACAAGAGAAGGAAAAGACCTATAATAACGAACCCAAAACAATTTAGAAAATGGGAATAGGAACATACATATCGATAATTACCTTAAATGTAAATGGACTAAATGCTCCCACCAAAAGACACAGATTAGCTGAATGGATACAAAAACAAGACCCTTATATATGCTGTCTACAAGAGACCCACTTCAGACCTAGAGACACATACAGACTGAAAGTAAGGGGATGGAAAAAGATATTCCATGCAAATGGAAACCAAAAGAAAGCTGGAGTAGCAATTCTCATATCAGACAAAATAGACTTTAAAATAAGGACTATTAGAAGAGACAAAGAAGGACACTACATAATGATCAAGGGATCGATCCAAGAAGAAGATATAACAATTGTAAATATTTATGCACCCAACATAGGAGCACCTCAATACATAAGGCAAATACTAACAGCCATAAAAGGGGAAATCGACAGTAACACATTCATAGTAGGGGACTTTAACACCCCACTTTCACCAATAGACAGATCATCCAAATGAAAATAAATAAGGAAACACAAGCTTTAAATGATACATTAAACAAGATGGACTTAATTGATATTTATAGGACACTCCATCCAAAAACAACAGAATACACATTTTTCTCAAGTGCTCATGGAACATTCTCCAGGATAGATCATATCTTGGGTCACAAATCAAGTCTTGGTAAATTTAAGAAAACTGAAATTGTATCAAGTATCTTTTCTGACCACAACGCCATGAGACTAGATATCAATTACAGGAAAAGATCTGTAAAAAATACAAACACATGGAGGCTAAACAATACACTACTTAATAATGAAGTGATCACTGAAGAAATCAAAGAGGAAATAAAAAAATACCTAGAAACAAATGACAATGGAGACACAACGACCCAAAACCTGTGGGATGCAGCAAAAGCAGTTCTAAGGGGGAAGTTTATAGCAATACAAGCCCACCTTAAGAAGCAGGAAACATCTCGAATAAACAACCTAACCTTGCACCTCAAGCAATTAGAGAAAGAAGAGCAAAAAAACCCCAAAGCTAGCAGAAGGAAAGAAATCATAAAAATCAGATCACAAATAAATGAAAAAGAAATGAAGGAAACAATAGCAAAGATCAATAAAACTAAAGGCTGGTTCTTTGAGAAGATAAACAAAATAGATAAACCACTAGCCAGACTCATCAAGAAAAAAAGGGAGAAGACTCAAATCAATAGAATTAGAAATGAAAAAGGAGAGGTAACAACTGACACTGCAGAAATACAAAAGATCATGAGAGATTACTACAAGCAACTCTATGCCAATAAAATGGACAATCTGGAAGAAATGGACAAATTCTTAGAAATGCACAACCTGCCAAGACTGAATCAGGAAGAAATAGAAAATATGAACAGACCAATCACAAGCACTGAAATTGAAACTGTGATTAAAAATCTTCCAACAAACAAAAGCCCAGGACCAGATGGCTTCACAGGCGAATTCCATCAAACATTTAGAGAAGAGCTAACACCTATCCTTCTCAAACTCTTCCAAAATATAGCAGAGGGAGGAACACTCCCAAACTCCTTCTACGAGGCCACCATCACCTTGATACCAAAACCAGACAAGGATGTCACAAAGAAAGAAAACCACAGGCCAATATCACTGATGAACATAGATGCAAAAATCCTCAACAGAATACTAGCAAACAGAATCCAAAAGCACATTAAAAGGATCATACGCCATGATCAAGTGGGGTTTATTCCAGGAATGCAAGGATTCTTCAATATACGCAAATCTATCAATGTGATACACCATATTAACAAATTGAAGGAGAAAAACCATATGATCATCTCAATACATGCAGAGAAAGCTTTTGACAAAATTCAACACCCATTTATGATAAAAACCCTGCAGAAAGTAGGCATAGAGGGAACTTTCCTCAACATAATAAAGGCCATATATGACAAGCCCACAGCCAACATCATCCTCAATGGTGAAAAACTGAAAGCATTTCCGCTAAGATCAGGAACAAGACAAGGTTGCCCACTCTCACCACTCTTATTCAACATAGTTTTGGAAGTTTTAACCACAGCAATCAGAGAAGAAAAGGAAATAAAAGGAATCCAAATTGGAAAAGAAGAAGTAAAGCTGTCACTGTTTACAGATGACATGATCCTATACATAGAGAATCCTAAAGATGCTACCAGAAAACTACTAGAGCCAATCAATGAATTTGGTAAAGTGGCAGGATACAAAATTAATGCACAGAAATCTCTGGCATTCCTATATACTAATGATGAAAAATCTGAAATTGAAATCAAGAAAACACTCCCATTTACCATTGCAACAAAAAGAATAAAATATCTAGGAATAAACCTACCTAAGGAGACAAAAGACCTGTATGCAGAAACGTATAAGACACTGATGAAAGAAATTAAAGATGATACAAATAGATGGAGAGATACACCATGTTCTTGGATTGGAAGAATCAACATTGTGAAAATGACTCTACTACCCAAAGCAACCTATAGATTCAATGCAATCCCTATCAAACTACCACTGGCATTTTTCACAGAACTAGAACAAAAAATTTTGCAATTTGTATGGAAACACAAAAGACCCCGAATAGCCAAAGCAATCTTGAGAACGAAAAAAGGAGCTGGAGGAATCAGGCTCCCTGACTTCAGACTATACTACAAAGCTACAGTTATCAAGACGGTATGGTACTGGCACAAAAACAGAAAGATAGATCAATGGAACAGGATAGAAAGCCCAGAGATAAACCCACGCACATATGGACACCTTATCTTTGATAAAGGTGGCAGGAGTGTACAGTGGAGAAAGGACAGCCTCTTCAATAAGTGGTGCTGGGAAAACTGGACAGGTACATGTAAAAGTATGAGATTAGATCACTCCCTAACACCATACACAAAAATAAGCTCAAAATGGATTAAAGACCTAAATGTAAGGCCAGAAACTATCAAACTCTTAGAGGAAAACATAGGCAGAACACTCTATGACATAAATCACAGCAAGATCCTTTCTGACCCACCTCCTAGAGTAATGGAAATAAAAACAAAAATAAACAAATGGGACCTAATGAAACTTCAAAGCTTTTGCACAGCAAAGGAAACCATAAACAAGACCAAAAGACAACCCTCAGAATGGGAGAAAATATTTGCAAATGAAGCAACCGACAAAGGATTAATCTCCAAAATTTACAAGCAGCTCATGCAGCTCAATAACAAAAAAACAAACAACCCAATCCAAAAATTGGGTTTAGGCAGAAGACCTAAATAGACATTTCTCCAAAGAAGATATACAGACTGCCAACAAACACATGAAAGAATGCTCAACATCATTAATCATTCGAGAAATGCAAATCAAAACTACAATGAGATATCATCTCACACCAGTCAGAATGGCCATCATCAGAAAATCTAGAAACAATAAATGCTGGAGAGGGTGTGGAGAAAAGGGAACACCCTTGCACTGCTGGTGGGAATGTGAATTGGTTCAGCCACTATGGAGAACAGTATGGAGGTTCCTTAAAAAACTACAAATAGGACTACCATATGACCCAGCAATCCCACTACTGGGCATATACCCTGAGAAAACCAAAATTCAAAGAGTCATGTACCAAAATGTTCATTGCAGCTCTATTTACAATAGCCCGGAGATGGAAACAACCTAAGTGCCCAACATCGGATGAATGGATAAAGAAGATGTGGCACATATATACAATGGAATATTACTCAGCCGTAAAAAGAAACGAAATTGAGCTATTTGTAATGAGGTGGATAGACCTAGAGTCTGTCATACAGAGTGAAGTAAGTCAGAAAGAAAAAGACAAATACCGTATGCTAACACATATGTATGGAATTTAAGAAAAAAAAATGTCATGAAGAACCTAGGGGTAAGACAGGAATAAAGACACAGACCTACTGGAGAACGGACTTGAGGATATGGGGAGGGGGAAGGGTGAGCTGTGACAGGGCGAGAGAGAGTCATGGACATATACACACTAACAAACGTAGTAAGGTAGATAGCTAGTGGGAAGCAGCCGCATGGCACAGGGATATTGGCTCGGTGCTTTGTGACAGCCTGGAGGGGTGGGATAGGGAGGGTGGGAGGGAGGGAGACGCAAGAGGGAAGACATATGGGAACATATGTTTATGTATGACTGATTCACTTTGTTATAAAGCAGAAACTAACACACCATTGTAAAGCAATTATACCCCAATAAAGATGTTTTAAAAAAAAAAGAAATATTAAAAAAAAAAAAAAGATATCAGTAATACCAGAAGAGCTTGCTAAAGATTTTACAAGAGAGAACAATAAGCCTCAGTGCTTTCAAATCTCTAATACTTGCTCCAAACAATAATATGTTTAAAAAACCATATCAACTATAAGCCATAAAGAAAAAAATATAGCTTACTAGAAAAAAATTAAGGATGTCTATATGCCAGAAAGATGATGAACACATTTCTCAAAAGACAAATGGGAATCTGGGTACCATTTTAGACAGATCCATTTGACAAACAAAAGGTAATTTTACATAATACAGTATGACCTTCACACAATTAAAGAGTAATTACTTTATACAGATAGAGAAATTAAGGACAAAGAGGCCCAAGGAAAGGGACATGAATAAGGACATCAGACGAAAGAAACACCAATGGCTTACTGGCATGTATAAATATGTATTAGTCTTAATGAAATGCTTATTTAAACAAAATGAGGATTATTCAACACAATAATCATAGATGATGATGTGAAAGTTGACATTTAGTGCTTCCCAGTAGCAGTATTCTCACGGGTGCCTATTTGTTTATTCATGTGATCATTCACTCACTCGTCCAAGCATTTACTGAGCCGTTGTTACATGTCCACTGCCTGAATAGAGAGCAAAGCCTCCCACTTTCTGTTCACTAAAATCTCACATTATAATAATAAAAGTAAAGGTGTGAAAGATCAGAATCAACTGTGATTAAAAATTTCCGAGCTGGGGGAAATCTCAAATGTTTCAGTTCTACTCCCCACAAGTACAAATGTAGGGGGATTTCCCCTCCACTCACTAGGGGTCCAGAGACCTATACATTTTTCTCATTCTTGCAGATGTTCCGGGACTTCGCAGTGAAGGTTCAGCCTAGGGCCATCAGATGGACACCTGGAAAAGTTTTTAGGCTCAGGCAACTGTCCAACTAGATTAGTCAGCGGAGGAGGTACTGACTGCTGACCAAGTGTGGTCCTCATCAGAATTATGGTGGGTGAAGGGGAAGAGATGGAAATCATTATGCCAGGCAACAAGAAACCAAAGGAGAAGGAGAAAAAGCAAAGATAGAGGATCTGAATAATAGAATTAATAAGCACAAACTGGTATAGAGAAAACTTACCCTCCACAAGTAGAGGATACACATTATTTTCAAGCACTCAAGGAATAGTCTCAAAAGTTTACCATGTACAAGTTTACAAAGAAAGTCTCAGAAAACTTTAATGAGTTAATATCCTACAGACTGTGTTGTTTGACTATAATAAAATTAGGTCTTTTAAAGGATAGCTTAAACACCTAACATGCTTAGAAACTAAAATCATACTACCTAATACTCCTTGGATTAAAGGAGAAATAATAAAAATGAGATACTCCTAACATGAATTAGCAGGAGAAGATTTGTGACTTGTAGCTAACACAGAACTCTGTGAGAAAATTGCTGCTCTGAATACGTTTATCAGAATTCAAAAAAGTATAATGAAGACAAATAAGCTTTGTGTTCAATTTAACAAGCTAGAATGAAGGGCAACAGACTAAATGTGAAAGAAACCATAAAGGAGGAAATAGATATAAATAAACAAATGAGGAAATACAGACCAAAAATAAAGAATAATTATAAAATCAAGAAATGATTACTTTAAAAGATTTACAAGATAAACCATGGGAGACATCAGGAAAAAAAAAGAGCCAAGACTAAAGCAAAATATGAATGAGAAAAGTAAAAATACTATAGCAATTTAAAAAGTAACGAAATAATATTATGAATTAGTGTATGCCAATAAGCTTGAAGCCCAAGAAGAACGAGCATACTGCTGGGGGAAATAATATAAATGGCTAAATTCTGCAGAGAAAAACCTGAAAAGGCCAATTGTTTGGGAGACTCTCACTTGTTCTAGTATAACTTTTTATTTTATTTTACTTTATTTTTGGCAGCACTGTGTGGCATGTAGGATCTTAGTTCCCCAACCAGGGACTGAACCCGTGCCCCCTGCAGTGGAAGCATGGAGTCCTAACCACTGGACCACCAGGGAATTCTCTCTGGTCTAACTTTTAAACACATTTAGCCTCACTCGCTTCTCGCCAGGAAGAGACAGGGATTTCTTTGGTAAAATTGTAAGCAGCAGTGGGGCATGCTTCACCCAGCCCTTCGGATCCACTCACTTTTCACAGGATCAACCTACCAGCTGAATGATGAATTCTGATCTGCCACGTAGTAAGGAGTGGAGCAAATTCAGGGGTGAATTATTAGCAAGTCTGCTTGGCTAGAGATCTAAAGTCACAACTTGCAGTCAGCTTTATCTATGTCTCTCTGATGCATACGTATCTACCAATAGATTCCAAACTCGGAAAGGGAAGAAATGGGTATTATTAATTAGCCCATCTCACAAATCCAAATGCCTGTAACTATTACAGAAATAAAACAGTCATCAGACTCACCCTTGTCCACTGCTCCACATACAGGAAAGCCCTAGATCTATATAGCTTTAGAGATATATTGTACAAAATGTTCAAGGAACAGATAATTCCACCTCTCACACAAGCTGTTTCAGAAGATAAAAAATGAGAGAAACCTTACCAACCCGTCTTATAAGGCTCGTATAAACCTTGGTTTCATAGCTGAGATAGAACGGATCATACAATGAAATTTAAAGGCTATCTCCCTTATGAACATAGATACAAAACTGGAAAATAATATATGATAATAGGATAATGCATCATAATCAAGTAAGATTTGTCTTAGGAAGAGAAAACTGATTTAAGATAGGAAAATACGTCTGTGTGATCCCCCACCCTAAGAAGATAAGGAAAACATTTAATTTAAATAATCATCTCAATGGGGAGATCAAAAGCATTTGGTAAAGACACATGATTTTTTACAAAGTGCTTTCCAAAACCTAAGAATAGCAGGAAACTTCTTTAACATGATGTAGTCTCTGTAGCAAATAAAACAAAATAAACCCAGAAAACCTTCTCCTAATTACTATAACACATTAGGCACATACATTTCAGGATATCCATGTCTGATATTGTCTCTACATTCAACCTAGTACTAGAGGCCATGATCAATGAAATAATACCCCTTCAAAATAAAACGTATATGATAAAGATATCACCACATACCACATGGTGCAGGAACTCTATGTGGAGGATAACACAAGTATTGAACATTACCCAAAGCATATCAAAGTTCACTAACAAAGAATTAGTATCCATAAAATACAAAGGAATGGTAAAACCAACATGAAAAAGAGAAGAAATCCAATAGAATGAGAAACATTATTAACCAAGAAACAATTTAAAGAACAGAAAATCTAAATAGCTGAATCACTAGTAATCACAGAAGTGAAAGGAGATTACACTATTTACCAATCAGAGTTTTTTTAAATTAAAAGTCGGGTAATACTAAGTGTCTTTGTTATCACTTGCTGTGTAAAAACTTACCCCAAAACTTAGTGGCTTGAATCTATTATCTCAGAGTTTCTATGGATCAAGAATATGGGTGCAGCTTAGCTAGTCCTCTGGCTCTGCATATCTTCTAAGGCTACCTCATCTCAAGTCTCAGTTGGGAAGGATCTGCTTCCCTAATTGGGTGTTGGTAGCACGCAGCTCCTTGTGGGTCGTTGCACTAAAAAGCTCAGGTCCTCAGGAGCTGTTCCTTGATATGCGAGTCTCTTCACTGAGCACCACACAATATGCTTTCATCAGAATGAGAAAACAAGGGGGCAAGAGAGACCGTCAGCAACAAAGTTCTAGCAAGAGGAAACTTAATCATGTTAATCACATCCTATGACTTTTGCTGGCTTCTATTGATTCAACTCATTAGAAGCAGGACACTAGGTACAGCCCACACTCAAGGAGAGTGGATTACACAAGCATGTGAACATCAGGAGGCTGGGATTATTGGGAGTCATATCAGAAGCTGCTTCCACACTGTGTATTGATGAGTATGCAGGGAAACAAGTAATAATATAATTCTATTGGGAAAATAGACTGGTACTGTCACTCTGGAGAGCAACCTGGCAGTATTTAGAAAAAAATATTGCTTATAGACAATGTTTGTGTCCCTCCAAAATCCATATGCTGAAACCCTAGCCCTCTAGATGTGATGGTATTTGGAGGTGGGGCTTTCGGGAGAAAACTAAAGTTGGATTAGGTCACGAGGATGGGGGCCTTATGATGGGATTAATGCCCTTAGAAAAAGAGGAAGACACAGGAGATAGCTGTCTCTCTCTTTGTGTGTACACACTGAGCTAGGCCATGTGAGGACATAAGCAGGAAGAGGGCCCTCACCAGGACCCAACCATGCTGGCATCCTAATCTTGGCCTTTCAGCCACCAGAACTGTGAGAAGTAAATGTTTGTTGCTTAAGTCACCAGTCTATGGTATTCTGTTCTAGCAGCTGAAACGGACTAAGGATATCTATGACCTAGAAATTCTATTCCTGAGCGTATATTACAGAAAAATATATGCAGAAGTCCATAGGGAGACATGAATGAGAATGCTCCTCATAGCAATGTTTCTGGCAGTGGAGTGGAGAGCCAACATAGATGTCCCTCAAAAGAGGAAGGAATGGACAAGTTATACTTGGGATATTCGTTCTAATGGAATATGATGCAGCGTTAGAAACAATTAGCTAGAGATACATATAGCTTCATAAGTTGAACTTAAAAGCATAAGGTAAGAAACAGAACGAGGTCTACGGCACAATGCACCATATTCACACACAGACACATTTCATAAGGCTATATGTTTCGCAAGAGTACAAACATATACGAGGGCATGATTCAAACACATCCGAGTAGGTGCCTAATTGTGGGAAGGAAATGAGTGTTGGACTCTAGGATGAAAGAAAAATAGAAAAACTGTAGGAGAAAGAACCTTGTCAAACTCAATGATGACAATATGGCCAGAGTCCAAGAATAGAATAAAAGAAAAAATAAAAGCAACCTTCATGAGTGGGCAGTTAATTCTAATCCCTGCCTTTAAGTTGCAGAGCGGGCAGAAGATAATTTAATCAAAATCAGCAGGCTTTAATGCCAGATGCTCTAGGTAGGGAGATGTTTATTCATGGGAGCTGTCTTTTTGTTAGTTTGTAAGATGATTCATATCTCCACCAATATTTAAATTCAGCCATACAGCTTTTGGAGGAATTTTAAGTAAGATATCCAAAACACTAGCTGATAACTAAGGGTGGGAGATCTCAGAATAAACCACTGAGTAGGGGTGGCCTTGGAGAATAGCGTGGAGGAAAGGTTTGTTCTCTACCATGTGCACCACCACAACTGAACATAGGGATATGAGGAGGGTGGCAGTTCGGCTTGGGAAGACTCTTCTCTCTAACTGAGCCATCCTGGCCTCATCATCATCCCCCCCCCACCCCGCCTCATCATCATCCCCCCCCCACCCCGCCCCAGGTGTCAGGAATGGTTCTTTGAAATGTCTGAGCTACATCAACAGACGTGTCACAAGGGCTGCTTTGTGATGGCTAAGTCCCTCCTTAGCCACCATTGGCTGAGGGTACGGACCCTTCATCGTCCTGGGGAGCTATATATATAGCGTGGTCAGTAGGCCCGGAGTAGACCACTGGTAGGCTTCAATACAGCTGAGGTGTGCCGAAGACTCCTAGAGCCTGATACAGACATGGATCGAAAACCCTCGAGAGCCAAACGGAGAAGGGTGGATGAGGCTCCCTATAACCTCAGACCTAGACATGGTGGCCACGTAAGATGACCCTACCCAAGCTGTTTTCTTCATGGATTCCCTCTCCCCCAAGAATCCTACCCTCTCCCTGCCTGGCACAAACTCCCTCCTCAGCCCTGACCCCTTCTCATGAAGTCTCCCTTTCCATCAATAGCCCATCTTCTTCTCCCTAATCCAATGTCCTTTTGACCTCACTCTGTTGTCCTTCCAGGTGCTGAAGACAGCCAGGACCGTGAGGAAACCCCGTCAAAGGAGTCTGAATAAAAAAGCCTCTAAGAAAGCTGCCAACCCCACAAAACAGCAGAAGAAAGCCACAAGACAAACACTCTCCAGCTGTTCTCACAGGCTGGATGAGACACTAAATCAACGTCAGAATAATGCAGAGCAGAACCAAGAGGCCGCGCAGAACCAAGTGCCGTGCGGCAACACCCCTCCAAGCGAAGAGCTGGTGAGCCAGTAAAGCTCAGGGGGAGGCCAGAGACCTCAGAAATATCTGCCAAGTCTGAGGTCTGAGAAATGGCCAACTGTGTAGACACGGAATTTTATAGCATCAGGGTACACGGATGCTAATTAAATAAAAATCAACTTGTGAAAATTTCTGTGTGTTTCTGCGAGTTCTCTCATGGTGGGAGCAGGGAAGGAAGGGAAGAGGCAGGTGTGTGAGGAGGGAGGGACATTGAGTCCTGCAAGGTTGCGGGGGACACTGGCAGAATCACAGTTAACCAGACAGTGGGGATAAGGAATGGGTCAGGACTGAGTGCTGAAGATAAATTTCCTACTTAACACTTGAACCCACAGGCAAGGTGGAAAGGGGCTTGGCGTTTCTGTCTTTGGGGTAGGGGGCTGGACGAGGGGCACGACAAAGTGTACATTGCCAGAACCTATGTGGTTTGAGGTGTGTAGGTGGCAGTATCATCCCAAGAAATAGACAAGTCACTTCCAGGCCACCTACGTCATACAAGTGTTTGCTACGTCTCACCCTACGATGCCAGCGACTAAAGGTCCTCCAGAGGGCCAAAAATCTCACCCTACTAAAAGTTATTGAAAGCACCCTGAGGACTCAAATAATGGTGGATGGAAGCCACAAACTCAACACTGATCAGCCCACTTTCTAAAGAAACTTAAGGTGGAGCAGTGGCTTCCCAAGGGCAGGGAAGTAAGAGCTGTCTGCTCTCAGTACAGGCAACTGTCTACAAAGAATTCTAAAACAACATCATCTCCCCTCCAAACATCTTTTATCTCTATTCCTTCCAAAGTTGTTGTTGTTTTTTCTCTGAAGAGACGATCCTTTTAAGTGGTTTTATTGAAGTATAATTGACATATAATAAATTGCACATGCTTAAAGTGACCGCTGAATGAGTTTGGTCATATGTGTATACTTGTTAAACCATTACCACAATTATAAGTGTGAAAATACCCATCACCCCCATAAGTCTCCCCTTACCCCCTGACAATTGCTTCCTCTTGTCCCTCTCTGCACCCCCATCCTCAGATAACCACTGATTTGCTTGCTGTCTCCACAGATTGCATGTTCTAGCATTTTATGTAAATGGAATCAGTATGTACTCATTTTTATCCAGCTTCTGTTACTCAGCATAGAGAGTCAATGTTCTTGTGTACATCAATATTACATTTCTTTTTAATATTATGATTGTTATTTTGTTGAGAGTTTAGTAGCATTTAAATGATGCCACAAACTTGCTTTAATTTTATTTAAAAATTAAGATCATTGTCAAGCCATGTGCAGTCATAAGAAATAGAAAGATACCTTATACCCTTAAATGTTGCATATAATGCAACATTTAATAATCTCCCACTACATAATTTTCTCTTTACATCCCATTTTAACCCCCAGTATCTACCTCATGGGTTTCACTGAAGTATATGTGTCATATACAAAGAAAGAGAGAGAGAAAGAGGGAGGAAAGGAGAAAGAGGGAGAGGGAGAGGAAGGTGGGGGTCGGCGGGGGAGGGAGAGAAATTCCACTATAATGCCCTGTATGGGGTGTTTATTTTCCTATAAACATTAGAACACACTATGCACATCATTATGCAGCTCATTTACTCTTCAGATCACTCCATGGACATCCATGCCAAGATGCATATATATCACTGGATAGATACATAGATTTATGGATATAGACAGCAGATTTTAAAATTTAGCCTCTGTAAACCACAATGTCCTGTGGGAAGAGCTAGTTTTTGTAAAATGGAATCGATTTTTCAATGGGAGATTCAAATTTCTCTAACAGCATTTTATGTGTTCATTTATTTTCCTACTGTACACGTCATTAAAACTCTAGCTATAAATATATATTAAAAAAACTCTAGGTAATGCCATATTTTAAAAATGCACGTATGACAGAGCCTTCATATACTCTGGTTTCCGCTATTGCCAATCTTCTCAGCAGGCTCCTTTTTTATGGTAAATCTAGAAGATTTTTGTTAAGACTTCATGTGGCAACTAACTAAAAGTTGCGCAGGTTTGCAAATACCAGTTGTGTTGACTGGAGATTTGACTTATAAAAAGTGAAAATAAAATGAAATATCCAATATTTGGGGGGAAAAAGATAAAAGCTGTGACCACTGGTGAGAATAGGAGAGTAATAATATAATAATAGCCCAATAAGATAATGAAGAATTATGATATATACATTATAAGCAGGGGTCCTAGAATCTGGGAGACTGGATCTAAGTCTCAGCTCTGTCAGTTACATATTAGTGTGAATTTGGGCAGGTTACTGGACTTCTCTGAGATTCACTGTTCTGATCTATAAAATACTGGGTCAGTAAACATTTTCTGTAAGGGGTCAGGTAGTAAATACTTTAGGCTTTGTAGGCTATATAGGTTTCTGTTGTGTTAGCACAAAAGCAACCACAGACACTATGTAAGTAAAAGTGTACAGCTATGTTCCAACAAAGTTTTATTTGTAAAAATAAGCAGCTGTGGTCTATATTTACCCCCACATGGATACTGGTTTTCTGGCCCCTAAATCCCAGTGACTATATATATATATATATATATATATATATATATATTTTTTTTTAATAACTGCCATCGAGAAAGAACTAAAGCAAGAATGTAAACTATCCCAACATATTAAATACCCATAAAAGAGATTTATATATATATATATTTATATATATATATATATATATATATTTTTTTTTTTTTTTTTTTTTTTTTTTTTTGCGGTACATGGGCCTCTCACTGTTGTGGCCTCTCCCGTTGCGGAGCACAGGCCCCGGACGCGCAGGCTCAGCGGCCATGGCTACGGGCCCAGGCGCTCCGCGGCATGTGGGATCTTCCCGGACCGGGGCACAAACCCATGTCCCCTGCGTCGGCAGGCGGACTCTCGACCACTGCACCACCAGGGAAGCCCCATAAAAGAGATTTTAAAGTGAAGGATTACTATAAGCCACGCTAAGATAATAGGTTTGAAAAATGCAGTCTGATCGATTTCCTTAAGATTATAAAATACCAATTTTCACATATTAAATTTCAAAAAAAGGAAAGAAAAGCAGAATAACCGACCCAACTATAAAATTATTAAATGTATTCTATAAATCTCATTTGGTCCTTATTAAAAATATAATAAAGGAGATTTCATTCTAAAGGTTGTTTATAATGGAAAGGCAAAGCTCTGACAATCTGGCCCATCAATACAACCCCCAAATGATTTAATTGTGATGCAAATAAGATAAAATGTGGAAGTACAATATTACAGAAAACATTTGATTTTTTAAAAATATATTTTAAAAATTATTTGTCAGCCCTGGATTTATATTTAGAAAGATAGACTTCTCATATCCTGAAATTGCTTTATCAGGGGGAGAGCATATATATATATTTTTTACCAGTAATAAGAAATATTAATCAGGTCATTACTGACAGTCCAGTCCTATATTGACTATTTCTTGGTACTCCATGCAAAAAGGATAATTTACTCATTAATATTTTACTATTAGAAGTTCTTCTGGGCTTGAAAAGTTAGTTCAGGTTCCAGAAAGACCTAATTGTAAATATTGAGTTACGTAAAGATCAACATTTAAACATTTAAAAATATTCCTCCTTTGTTTTAAGGTTTTTGCTGTTTTTAAGTGGATTCTGAGGCTGCAGCAGAAAATTACGGCACCATCAATTAGCTATGCTTTCATATATGCATTATGGTGGTTGTAGAAATGTCATTTCGCTACCTATTTTTAGCATGAAAGACAGACACTAACAAAAAACTATTAAAACTTGTGAAAAATGTCATAAAAGACATGTATATAAGACAAAAGGTACTTAAAGATATCAGAGGGGGGACCTTGAAGATGGCGGAAGAGTAAGACGCGGAGATCACCTTCCTCCCCACAGATACACCAGAAATACATCTACACGTGGAACAACTCCTACAGAACACCTACTGAAGGCTGGCAGAAGACCTCAGACCTCCCAAAAGGCAAGAAACTCCCCACGTACCTGGGTAGGGCAAAAGAAAAAAAGAAAAAACAGAGACAAAAGGATAGGGAAGCCACCTGCACCAGTGGGAGGGAGCTGTGAAGGAGGAAAAGTTTCCACACACTAGGAAGCCCCTTCGCGGGCGGAGACTGCGGGAGGCGGAGGGGGGAGCTTCGGGGCCGAGGAGGAGAGCACAGCCACAGGGGTGCGGAGGGCAAAGCGGGGAGATTCCCGCACAGAGGATCGGTGCCGACCGGCACTCACCAGCCCGAGAGGCTTGTCTGCTCACCTGCCGGGGCGGGTGGGGCTGGGAGCTGAGGCTCTGAGGCTCGGGTTTCGGTTTCAGACAGAGCGCAGGGAGAGGACTGGGGTTGGCGGCTTGAACATAGCCTGAAGGGGTTAGTGCACCACGGCTAGCCCGGAGGGAGTCCGGGGAAAAGTCTGCACCTGCCAAAGAGGCAAGAGACTTTTTCTTCCCTCTTTGTTTCCTGGTGCGTGAGGAGAGGGGTTTAAGAGCACTGCTTAAAGGAGCTCCAGAGACGGGCGCGAGCCGCGGCTAAAAGCGCGGACCCCAGAGACGGGCGGGAGACGCTAAGGCTGCTGCTGCCGACACCAAGGGGCCTGTGTGCGAGCACAGGTCACTCTCCACACCCCTCTTGCGCGGAGCCTATGCAGCCCGCCACTGCCAGGTTCACGGGATGCAGGGACAACTTCCCCGGGAGAACGCACGGCGGGCCTCAGGCTGGTGCAAAGTCACGCCGGACTTTGCCGCCGCAGGCCCACCCCGCACTCCGTGCCCCTCCCTCCCCGCCAGCCTGAGTGCGCCCCCGAATCAGCGGCTCCTTTAACCCCGTCCTGTCTGAGCACAAAACAGACGCCCTCCAGCGACCTACACGCAGAGGCGGGGCCAAATCCAAAGCTGAGCCCCTGGGAGCTGTGAGAACAAAGAAGAGAAAGGGAAATCTCTCCCAGCAGCCTCAGGAGCAGCGGATTAAATCTCCACAATCAACTTGATGTACCCTGCATCTGTGGAATACATGAATAGACAACCAATCATCCCAAATTGAGGAGGTGGGCTTCGAGGGCAAGATTTATGATTTTATCCCCTTTACCTCTTTTTGTGAATGTGTATGTGTATGCTTCTGTGTGAGATCTTGTCTGTATAGTTTTGCTTCCACCATTTGTCCTAGGGTTCTATCCGTCCATGGTTTTTTTAAAAAATTTTTTTCTTAATAAATTTAATAACTTTATTATACTTTACCTTCTTCCTTTCTTTCTTTCTTTCTTTCTTTCTTTCTTTCTTTCTTTCTTTCTTTCCTTCCTTCCTTCCTTCCTTCCTTCCCTCCTTTGGACAACGAATCATCTCATATTGAGGAGGTGGTCTCTGAGAGCAAGATTTATGATTTTATCCCCTTTACCTCTTTTTGTGAGGGTGTATATGTATGCTTCTGTGTAAGATTTTGTCTGTATAGCTTTGCTTCCAACATTTGTCCTAAAGTTATATCCGTCTCTTATTTTTTCTAAATAAGTATTTTTTAATTCAATAACTTTATTATACTTTATTTTATTTTACTGTATCTTCTGTCTTTTTTCCTTCTTTCCCTCCTTCCTTCCTCCCTCCCTCCCTCCCTCCCTCCTTTCTTTCCTTCTTGCCTTCTTTCCTTCTTTGCTTCTTTCTTTCCTTCTTCCCTCCTTCCTTCCTTCCTTCCTTCCCTCCTTTCTTTCTTTCTTTCTTTCTTTCTTTCTTCATACTTCTACTAATTCTCTCTACTTTTTCTCCCTTTTATTCTGAGCCGTGTGGATGAAAGGCTCTTGGTGCTCCAGCCAGGAGTCAGGGCTCTGCCTCTGAGGTAGGAGAGCCAACTTCAGGACACTGGTCAACAAGAGACCTCCCAGATCCACATAATATCAAACGGCGAAAATCTCCCAGAGACCTCCATCTTAACACCAGCACCCAGCTTCACTCAACGACCAGCAAGCTACAGTGCTGGACAACCTATGCCAAACAACTAGCAACACAGGAGCACAAGCCCACCCATTAGCAGAGAGGCTGCCTAAAATCATAATAAGGCCACAGACACCCCAAAACACACCACCAGACGTGAACCTGCCCACTAGAGAGACAAGATCCAGCTTCATCCACCACAACACAGGCACTAGTCCCCTCCACCAGGAAGCCTACACAACCCACTGAACCAACCTTAGCCACTGGAGACAGACATCAAAAACAGCGGGAACGACGAACCTGCAGCCTGCAAAAAGGAGAGCCCAAACACAGTAAGATAAGCAAAATGAGAAGACAGAAAAACACACAGCAGATAAAGGAGCAAGATAAAAATGTACCAGACCTAACAAGTGGAGAGGGAATAGCCAGTCTACCTGAAAAAAGAATTCAGAATAATGATAGTAAGGATGATCCGAAATCTTGGAAACAGAATGGACAAAATGCAAGAAACAGTTAACAAGGACCTAGAAGAAATAAAGATGAAACAAGCAACGATGAACAACACAATAAATGAAATTAAAAGTACTCTAGATGGGATCAATAGCAGAATAACTGAGGCAGAAGAACGGATAAGTGACCTGGAAGATAAAATAGTGGAAATAACTACTGCAGAGCAGAATAAAGAAAAAAGAATGAAAAGAACTGAGGACAGTCTCAGAGACCTCTGGGACAACATTAAACGCACCAACATTCGAATTATAGGGGTTCCAGAAGAAGAAGAGAAAAAGAAAGGGACTGAGAAAATATTTGAAGAGATTATAGTTGAAAACTTCCCTAATATGGGAAAGGAAATAGTTAATCAAGTCCAGGAAGCACAGAGAGTCCCATACAGGATAAATCCAAGGAGAAATACGCCAAGACACATATTAATCAAACTGTCAAAACTTAAATACAAAGAAAGCATATTAAAAGCAGCAAGGGAAAAACAACAAATAACACACAAGGGACTCCCCATAAGGTTAACAGCTGATCTCTCAGCAGAAAGCCTACAAGCCAGAAGGGACTGGCAGGACATACTGAAAGAGATGAAGGAGAAAAACCTGCAACCAAGACTACTCTACCCAGCAAGGATCTCATTCAGATTCCATGGAGAAATTAAAACCTTTATAGACAAGCAAAAGCTGAGAGAGTTCAGCACCACCAAACCAGCTTTACAACAAATGCTAAAGGAACTTCTCTAGTCAAGAAACACAAGAGAAGGAAAAGACCTATAATAACGAACCCAGAACAATTTAGAAAATGGGAACAGGAACATACATATCGATAATTACCTTAAATGTAAATGGACTAAATGCTTCCACCAAAAGACACAGATTGGCTGAATGGATACAAAAACAAGACCCTTATATATGCTGTCTACAAGAGACCCACTTCAGACCTAGAGACACATACAGACTGAAAGTAAGGGGATGGAAAAAGATATTCCATGCAAATGGAAACTAAAAGAAAGCTGGAGTAGCAAATCTCATATCAGACAAAATAGACTTTAAAATAAGGACTATTAGAAGAGACAAAGAAGGACACTACATAATGATCAAGGGATCGATCCAAGAAGAAGATATAACAATTGTAAATATTTATGCACCCAACATAGGAGCACCTCAATACATAAGGCAAATACTAACAGCCATAAAAGGGGAAATCGACAGTAACACATTCATAGTAGGGGACTTAAACACCCCACTTTCACCCATGGACAGATCATCCAAAATGAAAATAAATAAGGAAACGCAAGCTTTAAATGATACGTTAAACAAGATGGACTTAATTGATATTTATAGGACACTCCATCCAAAAACAACAGAATACACATTTTTCTCAAGTGCTCATGGAACATTCTCCAGGATAGATCATATCTTGGGTCACAAATCAAGCCTTGGTAAATTTAAGAAAATTGAAATTGTATCAAGTATCTTTTCCGACCACCACAACGCCATGAGACTAGATATCAATTACAGGAAAAGATCTGTAAAAAATACAAACACATGGAGGCTAAACAATACACTACTTAATAATGAAGTGATCACTGAAGAAATCAAAGAGGAAATAAAAAAATACCTAGAAACAAATGACAATGGAGACACAACGACCCAAAACCTATGGGATGCAGCAAAAGCAGTTCTAAGGGGGAAGTTTATAGCAACACAAGCCCACCTTAAGAAGCAGGAGACATCTCGAATAAACAACCTAACCTTGCACCTCAAGCAATTAGAGAAAGAAGAACAAAAATACCCCAAAGCTAGCAGAAGGAAAGAAATCATAAAAATCAGATCAGAAATAAATGAAACAGAAATGAAGGAAACAATAGCAAAGATCAATAAAACTAAAAGCTGGTTCTTTGAGAAGATAAACAAAATAGATAAACCACTAGCCAGACTCATCAAGAAAAAAAGGGAGAAGACTCAAATCAATAGAATTAGAAATGAAAAAGAAGAAGTAACAACTGACACTGCAGAAATACAAAAGATCATGAGAGATTACTACAAGCAACTCTATGCCAATAAAATGGACAATCTGGAAGAAATGGACAAATTCTTAGAAATGCACAACCTGCCAAGACTGAATCAGGAAGAAATAGAAAATATGAACAGACCAATCACAAGCACTGAAATTGAAACGGTGATTAAAAATCTTCCAACAAACAAAAGCCCAGGACCAGATGGCTTCACAGGCGAATTCCATCAAACATTTAGTGAAGAGCTAATGCCTATCCTTCTCAAACTCTTCCAAAATACAGCAGAGGGAGGAACACTCCCAAATTCCTCCTACGAGGCCACCATCACCTTGATACCAAAACCAGACAAGGATGTCACAAAGAAAGAAAACCACAGGCCAATATCACTGATGAACATAGATGCAAAAATCCTCAACAAAATACTAGCAAACAGAATCCAAAAGCACATTAAAAGGTTCATACACCATGATCAAGTGGGGTTTATTCCAGGAATGCGAGGTTTCTTCAATATACGCAAATCTATCAATGTGATAAACCATATTAACAAATTGAAGGAGAAAAACCATATGATCATCTCAATAGATGCAGAGAAAGCTTTTGACAAAATTCAACACCCATTTATGATAAAAACCCTGCAGAAAGTAGGCACAGAGGGAACTTTCCTCAACATAATAAAGGCCATATATGACAAGCCCACAGCCAACATCATCCTCAATGGTGAAAAACTGAAAGCATTTCCGCTAAGATCAGGAACAAGACAAGGTTGCCCACTCTCACCACTCTTATTCAACATAGTTTTGGAAGTTTTAGCCACAGCAATCAGAGAAGAAAAGGAAATAAAAGGAATCCAAATCGGAAAAGAAGAAGTAAAGCTGTCACTGTTTGCAGATGACATGATACTATACATAGAGAATCCTAAAGATGCTACCAGAAAACTACTAGAGCCAATCAATGAATTTGGTAAAGTGGCAGGATACAAAATTAAGGCACAGAACTCTCTGGCATTCCTATATACTAATGATGAAATATCTGAAATTGAAATCAAGAAAACACTCCCATTTACCATTGCAACAAAAAGAATAAAATATCTAGGAATAAACCTACCTAAGGAGACAAAAGACCTGTATGCAGGAACGTATAAGACACTGATGAAAGAAATTAAAGATGATACAAATAGATGGAGAGATATACCATGTTCTTGGATTGGAAGAATCAACATTGTGAAAATGACTCTACTACCCAAAGCAATCTATAGGTTCAATGCAATCCCTATCAAACTACCACTGACATTTTTCACAGAACTAGAACAAAAAATTTCACAATTTGTATGGAAACACAAAAGACCCCGAATAGCCAAAGCAATCTTGAGAACGAAAGAAGGAACTGGAGGAATCAGGCTCCCTGACTTCAGACTATACTACAAAGCTACAGTCATCAAGACGGTATGGTACTGGCACAAAAACAGAAAGATAGATCAGTGGAACAGGATAGAAAGCCCAGAGATAAACCCATGCACATATGGACACCTTATCTTTGATAAAGGTGGCAGTAATGTACAATGGAGAAAGGACAGCCTCTTCAATAAGTGGTGCTGGGAAAACTGGACAGGTACATGTAAAAGTATGAGATTAGATCACTCCCTAACACCATACACAAAAATAAGCTCAAAATGGATTAAAGACCTAAATGTAAGGCCAGAAACTATCAAACTCTTAGAGGAAAACATAGGCAGAACACTCTATGACATAAATCACAGCAAGATCCTTTCTGACCCACCTCCTAGAGTAATGGAAATAAAAACAAAAATAAACAAATGGGACCTAATGAAACTTCAAAGCTTTTGCACAGCAAAGGAAACCATAAACAAGACCAAAAGACAACCCTCAGAATGGGAGAAAATATTTGCAAATGAAGCAACCGACAAAGGATTAATCTCCAAAATTTACAAGCAGCTCATGCAGCTCAATAACAAGAAAACAAACAACCCAATCCAAAAATGGGCAGAAGACCTAAATAGACATTTCTCCAAAGAAGATATACAGGCTGCCAACGAACACATGAAAGAATGCTCAACATCATTAATCATTCGAGAAATGCAAATCAAAACTACAATGAGATATCATCTCACACCAGTCAGAATGGCCATCATCAAAAAATCTAGAAACAATAAATGCTGGAGAGGGTGTGGAGAAAAGGGAACCCTCTTGCACTGCTGGTGGGAATGTGAATTGGTTCAGCCACTATGGAGAACAGTATGGAGGTTCCTTAAAAAACTACAAATAGAACTACCATATGACCCAGCAATCCCACTACTGGGCATATACCCTGAGAAAACCAAAATTCAAAAAGAGTCATGTACCAAAATGTTCATTGCAGCTCTATTTACAATAGCCCGGAGATGGAAACAACCTAAGTGCCCATCATCAGATGAATGGATAAAGAAGATGTGGCACATATATACAATGGAATATTACTCAGCCATAAAAAGAAACGAAATTGAGCTATTTGTAATGAGGTGGATAGACCTAGAGTCTGTCATACAGAGTGAAGTAAGTCAGAAAGAGAAAGACAAATACCGTATGCTAACACATATATATGGAATTTAAGAAAAAAAAATGTCATGAAGAACCTAGGGGTAAGGCAGGAATAAAGACACAGACCTCCTAGAGAACGGACTTGAGGTTATGGGGAGGGGGAAGGGTGAGCTGTGACAGGGCGAGAGAGAGTCATGGACATATACACACTAACAAACGTAGTAAGGTAGATAGCTAGTGGGAAGCAGCCGCATGGCACAGGGATATTGGCTTGGTGCTTTGTGACAGCCTGGAGCGGTGGGATAGGGAGGGTGGGAGGGAGGGAGACGCAAGAGGGAAGAGATATGGGAACATATGTATATGTATAACTGATTCACTTTGTTATAAAGCAGAAACTAACACACCACTGTAAAGCAATTATACCCCAATAAAGATGTTTAAAAAAAAAGTGAAAAAAAAAATTAAAAAAAAGTAACTAGGGGGCTTCCCTGGTGGCGCAGTGGTCGAGAGTTCGCCTGCCGATACAGGGGACCCGGGTTCGTGCCCCCGGTCCGGGAAGATCCCACGTGCCGCGGAGCGGCTGGGCCCCTGAGCCACGGCCGCTGAGCCTGCGCGTCCGGAGCCTGTGCTCCGCAACGGGAGAGGCCACAACAGTGAGAGGCCCGCGTACCGCAAAAAAAAAAAAAAAAAAAAGCATTGCAACTTTTGTAAAAGAGTAACTACAACTTTGTATCAGAATATTCCCTAACCACAAAACACATTGTTACAATGTAGGTCTGCATATCACCCAAGACAAAAGTAACAAAAAAGTATCTACTTGCAAGGTCAAACTTAGGCCATAGGCTGTTACAACTCATCAATGGGCTGTTCCAGAGATTCATTTAAAGTTTCTTTCTAACATTAAAGAGCGATTCCAGTGAAACTGTATCATATATGGTCATTAGGTTTACCCTTCATTCACAAAGCCTATTTAACCCTGAATACATGCGAAGCACTTCTTCAAAGTCACCAGCGCTTACGTCTTTATGTCCAGGTTAAAAAAGAAAACGCATTCTCAGTGGGAGGGTCATTTCACCAATAACACCCAAATGAGCAGTAAAGATCATGCTAGGTGCCAGTAACTTAACTCTCTACCACTGCACAAGAGGTGTGATCAGGGCAGTTTGGGCTGCACCAGGATTTATTATACCGCATAACAGGCAGCCTGGAGTTAGGCAGCGCGGTTGGTTAATTTCAGTGAGCCAGAGACGCAACAATGTATCAAAGACCCAGGCAAGCGTTCCTGCCCTAGCATTTTACACTTAGACCACCGAGGATGGCTGGCTGCAGCACTTAACCGACATTCCCACGCAGACAATAAAGACCAGTAAGAAAGAGGAGCGCTTTTATCACATCCACCCCTCTCTGGGCGGAGAGCGGGGGATCTTTCCTTCCAGATGTGCTCGCCCCCGCTCTTTCCCCTCACCATGAAAACTTCTCTCAGTGGCCGGGACTATATCACATGTCCATGCCCGAAAGGTTAACAGAAGTCAAATACGTTCATGTAATCTCTGTTATATCATTTGTCACCAAGAATGGTAACTTAAGATGATGGCTGGCTGTTCAATGTCTCATGATATGTTCAGGAGTAATCTAAACAATTGTTAAGAACAAGTAAATTAAGGAGATGTAAGATAAAGATTTATAAGTGTACTTTTCAGCAATAATCATGCCTTATGGTATATTTGCTTAAGAATAGTTTCCAAACTCTTTTTGGTAACTTAAAACCTTAAAGTTGGATGAGATAAGTTAAATGAAGGCTAGTCATTGAACATCTAGATCATTTCCAAGTAAGATAAAATACTGCAATGTTAATTACTGAACATAGATTTATCCACTTTTGGCTTTCTTTGGCAGAGGAACTGAAGATATTCGGTTCTATCAGTAAGCATATTTTGTGCCACATTGAAAAATTACTAAGAGGAAGAATATACTTCTAGAAAGTGTGAAAAGTATTTATAAATTTGCCAATCCACAGAATGCTAGTGTAACAGTCCACACTGATCACTTCTTAGTTTTCACTAGGAATAAAGGATTCTAAAAGGTCAAGAATTCTAATAAATATATGTAATTAAAGCCAGTTAGAAATAAGAAAGGTGAGAGGAAAGAACTTTGTGTCTGTAAACTGAACTGGATCCTGAGTTCTCCTAGTTTCCTCAGATGTCTGGCTGCAACTCTCCAAACTAATGTTTCCAATCTTCTCCCACTCTTCTGATTTCGAATCACGAAGAATATGACTGCCCTTGAACCTCCTTGGAAGGGATGATACCAGGTCCTTCTCACTACCCAGATCACAGACAAATTTCAGGGAATTGAACCTGGGTACACATCCCCCAATTAAAAAGGGCTTCTCCAGAATCTTGGAACTGCACGCCAGCTGGAGATGTAAAATTAAAAGTAACTAGTGGGCTTCCCTGGTGGCGCAGTGGTTGAGAGTCCGCCTGCCGATGCAGGGGACACGGGTTCGTGCCCCCGGTCCGGGAAGATCCCACATGCCGCGGAGCGGCTAGGCCCGTGAGCCATGGCCGCTGAGCCTGCGCGTCTGGAGCCTGTGCTCCGCAATGGGAGAGGTCACAACATTGAGAGGCCCGCGTACCGCAAAAATAATTAAATAAATAAAAAGTAACTAGGGAGGTTCCTCCCCAGAAGCAGTTGGCATCTTGAAGTAAACAACTCTGCCAAGATCACAGATCAAGATCTTTATCCCCAATATGAAATCTTTATTCCTTTTGCCTTCTTGCTACTTGTGTTTTCTCTCTGTTGACGCATGGAAAGACAATGCTCCTTAACTCCGACCACTATCGCTGCATCTGCTGCTAAGGCCATAACTATACAACACAAGTCCTGAGACTTTCTTGCTAAGGTGGTTTAGATAAAAGAAGTGCTTCAGATTACTTGTTGGCTGATCAAGGAGGAGTCTGTACCACAGCAAATACTTCTGCTGTATCCGGTTCAACACCTCTGGTATTGTAGCAAATACAGGAAGTTAACAAACAAGCCACTTGGCTAAAACGGGTTGATGCCCCTTCATGTGCATTCTTTGACTGATTTGATACCAATTGGTTTGATCCATGGGGCCCTGGTTAAGGAGGATACTTCAGTCTCTCTGTATTATCTTCCTAATAGTCCTCACTGTAGAGCCCCTGGTGTGCTATGTTCTCTCAATGGTCTTAAATGCATGGTCACAGCCATCAGCAGTACATCAGATGGTCTCACTGCACTTAGAGAAACAGAAACAAGATGAATAACGAGATAAACAGCAAAAACAATTCTTCCACGGATCTGACATCAAAACCTATGTGAGTTTCACAATGAGACAAGAACAATTTTACTCTTTTGGTGACTGAGAGTGGCGCTAATACCAAAGTTTTGTTCAATCTCTCCCATATGAGAGGATGACCAAAAGGGGAGAACTGGGGCTTCCCTGGTGGCGCAGTGGTTGAGAGTCCGCCTGCCGATGCAGGGGACCCGGGTTCGTGTCCCGGTCCGGGAAGATTCCACATGCCGCGGAGCAGCTGGGCCCGTGAGCCCTGGCCGCTGAGCCTGTGCGTCCGGAGCCTGTGCTCCGCAACGGGAGAGGCCACAGCAGTGAGAGGCCCGCGTATGGGGGGAAAAAAAAGGGGGGGGGGGAATAACAGTCTAATTAATTAAACAAAGAGGCCATTAGACCGAGGTGGCTGTAATGCCTTGGCAGTCTAGGTAAGCAAACCAAAATCTAAGCCTGTTAGTTCCTCAAGGTTATGAAATCAAAATGCTAAGGACAACCAATCACAAACAGCCAACTGGTCTTTATGCTGTAGCCAATCAACACTTGCCTTACATCTGCCTTTTCTCTGTGAAAGCCTCTCCCTGAGCTACTCACAGTGTGGCACTCCTAACCACATCTGGTTGGGTACTGCCAGATTCCAACAGATTTCTGCTCAAATAAACTCTTAAAATGTTTAATATCTTCAGTTTAACAAGAGCACTTCCACTCGGGAGCTTTTTCTGACACTCTCCCTCCTCGTAGGGAGATGTAAGCACTTGTGTCTGTTCTCTTCCCGGCCAGCTTTATCAGAGCACTCATGAGGCTTGTACTTGCTTGCATGCTCTGCCCCTCCTGAAATGTGTCCTCTTTGAGGCCAGGGGTAATATCTGTATCCTACTTTATGTGTCTAGCATCCAGCACACAGGAGGCTCACACAAAGGCATTTACACAAAGGCATATACAGTGAATAGACTGATTTATTCCTAAAACAACACTGAGGTAGAAGCCACTATTATCTTCACTTTAAATGTAAGAAAACTGCATCACAGAGAGGCTAATCACTTGTCCAAGGTTACACATGAACTAGGAAGTGACAAGTGTGGGACTGGATCCCAGAGCCCACCATGTTCTTTACCTTTACCCGCAAGAGGAAAAGATGCTCTACCCGCATTAGACATGGAGACCTCTCTGGTGGGTCCTAATCTGGATGAGGGCTGCAACGGGTGTTCCCATTGGTGGGATTCGTAGCTTTTATGATACTGAAGGCTTTTGCATTCTTGGACTTTTTGGGGAGACGGGGAAAAAGACATTGCTCAAGGACATAAGGGGTAGAAATGGAGAGAAACAAAAGAAAGCAGCCAAAGTTTTGCTGTGAAAGCCTAGAATCTGGAGAGGAAATCTCCATTCACCAGCAAGAAAAATAAAAACATTAATACTTGAGTTATGGCTTAACCATGACATGCAATTGCTTGTGCCCCAGAGCTCCCCCTGCCATTTACGGGGAACACCATCGTCAAAATCTCGTCCCTGATAAACCACAACCTGAAGAGGAATCATGACTCCAGTTCTGGCTTCTCCACTGTATTATCCCAGACACAGGTCTTCCGTGGCTTCCCCCAACCTGTCCCTCCTCTGATAGCCCTTATTCTGGCCAATGGACCTAGCACTCACCCAACTGGTTATGCCAGAAAATCTGGAAGTCTTCCAAGATTCCTCCTTCACTTTCCACCTTCACATTCAATTGATCTCTGAGTTTTGTGGATTCTATTTCATAAATCCATAATCTATCCAATCAGTCTTCACTGTATGCTAAGAGTGTGCAATGATGAACTGGATGAGATTCCCTCCAGCCCTGCCTTCCCAAGCTTCAAGGAGTTGAGCATCTTAAAGAGGACATTTTGCAAATGAACAGCCCTCCTACTGCAGAGTAGTAAATGCAAGAAATGGATAAATAGAGGGCTGGTGGGGTGGGGGAAATCCCGGAGGGGTGTATCATCATCTAGGGAAGCCTGAGGGGTTTTCTCTTGGCTGTGTCCAAAGTGAAGTCTGTATGTGTACCAGGAACCCAGTGAAGGCGGAGGCAAGTGCAAATTTCTGGAGTCAAGAACAGAGCCCAGAGTGTGGCGGACTGGCAATTCACTACCACCCCAGAGCCTCAAAGCTGGTCTCCAGTTGGGTCTTAATTCAGCAACTACACTGCCTAAAGACTTTCCATTCCTCAAAAGAAAACAAACCCAGCACCATCCTTCCTGTCTGTAGAGGTTTGCCCTTCAAAAAGCGTCTCCCAGCATTTGTCATTCGTCCTGAGCATCCCCTCAGGTACCTGCTAGTACAACACCTCTCACCTGTAGGGAGTTTTCGGTGTACAGTATTGGAGAAGACAGACCTTGAGGGAGCATCTCTGCGAGTTCTGGGGGTTGGAAAACCATGGAACGACCTGGTAAGGACCCATCAGCCTCGCCGCCCACGGCTCACCCGCTGTCACTGGGAGCCTCCAGGCCTGCCACCTGCTTGTCCTGGCCCCGATATGTCCCAGTGCTTTATTCACTCTTCCACCACCCTTCGCCCCCCGCCCAAGGCCACTGCCCATCTAGACCCGACCCCAGCCCGACGTCCTCCCCGCGTGGCCACCGTGCTCTGCTAAGGTGGAGGATGCGGCGCGGCCAGGGAGCTCCCGGAAGGCAGCCGCCGGCCGGCTTCCCCACAGCCAGTGCCCACCCCAGACGGGCTCTCTCCTAGCGTCTCCCGTCCCCGGACCGGAGAGCGGGTGTCCGGCGCGAAGACCCTGTGGGCCCTGCTTCGGCCGCCTTTCCCAGGAGGTCGCGAGGGGCCGGCCGCTCTGCGGGCGGACCTCGGCCGCGGGCTCCCCACTCGCAGCCCAGCGGGGACTCGCAGGGGCGCGCTCGATCGGGAGCGCGCGCGCCCGGCTGCTCCGAGGTCCGGCAGTGGCGCGAGGCGGGCAGAGGCGGAGCCGAGGGCGGGCCGGTCGCAGCCTCCGCCAGTCCCCGCTCCTTCCCCACCACCCCAGCAGAAGCGCGCCACCTCCCCGCCCCCACTCCCCTCCCCCACCGCGCGCGCTCCTCCCGCCCCGGAGCCTCGCCCTCCGCCACGATGAGCAAATGAGCGCGAGCGAGGGCATGAAATTTAAATTCCACTCAGGGGAGAAAGTGCTGTGCTTCGAGCCTGACCCCACCAAGGCGCGAGTGCTGTACGATGCCAAGGTGCCGCCGCGGAGGGACAGGGAGGAGGCGCGGGACGGGGACCCCGGGACGGGAGGCGAATGCGGATGCGGGTGTGGACGGCGCCGCGGAGCGGGGGAAGTGGCGGGGCCCGGGTGCTCCCTGCTCGCGGCTCCTCGGCCTGCGCGGCGCCACACGGGCGACAGGGGGCGCTCTCAGAACACCGCGCTGGGGAGCCTGGGCCCGGGCGCTTCCGCTTCCGCTTCCGTCCGGTGCCTGGGGTGTACTGGCGCCCTCGGAATATGGTGTGCGAAGTCTTAGGCCGGGGAGCTGGCAGCGGGGTCCGCCTGTCCAGGAGATCGCTGGCACACAGCTTCTGCCTTGCGTTTAGCCCCTCATTCTGTGCGATCTAGTGCCGCGTGGGCTCCCAGTCGTGTCTAGGCTCGCCCCCTCCCGTAGGCCGCGACCCCCACCCCGAGGGCAAGGTTGCCCGGCTGTCATAGTCCTTCGGGGCCTTGCAGCATTTAGGTTTTCAGTCTCCGTGTCGCGCCCCGTGCCTGTCCGCCTAAGTCTCCGGGGCTCGGGGGACGTTGAGCCACATCTGCAGCAACTAAGGTCTGAACGGCCAGAGGGAGTTGGCCTCGCACTCCGGGAGTTGGGGACTAGCCCCGGGCCCCAGGTGTGTCTGGGAGGTGCTGCCCTTTGGGGGATTGCCCAAGCCTTCCGGGCTCTACATTTTACTTTCGGACTTTACCCCCGCTGCCCCCGTCTCAGTGTTCTGTTTGCTGTGCTTCCTCCCTCCCCGCCTTGAGTCTCCCCAAGGGTGACACGCCCCATCATTTGCCCCAGGCGTTTTCCAAGGGACACCGTTGGGAGGGATGGCGTTAAGCTGCGAGCCGAACTGGACCTGGACGCAGCGGAGCCCAGGAGACTACAACTCCCAAAGGTCTCTCGGCTGCAGCTCGCTTGTCTAGCCTGTACCCTTTTTAGTTAGTGACAGTTCGGCCGGCCAGTGGTTTCGGAAGCTGCACCCGTTCTCACACTCAGAGACCAATCGGGGTGGTTGGAGGGATGCTTCCTATTTTGAGGCATCCACTCAGAAAAAAAAATGGAATTGAAAGGAAAAATGTTTCAGTCCAGCTCTCTGTCTAAAAAAGGAGAGAATGCTTTCTTTTCTTTTACGAAAAGGTCTATGATTTAGTTTTTCTGATTCAGCTTCTAATATTCTCTATGCTCTATCGTTTGTGGACGATATTTCCTGGTTTCAGATTGTCGATGTTATTGTTGGGAAAGACGAAAAAGGCAGAAAGATCCCAGAATATCTGATCCATTTTAATGGTTGGAACAGAAGGTGAGTGTACTTGTTAAACCGGCCTGAAAATTGATCACCTCTGCACAGGAACATTGCAAACTTCTTTGTTAAGTTCTAGAGACACTCCTAGGAAAGTTTCATTTCCTGTTTTTGCTTTTTTAAAAAAATGAAACCTTGCCTACTCTGAAGAATGATTATTTCTAAGTCGATTATATTTGGATTCTCTATGGGTAATTTTGGAAACCCCAGTTGCTTCTGTGTCTGAATGAGTTCCGTTTTCAGTTTATTTACGTCTTTTTTGTGATTTTAAAATATTTAAATAGTTTTCTAAAATGTACGTAATTCTGAGACATCTGTTCCTGTGAGGTGCTTTTAACATTTGTTTCATATCAAACTAAAATAATGAATTTTACATTCTTTTCCTTTTTTGTTTGATTAGCTGGGATAGATGGGCAGCTGAAGATCATGTCCTTCGTGACACCGATGAAAATCGGAGATTACAGCGTAAATTGGCAAGGAAAGCTGTAGCTCGCCTGTAAGAATACAAAGAGCCTATAAATGTTACTCAGTGTGTTTTCTTTTAGTGTTTAGAATTTTTATGGAATAAAAGTTCTAAAATCTGGTAAACATGGTTTCTTAAGTAATTTTACATTTTTAAAGTGTGTTAGCGAATAGTGTTTCTATTGTATTCGAAATAACTGCTGTGCTTTCAGAGAGGTTATTGTGTAGTATTCTGAAGTGGAGATTACCAGTTCTGTTTTAAAGTTTAATTATATCTTAGGTACTTAAGAATTACTGTTATTGTGTTTTGGTTTTTTTCTCAAGACCAATATCAGTCATCGTCAGCATTTCAGTTGTGTTTGTTTCAGGAGAAGCACAGGAAGAAAGAGGAAGCGCTGCAGGTTGCCTGGTGTGGACTCTGTCTTAAAAAGCCTCCCTGCTGAAGAAAAAGATGAAAATGTTGAAAACTGTGAGTGGCTTGACTCATTTTCTCTGGTTAAAAGGAGTTTTACCTAGTTCTTTTATACCGCAGGATTGAGGGGGAAGATTCATTCGAATTACAGACAGGGAAACATTTTAAGCTCATTACATAAAACATTTGCCCCTTTTGTTGGTAACAATTAAAGTAGCAGTCAATAAGTTTCTAATTAGACTTCATCAGTCTTGCACATGACCACTGCCTTCTCAGCCAGTGTCTTTATATGGACCCCTCAGAGGTGCATTCTCATGTTTTCTTCTTGGTACATTGCTCCACTTATGAATGCGCCAGGGAACCATAGGGTCTTAGGTGACTGAACACTTGCAGATCATTTACCTGTGTGGTTTTTGCATTCCCTTGAAATTGGTGTTATATTTTTTCAAAATAAATTTCTATTCTGAAAGGTACAGTAATTGTGTTCAGCGTTTAAAATTTATGCAGGATAGGGCTTCCCTGGTGGCAGAGTGGTTGAGAGTCCGCCTGCCGATGCAGGGGACACGGGTTCATGCCCCGGTCCAGGAAGATCCCACATGCTGCGGAGCAGCTGCGCCCGTGAGCCATGGCTGCTGAGTCTGCGCGTCCGGAGCCTCGGCTCCGCAACGGGAGAGGCCACAACAGTGAGAGGCCCGCGTACCACAAAAAACAAACAAACAAACAAACAAAAAAATTTATGCAGGATAGTAGTTTATTATTACCAGCAGTAGGACATGCATGCCACCTTAAAGATTGTAAACATAATGGTTAGGGAAGTGTATAATGCAGGTTTGCCTGGTGTTTTTTGTTTTACCTAGCAATAAGCAGTTCCTCTGATGACAGTAGTGAAGAAAAGGATGAAGAAATAAGTGAAGAAAGTGATATTGAAGAAAAGACTGAAGTGGTATAAAGTTTTTATTGTAAAAACTCTTTGTCTTTGGCATATATTTTAGTGGTAAATTTCTAGTTGTGAAATGTTTTTTTTAACCAAATATTATAAAATTGTACTTCATATATAAGGGGAAATAGCCCTTAACCCTTACTTATAGTTACTGTAAGAACCTCTCCATGGCTCTTCATACCCATAAAGGGTTTTCACAAATCATAGTTACCTCTTTCTTTCCAGTGGAAGTGTGAACTTTTTATAATGCCGATTAAGTATCAGAGTTTGGCATATTCTGTTTGCCTGTCTACAAAGTTAACATGAATCCCACTGGTAAAGTTAAGTTGGGAAGAAGCAAAATAATCATTTGCAGTGTGGTTAGTGGCCTAAAACAAGTTAACTTTTGGCTTTTAATATACTTTTCATTAGAACACTTGGCATCATTACTGGTGTAAATGTCGAAGATTAACTGGGTTTGTTTCATTGTAGGCTGTCCTTATGTTAGTCCTTCTTTGGATATAGACTCTCTGTTTTAGGTAGCTAAAAATGGAATTGTGATATTGCAGAAGGAAGAACCGGAGCTGCATGCAAAAAAGGAAATGGAAGAAAGAACAATAACTATAGAAATCCCTGAAGTTCTGAAGAAGAAGCTTGAGGACGATTGTTACTATATCAACAGGAGGAAACGGGTATACAGGGATAACATAAAACATGGATCTGTAATAGAGCTTTCATTTAGCTGTATTTTGCAATCTTAAAAAGTTGAGAACCTTGGAGGAATGAAATTCATATTTTAAGTTTTGTACTGAGTCGGGTTTTAAACTTCTCTGACAGTACTGTTCTGCTGATGAAAGTGTGCAGTCTTTTCCAGCCCTGGCTGCCCATTAGAATCTTCTAGGGAGCTTCGCAAAGTCCTGATGCCTGGGCTTCAACCAAGAGGTCAAGGTGAAATTGATTCTTGGTGTTGGGGGTGGCAGCTGTGGATATCTTAGAGGCTCCGCAGGTGGTTCTAATGGATCACTAAGCTGAGAATCACTGCTTGCATTTATTTTAAAAATTATTACTGTAATCTACATGGGGATATGATCAGTAGAAGAAAAACGTCAAAGAGCTTCAAAGCACATTTGCTTAAAAAATTATCTTCAAACACAATTGGCTTTATTTTTGAGCTTCAAAAATGATGTAGAGGGCTTCCCTGGTGGCGCAGTGGTTGAGAGTCCGCCTGCCGATATCGGCACGGGACACGGGTTCCTGCGCCGGTTCGGGAAGATCCCACATGCCGCGGAGCGGCTGGGCCCGTGAGCCATGATGGCCGCTGAACCTGCGCGTCCGGAGCCTGTGCTCCGCAACGGGAGAGGCCACAGCAGTGAGAGGCCCGCGTACCGCAAAAAAAAAAAAAAAAAAAAAAAAAAAGATATAGACAAGACCACTGTTTCTTGGAATGTATGGTTTATACAATGGGATGTATACATCAGATGTTTATATTTTTGTTAACAGTTAGTGAAACTTCCATGCCAGACCAACATCATAACTATTTTGGAATCATACGTGAAGCATTTTGCTATCAATGCAGCCTTTTCAGCCAATGAGAGGCCTCGCCACCATCACACTATGCCACATGCCAACATGAATGTGCATTATATCCCAGCAGAAAAGAAGTAAGTAGGGGAGGGATGCTTGGCGTTTCATGGTTCGCTTCGGGTATTAGAGAAGTGACTTCCATTTAGAACAAGTAACATGTCTCTGTTTCAGTTATTATGAATTCATTTACTATAGCACTTGATGATTCACGTAATAACCAGTTTAATTTCAAAATATTGTCCCTTTTTCGGAATGTTCAGTAACTCCTTAGGTATGTGGTGTGGATCCATTGAGTATATGCAGTGCCTCAACACCTGGAGTTTTTTTCAATGATGTAATTTAGGGAGATAACTCTTTTTCTTCCTTGAGAAGAAGCAGAATGGGGGATGAGAATTTTATCGAGGCTTGTTTACTAACAGGTCTTTATCCTAGTCTGAGTAATTGTCCTTATAGCTTGCCTTGGGCACATGAGCCAGCAGGAGTAGAATCAGACACGTAGATTGTTCAAGTTTAAACAGGTGTGTTAGTTCGTCAGGACCGCCCCCTTCAGCTCCTGGTGATTGGGGTCTGTCCACCTTCTGCAGCACAGACTGCTTGGGCTCCTTGTGTGGCACTGGGCATATTCATTTGTGTTCAGTGTGGTAAGGTAAAATTACTTATTGCACTTTATATTATAGATCTGTGTTCCCATTTAATTCTTTATTATTAGCATCTACAGGCTAACTTTATTTTTTACACACATAGGTATAGTATATAGCATTTAAAACTCTTCCTTCTTAAAATGTGCAATTTCACTGTGACATTTTGGAAAGTTCTTTTATTGCATCTCTAATCTCTTTAATCCTCGCAGCGTTGACCTTTGTAAGGAGATGGTGGATGGATTAAGAATAACCTTTGATTACACTCTCCCATTGGTTTTGCTTTATCCATATGAACAAGTTCAGTATAAAAAGGTGACTTCATCCAAATTTTTTCTTCCGATTAAGGAAAGTACCACAAACACTAATAGGTAAGTTAACTTGCAGTTCAACCATCAGATATCATCAATGAAATAGCTAAATCTGTTTTTGAAGATTTCCATTGGATGCTATGGGGCCAACATGTTTGGAGGAGGGAGTAAATTGCAAAGCGCCCATACTGGTGGTTTTCTTTTTTCCTGGGTAAGCTAAGTCGTCATTCACTTGCAAATGGCTCTAAAAGGTTTTACCAAGTGAAGATTTCAGTGTAGAGAAGCTGGCTCTCGTGTAGCCATCCTGTGCTTTCCAAAGACAGTTGGGTGAAGAGAGCACGGCCTGAGAAAGGTAGATGTGGGTTTGAATTTGGCTCCCTCGCGTATAGGTTGTGTGGCTTGGGGAGGTGTCTTCTGAGCCTCTTGCTTTTGCCTCTGTACGATGGAAAGAACATTTGCTTCTGTAGGTAGTTATTAAATGAGGACGTTCATAAAGGGCTGGCCACCTTTGCCCTTCAGGTAAGGTTAGTTTCCTTCTCGGTCTGCTGTGTCACCACTTTCTTCCCTCAGTGGCCAAGCATTTCCAAATATATTTTCTTTGGCGGGGTTGAAAGTCCCCCAGCCTGAGTCTATGCCTACATCTGTGTAAGCTACTTCCCTCTCCCTCGAGGCCTGTCTTCCTGAGAGTGGTCTGTTCTCATGATTTCCACTCATCCATCTCTTGCCTGTTTACCATCTGCCTTTGTCTCCCACCTCCCTCTGCTCCCAAGGGGCACTGACAGCCTCCCACTTGGTGTGCCATGTGTCGGCCACCTTTCCTCCCACCCCATCCCTTTCCTTCCCGGGTCCTGTCTCCTGGTTGTCTGCCTCATGACCGTCTCTTCTCAGCCTGCCTTCCTTCCCCATTGGTTCCACCCCATTTGAGAGGCCTGTGTGACTCACTGGGGACCTGTGTTGATGTCCCCATGCCCTCCTCCAAACCTCGAGGTTCCCAGTGTCTGGGGTGGACCGTGTGTTGCCACAAAATTTGGCCGATGTTTGTGGCGTTTCTAATCTTACCAGTAGTTACACTGTGATGAGATAATGTGGTATTATTCTCTCCACCAGGGTTTCTCAACCTTGGCTCTACTGATGTTTTGAACCGTATCATCTTTTGTGGTGGGACTGTCCTGTGCATTGTAGGAAGTTGGGCAGCATCCCTGGGCTCCACCCATTAGATCCCAATGGCACTTTCCCAGTTGTGACAATCAAAACTGTCTCCAGAAGGTGTCAGTGTCCCCTGGCAGAGTGGAATCACTCCCAGTTGAGAACCACTGATCTAAAACAAGTATAAAAGGGCATCACAATCTTTAATGCCAGTGTGCCTTGAGAAATTATTTAAAGGGTTAAAATGATTTAATAGGTTTAGTTACTTTTGAAGAAAATATTCGTTTTGGCACATCTGGAAGTGAAAGTTTCTAAGCCTCCTGGAGTGGAGTGGAGGGTGTGTTTACTGTGTGAAAGAAGACGTTGAAGAACCCCTCCAGGTTTTACAGAGATTCTGTGGGCCAGGCACGTGTGACGTTCTCCCCTGTCTTCCGCAGGAACCCAGAGGAGCTCTCTCCAAGCCCACCTTTGTTGAATCCATCCACACCACAGTCCGCAGAGAGTCAGCCAACCACAGGCGAGCCAGCCACCCCCAAAAGGCGCAAAGCCGAGCCGGAAGCCTTGCAGTCTCTGAGACGGTCCACACGCCACTCCGCTAATTGCGACCGGCTGTCGGAGAGCAGCGCCTCGCCTCAGCCCAAGCGCCGGCAGCAGGACGCGTCTGCCAGCATGCCCAAGTTGTTCCTGCACCTGGAAAAGAGTAGGTCCACTCCCCATGCAGGAAGGCTCCGCCGGGGAGAGCCGATGTTGCACTTCGTGCTCCTGAAACGACTGCAGCCGGCAGGAGGTGCTGGGGGAGAACAGGACGAGCACAGGGTCACATCCAGATTCGCCTGCTCAGCTCTGGGAATTTGACTCCGGAGTTCGGCCCGCCTGAGGCTCATGAGGCATTGTCCCTAACCTACCCTCAGCTATAGCTAGGAGAAGGGAGCCCCCCACGCCTTCAGCTCCGCAGCGTGGATCCTTGGCGCTGACCGGTTAGAACTGGCCCGCAAGTCTGGTAGCAGCCCCTCCCCTCAGCCCTAATCTGCCGGTACTGGGCGGTACTGGGCGGTACTGGGCAACCGCCAGTTACTTCCGGTCCCTATGGATTTGCCTCTGCTGGGCGTGTGTTCATATCAGTAGAATCGTACTATATGTGGCCTTCTGTTGCGGCTTCTTTCACTTAACATAATGTTTTCAAGGTTCATCACATAGCATATCTCAGTACTTGATTCCTTTGCTTTGCTTTTTTCCGCCAAATAATGTTCCAGGTATTGTCTTTAATAGGGAAGTCTTATTGTTAAAGATTAATAACGTCTCTGCTGCTTGTAAAGGTCTTCCAGCAATCTTTAATTCAGTAACTGTGTGATTTACAAGTGAATAATTGACATCTTTTCCTTTTGAAGAGACACCCGTTCATAGCAGATCATCCTCACCCGTTCCTCTGACCCCTAGCAAGGAAGGGAGTGCGGTGTTTGCTGGCTTTGAAGGCAGAAGAACTAATGAAATAAATGAGGTAAAGAGTTAGTGCCTGCTGTTCATCCCCAGTGAGTCCTTCCTTCTGTGGTTTCTTAAATCCTGCAGGAGGAAGTTGGGTTTTCTTAGAAGAAGCATTATGTTACTCTTGCTGCGGATAGTAACAGAATTGTTCATATGATTGTAACGTATTTGTGGTTTCTAAAATGAGACAATGGTTAGGACTCCAGCCCTACACTTAACATTCATCTTTTATTTCAAATAAGTACAAGTATTGAAGTGTGAGGATTTTCATTTTATGGAACAGTTATCAGCACATCTTTTCTGCAAAAGGCCAGAAAGTAAATATTTTAAACCTTGTGGGCCACACAGTTGCTGTTGAGCCTGCCCACCCCCGAAGCATCCACAGGCACTCTGTGAATGAATGAGTGTGCTGCGGTCCAATGAAACTTTATTCATGGATGCTGAAATTGGAACATCAGATAATTTTTGTATGTTATGAAATATTCCACTTTGGGCATTTTCTCAATCATTTAAAAATAAGAAACCCATCCTCGGGACTTCCCTGGTGGCACAGTGGTTAAGAATCCGCCTGCCAATGCAGGGGACACGGGTTCGAGCCCTGGGCCGGGAAGATCCCACATGCCGCGGAGCCACTAAGCCCATGCGCCACAACTACTGAGCCTGCGCTCTAGAGCTCGTGAGCCACAACTACTGAGCCTGCGTGCTGCAACTACTGAAGCCTGCGTGCCTAGAGCCCACGCTCTGCAACAAGAGAAGCCACAATGAGAAGCCCGCACACCGCAACAGAAGAGCAGCCCCCGCTCGCCGCAACTAGAGAAAGCCCGTGCGCAGCAACGAAGGCCCAACGTGGAGAAAAATAAATGAAATAAATAAATATTTTTTAAAAACCATCCTCAACAGTAGTATTATAATCATCCCTTTCAGGGCATGCTATATGCCCGCATTGTGCCAGGCGCTTGACCTAAATTACCTCGAGTTCTCGAGAATAGCCTCACCACCAGAGTTCCATTTTATGGATGGGAAAACTTCAATTTAAAACTATTTTTAAGGCCAGTTAACTGAGGTAGGTAGTGAGTGTTTCAGGAGTTCGGGAGATGTCTTAGCCCACTGGGGTATTCTGTGAATCTCACCTAGGAAGTGGGATTTTTCTTGTTTCTGTGCATAGGGAAGGATGGCTTTACTAGAAAGAATATTTGATGACAGGGGTCGGCAAACTTTTCTTATACAGGGTCAGATTGTAAATATCTTCAGGGTTGTGCACCAGCGTGAAAACAGTATGGAAAGTTCACAAATGAATGAGTGTGCAGTGTCCCTCCAAAATTCATTCACGCACGCTAGTAATTGAATTTCATATGACTTTCATATGTCGTGAAGTATTATTCATTTGATTTTTTAAAAACCATTAAAAACGTAACCGTGGGGCTTCCCTGGTGGCGCAGTGGTTGGGAGTTCGCCTGCCAATGCAGGGGACGCGGCTGGGCCCGCAGGCCATAGCCGCTGGGCCTGCGCGTCCGGAGCCTGTCGCAGCCGGAGAGGCCACAGCAGTGAGAGGCCCGCGTACTGCAAAAAAAAAAAAAAAAAAAAAACGAAAAACGAAACCGTTCTTAGCACATGGGGGTTGGATTTGGCCCAAGGGCTGTAAGTTGGCCGACCCCTGCTAGAAAACTCAATTTGTGTTACAGTGATGTTGAGGGAAGATTTAGGAAATTCCTAGTGCAAGCAGTCCCTGATTTTCCATTTTTCAGACAAGAGGGCCCTGCAAGTGTTATTATTTATGGGGAATCATGTTTCTTCTAGAAGACATCTGAATATTGAGGCACGGCCATTCCCTATCTGGTCACTGGTGCAAGGCCGCCATCTAGTGGTTATAGGTAGAGCTGTAAGCTCTAGTGAAAAAGGATTTCTAGTCAATGGTTGGAGTTGGGCAGACTCTCAATGATTCGTGAGACCTTAGTGCATTCCCCCTCCATAAGTGCCTATACTGGAGTATGTTTTCCCCAGGGCTCTGCATCCTGACCACCTGAGACTCACTCTCCCAATGACGTTCACTGCCCCACCACATGCGGAGGGTCTGGACTCACATTCCTGCTTGAGATCACAGGTGGTTCCCGTGCACACCCCAGTTAAGAATCCTCCACTAGAAACCTGTTATTTTCCCCCATAATGCATCTTTGATAAATAGGAGATGATTCACTGCACTGAGATGCAAAATTGAGTGAGGTAGACTGGCTTGCTAACTAACCAGATGAGCTGCTTTTGCACACGTGCACTTCATGCCTCCAGTGATCTCAGACTCCCCTATGTTCACCTTGAGTATCATTGTCGAAAACAGTTCCCGAGCTTCAGCTGTGTGCACCACGGGGTTAGGTGCTGGGGATAGTGTAAAGGTGCTGAAACTTACTCCTACCCTGAGCCTTGTACAGCACAGAAGGGTGGGGTCAGTGAGGCAAGGGCTGAAGCCCAGACATTCTGCATGGAGTCATATGGAACCGTGGTGGTACTTGTTAACTTCTACGATTTCATTTGATTAAATTGACTACATCATCAGCCTTTCTCGGGTCGTTTTGGCATCCTTCTGCTTGGTCTTGTAGAGGGTTTCCTTTGACGCTACTATTTCCAGATTAAATTTGACAGATCTCAAAAAGCAAAACAGCAACTCAGGAGAAGTGTTCTATAATTTGCTGAAGTATTTCTGTGGAAGCTCATCAGAGAGTTTTGAAATTCAACTCTTACTTTAACAAAAGCCCCCAATCCACCCACAGTTCTGAAATTCAAAGCAAAGGAAAAGAAATCAGTTACCAGGGTTGAAGTCTATTTTCACTTGATTCAATGGATGAAATTAGGTTCCAAAGTGAATCTAACATAGCAGAAAATTAGACAACCTTGAAACAATGGTAACATCATTACTCAAAACATCTTTGGATCACTTTTTATTGCTTCACTGTCTAAAAAGCAGAATTTTCAGTAAAGGAAAAGGGGCAAGATGACCAAAACAGTTACAGCTAATTTACAGGTAGTAGCTATTGAAAATTAGAAAATAAAATATTTCCCTAATCTAATTTTAAGTCTTCCTTCCTCATTTTATTTAATTTTATAAGTTTGTGTTATTTGATATAGTGGCATTTTTTTAAAATTTATTTATTTATTTTTGGCAGTGTTGGGTCTTCGTTGCTGCACGCGGGCTTTCTCTAGTTGCAGCGAGCGGGGGCTACTCTTCGTTGCGGTGCATGGGCTTCTCATTGTGGTGGCTTCTCTTGTTGCAGAGCATGGACTCTAGGTGCGCGGGCCTCAGTAGTTGTGGCACGTGGGCTCAGTAGTTGTGGCTCGTGGGCTCTAGAGCGCAGGCTCAGTAGTTGTGGCACAGGGGCTTAGTTGCTCCGTGGCATGTGGGATCTTCCCGGACCAGGGCTCGAACCCGTGTCCCCTGCATTGGCAGGTGGATTCTTCACCACTGCGCCACCAGGGAAGCCCGAGTGGCATATTTGTTTCATCGTCATACAATTTGTCATAATTTTTAGGTGGTTAGAAGTGTCTCCATGTTGCCAAGGAAGGTGGGATGGCTTCAGAACCTCCACATTGGTTTCTTGTCATTGTTTTGTTCCACATTTGGTTTCCTCCCATTTTCTGATCCAGCTGTGAGGCAGCTCCAGAGGTGCCAGAGGGATGGGAAGCTTGGGTGTGGAAATGTGACACTTGATGGGTGATGTCTTTCTGCTGGCCTGAGAATGTCAATGTGTATGTGTTTCTGCCGGGGTTCCAAATGTTCAGATCTGTTGGTAGTGGAGTGTTAAGATATAACAACAAAGCATTCAATCTGCTTTTCCCAGGTCCTCTCCTGGAAACTTGTACCCGACAGTTACCCGCCAGGTGACCAGCCACCTCCACCCTCTTACATTTATGGGGCGCAACACTTGCTGCGATTGTTCGGTAAGAAATCCTGGTCCCTGCTTTCTTCTTGCCCTTTTTATTTTCTTTTTTGATTTTAACACTTATAAGCTTATGTACATCTTGTGGTAATTTTGGCGTCTAAGAAAAATCATTAAATGTTGATCTCAAAAAAAAAACACCGAAAGAATCTTAAATTTCATAAAAATTGTGTTTGTAATGTTTGTACTACTACTCTGTTTTTGTGTTCAGTAAGAGTTTTGGTGTTGCTCGGCAACATAGATGTTAATTTCAATTCAAATAAAGACACATGGGGCGCCAGAGGATCCCTGAGTGTGTCCTACTCATCGCCAGATTCTGCCGATTGATTGTAAATGGTTTTGCTTTTATTTTTAATGCAGTGAAACTTCCAGAAATCCTTGGAAAGATGTCCTTTTCTGAGAAGAATCTGAAGGCTTTACTGAAGCACTTTGATCTCTTTCTGAGGTATTGTTATTAGTTTGTCAAAACTTACTCTGCCACCTTATATATGACTTTTCTGAACTTGTCTTCGGCAGATGTGGAAGCTAGCTCTGTGGTATTTTAAATGGTAGCAGTATTACCCAAGTATGGTTGGTTCTAACAGTAATTGTAACATGGGGGTTTGGGGCTATTTTTTTCATAGTTTATCTGGTTTCTAAGTGAAGGGTATTCAATGTACGGAGGTAAAATTTTTTGGTGTCACTAGAAGAATCCAGTTGGATAACCATGTGAATAGAAAATTAATTTTCTAAAGAAGTGATTGAGGTTGATAATAATTTAATTCTATGTATTTTATTCAGGAGTACCCTAAGTATGTGACTTTTCTTTGTTGCATGTATATAAACTAACTTAAATTTACAGGTCTGATTTTGGTGTCTGTTCTGGAGTTAAGATAAATGTGCTGATAGTTTGTGAGTTCGGAGAAAGGTATTGTTTCCTTCACCTGACAGAGCCAGTCATTTTATTAGCGTCAGATCATTTGTCCCGAGGCTCTCTCCCCTCCCCCGCATCTGGGGCTGTGGACCCCAGGCTCCATTATGCCTGTGGCCTAACTCTCCCACCCAGATGTCTATTGACCAGTTCCTCTTGGCGTTCAAGGCTGGTTGTCACTCTGCCTCACCCAGCTTGTCACATCTCCCTGACCTGTTTCTTGATTCTCTTTAAGAGGGTACCTTTTCCTTGTATTTAGTCCCCAACCTGCAAGAGCTAATCAAGTAGGATTCACCAGAGTGGAGACCACTCCAGCCAGAGAAATGGGTCTTGGAGTTTTTAAAAGATATTTGTGTGGGTATTTTGAATAAAGTATCCAATAAGTGGAATTAGACTTTATAACATTTTATTAGAAACAAGTTTCAAAAACGCTCTCTTCCCCTCCAGCCTCCCCCTCAAAAAAAGCCACAGCTCTGTTTGGCTTCAACATTTCGTTAAGCTGAAATCAAATAATGCCAAAATGAGACAGCTGCAAGTTAGCATAGGAGAGGCTGCTGATTTTGAGTTATGCGCAATACGAAATAGAAATTAGGGTTTTAGAAGGTAACTCAGAAAGATTTACAAATAAATGTAGTACGGTTGACCCTTGAACAACATGGGTTTGATCTGCACAGATCGACTTATATGCGGATTTTTAAAAATAGTAAATACTATGTAGTACTACATGATCCATGTGGTTGGTTGAGTCTAGGGATTTGGAAGAACAGTGGATATGGAGGGCCCAACTGTAAGTTATACAGGGATTTTCAACTGTGTAGGGGGTCGGCGCCCCTGACCCACACATTGTTCAAGGGTCAGCTGTAATGGGTTTTGAAAATGTATCCAAAGACGTTAACTAGAGAATCAATGGATCAGTAATTGCTGTAGGAAGGGTACACTCAAAGAAGACAGAGTTATCTCGCAAATGAATTTTGATTTGGTTTTTACTAAAGAAGGTATTGCAGAGGTTTATCCTTATCTTTTTAGGAATTTGGACAGGTGGGAAGAGGCAGGGGAAACAAACAAGGGGCTAATTACTTAGCTTACTAGCTAATGTGGCCCGTGTGAGAATGTTTTAGCCATTCATGGTGAAATATTTGATACTTCAGAGTCAAGGTAGTACCTCTGTGTTGCGGATTCTTGAGTGGCTACATTTTAACATCCATCCCTAGTCAGGCATAAGTCAGTGCTGCTTACCTATTTTGGTGGAACTGCAGCACCTTTTGGCATGGCAAATGGGGCCACAAAATGCTCTTCACTAATTAAACCATTCAGTTTTGATTTAACTTAGGCCATGTAAGTACTGTGAATTTCTCAGGTGACATTTATTGATTTTATAATTGATTTTTTACAGTTTTTTTTTTGTTGTTGTTGTTTGCGGTACGCGGGCCTCTCACTGTCGTGGCCTCTCCCGTTGTGGAGCACAGGCTCCGGACGCACAGGCCCAGCGGCTACGGCTCACGGGGCCAGCCGCTCTGCGGCACGTGGGATCTTCCCGGACCGGGGCACGAACCCTTGTCCCCTGCACCGGCAGGCGGACTCTCAACCACTGCGCCACCAGGGAAGCCCCTATAGTTTGTTTTTAAAAGAGGAAAATGTGGGACTTCCGTGGTCAAGTGGCTAAGACTCCATGCTCCCAATGCCGGGGGCCCGGGTTCCATCCCTGGTCAGGGAACCGCATGCCACAACTAAAGATCCTGCGAGCCTCAACTAAGACCTGGCGTAGCCAAATATAAATAAGTAAATAAAGAAATGAGGAAAATGTAGAAATAGTCACGAGGCCTTTTTGCACAGAAGTGATTATATAATCAAGACTGCCACCTAGTGGAGTTTACGTTCTATTTCTGTTTGTACACTTGATAGTGAAAGGATTCCAATGAAATAGTCATTAACGTCGAAGCCGGATATGTGCAATGAAAGTAACCAGTATATAGACATCAAGATTATATTCATTTTTTTTTTTCTATCTCATACAGAAAAGAGTGAAATGTTAGAGTGGTTGGAAGTTAAAATTTTGCTTCTTGGTATTTGGCCTTTGTTGTGGTGATCATAGAGGCTATTTGTTTTCTTTTTCCAGGTTTTTAGCAGAATACCATGATGACTTTTTCCCAGAGTCTGCCTATGTTGCTGCCTGTGAGGCACACTACAGCACGAAGAACCCCAGGGCGATTTATTAAGGTTTTGATGGTTCTGGAAGAACAGCTTCTCTATCTAGCTTTGCACTCTCCGTTCCCGATAAAGAACTAGGGAGTTGGTGGGCCTTCCTTACAGGCAGAGCGAATGCGACACTCGCCTTGGGGGTGTGTGGCAGAGGTGGGCCCATTTGTTTGAGTTGCTTACCTACCGTAGTTATTTCTGTTAAGGATTACTTCCTAGGTACCTGAACGGCCTCCAACGTGTGACCCTTGCCACAGTACATGTCATCTGTGACGGCGGGCAAAGAGCAGCTGTGTTCACAGTGAAATGTTCACGAAAGTATGCATAGGTTGGGCTGTTTCAGTAGATGGAGTTACTTGTTAGCAATAACCACATTTTTTAGTTATTTGTTAGCATTAAACAAAATTGTTTTGCAAACCGTTTTCATTCCTGTGATAAGGCTGAGCAACAAAACATTAGTTTTGCTTGGAAACTAAAAAGTAGTCCCAGAATATTTTAGAGGGGGTTGATATTGATGGCAAAAGAAAATTTGCAGCTATACATTTGCTTGTTACAGTTCCTTTTCTATAAAACCTTATTTTTGGTGATCTAAATAAAGCATTGCCTGAATGTTTGAGATTTTATAGCTACACTTGGTTGTGTAATGTTATAGTTCCCTTTCTGTAGGATGTTATTTTGGGTGATCTCAAATAAATCATCTTGTTGGAAAGAACCAAGAGAGAGTTTTCACTCTGGTCTTGTCCTCTTTCTTCATTGTAGAAAAACAGCAAGGTAACTTTGATTCATAACTTTTTTGTGTTTTATTTTGTTTTCCCTTTGTGACTTTTTTATTAAGGACTTTTGTTTTCCTTTCCTTCTTTGATTTTGCCTGACTAGAAGGTGGTTACTGGAAGTTGGGATAGCTCCTCGCTGGTTTGGGGCCAACGTATTTATCCTCTTCCAACATTACCAGCTGATGGTCTCTGAAGTCATCCTTCTAATCCTCACCTAAGTCTCTCACATGCCTGCCCTTTTCCCCAGGATATTTTAGAAAGTTCCAGCTCTGTTTGAGGGATACCAGTACCATACAAGCCTTGAACATAGCATCTGCATTTTCTCGTAGCTCGGTTTAGTTGACCTTAATTTCCAAAGATCACTGGACATGAACGACAAGAGCCACAGGGAGTTTCAAAACTCTCTAAATGGTTCCATCAAAGAGACTTCTGTATACACTGACCCGTGAGAATCAGAACCTCGAAGTCGAGTAATGTCATCTTAGTGCACATAGTTGCTAAGCAAACGTCAGGTTTTGGCTTCTAACCTGGAGTAGCATTTGGGTTCGTGCTAGGTTTCATCTCCATTTGGTTTATGCAATGCTTGTTTAAATCTGGTGCACCTGCAGTATGCTCTGAATTGTTGAAAAAGTTAAATCAGTAATTATCATAGCCTGGAAAAGAAAAAAATTTTCTTTTATTAAGAATCTACTTGTTCAATGTCCCCAATGAAATGAACACAGACTGTCTCTTGGAACATTTATATAGTTATATACCTTGAGTTTACAATTAATGCATTTTCTAATAATGAACAATTATTTTCTTCCCTTAAAGGCATTTTTCTGTGTGTGTGTGGCTTGCGCATGTGGGATATTAGTTCCCCGACCAGGGATCAAACGTGTGCCCCCTGCAGTGGAAGTGCAGAGTCCTAACCACTGGACTGCCAGGTTCTTAATCACAACTTCCCTTAAGCTGATTATTTGTACCTTAGGTTTGATTTAAATAACTGTTCAAAGTATTATCCCTTTATTGTATATTGCTAATAATTTTTCAAATAATTCATCAGTTAAAAAAATGATTTAAATGTCTAGACTGGACTTCCCTGGTGGCGCAGTGATTAAGAATCCGCCTGCCAGTGCAGGGGACACGGATTCAAGCCCTGTTCCGGGAAGATCCCACATGCCGCGGAGCAACTAGGCCCATGCACCACAACTACTGAGCCCGTGTGCCACAACTACTGAAGCCCACTTGCCTAGAGCCCGTGCTCCACAACAAGAGAAGCCACTACAACGAGAAGCCCATGCACCGCAACGAAGAGCAGCCCCCGCTCGCCACAACTAGAGAAAGCCCGTGCACAGCAATGAAGACCCAACGCAGCCAAAAATGAATAAATTTTTAAAAATTAAAATAAATTTAAAAACTTTAAAGTAAATGAATTTAAAAGTCTAGACCATCCTTATAAAAATTATACATTATCCTTTTTTTGTCAATTTTTATAGTTACTTTCCTAAACTGCCAAATCTTGCAGTTAAGTATCACATCATTGGATTAATGTCTTCCTTTTAAGTTGTTTAAAGATGTATTGAAAGTATTTCTATAACTTGTGTGTCATATCAGTTGTACTAGGACTTTGAGAAAAACATGTGAGAAGGAAAAAAACATTTCCGAACAGAAGTAGATTGTAAAGCATTTCATAGTACAGTGTATACAAAAAAAGAAAAATTTACCATTTTACAAAAGTTGACGTCTGTCATTAGGTTATTTTATCAACTCTGTAAACATTTGAGCAAGTGCAATTACCCTGTTTTGCCATTATTTTCTTAATAATTCAGTGGCCCCTGCCCTTTAACATTTAGCCAAAGGTAAGTTTATCTGAACATTTACTGACAACTGTGGTACCAAAAACTGCTAGGTATTGAAAGATGAGAATGAGTAAGGCATTGGTGGGGGGATATAGTTAAGAGAATCTGTACAGCCATACCACTGTTATTTTTACTAACCAAGTTAAGTTAGGAAGTGTGTTACTTTAACCAGTTCTTAATTTTAAAAAGTATAATGTAACCATAAATGGCAACATTTCCCCAAATTAAGCTCGTCCAAGAAAGAATGGGTAACTCTACTCTTTTAACTGGTGTGTGGATGTCAGTTTAGGTGGGTTTGATTACTAAGTTTTCACTAGTTATAAAGTCTGGCAAGATGGTGTTAAGGGACTTGGTATCCATTGGGAAAAGAAGTTTCAACATTAAAATTAAAAGCAGTAACGGGGGGGCTTCCCTGGTGGCGCAGTGGTTGAGAGTCCGCCTGCCGATGCAGGGGATGCAGGTTCGTGCCCCGGTCCGGGAAGATCCCACATGCTGTGGAGTGGCTGGGCCCATGAGCCATGGCCGCTGGGCCTGCGCGTCCGGAGCCTGTGCTCCGCAACGGGAGAGGCCACAACAGTGAGAGGCTCGCGTACCGCAAAAAAAAAAAAAAAGCAGTAACGGGGAAATCGTGTTTTTATACCCCAATGAGCTAAGACTCCCCAATACACCAGTTAAATCTTTTTTTTTTCTTTTTTAGGAATTTGAGAGACACTTTTTTCTAGCTTCTGCTTGTCTTATGCTTGAGCCAGATTCTTCCAGATGTTCATTTGGGACAAACCCTTAGATAGTGCATTTTTTTAATACATTTATTTATTTTTATTTTTAGCTGTGTTGGGTCTTCGTTTCTGTGCGAGGGCTTTCTCTAGTTGCGGCGAGCGGGGGCCACTCTTCATCGCGGTGCATGGGCCTCTCACTATCGCGGCCTCTCTTGTTGCGGAGCACAGGTTCCAGATGCGCAGGCTCAGTAGTTGTGGCTCACGGGTCCAGTTGCTCCGCGGCATGTGGGTTCTTCCCAGACCAGGGCTCGAACCGTGTCCCCTGCATTGGCAGGCAGATTCTCAACCACTGCACCACCAGGGAAGCCCTAGATAGTGCATTTTTAAGCTGATTGAATTATGTTGGTTTTACCTAGTTTCAGTAAAAACAGGATGCTATTCTCCGTGTCTCTTTCTTGGAATACATCTTATAAACTCAAAGTGAATTTGTAAACGGCCATTTCTTTGCTTCAACTTTCCCTCTGATTGGTGTAAATAGCGGGACCAATAAGCAGAATATAAGTCCCCAGTGAATGTTTTCAAGGCCTGGGATGATGTGCTTCCCCAGCTCCACTCCCTCTGTACATTGACTGGTGCATCAAATAGGAGGCCGGCCCAGATCATCTTGCTGAGATTATACATGTTGCCAATGTACCTCTGGCATCGAAAGCATACATATTACATCTGTCCTCAGCAAGGAATACAATTACTATAAATGAGTGAATAAGCAAGAGTTCATGTGTTAGTGAACAGTCGGGTTGTGGACTCAAGGGGTTGGTGGGGATTTCTGAGGACAAAAGGAAAAGCAATGAAGGATCTACTTCAGAAAAAGAGGATTGGGGCATGTTTGCTGGGTGACTTGCAGTGTAAGCCTTCCCTTCATCTCCGTAGGAGACCGCGGCCAAAATATCAACCATTCACTTCATGCTTGAGGAGATGGATTTGTGCTTTTGACCTTCTGTGGAGATGGATTGCCAGGCTGAGACTTGCCTCCAGTCAGGTGGGGAGAGAGCAAGGATACCCCAAGAGTTGGTAACATCAGGTTCCTGTGTTCTTTCACTCACCAAAAGGGGTCCGGGAGGAGACAGACACAAATGGCCACATATTGTGTGATTCCATTTATGTCAAGTGTCCAGAAGAGGCAAACTATAGGAACAGAGAGTAGATCAGTGGCGTCAGAGGATCGGGAGAGGAGGGAATTGGAGCTGACTGCTCATAGGTCTGAGGTCTCTTCAGGGTGATGGAAATTTCTGGAATTCGTTGTGATCGTTCTCCCACTCTATGAATTTACTAAAAAACACTGAATTTTATAGTTTTAAAAGGTGAATGTTATGGCATGTGAATTATATCTCAGTTAAAACAGGGAGATCTAGGGATTGGCTATGCCTAAAACTCAAAAAAAAATACAGCACGGAAATCCATTTTTGAGAGCTGAAAGGCTGTTTGATCTAATACTCCGGCATGCCTCATTGCCCAAGGCAGGTAAGGCTCCTTTTCTCACTACCCTGACTTCACACTTCACCTGAAGGTCAGAAGATCCAGGGCTGTGCCTTCATACAATGTCCTTCTTAGGCAAATAGGGAGTTGGCAGATTTCAAACTTCTTTGACTCCCAAATTCTTCTGCATGCCAGGGCATGAGGAATAACTATATACTGATATTCTGATATAAGCCAAAAAAGGTTAACAAACAGAGAGATTAGTGACAGCAAAAGTAATGTGAATTAAGAATAATGCAAACCATAGCCAGTTCATCTTTTCAAGTCTTCCTGTTTTGGAGTTTCTTTGCAGCATCAATCTTCATCCTTCCAGAAGGTCATAAAAAAATCATAGGAGGTAAAGTGTTCAACTGTGTTTTTCTATTGATTTGTACTTTTCTCATTCAGATTTACAACTTTCAGTGGAATGATTTAATAAGTCATTTAGGAGATCTGCTTTGGCACAAGGTAAATTACACCAGCCTGCAAGTTCTATTTACTGTTCAATCTTCACGATTGTAAAGGTGACTTTTGAGAAAATTTCAGGTCATCAGCCTCCATTAGTTGCCCATTATTATCCAGAAAATAATTCTGGGTGAGATGATTTGTGAACTGTATAGAAACACACCTATTAGAGTCAGAGGATGGAGGCTGTTTAAATATGTTTGGGTGGTACATAAAACGAAGTCTGAAAACCAAAACGCACTATTAGAGGGAAAAGTAAGATTTTCTTTTGATATATGATAATTCATCTTATCTTTTATATTCTTTAGCACGTAAAACTTAACCAGTCATAGCATTAAAACCCTTTTTTGATTTGGTGGTCCATAAGAAGCCATGGTGTGGTAGACAGATTGAAAAATTTCTAAATCTTTACACATACACCATCTCCCTGTCCCTAACCCCTGAAATGTAAATTTGCGGTTTCTCTTATCAAGAGGTAGGATCTAACATATAATATTGTAACTCAACTCTACTTAAATTTTCAAAAAGATTTTCCTTTCCCCTTGAATTTGGTCTGGGGTGTGTGTGTGTGTATAAGACTGACTTTCAGTAGATCTCAGCAAGAGAGCTGCTTTGCTACATACAAAACCCCAACTAGTTTGGCTTTAGGAGTTGCTTTGGCCAAGAAAATGTGCCAGGATCGATTCACTTCCCTTCTCTTCCTTAGAACCTTGCTGAGATGTGGACAAGCCCGGGCTAACCTGCTGGATGATAAGAGACATGTTGCCTAGTTATTCTCATCACTCAGCCAACAGCCAGCCAACTGCCCAACATGTCAGTGAAACCATTTTAGACCGATGAACCCCCAGCCTACCTACCAGCCCACCACAGATGCATAAACAAGCCAGCCAAAATCTGCCAAGCCTATCCTAGGTTAGCAGAATCATCCAGTTGATCCATATATTATTTATTGAATATAAATGCTAATTATTTTAAGCCACTGTTTTGGGGTGGTTTGTTACGCAGCAATAGCTAACGTCACAATGTGCCTTTGTGGTGTATATGTTTTGCACACTATCTATGGAACAGCTCAAACTTCATTGCCTTGGGTGAAATTGCTGAAACTCCGGCATGTTCAGAAGCCATCAGCTAACCAAGGGAACGTGTACCAGCTCTTGCTCCTACTCAGGTACCAAGGGAGAGAATGGATAGAGGCAGCAACACATCTTTGGGATCTTGTAGCTAGCATGACCTGGGTTTTATTTTGTAAGAAATAAAAGTTTGCAGGAAACTAGAAAGGAGAATATAAAATATGTTTTTGCCATAAAATTAATAACTTTTTATTTTGTAATATTTGTTTCCAGACACTGTTTGAAAAAGAAATAAAACATTTTGGATTTGGCTAAAGTTCTTTTTACCACTACGTGGATCCCAATCCTTTGCCCTTCTCCCAGAGGCAGTACTATCCTGAGTTTGGGGTAGTGTGGACAAATATTGTGCACATGAAACTTCTTGCTCTTATACTCTTCATCATATTTTAGCATATATAGATGCATATTTACATATACATATATACATACATGTATAAATATACATGTATGTACATATACAAAACTACATCAATTTGTGTTTTCACATAGGCACACATTTAGTTCTAACTGCTGTATAAAAGTCTATCACGTGGATATACTACCCTGTGTTAATTCCTTTACCATTGTTGGACATACAGATTGTTTCCAAGTCCCCCTTTTACTAACAGTGCTGCAAAGAACTAGCACTTGTACATAGTTCCTTGTATTCAAATGCCAGTCTTTCTCCAGGTCATACACCCAGAATTGTTGGATGGTCAGACATGTGGGGTTTTTTTTCCCACATTTTCTAGAGTCTAAAGTTACCCCATTAGAAATGGCTTTGCAAGAGTTCCCGGGTGTTAAGTTTCAGGGCAGTTGTCTTGCAAGACATTTATAATACAGGGAGCTAAAAGAAAAGAAAAACTGGATGAAAACTTGAAATCGCTTTGAAACGTCCTCCGCATTACCTCAACTCACATCGACCCTTACCTAACAAGAGTGTTTTTAGGCGGTATTGGGGATTGTTCTTTGATGGGCTCATAGAAATTAGAAATAAAAACTTAACTTCACAGTGGTAAAAAAGCAGGGTAGGAGGTGATGGTCTGCTACTTTGCTGACTAATTGGTTTCCAGGGCAACAATAAAGGACATTATGGAAAGGAGTTGAAAGGTCACCCAAGGAATATTTCAAATATTGTGTTGAATGGGGCAAACGCACCCCATTAGATAATTTCTGAGGGGTCACGGGTTCATTAGTCCATAAGGCAAACCAGTTCCTTTGGTCTTCTCAACTGAGAGCTCAAATTTAAAAACCTGCATTTTACCATGCCAAGACATGATATGGTAAACGTACTATGGTACAATCAAGGTTAGGTCAAACAACATTCTCTCTGTAAACAGGAGAAAATCACTCTTGTTGCTTAAAGAGTCAGTAGCTAAATGTTCTTAGATTTTACACATCCTGTGTCAAAAGTGAATGAGCCTATCCTCCCCATAAATGTTCTTCTCAACGAATTGCATGTACCCTTTGTCCTTTGGGTTTAGTCCAGACGGGTAGATCATGACAGGATGATGTCAACATAACTGTATTGCTTTCGATGTGTAACCTTATCTGAGAGCCACCTGAGGTTTTTTGATTTATGTCAGGTTACATTATAGATGCTCCGTAATGCAGCTGCTCTTAGTATAAAATTGCTGATTTGTAGAAGTAATACTTCTATCATGCATTTCGTACAGAAAAACAAGGAGAAATAAAACTATTGGAAAACTACATCTTTGTCTTCAAAACGTCCAAGCCAGACCGATCACAAAATCATGATTTAAAATAATATCAACGGGGTTTCCCTGGTGGCGCAGTGGTTGAGAGTCCGCCTGCCGACGCAGGGGACACAGGTTTGTGCCCCGGTCCGGGAGGATCCCACATGCCGCGAAGCGGCTGGGCCCGTGAGCCATGGCCGCTGAGCCTGCGCGTCCGGAGCCTGTGCTCCGCAACGGGAGAGGCCACAACAGTGAGAGGCCCGCGTACCGCAAAAAAAAAAAAAAAAATATATATATATATATCACCGTACAAACTGAATGACGTTTCCTTCGTAACCAAGCGCTTACGCACTGCGGCTGTTAACTTTGCAGTTTGAGGTGCGACAGCAAAACCAGCACAGATTTCATTTTCCTTCTTCACAATGTCACGGGGAGAAGATGTGTTCTTACCAGAGGTCTGAGCTATCTGAGCATCTGATATTTTTCTTTCCTTATTGAGTCGAGAACTTTCACCTTTTCACTTAAAGGAAGCACTTCAGGGCTTCTCTCTGGCATTTCCAAATCACCAGCATCACTCCTCTGGCACTTTGGGGCCAGAATTAAGTAAAATCAGGGCCTCTTGAACACAGCACTGCGACACTGTGACAGGTGATAACTTCTGCCACTAAGTAACTACTGGGCGGGACTCGCTGGACAAAGGGACGATTCATATCCCAGAGGAAACAGAGCTGTATCGCGAGATTTCATCACGCGAGATTTCATCACGCGAGATTTCATCACGCGAGATTTCATCACACTACTCAGAATGGCACGCACTCTAAACTTTATGAATTGTTTATTTCTGGAATTTTCCATTTAATATTTTCCGGCCTCGGCTGACCACAGGTAGGTAAAACCACAGAAAGCAAAACCAATGATAAGGGCTTCCCTGGTGGCGCAGTGGTTGAGAGTCCGCCTGCCGATGCAGGGGACACGGGTTTGTGCCCCAGTCCGGAAGGATCTCACATGCCGCGGAGCGGCTGGGCCCTGAGCCATGGCCGCTGGGCCTGCGCGTCCGGAGCCTGTGCTCCGCGGCGGGAGAGGCCACAGCAGTGAGAGGCCCGCGTACCGCAAAAAATAAAAAAAAATATATAAATGAAGTAAACTCCTGCTTGCTCCCAGAAATCACTCTAAAGGGAACACCTGATGCTGGGTTTTTTGTTCTGTCCTCGCTGTTTAGAATCAAGGCTTTGGTTTTGGAAATATCCAGCATATTTTGTACCCTTAAGGGAAATTTTTTAAAGAGGTTTTAGGTGTTGCCAGTTTTTCAGTGATTATCTGGCGGTTCCGAATCCACGGGTCTCTGCTCTGCTACGTTTTGCGGAAAATGGGGCTCTGCGTACCACCTTTTTTCCTGTGCTGGCTTGCTTCCCGTTTCTGCCAGTAGAGGGCACTGGAGAGGGAAGCCGGAGGCAGGGAGGCGGGGTTTCATCCTGACGGGCTCGCTTTTCTTGTCCCGGATGCGAGGGCACCTCGCCTTGGCGGTCGCCCCTGGTTGCAGCTTGCACCTTCTTTCAGGACTTCCAGAAGCAGCCTACTGGGAGGCGCCCCCTTCCTCAGGAGACCCTTCTCTAAACCCCTGGTCCCAGCGGCAGCCGGGTAGCAGCGCTCTCTCCTCCACAGGTATCAATACGTTTTACACATTTGGAAAGTTCTTGATACATTTGCCAAATTGCTTTCCAGACGAATTATTGTGATTTACACTCTCACTGGTTATGTGTGAAAATGCTTCTAGAAGGCCCACTCCCATACATTGGTTGTTCTTAATTAACTCATCATTGTCTTTTACCCGCAAAGCCTAAAATATGTATTATCTGGTGCTTTATAGATAAGGTTTGCCAAACCTGATCCAGGTTTTCAAATATATGACAATTGTGCCTGCCTATTTTTTATATTTTCAGAGTTATTTTTCAGTAGCTGTTGTTAGGCCCATTTTAACCCTCATTATTGAGGCATTTTCCTCCTTTTTAATTGATTTTATTTGTTAAAGGGACCACTTTTATGGTTTTTTTCCCCAAGAAATTTGCAGTTGGATTTATCAATAAGGCTATGTTGTTGTTTTCTACTGTATTTCTTTTTATGCTTTAATTATTGTCTTCGTTCTGCTTAATCTTAAAAAATCATTTTCTGAAAATGTTAAGGTATTATTTTTATTATTGTTAAACCAACCAACCCCCATCTCTTTTAAAAAATCACCATACGAACATTTTCAGCCTCCCCAAAGCTTTCCAAGTTAAAACGAAAAGGCACAGACACATCGAAGCACAATTAAAAAGAAGGGGGAAAAATCATCCATCCTCCCACCACCATAGCATTAATCATTTTGGAGTTTTTTCTTATCTCCTCTTTGAGGCACGTGTGTTTCAAAGGTTAGTTGAAGTCCTCTGTTCTCTGATATTTAAATTACATTTGCCTAAGTGCCCTTTTCCACACTCTCTGGGAAATCTAGTCCCCTGGTCCACGTTTCTGTGACTCCAATGGGACTTTTCTCACGTGTATATCAGTTTCTTCTCCATAGCCTTCCTCTCCTCAACCATTTTCTCTCTCTTTTCTTAAAAATTAATTTAGTTTTGGCTGCATTGAGTCTTCGCTGCTGCGCCCCAGCTTTCTCTAGTTGTGGCGAGCGGGGGCTACTCTTCGTTGTGGTGTGCGGGCTTCTTATTGCGGTGGCTTCTCTTGTTGCGGAGCACGGGCTCTAGGCGCGCGGGCTTCAGTAGTTGTGGCGCATGGGCTCAGTAGTTGTGGCACACGGGCTTAGTTGCTCCACAGAATGTGGGATCTTCCCGGACCAGGGCTCGAACCCATGTCCCCTGCATTGGCAGGTGGATTCTTAACCACTGTGCCGCAAAGGAAGTCCCTCTTTTTTTTTCCCCCTGGGAGGAGTTATCAACTTTGATCCTTTTATCACTAGTCAATTACAAGTTGCTTCTCATCAGCAGACTTAAATTCAACAACTATGGTTTTTGGTTTCCATGAAGTCTTTGTTTCTCCTGATCTGTTTTCTGTTTAATAAGACAAGTATTGATAGAATTGGAAAATAATGCTTTCTTCAAAGATGGGATTCTGAAACCCCTGACACTGAGACGGTGGATTTAAAACATAAAAATCTTTCCAGAGGTTAGAATATGATTATATTTTGTGTCTTACTGCCGTTGCCAGATGATTTCACTCTTTCTTAGATGATTCTCCATGTCTTACTTGTAGTTTAGGAGAGGCATTTTTCATCCAACCTGCTCACACTGCCATCTGAACAGAATGATGTTTTTTGCTTTGAAGCTATGAAAGAAGATGATGGAGTTGGCTTGTTTTAAAATTCTTTTAAAGTATCAAAGTTTTGAAATACTAAATGGGACATCAGAACCTTAAGTTGAGTGCATTTATTGCTGCGTAATGACAAAGCTTGGTGGTTTAAAATGACAGTATTCCTTTTCACTGCCCTGTCGGTTACCTAGACTGTCACGTAGTTCCCCGCAGTGTTGGCTGTGGCCACTCCTGCGACTGTATTGAGTTGAGAGCTCAGCTGGGGCTGAAACATCCCGGACGGCTTCACTCAAGAGTGGCACCGCACCTGGGGTGCCTGCTATGTCTGGGGACTGGTGGGGCCTGTCCAGCAGGGGAGACAGACTTTCACATGGTGACTCATGGTGCCAAAAGCAAAGCAGAAGCCACCAGGCATCTTCCACCATATTCTGCTGTCAAAGCAAGTCACAGGGCCACTCCAGATTCAGAGGGAGAGAAAATAAACTCCATGCCTTGACGGAGAGAGCAGAATGCACCACAGCCAGGCGAGTACTCCTTGGCAGCGATATTTGCAGACAATCTATCCAAACTTAATGTAGGGCCTTCCCTGGTGGTGCAGTGGTTAAGAATCCGCCTGCCAATATGCAGGAGACACGGGTTCTAGCCCTGGTCCAGGAAGATCCCACATGCCGCAGAACAACCAAGCCCGTGCACCACAACTACTGAGCCTGTACTCTAGAGCCCGTGAGCCACAACTACTGAAGCCCGTGCACCTAGAGCCCATGCTCCGCAACAAGAGAAGTCACTGCAATGAGAAGCCTGCGCATGGCAATGAAGAGTAGCCACCACTTGCCGCAACTAGAGAAAAGCCTGTACACAGCAATGAAACCCAATGCAGCCAAAAATAAATACATAAATAAATAATTTTTTTAAAAACTTAATGTAAATCCCATGAATTACATTCAGGAAAATAATCCCCTAGATGCTGAAATTTTACATATCTGGTATTCACTGTGCCGTGGGACAGTGTGGATAAATAATTAAATGTCTAGTGCATCGGTCAGTAAAGGGCCAGGTAGTAAATAGTTTAGAGTTTCTGGGGCATACAGTTTGCACTGCAACCACTCAACCTCTGCCATTAGAGTGCGAAAGCACCACAGAAAATATAGACATAAATAGATAGGGGTGGGTTCCAGTACAACTGTTTTTACTAAAAGCCGGTGGTGGTCAGGATTTGTCCTGCAGGCTGTGTTTTGCCACCCCTGGTCTAGGGAAATCCTGTACTGCTTTTCCTGCTTTCTAAAGGGATTTTAAATTACCTAGGAAGGAGATTTCAGATTCTAATAATACCTACATAAACTGTCTGAAACTAACTAAAGTTAATATAATAATGAACAAGTAGTGAGCTTGTACTTGTTATTTTTGTACCATTAGCATCACCCCATGCTAATAGCATCAAGCACCGTTTGTAGAGTCTGTTTATGACTTGAGAGTGATGCATGGTGGTACATCCTTTTTCCTTACTTGATTACCATTGCCTTTTAGATTCTGTAAAATCACGTAATGTCCTCAGAGAAAGGATATTTGATAATGTGAAATCCTATTTGGCAAACAGTGGGATAGTTGCTATTTTCAAAATACATTTACTAGCTTTATGTTCCTGTGACTCCAAATATTTGAGTTCTTGGGCTCTTAATAATGAAGCGAACGGAAAGTCATGATTTCAAAACCCTCTTCACCACTTTTTTGCAGTAAATGATTTTTTTTGACCTCTGCACTTTTCTGTAAACTCTTAACATCTCATATTTCATTCGTGATACATTAGTACTGATAAATGGAATATTGCCTGCAGTATCGGCAAACAAAGGATGTCACAGTCATCAGTGATTGCAGCCAGGTGAGCTGGTGAGCCCTGAGGGAACTCAGGAAGGGAAGAATACCTGCCATCTAGCAGCCATTAGGCTGCAGCCGCTCCCCGCGGTGAGCCCCGAGGAAACTCACGATGTGAAAACACGGGATACTAGTCCCAGATAGCTGAGGTGCCTATCAAAGGAAGGATTTCAGCGAGCCCAGGCTCTTGCATCTTCCCATACATAGAAAAGCGCTAAATTCCTTAAGTTGAGATATCTGGTTTTCTTTAATTAACAATAATCTTCTGATGTTCAGACTACCTGCCCTTTGTTACAAAACTTCTATGTAACCTGGCTCCCCCCTCACCTCCTCGCAGTTTCTCAGAGCTGTCTGAAACACTGTCTCCTGGGATGCAGTCCTCATTTTGCCCCAAATAAAACTTAACTCACAACTCTCACGTTGTGCATTTTTTAAAAGTCAGCAGTGCTTTATGAGATCGTAGTTGGGTTTTTTTCACACCCACACATGCCCGTATGTGGGTGGAAATTGTGGAGAGTTTTTTATTAGTGTGCACACCACTTTTTTGTTTGCTTGTTTTGTTTGTTTTGCACAGCATTTAAAAGTACAAGATATCCCAGGGAAATTAATTTCCATCCTCAGCACCAAAGATACTTCTTTTCATCTAAATATTTCTTTGTGTGAGCATTATATAATTCAGATATGCCATTCTTCTCATTGCTACAATATGACTTACATTAAATCCAAAGAGAGTATTTCCTTTTGAAATTAAAATAGGGACACTAAACAATATGTAATCTATGAAAAAGTAAATATTTTAAATGTTTTTCAAACTTATAGTCATAGTATTGACCTTTACAACTCTCAGATATTACTCTGCTATTTCATTCTTAGTTACCATAGTTTATTTTCTACCTTCAAGTGAGACACCGGAACAGAAAAGCTCGTGGTGCCCTCTGGGCTTCGTTTTCTCAGTCTGTAAGAGCTCAGGTGGAAACGCTGCTTTTTGTTGTCCTGTCTTCATGTTTTCCAGCTCCCGCCTGGGCTGTCACACCCCCAGCCCCAGAGGTGTGTGCCTATTGTATGCACGGAGGGGCTTGAGAAAACTGTCACCTGTCTGGAGAGTGGCTTTGACTAAGTGTCTGTTTTGTAAGTGTGAAGGGATTCCTTTAGCTTCTCCCGTGGATCCCTTGTCTGTATTGCTCTTGGACCTAGAGTCTGTCATACAGAGTGAAGGAAGTCAGAAAGAGAAAGACAAATACCGTATGCTAACACATATATATGGAATCTAAGAAAAAAAAAGGTCATGAAGAACCTAGGGGTAAGACGGGAATAAAGATGCAGACCTACTAGAGAATGGACTTGAGGACACGAGGAGGGGGAAGGGTAAGCTGTGACAAAGCGAGAGAGAGGCATGGACATATATACACTACCAAACGTAAGGTAGCTAGCTAGTGGGAAGCAGCCGCATAGCACAGGGAGATCAGCTCGGTGCTTTGTGACCGCCTGGAGGGGTGGGATAGGGAGGGTGGGAGGGAGGGAGACGCAAGAGGGAGGAGATACGGGGATATATGTATATGTATAACTGATTCACTTTGTTATAAAGCAGAAACTGACACACCATTGTAAAGCACTTATAGTCCAATAAAGATGTAAAAAAAAAATAGCATTGGGCATTCGGTGGCTTCATGCAGACAACACATCTTAGGTTGAAAATTTCAACATCACTAGAATAGCAGTTGTTGCCTGAGCTCCTCCTCCTGCCACAGAAAGTTCCTTCTCAGCTCCTGCACCCACCATGAACCTCTCCAGGAACTGTCTCAGAAATGAAATAAAAATAAATAGAATCCGGGCTTCCCTAGTGGCGCAGTGGTTAAGAATCCGCCTGCCAATGCAGGGGACACGGGTTCGAGCCCTGGTCCTGGAAGATCCCACATGCTGCGGAGCAACTAAGCCCGTGTGCCACAACTACTGAGCCTGCGCTCTAGAGCCCACGAGCCACAACTACTGAGCCCACGTGCCACAACTACTGAGCCTGCACTCTAGAGCCCACGAGCCACAACTACTGAAGCCCACGTGCCTAGAGCCCGTGCTCCGCAACAAGAGAAGCCACCGCAATGAGAAGTCCATGCACCGCAGTGAAGAGTAGCCCCCGCTCGCCGCAACTAGAGAAAGCCCGTGCGCAGCAACGAAGACCCAACGCAGCCAAAAATAAATAAATAAAGTAAATAAATAAATAGAATCCATTCCTCACACCTTTGTTTGGAAGTGGGTTTTGCCGCCTTCTTTGGCCCTTTCAGACTGATGCTTCCTTTGTACTACCTTTTCATTTCATGATTTTTTTTTTCCTTCAGCTCCAGAGCGCTCAGCCTGAAGGCTGACTCCACCCCTCCTACTGGATGAGATCAGGCTTCTAGAACCCGGCACAGAGCCTGGATCTCTGGGAGGGGCTGTTTCTCTTTTCTGCTTCCTTGAGGAAGATCAGTGCACGGCGATGCACAGACCTTATTCTATTTCATCCACCAGCCAGCTGAGTGGCACTTTTTTTAGACATATGAAGTTACCGTGCATTGGGTTAGCTTCTCTAAGCTTCCTTTCGAAACCATCTCCTTTGATTCTTGTCCTATTTCCTTTTCAACCATCTGTTGAAGTATCTTCTTTAGAGATACTGAAATTCAGACATGAAATACGCTTGTGAGGTGATTCAGGGCTTGAGAGGAGAATCAAGGATCCACTATGAAACAGAAAAGCCCTTTTCCTATATTTTCTAAAAGGCACAGAATAGTTTGAAAGTGCCAGTAATGACTTTTTTGAAGACTTAGAAGTGACGGTTATTTCAATTCGATTTCCTCGATTACTGTGGAAATTGCCACCTCATAAGGATGTGGGCCTTGGCAGGTGGAAAATGAACACTTTAATTTTCAGCCTAATTGCCTGCAGAGAAACATCGGGATGCATTCCGTGGATACCTCACAGTATGTATTGTTGAGAAATTATTCTTCCAATAGACTGTTCAATACTACCACACTGATTATTTTATCTTTAACGTCTCATTGTAAACAGTAATCTTAAGTAGGATATTCTTTTCCCAAGGATAGTATCCTATTTCCCACTTTTCCTATATCTAAATGAACCAAATCTAATCTTTTGCAGGAACACACCACAAAATTAGCTCGCTATCAGGATGTGCAAAAACAGTGATATAATGCAAATTGTTTTCAGTGTTGATGACTGAATTGTGTATTTCGATGAAGTCAGCCAAAGAGCATCTGAGCAGATTTTAGTCACCTTAAAGTATGGAGTTATTTTAAAAAAACAAAACAAAACATGCAACAGTAAAAAAAAAAATGCCGTTATTTAAGGCAGCATTACACAAATAATACCTAGTAATTAGTGGCAATCACATGCTTTCTGCTGGAGACTTGCTAGAATCGTGGCTTGGCCTCCAGTCAGCTTGAGTAATGTCACATGCTTTCGGGGCCCATGGCTCCTACTGGGCTTCACGATGGCCAGGTTGACGAAGAACCCATGCCTGGGCCCCTCTGACTGTGGCACCATTTTTCATAATTGACTGTTCTGTAGCTAATTTGTCAACATGGAGTCTGCACTACATTGCATTAAATTAAGTGGTTTAACTTGGGTATTCATTGCTACATGATTCTGTAATACTCATTTTGCATTGGTATAACAAGGACATTCTTTCCACATGGACTCCAACATAAATATATATATATGTGTACGTTTTCATGGTACCTCTTTTTTTTTTGGAGTATAGTTGCTTTACAATGTTGTGTTAGTTTCTGCTGTACAGCAAAGTGAATCAGCTATACATATATCCCCTCTTTTTTGGATTTCCTTCCCATTTAGGTCATCACAGAGCACTGAGCAGAGTTCCCTGTGCTATATAGCAGGTTCTCATTAGTTATCTATTTTATACATAGTAGTGTATAAATGTCAATCCCAATCTCCCAGTCCATCCCACCACCACCCCCGCCTTGGTTCCATACGTTTGTTCTCCACATCTGTGTCTCTGTTTCTGCTTTGCAAATAAGTTCATCTGTACCATTTTTCTAGAGTCCATATATATGCGTTAATATATGATATTTGTTTTTCTCTTTCTGACTTACTTCACTCTGTATGACGGTCTCTATGTATGACAGTCTCTAGGTCCATCCGCGTCTCTACAGATGACCCAATTTCGTTCCTTTTTATGGCTGAGTAATATTCCATTGTATATATGTACCACATCTTTATCCGTTCCTCTGTTGCTGGCTATTTAGGTTGCTTCCATGTCCTGGCTATTGTAAATAGTGCTTCAGTGAACATTGGGGTGCACGTATCTTTTTGAACTATGGTTTTCTCCAGGTGTATATGCCCAGTAGTGGGATTGCTGGGTCACATGGTAGTTCTATTTTTAGTTTTTTAAGGAACCTTCATACTGTTCTCTATAGTGGCTGTATCAATTTACATTCCCACCAACAGTGCAGGAGCGTTCCCTTTTCTCCACACCCTCTCCAGCATTTACTGTTTGTAGATTTTTTGATGATGGCTATTCTGACCCGTGTGAGGTGACACCTCATTGTAGTTTTGATTTGCATTTCTCTAGTAATTGGTGATGCTGAGCATCTTTTCATGTGCTTTTTGGCCAACTGTATGTCTTCTTTGGATAAATGCCTATTTCTGCCCATTTTTTGATTGGGTTGTTTGTTGGGGTTTTTTTTTTTTTGATATTTGAGCTGCATGAGCTGTCTATATATTTTTGGAGATTAATCCTTTGTCAGTTGCTTCGTTTGCAAATATTTTCTCCCATTCTGAGGGTTGTCTTTTCATCTTGTTTATGGTTTCCTTTGCTGTGTAAAAGCTTTTCAGTTCAGTTAGGTCCCATTTGTTTATTTTTGTTTTTATTTTCATTCATGGTACCTCTTGAACAAAGGAAGAAGAGAAAATTTGTCCAATAATATATATTTTATGTTTTATAACAGAAAAGGATAGTGTAATGATTTTTCAGCTCAAATGAAAATTACAAATTCAGTACTTTTAAAGAATTTGGCTTAGATCTATGAAAGTAATGTATAAAATATGTTTATTTTTAAATGTTTTATTTGAGAAATGTTGAACATATACAAAAGTTGACCCAGTAGAATATTGAGCCCCCAGGTATGATCATCAGCTTCAAGCATTATCAGTTCATAGCCAGTCTGTTTTATCCATACTTTTATCCACTTCTTGTACTGCTCTCAAACTTTTTTGAAGTAAATTCCAGCTATCACATCATGTAAAAATACCTTGACAAATGGAAGCATTTTAAAATGTTGGACAAAATAAAGTATAAACAGGTAATAGGTAATAACAGCTATTATGTCAACATAATTCAAGAAATGGAGTGAGGCCTTGGCATTTAAATGTCAACTTTATGGCAGAAAACCAGACTTTTCCAAAATAATAAGTTAGGTGTAACTTGAGAGCCAGTCAAATTGAAATGTTCTGGTTGGTCAATAAATATTTTGTCTGTACGCATATTTGTATATTTGCATATGTATAGAAAAAAAATTTAAATCTCTGAAATTTTAACCCTGGTTGCTCAGAGTAGTGAGACTTTTATTTGCTTTTTTGTATTTCTGTATTTCTTGTTTTACAAATTTCTCAGAATGAGATTTATTGCTTTGGCAATGATTTTGAAAGTATTAAAAATGATTTTGACTACATGCAAGCTATTGTACCAAGTGCCAGATAGAGGCAGAAAGATCATAGTAGATTACGTCTTGCTCTCAATTCATGATTAGTTTGGGTCGGCTACATCTGTACCCATAGAAAGCCAGCATGGCACGCATTTTTGCTTCTTGCTCCCTTCTTTGTTCCCCCTTTCTCACATTTCCTGTGGGGGCCACCCCCCTTCCTCACTCCCAGTCCCCGTGGCTTGTATATGAGGTGGGTGGCTTCCTTTCCAGCTCCAAAGTTGGGTGCAGGACATAGACTGGCCAGTCCGCTCCTCACAGACCCTTGGCCACCATGGTGATTGGTTGAGGAGGAACACGTGAACAAGGCAAGCCAGTCCAATAAGACTTGAGTGTATTAGACATGGGGAAGATAAGATATAAGTGTGGGCAATTACTCAAAAAGTTAAACAAAGAGTTACCACATGACCCAGCAAATCTACTTCTAAGTATCTACCCAAGAGAATTAAAAACATATGTCCACACAAAATACTTGTGCACAAATGTTCATAGCAGCATTATTCATAATAGCCCCAAAGTCGAAACAATGCAAATGTCCATCAAAAAGAGGTGAACAGATGTGGTCTATCCAGACAATGGAGTATTATTTGGCCATAAAAAGGAACAAAGTACTGATATATGCTACAACATGATGAACCTTGAAAGCATTATACTATGTGAAAGAAGCCAGTCACAAAAGAACATATAGATTATGTGATTTCATTTATATGAAATATACAGAATAGGTAAACCCACAGAGACAGAAAATAGATTAATAGTTGCCTAGGGTGAGGAGGGGGCCACAGGTAAGAGGGTTGGGCTCTGGCAAGGGAATGCTAATGGGTATGGGATTTCTTTATGGGGGTGATGGAATTGTTCTAGAATTAGATAGTGGTCATAGTTGTATAACTTTGTGAATACACTAAAGCAGAATTGTACACTTTAAACAGGTGAATTTTATGATATGTGAATCATATCTCAATCTAAATAAGGCTATGGAAATAAGAATATTTAATCACACCAAAAGAAAGTAAATAGATCTACTTTGACACTAAAAGCTTGAGTTAGGGCAGGCATATTAATCATTAAGGTAAAATGGTGATGTGTTTTAACAACATGTTATAAAATTAAACAAAGCAAAGAAGATAAGATAATTTATTTGATGTCTTCTACCCAAGTCAAATTTCAGATTATTCGACTCAGTCATTTTTACAACGATTTTCAGAAATGCTGCTTGCATTTTGCTGCCTTCTCCACCAGGTATCAAGCAGAATAATGACTTTTTCTATTCTGGTCCAGGATAATTACTGCCTTGGTCATATTAGGTACTTCATAAGCATTTGTTACCTGATTGGATAAATAAATGTTCTTACTATAATGTTTTCTTTTTTTAATTTAATTTTTATTTTATATTGGGGTATAGTTGATTTACAATGTTGAGTTAGTTTCAGGTGTACAGCAAAGTGGTTCCGTTATACGTACACATATATTCATTCTTTTTCAGATTCTTTTCCCATATAAGTTATTACAGAATATTGAGTAGAGTTCCCTGTGCTATACAGTAGGTCCTTGTTGATTATCTATTTTATATACAGTAGTGTGTATATGTTAATCCCAAACTCCTAATTTATCCCTCCCCCCATCTTTCCCCTTTGGTAACCGTAAGTTTATAATGGTTTTTTTTTTAAGAAAACACATATTGGGTGTGTAGAATTATCTTTCCCTTTAAAATGAATAATTTCAGGATGTTGTATTTTGTATTTGTCTAAAGTTTCTCCTTTACTTAATATTTATATGCTAAGTCTTCTTTTTCATAATTTGTTCAGATCAGGATTGAGATAATGTTCAAACATTGTAATTGTTGATATGTCCTTAAGTCTCTTTCTGTAGGTTTTCTCCCTTCCTCCCTTTTTTTTAATCCTCAAAACATTTATTTTTTGAAGATATTAGTTCTTTGTCTTGTAAAATTTCTCACAGTCTGGATTTTGCTAATTGTATTTACATGGTATTGTTTAACATGTTCCTTTGGCCCCTCTAGTTTCTGTACATTAGTGGATGGGACCAGAGGCTTAATCAGATTCAAGTTCAAGTTTTTTGACAAGACTACTTCATAGCTGCTGCTGTTACTTAAGTAGTCTTTCATATCTGGTCTTGTCTCTCTTGTGATGTCAGCAGCCACTGATGATTATAGCATAGATCCATTAATTCATTGGGGTTGAAAAATGGTGTTCATGGTAGGCAGCCTCTAAGACAGCCCCCAGTGCGCCCTGCCTCCTTGTATGCACGCCCTTGTGTGATGTTCTTCTGGACTGTATCACAGTTGGTGGACATGACCCATAGAATATGAGAGAAGTGATGGTATGTTACTTGCAAGTTGAGGTCATAAAAGGCAGTGTAGCTTCTGCCCCTCTTTCTCAGGGCCACTTGCTCTGAGCAAAGCCAGCAGTCATGTCAGGAGGACCATGTGGAAATGAATTGATGCCTCCTGACAATAGCCCCGTGAGTGAGCTCGGAAGGCAAGTCTTCAGATGGCATCTTGATGGTGGCTCCTGAAAGATCCTGAGCCAGAACCCCTAGCTCAGCCTGAATTCTTGACCCGTAGAAACTGTGTTGTTGTCGGCCTCTATGTCCTGGGGTAATTCGTTACTCAGCAAAGGTAACTAATTCAGTGTTATTCTCATCCTTTCCTTCAGTCTTCATTTATTAGCTGGAATACTTCCATAAAGTGAAACTTTCCTTCAACAACTATTTGATTACTCTGTGATACTGTTGGTATAGGAAATAATAGTTATTCTTTTAATTCAGAAGTATAATCATACCATATATATGACTTTGTACACACACACATATATAAAGGCACACATATGTATACATATATTCGTAGATAGATAAATTGATTGATTGATAGATAAATTTAAAGAATTTAGAGCATTTTTTAATATTTTTACAGGTTGTCCTGAACATCTTGTGATACTGGTTCTGTAATATTCCACTGAGTTTATTTAGCCATTCCACGTTGTTGGAAATTTGACTTGTTTCCGGTGTTACTGCCAGTAGCCTATCAATTAGAAATACTCTTGCATAAGGCTCTTTACGACTTTAAGATTATTTTGTTAGGTCAGATTCCTAAAAATATAATTGCCGAATCCCAAGTTATAGCATTTTTAAGACCTGGTACATCTTTCTAAATGACTCGCCAAAAAGAAAATAGAATTTCTACTGGCACCAGCAGAATCTGTGTGGCCATTTCACTGCATTCCGCTCAGGGATCTGTGTTATTTATCCATTCAGTATCCATAAAACGAATGCCTGCCACGTGCCAGGCACTGTTCATAAAATTAAAAAGACTCAATTTCTTAATTTTGGTTCAATAGCACCTCACAAATTTTGTATGAAATTTTTTATATCTGCTTTGAAAATATCTTTTGACACCTCTTCTTCTTTACCCTCTGAGTTAGGCAGGCGTTTGTGTCTGCTCACCCCCGTCAACCTTACCAACTACATCTCTGACCCTTCTCTCTCCATCCCTTTCCTATTTCGCTTCTTTTCTTTCCTGTAGGCTGTGAAACCAGATAACCACCCTTGTTAGGACAATGAATTAAATGAGGTGCCTGATTCATCTCCTGCCATGTTCCATTCTCATGAATGGAAGTGTAAATCCTTTTTTAGGCCATATTTTATTTAGCTTGATTATTATTTCTGGCAAGAATAGCTTTTCCTGAGTGTCCTGGAGGGAAAGCAACCTTGTAAAGATGCAACAAGACATTTTCTAAGAAAGAATCTTTTGTAACAGAGACTGTTATCCTCTAAGCTAAAGAGACACAGACTAGTTTCTCTTTCAGCAACATTTAGGGTGAGAAAATGAGAGCAAAGGTTAGATTTCCTTGAAAATCAGTATCTGATAGATTACATCATTAAAGGAACCAGTGGTTAATTCCAGACCACATCACCAAGTAACTTTGTTTCTTTTGAGGGGCTGCCATGTGCCTGATTTCATGTTCATTTTAGATAGTAGCTATCCCCTCCTCCATTCTAAGGGTAAGGTAGAAAATTGACAAAGTCAGAAAAGTAGAAAGAAGAAAATATCCATTGCCTATGGCCCCACCATTCAGACAAGATCAGCACCAATATTTCAGCCTACATCTGGCATGTGGGTGGTTCCTTTGGCTGCCAACGGGTCACTCATCAGGATTTGGGATTAACTGGATGTCACGTAGTATGGAATATGGAGTACGTCCTATAGGGAAAGGGCAGATTTATCAAGCCAGTGTTGGCAAGAGACAAGAGGCACCGGCACCCCATCCTCCCAACAGAGTCAGGCTTTTTGCTGTATATGCATCAAAGGTCTGTGTCCTAGTAAAATCACCTTGCCCCTTGTGAGTTTTCACTCTCACAAGAGAGCATGAGAGCAACCATGTCAGAGGTGGAATAATCCAAAGGTTGGCACTCACAGGTCTAGATTTGGATGCCAGTTGTTTGCAAGACTTGTCCATAAATGCCAGCTACCCAAGACCCAAGGCCTTTGGAGTCCATGGGAACTTACGGCCCCTTCTGTCTCAGGAAGGGAGCCAATGGGCGTAGGGCAAGGTGTGTTCAGGTGAGGCCCCTTTCACTGGGGAAGGGGTGGAAGCATCTTTCTCACATGACGCGTGACCCCAGCCCGGTTTCAGTCCAGGTGATCCAGCTGGGGTTTGGAGGTGGGCTCCTGGGTCACTCTTGTACCCTAATTTCCTTTTAACTAGTTGTGTGTGTGTGTGCATGACTGTTATCTCTCTCTACACACACACACACATATACACACACACACACACACATACATATTGTGCACAGTTCCCAAAATGGATTCTAGTTCACTTTCAGGCACAGAGTTCTTCATTCTACCTCCATGGCTTTAACGCATCCCATCAGTTCTGTAAGGAATGGCACTAAAGACGGAGGAGAGCTTAAACAAGCTTTATTTGGGAACGCTCCCGGGCGAGGTTCACTGGTCCGAGAGAAAGAGGCCAGAGAAGTCGGGCCCGGGCGAGGGTTTGGGCAGAATTTATAGGGGAAGAAGGGAAAGGGGTGTGGTGAATCCGGGGGCGGGGCGCAGGGTATTCCTTATTTGGTGGTCTTTTCGGGTATCGTGAGGGACCGTTAGTCCCGCCCCTCAAAAGGCGGGAAGGCTGGGCCGGGTGGAAAGTCCCCAGGTCAGTTCCTGGAACTGAGTGGTACGGAAAGTCTCCAGGTCAGTTTCTGGAACTGGGTGGTCCGGAAAGTTTCAGTCTGATGCAACCTGTGAGTCGGATTGCGTTCCCCTGCCTCGGGCCAGTTGGCGGGCCAGTTGGCCTTACATCCCGACATCTTTGGTGTAATGGGGCGGCGTTCTGATCTCTGGCTACTTCTTGCTGAATGGGGGCGTCAAAAGGGGAGTCGGGCGACCAGAGGTCCGAGGCTTAAGGGAGACCAGTGGGGGGTTCTGTAGGAAGCAAGGTGTAAGGGCCAGGGAGCATTTGGTTTGTGGCCACCCGAGAGACTTCCTCCATGTGCCTGCGAAGGAACCTAAGAAAACAGGGAGCAAGCATGCTACGAAGAGGGTGCGGTCCGGGTTTGAAAGAGGGGTGTCAAAGAGTCCCTCTCGGGCTTCCCTGGTGGCGCAGTGGTTGAGAGTCCGCCTGCCGATGCAGGGGACACGAGTTCGTGCCCCGGTCTGGGAAGATCCCACATGCCGCGGAGCGGCTGGGCCCGTGAGCCATGGCCGCTGGGCCTGCGCGTCCGGAGCCTGTGCTCCGCAACGGGAGAGGCCACAGCAGTGAGAGAGAGGCCCGCGTACCACAAAAAAAAAAAAAAAAAAAAAAAAAGAGTCCCTCTCTCGGCGGGCTGAGGGCCTCTACGACTTGCGGGCAGGAGTGGGAAGGGGAGGTCCCGGTATTGGAGATAGGCAAGAGGGAGGCCGGGTTTAGGCGGGGGAAGAGGTCAAGGGAGATAGCAGGGTTTTCAATGAACAGCAGGTAGAACTCCTGGATGCGGGAGGGGCCCAGGAGGGAGAGAGACTTGTGGCCTAGGAGGTCGACCAGCCGGTGGGAGGAAAGCACGCTTAGTGGGTGGGCCAGAGTCAGTTTGAGTGTGTGTTTGGTCAGTTCGGCCGCTGCTAGGGCCCGAAGGCATGGTTGCCATCCCCGAATGGTTGGGTCTAGCTGTTTGGAGAGGTAAGCCACAGGGCGGTAGGAAGGCCCTACAGGCTGGGCAAGGAGTCCAGTAGCTATTCCGGCCCGTTCATCTACAAAAAGGTGAAAAGGTCGGTTTGGGTTGGGCAGAGAAATGGGAGGAGAAGATATCAGAGCGTTACGGAGGGTGAGAAAGGCCTGTCGAACGGCGGAAGGAGAGGTGAAGGGTCCTTGAGGGGTTTCTTTAGCGGCTAGATATACGGGTTTAGCGAGAAGAGCAAAGTTAGGGATCCAGTGCCGGAAAAATCCTATAAGGCCCAAAAAGGAGAGAATTTGTTCCGCTGTTTCCGGAGGCTGGAGTTCACGGATAATCCAGGTGCGGTCGGCTATTAGACCGTTTGTGGTAGGGGTAAGGTGGAGCCCCAGGTAGATTACAGAAGATACAGATAACTGAGCCTTGGCTGGGGAGACCCGATAACCGAGAGCCAAGGTAATTGAGGAGAGCTGCAGTGTGTTGTCTTGAGAGGCTGAGAGATGGGCTACAAAGGAGGAGGTCATCTACATATTGAAGGAGTGTGCTGGGGGTAAGGGAGCAGGAAGTGAGGTCCCGTGCGAGCGCCTGACCGAAGAGGTGAGGACTGTCGCGGAAGCCCTGGGGAAGAACTGTCCAGGTGAGCTGACTGGAAGTATGGGTATCCGGCTCCGTCCAGGTAAAGGCGAAGAGGAAATAGGAGTCGGGATGTAGGGGGATAGTGAAAAAGGCATCTTTGAGATCCAGAACCGTAAAGTGGGCTGTGGATGGGGGGATATGGGAGAGCAAGGTGTATGGGGGTTTGGTACTACTGGGTAGAGAGGAATTATGGCCTCATTGATTAGTCGGAGGTCCTGGACCAGGCGATAATCCCCAGAGGCCTTGCGGACAGGCAGGATGGGGGTGTTGCAGGGAGAGTCAGTGGGGATAAGGAGTCTATTATGGGCTTAGAAGTATCCCAGACTTGGGGATTGATTGGGTTCGGTGTGATTGGAAGAGGGGAATAGGAGGGGGAGGGTTCTAGAGACAGACCGAGAAGAGGAAGCAGGAGTTGGGAAGAGGGGACCTTAGGGTCAAGTCTAACCAGCTGGAGGGAGGTCCCTAAGTGGAAAAGGACATCTCGGCCTAGCAAGGGAACTGGGCAGGATGGTATGACTAAGAAGGAATGAGTAAAAGGGAGTCCTTCGATATGACATGGGAGTGGACCGGTCTGGAGTGGGAAGGATGGTTTGCCATCAATACCCATGACCGAGATCTGGGAAGGAGAAACTGGCCCGGAATAGGTAGGCAGGACCGAATAGGTAGCCCCCGTTTCTACCAGAAATGAGATGGACTTACCTGCTACCTGTAGCTTTACCCTGGGCTCGGCGAGGGTGATGGGGGTCTTCGAGTCCGGGCGCCGTCAGTCGTCAGCCAATCCCAGCAGTTCGAGTGGTAATGCCGTTGGGTCGGCCTGCCCCCCGCGTGGAGACGCTGAGGGAGGGCCAGTCGTAGGGCAGTCACTCTTCCAGTGGCCCGTTAGCCCGCAGCTGGGACAGGGCTTAGAAGGAGGTCGGGGATTGGGACATTGGCGAGCCCAGTGGCCTTCTTTTCCGCATTTGAAGCAGACACCTGGCGGGGTTGCCTTTTGCGGACCCCGTGGATGCTGTGATCCATGGGAGATGGCCGGCCTTAGGGCGGCTACAAGAGCTTGGGTTTGGAGGGCCACCTTCTGGTGCATCCGAGCTTGTCGGCTGGATTCTGCCAAATCCTCACGGCCATTATAGACTTTAAAGGCCATCTTTACCAGATCTCGAATAGGGGTCTGAGGGCCATCTGCTGCCCGTTTTAATTTCTTTCGGATGTCCAGGGCTGATTGGATGATAAAATGGGTGGCTAGGACCGCTGCCCCTGCCGGCGTGTCGGGATCCAGCCGGGTGTAGAGAGTTAAGGCCTCTGTAAGGCGACTGAGAAAGATAGCTGGATTTTCGTTAGGTTCTTGGGTTATCTCTTTTAGTTTTTCAAAATTGACCACCTTATGAGCGGTAGCCTGCATGCCAGCCAGGAGGCATTGGATCATGAGGTCGCGTTTACGGCGGCCATCTTGGCCATCCTGATATGTCCAGCCTGGATCGGTGCCAGGTACGGCAGTCGCTCCGACAGGCATGGAGTTGTCGGTAAGGTGAACCTGATCTGCATGGTTTTGGGCAGCAGTTTGAATTCTTTCCCTCTCGTCAGGGGTCAGAGTAGAAGATAGGATCACAAAGATATCGTGCCAGGTTAGATCGTAAGCTTGAGAGAGAGAGCGAAATTCTTTGATGTAGCGGGAAGAGTCGGCAGAAAAGGAGCCTAATTGCTTTTCTATTTGAGAGAGATCTTGGAGGGAAAAGGGAACATGAACTCTAACTAATCCTTCCGCTCCTGCTACCTCCCTCGGAGGGCAGAGGAGATTTGGATCTTGGGAGTCGTGAGAGCATGTATGTGCACTAATTGGCGAAGCAAGGGGCGTGGGAGGAGAAACCGTTGAGGGAGGCGGGAGAGCGGTTGGAGGGGCCGGAGCGGGTTCGGGAGGAGGAGGGAGCGCTTCAGGGTAGGGTGGAGGTTGGAGAGGGGCTCTGGAGGGGGGAGAGGCGAGAGATTCGGGTGGGTCGGCTAGTGGAGGGGGGTCATCGTCAAAGGAAGTTAGGGGCTTGGATGTAGGAGATGTCTGTTTGACAAGAAGGATCTGGGAAGTGGAACAATCGACGCAGAGGGAAGGACGGGAGCGCAAATACCAGAAGGCCTGGACCTAGGGGACCTCGGACCATTTGCCATTTGCCCGTTCTGCGGCAGTAATTATCTAGATCACGGAGGATGTTAAAATCGAAAGTCCCTTCAGGAGGCCATTTGGATTGATTGTCTAGAGGATATTGTGGTCAGGCCACAGTGGAATAGAAAATAAGCTGTCGGCGACGGAGATTTGGGAGAAACCGAGGGCTGTAAAATTGGCTAGGAGACACCCCAGGGGCGTCTTAGGATCTGGTTTCGATTGTGAGGTTCCCATGACCCCTAGTCTGTCCCTGAGTGAATGGAGAGGGAGAGAGGCGTCCCTGGTCTCCGTCTCCAATTCACGGCAGGTCGGAGGGCGGTCAGGCGATTGGGACGTCTCCACAGTTGCCCGAGGCCCAGAGAGAGGACGGAGGAGTCCCTGACGTGGCCGCGATTAAGGACAGGGAGTCCGGTGGGCAGGGACTCTGAGGGTCGGAGGGAACAAGGGAGGGGGACTTACCCCGTTTTCTGCCGGATCGGGTGGATGAGTAGAGGTTCCCTGGTTGTCTCCTGGGGGAGGGGAGGAGCGGGCCGCGCGGTAACCCTGGGGCTTGGTACCCCTCCCGGGTTTCGGCACTAAGTGTAAGGAACGGCACCAAAGACGTAGCAGAGCTTAAACAAGCTTAATTTGGGAACGCTCCTGGACAGGGCTTACTGGCCCGAGAGAAAGGGGCCAGAGAAGTCGCGCCCGGTCGGGGGTTTGGGCAGAATTTATAGGGGAAGAAGGGAAAGGGGTGTGGTGAATCCGGGGACGGGGCGCAGGGTATTCCTTATTTGGTGGTCTTTTCGGGTATCGTGAGGGACCGTTAGTCCCGCCCCTCGAAAGGCGGGAAGGCTGGGCCGGGTGGAAAGTCCCCAGGTCAGTTCCTGGAACTGGGTGGTCCGGAAAGTCTCCAGGTCAGTTTCTGGAACTGGGTGGTTCGGAAAGTTTCAGTCTGATACAACCTGTGAGTCTGATTGCGTTCCCCTGCCTCGGGCCAGTTGGCCTTACAAGTTCCACTTGATTTTTAGTGTGCTCTTAACTTGGAGTGGTTTTGCTAATGCTATATATATATATATATATATATATATATATATATTTTTTTTTTTTTTTTTTTTTTTTTTGTGTGTGGTACGCGGGCCTCTCACTGTTGTGGCCTCTCCCGTTAAGGAGCACAGGCTCCGGACACTCAGGCTCAGCGGCCATGGCCCACGGGCCCAGTCGCTCCGCGGCATGTGGGATCCTCCCGGACCGGGGCACGAACCCGTGTCCCCTGCATCGGCAGGCGGACTCAACCACTGCGCTACCAGGGAAGCCCTTATATTCTTATTTTAAAATTAAAACAGCAAATACTCACCTCGAAGTTTAAAAGTTTTTGTGTGTTTCTGAAAGGCGCACCTTTCCAGGGACAGATCTTTCATGTCAATGAAGCCATACATTCTGTTCATTTCTATTTCTATTGTCAGGTCTGGCTATTTCTCAGCTCTGGGGGATAAAAATGAGAAAGGGGGGCTTCCCTGGGGGGGCAGTGGTTGAGAGTCCGCCTGCCCCGGTCCTGGTTCGTGCCCCGGTCCGGGAAGATCCCACATGCCGCGGAGCAGCTGGGCCCGTGAGCCATGGCCGCTGAGCCTGCGCGTCCGGAGCCTGTGCTCCACAATGGGAGAGGCCACAACAGTGAGAAGCCCGCGTACCGAAAAAAAAAAAAAAAAGGATGGAAAAATGAGAAAGGGTGAGGTCCAGGCTGTGGCTCCTGAGTTTACATCAGCTTATTTCTGTCAAAACTGGGATTTTTTTCCACAGAGAAGCAGGGGGTATTCTAAGACCATTCTATGATTTCTGCTTAATCCCTCACAGAGAGAACAAAGCAGGGCTGAATTATCTGGCAGGAGATTTTAGAAATTTAGAGGCGAGGTCAAGGAGCGAAGCTTGGCTAAGTGCTTCCTGAAACGTGTACCTGTGTGATCTGGCTGGAGGCTTGTGCCAGAGCATGCGTCAGGAGGAGGCCGGGCGCGGATGTAACTCCTGCCCACGTCCTCACTTAAGGCGCGGGTGTAGCTCCTGTGGGCCAGAGCTTCCCGCACGTGCTCACTTACGCCTCCCAACAACAACTCAGGGGGATCTGGGTCCCCGTTGAGCTGACAAAAGCCTGAGACACACAGGTAAATAACAGGCAGCCAAGAAGGGAAAGGCAGGGATCTGAACCCAGATCTGCCTCCCAGAGGTCATGTATCTCCCACTGCTAGGGCCCATGATACCTTCGTGGGCCCCATCTTCCACCAAAAAGTATTAAAAATTATCTTTTAATACTATTTATTACTACTACTATTTACTACTGTTTTGGCGTGAAGACAAGTCTAATCCAGGCTGGAGTCATTTTTATATATACGTTATTATTATCCTCTTTTTTCTTCTGATTTTTAAAAAAATCATTTATTTATTTATTTATTTGGTTGCACTGGGTCTTAGTTGCAGCTCAAGGGCTCCTTAGTTGTGGCTCACTGGCTCCTTAGTTGCAGCATGGGGACTCCTTAGTTGTGACATGCGGGCTTCTTAGTTGCAGCACACAGGCTCCTTAGTTGTGGCATGTGAACTCTTAGTTGCAGCAGGCATGTAGAATCTAGTTCCCTGACCGGGGATTGAATCTGGGCCCCCTGCATTGGGAGTGCAGAGTCTTATCCACTGTGCCAACAGGGAAGTCCCCTCTTGTGATTTTAAAAGAAATGAAAATGCAAATAATTTGTGTGGGCCTCTAGACATACTGTGGGCCCTGGATCCCAGCCTGATTGTGTCTAATGGAGAATGTTGCCTGGCCCCTCTAACACGATTCTTCCTTCAATTTCTTTGTTTTCTAGGAGAAGGGGAAGTTAAGGGAAGCCAGAGCTTTGGGGACAAGAGAAGGGGGATTTGTTATAGAAGCAGAGAGTATCTGGCACTGAGCAGAGTTTGAAAGTCACTGTGATCAGTCGTTTTTCAAAATCTTTTGTTAGTGCTGGAACCCTTTGTGGTAAAAAGATGCGTTATTATATGCAACGTCAGTACAGCTGGCCCTCCACATCCTTGGTTCTGCGTCAGCGAATTCAACCAACCATGGGTTGAAAATATTTGGAAAAATAATGTCCAAAAAGTTCCCAAAAGGAAAACTTGAATTTGCCATGCACTGACAGCTATTTACATTACATTGTATTTATACCTATTTACATAGCATTTACATTGCGTTAGGTATTATAAGTAATCTAGAGCTGATTTTAAGTAGGTATACAGGAGTATGTGTGGAGGTTATAGGCAGATACCATACCATTTTATATCAGGGACTTGAGCATCCTTGGATTTTGGTATCCAAGGAGGGTCTTGGAAACAATCCCCTGTGGATACCGAGGGACGACTGTATATAAAATTGGTCGAAGTGGGCGAGTTCTGGGGCTCTCATTCCCAAACACTCTGCCATTCTGAAGGGCTCTTGAGGGACCCTCACTGACCCTGAAGGTGCATTGGAACAAAATCTTAAACCTCACCTCTTTCCCAGGGCAGTTCAGTGAGACTCAGAGAAGCTGAGCTGCTCACAATTGCTCAGTGGTTCAATAACACTTGGACCCAGGCCTGGGAATCTGGATCCCGAGCCTGGCCTGTTTCACTAGCCTCCTCGTCCTTTCATTATGCGTACCTGGTCCAAAGAGTCACAGCCAAATCCAGTTTTGACTTCTCAAAACATGATTCAACTGGAAGATAAGTGGAAATGATGGTTGATTAATATTGAAAGTGAATGAAAGAATGAATGGGGAGGACATTGCAACACCAGGAGAGATTTGGGGTTTTTTTTTTGCGAGGTGTCCTTTGGCTTGAAACTCAGGCTGTGATGGGCTCAGTTGTCCCTGTGAGGTTTGCTCCTGACCCTCTAAGGAAACTCAGAGGGTCAGGAGCAAACTCAGAGGCTCAGGAAACTCAGAGGGTCAGGAGCAAACTCAGAGGCTCAGTTGTCCCTGTGAGGTTTGCTCCTCTTATCCTGGGAATAAGAGGCTGGAGAGGAAGATACCTCATCTGGGGAAGGGTAGACGATTCTAGAGTATTTTGTGAGTACAGACTCATGCTTGTCCTTCCATGTCACCCTTCTGTCAGTGCTGCTTCTGCTCTGGACTTCATTCTCTTCTACATCTGGAGGTTTCTAAGGAGAAAGTAAGGTGTGAGCTTCAGAAAATAGAGGTTCAAATCGTAGCTCTGCTGAGTAACCTTGGGCAATTTATGTAATCCCTGGACATTTCTGTTGTTCCTTCTCTACAGTAGAAAACAATGATGCCTGTTATCTCACAGCATTGCTTTGAAGACCGTTTATGATAATATCTGAAATAGCACTGAGTAGCCTCTCTCCTGGATGTATATCTCAGGGAAATTCTCACACAGATACAGAAGGAACATTTATGAAGGTGTTCATCATGACATTTATAGTGGTGGGAGTGTGGGAGGTTATTAGTCAACTGTGGTGAAAGCATACTCTGGAATATCTCTTAGCAATGAGAAGGAACACACTGGATTTGCACACAGCAACGTGGGTAGATCGTGAAAACAGTGCTGTGTGAAAAAAAGTCAGGAAGAGAATGCTGTGGGTTTAGAGCCCAATGCCATGCATGTAACATCAAATACATGTACACAAACACACCCCTAAATGCTATACAAGGTCATATACAAATAAAAGATACACATCAAGTACACTAGAGTGGTAGAGTGGGGGAATGGGGGTAGAGAATAAATAAAAGAAAATCAGAGGGCATCCCTGGTGGCGCAGTGGTTGAGAGTTCACCTGCCGATGCAGGGGACACGGGCTCGTGCCCCGGTCCGAGAAGATCCCACATGCCACGGAGCAGCTGGGCCCGTGAGCCATGGCCGCTGAGCCTGCGCATCCGGAGCCTGTGCTCCGCAACGGGAGAGGCCACAACGGTGAGAAGCCCGCGTACCACAAAAAAAAAGAAAGAAAGAAAGAAAGAAAATCAGGCCTTGTAGAGTCCAATGATGAAAATGTGCCACAAACCAGGGAGTTTGATTAATTTAACCTTCTGCATCGGAAACCCTAAAATACAATTGCTTAGCAGTGAGCCAGTCCCATAGTAGGCCTGGTTATACCTAACTCTGGACCAGGATTTCTCAGTCCCAGCATGAGTGACATTTGGGATTGGATCATTCTTTGTCATGGGGGTGCTGGCTTATGCATTGTAGAACATTTAGCAGCATTCCTGGCCTCCAACAACTGGTTGCCAGTAGTATCCCTTCCCCAGTTGTGTCAATCCAAAATATGTCCAGACATTGCCCAAGACCCTAGGGGTGCAGAGTCACCCCTGGTGGAGAACCACTGACTTAGAGAGTGGTGATAGAGAAACTGAGGATGCACTACCAGAATAGTCTCACTGCTATGTGCTGGGTGAAGTTAGAGCTAAAAAAATCTGTATTTGGTATGAGAAAGTTACATTCAGGCAGAGAAGCAAAGAAAGAAAGAGACAGGAAGAACAAAAAGTATCAACAACAATCGGACCTCCGTACCACTAATAGAGTTCCCTTTGGAAAACACTCGCCATCAGAAGGCACAAGCATATTTCAGTTGTAATGAAGTTAAGGAAAAGCACTTCATCATTATGATGTTTGTGTATGAGTATATATATACATATATACACACTCACATGTATGATTCTTTCTTCATTTAGTCATAAGACGATAGTATCCTGAATATTATTGCTTCTTCCCCTGTTGGTTCTGAGTACGGTGAATTGTTATACTTTTCTTTTTGAGTCATGTTCTAAACAGATAGTCCATACTTTGACAGAGTGAAAGATTAGTAATTCTTCAGGAGAAATTTGGGGACTTTCTATCATATAGTGTGTGTTCAATAAATACCGACTGGACAATATCTGCTGTGATTTTGTCTGCTCTGTGGTATACATTTTAATGCATCCTTGTGTACCTTGTATTCTGTCACTTGTAATTTATGTCGTCTTGGAAAGGTAGATCCTCAGTTTAAATATATTATTAGCATTCCTTGAAAACATCTGTTTTGTAAGCATCCCATCAATTCTGTTTCCACGACATGGTGATGATCAAATTGGAAGATGTTAGAAGAGGTAAAGAAAAAGGGGAATGAGGATGTTATAGCTTTCTAAAACTCTGGCTGGTGTTAACTAAAAGTGATGGCACTTTTAGTCCCCTTGTCATTTTGATGTATCTCCAAATTTTTGTAAACGGATTTTCTTTTAAGCTTCAAAGATTACAAGCTATACAATATTCCAGCTCAGCTGCTGTAATTGATTAGCCGCATCTTCCATTTTGACAGTGCGGTGGCCAGGGTAAAAAATAATAGATGATAGTCCAGCCTTCTAAATTGAACTTCAGTCTGTTACATTTCAGCCTAGGACAAAAGAGTTTCCTTAGAGGGTCTAAGTTTCTCTTTGACCTCAGTGTTTTCAAGTGTGATGCATACTTAATTTTGCAGAAACTCTTCATTTCAGTCTATAAAGCTGTGCTACTTGGGTTTTGCTATACACTAAAGTTAGTTCCTACACTCAGATAGCTGGGAGGAAGACCAAAACAAAGCCTCTTTTAGACAGTAAGTTCGCTCAGGGTCAATACATGGATCTGAAAGAAAATACTTTTCTCAGATAACAGAAAAACTCGTCATTTTCTCAATCCAATCCTTTATGTATGAAAATGTATTAGTATCCCATAAATTTGGAAATGTGTATGCATCATTACAGCATTTTAAAGAAAATTCCCATTCAGATGTACACCTCAAAACACTAAACTGAGAAAAAGATTTCAATATATCAAAATTCCAATTTGAACTGCTTGCCCAAAGTTTTACATAAGGTAGGAATTTTTTCAACTACATTTACAAAATAGGGAAAACTGATTGGTAAATTTGGGATAATGTAAACCTGCTAATCTTTGAGTTCTTTAAACTGTTCTCACATAGAAGCTTCCTCATCAACAGATTACCACTTGCAACCATTTCTCAACCTCCGTTCAGAGTGACCAATGATAGTGAAGTGATGGCCCCGTACCTGGATCTGTGGTTGGCCCTGGACCTGGACCAGGATTTGGAATCTGCAGGAACATGGGTTGCTGAGAGCCAGGTGGTCTATTAAGGTCCAAGCCAATAGGGAGGCAGCTGAGAGTCCGACTCCTTGAAGTTCCCCTCAAACAGCAGGGCCAAAGGCTTAGAGGTGAACTAGGTAGAGGTCAAGACTTCACCGTTCAGAGCCCAGTCGGGATAAAATCAGAGGTTTGGGGCAAGGCAGAATGGAGGAGCCATTGTGAAAATAGCCCCTTGCATGCTCTCGAACCGTCCTCCAGTCCCATTTCATAGACATACGCCCTAGTTGCAAGGAGAGGGGACTGAAAATATGAGTCTTTTTTAAGTGATGGGGGCACCCATGTGCTGCTGGAAGACTAGAAGGCTTGCTCGGATTGCCTGAGGGGGTCACTGAGGAGGCCTAGGTGGCCACCGAGCCAATAACGTTTTCAGAGGGGACCACGGCCGCCTGGACACAGAGCCCCACCACAGACTCCTGAGAGCCACACAGCTGTCACAACAGAACACAGACATAAGATGCCATGACGTATGGAGCCAGTGGCACACTGATGAGGACAGCTGAGCTGCAAAGGAGGGATGCTATTTGCTCTTCCTTATGTGACCTCATGCCTGCGTACTGTCCATGATGTTATGGCCCACAGAAGCATAGAGCAAAGGATTCAGTTATTATCATTTCATTCTGCCTCTTTTATAGGAGCTAAACATTAGTAAAAACCGTGTTAGAATAGTTGTTGTAATTTCTTAGGCTATTGCTCTATTTGGAGCTTCTGAAAACAATCTAACTTACTTTCTAAAATCTTGACTGTCCTGTAGAGATCTGGAAAATCTCTTATGAATGGGGAAAGCAGGGAAACAGCAATGTATATTACCCATGAAGAAGGAAATTCTGTTGAGGCATGACGTATAGGCAGTAAAATGCAAAGATCTTAAGTGCGCAGTTCAGGGAGTTTTAACAGAGGAATACGTCCATGTACCCATCGCCTCAGTCAAGATATGGAACATTTCTATCTCCCCAGAAAGTTCCCTCCTGTCCCTTTCCAGTCAAAACTCCCTCTACCTCTTCCACTCCCAACCCCAAGCCACTACTATTTGAATTTTTCACTATAGATGTTTTGATTGTTCTAGAAATGGATATAAATAGAACCATGCCATATGTACTCTCTCCATCTGACTTCATTCACTCAACATACTGATTTTGAGAGTCATTCATGTTGTTGCATGTATCAGTACTTCCTTTTTATTGCTGAGTAATATAACATCACAATTTGATTATCCACTCACTTGTTGATGGAAATTTGCATGTTTCCAGTTCTTGTCTGCTATGAATCAATTTCCTATGAACATTTACATACAAGTCTTTCTGTAGACATATATTTTCATTTCCCCTGGGTAACTACCTAGGAGTCTAATACCAGGATTAAGAATAGGGAAACTATATAAGAAAGTGTCAAACTCTTTTCAAGCTATATCCTACCATTTTATACCCCCGCCAACAATGTCTGAAAATTCTTGTTGCTCCATACCCTAGCTACCACTTGTTCATGCTCATCTTTTCATTTAAACTATCTTACTAGGTTTATAGTATGTATCGTGGTGTCTCATTGTGGTTTTACTTTGCATTTCCTGATGACTGGTGTTGCTGAGTATCTTTTCAGGTGCTTATTGGTCATCTATAATTTTCTTTTGCAAAGTGTATTTTCAAGTCCCGTTTAAAAATTTTAGTTGTCTTTTTATTATTGATTTGTCGCAGTTCCTTTTAGCATCTGGATTTGTGTACTTTGTCATGGATTATTGCAAATCTGATCATAGTCTGTGGGTTTTCTTGATGTTGTGTTTTGGTGAGCAGAAACTTTTAATTTTGATGAAGTGTGGTTTATGACTTTTTATTTTATGGTTAGTGCCTTTTGGGTCCTGTTTAAAGACATCTTTGCTTACTTCAAGGTCAAGAAGATATTTTCCAGTGATTCCCTCAAGAAATATTATGGTTTTTGCGTTTACATTTAGGCCTATGATCCTATGAAGGTATTTATATCATTTTCTACTTATATACACATCTGTCAGGGATATGAAAAACAACTTATATGACAAAACATCTCTTTGTGAAAATAATGGCATGCAAAACATATGTCCTAAAAATAAGTTATTCATAGCGGCCTATTAAATTGCAATCATGTATTAGTAAGCAAGTGATTTAGAAAATCAGCTGCCTTTCATTCTATTGGGAGAGCTTGCTAATTAATGTACAACTCGCTTTGTAATAATATGGGAAAGATTATCTAGCTGAATTCAGTTTTGCTAACAAAAGAATGTGCAGGTTTTTCCGTACTTTTCTTTTACACAGATGCATTTCGCAATTTGAAATAATTTCTTATCAATGCCATATTGTCTCTAGAAATCTCTTTCCTCAGCTTCTATGCAGAACAACTCATCATCCCCTTTCTTTTATGAGTGGCACATGGTGAGGCCTCCAAGAGGTACTGAGGATGGTCTTTATCAGCAGCAAGGCCAGCTGGTACAACCTTCATCTCTATTTCCAAGCAGAAACTCCAGAACAGTTCAGTTTGCAAATGGAAATTCCTCCCTCCCTTCCTCCTTCTTCCATTCATCAAAAGTTTGAAACAGGGCTTCCCTGGTGGCGCAGCAGTTGAGAGTCCACCTGCCGATGCAGGGGACACGGGTTCGTGTCCCGGTCCGCGAAGATCCCACATGCTGCAGAGCGGCTGGTCCCGTGAGCCATGGCCGCTGAGCCTGCGCATCCGGAGCCTGTGCTCCTTAACGGGAGAGGCCACAACAGTGAGAGGCCCGTGTACCGCAAAAAAAAAAAAAAAAAAAAAAAAAAAAGTTTGAAACACTTCTGATTTACCTGAGGTAGTATACATAATTAGAGGAGCCCCAAGGATCATTTCTTGATCATTAAATGTAGTTTTCTTATTAATTTTTATCTACATGAAATATGTGAATAATTAACTGTATCAGTCTCTCTAACTCTAGAGAAACAGAACCAATAGGATATATGTGTATGTATATGTATGTGTGTGTATGTACATTATACATACATACCTATATAACATATATACCTATATAACATACATTGAAGAGATTTATTTTAAGGAATTGGCCCATGTGATTGTGGGGCTGCCAGCTCTGAAATCTGTAGGGGCAGGCTGGCAGGCTGGCAACTCAGACAGTAGTTGGGTGTGTAGGGTAGGCCAGCAAGCTAGAAACTCGGGCAAAACTTCTCTGTAACAGTCTTAAGGCAGAATTGCTCCTTCTTGGGGAAACCTCAGTTATTGCTTTTAAGGCCTTCAACTGATTGGATAAGGCCCACCCACATTATGGAGAGTAATTCCCTTTACTTAAAGACAACTGATCATAGATGTTAATCACATCTACAAAGTACCTTAACTAGACTAGTATTTGATCAACCAACCAACCATAGCCTAGATAAGTTGACACATCATATTTAACCATCACGATAATATTTAGCAGATTCTTGACTAGTAAGTCATTTGGAACAAAAATATTTTATAATAAAGCCCAATTTTCCAAAAGCAATACAATCATTAATTTTTGAGCCAGACTTTTATGAGTCAGGGGAGGACTGGGAGACTACAGCTTTTCAACAGAGAAGAGGCAGGCAGAGGACGTGTGGGGAGGGTCTGTCCTGGGAAGGCCCCATAGCCTCCTGCTTGGTTACATCACTCTGGTCCTGGCCACTATCATGTCTCCTGTGGACCACTGAGATACTTTCCTAACCCTTCCTCCTGCTTCTCTATTTGCCCTCACAATCCATTTTCCATTTACAAGTTATTTTAATAACTATAGTACTATGACTTTACTAGATAGTCAGGATATAAAAAGGCTGTAGGGTTCACTCAGGCCTCTGGAGCTGGAGGAGAAAGTATTCAGTATCTTCATCAGGCAAATATATTCAAAACCTCATCATTTAGATTTGGGGGAGAGGTTCCAGGCTTTCATTGGTGAACTGAAGATTCAGATTACATGGAATTGAGCTGTGAGACCACCCCATGTGGAAAGCATTAATGTGTCAGCTATAAAGAGCCTTCAGTGTGTCCCTTGAGCGTTGTGTATGAGCATCTATTCATAGGGTCTGAGGCATGGGCCTCTTTTCAGGGAACTAGAAGACAAGCCTAAACATCACCCAGAGAGGTAACCCAACATTCTTGGAGGATGCCATAACTGCCTGAATGAAAACATTAAGATGCTTAATGCTTAAGGAAACAGTTATGTTTCCTTAGTGGATAGACATCCTTTAATCCAAGGAAAAGTTAGAATTCAGAAAAAATTTTTAAGAGAATCAAAACTATAGCATTAATATTTTTGTGGTTAAGAATAACCTATACCTATTTGCTATTTAAGGTGTTTCTAACATTTGAGAGAATTTATCCTATTAAAATAACCAATCAGCTTTGTGATACCAATTCAAAATATGTATTTGAATTACTGATTTAAACTTGTGATTTTAGCTTGAAATCTTATGAAGTTTATAAGCAATATTGAAGTGGAGCAGGACCCTGTGGGGCCCTCCCTGGTACAGATTCTTTCCGTGTCCTCCTCCCCAGCTCCATTTCTTATTTGCAGGAAAGAGGCTTCAGCCTCCTTGACCTTCCCTGAGTTCCAAAGGGCAGATTGGAACAGTTGCTAATCAGGGAAGGGAGGGAATGAAGAAACAAAGGAGGAACAGTCAAGAAACAGTAGAGCAGCAGAAGAGGAAGTCAGAGAGTAGAAGTATAAGGGGGACTCAGTACATGAGAAGTTCTCCATTGCTGGCTTGAAGGAGGGAGCCACATGGAAAGGACCTAAGAGCAGCCTCTAGGAGATGAGATCAATCCCCTTCCAATAGCCAGCAAAGAAACAGGGCCTCATTCCTACAACCACAGAGAACTGAATTCTGCTAACAATAAGAATGAGCTTGAAAGCATATATTTTCCCCCAGAGCCTCCTGAAAAGAACCCAGCCTAGTCAACAAGTGGATTCTGGCCTTGTGAGAACCTGAGCAGAGAACCCAATCAAGTTTACCCAGACTGTGACCTACAGAACTGTGAGTTAATAAATGGGAGGGAGGGAGGGAGAGGGAGAGGGAGAGGGAGGGGGAGGGGGAGGGGGAGGGGGAGGGGGAGGGGGAGGGGGAGAGAAAGGAAGGGAAAGAAAGAAAGAAAGAAAGAAAGGGGGAAGGAAGGAAGGAAGGAAGGAAGAAAGAAAGAAAGGAGGAAGGAGGGAAGAAAGAAAGAAAGAAAGAATAGTGCAGCCTTGGGGCAGAGTCCTTGGTCCTCGTCAACGAATATTACATAACTATATCTTTCAGTTCTTCTGTGGGAACTCACACAGGTGGGCAAGGGTAGCTTCAAAACTTAGGTTTATTAACATATTTACAAATTTAATTCATTAGATTTATAAACATTACTTAAGTACTTGTGAAGGTTTGTTACTCACACAATTGAAGCATGTAAAAAAGAAATAGAATATATTAAAACTTTAAATGCTGGCACAGAAAAAGAAATACAGATCAATGGAACAGGATAGGAAGCCCAGAGATAAACCCACACACATATGGTCACCTTATCTTTGATAAAGGAGGCAAGAATATACAATGGAGAAAAGACAGCCTCTTCAATAAGTGGTGCTGGGAAAACTGGACAGCTACATGTAAAAGAAAGAAATTAGAACACTTCCTAACACCATCGACAAAAATAAATTCAAAATGGGTTAAAGACCTAAATGTAAGGCCAGACACTATAAAACTCTTAGAGGAAAACATAGGCAGAACGCTCTATGACATAAATCACAGCAAGATCCTTTTTGACCCACCTCCTAGAGAAATGGAAATAAAAACAAAAATAAACAAATGGGACCTAATGAAACTTAAAAGCTTTTGCACAGCAAAGCAAACCATAAACAAGACGAAAAGACAATGCTCAGAAGGGGAGAAAATACTTGCAAAGGAAGCAACTGACAAAGGATTAATCTCCAGAATATACAAGCAGCTCATGTAGCTCAATATCAAAGAAACAAACAACCCAATCCAAAAACGGGCAGAAGACCTAAATAGACATTTCTCCAAAGAAGTTATACAGATTGCCAACAAACACATGAAAGGATGCTCAACATCACTAATCATTAGAGAAATGCAAATCAAAACTGCAATGAGGTAGCACCTCACACCAGTCAGAATGGCCATCATCAAAAATTCTACAAACAATAAATGCTGGAGAGGGTGTGGAGAAAAGGGAACCCTCTTGCACTGTTGGTGGGAATGTAAATTGATACAGCCACTATGGAGAACAGTATGGAGGTGCCTTAAGAAACTAAAAATAGAATTACCATATGATACAGCAATCCCACTACTGGGCATATACCCTGAGAAAACATAATTCAAAAAGACACATGCACCCCAGTGTTCATTGCAGCACTATTTACAATAGCCAGGACATGGAAGCAACCTAAGTGTCCATCAATAGATGAATGGATAAAGAAGATGTGGCACGTATATACAAGGAATATTACTCAACCATAAAAAGAAACGAAACTGAGTTATATGTAGTGAGGTGGATGGACTTAGAGTCTGTCATACAGAGTGAAGTAAGTCAGAAAGCGAAAAACAAATACCGTATGCTAACACATATATATGGAATCTAAAAAAAAAAAAGCACAGTTCTGATGAACCTAGGGGCAGGACAGGAATAAAGACACAGACGTAGAGAATGGACTTGAGGACACGGGGAAGGGGAAGGGGAAAGTGGGACGAAGTGAGAGAGTAGCATGGATATAAATACACTACCAAATGTGAAATAGATAGCTAGTGGGAAGCAGCTGCATAGCACAGGGAGATCAGCTCGGTGCTGTGTGATGACCTAGAGGGGTGGGATAGGGGGGGTGGGATAGGGAGGGTGGGAGGGAGATGCAAGAGGGAGGGGATATGAGGATGTATGTATACATATAGCTGATTCACTTTGTTATATAGCAGAAACTAACACACCATTGTAAAGCATTTATACTCCAAAAAAGATGTTAAAAAAAAATTTAAATGCTGTTTAACATACTAAAGAGAGTGTAATCAACTGCATTGGCGATGGGAGCACGCATTAATGATCCCCCAAGTGTGATTATTAAAACTTGGTAGATTTATAAATACAATAATATGATTAGTAAATTGAATGTAAAAGCTAAGAGGAACTGGTTTTTTTTTTTTTTTTTGCGTTCCGCGGACCTCTCACTGTTGTGGCCTCTCCCATTGCGGAGCACAGGCTCCGGACGCCCAGGCTCAGTGGCCATGGCTCACGGGCCCAGCCGCTCCGCGGCATGTGGGATCCTCCCGGACCGGGGCACGAACCCGTGTCCCCTGCATCGGCAGGCGAACTCTCAACCGCTGTGCCACCAGGGAAGCCTATTTATTGACATTTAATAATTAACCTTAGTACTGTTAAGTAGTCAGGAGTTACCCAAGGATTGTGGGTCGGCTCTTAACATATGTATGTGAACAAGAAGGTTCACTTAAATGGTCCCTCACACAGCAGGGTTGGTTGGAAGGACAAATAACTGTAGCAATTGAGGATGCAGATTTCTAGAAGTTTGGTTACTGCTTCTAATCAGCAAATGTTCAGAAATATTGAGATTGAGTCTTGGGGTGTCTTGCCATACTATGAAGAAATGTTTTTTCTAACTGAGAAAATAATAACTTGTTTAACTCACCCACTAACCTTCAAAGTAGGCACTGTTACTCTCCTCATTGTTCAAATGAGGAAGGAGAGGTGCAGGATGTTTACGTGATTTGCTGAACAACACAGCAAGCAAAGAATGGAACTGAGATTCACTCTCAGAGCTCCAGAGGATGAGATCTTAACTGTCTGCCTTAAGACTTCTCGTTGTATAGAGTGTGAAGCAAAATTACCGAAGTAGCTGATCAATTACTGAACAACTGGAAGCACTACCTGGGCAAAGTTGTGGGGTCATTGAAGTCCATTCCTCCTTGCTCTCATCCTAACCTTTTTGTGTCCTGTCAACCTAAATAAACTTAAGAGGCAATAATCAAGCAAAAAAAGTTTATTTGGATCAAAGTATGCGATTTGGGGCACACAGATTTGGGTAGCTTCCCAAACAGTGTCCTGCTAGGGAGTAAAAGTCAGGGGCTTTTAAAGGCAAAGAAGAGAGGTTTGCATTACAAAGAATTTTGTAATTTTCAAGTTGGAGGCAGAAGCTAGTCTTGGCTAAACATGGTTGAATACTAAGGCTGTTACTAGAGGGAGGTAAAAGTTCGTTAATGTGACAAGTTGCAGGTGTTCTTGCAGAGTCCTTGGAGTATTTGTGGTTTGGCCCAGTTCAGAAGTTCATGGTTCCTGCTGGTGAGGATGTGCATAAGGGTCACCTCCTTAATGGTCTCCCAGCTCCATTTTAAAACCCCTTGACATAGGTGACTCCATTTTATTTCACGTTTTACAGTCCTTTCTCCTAATTCTCTTGGAATCTGTCATCCTCCCCCTATATGGCAAGGTTAAGTCTGTGATCTGAGACTCCCCACCAATTGGTTAGTAAAGATTTCCATCTTCAGCTGTATTGGTGTTTATTTCAATTGTCATTTTCTTTGTTGTCTCTTCTCTCCAAATGTGGCTTTTACCTCAATATTAAAACAATTCCAGCCTTCAGGAAACAGGTGGATAGATATTTGTAGAGTGAAAGTGTTCCTAAAAATCTCGGATAATCCCTCGTTTCCTGCCAGAGGCTGCTCTAGCCCGTTCTAAAGGGTTATAGCTGGACCTCTTGGCAGTTGTCAGAAAGGGAATAGTTTGTATTGCTTGTCATCAGCTTTATACAGAAAATGAAGTGTGTCTTAGGTCTACCAGCAAGCCTGCTCTGGTCTTTGTCTATTCTCTCTTGCCTTATGTGATGTTTTAAAATATGTCCACAAATTCTTTGACTCATTCTAAAGAAAGTAGAGCCTAATTCCTCTCCCCTCAAGTGTGGCATTGACTAAATGTCTTGCTTCTAATAAATCATGTAAGGTGGAAGTGATAATACATGACTTCTGAGACTACATCGTAAAAGGCACTGTGGCTTTCCCCTTGCTCACACTTGGATCACTCACTGTGGAGAAAGCTCACTGTCATGTCATAAGGGCATCCAAGCAACCTATGAACAGGTCCACGTAGCAAGGAACTGAGGCCTCCTGCCAATAGCCAGCATCAACCTGTCCACCATATGAGCCATTTTGGAAGCAGATCCTTCAGCCCCAGTCAAGCTTTCAGATGATTGTAGCCCAGCCAATACCATGACTGCAGTCTCATTAGAGACTCTGAACCAGAACCAATCCCCTAAGTTGCTCCCAAGGTTTTTACCCACAGAAACTGCAAGGTAAGAAATGTTTGTTGTCTTAAACTGCTAATTTTTAGGGTAATTTGTTATGTAGCAGTAGATACCTAATACATTTTCCTTGGTTGAACCCCTATCTGGGCATCTTCACATCTTCACTTACTCCTAAATAACTCCTGCTCACACTGACTCACTCAAGGCTCCTAGGAACATATCTGGTTTTTTCCATCACCTTTGAATACCTCATATTTAAAGTAATATTTGTATCACAAACTCCCTTATGTCATGCCTTGGATTGAATTTTATATGATCAATGTTATATTTTCTTCAGGTATTGAAGCTTTAAACAATGAAGCATGTTGTCGGAAATCTTTATCATTCTTCACAGAAAAATTCCTGTAATTTTTGGATAGTTTAAATATATTATGCCTATTCTACATTCTCCTTCTAGGCATTAAGACCTTATAGTCATGACTTCATTCTGATAAAGCCCCTTGGACGTGCAGGGGTCTCATCCTCCTACTTTGGTGTCTGTGGTTAAGGAAGTTGAGTAGGTATGTTTATGCTGTATGCTCACATGTTAGATCAGTAGTGCTCAACCTTGACTACGTGGTAGAATCACCTGGAGCACTTCATAAAGATTTAAATCAGTATCTCTGTTGGGGTGAGGACAGGAGTCTATATATTTCAAAAGACTTCAATGTCTCTATTAGGCAACCAAGTTTGGGGACCACTCCTTCGGGTTATAGCCAGCATAGAATTCAGTCTATCATTGCCGGCTCTAAAGAAAACACACTGCTTGTGGTTCGGCTACTATTTAGCCATGTAATCTTAGGAAAGTCACTTTACCTCTCTGGACATCCATTTTCCATTATAGGATAGAGCAGTGGTTCTAACCCTTGGCTCTGGTGCTGGGGAGCTTCCTGGTTCCTGAGTCTCACCCCCAGAGATTCTCGTACAACTGTTTTGGGGTGTGCTCTGGGCATAAGGAGTTTAAGAAGTCCCCACCATGGTGATTCCAAATATGCAGTCAAGATTGAGAACTAGTAAACGGATTACTGCTAAGATCCTTTCCAGCTCTATTTTTATTTTCAGTGCCTGTGATTTGGGTTGACGTGAGAAAACCAAGGAATTCTCAAGCTTCATAGCTGACTCTTGACAGATATGGTGCGTTATTCATGAGTTATTTGAAGTTATTCAATAAATAAAAGGTTTGGAACTGGAAAGGGTTAACCTTTGAACACTTTCAGAGGATCAGTTGAGTTCTTAGTAAAGTTTGGGAAGTCAGGGAGGACTACGGAACAACTAAGAGGAGTAGCTCTTCTGACACCAATTTTCATGGGTGGTCCGTGAACGAAACGCCAACTTACTCAATTTTTCCAAAACTAGACACTGACTGTGACTTTTTTATGGTTGTCCCCCTAACAACCTTATTGTCTTGATACTGCACCATGGCAACAAATAAAGTACACATCATCTTTTATTTTTATTCCTTAAATAATGCGATGGAGGAAATGTTGTGCTTTCATTTCTAGAAGCAGGAATGGAAACAATTCTGTGGTTGCTTCACAGAATTCCTCGTGCTGGTTTGAAATCAGTGGTTTCAGTAAGGGCTGCTTGTGGGAGGTGATCTCTAAGATAGCCCCAATGATTCCAATATTCATGCCCTTGTGGAATCTCATCTTGAGTGCAGGCTGGACCTAGTCATATGCTTCTAATCAATAGGATACAGCAAAAGTAATTGGATGTCTCTTCTGGTTTTAAAAGACAAAATATTCACACACTCTCTCTGACTCATCTCATGGGCTGGCTTTTTAAAAATTTTACTGTATTGAAGTATAGTTGATTTACAATGTTTTGTTAATTTCTGCTGTACAACAAAGTGATTCAGTTATACATATGTATATACATTCTTTTTCATATTCTTTTCCATTATGGTTTATCACAGGATATTGAATATAGTTCCCTGTGCTCTACAGTAGGACGTTGTTGTTTATCCATCCTATATATAATAGTTTGCATCTGCTAACCCCAAACTCCCAATCCATCCCTCTCCCATCCCCCTTCCCCTTGGCAAATACAAGTCTGTTCTCTATGTCTGTGAGTCCGTTTCATAGATAGGTTCATTTGTGTCATATTTTAGATTCCACATATAAGTGATATCATATGGTATTTGTCTTTCTCTGTCTGGCTTACTTCACTTAGTATGATCATCTCTAGGTCCATCCGTGTTGCTGCAAATGGCATCATTTCATTCTTTTTTTATGGCTGAGTGGTATTCCATTGTATATATGTACCACATCTTCTTTATTCATTCATCTGTCGATGGACATTTAGGTTGTTTCCATGTCTTGGCTATTGTGAATAGTGCTGCTATGAACATAGGGTTGCAGGTATTTTTTTGAATTATAGTTTTGTCTGGATATATGCCCAGGAGTGGGATTGCTGGATCATATGGTAGTTCTATTTTTAATTTTTTAAGGAAACTCCGTACTGTTTTCCATAGTAGCTGCACCAATTTACATTCCCAACAGTGTAAGAGGGTTCCCTTTTCCCCATACTCATCGGCTGGCTTTGATGAAGCAAACTGGAGAGGCCAGCATGGTAAGGAACTGAGGATAGCCTCTACTCAACTGCCCGTGAGGACCTGAGGCTCTTAGTCTAACAACGCTTGAGGAGGTGAATCTTGCCAACAACCACATGAGTGAGTTTGGAAGTGGATTCTTCCTCATCAGTCCTTCAGATGAGACTTAACACCTTGATCGCAGCCCTGTGAGAGACCCTGAAGCAGAGGACTCAGTTAAGCTGTGCCCAGATCCCTCACCAACAGAAACCATGGGATAATGAATGTGTGGTGTTTCAAGACGCTAAGTTTTAGGGTAATTTGTTAGAGAGCAATAGATAACTAATACAGTGCTGATGGTGAACGTGGCTGGAGAAAGTTTCAGGCCATGCTCTTTTTTGAGACTTGGAGCTCAGTGAAGGCAATGGTAACAGCTGAGTTCAAGCAGGATTCAGCTCTACAGAGGCTGACTTCAAGGATGTCTGTGCTCTGATCTTCCATAGGGTGTCTGCAGTGTTTGTCATCCAGCAGTCAGGCTTCATGCCTCCTGGCACGAATGCTCATTTTGATAAGTCTGTAACTAGGGGAATGAATCTGCTGGTAAAGGAAGAAGGGAAAGAAGGAAATGGAATACAGGCTTGCTGAATGTAAGCATGTGCTCAGCACTTGACCCAAACATTAGTCATAAGTGTAAGGTCAGTGTGGTTCTCCCATTTCACCCAGGGCGACAGAGGCTCATGGCAGTTATCTCGTTCATTTGGACCCCAACCTAAACTTTCCTAGGTACGGTTTTTTCCATTACACCAAGATGTGTTTATAATTAATCATTGGGATCTGAATGGGTTACTCTCACTTATAATTACTGCTACACAAATATGAAAAATGACCTCCCTAACACACACACACCAATTTTTGCTGAGTTGTAATCATTCTCATCATCGTGTCTCTCATTTCCGTGGAGAGAGCAAGAAGCAATGCAGCATGTTTTGGGGGTTTTTTTTTTTGACTCTTAGTTCCAAGTTCAGTTGGAAATAGGTTTCATTTCCTTTGCTAGTGCCAATGGATTGGTAGTGATTGCTGGAATTCAGTGTAAAGAAGAATCCTGGGGCCAAGTTTAGGCTCAGTTAGAAAAATTGTGATCAATTAGAGATTAGCTGGGAGTAGAGTAGACAAGGATTTCCATTGTTTTTTCTTTTTTCTTTTTTTTTCTTTTTGGCCACACCGTGCGGCCTGCGGGCATCTTAGTTCCCTGACCAGGGATCAAATCCCTGCCCCCTGCAGTGGAAGCGCGGAGTCTTAACCACTGGACCGCCAGGGGAGTCCCTCCATTGTTTTTTTCTAATAAATGTCAGTCCTGACATAGGCTTCTAAATAGGATGACCAGTTCATTCTGGTTTGTGTAGCGCTTTCCTGGTTTTAGCCCTGAAAGTCCTGCGTCCTGGCAACTCCCTCAATCCCAAGCAAAACAGAACTGTTGGTCACCTTGTACCAAGGTATCTTTCTGGACGCCAGGTAGACTGGAAATTGGAGGTTTCGTAGTGCCTTGCAACTCACATTTGATCCAGGGACCAGCAGGATCAGTATCCCCTGGGAGCATATTTGCAACACAGACTCTCAGGCGCCACTCCAGACCCGCTGAAGCGGAATCTACACTTCGCCAAGGTCCCCCAGGATTCATGCACATTGAAGTGTGAGCAGCTGCCCTGGGGCATTAGGCCCTGCCGGAGGACCACTGCTTATCAATCAATGGCTCCAAGCCCTTCTCAGCTAAAACACCCAAGATTGATTGCTTCACGCAAGTGACACAGCGTCATGAACACGCCCCCATGCTCTGCAGAGGTGCGTGGGCAACGGCACAACCCTCTCCCACTTGAGCTCTCTTGCAACTGCTGTAACCGACACTGCAGTGACACAGCAGTGTGAGTGCGTGCTTTAGGGGGCAGCTGCTGCCTGAACTGCTGCTCCGACCCGCAAGTGCCTCTCAGGAGGAGAGGAAGAGGTCCATTTGTCCCCTCTTGGTCTGTGCTCGGACTTTGGTCGTGTGACCCAGTGGTCTGTCCTAGGATCCCTTTCTAGGTGCTGTGGGAATGGGGGTTGGGGTGGGATTTTTAGAGAAGCCTTGAGGTCCTGGGTACCAGTGATTCTCCAACTTGACTCACCTAGAGGGCTTGTAAAAGAGCAGATTGGTGGTCTCCCCCCCAGAGTTCCTGATTCTGTAGGTCGGAGATGGGACGTGAATATTTACATTCCTTGCAAGTTCCCGGATGACTCTACAGGCCAGCAGTATCAGCATCGCCTGGGAGTTTGCTAAAAATGCAGACTCTTGTAGATTCTCAGGCCCATTGCAGACCTCCTATCTCAGAGTCTGCATTTTAATATGATGCCGGGTGATAAGTGCACAGTGGGTCTGCAGACCATGAACTCTGAGTAGCAAGGGTCCGATGGCCACGAGAAGTTGTTTTTCCTGTTCCAGACTTGTTGGAGGTGACGGCAGCCTTTAGATCTGTCTCTGCCCCCTTTGACTGTCTGGTTGATTCAGCATCATGCCTGTCATCCCCGACCTGCACTCCCGGGCCTCAATATGAGCTGTCTTCCTTTGAATACTCCCCTCTATACCCCTGAAGGGAAATACTACTTGACTCTGCTCTGGAATATTAGTTTTCAAAAACGTAAAGAGGGTGAATGCTTAAATATCTGCCCACTTTCCCACTTCTCTCAAGGCGGTGGTGACCCACTGACTCCCCTCAACTCCCTTCCTGGGCTAGTCTGACCTCTCTGCGTGGCACTGTTGCAGGAAGGCTCCAGCATTGTATTTTAATACCCAGAGAAATGATGGTGGTGATGTGCATGTGCTGTGTAGGGTTTTGTCTGCAAAAGATTGTAGAAGGAATATAACAATGCAAAACATTTGGAAAATAGCATAGAAAATATTCGCTTACTATCCCGATGGCCTAATACATAGTTATATTTTTATATATTTTCTCCATCTGTTGAAAACCATATGTGATAGACAGAATAATGGCCCCTCAAAGATGTCCATGTCCTAAATCCCTGAACCTGGTACTTTGTTAGGTTACATGAAAACTTGGAAATTAACATTGCAGGTGGAGCAAATGTTGCTTACTGCTGATCTTAAATAGGGAGAATATCCTGGGTTATCTGGGTGGGCCCAGATAATCACAAGCGTCCTTAAAAGTGCAAGAGAGGCAGAAGACGACTCAGAGGGAAATGTGACTCTGGAAGGAAGTCAGAGTGTGGTGATGTGAGGACTCAATTGGCCTTTGCTGACTTTGAAGATGGAGGAAAGGGCCACCGCCCAAGGAATGTGGGTGCCCTCTAGAGGTTGCAAAAGACAAGGAAATGGATTCTCCAACACGGTTTGTAGAAAAGAATGCCGCCTTGAAGACTCCTGGATTTTAGCTCAGTAAGACCTATGTCAAACTTCTAACCTCCCAAATTGTAAGGTAATGAATATGTGTTATTTTAACCAGCTAAATTTGTGGTGATTTGTTACAGCAAAATATAAAAGTAATGCACCATATTCTTCACAGTTACATCAGGCCTAAATATTTTTTTAGTGTTGCCTTAGTTTTATAATTATTTGAATGGCCATCTGTCATTCCATGGAACTGAAGTACTGTCATTCCTTCACCATACCCTCTTTTGAACTTTAGATGTGAGAAGAGCTTTCTGCATTTTCCTTTTTTAAGTTTTATTATTTTTGGAGCATATTCTACCAGAAATTAAACCTTTTCTATATTTAACTTTTTAAAAAACTCTTAAATCCACTTGAAATTTAACTTGAAATATGGCATAAGGTAAGAGTGCCTTTTTTTCCTAATTTGTTTTTTCAACAGCAAATGCTAAATGATTTTTTCTTTTCTGTTGTTTTATAATGCTTTCTTTGTTAAATATTCAATTTTATCTTAAAAAAATTCATTTTCTGGGCTACTGATTGTCTTCTACTGATTGATTTTTGTCTGTTCTTGAGGCAGTTTCACTGTTTGAATTCTTGTTGCTTTTTAATACATATAAGTTTCTGTGAGGACTACTCTTCTCCCTTATTGCACTTCTTTTAAAGAGTACACACTTTTAAAAATTATTTTTAAATTTTAATTGTTTATTGAGGTATAATTGACATATAACATTATATTAGTGTCAGGCCTTATTGCACTTTTGTTTAATTTTTTTTTTTTTTTTTTTTTTTTGCGGTACGCGGGCCTCTCACTGTTGTGGCCTCTCCCGTTGCGGAGCACAGGCTCCGGACGCGCAGGCTCAGCGGCCATGGCTCACGGGCCCAGCCGCTCCGCGGCATGTGGGATCTTCCCGGACCGGGGCACGAACCCGTGTCCCCCGCATCAGCAGGCGGACTCCCAACCACTGCGCCACCAGGGAAGCCCCCTAGGTGAACTTAATTTATTGTTTCCAGCTCCTAGAAAAATCTCATTGAGTATGTGGTGTCCACTGCCTTGGCAAACACCTTCAAAACGCTTACTTAGACTTACAGTCAAAGCCCTCAATCATGTGACCCTACTTTTCCTATTTCCATGTTTCACAAACTTCATATAGTGAAGCCATTTCTTTTGTATCTTCCGTATGGATCGTTTTCCATTTTATGAGTCTTTGTGTATTCTTTTCTCAGTCCAGGTTGCACTTCTCACAGTGAAATTATCTGTGATTTGTCTTAGGAGCTCTTCTCAACAGCTTGATGTATGAAGAGTGTGACCGTTGGAATCAGACAGCCCTGGGCTTGAATCTCAGCTCTGTTACTTACTAGCTGTGTGGCTTGGAATAAGTCACACAACCTCCTTGTGCGTCAGTTTCCTCTTTAAAATGAGGTTAACAGCATCTTCTTTGCCGGGTTGTTAATCGGATTATAGCTAATGTATACAAAGAATCTAGCGAGATCCCTGGCACATAGAAGGCAATCAATGAATATCACATTCATCTCATGATTTTATTATCCACCCTCATTAAACCATAAATTCTTTAAGAATAAGGGCAGTTTACTATTCGTACATGTATACCCCATGGAACCTAGAATATAATAGGTGCTTAATAAACATTTACTATTTCAATTTCCTCCTCCCTCTCCCTGTCTTATTAAAATCCCTTTCATTCTCCAAGGCTCCTGCTGCAGCCCCATCTCCTTTCTGACTCATCTTCACCACCTTCACTACACCTAAACTAGGTGGGTGAGTGCAAGGGAATGATGTAGAATGGAGGACAAGGGAGAAAAATAAGGGTTCATGGGAGACAGTCTGTCAGATTTCTTCTAGCTCTAACTTTTTATATAATTTTGAGATTTTATGGGGAGGGCGTTATTACTGAGTTTTTGTTAATGTGCCCCAAATGTATATACTAGGGCTTCTTATCAGGCCATTTAAAACTCAACTCAAAATGAGAAAATATTTGCAAAAGACACATCTGATAAAGGACTGCTGTCTAAAATATACAAAGAACTCTTAAAACTCAGTAATCAGAAAATAAACAACCCTTTAAAAAAGGGGCCACGGCTTCCCTGGCGGCACAGTGGTTAAGAATCCACCTGCCAATGCAGGAGACACGGATTCGAGCCCTGGTCCAGGAAGATCCCACATGCCGTGGAGCGACTAAGCCCGTGCACCATAACTACTAAGCCTGAGCTCTAGAGCCTGCGAGCCACAGCTACTGAGCCCGTGTGCCACAACTACTGAAGCCCTCGCACCCTAGAGCCCGTGCTCTGCAAAGAGAGAAGCCACCGCAATGAGAAGCCCGTGCGCCGCAACCAGAGAAAGCCCGCGTGCAGCAACGAAGACCCAACGCAGCCAAAAATAAATAAAATTAATTAATTAAATAAAAAATGGGCCAAAGACTTTAACGGCCACTTCACCAAAGAACACGTACAGATGGCAAGTAAGCATATGAAAAGGCGCTCCGCATCATATATCATCAGGGACATACAAACTAAAACAAAAATGAGATGTCACTGCATACGTGTTAGAATGGCCAAAATACCAAGTGCTGACAAGGATGTGGAGCAACAGGAACTCTCATTCACTGTTGGTGGGAATGTAACGGTGCAGCCACTTTGGAAGACGGTTTGGTGGTTTCTTACAAAACTAAATGCACTCTTACCATACGGTTCAGTAATTGCGTTCCTTGGTATTTATACCAAGAAGTTGAAAACTTAAGTCTACACCAAAACCTGCACACAGATGTTTATAGCAGCTTAATTCATAATTGCCAAAACTTGGAAGCAACCAAGATGTCCTTCAGAAGGTGAATGGGTAAATAAACAGTGGTGCATCCAGATGGTAGAATATTCAGTGCTAATAAAAACTGAGCTACCAAGCCATGGAGACACCTTAAATGCATATTACTAAGTGAGAGTAACCAATCTGAAAAGGCTATATAATGTATGATTCCAACTATACGACCTTCTGGAAAAGGCAAAACTATGGAGACAGTGAAAAAAGCAGTGGTTGCCAGGGGTTGAGGGGCGGGAGGGATGAACAGGCAGAGCGCAGAGGATTTTTAGGGCAGTGAAATTACTTTGTATGGTACTACAGTGATAGATACATATTATTATACATTTGTCAAAACCCACAGAATGTACAACACTAAGAGTGAACCCTATGGACTCTGGGTAATTATGTGTCCATGTCGGTTCATCCACTGCAACAAATGTATCACTCATGGGGATGTTGATAACCGGGAAGGCTATGCATGTGTGGGGTAGGAAGTATATGGGAATTCTTTGTACTTTACTCTCGGTTTTGCTGGGAACCTGAAACTACTGTAAAAAAATAAAGTCTTTAAAAAAAAACCCAAAGCTCAACCCAACCCTCACCATATTATACTCATTTTTCAGACAAGGAAATGTAGAAACAGAGAAGTTAAGTGGCAGAATCAGGACTTTTATCTCAATTCCTTTGCCTTCCAAGCCCATCATCTTTCTATTCTATCACACTGAAGCGACGCTCTGCCCATGACCTCTTAGACTGCAGAAGTGTGCTTGGTTCCTTTGCCAGACAGGCTAGCAGGACCAGGAGTCAGTGTGTCGGAGATCAGCCCTTGATAATGATGGGCAGTGTCAGTGGATAACAGTCCCAGCCTCCTTACCTGGTAAGACACAAGCGGTGCTGTGAACTGTGGTGATGGCCTTGGCTGAGATCAAGGGCCTGACCTGTCTGTGATAAGTTAGGTGCAGAACATCAGAGTGAGCATTTAGAAACGTTTAAAACAACTGGACCAAGGTATTCTGTGTCTTTTGATTCTCATAATTAAAAAAGACTGTACTTGGTATGCCTGTTTTTTAAATTTCATTTATTCAGTGATTCATTTGTTGCATTTACAAAAGTCTTGTTTTGCAATGGATTGGACATTTTAAAAAAATTCGTCCTTCACCACAGGAGTTTGAGAAACACTATGCTATAGCAAGGGGTTGACAAACTACAGCTGCCTGTAGGGTTGGCTGCCCGGTTTTGTAAATAATGTTGTACTGGAACACAGCCATACCCACTCGTTTACGTATTGTCTCTGGCTGCATTTTTTCTACAATGGCAGAATTTAGTCATTGTGACAGACGCTCCATGGCTCTCAGAGCCTAAAATATTTACTCTCTGCCCTTTACAGGAAAGGTTGGCTGACCTCTGTTCTACTCTGTCTCCCCGAGTTGCCCAGCTGGATTGAGCTGCAGGGCTGATTTGCTTGTTAACACCCCTTTTGTTGCCTTCTTTTCCTCCCCTGTCTCATTTTCTTACTCCCTGCCAGTGCTTGCTAGAGCTCCTCCCAAATAAACAACTTGTACTTACATTCTTGACCGCAGGTCAACTTCTGGGGGAAGCCAGAATGCCCACATCATGTCCTCATTTGTCCTAATTCTCGGCCAGATTTCCTAGCAGAGTAGGGAGCACTTACTAGCAGCGTCAGCCTCAGCACAGCAGTTAAGCTATCAGTCCCGTCTCTTCTACACCAGTGTGTGAAAATTCAGCTTTGTGGGCGTGCATTTTTCTGATTCATTTACTCTGTCTTATCAGGCGGCACCTCGGTGCCAGGGATGGTGGAGGAAAGGATAAAGAGGGGGAGGAGGAAAGAAAATCCCATCTTGCCCTACATAGGGATGCTCTCTTTTTACAACAGCAACCTGCTTGGAGCCGATCCCGAGGTGTCCGTGCACCTGAGTCTTGGCCAGTGGTTCTCAGCCTCACAGGACGTGGCCAAGTCATGGCTGACCCCCATGTTATTGCTGCTGCTTTCATTTGTCTCTGTCTGCCTCTCTTAATTACTTAGGTCACTTCAGACTTTAATTCTGTCTCCTAAAGTGTAACACTGCCATAATTAGGCCGTATGTTAATTAGCAAGATGACGTCTTGTCACTCATGAGCAATTTGGATCATCCCAGAAAGTACCATAGAAAGGGCAGCTCGGCAGGAAGAGGAAGTCTAAGGAGGCTGGAAGTGACTCTTTGCTCAGCCCAAAGTACCTGGAGAGCAGGAGAAAATGGCAGGATGCAAGAGGGGGAAAGGATGGGGTCACACAAAGAAAAAGAGCTAGACTTGACCTCTTTTCCACTCCAGGAATGAGATGTAAGCCAGGAGGCAAGCCTGAGGCCGAGAAGCCCCCAGGGACGACAGAATCTCCTGCAGGACTGGAGGTGGCCGGGGCTGAGGTTGTGGTCCTGATGGCGGCCGCAGGCAAGGTGAGTGTCAGGCATGCTCCTGTCTCTTGTCTCTGAAAGCCTGTGGGGATGCCAGTCAAAAACCACAGCCCATCTCTGCCTCTGTGGCCACACTCCGTGCCCTCCAGGAAATCTGAAAGAGTGGGGTCCTGGGAGTTTGGGGACTGTTTCTACATGTTCTTCACTAACTTAATGCTGGTTTCCCCATTTTCTGTTAACTAAACTTATTTTCTGACAGTCTTGGAATAAGAAAATTGGAAAGAGGATTGGGCAGGTCACGATGATTTCCTATTTCAGATAGTGTCACCTTTATCACTCAGGAGACAATTTTTCCAGGAAACTAACTACTCAGGGAATTCATGATTGGGAGCAATGACATATGAATTATAAAGATATTAACCTCCCTCCAGTTTGCTGTCAAAAAACATAATGTGATGGGAATGTGTATTTGCCTGGATTTCAGAGAAAGGCATTTGACACAAAATCTCTCAAAGCATACCAAAGGGGACAATTTGAAGGGTAAAGTTTGTGATAATAATAATATGAATAAGTATTATTATTTTTGCTAATATTTGTTGAGTTCCTGCTACTATACTCCAGACTATTACAGGCATATTACTTCTAATACTCCTAAACAGTCCTTCAAGGAAAGTATTACTATCCCTGTTCAGTATGAGGCTCACGGACATTGGATCACACTCAAAGATCACACTGCCAGCTGAGACCAAACTGAAATCCATGTTTGTTTGTTTGGTTTTTAAGTCTCAAATGTGGGCTCTTGTCAATGTACCGGGGTCACTAAACTTGTTCTGTAACGGGCGGGGCATTTTCAGCTTTGCTCGTCATACAGCGAGTGTTGCAACTTCTCGATTCAGCTCTCATAGCACTAAGGCAGCCATAGATAATACATTAAAAATGGGCGTGTCTGTGTCTCAATCACACTTGATTCACAGACACTAAAATTTGTTTTTAATATCATTTTCATATGTCATACATTATTATTATTTGGATTTCTTCCCCCAAGTATTTAAAAATGGTAAAATCATTCTGTTCATGGGCCATACGAAAACAGGTGGCAGCCCACGTTCGGCCCATGGGCTGTGGTTTGCTGAACCCTGCACTAAATAAAGCTTACTAACGTTGACTTATGAGACTATTGAAGAGAACGTAACCGAGCTATGTGTTTTACCCGAGGGAGCCAAGTCAGCTCCGGGGAAGTCAGTTGGACCCAAAGCTGTAGGAAACGGTCGTTCTCATTCTGGCTCTGCCATCAAGTTAAATGTGTAGGTTTAGAGACACCTCAAAAGTTCTGGGTCTTGCGCTCCTCATCCCCCGAATGCGATCCCTCAGAGCTCCCCTGTTCTTTGATTCTAATCAGAGTGTGCCTGCAGAGTCAGAATTTGGATCTAAGATGACTACTTGCATGGTCCCTTCATCAGTACGGGGTGGACTAGGGGAGAAGTAGGTTTGTGGATGCCGGCAAGCTCGGTTGTGAACAAGTTAAGTTTGAGGCATCTAATAGACATAAGTGGAGGCAGTTGCATAGAAGAACCTGGAGGTGGGGGAGAAGGCAGGACCGGAGATTGAAATTTGGGAGTCATCGGCGCATAGGCTGAATCTGGGTATAGCGTGGCATTGAGTGAGATCTTTAGGGCAAGACTTTATAACCTGGGCACTATTGACACTTGGGGTGGGATAATTCTTTGTTGCAGAGGCTGTCCTGTCCTATAATATACACTGTAGGATGTTTAGCAGCATCCCTGGCCTCTACCCACTAGATACCATTAGCACACCTCCCACCCCACCCCCAGGTGTGGCAACCAAAATTGTCTGCACACAATGCCAAATGGCCCCTGGGCTGAAAATCACCCTTGGTAGAGAATCAGTGTTTTAGGGAAAAGGCTGAGGATGGTCCCTAAGGACTCTGGCTTTGGAGGTCAGAAAGTGGAGAAGGAAATGGGAAAAGAGACCGAGAAGGAGTGGCCAGGGAAGTAGGAGAAAAACTCCTATGTGAGGTCCCAACTGTTTAGGCTGGACTTGGCCTAATGGTTGCAGAAAGGCAGAGGTGGAAATCAGACAAGAAGTAATGGCCCATAGCTCAGCGCGGAGCCCCAGCAAGCTCCACCATATTTCCTTTATGCCCGCCGCCCACCCCCCCCCCCCCAGTGGTGGTAGAAGGACCAGGGGCACAGGAAGCATTAAGGCCATGCATTTTCTAACTGCGTGGAGCCTGAAGACAGTGCAGCGGGCAGAGCGTTTTCTGGTAGGGAATGGTGGTTAAAATAAATGAGAGGTTAAAAGTAACATTTAGAAACCAAAGATAGAGACCTTTACGTGTTTCTTTTTCTTTCTCATTTTATTTTTAGAATAATCCTCAGAGGATAAAAACAGTATTGTCTGGGTGCAGGAGAAAAATAAGAACAGAAATAGAGTTGCTATGGTTTTGAGGAAAAGCAAAAGTGACTTAAGACCTCGGACTTTTGCCATCCTGAGCTGTAGGATGGACCCTCTTTGCTTTGTGATCTCTTCACTCACTTCATGCCTAACGGTAATATAAAAAAAAAAAAGTGAATGGATCGTGTGAACTTCTTTTTAAATTGGGATAGAGTTGTTTTACAATGTTGTGTTAGTTTCTACTGTACAGCAAAGGGAAGTAGAGTTCCCTGTGCTGTACAGCAGGTTCTCATTAGTTATCTAGATCGTGTGAACTTTATACATTTGAGAATCGAAGAGCTCTGACTTAATAAAGACCCAATATAAAGGTTAAAAAAATAAATCCCTCATATTGAAATGAATGTCATTAGACAGGAGTGCCTCAGCCACATGCCTGATACTAAAGACCAAAAGAAGGGGAAATGTCTGCTTTTCCCTTTTTATTTAAGTCTTCTTTCTCCAAAATGGAGATAATAAATTTACCTCATGAAGTTATTATATAAAAGTGCCTAACAGTGCCTTGTGCATAGTGAAATCCAAATAAGATTATTAGCTGAGTTAATGTCAATGTATTGTATCAGTGTCAATCACCTGGTCTTGGCTGTGGATGTAAGGTATGTATGTAAGGTATGTAAGATGTTCTCACTCGGAGAAGCTGGGTGCAGGGTACACAGACCTCTATATTATTTTTGTAGCTTCTTATGAGTCTTAAGCTATTTCAAATAAAGAGTATTAAAAATAAATAATTAGATGTTGAAATAGATTGAAAACATGCCCTGTTTACGACTGTTGCGTTGCTCAGAATCATTGGGGTTTTTGGTCACTTTTACCTTGTAGATTTATTTTTATTTTAACGGAGACTTGTCTCGTGAGTAAGCCCAATTATCGGGTCTTACTTATAAATGACAAAACAGAATCTAATCAATATATGTTGAGGCTAATGCAATAGGTTATAATCCAGGCCATGAACATAAATGGATCTTAACTATGCAGTCACAACGCCCAATGATAGGGAAAAGTCTGAAATGAAACAGGGTTACTATTTATCTTTAGTTTTGGCATATTTTATCTCTGGATAGTCCAGAATTCATCTAAATTTGCCAAAGATTGAAGTCTTCACACAACACACCCTTAAATTCCCTGAGAAGTATAAAGTAGAGACGGCTTGCCTACTTTTCTGGTGAGAATTTCTATTTCAGCAGACTTTGCGGAGGGCAAGCCTCCTCTGTCTTGCTGATATGCATAAGATGTGATCTATTTATATTACAAACCATATGCGGAGCCTGGCAAACCTCTCTGTCAATGAGCTCATCGACTCTGCCCTAAAATAGGAGGCTGGGAGGGGGGCGCCAAAGACATTAGGGACCTTTCACAATCATTATGCCTCTTGTTGCTGATTGAACAGGAAGGAGGAACAAAATCTATGAGTTCTGATAGGAAGGATAAATAACAAATACCTGTCAAGGAGAAAAAGATGCTCTATTTGGTCTTCTCTGCAGGTCATCAAAGTCAAGTTCTTAAGATCTGAGTACTTTTTAATGGGTTTTCCTTTTTTGTGTATTGTACAAATTGCAAGTACAGATAATTTCAGATTTGTCTTACTGATGGGCCTCCTTCAAAGTCTGATGAGTTTATCTAGAGCTTCATTCAAAGCAACTAGTATTTTTAGAAGATTTATCTAGTGTTAAGTAATTAGATTTATCTGTAAGGAAATAGAGAAGAGCAGTTGCTGACCTTGAAAGGCTCCCAGACAAGTAGGAAAAGATGAGAAAACAAAGAAGTATATTACAAAATGACAAGCACAGCGAGAGAGGCACATACAAGGTTCATAGAAAGATATAAGGGAGAGGTCATTAACAATTCAGGACAGTGTGGCTTAAACTGGACCTGGAAAAAGATGTGTTCTTGGGGTGTGTTGAGCTTACTACAAGAATTTAAAACTTTGCGTCTTCATTTAGATGGAAATTATATGTTGATATATACACACGTACATATTTTTCCAGTTATCTGGATGAATCTAACGTAAAAACTTTTTTTTATTATAGTAAGAACATTTAACATGAGATCTACCTTCTTAACAAGTTTTTAAGTGCACAATACAGTATTGTTAACTCTGGGCCAGTGTTGTACAGCAGAGCTCTAGAACTTATTCGTCTTGAGTATTTGAAACTTTATATCCGTTGAGTAGCGTCTCCTTGTTTCCCCCTCCTGGCAGCCCCTGGCAATCACCATTCTCCTCTCTGCTTCTATGAGTTAGACTACTCTCAGTTCTTCATGTAAGTGGAATCATATAATATTTGTCCTTTTGTGACTGGCTTATTTCCCTTAGCATAATGTCCTCCACGTTCATTCTTGTGGTCCCATGTTGCAGGATTTCCTTATTTTTATATGGCTAATACTCCATTGTATATATATGCCGCATTTTCTTTATCCATTGTCTATGGACATTTAGGTTGTTTCCACATGTTAGTTATTGTGAATTGGTTGAGTCTGTATCTTACTGAATACTCATGGCCACATGGTTTTAGTGCATTTGCATCTATGTACTGTTGCAATGAATGTTTTGCTTTAGTTTGGAAATAGATGAGAAAATTGAGTCATTCCAGAGCACAGAGTAGTTGGGAACGTGGAATTCAAAGAACCTGGACTAGAGCATTAGTGGTATACTCTGAGTTCCAATGGATGTTTTGCATAGATGCCATCTTTGTCCTAACTAGCAAAACTTCCCTAATAGGAAGTGTAGTAGTACATATTCAGTGAAAAATTTGTGTGCTCGTAATTTCAACCACAGCTGGATAAGATACCCATTTGGTGTCTGAATAATGCCCCAGTGCTTACCCTGCCTTTCAGTGAACACAAAAGCTGTGCCTGTGACAGACCCTTTCCCCCTTCTCCATATTCTTGGCATGAGCAAGGCAGCAGCAATTTAAATACTTTAATGAAAAGGCCAAACGAGCTATAGATGCACTGGCAGTGTATCAATCAGAAATTGCGTTCAGCTGCTAGTAATAAAAACCCATAGAAGGATGGCTTAAATTATCGTTTTATTAAGTCTAGAGTAGGTAATGCAAGTCTGTCGGGTGGTTATATGATTTAACCAGGGACCCATGCTCTTTTGACTTTGTGCTTTGTTATCCTGATCTTCCTGTTCTCAAAACGGCTGTCAGTGCTCCAGCCATCATAGTTTCACTTTGGGCATAAAGAAGGGAAACAGCAAAGAGAAATGAAGGCATATGCCAACTCTGTTAACCCCTTAAAATTGCCTTCCTGGAAGTTCCCCTCAGTAACTTTTACTTACATCTCACTGACCAGGACCTTTCTCAAATACTCCTACTTGTAAAGGAGACAGAAAATTTCATTTTTAGCTTGTTACATTGTCCTTTCAAATAATCTCAAGGTTCATGTAACTCAGAAAAGATAAAATAGATATTTGGGAGACAGCTAGTAGCGTCTACAACATTGAGATCTTATTATCACTGAGCTCTGGATCCAACTTCAGCAACTACCCACTTCCAGTCGTCTTGAAATATAAGAGAAAGAAACCCCTAATTGTTAAAGGTACTGTTATTTAGGTGTTTGTTATTTGCAGCTATACACATTCCTAACTGAAGCAAATATAAACACTGCTTCTTGATGCTTAACTTTTAGAATGGACTCATTGACCAGGAATCACAAATTCAAATATATTCAGAACTAGATAGGTGATGTGAGTGAGTGATAGCAGTTGGGGAGGGGGCATGGCAAACTGGAGAGTGAGTGCTCCATCTAAAGTGGGCCACTGCTACTATGGAGAACAGTATGGAGGTTCCTCAGAAAACTAACAATAGAGCTACCGTATGATCCAGCAATCCCACTCCTGGGCATATATCCGGAGAAAACTATACTTCAAAAATATACATGCGCCCCTATGTTCATAGCAGCACTATTCACAATAGCCAAGACATGGAAACACCCTAAATGTCCATTGACAGATGAACAGATATAAGAAGATGGGGTACATATATACAATGGCATATTACTCAGCCATAAAAAGAAATGAAATTGAGTTATTTGTAGTGAGGTGGATGGACCTAGAGTCTGTCATACAGAGTGAAGGAAGTCAGAAAGAGAAAAACAAATACTGTATGCTAACACATATATATGGAATCTAAGGGGGAAGAAAAAGGTCATGAAGAACCTAGGGGTAAGACGGGAATAAAGACACAGACCTGCTAGAGAATGGACTTGAGGATGTGGGGAAGGGTAAGCTGTGACAAAGCGAGAGAGTGGCATGGACATATATACACTACCAAACGTAAAATAGATAGCTAGTGGGAAGCAGCCACATAGCACAGGGAGATCAGCTCAGTGCTTTGTGACCACCTAGAGGGGTGGGATAGGGAGGGTGGGAGGGAGGGAGATGCAAGAGGGAAGAGATATGGGAACATATGTATATGTATAACTGACTCACTTTGTTATAAAGCAGAAACTAACACACCATTGTAAAGCAATTATACTCCAATAACGATGTTTTAAAAAAAAAAAAAAGAAGATGTGGTGTATATATACAAGGGAATACTACTCAGCCATTAAAAGAAAAAATAACACCAGTTGTAGCAACATGGATGCAACTAGAGATTATCATACTAAGTTAGGGAAGTCAGAAAGAGAAAGACAAATACCATATCACTTGTATGTGGAATCTAAAATATGGCACAAATGAACCTATCTACAAAATAGAAACAGACTCACAGACATAGAGATCACACTTGAGGTTGCCACAGGGGAGGGGAGGAGGGAGAGGGATGGACTGGGAATTGGGGGTTGGTAGATGCAAACTATTACATTTAGAATGGATAAACAATAAGGTCCTACTGTGTAGCACAGGGAACTATATCCAATCTCTTGGGATAAACCATAATGGAAAAGAATATGAAAAAAGGAATGTATATATGTATAAAACTGAGTCACTGCTGTACAGCAGAAATTAACACAACATTGTAAATCAAGTATACTTCAATGAAAAAAATAAAATAAAATAGTAAAGTGGGCCACTCCTACTGCTATTGAACTGAGAGGCCTGTTTTCATACAGGATTGCCAGCCCACTGTTACTAGATTAAAAAAAAAAATTCAAGAGAATCAGAAAGCTAGATCTTTATGCATATCGTGGGGTCAGAAAAATTTTTTCATACCACAATATAGATAGGAAGCAAAGAATCTCATTTCTTAATTCAGTCTGTAATTACGGCCTCTCCCAATCTCCCTTCTGGTGGTTAGAGGAAAAACACAAGAAAACACCACCAACATCTAAAAGTCAATCTTGTATAAGTGTTAGTTCACTCTGAAAATTTGGAAAATGTTGCTTTCTTCTTTTTTAAATCATTAAGGTATAATTCAAATACCATAATATTCACCCTTTGAAAGTTTACAATTCAGTAGTTTTTAGTATATTCACAAAGTTGTACAACAATTGCCACTATCTAGCTCCAGAACAATTTATCACCTGAAAAACAAAATTCATATCCATTAGGGGTCACTCCCCTCCTCCCAGCCTCTGGCAACCACTAATCTACTTTTGGTCCCTGTGGATTTGCCTACTCCAGACATTTCATATAAATGGAATCATACAATATGTGGCTCTTTGTGACTGGCTTCTTTCACTTGGTATAATGTTTCTAGGGTTTATCCACGTGTTACATGTATTAGTACTTCATCCCTTTTTATGTCTGCATAATATTCCATTGTATAGATAGACCACATTTTGTTTATCCACCAGTTGATGGACATTTGGGTTGTTTCCACTTTGGGGCTATTATGGATAATGCTGCTATGAACATCTGTGTACAAGTCTATATGTGAACATATGTTTTCACTTCTCTTAGGTACTTACCTAGGAGTAAAATTGGTGGGTCGTATGGGAACTTTGTCTTTAACTTTTGGATCAACTGCCAAACTGTTCTCCAAAGTGGCTGCACCAATTTACTTTCTCATCAGCAGTGTATGAGGGTTACAGTTTCTCCACCTTCTTGCCAACTCTTGTTATTGTCTGCCTTTTTGATTCTAGCCATCCTAGTGGGTGTGAAGTGGTATCTTATGGTGGTTTTGATTTTTATTTCCTTAATGACTAATAGTGTTGAACTTCTTTTTGTGTGCTTATTGGCCATTTGTATATCTACTTTGGAGAAATGTCTATTTAAATCCTTTACCTATTTAAAAAAATGGATTATCTGTCTTTTTATTATTGAGTTGTATGCTTTTTATACAGTTTGAAATATATGCTATTTTCATATTTTGCAGGTTACAAATGGTTGAAAATTGCCAAATAATATGGTTCAAACTAATACCAAAATACTCAGTCTTTTGTTTTTCTCCCTAGAAGAGCATTGAGGTATGTGGGGTAGGGTGTTGCTTTTGTGACCTCCTTGTAGACGGGAAGAGTTGGGCTCTTTGGATCTTCTTCTGAGCTCCTAAAGCAATGTCATTTGTCCACTTGGGTGCTGCTAGCTTGGCTGGCATTTCTGACTCACGTCTTTAATGGACAAACTTGTGATCGGGCCGCTCTCGGCTTTGTGAGGGTCCTGTGTTGCTCTGGTTGCTTTGACCTCAGCCCTACCTCTCTTGTCACTTTAGACTCCTCTGAGATCTGACCCTGACTTCCACTTGAGCCTGTCTTACTCCATTTGGGCTGCTATAACAAAATGCAGTTGGCCCTCTGTGTCCATGGGTTCCAGATGCAGAACCTGTGGATACCAAGGGATGACTGTACTACAGACTTGGTAGCTTATAACAACAAAAGTTTATTTCTCACAGTTCTAGAGGCTGGAAATCCAAGATCAGGGTGCCCGCGTGGTCAGATGAGTCCCCTCTTCTGGGTCACAGAATTCTTGTGTCCTCACCTGATGGAAGGGGCTAGAGAGACCTGTGGGGTCTCTTTTGTAAGAGCACTAATCCCATTCATGAAGGCTCCACTCTTCTGATCTAATCATCTCCCAAAGGCCCTACCTACAAATACCATCATCTATGTTGGGGGGTTAGGATTTCAGCATATGAATTTTAGGGGAACACAAACATTCAGACCATAGCAACCCTGAGTCAAGTGGTCTGCTATAGAATCTTCAGTGGATGCCACCTTACCCCTACTATGACCGTTACAAACTCTACGTCTAGAAACTCAATTACTTTCCATAGTGGAACCCAGGGTAACTTGAGCAAGCTAGATTTTAGGATCTCCTTTTGCACGACTTGGTTGTCAGTCCACGTGATATGATTGCACTGCAGAGTAGTATGAGGAAGCTTCATCTCAGAGTCCCAGATCCTCTTTGTTCCCTGCAATTTGTCCATCATGTCTCTCCTTTGCCAGGCATAGGCTGAAGAGAAGAAATCAGGACAGCCAACTGCCCACTTTGCTCCCCTGCTTTTTCTTCTCTCTCCTTCTCACAGTTCCTCAGATCAGAAGAGAGGAGGGCATACTGGTTAGGGTTCTCCAGAGAAACAGAACCCCCATAGGGTGTGTGTGTGTGTGTGTGTGTGTGTGTGTGTACCAAGATAGTTACTATAAGGAAGAATGGCTCACCCAATTATGCAGGCTGGCCAGCCCCAAGATCTGTAGTGTGAGTTGGCAGGGCTCAACCAGGACAACCAGTGATGTAGTTCCTGTGTGAGTCTGAAGGCCTGAGAGCCAATGGGGGGTGCCAATCTGAAGGCCAGGAGGCTCAAGACCCAGGAAGAGCTGATGTTTCAGTTTGAATCCAAAGGCAGGAAAAAGCCAGTGTCCTAGTTTGAAAGCCTTCAGGGGAAAAGATTTCTCTCCTACTCGGGGGAGAGTCAGCCTTTTTGTTCTGTGCAGGCCTCCAACTGATTGGATGAGGCCCAACCTCATTAGGGAGGACAATCTGCTTTACTACCAGTTTCAATGTTAGTCTCATGTAAAAACACTCCCACAGAAACACTGAGAATAACGTTTGATCAAATACCTGGGCACCCCATGGCCCAGTCAAGTTGACACATAAAATTAACCATCACAGAGGACTTTCCCTTAACTTCCAATATAATTAGGATGACCATAAAATGTATCATTTGACCTGGGACACATTTGAGAATGAAAGGAGGCACTAGCTGGATGGGATGCTTGGACAAGTGTCAACTGGGACTGTCCAAGTCAAACTAGGCTGTATGGTATGTAACAGGCTATCATAGTTTGTGCCCACCTGGCAGAGATGGGAGGACCACCTCTTGTCAGGCTACTGTAGAAATCTATGAGGCTGGGTCCTCGAAGCTTGTCCCTTGGCAAACTTAAGAGGGACTTAAGTAATCTAGAAAATCCTCTCTTAAGAAAAGAGCTAGTTTTAAAGGATTACTGTCCTCCTTCTTAAGCCTATTCTTGAAGATCAGAAGATGAATATTCCCTTGGATTTTCTCTTCGAATTTCCTTTGAAATGGATTCTGGTTTCTCTCCAGGCAGCTGGATGACTGAGCATTCTAGGGTGAAGGTCATGTAACTGAGAAGGCATAAGAGTAAAGCCCCAAAGCAATATTAAGAAAACAGTACTTCCATTATAGGGGAAATCTCTCAGTTTAAAATACAGGGACATGAGTTTAATTGATAAATTGCTATTTGAATCAAACAAAACACAGCTATGTCCGGGGCGAACAGTTTGTGACTGGCTGGACAAATCACAGACGAGTTTTGTTACGGAATCAGGTTGGTGGGGACGGGAAAGGAGTAGTGGAAGGAAAAGAGAGAACATTACTGCTTCCCCTGACAGAGTGAAGAGCCAGGAGACATTGCCTTTGGGGGAGGGAATATGAACTAGACACACAGATCAATGGAGATCTCAGTCTGACGGTGTAATTATGATACAGCAGAATATAATATAGGAGGATATATCCCCAACTCTAAGTGGACCCTGAATATAAGTGAAACGATCATTTTCCTAAGTGAGAAAGTTGAAAACAACTTCTGTTTTTTCAACTTGAAGATACGATATTTAGGGAAAGAGTCAAAATGGCCAAATGTCTACCTATCATATTTCAGTTAAACTTTAATTATATAAATACATATTTTAAATACATATTTTAAACCTCATGTTATATCAAATATATCGTTTTACAAAATGGCTCTTTTTCTTTCTTTTCTTTTTTTGGCCGCACAGCGCAGCTTGTGGGATCTTAGTTCTCCGACCAGGGATCGAACCTGGGCCCTGGCAGTGAAAGCGCCAAGTCTTAACCACTGGATCGCTGGGGAATTCCCCCCAAATGACTCTTTTTCATGCTCACATTTCATGATCCATTTTTTGTTAAAACTCCCACTAATGCACACGGACCTTCACTTCTCCTTTAGCTAGAGCTGCTTGAAAACAGCGCCCCGCTTGCCTCCTATTGTTTCCAGCGCTTTCTGAATCTGAGCTTGATGCTGCCAATAGATACTTTATCATAATTCACGGGTACCCATTAATGTGTAGTAAGCTCCACGACATAAGCATTTAATCTATTGTAATAAGCTGCTTTTTAAAAAAGGCTTGTATGCGGTGGCACCCAGAGCTGCAGTTTGAAGTCGTTTCTCCAGAAATGATGACTCAGTCTGTGTTCAATCGATTTGCCTTCCCCCATCATGTCAAGTGACCTCTGTCAGCATTCAAACTGAGTTTGACTGAGGTCATTTCAGGTTAATGTGTCTTCCCCACCCAGTACTTTGTTGTTCAGAATTAAGTAATTGAGAGACTGCCTGTCATATGAAAGGCTTAATAAGAACTTCATTTTTTTTTTTTTTTTTTTTTTTTTGCGGTACACAGGCCTCTCACTGTTGTGGCCTCTCCCGTTGCGGAGCACAGGCTCCAGACGTGCAGGCTCAGTGGCCACGGCTCACGGGCCCAGCCGCTCCGCGGCATGTGGGATCTTCCCGGACCAGGGCACGAACCTGTGTCCCCTGCATCGGCAGGCGGACTCTCAACCACTGCGCCACCAGGGAAGCCCAGGACTTCATTTTTGATGGGATTATTTTGAGGAAAAATCTTGCCTTATATGTGAGTATGTGCAGAATTTGGGGAAGCAGGGCTACTGGAAATTTGGGTGAGGGAAGTAGGTTAAATCTTCATCTACAGTAGCAGAAAATTAATAGAAATTTGATTTTGATAAACCAAGAAATTGTGACATAAAGCGTACTATCTGGAGATATTGAGGCGACTACTAGATGGTCAAATACCTGTAATAGTTTGAGTTAGTAGCTTGTGGGGAGCTAGGCTGGGACAGGGTAAGACTGAGCCAAGAAATGTGTCATTCACTGTAAAAGTACCGAAACAATAATATATTATAATGAAAAAATGTAAAAGTCAAAGCAGAATCTTACAGTAGTCCAAAGGAGAGATGCTGAACCGTGTCACTGGTAAAGGAAGAGGCAGATTTTAGAGCTGCCCGGGGGTAAACTTGATGGGATTTCATGCCTAGATTATGAGAGGGAGAGGGAAGAGTACAGGGTGACCTCTAGTTTCCCAACTTTGGAGACTAAGTTGGCAATGCATGAAGAGGGGAGTGAACGGCAGTGGAATCCATTGGGAGCGCACATACTCTTATATATCTGCGGCCTGTTCAGGTAGAGGTGAGAGCATAGGAGAGAGGCTCTGGGAGAGATATACATTTGGAATTTATCAACATAAGAGTGTAGATATAGTCTATGTGGGAGTAGATAGATTGCCCAGCAAATGTATTTTATGTAATATAACAAGGCTGGGGCTGGGCTTTGGGAAAACCATCACTATTGGAACGGAAGGGAGAGAATCCAATGGAGGAGGCTGAGAGAAAATGGGCTAGAGGTAAAGAAGGTCAAGACGAGGAAGGGGCAAGTGTCAAGGAAAGAGTATTTAGTAGTATTAGATTCCTAAGGAATATGAAGGAAAATAAGGAATGAGAAGTATCCACTTAATTTAGCAAAATTCTTTTGTATTTCCTAAAGAAGGCTGTGAACTCTTTAGAAGATAGATCTTTCTATCTGCAAACAGTTTAGGAGAACATTTTGGGGAAGGTACGATTTAGGAATGTATAAACTCAATATTTACCAAGAGGATGATAACTCTGGTAAAAACAAATGAATGGGCTCTTTGCCCAAGTTTGCCTCTGGCTCTGCACAGTGATAACCTCATGAGCACCTAAGCTGAGCCCCTGCCTTTGCCCTCCTTACTGTGAGCCTGGCTTGCTGTCCATTTTGGTTCTGTCTGCTTGTCCCTGATCCCTGCCTCATTCTCTCCCAGTGCCCACCTCTATGGCAAGGGCTTCGCATTTACTGGTACCTCCAGACACCCACCGCTGCCTTTCTGATTTCCCTGCTTATTTCTAAAGGGTGGGAACTATGGAGAGACAGACCATCTCAATGCAAGGATGACTCTCAGACAAAGTGATTCAATGAAGTATTGAAAGAGTTAATCAAAGAGGCACCCAATTTCCATTCTCTGAAGATCTTCCAACCTAGACTAGATGACCTTTCAGCAGTCATGCTGAAGAGAAAAGAATTCATCCGTCTGATGACTTTTAAAATCCTTTTCTGTCCTAAGAGTCAGTGGTCTCCCAACATCACAGCATAGAAATCAGGGAACCTCAGGGTTAGAAGGGACTTTAATAGGTCATCTGATTCACTTCCTACCAAATAAATGCATCCTTCTACTGCCGTATTGAAGTGGAGTGTCCCTACCTTTTTTTTTTTTTAATTAATAAGCTTTATTTTTTCGAGCCGTTGTAGATTCACAGCGAAATTGAGCAGAAAGTGCAGAGAATTCCCATAGGCCCCCTGCCATTTGAACAGCCTCCCCCATTATCAATATCCTGCACTACAGTGGTACATTTGTTGCGGCTGATGAATCTACATTGATGCCTCGTTATCACCCAAAGTCCATAGTTTACATCAGGGTTCATTCCTGGTGTTGCACACTCCATGGGTTTTGACAAATATACGACGTGCATCCCCGCTATTGTAGTATCATATACAAGTTTCACTGTCCTAAAAATCCTCTGTGCTCTGCCTGTTTATCTCTTTCTCGCCATAACCCTTGACAAACACTGATCGTTTTACTTTCTCTATAGTTTTGCCTTTTCCAGAGTGTCATCTAGTTGGAATCATACAGTACGTAGTCTTTTCTGATTGACTTCTTTCACTTAGTAATGTGCACTTAAGGTTCCCCCATGTCTTTTCCTGGATCATTTCTTTTTAGTGCTGAATAATACTGTGTTGTCTGGATGTACCACAGTTTATTTATCCATTCACCTACTGGAGGACATCTTGGTGGATTCCAAGTTTTGGCAATTATGAATAAAATTGCTATAAACATCTCTGCGCAGGTTTTTGTGTTGACATAAGTTTGGTATTTGGGTAAATAGCAAGGAGTGCAATTGCTGGATCACGTAGTGAGAGCATGTTTGGTTTAGTAAGAACCTGCCAAGATATCTTCCAAAGTGCCTGTACCATTTTGCGTTCCCATCAGCAATGGATGAGAGTTCTCGTCGTTCCGCATCCTTGCTCACACGTGCTGTTGTTAGTGCTTTGGATTTTGACCATGCCCTGGCTTCTGTTTGAATGCTCAAACAATGGTAATTCACCATGTCAGAAGTTCAGAACATATTTAATAGCTGGACAAGGAAGGCCTTAGAGGGTAGTAAGCTGGAATAAAAGATGTCTGTGGCACCTCTGCCTGGACACGGAGTTCTCTCTCGGCTTTGATTGGTGCACCCTCCTACAACACTGACTATCCATTTCCTCGCCTGTATTTCCTAGCCTCTCTCGTAGTTAAGCTGGGGCCTGTGACTGAGCCCTGGCCAATGGGAATAAGAGAAGAGGTGAAGCCTCACTATAGGTTTGAGTCATTTAAGAGTCTGTGTGCCGCGGCCTTCTTCTGTTCCTTATGTTCAGAAATTTGGAGCCTCTATGGTCTAGATGAAGCAGCTACAAGGCACCAGATTTCTGTGAGCTTGGACCCCAGAATGAATGTGTGGAACAGAACTCCCTACCCGCCTGCATTGGGACATATAGTTTGAGCAAGAGATAAACTTTGTTGTGTTAAGCCAGTGAGATTCCAGGTTAATTTGTTACCTCCACATAGTCTAGCCTAACCTAACTAGTGCACCTCTCTTGGCTCACCTTTAAGTTCTCTCCATCCAGTTAGAATTCCCTTCTGCGTCTGTGCTGAACTTTAGCTTCAGACCTCTTCAGTTTTATTTGGCCCCTGGCCCATCCTCAACAAGGCTTTTGGAATCTACACCATGTCAATAAAGTGGCCCAGGCTCCCACTTCAATCTATGTCTTTGGACTTTGTGGGAACATTCACTCTTCCATCCAGTCCTTCCATGGGCTCTCCACTGATTTCTCAGAGTCTCACCAGCACGAGGGCTCCAGTCATGAGCTCCTTCAGTGGCAATGCCCCTCACTTGACAATTACTGAATGAGGCAGCCCATTCTATTTTTAGAAGGCTCTAAGTGATATCAAGGTTTTCCTTAAGTGAGGTTACTATGCCTGATGCAAATTATCTTGTATTTGTTCAGCTGCCATTATCTGCAGTTGTGAAAATATCTTCCCCTTCTATGTGATAGACTTCTAGGCAGCTGAAGATGGGAAGCTGTCATGTTCCTCCTAATTTCTTCTCTTATCTAGGGTGTCTGATTTTATCCAGGTGAATATATACGTCTTTTTACAAAAGTGAAACCTTCCTGATTATAAGAAAATGGAACAATAAAAGGATATATATTTCAGTACATAAACATAATTATAACTAATATTATATGTTTAACACAAGAGAGATGAGCTTGTTTAAAAAACCATAACACATGCGTAGGCTGTATGATTATACCTATAACCCATCTGCTTTTTATACATCTTTCAGTTTTCTTGGTAAGATTTCACTTGGGGTTGGAACTTGGCAAAGCCTTAGTCTGACAGCAATTTTTAAACTACGGAATGTGAGAAAAGGAGAAAAGGATCTGGCATATTTTTCAATTACAAAAGCACTAAAGCAAGAATAGTTCCTTTATCTTCTTTTCCTTTTCATGAACTCAGAAAGTCAAAAAAGGGGTACTTCCCTGGTGGTCCAGTGGCTAAGACTCCACGCTCCCAATGCAGGGGGCTCTGGATTTGATACCTGGTCAGAGAACTAGATCCCACATGCCGCAACTAAGAGTTCGCATGCCACAGCTAAAGATCCCGCACACGGCAACAAAGAGCGCATGCCACAGCTAAGACCTGGCACAACCAAATAAATAAATAAATATTTTTTTTAAAAAAAGAAAGTCAAAAAAGGGAAGGTTGGAAGAATAAAACCCTAGAATCTTTCAACTTAAAAAAAAAAAACTTGCTCTGGATGTTTAAATGAGAGAGGTAACCAAGGACTTCTCAAAAGTCAAGGAGGCCACTGTAATTTAAAATACACTCAGAAGTATTTCATCACTGTTGGGCTTTCCCTCCCCGTCCCTTCTTCTCTCTCCTTATCAAAACAGCCAGATTACTCCAAGGCAGCATGACCCGGGGAACAGATATGTATATAAACAGAGCGGATGAAAACCACAGGAAGTGGAGTGTGAGGTGGGGCGTTGGGAGGAGTGGCACTGAGCAAGGGTACTAGAGGGTCAGGTGGCCAGAGGAAAGGTCAGCTTGGGTCAGCTAGGTGATGTCTTTCTCTTCTGTCTGCCTTCCTTCTTCCTTTTCCTGTCTTCTTTCCTTGCCCTCCCTTTATCGCAGTTTCTCTCTTCCTTTCAACCACTTTCTCCTTTCTCTGCTTTCGCCAATTCTGATTACTCTCCTTTCCTGTAACTTCTGCCCTATTTTCCCAGTTTATCACTTGCCATGTGTGCAGGGAAGAGTTAACATAGCAGGCCTGAGGCTGCTATCTTTAAATGGCCTTCTTTACAAGGTTGGCCCTCGGCTGGTACCTGGGAACTTTGCCTTTGAAACAGTCTCTAAGCAATAGGTTGTTTTGCCGATCTGGGCCACTAAACACCTGCTTCCTTCTGGGAATCTGGAAGTTCGGCAGTTGTAGAAGGTCAGTATGCCTAAGTGACAAACCCCGAATATAAACTCTGGCCTCTGAGTCTCAAGCAGGCCTCACTGGGCAGAACGCTGCATATCTGCTGCTGCATCTCATTGCTAGAGAAAGAAACACATTCCTTTCTGGTGCCAGCGAGAGAATGGAGGAAATCTGGACATGGATTCCTTCAGACTCCTCCTGCTGGGTCTTTTCCCCTTAGTGATTACTGTGATACACTATAACCATGAGTCCAACTGCTTCTTAATCCTGTTAGCACTTCTAACAAGTCACAGAATGTATGCGTGGTCTTGGGACCCCTGAAACACATACCAAGGCTAATGTTTTTCCTGGCCCATCTTTGCCTCCTTCAAAGTGGCATTCAAATGTCAGATAAAAAAAAAAAAAAAAAAAAAAAAAAAAATGTCAGATAAAGATTGCTGATTTTTTTACCTTGTGAAAATTATTACTATTTCCATTGTGAAGAGACTTATTTTAAAAGAAGAGGTGAGGGTGAATGGAGACTGTTACACACCGGGCACTGTGCTAAGTGCTTTATATACATTGTGCCATTGAATCAACAACTCAGTGAGGTTGTTATTATCACTCCTACTTTGGATGTAGGAAGCTGACTCAGTGAAGATTACAAAGATGGGAGTTGGAGGAGGCAGGACATTAGTGGTTTAGTTCAGCCTAATGAACATTTATTGAGCAACTAATATATATCAAGCAGTGTGCTAGGCACAAGAGAGAAAATGATAAAGGATGCCAAGACCCAACTATAGAGTTGCTCACTATTTAAGGAGGAAACAGACAGATAAACCTAATTGTTATGCTCTGGTGAAAGCTTAAGACAAATATATGACTGGGGTGATAAGAAATTTGAATCTAAATATTTTCAATGGCAAAATTTGGGCTGTTTCTTTTTAAAATTCATTATTGATATAACCCCCCTCCCTTTCTTTCAAGGGAAATACATATGAGGAAAATGAAAAAGCCCTATTTTGTTCTTGGATAATTTTATTAGGTTTTGAAATGTAAAAGAAGTATATTTTCATGAAAAAAATCTGACAGTTCAAAAAAGTAAAGTGAAAAGTTAAAATCCACATCCATTTTTCAACAACTTTCCCATAGTATTCCCCGGAGAGAATCACTTTTCCATTTTCCCATTGTCCTACTCATTCCCTAATACTGGGAAATATCAAATAAAAAGATATGAGCCCAATAATACCTAAATTTAATCCTTAAAATAATAAATCACTTTCTTCACAGCTTTTCTGGATAGAGTTTAAGCATCCTGACTGCCCATTGCCATGTTGGACTGAACTTGTGTTTCTGACTATGAATTATATTTCTGAATATAAATTATGTTACTGGCTGTGAATTGTATTTTAATTTATATTTCACTTCATTTTTAAACTGAAAAAAAGAGTTGTATTTCAACACATTTCTTTTTTGTTAAAAACAATCCTACTGGTCAATTCTTGAAGTTAGTAATCTCAAATATTTATGTTGATGTTGGATTTTTAGGAAATTATTTTGGAATGTTCCTGGATTCAGTTTTTTTTTTAAGCTGAGATTTTGTTTCTTCTATCCTGGATCTGAAAAAAATCTTACTTTCCTAAGGATGTGTTAGAAGAAGAGTGTGACGAAAAAAAGACTCATGCTCAACTACTAAAGAAGTAGGTGATAGTGAATACAAATGATAAATAACAGTCAGGAGTAACAGGGGGTTGTGATTTATGTTAGAACTGGAGGGAATCTTAGTGCTCAGCCAGCATGTCTCTTCATTTTATATATAGGACTCTCCATACTGCTAATGATGAAAACTAGAAATGAATATTAATTCACAGTGAGAGGAATTTGTGGTTTGTTTTTTGTTTTCAACCTAGAGGCTTTTTTTGGTTTGCCCCTGGATATGAGTATTCTTGTGTATGTTTGGGGAATTTGCAGTAGTAGAAGCTGAATAATTAATGAGTAGAAAAGCCACTATGTTAGATCTGATTCAGGAGAATGGCTCAGTCTCACCACGCTTATTCTGATGAATTTAAATCAAGTCAGTTCAGTTCAAAGTAACTCATCAAGAATCTAGCACAAATTCTTGCCCTGTATTCTAAGGCATATTCTTCATCCCATGGGAAATAGGATCCTCAACCTGAGAAGTTAGAAAGCAATATCAGAGTTCAAATATGAGACACAGACAAAAGGTGCTAGAAGGTATTCATACCTTTTTATGGGCTGAAGAAGGCAGCTTGCTCATTTGTAAAGTAAAGATTTTGGACTAGATTGACCCAATGGTTTTCTTTTTAAATTTTTAGTAAATTCATAGAACTGTGTAACCATCATCGTGACTTGTTTTAGAATTTTCCCATTACCCTCAGAGTTTTCCTTAAGCCCATTTCTAGTCAGTTCCCAGCCCTTTGCCCACCCCCCCACACTCACCCCCACCTCCACCAGGCCCAGGCAAACACTGATCTGCTTTCCATAGCTATAGATTTGCCTTTCTGAGATCTCTTATGCATGGAATCATACGATATGCAGTCTTCCATGTCTGGCTTTTTTTTTTTAATATAAATTTATTTATTTATTCTTGGATGAGTTGGGTGCTTGTTGCTGCACGTGGGCTTTCTCTAGTTGCGGTGAGCGGGGTCTACTCTTCGTTGCGGTGCGCGGTCTTCTCATTGCGGTGGCTTCTCTTGTTGTGGAGCACGGGCGGTAGGCGCACGGGCTTCAGTAGTTGTGGCACACGGGCTCTAGAGCGCAGGCTCAGTAGTTGTGGCGCACATGCTTAGTTGCTCCGCGGCATGTGGGATCTTCCCGGACCAGGGCTTGAACCTGTGTCCCCTGCATTGGCAGGCGGATTCTTAACCACTGTGCCACCAGGGAAGTCTCATGTCTGGCTTCTTTTATTTAGCACATTTTTTTTTGAGGTTCATTCATGTTGTAGCATGTATCAGTAGTTTGTTTCTTTTTATTGCTGAGCAACATTCTATTGTATGGATAGAGCACGTTGTGTTTATGGAGTCACCAGTTGATGGACATTTAGGTTATTTTCACTTTTTGACTATTGTGAATAACGCTGTTATGAACATTCACATGCAAGGCTTTGTGTAGACATATGTTTTCATTTCTTTTGGGTAGACTCCTGGAAGTAGAAGTGCTGGTTTATATGGTAAGTTGAATTTTTAAAGAAATTGCCAAACTATTTTCCAAAGTGGCTATACCATTTTACGTCCCCACCAGCAGTATTTAAGGGGTCTCCTTTCTCCAAATGACTAATGATGTCCATCCTTTTATATGCTTATTATTTATTTGTATAATATTTTTGCTGAAATGTCTATTTAAGTCTTTTACTCATTAAAAAATGGCTTATCTTTTTATTATTGAGTTACAAGAGTTCTTTATGTATTCTGGTTGCAAAGAACTAAGAAATGAATTGTTAATTTTTGAACTCTTCTTATGAATTTTGCTAACAAAGGATTTGGGGAAATACTTGACTTTAGTTTGGTATGATAACAATAGAAATTTTTGAGAATGGCTAAACTGACAACTTGGAATGAGAATTATATGCAGTTTACCTACAGTAACTTAGGTGTAAATATATACCAGAAACCCCCTCTAACAGATATACAATGAGATTCTGTTACCAACTTCTAATTCTTTATCACAAGGAAGTTAATGAAATCCCTTCATCTGGTATGACTAAGGAGAAAGTCCTTGTTTTGGTGGCAAAACTTGTTTCTTCATTGGATATTAGCTGAAAATAAGAGTCCAGCCCACTGGGCTGAAAAATGGATGATGGGTGAGTTGGGGCTTGGGATATTCCCATTTAGCCATTTCGTGCCATCTGGGCCACACGATCACATCTTCCATTTGGGAAGTACTTATGTAGCAGTAGGAGGAGGCACCAGGCTTTATCAGCACCAGGCTTTACTATGGCAAGTACACATTTTGTATGATTTCAGCCTTTTCAAATCTGGGGAGACTTGTGTTTTGGCCCAGTCTATAGTCTATCCTATAGAATATTCCATGTGTACTTTAAAAGAATACTTACTATGAAAACTCTTATAGAATTAAAGAAGTTGATTCTGAAAATAAATATTCTGCGAAATGTATTCTGAATCAGTTTATAATACTCTTGTGTAAATGAGGCTTCTTCCTAAGGTACATTTAACAGGACGAGGCATATTTATAATGCAGATTATTAAGAAAGCAAATATACTTGCAGAAATCCTTAAAATGTAGCTGTCACAATATTTTTTCCTATCCCTGGTTCTAATAAACAGTTGAAGGTGTGAACATATTATTTGTTTCCTCATCATGTTCTTCAACATTTGTGTACATAATAGAGGCTTATTAAGGCCATTCCTATGCTTGAACTGAACTATTTGACATTTATTTAATTAAAAAAATCATTCATTTACTGCACATGCGAAGAAATACACAATTATCCAGGACATCAATTTTTATTCTCTGCAATATGAAGTTGATAATAGCTAAAAAGCAGGAAGCACAAAGCGGCAAAGTACAGCATTATGCAGTGTTTTGAGGTTTGTCATGCAGTTTTAAAAAGCAATTTCAGGTTTTCACATGATCAAGTTTTGCAAAATATATTTACTTCCGCTCCTTTGAACTTGGAATGATCATCTGAGGCAGAATTTTGAGATGAGGTGAACATTTTCTAGGATAATTTTTTTAATGAATTTATTTATTTTATGTATTTACGTTCGTCTGCATTGGGTCTTCGTTGCTGCTCGTGGGTTTTCTCTAGTTGCGTCGAGCAGTGGCCACCTTTTTTTTTAAATTTTTTTAACATCTTTATTGGAGTATAATTGCTTTACAATGGTGTGTTAGTTTCTGCTTTATAACAAAGTGAATCAGCTATACGTATACATATATCCCCAAATCCCCTCCCTCTTGTGTCTCCCTCCCACCCTCCCTATCCCACCCCTCTAGGTGGTCACAATGCACGGAGCTGATCTCCCTGTGCTATGCGGCTGCTTCCCACTAGCTATCTGTTTTACATTTGGTAGTGTATATATGTCCATGCCACTCTCTCACTTCGTCCCAGTTTACCCTTCCCCCTCGCGGGGGCCACTCTTCACTGCGGTGAGCGGGCTTCTCATTACGGTGGCTTCTCTTGTTGCGGAGCAGGTGCGTGGGCTTCAATAGTTGTGGTGCGTGGGCTCAGTAGTTGTGTCTCGTGGGCTCTAGAGCACAGGCTCAGTAGTTGAGGCGCACGGGCTTAGTTGCTCCACAGCATGTGGGATATTCCCGGAACAGGGCTCGAACCCGTGTCCCCAGCATTGACAGGCGGATTCTTAACCACTGCACCACTAGGGAAGTCCCTAAGATAATTTTTTAAAAATAAAAACCATGTTAGAACAATAGAATTCCTCCATTTTGCATAAAGTAACAAAGGCTTCTTTCCAAGCCTGTGAGTTTCTGCTTTTTCATGTTTTAGAGGCTAAACAGTGAAGATTGCTTTGTTATTCAGTTGATGACTATTTTAGAAATAATGTTGAGGTTCACGGTCAGGGAGGAATTACTGAAATTGTTTTTTCCACATATTTTAAGAGTTCTGCTTTTGGGGTTATCTTTCCTACCACCCTGCCTCTGTTCCTTGTTCCATTAAGTGGTTTCCAATGGTTTAGGCTACTTGCTGCTGCCACTTCAAATGAAATGCTCATTTCTGACTCCTGATGTTACTCTGCCTGTGTCCTTCTCCTACTTTGGGGGTATAATATCCTATTGTTGGCTGCTTGTTCCGGTCTTTATGCTTGAGAATTTGAACTGTCACTTCTATTAACTTCGGTTAACTCTTACCTTGCAAACTACCAATTATTATTGTTGACTTATATGAGTCAAATTAACAATTAAATACAACAGGGACACTTCGCGGGACAATATAAAATTAAGAACACGTCTGCCAGAACACTTGCAATCTACAACAAGAGGCATATATTTTGGAAAGAATAGTTTCTCAGTTTATTGTTTCTTTTGAAGAAGGATTGCTATGGTTCTTGATTGTCAAGTCTAAGCAAACTTATTACACATGGTTACTATCTCTTGGGTTAATCATGTTTTGGAGACTGGGTCTAAGGAGAACTTCCTGCTCGAGAATTGTCTATGGTATCTTGGCCTAAAGTTCAGCTTCTTCCAGGACATATCTGGACTGTGTGGTTGAAACCATACCATGACTCAGGTGGCATTTGCAATCCTGATTCATCTCTTGCCAAGTAGCTTATTGACGCCAGAGAATGTCTCTTGATTATCATCAAAGTTCCTTTTGCTTAGATATACTTGGTTTTCCCAGGAAAGAGAGTTGGCCACTTAGAGCCAGCTGGCACCTGACTAGCTATTAGTAATATGTTCTTCTCCCTCTGGATGTCAGCTCTCTAAGGGCTCTGTGCCAATCACACTTTAATGATATTTGAAAGAGACGAATTGTCTTGGAGAAATGTTTCTGCCTTGGAAGCATCTTATGAGGTTCTTGAAACCTAATTATAAATGAACTCATGAAAGAGATGAAAGTTTTATAAGTCACTTGGATTTTTCCTACACCACGTTAGGAATAGATGATTCCTTCATTGCTGCAGGTGAGGTGGGATGAGTTTTAAGGGCTTCTGTAGAGCTCAAATTCCTGGTTATACTTGAATATGAAGATTGATTAATCTTTTACTGCTGGTTGTTTTTTTATTGAAAAATTTACAACGTTCTCTATTCACAATTAAATCTCTGCTATGGGACTCTTAAGCAACTTAAAGACATTTAATGATTTTATTTCTTTGTATTAATTGTGGATATACAGTTGACCGTTGAACAACATGAGTTTGAACTGCGTGTGTCCACTTCTACCGGATTTTTTTTTCGATAAATACGTACTACAGTGCTACACGATCTGCAATTGGTTGATTCTGCAGATAAGGAACCGTGGAACCAGAGGGCCGACTGTAAAGTTATACATGGATTTTTGACTGTGCAGCACCCCAACCCCCTCATTGTTCAAGGGTTAGCTGTATTTGGTACAAAGGCAAACAAGAGCCATAAGTTCCAATAGAAGGTTGACACTGATATCTGAGATAAGTGATACCTGAGAAAAAGGAGATAGATAGATGAAGAGGTATTATTAGGATTGTTAAAAGATAATCTGAGGCATATTAAATTTTTTAAGAGTTTATTTGAGCAAAAATCAATTGGAATGGGACAGTACCAAACTGGAAGTATACTCCACCAACAGGAGCTTGGGAAGAGACTTTTATAGAGAAAATGGGGAAAGCAAAGTAAAGAAAGTATTGATTGGCTACTGGTTAAAGCCTAGTTGGCTGTTTGTGATTGGTTGTCCTTAGCATTTTGATTTCATAACCTTGAGGAACTTACAGGCTTAGATTTTGCTTTGCTTACCTAGGCTGCCAAGGCATTAGAGCCACCTCAGTCTAATGGCCTCTTTGTTTAATTAATTAAACTATTCCCCCGTTTTGGTCATCCTCTCATGCGGGAGATATTGACCAACAATTTGGTATTAGCACCACTCTCAGTCACCAACAGACTTAAGATGTTCTTGTCTCATTGTGAAACTCATAGGTTATGATGTCTGAACCGTGGAAAAATTATTTTTGATGTTAATCTCATTTTTCATGAGACCATTTTCAGTGAGACCATCTGATGTACTGCTAATGGCTGTGCACACACATTTAAGACCACTGAGGGAACATAGCACACCAGGGGCTCTACAGTGAGGACTATTAGGAAGATAATACAGAGAGACTGAAGTATCCTCCTTAACCAGGGCCCCATGGATCAAACCAATTGGTATCAAATCAATCAAAGAATGCACATGAAGGGGCATCAACCCGTTTTAGCCAAGTGGCTTGTTTGTTAACTTCCTGTATTTGCTACAATACCAGAGGTGTTGAACCGGATACAGCAGAAGTATTTGCTGTGGTACAGACTCCTCCTTGATCAGCCAACAAGTAATCTGAAGCACTTCTTTTATCTAAACCACCTTAGCAAGAAAGTCTCAGGACTTGTGTTGTATAGTTATGGCCTTAGCAGCAGATGCAGCGATAGTGGTCGGAGTTAAGGAGCGTTGTCTTTCCATGCGTTAACAGAGAGAAAACAGAAGTAGGCAAGAAGGCAAAAGGAATAAAGATTTCATATTGGGGATAAAGATCTTGATCTGTGATCTTGGGAGAGCTGTCTACCTCAAGATACCATCTGCCTCTGGGGAGGAACCTCTCTAGTCAATTTTAATTTTACATCTCCAGCTGGCGTGCAGTTCCAAGATTCTGGAGAAACCCTTTTTAATTGGGGGATGTGTACCCAGGTTCAATTCCCTGAAATTTGTCTGTGATCTGGGTAGTGAGAAGGACCTGGTATCGTCCCTTCCAAGGAGGTTCAAGGGCAGTCACATTCTTAGTGATTCGAAATCAGAAGAGTGGGAGAAAATTGGAAACATTAGTTTGGAGAGTTGCAGCCAGACATCTGAGGAAACTAGAAGAACTCAGGATCCAGTTCAGTTTACAGACACACAGTTCTTTCTGCTCACCTTTATTATTTCTAAGTAGTTTTAATTACATATATTTATTAGAATTCTTAACCCTCAGAATCCTTTATTCCTAGGGAAAACAAAGAAGTAATCAGTGTGGACTGTCTGTTACACTAGCATTCTGTGGATTGGCAAATTTATAAACACCTTTCACAGTTTCTAGAAGTATATTCATCCTCTTAGTAGTTTTTCAGTGTGGCACAAAACATGTTTACTGATAGAACCAAATATCTTCAGTTCCTCTGCAAAAGAAAACCAAAAGTAGATAAACCTATGTTCAGTAATTAATGTTGCAGTATTTTATCTTACTTGGAAATGATCTAGATGTTCAATGAATAGCCATCATTTAACTTACCTCATCCAACTTTAAGGTTTTAAGTTACCAAAAATATTTTGGAAACTATTTATTTTATTGATGTATAGTTGGTTTACAATGTTGTGTTAGTTTCTAGTGTTTAGCAAAGTGATTCATATCTATCTATCTATATATATATCTGTATTGATATATATATATATATAAATACTTTTTCAGATTCTTTTCCATTATTCCCTGTGCTATACAGTAGGACCTTGTTGTTTATCTATTTTATATTTAGTAGTGTGTATCTGTTAATCCCAGACTCCTAATTTATCCCTCCCCTCCCTTTCCCCTTTGGTAACCATAAGTTTGTTTTCTATCTCTGTGAGTCTGTTTCTGTTTTGTAAATAATTTCATTTGCATCATATTTTAGATTGCACATATAAGCAATATCATATGATATTTGTCCTTCTCTTTCTGAGTTACTTCACTTAGTATGATGATCTCTAGGTCCATCCATGTTGCTGCAAATGGCATTATTTCATTCCTTTTTATGGCTGAGTAGTATTACATTGTAAAGAAGATGTACCACATCTTCTTTATCCATTCATCTGTCAGTGGGCACTTAGGTTGTTTCCATGTCTTGGCTCCTGTAAATAGTGCTGTTATGAACATTGGGGTCCATGTATCTTTTCAAGGTAGAGTTTTCTTTAGATATATGCCCAGGAGTGGGATTGCTGGATCATATGGTAACTCTATTTTTAGTTTTTCACAGAACCTCCATACTGTTCTCCTTAGTGGCTGTGGAAACTATTTTTAAGTAGACATACCATAAAGCGTGATTATTGTTGAAAAGTGCATTTATAAACTTTTATGTTGCTTACATCTCTTTAAGTTGATTGTTCTTAACAATTTATGTTTAGATTACTCGTGAAAATTTCATGAGACATTGAACAGCCAGCCATCATCTTAAGTTACCCTTCTTGCTGACAAATTATGTAACAGAGATTACACGAGCTTATTTGACTTTGGTTAACCTAGATAGGGTAAAAGTATTCTACTTACTGCTAACAAATCTAAAGACATGCCTGTTTTAATTTAACCAGCAAACTTAAACTAGCTTTCATTTACCAAAGATTATCCTAGGTCATGTGCAATTGAAAAACATTTGAGTTGGTTTCTATATTTGTGAGCATATACTTGATTTATATAAAAGTTTGTTTTTAAGCCTATTAAATATAGCTCTTTAAAAATTGATTTTGGCTATACCATCTGAAGGTAGAAGAATATCACACATCTATCACATATATACATAAACATACAGACAGACCCAGAGCTCTCATAGCTTTTGTTTAAAAAATTTAGCCATGAGATAGATACAACAACGCAAAACTTAATAGTTTATGAAAGAATGACTGGATCAAAATTTTTTCTGGCAGATAGAGTTAGTTAAGGTTACCTGCTCAGATGGCTAAAGCTTTTATTAATATTTGTGGAAAAAACTTGTAAGATTTGTCATTCACCTAAGTTCCACATAGCTGCTGCTGCTGCTGCTGCTTCTTTCTGATAAGAATTATCTCCCTGAAGTTTGCATTTTATGAGATGGCTCTGGGTTCCTAGAGAAGACCAGGTAGAATATTTATATCTCAAAGGCACATAGAAAGGATGTAAGTTTCTCCAAGAAGGGCTTTTACTATTTAAATCAGATTTTTTAGAGTATCTGCAAGCCTTTTGGTATGAATAGGGGAGGTTTGGGGATTGGTAAAAAGGATGGTTGGGCTTTGAATTGTTCCTAGAGCCGCATTTCTGTTATTGTAAAGTCACAGTTTGTAAGACAAGTACAGTTGGTTTCAATTCCTCAAAGAATTGGGTTGCAATCTGAATGACATCTAGACTTTGACCCAGCCATACAACTACACTAGCCTCAATTTGCTTCTTTACATCAGGGAGAAGATCTTCGACTAAGATGGGAATCAAAAGATTTTTACATTGTAGATTTCTAGCTCTGTGTCTTTGGGATGTTTTAGTAAACGCTTCCACCGTGGCTTCAGAATGTTTTTCTTTCCCTTTAGGTGCATACTGCTTGGGTAGAAGGCCTTAAAATCGTTCCTATCAGGCTCTGAATATTAGCTTCCAATTTGGCCAACTTCTGACCATAGGGCTACTTTAGAAAAAAAAAAAAAACAAACCTTTTTGAGTATCTTGTCCGGTTTCAGCTGGTCAAACAGTAAATATTCCCAGCATATTGAACTATCCCATGGCTACAAGAGGGGTTCTCAGAGAGGGTGCAAAAAATACTACCCTCTCGAGATGGAGAGCCACTCCCAAAAATAACCAAAGGAAAGAGAGACTTACTTCCTCTGACAGCTGGCAACAGTCGGTATTTCTGTCTGGTTATATGTTTGAGGTCCCCAACCTGACAGTTGCCCAGGCAAGTTCTCAGGGCACAAAATGAGACAAACAAGAAGGCAGTAGCTGTTCCTGGGAGGGAAAGGATTGATAACCAATGTGTTTTCCTGCCAATGTAGAAACACTGGAAAGGAAGGGACAACGTGAAATTTTCCCTTCCTCTCTCGACCAGGCTCCACAGATTTTGGAGAGCTGACCTTGGTAAGAATTCTTACCCTTTTGCCAGGCTTCTGCCAGTTTTCCCAGGATGCCGTCTGCAGGATTCGGAGTGAGTGGGGTGTCCCAGTAGGTCTCATCCTGGTCACTAGAAACTGTAGAGGAGGAAGAATAACTTTCCCTCTACCCTTCAGAGTGAGTGCCTGGCTGAGACCCCTTTCCTCTAGGGCACCTCGTAAGGGGATAAGGTTATCTCAGGTGGTTAAAAGTTCTCCACTGTGGCCACTGTAATTCAGGATTATCTTTGGTAAGGTTAACCTTAAAACAAAATTTTATTCACCTGAGGCCTCATACTGGACCCAGTCTGGTTTCTAGGTCAAACCCAGTGTGTCCTGGACTAGGTCCGGTTTCTGAGTTGGACCCAGTCCGTCCCCAGACCCATTTCGGTTTCTAAGGCGGAACCACTTTGTTCTGCACCGGGTCCAGTTTCAAAGTCGGACGGACCGAGTTTGTCATCGGACCTGGTCCGTTTTCTAAGTCGTCCTGGTCCTCGTCCCGTTTGTAAGTTGGACACAGTTCGTCCCCGGAACCGGTTCGGTTTCTAAGTCGGAAAAAGTCCAATTCTGGCCAGTTTCTGGACCTAGTCTGGAAAAAGAAACCCTCGAAGTCCGAAAGCTCATAACGTAAACGCCGGAGCTGGGATCCAGCCTCCGAGACGGACTCGCCCACCTCCTGAGGCAGCGAGCAGGCAGCCGGTCAAGGGGCTTCACAGGTACCTCTGCTTGTTTGCTCAGTGCTCCTGGGGGCTCCTTTGGTTCCCTGTTCTGACATCAGAACTATTAAAAGATAAACTGAGGCATATTAAAAATTCTTAGAGTTCTTCTGAGCAAAAATCAGTTTGAATCGGGCAGGGCCACATCAGAAGTGGTTAGGGGTGCTTCTCTGACAGGAGCCGGGGGAAAGACATATAGAGACCATCCAAAAGCAAAGTCAGTAAATTATTAATTGGCTGTGGCTTCAAGCCTAGTTGGCTGTTTGTGATTGGTCATTCTTAGCATTTTGATTTCATAACCTTGACGCATTTACAAGCTTAGATTTCAGTTTGCTTACGTGGGCTTCTACGGCATTATGGCCACCTCCGTCTAATGGCCTTGTTTAATTAATTTAACAGGATCCTATATTTAAACCTCTCACAAAATAGTCATTTACCGGGTCAACTTCCTCTGTCAGCTAATTTTACTGAGTGGATTTCTCTATAACTGTAGCTATCCTCTTCCAGGTCTTTGGGGTTTTTTGCCTCAACTGTTAGAATCAATATTACTTTAGGTTTAATAGTTTCTATCTTATAAAATTTTTTAAAAATCAGCACAAACGTGAAAATAAGAAGGCAAGGAATAAAGAAGGTCTTTTAGCTTTACTTTTAGGCCTGGGTTGATAGATATGCACCAGGCCGGAATTGGTGTTTCATTCATTCATTCAGTTTACTAGTTGCATAATATTACAGGAATACAAATTTGAAATATGTGCAGTCCTTCCAGCGGTTTGCTATGGCGATAAAACTTCTAACAACTAAAGCCATTGGTAGTGCTTAATACCCTAAATGCTGATGTCTAAGTAGGGGAAGTCCCATGAAGGTTCCTAGATGGGAGAGAGAACCTGTCTACTGGGGTTGGCTTGAGCAGGTGAGGTGGGAGCAAAAGAATGTCGAGGATAGTCTTAGCACTTGATTGGCCTTTCATATGAACCTAATAGAGTGGGTAGGGTCTTGGAAAGAGGGTTTGAGATGGAGAAAGTATTAGAAGGAGGAAAAAGCATGAGGGAAAGCATTTTGGTCAGCTGTGGGGCTCATATGCAGATGAAGGTGGTACTTAGATTACTGTAAAGGTGTCAGAAATGAAGTGCTAGAAATTGTTTGCACATGGGTTAGGTAGAGAGCAGGGAAAAGTTGGATGTGAGGCTCAAGATTTATTGTATAAGTACAAACTTTTTAATTTCTGTGTAGGAGTGGTGCATTAGCCCTCAGAATGTGCCTCATAGACCTTCCTACACTGTGCAACAGCTGTCCCAGGGCCCCAGCCCTACAGTGCGGAATCCACTGTGGATCTTGCTTCTCAGGGGCCGCTCCCCAACAATGACTGAGCAGGCTGGGGATACTAAGGCATGCTGTTCCAGGAGACACAAACTCCTTTGTCAGTTGACCTTGGCTCAAGAACTCCCAGACAGCTTTACTGAACCTTCCTTAGACATTAAGGGAGTCTGGGATGTTTCCACCCATGAGAAGATGGGTGTGTCAGCTCTCTTAGCCTTGCCTGGCTCCATCCGTATTTCTCTTTGCACAAGCATTTTCACTAATAAAATCTTTATACATTTAATCTCATCTTGACTTAGGACCAGGACTAACTCAAAGTGTTTAAGGGTGGCAACCTGGTTGGAGGTGTATGGCTTGGGAGATTGTCTTGAAGAGGTGTTTGTATGGCGAGCACGTTGCTTTTGTTTCGATTTCATGGGTATCTGAGGAGACTTCGGTGGGACTGGTGAAGATTATGGAGGTCTATAGCACCCCCTAGGCTACCCTGCGTGTTGGTGGTGGGGAGTCACAAAGTTTTTGACTTGTTACAAGAATGGTGATACAGATTATTTCGTATTTCAGTCATATACTATGGCTAAAATTGTATATATTATATATGACTAAAGAAAACATTATTTGAACTCTAGTTAATTCAATGTAAACTCAAAATAATGAATAATAATAATTTGGGCCTCTAGTTCTGTGCTTCTGACTCAGAACTGGTGTCTTAAGTCTCTGACAAAGACAGCTTTAAAATTCTTTTCTCCACTAATTTTTTTCCCTCAGTATCCTTTTGATACATTTTATCAGGAATTACGACATGGCCATACAATTTCGTAATTTATACTGCTCCTTCTTTGTATAATTTGTGAAAGAACTCTTATGATACCCAGAAATTACTTTAACTCAGTTTAATATTAATAATATCAATATTAATAAAGACATATGTTAAAGCATGCACCTGTTCCTCAGCTTTGTGTTATGCTTTGTCTTGCATTGAAATAATTGTGTGTTTAGGAACTTGCCGTTGGTTGCCTTGGATATCACGGTACTGTCACAACTTTAGGCTGTGACTTTGCTGCAGGTGCTATTAACGGGAGGAGACAATAGTCTGCCGGGCAGAAGCAGAGGAGGGAAAACTGGATTCCCACACATGCTGCGGCCTTGGCCACTCGCACACGTTATATGCATCTGTGAAAATAACTTATACCGGGACTACATGCAACAAATAAAGTAAGACTGCTCAGAAAGTTAACAAGAGTGAAGGGATGAGGCAGCAACAGGAGGCTGGGTGCTGACTGAGGGCACTTGAAGGGCATTGCATCGGCAGCACTAAAGGGGCGACCAGGCACACTGGGGGGCAAGGACAGAGGAAGCCACCTAGAGGATCTATGCTCGTGAGAGTAAGCCAAGACTTTGAACCCAGTGAGTAGAAGGGAAGGAGGAAATGGCCAGTGGTTTTGATTCGCCTGCACATTGGGAGAATAGGAGCGTTTAGTATCCTTTGTGGAAAGCATGCGCTTCCTTCTGAGTGACTGAGGGGTTATTTAGCAAATGCAAAACCATTCAGGCCTCTTGTCTTTACATGTAAAACTGTCCTGTCATTGTTTTATTGCTCTGGGAATATTCTAGAAAATTGGTGCCTCATTTATCCATGAAGACTTCCATTCATCTGCTAAGCCCCTGAGCACAAAGATGCATTCCAAAATTGGAAGGGGTTTAATGGATACTTTCCATCGACCTTACTGCTCTTGGATTTTGTTGGCAATATTGACTTCTGCTTATAGTAAAATGGGTTTTTCTCTAGTAAATGTTTGTTCTTGTGCAGAAAAATGTGAAAGAAACCTTATAATTCATTGTTCTCAGTAGTTTCATAAAGTTAGTCATTATTTAAATTGAGGGTGGTCGAGGTAGAAAAGTCTAAAGAACATCCGTGGTGTTCCCAGAAGAAGTATTCTTGCCAATGAGTAAAACTCAGTGAATCACACTGTTCTTTAAAAATGCATAGCGCGTTTTGTGCAAGGAAGATAGTCTAAACGAGATATCATTTGTCTCATAGGTGGATGGAAACGAGACCAAGAGAAAAAAATAAGTGACTTAGTAACTTAACTTTACCCAGAGAGTGGAACATAAAATGCAAGATTTCAAACCCTGCCCTTCCCTTTCATCTTCATCTTTGAAAAATACAGGTGAGTGTTTATTAATCATTTTCAAAGTTGACCTAGTGGCTATGGAAACAGAAAGTGGCCAAGACAGCAGTGCTGATCTGACGCAAGATTCTTTTCTTCTTCTTGCAAACATCATTAGGGTGATATTGTTTTCTTATTCATGAGCTGAAAATGTGACTTGATTCTTTTTTTCTCTCGACAACAAAGAAGAATGGCGAGGGTGTGGGGAGGTGGGCTGGGCTGGCTAGCTAGTCCGGTTTTTGCCAGCAATAAATGACAAATGCTTCCTGTATTTGAACTCTTCTGGGAGTTTCTTTCCAGTCCTTGCCTCTTCCCAGCCACCCACAGTGAATGTCTGGCCATGTGAAGGCCACCTGGCCTGAACACTGTGTTAAACCAGCTTGGCAAGGTATGACACTCCCACTCCCGTGGTAAGTGGCGTTGGGAAGAACTGTTGGCTGCATTATTCTGCAGGATGGAACACTGAGAGTGTACAAATCCATGTGCTGGGGAGATATAGGGCTACACCCCCAATCACAGGTGACTAGTAAGCCCATCTGGCTCTCTCCGCCCAGGTCTCCTGGGATGACCACTCTTTGAGCCTCTGGTAGAGTGCAGAGGGGAGCCATGTGTACCAGCAATGGTCTCCTCTCATCTGCCACACCTTCCCTGCTTCCTCTGGGCTTCCAGGATGCCACACTCGTCTGGTCTTCCTCCTACCCCAGCCGTGTGCTTCCTGCTCCTTCTCTGCCTCTGCCTTTCCCTCTATCAGAGTGCCAGAGGCTGAACTCTGCCGGGTGGCTGGGGATCACACTAACTACCAGGAGTCAAGACTTTAGAATTCTCTGTGTGTGTGTGTGTGTGTGTGTGTGTGTGTGTGTGCTATATTGTATGTATTATATAATATACTCATATAGTATTCAAAGCCATATATGTATAAACATATATACATATGTATTTATTTAAATTCATGCATGTATGTACACATAGATACACATATTATTTTTTTCTTCCTTTTTTTTTTGCCAACTTATTGCCCTCAAGGTCCATCTGTGTTACAAATGGCAAGATTTCATTCTTTTTTATAGCTGAATAGTACTCCATGTTGTATATATACTCCAATTTCTTTTTATTTTTAATTTTTTTAACATCTTTATTGGAGTATAATTGCTTTACAATGGTGTGTTAGTTTCTGCTTTATAACAAAGTGACTCAGTTATACATATACATATGTTCCCATATCTCTGCCCTCTTGCGTCTCCCTCCCTCCCACCCTCCCTATCCCACCCCTCCAGGTGGTCACAAAGCACCGAGCTGATCTCCCTGTGCTATGTGGCTGCTTCCCACTAGCTATCTGCCTTACGTTTGTTAGTGTGTATATGTCCATGACTCTCTCTCGCTTTGTCACAGCTTACCCTTCCCCCTCCCCATATCCTCAAGTCCATTCTCTAGTAGGTCTGTGTCTTTATTCCTGTCTTACCCCTACGTTCTTCATGACATTTTTTTTTCTTAAATTCCATATATATGTGTTAGCATATGGTATTTGTCTTTCTCTTTCTGACTGACTTCACTCTGTATGACAGACTCTAGGTCTATCCACCTCATTACAAATAGCTCAATTTCGTTTCTTTTTATGGCTGAGTAATATTCCATTGTATATATGTGCCACATCGTCTTTATCCATTCATCCGATGATGGACACTTAGGTTGTTTCCATCTCCAGGCTATTGTAAATAGAGCTGCAAAGAACATTTTGGTACATGACTCTTTTAGAATTATGGTTTTCTCAGGGAATATGCCCAGTAGTGGGATTGCTGGGTCATATGGTAGTTCTATTTGTAGTTTTTTAAGGAACCTCCATACTGTTCTCCACAGTGGCTGTATCAATTTACATTCCCACCAACAGTGCAAGAGGGTTCCGTTTTCTCCACACCCTCTCCAGCATTTATTGTTTCTAGATTTTTTGATGATGGCCATTCTGACTGGTGTGAGATGATATCTCATTGTAGTTTTGATTTGCATTTCTCTAATGATTAATGATGTTGAGCATTCTTTCATGTGTTTGTTGGCAGTCTGTATATCTTTTTTGCAGAAATGTCTATTTAGGTCTTCTGCCCATTTTTGGATTGGGTTGTTTGTTTTTTTGTTATTGAGCTGCATGAGCTGCTTATAAATTTTGGAGATTAATCCTTTGTCAGTTGCTTCATTTGCAAATATTTTCTCCCATTCTGAGGGTTGTCTTTTGGTCTTGTTTATGGTTTCCTTTGCTGTGCAGAAGCTTTGAAGTTTCATTAGGTCCCATTTGTTTATTTTTGTTTTTATTTCCATTACTTTAGGAGGTGGGTCAGAAAGGATCTTGCTGTGATTTATGTCATAGAGTGTTCTGCCTATGTTTTCCTCTAAGAGTTTGATAGTTTCTGGCCTTACATTTAGGTCTTTAATCCATTTTGAGCTTATTTTTGTGTATGGTGTTAGGGAGTGATCTAATCTCATACTTTTACAGGTATCTGTCCAGTTTTCCCAGCACCACTTATTGAAGAGGCTGTCCTTTCTCCACTGTACATTCCTGCCTCCTTTATCAAAGATAAGGTGACCATATGTGCGTGGGTTTATCTCTGGGCTTTCTATCCTGTTCCATTGATCTATCTTTCTGTTTTTGTGCCAGTACCATACTGTCTTGATTACTGTAGCTTTGTAGTATAGTCTGAAGTCAGGGAGCCTGATTCCTCCAGCTCCTTTTTTCGTTCTCAAGATTGCTTTGGCTATTCGGGGTCTTTTGTGTTTCCAAACAAATTGTGAAATTTTTTGTTCTAGTTCTGTAAAAAATGCCAGTGGTAGTTTGATAGGGATTGCATTGAATCTGTAGATTCCTTTGGGTAGTAGAGTCCTTTTCACAGTGTTGATTCTTCCAATCCAAGAACATGGTATATCTCTCCATCTGTTTGTATCATCTTTAATTTCTTTCATCAGTGTCTTATAATTTTCTGCATACAGGTCTTTTGTCTCCTTAGGTAGGTTTATTCCTAGATATTTTATTCTTTTTGTTGCAATGGTAAATGGGAGTGTTTTCTTGATTTCACTTTCAGACTTTTCATCATTAGTGTATAGGAATGCCAGAGATTTCTGTGCATTAATTTTGTATCCTGCTACTTTACCAAATTCATTGATTAGCTCTAGTAGTTTTCTGGTAGCATCTTTAGGATTCTCTATGTATAGTATCATGTCATCCGCAAACAGTGACAGCTTTACTTCTTCTTTTCCGATTTGGATTCCTTTTATTTCCTTTTCTTCTCTGATTGCTGTGGCTAAAACTTCCAAAACTATGTTGAATAAGAGTGGTGAGAGTGGGCAACCTTGTCTTGTTCCTGGTCTTAGTGGAAAGGCTTTCAGTTTTTCACCATTGAGGACAATGTTAGCTGTGGGTTTGTCATATATGGCCTTTATTATGTTGAGGAAAGTTCCCTCTATGCCTACTTTCTGCAAGGTTTTTATCATAAATGGGTGTTGAATTCTGTCAAACGCTTTCTCTGCATCTATTGAGATGATCATATGGCTTTTCTCCTTCAGTTTTTTAATATGGTGTATCACGTTGATTGATTCGCGTATATTGAAGAATCCTTGCATCTCTGGGATAAATCCCACTTGATCATGGTGTATGATCCTCTTAATATGTTGTTGGATTCTGTTTGCTAGTATTTTGTTGAGGATTTTGGCATCTATGTTCATCAGTGATATTGGCCTATAGTTTTCTTTCTTTGTGACATCCTTGTCTGGTTTTGGTATCAGGGTGATGGTGGCCTCGAAGAAGAGTTTGGGAGTGTTCCTCCCTCTGCTATATTTTGGAAGAGTTTGAGAAGGATAGGTGTTAGCTCTTCTCTAAATGGTTGATCGAATTCGCCTGTGAAGCCATCTGGTCCTGGGCTTTTGTTTTTTGGAAGATTTTTAATCACAGTTTCAATTTCAGTGCTTGTGATTGGTCTGTTCATATTTTCTATTTCTTCCTGATTCAGTCTTGGCAGGTTGTGCATTTCTAAGAATTTGTCCATTTCTTCCAGATTGTCCATTTTATTGGCATAGAGTTGCTTGTAGTAATCTCTCATGATCTTTTGTATTTCTGCAGTGTCAGTTGTTACTTCTCCTTTTTCATTTCTAATTCTATTGATTTGAGTCTTCTCCCTTTTTTTCTTGATGAGTCTGGCTAATGGTTTATCAATTTTGTTTATCTTCTGAAAGAACCAGCTTTTAGTTTTATTGATCTTTGCTATCGTTTCCTTCATTTCTTTTTCATTTATTTCTGATCTGATTTTTATGCTTTCTTTCCTTCTGCTAACTTTGGGGTATTTTTGTTCTTCTTTCTCTAATTGCTTTAGGTGCAAGGTTAGGTTGTTTGTTCGAGATGTTTCCAGTTTCTTAAGGTAGGATTGTATTGCTATAAACTTCCCTCTTAGAACTGCTTTGGCCGCATCCCATAGATTTTGGGTCGTCCTGTCTCCATTGTCATTTGTTTCTAGGTATTTTTTTATTTCCTCTTTGATTTCTTCAGTGATCACTTCGTTATTAAGTAGTGTATTGTTTAGCCTCCATGTGTTTGTATTTTTTACAGATCTTTTCCTGTAATTGATATCTAGTCTCATGGCGTTGTGGTCGGAAAAGATACTTGATACAATTTCAATTTTATTAAGTTTACCAAGGCTTTATTTGTGACCGAAGATATGATCTATCCTGGAGAATGTTCCATGAGCACTTGAGAAAAATGTGTATTCTGTTGTTTTTGGATGGAATGTCCTATAAATATCAATTAAGTCCATCTTGTTTAATGTATCATTTAAAGCTTGTGTTTCCTTATTTATTTTCATTTGGATGATCTGTCTATTGGTGAAAGTGGGGTGTTAAAGTCCCCTACTATGAATGTGTTACTGTCGATTTCCCCTTTTATGGCTGTTAGTATTTGCCTTATGTATTGAGGTGCTCCTATGTTGGGTGCATAAATATTTACAATTGTTATATCTTCTTCTTGGATCGATCCCTTGATCATTTTGTAGTGTCCTTCTTTGTCTCTTCTAATAGTCCTTATTTTAAAGTCTATTTTGTCTGATATGAGAATTGCTACTCCAGCTTTCTTTTGGTTTCCATTTGCATGGAATATCTTTTTCCATCCCCTTACTTTCAGTCTGTATGTGTCTCTAGGTCTGAAGTGGGTCTCTTGTAGACAGCAAATATAAGGGTCTTGTTTTTGTATCCATTCAGCCAATCTGTGTCTTTTGGTGGGAGCATTTAGTCCATTTACATTTAAGGTAATTATCGATATGTATGTTCCTATTCCCATTTTCTTAATTGTTTTGGGTTTGTTATTGTAGGTCTTTTCCTTCTCTTGTGTTTCTTGACTAGAGAAGTTTCTTTAGCATTTGTTGTAAAGCTGGTTTGGTGGTGCTGAACTCTCTCAGCTTTTGCTTGTCTGTAAAGGTTTTAATTTCTCCATCAAATCTGAATGAGATCCTTGCTGGGTAGAGTAATCTTGGTTGCAGGTTTTTCTCCTTCATCACTTTAAATATGTCCTGCCAGTCCCTTCTGGCTTGCAGAGTTTCTGCTGAAAGATCAGCTGTTAACCTTATGGGGATTCCCTTGTGTGTTATTTGTTGTTTTTCCCTTGCTGCTTTTAATATGCTTTCTTTGTATTTAATTTTTGACAGTTTGATTAATATGTGTCTTGGCGTGTTTCTCCTTGGATTTATCCTGTATGGGACTCTCTGTGCTTCCTGGACTTGATTAACTATTTCCTTTCCCATATTAGGGAATTTTTCAACTATAATCTCTTCAAATATTTTCTCAGTCCCTTTCTTTTTCTCTTCTTCTTCTGGAACCCCTGTAATGCGAATGTTGGTGCGTTTAATGTTGTCCCAGAGGTCTCTGAGACTGTCCTCAGTTCTTTTCATTCTTTTTTCTTTATTCTGCTCTGCAGTAGTTATTTCCACTATTTTATCTTCCAGGTCACTTATCCGTTCTTCTGCCTCAGTTATTCTGCTATTGATCCCATCTAGAGTGTTTTTCATTTCATTTATTGTGTTGTTCATTGTTGCTTGTTTCATCTTTAGTTCTTCTAGGTCCTTGTTAGATGTTTCTTGCATTTTGTCCATTCTATTTCCAAGATTTTGGATCATCTTTACTATCATTATTCTGAATTCTTTTTCAGGTAGACTGCCTATTTCCTCTTCATTTGTTAGGTCTGGTGGGTTTTTATCTTGCTCCTTCATCTGCTGTGCATTTTTCTGTCTTCTCATTTTGCTTATCTTACTGTGTTTGGGGTCTCCTTTTTGCAGGCTGCATGTTCGTAGTTCCCGTTGTTTTTGGTGTCTTCCCCAGTGGCTAAGGTTGGTACAGTGGGCTGTGTAGGCTTCCTGGTGGAGGGGACCAGTGGCTGTGTTCTGGTGCATGAGGCTGGATCTTGTCTTTCTGGCGGGCAGGTCCACCTCTGGTGGTGTGTTTTGGTGTGTCTGTGGACTTATTATGATTTTAGGCAGCCTCTCTGCTAATGGGTGGGGTTGTGTTCCTGTTTTGCTAGTTGTTTGGCATAGGATGTCCAGCACTGTAGCTTGCTGGTCGTTGAGTGAAGCTGGGTGCTGGTGTTGAGATGGAGATCTCTGGGAGATTTTCGCCATTTGATATTATGTGGAGCTGGGAGGTCTCTTGTGGACCAGTATCCTGAAGTTGGCTCTCCCACCTCAGAGGCACAGCACTGACTGCTGGCTGCAGCACCAAGAGCCTTCATCCACACGGCTCAGAATAAAAGGGAGAAAAAGTAGAAAGAAAGAATTAATAGAAGTAGAAAGAAAGGAGGGAGGGAGGGAGGAAGGAAGGAAGGAAGGAGGGAAGGAGGGAAGGAAGGAAAAAAAGAAAGAAGGAAGATAAAGTAAAATAAAATAAGATAAAATATAATAAAGTTATTAAAATAAGAAAATTTTTAAGAGAAAAAAAGAAAAAAATTAAAAAAAAAAAAAAACAACCGATGGATAGAACCCTGGAACCAATGGTGGAAGCAAAGCTATACAGACAAAATCTCACACAGAAGCATACACACTCACAAAAAGAGGAAAAGGGGAAAAAATCATAAATGTTGCTCTCAAAGTCCACCTCCTCAGTTTTGGATGATTCCTTGTCTAAAGGTGGGAGGGAGGGAAAGAAATAAAGAAAGAAAAAAGATAAAATAAAGTTATTAAAATAAAAAATAATTATTAAGGAAAAAATTAAAAAGAAAAACAAAAAATGGACAGATAGAACCCTAGGACAAATGGTGGAAGCAAAGCTATACAGACAAAATCTCACACAGAAGCATACACATACACACTCACAAAAAGAGGAAAAGGGGAAAAAAATCATAAATCTTCCTCTCAAAGTCCACCTCCTTAATTTGGGATGACTCGTTGTCTATTCAGGTATTCCACAGATGCAGGTGCATCAAGTTGATTGTGGAGCTTTAATCCCCTGCTCCTGAGGCTGCTGGGAGAGATTTCCCTTTCTCTTCTTTGTTCTCACAGCTCCCAGGGGCTCAGCTTTGGATTTGGCCCTGCCTCTGCGTGTAGGTCGCCGGAGGGCGTCTGTTCTTCGCTCAGACAGGACGGGGTTAAAGGAGCCGCTCATTCGGGGGCACTGGCTCACTCAGGCCGGGGGGGGGGGGGGGAGGGAGGGGCACGGAGTGCGGGGCGGGCCTGCAGCGGCAGAGGCCGGCGTGACGTTGAACCAGCCAGAGGCGCGCCGTGCGTTCTTCCGGGCGAGTTGTCCCTGGATCCCGGGACCCGGGCAGTGGCGGGCTGCACAGGCTCCCCGGAAGGGGGGTGTGGATAGTGACCTGTGCTCGCACACAGGCTTCTTGGTGGCGGCAGCAGTGGCCTTAGCGTCTCATGCCCGTCTCTGGAGTCCGCGCTTTTAGCCGTGGCTCGTGCCCTTCTCTGGAGCTCCTTTAAGCAGCGCTCTTAATCCCCTCTCCTCGGGCACCAGGAAACAAAGAGGGAAGAAAAAGTCTCTTGCCTCTTAGGCAGGTCCAGACTCTTTCCCGGACTCCCTCCCGGCTAGCCGTGGTGCACTAACCCCTTCAGGCTGTGTTCACGCCGCCAACCCCAGTCCTCTCCCTGCGCTCCGACCGAAGCCGGAGGCTCAACTCCAGGCCCCGCCCACCCTGGCGGGTGAGCAGACAAGCCTCTCGACCTGGTGAGTGCCGGTCGGCCCTGACCCTCTGTGCGGGAATCTCTCCGCTTTTCCCTCCGCACCCCTGTTGCTGTGCTCTCCTCCGCGGCTCCAAAGCTTTCCTCCTCTGCCACCCGCAATCTCCACCCGCGAAGGGGCTTCCTAGTGTATGGAAACCTTTCCTCCTTCACAGCTCCCTCCCACTGGTGCAGGTCCCGTCCCTATCCTTTTGTCTCTGTTTATTCTTTTTTCTTTTGCCCTACCCAGGTACGTGGGGAGTTTCTTGCCTTTTGGGAGGTTGAGGTCTTCTGCCAGTTGGTGTTCTGTAGGAGTTGTTCCACGTGTAGATGTATTTCTGGTGTATCTGTGGGGAGGAAGGTGATCTCCACGTCTTACTCTTCCACCATCTTCCCGGAAGCCCCTCTCCAACTTCTTTATCCATTCACTCATCAATGGACGCTTATGTTGTTTCCGTAACTTGGCTATTGTAAATAATGCTGGAGTAAACGTGGGAGTGCAGATATCTTTTTGAGTTAGTGTTTTCGTTTTCTTTGGTTAAATACCAAAAATGGAATTGCTGGATCATAAGATAGTTCTATTCTTAATTTTTTAGGAAACCCTCTTACTGTTTGCCATAGTGGCTGCACCACCAACAGTTTACATTACCACCAACAGTATACAAGGGTTCCCTTTTCTCCACATCTTCACCAACACTTGTTGTTTCTTGTCTTTTTGATAATAGCCATTCTAACAGCTGTGAGGTGGTACCTCATTGTGGTTTAGGTTTGCATTTCTCTGATGATAAATGATGCTGAGCATCTTTTCATGTAGCTGTTGGCCATGTGTATGTCTTCTTTGGAAAAATGTCTATTCAGATCTTCTGCCCATTTTTAAATTGGATTGCTTGTTTTTTGTTTTGTTTTGCTATTGAGTTGTATGACTTCTTTATGTATTGTGGATATTAGCCCCTTATCAGATATGTGACTTGCATATATTATTTTCCATTCGGTAGGTTGCCTTTTCATTTTGTTGATGGTTTCCTTTGCTGTGCAGAGCTTTTTTGTTTGAGGTAGTCCCATTACTTATTTTTGCTTTTGTCACTTTTGCTTTCTTGTGTCAAAAAATCATCTCCAAGACCTCTGTTAGGGAGCTTACTGCCTATGTTTTCTTCTAGGAGTTTTATGATTTCAAGTCTTATGTTCAAGTCTTAATTCATTTTGAGTTAATTTTTGTTTACGGTGTAAGATAGTGGTCAAGTTTCATTCTTTTGCCTGTGGCTGTCCAGTTTTCCCAATACCATTTATTGAAGAGACTTTCCTCTCCCCATTGTATATTCTTGGCTCCTTTGTCATAAATTAATTGACCATATATGTGTGGATTTATTTCTGAGGTCTCTATTCTGTTCCATTTATCTATGTGTCTGTTTTTATGCTAATACCATACTTTTTTGATTAGTATAATTTTGTAATATAGTTTGAAATCAGAGAGTATGATACCTCCAGCTTTGTTTTTCTTTCTCAGGATTGCTTTGGATATTTAGGGTCTTTTGTGCTTCCATACAAATTTAAGGATTGTTTATTTCTGTGAAAAATGCCATTGGACTTTTGATAGGGATTGCATTGAATCTGCCTATTGCTTTGGGTAGTATAGACATTTTAACAGTATTAATTCTTCTAATCTATGAGCACGGAATATCTTTCTATTTATTTGTGTCTTCCTCAATTGCTTTCATTAATGTTTTATAGTTTTCAATATACAGGATTTTTACCTCCTTGGTTAAATTTATTTCAAGGTATTTTATTCTTTTTGATGCAATTGTAAATGGGATTGTTTTCTTAATTTCTCTGATATTTTGTTATTAGTGTATAGAAACACTACAGATTTTTTGTGTATTGATTTTGTATCCTGAAACTTTACTGAATTCATTTATTAGTTCTAACAGTTTTTTTGATGGAGTCTTTAGGTTTTCTATGTATAATATCATGTCATCTACAAATAGTGATAATTTTACTTCTTCCTTTCCAGTTTGGGTGCCCTTTATTTCTTTTTCTTGCCTATTTGCTCAGGCTAGGACTTCCCATACTATGTTGAATAAAAGTGGCAAGAGTGAGCATCCTTGCTTTGTTCATGATCTTAGAGGAAAAGCTTTCAGGTTTTCACTGTTGAGTATGATTTTTTTAAAAGCACATCTATGTGAGTTGTATAAACTGTATGAAGATGTGTTGCACAGAACTGAATCTCCACACGAAAGTGATAGCCACAGTTTACAGAGTACTCATTCTATGCTGAGCAATGTGCTAAAGTACATTCTATAGATTTTCTAATTAATCCTTATACAGGTTTCCTCTGCTATCCAAAAGTCAAGTGTTCCTATGAAACTTTTTGTAAGCTGAAATGATGTAAAGTGAATAAGCAGTTACCTCAGGACACATCTTGCTAATGCCTGCAAAAATAAATTGAGATAAAGCACAGATGCTCACAGACGTAGTTCAGGGCTGTGGTGGCTTGCTGCTGAGGTGCTGTGTGTAGTTCCTGAGGAAGGAGCTTGGTGGTACCAATCTCATTGCTCGGGGTGCATGCTCCCTCTATAAAGGCTTGCTGCAAAACAAATGCTAAATGCTATTTTCACATTTTCGCTTTTTTTTCATAAAAGCAAACATCCTCTTCATATTTCCTTAAGTTAGTGAAAACGGGTACTATTGTAGGTTTTTTTTTTTAGAGTAAAGTGGCATAAAGCAAACTTTCGAAAAGCAGGGGACCCCTGTAATAGGATTAATTAGAGGTACGTATTTTCACCATGGAAATGCTGGAAATGTGGAAACTGAGGCCTAGAAAGGCTAAGACGTTGGCTGAGGTTTGTATATCTAATATGACTAGTCTAGGTTTGTTTCTCTCTCTCCAAATATAGTTCTCTTAACTAGAGCAGATTATATAACTGATAAACTGAGTGGTGATTGGGATATACCAGATCCTTTCACACATTTAATTTTTCTAAAAGGATATCCAGATGGTAGAGTAAGTTGAATCAAAATGAGCCAAGTCATACAAGGCTTTGGCATGGGAATAACTACTATGTGGCCTGGTCTTATGATGTCTTGTGTCCATCAATTACTTGCTGTGGGGAAAAGGACTTCAAAAAGTGGTGTATTTTCCAGGCTAGTAGTTCAGGTAATAAAGGACTGCAAACATTGAGTTTAGACAATAACAGGAGAAACAAGGTGAAAAAGTACGGTTCTCAGTTCTAGGGTCCTGGAAATCCTCAGGTGGATAACGGAGGTCCAGGGCAGACAAATTCTGTGAGCTATAATATAATAGTGGTCTCCAAACTTATTTGTTTACATAGCACCTCAGCAAAAAAATGGTAAGACTATCCATATATGCCTGTGTCTTTGTATGTCTATGCATGTTTACAGATGATGTACATATACGAAGAGATCTTTAAAGAGACTTAAGTTTAGTAAAATTTTGTGAAGTAATGGATGAGTGTTGTCTCATGGTTTTAATGTTACTGAAAAATATAGTAGTGGTTTGTTTTTGTGGTCTGGGTATTTAGTTTTTTAAGTATTTTGCAAATTCTGATGGCTTCATGCTACCATTAGCCAACTTCTAAGGGGCAAAATATAGTTTTGTGGTGAGACTGATGGTTAACCGTAATGGGTGTTAATCCATATTTAGGTAGTCTTAGTTTGACTTTATGTGGCTGATTTCTCCTCTGGTCTGATTGTATCAGTATTTTTCAAACTGCATATTGTAACCTATTGGATTATAATATTAGTAATAACGAATATTATTTTAAATAAAATATAAGAGAAAATATCAGAGTATATTACTAATAAGTATTGTTTTGAAAAACTATTATTTCAGTTATATACCTATATCCATATATATGTGTATATTTACATGACTCTATATACGTATCTAAATACTGAACCATGATGTAAAATGTGACATACAAACACTTTTGAAAATATTGAATTAGATCATTATTGTTTTTACCCAGGAGTTGTCGCCATTAAAGAGGTTATACTAGGGGAAGGAGAAGCGTAAACTCTACCATTTTCTTGCCTTTCTCTTGTGCTTGTATTGCTTTGCATTATTTTCAATCCTTGATTCCACTGCACAGAGCTTTTTAAGCCATTCGTGTGTTCTATGAGAGTTCATTTAGTAACAACTAGAGAATATAATCTGTAAATTCACTTAAGGCACATATCAACTGCAACAGAACAAAAATATTGCAGGTGCCCTACAGACTGTTTGCACACTCTTTTCCCTCGGGAAGTTTTCGGTAGCATACCTGGTTCATGACCTTCAGGCATCCTAAGAGAAAGCACTAATGACAATCTTTATATGACCTATTAGCAAAGCTGAATTTCTTTCCTGTTATTTTAGACAAATACATATATATATATATATTTAAAATATCTATTTATTTATTTGGCTGGGCCGGGTCTTAGTTGCGGCACGCAGGATCTTCGTTGCAGCATGTGGGATCTAGTTCCCTGACCAGGGATTGAACCCGGGCCCCCTGCATTGGCAGTGTGGAGTCTTAGCCACGGGACCACCAGGGAAGTCCCTAGACAAAAATATACGTAAATAAAAGTGCTGATGTTTTTCTCACTCACCCCAGTGGATCGTCTAGGGTCATGCCCCGTGGAGCATGTCCCCTACTTTGTAGACACTGACTCATAGGCATGGTGGCCAGGGGTTGCACCCCCTTCCTTCCGTTTTGACCTCATCTCACAGCATTCTTGTGCTTACCTACCTTCTCTAGTCTAACCACACTGAACACACCAAACAAGTTTCTGCCTCAAGACATTTGAACTCAGGGCATTAAGAATCATGGTTCTTATTACCGTGATCCTTATGAGGCTGTCTCCTTGTCATCATGTAGGACTTATCCCAAATTACACCCTCTTTAAAAGGCCTTCCCTGATCACTGTAGTTTACATAGCCCCCTTCTTTCTCTCCACAGCCCCCATCCACTCTTTATTCAGTTACTCTCTCATTTCTTTATTTGTTTTCACAGAACTTATCACTATCAGTTTAATGCCCTCCCAGTTCTCCTTTAAGCCCCTCTAGAAAGGGACTTTGTCTGCAGTTCAGCCCAGCCTGCCCAGAATGTTGCTGGGGCTTTAAATATTTGTGGAAAGTGTCAACAACTGGGTCAACATTTCTCCTGTCCCCCTGCTTCACTTGAGCCAGTCCCTTTGGATCTTCTCATTTGTCTATGAAAACGGGTCCTCTCTATGATACCCTTTGGCAGAGACACTGTATTACGAAGGAGGCGTTGGTTGTAGGGTGAGCCAAATTCTGTGAGAACTCCCTGGAAGGAATGTCCATGATCCAGCGGGGTTGGGTAGGGGTGCTGATCCTGGAAATCCTAATGGCTCATGTCTGGGAACAGAACGATCAGGGCCACCTATGCATTGAGAACAGAGACCTACAACTGCAGATGTATTATGCTGTTAGTTCTAGAGAAGATCAAATTTTCGTGTCTCATAGACAGTTTCCATGATCAGAAATTTGATCTCCAATTGAAGATGTTTTCTTGAGACACAATTAGTAGAGACTGCTAAATTTTATCCCTATAGACAAAGTATTACAGTCTTGACGTGGGGTTATTCAACTGTACCAGAATGTCTTACCATCCCACCTCATGTCTGGCACTCAGTATACTCTTAGTAGGTATTAGTTAGATGAATAAATAAACATAGCCACTCAATAGAAGCTGGGTCTGGCCTGGCTATGACATTATTCAGCTGTGCAATCTAGATCAGGGTTTGGCAAACTACAGCCCAGAGGCCAAGCCCAAGCCACCACTAGTTTTTGTAAATAAAGCTTTATTGGAACACAGCCATGCTCATTTGTCAAAGTACAGTCATCCCTCGGTATCCTTAGGGGATTAGGTCCAAGACCCCCATGGATACCAAGATCTGAGCATGCTCAAGTCCCTTATATAAAATTGCATTGTACTTGCATATGACATACACACATCCTCCCATATACTTTAAATCATCTCTAGATATAATACCTGACACAATGTAAATGCTATGTAAATAGTTGTAAATGCAGTGTAAAGGCTATGTAAATAGTAGCCGGTGTGCAGCAAATTCAAGTTTTGCTTTTTGGAACTTTCTGGAATTTTTTTTGTGTGTGGATATTTTAGATCTGTGATTGGTTGAATCTGTGAATGTAAAAACCACAGATATCGATGGCCAACTGTATTGCCTCTCACACTACAGTGACAGAGCTGAGAAGGTGTGGCAGAGACCATAGGGCCCACAAAGCCTAAACTATTTACTATCTGGCCCTTTACAGGAAAAGTTTGCTGAGCCCTGGGCTAGAGAATCTCACTTAACTTCTCTGGGCATTGATCGTGTCATTTGTAAAATGAGTCGAATGGACTCAGTGGTGTCCAAGAGCCTTTTAAGAACTCGTGTCTGAATTCCTTGGAATTTAAGACACTGTGTCCATAAAGAAAGCTCAGAGTGATACAGACTTAAGGTTACACTCATTGTCTTCTTAGAAAACATGTGATTTCAAGAAGTAAAGTTCTCATTAAATAGACATAAAGATTTTACCACACACATCTTGAAGACATGCAGAGCATTGCAGGTTGAGTTCATTTCTACGGTTTGGTGTTTAGTGCTTGGAGAAGAGACTTACTATGCTGCTTACTACCATCTCACTGCTTTCCCCAACAGCTTTACTAAAGTAAAGTGTCACTTTACTTTGTAAAGTGACGCTGATAAGTGGGTTTGCTTACGATCTGTAATGCTCTAAGTGTAGGTCTGGCATATTGAGTTAAGAGGTGAAAAATAGGGGCTTCCCTGGTGGCGCAGTGGTTGAGAGTCCACCTGCCGATGCAGGGGACATGGATTCGTGCCCTGGTCCCGGAAGATTCCACATGCCGTGGAGCAGCTGGGCTCGTGAGCCATGGCCGCTGAGCCTGCGCGTCCAGAGCCTGTGCTCCGCAACGGGAGAGGCCACAGCAGTGAGAGGCCCGCATACCGCAAAAAAAAAAAAGAGGTGAAAAATAATGTTAAATATGACATTAAGATCCCAGTTGAATTTCCTTGACTTACTGTGAGGTCATTTATGGGCCAGATAAGGAAATTATTAGTTGCTACATATGACTGGAGAAAAATTCTAAGTTAGAATCAGTTACATTATCTTGATTGGTTTTCTTGTTTTGGTTTAAATTATAAATGCTTAAATAAATAAAAGCCTCATGGATACCTTTCAAAGACTATTAGTTCTGTCAAAATTTTGTTCAGGTCATAAAGTTTGCATTGGGTATTTTTTTTCCATACTTGCCTTCCTTTTCCTTAGCTACTCCTAATGCTAATGGCTGCACCCTATATCCCAGGGCACAGAGTATGAACATCGGTGTCAAATCATGTAGTCAAGGGTTCCTAACAAACTGAGCAAAAAGTAGAATACATTGATTTTTAAGTGAGCGTAAGCAATAAGTTGCAATTCAGGGACTCTGTCCCTCATTCATTAAACATTTATTGAGTGTCTATTATGTGGCAGTTCTGTGCCAGGAGCTGGAATCTCTATTTTATGTTATCTTTCATAGATTGCAAATCTATAGCTATTTAGAGATTTCACACCATGATCCCACTTGATTTTCACCCCAAATTTGGGAGGGAATCAGAAAAAGAATTCTGTCCACTGCTAAGGTTTCTGTGGGACCGCTCTGAAGGAATACCGGAATGATGGAGTAAAGAGGTCAGCCTAACCTGGTACTCCTGGAGAAGTTCCATCTTCCCTCAGGCAACTTTCTTTATATGGGATCTCAGTGTGATCTGAGGAAGGCCAAGCACCTAGTTGACCTGAGGATGGGGAATAGACAAAGGGTAGCGACCTTTCTCTGGGGCAAGGTGCCCTCTGCATAAAAGAGGACTGATTCCTAATTCACACCCTCCTCTGTTTCCCAGATCCAAGCAGGAGGCTGGGTTCTCAGCTTACAGTGAGAGGGGCCCTCTGAGTCTACATAATACCCAGATCACTTTGGTCCTTGCCTAACACCCCACTCCTGACCAAACTCAAAGAGCTTCTTCTCCTTTGGGTGTGAAGTGGTAGGATTGGGGTCTATGAAATATGAAAGTACTTTGCAAATCATCCTTCACTGTTTGATGGTGACCTGACAGTAATAGAAATAGCATCTTGGACCTGCCAAAAGGTAACTCTTTCCTTTGGATAAGAAATTCTCTCTCTAACGTCCTGATCTGTGAAATAGGGAGTTGGACTAGATTATCTTTGAGGTGTTTCCCAATTCTTACTTGCCACAATTTTTGGACTTAGGTTTGATTCCCAAATTAACTCAGTTTATACAGGGCTCACAATATAGAGATATCACTGTAGCAGGTGCTGTCACAGCAGTGCCTATTCCTATCTCCTTGGCACTCACTGTCTCTGCTGGCTTTGCTGCAAGCACCTGTCACTCTCTGCCAGAGGCTTTCATCTGGCTGCCGAGACACACTTGGCTGGAAACGCAGGGGAGTTAAACTCCCCAGGAGCGATCCTCGACTAATGCCAAATGTGAGCTGAGGAAAGATATTGCAGCACTGTTGTCTCTTGGGGGAGACATCTCTGAAGAGGGTTCTCAGTTATCCACAGCAGTAACTTGTCGGTTAATGCACACTGTTTTAGATTCCTTCCCTTCCCTCTTTTATGTCACCTCCCAAATAAACCGCTTGCACTCAGATTCTTATCTTAAGGTATGCTTCCAGGGGAACCCAACCTAGTACCAGTGCCAGACAAGTTCTACTGTGATTCATCATGTTAATTCACAGTGTCAGTTTCTTGAGGAATGTATTTTATTTGCCATGCCTAGGGTTGCCAGATCAAGCAAATAAAAATACAGGACTCCAGTTACATCTGAATTTCAGATAATATCAAATAATTGTTTAGTCTGAGTATGTCCCATCCCAAATATTACCTGGGATATATTTATACTAAAAAATTCATTGTTTATTGGAAATTCAAATATAATGGGAGTCCTCTATTTTATCTGTCATCCTTAATCCCAACTTTCATTGGGAGAATTGGGCATTACAGCTAGGCAGAATTCCAGAGCTGAGGAGAAGGTGGAGGGTGACTGAGACTGGCTTGCAAGATGCAAAATGTGGAAGGAGTGAGGCAGACCTACATAGCAGTGCCCAGGGATAAAGCCAGGTCAGGAACCAAATAGCAGATGGATGTGGGGCGGTGGATAAGGGATTATCGATTCGAAGGGCTCAGGCAGGGAGACAAAACTGCAGCCTGCAGTCTCAAACACTGCGGGGAGGGGATGCTGAAGTCACTGCACTTGCCCAGACAGTATTCATTTCTCTAGCCCTACTGCCTAACAGAATGCCTGGGTCACTCTCGGTACTCAGTAGACATTGAATGAATGATAGGGAAGGAAGATGGATGGAAATAGCAAATTCTGCCATTGTGAGTTTTATGGAGAACGGTGCCCACTGAAAAATGCACAGAACCTTTTAGAGCAATGACTTGCATCCGATTGTAGATGCATAGAAAACATGAATTGCTATGTGAATTCTACGTAATGAGCTTTTGTAATCCTTTCCTCATTTTTCATTGCAGGTACAATTCAGCTTAAATCTTTCATGGCTAGACAGGTTTTTGAATGCCACTTGTAGGTTCAAGGCTAATTTACTTAATAGCCGACTTATCTGAACCTTGAACAATATTACTGGGAGCATTTAGATTGAGAGAAAGAGTTTGGGAGGAAAATTTCCCCTTCAATTTCAAAAGGCTGTAATCAATTTATGTTTTTAATGACATTTCCTTTACTTTCTGCAGCAAGGATAAAATCTCATTCTGTGTCAGTTATTTCTAACTATAAGTTCAAGGTTGAAAAAGACTGGTCTTATTCTCAGCAAGCTGTGTGATATTTTCCTTATTCTTTTACAGAGAAAACAAAGGAAAATAGAAAAATAAATGACAGTGTGTAGATAACAGAAAAGTAGTGCCGACATTTCCTCAATTTTCATTAAAGTCAGCTTTTATTGTTACTAGAGAAAAACATTTTTACAAAACACCAACTAGGCTGCTCTCCAAAGGGTGACTTTAACTTAAAATAACTTATTCTGTGGATGATGTATTTTTATTTTTTATTATTTTTTATTTTTTTTTTTTTTTTTGGCGGTACGTGGGCCTCTCACTGTTGTGGCGTCTCCCGTTGCGGAGCACAGGCTCCGGATGCGCAGGCTCAGCGGCCATGGCTCACTGGCCCAGCCGCTCCGCGGCATGCGGGATCCTCCCAGACCGGGGCACGAACCCGTGTCCCCTGCATCGGCAGGTGGACTCTCAACCACTGCGCCACCAGGGAAGCCCGATGATGTATTTTTATTTTATTTTATTTTTTTAAAAATAGATCCGCCTTTGTTTCCTTTTCTTTTCTTTCTTCCTTCCTTTCTTCCCTCCTTCCTTCCTTCCTTCCTTCCTTCCTTCCTTCCTTCCTTCCTTCCTTCCTTCCTTTCTCTCTCTCTCTCTCTCTCTCTCTCTCTCTCTCTCTTTCTTTCTGCGCTGGGTCTTCATTGCTGCGCACGGGCTTTCTCTAGTTGTGGTGAGCGGGGGCTGCTCTTCGTTGCGGTGCATGGGCTTCTCATTGCGGTGGCTTCTCTTGTTGCGGAGCACGGGCTCTAGAGGCTCAGGCTTCAGTAGTTGTGGCGCACATGCTTAGTTGCTCCGTGACATGTGGGATCTTCCTGGACCAGGGCTCGAACCCGTGTCCCCTGTACTGGCAGGCGGATTCTTAACCACTGTGCCACCAGGGAAGCCCCATGATGTATTTTTAGTGTTAACATGTTCATTTCATGTTAACACCATGTCAGCCACATGAGAAGGGTAGAAATTTGTATAAAGAGGAGTACTAAAAATGAACCTAGGAATTCAAAATAATATATATTTTAATGTAAATTTAAAGATGTACTTGTTCTTAGCATTCTATCAAAAATAAAAGTTTCCCCAGGTGCTGTAGAGCCAATGATATTACTTTGAGATTTATTGTACCAACTCTGTGTGATATTGTCATGAAAATTTGTTTAAAAAAGAAAGTAAAAGGAGCTCTCCTGTTTCTAAGAGTAGCAGGGTTATTCAGACCAATTCTCTAGATAAAATACTTTTTTAAAAGCTTAAAATTACTGATGAGCTGACAAAAGTACAAAAGTGAAGGAAGAGATAAAATAAGTGTTGGTGAGGATGTGCGGAATTGGAACCCTTGTGCACTGCTGGGGGGAAAGAAAAGTGGTGCAGCTGCTGTATGAGATAGTTTGCTAGTTCCTCAAAAAGTTAAACATAGAAATACCCTGTGATCCAGCAATTCTATTCCTAGGTATATATTCAAAAGCATTGAAAGCAGAGACTCAAACAGATTCTTACACACCAGTGTTCATAACAGCATTAGTCACAATATCCAAAAGATGGAAACAACCCAGGGGTCCATCAGCAGATGAATGATAAACAAAATGTGGTCTGTGCATACAGTGGGATATATTCATCCATAAAAAGGAATGAAATTCTCATACATGTTACAACATGGATGAAGTTTGAAAACATTATGTTAAGTGAAATCAAAGACAAAAGAACAAATACTCTATGGTTTCACTTATATGAGGTACTTTAGAATAGGCAAATTCATAGAGACAGAAAGTAGAATGGTGGTTACTAGGGGCTGGGGGAGGGGGTGATGGAGAGTTATTGTTGAATGGGTACAGAATTTCTTTGGGGGATGATGAAAAAGTTCTAGAAATGGATAGTAGTGCTTGTTGCACATTGTGAATGTACTAATGTCACTGAATAGTAAACTGAAAAATGGTTTAAATGGTAAGTTTTATGTTATGTATATTTTACCACAATAAAAGAAAAAAAAAAATGAAGGAAAAAATGAGAAAACTGGCAGGTAAATGAGCACAGAAACTGCTTTTGACCGGAGGGCATGTGCCATTTCTCAGAAAATTAGGACCTTTTCTTTACAGCCTCCAACCGCAAGAGAGACAGAAATCAAAGCCCAGTGTCTTTTTGTTGAGTTTTTAATATCCGTCTTCATTCATTTTATCCTGAATGTGTTCATGACGCTTTCTGAATCAGAGACAGACTGTCATTAGTGTTATTTACCTAATAATCACTGCATTGGTCCCCTTGCCCCAGACCTTACCCCTGGGGCATCACATGAAAGCCAGATGGAAAAGTCTCCTATATGAGGGACCAGATAATCCACAGGTGAGGAATGAAGAAAAACGGGTTTTCTTTGCTTGTAAACAAGAGAAAGAGGCCGCTGCCTCCCCTTCTTCTTTCAAAAAGAGGGAATAAAACTTTGGCTCCTTGGAGACAGGATGAAAGGATCCTAGGTTCTTACCCTAACCTTCTGGAATGTAGTGAAATCTTTTCAGGGACCGCATAAGCCTGAATGTCTCTGGCTCTCCAAGGCCCTGAGCCTCATTTTCCCTTGAAATGTAAACACATACCCCCAAAGTTAAGTCCATCTGTCTGGAGTTCTCTCAGTGTGTACCTAGTTCTTAATTACCTTCCCAAGGGTTGCTCTTAGCTCAGCATCGCAAGTTTTCAGCAAAATTTATTCAGGAACACAAAAATATTTTCTCTACGCCGTACACTGTTGAAGAACGCATTTTAAAAATTTTGATAAAGTTCAGTTTATCAATTCTTTGTATAATACTACTTAAAAATGCTTTTCCCGTAAGGTCAGGAACAGGAAAGGATTTCCACTCTCACCACTTCTATTCAACATAATACTGGAGGTTCTAACCAGTACATTAAAGCAAGGCGGGGGTGGGCGGTGTGGGGAGAAGGATTCGAAAGGGAAGAAGTAAAACTGATTTCATTTGCAGGTCACATGATCAGCTATGTAGAAAATCCTAAAATGTCTACAAAAAGCATACTAGAATGGTCAGTGAGTTTAGCAAGTTGAACACAAGTCCCTGCAACGGAAGGCAGAGCGCGATAGCTGCTTTTACAGAGGTACCATGTCCTTTAGAAGTACCCAGGTGGGGAGATTAATTCTCCTGGAGAAAGTGGAAGACATCATAGGAAATGGGCTATGAATCCGGTGTTTGGGGAAGGATTGATTTTGGTCAGGAAGAAGGGAATTTGTGGTCTAATGGGAGGGAACAGAAAAAAACCAAATGTCTGGAGGTGGAAAATCACAGGGAGCTCATTGCATTCTTTAATATAATTGACATGGAAAGTATGAGAAAGGGCCAGAAAGCAAGGTTGGAAAGAGATGGCAGAGGCCTTGAATGTCAGACCCAGAATTAAGGACTTTATCTGAGCAGCTCTAAATAATTCTCAACACCTTCCTTTAGATGAGTATAAAATTATTTTCTCAGCTTTAAAATAGTATTCTTGGGCTTCCCTGGTGGCACAGTGGTTAAGAATCCACCTGCCAATGCAGGGGACACGGCTTTGAGTCCTGGTCCAGGAAGATCCCACATGCCGCGGAGCAACCAAGCCCATGAGCCACAACTACTGAGCCTGCGCTCTAGAGCCCACAAGCCACAGCTACCAAGCCCACGTGCCACAACTACTGAGCCTGCGCTTTAGAGCCCACGTGCCACAACTACTGAAGCCCGTGTGCCTAGAGCCCGAGCTCCACAACAAGAGAAGCCACCACGATGAGAAGCCCACACACCACAACGAAGAGTAGCCCCCGCTTGCCGCAACTAGAGAAAACCCACGCACAGCAGCAAGGACCCAATGCAGCCAAAAATAAATAAATTGAATAAATAAATAATTTTTTAAAAATAGTAGTCTTCTTTTTCTATTGGCTAGTCAAAAAGGATGATTATGTTCATAAGTAAAGTCACTCAAAGTGTACCTTTAGGTTTTTTTTTTTTTTTTTTGCAGTGCGCGGGCCTCTCACTGTTGTGGCCTCTCCCGTTGCGGAGCACAGGCTCCGGACGCGCAGGCTCAGCGGCCATGGCCCATGTGCCCAGCCGCTCCGCGGCATGTGGGATCCTCCCAGACCGGGGCACGAACCCATGTCCGCTGCATCGGAAGGCAGACTCCCAACCACTGCGCCACCAGGGAAGCCCTACCTTTAGTTTTTTAAACTAAGCAAAATAATCCAATTTTATGTAAAAACATAAAATGAAAATATGAAATGTAATCTCTCAAATCCGCTGCTCTTGGATATTTATCATCTTTCTCTCTCATCCTCGAATATAAGGTCTTTGAGGGTAGCAACATGTGATCTAAGTCTTTCATATTTGCCATTGCACAGGCCACTCGGTAGGCGTTTAATAAATCCTTGGCATCCAGCTGTAATGTAAAAGTGCAGCAATTCAGTGAGTGTTTCCAAGTTGAAAAAAAAAAGAAAGAAGAATCCACAGCACCCAGCCAGGTAATAAATATGGGAGATAGGCTAGACATAAAGAGAGTTTATTTCCTGAAGCTCCTGCTTCTGGGACCCAGCGCTCAAGTGGAGGGTCTTTCCCCTCTCCAGGCCACGTTGAGCACCCTGGACAGTTCCCAAGGCACACAGCTTCCTCCTCCTACAATCCAGTCCATAGAGGGGGACGTGGTTTACACATCTCAGAACACCATTCTGCTTTATTAAAAACTCTTTCTTATCCTGAAGGAAATGGGATGCAGCACCCTTCTTTCCCTGCCCACTCAATACCCTTTCCCATAGGAACCTCAAAGCACAAACCTCAACCCTTCAGAGACTGACCCCTCCATAGTAACTTCCACAATAAGCCCTGGAGTGGACAGACAGCCATACTGACACACTGTACCACGTGAGGAACTCACTTTCCTCTTGATCACACCAGCTCCTACTCAGAAAGGAAATTCTGAGGCTCTGAAGGCTGTTCCTTCTCCCAAGACAACTTCCCCATGGCAGGGTTTCTTCTAGGCATGCCAGTCTTCTTTTTTTTTTATAAATTTATTTATTCATTTATTTATTTCTGGCTGCGTTGGGTCTTTGTTGCTGTGCGCAGGCTTTCTCTAGTTGCGGTGAGTGGGGGATACTCTTTGTTGCGGTGCGCAGGCTTCTCATTGCAGTGACTTCTCATTGCAAAGCACAGGCTCTAGGCGTGTGGGCTTCAGTAGTTGTGGCATGAGGGCTCAGTAGTTGTGGCTCGCGGGCTCCACACCACTGGCTCAGTAGTTGTGGCGCATGGGCTTAGTTGCTCTGCAGCATGTGGGATCTTCCCAGACCAGGGCTCGAACCCACGTCCCCTGCACTGGCAGGCAGATTCTTAACCACTGCACCACCAGGGAAGTCCTTTGCCAGTCTTCTTTTTTATTTATTTGTTTATTTTTTTTGGCAGTCTTCTTAATGAGAAGATGTCCACCACCACCTGTGGACTGGCTGATCTGTATTTTTTGTTTTGAAACCATGTGCCTAATTTTCTCAGTGTTGAATTTAAATAGATTGCTATTATTGTATTTACAGGCATACCTTATTTTATTGCACTTCACAGGTATTGCATTTTTTACAAACCGAAGATTTAGAGCAACCCTGTGTTGTCAGATGATGGTTAGCATTTTTTTAGCAATAAACTGTTTTTAATTAAGGCATGCACATTGGTTTTTTTTAGACATAATGCTATTGCACACTTAATAGACTACAGTATAGTGTAAGCATCACTCTTATATGTACTAGGAAACCAAAAAATTCATGACTTGCTTTATTGTGATATTTGCTTTATTTCCGTGGTCTGGAACCAAACCCACATCTCCGAGGTCTGCCTGTGTGTGTGTGTGTGTGTGTGTGTGTGTGTGTGTTTGTGTGTCTGTGTGTGTGTTTGTGTGTGTGTTTGTGTGTCTGTGTGTGTCTGTGTGTTTGTGTGTATGTGTGTACATACAGATTGATTGATTATAAGGAGTCGGCTCCCATGATTATGGAGGCTGAGAAGTCCCATGACCTGCCATCTGCAAACTGGGGACCCAGGAGAGCCAGTGGTGCAGTTCCAGTCCAAGGTCAGGAGAAGGCCCATGTCCCAGTTCGGAAACAGTCAGGTGGAGAGTGAATTCTCCCTTGAATGAGGCCCACCCACACTGGGGAAGGTGATCTGCTTTATTCAGTCTATGGGTTGAGATGTTAATCATCTCATCTAGAAGCACCTCACAGATACACCCGAAATAATGTTTAACCAGATGTCTGGGCATCCCTTGGCCCAGTCAAGTTGACACATACAAAACCATCCCAAATAGTGAGCGGTTTGCAAATGTAAATGTGGAGTTTGTATTCCCCACTTTATTTATTGATTTATTTTGGCCATGCATGGCTTCTGGGATCTTAGTTCCCCAACAGGGATTGAGCCCGGGCCCCAGCAGTGAAAGCTCTGAGTCCTAACCGGTGGACCTATGTTCCCCACTTTGAATGTGTCTCCATTAAGGCAAATCGAATTGGCCACCTGCATATGAGTCCTAGGGTTCACCCACAGCCTTGACTATTTACCTACCACCTGTGTTTGGCATGAGCCTATCTCCAATGTAAATAACATTCCTCCTGTTTTGAAAAACTTCACGAAAGAATTGGGTCTAGAGCAGTGGTTTCAACCCGGGTGATTCTACCTCCCAGTGGATATTTGGCAATGGCTGGAGACATTTTTAGTTGTCACAGCTGGAGGTGCTACTGGCATTTAGTGGGTAGAGGCCAGAAATTCTGCTAAACATCCCCCAGTGTACAGGGCAGCCCTGCAACAAAGAAGTATCCAGCCGAAAATGTCAGTAATGCTGAGGTTGAGAAATCCTGGTCTAGAGAAAAGGAGACATTCCACAGCACTCAACACAATGTGCCCCAAATGTCCCCGTCTGTGTCATGGGAAGCCAGTGCTTTCTGAAAGCTTTCTGAATCAGCATCTTCCCACTGAGTTTAAATTACTCGGTAGGATCTAGCATTAACACTGGCAACTTCGAATGGCTTTAAGGCAGGCATGTTAAATCTCAAATTTGGATGAAACACAAGCAAGCCATGTGAGAAGTTCACAGCACTTTGAAACCTAGGAGAGCTGTGAGAATTGCATGCAGGTGTGGCTTCATTCCAGCTCATAGTGCCAAATAGCCCATAGTGAGTTCTCAGATGGGTGGAGCAAATATTCGTTTTCATCAGAGGCAAATGCTGAAATTGCAGTTATGGGCCTCTTTAGAAGGTGCCGCTTTATTCCCAGTGTAACATTGCTTCGATTCCAACTGCACAGGGTTGTCCTGATTCATAGGGGTCAGTGGCAGAGCTCTGATCATCAATCTTGTTTCTTGACTTGTCGATTTATGTGCTCCGTGCCAAACCTGATTGCTTTTTTTCTGAAACGAGTAACCTGTGAATCTTTACTCATGGTCAGGAAAAAAGTCCCTGTTAATAATTTACAAAAGACAGAGCTCGTCCTCTTTTGCATCCTCAAATCTCTCAAAGCACGTGATTGTCTCAGCATATCTGGTTTCCAAGTAGCTGAGTGATGAAATACGATTGGCCTCGCAGCATCGATTCCTCCTCTCCTTCCCCCTCACTCTTCTTGTCTAGCAGTTGTTTGTTGTGATACAAACATTCTTCTTATAAAGGACTCAAAAACCGAGTTCTTTCTCTCCATCTTTAGGCAGAGGTGAGCTGATTTGGCTTGCTACCATGGGTGAGGATCTTGAAGGAGAAACTTGGCTGAACTTCTCCATTCCCTGGGGCTTCGGCAAGGCAGTAGAGGATGAAGGAGCACACCTATGCCCGTGAGTAATAGTCCTCAAGTGCAAATATCAAGAGGCTTATCATTGCTTTTGGAGATTAGCTCATGTTTTTCGGTAGGGTGAATTTTTTTGCACAAGGGTTGAAAGCCATGTGTCAGAATTATATAAGAATGATGCCTTTGATACAAAAGTGATGAGATGCTTCTGAGTTTTTGTCCCGGTAATTCTAATATTTCAAAAGAATATTGCAGGTGAGGTGGGAATATCCTGTAAAAGAAAAGTACAAAACTGTACACTACTCTGGTTATTTCCTTAAGACTCAATGTCCAGAGGCATTTTGGGGAAAACAGAAACTGGTATCAGCTGCTCGTCCTTATATATGGTATTATAATAGGGTATAATTCTGTAAACTTTTGATTGCACTTTTTGCAAGGGAAATTGGATTGTGCTGTGTTTATTTTCTTTTAAAAAGGTATCTTCTCAGAGAAAAATGTATCTGTCTGGATGAAAAGTTTTGATTTTTAAACAGAAAATGCTATGTTGCCTATGCAAATTGGTGTGTGTTTAATCGCTTCTTTGTGTTCAGTGGTCTTGATAAAGAAGTTTTGCTCTTTTGAGAAAAATCAACGTTTTACAGCAAGTTCAGATCATTGCTGAGTGGCTTATGGTTTATATAAATATGGAATTCTTTCTCGAGGTTGTCAAAGTTTCAAGTCTGAGAAATTTGTCAGTGATGAGTACATTTCGGAGTGCTGATTGGAAGGTTTCCAGTCATTCTGCTCTTTAATGCTTCCTCATTAATCACCGGCACTGTGTATTTTAAGCCACTTACGAATTTGTTTAAATGATATTCTTTCAGTAGACTCTATGATTATTGAGTGTTTAAGCATTGCAGTGGGAACATTGTGTGGAGGCCCAAGAATAAAGGAACTGCCACAGGTTAAAGAAGCTCTCCAAATGGATAAAATTCATTACCCTTGAATTTTACTACTTGGGACTTTGAGCCAAATAATTTTTAGAGGCGCCATAATTTTCCACGACAGTAATCACTTGGTGGCACTCTTTGTTTTAAAACAGTTTAACTCATTTGCATGAGTGCCGGTGAAACCTCTTTCTGTTATGTAGTTAACTGTAAGGAAAATTTAGAAATTGATGTTGTCCTTATGTGGGACTAAAACACACAAAACGGTCGACATTTTGGAACTAGCAACGATGATCCCTCAAAACTACTGTTTGCTTGTGACATAATTTCATTGGATAACTTTCCTTTTTAGTGCACACATTTTCCTGCTGATTTCATACTTGAAGGATGAAATGATTGAATATTTGGGCTAAGGAAAGGGACTCCTTAAGACATAGGGTCCTGAGACTTGTGTCTCTTTCTTGCCTGGTCAATAACATAAAAAGAAATAGATTCAGCTTCCAAGCATATTGTTTATGAGTTTGGGAGAAAGTAGGTAATAAAAGAGAGAAGAAATATTTTAAATCAAAATACTAAAGCCAAACTACTGAATTCCAATTTGATGGTTTGTTGGCCATAGTTTTAACTCCATGCATCCACTGAAAAGTCTAGTATGTCTTGTTTTATTAGAATTAATGCTAGGTATATCTCTAAAGACTGAAGTTCTATGTTATCCCTGGATGTGCTCAGTCATTAGATGATTCAGGTTAGTACATTATTAATTTTATTATATATATATAATTCTATTTTATTTTTATGACTCAACGTAAAAAGCAGCCATTATTATAACTTCAGCTCATGTCTCCCGTGGAGGATGCTCTGAAGTATAGAAGTATGTAAATGTGGTTCAAGATTCAGTGAATGGGGGTAATTTTCATAGAGCAACAAATGATGCTCAGTTGAGTCCCACGTCTGCTGCTGGCTTCACAGGAATAAGATCTAAAATCCTGAGTCTGTCCTCCATTCAAGCAGTGCAGTGTTCCCAGACTAGTGGTCCCTGTACCCCTCATCCATGTGCCTCATTGCTGATCTGAAGGAGTTATCATAAGACTGATGTGAGGAGGAGAATGGTTCACTTCCTGAAGTTTTATATTCCTTCAAAATTAACGTGATTTGAGATTGTTTTTGTTGTTGATTAGAGAGCAGCTGGTTCCTTTGCCCAGGAGAGCAGCTACAGAGGATGCTTAGGACTATGGTTTCTGGAACCAGCCTGACCTGGGTGTGTACTCTGGTGCCTTCTCTTATTGGCTGTATGACTTGGGGCAAGTTTGTCAGTTTCATTAAACCTCAGTCCCCACATCTGTAAAGAGAGGATAATATCTACCTCGTGTGGTTGGAGGGGTAAGTGAGTTACTATAGGGACAGCCCCTAGCACAGTGCCTGGCTCATCCAATTATCTAATTACCAATGATGATTCTTATTGTTAGTACTAGTAGCAGTGATAGTGAAGCCTTTCAAAAGCAACCTTGCTTGCAGGTCTTTAAGTCTGAGTGAAAGGTATAATATTGCTATATCAATCTTTTAATAGGAAGAGTGATTCTTTTAGGACTTGGGAAAAGGAGTGAGTACAGGAGGATAGGAGGGAGTTTAGTACTTCTATGCAATTTCTTTGGTTTTTAAGCACAAAGCTTGGTAGAAAGTATAGTGAAAACATCAGTGAATTTGAAACAGGAGTGAAAAAATGGGATAAGTTTATTTCAGTTCAACAAATACTTATTGAGGATCTACCAATGTACTAATTGCTGGAGTACAAAGATAAAAGTCAAGGCTATAATGAGAAGCTACAACACACCTAACAGAATGGCAAAAATGAAAAATGCTGGCAATGCCAAGTGCTAGGAAGGATGTGGAACAACTGAAAGTCTCATACATTGCCAGTAAGATATAGCAGCAAAACAGTATCGCTTTTGGAGACCACTTGTTGATTTCTCATAAAGCTAAGTATACAGTTGCCGTAAGCCCATATGATCCCACTCCTGGGTATTTACCCTAGAGAAATGAAAACTCACGTTCACAGAAAAACCTTTCACAAATGTTTATAGCAGCTGTATTCGAAATTGCCCCAAACTGGAAACACCCCATATATCCTTCAGTGGATGAATGGATAAACAAGCTGCATTAAATCCTCACAATGAAATACTACTCAGCAATAAAAAGGACCAAGCTATTGATATACACAACAATTTGGATGAATGTCAGACACGTTACGCTGAGTGAAAGAAGCCAGTTTCAAAAGGTTACATACTGTCTGGTTCTATTTGTATGACAGTCTCAAAAAGACAAAAGTACAGTGACAGGGAACAGATCAATGGGTTCCAGGGGTTAGAGGTGGAAGGAGTGTGTGATAGTGCCTTGTGTGACAGAACTATTCTGTATCCTAATTGTGGTCATGGTTGCAGGAATCTATACATGTGATAACATTTATAGAACTATATGTCCAAAAAAGGTCAATTTTAGTATGTGATAATTTAAAGCATAAAAAATGAGAAAACAGAGTTCTTGTCCTTGAGGAGTTCACAGGTGCAATGAGGGACAAACACAAACACAAATAATTACAGTACAGTGGAGTGAATGTAGTAATTGTAACCTGCTGAGAGCAGTTACCAACAATCTTGACGTGCCGCACTGGCATACCATGACTGGGTCACAAGTGTACCTAGATGGTGCTGCACAAGGACTGTGATGGCCTGAGACCCAGGCCGTGCGCAGCCTTATGCATTTACCCTCAGCCATTTTCTATGTGTACCAAGATGTGAAAAAGTTTGGGAAGGCCTGGCTTAGGATATTACGAGGGCACAGGGGAAGACCACTTTGCCTGGTTGCTTGGGAGGAGTTGGGTACCGAAGAGGCTTCATAGGGGAGATAATACCTGCAGTGGGAATTGAAGGATAAGAGGGAGATAGCTAGGCAAAAGAGAGCTCCTCCAGGGGAGTGGGAGGGCATTCCAAGCGAGCCATTCCTTGCCTGAAAAAGGCACAGAGGAGAGAAAGACTGGGGTGTGAGTTGGGAACTCTAGGGTATTCAAAATTATAGGAATACAGAGTGAACAGATTTATAGATAGACTGGTATAATAAAGGAACATTTTGTTTTATGATAGTAGATTTTGAGCATATTTAGAGGTGGATGGGGACGAGGCAGCAGCGAGGGCCATTTGATAAAAGAGAAAGGAGGCTGGAGGGATGAGATAATGGGAAGAGGTATAGGGTTCCATCTTAATTGTCAAGTGTTGGAGAACCCTCTTGTAACATGTGGAGCATTACTGAAAGACTCTGCCTTCTGGGAGGATCTTTTCATTCATTCATTTTCATGCATTCATTCATCATCAGTTCATTCCACAAATCTTTATTGAGCACCCACCTGCATGCTAGGCACTATTTTAGGTCCTGGGATTCCAACAGTGAACAAAACAAAGTCCCAGCTTTTATACAGTTGATATTTTAGAGGCTAAATGAGCTCAACTTTGGACAATTTTGAAGTGTAAAGGGCCTCTCAGGTAATAATACCTAGTAGGCAGGAGCTGTAAAGAGCAGTCTGGGCTGAAAATACAAATTGGGACTCACTGGCACAAAGATAGAATTAGAGCCTGAGAAATTGATTAAATAATCAATTTTTATACCTTAACAAAGCTGGAAAAAAATCTAATTTTTTCACCAAAATTCTCAATGATTTGCCATCAGGACCTGTCCTTATGTGAGAGAAAGCATCTAGCTGATGCTATAACCCAAAGGTACTCATCCATCCATATTCCTTTTTTATGACATCCTGGTAAAGGGTTCTCTAATCTTTCTAGAAGATAATTAAGTCTTAAAATTTAAAAATATCTTGGATGTGCAGAGCATTATACTAAGATCTGGGCAGGGTAGAGAGGAGGTAAAAAAAGGAGTAAACCTAGTATCAGTTCGGAAAACAGAGTCTACAAGGAGAGAGAGCCTCTGGACCCTTTGTAAGTATTTGTGGTACTTGAAAACAGCCATAAGCAGACAAGCAGAAATTCTCGGTTGCTAAGGGGACTGAATCTTGCAGTATATATGCACAGGAAGAATTGTAAAGTAATCGAGGACACTTCCAAACGCAGTATGTTCTGAAGTCAATTATTGATGACCTGAATCCACAACAGCTTGGAATACCATAGCCAATGTTCTTGGGTTTGACTTTAGATAATGTAAATAGACACACGGTGTTTTGAAGAGATTTTTTTTTTGGCTGCATTGGGTCTTTGGTGCTGCACGTGGGCTTTCTCTAGTTGTGGCGAGCGGGGGCTACTCTTAGTTGCAGAGCACGGGCTCTAGGTGTGCGGGCTTCAGTATTTGCGGTGTGCGGGCTCAGTAGTTGTGGCTCGCAGGCTTAGTTGCTCCGCGGCATGTGGGATCTTCCCGGACTAGGGATCGAACCCATGTCTCCTGCATTGGCAGGTAGATTCTTAACCACTTGCGCCACCAGGGAAGTCCGAAGAGATTTTTTAATGAAACGGTTTTGACCCAGCTGTGTTGTTAGAGCTCTTGTGACTCAGGTAGTTATTGATGCCACTGCATGGACATGGCCCAAGACCAAATCGTTAAAATTCCAGCTGCTCTGATAACCAGGAAATAAACCAATGGATGTCCTTTCTCCATCCTAGGGCCTCATCTCCCCTGTGGTAGGCTTTGGAGAAGGTGGGAGTTAGAAGTGAGGAGGTAAAGAGTAGGTTCAGGCACCCTCTGGCGGGCAAACCCCCCATAACGAGGAGTCACATGCTAACCATTGTCCTCCGCTCATAAAGGCCACGCTCAGCTGAGTGACCACTCATTCTTGGAGCTAACATAGACATCTTGAATGGTCTATACCTCGTGTTAATGAATTTCACCTATAAAATTACAATGGCTCTACTTGTTTACATTCAACAGAGAATTATACTTAACTAAAAATTCAACTTATTTCCTTTTCCATTTGATAACTCAAGGATAGACACCTCTGATATTTGAAGGCCTCTTGAGCATACTCAATTTTATTGGTCAGTGTTATGTTGGACACTAGGGGGAAAGAGGAGGAAGTTGTGTTCCTATTCTCAGCTCCATACTGCACAGAAAGTCTTGAAATAAAGTTCGTTTCCCCAAACGAACTTTTTGGCCAACCCAATATATATTCTCTCTCTATAGAATCCATTCACCAATATTCATATTATAAATTTCCTTTGAATTGATGGTTTTAAGAGATAGTTGAGATACCCTTAGATACTTAGTTCTAACAGACTTTGAACGATCTTTATTGCCTTTTTATTATAAAGTTAATGGATACTTATAAAAATTCAGAAAAATAACTGAAATGAATAAAGTAGAAAGTGAAATTCGTAGAATTGAAGAGGGGTTAAGTATAGAATAAGGATCACAGAAGTCTGTCCTATGCATGACTTGGTAACAACATGCCAGTCTCACATTTTGGAGAGGGTCCTTTTGGCAAGGGACCTGACTCAGAATTGCTGAGTCCTAGTGTTCCTTTCATCAAGAGGGCCCATAAAAATGGCTCCATCAGACTCATTGTGTTATTCTTCTTCTGGGTGTGCATCCAAAAGGATTGAAAGCAGGTTCTCGAAGAGATATCTGTACACTCACGTTTATGGCAAAAGTTTTCACAGCAACCAAAAGGTAGAAGCAAACCAAGTGTCCATCACAGATGAATGAATAAGCAAAATGTGGTCTATACATGCAATGGAATGTTATTCAGCCTTTAAAAGGAAGGAAATTCTGACACATGCTACAGCAAGGGTGAACCTTTAGGACATTATGCCAAGTGAAATGACAGACACAAAAAGACAAATACTCTTGTATGAGGTCCCTAGAGTAGTCAAATTCATAGAAAGTAGAATGGTAGTTGCGGGGGGGAGCGGGGGGATGGCGGGTTGTTGGAGTTTCAGTTTTGCAAGATGAAAAACTTCTGGAGATCTGTTGTACAACAATGTAAATATACTTAACACTAGTGGACTGTACAGTTAAAAAATGGTTACGACAGTAAATTTTATGTTATGTATATTTTACCACAATTAGGAAAATTTTTTAATGTTAAAACTGTATGTCAACACGGCCTGCTTGAGTATACACATCACCTATAAAATTAAAACTCCTCTAGTGCCACGCAGCCATGAGGTGTTACTGTTGTCACGTTCTTTGTCCTCCAGTGTCTTCGAGTTAGAGGGCTTCAACAACAGACCCAGGGGGTGCATGAACTCCTCCATACTTAATGCAGATTCTTATTTGTTTAAGCATTTTTTTCTGGGGAAAAGGGCCCATCACTTTCTTCAGTTTCTCAGAGAGGCGTATGGCTCCCTCCCTGCCAGTAAAGGCTTAGAAGTGCTGCCCAACAGATTGTCTCTGTTCAATAGACTTTATTAAATTAACTGTGCACAAAAGCTATTATGTGAAAGCTTTGAGTTTAATATATACTCAAATAAAGCAAAATCTTATTAAGGCTCATTTGTGTGATTGATTATTCCATCTACGCTTTCAGTAGCTGGGATGAATTTATGGCTAAATACTTATGAAACCAAGGTCCCCCTGTGAGATGCCCAGCTTAGAGAGTGCTTTATTCCGCGAAGAGATACCTGCCTTGAGGAGTCATATTTGTTAGTTTCTCAGCTCTTCTGACACAAATCAAGAATGTGTATCCGATAGTAATCAGTAATTCAGACCTCGCCAATGTGTACTCCCTGTTCATAATTTTCTCCAAAATGCACTCCTGTTTTCTGAAGATTTTTAAGATGACAATTAGGGAGTCTCCTACTGTCTCAATAAAGTGGATTTCTAGAAGGAAACAGCTAGGAAAGATGTTGGAATTACAGAGAGGAGATCGATTTAGACAAACCGTTTGTTGTTGGTTTTTTTCCTCAGTTACAAAGCACAGACAAACTCAGTGTTTTGAAAAGCAAACAGAGATGTCACAAGGTCCTTCCCCAGGCAATTCAACATGAACTTGAAGGACCCTTCTGTGACAAGGACTATGCTTTGCCCTTTCAAAGCCCACTCTCAGGTAAAGATGGTTATCCTGTATTATAGATAATGGCTGACAGGATTGAACAGAATCCTCCCAGGGGACTGAAACTAATGGGTTGGAAGTTCTGTGTCTTTAATTTATTTGCCGGAGGAATGCCATCTCTCCTCCCCAATACAGAACTCAAAACCCCAAAGCAGAGAATATACACACTCACACACAAAGCCATTTTTGATTTTTTGTTATTGAATTTTTTTGGCTTATTCTGTTTCTCTGTTTTTTAGTATTAATTTTGTAACCTGTTAGTCATATCTTAATAGCAACTCTCCTTTCTGACTCAGGATTTTTGTGCTAATGGCTCCCTTTTTCTGGAATATTTTACCACTCACATCTCTGCTCACATGTCTCCTTCTCAGACACAAAATTTTCCTGAACACCTTACCTAAAACTTGTTCATGCTCAGTGCTCGCCTCCTCTAGATGCAGCTTGAATTTTCTTCAGAGTACTTGCAATCATCCAGCATTCTATAAATTTATCAGTTTGCTTATTGTCTGTTTTTCCCCACCCTGGTTTAGGTACTCAACAAATAAATATCCCTTTACTTAGGTTTTTTTTGGCTGCACTGGGTCTTTGTTGCTGCACCCGGGCTTTTCTCTAGTTGAGGCCAGCGGGGGCTACCCTTTGCTGCGGTGCACTGGCTTCTCATTGTGGTGGCTTCTCTTGTTGCAGAGCACGGGCTCTAGGTGTGCGGGCTCTAGAGCGCAGGCTCAGTAGTTCTGGCACACGGACTTAGTTGCTCCGTGACATGTGGATCTTCCCGGACCAGGGCTCGAACCCGTGTCCCCTGCATTGGCAGGCAGATTCTTAACCACTGTGCCACCAGGGAAGCCCCTTTACTTAGGTTTTAAATTACTGTAGCTTTTTCAATATTGGCCTTTTAACTTCATTGTTAAATGGATAAGTGAAGGAATGTTCAAAGGATTTAACTATGAGATTGAAAAAAAAAAGAAGTCCTATATTTTCTTACTTCCTCTCTCCAAGGCTGTCCTTGAGAAAGCTTGCATGCATTGACGTGTGTTCAGGTAGTGACTGTAGATTGCGGACTATGTACCTGGCACTGATCTATATGCTAGTGGGAGGGTAACATTATACCCTTACTAAGCTGGTCTTTGGTCTTTGTGAATACTTGAACACTCGACTATGATTTTGGGTTGGAACTTTCGTCTAAAACAAGTACTATTCTGAGGTCTCACATTACCAGTATGTCAGGATTGTGTTCTTTCCCCTTGGGTTTTCATGGGGAAAGAGGTAGCAAAATGATAACATAGACAAATGGAGTTTTGAGAGGGTGCCTACAAGATTAATTTCTTGTTCTAAAAAAATGTATTGGTTGATTTATTATCCAATACGGTTAAAACATGATGTATAAATGCATAATCTTCTTATAGAAAATGCTTTAAAAGAGTATTATAAAAATAAGCATAATTTTATTTTTCTTACATCTTATTCTTAAACATTGAACTCATTTTATTGGAATATTATTGGAAATTTTTAATTCTGAGGTTTCACATTGCCAATAGCAACCACCTAATAGAAAAGACTTTCCAAAATGAAGTATATTATAACCAGGATGTGGATGAGAGGGCTAAAGATGATCACTACATACATTGAATCCTTTATATTTATTTCCCAATTCTATTTTGTATACTCTTTTCACTTTCAAAGTTCTATGTCGTCATCTTTTGGCTTTCACACTATTCCTTCACAATTTTTACCTGTGTTAAATCTCTGAAATTCAACTATTTGTATTTCTATCACATATATTCTATAATATTCTTAAATCTCCACAATTTACTAATATAGTGAAATTATGTGTGTCATAGCAAATAGTAATTTCAAAGATCTCTTTAAAATTGTCATTCTCTGTATAAAGGACTTTGAAAACTTTCTAGAATGTATTTGTCAATAGGGCTGAGTTTTTCCTTTTTGTACAGCAAATTTGAACACCATTACTCAATCTTTACATACTTCTTTTTACTCCTTCATTTATCCAGGTCTAAGTTGTACTTCCTCTGGTGAATTGTTCTCTAATAACTCCAGAATACACTGATGAACTCCTTTTAGGTGTCCATAGAACTTTATTGTTGATATTAAAATATTTTGATTCTCAAATATAGGCTTAGTGCACTTTTATTAATTGATGCATGTTTTCTTTGTAACATACTACCGTTCCCAAATATATTGCAAGTTTCTTGGAATTATGTCTCCAACTTTTCTCACAGGAGCCCTGAATAAGTACTTATTAAATTGAACTGAATACAGAAGAGAGATCTGTAAATGTAAACGTCAGCTCTTGGCATATATTCTACCCTCCATTTGGTAGGCATGTTTCTTTGTAGTTCTTCCAACAGTTCTGGCTTTTGAAGTTTGTACTATCTCCTATGTGAGTAAAACATGTATATCAGCTATGAATAGCTATGTAACAAACCACCCCCAAAACATAATGCCTTTAAAAATTGATTTATTTCTTATAATTCTGTGGATTGGGCTCAGCGGGGTGGTTCATCTGCTGCATGAGATCTCAGCTGGAGTCACTTGTATAGCTGCATAAAGTTAGGTGGAACTGGGGCTGGAATGTTCAAGACAGCTATGCTCACATGTTTGGCCCCTCAGCTGCAGTGCTTAGAGCTGGGGCAGGTGGCCCTCTCCCTCTTCTCATTCAGCAGTCTAGCCTGAGCTTCTTTACATGGCAGCTGGGTCCTAAGAAGGCAAAAAGGAAAGCTGCTAAGCTTCCTCAGGCCAGATCCTGGAAGTCACACAGCTTTATTTCTGCCACATTCTCCCAGTCCAGACAAGTCCCAGGACCAGCCAGATTCAAGGGGAGGGGCTCCACCTCTCAATGAGGGGGAGCAGCAAAGTCACACTGCAGAAGAGAAGGTAGTGTGGGAGGAACTGTAGGCAGCCGTTTTTTCAGATAATCTATCACAGCATGATAGCATGAAAGGAATGTGAAATCATCTAGGTAAACTTTAAAAATTTTACATATGAGAAAGCTGAAGCCTAGAGGAGTGAGATGGCTTACCCAGGGTACCACAGCTGGTTTCCTAGACCCTTACTACATAAAGTGTGGTCCCTGGACCAGTAGCATCAATATCACTGGGAGCTCATCAGAAATGCAGACTCTCAGGCTCCCCCGGACCTACTGAACCAGCATCTGTCTTTTCCCATGATCCCCAGGGGCTCTGAATGCACATTAAAGTTTACTGAGAGGCACCATTGCTCTTTTTACTTCCAAAAACTGAGACAGGGGCTTCCCTGGTGGCGCAATGGTTGGGAGTCCGCCTGCCGATGCAGGGGACACGGGTTCAAGCCCCGGCCTGGGAAGATCCCACATGCCGCGGAGCGGCTGGGCCCGTGAGCCATGGCCGCTAAGCCTGCACGTCCGGAGCCTGTGCTCCGCAGTGGGAGAGGCCACAACAGTGAGAGGCCCGCGTACCGCAAAAAAAAAAAACCCACAAACTGAGACAGAAGACCTACCACCTACGAAAGAAGAATATTTTACAGTCAGAGACTTGACTCAGCATGGAAAAAGCTTTGTTTACTTAGTACCTATTATGTTTTTTTTAAAAGCACTGCCCTTAGATCTTTACAATTACTCTTGAATTTAATCTTCTCAACAACACTGAGGGGTAATTATTATAATTTGCATTTTACAAAAGAGGAAACTGATGCTCAAAGATCTGTACCTGTACCTAGTGGAGCAGAATTCAAACCTAGGGTTTTCTGACTCCAAACTCCATGCTCTTAATTATGGGACCGTATACACTGGCAACTGCCATATGGCAGCAGTGAAGGAGTCTAAATGTTTAGAAGAAGAGCCTGTTAGAGGGGAGCCATGGCGTGTGGCTGGCTTGGTGAGCTGTTGCTTTTCTCCTGACGCCTCCCACTCCCACCTTGCCTAAAGCGAAGAGGCTGGCACGGGTGTGTGACAGATGGCACGGCCCCACTCTGCCATATGTGTGCTGCTCCCCATTCCTGGGCACACAGCTGCCTGACACAGGCCTTGCCAGTTGGGCAGCTGCCTCTCGAGGTGTGTCCAAGGGCTGTTGCTCAGAGGGTGCAGTCCAGCATTTTCTCCCCTTTCCCTTTTAGACATGCTTTCCTTCCACTACTTGGGTCTCCACTTGGAGCAGAGAGCCCTGTTTGGGCTCTGACAGGGAGCCAGTACCAGACCTTGAGCTGCACATAACAGGTGGCATGTGGATGAAGCTCATCCAAAAGTGGGCGAGCCAAGGTGAGGAGCAGGGAACGGCTCCTCCTGGAATCCCGCTTCTGGAAGAGCTCGGTGCCCGCCAGAGCTTCCTTCCAACAGCTGCGCGTGGGCTGGAGAGGCAATTTCCTCCCTGCTGTTCCCTTTCCAGGAACGAGAGAGGAAGGAATGAAGAATGAGGACCAAGTGCAAGCAAGGGCACTCCTCTTCCTAGACGCAGAAGCCGTGGGAAGAGAGAGCCAAGAAAGAAAGCTCCAGAATCCTTCCACATTGGAGTAAAGAGAGCAAGATTCATGTTTGCTTTGGTCCTGTCAGCACGTTATGCCACCACTGGATAGGTTAACAGTTGACATCTAACACTGGTTGTGCAGTATTAGCCCCAGTGCTATGATTACCCTCTCTGGATTCAAATTTACATGCTATCACTTTCTTTGGGTAATTTACTCCATCTTCATAAGCTTCAGGGTTCTCATCTGGAAACTAGGAGTAATAATTTTATCTCCTCATATGGTTGCTGTGAGGAATAAATGGGAAAATGCGTGTAAAGGAATTACATGGGCCAATAACTGGCATTTACTATGTTTTTGATAAATGTTATGTAGTAATGCTAAAGTTTTTGTGAGGGTAGAAACTTTGACTCTTCTGCTGTTGTATCCCCGGCTCCCAGAACAGTTCCTGGCACATAGTAGGTACTCATTATTTGATAAATAAATGAATTATTTGATGAATGAATTAATGACCAAATCCTATAATACTGTAAGAGTTATTTTTGTGCTTGATCAGAGGACTCAATGGCTTTAGGTAGAGGGTTGAGCACTTACATGTGTTTGTATGTATGTGTGATTGTGTGTGTGTGTGTGTGTGTGTGTGTGTGTGTGTGTGTGTGTGTATATATATATAAGAATAGACCAAGATTTTTCAGATGCTGCTAAGTTGGTCAGAAATGATACTGCTTTTGGCATAAGGAACCAAGATGGCAGAGTAGAAGGACGTGCTCTCACTCCCTCTTGTGAGAATGCCAGAGTCACAACTAGCTGCTGGACAATCATTGACAGGAGGACACTGGAGCTCACCAGAAAAGGTACCCCACATCCAAAGACAAAGGAGAAGCCACAATGAGATGGTAGGAGGGGTGCAATCACAGTAAAATCAAATCCCATAACTGCTGGGTGGGTGACTCACAGACTGGAGAACACTTATACCACAGAAGTCCACCCACTGGAGTGAAGGTTCTGAGCTCCACGTCAGGCTTCCCAACCTGGGGGTCTGGCAACGGGAGGAGGAATTCCTAGAGGATCAGACTTTGAAGCCTAGTGGGATTTGATTGCAGGACTTCGACAGGACTGGGAGAAACAGAGACTCCACTCTTGGAGGGCACACACAAAGTAGTGTGCGCATCGGGACCCAGGGGAAGGAGCAGTGACCCCAGGGGAGACTGAACCAGACCTACCTGCTAGTGTAGGAGGGTTTCCTGCAGAGGCGGGGGGTGGCTGTCGCTCACTGTGGGGACAAGGACACTGGCAGCGGAGGTTCTGGGGGGTGCTCCTTGGCGTCAGCCCTCCCAGAGTCTGCCCTTATCCCCACCAGAGAGCCCAGGTAGGCTCCAGTGTTGGGTTGCCTCAGGCCAAACAACCAACAGGGAGGAAACCCGGCCCCACCCATCAGCAGTCAAGTGGATTAAAGTTTTACTGAGCTCTGCCCACCAGAACAACAGTCACCTCTACCCACCACCAGTCCCTCCCATCAGGAAACTTACACAAGCCTCTTAGGTAGCCTCATCCACCAGAGGGCAGACAGCAGAAGCAAGAAGAACTACAATCCTGCAGCCTGTGGAACAAAAACCACATTCACAGAAATATAGACAAGATGAAAAGGCAGAGGGCTATGTACCAGATGAAGGAACAAGATAAAACCCCAGAAAAACAACTAAATGAAGTGGAGATAGGCAACCTTCCAGAAAAAGAATTCAGAATAATGATAGTGAAGATGATCCAGGACCTTGGAAAAAGAATGGAGGCAAAGATCGAGAAGATGCAAGAAATGTTTGACAAAGACCTAGAAAAATTAAAGAACAAACAAACAGAGATGAACAATACAATAACTGAAATGAAAACGACACTAGAAGGAATCAATAGCAGAATAACTGAGGCAGAAGAACGGATAAGTGACCTGGAAGACAGAATGGTGGAATTCATTTCTGCGGAACAGAATAAAGAAAAAAGAATGAAAAGAAATGAAGACAGCCTAAGAGACCTCTGGGAAAATATTAAATGCAACAATATTCACATGATAGGGATCCCAGAAGGAGAAGAGAGAGAGGAAGGACCTGAGAAAATATTTGAAGAGATTATAGTCGAAAATTTCCCTAACATGGGAAAGGAAATAGCCTCCCAAATCCAGGAAGCACAGCGAGTCCCATACAGGATAAACTCAAGGAGAAACACGCTGAGACACATAGTAATCAAATTGGCAAAAATTAAAGACAAAGAAAAGTTATTGAAAGCATCAAGGGAAAAACAATAAATAACATACAAGGGAACTCGCATAAGGTTAACAGCTGATTTCTCAGCAGAAACTCTACAAGCCAGAAGGGAGTGGCATGATATACTTAAAATGATGAAAGGTAAGAACCTACAACCAAGATTACTTTACCCAGCAAGGATCTCATTCAGATTCGATGGAGAAATCAAAAGCTTTACAGACAAGCAAAAGCTAAGAGAATTCAGCACCACCAAACCAGCTCTACAACAAATGCTAAAGGAGCTTCTCTAAGTGGGAAACACAAGAGAAGAAAAGACCTACAAAAACAAACCCAAAACAATTAAGAAAATGGTCATAGGAACATACATATCGATAATTACCTTAAACGTGAATGGATTAAATGCTCCAACCAAAAGACACAGGCTTCCTGAATGGATACAAAAACAAGACCCATATATATGCTGTCTACAAGAGACCCACTTCAGACCTAGGGACACATACAGACTGAAAGTGAGGGAATGGAAAAAGATATTCCATGCAAATGGAAATCAAAAGAAACCTGGAGTAGCGATACTCATATCAGATAAAATGGACTTTAAAATAAAGAATGTTACAAGAGACAAGGAAGGACACTATATAATGATCAAGGGATCAATCCAAGAAGAAGATATAACAATTATAAATATATATGCTCCCAACATAGGAGCACCTCAATACATAAGGCAACTGCTAACAGCTATAAAAGAGGAAATCGACAGTAACACAGTAATAGTGGGGGACTTTAACACCTCACTTACACCAATGGACAGATCATGCAAAATGGAAATAAGTAAGGAAACAGAAGCTTTAAATGACACAATAGGCCAGATAGATTTAATTGATATTTATAGGACATTCCATCGGAAAACAGCAGATTACACTTTCTTCTCAAGTGCGCACGGAACATTCTCCAGGATGGATCACATCTTGGGTCACAAATCAAGCCTCAGTAAATTTAAGAAAATTGAAATCATATCAAGCATCTTTTCTGACCACAACGCTATGAGATTAGAAATGAATTACAGGGAAAAAAACGTAAAAAACACAAACACATGGGGGCTAAACAATACGTTACTAAATAAGCAAGAGATCACTGAAGAAATCAAAGAGGAAATCAAAAAATACCTAGAGAAAAATGACAATGAAAACACGATGGTCCAAAACCTATGGGATGCAGCAAAAGCAGTTCTAAGAGGGAAGTTTATAGCTATACAAGCTACCTCAAAAAAACAAGAAGCATCTCAAATAAACAATCTAACTTACACCTAAAGGAACTAGAGAAAGAAGAACAAACAAAACCCAAAGTTAGCAGAAGGAAAGAAATCATAAATATCAGAGCATAAATAAATGAAATAGAAACAAAGAAAACAATAGCAAAGATCAATAAAACTAAAAGCTGGTTCTTTGAGAAGATAAACAAAATTGGTAAGCCATTAGCCAGAGTCCCCAAGAAAAAGAGGGAGAGGACTCAAATCTATAAAATTAGAAATGAAAAAGGAGAAGTTACAACAGACACTGCAGAAATACAAAGCATTCTAAGAGACTACTACAAGCAACTCTATGCCAATAAAATGGACAATCTGGAAGAAATGGACAAATTCTTAGAAAGGTATAACCTTCCAAGACTGAACCGGAAGAAATAGAAAATATGAACAGACCAATCACAAGCACTGAAATTGAAACTGTGATTAAAAATCTTCCAACAAACAAAAGTCCGGTACCAGATGGCTTCACAGTTGAATTCTATCAAACATTTAGAGAAGAGCTAACACCCATCCTTCTCAACCTCTTCCAAAAAATTGCAGAGGAAGGAACACTCCCAAACTCATTCTATGAGGCCACCATCACCCTGATACGGAAACCAGACAAAGATACTACAAAAAAAGAAAATTACAGACCAAGATCACTGATGAATATAGATGCAAAAATCCTCAAGAAAATACTAGCAAACAGAATCCAACAACATATTAAGAGGATCATACACCATGATCAAGTGGGATTTATCCCAGAGATGCAAGGATTCTTCAATATACGCAAATCAATCAATGTGATACACCATATAACAAAGTGAAGAATAAAAACCATATGATCATCTCAATAGATGCAGAAAAAGCTTTGGACAAAATTCAACACCCATTTATGATAAAACTCTCCAGAAAGTGGGCATAGAGGGAACCTACCTCAACATAATAAAGGCCATATACGACAGACCCACAGCAAATATCATTCTCAACAGTGAAAAACTGAAAGCATTTCCTCTAAGATCAGGAACAAGACAAGGATGTCCACTCTCACCACTGTTATTCAACATAGTTTTGGAAGTCCTAGCCATGGCAATCAGAGAAGGAAAAGAAATAAAAGGAATACAAATTGGAAAAGAACAAGTAAAACTGTCACTGTTTGCAGATGACATGATACTATACATAGAGAATCCTAAAAATGCCACCAGAAAACTACTAGACCTAATGAATGAATTTTGTAAAGTTGCAGGATACAAAATTAATGCACAGAAATCTCTTGCATTCCTAAACACTAATGATGAAAAATCTGAAAGAGAAATTAAGGAAACACTCCCATTTACCATTGTAACAAAAAGAATAAAATACCTAGGAATAAATCTACCTAAGGAGACAAAAGACCTGTATGCAGAAAACTCTAAGACACTGATGAAAGAAAGTAAAGATGATACCAACAGATGGAGAGATATACCATGTTCTTGGATTGGAAGAATCAATATTGTGAAAATGACTATACTACCCAAAGCAATCTACAGATTCAATGCAATCCCTATCAAATTACCAATGGCATTTTTTATGGAACTAGAACAAAAAAATCTTAAAATTTGTATGGAGACACAAAAGACCCCGAATAGCCAAAGCAGTCTTGAGGGAAAAAAATGGAGCTGGAGGAATCAGACTCCCTGACTTCAGACTATACTACAAGGCTACAGTAATCAAGACAATATGGTACTGGCACAAAAACAGAAACATAGATCAATGGAACTAGATAGAAAGCCCAGAGATAAACCCACGCACCTATGGTCAACTAATCTATGACAAAGGAGGCAAGGATATACAATGGAGAAAAGACTGTCTCTTCAATAAGTGGTGCTGGGAAAATGGACAGCTACATGTAAAAGAATGAAATTAGAACACTCCCTAACACCAAACACAAAAATAAACTCAAAATGGATTAGAGACCTAAATGTAAGACTGGACACTATAAAACTCTTAGAGGAAAACATAGGAAGAACACTCTATGGCATAAATCACAGCAAGATCTTTCTTGATCCACCTCCTAGAGTAATGGAAATAAAAACAAAAATAAACAAATGGGACCTAATGAAACTTCAAAGCTTTTGCACAACAAAGGAAACCATAAGCAAGACGAAAGGGCAACCCTCAGAATGGGAGAAAAATTTGCAAACGAATCAACGGACAAAGGATTAATCTCCAAAATATATAAACAGCTCATGCAGCTCAATATTAAAAAAACAAACAACCCAATCCAAAAATGGGCAGAAGACCTAAATAGACATTTCTCCAAAGAAGATATACAGATGGCCAAGAGGCACATGAAAATCTACTCAACATCACTAATTATTAGAGAAATGCAAATCACAACTACAATGAGGTATCACCTCACACCAGTTAGAATGGGCATCATCAGAAAATCTACAAACAACAAATGCTGGCGAGGGTGTGGAGAAAAGGGAACCCTCTTGCACTGTTGGTGGGAATGTGAATTGGTTCAGCCACTATGGAGAACAGTATGGAGGTTCCTTAAAAAAACTAAAAATAGAATTGCCATGTGACCCAGCAGTCCCACTCCTGGGCATATACCCTGAGAAAACCATAATTCAAAGAGACACATGCACCCCAATGTTCATTGCAGTACTATTTACAATAGCCAGGTCATGGAACCAACCTAAGTGTCCATCAACAGATTAATGGATAAAGAAGATGTGAAAAAAAAAAAAAAAAAAGAAGATGTGGCACATACATACAATGGAATATTACTCAGCCATAAAAAGAAACCAAATTGAAGTATTTGTAGTGAGGTGTATGGACCTAGAGTCTGTCATACAGAGTGAAGTCAGTCAGAAAGAGAAAAACAAATACTGTATGTTAACACATATATATGGAATCTAAGGGGGAAAAAAAAGGTCATGAAGAACCTAGGGGCAAGGCGGGAATAAAGATACCCACCTACTAGAGAATGGACTTGAGGATATGGGGAGGGAGAAGGGTAAGCTGTGACAAAGTGAGAGAGTGGCATGGACATATATACACTACCAAACGTAAAATAGAGAGCTAGTGGAAAGCAGCCGCATAGCACAGGGAGATCAGCTCGGTGCTTTGTGACCACCTAGAGGGGTGGGATAGGGAGGGTGTGAGGGAGGGAGATGCAAGAGGGAAGAGATATGGGAACATATGTATATGTATATCTGATTCACTTTGTTATAAAGCAGAAAGTAACACACCATTGTAAAGCAATTATACTCCAATAAAGATGTTAAAAAATGCACAAAAACTAAAAATAGAATTACCATATGATCCAGCAATCCCACTACTGCGCATATACCCAGAGAAAACCATAATTCAAAAAGACACATGCACCCCAATGTTCATTGCAGCACCATTTAGCATAGCCAGGTCATGGAAGCAACATAAGTGCCCATCGACAGACAAATGGATAAAGAAGATGTACATATATACAATGGAATATTCCTCAGTCATAAAAAGGAAGGAAATTGGGTCATTTGTTGAGATGTGGATGGATGTAGAGACTGTCGTACAGAGTGAAGTAAGTCAGAAAGAGAAAAACAAATATCGTATATTAACGCATGTATGTGGGACCTAGAAAAAAGGTACAGATGAACTGGTTTGCAGGGTAGAAGTTGAGACACAGATATAGAGAACAAACGTATGGACACCAATGGGGGAAAACCCCGGGGGTGGGGGGGGTGGGGTTGGTGGTGTGATGAATTGGGCGATTGGGATTGACATGTATACACTGATGTGTATAAAATGGATGACTAATAAGAACCTACTGTATTAAAAATAAAATAAAATAAAATTCAAAAATTAAAAAAATGATACTGCTTTTTTTTTCTGAAGCTAACTAACTTCCCTCCCCCTCCCTCCTCCCTTTCTCTTTCAGTTCCTTCGTCCCTCTCTCCTTCCTCCCTCCCTTGCTTCCTCCTCCCTCCCTCCCTTCCTTTCTTTTTCTCTTTATTTCTTATTCTTATTTTAGCTTTGGCATTAAAATCCTGCCTCAGGGCAGAAAAGAGTAACATAGACGGAGACCCAAGGTCTTTACCAGGTGAAGTAGTACCACCTTTGTGCTCTGGAGGTGGTTTTTCAACAATGCACTTGCTTTTTTTTTTTTTTTTTTTTTGCGGTACGTGGGCCTCTCACTGCTGTGGCCTCTCCCGTTGCGGAGCCTGGACGCGCAGGCTCAGCGGCCATGGCTCACGGGCCCAGTAGCTCCGCGGCATGTAGGATCCTCCCGGACCGGGGCACGAACCCGTGTCCCCTGCATCGGCAGGCGGACTCTCAACCACTGCGCCACCAGGGAAGCCCAACGCACTTGCTTTTGTTGTTATTCAAACCAAGCGCCAGGACAGTCCTTCTGCAGCCCTCCCTGGGAGAATGAGCATCTGAGGGAGTGGACGTCCTCCCGATCTTGGCCTGTTGCAGGCCCGGTGGCTCTGACAACCACCTGCTCCTTCAGTCCCACATGTGTTGGAAGGAAGACAGGGTGAGCAAAAGACATGTGTGCAAGAGGACACAACTAGAGGCTCAAGAATCAGTACCTAAAAATCTGCTGTGTGGGAAATGGAGTTACTCTGCTCAATAATTAAGTTCTGAGGTGGTGAGACTGAGGGCACTTTCCACAGTTAAAGAAAGGGCCAAGAATACAAGACGAGCCTTGCATTTCCTAGGGCTCTGTTGCTTTTGGTCAGAGATTGGAGAGCCCAGCAATGATCCTGGGCAGACATTGCTCTCTTGTCCCTCAGGTATCCTCTGTTTTCCTGAAGGGATGATTTTATAACAAGAACTGGGAATAGGGGACTTCCCTGGTGGTCCAGCGGTTGGCCCTCTGCACATCCAGTGCAGGGGGCATGGGTTCGATCCCTGGTTGGGGAACTAGGATCCTGCATGCTGTGCAGCATGGCCAAAATAAAAAAAGAGAAGAACTGGGAATAGGATATGCTCTTTCAGAAAGGAAGCCTGGGATAGGTCTCAGTCCTGGGGTTTGCTTCAGAATCAACGAGAGCTTTGTCACTCTACACATGTCTGGACCTCAGAATTTTGATCAAACTCCCTGTAGGATCATCTGGGTTTGTTTGCTTATTATTTTATTAAATACCCTTTTAATTTGAGAATAATTTCAGATTTACAAACATGTTGCAAAGATAGCACAGACAGTTCCCACATAGTCCTCACCCAACTCCTCCAATGTTAACATCTTGAGAGCTCCATGCTACAATGTTATTTCTATTAACTGAACTTCAGACTGGATTTAGATTTCGCCAGTTTTTCTACTACTCCCTTTTCTGTTCAAGGGTCTCATCCACATACCACATTGCGTTTACTTTGTCATGTCTCCCCAGTCTTTTCTGGTCTGTGACAGTTTCTCTGTTTCCTTGTTTTCTACGACCTTGAGAGTCTTGAGGAATCCTGGCCGAGAGTATATTTACTTTTTAAAAGTTTGAAGTTGATTCTGATGGGCACTGCTGTTAGGAACTCCTTCCTATACAGGTGCTTGAGCTTGCATTTTGTTTTGCATATATTTTTCCCCAGAGTTCTTAAAGGTCTTATTAAGATTTTATACTGCCTTTTTCTGCATGTAGGAGGTATTATCACCGAAGACTACTTTCATTCACTCAACATATGTTCGTGCCATACGTGTACCTACTCTGTGCCCTGCACTGTGCTAAGTGATGGGCATATATCAATGAAGGATGCTGAGAAAAATCCCTGCGTTCACACTGCTTACATTCTGGTGCAGAAGACAGGCAGTAACTGATTAAGGTAATAAGGAAATAGATTGTATAGTATGTAAGACATAAGTGCTGTGGGAAAACTAAGAGAGGGTAAAGGGGTCAGAAGTTGGGGAAAGGTGCAAGGGACAGGTAGGGGCTCATTGAGGAGTTGTGTGCTCAGGCCAACTGAGATGACATTTGCATCAAGTCCTGCAGGAAGTGAGGGATTTAGCTCATGCACATAATGGGACAGAACATTCTAGGCAAAGAACAACTAGTGAGAAGGCCTCAGCAGGAGCTGCCTGCGGCTCAAGCCAAAAGGAGGAGGCCCTTGTGACTGCGTGGTCCGTGCGGGAGAGGGGAGGAGGAAGTAAGAGAGGAGCTCAGGCAGTAATGGTCCAGATCAGTCATGGTAATGAGTGACCTGCTCTGAGATGGAGACCACTGCAGGTTTAGAGCAGACGGTTCAACCTGACTGTTGTATTGAGAAGAGACTCAAGAGGCAAGGGCAGAAGTAAGGGGGCCATCAGGCAGGTGACTCCACTCGCTGGGACTGTCCCCAGTGCCTTCTCTCATGTGCTGCATGTAGATCACTCCATATCCTATTTTTCACAGCCAAGGATACCCTCCTCTTTTCCAGTCTCTCCCGCTCTCTCAGATATCCTTCCGTTTGAAACACTCCAGAGCCTTGCCACCCAAGTGTGGTCCCTGGACTGGCAGTGTCAGCCTCACCCTGGAGGAGCCTCAGAGATGGCCCATCACTAACGCGGGTGAGAGACTGTGGGAGAGTCAGACAAAGTGGCAGCTCTGGAGCCAGGGAGAAGAGGTCAGATTCTGGAAATGATTTGAAAGTAGAGCCGACAGGGTTTCCTGACCAACTGTTTGTGGGCTATGAGAGTACCAGTGAGTAGAGCATGTCTCCAAGCTGGAGCCTGAGTAAAGCGAAAAACGGAGTTGCCTTTGAGATGAGAAGACTGCTTTGGGTGTCTGAGTAAGGGTTTAGAGGTTGTTTGACAAACCCTCCACTCTGCAGTGAACATAACGTCTACCTTCCCTAAAGACAGACTTATGTTTGTGCGACAGCTTCATACAGACGACAAAATGGCTTTTCCATTGTATTGAGGAATACAGAAGTCTGAACCATAAATTCGTAGGACGCTTCTGTGCTGTAGCAGCTAATGGCATCATGCTGTACATTTCTCTCTATGGCACCCTAATTGTTCATGCTGAAAATGCACCTGGGTCGTGGAGAATGTATTTGTTTCCTTTCAGGCTGTGGCTGGTGACTGTAGCAAGAGGAATGTTGCAGGATAATTTGTTAGTGCAGGAGAAAATGGCTGAGGAGTTTGTTGTGGACTAAAACCTAATATCAATCCTAATCCTGTGCTCACTTGCTGTGACTCAGAAGTGATGCTGACTTGCTTTGCAGCTGACGCTTTGTGCTGTCAACCTTCACCTTTATTTCTTTGTTTTTGCTTTTTATTGTCACCCCATTGACATCTTTCTCTTTCTTCTCATGAGAGCTATGGTTTAAGGCTTAAATGATAGATAATACGTTAATGATTATTTTGCTGTAGCCCCTGAGTTACCCAATAATACTTTTGTTTTAGGAGGAATTTTGAACATGAGTACACATGCACTTAAATGGACTATTATGTGAAAGAATTTTTATGAGTCACTTTGCACCAACAATAGAGAACACAATTCCAAATGGACGGTATTCCTTCCTTTCCATTAATTTGTTATTTGCTCTCAGTATAGCATCATCCTTCCCTGAATCATTTTCTGCTGTTACAACCTCACAATAGTACAAAAGTATTGGATATTAAAGAATTATCCAAGTGCCTGGTCTTTGGAAAAATACTCTGTTAGTGACTCAGGGGTCTAAGCCTCTGAACAATATTCTTCAGGTCAATATTCTTTTTTTTTTTTTTTGCGGTACGCGGGCCTCTCACTGTTGTGGCCTCTCCCGTTGCGGAGCACAGGCTCCGGACGCGCAGGCTCAGCGGCCATGGCTCACGGGCCCAGCCGCTCTGCGGCATGTGGCATCTTCCCGGACCGAGGCACAAACCTGTGTCCCCTGCATTGGCAGGCGGACCCTCAACTACTGCGCCACCAGGGAAGCTCCTAGGTCAAATATTCTTTAGTTTCTTTAAGGTCTGGCAAAAGCTGAGTTCCTGTTTCTCTTTCGTTTTTTCATCCAATCGTAAGCAATCCAATATGAAAGATATAATAATTTGACAGGTTATTAAATTACCTTTCAGTGAGATTTGTTATTTAACTCTCACTCCAGAAAAATAGAATTAGTAGGAATCTACTTTGTGGCCACTCATACTTGGCATGGGAGATCATCTCTTTAAATGGAATTGAAATGGAAATGGCGATGGCCTCTCACCTCTCTCTCACACCCACTATGAGGCAGAATTCCCTGAAGGAAAATGAGTGCCTGAGAAAAGAGCAAAGGTAAGGGTCAGGAGACTGGATGGAGGTTATTGCAGGAATCCAGGGGAGTGAATAGGGAGGCTGGAACCACTGGCCTGGCTGTGGAACTTGTAGAAGATGGGTAGATTCTGGATATGATTTAAATACAGGGCTAACAGGATTTGCTGATGGGATAAATATATATGTGTGGGTCAAGGATAACTCTGAGGTTTCTCGCCTGAATAACTGGAAGAATGTAGTTGATAGGCAGGGCATTCTCAGAGGCCGATAGAAAGGAAACTGAGGAAGGCGGGATTTGGAAGAATGAGGCATTGTGCAGGAGACAGCTGCCATTTTTCATTTTGTTTATAGTCTTTGAGTGTGATTACTAGTCTAAGGTACCACTGGACATCTTCCAAATCTTTCTAGTAAATGAAAAAGGCTGTCAAAGGTAAGTGGTATGTGTTTGTATGTTAGTACTGAGCATAGACATCAGCCCCAACATGGAATATATGGCCCTAGTTTTCTAAACTGTAATATTTTCAGTTTTCATATTTATGCTAATATAACACTTTTATTGAAGAAAAATTGAATCAAACTTTGGTTGAAGAGCAAATTAAAACCACATTTAGGGCTTCCCTGGTGGCGCAGTGGTTGAGAGTCCGCCTGCCGATGCAGGGGACACGGGCTCGTGCCCCGGTCCGGCAAGATCCCACATGCCGCGGAGTGGCTAGGCCCGTGAGCCATGGCCGCTGAGCCTGCGCGTCCGGAGCCTGTGCTCCGCAACGGGAGAGGCCACAACAGTGAGAGGCCCGCGTACCGCAAAAAAAAAAAAAAAAAGAAAAAAAAAAAACACATTTATATATGGCCTAAATTCCTTGACCCAGAACATCCATCAGGTGAACATTAGGCTACTGAAGAAGCATTGTCAATTTATTTTGAAATGGTCACACTTATCCCCTCTGTCTTTCTCTTTCAAGTGGGTAGGTATAAATAGTTATCATCTGGTTTAAAACATTGTCATTTTTACTTTTTACAGTATCTATTTCAGTGAAAACCAGACAGAGCTCTCCATCATGAAAGGAAGACTTCATAAAGTGCCGCCTTACTCATTAAACTCACGTCATTACGGAGAGACTTTGCCACTAAGCTCAAGGCTAAGGAGGGTGTATGTCTCTTTCATCAAATCCTGTTGATCCTTGACCTTTTTAGTTGAAGGGCAAGAGACAGTCTTACAATGTTGGCTTCGAGGAAGGCAAGAGCTTAATTTGGGTTTTAAATTTAGCATTCAATTTTGCCCTACCAACATCAAGTCAAGTGGTTTTACACAATTAGCTGAATCCAATATTGAGTTTCCTGTCTCGGTCCTTACTTTCACCCTTCTCGGGAAGCAAGTTGGAATTGACTGTGTATCAGCCTTGACCTCCAGCACTCATGGGAGGTCAATACTCATCAGCACCTTTTAGGAACATCAACAGTGACCATACTAGGACAGAGTTGTTATTGATTCTTTGATGTTCTCACTTTAATGTTAGGACTCTGAAGTCTTGACCTTGTCCCCACAGCTTCTGAACTTTTATATTATCATTACGTTTAAAGGTACAACAGTATTATTGACATGTAGAGAGTAAATCTATTTTTGGTGATAATGGAAGTAGCTCCTCAAGTAGCAGGACTGTGTTTTTTCTCTTCCTTTCTGTGGCACAAAGTTAGTTGTATCCATAATACTATTCCCCCTTTTCCCTTACCACCAAGAGCTCAGTTTTACTTAGGTGGCAGTGTGTACTATACCAGGAGATGAGTCTCAACAGGTCGTCTAAACTGGTGGTCTAAATAAGTGCATGGTAATTCCATTTCCTTTGGACAAATACTCTCTTTCTAAGCCCCTCTTGTAAACTAGGTGGCCATGTGACTTTTGACCAATGAGACATAAGGGTAAGACTACTGAGGGATATCCAGGAGAGATTTTTACTGCCTGAGAAAATAGGGAGCTTGGAAAGACACCTCCTCTACACTATGCTTTCCCCCTTCTTCCTGCCTTGAGGGTGGTTATAAGATGTAATGCCTGGATTTGTAGCATCCATCTTGTAACCATGAGGTTACAAACTAAGGCAAAATGCTGAGGGTGGCAAAGTGGAAAGATAGAAATGATCCTGGGGGACCTTGGTGATTTTGTTGATCTAAGGCAACGAGCTAGGAATGCCCTACCTTCTTTTATTGAGATAATAAAATATATTTATTTTCACATGGTTAATAATTCTATTCCTCAGCAAGAAACATTCCTTATTGATTCAGCTTCTGTCATATTCTTCAGGCACATCATCCATATACTCCACTTTGAGCTGGTTTTGAACACCCTACAGTGAAAGCAGTATAAAGGCCAAGGTTAACAGGATCACTCAAGTACTCTAGGAGCCCCTGACCACAATTACAGAAGCTTTGTGGTGCGACGGCCAAACTGTGACACCATTTTGGGGCAAAGGGCCTCTCCGTCCTTCTGAATGGACCCCAACTCCATGCTGGCGCTTTAGAGAGCAGCCACAGAGAGACTCTTTGGCACAATTTTGGTGGGGCCTGATAGGTACTGGCAGCAGGGAGGCTTCTCCTGGAGACTCAGTGGGCAAGGGGACGGAGACCAGGTTAGCAAGAGCGAGGAGGACAGGGTCGACATCCAGGATGGACTGTAGCTCACAGCCATTTCTGTGGGAACCGAGAGCTACTGTGATGATAATGGCAGGAGAGAGACTCGGGGGCTTCACTGCAGTTGCTTCACAAATGAGTGCTGTTGAGCATGAAGAAGATGAGCAGTGCAGAGAGCGGGGGAAGCTTTCCCGGGCTCCGTCAGCGGCAGAGGCTGGCTCCTTCTCCTCAGAAGCCACTAAAGAAAAGGAAAACTGTGCTCCTTGGTCTTCTCAGTAGAAGCTGGCAGTTGGGGGAAAGTGAGTTCCTCTAAACTACTCCCAGCCCCTTTTCTAATTTTTTGCCTCTTAGTCTGAAAGTTTTAGTGTAACCAGATTGGCCTCCATGTTTATATGTAGCTCAGCCTTAGAATGTTACCCTTGGAAATGGAAACTCACGGTTAGCACAGGACAAATTGTATTCTCTTCCTGAGATCAAAAAGGAGATCATTTATCAGAAAGATGTTTTCCTCCTGTCTTACGTTTAAATGATTGACACAATGAACAGACAGTTTTAGTTTACTGCTGCTCTGGTAGGTTAGATAGCAAATGACTTGCTGGGATAATAACACATAAAAGAAATACAAAGGCTCAGATTCCTCCAAGGACAAAAACGCCACCTGACAGTTGAGTCCAGTGGCCTGACAAGCTAGTGAACTTATCTCGACCTATGGAGAAAAAAAAATCCTATGTATACATGATGACAAAACAAGATTTGGGACTCTGCCTGAAGATTTCCTTCTGGTCAAGCAGACAATTTAAAAGTACTCCGTCAATTCTTGCAATATTTTTCTATGTGGAAGCACTCTGTTGCTCAGTCACAATTGTAGGACATGGCTACAAATTGCTTGTTTTCTGATATTTATAGCTGAATAAACGAGATTACAAAAAAAGAGCCTTCTTCTAGACAGTGGCAAAATGGGGAAGGGAATTTATGCATCACCAATTCTGCAATGCTGTGGTTTTATTCCTTTGTATTATTTCATTTAATTCTGAGATCATTACCATTACCCCATTTTAGAGATAAAGAAACTAGTGCTAAAGGAGGTTAAGAAAGTCACCCTTAAAGGGGGTCCATAGCTTTTCGATGGCCAAGTTGAGACTAATACCCATATCTGCCTCTAATGCCAGTGGTCCTTGTAGTTCTCTACTTTTGTCTAGCCTATGCCTCACAGTCTTTACTGGGCCTACATATTTAAGAGAGAGCTAGGAATATGCAGATTCCTGAACCCTGGCCCCAGTGATCCCAATTCTTTTGCTTTTTGGGGAGTGTAGGCAGACATTCCCATTTTCCCAGGCATCCCCTATGATTGTGCTGCTGACTGTCTGAGGACAGTACCTGAGGTTCTCCATGCTGGCTGCACATTGAATCACCTAGGGTTACAAGGTTCCAATGCCTGGTGCCTCACCTCAGATTCTCTGGAGTGGAGCCCAGGCATCAGCATGTAAAAGTAAAGTCCTTCCCCCTCTGGGTCATGATCATTCTGAGGGACGGTGAGGGTTGTGAATCTCTGGTCCAGCTGTTTCTGGTCTTGGTTTCATCAGGGAGTAACTGCATGATCACTAACAGTCCTTGCTCCTTCATAAGGCATTGGACTGTGATGGTGAATTTTGTGTGTCAATTTGACTAGGCTAAGGGATGCCCATATAGCTGATGGAACATTATTTCAGATTGTGTTTGAGGGGGTGTTTCTGGAAGAGGTTAGCATTTGAGTCAGTAAACTGGGTAAAGAAGGCGTGCCCTCATCAGTGTGGGTGGGCATCATCCAATCCATCGAGCGCCCGATAGAACAAAAAGGCAGAAGAAGGGTGAACTCTTGGCCTCCATAACCACGTGAGCCTATTCCTATAATAAATCTTATGTTATCTCTGTATATTGGTTCTGTTTCTCTGGAGAACCGTGACCAATACTGGACTTTACCTTCAAGATCTCTTTGGGATACCTGAGTCTTAGAGGAAAACTGCATAGCTGGTATTGGATGCGTTATTCATGGTTCAATAAAAATTCTAGATATATAGTTGCTTTCTGGAATTAAAATTTTCAATGTCATTTTCCCTTTGGCAAATAAGGAAAAATGTAATATTTGCAGGTTTCAAAACTGATTTTGTTTCAGCACCTCCTATAGAATAAAGATGAAGAATTTCCCCAAAGTTATGAAATAGAATAGGAGAAGAAGGACGGTGGCTGAAGATGGTAGATAGTGAGTGAGCAAAGGTGTGGTGAGACCTCAGGTCAAGTTTCCTTTTTCAGTGGGACTCCCAGCAAACACTGGAGAAAACAGATATGGAGGAAAGAGAATGGGGGTATTTGTAGATTTGGTAATTATAGTCATTTTAACTATGGTAGACAGTAAAACCTGCCAATACATCCCAGAATTCTAGTTCTGCTAGGATTCTGTGACTTGAAGAACACTGTGACTTAAAGAACATGGGTCTACAAATCTGTATTCTGTAAATATTTCCTGCATGAATTAATTCCTCCAGAATTAGAGAAGATTCATTAATGCAGGAAGTGAATTTGTCCTTTTTGTTTAAAGGATCAATAAATCTAACTTGGTGAACTGATGGTGTATTGCATCTGAACAGCGCATTGCACAGTGTCCTTCAATTATGGTGTCATTTGAATAATAACTAGGTAAGAATAGGACTTTGGGGGAAAGCGTCTAACTGCTCTGAATTAGTGGACTACCGCCTAATCAGGTGTTGCAAATTTAAATGCCTCCGGGGGCCACACAGGCAAACTAGATGGGAGTACTGAGCAGATATAAAACAAAAAGGAATGGAACATTTGAGCATACAAGTCCTATCTGAAAGTATTCAGATATACATTTCTAAAAAAACATAGTGTGGGCAGAATAAAATACATCCAAGGGCCACCACTTTGTAACCCCGATCCAACAAAACCAATTAGTATCTTGTTGCAGCCTTATGTTATATAGCTTTAAAGCCATAATCCTTTGAATTATTTGAAAATTCATTACAACTTTTAACAGTCGCTTTCTTGCCAGCCCTCTTCTCTCCCTGAGAAAGCAAACAAAACTCAAAACATACAAACAGCCCTGTGTGTTCTTTAAACTGTAGCTAAACATATGGGGAAATTATTTCTTCGGATATTATTATTCTCTGTGCACTGTGCTGAATGGGGGAGAAAAAGTAACCTTTTCTCATGTATACATTAAATAACATGGTGAAGACAAAACATATGCTGCATTTGTCACTTAGATAATTTCATATTGAGTTATGAACAGTGTTCAGAAATTTAAATTAATGTAATTTCTTGATACAGATATCTGTCAGAGTTAAGCATAAATCTTCATAGGATGTGGAGATATATATACACACGCACAAAAAAATAGCTTTCTAGCGACGCAAAACAAATAGCTTTCAGGATGTGCGTGTCTTTACTGCAGCTGACTTTTATTTCCTATTCCTTGGTGCAGTGTGCTGACCTTATAAATGTTATTAGATGTTGACCTGTAAATATAAATAAGAATTGTCAATAAGTGGAATTGTATATCTGAACACAGAGGTCAGATTCTCCTCTAAGCCGCATGAGGTTGCTTTGTGAGCTTGTGGTATGAAAAAGTAATAAAACAACTTTTTGAGAAGCATTTTCAATTAGAGTGATTGACCATATTTTCTAATGTTAGGAATTGTTTATCATATGTTACAAAGTGGAACTCAGCAAAATAGTCTTGTCCCTCATTTGTAGGGGTAGAAAGGCTGCCCTACATTTTTATGGCAGAAAAGGAAATACGCCTATTTCAATCTAACAAACATTGAAGCTGGGTCCTGGGGGCATATGAGCAAGCTGTAGTCCCTGTCCTTATACGGAGAGGAATATGGTACAGAGCCGTGTTATCCAATAAGGTAGCCACTGGTCACATGTGGCTGTTTAAATTAAATTAATTAAATTAAAATCCAGTTCCTTAGTCACCCTGGCCACATAACAAGTGCTCAATAACCCTATGTGGTTAGTGGTTACCATATTGGACAGCAGAGATATGCAGCATGTCCATCACCATAGAAAGTTCCATTGCACAGTGGTGGTGCAGAAATGGTGAACTCACCTCTGGAGTCAGACTGACTACATTTGAAACCAAGAAGAGTTCCTTGAGATTGCTGTGCCTCAGCTTGCCCCCATCTGTGAAATGGGGATGATAATTATAAAGAGGGCTGTTGTGAGGATTAAGTGAGTTTCTCATATGAAATACTTTTATAAGTACCTGGCCCATAGGAACTGTATAATAGATACAGTGGGGGAATTCCTCAGTAGAGGTTCACCAGAACATTCTGAACACTCAGAAGAGGCAGCAAATTAATTCTGTCACAGAGAGATTGAGGACGCTTCATGGAAATGGTAACATTTAAGTTGGATCTAAGATGATGAATTTTAACAAATAAGGGAAGTGGATGGGGAGGAAGGGCATGTCGCATGTGCAAAGGCATGGAGGCATGAAATTGTGTGGCACATCTGGGTAATGGCAAAATTGCCCAGTTTTTCTATGGAAAAGGGGAAAGGCAGAAGGCGAAGCTAGGAAGGCAGGTGAAGAAAGACTGCAGTGCCTTGCGTGGCCCACTAAGGAGACCAGATTGCATTTTATTTGAAAAGTAAGGAGCTGGGACTTCCCTGGTGGCGTAGTGGTTAAAAATCCTCCTGCCAATGTAAGGGACATGGGTTTAATCCCGGGTCCGGGAAGATTCCACATGCTGCAGAGCAACTAAGCCCATGTGCCACAACTACTGAGCCGGTGGGCCACAACTACTGAAGCCCGTGCGCCCTAGAACCTGCGTGCCACAACTACTGAGCCCATGTGCCACAATTACTGAAGTCCACACGCTCTAGGGTCAGCGTGCCACAACTACTGAGCCTGCTTGCTGCAACTACTGAAGCCCATGCGCCTAGAGCCCATGCTCAGCAAAACGAGAAGCCACCACACTGAGAAGCCCGCGCACCTCAACAAAGAGTAGCCCCCACTCTCCACAACTAGAGAAAGCCCGTGCACAGCAACGAAGACCCAGCGCGGCCAAAATAAATAAATAAATAAATAAATTAATTAATTAATTAAAAAGAAATAAAAAGTAAGGAGCCAGCAAGGAATTTTGACATAACCATATTCAAGGTTTGGAACGATAGCTATGGAGATAGTGTGGAAGATGGATTAAAGTGGAGGGGTCCAGCAATCAGGAAGGAGAGTGGCGATAAGATCTTGAACTCAGTCTGTGTTCTTTAATTAAGGCTAAGAAAGTATGGAGGTGGGGGAGAGAGGAGTGTTGACAAATCTTGGGGGTGAGTCACATGTGGGGAAGTGGAAAGAGGAGATTTGAAGACAACTCCTTGGGCTTCTGACTTGGGTGGAGATGCTCTTACTAAAACAGGGATTTCAGGAGAAAGGTCAGGCATGCATCTGCTGCGAAGCCTTCCTTGACCTCTCCAGACAGTGCTGACAACTCCTGTTTTGGGTTTTACATTCTAGCTCTAGATGGCAGCAGTGGGCTTGTGCTAATCTGATTCTCCCTGCCGTAGGCTGTGAGTTCTGTGAGGGCAGGGCCAGGCAGTGTCTCTACTGTTATGTGCCTTCTCGTGGAGCCTCTCACATTCTTTTCCTTGCCAGCAGACACCCCCTCCCACTAAACAGCCAGAACCTATTTTCCTAGCCTCCCTTGCCGCTATGGCAGAGAGATGGGCGTGTGCTTCAGTCCTGGCCAGTGTGAACTCAGGGAACTACCGGGGCTGGGCTGGGCAGAAACTTTCTTCCTTGACAGAGGAGCATATGGAAATGGCAAGCTTCTCTCCCCTTCCTGCTTTGAGACATTGTTCCATGGAAATCTAACGTGTAATGTAATGTAATGTGGCTGCCATATTGTCAATGAGGCAAATGTGAATAAATCCTAGAAGCTGACGCTGAATCCTGATACTGTTGAGGCCCTGGACCAAACATGGGCTGCCTTTCTCCTCAGACTTCCCCTGACTCTTTACGTCTCCTTAGGTAGGTGTTCTCTTACTCATGTCCCCTGAAAGGCAAACTTGTCCCGCAGTTGAGAACCACTGTTCTAGGCGGATGCTACGGTTCTATGTCAAAATCTAAAGGGCAAATAATAGGAACTACACAAATGTCTGTCATGAATCACTGGTGTGAATACATGAGAATCCATCAAACAGGATTGGATGGTGGGGAGGACAGGGCCCATGGGCGTGGGAGGCAGTGCACAGGGGGTCTGGGAGCCAGGTGACATCACGGGTGCTGTGGAGGGGTGATTGGTCTGCCTGGAGTGTTTCAGAAAACTCTTAGGGGCTCAGGGTCAACAGCGGGCACCAGGAAATCATCCTTGGCAGTTATCATTGGAGGGGTCTAATGACAGTTCTTGCCTACTTCAGGAGTTGAATTTGGGGATGAGTGTTTGGGGAAAACGCTGCCCAAGTCAAGAGTTCCACCATGAAAACTAGTTTATGTTTCCACTTCAAGACTATTAACTGAAGCTGCCTCATTATATTCCACTGTCTGGACTTTAAAGTCCGGCGCTGTGTGTTATCTGCTGGGTAACGATTAAACAGTTCTGCAATGAGTACTGAATCCCTGAAGGACATTATGGCCATGAAGAATAAGGAAGTGGATATTTACTAGTGAGTAAATCTCTTTTCAGCCCTATAATTCCTGAGTTAAAAACAACACAGCTGGTACCCTTTTATGAAACGTTACACAAACACACCAAACTCTCCCCCCTTCCACCGTCTACATTCCTGATATAATTTCCACCCTCCCCCCCATTTTGTTTCTAATAAAAATAGAAAAATTTTCTTCCAGACCATTGAGATTCTGCATTGCTAAGACCAGGGGGAAAATCAGGGAGGGAAAAAAAGCCAGGTATGTTTTCAGCTTTTGTAGTAACTGCAGGCTTTAATCAAAATTAATGATTAACACTAACATCTTTATTTAAATGCCAGCGTTGTTAGGACAAGGAAACTCCAGCCGGCTGCACAGTGGCCCTATTAACTAAATGCAGTGAACCTTTCTTCTTGCCTTCAGGTTGGCTCCAGCAGCTTCCATTCTTCCTTCCCCATCTCCACTCTCTACAGTCCCCACACGATCAATCACAGTATCTTGTGTACAGTAATTAGTCCTGTAACATGAGCTTTGATTTGAAATAGTGATTTATGCAACAAAGGAAAATGTTTCTTTTGATAGGACTGATCCATGCTAAGCTTTCACTTCCCCTCAGGATGAACTTCTTCAGTTTCTAAGAAGAATGTAGGAAGACAGCAAAATAACATTTAATGAAAACCTACTATGTGCTAGGATTTTCTCTCCTTTACTTCTCACAGCAACCCTGGGGCACAGTTATCAGTGTTATTTGACAAACAGACAAAGTAAAACTCAAAGAGTTAATGAAATTTGCCCAAGACTACAGACACACAGATGGAAATAAGAGAAAGCCAGTGATTTCTTGGGAAATTGTAGTGGAGAAGCCTAGATATGGAACATATCATTCTGTCTTTATTTCTTTGATGAGAATTAATCTCATGGTCCAAACTTAAATGCAAGGGAGGCTTAGAACCATAGTTTTCCAGAATGCCCAGGAAAAGGAAATATCGGTGTGCATTTTGTCACCCTCTGCTTGGGCACCTATACTCCAGTGGCAAGCGTCCTCTTAAGCAAAGAAGAACACATGTACACAGAGAAGGCCACGTGAGGATAGCAGCAGAGACTGGAGTGAAGCAACCACAAGCTAAGGGATGCCTGGAGCCACCAGAAACTAGAAGAAGCAAGGATTCTTCCCTAGAGGCTTTGGAGGGAGCACAGCCCTGCGGACCCCTGATTTCAGACTTCTGGCCTCCGAAACTGTGGGAGAATACATTTCTATTGTTTCTGAGCCATGAAGTTTATATATAGGTAATTTGTTATGACAACCACAGGAAACAAATACATGAGGATGTGAAGAGTCTGTTCTCTGTCTTACTGAGGAGTTTGGACATCATCCTGGGAGCAGGGGATGGGCAGAGGAGGCATTACTGATAATCTTTAAGATGGAACCGATATGGCCTGCTTTGTACATCAGAAAGGCAACTCTACTAACACAATATTGTAAATCAACTATACTTCAGTTAAAAAAAAGAAAGGCAATTCTAGTGGCTCTGAAGGGTATCAGACAATTACTGTCAGTCCGCTTGTGCTTGGGGAGTGGGATGATGATGAGCTGTGGGTGAGCCCGGGGTACAGTGGAGCTGAAGCTGCAGCGTGCCTCTAGAGACATAGCTGTGCCTTGGCCATGAGGTCCCATAGTGTCTTCCCAACCAGTGAGTTACCCCAGCACCCTCGTAGGGGATGCCTAATGGGCTGCCTTTATCTGGCTCCCAGAATAACCAGCTCATTACTAGAGGGAGGGGAATGAATCCTTTTCAGTGCGTCCCTTCTGTAAAAGGCAGAGATTCTGTAACCATCTGGTTACACAACCATACATTGCCTCTTGTGTTATGCTGACCTCAGAAATACTCTGAGTGCAGCGTATGTGTGGGAGTGTCTCATTGGTGAGCCCCCAAATTCCACTGAGGGTTATTTCATTATTTGTTACCGTATAACAAACCATCCCAAAACATAGGGGCTTAAAATAACAATCCTTTTATTCTCTCTCATAGTTCTATGGGTTGACTGGGCTCGGCTGTGCAGCTCTTCTGCTGGCCTTTCTTGGGGTTTCTCACAGTTGTGGTCAGATAACACAGGGTCTAGAGTCATTTGGAGGCTCACCTGGGACACTGGGACGGCTGGGCCTCTCTCCCTCTCCACGTTGCTTCAGTACCTCTCCCCTCCACATGGCTTCTCCATGTGGTCTCTCCAGAAGGGGAATGGGACTTCTTACCTGGTGATTTGGGGGTCCTGGATGTGAGAGTTCCAAGAGGGAGGAAATAGAAACTGTTAGTACTCTTCAAAGGCAGGTCTGAAATTAGGACGGCCTGACTTCTGCATTCTCTTAGTTAAAGCAGTTACAATAAAGCAGATTCAAGGAAGGAGAAATAACCTCCATTTCTTGATGGGAGAAGACAAAGAATTGGCAGCCATCTTTAATCTGTCTCAAGGCTATTTTTGAAAATTTGCACTTTTGTCATTTTCCTTAAGCAGAACAAATGGGAGCAGAAGAGGCACAGTGTAGGTATTCAGTGAATATTTGATTAATGGATTTATGACTGCATGAGTGCACACAGTCAGCTGTGTCTCAGAATTCCCAAGTCACTTTAAAAAGAAGATTTGATAATAGCAAGGACATAGTAATGAAATTGAGCAGAAATACTGTTTAAGGGTTAGATTAGAAAAAAGAGAAAAGTTTCTTGTCTTGTTAAGAGTATCATATCAGCATGGAGTAGTGTTATTAATTAAATCGTGTTGTTAATTGCAGGATGGGTATATGTACCATAATCCTGAGCCCAGAGAAGACACTGTATTTGCCCCTTGCCGTTTAGGTGGGAGACTTGTTATAAAGAAATATTAATGACATTTATTTCCTTTTTTAAAAATTGAATTCTAATCTGGCAGATAAAACTACTGTAGGCATGAATTAAGAAAGATGAGGTTGGGACTTCCCTGGTGGTGCAGTGGTTAAGAATCCGCAGTGGTTAAGGATCTCATAGTGGTTTGAGCCCTGGTCCGAGAAGATCCCACATGCCGCGGGGCAACTAAGCCTGTGTGCCGCAACTACTGAGCCTGCGCTTTAGAGCCCACGAGCCACAACTACTGAGCCTACATGCTGCAACTAGTGAAGCCCGCACTCCTAGAGCCTGTGCTCCGCAACAAGAGAAGCCACTGCAATGAGAAGCCCACGCACCGCAACGAAGAGTAGCCCCCGCTCGCCGCAACTAGAGAAAGCCCGTGCACAGCAGCGAAGACCCAATGCAGCCTAATTAATTAATTAAATTTAAAATAAAAGAAAGATGAGGTATTCACTGAAAAACTTAAGATTAAAAAGCTTTTAAATCAGTATATACATTTCATCTTTACTAAATAATTCTACATTCATAAATCACATTATTTCCATTGCTTAACTTTTTCTAACCTTTGCCTTTCTCTCTTTCCTATGCTAGGAATCCTAAAAGTCATAAATTTTCTAATATAAGATACCACAATTGCTTTGATATTATAAATTAAATACTACCAGTTATAGTAATGATTCAGGCAGCATACAAAAAGTTTATCAGCAACATTGTAAATCAACTATACTTCAATACATTTTTTTAATAGGGAAAAAATATTTTTTAAAAAAGTATATCAGATGCGGGGGGACGGACTTCCCTGATGGTCCAGTGGTTAAGACTCCTCACTCCCAATGCAGGGGGCCCGGGTTCGATCCCTGGTCCGGGAACCAGATCCCACAACTAAAAGATCCCGCGTGCCACGACTAAGACCTGGCACAGCCAAATAAATAAATAATTTTTTTTTTTACATGCTGGGGGAGTATTGATAACTTTTTGGGAAAATGCTATTCAAACTAAGAGGTTGGTCAACTGTCCAAATGTCATTTTAAAGCAGAAATCTCCGGCTGTATAATGTGCAATGAAATTCTTCAACATTCACTACTTTGAGTTGAGTGTCTCAAACCAGGTTCCAGATACTAAATACCCAAAGCAAGTACCGTTCTCCTGTTTGAACGAATGGAGGTCTCAAGAGGACCAAAGAATAAAACAAGAAACATTTAAAAATGCCTTGAACTTGACAAGCATGTTCCTAGGTACCTCTGCCCAGCCCACTCTTTCCCCATATTTTCCTCTGCCTGGAACTCACATCTTTGGCAGGACTTGCCGCTGATTCCATTCACAGCCCTGCTCAAATTCTGCCTCTCTCCCCAGAGTCACCTTTGCTAAAATGGCATCCCCATTATTCGAAGTTTCTTCTTGATGTGTACATTGAATGGTTGGTTTCCTGTTTATAATTTGTCTCTCTCCACTGAAAGCAGGGGCATTGCTTTCTCACTGCCACCCTATAGTGCCTGGCACATAGCAGTTGCTCAGTGAATGCCTATGTATTATTCATAAGACCAAATCCCCAAATGTCAGCTTGATGTAATACACAGGAGTTGAGGGCTCGGACGCTCCAAAGTCAGGTACACGTTTCCAGAAAAGAGAAAGATAAACACTGCCAGTGTAAGTCCCAACCCTAGATTCTAACATGGAGACATCTGCACCAATTGTGTAAAAGGCTGCCAGTTTCAGATTGGCCTCATTATTCATGGATCATAAAAAAGAATTGTTTCTTCCTCTTGGAAGATGGCTCATCAGCAGTATTTATTGTTTTGTACTAACCATACCCTTGCGATGCTCCTCATGAAGATGGGCTTCCTGCCTTTCATGGCAGTCCCCTCTCTTCCAATTGGCTGCTCTCCTCTATTGTGTTTAAGCTTTGAGCTATCTCAGCAACCTCAAATGATTCGTTGGAAATATCTTTCATTTTGATCATTGAAAGTTTTCCAGATGCATGGAGTTGCAGTAAACCAGGAAAAAGTCAGCAGAAAATCAAACATTATATTTTAGTGCTGCAAAATGATTTTCAATTCTTCCCACAACAAATCAGTGCCAAGAAATTCCAGAGGATCAAAACCCTCATTGTTTCTCATTGCCTCCACCATCAATTCTATTTCAGAAACCAGTTGTACCCACCCACTCTCAACTGGAGAGACTAATCGTATGCATTTGTAGGATTGAAACTGAGTTTCCAAAATATTTGTTGACATTATTGAGGTTAGCTTTGTTTCTTTAGGGACGATCAATATAATGCTAGAATAAATGCAGCATCAAGTTGCATTATTTCAGTGGCAGGGCTTCTAATTATGATTCAGTTGATAAATCTGGTGCTAAGCATGCAATAACCTTGCCCTTTTGTTTATGTTTGCCTCTGTGCTAATTTTCTTTTTAAATTAAACTCTTCAGAAGAGAGCTTAAGGTGTGGAATTTTTATTTCAGTTAAGTAGTTCTGGCTTATTCATGGCATGTACCCAGCTCTCCTGGACCATTGCCAGTCATACTTATAGGGGGATGAGCTTATCAAGATGGTTTGACAATGCCAGGCAACCAGTCTGCTACCCGATAATCTCAATTTCAAAGAATTTCAAGCAAGAGGTGTGGATTTAGTCTACCTTTGCTGGCTAGATGAAAGGACCACTGCATGCTTACTGGGACACTGCATTGGGTACCAAGACTTGAAGTTGCTGGGATTTTGTCTGTTTGCTTGCCTTACTTGAGTCTCCCTAACTTTTAAAATAGGAAACTGTGCTTGAGTTCACACGTAAGCGTGGTTCTACCAACCTGCATGGCAGTTGATCTAAAATAGAAACAGGAAGTTTAGGGCTGGAAGGAACATCTTGACACTCAATATCTCCAAGCACAACACCAGTACGAAAGTTATTGAGAAATGGAGAGCATCTCTCTGGCTGCTTGGGACAGTGGTTTATAAACTATAGCCTCTCCCAGCAAAGTCTTCATGGTAAGGGTGGTTTACTTAACTCATGAGGGAGATGGACCTTCATTATGAATGTAAAGAGTGCGTTTGGGGAAATGTTTTCTGTTCCTATATGAGGAAGTAATGTATTCTTGCCAAACATAATTGGGTAGTATTTTGAGACAATAACTTGATGAAGGAAGCCTTCGTCTTTTCTAAAACAATTGTTTGTTTGTAATTATTCACATCTGTGTTCCTGTAAGATTATAAACTCTTTGAAGTTATGAACAATGATTCTCTCTCCCACTGCTGTAGCCCCAACCTAGGACAAAGTCTGATATATGGCAGAGTGTCAATAAATATCTATAGAGTAAATGATGAAGGGATGAATGATATCCTTATAGTTAGTAGCAATCTATTACCCAAGATAGTTTTTGTCGCCATTGTTTAATTTGTTTGTAGAGGAAGAGGAATCTCTATATTATGCGAACAACAAAACACAGGCAAGACAAATTACATGCAATGCAATTGGTCTTTTCTTGTGAATGCTGAAGGTCAAGTTCATCCATATATACTAGTTTGTCAGTAAACTTTGGCCCTTTGTGACACTGAATTTCTAGCAGTACAATAAACTATTGATGAATTTTTTACAGTACTTTCAGAAGGTTTTAGGAGATGATTATTGTGAGAAATGCCATATGTTTACCTGTAGGCCATTCTGGTATTTGCTAATAACTGCGTTCCCCACGGCCCCCAGCACGTGATGAAATATAGAAGCATTCTGCCCTTCCTCCCCCACAGTTAGCCATATGCCACTTCATATCCATAGGTAATTCTTACACATCACTCCTTCCTGAGAAGGAAAAACAGTTCACATATATGAAGGCCCGTTCCAAAATAAGAAGCATGGATGATGTTTCATTTGCTTAAGAAACACTTCAGCCTCAAGTATTTAAAAGCTTAAAGAGAGCAGTACCTTTGTTGGAATAAATCCAGTGTTCAAAGTCCGAAGAAATCCAGTCGGCTTCAAGCAAGCTTCTAGACTTATCCCCTAGTTTAGAGGACTTAGGCAGGGGAGATTGAAGGCATGGCAGTTACTTGTAGCACTTATCATGGAGGGACATCTTTATCACTCTGCAAGTTGAGAAGGCTTTTCTCCTGTGCTGAGAACATCGGGTCTTCTTCCTCCTTCCTAAGGCAGTGCGCGTGTGAGGCCAATAGGAGCCCTGTTAAACATCAATCGCCAGTCATCAGTTGTGACCAGAGGCTTCCAGGAGGAAATGTGCAGTGAAGTGAGGAAAGCACACCACCTACATGCATATGAATGCTAAAGCTTCGGAGATGCACAAAGGCTAAACATTATTGCAAATTGGCTTCTGGTTTTAATGCATGTATAATAACAAGGGAAAGGCCTCTTCCCAATGTAAACCTTTTTTTTTTTTTTTTTTTTTTTTGCGGTACGCGGGCCTCTCGCTGCTGTGGCCTCTCCCGTTGCGGAGCACAGGCTCCGGACGCGCAGGCTCAGCGGCCATGGCTCACGGGCCCAGCCACTCCGCGGCATGTGGGATCTTGCCGGACCGGGGCACAAACCCGTGTCCCCTGCATCGACAGGCGGACTCTCAACCACTGCGCCACCAGGGAAGCCCTGTAAACCTGTTTTTGAAAGAGTGGTACTGTAGTGGAAATCTGTGCTAGATTTTGCATTTTAACAGTAACCTTGCTTCAAACCCTATGGAAATTTTCTGGATGATTATGTTGATGTGTAGTTGCAAGATACATTTTTAAATGTATCATTACTTAAATAATAAAATAAATAATAGTATTTAATTTAAAAACCATTAACTACAAATTAAGGCACAGAGGACACACAAGTAGCATTCTGGCTATAGTAGAGTTAAGGCAAAAGTAGTAACCTCCTACCTCATGAAATCAACCGGAAATGAGAAAATGAAAGTTTTCCCTAAACATGAGGTTTATTATCCATTTTGGACCATATTTTTGTGTCTAACAAAGTGGTGTTAAGGATTAGATTGTCTTCAGTAATACTGGTCTCTTATTTTTAGAATAAGTAAAAGGAAAGCATATGGGATCAGTATTTTTATTGTGGCAAAATTCATAAATAATGAATTTTTTGAAATTCACCAATTTAACCATTTTAAAGTGCACGATTCAGGGGCACTTAGTATATTCCTAATGCTGTGCAGCATCAGATCAGGCTAGTTCCAGAATGTTTTCGTCTCCCCAAAGGAATCCCCGTATCCATTGAACAGTCACTTCCTCTTTCCCCCTCCTCCCAGCCCCTGCAACCAAGTATCAGACTTAGGCAACCAGTAAAATATGCTTCCTGTCTCTTTGGATTTACTGATTCTGAATATTTCATATAAATGGGATCAACTTTTTAACAGGGGAAAATCTAAGCCAGCAATCATCATCATTTGATAAGTGGGAAAAACAAATGGTTGGATTTTGAAATCTGGGACCTTTCCTTCTGCCAGAAGTGAAGGACAAGCTGGAGAATCTTGATAATTGAGCAGAAAGTGATGCTAGAATACTTAGCTACTGTAGATGATAGTCTAGAATTTCAGATGAATTCCTGTGTCTCAAAACCAGAAATCTGGGCAGAATTCCATACTGGAATCTCAAATCTTTACAATGACCTAAGTCTGGTACATGAAATTACCCATGCTGAGCTGAGAATTAAACTTTATCCATCTCTCCTACCCTTCCAGCCTTCTTTTTTAAACAAGCGTTATTGAGCACATAGCATGGTCAACACTATGGAAACAATGATGTACAAAGCAGGCATTACCTCTGCCCTCACAGAGTCTACACTCATATGGAGACACGCAATAAAATAAGTAGCTACACTGTGCAGTGTGTTGTGAAGGAAGAGGAAAACATAGTATGTGTGAGAATAAATGAAGTAGGAAGCTCTTTTAGACCAAGTGTTCAGGAATGGCCTCTCTGAGGATGTCATATTCAAGCCAGGAGCTGAAATATACAAAGGAGGCAGCTGTGTGAAAGTGATGTACGAGAGTTCCAGGTAGAAGAAACGCCCTGTGCAGTAGCCCCGTGCCAAGAAGGAGCAGAGCACATTCTACGAAGAAAAGACCAGAAACTTAGTGAGTGAGATGAGGCTGGAGAAGTAGCCAAGGGTCCAGTCATGCAGGACTTCATAGCCCATGGTACAGAATTTATTATAAAAGCAACGGTTGGTCATTGGACGATATCAAGTAGGAGATTGACTTGATGCAACTTTTTTTCACTTGCTGCTGTGAGGAGATAAGATTAAGGGAGCAAGAGTAGAGTCAGGGAGACCAGTTAGGAGGGTAATGAAAAGGTCCAGGTGAAAGATAGTAGTGGTCGGACAAGATGGAGGTATATCTATTCATACACTGGTCATCTTTGGAATCCTACAGCTGTGCCAGGCAAGATGGAATGAACATGGGTGTTTATATTCCTGGGATATTTTGTCCATGTAATATTCCTCTAGGGGACTTGGAAGAAAATACAAATCAGGAATGAGGTTGGTAATTTGTTGCAGTTCAGTAAACATTTATTGAATATCTCTCCGTGCCAAGCAGGTGGCACCATTTTCCTTCGGAACTTTGAAGGCATTGCTTCCACGTATATCTTGCAGGAATCTGTACTGCTGTTGAGAAGGCCAAAGCTGTTCTGATTCTTGATCCCTTGCTTTGACCTGGTTTTTTCCTCTGGAAGCTGGAGGGATCTTCTCCGTTCTGCTGTTTCATCATGACAGGCCTTCGTTTGGGTCTCTGGTCATCCATTTTGCTGGGCATTCACTGGGCAGATTCAGTCTCAACATCCATGCTCTTCAGTACCTGACATTTAAAAAATAATTTCATCAATGCTTTCCTGTCTCCCATTTTCTTTTTACTTTCTAGATATCTTATTATATTCAGATACTAAACTATTAGACTGGTTCTTTATATTTTTCCCCCTGGTTTTGGAACATTTAATCTTATGTTCTAACCCATTCATTGAGCTATTTACTTTTAATTTCTATGAACCCCTCTCCCCTTTTGTATTTAATCTCTGGATGTTCCTTTTGTACAAGATCTGAGAAACTGGAAATTTAATTGCTTCTTATACATACTTTTAACTAACCATCTTTTTTATAACTTCACCTTCTCACCAACTCCCTGAGGTACTTGATACTGCCAGTTCCTGCACCTTTGGAGTAATCTGTGGTGGGGATCTGCAAGCTTCTCTAAAGGGCCAGATAGTAAACATCTTAGACTTTGTGGACCATACAACTGCTGAACTATAAAATCACAACTGCTCACAACTGCTCAACTCTGCTGCTGTATCATGAAAGCAGCCATAAACAATACTGAAATAAATGGGTGTTTCTGTGTTTCAATCAAACTTTATTTTCTGACCCCTGGTCTGTGATATAAATTGAGCTGCATTGTGGCTTTTCCCACTGTCAGTTTAGGACGCAGCTTCTTTTGGTCTGCTAACTTTCCAACTTCTTACCCATCTGCTTTCCAGCTTCCAAATTTTTGTTGCTGTTGTTTATTCCCTGTCCAATTCTTGTTATTTTGAGATTAAATGATTTTAATACTCTTACAGTAGTTCTATTGGAGTTTCAGTAGTGAAAGTAAAGAAATATCTTGTTTCTTCCATCACCTTTACCTGAACACTGCAGTTAAGCATTAATAAAGGGTAGTGTGGGATTTCCTTGGTGGCGTAGTGGATAAGACTCCGCTCTCCCAATGTAGGGGGCCTGGGTTAGATCCCTGGTCAGGGAACTACATCCCACATGCATGCCACAACTAAGAGTTTGCATGCCACAACTAAGGAGCCCAGGAACTGCAACTAAAGAGCCAGCCTGCCACAACTAAGGAGCCCACATGCTGCAACTAAGGAGCCAGTGAGCCACAACTAAGACCTGGTGCAACCGATAAAATAAATAAATAAATAAATTTTAAAAAATAAAAAAGGGTAGTGTGAGGGTTTCCATTACTTATTTCTGTAATTTGACCCAGACATTGTAGGCCATTTAAATGATTTTACTTGCTTCACCCCTTCTCAGGGCCCACTAATTTGGGTCTTATAATCATTTGTTTTCCTTTCTTGTCATACAAATTTTACTCTCATTTCAGACTTTACCAATAAATCTATTTCCAGGAGTTGGTAGGATCTTAGCATTTGTAATTTTGTGTAAAATTAATAGAACATAGATTTTAGGCAGTGCAGTCAATGTATGAGGCTAAGTTGAAAATGGCAGGTGAGAAAAACAGCTCTCCCAAGGAGAGGCCAGTACCAGCAGAATATGCTCAGATAATCTGAAGGCTGCTGCTTCCATGACCACCCACCAGGGGTAGGCCACCAAGAGCAGTTGCTAGTCCTTGCACCCTGAACCTTGAGCCATGGTGGCAAATAGGACAGGAAGCTGCTCTCTGAGCCAACACTTCCCAATAAGCTGAGGGTAGCAGCATGTATGTCCCCAAACCATGATTATGCTCCAAAATTCCCTCCCTTCCTCTCTTAGAGCAAAACACAAAAGTTTTGTGTGCTATTGCTGAGGAAAGAGAGCTGAAAAATATATACACTGTTTTTTCCAACTAGAGAATGCTGGTTCCATGTTTCAGGAAATGCCATAGGAGCGGTGGCTTTCTAATGGGACTGTACGTTGGTATCACCCAGGCAGCTTTGCAAAATCTTGATGCCCAGGTGCCAACCAAGATTATTTACACTCAAGAAATAAGTGGCAGGGCTGGAAGTCCATCTCCAGGGTTCAAGGTCATGGCTACACTGCCTCTACATTTAATTTTGCAAGCAGGTGATGTCTTTATGGAAAAGAACCAAATTATAGTAGAATAAAATAAATATAAAACTGAGCAAAAATAGAAGTCTCTGACCACAGCACATGTCTACCATCCTTTATCTTAAGCCTGAAATGCCCAAAGCTTGAAAAACAGAGATTTATAAGTTTGGCCCCCAAACTCATTTGTGTACAAGACCAGAACTGAACCAATGTGAGGTCACACATAATCTCTTTTTACAACCGCCCACCCCAGTGTAAATATTCACAGTTTTTGTGGCACAGGTATTGGGTTTTCCTATTCCTTGCTGTGGCAGACCCTGTTACATAATACATGGTATGGAAATCCAGAGGGCTGTGTATCAAGTATTTCCTGCTCTCCACTCTCTGGGCACATTGTAGGGTTGGCACTTCCCTTCCCCTCTGAGTTTAGGTTTGACCATGTGACTTGATTTGGCCAATGAAATGTGAGCAGATGTGATATATGTCACTTCCGAGCCAAAGTTTTAGGAGGCAGTTTGCAATTGGCTTTCACTCTTTCCCTCTGGAACTCTGACCAGCAATACCCCTGACAGTCTTTGCTCTGACAGCCTGGACCTGGAAGAGATGGAGAGCAGAGCCTCCATCAACTTAGATTTTGGAGATATTTGTCTTTGGAGCATAATCTAGTCTATCCTGACAGATACAGTGGTATAAGTACCACCTTACCTTTCTAAAATCTGAAAAATTCTAAATTCTGAAACAGATCTGGCACCAGAGGATTCAGATAAAATATTGTAGATCTCTATTTAAATATTTGAAATTGGGTTTTTCCCCCAAGAAAATTTGAACTGTGTCAGTGCTTTGAGCACAGCTGTTTTCTGAAACGAGCAAACTAGCATCTGGGCAACGTCCTCTGGACTGAGCTCTTGGAAGTCAAGGATTTTCTCATTTATCTTGGTAGCCTCAATGTCTGATATGAAGTGAACACTTGGTAAATAGGCACACACAAAAATGATGGCACAAATACAGATAATCCCTGGAGCTTGAGGCTGTGAGAGAGAGCGAGAGAAGAAGATATAAGAGGTGAAGGCAAAAGTTATGTTTCATCTAGTTCACAATTTTGCCTTGTTCAAATAGAGAACTGGAGGCAGAGCGAATCTTGTTTGAAAGGATAATACAGTGGCTGTGAGTAAATGCTCATGGATGGATGTCAAGATTAATTGAGGTAATTCGAACAAGTAAGGCTCTTAGCACAGAATTGGTTTATAGTTAACCTGTAGTAAATGTAGCTATTATTAATATTTAAAAATAGATTGGGATTTTGGGATTGACATGTACACACTGCTATATTTAAAATAGATAACCAACAAGGACCTACTGTATAGCAATAAATAAATAAATAAATAAATCCAATCATTAAAAAAAAATCGATAGCAATTCTCCTGAAACTGTATCGGAGAGGGGAAATTGGCTAACAATTATGGTTTTCAAACTGTGCTTTACTGTGTTCCATGAATTCTGAAGCACCTCTTTAGTACCTCTAGGGTGGAAAATCTCAGAGCCCTGGAGAGGGGAAGAGGCAGCTGAGTGGATAGGGCCTGAACCATCAGTGCCCACTCCAACCTCAACAGCTCTGCTTTGCAGCCATCATGGATTAGCTTCCACATAGCACTTTGTTTGAGGAAAGGGTCATGAAGATGAAAACAACCTTGAAAGTCATTAGAATAAGATATTTGAATATATATATATATGTCTAACTGAATCACTTTGCCGTACGCCAGAAACTAACACAACATTGTAAATCAACTATACTTCAATAAAAATAAAATAAAATAAAAAAAGAAAATTGTATTTCAGAGAGACCTTCTGCAGCTATTGTTGAAAACCAAGGCTTTTTGGTAAATTTAATTTTAAAATAAATGAATTAACAAGTTATTCATGGTGTCCTGGTATTCTGGCTAATTAAGGTTTTAATGTAGCACTTTGACATAACTTTTTTTTTCTTGGCTGCATTGGGTCTTCATTGCTGCGCGCAGGCTTTCTCTAGTTGCTGCAAGCAGGGGCTCCTCTTCGTTGCAGTGCACAGGCTCCTCATTGCGGTGGCTTCTCTTGTTGCAGAGCACAGGCTCTAGGCACGTGGACTTCAGTAGTTGTGGCACGCAGGCTCAGTAGTTGTGGTGCATGGGCTTCGTTGCTCCGTGGCATGTGGGATCTTCCCGGAGCAGGAATCGAACCCGTGTCCCGTGCATTGGCAGGCGGATTCTTAACCACTGCGCCACCAGGGAAGTCCCTGACATAACATTTAAAAAAATATTTAATGCTCTAGCAATCATGAGCATATGAATCCTTACAACATTTTCCCTGCCTCCTCAAAAACTAAATAATAGACTTGGAAATGTGTAAGGTTAATTGCATGAGAGCTCTGCTAAGCTAGAATTTAATGAAATATTATTTAAAGTTCCTAGAATCTCCTCCTTGGCTTCTGAATTAGTCACTCTGAAGGGCTCTTAGTGTTCCGATTTAAGGTATAGTTAGAGACTTCGAGAAAAAGCTATTGGGGGGATTCTATTTTTGAGGTCCCATCGACGTGGTAAATGTGATGTCACTGAGTAACAAAAGCTCAGTCTGGGTTTTGAATTGTGTGGGTTGTGAGGTGTGTGTGTGTACAAGATGGTGGTCCCCTCATGCACTGACTGATCTGTGAGGTCCCATAAGAAGATGCTTTTAGTTCTCATCCTTCCTCATCGTTGGTACTTCAAGGATTCCTGTTCCTGGGAGCCCTTGTGTGGAAAACAAAAAAGAGACTTGAAACTTTCAGAGTATTTGTTCAGAAGGGGAAGAGTTAGGAGGGCTGCTTGAACACCTAATCCAAGTTAGAGACTTGCAGGAGATGGCAAGTTTCCAAAGACAAATCAGATTATTTTGAAATTTCTAGAGTGAACCCTGTAAAAGTGTGTACATATATGTTGGTGAAGGGTAGCTTGGGGGAGAATGGAATTTTTTCCTTTTCCTCTTTGCTCGTATCCAGAACGTGTCTGATTTCCAGGATTCTTAAGTGAGAACAATATTATTAAAAGTTTACCTGACGGGGCTTCCCTGGTGGTGCAGTGGTTGAGAGTTCGCCTGCCGATGCAGGGGACACGGGTTCGGGCCCCGGTCCGGGAAGATCCCACATGCCGCGGAGCGGCTGGGCCCGTGAGCCATGGCCGCTGAGCCTGCGCGTCCGGAGCCTGTGCTCCGCAACGGGAGAGGCCACAGCAGCGAGAGGCCCGCGTACCGCAAAAAAAAAAAACAAAAAAAAAACAGTTTACTTGAGGTCAAGGATAGACTCGGCAAGGGCTGTGGTTGGCCTTGGACCATGATTACCCTGTGCAACACTATCATAAGATGTGGAAAACTGCAACCTGGCCTCAAACTGGCTTAAAATGGACTCAGAACAAGCTCTCAGTTCCATGCAGAAAGGAATCAGTGACAGGATTTTCCACATCTCTTCTTTACTATAAGTCTCTTTGGTGGTAATTATTAATATTGCCATTTAATAGTTGATGAAACTGACTTTCAGAGTCTAAATGATAAAACTTGAGTTTAAACTCAAAATGTCTAAAGCCAAGTCCTGCCATTTTTTTCTCACCCATAGGAAAATCATTCCTAGTCTAGAACACAACTGAAAATATGGCCTGTTTTATTGTATTAATTCTGTGGGTGATGTGTCCAGTGACTGGCAGCACCGAAATCATGAATCCTCAGTGTGTAGGTGTAATAAAATCAAGCAGACTTTTCGTAGGCTTGATTGGTTTCGTCACACCACTTTTGGCTAGTACTTCTAGTGTGAGTTTTGTTCACTATCCCACTTCAGGATTAACTGCTAAGAGAAGTGGGTTTTTAAGAGGCTTCTATCTGGTACTCACTGGAGAAGGGATATGAAGTTAACTTTTAAGACATAGGTATAGCTTCCAGTTAGGCTGTTCCTAAATGTCTGGAGACCCCGTTGCTTCAAAGGGCAGTCACACTCATACTGACCCAGAGGTCTGAGTTTGGCAGGTGGGCTGTGGCTTGGCAGAATTTGAGGATTCTCCAACTTTCCTATGAACTGCCTGCTGGCTGAGACAAAGTCACATTCAACTTTTAGACTCCCAGAATGTGCTTGGTTGGTTTTGTTTTTTTCAGGTTGTGTAGCTATTAAAGGCAATTTTGTTTTTTAAAAAATTGAGATATAATTCACATACCATTAAATTCACCCTTTTAAAGTGTCCAATTCAGTGGCGCTTAATATGTTCACAAGATCGAGCCCTTGGCACTAAGCCTCCTTTGCCTAAGTGGGTGAGTCAGTCCTGCTTTCATGAATAGTCTAGCCGCTGGTCAGTGTTTTGGGTGCACCCAGGGCCCATGGGAGCCTTATCCCCTTAAGGGGAGCCTTAGGAGAATAACAGGATGCAGGCTCCTTCCCTGTCAGGCTAAGCTTGGTGCTTTTATTTCTTGAAGCTACAAAATCGACCCTTCTTGGTACATCAGGATGGGAGCATTAAATCGCAGCTGGAGCTGTACAAGGGAAGTGGTGTTTATCAGGGTAACCCACTCCTCAGATTTATCGCAGATGCTGCAGTTTGCGTCCCAGGGGAGCAAAACCTAATCTGCCTTCCCCAGAGCCCAATTGTAATCTTGGAAAGGCAGTGGGAACTGGCAGCTGTCCAGCCAATGCCTCCTTTCTCCTCCCATTGCAGGAGGTGCTTGAGATTGAAGCTGTTAGTTACTCAAAGCTCAAAAAAGTGTATTTGAAAGGGCCTAGTTGTTTGCATTTCTTCCTGTCCTAGAGACTCTAGGAGGTGAAAAACTAACCCTGAGGATGTATTTGCAGCCATCACCCTACCCACGTCATACAGCATCTTCCCTGACACCAACCCCTCCCTTGGGGATGGCTGCCCTGGCCAGGGGGGTGGGACTCCCTGGCTGAGGATGGCCGAGTAATGAATAGACTCAAGGTGGGGACCATCAGCACCACCAGCATTGCCCTGAAATTTGTTAGAAACGCAACATTTCGGGCTCCACCAAAATCAGAACCTGAGAGTGATGTCCAGCGAGTTGTGTTTTAACAAACCCTCCGGGAGACTCTTTTGCACGTTAAAATTTGAAATGCAGTGAGAACACCATGATCAGGTGGGGCTCGGAGTGCAAGATATCATGAGATGGCTGTGAGAGCTGGTGCAAAACCAACAAAAAGAAATCAGGTGACATGAATCCAAACCTCTGAAGCTTGTATATGCGTGGACACAAATACCCACCCATTGTACCATTTTCATATAGGCTAAAAGTGAAGGAGACTTCCTCTCTCCTGCCTGCCTGCCTGTTGTTTTATCATTTGTTAATATCCTTCTTCCTTCAAGAAGCACTTTATTGTTAACTTCGTTGCAAATAGATTAAATTAAGAAAAAAAATAGTGGGGAGGGTATAAAAAGAAAGGAAACTTTTTTTTACATCCTGGGATTTAGGAGTCAAAGATTCTTAACCATGGTACTGTTTAAAACTTTTACCCAGATTTCCATTGTCAAATAAAAACTAAATCGGATTTAGGTAAGGAAAGACCTTAATTCAAAAGGATTATTGCAATAAGTGGAGGGGACCATTGCATTAGGGAGAGAGAACTTAGAACAGTCTGACTATAAGATCTCAAAGGCTGGGGAGAAAGGAATTTTCTTATATAAGGACAGGTAAATAAGGCTAGAAAGAACCAGATATGGGAGAGAGGGAAGAGCAGGTGGTATGATCCAACAGTCGAGCAGGAAGTGTCTTTCCTTGGGGTCAGCCGATTTTCTGGAGGGGTCAGTAAAGAGGGGTTCCATTCTGATGCTGTCGGCAGGCATTGTGTCCAGACTGGTCAGTGGGTACAACCATAAGCTAATCATTTATGGCAGTGAAGGGGAATGTGGAGGGTCATGTCTGACATTGTCCTGGGTAAACCCACAAGTCTTTTGGAAGTAATATGGGGAAGGTGATCCTTTGAAGTAAGTAAGCCATTTCCCAGAAAACAAAAGGACGGAGGTATTTCTTAACCTTTGCTGTTTTCCAAGCCCCGAGGGCTCAGATAAAGTCTAACATTGTCACTGCATGTCACTGGAACATTTTAAAACACAAACCTCTTAGCATTTATTTAGTAAAGCAATTCTCTTTAATACAAAACACATTTGTTGACTTTTGTTTGATTAACTGATGTGTTTTATAATTAAAGAGATTTTGCTTTTTAAGATAAATGCTGAATTTCTCTTTTAGGAGAGAAACCAATAACCAAACTTAGCATTAAACACATGCAAATACATAGCATAGATTTTTATTTTTAATTAATTTATTTTATTTATTTTTTAACATCTTTATTGGAGTATAATTGCCTTACAATGTGTTAGTTTCTGCTGTATAACAAAGTGAATCAGCTATACGTATATGTATATCCCCGTATCCCCTCCCTCTTGCGTCTCCCTCCCACCCTCCCTATCCCACGCCTCTAGGTGGTCACAAAGCCCCGAGCTGATCTCCCTGTGCTATGCAGCTGCTTCCCACTAGATATTTTATTACCTTTGGTAGTGTATATATGTTAATGCTACTCTCTCACTTCGTCCTAGCTTACCCTTCCCCCTCCCCGTATCCTCAAGTCCATTCTCTACATCTGCGTCTTTATTCCTGTCCTGCCCCTAGGTTCTTCAAGACCATTTTTTTTTAAGATTCCATATATATGTGTTAACATACGGTATCTATTTTTCTCTTTCTGACTTACTTCACTTTGTAGGACAGTCTCTAGGTCCATCCACCTCACTACGAATAACTCAATTTCGTTTCTTTTTATGGCTGAGTAATATTCCATTGTATGTATGTGCCACATCTTCTTTATCCATTCATCTGTTGATGGACAGTTAGGTTGCTTCCATGTCCTGGCTATTGTAAGTAGAGCTTCAATGCACACTGTGGTACATGACTTTTTGAATTACGGTTTTCTCAGGGTATATGGCCAGTAGTGGAATTGCTGGGTCATATGGTGGTTCTATTTTTAGTTTTTAAAGGAACCTCCATACTGTTCTCCATAGTGAATATATCAATTACATTCCCACCAACAGTGTGAGAGGGTTCCCCATAGCATAGATTTTTAAAAAGTACTTTGAGGGTAGCTAGAATTGAGTGAACTATTTAAAGCTGGATGGGAGAGTTGCAACTGAGAAAGATATTACATAATTTTTCCCATGCCAGTAAATCTGGAATACACCAATATGTGACTTTGGTGAACAAAGGAATGCTGGGAAGTCATTAATCACAGTAATGAGAGAACAGTGTGGCTAAAAGGGTGTTCACAAGCTGTCCCATTATTACCTACTAAAAACATGGCTGAAGTGCTTTCTTTATGTGGAAAGCTTAATAATTTAAACTAAAAAAAAAAAAACAAAACAACTAAGAGCAAGGGAATCCTTAAATGGAGGTGAGGGAGGAAAAAATGTTAATTTTTTTAACACCACATTTTTCAGTGCTGTGGTCCGCTATGACCATCAGCTGACCATAACTTCTATAAAACAATGCCAATTCTTTTTAATATCATCCTGAAGTCTTGCCATAGTGTTCTACAGTTTGCACTATTGTTTGCTATCATTCTGTCTTTCATTATAAGATCATAAATTGGTTGTAGGAACTGCTAATTTTCACTGAGGATTTGTTCTTAACCTTGTTGGTGTTCTTGGGGTTTTTTAGCAGAGTAGGAAAGTCTTATCACCAGGGATGATCACTACAAGTCCTCCCAAACAACCACAAAGACAGCAGTAACAAGAAAACCATTTATTAAGAATCAGCCAGGGGGACTTCCCTCACCGTCCAGTGGTTAAGACTCCACGATTCCAATACAGGGGGTGTGGGTTCAATCCCTGGTCGCGGAACTAAGATCCCACACGCTGTGCGGTGTGGCCAAAAAATTAAAAAAAAAAAAAAGAGTCAGCCAGACACTGTCTTAGGCAGCGTTAAAGTTAATTCTTATGTTGGGCTCCACAAAATGGAGACTGCCACGTGGCCCAATCCCCGTCACAGATCTAAAGCTCTAAAGCTAAGTCAGCCTGCACTTACAGGAAATGCCTCACGGTCAAGGAAATCTAATGCCAATCACAGTCCTCCAACTCAGCTTTAGCTAGCTTACTCTACCCTAGAAAATAGCAGTTTATAAATTTATTTCATTTAAACCTCACAACCTGTTTAGTGGATACTGTTTCACTCCACAGATGGCAAAATTGAATTTGCAAAAGGTTACTCTCAGTCTTGTCACTACACTACAGGAAACTTCTAAAACACATGGCAAAGCAAGGGGTCCCGTTTTGAGCCCAGATTTCTGAAGGACAAATAAGGGGTCATGGAGGGGGTGAAGGTAGGGCTGATGCTCCCAGCTTCTCTCAGCTATGGGCCACAGTGACTTCACATTTCACGTTCATCTTTGCCAAGGTGCAGAATCAATTCTGACACAGGTAGGCAGTATGGCAATGGTTATGGGGTTCAGGATACTCTACCCCCAACTATGATACCTCAGCATATTGAACATTTTAAGCTGAAGGAATTTGAGAAACTATAGGTGCAGGAAGTCCTCGCTGACCTTCCCCTGAGGCAGGTCATAAGACCCTCAAGTGAGAGGTGCCCTCTCCATACCGAGGAAAGGAGCATCCTTATCTCTGCAGATGGAGGGATGCTGGAGGGAATCGCAGTGAACGGGTCTTTCTGGGTTTCCCCCAGTTGACCACCCTTAGCTCATACTGTTTGTCCCTTCACATTTTCCCACAACTTTCCACTCTTCATCAAACCTAGTATAGAAACACCCAGGTAACTGTTTCCGAAACTGAGCACCACCCTGTGGGGCCCTCCTAAGTACACAGGCCTTTCCACATCCCCCATTTCTTGTTTATCGGACAAAGGTTTCAGCCTCCTAGACCTACCCTGAGTTCCAAAGGGCAGATTCAAATAGTTACTAATTAGAGGAGTGAGGGGATGCAGAAAGAAACAGTAGTGCAGCCGATGGTAGCTGGTCCGGGTTCCTCCTCGGGGGAGTGCATAACAATTTGATGCGTATCTCTGAGTTCTTCTACAGGAACTCAGGCACCCACCCAGGTGGAGGATGGTAACTTCAGGCTGAGCGCAACCAAGTGGACCCCAAACTGGTTGGAGCCAGAAGGCTGATGATTGAGATTCCTGGAGCACCGCCCTGTTACCTCCCCACAAACCAGAGGAGGGTTACACACCCTGCAGCTCTCCCCCCAGATTTTGCCTATAAAACCTTCTTCCTTGAAACCCACTGCGGGGAGTTCAGGTCTTTTGAGCATTTGCCACCTGTTCTCCTTAGATGGCCCTTGCAATAAACCTTTCTGTCCTCCACACTCCGTTTTGGTTTGTTTGACCTCTCTGTGCATTGGGCACGCAAACTTGGGTTCAATGACATTTCTTGACATCTTCATTTCCTTATAAAGGCTCCCAGGTCACATAAAACATAAATGTGGGTGCTTTTCTCATGTTAATCTGTCTTTTGTTATGGTGGCCTCAGCTGAGAACCTAGAAGGGTACAAGGGAAAGATATTTTTCTTCCCATCCAATGGCTCACACCCTCTGAAAGATGTGCTCTAGAGCTTTTACTACCCGCCATGTGCTTGACCTGTGGCGTGTCCACGAAGCCCTCCTCCTCCCCAGTTCTCCGCATGCACAGAACTCATTGCCCAGTTCTGCTCCATGCCCTTATTAGCATGCCGTTTTCTGCACTTGGACTGGAGGCTACCCCGACTCTGTATTCTATTTCTTGCTTTCCAGAAGGTGGTATTATAATAAATTCAATTAAAGATGTACGCGAGGTTTGAAGAGAGGAGGACTGCTTTAGAGAATAGTAGCTACTCAAAAATAACGCAAAGCCATTACATTAGAAGATGCTGAATATAGTAAGGAGAGCTCACTGCACTGTTAGTACAGTTGGATTAACCCTTAGCGGGATTCATGGCTGCTGTGGGCCTATGACACATGTATGCACATTTAAAATTAGTCTCTAGTGTGACCTAGCTCTTCCCTGCTTGTGGACAGTTCCTCTTTTATCACTATGCTTTCTTTTGTGTAGAAAACGCTTTGAAACATTCTTCTGTACCAGTTTTAAATAGCATCTTTGTTCTCTTTTTCATCTTTGGCCTTTGAGAAAATATACTTAGAATATTTCAAGAGCATTAGAAAAAATTTTCCATGTTAAAGTTAGAGAATTGAAGTTGAATTGTTGCCAGAGGAGGCAGGCTGGCTACTAACATATGTTCTGGGACCTGGCCCTCAGGTCTGCAGTTTCAGAAATGGGAATTGTGTGGTACTCAGAGCCAATCAGCCTCAAATGTAGCCTAACAATGCTCACAAGAGGCTGGTTTATCATCAGTCATAATTTATTTATTCACACTGAGAAATCCAGTTTCCAAGAACACTAGACTGCCTGTTATATCTGGTATTGCATTTTCTCCCTTACAGAAAAGCTGTGGTTATTGGCAAGCCAGAGAAAGAGAACAATAAAAAGGTAGATGAACTCACTGGCTGGCGTCATCTCCCTCTAGATCCCTTGAATATTAACAACTTCCTGGATAGAACCTGTTAAAGGATAATTTTTAACAAAAGATAAAATCATGACTCATACAAATATAAAATGAACACGTAAAATATTTTATTGTAACTCGTTAATTAAATGAGGGTCCCAGAAAAATGTTCCAACCAGTTCCAAGGAGGATTAATGAACTGATTTGTATAGAGTCAAGAAATGTTGAAGTGAATTTACAAATGGACACAAAACTGGCTTATTTTCAAGGGATGTGGTTGAGGGAGTCAACTGCCACCAGACGACTTATTTGAACGTCTACAGGCAAGAATTATTTTACATTGCCGTTATCTACAATTTACTCTTGTAAAATAACTCAAAGAAAATGAAAGGCTAGAATCAGATAACCCAGAATGTTGTGCTCCACACAGTGCATAGCTTTCCCATTGAAGATACCCAGTAATCTTTTTTGCTTGTTCCAGATTTTCTTATAAACTTGTCTGACATCTTCTTTTGATGGACAGTCATTATCTGAAGATCAGTTAGTTGTAGAACTGAATTCTCCTGGCCTTAATGATGCAGTAGAAGGAAATATCAAGCCCCTTATGTATGGGCTGGGTAATTTCATATACTAACAAGTGGGAGGAATATTCTATTTTGGGGAAGGGGCAGGGATTTCCAGGAATTGGGCCACCGCCCGCTTTTTGGCCTTTTATGGTCAGCCTCAGAACTGTCATGGCACCTGTGGGTATGTCACTTAACATGCTGATACGTTACAATGAGCGTATAATGAGGTGCAAAGTCTACAGGAATTCACATCTTCCGCCATCTTGGGCCTGGTTGGTTCTAACCAGTTTTTGCTGTATCCTGTTTTTCTCAAAGGCTATGTCATTCTTTTAACTCTTGTGCCCTGCCCCCTTCCTTCCTGTTTTGTTTAAATACCTTTCTTCCCTCCCTTCTTTACTGGCCAACTAAGGTTCTTCAGAGTCCCTGAATAGGTCTTGAAAATTAAACTGACAAAGAGATTAACAGGAAAAAAGTTCACTTTAGTCTCCCTTTGTGTTCAGAGATAAGGATATTCCTCCCCCGCCCCCATATAGCGAGGGCCTCTCTCATTTGAGGATTTTATGAACTGTTACAGGTGAGAGTTGGTGGCGGAGGCCATCAGTGACCTTCTTGCTTCTGTTTTCCCAAACTCCCTCACCCTCAATATGCCAAGATGCCATATTTTGGGGTAGCGTGTGATCCTCATTTATAATAGTGGTTTATAATAAGAAATACAGTCCTCCCTCAATATCCTATTCCAGGACTGTGGCAGATACCCCAGTCTGAGGATGCTCAAGTCCCTTATGTAGTATTTGCATATCACCCAGACACATCCTCCTGTATACATTAAATCATCTCTAGATTACTTATAAGACCTAATACAATGGAAATGCTATGTAAATGATTGTAAATACAATGTAAATATTATGGAATCAGTAGCCAACTTGAGGCAAATTCAAGTTTTGCTTTTTGGAACTTTCTGGAATCCCCGCCCCACCCCCAGTATTTTCAATCCCGATTGGTTGAATCCACAGATGCGGAACCTACAGATATGGACTGTATACATTTGGTCCCAGTTCCTGGCACAGAGCTCCCAAAATCTCAGTAACACCTAAGTGATTAGAGCGATAAAGCTTATTACTCATAACAAGCCCCTTTCAGGCACACCTGAGTTATGTTAATGAGGTGACTTGGAAAGCCCCAGGTAAGCTAAGGATGGGGGCTGGTTGTCAGGGGAACCAATCTCAGTTAGAGGGTTGGAACTTTCAATGACCCCTCGCCGCCACCTCCGCCACCTCGGGGGAGGGTGAAGGGCTGGAGTAGAGTTCAATCGCCATGGGCTAGTGATTCAATCAGTCTTGCCTGTGTAATGAAGCCTCCACAAAACCCCCAAAGGGCAGGCTTCAGAGAGCTTCTAGGCTGGTGAAGACGTATTCAAGTGCCTTTTCATGTTGACACATCCCACACTCTACTCCAGGAGGACTCGGGACCCTTCCAGACCCCACCCTATGTAGCTCTCCATGTGGCTGTTATGCACGTCCTTGAGTATCCTTTGTAATAAGCCAGTAATCTAGTAAAGCTGGTTTCCCGTTCTGTGAGCTGCTCTAGCAAATGAATCGAATCTGACGAGGGAGTCGTGGAGACCTCCAGTCAATCCGGAGCATAGGTAGCAATCTGGACTTGCTATTGGTGTCTGAAGTGTAGGGGTGGGGTACCAGGTATGGCAGTGGAAGTCTTGTGGGACTGAGGCCCTTAACCTGTCAGATCTGATGCTAAGGCCAGGTAGACAGTGTCAGAATTGAGTTAAATTGTAGGATACCCAGCTGGTGTCACAGAATTGCTTGGTGTGACTCTTGTGATTACATTTGGGCCCACCTGGATAACCCCAGCTACTCTCCCTATTGTAAGGTAAACTGACTAACAAATTTGATTCATCTGGAACCTTAGTTTCCTTTGCTACTTCGTGTAACGTAGTCACAGGTTCTGGAGATTAGGACATGGACATCTCTGGAGGAGACATTATTCTGCCTACCTCATGTCCTGTTTTCCAAATTAGATTCCCAAGAGGACAGGACTACATGTTCTTCTTTTCAGCTAGAAGGGTGTTTTGCCAAAGTAATTAATTCCGTAATTGTTGAATAGTTGAATGAATTTGAGGTAAATGCTGAATGAAAGTGCCTTCATTTTTTAGTATTATTCTCTGGAAAGGATTCCTTTCCTTCGTGTTACTTACTTCATACTCCAGAATAATTTTATTATGTGTATTTTGATCAGGAATGAGACTCATCAATTCACTATAGCTCATCTCAGTGTCCAAAAAAGATATTATACCTGCTTATTTACATCAATTCACATGCTACCAAAGCTGTTGTCATTTCACCAGGACCACATGCTCTTCTCATTGTTTGATTCCGTAAATGTTTCACTCCTTCAAGAGTCCCTGGGCTGTCTGGCAGGATGAGTCCAGCAAAAGCATCCTCTTGTTTAATCGTTGTTGTTGGGACTAGAAATCAGCATTCTTGTGTCAGTTGTACATGGTTCTTGCCCGTTGCTTTCCACTCTCTCAGCATCTTAAATTTAAAATAAAAGAATCAAACAATACATGAATACAAAAGAAAATGGTATTAGCTGTTTTCATCCCAGTATGGAACTTGAATAGTACCTTGATTTGATTGTTATTTAGAAGCAACTGTCTTATGTTCCATAGTCTTGCAAGGCAAGTTCTTTCCTCTCTAACAAGGGGGAAATAATAGTTTTCTTATATCTTGTCGGCGAAAGAATTAATCAGTTGCTCTAAGAAAAGAAATGGAAAATTTTATTCTTTATTCTTCTGAGGATTATAACCCGGAAAGAGCATTTCAGAAAGCTCTGAGAACTGTTCCACCTGTTAGGAGTCAAAGCACAGATACGTAAATTTTTGAGACAGGGCTGTGCATTAAATGATGTATTATCGACAGTTTACACAGTCTAGTGAGTAGTGGGTCATGGGTCATTGTGGCCCCTTACATGATCAAGAAAAAAGGTTATCTTTTAAGGAGTTGTCTTGTTGGTGCCAGGAGAATGATGCTCTTTATGTCTGAGTAGGTGTTTCTGCCGATGGAGAGTTTTGTTAGATGCATAATGCAGATACACAATGCCCAGTAGAGGGGAGAGAGGAGGCCAAAGGGCAGAGAAAAGTTTTTATGTTTAAATTTGTCGACTGAAAAAAAAATGCACAACCTAAAACTTGAGAATTATGTTTTGTTTGGTGGACTTTCTGAGAACTTCAAGCCCGGGACACAGCCTCTCAGGTAGCTCTGAGGAACTGCTCTGAAGAGGTTAAGAAGGGAGCCAGGATACAGAGGAGTTTTGCAACAAAGACCAGGTAGTCAGAACATCAAAAGATGACTGTTAATGAAAGAAAACCAGATATCTCAAGTTAATGAATTTAGTGCTTTTCTAAGTATGGGAAGATGCAAGAGTCTGGGCTCACTGAAGTCATTCCTTTCATATGTACCTTAGCTATCTAGGGCCAGTATCCTGTGCTTTTCCATCCTGAGTCCCCTCAGGGCTCACTGTGGGGCGGCTGTAGTGGCCCATGGCGGCAACATCCTTTGTTTACTATGGCAGGCAACATTTTTCATTCGCAAATTTTTCTTGTCTCGCCATAAAATATGAAATTTATTTAACAATTTCTCACAATATTGTCATACTGCCTCAACTCCATAGTTTATATTTAGTGACTCAATCAGGGAGTACTTTTTAAGCCCTGTGCTTGATAAAAGACGTCTAAGGCACAAATCCCGCCTAAAAGACTTAAAATCTAGTGAAAACATACACATAGTTGGAAGAAGCCTTTTATTTATTTATCTATTTTTGGCTTCATTGGGTCTTCATTGCTGCACGAGGGCTTTCTCTAGTTGCGGCGAGCAGAGGCTACTATTTGTTGCAGTGCGCGGGCTTCTCATTGCGGTGGCTTCTCTTGTTGTGGAGCACGGGCTCTAGGCGCGCAGGCTCAGTAGTTGTGGCGCGTGGGCTCAGTAGTTGTGGCACACGGGCTTAGTTGCTCCGCGGCATGTGGGATCTTCCTGGTCCAGGGATTGAACCTGTGTCCCCTGCATTGGCAGGCGGATTCTTAACCACTGCGCCACCAGGGAAGCCCCGGAAGAAGCTTTTATACAAAGAGTAGAATTAATTAAACCTTTTCTAAGCCACGGACACGTTTGCATCTAATCATAATAATGTTATTTTAACTTTAACTTGCCTCAATTTACCATGGCAGTGGGTTGAAATTGTAACAGGGAAGAGCTAAATCGGACTCCACTTTGGATCTGTTTCTTTGACTTTAACATTTGCTTTTCGTTGCTTTTGTTATTATAATCATACATAATGGCCTGCCTCAGGGAACCCCGCCCGCCTGTGGATGGCTGCAAGAAAAAAAAAAACTAACACATTCCTTCACCGAGGCTGGTCATTCCAGGAGATGTTTTGCAAGACTGATGGCCCTTTTACTCTACTTCCTTATCTCCTCCCGCTCTGTGTGCTATAAAAGAAACTGGCATCCAAGCCCTGATAAGTTGGTTTTTCAGAGACTCTAGTCTGCCATCTTCTCGGTCTGCCGGCTTTCCGGCTAAAGTTGCCTTCCTTGCATCAACACCTCGTCTCCGATTCATTGGCCTGTCGTGCAGCAAGCAGAGCGAACTCGGACTCGGTAACAAAAAGATCGCACGGATATGTAAAAATAATCTATGATTTCAAAACGTTTTAACCAAGACTGAGTTTTTCATGAATCTAATATTTTCTAAAGCATAATCAATAAGTATCACCAACTAAGTTGAATTTTGCTTTCTTTCTCTTGATTCCTTCCAGAAATGCCAAGTGACAGTTCCTTTGATTCACACAGACTCTTGCTTTGATCCAAAATCCTCCTGAATGCTTCATTCTTTAAATCTCCACTTTCATTTATTTTTAAGAGACTAACTTGTATGAATGCAGCTGATTTTTTTCCAAGTAGGATAGATTAAACATTCTGCGTGGCCACACTTACTTGGATTGCACTCGAGGATTCTCTACTAATCGTGCTCGTTTCAGTCCCCACTTCCCTAGTCATCAGAAAGTAAGTAGCTTGGGTGTGAGTTTTAATCATTTATCTGGGTTTCCTTTATGCTTTTCATGGCAAAAGGTAACAGCAATTAAAAAATAAAGTGCTATTGCTATCCTGAAGTTTGAACTGAGCAGAGACTTTAGATGTAAATATATCTTATCCATGTTGGGGCTTCTTTCACTGCCTTCAGAAATTGGAGACACTGCCTCCCCCCACCTCCATTACTACTGAAAATGTATAGTCATGAACTGGTTCTGCATGGACAGCACTGTTATATGGTGGTGTGTTGTGAAACTCTGACTGATGCATGTTTTAGTTTACCTTTAGAATCACAATATACTGTCTCAATTAGAACTGTGCCTCCCAAGAGTCCCTGAATGACTTTTATTTGCACAATGCATTCACAGCAATAAGCATTTGAATTTGTAAATTTCCAGTGCCCTGAGCTCTTACTGTGGGCCCTGATCATTTGCATTTTTACAATGAACACCTGGTCTTGCAGTGCCTCAGGACCAGACACCAGTCTTACAGACTCCAGAATAGAGGGGAAGCTGCCAGCTTCCTTCAGCTTAGACCCAGACTGACGGGAGCCTGGGATGCACTGACAAGTGGCTGACTCCTGGGTGATGTGGTTTCTTTAAGGAAGCTGACTAGTGGCAGCTGGAGTGGGTTTGCTCATTGCAGATGCTACAGTCACTGACCTCTTGGTTTTCTCTGAGAAGTGGAAGATTCACAAGAATCTTCACTGAGGGAGGTGCCCCACATCTTGAATTCTGTGTCCTCTTTTTTCTCTGTTTGACCATGTAGGTCCACCAACTCTTTCCATTCCGTCTTCTCTGCTCTTGCATTCCCTTTCCTGTGACCAGCTGGGGACCCCTTCACCGCCACTCCCCCATCGTTTGAGCCTTGGGTCTAGTTCACGATGAAAGCTATTGTTTTATGCCGGGCACTATACTCATGTTTGCAACAGCCAAATGAGATGCTAGCATTTTTTCCTCTTCCCTAGTTTTTCCACGATAAGGCAACTGAGGCACAGAGAGGTTAAGTAACTTGCCCAAAGGTAAACATGGGTAATGGGTGGCAGAGAGGATTCAAATCCAGGCAACCTGGCTCCAGCAACCGTGTTTTCAACCAACAAACCATTGTGTCACTCACTTAAGCTACATCCCATCTCTGCTCCATCTTTCCCGGTTATGGGAAGCAATAAAGCTATTTATTTCTGCCATTTGCAACCGCATGAGGCCTAACAAATAGACCTACCAAAACCCATTTGCTTTTATTTCAACCTCTTTCTTATTCTCTGATTGGAGAAAAATCAGAAATCAGTGGGGGGTTTACTTTCAAATATTATTTAGGCTAAGTAAAGTTTTAGTCTCTCTATTGTATTCATTCCAATTCAGATATTCTTTCAACTGACGAAATTTCCCTTCATATGTATTACTATAAATGGGAGTTTCCTGGAGATGGTATTAGCTATTTTTCAGTCATTATAGGGAAGTACTTTTAAAAGGTCATAGGTAGTCCTGAGGAAGACAAGATAACCATGAGTTTGTTGGCAGGAAGCAAAAGAATGCCTGTTGAGGGATAGGAAGCTCATCCGTTCCATGAATAAATTTAGGGTTGTTGAAATGATTTTTCCCTGAAAGTTTTTTTTTTTTTTCCCACTATGCGGGCCTCTCACTGTTGTGGCCTCTCCCGTTGCGGAGCACAGGCTCCGGACGCGCAGGCCCAGCTGCTCCGCGGCATGTGGGATCTTCCCGGACCGGGGCACGAACCCATATCCCCTGCATCGGCAGGCGGACTCTCAACCACTGCGCCACCAGGGAAGCCCTCCCTGAAAGTTTTGATGACTGCCTAAGTCACTTGCTAGTTTTGAACTCTGTGCTTTGGTGAAAAATGCCGATCATTTATCTCATACTAAAATCATTGAAGCAGAGAAATATAACCACAAACAAGAGTCTCATAGATGTTGGATCACATTTTGCGGCAGTTAGTGGCCTTGCCTTGCTGTCGTAAAGAAACTTATAAAAGGATGCTGGGATGGGAAGACAGTATATGAGACAATTTTAGGCAAGTCTATTATTAAAGTAAAGTTTACAGCCAGACAGGCTATGATTGGGTGTGAAGGCAGTAAACTTGGCCTGAACAATCTGGATAATTGGATCTCATCTCCAGCTTTATTGGGTCATTGGCAACTTGACCAAAATCAGACCCCTTCCCAGCTCTCAGGATGGCAAAGTGCCTGCAAAGTCTTCTTGGGTGACGCCTCTAGTACAGCCCCATTCCATTTACCGAAAGTAGGCTGAATTACTGAACTTCCTTGTCAATGTCGATAAAGTCAGCTGTGGAGGAGCGTGCCCCAAGAACATTACTGTTGGGGCACTGCCAACAGTGTGAAAGCAGTAGTGGATTTCCATGGGGTTAGGCCTTAGATCTCAAAAGAGGGAGCCTTTCATCAATGACTTGGATAATATAGAATATAGAATAAAGAAATCACGGGTATTAAGATTCCAAATGGCCTTAACCATTTGTAGGGGGTTGTCATGCAGCTTGGAAATTGGGTTCAAGTTTCAAGTTGCCTTGATAAGTGGCAGTAATCATCAGGATGAAATTTTTAAGAGCCCAAGGCCATCTTGATATAAACCCACTGATGAATTTGTGTGAAATGTTGTGGTCTGTGAAAGGCTGGGTAAGTTTGGGATTAGGGAGATGCCGAAAGCCTAGAATCTGTATGATTTAATAAAACATCATTGTCTTTGTTATTTAAAAATATGTAACATGTCAGTTCCTTCTTACTAACATCTGTCAAGGTAATTAGCTCAATCGACTTAAAGGTTGCTTTAACCACTCCCCACCCCCATTTCTGCCTCTCTACACTCCCAACAACCCTCACTGGAATATCCAAAGTACAGTTAGTCTTACTGAGTTACAGTAATAAACTGTTAATAGTACATTCCTCCTCTACTCTCAGATCCAACAACTGTGGTGTTTGGGGGTTTCTATGATACTGTAGCAAAACCAGAGACAGATATAACTTGCTATATTTAGGGAAACCTTACTAATTTTATGATGCCTATTGGCACCAAGAGAGTAGGCAATTTGGGGCTCTAGCCTAGATCAAAGAGATACACTTTTCCAAAAGTGTATATCAAGTCTCTTCTCCATTTCCCTTTCAACTCAGTAACCTTTACCCCTCCTGTCACCATAACAATCTTCATCCCATATTAAGCAGTGATTATCAGAAAAGTCAAAGGAGGAAAGCTTTTCCTGATGTCTTTTTTTTCTCTTCCTGGGGCCCATCTGGTGATCTGATCTTCTTGCAGGCCCTTTGCACTTGGTAATACATAGATGTAATACATACATTGGACTTGCCTTCCCAGATAGAGTCTGATGCTGCCACATTGTGTGCAAGCTTTTTGATCACTTTTGCCTCTCCATTGCCAAGGGTCCACATACCATGATCAGGGTAAATGCCTAATCACACCGGCTGCCTAGAAAACAGGGGAGAAGGGCTTGGTCTCAGCACTAAGCGACTACATCTCAATCGCAACAATTAACTAATAATGCTCTATGCAGATGATCTGCAGGATGCCACTGTTCTTCATAGATAAGAACTATATAGGAGCTACCAGAGCAGCAGAAAGAGTAGGTATCAGGAGGAAAATTTCTGCCGACTGCAAATCTCTGCCACTTGGCTGGGCAAAATGATTTCTCCCGGCAGGTTTTGGTGATTGCCTAAAGCACTTGCTAGTTTTGCTAATGTGGTTTGACCTCACTGGGGCTCTCATCACAAATGTCTGTTATTTGTCTCATACTATACGCAGCTGAGACAGAGAATTTGTTCCCAGCTAAGAATCTCATAATCATCCTTTGACTCAATCCAATTCTGTTTGATTGTCCCCTGGTTTAAGCTTCCCCTGCAAATAAATATAGTATCGATCCGGTGCTCAGTATGTGTAATTGGCAATTGTTTTTCCCCTCTTCCAGATCATTTGTGTCTCACATGGTTTGTAGTGGTTGAATTTGTCAGGGGTTTATCCACTGGGCTTCCTAGATTTCTGCAGGTCATGATCTGATCCTCAGCGTTTCTTCATTTCCTCCCTTTCCGGAATCTATGAGTCACTGACTGCATCTTAGCCGCGGACCGGCCTGCCATTCTTACTCCAAAATCGGAATCTGAGTTGCTGCGTCACATGGCCCAGATTTGTTAGGGCCTGGGAAACGTGCTTCCTTCACTTGCAGCAAAGCTCTTTGAGTATAAGATTCCATATAACACATTATCTATGGCCTAGCCATTTCCTTTAGCTGATTATTATCTGGTTATTATTCGTAGAACATGACTCCCGAGTTATTGCACTATTATAATTGTACTGCTTATGTAGAAACATATGTATATATAAAATTTAACAATGTAATAGCAGTATAGAGTATGAGCTTGTCAATGGCAGGGTCTGTATCTCAATTATTTTTATTCTAGCCCCTCGAAGAGTACCAGCTCATAGTTGGAATTCAATAAATGCTTTCATTTTAATGAATGAATAAGTGATGGGATAAAAGAACAAATGACTTTGCACTAGATTTTTCTCTATTAGTACGTGCCTAGTAACTTAAAGAACATTTCGACTGTCTTCCCAACGTTTGTTCCACCCTCCCCCATGGGAAATAGCAGTACGGCATTTGGTACAGAGATTGGGGCTGCCCCAGCTCTAGAGATAATTCCTGATTGGTCTAGGCCTATTGTCCCAGTGTTAGGTACCAAAAAGGACACACTGTTTTAGGTATCATGAAGAAAAAATGAGGAAAACCCCTGACATAACTATACATCAATTGTAAGATGTATTTTTACTTCAGAGATGTTACAATATGAAAAACATGCATCTTATAATGGATCCAATATGATGAGTTGGTTCTATCAGAGTGAAGCTCAGGACTTTTATTTGATGGTTTGGGGAAGAGATGGCCCTCCTCTCAAGTGCAAATGAGAAAGCATGTAGCTCTGAGAATCCCTGCTCATCGATCTCCTAGGACTCTGAGGGGGGGCTGGCCCCAGGTGAGGCCAACAGTTTCAATGCCAATGTGAAATGCTGAAAAGAAACTGGGTTCTTGACTCTGTCCTGTCTTGGGGGTTCTTCAGTTATGTGGATTAATACATTCCCTTTATCATTTAAGCCACTTCCAGTTTTATTTTTAAAATTTGGAACCTAAAGCATCCTGAGTATGACTTTTAGTAAAGGATCCTGGGCTCAGAGAGGACAGATCATACACTGAGCAGCAATTAGAATTGTAGGGGAAGAAAATCCAAACTGTGATGCAGTATAGAATGTGGATGAAAGAGCACATGTAAGGGGAGTAGAACGTCCCTTCTGTGTTCTCTCTCGAGCTAGATTCTCAGGTCATAATTAGTTCCTGCTCTGGAGTCCACTTGGAGAACTTTTCATTAGAATTCCAGAGGAGTGTTCCAGGGAAAGTTTATGAGAAAGTAAATTGTAATTGTCCAGGTTGAAAAAAACAAAAGTAGTAATGAAGAGGCAGGATAGCGTAGTGGAAAACTTCGGGCTAGAGTCAGATGCCCGAGTTCAAAGCCTGGTTCCGTTGCTCACTCCTGAGACCTCAGGTACATTGCTTGCTTCTCCCTCTCTTCTTTCTTCATCTGCCAAATAGAACTAAAAGAGTACCTACCCTTTGTGTTGTTAAGAGAATTGAGATTGATTCACATAAAGCACATATTGAATGCCTTACAGATGCCAGTCATTAATATTGAAAAAATTTAGAAATCATCTTCAATTATATGCCACATCTAGAAGAGATAGAAATCAGGTGGCCTTAGCCTTATGAGTATGTAAGAATAAATTAGTTTATATTAAAGCTCAAGGATTTAGGTTGATTACAAAAAGGGAAAACTTTTCAGCCAGTAAAAGCTGCCGGACCTCAAGATAGATAATAGACAAGATTCTTACCTGTCTAGATTCAGTCAAGTCCTCTGGAGTTAGCCCAGCACAACTTTCTGAAATGAAGGCTTGATGTTGCCTCCCTCTCTCATGGGGTCATGTCTTTGGGGGTCTTTTATTTGTTAAGCACTAGAATTCAGTAACTTTATTTTCCCCAGGTTACGCAGTAACCTCCACTTCAATGCCTATAATTCACACTTTCTATGTCCTTTCTCCTCCCCTTGTTGAAAGAAACAACCTCTATGTCTATTAATTCAGGTTCCCATCCATAGCGAGGAGTAAAGAAATCACTGTTATGTTTGAAAACATTCGGTTTTGCTTAAATGTATTCTGTAACATGTGGTGTTTCTAAGATGAGGGCTGTGGTTTGAGTCAGAGACCAGGGCTATCTAATCTTGCATGTCCTGCTTAAGGAGGAGGCCAGGTATACATCCATCTCCAGCTGTTGATGGATCTACGGCTTTGCTGCTCAAACTGTAGGCCTTGATGTAGCCAGGGCATCACCTGAGGCCTGCTAGAAACATACCCTTATCCCCTCACCTGCTGAACAAGAATCTGCATTTTAACGAGTACCTCCAATGATTCTGAAAGTGGGAGAAACACTGCTGAGAAACACTGCTCTCCAGAGCATATCTGGATGAAGATGGGGAACTGACTGTGAAGCTCATCTTCTAATTGGAAGAAAGCTTCTGTGTGATTTTTTTGCTGATAAGTTTTCATTCTTTGTTTTCTCTGTCTTTTGTGTTATTCTCCTTTCTCATCGAGAGAGAAAGCTAACCACTTCCTAAGAAAGAAACTGGACCGATAGAGACCCGCTGGTCATAAGGAATGCTATAGAACACTAGGAAATAGGCAGTAAAACTTGTCTTCTGCCAAAGAAAGCTCACAGGCTCTAAGGATGGTGGCTAATGAACGCTACCCAACTCTTAAGGATTCGATCCAGCAGCGACTGACAGTGATCAGAGGTTCCTGACATGAAAGGGAGTCGGGCCTGACAGACCCTGGGCACAGCTCAAAGGGGTGGGCATAGGGTCAGGTCCCAGGAGGGGCTGGAAGCTGGGAGTAAGGCTTGCACTAGAGATCTGGAGTTGGGTGGTTTAAAGTGGAACACAGGTCAGCCTGGAGGTGAAGGATTTGCTAAGAGAAAAGTCAAAGTCAAGAGACAGAGAGTTGCAAGCAGCCTAGCAAAGAGCAAAGGCAAAGGTTAAAAGTCCAAAGCAATCGTCAGAAACCAGGAGATCCGTGGGAGTCGAAGAGGTGGGAGAAGTCTCGCGGGAGATCCGGGGTGGCAGCCCTGAGCAGCTTTGCTAATGAGAATCTCTTTCTGAGCCGGCGATGAGCTGTTGGTAAGTGCAGGACATTGAGCCCTGTGTGTGGGTCGCCGGGAATCTAGGCTGTCATTAAATGGGAGCTCCTGGCTGGAGTGAGGACAGAGGGTCACAGAGAGAGGTGGCTGCTGACCGCGAGCCGTTGACCCAGGCCGACCGTCGTCGTGTGTGCGGCGGCGGGGCAAGACTGGGCGGGAAAGATGAGTCCACGCGGTCAGAAAATCTAGAGCAGGAAAGCTCAATGGGGGAGCCTTGCTTTCCCCACTGTGCCAGGCCCAGGAGCAGAGTTCCTGAGGGGTTGCTGGGAGGCAGGAGAGCCACACAAGCTCGTCAGCTCAGGTGGAGAAGGTGAGAGGTGTCAGGCAAATGAGGCTGTTGGCCTGGGAGGCTGAGATTTGACTGTTGGTTCTCTGCTCTGTCGCAGAGTCTGATGGGCACGGGTGACCCTGAGTATAAATCACATCACAAAGGAGGGCAGAGACTTACATGGAACAAGAGGCCTGTGTCTCCGTTTAGTGCTTTCAGTTATTTAAGTGTTCATCCAAAGAAGGCGATACCATTTTGAATATAGGACAAAGCATTCTATCAAGAAAATTTGCAGGCATTGCAGTCAGACACATCAAGGCTTTGGAAAATTATCTTTTTTTTTTTTTTTTTTTTTTTTTTTTGCAGTACGCGGGCCTCTCACTGTTGTGGCCTCTCCCGTGGCGGAGCACAGGCTCCGGACGCGCAGGCCCAGCGGCCATGGCTCACGGGCCCAGCCGCTCCGCGCCATGTGGGATCTTCCCGGACCGGGGCACGAACCCGTGTCCCCTGCATCGGCAGGCGGACTCTCAACCACTGCGCCACCAGGGAAGCCCTGGAAAATTATCTTTGAGCTTTAGTTTCCGTTTCCATAAAATTGAGAAAAATGCTCCCTCCTTTGCAGACTTGTTGGGAAGGTTTAAAACATGTAGAACATCTAACTCAGTAGCACCGGGCACATAGTGGGGGCTTGATAAGATCCAAGTAAATAACCATGGGGGTGAGAAACCATTCATACTGCTGCCTGAGCCTTCTACCTACTGTTGCCTCATTATGGACCTTTCCTTATTCTTTTTGCATTTGGGGATACTAAATTTTGGGAGCATTTACTGCGCAAAGAAGATGATAATTCTATTTCTGGTGGGTAAGGGATGAGGACAAATGTAATTCCTAGTTAATATAATTGATAGAGGGCAAGTTGAACTCTACCTGGAAGCTGTGTACAGTACAGCTTTACTCTGCCCGCTTTCCTGCTGGTGGGCAGAGAGCCTGGAGGAAAATAAGTCTTTGGCGCTAGCCCTGAAAATCCATGTCTATAAAGTGCTGGCCAACTTCTCAGCTTAAATCAAAGAGCTGCTATTTATTTGGTGAATTATGTGAAGTTAGTGGGTGGGTATAGGTGAGTACCCTGCCCTTTCCAGACATGACATTTGCATTTTACCAGGGGTCTCCAGGGAAAAATACCACCATTAAAAGCAGTGACTCTTACACTGGGAATTGTTGAGGTTGTGGCAGAGTCATGGGAGAGCAGTTTGCGGACAGGGAGGTTTTACGATATCCCTCTCCTTGGCGCTCCTGAACGTTCCCTCTTTGGGTGAACCCCTCTTCTGCCAAATTAATCCTAAACTTCGCTGAGGGTGACGTAGGGAGTAGATTCTTCTCAAGCTATTTTCTGGCCTGCGATTTTAGGTTCTGCAACAGAGGTGTCTGAATAATCTGTAGCTTATCACACAAAAAATTGAAAGACAAATTCTTCATGAAAAAGTAAGGAACGGTAGAGGAGGGCCTACTGGTCTTTTGATAGTGAATACCATAGAAGATAAAAGTATTTCCTCTAAAAGCTATTTTTTTCTTTCTTTAAAAAAATCATGCAGCCTTGATCTGGTGCTGTCTTCCGTTTTTTTAAAAAAAGAAATCTTTAAAACACAACACTCTTGACTACACATCCTTTTTCAGGTAAGCTGCAGCCTTGATCAGTAAACCGATTTTTGTTTAAATGGAAAGGAAAACCTACTTTCTGGCAAGGGCATCAATCTGGTTGTCCCTTTGAATGTATTAATTGCAATTGTCAAAGGAATTGGAAGACATAGTTTTAAATATTAGATCAATTGACCAAGTATAATGTGATTCCTCAGATTACACACTTCTGTTGTGTATCAAACAAGCCCATCATTATTCAAGTTGTTGCCTAGCGAGAATTACCAATGACCAGCCAGTTTAAGAGATTAACTTGGCTCAAAAACACCCTGAATGGCTGTGATTCCGCATCTTCATTAGACCCAGTTATTTCCTCCTTATTTGCCATGACTCATCAGCTTTGATGGGACCAGTTCTGTGATCATTTTCACTTTATTTTGTCCTTTCTTTTGGATTGCATCAAATTTTTATTTTAACTTTCCATTGCACAGGATCATATTTATCACAGAGGGCTTTTTCTTGTCAAACAAAACAACCAACAAAACAAAACAGGATAAATCCTGGTTCATGGAAACAGTAGCAAACTGTACTTGACTATTAAGCAAGTAGTGTTTTTTTGGTTTTTTTTGTGTTTTTTTTTTTTTTTTTTTTGCGGTATGCGGGCCTCTCACTGTTGTGGCCTCTCCCGTCGCGGAGCACAGGCTCCGGACGCGCAGGCTCAGCAGCCATGGCTCACGGGCCCAGCCGCTCCGCGGCATGTGGGATCTTCCCGGACCAGGGCACAAACCCATGTCCCCTGCATCAGCAGGCAGACTCTCAACCACTGCGCCACCAGGGAAGCCCCACAAATAGTGGTTTTTTTCTCGTGTATAATGAGTAAAAAGTGTCAAGAAGGCATTTAGGTATAAATTTTGCTGCTGCTTCTTATTAAAAAGTAGCTGGAACTTTAGAAAACAAACTCTGAGCAAATGGCTGTGTTTGTGTAAATTTGCTTTCCAGAGTATTCTGGCATGGTCCTGGGTCTCAGAAGTGGAATCGGTGGATAGAGCGGACTCAAGGACATCTGTCAGCCCACGTGTTTTTGTTCTCTGGGGCTCTGATGGGTACTCAGAACAATCTGATGTCTTTGGGGCTTCTCATTGGTTTTTCCTCCTGGAAAACCTCTCCAAGGCTGATGTCCTTCCCTGTGATTCAAAAGAGTAGAATGTGTTAAATGATAAGTGGAGAAGTAAGACGAGAACTATACCCATGACTACTGCAGCATAGCTACTTTAGCAAGATTGAGCTATCTAGGGCATTGTGCCTATTTAAAACAATAAAAACAAAACAAAGTACATGTGGAATTGAAAACCGATTCAAAGAATATATGCTATCCATCTTAGAGAGGAAGAAAAAGAAATCCTTCTGGTAATTACTGCAGGAGACATCTAAGCTGAATCACTGAAGTAATGAAATGGTTATTATGAGCAACATAAGTCAGGGCTGCTAGGAAAAGTAGAATCTTAATGAGTAGAGTGTGTTTGTAGAGAATAAATCACACACCAGAAATACAAAAATTTGTTTTGAAGCATTTAGAAAATTAGGAGACAAAAAGAGAACATCTTTAAGATTGAAGAAGATTTTTTCCAGCTTTACTGAGGTGTAGCTGACAAAGAAAAACTGTATATATAAAGTATACAATGTGATATTTTGATATACATTGTGAAATTATTACCACAGTCAAGCTAGTTAATACACCCATCACCTCACATAGTTATTTTTGTGTGTGTGGTGAGAACACTTAAGGTTTACTTTTGTTTCCAGAACATATTCATCCTGCCTAGCTGAAACTTTATACCCTTTGACCAGCATTTCCCCATTTCCCCAACCTCCCAGCCCCTGGTAATATCATTCTACTGTCTGCTTTTATAAATTCAAGTTTTTTAGATTCACATAGAAATGAGATCATGCAGTATTTGTCTTTCTGTGTCTGGCTTAGTTCGCTTAGCATAATGTCCTCTCTGTTCATCTGTGTTGTCACATATGGCAGGATTTCCTTCTTTTTAAGGCAGAATAATATTCCATTGTATATACAGTTCACCCTTGAACAACATAGGGATTAGCAGTGCTGACCCTGTGCAGGTGAAAATCCATATAAAACTTTTGACTCCCCCCAAACTTAACTACTAATATCCTACCATTGAGCCTTACCAATAACATAAACAGTCGATTAACACATATTTTGTATGTTATATGTGTTACATACTGTATTCTTAGAATAAAGTAGACTAGAGAAAAGAAAATGTTATTAAGGAAATCATAAGCGGGACTTCCCTAGTGGTCCAGTGGTTACAATCCCTGGTCAGGGAACTAAGATCCCACGTGCCACATGGCAAAAAAAAAAAAAAAGAAAAGAAAATTATAAGGAAGAGAAAATATATTTTCACTATCATACCATATTTATCTGTACAGTGAGTTTACATCTCTGTTTATAAGATGAATTGTCTGTCAATACCTACATCAGAATTGTCTTACATGCTACAAAATACTGTAGATGTTATGTGTATTACACTAGACATCAAAATGAAAAGATAATGTGAAAATTCATATTTATTTACAGATGTAAGGATTCATGCATTGGTAATGAAGAAGCAGCAATGTGATTGCTTTATGGTTGCCTTGTGCAAGCGATATGATTGCTTCAATACAGTAGCACTGTACACTCATGAATGAATCCTTATAACATATTTGTGCCATACAGTATAAATCATATTTATAACACAGTATTGAAAACACTGTTACATTTTAAAAAACACTTGTGATTATAAGCTGATACATGAGAGGGAAAGACAGACATACTATAGAGTAATGTAATTCTTTGAAAACAAAGTTATAAAACAGTAAGAAAACTAACACTTAATTTTATATTAAATATCACCGTATACCTGTGTAAGGATAGATTATCCCCTTCAAAACAAGTCTTGCACACGATGTTTTACATGTATATTTTTGTATATTTATTGAAAAAAATCAGCATATAAGTAGAATCATGCAACTCAAACTCGTATTGTTCAGGGGACAACTCTGTGTGTGTGTGTGTGTGTGTGTGTGTGTGTGTGTGTGTGTGTGTATCACATTTTCTTTATCCATTCATCTGCACATAGGTTGTTTCCATATCTTGGTATCTTCAAGATCTTAATTCGCATTAGGGTCGGTGCTTTTTCTTGAAACTCAGTGTATATAGAAATACTGTGTACCCTGTCTTCTCTCCTCTCCATACCACAGCCCGCCAACATCTCACCCTAGAATAGGTCCCTCTTTATTCCCATAGTACCTTATTTTTTGTATCACTAAGCACTTGGGTAATTCTTACTAACTTTGAAAATGAATTATGGTGAAATATACCAATACCAGGAGGATGGGAATCATTGGGGGTCACCTTAGGGTCTGTGTCACAGAATCTAATCCTTAACAGCATTTCAAAATAAGGTCCAATGTTTCAAGCATAAACACTTAACAAGGTATGATTTCGTAAACTAATTATCATGTAAAACAAGGAGCCAGACTTTTATTGTTACCTGTGCGGATCCCATGCCTTTGAATCTATTTTATCTTTTTCTTGAAATACAAATGTATTTCAAATGTATGTGTACAAATGTACACGTAACTTTGTACCTCTATTCTAACCACAGACAGGGATTTAAATTTAGGCACTAACTGCAGTTTAATAGGCTACCAAAGTCAAGCTTACGGATAGTGATTGCTTCTAAAAGTTCCACCCTTCTTACATCCTCTTGAAACTGGAATATTTCTTCTGTGCTTTGAGCAGTAGGAAAAATGATTTCCTTTACATTTTAGTTATCTACCTTAGTCACCTGAGAACATTTAGAAATTTGCTCCTCTAAACAGAAAAGGAGACAACCGTACCTTTGACACTGATAAAGCGTGCATCTCAGTTGAGATGCATTATATGAACTTCGAGTTGATTTTGGGTTTACTTGCCGTGATTACAAAGAGTGGCAGTAGAAATCGTATAAAAGTTTTATTGCAAGTGCGCTCACATGCAGATCACAGGGAACCATTTTATTTTTATATCTAGACTACTATCCAATGATTTGGAAGATAGATCTGCTCTAATTTTATTCAGTGTGTTCTTTCTGAGTGCTAGAATAGGCTTTTGTTTGCATGCAGGCACCTAATTAAGAGAGGGAAAAAAATCTCTTGTTAAAATCAGCTGGGAATAATCAGAATGCTCATTCTGAGGCTCATAAATATTACATGAGCAATGTGGGTGCATCTGTAATATAGAACTGTTTTCCAGTTCCACTTCAAACTTTTTGTTCTAAAAGTCTCCCAGCCCAGGAGAAGATTGGTGCTTTAAATTCTTAATCACAAGAAGAGCTCGCAGGATTTCTATTTGCAGAGATTTGGTTTATTTATATACTTTCAAGGATTATTACAAAAACCAGCATGTTACTGCTGTTGCCACGTGTTTAGTCTCTCAGGATAGGAATCTAGTGTGGCTTTCCCAGAGTCCCAAGGAGATGCCTACATTTGGTGGGATCTTTCACCACCTGTGTTTTGTACCTTAATATTTTGATTGTCCTCTATTGAGTTCCACTGCCTTTAGAGAACTTGGAACAATGTGATACGATTACATAAATCTTCAAAAAAAAAATTAAGTGAGATCAGAGCTCTCATTCAAATATTTTAGCTGGAATTCCTGAAAAGAGATGTAAAGAGAAAATAAATTCATGGTGAAGAGATTTCCTTAAAGGGGTAGGAGGATTGGAGCCTCACTTGAGTTCTCTCTCTCTCTTTTTTTGTTTACCCTGCCCCCACTTGAGTTCTCCTTATTGCTCACTCTTTGTTCCCACCCTCTATCATCATGGCCTCCTTTTGCCCTGGGGAGGCCCTTCAGCATTATTGCCCTGCGGGGAGCTGCTTCCTCTTGGGGGAGGATGAGGGGGTAGAGGGTGAGGAAAAGAGCCTTAAGCTCCCTGTGGAGGTTCAAATGCATAGCCCACAGATACCAGGTTCCAAAATGGTCCTTGTTTTTTGCAAATGTTACAATTCATCCGTTTAAAAGATATTATTTTATTCCAACAATACTTTAATTTTTTAGTTTACCAAGAATGTTTTAAACAAGAAGAATGAAGTTATTTCTTTGTCTTCTCTTTCCAATAAATTGGATTTTTCAGGTAATAGCCTACGCATCATGGTCATTAAACAAATGCAGAAGATGTGGGTACCACCTCTTTCCCATAGGTTGTAACCAAATCAGGGGTTGTGTATGGGAGTTCTAATTATGTGTCCAGACTGGGATTTCTCAGCCTCGGTACTATTGACTTTTGGGGCCGGATAATTCTCCGTGGTGGGGGCCATCCTGTGCATTGTAGGATGTTTAACAGCGTCCCTGGCCTCTACCCACTACATGTCAGCCGTGTTCCCGTTCCCACCACCTCTGAGTTGTGATAACCAAAAATGTCTCCAAACATTGACAAATCCCTCACCCTTGGGGGGAGGGGGGCAAAATTGCTCCTAGTTGAGTTCCACTGATCTCAGGAAACCATCAGGAATGGAGAAGGGGAGTACCAAAAAAAGTTAAGCAAAAGTAAACATTCATTTAAAAATCAGCATGTTCTGGGGCTTCCCTGGTGGCGCAGTGGTTGAGAGTCCGCCTGCCAATGCAGGGGACACGGGTTCGTGCCCCGGTCCGGGAAGATCCCACATGCCACGGAGCGGCTGGGCCCGTGAGCCGTGGCCGCTGAGCCTGCGCGTCCGGAGCCTGTGCTCCGCGACGGGAGAGGCCACAACAGTGAGAGGCCCGCGTACCGCAAAAAAAAAAAAAAAAAAATCAACATGTTCTATAGACCAGTATGTCTAATTTGAGCCAGAGACATGTATTGTACAAGTCAGGGATCTAATATTAGCATTTTTGCAAAAACAAAGCTCTGCCTCTTCATATGTTCTTAAGTTATTTTTTCATTCCATCTGTTTTTGTGATGCAGTAATTTCAAAAGCCACAGTGAGTCTAAAGGAATATAGTCATTTTCCCTGTAATATATTTTCAAATAGGTATTTGTAAATAAGTCTGAGGGCAAACAATGTGATGATGTATTGAGTCCTTGCTTGAGAATATTTTCATGTGTAAATTTTTCTTCAATGAAACAAGAACAAAAGCTCTTGACTGGAGTCCAGTTCTGCTAATTATTTTGTGATGAGCAGGTTTCCTGTGGGTTTTTTTGTTGTTGTTTTTGTTCTTTTCTAAAGAGTGATGTATGTACTAACAGCAACTGCACAGGGATAAAAACCGCAATCTGAGGCATTGAATTTAAGGTGACTGGTGTTTGCAAGTAAGGCCTGTCTTCACATAGACCAGCGCTTCTCAGCCGGGTGATTTCGCCCCCCAGGAGACATTTGGCAGTATATGGGGATTTTTGATTTTCAAAACTGACTGAAGGGATGCTATCGGCCAGGGATGCTGCTAAACATCCTACAGTGCACAGCAGTCTTCCATGAAAAAGAGTTCTCCAGCACCAAATATCAGTAGCGCCAAGGTTGACAGAGCCTGGGATATGCATTTGGGAAAGGAGGGCTTCATCGCATAAGGTGGCTTGAGGGTTGGAGGAAAGTTATTTTCCCCCCAAATTCCTCCCCTACTAGTTCGTGGAGCTCATTCCTTTGAATCTAGCATAGACTTGTTCTCTTCTTTTAAAGGCTGATAGTCTTAGGAGAGGTAACATGTTGAGTTACTAAATACAGCGAGAGCCCACAGGTTGTTTGCTCTTATGATGAGAAGATAACAGGATAGAGCTAGTATAGTTTTGTTTGGGTAGCACATTCGGGAGTGGGAGAGGTCTTTGAAATGAGGGAGAAGCTGCCGAAAGGGGCTATGGAGTCTGTAAGGTTGAACTCTATTTGTTGCTTCATCTCCTTATGGTTGGTTGTCTTCAGGAGTGTTCTTAAATTCACGAACACACAAATAGCAAACTGTGTTCAGTGGGGGGTGTGTGTGTGTGTGTGTGTAGGAGCTGTATTTTAGATTAAATCTAAAAGATGATTCTTACAAAATGCAATTTCTATGCTTGCTAGTTCTCCAGATAATGAGTGATAATGGGGCATGTTCATCCCAATAACTCAGGCACCCCAAAGTTTACATTTAGGTCCTAGACTTCTAGAAGACATCAATTCTGTAGGAAGCTCTATGCTTAGTCCGTCATTCCAGTTTTGCGACTGTGTTCTTTCTTTTCATTATTGCATATTTAATGCCATATGTCTGCTCTAAAGTAGGCCCAGAATAATTTGAAATACTGGTTTCGCTTAAAAAAAAATCCATTTTCTCCAGTCCCTTTTCCACTTAAGACTCCAAAATACTTGCAACAGCTCTCCTTTTTGTCTCAGAACAGCTTGAATATGTGGTCTTTGGACCTTTTCTTTTCCCCCAGGATTATGTATTTTGTCTTTGTACTAAAATGTTTCTCGTAACTAAATTGTAGTTCTTTACAATGAAAGTTAGGTTTAATTAAGAGTTTAGCGAAGTCTTTCAAAAGTTTCTGAAGATCAAAGATGATCAACAAGCATGTCACACTATAGTGTGGTACTTTGAAGCACCACTTCCCCTCAAATTCTGGGTTTCCTGACATCTGTTTCTTTGCAGTGGCATACTGTAACACTTTATTTTTTTCAGTCACAGATCAGCCTGGAAGAGGTCCCAGAGAAATTTAATTTTGTCATCCCAATCTTTCCCACCCTTGCCTGGGTCCTGCTATCTTTATTTGCTTAGGTTTCCCATTTTAGTTGCCAGGGAGCTGTAAATAGAGTTCAGTCTTCAACATTTCAGACTTCTTTCCCCCACCAAAGAGTCTACTTTTCTTGGAAAATACTCCTTCAAATTGAAGGATTGAGAATTGAAGACAATGAATTCTTGGATGCTCTTTCACCAGTTAGATATTTAAACATGCAGTAATTTGAAGTATTAAGAGAAACTAAATACTTTAATTTGTCAAAATCTCACTGTGTCTGTCAATGTAAATTAACGTAATTATTCTTCTTGGTCATTTGAAGGCTTTTACCCAATGGTGATATCAACTTCTCTTCTGATTTGGCATCTGTCATAGCCAGGGACCACGTGGACTTGGACTAAACATGCGGCAAAGTTATTCACTTATGTGGTTAAACATCCACTCTCGTAATTAGTATCAAATTGCATTTGAAATGTCCAACACTCCAACTCTTATGTTCATTAAAGTGTGGCTGACAACTATTTACAATAGCCAGGACATGGAAGCAGCCTAAATGTCCATAACAGAGGAACGGAAAAAGAAGATGTGGTACATATATACAATGGAATATTACTCCGCCGTAAGAAAGAACAAAATAATGCCATTTGCATCAGCATGGATGGATCTAGAGATTGTCATACTGAGTGAAGTAAGTCACGCACAGAAAGACAAATATATGATATCGCTTATATGTGGAATCTAAAAAAGGGTATAAATGAACTTAATTACAAAACAGAAGTAGAATCACAGATGTAGAAAACAAACTTATGGTTACCAGGCGATCGGGGGGGGGCGGTAGAGATAAATTGGGAGATTGGGATTGACATATACACACTACTCTATATAAAATAGATAACTAATAAGAACCTGCTGTAGAGCACGGGGAACTCTACTCAATGCTCTGTAATGGCCTCTATGGGAGATTCAGTTATTTAGATACACTCTCCATTTATAAAAAGAAAAATAAAGCCAGACAGTATACCTAGAGAATGAAATTCCATTAGTTAGTGCATTGATTCTGTAATGTGATACACGCTCTGATAAATTAGGGAAGTTGATGCATCTCTGTCAGATGACAGGGGGAAAATTAAGAAAACGCATTTAAATATTTGTTTCTGGTAAACTGGAAACCTATACATAGTGTGCTTCAGCAGAAGGTTCCCTCCCCAGGTGCCCTTTTGGCTCCGCCTCACTGCCTTTGTGAAGAAAAAAGTCAGGATTGACAGTCATGTTCCCAGGGTAGTGGCAATTAGGTTAAGAAAATTCTCTGGGTAAGACATGAGTGTGACTTCAGCAAGTGCATCTGTCATGCTCCTCTTTCAGCCTTTTAGTCTGGCAATAGATATGAACATTTAAAATATATGCAGCAAATGAAGTGAGATTCCTTCAGAGGAAATCAGTAATGCTTCCTTTTGTATATTTATTGTTGCTGTAAATTGTAAAGCTTTTGAGGCCATAGGTGACAGTTTGTTCATCTTTTTTCAGCCATCACATATCACAATGCCTGGTACATAGTAGGGGCTTAATCAATATGTATTGAAGAAATGAAAACTTATTTTAGGGTATCAAACAAATTTCCATTGTCTATGGTGTCCAGCCATTCTGCAAAGAATGGGGAATGGGGTGGGGGAAGGGACAAGAGAATGTAGTAAAATTTGATGTAGTTCTGGCTTTCAAGGAGATTTCAAGGTAGTTGGGAAAGTAAGATATACACGTATACAAAGTCACTGTTTAACTAGGTGCTCCTGGGATATAGACTAAAAATGTCATAGAACCGTGTAGTCCTTGCAGCTCTAAGAAGTTTGGGAAGGGTGATTACTACATGGAAAAAACGTGGCTTAAAATGAAGCTTTGTAGATGAGGTGAAAAGAAATAGAGTTCTTCTGCCTGAACAAAGATAGGGCATAAAGAATTAGTTTGGGGTGCAAACAGTGAAGGGGTTAAACTACTTGGTGGTGTTTGGAAACACCTGCATTTGAATGTGAAATGCTATGTAATGGGACGTCTTGCAGATTGTGAGATGAGATATGACATGAAGATGGTGTTTAAGAAGAGTAGTCTAGACATAAGACTTCAGGATGGATGGGAACTGAGCAAAACCAGGCTCAGAAATATTGATTAGGAGGCTGTTCCAGTAATACAATTCTAAAGAAGGACTGAAAGAATATCTCCTTGGTATTTTGGATTTGGAAGGAGTACAAGGTTAAATGGAAGGCAAAAATTGTTGTCGTATTTCCTAACATGCATGTGTTAGTCAGCTATTGCTGCAGTAGTGCTGTGTTAACAGATCATTCCCAAATTCAGTGGTCTGTAACAAAAACCATTTACTTTTCTTGCTCGTAAGTGTTTGGGTTGGCTAAAGTGGCTCTTTTTCAGGCTGCAACTTGGTGGGGCTTGGTTCCATGTTTTGGGATCCATGGACCAGGCTTTGAACTCCAGGCTTCACAGCTACAGCATGGGTCTCATGGGTCCCAGGCTGAAGGGACAGAGGCTGACTAGAACATGCTCTTCACATGGCCATCATAGGGTGAAGTATACTTCAAGCTTCTGTTAGAGTTACATTCCTTTGGTCAAAGTAGGTCACACTATGAAGCCCAAGTCAATAGGGCAGGGAGGTATATACTCCAAGTAGAAGGGAGGTTAAGTGAATATTTTCTGAGCAATAGTCCAAACTTTCAAATCTGGTATAATTATTTTTGAAATGCATCTGGACAAGTCATTCAAGTGGTTCCCTACTGATATAAAGGTCAAACTTCTTAGTAAATAGAGTTCTTCATGATCTGCTCACATTCCCATCCTTGTTCTACCAGGTCCCCACATCTATCTTGCCGTCTGATTCCACTGACCTATTTGCAATCCCCCTTGAAATTTCATGCCTCCTTTTCACACATTGTTCCTTTCTGCCTGGAATGTTCCTCCTCTCCTTTCAATCCTTCAAGTCTCAATCTAAGTGTTGTCTTTTCTCAAAGGATTTTCTGACCTCTGTGAAAGGCTGTGATTGATACTGCTAATCTTCATTCCCTGATACTTTACGCGTAACTCTGTCACAACACCAATCACATTTTAATGCTGTGCACTAGAGGTTGGCCATGTGGCTTATCCATCTATATCTCCCTCACATGTGTTGATTGAATGAGGCTACGATAATAGTGGTATCTTTAGAAGGAATTGGAAACTTGGGAAGCAGAACCACAGGTTTTCTTTGCTTTGTTTTTGTTGCTGTTTTTGTATGGGTAAATGAGGGATAAAAAAGTGATGAGTTTTCCCTTTGTGCCTTTTCAGATTTGAGGTGAGGGCAGGATGTCCAGGTGGCTCTCCGTAGCTCAGAGTCTGGGGCTGTAGCGAAGGTGAGAGGTCTGGGATAGAAAATCCAATTTGGCAACCCTCTGTGTTAACCTTGTACTGAAATCTTGACTATATGGTAATATGGTCTTTTCTGCCTAATCGTCATCTAAAATCCTGTTTTTGAAAGTTCTGCCATGAAAGGGGATCTTTAAAAAAGCCTTTTTGTGGTTAATCCATACATCGTGTCTAAATCGTAGAAAGTGTATGATTGCTCATACTCAGAGGAGGAATGATTGTTTCATCAACGTGACATATCCTACCTCCAAAACTTTTTATTTCTTAGCATTGATGAAGAGTTATGCAAACTTTGAATGCTTCTTTAGGAGACAACTTGCCTTTCCGAACAGCTTGCATCAGGAACAGCTGCGCAGTCACTTAAAAGAGCGAGTTGACTAGTGCCTTTCAGTTTGGCTGGGAAGATGTTTTTCCTTTTATTTTTTTTAATAAAGAAGAGAAATCTGCTTTGGTTTTTTAAAGCAGGGATAGCTCAGGATCCCTATCTAAATGGGCTGTTAGTCTTTGTATAATTTCAAATGTCTATGAGACACACAGTAAATAACAGTTGATTATTTGACTGCTGGTATATAAGAATCTCATCTAGAAAGCCCTTCCTCCTGCTGCTTCTTGGAGAGGCCTTGGCAGATGGTCACCCGTGGAACTACCCCACCTAGCACTTCGCTTTATCCCAGGTGCCCATATCCTATCTCTACCCTTGTCCTCAAGGTTCCCTTGCGAGGTGCCGTATTTGTCAGTGACCTGCCACTCAATCCAAAAGCAATAACGACATTGCTAGCAGAGCCAGACCAAAACTGAATAGTTCGCCTTGTAACTTCTCTATAATAAGTGTTCTAAAGAAACTCAAGGAAGGAAGAAATCCAGAAATGGCCCAACCCCATAAATGAACACAGAGTTTGAATAATGAAACACTAACATTAACAATTAGATCAGAAACCTTTCAAGTTGAATAAATTTTTTTTTTAGCAACAGACAAAAGAACGTACATGAAGACAAATAACATTGGGTGTATTGCAGCCTCGAGGTCATTAAAGCATGTTTGAAACCTGATGGAGCGAGTTATAGAAGTCATTGACAAATTCACCACGGCAAGATGAGTTAGCACAGGCAAAGTGCCCCATGCACCTGTCACGGTCTCATGGGGACTGGGTCTGCATCACCTGCTGCTGATCACATCAGAGACTCGAAAGGCAGAAAGCAAGCCTGAATGGGAGATTACAGAGGAAGCAATTAGCAAATGCAGCACACCAGCTCCCCCAACTAAAAACCTCTTCTTCAAATGATTATGAGCATCTGTGCATGCCGTTGATGGCTATGTCTGTCTTTGGAGCCCATCAGTGATATTCAGAAAGTGGTAAAGATGAGCGTTTCCTTGTCAACACTCAGAGCACATCCTGAAAAGATGTTCTATGCTTTGAATGCTCATCTACTCTTTGAGAAAAAGAACCCAACTTTTACTGACATTTAAAAGGTCCATGTTTGAGAGTTAAGCTTGAAGTGATAAAATGATGTGCCTCCTCAGATTTATTACTTTTGAATTATACCAAATCACATGTTCCAATGGTAGTTTTAAAAACCCACTTTACTTTTCATCTTACCTACTTGAGTTCTTATACCATCTCTGCCCTGCCCTCTCTCTGCTCCTACTACATGAAACCTTTTTTGTAGGTTTTGATACAAGTTTGCATCATTTTTCTGCAGTTAATTTGGCATAGAGCAGAGCTGTGAAAATATCTGTGAAGATTTTGAGTTACATGGAGGTAAGGTGACACATAAGCCAAAGCATATTTGGATTTCATTTCTTTTTTAAAAAATATCCGCAGACATTGATTAGAATTATGCAGGAGAGGGCTTCCCTGGTGGCGCAGTGGTTGGGAGCCCGGCTGCCGATGCAGGGGACACGGGTTCGTGCCCCGGTCCGGGAAGATCCCACATGCCACGGAGCGGCTGGGCCCGTGAGCCGTGGCCGCTGAGCCTGCGTGTCCGGAGCCTGTGCTCCGCAACGGGAGAGGCCGCAACAGTGAGAGGCCCGCGTACTGCAAAAAAAAAAAAAAGAATTATGCAGGAGAAACAAAGATAAGGTCCAGTAAGAGTCCAATAAAAGGCAGCTTTGACATAAATATACAGTAGCGTTTAACAGAAGAAAAGTTCAATATCATAATAGACCAAAAATAGATGTTTACTTGTAGAGAAATTGTCAAACATGATGCTGAGTTCAGCTTGTTCTGAGCATCCTCTGCTCGGTCCTTCCTGACCGTAGTAGCTGCCTTGGAGTACGTTTTCCTTGCCCAGAACATTCTTCCATCTCTTCCCTTCTTCAGGTTATGTTCCCACTTTTCAAGACTGAGACTGGGCATCACCCTCTCCTGGAAAATCTTCCCAAACTGGATTAGGTATCTTTTCTCTCCGCGACCTTAGCACCCTCTGGCTAGCTCTGTTGTCACACCGAGTTATTCTTTCTGCCTTTGTGAGCTCCTTCCCTAGGAAAGGATGTCTTTTGTTTCTCAAACCCCTAGCTTCATGAAAGTTTGTCGAATGAATGGTTCTGTAAATCTTACTTTTCTACTTGATACAATTTGTAACTTATCAGATGCATTTAAAAACTGACATGAACCTATCTGTAGTCTTTGTTTCTCTTGCCCCTTATGACTATTCATGTGCTTAGCTGCAGAAGTACAAGGATGCTCGATGATCAGTTGCTATTCTGGACTCTACTGATGGGTTATGGAATAAATGGTATATGCACTGCTCGCCTTTCTAAAGCAAAAGAAGAAGAATGACTTCAGGCGTGCATCCCACCCTAAGAGTTTCAGGGCTCCATGGCACAGCAACTATACTCAGTGGATATTTGCGTTACTTAAGGTTGGTCGTGACATCTGCTTTAATACAGACTGAGAGACAACCATATCCAGTATATTATTCCTAATACTTCTCTAAGGTGGACCACGTGAAATTGAACTGAGTGGGAAATGCAGCAGTTTCAGTTAGTTGTCTTTTCTGATGATTTACTTGACAGTCGCACAGAAGCATAATTGAAAATATAGGAAGGTGATAGGTGATAGTTTACATTAAGAAAGAAGGCAACCTGTAGAAAGAAGAGACTATATAAATGACCATCTATTTCTCAGATATTTTATGAGTGTGGACAAATATTGATTTAGTAGAGCAGTGATGCCCTATCATCTCCTAGAAGCCAGAGTGCCTGAAACACAGAGAGACATTGTTAAAAAACAAAACAAAACAATCAAGCTATTAGAGAGGAGGGGGAAAGTTACCTGGTACACTCAGAGCACCAATTTTCAATTCTGAACCTTTCCCCTGAGTTAGAGGCTTGCTGGAATGACTTGACCTGTAAAATTAATGCATTTTTATCTTTGTAATTAAACGAGACTTTTGGAATTCTTCCCTGTAAATAAATTTTTCGGAATGGCCATTAAATTAATTATCTCCCTATCATCTTTTTCCAAAGATTATTGGTTTTGAATAAAGATAGACTTTCCATCCGCAGCAGACTAGAACCAATGCCCGGGCTTTCAGAAAATATGATCTGGAGTGGGCCATGAATGTAATGTCTGTGTATAACCAGGGTCTAGGGGGTAAATAATATTTGTAGCTCTCACTCTTCCCAGGGGCCAGCAGAGCATCCACTGACATACAGAGCTCCGTGTTAAACACAGGTTGAGGCAGCTCCTCGGAGGCCTGTTCTCATAATGCCAGAATGAAAGGTGCAAAATGCGGCCACAGAGCATTCGACTTCCTTCTCAGTGCATTTTGTAGAGCATTTATTACCCAAATTTTGGACAATGAAGAATGTGTTTTAATTAATTTGCTGTATCTCCATTGAGTTTTTGGGCCCCTCGCTCCCCTTTATGTGGCTTGAATGATACACAGAAGCAATAGCCTGCCTGCTTCTGCTCATGTGGGTATGGAAATCTGTTATCTTCCTAGGTTTGTTCATAGGCAGGCAGCTTTGGTTGTGTATCAAGTCAGCAATTCCAAGCAACGCAATAGCCTTTCTCCTAGAATTGTCTGTCTAATCACAGGACAATGCGATGGACTCATTTAAAGCAAGTATGTAATGGAAAAGCCAAGTAAAATTAAGTAATGTTACAAGTCAAAAGCAGTCCTAGTACATTCTTTTTTTTAAAATTTATTTATTTTAATTAATTTATTTTTGGCTGCGTTGTGTCTTTGTTGCTGTGCGCGGGCTTTCTCTAGTTGTGGTGAGCGGGCGCTACTCTTCGTTGCGGTGCATGGGCTTCTCATCGCGGTGGCTTCTCTTGTTGCACAGCACGGGCTCTAGGCGCCCGGGCTTCAGGAGTTGTGGCTCGCAGGCTCTGGAGTGCAGGCTCAGTAGTTGTGGCGCACGGGCTTAGTTGCTCCGCGGCATGTGGGATCTTTCGGACCAGGGCTCGAACCCGAGTTCCTTGCATTGGCAAGCGGATTCTTAACCACTGTGCCACCAGGGAAGCCCCATACTACATTCTTATTCCTTTCTACCTTATGCCCATTTTTAAGCTCTTAATATGGGTGCAGTAGAGGTGATAATTGAGAGCCTTTATTGGTGTTCATTTCTGTATCCCCACTTCCTGGAATTGTGCATCATACATAGTAGATGCTCAACAAATGTTTCTTGAATGAATGAAAAAAATCCCTTGGAAACTGGAGTCGGAATCCCCTGTGGGGTCAGCTCTGTATTCATTCATTCATTCATTCAACAGACCATTGTTAAGAAGTTACTATGTAGCTATAGTATTATGTATTGGGGATGCAAGACTGAGTTCTTCATTCTTGAGTTTCTCAAGCCTAGAGAGGTGGGATTTGGAACATGTAGAAGCATTGACATAATATCTGTCTACAAAGCTGCTATGGTAGATGTATATTTCAGTAGTCCCACTAACAGAGGAGGTGGGGATGGGAGCTTCTTTCCCAAAGACCCAGGACCTGAGACACTACTGGGTAGAGTTTTAGTAAAATGAGCAGAGACTGAGTAGGTGTCTAAGAACTATTCTAGAAGCCACTTTGACATTAAGCTACTCTTATCAAGATCCCCCACCCCTACCTGTCCCAGGAACTCAAACTGAAAAACCCAAACTGCAGTGGCCCAGGAGCTGCTCAATGCTGTTGTAACCCAAGATAGTGGAAGAGGGTCTGAGGTCTGAAAGGACTGAATTGCTTTACCTTGGGTAAGCCTTGATTTCTTAATCTGTAAGATAGGGGTATAATAGGATTAACAGAGACAGTCACTGGACTGAGGGAAGTGATCTACTGCGCAATACTTAGAGCCTGGTACATACATACCTGTCAGTTTCATTCAGTTCGACAAATGAATATTGAGATTCTGCTGAGGAACTGTTAGTCCCCTTCCCCATTTGTCACCTGGTTCCTTTCACTGGTTCCTCTCATTGTGCCTGTTTTATCTACCCATCATCACCCAAACATACATCATTAACATGAAATGCACAGTTTTTTAAGAATTACATTTTATGTCAGGTTGCAGACAAATGTCTGAGTGTGGGTGTTTCAGGCACATGGGTTCCTAACATAATTAGCTCACTTGAGGTTCCAGTCGTGAATCTGTCCTATCCCTCCTTCCCCCTACCTCCCCAAGGCAGGCTGGATGAGGACTGGCTTTTTCTCTTCTCTCTTCCCCTTCCCTCGGTTCTCAGCCCTGGCTGTGATAGAATGACTTGGTGAGCTTTCTAAAAATGTCCCTGGCTCCCATCTTCAGCTATACAATTGATCTGAGCCTAGACGTCATGTATTAAAACTCCAGAGATTGAGAGCCACTGCTCTAAAGAGAGCTCCGTTTAGGTCTTGGTGGATGGAGGACGTCTTCCAGGAGCCAAGGTCTGCTAATACAATTCCGGTGAACACTACTTCCAACCCAAAGATGGAGAATTGTGATGCAGCTGGTGCTTGGCGCTTGCTCAGTCATTGTTGTGGAATGCGTGATCGGCAGTTTCCTTGCTTTGAATATACCAACAATATATTTAACAATTTTTTTTTATGGCCACACTGCGCAGCATGTGGGATCTTAGCTCCCCGACCGGGGATCGAACCTGTGCCCCTGCGGTGGAAGCCTAGAGTCTTAATCACTGGACCACCAGGGAAGTCCCTATTTAACAATTTTGAATGTGACCTCCAATTTGCATCACCATATTTAATTTTCCCGCAGCACCCATGGGGCTTGTCTGGTTATGTTCACCATCAGCCTGGCCCACGCCACACTGTGAGCCAGCACCTAATAAAGGTAGGCCCCCAAACCCTTATACTGTTTATCACCTTGGTGTTGAGCCACTTAAAAATGGGACCAAATTGGAACAGGTTAGATTTTAAGCTTCTGATTGTGTGTTTCTGCTTGCTGTCCGTGATCTACAATTGTCCCCTTATATCCATGTGGACTCCCTGGCTCTGCTGCCTCTCACTGCCAGGGGGACATGTTCTGTCCAGCCCAACCTGGCCTCTTGACCTCTGTACTGGGCCCAGGTGTTTCTCTGTCCAAGGGGCAAGAAGCACGTTCTGCTGACCCAGCGCTCTGCCTGGCTTCTTCCTCATATTGTTTAGGTCTTTAAACTTCATATATAACTTACATTACCATTTCCTGAAGTGCGGAGTACACCCTCAGTAATTTGGGGAGGAATGATTTTAGTAACTGATTTGTGAACTTGTCAAGTTTCATCTGTTAGCATTTATTCAGACCCTATCAAACTTTAGGCGGTTTCCTAAATACCTAAATAACACATGAATTATGCCTCATTTTGTTATGCATTCTTGAGAGTTAAGGCTGAGTCAACCAGATGTCTATTTTGTCATTTTTCCTCTATCCACAATCTGAATCGGGGCTTGTCACACAATAGTGTGCTTATGAATCATCTGGAGTGCTAGTAAAACACAGATTGCTGGCCCCCATCCCCAGAGATTCTGGGTCTGTAGGTCTGGGATGGGGCCCAAGAACTTGTATTTCTAACATGTCAGGTGATGCTGATGCTGCTGGTCTCATGGACCACACTTTGAGTAGCACTGGCCTCAATCACGGACGTACCATCTTGGGCTGACAGTTTATATCTGAACTTCAGCTTGACCATTATTGAGACTTCCCAGTATGAAGAACTTGTGACAAGCTAATCATTTGCTTGGTTCTCGTTATTTTACCATTATATATATTTTCCAGTCTAGACAGGATCCACTTTATTTCTGATGTTTCCTTTAATCCCTGAGTACCTGGAGATGCAGAGCCGTTCTGTAGAATTTTATTGTCCTAGTTTTTACCCCGATGAATCATCTTTTAACAGACATGTGAACCTTCACCAAATACATTATGTCATCCTTCTGAGCTTTGCAGAGAGAAGAATTGATATGCCTTTAGATCTGATGTGAAACGATGGCTTCACTGTGCCCATCCTGCAGCAACTCTGACTTGGGAGGGCTCCCGGAAGTGTGACAGAAAACCCTGTGTCTGGTGCTGAGTAAGGAAGGGGTGGCTTGTGACCCTATTACTGAAGCCTCCTACCTCCGTGCTTGTGGGAGCAGGTCTGTCTCCTCCCAGGCTGCCACATTCAAAAGTGGGATTTATTTTTAGAGAAGAAATCATTAGTCATTAGACTCTCTCATGCTTCTTTTTTCCCTTTGGGTAAAATTTAAGAACCTGAGCTTTATAAGAAAATTTTCAGGCTGTTAGGAGAAATGGTAAAATAATTATAGCCTTGGTACAATGAACCCATTTGCTTCTCTTCCACACAAAGGCAGACTTCTCACAGGAGTTACCACTCTCGGTCCCTACATCTAAATCAACTTTATCTTTTATCTTTATTTGAGGATCCCCTGGCTCCTTTAATTTCCTGGCCCCTTCACCTAGGGTTTCAAAAACTAATTTTATCATATATTGAACATTTGCTCTTTAAGCCCATTATAAAATCTCATAATGGAAGTTGGCTCTTAGCAAAATAGTCCTCTGGCTTAGGTATGTACACGTTTTCACTTAAGAACAGAAGGATTTAATAGATATAATCTATATAGAAGCAGAAATAACTGAAAACAAGATTTCTCTGATATCTTTAAGTTCAGAGTTTTCTTACAGGAACTTTTAACATGTTTCCATTGCCTTGGACTAAATAAGTGTCATGTGGATAGTTTTACTACCAGAAAAGCCATCAAAATAGCCAATTTTTGTCTTTAAGTTCTATCTGTAAATATATAGTTGAGAATGTCATCATTTTGAAGCATATCAAAAATTCATAATCACCTGGTGGCCAATAAGGCCCAGGATCCCCTGAGGGGGTCACTATACATTTAACTGCATCCCTCCCTCCCTCCCCACAGCTATAACATTTTATTTTTACAATTTAATCTGACTCAGTGAGACAGAGACGATCAATTTTAGGACAGCAGGAAGTAGGTTTTTGCAAAGGGGTATCAGTAACCCAAAAGGAAGGGAGGGATTCTAATATACAGCAACTGAGAGTCCAAAGGGTTTCTGTGGTCTTGAGGCTAGAGAAAGGGCCACATCACATGAGGCAGCCAATTGCAGCTCCTCTGCTTTGCTGAAGTGATGGAGAAGGAACAGTGAGAGGTTATACGAGTCTCAGTCTTCTCTTCTACTTCGGACAATTGAGTGTGGCAAGGTAAGATAGCCACAAATTCTTTGACACACCTCTCACTGGAGGATGGTTCTGTGTCCTCTCCACTTCCACCTGAGTGGGCTTGGTGATGGCTCGAGCAGTAGCATACAGTGAGATGTTGCTGTGCCAGTTTCTGGGCCTGAACCTTAAAAGACATGAAGCTTCTACTTCCTGTCTCTTGGAACACCCATTCTTGGAACCCAGCCTCTGGGTTCCTTCCTCTGTTCTGAGGAAGCCTAAGCATCTCTGTGGAAAAGCTCACATGGAGAGGACTGAGGCCAGGTTACTGCTGGCATCAACTTCAGCCATATGAATAAGCTGTGTTGGAGTTGGATCCCCCAGCTTCAGGAGACTGCCCAGCTGCCACTGTGTGGTACAGAGACAACCCTTCCTGCTAAGTCCTTCCCACCTTGCAGATTCAGGAGCAAGATAAATGATTGTCGTTACTTTGAACTGCTGAGATTTGAAGTCATTCTTTATGCAGCAATAGATATGCAGGACAATTAGCATCTCCTTTTTCTACTCCTTCCCATTGCTTCCCCAAGAGGCAATTGCTCTCATGCCAGAGCCTTTCAGACAGGGTCCTGCCAGAATTTCCAAAACCCAGAATGCCTATGGTTGTGTCTTCCCAGTTCTTTTCCCTGTCAGTGCTGTAGTCCAGAATGCTCTCTGTACCTTCCCTCAGCTCCTTCATCCATGCAACGTTGCCTTCTCTCCTTCAGAGCCCACTGATTAACTAAGTAATATGTTTGGGTTAAGAGCCAGAAGGAGCTGGAGACTTCCAACCCGCTTTTAGTCATCATGCCAACAGAAAGCTTTTATCAAGGTTAAAAGCTGCTCAGTCTTCTATATCCTCACTTAGGTGACATAAATATGCCCTTAAGGGTGTACCTAAAATCTATGATACTGTTAAATTCTGAGTAGGTATTGGTGACAGTCAGCTAAGAGTAAAGCTTGGCCTGTCAGTGGCCACAGGATGGGACCCTCCCCCTGAAGAGTGGTAGGATGGTGAGGATACTCACCATTGAAAGAGGAAGGAGAAATATACTGAGAAGGAAACAGAAAATGGAGAGGGCATCAAAAAAACCACACTTAGGTGGTTTACCTTGACTAAGGGAGACTACTTCTGAGTCACTACTTGCCAGGCTGCTGCTGAAACATGACTATGATTAGTACTAGTACTCCTTGATGGCGTGGTAGGCCTTTCTTTGTGCCAGGTACTGTTCCAACATGCTGTTTGAATTAAGGTGGGTATTATTAGTATCCCTTACTTAGGCCTGAGGAAACCGAGGCATTGAGGGGAGAGGGCACTTGGCGAAGGTCACATGGCATGGCAGTGAGTAACCAAGTTCAGAACCAGGATTCAATCGCAGGGGGTCTGGCTCCATTATCTGTCACCGCCGACATCAGAACTCTAGGCACAGAAGCTTTGGTGAGCCCAGTTTGACTTCACAATACGCCTTTAGCCTTTGGCTCATGTCGTGCATCATGTCGCACAGGCTGAGAGATGCTTCATCTTTTTTATTTTAAACACATTTTAATCTCAGATATATCATATGTGCCTTTGTAGGCTGCTTAAAGTCGTTCTCAGAAGGTAGAGTAAAAATAAACGAATACACAAAGATAGGTTACAAAAGCAAATGAAAAAAAGATAATGGAGTAGCTCTGTGTAATAAGAATTAAGCCCAGTGGCCTTTACGGTGATGAACTAGGAAACTAGGTCACATCTGCATTAGACATGTATTCCTGAGTTTATAGACATTCTAATGACCCTTAATTAACAGTGGCTTTAAAAAATATTAATTTTTGCTTTTTTTAAAAAAAGTAGGTATAGATTATTTTTTCTTTTTTTAGTCTACAGACATTTATTGGTTGCCCACAAAGAGTTGAATACATACTTGATGATAAATATTTTGCCAATAGGATAGCCTCCAGAGAACCACCTGCTTATATTGAAACCTTTCATTTGCATTAAACTGCATGCATAATTTAAGCTGACTAACACCTCAAAGAGGCTCAAAAAGGAATCCATCTTTTCTCAGTGGGCAGAAATAAGTAGGCTCTCTAACTGTAAAGAATGTGACCCGTGCTTGCTTCAGCAGCACATATACTAAAATTGGAACAGTACAGAGAAGATTAGCATGGCCCCTCTGCAAGGATGAGGCGTAAATTCGTGAAGCGTTCCATATTTTTGTATGTATATGTATAGCTGATTCACTTTGTTATACAGCAGAAACTAACACACCATTGTAAAGCAATTATACTCCAATAAATATGTTAAAAAAAAAAAAGAATATGACCCATTTCAGAGAAAAGGGTATTTCTTTAAAGAATCCTATTTGTGTATCAAAAACAATGTGGTTACCTAATATAAGTGCAAAGACATTACAAATGCTGTTTAAAAATGCATGAGTCTAGTGTTTAATATATTCAGAATAAAGTCAGAGGGTTTTTACAGGAAGACATAAAACAAATGTTCTGTATCCTCGTCACTCCGCTTTTTTCCAGTGTTTCATATTGACTGTGTAAACAATCAACACTGAATAGTAAAGAGGTGTTGCTGAACAGATAATGGGTTTGAATTAGCTAAACTTGGCCTGGGCAGACTGAACATACCGGTGGGGCATATGATTCTTAATCTGATAACTACTAATTTGAAGTCAATAGCTTTAAGATACTGAAGGAAAAAGAGAAACCGCCTTTCTGAGGAGGACAGACAGAGCAGGGAAAAGCAGTGTGACCAGTGTGGGATATGTACATTTTCTCTATCTTTTGAAGTGTTGAAAAAAATATTTCCCTCCATTTATTGGGATAAATTATTTTCTGTAAAGCTTTTTATATCTTAATTAAGTTTTTAACTTTAACATTATTATTATTGATTGATTTTGGGAGGGGTGCCATGCCCTGTGGCCTATGGGATCTTAGTTCCCCGACCAGGGATTGAACCTGGGACCTTGGCAGTGAGAGCACGGAATCCTAACCACTGGACCACCAGGAAATTCCCTAAATTTAATTTTAAATAAATTTTAAAATTTAGAAGCATAAAAATATTTTTAAATGACTAGCTCTCATAAAAATAGTTGCAATTCTGTTAAAAATAAACATGGGTTACCTGGGCCGTGATTATTAATTTGCTAAGTAGATATATACATATGCTTTTATTTTGGGTTCCATCAGCATCTTAGTTCAATTTAGGGGAAAGCGGGTAAGCACAGAGAAGCAGAATAAGGTAGATCAGAGCCAGACGTCAGAAGATCTGGGTTTATGACCCAGTTTTGCAGCTCTCTTTACTAGCTGTGACCATAGTCAAAGTCTGTTTATGCCTCAGTTTCTCATGGTGTAAAATGTAGATAATGAGACCTATTTCTCTGTGTCAGAAAGTTATCTTGATGAGTAAATGAGAAATTGGTGGGATAATGTTTGCAAATAGGAAATTGATATACATAAGCAGACACTATTAATTTCTTATAAACAGAAAATTCATTTAAAATATTTATGATGTTGCTGCTATATGTAGGGCAATACTCCAGGTCTTATGAAGATTAAAAAAAATAAATCAGATATGGTTTCTATGGTTCATTCCAAAAGCTTATAGTAACACAGGATCAACAAACTTGCTGTGAGGAGCCAAGTGGGAAACACATAAGGGTTTGGGGGCCAGATTGTCTCTATTGCAATTACTCAACTCTGCCATTATAGGGCAAAAGCAGCCATAGACAATATGTAAAATAGCGAACATGGCTCTGTTACAATAAAACTTTATTTACAAAAACATGCAATGGACCAGATTTTGTCCACGAGCTGTGGTTTACTGACACTGGGTCTAATCAGAGAGAATATGTGCATGTAACACTATAATATGCGGTCAGAGCACTAGGTGTTAAAAACGAAATAGATGAAGAGTGAAGGGCATCATCTAGGTGAGATAAGAAAGTCTTCCAGGAGATTATAAATTTGAGTGAGGCCTTGAAGGATGTGGTCATGTTTGGATTTGTAAACTGGAGGAAGACATTCCCAGCAGAAAAGATAGCATAAGAAAAGGTATAAAGTGGAAACATGAAGGAAATATTTAAAGAAGAATGAGCAATTTATTTGGCAAATTTGTAGTCGTAGAGTGAGAAGAATTCACTAGAGTAGATGTAAGAATGGAAAAACATATATGATCATTTAAACATAAGCTGTATTATTTCTGACCTCACCCCACCCCCTTGATGAATACTAAGCTGTAGTTGTTGGGAAAGGATTTCTTCTAATTTTGGTTAGTCAGAATACTCCTACATGTTTCTATGTTGCAGAGTCATTTTAGGTATTTCTAAGGATATACTGCAACTTGTAATTATTCCCAAGAATGGTTTGTCTGTCTTCGTGGTTCTATACACATTCTTCATCAGTCAACAAAGAATTGCACATAGGTTGGCCACTATGAGGACAGAACCATGAGGAGGAGTGTCTGATTCAGAACAGGGAGTAATTCTCTAGAGCTACACTGTCCAACATGGTAGCCTCATGTGGTTATTTAAATTTCAATAAAACTAAAAATTCAGTTATTCAGTCATACTAGCCACATTTCAAGTGTGCAGTACCTACCTGTGTCTAGTGGCCACTGTACTGAACAGTGCAGATGTAGAACATTTTCACCATTGCAGAAAGTTCTGTTGGACCATGCTGCCCTTAAGAGATAAGAAACCAGCAACCATTATACATTGATTTAGAGTCCTGGGGCTGGAGATTTGGGTGACAGTTATGATATTTAGCAACTGGCTCCATTAACAAATACATCCCTTTCTAAGTATTAGTTTTGTCACTTGTGATATGGGGTAATAATAGTACTTACAGGTGGTGATAAGATAAAATGATGCACAGCTCTTTGGAAGCTGTAAAATACTACATAAACATATGACATTGCTGTTATTTCAGTGATACCATCTCTGTGCCTTCAGGCAATTTCCGTTATTTTCCTTTTTTGCTTCCATGTACAAAATCATGTCATTTGCGAATAGAGATAGTTTTGCTTTTTCCTTTCCATTCTGGATGCCTTTTATTTCATTTTCCTGCCTAATTGCTCTGACGTGAATCTCCAATACAGTGTTGAATAGAAAATGGTTAGAGCAATCACTAATCATTAGAGAAATGCAAATCAAAACCACAGTGAGGTATCACCTCATACGGTCAGAATGGCCATCATCCAAAAATCTACAAACAATAAAGGCTGGAGAGGGTGTGGAGAAAAGGGAGCCCTCCTGCACTGTTGGTGGGAATGTAAATTGATACAGCCACTATGGAGAACAGTATGCAGGTTCCTTAAAAAACTAAAAATAGAGCTACCATAGGACCCAGCAATCCCACTACTGGGTATATACCCTGAGAAAACCATAATCCAAAAAGACACATGTTCCACAATATTCATTGCAGCACTATTTACAATAGCCAGGACATGGAAGCAACCTAAGTGTCCATCAACAGATGAAGGGATAAAGAAGATGTGGCACATATATACAATGGAATATTACTCAGCCATAAAAAGAAATGAAATTGAGTTATTTGTAGTGAGGTGGATGGACCTAGAGTCTGTCATACAGAGTGAAGTAAGTCAGAAAAAGAAAAACAAATACCGTATGCTAATGCACATATATGGAATCTAAAAAAATGGTACTGATGAACCTAGTGGCAGGACAGGAATAAAGACGCAGACGTAGAGAACGGACTTGACACAGTGGGGAAGGGGAAGCTGGGACGAAGTGAGAGAGTAGCATTGACGTATATACACTACCAAATGTAAAATGGATGGCTAGTGGGAAACTTGCAGCATAGCACAGGGAGATCAGCTCGATACTTTGTGACGACCTAGGGGGGTGGGATGGGGGGGTGGGACGGAGGCTCAAGAGGGAGGGGATATGGGGATATATGTATACTTGTATACTTATAGCTGATTCACTTTGTTGTACAACAGAAACTAACACAACATTGTAAAGCAATTATACTCCAATAAAGATATTAAAAAAATAAAAGTAAAGAAAATGGTTAGAACAGACATTCATGTCTAGTTTCTGATCTTAAGGGGAAGGTTTTCAGTCTTTCACCATTAAGTATGATGTTATCTGTAGGTTATTTGCTGGTGCCCTTTATCAGGTTAAGGAAGTTCCCTTCTTTTTTTTTTATTTTTATCGGAGTATAGTTGATTTACAATGTTGTGTTTGTTTCAGGTATACAGCAAAGTGAATCAGTTATACATATACATATATCCACTCTTTTTTTTAAAAATTCTTTTCCTACGTAGGCCATTCAGAGTATTGAGTAAAGTTCCTTGTGCTATACAGCAGGTTCTTATTAGTTATCTATTTCATGTATCGTAGTGTGTATATGTCAGTCCCAATCTCCCAATTTATCCCTCCCCACCCTTATCCCCTGGTAGCCATAAGTTTGTTTTCTATATCCGTGACTCTACTTCTGTTTTGTAAATAAGTTCATTTGTACCCTTTTTTTGGGGAAGTTCCCTTCTTTTCTAAGTCTCTTGATTTTGTTTTGTTTTTTATCATGAAAATGTGTTGGTCCCTCCTCCCTTGTCTCATTCAATTTGCTTATCACCTTTTCTTTGCTCCTTCACTTATTATTCTTTTCTGTCTTAGCTCTTTATAGGTATGGAAACCAACTGTGTGAGGCTGTACGTAGCATCCCCCAAAGAATTTTCTTTCCAGGAAGGTCAGACAAGAGTACATGGATGCATTAGACAAACCCCTGGCACCTACGTTAAGGCTACTGCTAAAAAATCAATGCCGAGTTCATGTTCTACCACAGTGGGAAATGTTATTTCTTGGCAGAAGAACTGTATACCATTAATGTTTACTATTTATTTATTTTGCCACGCCATGCAGCATGTGGGATCTTAGTTCCCCAACAAGGGATCGAACCTGTGCCCCCTGCAGTGGAAGCGTGGAGCCTTAACCACTGGACTACCAGGGAGGTCCCACAAGTTATTTTTTTGAGATGGGAAATAGTGGAGTTTATTTATTGATGTGGTAGTCTGCTATGGGGGAGAAGAGGACAGGAGAGTGAGAGAAAAAAATAAAGGTATGATGAAGCATCAGAAAGGAAGTTGGGGAAACTATATGAGCAAAGACAAGGATGTGGAAATAATTGTGGAATGTTCAAGAGCTAGTGAGTGATGAGACTGAGCTGATGTATATGAGAGCAGGTGTTTTTGTAACATAAGTAGGTAGCATGTGAGTCCTAGAGGTCCTCCATAAAACTTCAATTTGTGGACAGATCTAATTTCAGATCTGCAATCCCATGGAAACAATGGTTTCCTGGTTGAGAGGGAGTCATTAAACAGTCTGTAGGATTCTAAGGAAATTATCTCTTAATGGAACAAAAAAATAACTTGCCAGTTCTTTTTTTTTAAATTTTTTTATTGAAGTATAGTTAACTCAATGTTGTGTTAGTTTCAAGCGTACAGCAGTGATTCCGTTTTATATATATATATATATATATATATATATATATATATATATATATATTTTTTCTTTTTCAGATTCTTTCCCATTACGTGCCACCACAAGATACTGAGTATAGTTCCCTATGCTCAAGGAATCTTTAAAATTTATTTATTTATATATTTATTTATTTTTGGCCATGCCACACAGCATGCAGGATCCTAGTTCCCTGACCAGGGATTGAAGCCATACCCCCTGCAATGGAAGCGTGGAGCCCTAACCACTGGACTGCCAGGGAATTCCCTGCTAGCTCATTATAATCACAAATTTAGCAGTGTATTTCAGTGTTTCAAAGCCCTTTTCTTCAGGAAAGGTGAACATGTCTTGTTGTCGTCTTCCATTTTATCCCCAACCTTCCCTTATTTTCTGCATATTAGATTTTATAGTCTCCCAAAGATCTCACCACTGTGGGGTACATGGTAAGCATCATATCCAGGGCCCTTATGTGTTATATTCCTCTTTATCCAGCTCAGTATCAAACTTCCTTTGTTTTAGTTGCAGTGCCAATTTGCTGACTCACTTAATTTACTTGACCAGAGTATTTTCTCCGGCTCCGATGATGTCAGTCCCATCCTCTTAACTCCTGCATCCGTGGAAGGCTAGGATCAGCTTCTTCATTGTCCATCTCCCCTTTCCGAGACACTGACCATTTTTACAGTTTCCTCTGCCTTCTGGGAATCAGCCTTCACCTAGCTTCCTCTTGATTCCAAAGAGACCTGACAAATGTACTTACACTAAGTTATGAGGAGCTTCATATGTTATCTCTTCCCAGAGTGCAAACATTTAAAAATGGGACGGCAAAGAGTGGTGTGGTGGGCAGCTTCTGACATGGCCCCCGGTGAGCTCTGCCTCCTGCGTGGAGGAGGGAATTGTGATTCCCTTACTGTGTGATTCCCTCCCCTTGAGTGTGGGTCTAACTTAGTGACTTGCTTCTGTTTCCAGTTAAGGGCTTGTGTGCCCACGGCACAGAAAGGCAAACTCTGACAGCTGGTGTTTGCAGCAAAGTAAGGGTTATGTAGCAATAGATAATTAATACAAGTGGACAGTACATACTCCAAAGTAATGACTTCCAAATGGTGAACATCCAGATGTGCAGAAACAAGAAGGGCGATATTTTGGAGCAGAGGCTGTCCCTGGCTCAGCTCCATGGAGACAATTGCCCACTCTTAAACATAAGGTCATCGTTACTGGTAGCAGCTAAGAACCTTACAATCCATAAAATCAACTCTTCAGGATCTGTTTTGCTCAATTTACAATTGCCTGACGTATGTGAACCTCACATAGGCCAATTTCTGAGGTTATTAGATTTTTTCTCCTTTTTGATTTGACCCAGATAAGTTGTCATTGACCTGCACCACGTTTGTACTCATGCAGTTCTGCAACTTGTCAGAATTATTTCAACTGCTTCTCTCTAGCTGTCAGCAGCATCCCCTAGCTTGGCACTATTAGGAAAATATTGTGTGAGTATACTCTTTAAGCCCATTACCTAAATCACAAAGGAAGCATCCTGGTGTAGGAGAACGAATCCTTTTGGAACTGACTTAATACGGATCACATATTAGTACTTCTTTGAAAATGATTCTCAAATCAGATATGTTATTTAAAGTATATTTTCCTAGTTTTTTTGAGAAGCATGGAATGTGCTTATCAAAAGTCTTGCTAGACCCAGATCTCATTTCTCTCCTCCGTGTCCCCCAAGCCAAGCATGGAAAGGTGTCTGCTCAGGTTCCCCCACCTTCATCCAGAGGATGCCAGACTCAGATTTGCCAGCGTGAGTCCTGGCCGTCAGCAATGCAGCTGTGCAGACAGTAAGCAGCGACAGGAAACGGTTGGGGCGGCCAGGGCGAGGGAGCTTCTTATGGTCTGTCATTCTGTCTCTGCTTAAACAAGAGAGGAGACAACTGCTGCCCATGAAGGACCACGCTGCTGTCCCTCTCACCTGTGGTATTTGTCCTTCTATTCTATGAGTAGTAAATGGCCTGTCTTTATACCATTGAGATTTTACAATGCCAAGTGGATGCTACCTGACTTATAGTTACAAGTTATTTTTAATGCTGCATTCCAGTTGTTTTGTGAGCCTGGAAGCTCACTTCTGCAAACTCAAACCTTTGACAAGGTCTGACTTGCATGATACAATATAGGCATCCCTGTCTGCTCGGTGCCTATTTTGCAGAGAATTAAGCCAGATATTGTGGAAAGAAAGAAAGAAAGCAAAAGATAGTATCCTTCCATCAGAGTTTTCAGTACTTGGAAGAGGAAATAACAGAATTTTAAAAGTCTATGGATACAAAAAAAAAAAAAAGAAATATATACATACTTGATTGTGTGTGTGTGGGTGTGGGTGTGGGTGTGGGTGTGGGTGTGGGTGGGTGGGTGGGTGTGGGTGTGGGTGTGTGCGCATGTTTGAGGAATTCTAGAGGTAGCTGTGCCAGAATGGCTGCTGAGAATATACAGCATTAAGTGCTCTCTGAGTTTATCGAGTGTAAGTTTCTGTGGGAGCAATAACCGTACAAGTGCCGAAGGCTGCAACAGAGAAATGGGATAAAGGATGTGAAGGTGCAGTTGTGATGATTAAATTGCAAATCTCCCTCTATTTTCCAATAAATAACAGTTTAAAGTAACATTCTAGACGGTAAAGGACAAACAACGTTAGCTTAATGAGGGTTCTGTGGTTGGACCCCAAGATATGTAAGGAAGGGCAAGAGTACGTGAGTTTTCTTTGCTGCATTTCTGTAACTGGCAGCAACACTATGCTGGATTTTGAAAAAAGAAGAAAAAACTCTTGGCTTCTTATTTTAATTCCAAGAGTGAGTTCAGACAAAGGGATTGATCTTTATGTAGACTAGCTTTGGAAAGGTCGTCATCTCCAAGTTCAGGGATTTAAAAAATACGCCCCTCCCCCACCCATGTTATAGTTCATTTCAGGGTAAACTTTTTTATTTTTTGGCTACACGGCATGGCGCGGCATGTGGGATCTTGACCAGGGATCGAACCTGTGCCCCCTGCAAGTGCCCCCTGCCCTGGAAGCGCAAAGTCTTAACCTCTGGAGTGCCAGGGAAGTCCCCACTTCGGAGTAAATTTTAAAAGCTTACGGTTCCAGTTTTGACTGTTTGGCCATTTCCCCAGTTTGAAGGTAGCAAGGAGAGAGCACAGTACCCCGTCACCTAGTTAATTCCTATTTAGTTCTCAGGTTTCACTTAATAGGTTTTTCACGATGATCTCATGTTCTGCACACTAGATCACACTGCCTTTTTGTATGCTCTCATAGCAACTTGACCTTTTTCATTTTGCCATTTATCTGAAGCTTGTGATTGTATATTTTTGTAATTATTTCTTTTGTCTATCACCAGATAGCTGATATTTATTGCTCTCCCCTTTTTAAAACTGAGATATAACTGGCATATAACATTGTATAATTTTAAGGTGTACAGTGCGTTGATTTGATACGTTTATATATTGCAATGTGGTTACCACCATAGCCTTAGGTAACTTTTCCATCGTGTCACATAATTATCATTTCTTTTTTGTGGTGAGAACATTTAAGATCTAGTCTCATAGCAACTTTGAAATGTATAGTACAGTGTTGTCTATAATCACCATGCTGTACATTAGACCCCCCAGAATGTACTCATCTCCTAACTGCAAGTTTGTGCTCTTTGACCAGCATCTCCCCCTTTGCTGCACTCCCCAGCCCTGGTAACCACCATTCTCATCTCTGTTTCTATGAGATCAGCTTTTTTAGATTCCACACATAAGTGAGATCATAAAGCGTTTTCTTACTCTGTCTCATTTATCTCACTTAGCATAATGCCCTCAAGGTCCATCCACGTTGTTGCAAATGGCAGGATTTCCTTCTTTCTCGTGGCTGAGTAGTATTCCATTGTTTATATAGACCACAATTTCTTTATTCAGGCATTAACGGATGCTCAGGTTGTTTCCGTATCTTGGCTATTGTGAAAAATGCTGCAGAGAACATGGGAGTGCAGATATCTCTTAGATGTCCTGTTTTTATTTCCTTTGGCTATATACCCAGAAGTGGAACTGCTGGGTCATATGGTGGTTCTATTTTTAATTTTTGAGGAACCTCCGCACTGTTCTCCATAGTGACTGCACCAATTTACACTCCCACCAACAGTGCAAGAGGGTTCCCTTTTCTCCACACCCTCTCCAGCACTTGTCATCTTTTGTCTTTCTGATGATGGCCATTCTAACAGATGTGAGGTCATATCTCATTGTGGTTTTGATTTGTATTTCCCTGATGATTAGTCATACTGAGCACCTTTTCATGTATCCGTTGGCCATTTGTATGTCTTCTTTGGAAAAATATCTATTCAGTTCCTCTGCCCATTTTTAAATTGGGTTGTTTGTGGCTTTCCTATTGAGTTGTATGAGTTCTTTATATTTTGGATATTAAACCCTTATCAGATATATGTTTTGCATATGTTTTCTCCCATTCCATAGGTTGCCTTTTCAATTTGTTGATTGCTTCTTTTGCTGTGCAGCAGCTTTTTAGTTTGATGTATTCTCATTTGTTGATTTTTTGCTTGTGTTATTGCTCCTTTATTCTATGTAAAATAACTCTATTCTGTTTGGGGTAGGAAGTTTCCTATCTAACATATACCTTTCCTAGACTCCTATGCATTTATAACTGGTCATGTGATTATAGCTGGTCATGTGAACAGATGATTAAGATATAGGTAAAGTCATACAGTGAGGCTTCAGGGATGTTCTTTAAAATGGCAACAGACACAGCTGACTTGCGTGGCTTTTGCCTGTCATATTCCCTCTTTTCCTGCTTAGGGCACAGTTACAATATTGGAAGAGAAGCAGCCACTTTGCAACCATAAGGCAACAAGCATTAAATGAAAGCCACATGCTATGCTGAGTCTGAGCAAAAAGACAGATGCCGCATAGATTCCCCAGTGACATCACACAGCGACCATACTCCTTGGGACTTTAGCACAAGAAAAATAACCACTTTGCTGATGTTCATTGCCTTTGTTTTTGTTTTTTTGCAGTTTCTCTTGCAGTAGTATAGAAGATAAGCAAAGAAGGAATGCTACTGACTACCTAGAGAAGAGGGATGAGTTACATTAGACTGGGGTGTGATGTGAGGGAAAGATACCCTTTCCTGGGAACTTGTTATTGAAGAAGTCAGTAGAAGACAGTTGAGGGTGAGGCCAAGACCCCAGTGGAGTGAAAAGAGAAAAGTGTTCATTGAATGAGTAAAGTCCCAGGAAATGGAAGGGAAATTGTGCGGGTCTGTGAGATGTCTAATGTGCCGGTTATTAAGTGTGCCTGAGCTGGAGGAGAGGCTCGCTGTGGTTAGTATACTTATTGTGGTGCATTGAGCACACCAGAGTGCATCAAATGCGGAGTGAATTGATTTCACCTAACTATCCTTTGCCATCTTTTTAGCAAAATAATGACTAATGCAACCCTGCAAATGTGTTTCTCCGGAAGAAGTTTTAGGGAAGGGAGATTTGCTTTACCGAATCCCTTTCATCTATGTTATAGATTACTTAGTCTACTTATTTGAACTTGAGAACTATACTTTTGGCCATTAGTCAAAGGAATGCTCACCTAAAAAGATTATATTCAGCACTATCCTTACAAAATCAGCTACTTAGGTCGATTTTTTTCTACTTCTAAATGTATCGAGTACAGTACCAGAACAATGGAAGACCCTACTTTTGGAAGGTGAGGAGGTATCTACAGGCCAAAGCACAGTCCACGTTACGCAGCTCACAACGTGGCTCTCTCTCTGCTCCCCACCCTGCATTCCTTCCTCCAGAAGCATCTTCCTAAATGATTCCAGAGTGGGCCTCAGATTTGTCCACACTAGGGAAAGGCCCAGCCTTCTCATGAAGCAGGCCAAAGCCTGTCACTGGAGGCAAACTCCGGTCTCAGTTCTCCAGGACGTGCATCTGACCTCCTGAGTTTTACACAGTTCCTCTATTTTCTCCATTCACTAGGCTATTGTTCGCCTTAGAATAGTGCTTGCCCCATATACCAGTACTATTTATATCCTCCTGCTTCTCGCTGATGACCTAGCTTTGGAATCCTTACTTGCCGTGATCTTGGGTAATTCTGTACACTTCCTCACTGGCTTGCCTTGTGGCTCCTGGTCCATTTCCTGCTCTGAATTCTGGTACTCACTCAATCAATAACGGATACCCTGTCTCTGCTTCTCTGGTTCCTAGGCCGGCCCCTTGCAAGTTGTTGAGTTCTTTTTCAGGGTTAAATGCCAAGAAGCAGAAAGAGATGGACTGTTAGGCAGGAAGTTCATATGAACATGTAACCTTCCCCTATCTCAGCCATATGAGAGAAGCTAGACTTCCTGCCAGTGACTGTGTTCATAGCATCCCTTTCTCAGTCAGTCAGGAACTGGTTAATCCCTGGAATCTGATTTTATGGGCAGTCGTCATTTCGGATGTCCACATTTCAAGCCCTTAGCAATCAATGCCTTTTCTTTTTTTTTTCTTTTAACACTTATCTCAAAAGAACATCAGACTCAGCCCTCATAGAAGAGCTCATTCAGGCCGAATAAATGGTCAAGGAAGGGTCAAGGGTCTGTTGTCCAAAAAAAAGGGAAAGGTTTATGGTACAAAACTATTACTTTCTCTTTTATGTTTTTAAAAATATTTTTAATTAAGACTTTTTTAAGAGCAATTTTAGGTTCACAGCAAAGCTGAAAGGAAAATACAGAAATCTCCCATATACCCACTGCCGCCACACATGCATCGCCTCCCCCATTATCAACATCCCCACCAGAGGGCTACATTTGCTACAAATGATGAACCTGCATCCATATATCATCATCACCCGAAGTTCGTAGTTTACATTATAGTTCACTCTCGATATTGTACAGTCTGTAGATTTGGGCAAATGTATAATGACATGTATCCCTCATTATATCATACATTATATTTTATACTACCCTAAAATCCTCTCTCCTCTGCCTATTCATTCCTTCCTCCCCTCCTAACCCCTGGCAACCACTGATCTTTTTACTCTGTCCATAGTTTTGCCTTTTCCGTAATGTCACATGGTTGGAATCACACAGTACGTAGCCTCTTCAGACTGCCTTCTTTCACTTAGTGATACACATTTAAGGTTCCTCCATGTCTTTTCATGGCTTCACAGTTAATTCCTTTTTAGCACTGAATAATATTCCATTGTCTGGACGTCCCACAGTTTATTTATCCATTCACCTACTAAAGGACATCTTGGTGGATTCCAAGTTTTGGCAATGATGAATAAAGCTGATATAAACATCCATGTGCAGGTTTTGTGTAGAATAAGTTTTCAACTCTTTTGGATAAGTACCAAGGAGCGTGTTTATTAGATCATATGGCAGGAGTGTGTTTAGTTTCATAAGGAATGGCCAAAGTGTCTTCCAAAGTGGCTGTACTGTTTACATTCTCACCAGCAATGAAGGAGAGTTTCTATTACTCCACATCCTTGCCAGGATTTTGTGTGGTCACTGTTCCAGATTTTGGCCATTCTAATAGGTATGTAGTGTTCTATATGTTTTTGTTTTGCTTTGTTTTGCAATTTATTTCCTATTGACAATGCTTTTATTGTTACTTGGGAATAGCAACTAAGGATTATGTGGTTCTCTATTACTAGTTCAAATTAAAATCCGCAGGACCTAATCCTCTCTCAAATGTTTAAATGGAAAAAAAAACAAACAATGAATCAATACATTTAAAGTACTTCAGGAAGTATGTGGTGCAGTATAAGCACTGTGTGGTTGTTTGCTGTTACTTTAACTAAAAATCCATCGCATTCATGAAAACTGCCGGCAGCATGTATGTCACGAGCCCATTTGGTAGCACAGGGAACTTGCTGAGTTGAACTTTTGTTGGTAGGTAGGCCCCCCACTCATTCCTTGGTAAAAAACACACATTGAAGATTTTCAACACTGAGATTTCTCTGAGAAATGGACCTGAAGATGAAATACTTGTGGATTCACTCAGCACCTTCTCTTCACCCTTAACCGGGAGCAGCTCACTCCTGAGTCATTGTGTGTTGTTAAATCACCATGGAGCTGGGCTGGGACACAGCACACCAGGCCTTCTCACCAATGCTCAAGACATCATTAGCATCGTCATGTCTCTGAAAGCCCAGATCTATTTGTCTCCTTGGTCATGTCCCTTAGGACACAGGCTCTGTCCTGTGCCGATGCCTTTAATTACAGCATTCTTCATAGTTTTTCCCAGGTCAAGCAAGAGTCAGGCACCAACAATATATTTCTTCTTCTATCAGTTCAGTTTTGGCTGTCAGTAGATTATTCAGCTCAAACTCCCTTTAAGAGCAAATCAGAGTCAAGAGCCCTTGGGCTCTGTGTGCAGCTGGCTGGACCTCTGTGCTTCCCCCATCTTATTCCTTCCCCACCCACACTCACGGCCTGGATGCCACTATCTCTGTGCCTTGAAACCATCAGATCAAATCTCATCTTGTCCTTTATCCTGTTTGAACTGGGATTCACAAAGAGAAGTTCAGACTCACCAAGTCATCCTTCATTTCCTGGCCTCTCATCCCCATACTCACCACATGTCACAAGTCACCTTACTAGTTAGCATGTCCCTGCTCACAGGATTTTTAATTTCTGACCCCTCCCCGCCTCGTGCTCATCTGCTTTACTTTTCGAAATTACCACTGCTTATAATTTCTTTCATTGTTTATTATCTGTCTCTTCCCACTCGAATATAACCTTCATGAAGGTAGAGACTCTGTCTTGTTCGCCGTGTTTTCCTAGTGCCAAGAATAGCGCCTGGCACACGGCAAGAACATGAAAGACCATTGTTAAATGGCGCTCTACCAGTAATGGGCACGTGATGCTTGGGAAAAGATTCTTAGGACTTTTCGTTCCTGAATCCAGCTTCAGGAATTCTACTCCATTCCTCCTTAGCAGCATCAACTCCCTTTAGATTTCTGTTCAGAGTCTCTGAGCTTAGTTTGCCTCCCCCACCCTAGTCATAACTACCATGATCATCTTCTTTGGGCTCCTGTGTCAGCCTGTCTTTTTTTAGTTAAGCAGTTGCTGAAGAGATGCCCTCTCTTTTTTGTCCTTTATGCTTTTTTTTGGGAGAGCAGTGGTGGAAAGGGTAGGGCAGGAACACTGCTTTCTTTTGAAAGTCATGTAACTACAGTCAAGCCACGAAGTTTGGCTGGCTTCTGAAGATCTTTTTTCTAGTTTCTTTGTACTAAGACAGATAGCTCTGAATACCATTTGGCAGTATTCCCTGCCATTTTCTTTTCCCTTCCATTTTCATTTCTTTTATCTGTAATCTACATTCTAGCCAAGCTCTGAAAGATTATCTTTTTTCAGCCCTCACTGTGAAGGTTGAATTATAGCTATGATTTATCTATTGCCTATTACATTCATCAATATATGCATATATGTGTGTTTGCATGTGCGAATGTGTGTATATGTACATATATACATACACACACACACACACACACACACACACACATATACATCATTTTACAGATGAGAAAACTGAGATTCAGAGAGGTAAAATAGCTTCTCCAACATTACTCAGATGGTGAAGTCCAACTTCCCAACAGTAGAGTTTACCATTCCTTACCTCTCATTTTCTCTTTAGTCCATTTTAACCTACTCCATTCAAAACTACTCTTAAGGGCTTCCCTGGTGGCGCAGTGGTTGAGAGTCCGCCTGCCGACGCAGGGGACACGGGTTCGTGCCCCGGTCCGGGAAGATCCCACATGCCGCGAAGCGGCTGGGCCCGTGAGCCATGGCCGCTGAGCCTGCGTGTCCGGAGCCTGTGCTCTGCAACGGGAGAGGCCACAACAGTGAGAGGGCCGCGTACCGCAAAACAAACAAACAAACAAAAAAAACACTTAAAAGGTTGCCAAATCTTGTTGATTTTTGTTAATTTAAAATTTTCTCTATGAAATATTTCAAATATATAGACAAAAAGAGAAAATTATACCAGTAGTGCTCATATATTATCCTACATTTGCTTCAAACTTTTAAAAGAAATAATCCATTACAGCTAAGGTGATGTCTATTTTATACTTTTCCCTGGTCACATTCCCCCTACTCCCTCCCCAGATGTCACTGCTTTCAGGACTTAAAAAAAATAATTCCTATGCTTGCTTTTACATTATTCCTAAATACAAATGGATCTACAGAAGTATATATACTTAGTTTTAGATTTTTAAAAAAACTTTTAAATAACTGTCTTTGTAACAATTGCTTTTTTTTTTTTTAGCTCAACATTAGGCTTTGGGGATTTTTCCATGTTGATTAGACTGTCTCTCTTTTTCATTCATTTTAATTGCTCAGAGTATTCCATTGCATGAATATACCACAATTTATTTACCTCGTCTCCTGTTGATATATAATTAGGTCATTTCTATATTTTGGTTTTTAAAACTATAATGTCGCTCTTCTGTCTTCTTCTTATGCCATGTCTCAGCAACATTTTCCAGAGTTAACCATTCTTTATTCTTCTACACTTTTCTCTCTTGGTTCTGCAACACCCAGAGTCTTTGGTTTTAATTGTCGTCTGGTCACTCCTGAGTTTTCTTTCCCTTCCTGCCTTCTTCTATTTAACCTAAAATTTTGGGGGTTCGCCAGAACTTGGTATCAAGCCATTTCGCCTTGTCTCTCCGTCCCAATTTCTTCCGAGATGGTCTCATCCATCCTTATGACTTTAAATATAGACTGACAATACGGAAAGTGCCATCCCTTGCCCACATCTCTGAGCTCCAGACTCATGAATCATGACAATTACCTACTTGACACGTCTTCCTGGATGTCTCAAAGGCCACTCGAGTTCAAACTTAAGACATCTTAGGAACAAAAAGGAACTCTTTGTTTTTCTGTCCGTACCTGTGGTAGAGAGTTTCTAATATGGATCCCAACGATTCTGCCTCCTGATACGCACATCTTTGTGTAATCTCCTCCCCTTGAGTGTGGGCTACAACTAATGACTTGCTTCTAATCAGTAGAGCAAAAGTGATGGTATGTCAGTCACTTCTAACATTAGGTTACAGAAGACTGACTTCCATCTGCCTTGCATTTTCTCTGGCTCTCCTGGCTTCCTCACTCTGTGTTGCTGTGCTGTGATGGCTGTAGTGGCCCGCATGACTGAGAGTGGTCATGGAACTGAGAGTGGTCTCTGGCCAGTAACCACTGAAGAACTGCATTCTACCAACAGTTACACGCGTGTGAACTTGGAGGTTATTCCTGCCACAGCTGAGCCTTGCGATGGCTGCAGCCACTGCCAGCATTTTGATTGCTTGATTGTATTCTTGTGAGAGACCCCAGAGAGGGTGGATCCGCTAAGCCGCACTGGGATGCCTGGCCCACAGAAACAATGAGATAATAAGTGTTTGCTGTTTTAAGCTGCTGAGTTTTATAGTACTTTGTTATACAGTGGTAGACAACTCATACAAATCTTGTTCACGCCCCAGTGGCCCCTATATCAGTAAACCATCCTCTTGGTAACTCAGGTTATAAACTAGTCTACCTAGACTCATTCTTCTTCGTCATCCTCTATAACAACCCATTCGTTAGTCCTGTAGCTTCTATCTTCAAAATATAACTTGAATATCTCTACTTCTATCTCTGTCGACATATACTAGGCCAAGCCCCCTTCATCTCTTGCCTTGAGGGAGAAAGAAGAGCTCTTTGAATGTGCCCCTTAGGGGATGTTAAGGTCTTTTATCTTCCTGCCTTTTTTGTCTTATTATTTATTTGCCTATTTAATAGATTTTGATCACTGAGGTCCTTTTTTATGTACTGGTGATGGTGATAAAAATTTAAAATCATCCCTGAGTCCTGGAGTTTGCAGTAAAATAAAGGAGACAAATAGTCATCAAATTAACTGAGAAATGTGAAGTCTCTGAAGAAGGGATAACTGATTCTATGAGAATAAGATCATAGTGCTGCCCATTGTACTTAGGATTTCTCAAGAAATTGATATTGAGGACTATTTTTTTTTTTTTTTTTTGCGGTACTTGGGCCTCTCACTGCTGTGGCCTCTCCCATTGCGGAGCACAGGCTCCGGACACGCAGGCTCAGCGGCCATGGCTCATGGGCCCAGCCGCTCCACGGCATGCGGGAACCTCCCGGACCGGGGCACGAACCAGGGAAGCCCCGAGGATTATTCTTGATCAGAGGTGCTTTCCAACTTGTTTGAGGTAGAATTTTCCAGGGTGGTGTAGAACATGATGGTTGATAAAGTTATGCATGTGTCATTGTATTCAATTATCTGACTAATTATTCTGTTTGCTTCCTTAATTATCCCCCCCGCCATATATGAATCTCTAGGTATGGGGCCTTAAATACCAGAAACTATGGCTGGGTGTTTTTCCTCCCTTCACCATTAAAGAGTTTGAGTAAATTATCAAGATTGAATTTTACCTAAGGAAAAAAGGCATAAATTTGTTCCTGTTATATGTAAGTGATGTATATATCATACCATAAATTGTGTCCTAATACAGGCATATAATGGTGTAAGATATCTCTTTAAATGATTACATCTTTTTTCTTTAGAATCATAAAAATTCTTAGAATTAAAACGGGGACTTCTTTTGTTCATTGGGTTCACTCTCCCGTGTAGTGTGGGAATTTGCCCTATACCCTTCATAACCAGGGATATTCCAAGCTCTGTATAATCATTTCTAGGAACTGGCAACTGATTATCACACAAGGCAGCTCTTTTAATTGTTACAAAGATGAGATTGTTGTAACCTCTTATACTGATTTGAATTCTACTTACTTTTGATTTATGTCTTTTGGGCCTGTTTACTTCTAGTAAAACTGAGTAATTCTAACTTAGGGTTCATTGCTACTCTGTAAATTCATATCATATTAAACTCCTCATGACTAAGGTTTTTTCAATGGCTTATAACTTTTAGGTCCTCAAAATTAACTCAATTTGTTCTCACATCAGTCCAATGGATTCTTTACAGCAAGAGACAATCTTCAGATCTTGAATTGTGAGAAACTATAATTTCCTCAATCACATAGACGTTTGATGTAATCATCTGATGTGAGCAAGCAATCTATGTGAGGAAAACTAGAATCGGCCTGAAACAATTCCTTCCTGTTACATGGAATGTGACAGAGTGATCACCAAAAACTGTTTGTGGAAGTCAACACTCATTCCTCAGTCCTTGCTTTCTGAAAACAAATGTGCTAGGGTATAAATAAGATAAGCAGTAAATAAGTACGAAAGACAGTCCCAGTGCAGAAAAAGTCAAACAGAAACATCTCAGTCTTTACTTCTTGTCAATTGGACTTTTTGATGCATTTATAGATATCTAATGCATTATTTTGAACTAAATTGTGCCTTCTTTTTCTAGTCAAAAGAAATGTTAGTAAATCTAATACCTAGGATATTTTACCTGTACAGATAAAATTATTCCTCAGTAATGGTCAGTGTAGTCTTAAATGCATAGGAATCATTTGCTTATAAACTAAATAGTCTTTTTCTATTGCTGGTGTTTAAATATTGGCCACATCTTTGAAGTTCCTGTAAGATGGAAAAAGCAAGTTTATTAACTAGGTCACTGGTCTCCTTCTGTTGCCATACATTGAATTTTATTTCTCAACATTAAGGATGCATTAGTTTTCAATTGCTGCATAACAAGTTGCCACAAACTCAGCTAATGGCTTAAAAAACATAGAGTTTATATGAGTCAGGAGTCCATGCATGGCTTAGCTGGGTTCTGTGCTCGGTATCTCACAAGGTTGAAAGCAAGGTGTTGGCTGGGCTGTGTTCCTTTCTGGAGCTTAGGGTCCACGTCCACACTCGTGTGGTTGTTGACATAATTCAGTTTTGTGCAGTTGTATGACTGATGACCCCACTTTCTTCTTGGCTGTCAGCCTAGTGCTGTTCTCAGCGCCTAGAGAACCCTGAAGTTCCTTCCCACTTGAGTTTCTCATATTTCTTACTTTTTCAAAGCCAGCAGGACAATCTTTCTGAGCTCTACATCCCATTTAAAGGGCTTACCTTTTTGGTCAGGACCACCCAGGATAATCTCCCTTTTGATTAATTTAACATCACCTGATTAGGGACTTTAATTACATCTGAAAACCCTTTTCATATAATGTAATCTAATCGTGGGAGTAACTCTCCCATCATATTCACAGGTCATGTCCACACCCAAGGGAAGGGAATTACATGGGCATATACACCAACACAGTGGGAATCTTGAGGATCATCTTAGAATGCAGCCTAATACATTCCATTTGCTCCTTTCTGGTCCTAATATTTCTGAGCCTCATTTGATCATGTGTCAAATGAGAACTGTTACAGATCAAATGAGAACTTGTTACAGATATTAGGACCCCACTCCTAGCAGGAACTCTGTCTTTCTCTTTATGCTGTTGTAAAGATAGAAGCCAGTCTGACTTATAGAAACATAGGAAACTTCCCGGACCTCATGAGGCACACTAGCATCCTGGATTGAGAATGTTAGTCTTCTAGATCATCTCAAAGGAACAGGCTTTCCAGAAGAGTTAGTATCTACACTGTATCATCTTTCACAGTCCTCTAAGAAAGCCTGTTCAGTGCCACTACCATTAGCACAATCCCCCACAATAAATAGGAAGAACACCCAAATACAGGACGATGGAGTAAACCTCCAAATGAGACCTTCCCCAGGTACACTTGTTGGTGCTTTGAGTCCTTTCTCATTGTTTTGGGTCTCTTGTTTATGGCCATCAACATGGAAAGCCTCAACTTGAGCTACTCAGTGAGGCTTTATTTCATGGTGATTGGAATCTCTGCAAATCCAGCACCAATTGATTAGACAGACAACAAAAACAGCATATATTTTCCATGGCAAATCTGAAAATGACAACAACCCACAGGCATCTAACCATTCCTGAGTTACAAAAGCAATCTGGACCATTCTAAGACAAATGGGCGTGGAAGTTGTTAGAGAGGGCAGTGTCCATTAGCACTAGGAAGGAGAAGAAAGAAAAGGAAACAAAAAATCAAGTTGCAGCTAGCCATTGACTGACTCAAGACAAGGGCAGAATGTTAGTTGAAACAAAGCAAAAGGGTGAGAAATGAAGACTGTGTTTTGACAGCGACATTGTCCTCTTAAGCTGAGTGCCTAGTATTTCTCTCTCGAAACCCTGAGCATCTTCTTTTCTAAGATACCCTAACGGATGCCAATAATGCTTCTGTAGATAAGTTTTGGTGAGGAACATTGATAATGTTTGTAAGGTACCTACCATAAGACCTGGCAAATCATGAATGCACATAACAAATGCTAAACTGTAGTGGTTGTAGAAGAAATAGTATAAGTGGTCTACAGTGCACTCTCCCTAGAGGGAAAACTCTAAAGTACCAACACCCATGTTCACGGTAATTTTATGAGAGGATTGGGAAGAAGAGGAGTGAATATGGAAAAGCATGTTTTGACATTCCTGCTCAGTTTGCAGTCACAGAAGTGGTTGTGCTTTCCCCCAGGAGGTCAGTTTTCTGGTAGAAACTATAGTGAATAGAAGTCTGTATCATCTGTGTCTGTATGATGAATGCTATTCATAGCAAAGAATTATTTATAAAAATCTTTTGAAATTAAATCTGCAAGGGTTATTTGGAAGGTTAAGAAGAAATATGGAGGGATAGAGGAATGTCGAAAACAAAAGCTCAAAATGTTGACGATGGCAATGTCCCTGATGGTGAATTTCCCACAAGGCCAATGGCAAGGTGGAAATGATCAGTGTAGACAATGAACTGGGAAGCTGAAAGCTGAGGAGTCATTTGTTTTCAATTAGTCTAGGTCACTGGTTCTCAACCAGGGGTGAATTTGCCCCTCATGCAGCATTTAGCAATGTTTGGAGACATTTTTGGTTCTTATAACCTGGGGAGAGGAAAGGCGGTGCTACGGGTATCTAGGGGGTAGAGGTCAGGGATGCTGCTAAACATCCTAAAAGGCACAGGACGGCCCCCACACAAAAGAATTATCCGGCCCTAGAGGTAAACAGTGTCAAGGTGTGAAACCCTGATCTACGTATTTTAATTCTATTATTGGACCAAGTTGAAGCAGCAGATGCTACATCCATGGCCTCTGTTAGTTTAGCCTCCCATGGAATCATAGAGTTGTAATTCAGTGTTTTGCTTTTTACCTTTGTCAGAAGCCACCACTACAAATAGGCATACAAAATTTAACATGGCATTTGTGATTTTAATAAAAGATATTGTTCGTGACCTACATGAGACATTTGATGTTAATTTCATTGCTGGTAAAAAAGAATGCTCTTTGCTGAGGAATTTCCACATATTTCCAGTTCAATAAGATCCATAAAATAGATCTTCTTTCTCTTTTTGCCTTAGTAGCCAGGAAATTTGGGGCAAAGCTTGAAGCTCAGTTGTGATTTTTGAGCCTTTGAACATGATAGCTAGAATAGTTTGTATCTTTCTTTTCTCTGGTTATGATTTTCTTCTTACATTTCCACTGAATTACCATTCATATATATGAATACATTTATTCATATATATGATTTTCTCACAATCATGCAGAAAGAGCTTCCCTTGCTGTATAGAGTTTTTAATCATTCTTAATATGAACTACCTGGATTGTTAATATGTCAGTTTTTATTGTGAGTCCCTTCTAAGCAGTGTACATTCATGCAGTCTTATGCATTAAATACATTATTGGAATGTCAGACATAGCAATTACATTCGGCGGTTGCTGCTATGGGAATTGAAAGAGGTATGACCAGAGAAACACAAACGATTACTAGTCAAAGGAATTCTGGGGCCCATTTAAGGCTGGCTACCTTCATTGTGGTACCACGAATCCATTCTATTTTGAATTCTCTCCAGCAGTTGTCAGCATCTTGGTGAAAGCGATGTCAGTGTAGAGAGTTGGGTTTATTAGGGCTAAGGTTTGGCCAAGTGGATTTGAGAGGAGAGTGAAAGAAGGGTATTGTGGAATAAATGCCTGTAAAACCATATTAAATGGAGAATGAAGTGACAACAGGGTCGGGGGGGGGGGCGCTGGGATGGATGAGGAGATGAGTGCTCCCCTTGCTTATCCTTCCTTCTGAGCCCCAGTCCATCCAGCTCTTGCCTCCTGCTGCTTCCTTAGGTTGGACGTTGATTTAGCTGAAAACATTTTCATCGGGTACATAATCCTGTTTTACATGAAGCGTCAAGTGCAGTCACTGGCTTTACCAATGCTTATTTTAGTGCTTGTGAATAGAACACCAATTACATTTCAGCTGGACCATTTGCCGCCCCCCTTTCTGGTTCTTTCACTGGGAAGGTACACTCAGCCACCATTCTAGTAGTTTACTCAAGAATTGGATTAGACAAACTCATAAAACAGCATGTAGGCATTCCTTGAAGGGAGTTACACTTTGGTTAACTGATACGTTTCTTTGCCAGACCATTGTGTGTATGCACACATGCGCATATGTGCGCGTGTGTACACGTGACTGGTAAAAGCAGCCAGTGCTTGAGTGTTTCCCTTAGCCTTGTGTGGAGGCACCTCTAGCATCACTGTAAAAGGTATGCAGCAGGCTGACAACCCAACTTGGCAGCTGTTCCTCCTAAAACTGTACTTTCCTCTGTGACGTCAGCATGGAAAGCAGTCTCTTGAGCAGTTTATGCCTGATTCTTGGCATCATTAAAATTCTGTTCTTTTCAGCGTTGCTTCATTTTTACAATCAGGATGCTCCATTTTCAGACTTCAAAGCTTTGGAAATTCTTTAATAAATAGATTTTATTTTATTTGGCATCGAATCTAAGTTGAATGATTTTTCATGTGGGAAATAATAAGAATTGTATTTTGAAGGGCATTTACCCCTCTTTGGCAAACATTTGTAAGTGCTTTATGGTTTCCAGAGCTCTTTAATGCATGATGTGTTTTATTACTTATACGACCCCACAGAGCTGGTACTGTGAGCCCCAATTTAAAGATAAGTAAATTAATTTTCAAAAAGGAAAGTGAATTAACAAAGGCTAGGTTTAAGTGATGGAATTAAGATAAAAACACTGATTGTCTTAAACTGTAGGGATCTTTCTATTATAACATGTTAACTTTAAGCAAGTGGGGTTTCTAGTGAGTTACCAGTTTGTATTGTAACAAAGTGTGTCCAACTTGATCTCAAACTATATTTCAAGGTTAACACTTTATAAATGAAACTAAATCATTGGAGCTTAGGCCAGGGGCTGGAAGTTTATTTACTGATCCAGTCCGATCTCCTGGGCTTCTTGATATTTGGTGAGATTGGTACATTTGTTAGTACTTTGGAAAAGCATTTTGTTTCCTCCAGAATGAAGAACACTGCTCTTGAATTTTAAACAGAAGAAATGACTGTCCAACAGGGCTCATGGGCACAAAGCATAAACAATAAGCCTCATGTTGGTACCGGAAGAAAATAGGCAATTTCTGTAGAGCCCTTCTGTCAACATCTACTTAAATCTACATAATGGGAATATATTGATAACCTCTAAAAATCTGTATAGTAAGTAAACACATCTTTCTCTTCCAAAACTATATCTAGTGAGGTTATTAGTGGCTAAATGTGTTTATTTTTAAAGATATACTTTACAATGTCATAATATTTTAATATTAAAATATATGTAATGGAACTAAATTATGAGCTATCAAAGTACTCCTACATGGGTGATTTATTAACGACAAAGGGTAAAAGATCCCTTTACCATATAGAGATCTGACAAATACCACCTAAGCTAAATGATCCAAATTAACACCCCCAGTACTAGCACAAATGAACATCCCCTTCCTTCTGATGTGATATAGCACTAAGAATGGTATTGCAGGTCTGTGCCGGACCTGCCTAAAATGCTTAACCACGACCGATTCATGAGAAACCCAGACTGAGGGATATTTTGCAACAAAACTGACCCCTCCTCTTCAAAATTGAAATGTCATGAAAGAAAGTCAGAGGAACTGCTCCAGATTGAAGGAGTCTGAAGAGACACGACAACTAGATGCAGTGAGTTGTATCTGGATTAGAAAACCAAAATTGCTATAAAGGATATTATTAGGAAATTTTGCAAAATAAAAAGTTGAACAAGAAAAAATAGTGATATCATTGCAAACAATTGAGAACATTTTGACATTTCTTTAGAAATAATATGAATTGATTTGAATTTTTTGGGAAAACAGTCTAGAGCTAAGAAATGAACAGTTTGCAGAGAAGCCTTTAAGTTTGCTTCATTATTGCAAAATGCAACAAAAATAAGAAATTCTGCGTACTTCAAGTGAAACAAATTTATTACAGAACCTTATTTTGGCTCAGGCATTATCTAACTCACACAGATCAATTTTACTTGCATAGAATTTTAAGATTTGGGTAGAGTTCTCTGTTTCGATTTGTCTGTCTGTTTTAATTTCTAAGTGAGTCACTTGAAAGACATGTTCTTAATACATGATCCCTTTTTAAAAGTGTTTATCTGTTTACTGATTTGGCAGTACAGTTATGCACAAAGATTCTCAAACAGCCATCCAGGCACCACTGACACGGTACTGTGGGAAATTAGATTAATTTATAGACTCCTCTGTTTTTATATTTCACCGTTTAATATTCCACCTCCACGCCTGGAAGAGTATCTGAGTTTGGCTAAATATCTTTGTTAGAAACCATTTATCTGTCCATTTGTTATACAAATGTTTATTAAGGAGCTGTGAGATTATGGCCATTTGCTGGGTGCTGGGACTACACAGATAAACTACACCATGTCTTTCTCCTCGCACAGCCAATGCACTGACTTATGGAACTTCTAGGTAGTTCTCCAATGTTCTCAGCTGGGTTATTAGTTTTTAGTGTGAGAAGATGTGGGGACCTACTTCTAAACCTGTTTTCTCATGAGGATGATATTTGTCGATAATCTTTTTTTTCCCCTTTTGTACCTATTTAAGATGCATTTCGACAGATATTTACAATCATGCAACCACTATCGCAATCAAGATATAGAACATTTCTATCACGCCAAAAAGTTCTCTCATGTTCCTTTATGCCTATCTCCTCTCCCCATCACGCCTGGCCCCTGATCTGATTTCTGTCCTTATTGTCTTGCATTTTCTGGTGTGCAATATATTGGACGCATCCAGTATATGACCTTTTGGGTTTAATTTAGCATAGAGCTTTTGAGATTCATCCATGTCTTTTTATGTATCAGTAATTTGTTCCTTTTTATTACTGAATAGTATCTCATTGTATGAATGTACTACAATTTATTTATTCACCAATTGATGGGGTATTTGCATTTCTAGTTTTTGACTGATTATGAATAAATTTATTATAAATATGCATATGCCAGTCTTTTCTGACATATGATTTCGTCTCTCTTGAGTAATTATCTAGGAGTGGGATTTCTGGGATATATGCTAAATATACGTTTAAGTTTTTAATACATGTTAAATTGTTTTCCAAGGTGGCTGCACCACCTTGCATTCCCATTAACAATGAATGAGAGTTCCATTATTCCATATCCATGCTAGCACTTGACATTCTCAGTCTTTTTCACTTTAGGCATTCAAGGAGTTGTGTATTTGTACAACATTGTGACATTAATTTTCCATGCAAATGTCTTATTGTTGGCTCATTTGAGTTGTAATGGTTCTTTATGTACTGTAGATTCAAACCTTTTAATAGATGTGTTTTGGAAATATTTTCTTCCAGATGTGTGGAGTGTTGTTCATTTTTTAACATTGTCTTTTGTAGAGTATAAATTTGATGGAGTGCAATTTACCACTTTTTGTTATACTGTGTGCTTTTTATGTCTACGTCTAATAAATCATTGCCTAATTTAACTTCACAAAAGAATTCGTCTTGGGGCTTCCCTGGTGGCACAGTGGTTGAGAGTCTGCCTGCCGGTCCGGGAAGATCCCATATGCCGCGGAGCGGCTGCCGTGAGCCATGGCCGCTGAGCCTGCGCGTCCGGAGCCTGTGCTCCTCGACGGGAGAGGCCACAACAGTGGGAGGCCCGCGTACCGCAAAAAAAAAAGAATTCCCCTATGTCTTCTCCTAGATTTAGTTTCAGCTCTTACATTTAGGTCTATCTATCTTTGGAATATCTTCTTAAGAATTTGTCTATCTCAACTAATTTGTGCAATATGTTGGTATAAATTTGTTCATAATTTTTCTTATCCATTTAAGTTCCCTAGAGTTGGTAGGAATATTCAAACTTTCATGCCTGAGTTTGGTAATTTGTTTCTTCTTTTTTTGGTCAGGCTGCCTAGAAATTTATCAGTTTTTGTGATTGATTTTCTTTATTGTTTTTCTACTTTCCATTCAATTGATTTCCTCCATTCAATTGAAATCAGAGAAATCTTTGTGATTTGTTTACTACTGGTTTTGGATCTAATTTCTTCTTTTTTCTAATTTATTATGTTGGAAACAGATTATTGCTTTGAGACCTTTCTTTTTTTCTTATATAAGTCTTCAGAGGTATAAATTATCCTCTAGGTACTACTTTAGCTATATCTAATAAATTTTAGTATATGTAATTTTGTCTTAATCCAGTTCAAACACTTTATAATTTCCATTGTGATTTCTTCTTTACCTATATAGTATTTAGAAAAGTATTGCTTAATTTCCAAGTATTTGATGATTTCCTCAATTCCTTTCTGTTGTTTTCTAATTTAATTCCATCGTGTAGAACATACTTTAAATTATTCAGTACTTTTAAATTTACTGAGTTTTTTGTGGACTAGCATATGGTGTATTCTGAGGAAAGTTTCGTGTATACTTGAAGAAACGTGTGTATTATAGTGCTTTTGAGTGGAGTGTTCTTTAAATGTTAATTGGGTGTGTGTGGTTGCGGCGCTCTCTGCTCATTTTTTCCCCTGATTTAAATTGTTATCCTGGATATACAGAGGCTACTGCTCTGTGTAACGTAACACTGAGGCAGTGATCAGGCAGAGGTCGTGTTCAGATGCTTTAGGTTGTTTGGCTGCCACACTCCGCCAATGAGTGTTTGTGTGTGGGCTGGGGGCACATTCAGAGCTCAGGCAGTTTTAAAGTCGGCCTCGACTTGTAGTTTCCACTGGGCCCTTTCAGCTCTCCCTGCCCATACGTGTAATTTTCCAGAGTCAGTCAGAGATGTGTGGAGAGCTTCTCTTGCACTTCTAAGGCGATCTCACTTCCAGGACTACCTCCTTGTTAAATTCCTGCCTGGCTTCCCCTCTGCCCGGGAACCTGAGGCTAGCAGCGCTGTGGCTTTTCCCCTTTGATTTCCTACTGAGCTTGCTGCTTTTACTGACAACAGTGCTGGGAATGGGTTTTTGGCTCTGCTCCCAATCAAGTCAACCCTCTCTAGCAGTGAAGCTGCTGGTTTTCAGTCTAGCCCTACCTGTACAGCTACCATTCCTGTCTCCTGAACCAGGCAGCGAAGATGGGAGCAGCTCCAGGCAAGCAGGCCGTAGAACCCCACAGCTCTTTCCTGAAGCTCTGGGAGCTCGTCATCAATAAGTGCTTCTCCATTTGCTGTTTGCCTTTGGTCACTTTTTGGAGCTCTGAAATGGTTGTTTGTGACCATTTTGTCCAGCTTAATAAGTGTTTGTTTGGGGAGAGGATTTGCCAAAATCTTTACTCTGTCATAGATGGAAGTTCTGCTACTTATAAGGTTTTTTTTTTTTTTTTCTTATAAGGGTTTTAAAAGAAAAGTGTATGACTTTTTTTTGTGGCGAAAGAAATGATATATGGCTAATTTAGTGAGCTAATGATGAAAGCCTGTAAATCAAACAGGAAGATAATTGAAATTGATAAAGTTGTAAATTAGATAGTAAATTCAATATCAAGTTTAAGGAAAAGAAAATGTAAAAGCTTCTGAAAAAACTGTCTTTGGTGACATATTATGAGGCTTGCTATAAGGGAGAGAGGCATTTAATATATAATGCTGCAGAAAAAGAACTTACAATAATTATGTTAAAAAGTCAGAGTTAAAAGAGACCTCAGATACTCTCTAACCAGTAGTCCCCAAACACTGGGCTTTGGATTATTAGGGCTTTTGGGACCTCTGAAAGTTTTTTCTCTAATCTGTAGCACAATATAAAATATAATAACAATTTAACATGCTTTTCAAAAAGCTGAGTCTATTTAATTTAAAGGACTACAATTTGGGGAATTCCCTTGTGGTCCAGTGGTTAGGCTGTGCTCTCATTGCTGTGGCCCAGGTTCAATCCCTGGTCGGGGAACTAAGATTCCACAAGACGCACGGCACGGCCAAAAATTTAAAAAAAAAAAAAAAAAGGTGGTAATAGAGGAATAGACATATCATGTTCTTATTTAGCAAAATTAAAATTTTTCCACTGCCATGTTATTCTCTAGCATTTTGAAAATTTACCGCAAGTCCTAAGAAGTTAAATGCTTTTCTCAGTTTCGCTCAGTTTTTATTAAAAGGAGAAAATACTATCTTATGATATTAGAATATAATTTGTTCTTCATAACACAGGCTTTTTATATAACTGACAGGAAAAATGAAGTACTGCTTTCCCTTCTGTATAATTTAGCTGTTTGAGTTAATTTTTACCAATTTTCCAAATGATAAAATCTTATTTGGGCTTGGGGAGAAATTTACTCATAGTTCTTAAATCTTTATTTTTAAAATTGATTTAGTAATGATTAGATGACTTTATAATCAGCAGTCTAGAGTCATATAATTTTGTTATACTCTCATCACAATGCTTGTATTCTAAAGATCTTGAGGTTTATATGGGTATGAAAGGGATTCGTATATCATATCATTCTTCTTGTGTTGTCTGAGAAGTGACTAGCTCATTCTTGCTCTGTCACTTGGTCCTGTCTACTGGAAATACATGAGCTTTGCTCTATGGAGACCACATCCATTCATTTAATAATCTTTAAATGAGCCATTTCCAGGTGTTGGCTTCATTGGTGTCGTTATGAGAGTTAGGAGGGTGAATAAGGAACACTCAAACGAGAGAGAAAAGCAGTGCACTGAGAATTGCTACAGGGAGTATGTGCAAAGGGCAGAGTGAGTTCAGATGACAGAAGCATTAACGTTGGACACTTAAGGGGAGGGGTCTGTGAGGAGGTGACCACGTTGAGCTGGATTTTGAAAGATGAGTAGGGTTTTTTATGCCACACTCATAGCGTCAGAAACTGATCAAGTCACTTAAGCATTTCAGGTCTCAGTTATCTAAGTCCTTGTTCTAAAGTTCTGCTTTCCCAGATGAGTGCAGACCCAACCATCTTATTCAATCAATAAATAGGGGGCTGTGATCTCATGTGCTATGAGCTGTCTGACTTTGCCCTAAGTGGTACAGTAAGAGGCTTCTCTTGGCCAGTTTGTCTCCTGGGAAAGTATCTGTGGGAACAAAAGTATCTTTTTTAAATAAATGATTATTAATGCTGTTTGGTTTAATTATAATAGCAAACACAGACATTGTTTTCTTTGTATTAGAAAATGTTCTGAATCAGGAGTTGGCTTGCTGCCTGTTTTCAGACAGCCTGACAGCCAAGGATGTTTTTTACATTTTTAAGTGTTGAGAAGAAAATAATAATATTTATTGACATTTGGAAATTATACAAAATTCATATTTCTGTGTCCATTACTAAGCTTTTATTGGAGCACAAACATAATCATTAATTTATGAGTATCTGTACACTTGGAAATTTAAAAACACACTTTAAATTTACCCATGGATCAAAGAAGAAATTATAATGGAATTAGAAAACATTTGTAATTAAAGAATGATAAAACAATACTGTATTTCAGAACTTGGGGGATGTAGCAAAAGTGGTTCTTAGAAAATTAATAATCTTAAATTCTTATACTAATAAAAAGAAGAACCTAAAAATTAAAGAGCTAAGCATTTCAGTTAAGATGTTAGAATAAACTCAAAGAAATTAGAAAGAACTAATAAAGAGTAGAAATGAAAGAGAAAATAGATACAATAGAAAAAATGAACAAAATTTTGTTCTTTGAAAAAAACTACACACACACAAATATGTGTGTATGTGTATATATACATTATATATATAGTCATGTAATATTGGTCAAGTGCAAACAAACATTTAGAATTAAACAATTTTTACAATATGAAGAGCAAAACTTTAAAATTTCTATATTTTAAAGAAAATACAGGAGGCATAATTTGAGACTTTAGTGTAGGGAAAGTTTCTTAAATAAGATAAAAAAAGCACAAACCATAAAAGAATAGATAGGTTCATTAACTACATTAAATGTTAAAAGCTTCTAAACATCAAAATACTACTTTGTAAAAAAGAGGAAAGCCACAAACTTGGAGAAGATGTTATTATACATAAAACTGGCATAAATTATTTAGAATATATTAATATCAATAGGAAAAAACACACAAATAACCCAATTCAGTATGACCAAAGAGTATAAACAGGCAATTCACAAAAAGAAAGCCTAAATAAGCAACAGACCTGTTTGTCCTTATTAGTAATCAGATGATCACAAATTAAAATAAGATACCAGTACATACCATTGAGATTAGCAAAAATTTAAAGTTGATAATATTGTCTTGTTGAGGGTGTGGAATGATCAGAACTTTCACATATTGCTGGTGGGCATATAAATTTGTACACTCACTGGAGAGCAATATCTAGTAAAGTCAAAGACATTCATTTCCTGTGACCTGGTAGTTCCAATCCTACCTAAAAATGATTCACACTTGTGCACGAGTATAATACCTGTACATGATGTTCATATTAACATTGCCAGAGCCAAGTGCTGGAAACAACATAAATATCCTTCAAGAGGAGAACGGATAAATAAATCACAGTATATTACTATAGTGGAATATTGCACAGCAGGAAATATGACCCAGGTAGAGCTATATGTATCAACATGGAAAAATTTTATGTTGAGAGACAAAAAGCACATTACACAAAGATACATATAGTATAATACCATCTGTGTGAATGAAGTTTAAAATCATGCAAAATAGTACTATCTATGATTTCAGGATATATGCCTGTGTAGTAAAAAGTCTAAAGGTGGGCATGGAAATGATGAACAACAAATTTAGAATAATACAAACTTTAGTGGGTGTAGGGAGAAATGTACACATAGAACTTTAAACATATTCATAATACTTTATTGAGATGTGTGATGGTTACACAGGTATTTTTTATAATAAATGTAATACTTTTGGGGGGTAGACTGGGTAACAAAGAAACCTTGTTATAGAAGGTGTATGCTAATTTAAAAGGAAAACTGTTGGATAAACTCTTGTATGGTGGTGGTGGTGGTGGTGGTTAAATGTTATAGATGTCACAACCATATAGCCATTCATCCATGTATCCATCCTTGCATCTATCCATGAACCCAGTAAATGCCCAGTGTTGTACGAATCACTAGGATGGTTAGGCTGATGTTCCCTTTCCTGCAAGTCTAGCAGAAAGGAATATAGGAAAGTAAATGGTTACCTCCCCATGTGAGTGCAGATATATTCCGAATGCTCCAGAAGCACAAAAGAGGGAAGTGATAACTTGGTCAGTGGAGGCAGTTTTCATAGAGAATATGAAACAATTCTTTTCATTAAATGGAGCCAGTGATTTTGTTCATTAATCATTTAGACATATTTTATGGTGTACCTTAAGGATATTTTTAAGTTTTTGAACCATTTAAGATTTGTTAAATAAACACAGCCATAAGGTCCAATGGCATTTTGCCATTTTGATGTGTTGTGCTAAATCAGGATATCAAGATTTTACCAGGGTCCATATTCCTGAGGTTATTTCTGCTAGTCGGAGGTAAATTCACATGAGTCCTGTATAAATCACTGTGTCAGATTTATAGAGAAGGGAAGCTTGTAAAAGTGTTCCTTGTGGTCATTAAATGCCCTTTTTGTCTTCTGCCTAGCTTGCTATATTGATGGTCTAAGCAACACATCAAATAAATTTATGGGGTTGTAGCTTTGATCTCACTCAGCCAGAGAATCAGAAGGGAGTGGGGAGGAGAGAGCATCTTGAGTACAGAAAAAAATGTCTTTACATATTTCCACAATTAAAATGTTTGGTGTTTGTTTGGGTAGGCAAAGGGATATATACTTGACTCGCATAACAAAATGGAGGGAGTAGAAAGCCCTGAATTGAAAATCAAGGAACACAGTTCTCTTGTCTTGTTAGTTCTGTCACTCTGTGACATTGGCCAAGTATCAGCCATTCCAAAGCAATCACTGACCATCTCAGTCTCTTCATCTGCTTCATCCCACAGCCACTCAATTACCATGTAGGCAGAATTTCCCCTACTCTTTGGAGTCCTTTCCAGGTCTCTCACTTAGGCATTCTCTCAATTACTTTGAACAACCAACAATGACAAAAAGTCACCTATGATAAATTAACAATAACTCCCTAATATGGCAGTATTTAGGGCCAAGACTAAGGTATCAAGGAAGGGAGAGGAGTGTTTAAGGGAAATGAAAAGGTTAGTCTAAGAGGGTAGTCGACATAAGGATGTTCTAAGCTTGGATCATATTTTCTCTGGCTAAATCTATGACATATTGCAAGATTCAAGATTCTCGTAAAACACTCTGTTAAGAATTGAACTAAAGCTACGATTCAGGTGGGAAACAGTTTCATATGGGAACAAGGTCAATCAAGGCCTACACATTACGAACGAAAAAGGCCAGAAGAAAATGTTTAGGTGAACAGCCTAACTGTGGCCAGTTCTTAATTGTAAGCCTCTCCAAACTCTCTTGATGGGGACATTTGGGAAACAGAGACGAACTAAAACGTGTTTGTTATTAAAAATAAATTATAGGGCTTCCCTGGTGGCGCAGTGGTTGAGAGTTCGCCTGCCGATGCGGGGGACGTGGGTTCGTGCCCCGGTCCGGGAAGATCCCACATGCCGTGGAGCGGCTGGGCCCGTGAGCCATGGCCGATGAGCCTGTGCGTCCGGAGCCTGTGCTCCGCAACGGGAGAGACCACAACAGTGAGAGGCCCGCGTACAGCAAAAAAAAAAATAAAATAAATAAAATAAAAAAATAAATTATAAAAGTATGATGTGGGCTTCCCTGGTGGCGCAGTGGTTGAGAGTCCTCCTGCCGACGCAGGGGACACGGGTTCGTGCCCCGGTCCGGGAGGATCCCACATGCCGCGGAGCGGCTGGGCCCGTGAGCCATGGCCGCTGAGCCTGCGCGTCCGGAGCCTGTGCTCCGCGACGGGAGAGGCCCCAATAGTGAGAGGCCCGTGTACCGCAAAAAAAAAAAAAAAAAGTATGATGTGACAAGTCATAATTTGTTAATGTGTAGATGTTTCCATTCTCTCTGCCCGAGCTTATTCAAAGTAGAAAGGAGTTTGCCTCAATTGACAAAGAGTTTCTTAGGGTTTTTGGATTAAACCAGAGAATAGGTAGGAGAAGAGGCCTGAGGGCTCGAGATACGGAAGCAGGGAGAGATGTGGTAAAACAAGCTACATCCATCTCCAACTGGTTGCCTTTAGCCCATAAAAGGCCATAGGGCAGAAAAAGGTAGTGGACTAAGAGAGGATAGAAGGGGAATATGATTCCTGTTTCTGGGGGTTCGGACTTGAATCTGGTTTGAGATTTGCAAGATGTGTAATTGACATTTTAGAAATTAGACAGGTCTGTCATACAGAGTGAAGTAAGTCAGAAAGAGAAAAACAAACACCGTATGCTAACACATATATATGGAATCTAAAAAAAAATAACAAATGGTTATGATGAACCTAGGGGCAGGACAGGAATAAAGACACAGACGTAGAGAATGGACTTGAGGACACGGGGAAGGGGAAGGGTAAACTGGGACGAAGTGACAGAGTGGCTTGGACATATATACACTACCAAATGTGAAATAGATAGCTAGTGGGAAGCAGCCGCATAGCACAGGGAGATCAGCTCGTGCTTTGTGACCACCTAGAGGGGTGGGATAGGGAGGGTGGGAGGGAGACGCAAGAGGGAAGTGATATGGGGATATATGTATACGTATAGCTGATTCACTTTGTTATAAAGCAGAAACTAACACACCATTGTAAAGCAATTATACTCCAATAAAGATGTTTAAAAAAAAAGAAATGAGACAGATTAGAAACGAGACATTTTAAACAATTATTATTCTGTTTGTGTGGACCTTGTGGGTTTGGGATTCATAGGGGTTATAGTGAATAAAAGAAGTGCCTACTTCTCATTCCTCCTTCCCGGTGTAATCTCTTAGCAGCTGGGTTTTTAAAAATCCTTCTCGTTTTATTTTCACAAACCTTATATTTTAAACCTTTCTATGCACAAAATATAAATATGTACATAATATTTTTTTTTACCAGTGGCCTCCAATTTTCTTTATTTTCACCACTATCACGAAAGTATTTTAGCATATACTTTTTTTTTTTTTCGGTACGCGGGCCTCTCACTGTTGTGGCCTCTCCCGTTGCGGAGCACAGGCTCCGGATGCGCAGGCTCAGCGGCCGTGGCTCACGGGCCCAGCCGCTCCGCGGCATGTGGGATTCTCCCGGACCAGGGCACGAACCTGTGTCCCCTGCATCGGCAGGTGGACTCTCAACCACTGCGCCACCAGGGAAGCCCAGCATATACTTTTAATATAGGGGTTTTTATTATAACATATGTGCGTGTATCACAGTAGTGATATATTCTAAACCATAGGAAAAAATAAATATTTTTTATTGGAATATAGTTGCTTTACAATATTGTGTTAGTTTATACTGTACAGCAAAGTGAAACAGCTATATGTATACATATATCCTCTCTTTTTTGGATTTCCTTCTTATTTAGGTCACCACAGAGCACTGAGTAGAGTTCCCTGTGCTATACAGTGGGTTCTCTTTAGTTGTCTGTTTTATACATAGTATCTGTAGTGTATATATGTCAAAATGTCATCAAACGGTATATATTGTGTTACAACTTTTTCCATTCAATAAAACGTTATGGGTATATCCATGTCAGTACATTCTGACAAACTTATTCTTTTTAATGGCTACATAACATTCCATGATACGAATATAACAAAAAAAATTTAAGAATCCCTATACTGATGAGTATGTGGGGTGATTCTATGTTTTATTATAACAAATAATGTAATGATCATCCTTATATATTTTATCAATTATGCACTTATGTCTATTCAAATGACTCCTATGAAGTATGGTTTAAATAGTAAAGAACTTATTTGGGAGTAAATTGTTTTCTTCCTCTTTTTTTTTTTTGCCACTGTGTAAGTTTAATCTCTAGCGCTTATTTTTAGAAAAAAATATTTTGATACTATGAAATTCTTTGACGCAAAGAATACAAACACCATACAGTAATTGTATGATAAATGTAATGTGTACATAATGAAGACAGGCATTTATTTTAATTACCCAAATTTTGGCAGATGTCCCTTCTGCTTTCATTTGTCAATTAGTTACATTACTGATGATGGTGTTTTTGAACAGAGCATAATTTAGTCTCATCAGCATCGAGAGTCAAAATCAGAATTACTATTTTGAGTTATTTCTCTGGTGTCATTTCTTATCTTTGTCGTAAATGGAATATATTTAAATATTTAGATCATGAATTTAGATTTGGGTATACTGTCCGGGGTTATGCATTAATGATATATTTTAACAGGTGGTGAAATATACAAAACTGCCCTCTTCTCATCAAGCCTCTGTTGGGGCCTGAGATCATCAAAGAGAATCAATTTCCAGATATCATAATTGAAGTTTACTTTTTTTACAGGCTCAAATAGTCTAACCATTTTAGTGGAAGTTACTCTAAATCAATATTAGTCACCTCCTACAGTATGAGTTTTCTATTCTGAGTAACTATAAATCATGGCTAAAACGATGGGTCAGGAGTCCAGGCGTGGGTTTGCTGGGTCCTCTGCTCAGGGCCTCTCTGGCTGCCATCAAGAGGGTGGGAACATGGAGGTCACCTAAGAGTTCTACTTTCTCAAACAGACCGTACTATACTTCATTTAATATTTCTGAAAATGCACACATAATATTATGAATATCCATTCCTATTCTTTGTTATTACACAGATACTAGAATTGTGCTGGAGAACAGTTCCATATGAGCTTCTGAGTTATGTTGACAGTCAGTTCTCCTGCCTCTGCCTTGTTATCTTTGCCTTAAGGTTTGTTTCCAGAGGCCTGAATTTACTAGACTGCTTATCAGTAGATAAGTAAGAAATTCTTGTTCTGGGGCTGGTAGGAAAGAATGTCCACTTCCTCTCACAGTGTTTCTATAAATCCTTTATGTTGTCTTTCTCTCACATTTCAAATCTTTCCTAGCAATGGGGTCAGGGCCAGCAAAATGAGATTATACAGGGAACACAGAGGGTGACATCTGTCATTCACAAGTAGAAATTACTTCAAGAAATACTGTTGCAAAACACAAGTATAATATTTTATATAAGATTCAGTCATCAAATAAAATAACTAAGTCCGTTGAAGGGTAAATAGGAAAATAAATGCTAATAAATAAAAATGGTATACTGTGATGTGGTATATCATTTTTAATGTACTTGTTTAATAAATAATTTTTATAAGGTATGATACACAGGGTATCATAGTATTGGTGGTGTAAACATATATTTTCCCTCCAAATGAGAGTGTCTTTTGGTTCAATATTGCTGGAGAATGGACCACAGATGCATTTTTAAAATGTTCATGCCCTCTGATTGAATAATTCAACCTGGGAGTTCATTTTAAGGAAATCATCAGTTATCCAAACAAAGAATTTTGTACAAGTGTTTCTTATTTATCATGAAACAAATAAAAGGTGATGAAAGTAAAATGTCTAATTATATATAATAATTGAATTAATTATTGTATGTCAAATAAAAGGTGATGAAAGTAAAATGTCTAATTATATATAATACTTGAATTAATTATTGTATGTCATAATATTTAAAATCATTAAAAGATGCATTTAGAGAATATTTTATGATAAAGGGGAATGTTCATCATTTCAATAAGTCACCGATTTTTCAACCTGGGCAGTTTTGCACATGCTTCCCAACACCAGGAGGTATTTAGCAATGTCTGGAGACATTTTTGGTTGTCATAGCTAGGGAACGGGGCGCTGCTGGCCCTAGTGCATAGAGGCCAGGGACACTGCTAAACATCCTGTAATACACAGGACAGCCCTCCCACCACAACAAAGGCTTATCCAGCCCAATAGTTAATAGTGCTGGTCAGCAGTGCAGGAACTAAGAAACTTTGCCCTAAGTGAAAGTAGTCTACGAACCTATGTTAAATATGATTCCAATGCAATGAGAAAAGTTCTATTTTCTGTGCTATCTTTGTGCTATATCTTTAAGGATGAAATTGTTTTCCCCTTATCTATAAGTTTAAGCAAAGACCATTATTTTACATAAAGTTTGGTGCTGAGTGGATCATTGGCCTGGTATGAGAGTAAATCCATGGGAAGCCTCTGGCTTTCCTTCCTCACCCCTCCTCAACTGCTGTGTGGACTCCCTCCTCCCCTCTCCCTGTTCATCTCAAATCTGGTTTAAGATAGTATATTTTGTAGTCATGATTCTCCTCTGTAGTTATGATATGTATTTTGTCTTTACATGTAATGAGTCAAGATTATGTATGTAATTTAATGCGTTTTATATCCAAATTGGCTGCTGCACATTTTTATCTGACTCTTTGCTGCCTGGGGATAATAACAGTTCCCATATTTTAGCGCATAATATTTGCTGTGCGCCTCACTTAATCTTCCTGTATGGTGGGGAATATTATTATACCCACTTTAGAGATAAGGAAAGTAAGAAATGGATGAAGCTCACCAGTTAGGAAGTAATGGAAACTGGAATGGCAAATGAGGTCCTGCAAATAGGAGAAAAGCAAAAAGAAGCCAACAAATAAAAACAGAAAAAAATTGAATCGTGCTTAATTTATGATCACTACATGCCAAAAGCGGGTGGTATTTTTTTTGAAACTTAAAAATAGAGATTTCACATTTTTATAGTAGCAATAAGTGTGATATGGATGTTTGCTTTAAAAATTCCATCTTAATAATAGTTTACTTATTTTCATGCACTTGTCTGTTCCACTGTATTGAGGAACATTTTTGTTCCCCTCAAAGCTTAGTCTAACATATATATATATACACACACATACATATATATATACACACACACACACACATACACACACACACACACACACACACATATATGTGTGTGTGTATATATATATATATATTTTTTTTTTTTTTTTTTTTTTTTTTTTTTTTTTGGCCGTGCCACACAACATGCAGGATGCAGGATCTTAGTTCCCCGACCAGGGATCGAACCCGTGCCCTTTGCAGTGGAAGCGCAGAGTCTTAACCACTGGACCACCAGGGAAGTCCCATAACATTTTTTTAAAGCAAGGTCTGTTGACCTGATGGATTAGGGAGATTTCATTAAAATCTATTGTGGCCTAATTCGAGGACACTAATGTTCGTATAGTCAGAAAGATGAGAAACACACAATTTGAATCTGAAAGCATTTAGAAGCTAGTAAACAAGTCCTATTAAGTCCTTAATATCCTTGCAGGATCTTAGTTCCCCGACCAGACATTGAACCTGTGCCCTTAGCCTTGAAAGGGTGAAGTCCTAACTCCTGGACTGCCAGGGAATTCCCATTAAAGTTTTTAATTAGAAAAATAAAGCTTGTTGTGAAAATCCGAACAGTGCAGTCATAGGAATAAAATACAATTCTACTTCCCTGCCCTCATCCTACCCCTTCTACTCCCTGTGATATTACTGTTTATATACAACCTCTGGGTCTATGTACAAACATGCACGCAATGATTTTTTGGTTTTTTTGGCATTAATGGAATCATTCTGGGAAACTTACTTTATTTCACTTGACAATGTATCATGGTTATTTGTCTTGTCAGTACATATAAATCTATTTCACTTTTTTGTAGCTTTATGGTATTCCAAAATATGTATGTAACAAATTTGATCGTTAGTATACATTATTTTGGTGAGATAACTATTCTTTTCAGTATTGAGTCTTCTCTTCCAGGTCTCTCCTTTACAATCTTTTTAAAAACACGTCAATGATATTTTATAATTTTGTTCATATACGTCTTCCACATTTCTTGTCGAGTTTATTCCTTGTTTTCTAGTATTTGTTTCTTCTTTTTCTTCATGTAGGTAGGGGAGTGAGTGGATGGATAAATGTGTGTAACAGAGGTTGTTTGTGCAAAGCCCTACCTGTCTTCCCTAATTATATTTTCCAATTGGTTATTGGTGGTATATAGGAGCATTTTGGTTTTGTAAGGTTTTCTATTTCACCATGTTACTGATTTTTGTTATGCCAAAAATATTTGACAGCTTTATCTGTCATTTCCCAATATTTATACTTCTTATATTCTTTATTTATTGCATTAGATAGGACTTCCAGTCCAATGTTGATTAGTCGAGATGAAGAAGTTGAGAGTATTGCTTTATTCATGACTTTCTGGGAATGTGTCCAATATTTTACCACTGAGAATGAAGTTTACTATAGTTTTCTGGTAGACATAAATTAAGGAAATTTCCCACCATTCCTATATTATTTAGATTTAAAAAAATTGACATTTATCAAATGCTTTTTGTTGTCTACTGAAATGATAATATGCTTTTCTGCTTTAACATAGTAATGTACTAAAACTCATTCATACATTTACTGATACTCAGGGTTATGGGATAACCAAATCTACAGAATGAAATTTGTAATATTTTACTGCATAAATTTGTATATGCAGTAATAAGTGAAAGGGATCTGTATGTAGTAGTCCTCATTTCATGCTGCCCAATTTCAGAGATGTTTGGCCTAGTAAAAAGAGAAATGTTCATTTTGCCTCGATTCTGGACTACTTTAAATAATAGAAATACATGATCTTTACATATTTGTTAGAATTTTTCTATAAAACCCTCTATGCTGAGAATTCCCTGGCGGTCCAGTGGTTAGGACTTGGCGATTTTATTGCCACTGGGGAAGGGGAGTGGCCTGGGTTCGATCCCTGGTCAGCGAACTAAGATCTCACCAAAAAAACAAACAACCCACCCCCCTATGCCCTTGTGGAGGTTGATTTTGACTACCTTTTCAAATTCTTTTGTCGCGGTTAGGCAGTTCCCAATATCTGTATCTCATGGACTTAATTTTTTAAATTTGTATTTTCATAGAAAATTATTCAGTTCATCTAGATTTTCAAATTTATCAGTGTTATGTATAGTGAAAAACTAAACGGATTTACTTTTGTTTTAATAAAGACATCTGAATTCCACCCAGACTATTACGTATATAATATGTTTTCATTATTGTTGATGATGATGACTATTGATATCATAGTGTTATTTTAGTATGCACAGCATGCTATTGTCTCAAATATTAAAGTAGAGACTGATCAAAATCAGGATGAATGATTAACTTAGCTTTCCCCGTATTTTATACTTATCTGGCAGACCATATTATTATTTGACCATCCACTTATTTCAGACATTGTTTGTTCTAGATGCTTTATGTATACAATCTCATTTAGTCCTCTAAACAACCCTATAAAGTAGATATTCACACTGACGTGCAGATGATTAAATTTAAATTTGAGAGAATTGCATTTGTTCAACATTCCAGAACAAGTTTGTAGCAGCGTTAGGGTTCTAACTGAGTTCTGTGGCAACAGGAGAAAATTTGAGACAGTACTGTAAGCAAGGATCTCTTCCTCTGCCTATCTTAGTTAGGTTCTCCAGTTGGGGCCCTGTAAATGAGACTGGCCAAAGACAGATTAACAAGACAAAATCAAACAGAAGTTTATTAATATGTGCCTTGTGTACACCACAAGGCACATATTAATAAACTTATTCAGCTGTGAGTAACCCAAAAGGGTGGTTCGAACTTGTGTTTAAATACAAAGAGAGGTTTGGGGCTTCTATATGGAAGAGGCAAGTTAAGGAAGGATGACCAGGAAAAGTACGGTAAACAAGGGTTGTTTAAGAAGTTTTGTTATGCAGATTTAATTTGGAGCCTTCTCTCTAGATGGGTGTTGTTAAGAGTCCTTAACGACTGGTGAGGGAGAGGGAAACATCTCTACAAATAGATATTTCTTTTATAAATGGACATTTCTTTTACAAAAGGAAAATTTATGCCCTGTTTTTAGAGCTTTGGCTGGTTCCCAATGGCCTTTAGCTCAAAATAATCTATATGTCAAAGAGGCATATTTTGAGGTGGCATAATCTGGTACCTTTCAGTACCATGTCTCTGGCACAGATTTGAATTGTGATGGAATTTTTTAGGGGTCTAGATAAATCAGTATATTCCCATAATATGCCTCCCTGGGCCCATTTCAAGCCTGACAAACACCTGGCCAAGAAATGTGTCTGATGTGTGAATTACTGGTCAGGTATCTTTTCCTGGAGTTGAATCAGAGCATGTTTTAAGTCTATCAATGAAAATATTTGAATGAGGAAGTTTGGAATTGTTGATCGTCAAAGTGAGGTGCAGAAGAATGAAAAGTCAGGAACGATGAGGCTAGTCTATCTATGCACGAGTAAGAAATCCATCATCTACTTTATTAGGTGATTTCTCCACTGCTTTTAAAAAAAAAAAAAGTGAAAATAGATCTTAGGAATTCCAGACAGTATATCCTGGGATAAAATGTATTCTAGGGCTTGATATGGTAATTAGTAGAGCCCTTAAAAAATTGAAAAAATGTTCATTTCAGTGGATTAGTGTAACTGTTTTTAATAAAGATTACTAAGATTTTTCTGTCTGCTTTAACAAAAATGAGCTAATTTGTGGAGGAAGTTATACGATTTGAACCCTCCAAGTTAGTAATAAGTACACAGAATTCATATGGTTTTTAAATGTCAGTGTGCATAATTAATAATCTCCATTTACTAAATGAAGATTAGGCACTTAACATGAAAATAGAGTAATTAGGCTTCTGTAGTTTGTAAAAGGCCATCACGATTTCTATTTGCAAATACCATTGAATTTTAAATCATTTTCAATTGGCAAATTGAGTGGGTGTTGTGTCTTATAAGAAGCTAGTGAATATTAGAAGGAAATAAATCATTAAACCTTTAAACAGATTTCTGTGTGAACTCCAGGTATTCTGGTTTATCCCTTTCAAACAGAGCTGTCTCTGGCCAGGCTCAGGTACTGAGCTACTGTGAGAAGCAGGTAGCTGGAAACGCACAGTGACTCATGGTGGCAGAAGACAAAAAAAGGAGAGTGTGTCTTCAGACAACGCCAGTGACTGACTGGTAACAATTTCATATTGTAATCAGGGGAATCGAGGCTTGGTCAAACGCCTGTTTCAGGACCTTGGACAGTTCCATTCACAAGGAGCAGGCTGGCAGGCTGGCTGTCTAGACGGATCAGGCCCTGGCTGCCTGATCCTGATATCGCTCCTTCCTCCCTCTCCACTTCCATACCAACCCTTGTGGCAGCATCTGAACGTGAGTATCCCTTCTCGCTTTGTATACATATAACTGCAGCAGTCTACCTACGGTGGCTGCTCTCATTTCTGCTTTTGGCTTTGAGGTTCAAGGCTACTTTTGATGATTATTTTAAACAAAATATTTCCTGAATCCTAATATTACAACAGAAGCTGAGGATATAGACACGACTTAGGGTTTGCCCTTTGTTCCTATACCTTGAGGGATGGCTGTCTTTGTATCAAAGTAATTTTAATGTTTGTGTTTAGTACTCAAATTTGTACCCTGGGACTATGTGAGAGATTATGCATTTTTTTCAGTCTACATAAATCTCATCTATGCTGTATTTCTAGTCTTAAACCCATTGTTAAGGTTCATAAATCAGCCACAATTGTTCAAACACATAAATCTAACTATATCCCTCCCCTGGGCGCTATATTATGTCACAACCATTGGGTTAAACTAGGAGATATTTCATGTGCTTCAGCAACTTAAATCATTTGGTTGGGGTCCAAGATTAACCTGCTAGAAAAACAGTATCCTGCAGTGAATTAAGTTTCAGCAAGTTTCCAATTTTGTTTCTTTTTCCTGCTATTTATATTAACTTAAAAAAATTAAACCTCCTTCCAAAGAATAGCATCCACCCCAGATCCTTCTTTTAGGGTGTCTGCTCAAGTCATCTTCTGTCCCTGAAATTTACACTATACAGTTTCAGGATATTTATCCATGTGTAGGAGCAAAATGATGAGGCACGATACCAGATTTGAAGAGGTGTTACCTAGGCAACAAATCAAATTCTAAGACTGTGTTTTCTATAATCGTCCATGATTGGAGATGAACCCTTGAAATTTAACTTCCCAGGAATGTGTCTTTTTTGTGAGCATGGTGTTCACAGAAACAATTGAAAGGATCAATTAAGCAAATATATTTGATGAGATATTTAGCATTTCTTTTCTGCTTTTTGCCCTTTAAACAACTTGAGTTCTGTTTGACCTTTAACAAATATAACTGCTTTGGGCTTGTTCACAGGGAAAGAAAAATTAATTTTGGAACATTTAGGTTTTTGAATATTTGGAATGCTTGAAGAATAGTAAAGATATGGGATTCATGTATTATAGATTATAGACCACCTAAGGTCCTAAAATAATATTTTATTATAATTTTTTAAATTCTGGATTTTGTTTTTTACAGAAACAGTATAAAGGAAGCATTGTTTGGGGGGAAGCGCTACCGTAAAACTCAAACTCTAGTTCGTATAGTTTATAACTCCTGAAACCTTAAAAACAGAGCAAAACAATATAAAACACAATCATAACAGCAGCCCCAAGATTTTGAAGAAGCACTTAACGGCATGACAAGTTTCTTGCACAGTGAACGTCTTTCACATAAGATGAGAAGACGACCCCACATCCTTGCCTCCCGTGCTCCACTGGCTTGCAGACACTGACCAGGTCCCAGAAATGCCTGTGGCCAGTCAGGGCTGCCAGTGTTCACCCCTTCTGGCCTCAGTCACTCAAAGTGAAGCACAAGTGAATCATGCTTTAGTTAATAATTTCTATATTCTCAAGTTCTGCTGTAGTTTTGGCATGCCTATGTTACTGATCTGATGAGTCAAAATAGTACATCTTTTCCTATTGTTTTCATAGTGAATGACTATTTTAGGCAGTACAGTTCCCTTCCCCCAAAGATGTCCATGTCCTAATCCTGAATATGTTACCTCAGATGCCAAAAGGACTCTGCAGAGTGATTAAGGATCTTGAGATGGGAAGATTATCTTGAATTATCTGGATAGGGCCAGTGTATTCACAAGGGTCCTTACAAGAGGGAGGCATGAGGGTCAGAGTCAGAGAAGGAACTGTGATGACAGAAACAGGACAGAGAGAGCAAGAGAGAGAGAGAGCAAGAGAGAAAGAGATTGATTTTTTTTTCATTTATAATAACAAGCTCAGGTTTTAAAAAAATATTTACTCTTCAGTAAAATATAAAGGGAGGAAGGAAACCATCACTTGGAGAACACAGCAGTCCTGATGAAGACTGATCTGTGTCGAGACCTTCTGACCCTCAACCTCCCCCCACTTCTGACTGTCAAAGTGTAATGAGCACATTATGTATGCCATAATGCATTTTAGTTAAACTGTGGAACTAGATTGCTTATTTTTCTAACTTTCCCTTTAACTATGAGCTCTTGGCTTTTAGCGAAATTCTTAAGACACAGTAAGTCCGCAATCATTAATCGCTGAACTCATTGATTAGTTGATTAATTGATGGAATGCTACTAAAATGTGGTACTCTATAAATATTCATTAAGTATCTAATGAAATATTTATTGAATATCTATTGTGTGGCAGACTCAATCCCAGGCACTCTATAAAAAAGCCCCTGCCCCTGAGGTGTTTACATTGAGAAGAGATACACAGACACCAAAGGAAGAAGCAAAACAAATGAATATACAGTGTTTCCGGCAGTGGCCAGTACTTTGAGAAAAATAGATGACATGTGAGATGGAGAACGCTGGGTTGCTGCTATTTATATAGGGAAGCGGAGAAGCCACTCCAATCAGGTGACGTTTGAGTAGAACCCGAAGAAAATGAGGAAGTGAGCACTGTCACTGTCTCAGCTAGGAGTGACAGCCCTGAGCCAGGAGGATGTTTGGCACGTTCAGTGAGATACAAAGAGACGCCTGTAGATAGAGCCCAGCGAACAAATGGAGGAGTACTGGCAGCGAGATCAGAGAGGTAGATTGGGCCAATCCGAAGGGCCATGGCTAGGACTTGGACTTCCACCCTGAGTGTGATGGGAAGCTTCAGGAGGCATCATGATCTGACAGTCTAGAAGTATCACTCTGGCTGCCAAATGGAAATTAGGCTGTAGGTGGCAAGGGTAGAAGCGGAGAGAATAGGAATCCAGGCTAGATATAAGGGTAGCTTAGATCCCAGTTGCTGTGGCCAAGCTCGTGGGAAGTTGCTATATTATGGATATATCTCTAAGAAAGCGCCAGTAGGATTTTCTCATGGATTGAGAGTGAGATATGGGATATGAATCTGGTTCTGAGAAGAAAACCAAGAGTGGTGTCACCAAAGTCCATGAAGAAAGCATTTGGAAGAGCATGGAGGGATCCACATGTCAAGTCTGTGGATAAGATGACAAAGACAGGAGGGGAGCGTTGATTATGGGAATTGGCCTCAGAGTGGTCATTGGTGTCCTTGAATGAGCAGTTCACATAGAATGATGGAGACAAAGACCTGACCACAGTGGGTCCAGAGAGAATGGGTAGACGGGAAGTAGACACCCTAAGTATAGGCAAACCTTTCTAGGAATTCAGCTGCAAGAGCAAATAAGGAATTTAGGCAGGAGCTGGAAGTGATGTGAGACCACAGGAAAGCTTTATTTATTTATTTATTTTCATTTAGTTTTGGCTACGTTGGGTCTCTGTTGCTGCGCGTGGGCTTTCTCTAGTTGCAGCGAGCAGGGGCTACTCTTCGTTGCAGTGTACGGGCTTCTGATTGCGGTGGCTTCTCTCGTTGCGGAGCACAGGCTCTAGGCACACAGACTTCAGTAGTTGCGGTGTGTGGGCTCAATAGTTGTGGCTTGTGGGCTCTAGAGCACAGGCTTAGTAGTTGTGGTGCACAGGCTTCGTTACTCTGCGGCATGTGGGATCTTCCCGGACCAGGGATCGAACCTGTGTCCCCTGCATTGGCAGGTGGATTCGTAACCACTGTGCCACCAGGGAAGTCCCGAAAGCTTTATTTTTGATACTGGAAATATTATAGGATGTTTGAATGCAGATAGCAGTGATTGAATAGAGAGGGGGAATTAAAGATGCAAGAAAGATGGGTAACGATTAATAAAGTGATGCGCTTGAGTGACCAAAAAGAGGGATGGGGCCCAAGGATCCTGTGAAAACTTGGCCTTAAAAGTGGTAAATGGACAGGCACTTATTTTCTGAACAATTGATATATGTATATATATATATTTTAATTGAAATATACTTGATTGACAGTGTTGTGTTAGTTTCAGGTGTACAGCAAAGTGATTCAGTTATACATATATATGTATATATATACATATATATATTCTTTTCTAGATTCTTTTCCATTATAGGTTATTACAGGATATTGAGTATAGTTCCCTGTGCTATATGGTCCTTGTTGGTGATGGGGACATATATTTTAACAAAGAAATTTTATGCCATTTTTTAGTGCAGGAGGCATTTCAAAGTATGTGGTTTTGATGCAAAAATGAGAAAAATAGAAATTTCTGGAAAGTTTTATGGTTTAGAAGGGACAACAGGACAACATTTTTTTAAAAACCTGGGCTTTTCACAGAAAACCCATATATACGGACAACTATCTAATTGAGCAGTAGTTCTCATATCTGATTTATTTAACTCCTTTTGTTAGAATGTTAAGTTGAGGCCATGGTTCAAGGCTCCAACTCAGTGTAGTTCTGCCAGCTTTAAACACATAAACGATTGTTCTGTAGCTGTGGGTTACACCTCTAAAGCGAGCCATGTAAATAAAGGTTGGGGGAGCGTGAGCCCACGGGCTGACTCATTGCAGGAGCCTTCTCACTACCGGAGGGGAAAAAACAGGTCCAATGACAGCGCATCAGCACCGTTAGCTCACATAAACGATGGACCTTTGGGCCAAAAAATAGATATATATTGTGGAACTGATATTGTCAGTGTAATGAAACAGCCTTTTCAAAGATGAGATACAATTGAACTAAATCACTTAAAGTGCCAGCAGTAGAGCTTCTTGGACATTTGCATTGCAAACCACTCTGTTTCTTCACAGAACTAGGCTGTATCGGTCATGAAGACCTTTAAGGGGAGTGTGTGCTCTGGATTTATTTTGGAGAGTCAATTTCTTATCTTAGAAAATTTTTGCAGTACTTTTGAGAAACTGGTTAAATTATCTACACATGGCAGGTGACAATAATAAGATGGTTGCATTACCTGTCCAGAGTTCACAAACAGAGCTGATAGAATGGGTCTCTTGGTATTGATGAGACCTGGTCAGGATTTTTCTTTGGGGGCGGTAGACAGGCTTCACTGTTCCCTTCCTCCTGTCTCCCTTCCTCCCTGCCCTTCTCTTCCCTCCCTCCCCCTTCCCTCTTTCCTTCTTATCTTGCTTCCCTACCTCCCTCCTGCATCTTTCCTGCCACCTCCATCCTCTCTCTCTCTTCTTCCCTCCCTTCCCACCTTCCTCCCCTTTGTAAATCCCACGAACCATGGCATATACCACACAGATCAGTGGAAACGGTTTCACTAAGTTGCACGTTGCACAAATCAAAGCATCTGGTAGAACAGCTAATATCCCTATAGAACTTAACCCTTTATGAAGCATTTGGCAGAAATTTTCCTCTCAAACGTTCCACAATCCTGTGAGAAAAGAAGTACTTCCCCTTATTAGCTTACGATTTCATTCATTTGGCCTTGGAGAGGACAAGATGCTTACCCAGGGTTGCACAGACAGCAGGTGGCAATGCTGATAAGGAAATCCGGGTCGCATGGCTCCAAGACTCTTGCGCTAATACTGCATAATCTCTGTTCCTCCGTTTCTCCTCATTAGTGAAGGCAAACAGACACAATCGTGAGGCTGAGATAGCCTGACAAAACACCCATGTCCCCCGCTTTCCCTTTCTCCATAAAATTTTCCTTACAGGATGGTGAAAACATTTTTAGTACTCAACCTCCACCCTTACCAGCCAAAGGAAGGACCTGTCAGGCAGGCATCTGACCCAGCAATGAGTGATTATATAAGCGCTGGAGTTTCCATGAACACTCTCTGGCCCCAGCAAACCTCAGGCTCCCCAATGTTAAGATAGATGGTGTAAGTTTCCCACCACATCTGACATCATTCTTGTTAAGATTTAATCATGCTTCATAGCAGTATCCCTCTCGACTTATAGATGGGAACAGCACATGTCTATTTCTTTTCCTGATACTGCGGTTGAAAACGAAGCTGTTTTTCATTCAACATGTCTGGGAAATGCAGACTCTATTAACAGAGGGGTAATTGGGAGATGGCTCACTCCTCTTGAAATATATTGCTCCTGAATTCTTTTCCATTTCCATCTCTGTTCCAATATTCATAAAGCATTTGTCTGGGGTTACAGCAATTATTTTGTCACCCATACCCTAGAGTGTCACCATAATTAGGTAGATAGTCAAAGAACAAGGTTTATGGACTATGTAATTAATCATGCCTGCTGGTGTGCATTTCCTAGAATCCAGCAATGCAGGGCTGACACAAACCAAACCTCCTGCCTGACTTCCTTTCCTGAGTGTTGTATAATTCAAAGGGCATTTACAGAAAAGGCTGCGGTCAGCTGAAAATGTGAACAATTAAAAATAATAGCTAGTGGAATAGTTTTGTAATTCTGAAATAATATTTTAAGTTATGAAGATATTTCATACATTTCAAAGATACAGAGCACATTGCAATAAACACACATATACGTGTAGTAAACACATTGAGTTTCTTTATTTGCTACCAATACTTTTTTTTTTAAAGCAGAACATTATAGATGCAGATGAAGGCCTCTGTCCTGTTCCCCTCTCCTCCTTTGCCAGAAATATTGATAACTGGCATCTGAGGGTATGTATTTCTCCTACCCATTTTTTATATTTTATTCTCTATCTCTCTTTATGTATATATCCATATACCATATATTGTATCATTTAGGGTATTGTTAACAATGTACATAAGTGGTTTTATACTGTATCCTTTTGCAGTGTGCTTTTTTCCCCCATTTGACATCAAGTGTTTGAGGTTTATATTTAAGTTGTACATATAGGTCTGTATTTTAAAAACAGAGTTCACTGTGTAAATATACTAAGATTTAGTTATGCAGTCACTTTTTTTTTAAGTCTTTATTGAATTTGTTGCAATATTGCTTCTGTTTTTTGGGGTTTTTTTGCGGTATGCGGGCCTCTCACTGTTGTGGCCTCTCCCGTTGCGGAGCACAGGCTCCGGACGCGCAGGCTCAGCGGCCATGGCTCACGGGCCCAGCCGCTCCGCGGCATGTGGGATCTTCCCGGACCGGGGCACGAACCCGCGTCCCCTGCATCGGCAGGCGGCCTCTCAGGTTACTGCGCCACCAGGGAAGCCCTGCTTCTGTTTTATGTTTTGATTTTTTGGCCACGAGGCATGTGGGATCTTAGCTCCCTGACCAGGGATCAAACCCTCACCCGCTGCATTGGAAGGCGAAGTCTTAACCACTGGACCGCCAGGGAAGTCCCTGCAGTCACTTCTTAATGGACATGCACATTGCTCCCAGTTTCTTTCCATTATAAACAGCACTCCAGTGAACACTCTTGCACATCCTCCTTGCATACATCCAGAAGAGTTTCTCCAGGGCCAGTGTCTACAAGTTTCTCCCTGTAAAGTGCCAGATAGTGCATATTTTCAGCTTTGCAGGCCAGATGGCCTCTATCACAACTACTGAACTCTGCTGTGGTAGTGTGGAAGCAGCCACAGACAGTATGTAAACCAGCAGGCATGGCTGTGTACCAATGAAACTGTATTTACGACACTGATGTGAATTTCACATCATTTTCATGTGTCATTATTATTCTTTTGGTTTTTTTTCCTTGGCCATTTACAGATGTTAAAAGAATATTTTGAGCTTGTAGGCCATACAAAAACAGGCATTGGGCTTGATTTGGCCCAAATTCTGATTTCCTGACCCTTGCTCCAGGGACTATACCTAGAAGTGGCTTTATTTTTTTTTTAATTTATTTTTTGGCTGCGTTGGGTCTTTGGTCTTTGTTTCTGTGTGCGGGCTTTCTCTAGTTGCGGCGAGGGGGGGCTACTCTTCGTTGCGGTGCACAGGCTTCTCACTGCAGTGGCTTCTCTTGTTTCGGAGCACAGGCTCTAGGAACACGGGCTTCAGTAGCTGTGGCTCGCGGCCTCTAGAACGCAGGCTCAGTAGTTGTGGCGCAGGGGCTTAGTTGCTCCGCGACATGTGGGATCTTCCCAGACCAGGGCTCGAACCCGTGTCCCCTGCATTGGCAGGCAGATTCTTAACCACTGTGCCACCAGGGAAGTCCCTAGACGTGGCTTTACTGTACCAGATGGCGTGTGCAACCCCATCTTTACTAGATAGGGCCAGATTACTCTCCAAAAAGGGTGTATTAATCTGTATTCTTACCCACGCTTTCCAGTAGCCTCACCTCCACTTGGTATTATCAGACTTTTTATGTGTTGCCAATCTGATGTGTGGGAAATGGTGTTTCATTTTTGTGTCAATAGGCATTTTTCTACAAACTGGCCTTTTCTTTTTTTTAAATTAATTTTTATTGGAGTATAGTTGCTTTACAGTGTTGTGTTGGTTTCTACTGTACAGTGAAATCAGTCAGCTATACATATACGTATATCCCCTCTTTTCTGGATTTCCTTCCCATTTAGGTCACCACAGAGCATTAAGTAGAGTTCCCTGTCCTATACAGTATGTTCTCATTAGTTATCTTTTTTTTTTTTTTTTTTTTTTTTTTTTTGGCGGTACGTGGGCCTCTCACTGCTGTGGCCTCTCCCGTTGCAGAGCACAGGCTCCGGACGCGCAGGCTCAGCGGCCATGGCTCACGGGCCCAGCCGCTCCGCGGCATGTGGGATCCTCCCGGACCGGGGCACGAACCCGTGTCCCCTGCATCGGCCACCAGGGAAGCCCCTATTTATCTATTTTATACATAGTATCAGTAGTGTATATATGTCAATCCCAATCTCCCAATTACTCCCACCACCCCCCAGCGTTTTCATCTTTTCACTCATTCAGGATTCTAGATAATATTTCATATGTTCATTAGTTGCTTGTTTTCCTTTTACTATTGATTTGCCTATCGGTTTCCTTTTCAAGTTTTCTGTTGGGTTGTTTGCCATTTTTCTTACTCATTTGTAGGGTTCTTCATATATTCTGAATACAAATCCTTTGCCAGATATAAACACTACATTGCAGATTTCTTAGGTTTCTGGCATGTCTTTGTCGTACTGGAATAGTTAATATAGAATTCAGCAATATTTTATTGATAGGTTGTGCTTTTTGTAAAAGAAACGTCTAGATTAACTTACTTGTTCTAAAATCATTGATATCTGTTTAAAAGACCACTACAGCTACCGCAGCTCCCACTCCAGAATTGAGAGAGTGGTGACACTGATCTTAGGTGAGTCTAGCCTCCTGATTTTTTGCTTGTGTCTTCCCTCCAGTCCCCGTCTCCCAGAATGGCCTCTTCTTCTCACTCTCCTGTGCCCCTTCTCTTGTGTGTCCTATTAAATCCTGCTCCCAGGTCGCCACTTAGATACAAATGCCCGATACCTGCTTAGAGATTTTTCCAAAGAGATCAGTGTCTTAATCTAAAGGGATAATTGAATAATGTAAAATTTCAAACATTGGTCAGTAAAAAAAAGAGTTTTCTTAACTCCCTGAAATCAAGTGAGTTCAACTGCTATAGACATGCCTTACCATTGCAAGATAAATGAAATTATTCCTTCGATACGGCATATTATTTATTCTACATATGGTTCTTATATTCTATTAATGAGATTTGAGATAATAAGAATGTTTAAGTGTTCCAGAAATGTATTACATGTTTTGCTAGCTTTTCTCCAGTGACAAGAGATTGAAACTATAGTTGCTCTGCATGGGTCTTATACCATGTCGAGTGAAATAATTAAGATAATCTCTTTTATCCTATAATTCTTGCAACAGTGTTCAGAGATATTCTTCCCCAAATGCTTTAATTATGGTTTTTCGAAAGAGAAGTGCAGTGCTTGTAAAGGGAAGAAGGAGCTTGCAGCCTATGTGGGAAGAGGGTTGTAACCAATGATAAAGAAGCTGAAGAATAATAAGCTTGCAGGAGGGAGAAGGCAATTTAGTTGGCCAGATCTTGTCAGAAACTGAGGAGTGAGTGGATCTGATGCCTACGCAGGCTGCGATTCGAATCCCCCCTTGAGCCCAGTGACCGAGAATAGCTACGACCTGGAGGCAGTCCCTGGCTTTGCCTGGGCATACAGTGCACCAGCCGATGCTTCACTTTGCTCTTTCATCTTTTGGTTAGAGATTACTATTATTATTATTATTTTGGCTGCACCACACGGCATGCACGATCTTAGTTTGCCGATCAGGGATCGAACCTGTGCTCCCTGCAGTGGACGCACAGACTCTTAACCGCTGGACCACCAGGGAAGTCCCAGAAATTATTATTTTTATATGCCTGTGTTCCCTGAGCATGTGAGAGGTGGCTGAAGATCAAAATATAGGGAATTCTGGAGAGGAGGAACATTGGACCAACTGTGGTGTCAATGCTATGCAAGTTTGGGAGGGCACGGGCTGCTGTGGAACAACTCAGAGGCTGCTACTGGAAGTTTCTAAAACGAACAGGAATGGTGATGGTGAAATACGGGAAGAAACGAAAGGCACCTTTCAGAGAACTCTAGAAGTAACTTTCTTCCTTCCAACAAGGAAGGAAGAATAATACACCTCAGGACCACAGAGTGGAGAGAAGAAAGAATGGAAGTCTGGGAAAAAACAAAAACAGATCTAAACAGTTCTCTCCTCTTGGGTCAAGGATGTGCTGGGTGCCACCAGGCAACCTCAGGGAATGAGTGTACCAAGACTCTCCAGCCTGAGTCATAGAAGTAAAGGAGAGAAGCACAGTCAGCTCAGCAGCCTGAATTGAAAGATTTGAACAAGATACAAATGTTCATGGTAAAAACTAGATAAGGACCCAGGGAAGAAGGAAACTGCTCCTTGCGGTGGATGTTACAAGTCAGAGAGATGGAAATGGAAGCTTTTAGCCTTCTCTACATTTAATGTCTATATCAGTTTCATCGTGGTGATAATGTTGATGCTATTGGTGATGGTAAATGATGCCTTCCAAGGGAGGATAGGCAAGACCTTACAGCTACACAGAACATATAGTACCAGCAGTGCTGAGAGTTGAATTAAGAGTAGCTGTGTCTGGAAAGATAAGACCTATCTTAGTGACCCGGGGATTTCATAAAAGAGATGTTCAACACAAGTGTTATTATTAGATGTGTTTTTGAAATGGAGACTTGACACTCCTTCACCAAAATTATGCTTTCTTCCCATTCAGTCCATCTAACTCGCCATTGTTAAGAAAGCTAGGAGAGGAAGACAGAGTACCCACCCTTCATGAACTCACAGTCTAGAAGAGGAGATAGATAAAGAAACACATAATGACAGTCCAGTGGGACAGGTGCTGTGATAGGAGCCTGCTGTTGGGCTTTACTCCTAAAATTGCTCCTTCCCCTCTCTTCTAAACCACCCCCCATGCCCACCATACACACACATGAAAAGTGATTCTTTCCTCATAGACCCCACCATTGCCAAAATAGTCAGGTTAGGAGGATTTGTTGAAAGCTCTGATGGACTTCCTTTTAAAAACTCAATCACGGGACTTCCCTGGTGGCGCAGTGGTCAAGAATCCGCCTGCCAATGCAGGGGACACGGGTTCGAGCCCTGGTTGGGGAAGATCCCACATGTCGCGGAGCACCTAAGGCCGTGTGCCACAACTACTGAGCCTGCGCTCTAGAGCCTGTGAGCCACAACTGCTGAGCCTGTGCACCTAGAGCCCATGCTCCACAACAAGAGAAGCCACCGCAATGAGAAGCCCACACACCGCAACGCAGAGTGGCCTCTGCTCGTAGCAACTAGAGATAGCCCGCGCAGCAACGAAGACCTCACGCAGCCAAAAATTAATTAATTAATTAATTTTAAAAAGTACTTTAAAAAAACTCAATCATGTTATCAACATAAGCAATTAAATCTAGAAGGAAATAACAACAATTTTGACTAATATAGTAAAGTACTTATAATCTGTCCAATGCTGTGTGAAACTGCACTTAAAGGATGCCGTTTAATCCTTTCATGTTTTAAAGCAGGTGCAGTGGTACCTCTTCACTTTATCCTTCATTCATTTTACTCTCTTTGTTTTCAAAGGGCAAGGAAAAGGAGGCATAGTCAGTTTAGGAGACTTTCCGAAGGAAACGCAGCTAGTGATGGTCCGAGTTCCAGATCTGTATCTAATTGCACTAAATAATGCTACAGCACGTCAGTGGTGCCACCAGGTGCCCTGGGTTTCCCTGCTGCCAGCCAACCAGCATTGTGGGAAGGTTAGCTTTCTTGGCCAGAACGAAATGACAGTTGCAGAGGAGAAAGTCACTTTTCAGACTTTATTTAAAATAGCCAGTGACCACGGTGGTTGCTGAATTAATTTGCTTGGACTGAACTGAGCTTCCATGGGTCTTATTGCAAAGAGCACTGGGAGGTTGAATCTGAAATTGCAAAATAAGACATTTCCCACTTAGCTAGTCCTCTTCTTTCCCTACCGTGTTGTTAGTAGTACTTTAACCCACAATTCTGGCCTCCACTTCATAATAAATATTTCAGAAAATTATTCTATGAGTTCTTTTTGAAACTGGTTTGCCTTTTTAAAAAAAATACCACAAGGAATGTTTTTCATTGCTTTCTTCTCCACACTATATTAGTAATAGACACTTGGGGTAGAGAATTAAGAAGGTTTCCCGGTTCTGTAGGAGGTTGGCTGAAGTATATCTAATGCATGAATAAAGCATTTTGGTTCCTCCTCAGTGACTCCTTTACCCTGGAGAGAGTAACACCAAGGACCATTTCCCATTGGCGAGTTAGTAGTCCTTAGATGGGATAATACTGGGGAAAAGCATCAGCTGCAGCTTAAATCCTTTCCTGAGAGAGAGAGAGGCCTGTTGCCGGGACTCCTAAGACAGCTTACTGTCTCGAGACAGAAGTCTTATCTAAAAGACTCTAAAATTTACCCTCAAATCAAAGTCCGTTTGTCAGAAGGAAGGGTGGTTGGGAAAGAACTCCTCTTAGTAGCTTAAGAGTCCTAGTTGAAAGCTACAGATGATCAAATAGGCCCCTGCTATTCTCATTTTGATCTGCAAAGTTCAGATTTCGCCTTGGCAGCCCACAGAGATCAAGGACCCTCAAGGCACCACAATGGAAGGTCCTCTGGTTTTTCTTCCTTTGTAGAGAGAAAGTTTTTCCCCACTTGGTCTACTCATTGATGACCTTTCCTTAGCACTTAGCACTTGACTGTCACTGCCCTTGCATATAGAAACTCCTTGCTCAAATTCCTCAAAATGGCTCTGTGTTCAGTAAGCTCCCTGCTTACTGAATAGACCTTTTTTCTGCACCCTTTCTCTCTCCCCTAAATCTGTGTTCATGCTTCTCCATCCACACTGCTCCAGCCTTAGATAGATTCGTATCACCTCATTTATGTTATCTCAATAAACATTGCAATCGCTACTCCTTCCTCTAGCTCTCTTTTAGTCACAGTGTGTCATTTTTCTTCTTAATTTATTTCCTTAGCTCTGCCAGCACCCTTTTCTTCTCATTCTGTTTTGTTTTTTATTGATTTTTTTCTTAAGATTTTACAGAGTCATGTTTTCTTTCATTTTCATCAGTTTGAGTTGCTTCAAATTTTCTTTTGTTTACCTGAATAAATCTTCCCCTGATTATTCACATCATTTGCTTTCTCCATCCAAAATGTATTCCTTCCATTACAAGCACTTTTGTTTAGATCCCACATTTGCTGTGTGTGTTTGTGTGTGTGTGTGTGTGTGTGTGTGTGTGTGTGTGTGTGTGTGCATGCGCGCTTTGAATTGGGACAGTTCTGCTTGCATCCGTCCCCTTGTTTCCCTGGTAAGTGTCGCTGACAGAGCTTCCTTGATTCACTTCGACTTTTACCTGAACTCTGTTTGACTCTTCATCTTGGAACCCTTGATGGAGGACTGGGGGCTGCTGCTTGTTAATCTATGTTCGGTCCCTCTAACGGTGGGAGGATGGGGTGTGGCGTTTTGCATCTAGAAATGGAGAATTTCATCTCCTTGAAACCTCCCTCCCCACCTGGTAATACTCCATCAAGCGTTCCTCTGCCAGGCCACTGTGTGGTTGTTTCTCACAGAAAAGCATCTCATGTTTGTACCCACTTAGGGGTGGGTGATCTGGTCACTTTGGAGAGAAAATGAGTGAAGGTGAAATCCGGAGGCTTTCCATAATTTTGTTTGGTGAAACAGTGTGGAATTTTGTGTATGTAGCTCCCTTTGATCCACTGCTACCAATTGGCCTTTAGATGCCACTTTATAGTGATCCTAATCCCAAGCATCACCCCCAGACTCTCTCTCTTTCTTTGTTAGGAAGTCAGAGCAATAAAGAAGAGTAACATAAGGCGCCATACTTGTTCTTCAGCACCACGGTGAGTTCATCCTGGTGCTGCGTAACATATTACCACAATTCGAGCACCTTAAAACAACACACATTATCATCTCACTGTTTCTGTGGGTCATGTTCAGGCGCAGCTTAACTAGGTCCTCTGCTCAGGGCCTCACAAGCCTGCATTTCTGGGCTCAGCCATAGCTGCAGTGTCATCTGAAGCTCAAATGGGGCAAGATCCTCTCCCAAGCTCCCTCAGGTTGTTGGCAGATTATCTCCTTGAGGTTGTAGGACTGAGGTTCCTGGCTGCTTACTGGCTGTCCACTGGAGGCTATCCTCACATCCTAGAAGCCTCCCACAGTTCCTAGATGCATGACCCACTTCACAGACAGTTCACAACATGGCAGCTTAATTCTCCAAGGCCAGCAGGATAATGTCTTACTCCAATCTTCTAAGACAGTCTTATATAATGTAGCATAATCATGAGAATAGCATCCCATTAGCTTTTCCATATTCTATTAATTAGAAGCAAGTCACAGGGGGCTTCGCATGTGGTGCAGTGGTTAAGAATCCGCCTGCCAATGCAGGGGACGCAGGTTTGAGCCCTAGTCTGGGAAGATCCTACATGCCGCGGAGCAACTAAGCCCATGCGCCACAACTACTGAGCCTGTGCACCTAGAGCCCGTGCTCCGCAACAAGAGGAGCCACCGCAATGAGAAGCCCGCGCACCGCAACGAAGAGTAGCCCCGCTCACCACAACTAGAGAAAGCCCGTGCGCAGCAACGAAGACCCAAAGCATCCAAAGATAAAATAACTAAAATAAATAAATTTATTTTTTAAAAACCCCAAAAAACTGCAGAAGCAAGTCACACAGGTCCCAGTCACACTCAAGAGGATGGGATTCTACAAGGATGTGACTCACTGGAGTTCACCTTAGGCTATGAAGAATGAGAGCCTTGCCATTTCTTCTTAGCTGGACCCCTCAGAATTTCCTCCCTCCCTTCCTTTTCCAGAAACACATTCTAAAGGTCCTGCAACCCTTTGAATAGAGAGCACCAAGCTCCAGATGCAGTACATTCCCGCAATCAGGAAACTAATTGTAAAGGTATCTGATTTTACAGCCCATAGGCGTCAACATAAATTGGGTTGGGTGAGTTATCAAATGGTGGGTTCCATTCTAGGAAATCACTTCAAAATACATTGCTAATGTCTAGGGCAGGACTTCTCAACTGTAACACTATTGACATTTGAGGCGAGATAATTCTCTACTGTTGGAGACTGTTCTGTGCATCGTTGGGTGTTTGGCAGCATCCCTGGCCTCTTATCACTATATGCCAGTGGCACCCGCCTACCCCCACCCCCAGCCCCAGGTTGTGTGAACTGAAAATGTCTTCAGATAATGCCAAGTGTCCCTTGTTGGGAGGGAGCATAACCAACCCCAGCTGAGATCCACTAAACTGGGTCTTTCCCCAGGTTTCCATTAAGGAGTCAGTGGGCATCTCCTGATTGCAATAAAATCCATGCAGTGTAATTTCATGGAAACGTAATTAGGATGAAATTGGTATGAATACAGATGTGAGTCTATCCAGCTGCATACAACTAATGATATGAGGCAGTGGGAAATTCAGAGTTCTGCTTCAGGCAGCCTAATAGGTTCTAAAGGGTTCCAGTCCTAGTTTGAACTAACTTCTCTATGCCCGGGTCACTTTATCTGTAAAATAAGTTGTATTTTCACACCTCTGTAAAATATGGGTATTGTAATCATAGAAATGCTGCATCCATTGAACACTTCCTCCTCAACAGCACGCCTGGCAGTTGAAATATCTGTATTTACCATTTACAGTCTCGGGATATTTCTCTTGACTGAAGAAAGAATGAAATTTCACAACTTACATAATTAAACAGTAATAAAAACTCTTGTGAAAGATAGTTTGCTAATTGAATCTCTGCACACGATCCATTTGCCAAACGTTTATGTCCCCATTTTTGTACTTTAAGACTCCAGTTTTCTAGCCCTTCAAATGATAATAAAATGTACACAACTGGAAATAAAAGTCCTCAGACGCATGTTTGGCAATCCATTAGAAATTGCAATTTGTATAGATGACCCCATAAATCTAAATTATTGACACTCATGAAAGATTATTTCCATTTATTTTCTTTTGTTATGTAATATTTTTCATTCAAGCTGAGGTAGTACTAAGTCCTGCCAGTTCTAGAATCATCTACTTGATGATTTCATTTATTTTGTAAATATCTGCTGTCTTGAACCCACCTCTTCAGGTCATTCTGCTATTGGCAGTGTTACTTGAAATATACTTCACAACCAACTTCTTAACATAGGGAAGGCCTGTTAATAATCCATTGCTACAATATAAATTGGCTGGAATCATGAATCTCTCTTTACATTCCAGAGTTAAATACAGAGTAAAATCAAAGAGCTATTATACCTTAATGTGCCTTTTGGGTCATTAACTCATTTATATAGAAATTAAGCTCTTACGTCTTAAATTGTTACTGAACCAATGACTTCTGGAAACTCTTAGAGATCGGGCTCCATGTCTTTTCAGTCAGTAACGTACTTTATTCTCTGAGTGCAGCTAGAATGAGGACATCTTCCCCAATGAGGAGAGGACGATAATATTATTTACCAACTATGGCTCTCTTTTCCCTCCCCTCCAGAAGTTAGCAAATTCTCTTTCTTGCTTCGCCTCAGCTACCCAAGGGACAAATTCACTCATTCAAACTTTAATATTTAGAATGGCCATACATCCCTGTTTGCCCAGAACAGTCCTGGTTTACATCTGTTTTTCAGGTGTCATTATCTTTATTTTTTTATTTTTAAAAATTTATTTATTATATTTATTTTTAGTTTTGGCTGCATTGGGTCTTTGTTGCTGCATGTGGGCTTTCTCTTCGTTTCTGCGAGCAGGGGCCACTCTTCGTTGGGGTGCGCGGGCTTCTCATTGCCGTGGCTTCTTTTGTTGCGGAGCACGGGCTCTAGGCGTGAGAGCTTCAGTAGTTGGGGCGTGTGGGCTCAGTAGTTGTGGCTCACAGACTCTAGAGCGCAGGCTCAGTAGTTGTGGCGCACGGGCTTAGTTGCTCCACGGCATGTGGGATCTTCCCAGACCAGGGCTCGAACGTGTGTCCCCTGCATTGGCAGGCGGATTCTTGACCACTGCACCACCAGGGAAGGGAAGCCCCTCAGGTGTCATTATCTTTAAAACCTTCACTTACTCTCAAAAGCATTCCGAATTGGACGGTAATATATATGGTCCTCCTCCTAACCATTCCTTTTTGAGAGTCTGGAGGAAAAGTGCTCCATGTTTCTTTTTAGGTGGTATCACCGTAGATGTCCACCAGGGAGTGCTATTGTTTCTGGCTTACGTTCCTCCGCTAGAGAAGGTTTTTTTCTCCTGTCAGATTTTAAGAAAAAGAGTAGAGAAACTAACCCGTGGATGTCTGTGAGAAGATGTCAGTTGGGCACAAAGCTCTCAGTAGAACTTCAAAAACTTGGAAGCAAAAAATAAAAGCACAGTCTATGCTGAAAACACCAGAATCTATCAGACCCTGAAGAAGGAATAGAAGACAGTTATTGCTAAGAGAAAAATAAAATAAGAGGAAGCATCTAGAATTCTAGAAATTATTTATGGTGTGATTATTTGGGAATTATGATTCAAAGGGAATTATGAGCACTTCCCTTTCAGTAGTGATTACAGCTGTTTTTCTAGGTAATTGTGCAAGGTCAAGGCAGTATCCTCAGATTTCTTGAGCAACGCAGCTAAAACAATGCAAAGCTGAATTATTTCTTTAAAGGCATATATATTGTGTTTTATTACCTTCTGAAAATGTGTCAGACTCAACTCCTGTGAATTATTTACCCATTTGCTTGCCTTGCCTCCCATTTAAATGGCTGCTTATTTAAAGCTACCCACAGGAAACTTTATCACGGCCAATCCTTCCTGGTTTTCTCACACTAGTTCTTTTCATGAGCTAAACCACCTTAGACAGAGTGGACTTGCACATGACCAAAAGGTGAAGTTGTTGTGGCCTACTAGGGCCTGCTGCTCGGTTCCCTCACACACTAAGACCACAGAGGATGAGAATAAGCTTTCCTTTGTTGCATTTATTTTTATTTTGCTTGCAGATATCACCTGTGTGTCGTAACTCAGTTGAGGTTAATGCTGACATTTTCCTTCCCTCTAGGATAATGAAAGCTTTCTTTTTTTAAGGTTTTTCCCAGAAGCTATACTGTAGGAGGACTTACAGTTTAAGACAAGCAGAGTGGTCTTGGTCAGGCAGTCTTCAGTTGTGGTCGTGGTTCTCTGAGTAGTGAACTTGTCACTACCTGTGATTTCTCTTTTCTAGGGCTTCTTTCTCAGCTGTGAATTTGACCATTGTCTTATCTACTTCTAAGTACTTAACAGAGAGGAAGGAGGCTCACAGATTAAGTAACAGGCTGAGAAGGAAGAGCAAAGCTGCCCCAAACCTTTCCCACGCCTGATGTCACTTGGATTGCTGCTTTTAGAATGCCAGTTTCTTTTGCTTAATTCTTTCAGTATAATCTTAGATTCTAATGGGGAGGGAGAAAAATATGACTGTGGACTCTTCTAGGAGTTGTGCTTTTCAGTTTTTATTACATTTGAAATCCCCTAACGTCACTAGAATTGACAGAGCCTACCTTCAAAAATTTCATCAGTATTCTCCACTGTGTATGAGACAAATTTCCTCGTTCCTGTGAAATTTATGATGCAAGGAGGGAGCTGCCATAAATATTCTTCCCTCTCACTGTGACATTATTCTGACAGCAGGTGAGTTATACTTTTGAAATTACATGATGTAGCCCGACTCATGATATTTTTTATTTGTTTCTTCCAGTAATCAAACACAAGTCATTTTCTAGAGGAAACTAATTAATTGTTAAAGCAGAATGAGCTTTTAACCACATGGAATGATAATATGTTGTTTCTTTGAGAACATCTAATTGTATTTCTATGTGGCTTTGTGTGTGTGCGTTCTGAAGCGCCCTTCTTTTGCAAAAGGCTTATACTTCACAGTGAGTAAATATATGAAAATTTCACATAATTACAGTGCTCTGAAGGAGTGATGGGGAATTTCTGATGTTAATATTGAGTCTTATTTTTGATCATCAAAAGAGAGCTAGAGATTTTGGTGGTTCGCTGTCTAAAATAATGAACAATTTCTGACATGTCAGAAAAACAAATACACAATGGGTTTTTAATTTTCTTGCCCCTCCACTGTGAGTGAAAGCAGAATGGTATAGGTACTTAAATGAATCTTCTTCTGGCATAGGAAACTTCTAGAAGAGAGAAGCCACACTGGTTGGAAGCTCTGGAAAGACCAATGGCTTCAGCATGAGCTCCCCTTGCGTGTGGAGAACTCAGTGGCATACAGATTCGATAGGAGAACATGGAGATTGGCAACGTAAAAGCCTTAAGACAAACTCACATATGACATCTTGAATTTGGGTAGAGTCAGAAGAAAGTTGGGGAAAACTGTTGATATTTGGATATCATCAGGGCATCACAAATAATGGAAGAATAGACAATTAAAAACAGCATGGATAAAATGCTTATGGTCTCCACCCAGTATATTTAAAACTCAGTGCTGAGGGTTAAAGAAATCATGAGATACTAATCTCAATTAAATAATTAACTCTGTTAATGGTGTTTACTAATGTCCCATAATAGCAGATATACCACCAGATGGGAAATTTTACCAAGTAAATGTAGCTTCAGAGAGCTCAATTAAGTGAAATCTTCTTGTGGGTATACCATACAGCAGTTATTGCCCTAAACATGTGTATTTCGGTTTTTAAAGGTTGAAACATAGTTTAAATGTATAAGGAGGTTCATCTTTCAAAGAAACCAGTGGACATCTTTTGTTTTTTGTTTTTGCTTTTTGGGATTTCATTTGGCCGCAACGTGTGGCTTGTGGGATGTTAGTTCCCCAACCAGGGATCGAACCCTGGCCCCTGGCAGTGAAAGCACCGAGTCCTAACCACTGGACTGCCAGGGAATTCCCCAGTGGGCATATTTTGAATATTGAAAAAAATTAATTGATCTGATTGTTTTATGAATAATCACCCCTTAATTTTGTAAAAAGAATTTCTGGTTTGAGATGGTTACATGTTAGCTATTATCCCTAATTTTTTTTATCTTTTAAAAATTACTTACAAACAATAAAAAATTATAGAGAAGAAAAGAAAACACCCTTAAACACATTATTGTAGAATAACTTCTGATATAACTACTATCATTTATAGACTTTCTATTTGTATTTTCTCATCATTTGTGTGTGTGTGTGTGTGTGTGTGTGTGTGTGTGTGTGTGTGTGTGTCTGCTCTCTGGGTTGGGATCCTGTGAAATTCCGCACGCACACAAAAGCACACACACTAAAAAGTGAAGGAGGAAATGGCTCTGTAGTTAAATAAGTTACAGAAATGCCATATGCTTGTCTTCCTCTCGTGAGTGAGGGAACTTGCTTCACTTTGCTTTGCTCAGCATTTCCCAAATACAGTTGACCACAGAACTGTTTTTTGCCGTTTTGTTTTGTTCTATAGCAGTTAATAACTCAGAGAGCACATCTGGAAAAATTCTGAGGTTTTCTATTAAAAAGTGTTTATCTCTAGAGTGGATAGATGACAGGTCATTAATGTCTAATTAATAATCTATGAGAGATTAACAAGCAATTCTTTTTAAGGCCCTGGAGAAATAAGATAGTTTGGATGTTTGAGGAAAGAGGGTGATAGGAGAGCCTCTTTCAGAGATAGGGCAAAGATAGGGAGGTCTGGGTGGGATGTGACTTGGGGGGCCTTGAAAATTCAGGGTAATCCTGAAAGCACTGTATTTGTTTTCTTTTTTCTCCAGCTTTATTGACATGTAACTGACATATAACATTGTATAAGTTTAACATGTGCAATGTGTTGACACATTAATATATTGCAAAAATGATTACCACTATAACAGCAGCTCACACCTCCATCCCATCACATAATCACCATTTCAACAAAAAAGTATTGAGAAAATTGAAGATCAACTATTTCAGCAACTCTCAAGTATATAATACAGTGTTTATTAGCTAAATCCCCATTCTGCACATTAGATCCCCAGAACTTGTTGATCTTGTGACTAAAGGTTTGTGCCCTTTTACCAATAGCTCTCCATTTCTCCCAACTTGCAGCCCCTGGTAACCACCACTCTACTCTCTGTTTCTCTGATTTCGGCTTTTTTAGATTCCACATATAAGTGAGATCATGCAGTATTTGTCTTCTTCTGTCTGACTTATTTCACTTAACGTAATGCCTTCAAGTTTCATGCTATTTGTTGCAAATGGCAGGATTCCTTCTTTCTCATGGCTGGAAAATATTCCATTATGCAGGCATACCTTGTTTTCTTACACTTCGCTTTATTGTGCTTTGCACATATTGTGTTTTTTACAAACTGAAGGTTTGTGGCAACCCTGCATTGAGAAAGTCTCTTGGCACCATTTTTCCAACAGCATTTGCTCACTTTGTGTGTCTATGTCATATTTTGGTAATTCTCACAATAGTTCAAACTTTTTCATTATTATTATATTTGTAATGGTGATCTGGGATCAGTGATTTTTGATATTACTATTGTAATTTTTTTTGGCATTTTTATTAGCAATAAAGTATTCTTTGTCTTTCTTTTTAAATTTATTTTTAGTCGAAGTATAGTTGATTTACAATGTTGTGTTCGTTTCTGATGTACAACCAAGTGAGTCAGTTATATGTATATATATTCTTTTTCATATTCTTTTCCATTATGGTTTATTGCACGATATTGAATATAGTTCCCCGTGCTATACAGTAGGACCTTGTTGTTTATCCATTCTTTTTTTTTTTTTTTGGCCGCATCACACGGCTTGTAGGATCTTTGTTCCGTGACCAGGGATTGAACCCAGGCCACAGCAGTGACAGCACCAAGTCCTAACCACTGGACTGCCAGGGAATTCCCTATCCATTCTGTATATGATAGTTTGCATCTGCTAATCCCAAACTCCCAATCCATCCCTCCCCTACCTGCCTCCCCCTTGATAACCACAAGTCTGTTTTCTGTGTCTGTGAGTCTGTTTCTGTTTCATTTGAGTCATATTTTAGATTCCACATATAAGTGATATCATATGGCATTTGTCTTTCTCTTTCTGACTTTCTTCACTTAGTATGATAATATCTAGGTCCATCCATGTTGCTGCAAATGGCATTATTTCATTCTTTTTTACAGCTGAGTAGTATTCCATTATAGATATATGTACCACATCTTCTTTACCCATCTGTTGATGGACATTTAGGTTGCTTCCATATCTTGGCTATTAGCAATAAAGTATTTTTAATTAAGATATGTACAGTTTTAAAGACATAATGCTATTGCACACTTAACAGACTACAATATAGCATAAAAACAGCTTTTATATGCATTGGAAAACAAAAACATTCATGTGACTCACTTTATTGTGATATTTGCTTTATTACTGTGGTCTGGAACCAAACCTGTAATATCTCTGAGGTATGCCTATTTGTATGTGTGTATACATATATATCTCCACATCTTCTTTATCCATTCATCTGTTGTTGATGGACACTTAGATTGTTTCCATACATCGGCTATTGTGAATAATGCTTCATTGAATATGGGTGTGCAAATATCTCTTCGAGATCCTGTTTTCATTCTCTTTGGATATATATATATATATATATATATATATATATATATATATATCCAGAAGTGGGATTGCTGGATCATATGGAGTTCTATTTTTAATTTTTTAGGGAACCACCATACTGTTCTCCATAGTGACTGCACCAATTTACGTTCCCACCAACAGTGCACAGGATTCCCTTTTCTCCACATCCTTGCCAATACTTGTTATCTCTTGTCTTTTTGATAAGTCATTCTAACAGATGGGAGGTCATGTCTTATTGTGGTTGTGATATGCATTTCCCTCGTGATTAGTGATGTCAAGCACCTTTTCATGTACCTGTTGGCCGTTTATACATCTTCCTTGGACAAATGTCTATTCAGGTCCTTTGCCGAGTTTTAAAATGATCTGTTGGTTTTTTGCTATTGAGTTGTGTGAGTTGTTTTTATATTTTGGTTATTAACCCCTTATCAGATATATGATTTGCAAATCTTTCTCCCATTGCATAGATTGCCTTTTCATTTTGTTGATTGTCTCTTTTGCTGTGCAGAACTTTTTAGTACCACTTATTTATTGATGTAGTCCCACCTATTTATTTTTGCTTTTGTTGCTTGTGCTTTTGGTGTCATATCTAGGAAATTGCTACCAAATATAAATGTCAAGGAGCTTTTCTCCTATGCTTTTTTTCTAGGAATTTTATAGTTTCAGGTCTCATGTTTAAGTCCTTAATCCATTTGAAGTTAATTTTTGTTAGTGCTGTAAGATAGGGGTCCAATTTCATTCTTCTGCATGTGATTATCCAGTTTTCACAGTACCATATATTTGAAGAGACTCTCCTTTCCCCATTCAGTATTCTTGGCCCCCTTGTCAAGTATTAGTTAACCATGTATGCAAAGGTTTATTTATGGGCTCTGAATTCTGTTCCATTGGTCTGTGTGTCTATTTTTATGCCAATACCATACTGTTTTGATTACTATAACTTTGTAGTATAGTTTTGAAATCAGGAAGTGTGGTGCCTCCATCTTTGTTCTTCTTTCTCAAGATTGCTTTCACTATTTGGGGGTGTTTTGTGGCTCTATACAAATTTTAGGGTTGTTTTTTTCTATTTCTGTGAAAAATTTTTGTGGAATTTTTATATGGATTGCATTGAATCTATAGATGATTTTGGGCAGTATGGGCATTTTAACATTATTAATTCTTCTGACCCATGAACTTGGGATATGTTTCCAGTTATTTGTATCTTCTTCAACTTCTTTCATTGGAGTTTTCAGTGTGTAGCTCTTTCATCTCCTTGGTTAAATTTATTCCTAAGTATTTTATTGTTTTTGATGCTGTTGTGAATGGGATTGTTTTCTTTATTTCTTTTTCACATGTTTTGTTGTTAGTGTATGGAAATGCAACTGTTTTCTGTATGTTGATTTTTGTATCATGCAACTTTACTGAATTCATTGATTCGTTCTAGCAGTTTTTTTGTGGAATCTTTAGGATTTTCTGTATATAAGATCATACCATCTGCAAACAAACATAATTTTACTCCTTCTTTTACTATTTGTATGTCTTTATTTCTTTTTCTTTCCTGATTGTTCTGGCAAGGACTTCCAGTACTGTGTTGAATAGGAGTGTTGAGAGTGGGCACCCTTGTCCTGTTCCTGGTGTTAGAGGGAAAGTTTTCAACCTTTCATCATTGAATATGATGTTAGCTGTGAGCTTGTCATATTTGGCCTGTATTATGTTGGGCTATGTGCTTTCTATATCCAATCTGTTGAGAGTTTTTATTAAGAAAGATGTTGAATTTTATCAGATTCTTTTTCTGCTTCTATTGAGATAATCATATGATTTTTATCTTTCATTTTATTAATGTGGTGTATAACTTTTATTGATTTGAATATGTTGAACCATCCTTGTATCCCAGGGATAAATCCCACTTGATCATGGTATATGATCCTTTTAATGTCCTATTGAGTTCAGTTTGCTAATATTTTGTTGAGAATTTTTGCATTTATATTCATCAGGGATATTTGTCTGTAATTTTTTTTTTCCTGTAGTGTCTTTATCTGGCTTTGGTGTCAGGGCATATGTTAGCCTTGTTAAATAAGTTTGGGAGTGTTCCCTCCTCTTTAGTTTTTTGGAAGAGTTTGTGAAGGATTGGCCTTAATTCTTCTTTAAATGTTTGGTAGAATTCACCAGTGAAATCATGTGGTCTTGGGCTTTTCTGTGTTGGGAGGTTTTTTTAATTACTGATTGAATTTCCTTACTAGGTATTGGTCTGTTCAAATTTTCTATTTCTTCATGATTTAGTCTTGGTAGGCTGTATGTTTCTAGGAATTTATCTATTTCTTCTAGGTTATCCAGTTTGTTGACATATAATTGTTCATTAGTAGTCTCTCATGATCCTTTGTATTTTTGTGGTGTCAGTTATAATGTCTCCTTTTTAATTTCTGATCTTGATTCCTCTTTTTTTTCTGAGTTAGACTAGCTAAAGGTTTTTCAATTTTGTTTACCTTAAAAAAAAAACAGCTCTTAGTTTCGTTGATCCTACTAATGTTTTTCTGGCCTCTATTTCATTTATTTCTGCTCTGATCTTTGTTATTTTATTCCTTCTGCTACCTTTGGACCTAGTTTGTTCTTTTTCTAGTTCCTCGAGGTATAAAAGTAGGTTGTTTATTTGATATTTTTTTTCTTAATGTAGGCATTTACCACTATAAACTTCCATCTTAGAACTTTCGCAGCGTCCCATAGGTTTCAATATGTTGTATTTCCATTTTCATCTGTTTCAAGATATTTCTTGATTTTTCTTTTGATTTCTTGTTTGACCCATTGGTTGTTCTGGAGTGTGCTTTTTTAATCTCAACGTATTTGTGAATTTTCCAGCTTTCCTCCTGTTAAAGTGTATTTGTTTTCTGTTGCTGTGTAACAAATTACCACAAACTTAGTGGCTTAAAACAATACACATGTAGTATCTCACAGTTTCTGTGGATCTGGAGTCCAGATGTGGCTGAGCTGGGTCCCCTGCACATTGTCTCACAAGGCTGCAATCATTGTGTTAGCTGGGCTGCCTTACTTTGCTGGGATCCTCTTCCAAACTCACCTAGTTGTTGGCAGAATTGTTTCTTGGTACTGTAGAACTGAGGTCCCCAAATTTCTTGCTGGCTGTCTGCTGGGGCCACTCTCACTCCCAGAGGCTGCCTACATTCCTTGTCATGAGGCCCTCTCACGACATGGCAGCTTACTTCTTCGAGGTCAGCAGGGGAGAGTCTCTCACTCCAACCCACTAAGCTGGAGTCTTACCTAATATTCCATCACCTCTGCCATTTAACGTAACTTAAGGGAGTGACATCTCACAGTCTTTGCCATATTCTGTTGGTTAGAAGCAAATCATAAGTCCTACTTGTGCTCAAGAGGAGGGGATTGTGCAAAGGTGTGACTCTTTGGGGGTCACCTTAGGATGTGTCCCCCAGAAGCACCAAGGGCCTAAGGATGGGAGGTGGGGTTCAGGGGTAGGGGCCAAGAAGCTAGGAGAAAATCAAAGAGAGGAGAGAAGTTCAGAACATGGCACAACAGGCTGTCTCAGCTCAGTTCTCTCCTGCTCTGCAGCTTGTCTTTTTTTTTTTTAGAAAAAACATTTTATTATATTTATATACAATCAGTGTGAGGAATGTTTCTTAAAGGAAAATTAAAGCATATAAGTCACAAAATTTGGTTATGAAATTGTAATTTCTTTTTTTTTTTTTTACAAGTTTATGCCCTCAGCACTTTCCTCTTAGAATCCCTTGCTATTGTTGATATCACCCAGGGTCAGCTTCGAGATTCTCGGGAGGCCTCGCAGGTAGACGGGTTTGTTTACCCAGGCTGGGTTATGTAATACTTTGGCCTCTTTTGTAGCTTCACCTCCTTCTGGCATCAGTATGCACTAAGCAGGGAAGAGATACAAAAGCCTTGTTCAAGGAGAAACAAAAAATACCCACATCATTAATTTAAACATGTTTTCCTTAAATACAAAATATAGATTTTTATATTGCCTTCAAAATGACAAGGCAAAAAATTGCTACTTGTAAGATTTTTCTCTTTCTTTCCCCCAAAGCATGTTAACAATCCTGTAGCACAATGTACCACATAATTACTAACCAAGTACTGGGTTGTGATTCTTCTGTTCAGCTACAGAAATTAGCACATACATATAGTCTGAAAGAAACAGTTGGCTGCAAAGAAAATTAAGAAATGTGTCCTCTCCTATTAGATTTCTGTCAAGTTTTCATGGAAAGGTGTGTGGATGGTGAACTCTTGGTGCCTTTGCTGCAGGCAGACATCATTTTTTGTGCTCCAAGGATGGTCAGCTGCCCCAGGAGAGTGTAAACTATGGCCCTTTCCCGTGGAGATTTGCTAATTCCTAGCCAAGAGAGGAGACAGGAGGGCAGCTGGGGGGCAGGGGTTCTGGGACCACACTCCCGCCTCAACTGTGAATTCGCTGCATGGTGTCAGACCAACAGCTCGACTCTTAAGCATCTGTTTTCTTGCTCGTGAAATGAAGTTCCTTCCAATTCTCAAGTGCTGAGCTCTGTGAAAAGAATGACATGCTGTAGTGTGTTTAGCAAAAGACTGGAGATGGTGAACTGATGCTAGAGAATGAAAGGCTTTGTGATAGTGTGAGCAGAAAAGTGGTTCTTCCATTCTGGGTTGCCCTCTCCAGGGAATGGTGACTTTTGTTATCTAAATACTATGTACGGAACAAAAAGCAGTACCTGGAAATAAAGGAGAATATTGGTAATTTACTCCTCTTTAAATCAAGCAAAATAATTTTAACTTCATGTGGAAGAATAGTCTACATTTTGAAGAGGGTACGTATTTTAATTGCATAGCTCAAGGAGTTTTCACAAATTGAACACATTCACCAGCACTCAGGTTAAAAGAAAAGAATATTAGCAGTCTTCTGAGAAGATCCACTCATATTCCCTTCTCCAAGAATTACCAATTTCTTAACTTCTAACAGCATAGGTTTGTTTCACTAGGTTTTGTGCTGTATTTTTTGTTTGTTTGGTTTTGGTTTTTTTGTTTTGTTTTTTTTTTTGCGGTACGCGGGCCTCTCACTGTTGTGGCCTCTCCCATTGCAGAGCACAGGCTCCGGACGCGCAGGCCCATCGGCCATGGCTCACGGGCCCAGCCGCTCCGCGGCATGTGGGACCTTCCCGGACCGGGGCACAAACCCGCCTCCCCTGCATCGGCAGGCGGATTCTCAACCACTGCACCAAGGGAAGCCCTGTGCTGTATTAAACTAGATCAGATGCTCAGTACCCTTTTCTGTCTGACTTCCTTCACTCAACATTGTGGAATCCATCTGTATTGATGAGAGTATTACATGTTGTTCCTCTTCTTTGCTGTATCATCATATTCCATTAGAAGAATATAGGTATTTCTTTATTCATTCTACTACGCATCAGCATTTAGGTGGTTTCCACCCTTTGGCTATTATGAATGGTGTTACTATGAGTATTCTTGTACTTACTTTTTAATGAAACTGTGTATGCATTTCTGTGGGAAATAAACCGAGGAGTGGAATAGTTGAGTCATGGGATGTGCTTTTGTTGAGATTTTGTAGATACTCCTAAACAGTTTTACAAAACAGTTGTATCAATCTGTGTTCCCATCAGGTGTGTGCGAGAGTTCCAGTTGCTCTACTCCTTTCTCTCCATCTTTTTCATTTTAGACATTCTGGTGGGTGTGTCGTGATAGCAGCACAAGGTTTTAATGTACATTTCCCTGATAACTCATGTAGTTGAGTATCTTCTCATATGTTTGTTGGCCATTTGGATAAGCTCTTGTGGGGTATCTGTTTAAGTCTTTCACCCATTTAACCATGATGTTGTTGGCTTCTTCAGTGATTTGTAGAATTATATCTATATATCTATATATCTCTATCTATTTATATGAGTCCTTATTTCTTTTTTTGCATTGAACAGTTATTCTAATTGCGGCGTAATGTAGTGGCTAAAAGTACATGCTCTGGAGAGAGACTGCATGAGTTCAAATCCTGCCTCTACCACTTATTAGAAATGTGACCTTGGACAAGTTGCTTAATCTTTGTAACCCTCAATTTCCTTACCTTTAAGTTGGTTTCGTAGTACTTTCTACCTCATAGGGTTGTGTGGATACATGATTTAATTATGTGAGTCCTTTATTGAATATATGCATTGTACCCAATATAATTTTTAATTAATTAGTGAGTTTGGTGCCTACTACGAGCTCCCCCTCTAAGCATAGTGCAACAGGAGATGCACATGAGAAATACAAGGTCATTGCCACAAGGCATTTAACGTTTGGTTGGCAAACAAGGCAGCCCCATGAGCAGGAGTTGAGTAACAGCCGCAGTAGGTGTGGGATGAAAAGCCTGGTTGAGACGTGAAGTCCTCTGAGCCCTTCTGGAATTTGAAGTAGTCCAGAGAGCATGCCAAGGGGCATGAGGAGAAAAGCAGCACCTATGCTGACACCTGGAGAATAAACAGCAGTTTGAGAAGCTGAAACAACCCTAGCAAATGCTAGAGGGCAGGCAAGAATTTCATTTGCTCCTGTACAATGAGGCTCCAGCTCTACTCATGGTGGGGGATTTGTGATGGGGATATATACACATCCAGGCCCACATGAATGTGTGTTATTACCTGAAAGCCTTCCTTTATAGGAGTTTAAAAATAAGACAAGGGGGCTTCCCTGGTGGCGCAGTGGTTGAGAGTGCGCCTGCCGATGCAGGGGACGAGGGTTCGTGCCCCGGTCCGGGAGGATCCCACATGCCGCGGGGCGGCTGGGCCCGTGAGCCATGGCCGCTGGGCCTGCGCATCCGGAGCCTGTGCTCCGCAGCGGAAGAGGCCACAGCGGTGAGAGGTCCGCGTACCGCAAAAAAAAAAAAAAAAAAAAAAAAAAGACAAGGAAGGAGACAATGAAAAAAGAAAGCATAGCCTCTCTTACTCTGAAGTGGCCAGAAAGTACATAAAGCCATTATCAGTTTCGCTACAAATTTGTATTTCTCCTCCTGGGTTTTCCATCAGATACTTTAAACTCATGTTTTTCAAAGGCCTTTGGTTCTCTCCTTTCATTGGAATTAGCTCATCAAATATTAGTGAGAGATGATTGAAGGAGAGAGACTAATAAGTTTATTGAGATGTGAGAGATTTTATTCTTTTCTGGGAAGATTTTATAGATATATAAATCAGTCCCTTAAAAGGTAAGATCACCATGTTTTCTTTGTTTCCCCTTGAAGAGTATTATGATGGCAAACACGTATTGAGCGCCTACAACATTCGCAGAACTGTTCTGAGCGCATCCCATGTCTTTATTCATTTAATCCTCACAACAACCCGGGGAGTTTGGCACCATTATTATCAGCCCCACTGACAGATTAGGAAGGTGAAGCACCAGGAGCTTCAAGGACCTTGCTGCAAAACGTGCTGGTCATAAGTAGCTGAACTGGGATTTAGAAACAAGCAGCCTGACTCCAGAGTCTGTGCTATAAACCAAGGGTCGACAGCTTTGTCTGCAAAAGGTCAGATAGTAAATGTTTTAGGCTTGGCAGGCCGTACGACCTTTGCCACAACTACTCAACTTAGCCTTTGTAGAGTGAAAGCAGCCTTAGATAATACGTAAATGATGAACATGTCTATGTTTTGACAAAACTTTATTTACAAAATCAAGGGGTGGATTTGACCTGCCGACCATGATTTGCCAACTTCTGCTGTAAACTACAATGATGAACAGCACAAAGATATAGAAAGGTATGTTTGCAAACGTTTTAAGTCAAATCTGCTTTTTACTGCTATTTCCTGGTCAGACATCAGTGGTTCTGCACCTGGGGTGATTGTGCCTCCCCAGGGATATTTGGCAACGTCTAGAGACATTTTTGTTGATCACAGCTCGGGGGTTGCTATGTATCTAGTGTATACAGGCCACGGATAATGTTAAACGTCTGACAATGCGTAGGTAGCCCCCCACAGTAAAGAATTATGTGGTCCTGAACGTCAACTGTGCCAAGTTTGAGAAACCGTCAGCTAGTTGAATCAGATTCAGGTTTCACCCTGTAGAATGTCCCCTCTTCTCTGTTTCTCTCAGCATGATGGTACTCCTCTCTCTTACTGCCCCCTCGATAGATCAACCCTTCCAAATAGCGACGGTGCTGACGGCAGTGGCTGTGGCCGACATCTCTTGAGCACCCGTTATGGATTGGATAATTGTACATATAATATGCCACTCTTAAAATACCCTGTTTCATTTGAAAATAAATTCATAAAATAGGTATTATGATTTTGTTTCTTCCTATGAAGAAATACAAATGCCTATATCCAAAGCCTGAATCTTTCCATTCTACCTCCCTGCCTCTTCCTTATTCTTATAATGAATTATATCATTGGACATAGGACTTCAAGGTTTGGACAGCCTCCAGGAATACCAGCTGTGCCTAGAAAAGAGTGCTAGATTTGTGTCTTCAAGTTTTATTTGTGAAGTTTCTTTTCTAACCATCATTAGCTCAGAAATAGCTTTTATGAGAGTCTGGGATTGAAAAATTGACGTTTGCCTCCTTTTTCCACATCAGGAAATAAGGTCAGTGGCCAACCCCATGCCTTCCCTGTTGATAATAGCTTTTTGCCTTCCAGTAGCACATGCAGGCATTTTCCCTTTCCATCGCTTTACCTCCTGCTTAATTTGCCTTGGGATGGAGCTCCCGCTGACCTGAAAGGGAGTAGCCCATGGACACAGGTTGAAAAGGGAAAAAGAGCAGAAGAGCAGAGCAAATATGAGCTCTGGAGGAGGCCGTAAACATGAGGTTAGAGCAACAGCCCAAAGGCCAAACAGGAAACGCAGCGGGGCTTGAGGCTCATGAGCCGCACTCCCATCCCGTTGTGCTGCCTTAGTTGTGTCCATTCATCCAGCAAACATTCATTGAGTCCCATACTACACACCTGGCAGCCTTCTAGGTCCTGGGCCACAGCACTGATCAGGACGGACAAAAGCACCGACTCAAAGAGCCTATAAAGTAAAAGTAACTTTTATAGTATAAGAAAGGTAACAAGCATTATGGAGAAAAATAAGTCAGCAAAGGGGATGGGGAGTGCTGGGAGACTACGGATTGCCAGTAAGGTGGTCAGAGTAAGTCCGCCTGTGAAGGTGAATTTTGGCAAATTTGAAGAAGGTGAGAGAGCAAGCCATTGGGATGTCTAGGAGGAAAAGTTCCAGGAGGAGGGAACCACAAGGGTTCAGGCCCTGAGGATGAACAGTACGTGGTTAATCGGAGGAGCAGTAAGGAGGCTGGAATGGAGTGAGCCAGGGAGAGACGGCAGAGAGCTGAGTGAGGAAGACACCAGCCAGTGCACTGTCTATAGGTCATAGGAAGAATGCTGGCTGGTTATTTTCCATTATAGTTTATCACAGGATACTGAATATAGTTCCCTGTGCTATACAGTCGGACCTTGTTGTTTATCTACTTTGTATATAGTAGTTTGTATCTGTTAATCCCAAACTCCCTATTTTTCCCTCACCCTCCTCCCCACTTTAGTAACCATAAGTTTGTTTTCGAAGTCTGTGAGTCTGTTTCTGTTTTGTAGATAAGTTCATTTGTATCTTTGCTTTTATTTTTAGATTCCACATGTAAGTGATATCATATGGTATTTGTCTTTCTCTGGCTGACCTACATCACTTAGTATGATCATCTCCAGGTCCATCCATGTTGCTGCAAGTGGCATTATTTCATTCTTTTTACGGCTGAGTAGTATTCCATTGTATATATGTACCACATCGTCTTTATCCATTCACCTGTCCATGGACATTAGGATTGTGGCTTTCACTCTGGGCAAGATGGGGAATCATTTGGAGGGTAATGAGCAGAGGAATGATAAGAGCTTCATCCTTTGGGGCTTCCCTGGCGGTCCAGTGGTTGGGACTTCGCCTTCCAATGCAGGGGGTGTGAGTTCAATCCCTGGTCAGGAAGCTAAGATCCCACATGCCTTGTGGCCATAAAACAGAGGCAATATTGTAACAAATTCAGTAAAGACTTTGAAAATGGTCCACATCCAAAAGATCTTTAAGAAAAAAAAAGAGAGCTTCATTCTTTGAAAATGGATCCTTCTGGGTGCTGAGTTGAGAACGGAATGTCCATTCCATAGGAAGAGAAGGATTTAGTTATATCAATGTCTTTCTCCTTTGAGATTCTCTCCCCCATTTTCCCCCAAGCCACAGAATAACCACCTGTATGAGAGTCTGTTTGGGAGTCCGAACGGTGATCTTCATCCAGATCTCAAGACCAGAAGAGACATTAACAACCCTCTTATCCTGTTCTCCCATTTTCCTGGTAAGCGAACGAAGGACAGTTCATTGTTCTTGAATGTTTACTGGGAGCCCACAATCTCCTCAGCTTTGCAGTGGTTGCAGACAAAACCTTGACAAAAAAAGTCTACCAGATGAGCAAATCGACAATTTTGAAAGGGCATATGTAGTATAATAGAGGTGTGCTTGGTACTCTTGAGGTACGGAGAAGAGACACCCAACTCAGCCTGGAAATCAGAGAAGGCCTCCTGGACTAGGGAACCAGAAATCAGTGTCCTACCTAAATTCTATGCTGGGGCCGCAGCCCAGCCAGCTCTCCTGCCTCATCTGGCCAGTCCTCTCCTTTCTACAACATGGTACCTTCTAGAAGGCAGTAAACTACCTTTGTGTGACCAGAACTCCTAAACGCAGGGAGTTTATCCTCCAGTGTCTTAGAGAAAAGGCAACCTGGAGGCTGAAATTGATCGCATCATTCCTGTGATAGCGTTATAGGCTGACGGAAGTAGTAAAGAGACTTCAAAGATTGAACTTCTTTGGCTCTCCAAACCTTCGCAGTCGCCACCGCCTCCTGGCATTTAGACTTGGTTTTCTGAGGGTGATAGGAATAGTTCTGAGAATAATTAATACACTGCTGGTTTCTCATAAAGCCTCCCAAAGACCAGGAGAGTGACAATTTAATACATGCAACAATAAATGCAAACCAACTGCCCTGTTGTTGACTTTTTTGTTCCCATCTAAACACCTCAAGCCGTGTATTGGCATTAATTAACTTACTCAACACCCTTGGGTGAGACTGGTGAATATTATATTATCCCTCATTTTACAGAAGAGAAGTTGAAGCAGGGCTCTCCCCTAGGCCCAATTTTGGGACAGCACAGTTGCCTTGCTTTTCTAGATTCCCTTTGTATTCAGTCTTCCTGCCTTTCCACGTTCACCCAGTATCCCCAGTTCCGGAGGCTCAACGCTGTGCCCACCACCATTTCTCAGACGTGCCAGTCAGTGAGCTGCCCATTTTGACCTTACCTGTGGCTGAAGCCAGCTCGTCTGTTAAACCAACTCCATAGCCGGGGTGGGGCTGGACGTGCCGAGTGTCAGACTGAACTCTGCTCCTGGCGCTTTATCCCCTTGTGAGTGTGCGTAGGTCACCTAACAATTCTGTGCTTATTATTTTCCCACTTAGAGCACAGGCAAGACCAGAGTGCTTGCCTTCTAGGTCTGTTGCATAGATCAGCTGAAAGAATATACAGAAAAATGATTCTGGGGCCAGGCTGTCTGGGTTCAAATCCCAGTTTGCCAGTTTGTTGCGGTGAAACATTCTCTGTGCTTCGGTCTTAATTAGTGTTACCTATAGTTATAATTATTGGAAAAAGATGATGAGTTTAAAAAGACATGCCATGTCTGTCAGGTTTTACTCAACCTCAGAGTCTCAGAACTGGAAGCAAACTCCAACATCATCTTGTCCAGGGATGGGCAAACTACAACTCGTGGGCTGAATCTGGCCCACTGCCTGTATTTCCTCAGCCCACAAGCTAAAAATGTTGGAAAAAAATCAAAAGAAGAATATTTCATGACATGTGAAGATTATATGAAATTCAAATTTCAGGATCCATAAATGCAGTTTTATTGGAAGACAGCCACATTCATTTATTTACACGTTATCTGTGACCCTCTTTATGCGTGGCAGAGTTAAGTAGTTGCCACAGAGACTGTGTAGACCGAAAAGCCTACAATGTTTACTCTGTGGCCCTTTACAGAAAATGCTGACCCCTGATCTAGTCCAACACAAGGTCATCAGCTTGAATACTTTTTGTGTTGGCAAGCTCACTGCAGTACTGTATTGTCACCTCCTCTGTTGTCTGAGGAAGTTATCCACACAGAAAGTCTTCTTCTTGTAATCTTTCCCTATTGATCCTAATTCTTCCCTCTGGTTGATTCTTCATCCACGTAACTGCACTTCACTCACACCCTATCAATTCTCTCTTGTCTAGATTATCTATCCCTACACCTCTCAACTGTGCCTTACTGTTTCCCGACCCCTCACCATTCCAGGTTATGTTCCTGTGGAAGGACATGTAGGCTAGGCCTGCCCTTACCTGCTCTCATGAGCCCTGCCCTCTCCCTCTGTAATACTCACCGTGCTCATAATGACTGAATCAAGGCCTGCCTTCCTGATAGCTTACAAGCTTCACAAGGACAAGGACCTTGGTTTCTTGTGTTTTCCTATATTCCCTGTCCCAAGCATGGTGTCTGATGCTGCTGCCTCAGTTATTTGTTGACGGTTGTTGAATGACTACTCTGTAATATACCTCTTAAAATGTTACCTTCAGTATTGTATGCAGTACTCCAAAGGTCAACTGGATTCTACACTTCTGTTACTGCTGCCCATGACCGTAATATTCTTCTTATAAATAAATCATATATCCCATTCACATGGAAATTGTTGGCACATAAAACCCACCAACATCTATTTTACTGAGTTATAGTTGATTTACAAAATTATGTAAGTTTCAGGTGTACAACACAGTGATTCACAATTTTTAAAGGTTATACTCTATTTATAGTTATTATAAAATATTGGTTCTACTCCCTGTGCTATACAATAATATATCCTTGTAACTTATTTATTTTATACATAGCAGTTTGTATCTCTCTCTCTCTCTCTTTTTTTTTTTTTCTTTTGGCCACACGCGGGAAGGCTGTACAGTATATCCTTGTAACTTATTTTTTTAATATACATAGTAGCTTGTATCTCTCTCTCTCTCTTTTTTTTTCTTTTGGCCACGCTGCATGGGTTACAGGATCTTAGTTCCCTGACCAGGGATTGAACCTGGGCCCACGGCAGGGAAAGTGCCAAGCCCTAACCACTGGATGGACTGCCAGAGAATTCCCAGTAGTCTGTATTTCTTAATCCCCTACCCCTATCTTGCCCTTCCCCCACTGGTAACCGCTAGTTTGTTCTCTATATTTTTAAGTCTGTTTCTTTTTTGTTATAGTCACTAGTTTGTTTTGTTTTTTAGATTCCACATATAAGTGATATCAGACAGTATTTGTCTTTCTCTTTCTGACTTACTTCACTTAGTATAATACCATCCAAGTCCATCTGTGTCACTGCATACGGCAAAATTTCATTCATTTTTGTGGCATAGTAGTATTCCATTGTGTATATATATCGCCACATCTTCTTTATTCATTCATGTGTTGATGCATGCTTAGGTTGCTTCCATATCTTGGCTATTGTAAATAATGCTGCTTTGAACATTGGGGTCCATGTATCTTTTCAAATTAACGTTTTCATTTTCTTTGGATATATACTCAGCAGTGGAATTGCTGAATCATGTGGTAGTTCTATTTTCAGTTTTTTGAGGAACCTCCATACTGTTTTCCACAGTGGCTGTACCAATTTACATCCCACCAACTTCTTTTAAATGAGTGATTATGAAGCTTCATTCTGTTCATGTGAAATGGATTTATTGAACTTTTACAATATATCTATTCTTATTTAATTTGATTTTGTTTGTTTCAGCACTTTGTTCCAGCTTACTGAGATACTTTTTAATCTTCACTCTATTATGTAATATTCTGCCCCTCCTATCCTTGAGTAACTAACAAATTGAATGAGGAGTCGGTGTCTTCAGTGATGTTGGTAACAATGTGGTTCTGTGGCAAGCCACTGGAATCTCCCCTCCATCTTGATCAAAATCCATTAATCAAACACTTTGTGTAGTGTTTCTTTTTTTTCTTTTTTTGCGGTACGCGGGCCTCTCACTGCTGTGGCCTCTCCCGTTGCGGAGCACAGGCTCCGGACGCGCAGGCTCAGCGGCCATGGCTCACGGACCCAGCCGCTCCGAGGCATGTGGGATACTCCCGGACCGCGGCACGAACCCGTGTCCCCTGCATCGGCAGGCAGACTCTCCACCACTGCGCCACCAGGGAAGCCTTGTGTAGTGTATATCTGACAGAACTATTAGAATCAAAGCCTAGGCCAAAATAAGCTAAGGGAGTTGGGGACAGAACAGAAAGGGGAACTCTTTGAGGTGTGAAGACTTTAAATGCTTCTGAATCATCCAGAGAGTAGCTACCACCTAATCTACTAAAATGAAGGATTGCCTTCTAATTGATATGCACATATATGAATGAGTAAATTGATCTGTGATTCCATTATATGTCATAGCAGCAATGGAATCATAACCTGTAAAACTTGATATCATCTCTCTCTCTCTCTCAGTCTCATTAATTTTGAGGATGCAGAGAATGTTGGAATGGAAGGGATCATAGGGGTATGGACAAATTTCTTATTCTTCAGACCTGCATTTTCAGGTCTGATAAAAAGAAGAACAGTGAAAGCTTACCAACCAAATTTCTAGCCTGGTAGGTGAACCTCAATTTCCATTCATGAAAGGTTTCATCTAGAACTATGCAATGTATGTTTCTGACAGCTTTAATGAGATATAAATTATATATATACCATAAAATTGACCCATTTAAAGTGTACAATTCAATGGTTTTTAGTTTATTTACAGAATTGTGCAACCGTCACCATGCCCTAATTTTAGAACATTTTCATCACCCCCAGAAGAAACTCAATACTTACTAGAGTTACTCCCCAACCCAACACTCACATACACCCCCGGCCCTAGCTAATCTACTTTCTATCTCTATCATTTGCCTGTTGTGGACATTTTATAAAATGGAATAATGCAGTATGTGGTCTTTTTTAAATTAAATACATTTGACGTGTAACATTGTGTAAATTTAAGATGTACAATGTGTTATTTTGATACATTTATATATTACAATATTATTGCCATTGTCCCGAAAAAATACGGAATGCTTCATGAATTTGCATGTCATCCTTGCGCAGGGGCCATGCTAATCTTCTCTGTATTGTTTCAAATTTTTGTTGTTGTTGTTTTTTGTTTTTTTTTCCTGTACGCGGGCATCTCACTGTTGTGGCCTCTCCCATTGCGGGACGCGCAGGCTCAGCAGCCATGGCTCACGGGCCCAGCCACTCCGCGGCATGTGGGATCTTCCCGGACCGGGGCACGAACCCGTGTCCCCTGCATCGGCAGGCGGACTCTCAACCACTGCGCCACCAGGGAAGCCCCACATTTTATTAATAGTATGTGTGCTGCTGAAGTGAGCACAGTATGTGGTCTTTTGTGTCTGGCTTCTTTCATATAGCATAATGTTTTCAAGGTTTATCCACACTGTAGCATGTATCAATACTTCTTTTTATTGCTGAATAGTATTCCATTGTATGAAAAAAATACCACAGTGTGTTCATCCATTCACCAGTTAATGAACATTCCGGTTGTGTTCATTTTTTGGCTGTTATGAATAATGCTGTTATTGGGCTACAAGTCTTTGTGTGAGCATACCTTTTCATTCTTCTTGGGTAGATACCTAAGAGTAGAATTGCTGGGTCTTATGATAAATTATGTTAAACTTTAAAGAAATTCCCAACCTATTTTCCAAGGTAGCTGCACCATTTTACCATCTCACCAGCGATGTGTGACACTTCCAATTTCTCTACATCTTGTCTAACGTTTGTTATTGTCTAGACCGAGGTACTGTTTTCATTGACACTAGAATGACATTTATTTGAGCACTGATTACATCTTTTTTAAACATCTTTATTGGAGTATAACTGCTTTACAATGTTGTGTTAGTTTCTGCTGTATAACAAAGTGAATCAGCTATACGTATACATATATCCCCATATCCCCTCCCTCTTGCGTCTCCCTCCCACCCTCCCTATCCCACCTCTTTAGGTGGTCACAAAGCACGGAGCTGATCTCCCTGTGCTGTGCGGCTGCTTCCCACTAGCTATCTATTTTACATTCGGTAATGTATATATATCAATGCCACTCGAGGACTGATTACTTTTTATTACATATTTCAGATAATTGAATTTCAGTTAGGGAAGGCTGGAGGTGATAAAAATTTTGAAAGATTGTTATTGGAAATTCCAAGATCAGTTAAAATGTGTTAAAAACAGAATGAAAAAGAAAAAAATATCAGGGAAAAAATGTCGATTCATAGGGTATTAATGCTGATGTCAAACCTGTTACAGTGAATGACAAATGATATTTGGTACTATAAAAAACATGTCAAGAAAGCATGTTAGGGCTTCCCTGGTGGCGCGGTGGTCGAGAGTCCGCCTGCCGATGCGGGGGACACGGGTTCGTGCTGCGGTCCGGAAGGATCCCACATGCCGTGGAGCGGCTGGGCCCGTGAGCCATGGCTGCTGAGCCTGCGCGTCCGGAGCCTGTGCTCCGCAACGGGAGAGGCCACAGCAGTGAGAGGCCCGCGTACCGCAAAAAAAAAAAAAAAAAAAAAAGAAAGCATGTTAGTGCATTTGAGTTAGTGCATATGAGTTTGTGATGAGTTTGAAGCTACAAAATAATGGCTACGCTTCAATAAAAAGGTGAGGCTATGAGTGGGCTCATGGTCCTTAAAGTAGAAGAAAGGTGCTCTGACTAGATCTCACGTGGACTTATCCTCTCCTGTTTTTTTTTTTTCCTTGACTGAATGTTAAGATAAAGCCAGCATCAGATGGTTTATGTTTTAACCCAGTACTTTTCAGTGAGGGTGACTTTGCCCCCTAAGGAAACAGTTGGCAATGTCTGGAGACATTTTTTATTGTCACAACTGGGGGAAGGATGTTACTGACATCTAGTGGGTAGAGGCCAGGGCTGTTACTGTACATCCTACAATGCACAGGCAGCTGCCTCAACAAAGATTTATCCAGTTCAAAGGACCAGTGGTGCTAAAGTGGAGAATCTCTGCTTTAACAAGTGCTCCTGAAGGTGGGATAATTATAATCACTTGAAATGTTTGTTTCCCCTTATTTTGCTTCCTACGAGCAGATGCCACATTATTCCCTGACTCCACGCATGGGGTCCTAAATCTTGGGGTGGTGGGGGTGATGGCTGGGCTATATATTTGTGATAAAGATCTCCAGTTGCTTCTGCTCTTCTCTCTTTCTCCATTCCTTCTCTTTGCGACCCAATTGAAAACTGACTCTAAGTACTTTGTAAATGCCTGTGGCCCATCTTTATTTTTTTTTAAGATTTTTTTTCATGTGGCCCATTTTTAAAGTCTTTATTGAATTTGTTACAATATTTCTTCTGTTTTATGTTTTGGTTTTTTGGCCACAAGGCATGTGGGATCTTAGCTCCCCGACCAGGGATTGAACCTGTACCCCCTGCACTGGAAGGTGAAGTCCCAGCCACTGGACTGCCAGGGAAGTCCCGTTGTGGCCCATCTTTAGAGGAAATGAATGTTTAGCATAAGTAATTGGAAGAATGGATATTTTCTTATTCCCATTTCTTGTTCTGTGAAGAATCATTCATTCAGTTCCTTTCTCTGTGACAGTGCATTGGATGTTTGGGGTAAATCTCTGGGTTATCAAAGCCCAAACAGGAAAATGTTTACTAGTGTTTTCCAGAAAATTCACATTAAAATTATTTTTTGACATTCATGTAGTAATTCTTCACTTGATTTTACCAAGACCAGCTTCTCACTGAAATAATACCAGCAAACCCTTTTGAGACTGTACATTTTATAATGCGCATGAGGACAGGAATCTTGATACGTTCTACTTGAGTTATTTGGGCATGGTTTGTGTTACGGAGCAATTGTGTGTTTAGTTGTGCAGAATTTCTCCTCTGAACTATAAATCCTGCTTTGAAGTGACTACAAAGGTACCATGCGAAACACGATTAAGCATGGAGGAAAGAACAGGGGCTCTGGGGCAGATGGTCCTAGATTCAGGTCCCAGGCCTGCCACTTAGGAGCTGAGTGACCCAGGACAAGTTGCCTGAGCACTTCGAGCAACAGTTTTTCTATTTGTAATTTGGGAGTACTAGCTAGCTTAGAGGCAGACTGACTAGTGCCCACTAGCCATATCTGGCTTGCTTTTGTAAATAAAGCTTTATTGGGACGCGGCCATACCCATTCATTTGCATATCATCTACAGTTGCTTTTGAGCTACCGAGGCAGAGTTGAGTAGTTTCCACAGACTGTAGGTCTGCAAAACCTAAAATATTGACTGTTTGGCCCTTCACAGAGAAAGTTTGTCAACCACAACTCTCAAAGATTTGATGGACTTAAATAGAGTTACTATATGTAAATCTTATCTCATATAGAATCTTGGAAAATATTATTCCTTTCTAGACCAAATTCCTTTTGGACCAAATAAATTGTTCCTTTCTAGATCAAGTAAGTTGTTTTTAACAACAATAATAATACTAAAGCTAGGATTCATTCAACATCTAATGAGTATGTCCCTACATGTAAGAAGATATTTAATTCTTACAACAGTCTAGGTAGGTATGATTCTCATTTTGTATATGAAAAAGTGGAGTTTCAGAGAGTGAGTAGCTTCCTCCAGGTCATAGAGCTAACTAGGAGAGTTGGTGATAAAAATATAAATCTCACAGCTGCTTTTGTTTTTCTCTTTCCTATTTAAACAACCTGTAAGACTTTTTTCAGGACGGTTTTTGAAGCATCTAAGAAAGTAGCTGACTGTTTAAGCAGGTGAATAAACCTCAAAGGCCAGAGTGTAAATTAATTTTTAATGTTTGCTCTCGGTTGTTCTCTAAACACTCATATTTGTATTAATTTGTTGCTGTCTTCCTTGTTCTCCATACTTGATCATCCCTCATTTCTCCTCTTTAATCTTGTGTTTCCTTCCTTCCACTTTGAAGCTCCCCTCCTTCTTTCTTAATTGAGAGCATTTTGTGAGGGAGGGTAATGAGTATCCCCTGCATCTGTGAAGCCATAAAGCAGGTGGTTGAAAGCAGCAGCTGAGTATTACCATGCAACTCTACTGCAGCTAACTGTCGCCAGTGCTGTTGATTCCAAGGCATTCTTCATATTCATGAAACACTGCCATCCCTACAGACACGCTACTGGCTTTATGGCTTATTATTTTAGGACATATCTCCCAGCACTGAGGAGTATCTTTAAGGATAGAAAGCCAACTTCATGGTCACTTCTTAGGAAGGGTTGCGGGCAGGAAGGGCATTCAGCATCAGGTGTGTTCCTTTTTTGTTTGTTCATTGGCATCTGTTTGTATATTTCCATGTACGGTCATTGGCATCTGGGAGTGTGTTTTCGTGTATGGTCATCCAGCATCTGGATTGCTTCTATAGATGGTCATCCAGCATCTGGGGGTGTGTTTTTTTTTAATCTTTTTTTTTTTTTTTCCATTTTTGGCCATGCTGCATGGCATGTGGGATCTTAGTTCCCCGACCAGGGATCGAACCCACGCCCCCTGCATTGGAAGCGCCAGGGAAGTTCCCTGGTGGTGTGTTTCTATATATAGTCATCTGGGGGTGTGCCTCCACAGAGGGGGAGCCCTAGCAAGCTCTTTAGCACACAGTCATCATGGAAAGTATTTCCTCCTCTACTGAAGTTCAGTGAACCTCCTTTTCCTTTTCTATCTATTGGTCCTAGTTTCTTCTCTCTGAAACTACCCAGAATAAAGTCTCATCTCTCCTCTACATGGTTGCTCTTCAGAGTATTTGATGAGTCATCTCATCCTTCAAAGCCTTCATTTTGTCCCTGATAAAAATTGCATAGCCCTTGAAACGTTTCTCCTAAGGTGAGGTTCTAACTCTTTAGGACCTGCGGGTTGCTTATATTGATCTGTTCTAGTGCGTCAGGGTTTTTCTTTTCCAAGTGTAACTTGTTTTCTGATTTCAAAGGTAATAAATATTAATTATAAAAAACTTGGACAGTATATATCACCAAAAGAAAGAAAGGAAAGGAAGAAAAGAGGCAAGGAAGGGAAAAAGGGGAAAATCACCCCATTATTCCACTACCCAGATAAATACTTTAGAAACTGTAGTCCTTAATTTTCCAGTCTGTGTGTGTGTGTGTGAGGGAACAATGTGGGTTTACTATAGTGTTCAGAAATGTTGTTCTTAACGACTACATTCCACTCTGTTGTATGGATACACGGGAACTGATCTGGGTCTTTTCTGAAGTCTGACTGACAGAGGCCATCCCCACGTCAAGCTGAACTGACCGCGGCAGAGCCGCCATGGGGCCGGCCCTTGCCTTGTCCTGTGTCTTCACTTCTCTTCTGAAACATGTAAATGTGGGTCTTGAAATTAACTTACTTTTCTTAGTTCTCAACTTAAGGTTTTCCTTAGCATCCGAGCACGTTTAACCTATCAGTCTGTAGGGGAGAGGTCTGTTTGCAAATGCGATTGGCTGATATATATAATGATAACAGAATCTGTGTTTTGGGGCTGTCATGCGGACTGAATTAGTTAATATGTGAGGCACTCAATAAAGGTTCATGTTTATTTATTTATTTCTACAAATAAGGCAACTTAGGAGTTTCATGACTTGTCCAAAGCATCACAGGTCGGGAGGGGCCCACTTGTAATAAGTATTCCATAGTGGGCAGGCCATGCTTGAGAATTTCCTTCACGCTGACTCACTCTGGGTTCAGCAAACTGTCTGTAAAGGGCCAAGTAGTAAATACGTTAGGCTTTGTGGGCCTTGAGGTCTCTGATGCTCCTACTTACCTTGTCTATGGTGATGCCAAAGCAGCCGTGAGCAGTACACAGAGGGCTGTGGCTGGGTTATAGCACAACTGTATTTACAGAATCGGGACAGTCAGACCATAGCTTGCAGGCCCCTGCCTCTCCCATCCATTAGATAAAATAAGAAGATACTATACTTAAGTATCTTCTGGTTCTTAATGCATAAGTAAACATAAATATATTAGAAAATTTATAAATTATCTACAAACCAAAAAAAAATGTTGAAAAATAAGAATCATCTCTATTCTACTACCCAGAGATAACTAGAGTTTTACATTTTGGTGAATATTTGATAAATATTCTTCCAGTAGAAAAATGTTCTTAATCTCTTCCCTTAGTAGGTCTCTCGGAGCTTGGTTTATTTGTGATTTCCTTCTTAACACTAAGGCTTAATTATGGTTATTAGTGGGCAGGACCCCTGTCTGGGTCTAGTACCCACGCCACTGAAGGCCAGGGGAGAGGTGGTGACATAATATATTATAGGTTTACTCTTTTCAGAGTTGTCTTCTCTCTTCATTGAATAGCAAACTTTCTTATGTGATTGTCATGCTAGGTGCTCCCAAACTATTCAGTATCTGTGGGGCTTGGACTTGTTTCATTATGTGACACATTTGCTAAAACCTTTTAGCCAATATCCTTAAGTTTTATATATGCATACATAAATAAGTCAGATTTCTTAATGATGTTAAAAGTTAATGCAGAGGCACACACATGCACTTATCTTTGTGACTGTCAGACATATCTCTGAGAATTATTAACTCCTGAGCACTTACTATATATTAGACACCATGCTAAATACTTTACATGTGTCATTTCATTGAATCCTTCCCAAACCTTAGAATATAGACGTACTGTTCTCATTTTACAGACAAGTAAATGAAGGCTTCTAGAGCTTGAATTACTTGTCCAAGACAACAGAGACCAGGGATTTGAACTCGAGTCTGTGGACTCCTTTTTAAGCCTGCATATGTGATATAGCTTTGTCTGGTGCTAATTATCCCCCTTCATTTTTGTTTCAGATGGCGGCCTTTTTTAGCGTAGGGGAAGTTAAAATCCCAGTTGCGAATTACCTTTATCACTTGATAAGCAGAGGCACTTAAGACAGTGTCAGTTATCTGCATCCGTTGTCATACGCTGGCGAAGCCCCTCCTCACTCTGGTGACTCCTTCCATCATGTTCGCCATTGGGTTTTGCACGGGAGAAAAGCTGTCTCTCTCCTGTGGAGGATGCTGAGCTTTTGTCTCTACTTCTGTTGATCGAAACATCGCAGCCCTTCTTTGTTTGGTACTTGCTACTCCAGTATGGTGTTGGCACAGACCATACCTGCAGCATCATGTTACTCTCCTGTGCTAAAAATAACCGAGACCCTGGCTGAGACTTCATATATAATTCATGGTTCTGATTTATTAATCTCTCCGTTAAGCTAGAAAATGCCATTTTTGCTGGCTGCATTCCAATCTACATTATATTAGACTTTGAGAATTTGCATTAACTTGAATACCCTCCGTGTGTGTGTGTGTGTGTGTGTGTGTGTATTGTGTATTTATTTGTGGTTTTAGTAATAACAGAGTCATCTCTGTGTACAACTCCCTTAATCTTTCACTTAACCCCTGACTTCAGACTCATAACACAAAAGTAATATCTAAAAGAAGCAAATATCAGATGCTTGATGATAGTAAATATACAGAACCAGAAAGAAAAAGAAGAGTTTTGCCTTTTCTATATAGCCTTAAAGTTAAATTTGTATTCAGCAAGTGATGAAGGGCAACACTTTGAAGCCAGTTCATTCATTCAGTGTGTATTTAGTGAGCTCCTCCTGAGCGCTAGGAGCACGTGGGATGCGGTACCCTGATCAGAGTCCTACTGATAGTAGATCACCTTCATGCTACCCCCTAAGTCTTTAAAGTAAATCAAAATCCTTTCCCACTCCCATATGCACACGAGAGTTGGTTCCTTTCACCCGAGATTTTAAGACATCTTGGAAAGTGTGAACATATTTTGAGTGTTTTCTCAGGCACTTCTCTGAGAGTTACACCCTGAGGGGTTGCTTCACCTTCTTGGATTCCACCCCCACCACTTGGCCTTGGGCACAACGAGGCTCTTCAGAGCAGGAAGGGAGGACATGATTATAACAGGTCAATAAATGAAGGAGGAGACCCACTCATCAGAGTCCTGATGAGCTGCCATCAGATTCTACCAACCAACCATCAACTCTTTGGAATTTTTACACCCTGGCCTCTCAAGCCCCCTTTGAACAGTGACCGTGTCCTTAGAGGATCAACCCCACCTTGGGTTGAAAACAATGCCACTTAGACATTGCATTTTGCAATTGTTTTACCTGTTATTAACATAATAATTGTCCTTCTTACTACTGAGTTGCCAAATTCATTTATTAATATAGAATTTTTTAGGATGGGGTTGGAGAGGACACTTTGGTTATATTTCCATTTTATGGCTGAAGAAACACAGTCATTAGAATTAAGAGGTTTCTCAAGGTGGCCTCAATGTTTTGTGATGAAGATAAAATTTAAATTCTGGACTCTTGACTTCAAGTTCGCCACCTACTTCACTATACCTTTGCTGCCTTTAACCCACATTTATCAATTTATTGTTTTATCTCAAATATAATGTTTCTTAGGAAATGTCTTTTTTTAAATTAATTTTTATTGGAGTATAGTTGATTTACAATATTGTGTTAGTTTCTGCTGTACAGCTAAGTGAATCAGTTATACATATACATGTATATACTCTTTTAGGTTCTTTTCCCATGTAAGTCATTACAGAGTATTGAGTAGAGTTCCCTGTGCTATACAGTAGTTCTTATTAGCTATCTATTTAATATATATTAGTGTGTATATGTCAATCTCAATCTCCCAATTTATCCCTCCCCCCCTTTCCCCCTTGGTAACCATAAGTTTGTTTTCTACATCTGTGACTCTATTTCTGTTTTGTAAATAAGTTCGTTTGTACAATTTTTTTAGATTCCACATATAAACAATATCATATGATATTTGTCTTTCTCTGTCTGACTTACTTCACTCGGTATGATAATCTCTAGGTCCATCCATGTTGCTGCAGATGGCATTATTTTATTCTTTTTTATGGCTGAGTAGTATTCCATTGTATATATGTACCACATCTTTATCCATTCACCTGTCGATGGACACTTAGGTTGCTTCCATGTCTTGGCTATTGTATAAATAGTGCTACAATGAACATTGGGGTGCATGTATGTCCAGAGAAAACCCCTAGCTATAACTGGTTCAAGAAAAAGTTGTGACCTGTACCAAGCCAGTCGGATACCTGCCCCTGGGCTTTTCTGGAGTTGAGGCAGGGTACTCTTGCTTTTCTTCTGAGGTTGCTAGTTTTAAGCAGGGCCACCACACAGTGTAGCTCAAGGGATCCTCATTCATTAAGGATAAGGAGAGCCTTGAACTACCTGTGGTCTTCTTTTCTATGATGTGAGGAGGAACTGCCTGAAAATGAGACAGCGCAGAGGAAAGCATTGCTTAGAACTTACTGTAATAGACAGGTTCTCAACATCAGCTGAATCATTGGATTAAAATGGGCTGAAAGTTAGTTATACTCCTGCAACTTCTTAGTTACATGAGTGTCTTATTTTCCTATTGCTGCTGTAACAAATTATCCGGAATGTAGTAGCTTCAAACAACACATATTTATTAACTTGTAATTTGCAAGTCAGAAGTCTAAAATGTCTCTGCCTTTTCCACCTTCTAGGGCCTGCCTGCCTTCCTTGGTTCATGGTTCCTCATCACTCTGACCTCTGCTTCTGCCATCACATCTTTCTCTGACTCTGACTCTCCTCCCTCTTTTCCCTTATAAGGCCCCTTGTGATTACCTTGGACGCACTTAGGTTATCAAGTAATCTAAGATAATCACCCCATCTCAAAATCCTTAACATAAGCACATCAGCAAAAGTCCCCTTTGCCTGGTAAGGAGGCATATTTTCAGATTCTGGGGATTAGGACATAGACATCTTTGGGGACCTACCACAATGAGCAAATTCACTCCTTTTTGGTTTAGGCTGGTCTGAGTTGGCATACTGTTATTTGCAACCAAGAGTCTTGAAAAGTACTGTCTTAAAGATAATGAGATACAGGAGCAATTTAAGAACCTTTTATAGAGATATTTGGAATTAGAAAGCATTTTTGGAAATCTGAAAAAATTGTACAGAGAACATTAAATTATACATAAAACTTTAAATGACTTCAATATTTTCCTGTCCTTTAATCTCTTTGTACCTTTTTAAAACTTTTTTTTTCACTTTTGTTATGCTACCAACTGGGAATTCTCTTTCACATACTCTTGTTCTCCCTCAAGTTCACCTTTAAAATATCTTGCTTCCGGGCTTCCCTGGTGGCGCAGTGGTTGAGAGTCCTCCTGCCGATGCAGGGGACACGGGTTCGTGCCCCGGTCGGGGAAGATCCCACGTGTCGCGGAGCGGCTGGGCCCGTGAGCCATGGCTGCTGAGCCTGCGCGTCCGGAGCCTGTGCTCCGCAACGGGAGAGGCCACAGCAGTGAGAGGCCCGCGTACTGCAAAAAAAAAAAAAAAAAAAATCTTGCTTCCTATAGCGAGTTATATGCTACAGAGCCTTTCTGCAATATTTTTCTTCCTGTTATCCATTTTTCTTCTTTCCTCTCAATTGTCGCTCTTCTTGTTTTTCAGAATATTCATCTTTGCCTTTCTATTTATTTATTTATTTAAAAAAATTTTTAATCATGTTTGCCTTTCTTAAATTTGAACTGTTTTCCCTTGTTCACTGTTTCTGTGAATATTTTTTTCTGTATGTGTTCGGGGGTAGGAAATAGGCTCAAAGGTTTTTTTTAAAAACAATTGTATGCTTCTGCTGTTCTAGAGAATGTTTTGTTATAATTCTCACGGATTCCTATTTCACAATAAATGAATAAACTCTCTCGCTTCCAGAGTTGTTCTTCTTCTTTGCTGTTTCTATGTAAATAATATAGCCCTATATTACTTTCCTTAAAAGCTTAGAAAATGACATTTTTAATCTTTAAGTACTCATTCATATTTTAATCTCCTCTTTTTTAAATCGAAATATTCTTTCACCAGGGCGTTTTGACTTTGTGATCATAAGAATATACGCAGGGGAGGAAGAAGTTTTCCTTAACCCTCTTAGTGTCCCTGGCTGGGCCTGAAAAGTAAACTGAAAAAGACAAATGAACAGGAGAAAATCATACAAATTTATTTGACCTAAGTTTTACATGACACAGGAGCCTTCATAAGGAAATGAAGACCCAAAGAAACAGTTAGACCTGTGTATTTGGATGATAGGTTTGATGAAGAGTGGACAGTCGAGTCGTGGAGGAATATGATAGGTTAAGGAGGACGAGGTAATTGTAGTAAAGTGGGGGAACTCAGTAAGGCCTGTTTGTTCAGATTCTTGGCGTTTTGGAGATCAGGGCGTTCCTCTCCTTGGAGTCTGGGGAGGGGACCTCTCACAGGAGGGTCTTATGACCTGTTTCAGGGGGAGGAGGTCATAGTGACCTTCCTGCTTCTGCCAGAGTTTGGTCAAATTCCTTCAGCTTAAAATATTCAATCTGCCAAGGCACTGTATTTTAGGATAGTGTGTCTGAACCCTATTAAGTACATTGTACAAGATCCTTATTTACTCAGTGACGCTTAACTATATTGCCTGTGGCAATTTAATCCAACAAATGATATTTCTGTTCTCATTGTACTAATATGCCAGAAACAACTGTTTTATATTTATTCACCATTTAGCCATCTTTAAAATAAACACAAATAACTATGTTAATAGACAATAAAAATACAAACTAACTTTAAAATGTAATCTTATTTTTCTGTAGGATTCTATGACCTCTTTCCAACTCTTGTTCTGGTACTTCCAGCGTTTTTTTCTTTTCCCTTAATTCATGTAAATTTTTCTATGTATCTACTGGATCCACAATGCTGTACAATGTTAGAGCGTAGTACGGGGAACCATGTCCCAGCTATGCTCACTTGTTGGGTATCTTTTCTGTTTTTACTCTGCTTTGTTTGTTTACACTATGGGCACTAGGGCTATAACCAGTCTTGAATACATTTTAAAGTGATTCCTTGGGATAGATTCCTAAAGGTAGTAGATCAGGCCAAGCAATATGGTCATAACTAATTATCTCTAGTATACTTTTAGTGCTGTCAGAATAAGTACCCCAGGAATTCCCTGGTGGCTCAGTGGTTAAGAATCCTGCCAGTGCAGGGGACACGGGTTCGATCCCTGGTCCGGGAAGATCCCACATGTCGTGGAGCAACTAAGCCCGTGTGCCACCACTACTGAGCCTAGAGCCTGTGCTCTGCAACAAGAGAAGCCACCACAATGAGAAGCCCGCACACCGCAACGAAGAGTAGCCCCCGCTCGCTGCAACTAGAGAAAGTCTGTGCGCGGCAACGAAGACCCAACGCAGCCATAAATTAATTAATTAAAAAAAGGAATAAATACCCCAGAGAGTAAATAACTTTGATGGAAGGAAGCTAGCACAAAGAAGCAAGGAGATGAGGTTATTCTGTCATATGAACAAGAACTGAAGAAGTGGTTTTGTTTTGTTTTGTTTTAATGAGACTGGAATCTGAGAGATTTGGGGGAAAAGAGATGAGATGTATCTCCTTGGGATGGTTATTTCTGGTCTTTGAGATTACTTTCTCTTTCTTAAGTGTCCCTTTCCTCCAGTGTCACCCCGCCCCCCACAGTGTTGCACCCTTGACATTCTCTTTTTGCCCCGTCGCTCTGTTGGATCCTTTCCTTGCTACATCCCCTAACTCTGAGTATCCGCCGATGCTGACGTCCTTGCTCTATTCCTCACTTACTTCAGACTGTGCCTTTATGTTGTACATAACCCAATCGTTCTGTAGGTCTGAGATTAACTCATGACCCTTCCCTTAGCCTGTTCCCACGATGTCTTCTCCCCACTGACACCCCCACTCCCTTGTTGCAAAACCTTATCATTTATCACCTGGACGATTTCATTTCATTCCTGGATAGTGTCCTTGCTCCCTGGCAATTTCAGCCCTCACTCTTGCCCTGCAAGCTGTGCTGGTCTACACTAGTCACTTAAACATTCTTGAGTCTTGATTTATGTACCTAGGCTCATGGATGAATAGCCCACTGCTGCTGACATATATATAGTAGTTTGCTTACTCTTTCCTTCTTATAACTTATACCTCATCAGTATTCCTATTGTGACAAGTCTGATGTTGTCACTCAGACTTGACTAACTTCAGTAATTTTTCAGGGCCTAGAAGATAAAGTCTACACTCTTTGTTAGAAGAGACCTTCGAGGCCTGTTTGCATTTCCCACCTCGTCTTCTGCCTTCAGCCCCCAGTCTCACATCCCCGCCCCATTGCCCTTGTCGTCATTTCCCTAACATGCCAACCGAGCCCTTTCAACCTTCTGTCTTTGCACACAATGATCTTTTTTTTGCTGGACTTGCAAGCCCTCACCTATATTTTTTTCAAGATCCATTTTAAAGCATTTTTTAAAAAAGCCTTCCTAGGTGCTTGAACTCTCCCCATGCTCCTGGGATTTTAAATCTTGAGCAAATGAAGCAATAGTATGGGAACAGAGGCAGTGAATAGTGTGTGGCCAGGACCATCTTGAGGTGCCTTCTGCTCAGCCCCCAGCCAGCCTTTCTCAATTACGGTACCTCATTTGAGCCACAGAAACTGAAAATGATTTGAGTGACAGATTTGTCAATTCTGCCAAAGATGGCTTATAACTAGTGCCATTTTAGGTGCATAAGAGAGGAGTTAAGTCACTCCGTGTAACGCATGCTGTAGGGTAGTAGAACTTAATTTTCTCATGCAACTCGGGTTAGAAAGACTGCTACAGGGCGGTTTTGGATCTGCCATCGTTCTAAGCCCGACCCTCTGAGCTCTCACTGATGCTGTGAGCCCCTGGCATTATGATCCATTCCTTTTGTGCCTGAGATAACTAGATTCCGTTTTGGCTGATAACAAATAAGACCCTTCTCTGCTCTAACAGCATCAGAGAGTATGTATTTATTGCTGTATATATTTGTTGAATAATTAATTGGATGACTAACCTTTGAAATTTCTCCATTTTCTTTTTTCCCTATACCAAATCAGTCACCACGCACATCAGTCTTTATTTACAGCGTCTCTTAGAGTCTATCCTCTCCTTACATTTCCATGCGCACCATCCTCATCTAGGACTTTATCATCTCAGTCCACATTCCTGCAGTCCTTTCCTCGCGCTGCCTCTTACCTCTTTCACTCTCTCTCCTTAAATGATACTGAACCCAGATCAATTTTTCCCCCAAATGGAAGGACACGTTATCATTCCACTTACCAATATCGTACCAACTGGCGTTGAGGTGAAGTCAAACTCATGAGCCTGGCGCTCAAGGCCCCCATGCTTTGGCCCCATATTCTCCATCCAGCATGCTTCCTTCACTCCACCAGACAGAGGTGGTGCTCTCCTGTACATACTCTTTTGCTTGTGCTGCACCTACCACCCCTCCCTCGCTGCAACCTATATTACTGACTTAAAAAATTTCCTGATCAGATCTTATGAAATGGTACTCCCAATACCCATGTTCACCCATTTTGCTTCCTGAACATGTTAAGCTGTATGCACTGCTTCTTTTTCTCCCGATATACCCTTTTCCTGTTCCCCACATCACATTTCATCTGGGTAATTCTTTTTTTATGTTTAAAATACTTTAATTCTCAATATAACCCACATAGCGTGGTTAAGGAAAATAAGCAAACAGTGAATTACAGAGTGTTCAATTTTTTTCTTAATTATTATTGATTTCTAAAACCCCTTAGTAGCACTTCAAAATCTACCTCCTTCCAAAAGCCTGCTTGACTCTCTTTGACTTATATACTCACTCTTTCCTAATTTTAATTCTTTTTTTTTTTTTGCGGTACGCAGGCCTCTCACTGTTGTGGCCTCTCCCGTTGCAGAGCACAGGCTCCGGACACGCAGGCTCAGCGGCCATGGCTCACGGGCCCAGCCGCTCCGCGTCATGTGGGATCCTCCCGGACCGGGACACGAACCCGTGTCCCCTGCATCGGCAGGCGGACTCTCAACCACTGTGCCATCAGGGAAGCCCCTAGTTTTAATTCTTACATTCCATTATTGCCTTGTCTACATACTAGTGAGTGGAATTATCCACTGGAACTCTCTTCATCAAGAACCATTAATTAACCTGTTAAGTATGCACTTAAGCGGACAGCAAAGAAGACAAGAAGTATTCTTACCCCACTTTCTTTTCCCTTCTTTAATACCAAACTGCTGAATAATTTTTATTTTTAAGAAATATAAAGGTCCACAGCAGGTCACTGCTGGCTGTTAACAAACCTAGTAACGAGCAAAACCATTTCCAAGTCAGTGTAGGGGCACCGGCGTTGTCATAGGAATCAGAAAGGCCTCTTGTGTGTCTGGGGTACTCAGTGAGAACATCTGCCACTGAGGAGCAGAGGTGGGGCAGGGTTGGCTTGGATGTCCAGGGCTGCGCCAGATTTGGAGCATGCGTCCCATACCTAAGTCATTGGATGGCGAAGATGGTCTTGGCTAGGAATCGTTGGGTTCCAAGAGTTAGAAATCTCCAGCTAGCTCACGGGAAGAAGGGAGTTGTAGTACATTTATACTGTGCAATCCCTCAGACATAGGAATTAGAAAGTGGCCAAGCTCCCTGAGGACAGAAGAAGGAAAGACGCTGGGATTGAAAGCTCTCTCTCTCTCTTTAACTCTTTGTCTATTAACAACCACAAGAATTCTCAAGGGAAAGGATTTGGTTAATTTTTGGTTTGATAATGATGGTTGACCTTAGGCCAAGTGTTCATCCTTGCTCCACAGCACTGTGGGATTGGGGGCACATATTATAAAAATAAACACTTGGTCCTGTTCTTTCAAGGGGGTCTTGAGTGAGCCACACATAGGTCCCAAAGCTTCCACTATAAAAAGTTCAGTGTTGTATATGTATTTGAGCGTTGTCGTTGAATAATTTAAAAAATAGAATAATTTAACACCCTAGGCCTGTTTCTTTGCCTTCTTCTAATTTTAGTAGCTAGTTCACTATGATATGGAAGAGGAATTGTTAATTTAATCCTAAAATTAACATGTTACTGATGTCATCAATAGGAAATGATGAAAAATTCTGAATTAATTCTTACAATCATATATATTGTACATTACATGGTTAAAAATCAACCTTGGAGCTTCCCTGGTGGCGCAGTGGTTGAGAGTCCGCCTGCCGATGTACGGGACACGGGTTCGTGCCTCGGTCCGGGAGGATCCCACATGCCGCGGAGCGGCTGGGCCTGTGAGCCATGGCCGCTGAGCCTGCGTGTCCGGAGCCTGTGCTCCGCAACGGGAGAGGCCACGGCAGTGAGGGGCCCGCGTACTGCAAAAACAAACAAACGAACAAACAAAAATCAACCTTATTAGAGGCTGGGTGCAATTTTGGCCTGTAAATTTAAAAGAGCATATGGAAGAATTCGAGGGGGGTCTATGGAAAGCTAAGGAAATGAAAAAAAAGAAATAAAATAACATGTGAGGTTCAAATTAAGGAAGATGATAGGCTTATTTAACCTGGAGAAGAGAAGACAGTAATGACGTGAGAATTTCCCCAAACATATGAAGGTGAAACAGAGATATATTGAGTTTACCTCTATTGCCTTGATATAATATGCAACAGAATGTAGATTTTAATGACAGCGTAAACTCAACCTTTTAAACTGCAGTGCTGCATTTGGAGAAATTCATGGACTCTATATATAAGATGTATAAATGTATCTATAGGAGCAGAATGTGGTATCATACTCACAGGAGTATAAATTAGAGGACTTTGTTGAGATTGCCTCAAGCCCTATGAGCCTGAGGTTAGTTTTATGATACTGAGTAAAAATGAAAGACAGAAGTAAAAAAGTTTTGTCATCATATTTTTCTTAATGAATTATTCCAGATGTGGCCAAATGAATTGTGCTAAGAGGCATTCAAAGGAGCAGCAATAGCCACCAATCACTGAGTTTTCTTTTGTAGAGTGGGAATTATGAACTAAGGGTGAAAGCTAAATTTTCCTTCATAATGAAGCGAGATTCTGATTGACTAGGTGAGAGAAGAAAGAAAGGAGAGATGAAGTGACCGGAAATGGGGAAACAATGGCGGCAATTTCAGTTAGAGACAAATTTCAGTTAGAGAAATTAACAGACTTTCCTGTAAGTAGTGTGCGGTGTGAGTCATCTTACCCACCTCTCTCCCTCAAGACTTCTCCATAAAATCGTCACAAAATACCTGTCTCTGTTATTGACTTATCGAGTTGGATCTCTGTTAGGATGCATAGAAAATGCTAAGTATAGCCTCAAGGTAGAATTAGACAAGAGCTAGGGTCACCGGTGGAAGCTGTACTATACTCAGATTATCTGTATTTATCAACCCAACAGTGAATTAAGTAGACATTTCAGTGTAGTGTCAGGACCAAGTAAGAATTTTGATTGGGTAGAAGAAAACTCAAGATTGGGATTCCAGGGAGTTTCACTGTATGACCTTGGAAGAACAAATAAACTCTTTGTGCCTTAACTTCTTCTTCAAATGAAGATAATGTGTATACCTCATATACTTCAGGGTACAATAATGTATGATTACTTAAAAGAAAACATAGGCATTTCAGGTCACAAGTCCTACCGCCCACTACTGAGAACCACTGAGAAATGAGCAAGCCCTGGGCACTGAGGCATGGGCTAGCACTTCTACGTGAAATGTAGTTTGGGGTCCTGAGGGTCCCCAAAACTCATTCAGGGGGCTGCAAGGTCAAAATTACTTTTATAATAATACTAAGATTTTATTTGCTTTTTTCAATCTCATTCTCTCATGAACGCCTGGTGGAGTTTTCTGGAGGCTACATGGTGTGTGATATCTTAACAGATTGACTGCAGAAGCAGATATGAGAATCCAGCTGGCTTCTTTAAGCCAGATCTTAAAGAGATTTTCAAAAATATAAAACAGTCCTACTCTTCTTATTAATTTTTTTCTTTTGGAAATACAGTTATTTTTCATTTAAAATGTTATTTGTGTTAACATGTAATGGGCTTATTGTTCTTATTTTAAAAGAATAAATATTTAAATATTTTTCAGTTTTGATTTCTAACATAGTAAATATCAGTAGATATTTTTCACACAAACAAAATATTTTTGAGGGACTTCCCTGGCGGTCCAGTGGTTAAGACTTCCGTACTTCCAGTGCAGGAAGTGCAGGTTCAATCCCTGGTAGGGGAACTAAGATCCCACATGGCCCTTGGCGTGGTCAAAAAAAAAAAAAAAAAAAAAAAAGGATTCTGAGGTCATTCATTATTTTTAGAAGTACAATAGGAGTCCTGAAACAAAATGATTGGAGGACCACACTTCACCTTGGCAAAGTGACTTTGCATAAGGTGATCTGTGCATGTTCCAACTTTCCCTCTTTCTCCCATGGTCTTATGGTGGGTGGTGTGGCTCTCAGGAGAATCCCTCAGTGAGTATAGATATTTGGGACCCCTCTCAAACTGATGCGAGCTGAAACTGAGCTGTGTATGTGGTTCTCTAGGCAACACCATCATACCCAGGCCTCCTAACATACTCCATTCTTGTGCTTTAGGGATTCTCCAAAGTTACTCATCTCTAGGTCAGAGATTGATGGCATTTTATGCTGAAGGAAGGGTCCTGGAGAAGATCTGAACTTGGTGACAAAGCCTGGTCTTGTATCATTAGCTTCTTTCAGCATATGCATAATCAGAGTGTTCCAGTATCAGCCTCAGAATAGCCGTTACTGATGCTCATGACGGGTGAGACATTGGGCTAGCCAACTGACATGTATTAAATCTCACAACACACTTGGGAGTTAGGTATTAAGTAAATTTGGTTAAGGTCTCACAAGTAGAAAGTAGCAAAAGTCAGATTCAACACACAGGTCCTTTGGACCCAGGTTCTGAGGCATTAAACGCTGTATTGTATCACTCTCCCTATAGACTTGATGACTACAGTTTCCTCTTCCAATGTACTGGGCAGGGTCAGCTGACTGTTGTAACAACCAACCTAAAATTTACAAAAGATTAATATAAAAGCTCCTTTGTGTTCCAGTGCAAAGTGGGTTGGTGAGAGTTCCACATGGACACTCAGAGATCCAGGATCTTTCCCTCTTGCGGCTCCATCCTTCTGTAGGCCCTTGGAGTTCTCTGTCTTTAGACAGTCCATGGGGAGAGTGGAAAACTGTACATAGGAGGGTTTTATAGGCCAAGCCAGCACTTCCATCCATATTTCATGGCCTTAAATCACTCATATGGCTACACCCAATGGCAAGGGATGCTGTGAAATATGGTCTAGCTTCCCAGAAGGAAAAGGGGAAGAGTTGAGCAAACAATCCCATGAGCACTCTGAAGAGTTTGATATTAAGTAATAATGAGGAGATTCCAGGAATATTGCCAGAGTCTGAGCTCACAGGTCAACTGATACTTTAGAAGGTCTACCAATAATTTGATATCCCTGACGTGGAAGGTCCTTTTCTTTAAGGCCTCCAGGGCCCAGGTCCTCAGACATAAGTATATATGGGCCTGAGATTAACTATCAAAAAACTGTAATATGATAGCTAACACTAAGCAGCCCATATAATATCTTAGTGAAAATTATAAAAGACCTTATTTTCCTAAGACACTTCAGTGCTATGTTTGAGAAAATTTTTAGAGCAAATATACAAATATATAATTAATAAAATATGAATGATGCCCTCTAAGACTGTGCAGTATATGTCCTGTACAACTATACAAGAATGGCCTGCCTTTATGTTGGCTAAGGATTCCTGCCCCTTTAGTCATTACATTTCAACCCAGGTTTCCACCTGTCTTACTGGAATGTACCCAGAGAACATGATTAAGTCATAGCTTGATTTTCTCTAAATGTTCCTCTTTCTGGTTCCTTCTATTTGTCCCATGCATGATAGCATTTCTCATCATTGCCTGCCCTTAGTAGAAAAGAAAGAATAGATTATTCCTTGAACGACGGCATGTTGTCCTGGAGTTCCAGCTTCTGGTTCTGACAGAGTTTCTCAACATACATGGTTATTTAGTCTATACAATTATTCTATTAGCAGGGTTAGTAAACCTTGACATTACTGACAGTTGGCGGGGGGGCTAATTCTTTCTCTGGGTATATGCCCAGCAGTGGGATTGCTGGTTCGTATGGCCACTCTATCTTTAGCTTTTTAAGGAACCTCCATACTGTTTTCCTTAGTGTCTGCACCAATTTACAATCCCACCAACAGTGTAGAGGGTTCCCTTTTCTCCACACCCTCTCCAGCATTTGTTATTTGTAGACTTTTTAATGCTGGCCATTCTGACTGGTGTGAGGTGATAACTCACTGTAGTTTTGATTGGCATTTCTCTGATAATTAGCGATGTTGAGCATCTTTTCATGTGCCTATTGGCCATCCGTATGTCTTCTTTTTTTTAAAATAAATTTATTTATTTTTATTTTTGGCTGTGTTGGGTCTTTGTTGCTGTGCACAGGTTTTCTCTGGTTGCGGCGAGTGGGAGCTACTCTTCATTGTGGTGCGTGGGCTTCTCATTGCAGTGGCTTCTCTTGTTGCAGAGCAGGGACTCTAGGTGTGCAGGCTTCAGTAGTTGTGTCTCGCGGGCTCTAGAGCGCAGGCTCAGTAGTTGTGGTGCACGGGCTTAGTTGCTCCACGGCATATGGATGGGATCCTCTCAGGCCATGGCTCGAACCCGTGTCCCCTGCATTGGCAGGCGGATTCTCAACCACTGTGCCACCAGGGAAGCCCTGTATGTCTTATTTCTAGAAATGTCTATTTAGGTCTTCTGCCTGTTTTGATTGGGTTGTTTTTTTGTTATTGAGTTGTATGAGCTGTTTGTGTATTTTGGAAATTAAGCCCTTGTTGGTATCATTGTTTGCAAATGTTTTCTCCCAGTCTGTAGGTTGTCTTTTCATTTTGTTTATGATTTCCTTTGTTGTGCAAAAGCTTATAAGTTTGATTAGGTCCCATTTGTTTACTTTTGCTTTTATTTCTATTGCCTTGGTAGACTGACCTAAGAAAACATGGGTAATTTGATAGGGATCACATTAAATCAGTAGATTGCTTTGGGTAGTATGGCCATTTTAACAATATTAATTCTTCCAATCCAAGAGCACGGGATATCTTGCCATTTCCTTGAATCATCTACAGTTTCCTTTATCAATGTTTTATAGTTCTCAGCATATAAGTCTTTCACCTCCTTGGTCAGGTTTATTCCTAAGTATTTTTTATATGATTTTAAAAGTGATTGTTGAAATTTGTTTTTCAAAAATTGTATAGCAACAGTGTCTGTTTAAGAGTGTGCATTTTATCATGCTTGATATAATGTGGAGGAGGGTGGTGGTGGTGGTGGAAATCCGAAGTGGAGTGCCCCCTGGAGTGTAAAAGTGCCAGAAGCGGCATCTGTTTGGCTCACAGATGTAGCCACAGCATCTTGCCCAAAGCCTTCCATGTAGTAAATGCTCAATAAATATTTGTTGAATGAAAGAATGAGTGAATCAATGAATCAGTAAATGTTCTCTACTGCCAAGGCCCACTGCTCAGTTAATTTCTGCCTTGCACAGTATGTTTTCCAGCCTGCAGGTCAGCTGGGAACCTTTTTCCCCTCATTTCCGTTGAAGTATAATGACCTGTAGGAGGAGTCGTGCAGCCTGGCTGGGTGCTTAAATCATTGAGTGAATGATGCATCGGTGATCTTGAGAGCATACCTGGGGCCTCGGAGGCTTTATAAAAGCTATGTCAGCTTTTCAAAGAAGTCCATACTGAGCATCCAAAGCTCTTCTCCACTCTGTCAGTACCTCTGGTATGTCAATAACGTTTGTTTGTGAGCCAGCATAGGTTGTATTAATTTTCTGGAAGATTCTCCTGGAGCTTCATAATCCTGAGATATGCATCTGGAGTTAGGAAGATACCCCTTAGGTTTTACAACACTGGAAGGAAACCATATCTGGAAGGCTTTCCGGGGGATTACCAGAAAGAAAGTAATCTCATTATTGGCTAATCTCAAATATACAGAAATCCCAAAGGACGGTGCCCAAGATTGCTTTTCTTATGGAGTAATCTTTCCATCTTGACAGTCAGCCTCTGATAGGCAATTGAGAGTTTTTCCCTCCCTGGCCACCCTTCTTTTAATTTTCCACCCCTAGTCCCTTCTAGAGCCTCCCTGGCAGGCACCTTGGGGTCAAGTGGATCAAGTCTGTCTTTCCCAACTCTGTTCTGGAAGGGATCCAATGCATCCTTCCAGACAGGGTGAAGTCCTCCACAGATGCAGCTTTACATCCTTCAGTCTCTTCAGAGTGAAATGATCATAAGAAAAACTTTCCACTTGCTAACACTGATAGTCCCTTATAACAAGAGTTCAAATGCCATTAGGTTTAAGCAAACAAAAACAAAAGTCATCTTAGGGTGAGGAGGACAAGTATTGAATAGGGTGAGGGGCATAGAAAACTCTGCCTTGCCACACGGAACAGCCGTAAAGAATCCAGTTCAGTGACCTTTCTCTATTTCCCATGCTCCTGTCCCCACCCCAGAGTCCAAGGGCATTCCCAAGGCTAATGATTCATGGGAGAATTTACTCATTCCACATACCAGTCCCCTAACAATTGTGATGACATTTTACTAGATTACTTCTGGGTGATGGCAGACAGGGCCACAGTAATAATACCTTGCAAGTGTAACATGTCTGTAATTAGACTGTCCTGTAGTTAGGGAGCTGACAAGTTAGCCACAGTTTGTCATTAGCCAGTGACACAGCAGGACACAGGAAGAACCAGAGAGAAGGACATCTGTCTGCCAATTGATGGCGAGCATTCCACGGAAAGCCAGAATGAATAACACAATAATAATAACAACAAAAAGCCATAGAGAGGAGATTACGTTTCTTGATCGGAGACAAAGCTAGTGCCTCAGAACGAAAGGGATCGTGGATCTCCCTTCATCCTCCTGCTGTGAAGGATAGTGTGTGAGAGGTGGATTTTAGCGTCTCACAAAGTCAGGCACACAGCTTAGGATGGATCCGGAATTTTGGTGGCGACTCCAGGAACAGTGAGAGAGAGGCCCCACATCACACATGCAAAATGGACCGATGGCTCAAAAATGAGCCCTCTGAAACCCATGCACATATGGTCACCTTATCTTTGATAAAGGAGGCAAGAATATACAGTGGAGAAAAGACAGCCTCTTCAATAAGTGGTGCTGGGAAAACTGGACAGCTACATGTAAGAGAATGAAATTAGAACACTCCCTAACACCATACACAGAAATAAACTCAAAATGGATTAAAGCCCTAAATGTAGGCCAGACACTATCAGACTCTTAGAGGAAAACATAGGCAGAACACTCTATGACATAAATCACAGCAAGATCCTTTTTGGCCCACCTCCTCGAGAAATGGAAATAAAAACAAAAATAAATGGGACCTAATGAAACTTAAAAGCTTTTGCACAGCAAAGGAAACCATAAACAAGATGAAAAGACAACCCTCAGAATGGGAGAAAATATTTGCAAACGAAGCAAATGACACAGGATTAATCTCCAAAATATACAAGCAGCTCATGCAGCTCAATATCAAAAAAAACCAAACAACCCAATTCAAAAATGGACAGAAGACCTAAACAGACATTTCTCCAAAGAAGACATACAGATTGCCAACAAACACATGACAGGATGCTCAACATCACTAATCATTAGAGAAATGCAAATCAAAACTACAATGAGGTATCACCTCACACTGGTCAGAATGGCCATCATCAAAAATTCTACAAACAATAAATGCTGGAGAGGTTGTGGAGAAACGGGAACCCTCTTGCACTGTTGGTGGGAATGTAAATTGATACAGCCACTATGGAGAACAGTATGGAGGTTCCTTAAAAAACTAAAAATAAAACTACAATACAACCGAGCAATCCCACTACTGGGCATATACCCTGAGAAAACCATAATTCAAAATGAGTCATGCACCACAATGTTCATTGCAGCTCTATTTACAATAGCCAGGACATGGAAGCAACCCAAGTGTCCACCGACAGATGAATGGATAAAGAAGATGTGGCACACGTATACAATGGAATGTTACTCAGCCCTAAAAAAAACCAAAATTGAGTTATTTGTAGTGAGGTGGATGGACCTAGAGTCTGTCATACAGAGTGAAGTAAGTCAGAAAGAGAAAAACAAATACCGTATGCTAACACATATATATGCAATCTAAAAAAAAAAAAAGGTTCTGATGAACCTAGGGGCAGGACAGGAATAAACACGCAGATGTAGAGAATGGACTTGAGGACACGGGGAGGGGGAAGGGTAAGCTGGGACGAAGTGAGAGAGTGGCATTGATATATATACACTACCAAATGTAATATAGATAGCTTTCCCACTAGCTGAGATCAGCTCCGTGCTTTGTGACCACCTAGAGGGGTAGGAAAGGGAGGGTGGGAGAGAGATGCAAGAGGGAGGGGATATGGGGGTATATGTATACATATAGCTGATTCACTTTGTTATACAGCAGAAACTAACACAACATTGTAAAGCAATTATACTCCAATAAAGATGTTAAAAAAAAAAAAGAGCCCTTTGAGTGGTTCTGGAGAGGAGTTTGACTTAATTAAATTAAAACATTCTTCCTAGGATGTGAAGGAGCAAGTGGACCAATCATCTCTGTCATTCCCCTAAACTTGCTTCTGTTGAATTCTTTGGAGTCTCATTTGGTTCCTCCCTTTTATACCATCTCCTGAACTCAGTAGACAAGTCTGGTCACCATCCCAACTCCATCCTGTCTCTTCTATTTTGGATGCCGTAGTTTGGGGCATCACATGCTCTCTTATCTGGACCGACCGCTGCAGATACCCTCTTCCTGGTTTCTGTACTCTGGGCTCCCCTCCTTCATCTACCCAGACCTCTATTGATAAAGCTCAATTTCCTATTGTAACTGCCTCCACAGTCTCTCTTCTAGAGTTGCTGATGGAGCCCCATTTCCTACCAGCATGGAGTCCTTGGCATGAAATTTAAAGCCTGGTTTCAGAATTCTTATGTCCCTTATACCTTTCGTTCCTCTGTAACTCAGGGCTTATACTCCAATTGAAGTCCTTGTTCAGTGTAACTTGCATCTTCCTATTTTCATCTTTATGATACTCTCTTTTTCTAGAATGCTCTTTCCTCTGATCTTTTTCTGAATTCCCACCCATCCTTCAAGGCCCAGCTTAAAAGGTGTCCCTTCTTCCAGAGGCTTCTTTTGTTTCCCCTCCCAATATGTTTCCTTTCTCTCAACATTGTTCCCCCCGCTCCTACCCTCTTCTCTCCACCTCTTGTGGCGTTTCCTCAGGCCCCTGGCCATTGTGCTGGTTGAAGTAGCCCTGGTATAGTTGAAAGCTCAGTACCTTGGAAATTAGGATGCATCTGTTTGAGGGCTGCTGCTTCCACTTTGCTGGTATGTGATCTCTGGCAAAGGACTTAACCTCTTAGAACCTCTGTATTATTATTTTCAAATTGGAGGTAATAGTCCTTGCCTCATAGGATTGTTGTAAACCCTGAGATGGTATATAAAGAAATCTTTTCTAAATCGGAAGGCATTATACCAATGAGGGATATCATAATGATTATCAATCTTATACTCTAGTTTTTTATATAATTGCCTTATTATATCTCTTATATTATAGTTATTTGAGAAATTATTTTACTCCATCCTCCCACAACCAGTGTTAACCTCCTGTATCAGTTAGTCAGGTGTTCAGGTGCATGTAACAGAATACACGATTATCATGGGTTTAAGCAAAAAAGAGATTTTTTTATTTCATAAAATAAGAAATTTGAAGGCCAGCAGTCAAGGTTGGGTCTACAACTCAACAATATCGTCCAGTTTCTACCCCACTGTCTTCAGTATCTTGACTTTCTATTTTCATGCTTGTTGTCTCATAGTTGCAAGATGATAGCCACAGCTCAAGGCTTGATGACCTTATTTGGAGACAGGAAACAGTGTTTGCCTGTGGGGGAGGTACTGGATTGGAGGTGGATACTCAGGTGCCCTTGAAAAGGGACTTCATTTCCACTGAAAAGAGAGAGAGTAGGCATGTTGTAGGCCTGTTGAGTAGGCAGCAGTGTCTGCTACAGCCCTTGATGCAGAAATCAAGTCTTGTTCATCTTGATTTCCTCTCTATAGTGCCTAGTATATAGTAGATGGCATATGGTAGCTGTTCAATAAATATTAATTGAATGAATGAATAAATAAAATAATACATGAATGAGATTTCTAAAACCTGAAATAACCGGTCTCAACACAGCCATTTTTGTACATACATCTTCCTTAAAGTTCTCCCTCATAATAGCCTTCAGAACTAGAGCGATTTATCCATCAAGCAGAAGTGCTGTTATTCAAAGTGATTTGATTAGTTTTTGTCTAGTCAGGGGATAAGATGCAGGAACATTATGTTAGAAAGGCAGCATAAAAGTGAGTCCAGATCTGAGAGGTTTTAAATGAAGCTGAAATACTAAAATATGTCTCTGACAGATATGAGCCTTTGTGGTTTTCTTTTTATACGAAGTTGCATAGGAATTCAAAATATTGTTACAGGGTACATCACAGTAAGAATTCATATTATGAAAATTATACACTAATAGAATCTTTTAAATGACCTCCTCCCCCTTTTCTTTCCATACCTTATCAGACAGGGGGAGATTCGGTGGGAAAGCAGTAATTATAATCCTTCCTAGTTTGACAGACTCTTGGTATATGCCTGAGCAAAATGGGTGAGAGAGGGCGGGGATAAAGATATAAAGGAAATTAGGTGACCTAATAAGGCCTACTGGAGGTACATGTAGCAAATGTGGTTCTTAACGTTGAATAAAGTTCAGCTTATAGGAGAATGAGCTAATAATTTTCTATTTCATAGATTTACAATTGACTGGTAAAAGTCTCTGATCTTGAATTTGTTCCTGTAAAACCTAGCCTTCTTGATAACAGAATTGGCAAAGTAGATGGGATCTCAAAACATGGTATATCTCTTGGTCTTTAGGAAGATGCACTTGTATACCTGCATTGCACGAAATGGGGAAGGGAATGGGAATATACAAACATATTTTAATCATAAAGCTTACAGATGAGGAAGTCAACACTAAGAAAACTTAAGTAATATCTCAAGGGTTACTTCTATTTACAGATATGGGAATAGAACCGAGAAATCCTAGTGCCTTCTCTGTTGCTCTTTCTAATGCCCTATGTGACATCTTTAATTTTTTTTTTTTTTTTTTTTGGCTGCATTGGGTTTTCGTTGCTGCGTGCACGGGCTTCTCATTGCGGTGGCTTCTCTTGTTGCGGAGCATGGGCTCTAGCTGCATGGGCTTCAGTAGTTGTGGCTCGCGGGCTCTGGAACGCAGGCTCAGTAGCTGTGGCACACGGGCTTAGTTGCTCTGCAGCATGTGGGATCTTCGCCGGCCAGGGATCAAACCCGTGTCCGTTGCATTGGCAGGTGCATTCTTTTTTTTTTTTTTTTTTGCTGTACGCGGGCCTCTCACTGTTGTGGCCTCTCCCGTTGTGGAGCACAGGCTCCGGACGCGCAGGCTCAGCGGCCATGGCTCACCGGCCCAGCCGCTCCGCGGCATGTGGGATCCTCCCGGACCGGGGCACGAACCCGTGTCCCCTGCATCGGCAGGCGGACTCTCAACCACCGCGCCACCAGGGAAGCCTCGGCAGGTGCATTCTTAACCACTGTGCCACCAGAGGAGTCCCGGCATCTTTAATTTTTGAATCTCCTTTAAGGTACTCAAATATGAGAGATAAAATTGAATTATGTTGGTGGACCTTGAGAGACTTTTATTCCACAAACCTTTATGCAAAAGTTACCCTTCTGTTGCTAGACTTACCCCTAGGAACCAGCGTTTCTCACAATAATACTCATACTTTGTAGAAATTATTGTCATCACTTAACTTTTCTGGTCTTACCTTTTGTCATCACTCAAATGGGATAGTAATAACTTTCTTGTCTAACTTACAGGGTTATTTCAAGAACTAATCGAGAACAAAAGAATTTAGAAAAGTGAAAACTTACAAATGTACAGCATGATTCATCATCTTATTTAATACTAATAAAAATAATAAACTTTAAAACCAGCTTGTCTTGCCTTTTAACCTCTAGTCCCATTGCCCACCTCTGTAGAATACTAAGACATGCAAGGTAAAAAGTAAAAAATAAAGAAAGGAAGAAAGAAAGGAAAGAAGAAAGAAAATAAAAATAAGCAATCCTTCCTTTACTTCTCTTCTTAGTTTTTTAACCTAATTTCTCAAGAATCCCTTTGTTTTTAGCTGCCAGCTCCATCTCTGAGAACATTCATTGCTCAATTATTTACACCCAATATCCCCTGGAGAAGGGGAATTTAACATCTGTACTAAGTTTATCATATCTGGTGCCTCATTGACCTGTCACAACTGCCCTTTGGGTTCAGGCGTGTACATCTGACATCCTATGGACATCACCTGGGTGTTTTATAGTCCATTCAGATTGAACACATCACAAAGTGAATTCGCGTTCTTTTCCAACAAAACTGCTACTTGGGCATCTCTGTCTCAGGTGCATTTCCATTGGCCCAGGCATCTAAGTTAGACACTTGGGAAAGTTCCTTGACACCCCTCCCTTCCTACTGCCCCAGATAATCAAATACGTAGTCCTGCTGATTTTATCCCCAGCACAGTTATTCTCTATCCCTTCACCTTCTGCCATAAACTCCCTCTGTATTCTCCGAACTGGCCTTCTTATGTTCATTCTTCTTCCCAAAGCCTCCAAAAGGATCTATTTCAAATATCCGTCTGACCAGATCATACCCTGCTTCAAGCCAGTCTATAACTCTCCATCACTGGAACCATGGTTCTCAAACTGGGTTCATATGGAGCCCATGGGGGCACCTTAGTTGGAGGGGTGGAAGAAGGCAAAGGGGATGCTATCTGAGCTGGGGCGTCTATGTTCCCACTTCAAACAAGGAGATCCCACTCTGTATTTGCTTTTTGCATTGAGATTCTTGGAAATAATTGCTTTTAGATAGAAACATTTTGTGGTTAAAATTGGAAGCCCACTGACTATAAGGTACAGTCCATGACCTGGCCCCTACCTGCCTTTCAAGGTTCATCTCTCTTTACTCCCTTCTTCTCACTGTAGAACCAAGCAACACCAAACTGCCCACATTTCCTGCACATACAACACCTCCATGCCCCTGACTGTTTTATTATGCTGTGCCTGTCACCATGAAAGCCTTCTGTACCCCATCCCTACCTTTAGGGTAACCAAATTTCAATACCTTCTAAGACTGGGTATCACCACCTTCCGGAAGCATTCCCTCTTCCTCCTAGTTGCCCTTTCTCTCCCTGACAGTCTGCTCTCCATTATGTGCTAGTTCAGATGTGAGAGGCATTAGGTGACGTAGTGCAAGGAGCACTGGGTTCTGATCCTCACTCAGCTGCTGACTATGTGTGTGACTCTAAGCAATTCACTTCACCTCTATGGACTGTAATTTATTCTATCAATCATCCGTTCATTCAATCAACAATATTTGTTGATCCCTCTTTCCCCTTTATGGAGCTCATATTCTGGTAGGGGAAATAGGAAATTAAAAACAAATTTAAATTATCCTATGGTGTGAAATTCTATGGAGAAAGGAGTCTGGAGGGTAGGGTATTTCTTTTCTTATTGAAGTATAGTTGATTTACAATATTATATTAGTTTCAGGTGTACAACATAATGATTCAATATTTTTATAGGTTATACTCCATTTAAAGTTACTACAAAATAATGGCTATATTTCTTGTGTTATACAATACGTCCTTGTTATTTATTTTATACATAGTAATTTTTATCTCTTAATCCCATACCCCTATCTTGCCCCTCCCCATCCCTCTAGTTTGTTTTCTGTATCTGTGAGTCTGTTTCTGTTTTGCTATATACATTTGTTTGTGTTATTTTTTAGATTCCACATATAAGTAATAACATAGAGTGTCTGTGTCTGACTTGTTTCACTAAGCATAATATCCTGGAGGTCCATCCATGTTCTTGCAAATGGCATTATTTCATCCTTTTTTATGGCTGAGCAATATTCCATTCTATTTATATACTACGTGTTCTTTATCCATTCATCTCTTGATGGGCACCTCCTTAGAGAGATCTTCCTTGACCATTGGATCTTAGTCATCTAGTCACTCCCTTTCAATCAAAATGACTTTAATTCTCTGCACATCACCATCTGCTATTTTTCTTATGTTTTTTTCTTATTTTGCTGTTTATCATCTGTCTTCTCTATTAAAATGTAAAGTCAATGAGAGCAGAAATTGTTTTGTTGCCTGCTGTATTCCCCAGTGCCTAGAACACTGCCTAGTTCATAGGAGAAATTCCTTAAATAATTATTGAATTAGTGGATACCTTGCTTTTACCTACTCCTGTTTTTGAGACTGTGACCATATGGCCAAGATGCTACAGTCCAACTGAGAAATGCATGGGGCTCTCTCTACTGTAATTTGCAGCAAAAGAATCCTCAGCTGCCATCCTGTATGGAACATCTGGCCCAATAGCAGATTCCTGACACTAGCCTGAGATAAGGTCTTAACAGTAATGAAGAAATTCCTTCCTCTTTTCCCTGAGAAGCCCTCAGAGCAGAAAAGATACTACTGCTTAGGGCTTTGGTGACTGACCAGGCAGCAATGAGATTGATTTTTAGGCAAAACACCACCTCTGATCAATCAAAGCAATCAAAGCAAATGTTTTCACCTTCAAAGTAATGATCTTAGGGGCTGAAACTTTTACAGCCAAGGCTCAAGACAGTTGTGGAAATCCTTCCGGAGTTAATAACCATGTGCCTCAATTCACGTGTACTCAACTCTGAATTGGTATTCAACCTCAAGGGCTCATTCTAGGTAAGGTAGGAATACATTATGATTTCCATTTTACAGGTGGGGAAACTGAGTCTCAGAGAAGTTAAATGACTTGCTGTGGATCTGATGCCCTTAGGTCTCTTATTTGTGAATACATTCAACAGTGTTTGAAAGTGTTTTGTTTTCGGAAATGACCGAATGTCACTTGGAGACAAGTAAAGCAAATTAAACAGATTCTCAGGGCTGGTAGTGCAGCTTCCAATGGGTGAATATCTATAAGATTTATAAGGGCCCTTAGAGAGTCTTCAGGCTGAAAATAAAACCTCAGAAAATCACATATGTACTCAAATGCCACTCACTGGTTTTTCTTTGTTTTAGGCAGATCCATTTCATGCTAGACAAAGAAACCTATCCCAACCTCTGCTGCACACACCTGGCACAGAGAGGGAACAGGGCCTGGAGACCAGCTACTCAAATCTTTGTCTCTCTGCCAAGAGAGCTTAAAGGTATAAACTGGCTGTGAAACTGGTTGTTTCAAAGGAGCAGATTCTTCCATTTTTATGTCAATGAAAAACAAAGGAGGATGGGGAGAATCTCTTCACTTTAAAAAATATATCAATCCATTAGAAAACATTCTAGATAATTAATGTACCAGAGGAGGATAAAGACCTGGAGAAGCCAGTTGTTTCCCCCTGGTGGCAATTAGGCTGTGGAGAGTCGGCTTCTGCACCATTCATAACGGTAGCGCGCAAATTAGCACAGATTGAAAGCCCACCAAGCTGTTCCAGGTAGACCAGATGTCTTGAAGGAAGGCTGTCTCTCTACAAGTAAACACAATGCCTATTTCCTGTCACTTTCACTGTTGAATAAATAGCTATTTGGTATCTGGAATAATTCTTGATTAATAGGGTTATCTTTTCTAAAAGGGCATCCCAACTGTTCTGTTGTCAGAGTGGAGCACTTTTTCAAAACACATTCTCCAAAAGCATTGCTTTACTGCCCTTTCCCGATCAAGAGCTGGTCTTTGCTGCCAGATGTTGACTCAGAGATGAGGGAAGGTTTTGGTGGCCATTCTCCTGGGGAGAGGTAGATAGGCTGAAGGGGAAAACTAACTGGAGAATATGAGGGCCTTCATTGTTATCATTAGCAATCCAAAGGAGGATGAAGGATGCTGGGGATGGAGGAGTAGTGGGAGATGGCCGAACATCAGCAGTGAGGTCAGAGAAGCAGCAGTACCCGCTGGGGATGCTTGGCCAGCATTGTTTTGGCTGTGAATCTAATGAGCATAAAATTCATTCCTTCAACAAGTATCTATTAAGGTCCTTCTACATCCAGGGAACTGTTCTAGGCATTTGGGATCCATCAGTGAAAAAAAACCACCAAAAACCAAAACCAAAAAAGATCCCTGCCCTTGTGGAGCTTTTATTCCAGCAAAAGAATCAGACAAGAAGCAACAGACCTAAAAATAAATTATATAATATACTAGTGCTATGGACTATATATATATATATATATATATATATATACTAGTGCTATGGAATATAAGTGCTATGGAAACAAGGGAAAAAAACAGTTAATGAAGCCTCAGAGTCTCAGGGTGTGGTGGGTCTTGCAGTTCTGAAGAGGCTTTTCAGAGGTGGCTGTTTGGAAGTGATGTTTGTACAAAGACTTGACAGGGTGGAGGAGCTGGCCATGCAGATATCTGACAGAAGAGCATTCCAGGCCAAGGGGACAACCACTGTGAAGAGCCAAAGGTGGGAGGTGGGAGGGTACCTGCAGAGTTTGAAGAACGCAATGAGGCCAGTGTTGCTGGAGCTTAGTAAGGGCAGTGGGGCTGGCGGAAGTGGGGAGTAATAGATGGGGTCAGAGAGATCAGGGGCCAGGCATCTAGGGCCTCACTGGGCATTGGAGGAGTGCAGCTTCAGCTCCAAGGACAATGGAGAGCTGTTGCAGAGTTTGGATCAGACAACTAACCTTATCTGACCCACGTTTAAAACTCATCGGTAGTACATTGAGAATAGATTGTGGCGTAAAAATAAAAGATTTCTCTTTTTTAAATATGCTGCCTTACTTATATGACGAGGTTGCTATGAGACTCAGATGCAAAAGCGCTTTCAAAATTCCCAAGCACAGTGCAGACCCAAAGTATAATTATTTTACACAAACAATAGGGGGTTCAAAAGCCAAGGCCCTTCTTGCCTCCTCTGATCATGAGTAGTACCCCGTTCATGAAATTAAACCAGTCTATCTATAAGAAGCTAAAGGAAAATTGATTCTATTTATTTTTAAAATAATGGAATTTTGTGCCTGAGTTTCAAGTCATTTAGATTTTTCAGATTGCTACTGATTTTATGTTTAATTTTTGAAAGAAATGCCTTTAAAAAAAAAAAACTGGAAGTACTAGGCTTGAATACTGAAGACTTTAAATACAGCGACAGACCAGGATAGGAGCAGAAGTCTGGGAACTTTAAACCTATTTTGTTTTCTCTAATCCCCTTGGAGAGCTAGAAGCGGGCTGGCCAGATCCTCCAACATTTCGGGGGTGGCATCTTTTCTTTGCGGTGGCCCTCCCATCAGGTGAACGCCTCTGGGTGGGAGAACACACTTTGTGCAGACATCTGACCTTCATATAGTCTGGGAAGAAATTTTAAAGGATTTTGGAGAAGAGGCCTTGAGTCTCCAAGAGAAAGACAAGAAAAAGGGGCCCGAGGAAGCCAGAACCTCCCGGGAGATAAAACTGAGTTAATGAAGAGGGGCGATTATCCCAGATTACGTAAAAGAGAAGGCTAGGAGTTCTAAATGGCTGCAACTTGGAGTTTACTCTGCCTAAGGTATGTGTTTATATTTTTGTGTTTTGGTTTTTGGTTTTTGTCTTTTGAGTAAGGTTTTTTCCATCTTCACCCACCGCTGAATTTGAGAAAGCGGCTGCTCTGCCTGCCAGACCCCCGTTCTCGTCTCTTCCTCTTCCTTTAGATTCGGAACCCATTCCTATTAGTCTCCACGCTGCTGGCTCCTGGGACCCTCATGCCCGTCTAGTGAGAAGCAGCTGTGTGTTATGCCCTCCCCCCCCCCCCCAATGCCTCCGGTTCTTATTTTCTTATTTCTCCGACTCCCTCCTGGTGCTGCTGTCCAAAGACACACCTTCCCAGCCAGCCCAGCTGTCACGTCTCGCTCCAGAGGTTCGGGGGAAGCAGTGGGAACTGTGCGCTCTCCAAATCCAGCCCGCCGCGCTGGGCGTCCTCCTCCCCTTCCCCTTCAATAAAGATCCAGCCTCGACCATCCCCGCTCCTTCCCGATCGCTAGTTTTGTTTATGGAACACGCCGAGGCATTGGGCAATCTGCGGTGGCCCGGCTCTCGCTAGGTTTGGGGAGGGAGGGGGCAGCGTTCACGGCCCCGGTGTGTCCGAGACGGTTAGATCAGATCTTTCGGATCCGGAGGCACACGCAGCGGGTGACAGGAGAGCCCCCCCCCGCCCCCGCGGGTTGGGGGTGGGGAGAGGAGAAGGGACTCGGCTCGGGGAAGGAGGCAGGGAGGCAGCTGCAGTGCCGGGAGGGGTGCGCGCGCGTGTGCCGGGCTCGCCCGCCGCCTCTCGGCTCAGTCTGCGCTCTTCGGCACGCGGGGAGCAGAAGCAGCGCCCAGCGTCCGGGCCTCGCCTGCCCCGGGCGCCCGGCCGTCCCCGGGCCGCGCTCCCCGCCCCCGCCCCTCGCCCCCGGCCCGGCCCCCTCTCCATTGAGTTTTCCCGACACCGGCGCCCATCAATGGTCCTGTCCGGGGATGCACACGCAGCCCGCGGCCGGAGGGGGGTAGCAGCCGCCGCCTCCAGGTGCGGGCTCTCCGGGGCCGCCGCCGCCACCCGCTGTCGCCGCCACTCGAGCCCCGGGGCGCGCTGAGGTCCCGGCCGGCCATGCGGTTGCCGAGGCTGCCGCTGCTGCTGGCGTGACAAGGGGCGACGGAGCCGCCGCGCTCGGGGTCCCCGGCTGCCTGCATGGATGTCTTCAGCTTTGTGAAGATTGCAAAGCTCTCGAGGTAGGGGCCGCGCCGGTTCACGTGCACCCAGGGGCCCCCGCCGCGGGCAACTTGGTGCTTTATTTTTCGGGAGCCTCGGGGAGAAGCCAAAGACGGAGAGAGCAGCTGGGCTTAAGCTAGGACTGAAGCGAGGTGGCCAGGGGCTGCCGCGTTCAACTTCTCTCTCTCTGGCTGGTGGGGCTTGTGTAGCCACGGCTGTAGACCACACACACAGATACACACGCCCTCACGCACAGAGCAGTATTCACGAGTTTGTTTTCCCTTAGGAAAAGCCCCAGTGGCGCTTGGGGTCACATGTATAATTCAGGGCTAAGAGAAGATGGTTGTAATCGCTCCTGCTAGGAAAAGCCCGAAGTGCTTAGAGCTTGGGTTCCTGCTTTCCAAGCGGCAGTGACCAAAAGCGACCCCCTGCCCGCACCCCTAAATTGGGCCTCCACACCCCCAAAAAGTCAGCTTGGAGGTTGACCCAGGTAACCTGTCAGGTGTTCCCAGCAGTGACCTAGATGCTGAAGTCATGGAGACAGAAGAGAAAGACCTTTAGCCTTTCTTTGGGTGACTATGTAGTTCTAAGCCTGGAGAGATTTCGACATTTGCTTCCAAGTGGCCATGTTGTTGAAACGGAAGAAAAATCATCAATTCAGGCAGATTTGTCGGGCAGTGCTGATAAAGGAGGAACATTTCCACTCTTTGGGTGCCTAGGTTTTACCTGGTCAGAGCATTCCTCCTATGTCTCCTGTCCTGCTTAGCTTCCAAAGACTTAAGCAACCCCAGGAAGTAGGTCCATGCTTCTTGCAGCGTGGCATTCAGTGGCAAGAGCCAGGTGTGAGAAGTCTTAGAAGACATGCCCCATCTTCTCTGCCCAAGTCCCTGGAAGCACTGGCTTTCTTCCCCCTGAGCTCTTGACAGCAGCTACTACCTCGACCTTAGGAGGGAGACCGACCTTAGGAGGGAGACCGCAGAGGTCTTCAGGGCACACTTTAGACTTGCTTGCAGTCGTGAGAGAATAATTAGTGTTAGGGTGGGACGTGTTGATTGCATGAGGCAAGAGTGAGTAGTGTCAGATAGCCCAAGTCAGAAATGTATGTTGACTTTGCTAAATTACGTTTGGGCCATTTCAGAAACATTCATTTTGGATGTTGCCATTCAGATGGGCCTGTCTCCAACATCCACAGGTCTTTATTTGTTCTTCTTGCCCATCTCCACCTTTCTTCTCTACTCACATGGGTGTGTCTTAACGTTACAAGCAGATTTCCCAGGGAGAGGGCCGCAGTGTAACTTAGTCTTGGAAGGTATACAGTTGATGGGTAAGTCTTGAGGTATACAGTTGATGGGTAAGTATGTCCACCCACCAAGAGGTATGGCCCTGCATATCAGAAGACTAGTAAGTTGGGCGGTGGATGACTGTAGTGTGGCAAATTGTTTGATTTCACATCTATATCATTGAGGGCCGTGGCTTCACACCTCTTTTCTATTAACTTCCTGCACACTGCTGCCTATGGCTGGATTATAAACAGCTGTCAAATCATGAACCGTGGATGGGAAACGGCTGTGAGCAATAGTTTAGCAGTTGCGGACGGACGGAGAGCTTGCCCAAGGGAAAGAGAGGTTCAACCAATATAGTATAGTTCAAAGTAACCAAGATAGATGTCGGTTGCCTCAAATGCTAAAAACGTTAAGATTAACAAAACATCTAGAGCCTAGATTTCGTCCTTAAACTTTGGAGCTTGGGAGAAGACAGTGCTGTGTATCAGTGAAAAGATGTTTTATGCTCTTTTACAATTCTAGGATGCCCTCGTGATATTCACAAATCTGAGTTGTTGCAAACCCAAGCCAGGCTGTGAGGGATTAGTATCTTATTTTAAAGAGAGGTTAAAATTTAGTAAATGAGTGTGAATTTCACTTTCTATCCTTAATGTGATCCAAATAGAGTGTTTATTCTAAAGAGAGAAGCTGCACATGTTCTGAGCTTATGTGCCGATTAAGAAATCTCCCTTCCTTAAGAATTCTTCTTGTTTCTCAGTGTGAGCTCAACGATTGTCCCCAAGCTGAGATAGAAACACCTTTGGAGGGTCATCAGCATGCAGAAACACATGTTTGCAGCTGCTTGTTTCTGCTCTTGAAGGAATAAAGTCTTGTGTGTGTGTTTTAAACACCGTTACAGAAATCAAGTTCTTTTCTCAAAGGTGAAGTATAAAAGTGCTAACACTGCAGGATTTTCCTGATTTCAGAATGGATAATCTTCCTAAAGGATTTAGCTTTGATCAGCGTGGTTACTTGAGTGCTTAAAATTCTCCTGGTTTAGAGGTGAACGCACAGGGTTATCCCAGGCCTTAGCCTTGCCTTTGGCTCCTAAGCGAGTTGAACTCGAGTTTCTAAATGTTAATTCAGAAAGCATTTGCTGTCTGATATTTGCTAACTGTCCCACCGGTGAGTAAAGAAAGTGGTAATTACAGAGAATTCCAAGAGAAAATTAATCCACACTGGAATAAATAAACAGCATGTTTTGACTTTCAAAGGACCTACATTTAACCACTTGTTACCAGAATCTATGCTCTTTTAATTATGTGAAAAGTCGGAATTCAAATTGCCCCTCAAGAATCCAGTTACATCTTATAACCATCATTTAAAAAAAGAAAAGAAAAAAAAAAAGCCTGCCAAGCATTGGAATAGCTGGCAGGTTGGGACCCTTTACATCATCTTTTGAGTTGTGACCCTTGATCGCATCCATTGTGGGTGGCACAATGTGTCATGGTTCTATCTGGAGATGATTTTTTCCTTGTTCTTTTAATTTTCTGGTTATTAAACTGCTTGATACATGCAATTTTACTTCACTGTTTCCTTGGTAACAGTTATATATCATTTTCCATCCTTGTAGATGAGAGCATTACAAAATAGGCATATATTTTTATTGTTACTGTTCTTTGTATCGACTGTTTCATCTGTAAAGCAGATGCACTCTTTGAAATGTTTATAGAAGAATGCAGTTCAGTAGAAAAACATATGATTATGCCCCCTTTGCCTGAGGGAAGAAATTTGAGACCCCAAACTCATAGGGGTGCTATTAAACTGAGCAGTGCGTTCACGGATTGAAAAAATGAAGATTTCTTTAAGCAGACTGCCACACTTTGAGATAATGATTTGGTCCGAATTATTAATGTGAAGATTATTTCTCGCAGTATTAGGTAAATTTGGGGGCTGCTTTATTTTACATTGTCTTAACAGTTGTATGGGTTTTGTGGTATATAGCAGTGACAAATAATACAGTGTGCTAATTTTGTTCCAAGTATACATTTGAGGAAGAAAAAAATATATATACATATATATATATATAGTTTCCTCAGATTTTATGTAAAACCTTTTTAGAGACTACTAAACTTTTTTTTACCTTTACCTTATTCAGAATTAAATATTTCCTAGGGAAAAAGGGAAGTTAAAGAAGCAATGCAAAGGTCAGATTTTTCCCATCTCCCTTTTTACCCAAGTAATTGCATTAATGTTGCTGATAATAGTGACTGGAGGCTAGCAACGAAAAACTCCCAAAGACTCTGGATTTGAATTTTATTAAAAATGCTACTTGCTCATCGTCTGAGTCCTTTCTGAGTTCTCCTGATTTTCGTGGCTGTCATGAGGTGAAATGATGAACAGTTTCATAACAGAACTAGATTCCTGTTTTAGGAATATTTAACTCTACTTTCCCGGGGGTTGCTAGTTTGCAGCTGTGAAAGTCTAGTCGTTAGCTGTACTGGGGAAGATGTCTAGTTCAGGCTATGTACCATTTCAAGCATCACTCTCTTTCTCTTTGGGGCAAGTGAATTTACCTTCTTGCTATCAGAATTTGATATAGATTGTCAGATGAAGTGAAACTTACTTGTAATTTAAAAGCATGACCTGGAAATTCTCACTTTCTGCTTATGAACTTGCCACCTGTTCGTTCTCTCTCTCTGACTTTCTCCCTCTATTACTGAAGTATAGTTGATTTACAATGTTATATTAGTTTCAGGTGTACAGCATCGTGTTTCAGTATTTTTACAGATTATACTCCATTAAAAGTTATTACAAGATGATGGCTATAACTCCCTGTGCTATACAGTATATCTTTGTTGCCTATTTTATACATAGTAGTTTGTATCTCTTAATCCCCTATACCTATCCTGCTGCCCCTTCCCTCTCTCCACTGGTAACCACTAGTTTGTTTTCTATATCTGTGGGTCTTTTTCTGTTTTGCTTTATACATTCGTTTTAATTTTTTAGATTCCACATATAAATGATATCATACAGTGTTTGTCTTTCTATGTCTGACTTAGCATAATATTCTCTAGGTCCATGAACTTTGCTGCAAATGGCAGAATTTCATTCTTTTTTATGGCTGAGTAATATTCCATCATATATGTATACCACATCTTCTTTCTCTATCCATTCATCTGTTGATAGACACTTGGGTCGCTTCCATATCTTGGCTATTGTAAATAGTGCTGCTATGAACATTGGGGAGCATGTATCTTTTTGAGTTAGTGTTATCAGTTTTTTTTGCAGATATATATCCAGCAATGGAGTTGCTGGATCATATGGTAGTTCTATTTTTAATTTTTGACGGAACCTCCATAGTGTTTTCCATAGTGGCTGCACCAATTTACATTCCCACCAACAGTGTAGGAGGGTTCCCTTTTCCCCACATCGTTGCCAACATTTGTTGTTTGTAGACTTTTTGATGACAGCCATTCTGACGGGTGTGAGGTGATATCTCATTGTTGTTTTGATTTGCATTTCTCTAATAATTACATACACACACAGACTTCAACTTTATTATTCCATTTGGAGTTTGCATGGATGTTTAACTATGAGAGAATATCCATTATTGGTGAACTAGAAATTTATCTTTAAGGAATGGACTTAAACCCACTAATTTCATATTTGGCTCAATGAGAAAAATAAGGAGCATTTTTTAGTTTGTTGAGAAATACAGTCCTTAAATCTACCACTCTTACCATCAAATAATCTTGAACTTTGAAAGCTAGTCATAGCAAGGAAAGAAAATTATTAATACCTTAAACCATGGATTGGCAAACTATGGCCTGTGGGCCGGATCTGGCTTGCTGAGTGTTTTCATATAGCCTGTGAACTAGGAATGGTTTTAAATTTTCTTTTAAATGGTTTAAAAAAACCAAAATAAGAATAATATGGAATTAAAATGTCAGTGTCCATAAATAAAGTTTTATTGGAACGCAACTATCTGTGTTCATGAATTTGCTGGTTGTCTACGGCTGCATTTGCTCTACAACAGTTTTTTGTTTGTTTGTTTTGGCCACGCTGCTCAGTCTGCAGGATCTTAGCTCCCCCAGCGATTGAACCCGGGTCACGGCAGTGAGAGCGCCGAGTCCTAAACACTGGACCGCCACGGAATTCCCTACAACGGCGAAGTTGAATAGGTGCTCCAGAGACCTTATGGCCGGCAAAGCCTGAAATATTTACTATCTGGCCCTTTACAGAAACAGTTTGCTGACTCCTGGGTGAAACAGTGCCTTTGCCTATTTTCTCTTCTTTATATTATCAGCACGTGTGTGTGGGCAGAAGCATAAGCAAATACACAGTGTCAAAGATCAGCAAAGCCAGATACTAAAGTGGCGAGTATTATTACCTTAGTAATATACTAAGTAATATACTAACATACTATTGTAATATACTATTACAATAGGGAAAAGAGGCTGGTGTGAACATGACTTCCAATTGTACACAGGCGACTGGGCATTTTAAAGGAAGAATGAGGGAATAGGGAGGGAGAGCGCTGGGGCTCAGTACAGGCAAGGAACTGAAAAATTACAAAAAGCAAGAAGGGGGCTGGTCCATGTGAAACCCATCTAGCTTTGTTAACTGGCTGTTACCGAAGTTAGACTCCTGCCGTCCCACAGAGACTGGGAGACAGGGGCCCCATCTTCAGGTGTGGACTGGAATAGTCACTTCTTTGGTAGCCTTGAATTTTCTCCAACAGGCACTTTCAGGGGAGTTGGAGTCATTGTAGGGATGTAGCCTTGCGCTGTAAGAAACTAAGTTACTGTTTGTCCCGGTCTTTAAAGGCCAAGGTTGAGGCATAGTTGAGGGAGAGCTCAGAGGAGCCTGGCTAGAGTTTGTTTTAAGGAGAGAAACTTTGTCAACACTTATTAAATTTAGCATATTAAATACGTGCATTCACCAGTGTACATTCACCGTTAATGTAGCCCTTATCTTTATTAAACTTCTGATCTCAAATTACTTACTTAACTGTAGGGACACTGACCGTCAGAAGTGCACATAATTGCCCTAGTGGTATTCGTTGCACTGGGGACAATTTTGTATGCTTATTCTTTGGTCACTAAGTTGACCCACTGTCTTTGGGCTGGAGAGATACTTGTTAGAGTGATACTTGCCTTCCATAAGCCTTTCACCTTCTAGTTTGACATGGATGGAAAAAGAATGGGCAACGGTACTTGTATGGCCTCCACCGACGTGCGCGGAGAGCTGATAAGTCCACAGGAGAAGGCCTGGTATTTCCTTACCGTACACTTGAGCCACCCGCTCCTAATTGTTCATGACTTTCATTAATCTTTTTCCACATGGAAAGAAAACTAGATAAGTGGATTTTCTTGTAGACAGAGGACTTGAGGTAGGCTGTATTAATTTGCAGTTGAGTTTAACCCGACTTTCTTATGATTTGATTGAGAGCATTGTAATGAAAAGCTAGGCTGCCTTTAGTTCTTTTTTTGTAATTTTCAAATTTTTTTCTATTCCATTATGGTTTATTACAGGATATTGAATATAGTTCCCTGTGCTCTACAGTAGGACTTGGTTGTTTATCCATTGTATATATAATACTTTGCATTGGCCAGTCCCAAATTCCCAATCCATCCCTCCCCGGCCCCCACTCCTGAAATAATGCCATTTGCACCTACATGGATGGACCTAGAGATTATCATACTGAGCTAATAAGTCAGTCAGAAGGAGAAAGACAAATATCGTATGAGATCACTTATATGCCTTTAGTTCTTTATAGCAAAGGCATACCAAAAGTATGCAACCTTGCTTCTGAACAATTTAGGTCATTATGTACTTAAGCTGTGAAAAGTATCTTGAAGAAACCTAAGCCTTAGTTTTAGATAACAAAGTTAACATTCCCATTTTTTCCTGGCAAAGAGATGAGAGGGTTTCCTCCTGCACTTTTGTTTTAGAAATGCATTTTCAAGTATGGTTACAGAATTTGGCATACAATGAATACTCTATACTAAGTAATAAGTAAGTAAAGTCATGTGCAACCCATTCTAATACTTATTACAAATGAATTATCGTAACTTGTTGAGCCGAACAGTGATCAGGGTCAGTAACTCAGGAGTGGAAAGGAGTGTACAAGTTAAAAATAAATGGCCTACTCTTAGACTAGCTCTCAGAGAATCAACTATTTTTGTTTTGACATTTGAAGCAGTTTTTTTGTTTTCTATGATTAATGGTTTAAAAGTCATCAACTTGGACTTCTAAGAACTCTGTGTTTTACTGCTATAAGCTCAACAAGCAAAATTAGTATGATGCTACAATGAGTTTTTATAGGTGTCAGTAAGTTTTTATTTTACGAAGTCCTTTTTGAATGATAGGAAAATACTGTTATTTTTATGAAAGAAATGTATCTCAAGTTTGAAAACGAAAAGCAAAGGAAAAGCAATTTCCCTACAATTGCAAATTGCTATAGGGTTTTAATGTTTATTTTGGTTGTTTTCACATGTTTCAAAGATTGTGTGAGATTTGCTTAACTGAAGATAAGGACATGATAATTATCTCACAAAGATGAGCCTTAAAGAACACAATAGTCCAGAGTTTTTCAAATTAATCTTAAAATTCACCCACCGAATGTAGGAAGGAGCATATTTATATATTTAACTGGCACGATTATTTAACTGGTGGAAGATTGCTGTAGTGGAGAGCATGAAGCCATCTGGCCAACTCTAGACTGTTTTACATTGGCTCATACATCTAACCATGGTGAGTTTACAACGGCCCTCTAACTGGAGTGCAGAGTGCTCGTCTCTTATGAAAATCACAGTCCCATCACCAGTCTTAGGGTCAAGGCAGGGGCAGGGGCAGTCTCAGGGACACAGAGGGTGAAGTCTGGGATTAGTTTTGTCCACCTGCATTATGGCTCAGGGCTCAGGGCATTGCCTCCCTCTGTGGCCTCCCTCTGTGGCCTAGGGCACAGGATGGCACGCTCTAGTCCTCCTGATATGTTTACTTCTATTTTCATTTACTCATTTCCTGCCAGTTTTTGTAAATAAGGTTTTATTGGAACACAGCCATGCTCATTTGCTTCCGTGTTGTCTGTGGCTGCTTTCGGCAGAGTTGAATGGTAATGACAGAGACCACGTGGCTTACAAGACCTACAATATTTGCTCTCGGCCTTTGACAGGAGCATTTTACTCTTCTTCCTTGAGCTCTCTGCCCAGGACTCAAGTTCCCCTTTGTGGCTAGAGCCGTACCCTGGGTGTCTGCCTGCTTTGCTAGGAGGTGGAAAGGGAGTTGTGCCTGGGGAGACACCCCGCACCCAGCCAGCCCTGCCCGCCCACTCTGGGGTCTTTACCTGTTGTTAGCACTTACTATACGACTTGGAGGTGAATTTAGAAGCTTTCTAAAGTGCAGATCTGATCCTCTCTATCTCTTTGCTCCTTAATGCCCCTAGGGGAAAATCCACAGTCTTTATCTCCGCCCTTTTGGGGTTGGCCCCCCGTTTCCTTTGGGTGTCTTATTTTTGGAAAGTTGTCATTTTGCCCTAGCCTTAATTAACTTCCTTTTCAACCCCCAAACACACAGGTGCACACACACACACCCCCCCTACCTCTAACTATATTGAACTTTTTTAGGAGTCCTAAATGGTGTCACACCTCTGAGCCTTTAAATATACTCGTCGTTTTGTCTGGAACAATCTTTACCTTGCCCCCTTTTTACCTAGAAAACGACCATTTGTCTTTTCTCTTTAAGTTTGTAATCTATGCTTGTTCCATGTAGCCTTTCCAACTCCCCAATCCTGGGTTAAATGGCTTGATTAGCATCTTTTGTTAGTTAAAATAATCTAACTGCTTTAGCAGATTAACCCCTCAATTTGAGAATAAGTGGTTTATTTCTTGATCACTTGGAGCCCCTAATAGGGCTTCCTGATGGATTGAGGGAGCTCTGCCGCACACACTCAGAGCTCCCAGAAGATGGAGGCTCTCTCCTCTTCAGTATGCGATTCAAGGGTGCCCTGCCCACCAAGGTTCAGCTGACAGATGAGGGGAGAGAAATGGGAGAAGACTGGATGGGAGGTTTTGAAGGACCATGCCTGGAATTGAAGTACATCTTTCTACCCACACTTCATTAACTGGAACCCTGGGCATATCTAAAAGTGAGAGTGTCTAGGAAATTTAGTCTAGCTGTGTACCGAGTCTCTGCTAGGCATCATGTGCCCTAACTTTATCATAGCATTTATTCACTGTGGTAGATTGCACTTTTGTTCCCAATTCTTAAACCTTCCCTGAATCCAAGCCTTTTCTATGTGACATTACAGTTCCTCCTGTTAGAGGTGGAGTGTCCTTCCCTGACCTATTGCTGTTGGGCTTGTGACTTGCTTTGGCCGATAGAACACAGGCAGGAGTCAGAGCATCAGCTTGGGTAGAAGGCCTTAAGAGGCAGTGTGCATTTCTTTTCTGCTTATAACATTACTGTATGAAGAACTGCCTGGGTTGGCCTGCTGGTTCCAGAAGCTAGATTCATGGCACAGCATCATCCTGAAAACCTGTGATCATGAAAACAGGTACGTATTATTGGATGACACTGAGTTTTGGGGAGGTTTGTTATGCAGCATTATCATGGCAGTAGTTGACTGGTACATATGATATTACAATTGAGTCCAGTTTGCCACTGTATCTCTTTTATGAGCTCTTTGAGGGCAAGCCCCCTAAAGGGGGCTTTTATTTATTTATTTTTTGCGGTACACGGGCCTCTCACTGTTGTGGCCTCTCCCATTGCGGAGCACAGGCTCCGGACGCGCAGGTTCAGCGGCCATGGCTCACGGGCCCAAGCGCTCTGCGGCATGTGGGATCTTCCCGGACCGGGGCACGAACCCGCGTCCCCTGCATCGGCAGGTGGACTCTCAAGCACTGCGCCACCAGGGAAGCCCCAAAGGGGGCTTTTACTAAACTTCTTGGTTCAGAGTACATATTGAGAAAGTATTTGGTGAATTATGAATGAATCAGAGTGAAAGCATGCTGTATTCCTCATGAAGTCAAGTATTGATTATCACAGATATGCCTGCTTCTGTACTTCATTCAGCAGATCGGACTGCTCCTGATTTTTAGGATCTGATGTCAATGCTCATTCATTGTGCCTGTTGGACACTTGGCAGTGAACCACTGCCTAACCCTGCAGGTTGGGACCCAGCCCTCCATCTGAGCCTGGATCCTCAACAGTCTCACATTTGTTTTCTTTCCCTTTCTTCTAGTCCTGAATATCCTAGTCTTGTCCAGTTATACACATTGTTTCTCTACTGCTAGGGAAGAATTGTACACAATATTTGTAACATACTTAAAGATTTGATAATGAGAGTTTTAGGTACTTAAATGTGATAGTAAAGAATCCATGACAAAGACCTACTGTACCTACCGTATGGCACAGGGAACTATAGTCAGTGTTTTGTAATAAGCTATAAGGGAAAAGAACCCGAAAAAGAATCTATATATACACATATATATATGTATATATATGTATATATATATAACTGAATCACTGTGCTGTACACCTGAAACTAACAGGACATTGTAAATCAACTATACTTCAGTTAAAAAAAACAAAACAAAATGTGATCAGGGTATCTTGCATACAGTGTATTTGGAAAAGGAAATAAAGAACTAGCAAGTGGAATCGTCACTATACTGAAGGAAAGGCATTGTCTTGTTGAAGTGCACATATTTGACCTAGGGTTAGGTTTTATATTGCTCTTTTCAAATATCATACTGAATGATGAGAAGTTGGCTGAAAAATTAACATGAAATGCAGTATGGCTGTGGGGAAAAAGAACAGGACTGGCTCTATATGCAGTGACATCCAAAGATCTCTCATATATTTATTGTTACGTGAAAATAGTAAGGTACAAAGCTGTATAAAAAGGCAGGGGAATTTGATGTATATATTTACTGTGTTTGCATAAGAATGACCAGAAGGATACACAAAAAACTAAGAACAGTATTTAACTCTGTAAAGTAGGGCTACAGGGGATTATGGGTGAGAGGGACCGGGTAGATAGGAGACACGGGTGGGTTCCCATGTCCCCATCCACACATTATATTTTTATTTTCTTTTGATTTTTGAGCCCTAGGATTATATTATTAACAAATTTGAATTTCGAAAAAGTGAGATAGGGTACCCACATAAATCCAAGAGTCCAAATAATATCAATAGGATTTTAACATGATTTTTCTGATTATAGAAGATAACTTTATTGTAAAAAGTTTTTGAGAATATAGAATATATAAAGGAAAAAAATATATATATATAAATATTTGAAATTATACCAGCCAGATATAATCACTGTTGTCTATTTTCTTTAACCTTTCCATCTATTTTACATAGTTAATATCCTGTATACACAATTCTATACTTAAATTTTTAAAAATATTATATTCTTATATCATTAAAATGTTTTTATAAATATGAAATAAACAGCCATATATACTACAGTTTACTGAATGACTTCCTATTTAATTAAAATTTAGATCCTTTCCAGTGTTTTGCTTTGGATAATAATGTAATGAATATCTTTACAGTGAAGTCTTTGGATTTCTTGAGCATACTTTTTATGATAATAATAGCATACTGAGTATTTCAAAACTCATAAAAGTCACAAGGTAATTTGAGATGCCATTAAAATGATATTTAAATTTTATGCTAAAATTGTGGGCATTCTGGTTCCTCAAAGGTATTAAAGTTGACAAGCAGCATTTGTCATAGAAGTTAACCTAATGAGAAAATTTGAGGCATTTGGGGATGGAAGGCTTGATTAATGGTGGTAGGAACTTCAGTAGATTTCCAACAAGTCAGATCTCTGTTTCTTCACATTTGTATAATGGGGAAATTACGTGATATTCCCTCTAAATTTAATTTATTTCTAAACTTCCATAATTTTACCATAGAATAAGCAAATTCTAAGAAATGCATCTATAAGAACATAGATTAAGATAGCGTGAAACGCTATGCAGCTATAAAAAATAAAGAACAAGGGAACACTCTATGCAGTTGTATAGAACCATCTCCAGGAAGTATTTATTAAGTGAACATAGAAAATTACACAACAGTACAATTGTATTTACATTAAAAAATACTGAAAGGATACATAAGAAACTAATAAAAGTGTTATTAGATTGGGGGAGCTGGTGGGGGGAGAAAGTTTACTGAGACAAAAGAACAAAAATTAGGTAAACATGATCTCCCAAAATGTGATAAAATGTTGAAAAATCTGCCCTGGATGAAAAGTTAAATTGCTGACTCAAACAGTTTTAACCTGTAATTAGTTTTCTCTGTTTACGATGAATGAAGCATAAGAGATGGTTTACTATATTAAGGATATATATCAACAAGGTGTAACAGAAATTTCAGATACATAAAATTTTAATAGCAATTTTTGTTAGCAAATTAAGATAAAACTGGAAAAATCATATCATTATAAAAATGATCTCTTGCTTTTTTTTGTATGGAATTGAGTACTCTGACGCAAAATTCCTTCAGTTTTTAATATCTAGATAGGTCTTTCTCTGATAGGAATATAAACAGAAAAAATATTTTTCGTTCGGCTCCCACCACCCAACAAAGAATAGTATAAGTTTTTTAACCTTAAATTTTTTTACATTTTGACAGCAATCCTAAAAATTGTATTCTCTGACTATCTTCTGTTCACCAAAGAGGACAACTTGGTGTTTTTGGAGAACCATGTTCTGGGGATATATTGATGGATGTTTCCATTAGGACTGTAATTTGATTATGATGCCATTAGTTCATAATTTGGCTTTCCGGTTGAGATCATGTTGACAGGCTGAAGAATAGAGTGCTATTTAACTAAGTTGATGAAACACGCGTAGGCGGCAATAAAGTGCCTGGTGCCTCTCTACTGTTTACTCCTTTCGTTTATGTCACTCTGGTACTGATGTGGTCATGTATAACTCCATAAACTTCCATTTCTCTGGAATATAGTGATATGTTTAATCAGAGTCTGGCCATTATAGGTATATGTGGTAACATTTTTAAAAGATCATCTAAACACAAGAAGATACGTGCATAAAACTATACTGGGCATAACTCAGTTTTAATGCTGACCTAGAAGTCATTTTAAATTTTTCCTGTGTCCTAGGTCAGGGATCAGGGGTTGGCATACTGCAGCCTATGGGCCAAGTCCAACCCTTGCAGCCTGTGTTTGTATAAAGCCAAAAATGGTTTTTACATTTTTAAATGGTTCCCCAAATCAAAAGAAGAATAATATTTCATGACACGTGAAAATTATATGAAATTCAAATTTGTGTCCATGGATAAAGTTTTATTGGCACACAGCCACACCCATTATGTGTTGTCTATGGCTGCTTTCTCGATATGATGGGAGAGTTGAGTCATTGCTACAGAGACCAGATGACTCACAAAGCTGAAAACAGGTGCCCCTCTATAGAAAGTTTGCTGACTCCTGTCCTATGTCATCAAATATCATTAAAAGTAGCTCTTGATGGAAAGACAATCACAAATGAATATGTAGATACAGATTTAGATATATAAATATTTTTATCTTTCCGGGCTTTTTTTGAAATTCTGCATAAAGGAGAAATTAGATAATATCACTTTGCACTTACAGATGATTCTCTGTATAAATGTTCCTACTGTGAACAGTATTTTCTCTTCCCAAATAGATTTTAAACAAATTGAATAGGAATTGTGTTGTAAATGTTTATATACTCCTGCGGTGCTTGCTTTCTTTCCCACAAAGAAGATGTAATAACCCCTACATGCTACGTAGTAAAGGATTCAAAGCAAAAGGGTGATAAACTCTTTCCCCTTTGTCCACTGGTTGCTTTACTATGATGGGTGGATGCTTTGAAGGGAAGTGTAGAAACCACACTGGAAAAGTAGGCTTGCTTAGAGGAAGAAGAAACAGAAGAGGATGTGGCTCCCCTGGGCCAGCCCTACAGGGTTATCCTACCATGTCTACTTCCTAGGAAGTGGATATCAAAACTCCACTACACCATGGGTAGCTTATTTAGGGACATCTATATTTAGTACTTCATGTATAACCTAAATAGCTTCTATGTTTTAAGGTTAAAAAATGTCATCCTTTTAATGCTTTCTTATTATGAGTTTATTGGTTAGGATATTTCAGCTACAAGTAAAGGAAAGCTTGGTTAACTCTGGCTTAAACAATATATTCCTAGAGGAAGTTGGTTCCTGGATTGGGCTCCATTGACTCAAACTCTGTCCTTCTTTGTGATTCACCAGCTTTGTGCTTATTACCTTATGGTGTAAAGTGGTTGCCACAGCTCCAGGCATCACATCATCATATGACTGGCTTCAGAGTCAGGAAACAGGGCGTGGCTGGAGTACTGTGAGCATTTTCCGTGTGTGGCTTTTTTTTTTTTTTTTTTTTTTTAAATAATGGAGGAACGTCTTTTGCAGAAGCTGAGGATCTTCCCTTAGAGTCTCCTTGACTAGAATGGATCACATGGCCACATCCAGCAAAGGGCAATGAGATGTTCATTTCTGGCTCACCTTCCCAGAGATCCTAATGCTCAGAATTAGGGTTCTAGGGGCGTGGAGAAAGAAGGGAAAAGAAGTTGAGGAAGCAATCAACATGTAGTTCTTCTCCAGTATTTTCTCTTTTATTCAGAGTTGCACTTGGAGAACAGCAACAAGGCTACTGTTTCCAGAATAAACACTTGAATTTTGGAGGTAGCTAACAAGTGTCAATGTGGACACTATACTCATATTCCAGTAGAAATATATGACCCTTGCTGCTTTATGATCAAATTCAAAGTGTATTCGTTAAGATGCTGTCATCAGCAAGCAATAGAAAACACAACTAACATAGCTTAAAGAGGAGGCCAATTTATTCTCTCACGTAAGAAATTCAGAGGTAGGGCCGTTTTAGGGTTTGTTAACTGGATTCCAGGGCTCTGGGTTTTGTTGTTTTTCTCATGTGCCATCTCAGCATATAGACTGTACCTCCTGTGGTTGCAAAGTGACTGCAATAGCTCCAGCTATCATATCTTCACACAAAAAAAGGCCAGAGGTGAGAAGGGAGCAGGATATGTTTCTTCCATGCCTCCCTTATTTGAGAATGTGGAAAACTTTCCCCAAAACCTCATAGCAGAGTTCCTTGATCTTGCATTGTCCAGAATTATCATGGTGTCTCATGTCTTTCTTAAATCTTCCTGGTGAAGGGAATCACCGTGGCTGGTTTAGACTCGCAGACGTTGGCAAAGTATGATCTGTGGACCAAATACAGTCTGCTACCTGTTTATGTAAATAAAGTTTTATTAGAACACAGCCATACCCATTCATTTACGTATAATTTATGGCTGCGTTTGTACTACAGTGACTGAGTTGAGTAGTTGCAACAGAAACCATATGGCCCACAAAGCTGAAAATATTTAACAAGTGGCCCTTTATGGAGAATGTTTGCTGACCCCTGGTTCTCAACCGGGGCGGGGGCAGCTGTTGGGCAATGGTCATGAGGGTTCCAACTGTTTATGGTGTTAGGGGCAGGGGTCCTATGGGCATATAGCAGGAAGGGACCAGGGCTACCAGACATCCTAACATGAGCAAAACAGTTCTGTATAATGAAGAGTTGTCTCACTCAAAATAGCAGTGGCTTCTCTGAATTAAGAGCCAGTTTCTGGTGTGGGAGAGGACCTCAGCTCCCACTACCCCCATCCCACCCCCAGCCCAGCACAGAGCCATCTGATGCCTCTGCAAAACTGAGACTCTGGGAGGAAAGAAGGAGAGGAAATGACTGTTGGTTAGGCCAGCTCTGGAGAACAGAGAGGATTTGCTAAATTGATCTCCAGAAAGGGGTGGTTACATGGATAACTAGTAATTACCCACTGACTCATCGGCTGATGACGGTGGTTGCCCTCATGAGGAACAGCTCACAGGGCCGGAGTTTTCCGTGAGTGGGGTGTGTGCTTCCCTGTGTTCCTTATACGACAGGATTCGAGTTTACACAAACTGAAAAGGTCTTTTCTTTCATGCTGTTCTGTAATGAACACATTATTTCCAAGAAGAATGTATTAATAGTGTGATTGAAAGTAAGTTTGTAAAGATAATTATAAACAATTAAGTAAATTGAAAGTAATTTTTCTTGGTGTTTATGATAAAACCAATTAATTTATTAGGCACTTTTGTTTGGGTATCATTAAAAAGAATTTTACAATTGTGCATTTCTTATTGTTAATTTCTCATTAATTGGATAATGTGTAATAGTTCATAATAAAAATGTCTCAGGTGGGAGGGAGGGAGACGCAAGAGGGAAGAGATATGGGAACATATGTATATGTATAACTGATTCACTTTGTTATAAAGCATAAACTAACACACCATTGTAAAGCAATTATACTCCAATAAAGATGTTAGGGCTTCCCTGGTGGCGCAGTGGTTGAGAGTCCGCCTGCCGATGTAGGGGACACGGGTTTGTGCCCCGGTCCGGGAAGATCCCACATGCCGGGGAGCGGCTGGGCCCGTGAGCCATGCCCGCTGAGCCTGCGCCTCGGAGCCTGTGCTCCGCAACGGGAGAGGCCACAACAGTGAGAGGCCCGCGTACCGCAAAAAAAAAAAAAAAAAAAAAGATGTTAAAAAAAGAAATGTCTCAGCTAAACTTTTTTTGTATTATCTATAGCCGTAATCACATTAAATGAAGACACGGGGGTAAGTATGAAATATATACTAAGTATTTCCATGAGTAGGTAGGTGTACATGCATACACGTTAAACAGATCTGATGTTTGATGATTGCCTGGAGTATTGAACTACTCTGATTTTTTTTAAACCAAAACCGACTGTAAGAAATTTGTTTTCCATTGTTACCTAGTACACACATATACCACACACACATAATTAAAACAGAAGTTTCACTAAGTAATATTGAGTTGGATACAGTCTGTTTCTGTTCTGTTTTACCCTTTTTCATTTTTAAATTCTGCTGATTGCAGCCCACTGATTAGTTTCACGACCCCCCCTCCCCCAAATAAGTTGCAGTCCATGTTTGAAAAATACTAGGGCTGTGGATGTGTGATTTTCCACCTCCTGAGCCTCTTCCCTCTTCTTGGAACATCACTTCTCTTCCTTTGGGAACTTCCCTTTCCCCACGCCAACCATAATATCCAGGCACGGCTGCTGGTCGTCAGCCCTTGTGACCCAGGCTGAGCCAATGAGAGCTCTCGCCCACCGTTTTTTGAATTGAGCTGGCAGGGAAGGGCTTCGTTCCTCGATGGGGACAACCTTTAAGAATGTAATCCCAGAGCTCCCTGTAGCCATACGTGCCAGTCCCAGAGGACCTCTGGCCAAGAGCCTGAGTCAGCATCTAGTGAGAGGCTGGGAGAAAGGACTCTGGTGGCATCTGAGCTCTGAATTCGGCCATGCCAGGGGCTAGTATACCTTGGTGGGTTTACTTATACAAGCCAATATTTTGTTCTTCCTTCATCTAGTCTAAGATGGTTTCTGTCCTGACAGGGCTTTAAGTAATACACATCAACCAACACAGAAATGGTGAGCCCTAGAAATGGCCATGCATTGATTCCACAACAGGACCTGATGGGCAAAGAATCTTCTTTTGCAACAGGAGTGGCCTGAGCCTGTTGAACCCCACAGCCAATGCTTGCCTCAGTGAGTCAAGCGGTGTGACTGCATTAGAATCTTGTAGATTCTCCCCTATGTGTATGTACATATGTATGCGCATGTGTAGATAGAGAGTGAGAGGGCAAAAATGAGGAGGGGGAGGGAGAAAAGGACGGAGGGTAGATAGGGAGAGATTTATTGAAAAAACATTGATGTTCTCATTAGTGGAGAAATCCATTTCCCCTGTAATTCTGCTTGTACTCTTTTTAGTATCTGTGTAAATGTGACTCCTGAGGACGCCTAAGGCTTGAGGGTGTACTTAGATAGTAAATTAAAAAAGATTTGCTGTTTGAATCGGAGGTTATCGGACTGGACTGCAAGATGAGGAAGTACGTAGAGGTTCCTAATAGTTGTAAACATCCCACCAGAAAAAAATCCTTGTTTCTCACTTGCCTAAATGAGTGCAGTTCACTCTGCGGACACATTGAATCTTCGAGTCTCTGAGGTACGTTCTCCACACTGCTGTCCTGACATCAGTAACACTTGTGATTTTGTTAACTTTAGTGAAGCATAATAGTCGTGTACAATTAAATCATAAGTGTGTATACTCAGTGAATTTTCACAAACTGCGTACACCCATGTAACAACCACCCAGTTCAAGAGCTAGGATATGACTTGAAGTCCAGTGACCCTCTTTGGGTCCTTTTCCTGAAGTTAGTCACTATCCTGACCTGTATCACCACTAGTTCATTTGGCCTGTCTTTGAACGTAGTATAAACGGTATCAAGTGAATGTGTCTGGCTGTTGGTGTGCAGTGGTCGTCTGCTGTATCCTTGCTGTAGAGTATCCCATTACATGAAGACCCCCAATTGATGTATCCATTCTGCTGTTGATGGCTATTTGCGGAATTTCCAGTTTTTACATTGATCAGAGCTGTCCTGATCATTCTTGTGCCTTCTTAGGATGATCTGATGGACAGATTTCTGTTGTGTATATTGCTTGGAGTAGAATTGCTGCCTCTGTAACTGTCTTTTATGGTCACCCATGTTTCTCTCTCCTCTTGCTAGACTGTAAATTCCTCGAAAGGAGAGAGGGTCTTATTCACCATTATGTAACCCCTAAGCAGCAGAGAAGCTGTTGTGTAGAAAAGGCATGACTTCTTTTTTTTTAATTTATTTTTTAAAATTGAGGTATAGTTGATTTACAGTGTTGTGTTACTTTCTGCTGTGAAGCAAAGTGACTCAGTTACATATATATATACATTCTTTTTTATATTCTTTTCCATGATGGTTTATCCCAGGACAATGAATATAGTTCCCTGTGCTCTGCAGTAGGACTTTGTTGTCCATCCAAGGCACACACTTCTTAAACACCCCTGCTCTGCATTAAGTGCTCCTGCATTAACCCTGTAACATTTAAGCTGGAGCAGGACAGGTTGGCCAGCCTATCTGGATTTAATAAGTTAAGGTAAAGCTACTGTGACAAAATAACTCCAACTTGTGTGATGTCTCTAATACCACAGTCCTTTATGTCTTGCTCTCATAAGGTCTCCAAGTGTTACCGAACGCAAGTTCCTGCGCGCAACGCACAGTGAGGCCAAGCAAACTGAAACGTCGGAGTTTGGAGCAGAGAAAGGTTTATTGCAGGGCCATGCAAGGAGACGGGTGGCTCATGCCCTCAAAACCTCCAACTCCCTGAAGGGTTTCAGCAAAGCATTTTAAAGGCCATCTGAGGGGGGCAGCATGGTCGGATGTGGCAAACTTCTTGGTGCTGGAATCCTTTGTTCTTGCAGCTGTCCACGTAGGTCAGGTCACCACGTTGCTGTAAATCTCCGAGACAGATGTTATTCTTCGCTCTGCAACATTTTATCTCCATAGGAATGGAAAAGTGTTATACCCTTTAAGGTCAGAGCCTTGAGAATGGGCTATTTTGTATATTTCAGGCTATAGGCAACATTCTTAACTCAAAGCAACAGAATATAAAGGTTAAAGTAAAAGAAACAGATCTAATATGGAGTCAGATTTGTTCTTCCCTATTACACAAGTGGTGATATAGGGACCTAAATTCCTTCCATCTGTGGATCTGTCATCTCCAGTGTGATCTTCAGTATGTAGCTTCCAAGACATCATGTTCGTGTGCGTAAAGCAGGCTGATTTTGAAAGGAAGACGGAGCAGACAAGAAGGCACACGTAACCCCTCTGCTCTCATCTGTAGGTCAGAACACGTTCTGAGGCTGATCTAACCACATGAGACACTGGGAATTGTAGTGTCATGGGTATCATGAAGAGGAGAAACAGGTTTGGTGATCAGCTGGCCAGTCTCTGCCACAGAGTCACTTCTGAAATTGCAAGAGCATTCTCACTGTTCTTACCCCTTCATACTTAACTGAGAGCTCCCTGTCTTCTCAGTACTTTGTCCTCATCCCAGGGGTGACAGAAATCTTGATCTAGGGACTGCTACAGTTCCCCTCGACAGTTGCCCTGGGCCACCACAGTGTGTCTCCGTGCTCTATATTCTGTTAGAGACATTTGGTAGTAACGTATCTCTCTCAGGCTGAGGAAGATGTGGATGATGGATATAGTCAGTTCTGCTATAGTGCGACATGTGTTCTTGAAATTACAGCACGATTGCGAAGTCGTGTAATAAGAACCTGCCAGGCTTTTGGGGAAAATGGGTGAAGAGTATGGCACTTAAAGTATTAAAAAACGTTGTCAGTGACACAGTAAAAAAATAAAAATAAAAAAAAAAAAAGATAAGAACCTCGTAAAAATGCTAGCACAGTTTTACACAAGTTAAGTGGTTAGGAAATACATAAATACTCCAGTACTTATGTCACTTCCCCTTGAAAAGCCCTGAAGTTGGCCTGTGGATGTGGCCATAGGCAGGGTTGCAGCTTGGGTGTTACTGCAAAGGGGTGGAGGAAGGCGATCTGAAATCAGCGGGGAGGTTGCACCAGCAGGTGAGGACCTATGAACTGAGGGAGCGGTAGACCTTGTTGGGGGGGGTATGTTCGCACACATTTTGTAGATCCTGTGTGGCTTTGTTCAGCTGGATGCAGTTTTCTGAATTCATCGTCCTTCCCCTTGATGAAATTGTGCATCAGCAAACGGGAGATTTGCACCGTATTCAAATAGTTCCCTAATGTATCAATCCCGTTGACACAAATTCACATTTACAAAGTGAGTGTGAGTGTGAGATTGCAGAACTGACTGTACGAGGATAGTACAGGTAGTTACAGGGAGATGCAAAGTGTCCTCTCTTCTTGGTAATAAAGTTCCGATTAGTACATACCTTCTTTTTTTCTTTTTAACTATCTTTTGGAGTATAATTGCTTTACAGTGGTGTGTTAGCTTCTGCTGTATAACACAGTGAATCAGCTATACGTATACATATATCCCCATGTCCCCTCCCTTTGCATCTCCCCCCCACCCTCCCACCCTCCCTATCCCACCCCTCTAGGTGATCACAAAGCACCAAGCTGATCTCCCTGTGCTATGTGGCTGCTTCCCACTAGCTGTCTATTTTACATTTGGTAGTGTATTTATGTCAGTGCTACTCTCTCACTTCATCCCAGCTTACCCTTCCCCCTCCCCGTGTCCTGAAGTCCATTCTCTACGTCTGTGTCTTTATTCCTGTCCTGCCCCTAGGTTCTTCAGAACCGTTTTTTTTTTTAATTCCATATATATGTGTTAGCCTACAGTATTTGTTTTTCTCTTTCTGACTTACTTCACTCTGTATGATAGACTCTAGGTCCATCCACTTCACTACAAATAACTCAATTTCGTTTCTTTCTATGGCTGAGTAATATTCCATTGTATATATGTGCCACATCTTCTTTATCTATTCATCTGTGGATGGACCCTTACGTTTCTTCCATGTCCTGGCTATTGTAAATAGAGCTGCAGTGAACATTGTGTTACATGACTCTTTTTGAATTATGGTTTTCTCAGGGTATATGCCCAGTAGTGGGATTGCTGGGTCATGTGGTAGTTCTATTTTTAGTCTTTTAAGGAACCTCCATACTGTTCTCCATAGTGGCTGCATCAATTTACATTCCCACCAACAGTGTAGGAGGGTTCCCTTTTCTCCACACCCTCTCCAGCATTTATTGTTTGTACATTTTTTCATGATGGCCATTCTGACTGGTGTGAAGTAATACCTCATTGTAGTTCTGATTTGCATTTCTTGTTGGCAATTTGTATATCTTCTTCGGAGAAATGTCTGTTTAGGTCTTCTGCCCATTTGTTGATTGGGTTGTTTGTTTCTTTTGATATTGAGCTGCATGAGCTGCTTGTAAATTTTGGAGGTTAATCCTTTGTCAGTTGCTTCATTTGCAAATATTTTCTCCCATTCTGAGGGTTGTCTTTTCATCTTGTTCATGGTTTCCTTTGCTGTGCAAAAGCTTTGAAGTTTCATTTGGTCCCATTTGTTCATTTTTGTTTTTATTTCCATTTCTCTAGGAGGTGGGTCAAAAAGGATCTTGCTGTGATTTATGTCACAGAGTGTTCTGCCTATGTTTTCCTCTAAGAGTTTTATAGTGTCTGGCCTTACATTTAGGACTTTAATCCATTTTGAGTTTATTTTTGTGTATGGTGTTAGAGAGTGTTCTAATTTCATTCTTTTACATGTAGCTGTCCAGTTTTCCCAGTACAACTTATTGAAGAGGCTGTCCTTTCTCCATTGTATATTCTTGCCTCCTTTATCGAAGATAAGGTGACCATATGTGCGTGGGTTTATCTCTGGGCTTTCTATCCTGTTCCATTGATCTATATTTCTGTTTTTGTGCCAGTACCATACTGTCTTGATTACTGTAGCTTTGTAGTATAGTCTGAAGTCAGGGAGCCTGATTCCTCCAGCTCCGTTTTCTTTCTCAAGATTGCTTTGACTATTCAGGGTCTTTTGTGTTTCCATACAAATTGTGAAATTTTTTGTTCTAGTTCTGTGAAAAATGCCAGTGGTAGTTTGATAGGGATTGCATTGAATCTGTAGATTGCTTTGGGTAGTGTCATCATTTTCACAATGTTGATTCTTCGAATCCATATCTCTCTGTCTGTATATCTCTCTGTCTGTTTGTATCATCTTTAATTTCTTTCATCAGTGTCTTACAGTTTTTTGCATACAGGTCTTTTGTCTCCTTAGGTAGGTTTATTCCTAGGTATCTTATTCTTTTTGTTGCAATGGTAAAGGGGAGTGTTTCCTTAATTTCTCTTTCAGATTTTTCATCATTAGTATATAGGAATGCAAGAGATTTCTGTGCATTAATTTTGTATCCTGCTACTTTACCAAATTCATTGATTACTCCTAGTAGTTTTCTGGTAGCATCTTTAGGATTCTCTATGTATAGTATCATGTCATGTGCAAACAGTGACAGCTTTACTTCTTCTTTTCTGATTTGGAGTCCTTTTATTTCTTTTTCATCTCTGATGGCTGTGGCTAAAACTTCCAAAACTATGTTGAATAATAGTGGTGAGAGTGGACAACCTTGTCTTGTTCCTGATCTTACAGGAAATGGTTTCAGGTTTTCACCTTTGAGAATGATGTTGGCTGTGGGTTTGTCATATATGGCCTTTATTATGTTGAGGTAAGTTCCCTCTATGCCTACTTTCTGGAGAGTTTTTATCAAAAATGGGTGTTGAATTTTGTCAAAAGCTTTTTCTGCATCTATTGAGATGATCATATGGTTTTTATCCTTCAGTTTCTTAATATGATGCATCACATTGATTGATTTGCATATGTTGAAGAATCCTTGCATTCCTGGGATAAACCCCACTTGATCATGGTATATGATCCTTTTAATGTGCTGTTGGATTCTGTTTGCTAGTATTTTGTTGAGGATTTTGGCATCTATGTTCATCAGTGATATTGGCCTGTAGTTTTCTTTCTTTGTGACATCTTTGTCTGGTTTTGGTATCAGGGTGATGGTGGCCTTGTAGAATGAGTTTGAGAGTGTTCCTCCCTCTGCTATATTTTGGAAGAGTTTGAGAAGGATAGCTGTTAGCTCTTCTCTAAATGTTTGATAGAATTCGCCTGTGAAGCCATCTCATCCTGGGCTTTTGTTTGTTGGAAGATTTTTAATCACAGTTTCAATTTCAGTACTTGTGATTGGTCTGTTTACATTTTGTATTTCTTCCTGGTTCAGTCTCAGGAGGGTGTGCTTTTCTTAGAATTTGTCCATTTCTTCCAGGTTGTCCATTTTATTGGCATAGACTTGCTTGTAGCAATCTCTCATGATCCTTTGTATTTCTGCAGTATCAGTTGTTACTTCCCCTTTTTCATTTCTAAATGTATTGATTTGAGTCTTCTCCCTCTTTTTCTTGATGAGTGTAGCTAATGGTTTATCAATTTTGTTTATCTTCTCAAAGAGCCAGCTTTTAGTTTTATTGATCTTTGCTATCGTTTCCTTCATTTCTTCTTCATTTATTTCTGATCTTATCTTTATGATTTCTTTCCTTCTGCTACTATGCATTCTTTTTGTTCTTCTTTCTCTTAGTTCTTTAGGTGTAAGGTTAGGTGGTTTATTTGAGATGTTTCTTGTTTCTTGAGGTAGGATTGTATTGCTGTAAACTTCCCTCTTAGAACTACTTTTGCTGCATCCCATAGGTTTTGGGTCATTGTGTTTTCATTGTCATTTGTTTCTAGGTATTTTTTGATTTCCTCTTTGATTTCTTCAGTGATCTCTTGGTTATTTAGTCGTGTATTGTTTAGCCTCCTAGTGTTTGTATTTTTTACAGATTTTTTTCCTGTAATTGATATCTAGTCTCATAGCGCTGTGGTCGGAAAAGATACTTGATACAATTTCAATTTTCTTAAATTTACCAAGGCTTGATTTGTGACCCAAGATATGATCTATCCTGGAGAACGTTCCGTGAACACTTGAGAAGAAAATGAATTCTGTTGGTTTTGGATGGAATATTCTATAAATATCAATTAAGTCCATCTTGTTTAATGTATCACTTAAAGCTTGTGTTTCCTTATTTATTTTCAGTTTGGATGATCTGTCCATTGGTGAAAGTGGGGTGTTAACGTCCCCTACTATGATTGTGGTACTGTCGATTTCCCCTTTTATGGCTGTTAGCATTTGCCTTATGTATTGAGGTGCTCCTATGTTGGGTGCATAAATATTTACAATTGTTGTATCTTCTTCTTGGATTGATCCCTTGATCATTATATAGTGTCCTTCTTTGTCTCTTGTAATAGTCTTTATTTTAAAGTCTATTTTATGTGATATGAGTATTGCTATTCCAGCTTTCTTTTGATTTCCATTTGCATGGAATATCTTTTTCCATCCCCTTACTTTCGGTCTGTATGTGTCTCTAGGTCTGAAGTGGGTCTCTTGTAGACAGCATATATAAGTGTCTTGTTTTTGTATCCATTCAGCCAGTCTGTGTCTTTTGGTTGGAGCATTTAATCCATTTACATTTAAGGTAATTATCGATATGTATGTTCCTGTTACCGTTTTCTTAATCATTTGGGGTTTGTTATTGCAGGTCTTTTCCTTCTCTTGTGTTTCCTGCCTAGGGAAGTTCCTTTAGCATGTGTTGGTATATACACCTTCTTATACGTGGATATTTTTGCATATGTTTTTGACCACCATCATTCTCAAAGCAGGTCACTTGCTTCTAGGTAATCAAGATTTGACTGTAATTTGGAAACTCTTGTTGCTAGAGTAATATGCTCGTTTCTTTCTGTTTCAGGTGTGTTTCTCTGTATTCTTTTCAGAGCAACCTTTCCTCCTTATTGGTAATCAGCACAAGTCATAAATAACCCCTACTTCAACGATTCCTCTGTAGCTTTTATTTCCTTTTATCTACATGAGGATGACTCTCTTTTTTCCTAATACTGCTCCAAGATACAATTATCTTCTTTGAAAGGAAGGCAGAAGGATATCACGCTGTTTGGAATACCCCTGTGTCCCAAGTAAATGATAATTTCTGGTACAAAATAGACCAGTTTTATATTGCATTATTTTTATTGACTGCAGTGATTTTCAGGGCCTAGAATATTAGTATAATTATGAGTACTGGTAATAGCTATGCTCTTTGTATTGCCAACCACCAATGCTGTTATTAGAAATGTTAATATTAGTATTAATAAGAGCATTACTGATATGGTTACTAATAATATTAGCAGTAATGTTAATATTACTTAGTTCTGCAGTTTTACAAATAACACATCTTACTATTTATATTAGTAATTATTTTACCACTTCCGAAACCTATGAGTAATATTATTCCTAACTACCCCCTTATACTACTACTGCTACTACTGCTATCATGACTACTACTGCCGCCACTGCTGATTCTACTCCCACAACTACCTCAAATATATTGAGGGCTCACTTTGTCCCAGGCACTTTGATAAGCATTTTCTCAGCAATAGCTCTGTTATTTGAGTTTCAGAAGAACCTAGTGAGATAGCTTGTATTGTTAGTCCCACTTTGCAGAGGAGAACACTGAGGATCAGAGACGATCGGTAACTAACTTATCCAAGGAAGAAGCAGACTCAGTATCTGACCATCACTTCAGAGTCCCCATTTGTAACTCCTTTGTATATGGCAGAAATTAATGCCACTTTGATGTGCTGTCATCATTTGCGTCCTGTGATCACATGGAGGTGCCTTTTAAAATAATAATACCATCTTATAGCAAAGAGAATATTCCTATTCTTCGTATTTTATATATTTCCAGAGGTAATAGTCTCACTTCCAACCATGTGGGTATTATTGAAAGTGGTTTCTTCCCTCCCTTTTAATGCAGTATGATTTTTATCATCACTACCAAAGGGAATAGAGCAATTAGGCTTTCCAAAAATCACGAGTAACTTTCTGTCTAGATAACCATCCCATTACATATTCCCTTCTTTCTTTTGAACCTCTACTGCTTTTGTACATTTTGTTTCTGAAATAAATGGATACAGTCTACTCAGAAGAACAGTAGCTGTCATGAGATGTCAGAGAATATAAAAAAGTCTGCATTGTGGAGGTAATCTGAAATTGCAGGTAAAACTAGTTATTTTCCTCCTGGAATAATTGTTGGAGGGTCTGATTTAGAATTCTCAGTGGCATGTATAATTAACTCTAAAGTGGGAACAGGTTTCTCATATTTAACAATGTTTATCCAGTTTGGAACAATGTAGAACTCAGAATTAATTAGGTGGAGTTGTGTTGGTCCATTTTGGGTAACACCATAGCAAGCCCCAGTGAAAGGTGCTGGTAGTGTCTAAGAACAAGATAAAGAGCCTTATAGGAACAGTGGCTTTGAAATTACTGCAGCACCTTCTCCTTGGAACAGATGTGGTTATATGAGGCAAGTAAGTTTGAAGACCAGATTCCCCACTCACAGTGCAAGAGTAAATCGAATTCAGACAGTTCTATAAGCAGATGCATTTTTTTTTTTTTAGTGACTTGCTTCCTGTTTATCATTTTCAATGACATTTACAATTAGTGCCCTTGAAACTAAGGACCACAAGTGCCAGGGAAAATTAGTCTAACAGTGAGTCACAGTGGTGATGACATATGCTTTGGGATTCACTGCCCACCACAGACACCCTGACAGCAGCATCTGGGATTTAGTCCCAGGCAAACCTGGGAAGACTCCTCCGCTTCCATCCTTAGCAGGTGGTATGTCCCCTTCCCTGTGGTGAACGTGGCATTTTCAGGTCAGGGAGATTCCATCTTGACCCAGCACACAATCTGCTTATGTTGCAAAATGGTGAAATTTGATAGATTTCTTTTCCCTCTAACTTCAAATGTTACGATGAGCCATAGGCCTTACCCAGCTACAGAATTCACCTCTGTGAATTTCTCCACTGCTGAAATGTCCAGATTCATCATGTGTAGTAAGAATTTTCCTTCTTCTTATTGTGAATTTCTCACTAGTAACATCTTTTGATGTCTCCTCCTCAGGTCACATCATGAAAGGAGGAGGAAGGAGAGAAGAGAGGGCATATTTTGGTGCACTGGTGAAATGAAATAGATTGTTGTTAGAAGAGGCTTTCCAGATGATAAATGGAGCCATTGGGTTCCAGTTAGTGACTTTGACCTCCCTGGTATGTGGGTGGCCTGCAACAGAGATATCTAGGATCTAATGATATGTGTTGGTGAGATTTTCCCAGGACTTTGGGCAGGATGAACTTTTCCAATTATGCCTTCTCCTTCTGTGGAGTAGTGCTTCTCCCCATGTTTACCACTCTTAGGGCTTTATATTATTACTGCTTTCACTTATGTGCCCACTATTTGATCATTCTTGATTGTCATACTTTTTCACAATTGGGTTTATTGCTTCCAACGTCCTTTTGGGGGAAAAAAAGTGGTGCTTTAGTTAGACCTTGTGGTTTCAGTGTTTGATTTTGATAGCAGCCTTCAGTCTAAGTCTCCTGACCTAGGCAAATTGTAGCCGTGAGGGTTTTAGTGCAGTGCCAGGCCGTGTTTACATTTGCCAACGCACTCTTCCTTTTTCCTCTAAGATAGCACTTTCCAAAAAATGGCTTCAAGGGCTCCAGCGTGTGCCAGTTGTAGAGAAAACACTGTCAGTTGTAATTACACTACTCTTTCCTAAGCAATCACTAAATGTTGATGGGTACATCCAAAAGACACAGGCCTGCCTTCGATTACTTTTTAGCAGCTTTGCATCAGCAGAATGAGAGGTAATACTGTTTCGAGGGAATTAGGATAATGTAAGCAACTATTAGGGGACCCACCATTTGGCTTGTAAGAGTCATTCTTACAATCTCATGGGATTTGGTTTCACTTGCGCAAGTGGTTTTGTCCATAGACTGTTGCCTTCCATTGGAGTGAAGCTGGTGGGATGGTGGATTTTTAACGGGAGAGGGAATTAATATCAAGGGTACCTACTGAGGTCTGGAAAAACTCCCAAGGGAACCCATTTTACTCAGGCTTTTAAAGACTTCTTATGTGACTCATGGATGGCAGTTGACCCTGTGGCCAATGGAATGGTTCTGAAATGCTTGTGAAATAATTCAAGGCAGGGGGACAGGGCACTTGCCTTTTTTTTAATTAATTAATTTATTATTTTTGCCTGTGTTGGGGCTTCGGCGCTGCGCGCGAGCTTTCTCTAGTTGCGGCGAGCAGGGGCTACTCTTCGTTGTGGTGCATGGGCTTCTCATTGTGGTGGCTTCTCTTGTGGATCATGGGCTCTAGGCATACGGGCTTCAGTAGGTGTGGCACACGGGCTTAGTTGCTCCGCGGCATGTGGGATCTTCCTGGACCGGGGCTCAAACCTGTGTCCTCTGCATTGGCAGGCGGATTCTTAACCGCTGCGCCAGCCGGGAAGCCCTGGCACTTGCTTTTTATGGGAAGATGATATAATGGACTTCCCAGCTGAAGCACCTTGTGTCCAGCAGCTATTGGAATCATGTTCCATGTGTACTACATAAACAAAGATAACTTGATTTAATATTAAAAAGAACTTTTAAAGTAAATAAATTAGTCTCCCAGGAATAAATAGAGCACATAATCTCTAATGAGTGATAATAACATTTTTTAATAAGTCACTGGTTCTCAGTGTGGGGGCATTTGGCAGTATCTGGAGACATCATTTTTGTTTGTCACAATGGGGTGGAGGGTGCTACTGGTATCTAGTGGGCAGAGGCCAGGCATACTGCCTACAGTATCCCTGTTGTAGGGATACAATATCCCTACAGCCAAGAGTGATCTGGCCCAGAAAGTCAGCACTGCCAATATTGAGAAATCCTGGTGTAAAGTTTTAGAGGAGTCAGAGCCCACAGAGGGAAGAAGCCTGGAACCCTGAAAAAACACACCGACACACCTCCCCCACCCCTTTATAATTTCCTAGACTGGGATGGTGAAAACTAACTTCGGCTGAATCAAGCCACTGATACTTTCGGATTGTTTTGTGTGGCAGATAGCTTCTCCTGGTCATAGAGATTCAAAGCTAGACTGAAAACAATTGTCTCACCCGCGGTGTGATCAGAATGCCATGTGCATGCAACTTACATGAATGGTGCCCAACCTTGTTGGGATGCCATCAGACACAAAACAGTACAAGAGTAAAATTGAGAAAGCTTTTTAAATGTTCATGTTGAAGCAGGGGGAATAGATTTTATTAGAGAGTAAGGAGATGTAACTTTCTGAAAGTTATTTTGTACCCTACTGAGAATTTTAGAAGGTAAAGAGGTTGGTTCGTTATTACCTTATTTCACTTCAGAGTGTTTCTTTCATTTTCTTTGACAAAGTACATCCCTAATACAGCTATTAAACTTATTATTCATGATGAGCCTTGCATTTTGACTCATGTGGAGGTAGCTTTCTAATGCCAATAGACAAGAAGGTTAGAAGAGAAAGTAATAAAGAAAGAGGCTAGGCATATGGATACGTCAGAAGATTGCTTAGGTAAGTGATGATTAATGAAATCCAGAAGAAAGGGGAAGCACTTTATATGTATCATCCCCTGAATAGGAAAGAAAGAGGTGGTGGGAAACAAAGGTGTTGGGTTTTTTCCTCGACTGAGCAATAGTTGGTATCATTGGCATATATATCAAATTTCATGGCATCTAAGAGTTCATCAGTTGCTAGACATCTTTACATGTGTCCACCATGAAAGGAAGACATGTTTTATCACTTTGATCATAGGCTGGCCAATTGGCCTGTGGGCCAGATCTGGCCCAGTGCCTGTTTTTATAAATAATGTTTTATTGGCACAAAGCCACACCCATTCATTTACGTGTTGTCTGTGGCTGCCTTTTTGCCACAGTGGCAGAGTTGAGTAGTTGCAGTAGTGGACTGAATGGCCCACAAAGCCGAAAATGTTTACTGTCTGGCCCTTTACAGAAAAAGTTTGGCAAACCCTTAGACTTTTATATTTCTTGAGCTAACTTTGAGACTTAAGCTTGGATTTTAATCATATAATACTCTGGTGCATACAAAAAAGTGAAATATAAGCAAACAAGTTAGTTAAGGTATTCCTTAAACTTTTGTACATATAAAACATAAAGCTTGACCCGTATGAATCACTTTTCAAGGCAGTAATTGATGTCCATGATTTTCCACAAAATATTTTCCTTGGTGCCGTGGATAGCACTGGTGATGCAGCATCTCTTGAATGAGTACTTCATTATTGCCCCTAGGATTTTCTTTCTAGCTGTTTAAACGCATTCTGCGTGCTTTGATGCAAGACCCTTTCTTGATGTTCCCAGATATTTTCAACAGAAATTTTTTTCAGCGACCATGAAGTCTCCTCTTTACTTCCTCAAATGGAATTTACATAGATTTTGGCTGAAACGGGGGACGAATTGTGACTGTCCAGTCATGACCCTGAGAATAATCAACCAATTGTGCTTCCTGGGAAGGCAGGAATTCCAAAATGCCATTCATTATAAGATGAACCTGGAGACTTGAAAATGTGAAAGGCCTGTGCTTCTGAGGATTCATGAAATGTGTTAGCTTGTTTGTTTCCCAGCAGGTGGGGAATGGCTCAGTTTCTGGTTAATTGATGGGAGAGAAGGAGGATGCAGTCCCGTGCTTCTGCAGGTCTTTTGTAACTTGAAATGTTCTGCTCATTCTTTGCTTTACTTTATCAAGCTAAGTAGACTTCTTACCAAGGCTCAGTGTGAAACTGCACAGAAACGGTCTTCATGAGTCTCTGGATTTTAAGCCTCCCCACTGTTCCAGGGGCCACATTAATTCAGATTGATGGCAGGGGTGCTCGGTGCTGACAGGGGCGCTCCGCTCCCTGGGCTCGGGCAGCTCGGCCCTGGAGCCTAAATCCAGCTCCCGCCTCAGCAGCCACAGGATCCGACGGGGAACTTTACAGTTTATCCCCTCTCCTCTGTCCTGTGCGTAACTTCGGTGTCCTGTGAATGTCTAGAAACCCCTTGTTGGGTTAACAGGTGAGATCATTCTTTGCATGGCTTTCCATTCACTGGTGTGATTCAAAAGAGTTGGGCCTAATGAGCAAGTGTTTCCACTTGGTCTCAGATTTCTAGCTGCTGCGGTTGCACTGCAGAGAAGTTTCCCGCAGCGAGTGGTGGTTAGGAAGCATCTGAGGGTCTTTTCTTCTGGGTCTCAGGGCACCCCAACATTTGGGGTCTAGAAACCCCATTTCCCTGGCAGTTGGGGTCATACTATGTAACCCCAAGTACAGTGGAGGAAGGGCTGCTCATTTCTAGAACTCTTCTTGTGGTTGAGACCCTGCAAACAGAAAAGCAAATGATTCAAGCCAACAGGGAGGGGAGGGGGGTGCTAGCAAGAGCAGCTGGCCTGGAAATGTGCCACGTAAGGACCACAGGCTGACCTCGGGGCCTTTCTGCTGATGGTACGTCCCAGTTTGGGCTGCAAGTTCTCTTTTTTTCTTTAATGCCAGATATGGTTATATAAGCAACTTTCAAAATGAGAAATCAAGCTTTCGATTTTCCTCTGCTTTGGTGGGCCCCCGGAGGCCTTTGAAAGAGCCAAGGCCATTTCCCACAGCAAAAACACAGCAGAGAAATCGTTCGTCCTTTAGAGGAGAGCTTGGTGTGTGTGCTTCGAACCTGCTCAAGTGAAGAGCTACCTTACAACTTGGCAAGATGCTGGAGATAAAAGGCAGGTTTGCAGGCTTGCGGTGGTTCCAGATTCAATTTTCAGAGCCCAACAGAACCAAGCGAAACCTGTTGTAGACTCAGGGGCCAAAACCTGGTTGAACTGTTCTCCGTAAAGCTGATGAGCGTGGAGCTCCCAGCACCTGGCCACCATGACTGAAGGGTAACCCAGAGGCTTCTTGGGTTCATGAACTTGGGGAAATGATGAAGGTCATATCAACAGTTAGCAGAGACTTGGGGATGAAAGAAGGGCCTAACGATAGCGAAACCCAACCTGGCTCAGGGCTCAAAAGGCTGGCCCTAGGGCTTCACTCTCTGCTTGGCTCCTGGTCGTACCATGAGTCCCCATTGCCAGTTACCCTCCAGTCACCCCCAACACAGACATGCGCTGGCCATGCCCTTTGGTCATCTAGTGCCACTCTCTTCCCTTGAATTCCTGCTGGCATAGACGGTAGTGCCCTATCAGGTCATCATTGTCTGATGGTTGACGCTGGGTGTTAGTCTGGTCTTAACCGAAGCTCAGGATGTCTGTAGAATTGTCTGGGTTGATGCTGAACCAGCAGGCTCCAGTTCCTTTGTTAAGGCCTCTTCTCTAGAGCCAAGTGAAGTTCACATCTCCCGTACCTTCGCTCCTGCTCTGCCCTTGGAAACTGCTTCAGCAAGACCTTCACCTGTGTGCGCATCAGAGTCACCTTGGAGGGCTTGTTACCATGCAGATTGCCGGGCCCACTCTCAAGGGTTCCGATTGGTTGGGTCTGGGGGGGGGCCTGGGAATCTGTCATCTCAAAGGAGTTCCCCGAAAACGCTCCTGCCGCTGCTCTGAAGACCACACTTGGAGCATGAAAGCAAGAGAAGAATGAGTAGGAGCTGGAAAAAGGAGAGTAAGAGACGGAAGGTGAGAGAGACCCACGGGGCTGGGTTTGAAAGGGCCGTGGGCCGGGAATACAGATGGCCTCTAAAAGTTGAATCTAGAAGCTGTGGATAAAGGAGAGCCAAACCCACCACTGATAAGAAACCGTTCTTTAAGGCAAACCTATCTGCAGGGGTGCGACTCTTCCTACAGCCACTTTTTTATTTGCCACTATTGCAGTTGTAGCATTTCAGACCTTTCCTTCACTAATTATAGTCCCCACTTTACATCTGCAAAACTAAATGGTCCATTCAAACAGCTTTTGCCAATTAAAGTAATCCTCTGCTCAAAGCGTATATTCCCTTTCTACCCAGAAGAACCTCAAACGGCTGCAGCTCCTGGTTCCAAAGATATAAAATCCAAACTTTGGGCTGAACCCAGGCTCAAGGTCTCTGTGACTTTTTCTCTGACCATAAGTTTCTGGAAAAGGGAAGGTTTTCTATGATGAGGAAGCCTTAAGTGATTTCTGCTTAAAATAGCTATGGTTGTATGAGGCAGGTAACTGGAAGATATTAAGAGATCCCGCACCCAGAGTATAGTAGTAAATTAAATCTGGGCTGTTCTCCAGCAGATATATTTGGAGCACGGCACAGCCTCCTTGCAACCAGCCACAGTGGGGTGCTGTGCTGAGACAGAGGCCACGGGTGCGTTTAGGCGTCTTGCTCCAGGGATCACCAGCTTTCCCCTCTGGCTGTATGTCGGTGGACCCAGAAAGAAAAATGGCTTTGGTATTCAAATTCAAGGAGAGCCAAGCGAAGAGAAGGGCATCTGAAGTACGAACAGAATGTTGTGAACTAAGGGGTATCAGGAAATGCCCCATTTCTGTCTTTTCCTAAATCAAATTCCACCTGGCTTAGCCACCACCCACCTGACAGGAGGAGTGTGCAGGGGGAGAGGGTCCCTGCTCCTACCTTTAGGGTTATTTAGAATTCCAGGGATTAAGGAGGCCAGGACCATTAAAGTGGGGCCTCTGGTCTTCATTTCATCATGACTGCAACTGCGATGCTCGGGGCCTATGTTGGCGTTTGAAAGTGGGTGCCTTTGCTGACGGCATCTCTTCCTCCTGTTAAGCTTGGCCTCTGCACCGCCCCTGCAACACAGAGGGCCACAGATCTTGGTGGCCTCTCACTAAGCCATTGTCCAGATGGTCCCAGAAGACACCTACTACCTCTGGGGCTGAGACCAGGTCTGCGTCTCCAGGGCTCCATTGTATGTGGAAGCCACCAGTTGGGGGACTCTCACTCTTCCTGGTCTGGGTCGCTCTCTTCTTCCTCGTCCTTTAGTCGCTTCTCCAGCTCTAGACCTTCACAGGCTTAGCCTTTAGAAGGAGGGTCAGTAAGCCTTTCTGTAAAGGCCAGCTTTGCTGACCACATAGTCTCTGTTGCAACTACACAGCTCTGCCGTTGTCACGTGAAAGCAGCCGCAGACAATTCATAAATGAATGACTTGGGCTGTGCCGGTAAAACTGTTGCATGGACACTGAAATTGGAATTTCATATAACTTTCATGTGTCACAAAATATTATTCTTTTATTTTTTCCAACCATTTAAAAATGTAAAAACTGTTCTCACCTCCTGCATGGTACAAAAGCGTGTGGTGGGCCCCATATGCCAGGGGACTGCAGTTTGTTGGCCCCTGCTTTGGAAAACCAAAGCTTTTTTGACTCTCCTCGGGGGTAGTGGATGCCCAAATGGCCAGGGGAAGATGTAAACAATACCTCATTTTTTTTTAGTTAATTAATTAATTAATTAATTTTTGCTGTGTTGGGTCTTTGTTTCTATGCGAGGGCTTTCTCTAGTTGTGGCAAGCGGGGGCCACTCTTCATCGTGGTACGCGGGCCTCTCACTGTCGCAGCCTCTCGTTGCGGAGCGCAGGCTCCAGACGCGCAGGCTTAGTAGTTGTGGCTCACGGGCCTAGTTGCTCCGTGGCATGTGGGATCCTCCCAGACCGGGGCTCGAACCCGTGTCCCCTGCATCGGCAGGCAGATTCTCAACCACTGCGCCGCCAGGGAAGCCCCCCCTCATTTTTTTTTAAACAAAATTTCATATCACTCTTTGCAGGGTGGCCCTGGCCTCCTCTCAAATCCAGCTCTTCCTTCCCTCAGGGACCCTTGGTGCTACTCTGGCACATCACTTCTGGCCATGATTCTCTGAGTCAGTGGTCCTCCAGCTCACGTGGAGAGAGCCAGTAAAGGACACAGAGGCCCCCAAAGATGGCCTGAGCCTTCGTATATTTACCAAGTTCCCCAAGTGATTCCGATGCCCACCTGATATTGAGACCCATTGGCATCAGTATGTTGTTTTGTGCTGTCCTGCCCTTAAAGCAGCTGTTCTCTTTGCCTGCAGTGGTTCATCTCCTTCCTTCCTCTGGTCCACTTAACCTGACTCTTAGTTATCTTGTAAACATGTATGTCAACTAGTAGCACTTCTGGGCAGACCCCCTGGTCCCTATCTTATTTTGAGCTTTTGAAGCAAGCTGTATACACCTTTATGGCACAATTACCAGGCCTTGCTTTGATTGAATATCTAGGTGATTGTGTTCCCAACCGGGAGGTAAGCTTCTAGCCTGGACCTTGTCTCCTTGATCTTTTATTTCTAACCTCCTATTCTACCAGACATATAATATAGACTCAATAAAAGATGGTGGTAGGAATGAATGAATGAATATCCCTGGAGAATGGGGGCAAGTGATAAGGAACGGGCAGGACATGAAAGGCATTGGATAAAGAGAGATTTCTAGTGTTTAGGTGTTGCTCCCCAGCTTTTATTGTGAGCAGTGATCTATCTGGGCTGATTTTGCCTTCTCTCAATTTCTAAGACTAATCATTGCACTTGTTAGTTGGTTCACGTTCATTAGATGCCCCGGACCAGTGGTTCTCAAAATGTGGTCCCTGGACAGGTTTCATTAGCCTCACCTGTTAGAAATGCAGCTTCTGGAGCTCTAGCCCAGATCCACTGAATCAGAAGTGCAGCCAGTGTTTTGACAAGTCCTGCAAGTGATTCTGATGACCCTTCAAGTTTAGCAAACACCAGGTCTAGACCACTGGTTCTCAAACTTGGCTGCACATTGAAACCATCTGGGGAGCTTTAAAAAATTCTGATACTTGTGCACCCCCCATGCCTCCACTCCAGTGATATGCTGGTAAGTGGTGAACAGTTGACTCCCTGGAAGATAAAAAGCTCTGATTTATAGTGTCTTCCCATTTCTGTGGTGTAAATATTCCCACCATTGCCAATTCCCGGCGACTACCGTAAGTGTCACTAAACACAGAGTTGGGAAGACATGTGCACTATTGGCTCTTAGGAGCTGCTGGGAGCCAAGCTGGCTTCAGCACATATTGGTCCCATCTCCAGAGATCCAGATCATTTGGTCCAGGTTGTGACCTGGGCATCAGGAGTTTTTAGAAGCACCCCAGGTGATTTCCACGTGGAGCAAAGTTTGAGAGCCACTTCAGTAGAGTACCTGTGAAGTAAATTTTTAGTGAATGTAATTCCTCTCACTTAGCCATGGGCAGAATACTTCCCACTCCTTTGTTTTAATCTCTTCTACGCTGTGACATAGCAGGTTCTGTAGGGAAGTCACTGTTTTTCAAATAAAGAAAAAAGTTTTGTAAGAATTCTGTGCATTTCCCCAAATTTTCTTTGTGTGAGTATAGGACTAAATGTCATGTTAAAATCTGTATAATTAAAGTCCAATTTAGTTTACATTCAATAATTTAAACCAAAATTTTAGATCATAAAATATTATGTTTGAGACAAGATGAGTTGTCTTGTCACTATGCAAGTGTATTTCAGGGCAATGATTGGTGTTACATTTGTTTTAAAATTGGATTCAGATATTCTAAACCTTTAATTAATGTGGTATCTGAACTTAAGCAAAACAGCAATGTTTTGTGTTCTGAACGTTAGAATAAACTACAATTGGGATATATAATCCGTAAAAGGCACAGGAAATAGAAATGTGACATTTTGAAAAATCTAGTACCTGGGAAAATGTAAACCATAAGGTGATTTTCTTTTAGTTGGCTCGCCATGTTTGAAAAATGCCATTTCTCAGATCCTCGGGAAGAAAAATGGCTTAATGAGAGCAACAAATAAAAAATTGATTAAAATGAATAATTTATTTTAGTATGACATTTGGTTTTCTATGGATGAATAAAAATAAAAAAGCTATCATGAGTGGGTTATTCTTCATATACTTAGATGAAATCATCACTGATGAAAGATGCCATTAATTAGTATCCGTTAAATACAAATAAATCTAGAAATTTCACCTACTAGATTATAGGTGATAGTAATTAACTGGATCTTAAACCAACTATTCATTCCAAAATGTTTGTATAGTGTGGAGGAGGGAAGGTAGATGTGATTTTCATGAAACAAGGTTGACCAAGAGTGGATGATATTGAAGCAGGGTAATAGTCATATGGAAATGCATTAACTTATTCTCTACTTTTATGTATGTGTGAAATTTTCCATAATAAAAGGTTTAAGATACTAATTACAGTTTTATTGTTTATACCTGGTTTGCTAGGCATAGTAGAAAATACAGAAAAATGCAAGAGACAGTTCGAGCTCTCAATATGCAAGGAAAAATAGACACGTTCTAACTCACGTATCTGGCCGTCCGTGTTCATACATTTTTCAGATGAATGAAGGTTACCGCTTATATTTGTCCAAACTTTGAAAAGCAATTTTAGTAGAACTTTTTCCAATATGTTACCTCCTGCCCTGTGTTCTTAAACTTGGTGTAATGAATATATTTTAATCTTTTCCCGATGACTCAGATCATTCTCACTTTAGACATCAGTCTGTTCTGGGTTGTCTTTGGTGATTGAAGGTTGTTCGTTCAATCCACAAATGTTCACTGAATACTGATGATGGGCTAGGAGCCGGGGCAGCGCAGAACAAAGGAGACAAAACTCCCTGCCCTCCTGGCCCTCACTTCTTCTGGTGGTTGAGACGTTTAGGGTGGCTTAGGTGAGGACTTTGAGTGAGAAGAGACACCAAATAGCTCAGAGTGCTATACTTTTCCCGCTCTCCTGTCTGTTCGTTGGAGTTAACTTCATTTATCTCCTTTCTCCTTCTGAATTGTCACTTTTGTTACCTTTCAATTTGCCTACTGTGAGTGATTTTTTTCAATTAATCTGTTTATGCCTCCTTGCCCGGCATTCAGGTCATTGCTGCTATAACCTACATGATACGATCACTAGGTTTGTTATAAATGTGTATAATATGAGATACCCTGGGCTTTGAGTAAATTCCTGAGTTGTGCTCGGGTGTGTCTTGCCTTACTGACTCCCACTCCCGCCCCACCAATTATTTTTATGTTTCTGTGTTTCTAGATAGCTGAGGTTTCTAGATGCATGATTTGTTCTTTTGGCATTTAACAAATACTTATTAAGCACCTAATATGTGCCAAATCCTATTCTAGGAGCTGGGAATACAGGGTCTAAAACAAATATGGTGCATGCTCTGAGAGCTAGGAGAAGGTGCAGGAGTTTGTAATACCCTGTCCCAGCTGGAGAAGCACTTACAAGAGCACCTCACCAAGCTGGGGGTGGGAGATCAAGGAAGGCTTGTAGGACCTGGAAGGGGCTGGGGATGCATTGACTTATGGACTTGTAAATTTGATGTGCTTCCGAGACGTGCACATGGAGATGTCCTGGAGAGAGTTGGAATTTCCGTTATCTACTGTTGCGTGACAAACCATCCTAAAACTTAATGGCTTCAAATAACAATTTATTATTTCTCACAATTCAGTGGGTTTTCTGAATAGTTCCACTGCTGGTTTTGCTTGAGCTCACTCATATGGCTGCATCCATCCAGGACAGCAGCTAGACTGGAAGGTCCAAGAGAGCCTCACGTACCTGTTTGGCAGGGCTCTTGGCTGTTGGCTGGGGCACCTTGGTTCTTCTCCGCATGGTCTCTGATCCTGCAGGACACTAGGCTGGCTTCTTTCATGGTTTCAGGGCAGCATTCCAAGTCTGCGGAGGCAGAAGCAAGGCCCTTTTAGGTCTGGCTTTGGAAGATGCATAATGTCATTTCAGCCACAGTCTTTTGGCCAAGCAATTTCCAAGACCAGCCCATGTTTGAGGGATTGGGAAACTGACTCATCCTCTTTTTTAAAAAAAATTAATTAATTATAATATTTATTTTTTATTTTATTTGTTTATTTTCCGTATTTGTCTTGGCTGCGTCAGGTCTCAGTTGCGGCACACGGGAACTTTGTTGAGGCGCGTGGGACCTTTTCATTAAGGTGAGTGGTCTGCTCGGGCTTCTCTTTAGCTGCGGGGCGCAGGCTCTAGAACGCGTGGGCTGTGTAGTTTGCGGCACGCGGGCTCTCTCATTGAGGCGTGTGAGCTCAATAGTTGTGGCACGTGGGCTTAGTTGCCCCTTGGCATGTGGGATCTTAGTTCCCCGACCAGGGATCGAACCCGCGTCCCCTGCATTGGAAGGTGGATTCTTTACCACTGCACCGCCAAGGAAGTCCCTTGACTCATCCTCTGAAAGGGAAGAGCAACAAAGGCACCTTGCAAACACACGGCACGGGAAGAATCCATGGCCATATTTTGTAATCTACCACAGTTGCATAGATGCTTCTGAATCTCAAGAGAGTAATTTGGATGGAAGGCAGACATTTGGAAATTATCAGTGTTTATTGATACTATTGTAAATCCTGACTGCACATCAGACTCCTCTGTGGAACAGGGGCAGTTTTCCATATGTTCCACATGCAGTAATGGCAATTCTCATGCATGAAAGAGATGCCCCGAAATGTTGGGTGGGAGAACTCCCCAAGGAGTGAAGAATCCAAGCTCACTTCCTGAAGTGATTCTATGTGCATCAGGTCAACAAATTGGCTTTCTTTCCCAGTCCTATAACCACAAAGTTCAGTGCCCACCCAGGGATTTATTATGTTCAATAAAGAATTTGTAGTAAAATGAAAACTTAATGAATTCCTAAGTAGCTTCTGTAGTGTTCTAGTTTGCTTGCCGTCTTGCTAACCTAGCCCTTTTTTTATGGTATATTTGTTTCTTTTCCATTATTCTTTCAAACATGAGCTGGGTTCAGAGCCCTAATTTGCCATTAACTATCATGAACAAGATGGGCTTCAGCCTGCCAGTCATCTGTTGGTATTGGATATCGGAGAAATGAGCGAATTTTCTCGAGGCAGTTATATATATGAGAGCCCCGGAAGAGCCCTGAGCAAGAAAACGAGCATGGAACTTTCCTGTTTCTTAGTGTTCTTAACTCGCTAAGGCTGTCCTTTCCAATATAGTAGCCACTAGCCACATGTGCATATTTATGTTTAATTTTCAATTCTTTGAGTTATGTGACGTTAAAAATGGAGGTCCTTAGTGGAACTAGTCATATTTCCAGTCCTCAGTAGCTACACGTGGCCAGTGATTATCGTCTTGGACAGTGCAGACGTGTAGAACATTTCCATCAACGTGGAACAGCAGTGGGTAGCCCTGCTCCTATATTTCTTGTACAATTAAGAATAAAACTGGTAATGCCAGTGTTAGATCTCCATGCTGTGGATTGAAATTAAGGGTGAAGGGTAATTTCCTTTGTTATCTAAAATACCCATTGCAGTTACTACAAATCAATTAGCATAGATTTTAGAAAGAGACTACGGATAGGGAATACAGTACGATTTTGCTTGAGACTTTTTGTCTGTGAATTTAAAAGTTTAGATATAGGTTACATATTGATGGAGTTAAAGAAAATCTTACCAAACTAGAATGAAGGGCCCAAACTAATGAAATAAAGTCTAACAAGGATAAATGTAAATGCTTATACTGTTGGTTTAAATCAGGGTTTGACATACTTGTTGTCTATAAAGCCAGATAATAAATATTTTTGACTTTGCAGGCCAGCCACTTTCAACTCTGATTGTAATATGAAAGCAGCCTTAGACAGTATGTAAAAAATTGAGCGTGGCTTTGTTCCAGTACAATTTAATTTACCAGAACAGTAGTGGGCTGGGTTTTTGTCACCGTATTTTGCTGACTCCTGCCCTTGGTCAGTTTGAGCCAGTTGCCTTAGGTGATGTCGTTTTAGCCTGTGTTAATAGACATGTTCCATCCAAGGTCAGGAAAGGAAGAATTCCATTGCAGTTCACAGTAGGAGTTTGCATTCGATCTCGATGGTGACAATCTGGATATTACACGAGGTGTTCAAGGGTTTGGAAACTGCATAAAAGGAGAATGGAAGAAACTGGGGTCTGACTTAACAGTGGTGAATTATTGGGGGATGCGATTATAGCTGTCTTCAAGTATTTGACATCCTGCCATGTGGCAGGAGGTACTATTTATCTGAATAATTCTAGAGATTAGAAATAGAACTAATAAGTACAAATTAATAAAAGCAAACTTTAAGAATATTATAGTTGTTTCAAAATGGGCTACTTTACAAAGTAGTTTCCCACAACTGAAGGGTTTTAGAAAAAAGATGGATAATTATCTATGAGCTGGTTGAAGAGTTTGTTCTAGAATTGAGTGGAAGGTTGGAAAGGTTATCATCTAAATTGCTGTTATATTATCAGATTAGAACTAAATTGTATGTAGAGAAGTCTCAACCCAAACTCATTTGTATAAAACAAGAGCATCTCTTGGCTCATACAGCTGAAAGGTCCCAGGATAGGTCTGACTTCAGACATCGCTGGATCCAGAGGTCTTACCAAAGTCTTCAGGTGAGACTGGCTACATAATTGGTAGGACCTAATGCAAAATGAAAATGCAGCACCCCTGGTTCAAAAATTATTAAGAATCTCAAAATGGTGACAGCATAGCCTTAAACCAAGGGTAGGGCCCTTCCAAGTGTGTGGCCCTGTGAACTTCGTAAGTTGCATGCCCGTGAAGCCAGCCCTGTCTTCAGGTTATGGTCTATCTCTGCCTCTCAGCTCTCTTTTTCTCTGGGTTAGTTTCATTTTCAGGCAGCCTTTCCTCACTGGCAGCTCAAGACTCGTATTTTATAGCTGGAAAAGAGCGTTCCTCTCCCCTGGTGACACCAGCAAATGGTACCAGATAATTTCTAATAAACTTTTTTTCATCTCTGAATCCAAATACATGGTGGCACTCCCTTTGGCCAGGCCTGGGTGACGTGCCTGAGAGTAGAGTCAGGTCTACTCAAACCATAAGGACCAAGAGAGAAAGTGATAGCTCCAAAATGAAAAACAGGGTAGAGGAACCTCGTCAAGGCAGCATAGATGCAGGGTAGTCCAGTAATAAACACCTACTGTGTTTAGCAAACAGACTCTCTGAGCGATAATGAAGAAGTGACTCAAAGTAAGAAAGAGTCTTAATCCAGAGATCTTGTCCATAAGTAAACAGATTCCTTTCACTCTAAAGGGTTTTCTAAATTTTAAAATTCGGCTTTCTCAGGTATGCAGGCAAGATTTTTCCTGTCTCATGTATATTCAGTATAGCGTTTGTATTCTTAGCATGAGCTACTTAAAAACTGTCAGGACTCTGAGATCCAACACTTATTGCCCCGCCTGGAAATTATTTTAATTCAGTGATGATTTTCCCCTGGAACTTCATTTTATTTCTCAAGCCTAAGTTTCATCCAAACCTTTGTTCGTTTATTTAGGAGGGGAAGCATGTATCTCTGTGTGTGTGTGTGCGTGTGCGTGTGTGTGTGAGTGATCACTTTCTGTCTTGGCCAGTCCTTCTGCTGAAGCAGCATATTGTTTAATAAGCTCTGCTCAAAACTTGACTTTCTGGGTGAAATCATGAGTCTAATGCCTGGAAAGTAGAAGAGAATCAGGGAGCGCCAGGCCCCTGGAGAGCTGTAGTTGTAATGGGTTGAGTACCCACACGAATCAGTTCAGCCAGGATACTCATTCCAATCCAGTGAGATCTGACCTTATTTTTCCTGTCAAATTTGACACTCTGGGGGATCTGAATTAACCATTTTATTACAGTCAGTTTATCAGGGGAGGCAGGGGACAATTAATTACGATCCGGCTCTGTCATGGTTCCATGCAGCTGACAGAGAACACTTTTCTGAAGTTGGCCATACAGAGGTAGAAGGTAAACACAAGATCTCTGGGGACTTCCCTGGTGGTCCAGTGGTAAAGAATCCGCCTTCCAATGCAGGGGATGCAGGTTCGATCCCTGGTCCGGGAACTAAGATCCCACATGCCGCAGGGCAACTAAGCCCGCGTGCCACAACTACAGAAGCCCACGCGCCCTGGAGCCTGCGCGCAACAACTAGAGAGAGAAAACCCACGTGTCACAACTAGAGAGAAGCCCGCGTGCTGCAATGAAGAGCCCGCGCTGCAACTAAGACCCGACGCAGCCATAAATAAATATCTTTAAAGAACAAAAACCAAAACCCCACGAGATCTCTGGAGAGAGGCTTCTGGGGTTGGATGCCTGGTCCTGCCACTCATGAGCCATGTTTCCTTGGGCCAGTTTACCTGTCTGAGCTTCCTTTTTCTCATCTGTAGGAATGCCATTGTTGCTATCTATGTCTAAGCCCACACCAGAAAAATAACAGAAGTGCTTGTTTCCCGAGGTCTCCCACACCTGCTGAGATTCACATGGTGTGTTTTTCTGGGTCATTCAACTAGGATGTTAGAGCAGAAGTGAGAAGGGAATGCCTTGACTTCCTCTTAATTTAAACACGTTATCAATTACTAACATGCTTAGCCAAGCATATATTAGTATATATATTTACACTGGTTGACTTCCACCGAAAATCTGTCCTTAACCTGCAGGGCTCATCCTACCCAAATCCAGGAAGCATAAATTTACATTAATGGTAAGTCCAAGAGGATGGTCTCTTTTGCTTTCTTTTCCCTATCTGAAACAAGTCCTCACTAGAAGAAAGAAGTCCTAAGGCTTTCGGAAAAAGAAAAGCTATTTTAAGGAAGACTCAATTTTCTGATCTTTCACCTAGAGATTGAAATCTGGTCTAATAATTACATCAAAGAATTTTTCCCCCAAATACCTGGACTTTTCTAGTTTATAGGTTTGTGCTTAGCTTTGATTGGTCATGAAGATTCTTAATATAAATTGTAGAGTGTAAGGGCTTGATCCCCTCCTGCTATCTTCCACGGAGGGAACTTTAACAGGTGTTCCCACTGATAGGCATTCGCAGTCCATGGCTTTTTAAGACATGCGTACCAGTCTCGTGTTCTTCAGAATATAAATAGAAGCCTTGAAAATATCTTGGAGCTTTTCGAAATTGACTTCCCCAAACTAAGTTAGAAATTAAAGTTGAGCTGAGGTGCCTGTGTTTAGCTCATTAGGTCTTGCAGTGTTTTCTCTGAAATGGCAGGTCTCCTGGGACAAATCAAGGAAATGTTCTCTTTAAATTCCCTGAAAATCAGAAGGGAACGAATTTCCGATAATTTTAAATTGTTCTTTACTAGGATTGCATATTGAAAATGGAGCATACCACCTGGGTAAAGAACATGGATGAAAGGGGGAAACAATACATATTTATGTTTGTATTCACTAGCAAAGTAGTCGGCAACACAGTTGGATTTATTTGTTTATTTACTTATTTATTTTTATTTTTTTGCGGTACGCAGGCCTCTCACTGTTGTTGTGGCCTCTCCCGTTGCGGAGCACAGGCTCTGGACGCGCAGGCTCACCGGCCATGGCTCGTGGGCCCAGCCGCTCCGCGGCATGTGGGATCTTCCCGGACCGGGGCACGAACCCGTGTCCCCTGCATCGACAGGCGGACTCTCAACCACTGCGCCACCAGGGAAGCCCCCACAGTTGGATTTTTAAAGTCCCAAGCTACTTTCCCATCTTTGCGAACAGAACTACTCTGATTTAAAATATACCACAGCTTTAGGGAACAGGAATAAAAATCCTGAACACCAAAGAAGTACACATTTGAGGGAAGACTTCTGAGAAATTTTTACCTCCCTAGATATATAGAGACTGCACTGAGCTTCCTGTGAATTCCTGGACATACCTACATTGCATGGAGCTTGATTTCAAAGTTCAAGTCTATGTCTCTAGTGGTGTCCACTCACATACTGAAAGGGATAAATACCCCCACTACACGCTCAGCCTTGAAACAAACTGCAATAAGAGGCATCACCCAGAGCTATAAAGAATTACAGTGAGTTCTGCCGATGCATTTTCCTTCCACGACCCTGAGCATGCACCAACGTTGCACATTTACCCCAGCAAGTGCTCAGGCCAAAACTAAGGTCTGCATTGCATAAGAGTATTTCATGGCCAAACAGGTGAAGCAACACCCAACTCAGCTCCTACTTAACAGGATTCGTTCATGTCTTAGATAAAGGGTGTGCGTGCGTGCGTGCGTAGTCACCATGGAAGCGGTTATGGACCACCATGCTGAGCAAAGAGCTCACCTGTGGAGATTTTATAGAGTTCTGGGGGCCCAGCCCCCAGCCCACACCCACCTAACCAGAATTCTGGGGCTGGTGTTCTGGCCTGGGTACACAGAGCACCTGTGAGTTAATCTCATTGAAATGAGTGGAACAAGATGAGGCCAAGGTTTTCTCTCCCACCAGTCGACCTGAAGCCAGGGCCGACTCTTCCAATAGTCCTGTACAGCCAGAATCACCCAGCTTCCCCTCTCCATCCTTTCTTTTTCCCTTGACTTACTCATTCTCACAATTGCTGGAGTAGAAGACATCTCCAAGGGGCAAACTGTTCACTGAGTCATTTTTAAAATGTCATTGCAAATGTAAGCACTTCTGGCCTCACATAAGAAACAAGGGGGGAAAATGGAGTGCTAATGGCTGTGATAGTTTAAGGAACTCGATGTATTCCCAGGAGCTCCATTCATCAAATATCACTACTATGACTTTATTGCCTATTCACCAGAAATCATTACATTTTGGTAGTTTTTGAATTCCGTTACCCGGGGTCATAAAATTCCTTCTAATAAGAAAGCATGGCTGTCAAGTCCAGTCTGATTAAAAAGAATGACAGATGATCTGCAGCCTTGGACATGATGTTTTTGACTGCCGATTATTTCACATATGAAAGATGATTAAGTGATTATAAAGGAAATCCACAGGTACAGTTACAGGGCCTCACATCATAAATAATTTTAAAGGCGAGTAATCTGCAGTTTTCATGTCTTTTATTGTTTGCATACAGTTCCTTGAATTGCCTCCACCCCAAGGCATTTCAACTCTCTGCTTCATGTAAAATACCTTTTCAAAATCTCACCAGCCCCACACAACACCCTGACCATAAAACTTATCAGTTAGATTCCTTCCTGCTACTAACCTAGAATGCTTGTGTGTCATGAAGCGCAACGCACTTATCGAATAAGAAAGCAGAGATGGGTCCTTCTTCCTTCTTCCTCTCTTACTTTCATAGTACTTGAGAGTGACTGGGATAACTTAGTTAAAAACAAATGGCTCGGGCTTCCCTGGTGGCGCAGTGGTTGAGAGTCCGCCTGCCGATGCAGGGGACACGGGTTCGCGGCCCGGTCCGGGAAGATCCCATATACCGCGGAGCGGCTGGGCCCATGAGCCGTGGCCGCTGAGCCTGCGCGTCCCGAGCCTGTGCTCCGCAACGGGAGAGGCCACAACAGTGAGAGGCCCGCGTAGCGCAAAAAAAAAAAAACAACAAAAAAAAACCCCAAATGGCTCCATATAATTATTTAAGTTTTTAATGGAATCTCCCAAAGTGCCTGTTGCTGCTGTTTCTTACTGTTTTACTTATTATATGTCATGTAATTATACAATAGTATCACAAAAAGAGGAGAAATCATTTTTGATGGTGACAGAATTAATATGTTTTGATACCTTTGCTCTTCAAAATAGGTAATAGTGATTTCCTAACAACAAAGTAGTAAATAAAGCCGAGGCTCAAATATGTCTTTAGCCTGTGGCGTGATGATAAACAGATAATTTCATTAGGAAGAAAAGAAATAATAATGCTTTCATTCATAGAGTGAATTCTGGAAAGGAAAGAAAACTATGTTATGACTGTCTTTTTTTTCTTAATTAATTAATCTAATTTATTTATTTTTGGCTGCATTGGGTCTTTGTTGCTGTGCGTGGGCTTTCTCTAGTTGGGGTGAGCAGGGGCTACTCTCCGTTGTGGTGCACATGCCTCTCATTGCAGTGGCTTCTCTTGTTGCGGAGCACGGGCTCTAGGCACACAGGCTTCAGTAGTCGTGGCACGCGGGCTCTAGAGCGCAGGCTCAGTAGTTGTGGCGCACGGGCTTAGCTGCTCCGCGGCATGTGGGATCTTCCCAGACCAGGCCTCGAACTTGTGTCCCCTGCATTGGCAGGTGGATTCTTAACCACTGCGCCACCAAGGAAGCCCCGTGACTGTCCTTTTAATGTGATTTCCTCGCTCTCTGTCCACTTGCACCATTGCACGATATTTTTTCTTCAACTTTTGGGAGAAGAGTATATCCACTAATGTGTTGACACATCTTCATATTTTCCCTGTAACCTTCCCTTTGTATCTCCTCGAAGTCCGTTTACAGCAGAGGGCGTAGCGAGCTACACCAAATACTTCCAAATACTCTTCCAAATACATGAAGAGTATTTGGAGGGCATCTAGAAAACCTGAATTTATCTTGCCCATATGTGGCAATGCAGCATAGTTTTCTCTCCTCTAGTTGTTGAAAGAAAATATCAGAGTGGAAAAGGTGGTAATGATGTAAGTAAATATGATTTTTGAAGGGACTGTTTTAGAAGACACTGACCACCTGAGAGTAAAAGAGAAGTATACCTAGGTCCTTCCACCTTGAATACACTTGTTTGTCCATCCCATTCGCGCAGATCCTTCTCAACTAGATTCCAGTGTCACTTTGTTTTTTGAGGGGCCTTCCCTGACTCCTCCCCACTCCCATATATTTTACAATAGCCCTTCATAAATGTTTTACATTATCAACCATATTGCATTATACTTTAGTTGTTTCCAAGTCAGTCTTCCCTAAAGAAGTACGAGCTGCTTTTGAGTAGAACCGGATTAAATTTATTTTTGCTTCCACAACAAAACCAAAAGCTGTTTCTTTGAAAACATCAATAAAATTAATAAGCCTCTAGTGATGCTAAGTAAAAAAGAGAGAAGACACAAATTACTAATATTAGAAATGAAAGAGGGCGCATCACTACAGATCCCATGCACATTAAAAGGATAATAAAGAAATATGAGAAATTCTGTGCTCACAGATTTGACAACCTAGATGAAATGGACCAATTTCTTGAAGGACACACTGCCAAATCTCACACAAGAAGAAACAAGACAATGTGAATAGGCCTATAAGTATTAAAGACATCAAATCAATAATTAATAACCTTCCAGAACAGGAAACAGCAGGCCCAGATGAGTTCACTGGCGAATCCTTAAGGAAGAATCCTGAACATTTACGGAAGAAATTATACCAATTCTCTACAATCTCTTCCAGAAAGTAGCAGCAGAAGGAATACTTCTTAATTCATTCTATGAGGCCAGCATTCCCCTAATACCAAAACCGAAGACATTACAAAAAAAAAAAACTAGAGATCAATTATCTCTCATGAACATAGATGCAAAAATCCTCAACAAAATATTAGCAAATTGAATCCAACAGTGTATAAAAAGAATTATACACCATGACCAAGTGGAATTTCTCCCAGGTAAGCAAGGCTGGTTCAACATTTGAAAATTAATGCAATCCATCACATCAACAGGCTAAAAAAGAAAAATCTTTTTTATTTCAATAGATGCCCCCAAAAGCATCTAACAAAACCCAACACCCATTCATATGGGAACTCTCTGTACCTTCTGTTCAGTTTTGCTGTTAACTGAAAACTGCTCTAGAAAATAAAGTCTATTAAAAAATTTATTAAGCCAAAAAATTCTTACGAAAATTCTTTTCTTTCTAGAGAGCCTTCCCCTTAAGGCGCTATTCTGCTTTGAGTTTGGTTTCAATGAGCTGTCTCTTCTCTGCTGGTTGAAGCAACTTTGTCACATTTTGAAACACAACCAAAATTTCTGGGCACATTCCTCAAACTGGGGCTCAGAGCCCTGTAGTAGCACTGCTGTGACCAGCCTCCATGCCACTGAATACCATGGGACATGGACATCTGTGATGATTTAATTAGCTTGCTTTTGTTATTTCCCTAGTAGTATAGAGAAGAGGTGGTATTCTTTAGTCACCAACGGGTGTTTTGAAACTTTGCCCGTAGCAAGCTGTAGAAGGGAGGCTGGTAACTGGAGAGCATGCGCAAAGATGGCAGCCGCATTGATATAGGAGTGAGGTCTCATGCGGTGGTAAGAAGGATTTTGTGAACTTTGCATGATCACTTCTTCACCTTGCCAGTCACGCACGACAGAAGGATGAACCTCTTTGCCATCTGCTTCCTCTCCCTCTAAAGATGACAGCTTGGGTACATCTGTAGTCAGTGTTTCCAAGTTTAACTAGGTGTGTGCCAAATGTTGAACAGTGATTCCAAACTTTAGTGTTTATTAGAATCACCTGGAGGGCTTTTCCTTTTCAGATTACCAGGGCCCACTTCCAGAGCCTCTGATTCATTAGGTCTGGGGTTGGGGCTGAGAGTTGGCATTTTTAACAAGTTTACCCGGTTCTGATGCTGCTGATCTAGGGACCACATTTTAAGAACCTCTGTTCTAGAAGGAGGCCCACCTGAGCAGCAAAGGAAGAACTTAGTGGAAGGTGTAAAAGACACCAGAAAGCAGTATGTGTTTATCTGACTTTTTTTTTTAAATGGATAGATAGCTCAGACCATTTTATCTTGGAAAAAATGTAGTGGGTGTTCCAGATTAAAAAAAAAACTACAGTGTGCAACTTCCTTTTAAGGCATTGGCAAAAATGGTATGAAATAAGAACAAGAGCCGGCTGGAGGTGGAGAGCCATGTCAAATATGAGAAGTGGGAACTTTTGCTGCCTGGTTCCAAATCAGTTCTCATGTTTCTATATCTATTTGTCCATCTCAGGATTGTTAGATGGTTTTTTTTGTGCTACCTGCCTGCCTTATATGCAACACCTAATAAGCTTCTAAAAGAAATCTATTAACTTTGAAAGCTTTGTCATTTTCTGAATATGGCTTGATGGTCTTCTTAAATTGTTGGTAACTCCTATTTTTCCTCCAAAATATTATCAAACATTCCTTTAATACCCAAAATATCTAGGTGCTGTACATTCAGTTATTGAAACAGACATATATGTCTTTTGGAGAAAATAGGGCCCCGGGTCAGTGTGAAATAAGGTGAAAGTAGTTGTGAGGGAATTTATGCCAATTGGATAGTTTAAAAAATTGTCTCTTTGGTAAAAGTCTGAGAAATAGAGGTAAGGGAGATCTATATCTCTTTTTTCCATGACCTGGCTAGTGGGTGTTCTGTTCTAATGTAAACAAACATGAAAGCAAGCCTCAGATCAGAGTTTGGATGGATACTAATTAGTGAGCTGGCAAAAAGAAAGAAAAAAAAATGAAAAAGGAAACAGAACAGACCTAGTACCTATTCTTGTGGGGTCAGTGGAGTCCCTGGGCAGGACTGGCCTGAAGAGCTGTCTTGGAAACAGAGATGGTATCAGGTGTCTAGCTGGACTGGGCACAGAGTCTTCTGTCAAGTGGGCAGTGGGATAGGGTGAGGGTGAGGGCTCAAGACCAGATGCTGTGGCAGAATTCAGAGGATTTACTCTTGGGTGTTCAGCTGCTGGTTTGGCTCAATTCTTATTCTTTCCTCGTGCAAGGGCAGTAGGGCCCATGTAGTTTTCCTAGCTACCACATTTCTGGAAAACCACCCGTTTCTTCAACGAAAAATGATTTCTGACACCTCTTATGCTAATGAACAAACCCACTAGTGCAGATTTAGATAACACATTTGAAGTGTTTGCCTTGCCTGCCTCTGAAGTGTGGATTCCTGATTAGGGGCCTTTAAAATATGACCTCATTGTCTTTAGGATATGAGTGAAAATTGACTTATGGACCCATACATATATCACTGTTTTGTTCCAGTTATATAAAGCAGTTAAGAGAGGTGAGGTATAAGATTCTACAGGTTAATCACTGAGGGGCTGAAAAAATTGGGGAGTGTTTCCCCATTATCAAGTGTACAAGTTACAGGTGTTGGGGGTAGAGAAAGAAATTTGGGGACTGTTAGTGTTTACTGTTATATAAAATTGGATATCTCTGTATGATTTAGGTTAGTATTTAAGAAAATGTTATGAAAATGATTGTGACATTTTCTAATTCCGTCTTGAAGACCCAGGATTTTAGATTCTCTATGGCAGATGAGCTAACGAGGGGAAAGGCATGCTGGTAAAATCGGATGGATCTTTTGCAGAGGGAGGACTGTTTCTTTTCACACTTTTCTATTCCTAGCACAACACTTGGGTAGTGCTGATAGCAAGCCTTGCATATAATTATTGAAAACAATGCCAACCCGAAATGAAAGTTCCCAGTGCCGGCTTGCCCCTTTTATTCAAGATCGGTTAATTTGCCAAACAACTGGAATGAAAGATTGTGGCTGAAAGGTTAAGAGAAGCCATGTTGCCCTTGGCTTCATTCTGTCCTTTCTGTTTATGTCATTTGATGTTCAGCTGACACTTTTGAAATCAAAGACATGACAACATATATGTGTATGTTACATATGTGGGTGTGTGTTAAATACGGTATAGATTTTCTGGTTTTTAAAAACGCCAATGACACAGATAGATGAGGCAAAGTTAGAAAGAACTTGGCAAAGTAATTTATTTCATCTATTTCAAAATTTTATTTTACTCCCCCCAACTCAAATTCAGTGACCAGTTGTCTGGAAGGGCACTGATGTATAAATACCAAGCCAAATGGTAGACTATTGAAATAATGGGATTGTTTTGGGGTCTGAAAAGACACCCACTCATTTGACAGTTTTCTAGAAGGACTCATCGGGACTCAGCATACAGCCCCGGTTTTGGTTTCATTTATTTATTTACTTATTACAGCTGAGAGCAAGATTCCACATCTGGATCAGTGAGGTCAACAGGCACAGGCTGAGTCTGGAGGAATCCATGCGCGGGCGTCCCCTGTGGTCCCCGAATGAGGCCACATAGAGCGCTCCCTGCCCCAGTGCAGAAACACAGCCACTCGCTTACAGCGTTTCCGCCTAAGCAAGCCTGTCTGAGACTCAGGGCCCAGGGTTTTTACTGACGTTTGGTCACATCATCGCAAGGACCAGCCACAATTACTGAAATTCAGAATTCCCTGGAACCAGGTGTTTTGTGCTCCAGGTGGGAAAGCAACCTGCTAATGTAGGGAACTTCTCAGAAGCTGACTTTCCAGAAGCCAACTAAGGGCCAGCCCTGCAAGATATCTTTCTCAAGATAGCAGCTAGACCTGAGAGAGTAACCCCTTCCTGCAGAGATGTATACTTTTTAAGTGCTCTTGTAGTATCTGTCATGTGATCATCTATAAATGTATGTTTGTTTGAATAAATACGTCAGATCATCAGCTCCTTGAGGTCAGAAGTCCTAGCCTCTACTCATGTTTCTATGGCACCTGAACGACAGGTTGCGTGAAGGGAAGCCCAAAGAATATCTCTGGAAACATTCTGGGAATGTTCTGAAAACATTAATGAATGCATCAACGGAAAGTGGGATTTTAGTTCTGTGTGTAAATTAAAAGTTGGATACTTAATTAGATTATCATTTAACTGTGGGTATAATTTATAGATGATAAAATTCTCATTTTCTGAACAGAATTCTGGCAGCCTGGCCACAGTAATCTTAGGATGACCTCATTTCTAGACTCTCCAAGATAACTACTAAATACTGTTTTATATAATTTCCAACTTCCAAGTCAGTTGTACGACAATGATCATAAACACCTCCCAGAATGAGAATGGTCGTGGTGGGTTGGTGGTTCACACAGAGCTGTCCCGTATTGCCCCAATCTCTACTGCCACTGTATTCATCTTCCGGGTTAGGATGGAATAAATGGTTATCACCAGGAAGAGCTTATCTTTAGGGCAGAAGGTCACAGTAATGATATCGGGATGAAAACAGGAGATAAGAGAAGAGGATATGGCTGTTTATCCACCACATCTGGGCCAGTTGAAGTTCTGGACTGTTATGGACTGGAATCGTCTAGTGTTAAAAGGTAAACTGAGGCATATTAAAAATTTTAAGAGTTTTTTGAGCAAAAATCGATTTAAGTCGGGCAATGCCAAACCAGATGTGGTTAGGATCCCTCCACAGACAGAAGCCAGGGGAAAGAATTATATAGAGAAGGTGCAGAGGCAAAGAAAGGAAATGATTGACTGGCTGTAGCATCGCACCTAGTTGGCTGTTTGTGATTGGTCGCCCTTAGGTATTGATTTCCTAACCCAGAGGCCGTTACAGGCTTAGACTTTTTTTCGTTTGCTTACATAGGCCACCAGGGCATTAGAGCCACCTCCATATAATGGTCTCCTTATTTAATTAATGTAACACTAGTTTTGTTACCAAACTCAGGTTTGGCTGCTCGCCGCTCAAAAGCCAGTAATTCAAAAGGCAAGTGTCAGGAGAAAGGAAAGTTGCTTTAATCAGAAAAGCCAGAAATGTAGGGAGAAGGTGGACTCATGTCCTGAGACCAACTCCAAAGATTCTGCTCAGCCAGGACAGTTTTTAAAGGGAAAGAGGGTTGGGGGAGAATCTCAGTGAATCATTGAGGCAGGAGGTCGGGTTCCGCATCATTCTTCATTGCGTGCAGACTGGCTGACTCTCTCTTCAGATGTTATCTTGCCTGTGTGATCTGCCTGCAGGATTGCTAAGGGGGTTTTCTCGGGGTAGGGAGTTAGTCTTTCTTTAACTACTTACTTCTTCCTTCTTACTTCTTTTACTCTAGGAAAAGAATCAACAGGTTAGGCAAGGCATGATGTACATTCAGAAGAGCATTAAGTCAGGAGTTAGTTTAAATCGCCTAGGGGAATTCTCTAGCGGTCCAGTGGTTAGGACTCTGCGCTTTCACTGCCGAGGTCCCGGGTTCAATCCCTGGTTGAGGAACTAAGATCCCAGAAGCTGTGCAGTGCAGAAAAAAAAAAAAAAAAATTGCCTAGTGACCTCATCCCTATAATTAGGCTCTTTCAAGGTTACAGGGGAACAGAAATGGGCAAACAGGAAAGGGGAAAAGAGCTGCTTTCAGTTTCTCCCATATTATGGTTTAACAAAGGTTAGCATGTATGTTTCACATGTATCCCCTCTTTTCAAAAGCGTATACTTCATTATGTATTTTTTAAATTAAAAATTACTATTGGGGTTTTCTCTGATTGTGGGGAGCATGTCTGTAATACTTTGCACAGATGGGTCTTGGAAAGCAGCAAAAGAAATGTGCTGGAAGTCCAGGGGTGACCCCAACATGAGCTTAGTCATGATGCTTTAAACTTCATTTCCTCACCCATGAAACGGCGTTATACTGACCCAATGAGGCAGAGACTCATTTACAAACGGTAAAATACTGATATAATGTACGAGATGACTGCTGTTGTCATAGGACTAGCAATGAGACCTCTGAAACCCCCAGAAATATGCTTGCTGTTGGTCTTGGGCTAGGTTTCCATTGATTGCTTGCTGAATAGAAACAGGGAAGTTGGGAAAACGTGGAAAAGAGAAGCAGGCACATAGGTTGACTGGAAGCTGAAATAAGGCACAAACAAGGGTCAGCGTGATGGTGGCTCTTCTAGATTCTCCCAAAGACCTTGCCCTACTATCTGGCTGTAAATATGATTTTCTTGTGTGTGCTGACGGTGACTTTTGTATGCAGAAAACTTTATTTAAGGGCAAGTTTTGGACTAACTTGATATCTAGTGTATTCAAGTTATCTGTTCAAAATCCTGTTTCTTCCTTATTTAAAAAAATTTTTAAATCTAGCAAAACTTCACACTTTTATGAGGACTTAATGAATTCAGTTCCCTTAAACATTTAGAATGGCATTTCTGTATTTCTTTTAAAGTCCTTCAATTGTGTAACAAAGTATTTAAGTTGCCAAGTATTTAAATTACTCTTATAAAGCTAATGCTTTAAACTTACAGATACAAGTGTTTGGTTCTCTTAAACATTCCCGCCTCATTTACAAACTGTCTTTTAACATATAATCCCAAATCTAAACCAGTTTCTCACGTACACATTTTAAATTAGAATTCCAAGGCTAACTTACTGGATATTCTCTGTGCCAAATTCTCTTAAATAAAATAGAGTGCTTATAATATCAAATATGTACAGATTAACTGTAAACGTAATACAAAAATAATACCGTGGGATTGATTTATTCCATCATTTCTGTACTTGATTCTAAACTTTTCTGGGGTTAAAAGACATCCAGTAGGGAAAAAAAGCGTTCTCACCAAGGCAAGATGGGACTTCCGTCACCATTCACCGAGTTTCTGATTCTGCCAGGGAGGCATGGGCCTGGTCGGTACTCCTACTTGTGACGCTGGTGAGAAATATACCAATCGCTGTCAATATCCCTGTTTCTGGACCAGTGCTTCTCCATCTTTAATGTGCATTCGAGTTACCTGGGGGTCTTGCTGAGATGAAGGATTTGATTCAGTAGGTTTGGGTGGGCCTGCGATTCTGCATTTCTCACAAGCTCCCAGGTAGTACCTCAGTTGCTATGCGGAGACCACATTTGAGTTCAAGGGGCATTTTACTTAGTTCTTCCATCTGCTCGCAGATGACTTCCTCTCCCACGGAGATATCTAGCTTCCTTCACAGTGTGATTGGTTTTGCATTTCTTTGACTAAGAGACATTCAAATGTAATCCCTATTAGGCTCTGCAGACTTCTCAGGGCTTTGTGTCTCTGTGGTCATAAAATTAAAAGAACCTTTGAAGATTAAAATTGCTGTGACTCATTTAAAGGGAAAAAAAGATTGTTTTTTTTTTAACGATTGCTTTGAAATACTTGCATACAAATATTTCACCGGATGGGACTTCCCTGGTGGTCCAAGGTTTAAGACTCTGCGCTTCCAATGCAGGGGACACAGGTTCCATCCCTGGTTGGGGAATCCTACATGCCACACAGCACAGCCAGGAAAAAAAAAAAAATATATATATATATATATATATATATATATATTTCACCAGAAAAAAATTATAAAGGACCAGGGGATAAGGTTGCCAGAGTGATAACTTGAACTCTCTTGAGTTTTATAAATATAAGGTACAGGGCTTCCCTGGTGGCACCGTGGTTGGGAGTCCGCCTGCCAATTCAGGGGACACGGGTTCGTGCCCTGGTCTGGGAAGATCCCACATGCCGCGGAGTGGCTGGGCCCGTGAGCCATGGCCGCTGAGCCTGCGCATCCGGAGCCTGTGCTCCACAACGGGAGAGGCCACAGCAGTGAGAGGCCCGCGTACCACAAAAAAAAAATAAAATAAGGTACAGCATTTTAAAAAGTTGGTTCCTATGTCTAAATGATTTTTTTAGATTGTCTCTAGATACTTTGTATTGATTGAAGATATTAATACAGATGCAGGTTTGGGGGGGTTTGTTTAACATAATGGCTGTGCCTCCTCTCCCCTCCCCCTGAGTCCTTATTTGATTGTCAAGGAATACAGCTTGCTGGGTAACTTTTTCTCTCAATTATGAGAAGCAAGGCATCTCACAGAGTGAGCTTTTTATTTAAACTAGCTAACGCCAGGCCAAAGTTCTCTCTAACATTTCTTTACTTGATAAAGTAGACAATGTAAACTTTAGGATAATGTATGTGTGTGTGTGTGTGTGTGTGTGTGTGTGTGTGTGTGTATGTGTGTGTGTGTGTGTGTGTTTCTTTGAATGCTTTGGGTGTTGAGAGTTTGGGAGCAAGCACTGAGCAGTGAGTACTGTTCAGTTCCCATCAGAGATTAGTGCTCTGTGGTCTTACAGGAGGCCTGAGTAACACATCCCTGTTACCTTGCCGGCGTCCTAGGCTGTTAGGCTTGCTACCCTACTAGAAATGGCTCCTCTCTTGTGTTCAAAGGAGTGCAGTTGTGTACAGCCTGCCAACAATAGGTTTCTGTATTTAGATGTGCAGGCATTTCGACCCCGCAATTCTACTTCTAGAAAGCTGCCCAAAGCATTAATTGGACAGGTGTGTAATTTTTTTCAAGGATGTTCATTGTGGTATTGTTGACCATAGCAAATACTAGAAATGACCTAAATAGCCTTCAATGTGGAACATGCCTGCAGGTGGAATAATATGCATTCGGTACAAATTTATATTAATCATCCTGGAGAAGGGCTGTGATGTGTTGCTAAAAGAACAAAGCAGCCTACAAAGAAGTAGTTATGGTGCGACCACATTATTGCAAAATAATAAATAATGTGTGTGTTAAAGTGCAATTTTCAAAGCAAAGTAAAATCATGAGTCTCATACAGATATAAAATGAACACATGTTAAAGGTCTTATTTAAGTCATTATCAATGAGGGGACTGGTAAGATGGTAGAAGGGTTTAAAGGAGAATCCAAAGAACAAACGTGTATAGATCAGGAATATTAAAATGAATCCGCAGTAGAAGTGGCTTCTTCAACAGGGAACGTGGTCAGTTGCACCTCCACCTTACAGAATTTATTTACTTCTCTGTAGACAAGTATTATTTTGCACTGCTGTCAGTTATCTACAACTGATGGAGTTGCAAAACAGTTCAAAGGCAATGAAAGGTGCAGAGCCACCATACAATCAGAATCGTTGAACTTGGAAAGGTGTGTTCTACGGTTCAGAGCCTAAGCAATGCATAATTTTCCCTTAAAACGCATTTTCCCTACATGTATGTGTATATTAAAGTCTGGAATGGGAACAGAAAAACAATTAATTATCTGTGGATGGTGCAACTTTGTGTTATTATTTTTGTATTTTTTTCCTATTTTTCTGCATTTTCACAGCATTTCTAAATGAGCATGTAATATTTTTTATAACCAGAAAAAAACCCACTTCATTATTGAAAAACAATTACAAAGCATCCTCTCATGTTTTTTAGTAAATCCTTCAAGAACAGCAACAAGAGCAAGGGTACTGTGATTAAGATAATAGGAGGAGAGGGGGACCAGAGAATGTCGGGTGGCCAACAATCCCCTGGCTAACCTGCCATTTCTGGTTGGTCCTCTAATTGATTGCTTTGTGTTCAGGCCTAAAATAGCCTCATTTACAAGAGATGTGGTGAAATCAAGGTGCGTTGGCACATCAGAGGTGCTTTTGGTTTTTCACTCAATAAAGTGGCCCGCAGTTGCTACTGTTTTCTGTGCCTTTGTAAGTTGAGTCAGGAAAAAGCCCTGTTTAGTACCAAGCAACCTCTGGTGGAAGAGGGGAGGAGGCCAGAGGCTCAGCGTGGCGTGTCAGAAGGGAAGATGACAGTTATTAACGAATAGATGTTTCCAAGTTCATGCAACCCCCCTCGGGTTAATGTGCTTATTTATTTATAGAACTGATTTGAAAATTAAACAGAGCTGTTTCTCTCCCCAGTTTTACAGTCGTAAAGAGATAATAAATGCGCTGATGGCTTACATTATTCCATAATATTTGCCTAGGTATTGATCATTGCTTAGAGATTTTTTTGTCTTTCTCTGCTCTGGGTGTTTTTTTCCCCTCTCATGCCATTGTGCTTCTGGCTATAATCCTCATTTCCTTACAGCCTGCCAAACTGCGGCTCCTTTTGGGTGCCAGGTTTTTCTTCTAATCCTCACCCTGACTGATGAGAGATTTGCAGAGAAGTTGGCCCACAGGTACAATACAGTGTGTGTCTTACTGACAGTGCCCGTGGAACATGTTGGATAACCCTAGAAGGTTATATTCGTCACCTGTTGTATGAAAATGATTACGATCACAGCAGTAATTAAATAGTCTCTTGCTCTTCTTAGGTTTACCTCAGAGCTATGGGCATGTTGGTGCCAAAATGTTTTTGTTGACTGAATGAACTGAACAATGCTTATTTATATCAAGCTGTGTGTCACCTTTCTGGAGTAGCCATGTGTGTGACTATGTAAGCATCCTGCCTTCAGAAGGAGTAACTTCACCTGTAAGAAACATTGGGGTTGGGGGGGGCCAGTGTTCACATTTGATTTGGAGGTTTAGTTCTAAGAGCAACACTACATCTGGTCAGGGCAGCAGCCCTTAAGGCAGGACTGGCCTTGGGAGAGAAGAAACAAGAGGCACATTTGGTCTTTGATGTCTGTACTGGGTGGAATAATGTCCCTCTAAACTTTATGTTCTGGTACCTGTGATTGTGACCCTATTTGGAACTAGGGTCTTTGCAGATGTAGTAAAGCTAAGGTGAGGTCCTATAGAATTAGTGGAGGCCTAATCCAATGACTGGTGTAAGAAGGACATGTGAAGACACACACACAGATACACAGAGGGAAGAACGCCGTGTAACAGTGGAGACAGAGATTGAAGCAATGCAGCTGCAAGGCAAGGAATGCCAAGGATTGGCGGCCTCCACCAGAAGACAGGAGGAGGCAAGGAGGACTATTAATCTAGGTTTCTTCCCTAGAGCCGTCAGAGGGAGCATGGCCCTCCCGACACCTTGATTTCAGACTTCTAGCTTCCAGACTGTGAGAGAACAAATTTCCGTTGTTTTATGCCACCCAAATTTTGGTAATTTGTTATGGCAGCCCTAGGGAACTAACACAGTGTCCCCTACTTCATGGCGATGTTTCCCTTTCTTTCTTAGTGTCTCTCACTCCCTGGCATTTGGTGCTTTTCTCTTATGGGTTTATCCATGTATTAGCTAAGATTGAGTAAGGTAAGCAGAAACCATTCTAGGTATATCGATCGGGAAGGGATTGAATATAGAGAATGATCTGCTCACACACTGTTAGAGGAATTAGGTAGTGAAGGTCAGGGAAACCTTCGTACTATCAAGAACTTAGGAGGTGCAGGGAAAGCAAGAAACCACTACCTGATATCTTAGCAGCCTTCGGCACTTAATGGGATCATTTTTAAGAAGCTGCTTGGAAGCCCCCAACAAAACTCTGCATATATCATCTGTTGATGCCCACACATCTGACTCCCACTGCCACCAGTGAATAATGTCTTCTCTGTCTTCTCCTACCAGGTCTCTGTGAATGACTTTCAGTGGCAGGATGTAGACGGGAGCCTTGCTGTTAAGGGATGCTGAGAAATGTAGTCTCCAGGCTTTCAGTCCCCGTGACCCTGGAGAGAGTGTTGAAGGGCAGGGGCAGAACTAAATACAGGAGATGATGTCCTGCTTACTCATCTTAACTCCTTTCCCTCAAAACAAGAACAAAAGTACTCGCTTCTCTGAAAGGTTCTGATAATCTATTCATTTACACCAATGTACTAAGGATGAGTGATAGCTTTAAATGTCTTTTCTCCCAGGACTATTTGCACTTTCACAAGATCAAAGATTTAATTAAAAGAAGTGAATCCATTTATTTGACATTTAGTTGGGACAAGGACTCAAAACTGTTTCCTGAGGGGTCCTCAGAGATACAAATAAATTTTAGGTGGAAATCTAAAATCCTTTTGAGGATTTTAATCCAGTTGGGCTTTTTCTTTGTGTGTGAAATGACATTTGGTTGATATTCTTTTGTTTTTATACAAGGAAGTAAATGAGAGATGGATTCATTCTGGTTGAATGGTTAAAGTCTTCTCGATTGTCTGTTACTAGTGACTTTCAGCAGGGCAATTTTATCCCCCCATCTCCCTAGGGGACATTGGGTAATATCCAGAGACATTTTTGGTCTTCACAGCTGGAGTGGGGGCATGGTACTGGCATCTAGTGGGTTGAGGCCGAGGATGCTGCTAAACGTCCTGCAGGGCACAGGGCAGCCCCACAGCAAAGGATGATGCAGCCCCCAAGTCACTAATGCCACAGCTGAGAAACCCTCCTCTTGTACTGTATGTGGTTAGAGGGAAGAGGTGAGGTACATCTTTATTATTTGTGACCCTTTTCTAACCTCAGGTAATCTTCAACGCTGCTGCCACCGGTGTTGTCTGACTGTCCACCGCCTTACCCCTTTCAGTGTCCTCTGAGGTCTCCTGCCGAAAGGGCTCCCTGGCCGCCCAATTCAGAACCAGGGTGCTGGCAGTGCATGTCCTCCTGTTTCACGGCTCTTTGGTTTTGTTCCATTCTGAGATCCCCTCTCTTTCAAAGCCTCTTCCTCCCAGTCTGGAAACAGCCCGTCTGCAGTTTGCCCCTGGTCCTCTGCAGGGTCTCAGAGTCTCCTCACATGTCTAGAAGGCCCATTCTCTTCTCTTCCCTTTAGCACTCTCCCCCTCACCCCTGCCCTTTGCCAAATGGTCTGTGTCTTGACATTTTAAATGTTCTCATCTTTTCTACATCAGCTGGAGAAAAGCTGATGCCACAGAAATCTGTTCTACTCCCCAAATCCCACCCCACTTATTTATATATGTGTGATCCCTCATGCTCAGGGTACTTGCCCTGAATTTGTACAGGTTGTAAATTGCCCCGTTTGTGAATTGGGCTAATTGTATTGATTTTGTTCATTTGCTTAATGCCGGAAGAGTCACTTCTCTGGGTTACTAAAGACGAAATTCTAAGAGGGTACAAACAAGGTCCCTGCAGTACTCTTCAGCCAGTGTGGACACCAAAGCAGGGCTAATTAGATGCTAAAGAAAGCCTCTTTGATGATGAAGGTAATTAGATGCTAAAGGAAGCCTTTTTGATGATGAAGGTGATGGCAAGCCAGGCTGGAAGGACTTTGGAAGCCCGCGAAGCCTGTTCCTGTGCACCCAAGCAGGCTCAGTCATCCAAGATAGATGAGCATCTATCCAATTTTCAAAGATTTCCAGAGAGGAACATTTCACAACCTGTTCCAGCTATTAGCTACCCAGTTATGAAAGCCTTTTCTCTATTTAACCTAAATCTCCTGCCTCTTAAGGAATGAACATTGTGTAAAAATTATAGTAATAAATTTTGAATTGTGAGTTAAGATTTTCTTTCTATGTAAGAAATTTATATAGTACAATTTCCCTTCAAGTTAACAGGATTTTTATTTTTATCTGAAAAAAAAAATTGCCAAGGTAGGGCTTTTGGCGAGGGGATTGGAATTCAGAAGAAATGAGTAGCTTGAAAAGACGGCAGACCGTATGAAGTAAGAAAAATAGTTTAATTCTTCGTCTGTATTCTCAGGCGGGTACTGCGCAGCTGACTTAGAATGCCAAAAGCTCAAGATGACTCATACTTGGGGTGTTTATTTCCTTAAAGGCATCCTCTCTCCTTCTGTATTAAACTAGTGCATTGTACTGTTTCCTCCGTAACTTGCTACAGGGCAGCTGCTAAACCATGCAACTTCACAGGGTAGTTCTGTCTACCTCAGTATTCCACCTTTCACCGCAGAAATGAATTTTCAAGATTTGTGCAATTTATTCAGCAAGTAAGGATTGAGCTTCTCTTGTGTGCTCAGGCACCGTGCAGGCTAATTATAGATTGAGAGAAGACGTTGCTGTCTCACCCTGCACGGGCTTTAGAGGCCAACAGGGAATTGCGACTTGTACGTAAGGAAGTTCAGAGAAGGGCTATGGACTCCGAGACAGCAGCGTGTGTAAAATACAGCGGGAAGCATTTGGTGCATAACTTTGTAATAAGTATGCTTTCTGCATTCTTCAAGAACATATGACTTTGAACCAAGGTAAACCTGGTGACAAATCTGGTCTTTATCACTGCACGATCTTTCTGAGCCTCAGAATCTATCCTTACGAATGGAAAGAAATCATACCTGCCTTAAAGATCATTGTGGTGATTAAATTAAACTAAATTAAATGAGATAATGTGCTTTAAAAGGGCTAAGCTAAAAGGCCTAGTACTGGGTGGGTACTTAATAAATGTTTCCGGATTCTTTCTTTGATGATTCAAGTATATTGTAAAGGACTTTTATTCTTTCCTTTGGGAGAGGGTCAACTCCTGGTATCAAAATTGCCTTCCTGCATATGCGGACTCTCCCAAGTCATGAGATGCCACAGACCCACCTTTCCAGCCTTCCTTGCAGCTGGCAGTGGGGCATGTGGCCCATCAGACACACCAAAATCTGTCCTTGAATCAGTCGCTCGTGGTTTGGAGAAGGAAGGGCCACACAGAATCCATCTGCTGATGTGTCAGGTCGGCCGTAGCCACTGTAGCTGGTCATAAGAGGTCTCAACTGCTGCAGTTCTAGCAGAGGCAGCTCAAGTCCACGTTGGTGGTATCCACCCTGCGAATTCCCGTGCGTGTCCTCAGTGGCAGCAGTGGTGGTATTTTTTGTGTGCTGGTCTGTAATGTGACTTCTAACGTTGGCCCTGGCGGCATTGCCTCCAGCCCTGATTCTCACGAGCTCCGCGAACAGCCTTCATGAACGACCACCTTTCCTTTCATTAGTCCCTTTTGAGCATGTTATCCACATTCTGTTTCTGTTGTTCACAACTTGAACTTTTGACTGATAAAAATATTGTTATGATTATTATAATGAGTTTGTTTGGTTATATAGTGGTGTCTTATGTGCTATCAAACAGGGAGACTGTTCCCTTCACCATAAATAGGCCCTTGGAATTATCCCTTCTCAATTAGTTTTCATTTCTTGTTTTTAAAACTTTCTACATCTTCCTTTACTGTACCTTTACTGTAACATCATTTCTTTTTTTTTTAATAAATCTTTATTGGAGTATAATTGCTTCACAATACCATGTTACTTTCTGTTGCACAACAAAGTGAATCAGCCATATGCATACACATGTCCCCATATCCCCTCCCTCTTGAGCCTCCCTCCCATCCTCCCTATCCCACCCCTCTAGGTCATCGCAAAGCACCTAGTGGATCTCCCTGTGCTATGCTGCTGCTTCCCACCGGCCAACTATTTTACATTTGGTAGTGTATATATGTCCATGCCTCTCTCACTTCATTCCAGCTTACCCTTTCTGCACCCCATGTCCTCAAGTCCGTTCTCTATGTCTGTGTCTTTATTCCTGTCCTGCCACTAGGTCCATCAGAACCTTTTTTTATTTTTTTAGATTCCATATATATGTGTTAGCATATGGTATTTGTTTTCCTCTTTCTGACTTACTTCACTCTGTATGACAGACTCTGGTCCATCCACCTCACTACAAATAGGTCAGTTTCGTTTCTTTTTATGGCTGAGTAATATTCCCTTGTATATATGTGCCACATCTTCTTTATCCATTCATCTGCCGATGGACATTTAGGTTGCTTCCCTGTCCTGGCTATTGTAAATAGTACTGAAATGAACATTGTGGTGCGTGTCTCTTTTTGAATTATGGTTTTCTCGGAGTATATGCCCAGTAGTGGGATTTCTGGGCCATATGGTAGTTCTATTTTTAGTTTTTTAAGGAACCTCCATACTATTCTCCATAGTGGCTGTATCATTTTACATTCCCACCAACAGCGTAGGAGGGTTCCCTTTTCACCACACCCTTTCCAGCATTTATTGTTTCTAGCTTTTTTGATAATGGCCATTCTGACTGGTGTGAGGTGATACCTCTTTGTAGTTTTGATTTGCATTTCTCTAATAATTAGTGATGTTGAGCATCTTTTCATGTGCCTCTTGGCCATCTGTATATCTTCCTTGGTGAAATGTCTATTTAGGTCTTCCACCGATTTTTTTTAACTGGATTGTTTTTTTTTTTTTTTTTTTTTTTTTGTGGTATGCGGGCCTCTCAGTGTTGTGGCCTCTCCCGTTGCGGAGCACAGGCTCCGGGCGCGCAGGCTCAGCGGCCATGGCTCACGGGCCCAGCCGCTCCACGGCATGTGGGATCTTCCTGGACCGGGGCACGAACCTGTGTCCCCTGCATCAGCAGGCGGACTCTCAACCACTGCGCCACCAGGGAAGCCCTGTTTGTTTTTTTGATATTGAGCTCCATGAGCTGTTTGTATATTTTGGAGATTAATCCTTTGTCTGTTGCTTCATTTGCAAATATTTTCTCCCATTCTGAGGGTTGTCTTTTCATCTTGTTTATGGTTTCCTTTGCTGTGCAAAAGCTTTGAAGTTTCATTAGGTCCCATTTGTTTGTTTTTGTTTTTATTTTCATTTCTCTAGGAGGTGGGTCAAAAAGAATCTTGCTGTGATTTATGTCATAGAGTGTTCTGCCTATGTTTTCCTCTAAGAGTTTTATAGTGTCTGGCCTTACATTTAAGTCTTTAATCCATTTTTAGTTTATTTTTGTGTATGGTGTTAGGGAGTGTTCTAATTTCATTCCTTTACTTGTAGCTGTCCAGTTTTCCCAATACAACTTATTGAAGAGGCTGTCCTTTCTCCATTGTATATTCTTGCCTCCTTTATCAAAGATAAGGTGACCATATGTGCATGGGTTTATCTCTGGGCTTTCTATCCTGTACCATTGATCTATATTTCTGTTTTTCTGCCAGTACCATACTGTCTTGATTACTGTAGCTTTGTGATATAGTTTAAAATCAGGGAGGCTGATACCTTCAACTCCGTTTTTCTTTCTCAAGATTGCTTTGGTTATTTGGGATCTTTTGTGTTTCCATACGAATTGTTTGTGTAAGATTTTTTGTTCTAATTCTGTGAAGAATGCCATTGGTATTTTGATAGGGATTGCATTGAATCTGTAGATGGCTTTGGGTAGTATAGTCATTTTCACAATATTGATTCTTCCAATCCAAGAACATGGTATGTTTCTCCATCTGTTTATGTCCTCTTTGATTTCTTTCATCAGTGTTTTATAGTTTTCTGAGTACAAGTCTTAAACCTCCTTAGGCAGGTTCATTCCTAGGTATTTTATTCTTTTTGTTGCAGTGGTAAATGGGAGTGTTTCCTTAGTTTCTCTTTCTGATTTTTTGTTGTTGGTGTATCAGAATGCCAGAGATTTCTGTGCATTAATTTTGTGTCCTGCAACCTTATCAAATTCATTGATTAGTTCTAGTAGTTTTCTGGTGGCATCTTTAGGATTTTCTATGTATAGTATCATGTCATCAGCAAATAGTGACAGTTTTACTTCTTTTCCAATTTGTATTCCTTTTATTTCTTTTTCTTCTCTGATCGCTGTGGCTAGGACTTCCAAAACTATGTTGAATAATAGTGGTAAGAGTGGACATCCTTGTCTTGTTCCTTATCCTAGTGGATATGCTTTCAGTTTTTCACCATTGAGTATGATGCTTGCTGTAGATTTGTCATATATGACCTTTATTATGTTGACGTAGGTTCCCTCTATGCCCATTTCCTGGAGAGTTTTTATCATAAATGGGGGTTGAATTTTGTCAAAAGCTTTTTCTGCATCTATTGAGATGATCATATGATTTTTATTCCTTAATTTGTTAATGTGGTGTATCACATTGATTGATTTGCATATATTGAAGAATCCTTACTTCCCTGGGATAAATCCCACCCTATTGGGATATGATCCTTTCAGTGTGCTGTTGGATCCTGTTTGCTAGTATTTTGTTCAGGATTTTTGCATCTGTGTTCATCAGTGATATTGGTCTATAATTTTCTTTTTTCGTGATATCTTTTTCTGGTTTGGTGTCAGGGTGATGGTAACTTTGTAGAATGAATTTGGGAGTGTTTCTCCCTCTGCAATCTTTTGGAAGAGTTTGTGAAGGATCAGTGTTAGCTCTTCTCTAAATGTTTGACAGAATTCGCCTGTGAAGCCATCTGGTCCTGGACTTTTGTTTGTTGGAAGATTTTAAATTATGGTTTCGATTTCATTACTTTTAATAGGTCTGTTTATATTTTCTAATTCTTCCTGGTTCAGTCTTGGAAAATTGTACCTTTCCAAGAATTTGTCCATTTCTTCGTGGTTGTCTATTTTATTGGCATACAGTTGTTTGTAGTAGTGTCTTGTAATCCTTTGTATTTCTTCAGTGTCAGTTGTGATTTCTCCTTTTTCGTTTCTAATTTTATTGATTTGCGTCTTCTTCCTTTTTTTCTTGGTGACTCTGGCTAAGGGTTTATCAATTTTGTTTATCTTCTCAAAGAATCAGCTTTTAGTTGTATTGATCTTTGCTATTGTTTTCTTCATTTCTATTTCATTTATTTCTGCTCTGATCTTTATGATTTCTTTCCTTCTACTGACTTTGGGTTTTCTTTGTTCTTGTTTCTCTAGTTGCTTTTTGTTTGTTTGTTTGTTTGTTTGTTTGCGGTACGTGGGCCTCTCACTGTTGTGGCCTCTCCCGTTGCTGAGCACAGGCTCTGGACGCGCAGGCTCAGCGGCCACGGCTCACGGGCCCAGCCGCTCCGCGGCATGTGGGATCTTCCCGGACCGGGGCACAAACCCATGTCCCCTGCATCGGCAGGCGGACTCTCAACCACTGCGCCACCAGGGAAGCCCCTCTCTAGTTGTTTTAAGTGTAGGGTTAGATTGTTTATTTTAGATTTTTCTTGTTTCTTGAGGTGAGATTGAATTGCTATAAACTTACCTCTTAGAACTGCGTTTTCTGCGTACCATGGGTTTTGGGTCATCGTGTTTTCGTTGTTGTTTGTTCCTATGTATTTTTTAATTTCTTCTTTGATTTCTTCAGTGATCTCTTGGTTATCTAGTAGCGCACTGTTTAGCCTCCACGTATTTTTACAGTGTTTTTTTCCTGTAATTGATTTCCAATCTCATAGTGCTCTGGTCAGAAAAGATGCTTGAGACAATTTCAATTTTCTTAAATTTTCCGAGGCTCGATTTGTGACCCAAGATGTGATTTATCCTGGAGTATGTTCCATGCGCACTTGAGAAGAAAGTGTATTCTGCCACTTTTGCGTGGAATGTTTTATAAATATCAACTAGATCTATTTGCCCTATTGTGTCATTTAAAGCTTGTGTTTCCTTATTTATCTTCTGTTTGGATGATCTGTCCATTGGTGTAAGTGGGGTGTTAATGTCCCCTACTATTATTGTGTTACTATCGGTTTCTCCTTTCATGGTTGTTAGCATTTGCCTTATGTATTGAGGTGCTCCTATGTTGGGTGCATAAACACTTATAATTATATATTCTTCTTGGATTGATCCTTTGATCATTATGTAGTGTCCCTCCTTATCTCTTGTAACAGTCTTTATTTTAAAGTCTATTTTATCTGATACAAGTATTGCTACTCCAGCTTTCTTTTGATTTCCATTTGCATGGAATATTTTTTTCCATCCCCTCACTTTCAGTCTGAAGTGGGTCTCTTGTAGACAGCATATATATGAGTGTTGCTTTTGTATCCATTCAGCCAGTCTGTGTCTTTTTGTTGGGACATTTAATCCATTTACATTCAAGGTTATTATCGCTATGTATGTTCCTGTTACCATTTTGTTAGTTGTTTTGGGTTTGTTTTTGTGGGGTTTTTTCTTGTCTTGTGTTTCCCCCTTAGAGAAGTTTCTTTAGCATTTGTTGTATAGCTGGTCTGGTGGTGCTGAATTCTCTTAGCTTTTGCTTGTCTGAAAAGCTTTTGACTTCTCCATCAAATCTGAATGAGATCCTTGCCGGGTAGAGTAATCTTGGTTGTAGGTTTTTCTCTTTCATCACTCTAAGTATATCCTGCCATTCCCTTCCGGCCTGCAGAGTTTCCATTGAAAAATCAGCTGATAACCTTGTGGGGATTCCTTTGTATGTTATTTTTTTTCCCCTTGCTGCTTTTAAAATTTTTTCTTTGAATTACATTTTTGTTAGTTTGATTAATATGTGTCTTGGTGTGTTTTTCCTAGGGTTTATCCTGTATGGGACTCTCTGTGCTTCCTGGACTTGGGTGACTATTTCCTTTCCCATGTTAGGGAAGTTTTCCGGTATAATCTCTTCAAATATTTTCTCAGGCCCTTTCTTTTTCTCTTCTTCTTCTGGGACCCCTATAATTCGAATGTTGGTGCATTTAGTGTTGTCCCAGGGGTCTCTGAGATTGTCTTCAATTCTTTTCATTCTTTTTTCTTTATTCTGCTCCTCGGCAATTATTTCCACCATGTTGTCGTCCAGCTCACTTATTCGTTCTTCTGCCTCAATTATTCTGTTACTGATTCCTTCTAGTGTATTTTTCACTTCCGTTATTGTGTTGTTGATCTCTGTTTGTTTGTTTTTTAGTTCTTCTAGATCTTTGTTAATCATTTCTTGTATTTTCTCAATCCATGCTTCCATTCTATTTCCGAGACTCTGGATCATCTTTACCATCATTACTCTGAATTCTTTTCCAGGTGGATTGCCTATTTCCTCTTTATTTATTTGGTCTTGTAGGTTTTTACCTTGCTCCTTCATATGTGACATATTTTTTAGTCATCTCTTTTTTTTGTTTGTTTTATGAGTGGGATTGTGTTCCTGTTTTAGTGGTTGTTTGGCCTGAGGCTTCCAACACTGGAGTTTGTGGGCTATTGGGTGAGCTGAGATGAGGAACTCTGTGAGACCTCACTCTGATGAATATTCCCTGGGGTCTGAGGTTCTCTGTTAGTCCAGTGGTTCAGACTCAGAGCACCCACCGCAGTAGCTTCTGCCCGACCCTGGGCTTGCGAATCAAGATCCCGCAAGCTTTTTTCTTTTCCTTCGTGCTTCGTCTAGTTTCATTTGCTCACAGGGTGCCCCATGCAGAGGTCTTGCCCCCAGCACTGCAGGCCAGAGTTCCTAGGGCAAAATGGCTGTGCCCAACACCTCTATTGTAACATCATTTCTTGCTAGAAAAATAACAGTGTCCCAGAGTTTCCATTCTTTTGATGCTGGATCTACATGAATGGGAGATATACCTTGTAAAACTGCCAAAACCTATAATGCCATATGCAAAGAGAAGGCAATTCCGACTTTCTGTTTTTGGCATTAAACAAATGCCTCACTATTGTTCATTAATATTCTATTTTAAAACCTGAGTATTAAGCCCCAAAGCCCCCCTTTTAAAAAATATTTATTTATTTATTTATTTTTGGCTGTGTTGGGTCTTCGTTGCACGTGGGCTTTCTCTAGTTGCGACGAGCAGGGGCTACTCTTCATTGTGGTGCATGGACTTCTCATTGTGGTGGCTTCTCTTGTTGTGGAGCACGGGCTCTAGAGCGCAGGTTCAGTAGTTGTGGCATGCGGGCTCAGTAGTTGTGGTGCACGGGCTTATTTGCTCAGCGTCATGTGGGATCTTCCTGGATCAGGGCTCGAACCTGTGTCCCCTGCATTGGCACGTGGATTCTTAACCACTGCACCGCCAGGGAAACCCTGTCCCAAAGCTCTTTGCTATAGTTAGAAATTTCTCAATATTTTAACAAAGACTGTGAATTAGAAAAACCTCTTTAATTAAAAAACAGCAACAGTTAGTCAGAAGTCAATCTCCGAGGTTCTTGTTCCAGGGCTGACAGTGTAGCTGGTACTATACTAACCATCATTGGCTAACCATTTTGCTGATGACAATTATAAATTCAAAATTATAAACTGTATAAACAATTGTTGGAAAGCTGTTTGGAGAACAACAAAACAAGCAGAAACTACAGGAGATGGGACCCTTCCAAGAAGAGGAGCACATTCACACTTGACTGGCTTTTCTGCCGAGCCTGCTTCCCAGCTCATGTGGCACACAGGGGTAGAGCTCAAGCAGAAAGTGGCATTCTAATTAAGTGGAGGACTCAGAGGTTAGAGTTCAGGGCTGCCGAAACACCTAGAAATTGAGAAGGAATCTTGGAGATGGGGGACCCCCAAATCTACGTACACATCCCCAGTTGACTCCTACACTCTACATGTGCAGGTGTGACTCCAAGGAACATGACAGAAAGCAGTAGTTGGGTAGTTAAAGACCTGAAGAGAGATTTTACCAGCTGCCTGTGCTGGGAAAACGAAGACTGGAGTGTAAATCCTGTGAAGTGATAGAGTTTGGTAAACACTTTGTGGTTTTCTTTGGAACCCCAGAGTAGACATGCTTTAGGAGTAAGGACTATATCCCAGGAATGAGGACTGTGCCCTTGAAATAAGGACCAAACTGAAATAGATGCATCCTAAGAAGACTGAAAAACCAGGCATCCACAGAATTGAAGTGATTCTCTACTCATATAATTGCCTGCTACAACAAAAGCCAGTGCTCTTCAGAGGAAGATAACAGAATCCAGACTGTATAGAACATATCATAAATAATGTCAGTATCGGGAGTTCCCTGGTGGCCTAGTGGTTAGGATTCTGGGCTTTCACTGCTGTGGCCCAGGTCCAATCCCTGGTCAGGGAACTGAGATCCTGCAAGCTGTGCAGCATGGCTAAATAAATAAATAATTTCAGTATATAATTACAAATTACTGGACATGTAAGAGGCAAGAAAATGTAACCCATAATCAAGAAGGAAAATAATCAATAGCTGAAGATTCACATGTCACCCAGGTGTTAGAATTAGCAGGTGAAGACTTTAAAATATAACACTTACTGCAATGTGTTTAAAATTTTGTAGGAAAAGATGGGTGTAATGTGTAAAATGATGAAGGATTTCAGGAGAGTGAAGGAAACTCTAAAAAAATAACCAAATAGAAATCCTAGAACAGAAAAATCAAAATTATATCTTTGGTATCCTATTCATTTTGGTATCCTTTTCAGTGCCTTTATGCCAAATAAAATTATTTATGCATAACTGATTATTAGTTATATTTAAAAAGGTAAATACCTTTAAATTCATAAATTCAGATTTCCTCCTTTAAATCATATAAAAACAGGCAGATTATACCTTACCATGCTATAATAAAAGTTTACAGTAAATTAAAGGAATAATGTGTCTAAGTAATTTTTAAATACAGTTGAACAAATTATTTCATTTAAGCCACTCTACTCAATTAAATACAATTATCTGTTGCATTTACTATACCTATATTTAAAATGTAAAGAGTAAAATTATGGAAAACTTCTATTTAGGAAATATTTGGCAAAATTACGAAATACTTGGGAGGAACTACAACGATTACGAATCATTCTGGTAGGGTGGTTTGCCTATTTAGAATCAGCTAACTGAAGTAAGTTGGCTTTCAGTAAGATTTAATTTGTTGATTTTAATTATTGAATGTAAAAACTGTTTGTGAGATTAGGGATCACAAGACCCAACACAATTAAACTCTAATAGGCTTTCGACTTTTTAAATTGGTTTAGTTGCTAAAGTATTTTTCTTTTAGCCCTCTTGTGAATCAATCCAATGTATCTTGAATGAACATATAAATTATTTCTAGTCATAAAATATTTCCTTAAATATCTATGATGTAGTATAGGGCTTTTAATCTGGAGTTTTAGAAAACTAAGAGCAGACATCCCCGTGCCTTTTTTTTATTTTACAGAATAATAATGTATTAAAAAGTGTATTTCTTGAGGTTAATTTTTTTGCCAGTTCTGTGTTGGATATTTGAAATAGCAAATGAAAAACCAATACCATGTACTATCTTCACTTCTTAAAAGAAATAATTTTACAGAGCCGAAAATTAGTTTAGGAAACCAAAATAAGAAGAAAAACGGAAATCCTCTGTAAGCAAGGACTGTAGACATTTTACAGCCTCATCTATTTATATATCCACCGCATAGATCTCATTTTCCTTCTTCCACTGCGAAATATTGGATACTTTCTCACTTGACCCAAATCTATAGATTACCACTTGAAAACCCTGCTGTAGTGTGATGGGCGTCAGTGTAGTGGTTGGACCTGATGGGTGGCAGTGGGTGGGTCTGTGAGTCCCTTGAAAGTGTTTGCAAAAATGTGTCTATCTGTACACATTGGTTCTTTTCTGGGAAGAGGGTTCCTAACTTTCAGATGATTATCCGTTGTGTCCTCGTTCCAGAAAGGGTAAAGAATCCCCACTAATAGTCCTTTTCAGTTATTGACAATGGTGAATCTCTTCCATTTCCTCATTGCTCCTAACTTTTAATAATTGACGAGAGAAGTCAGTGTAGAGGGATATTCATTTGGTCATTTCTTAGGATCATTTCACTTGTAAGAAACGAGATGAATCTTTTCAGTATCACATGTTGCTATTGTGAGATACGAAAGCCGCTGCCTTGTTTTCAGAGAGTTAGTTCACTTAAGTGACAGGTGCTTGGTTTTCCTTCTGTGGTAGTGCCTTGTGAATACTTATTGCCCTGTGACTTTGAGCATACCCGTGTATTGACGGCCCACTTATTCGAGAAAAGATTGAAAGTATTTAAGGCCCACCTTATTCAAGAAAGGATTGAAAACGGTTCCTAAATAAATGCACAAAACCATAAGATAAAATGTAAGCTAAGTGATAGAAGCAAGTATGAAGGCGAAAAATTAGTTGAGTTCGAAGGGGAGAGAGTGCAGGTCAGCAAAAGTAGCTTGAACCAGCAGAAGCCAGCTTGAATGACCACCAGCTGGCACGGGCTAGCACAGACCAGTGTGAACTGGTTAGAGGCCACATGAGTGCTGTGTCCTTGCCCCTGTGGTGGAGTGCCCTGACATTTCAAGCCACTGGTTCCTCAGTGCCGCCTCCCTCCCTCCTCTCCTCTCTTCCTTCTGTAAATGTTCCTTGTAAATTTCCTCTCTTCCTCCTGGAGAAGTTTCTTGAACTCCTCCCTGGTGCCAGGTTCCCTGCTGGGCACTGGGGATATAGCACAGTGAGAGAGTTAGCCCCTGAGCTGACTCTCATTGGTCTTGAGAGGTCACCAGTGACATGAAGTGTGAACAGTGATCTACTGAGGGCAGCAAAGGGTACCCTGGGAACCTGCCTTCACGCTGTCCCCGGGTTTCTCTGTAAATGATTGGAATATTTGGCAAAGAGAAATCCACATATTTGAGGGACTTTGGTTTCCACTGACTGGTACCGCTGGAGCCTGAAATAACCCCCATTTAAATATGTGCCAATAATCTGATTGGGAGTGTGGGGTATGGACCTGTGAGAAGGGCTTTCTGGAGGGGCTGGCCAGGCAGAAAGGGTAGACAAGGATGTCCTCATCTTTCCTAAAAGGCAAGGGAGTGTAGCTTCTTAACACACATTTACAAAGAGCTTGGCGGTGCTCCGAATGAGCACAGCCTGATGTTCTGGAAGCTCTGCAGGCGGTCACCATGTGTCAGTGTGGGAACCCTCCCCTCGTACACACACACCAACACACACAGGCTCCAAAGAGGGTTAAATAAAACCAGACGACCTGCAGTTTGAATTTAGATGTATGAGAGAAAGTGACAGCCTGAACATTCGCCAAATTTAAAGAGACAGCATTCAATGGTAAGTTGTATTTTAAAATATCAAACACTGAAATGTTAGACTTTCAGAAATATAAGGGTTTTCAAATGTCAAAACTAGGCATTTAAAAAAAAATTCCACAGATATAATTTCAAAGTGACAAAATGAAATAGAATCTCTCCGAAAGGTACTTTTGTTAAAATAAAACAGGGTTTGATTTCAGTGAGTGATTGTTTCACGGCTGTGGCATTTATTTTACCATCTCCGCAAGGACCTGCAAGAGATCGGCTCCATGTAACCTGACAGGCTTGGGCTGGCTGGCAGTTCTGTGGTTCTCATTAACAGGACTGAATCCACCAAGACGACGAGTGCTGGTTGCTCGAGCCTCTGGCTCTACCCGAGTTTTCCATGAGGAGCTCTGGCAGAAATGGTGGACCTGAAGATTGGGCAAGCAGTCTGCATCTTCTCTACATGGGATGTCTCCTGCCCTCCCTGCTTTAGGTGCCAAATCCTCCGCGCCCTTTTGCTCCACTTGGCTTATAGATCTGTTTTACCAGCCCCTGAGCTCTCTGATGTTCAAGGGAAGCCTCTGCATATAGGAAAGACTATGTATAGTAACTTTGCTTTTAATTTCATATTCAGTTGATTAGAGTTACACTTGCAAAAATCCCAGTTCTTGTGTTTTGAAGTTCAGTGAATAAATCATATTGTTCTATTTTTTTACACATCTTTATTGGAGTATAATTGCTTTACAATGTTGTGTTAATTTCTGCCGTATCACAAAGTGAATCAGCTATATGTATACATATATCCCCATATCCCCTCCCTCTTGCGTCTCCCTCCCACCCTCCCTATCCCACTCCTCTAGGGTGGGATAGCACCGAGCTGATCTCCCTGTGCTATGCGGCTGCTTCCCACTAGCTATCTATTTTACATTTGGTAGAGTATATATGTCCATGCCACTCTCTCACTTTGTCCCAGCTTACCCTTTCCCCTCCCCGTGTCCTCAAGTCCATTCTCTACGTCTGCATCTTTATTCCTGTCCTGCCCCTAGGTTCATCAGAACCATTTTTTTTTTTTTTAGATTCCATATATATGTGTTAGCATACGGTATTTGTTTTTCTCTTTCTGACTTACTTCGCTCTGTATGACAGACTCTAGGCCCATCCACCTCACTACAAGTAACTCAATTTCGTTTCTTTTTATGGCTGAGTAATATTCCATTGTATATATGTGCCACATCTTCTTTATCCATTCATCTGTCAATGGACACTTAGGTTGCTTCCATGTCCTTCTGTTTCTAAATCTAGTAAAATAAGGACAGTCACCTTCACGTTTTCTTTGAATAGTATTTCATTAACTCAAATCAAACAAAGGATACTTATTTAAATGATCAGACCCATTTTTGAAGGTAGTTAATTAAATTGTCTTAAATATGTCACACTACAATTATGCATTTAACATATTATATTTTCCTTTGAAATGTTTTCCAGTGACTGATAGGACAACTGGATATGCAAATAATCAAAAGCTTTCTAAGGATTTGAAAGTACATATAAGGAATTCCCTGGTGGGCCAGTGGTTAGAACTCGGTGCTTTCAACTGCCGCGGGCCCGGGTTTGAGCCCTGGTCGGGGAACTAGGATTCCACAAGATGCGCGGTGTGGCCAAAAAAAACAAGTACTCTTATAAATATAGTAAATTAAACTTACAAAGCAAACAAGCCTGTGAAACGTTCTAATTGTGTTTACAAACACAATTTTCTTATTCCTTCCAGCTTAAAAGTGGCAAGACTAATGTTTCTTAAATCACTTAAATAACAAACGTAGATTGTTCATAGAATTTACTAAAAGATACTAATTCTATGAACTTGTGTGATTTCAATTGTTTACTTAATTATAAGTATTCTCATTGTTGAAAAGATATTAACTGCTGAGGCAGAAACTTCCAGTTCCTCCCCGTATCCATTGTTCCTTCCTCTATAACAGACATTGGCAAACTTTTTTTGTAAGAGACCAGATAGTTAATATTTTAAGCTTTGAGAGCCACAAACAGTCTCTGTCTCATTATTTCTCTTTTGTTTATTTTTAAAACAACTTTAAAAAAAATGTAAAGACCATTCTTATCTCCTTGGCCATGAGCAGTCAGTGGGCTGACTTTGGTCTGTGAGCTGTAGTTTGTTGACCCCTGTTCTATAATTTAAAAATTCTTCAATTTCTTTAGCGGGCACATTTCCCCATAACCAGGCAGCCATTAGACTAATTTTTGTCCTCTTTCCCTTGGAATGGAATGTAGACCTAGTGGGGGCACCGTCTTGGTGTGGTCAAGGCCAGCACCATGGGGATGGCAGAGCATCACGATGGAAAGAGGCTGGGCTGCCTGGCACTCGGGATGCCAGGACACTCCCAGCAACTTCACGGAGCCTGGGTGATATACAGGCTAGACTTTCATGTGAGAGAAAAATACCTTTGTGTCTTGTTTAAGTCACTGTAACCTGAAGCCAGATCAATTTCTTAACGATTCCACTTTCTAAGGGGACAGGTTTCATAACTCAGGGGAGCTCAGGTTAGTGAGTCAAAAATTCATAACCACCTTATGGTTGTCCTTAAAGTGAACTAATTCTTTAGTCATTGCTAGTTGCTTTCGTCTTTTCCTCATTTTCAGGATGAAATCTTGCACCTCAGCCAGGTCTAAAGGAATTCTAATGGTATTTCATTGGATTTTTAAATTCTCTTCACAGTTTGTTAGAAAGCCCAATGACATTTTTTGGTGCCTTGCTTTGTGTATTTGGTTGTTTGGCTGGTTTCTCCGAAGAAGGCATAAGGATCCTTGGTTCCTCCTATTGTAAATTGTGACCTGAGGCCCGAAGGACGACAGGACTGAGGCTCTGGATCAAGCCTCCTTTGCTACCTTCTTCCGGGCAACCCCAGTACAGACATGGTTGCAGCTGCGTTTCTTCGTTCCTGTGTTTCTGAGCCTCAGTTTTGATAGCTTGCTCAGACTTCTCGGGTTCTAGAGCTCTGGCTTGTGTTGGCCAATCTCATTTCCAGAATGGAATCCACCCCCAAGTCTCCATTCTGTCCTGATATGGTCCCCTTTAGGATGAAGTACCTGGCATATTGCAAAGGCTTAATAAAAGTCAATTCTCTTCTCCTTCATGCTTTTGAAAACAAGAATAAGGCCGTACTTTTGGAAACACTTCTCATTGCTGGCCTTAAAAATAAGATATAAATGCATTTTACCAGATTAAATTCGTCTCTTCACACGTAAAGGTTGAAGGATGGGTGGAAAGCATCTAGAATTTATGGAAAATATTGTCATAAAGAAGCTGGGACATACTTTCCTCAAAAGAGGCACTGACCTCCTGAGAGTGCTTTACGTGAGTGGCTCGAGTTTGCTATAAGTTCCAAATGACAGATGGGCATTTAATCATTTTCATCTGAAAGATATTTTTCAGTTGAATTTCTTGTTGGATGAATATTGACCTAGTGAATACCTTGAAAAATGGCTTGCATCTCAGTTTTCAGAGTGTGGGCTTTACATATTTAGAGAAGCTTTCACGTATTGCTTTTTAGCTGCAATCTTAGGATGCTTTACATTCTCTGTAAAATGAGAAAGGATAAAAATGTATGACTTACCCATATTCGAAGGTGACTTCTCATCTTATTTAGGAAACTGGAAATGACTTAAGTGTCGGTCCTCAGTTATTTGTTTCCTCTATTATCTGTCTTACTCAGGTACATATTGAAGAGTACATTTCTCTTGGTACATTTATTTGACTTACCTTGGGCCACGTCTCTTTTCAATTGAGTCAAAATTGAAGTTAGAAATATTTATTGAGAATCTGTAGCTATTTTATTTTGGCATGTTGAAATTTAAGGGAACATTATGATACATTTCAATTTTCCTATGTTGTCATGTTATATGAACTTAATGATTTATTAAGTTCTTTATCATCAAGTTAGAAGTTAATTAAAAATAAAAGCCCTTTAGCAGTATGAGTGGTTGAAGTTTTTCTCTGCGTGTATTTTTTTCTTGGTGACTTGCATTTTTGATGTAGCTTACTCGTCATTATTGGCCTTTAAAATAGCCAGGTAAGCTTGCCTAAGAAGTTCACGCTGAATGCAGTAAGATATTCTCTTGCCATCGAGTAAACATAAAATTTTCGTTTTAAAATCTTGTGTCACTTCGCTTTACGAGATCCTGAGTTCCAGAGTAGGGAAAAGTTGGAACTTAGTTTGTCAAAGGAACTCGATTTATACATATTTTTTTATTTGTTATGATTTATACCCGGTTGTAGATCAGCTTAACTACTTACCGATGAATCATGGCTAAAGACACGATACAAAATTTATTGTTCGTTTGTAAGAAATCCAAGCAAAGCGTCAAACAAGACCTCAGGGCAAACAGTCCTTTTGGAAAAACAGGGCTCTGTAGCACAAATGTCACAGAATTCTTCTGTCACCTTTTAAGTAGAGCATCATGTCAGAGTAGATGTTCCTCCTAAACTCTCGATGTTTCTCGTGAACTGATCGCTGCGTCTTTACTTGGATGCCATTGGGATGTATACGGCAATGCACATCTCGGGCAGTAATGAGTAGGTGGAATGGTAAGCATCCTTTAAAAGGCTTTCTTATGAAAGCAACATTAATTTCATGAGAAAATACTCAAGAGATAATGTGTAAGTAAAAAAAAATGATAAATATACGAATCTGTGACACATAATTTTGTTATATGTATTTATTTTTTTTGGCCACACTGCGCGGCAGGTGGGATTCTAGTTCCCGGACCAGGGATCAAACCCGTGCCCCGTGCAGTGGAAGCACGGAGTCTTAACCACTGGACTGCCTGCGAAGTCCCCTGTATTTCTATTTCTATCATTCCTTTACATATGGTAATTATTGTAAAATATTATTTAATTTGTTATTAGGCGTAAATTAACAATTACAGGTAAAATATTATTTTCCCTCTCAATATATTTATGTGTATATGTGTGTGTGTGTGTAAACTGTCAGAAGGGAAATCTAACAACATAAAATGGCTGAGAGTCAACCTTTTTCGACCTGAAAAAATGGCAGTTTTGTATGGTTCAGGAAAATAGAGTTGGTTACTTCTGAGTAGTGAGACTGCATGAGATTTTTCTCAGCGTAGTTATGTTTGCTTTATGATGCAAGGTTTTCATGAATTGCATTTCTAATCAGGAACAAACTTCTAAGACAGTTGTTAAATGAAACCTAAAAGGCAGCCCCCGCCTGTCTCCGATCCCGCCATCTTCCCGTCCCACTTGGCTGTGTTAGCCTCTTTCTAGTGCTAAGGGTCTCCCAGACACACCTCGGCTCCTTCCTGCCCCTTGTCCAGCTCATCGCAGGGTCCCTTCTTCTGCCTTATTTCTCACATTTGTCTCCTTCTCTCTCTTTCTATAGTTTCTCCCCTAGTTAACTACTGTAGAAATAGCAGCAGGTGTTTAAATAGTACTTCTTCTGTGCCAGGCCTCCAAGGCCTGTACATGTCAGCTAACCATCACAGCGACCTAAGAGGTAGATACAATATTAGTCTCCCCACTTCAAGATGAGATGAGGAAACTGAGGCCCAGAGCGGTTAAGAGGCTTGCCCAGAAGTCATCTGGATCCACGGGCCATATGCCACGGTACCAAGCCGTCCTGCTCTCTGAGTACCTTCTTTGGCCTCCACAGTAGGTTATGTTATCTCTAGAATAAACAGCCACATTGCTGCCTCTGGGCCTAACATCAGGTTTCTTCCTTTGCCTGGAATAGGGGTCAGCAAACTATATCCCGTGGATCAGATCTGCCCTCCCCCCACCATCCCCACCCACCACGTGATTTTGTAAATAATGTTTTATTGGAATACACTCACACCCATTCATTTACATCTTGCCTGGGTGCTTTCTTGGCACCCAGGCCGAGTTGAGAAGTTATAACCGGGACCACGTGGCCTGTAAAGTCTCAGACATTTACTGTCTAGCCCTTTAAAGAACGTTTACTGACCCTTGGCTTGAATACAGTTTTTATATCCAACTGCTTGTTACTGTGGCTGTGTAGCCAATGACTTCAGATCTTAGTGGTGCAATACGACCATTTATCATGTTCATAGATTCTGTGGGTCAGAAATTCCAATGGGGCAGAGCATTTCTTTTCCAGGATGTCTGGTATGAGGACACAGAAGATTTAATGGGGGGGGCGGGGCGGGGCGGAGCAGCAGGGTCTCTCCAGCATGGCAGCTTCAGGCATCCAGTCATCCAATTTGTGTGTCCCAAGCGGGTGGGAATGAAGCTGTCTGTCGCACCTCTTCTGACTAGCTTTGGAAGCCATGAAGTGTCACTTCTACTGTATTCCGTTTGTCAAGGCAGCCACAAAGAGAGGCCCAGGTTCAAACAGAGTGGCTAGAAGCCTCACCTCTCGGTGGAAGGGAGCCAATGTCAAAGTGTAAGAAGTGTGTGTGAGGTGGAATCTATATTGCTGTGACCATGTCTGGAATATGAAATCTACCACCGTCATCCACCCGTCTTTAACACTAGACATCTTACTATGTTCCAGGACCCTAACTGGGAACACACTGAGCGTCCTGGGCTCACAAATACTGTGCCACATGCTACCTCATTTCTGAAATCTCTGCTCGTCTTTGTATCTGGTAGTCACATTCATTTCACTGTTAACCATCTTCTTAGTAGAAAACATCTGAGATATTGTGATTTATAAGAAATATATATTTGGTCACTCAGATGACCAAAACGTATTTCTCATATATTTGGTCTTTATACAGGACTCCTGGCTCACAGCTTCTTAAAGCCTTGGAATTTCCTGAGGATAGGAGCAACGAGAGCGTCTTTTGTTATAATATTTGATCTCTTGTCCTCAGTTCCTGAAATCCCTTCAGAGCCATAAAGGTGAAATGGGTGTCTTGTTATTCAAAACAAGCCCTTTCCACCACAACTGGGTTTGTGTTAATGAGGTGACTTTTGGAAAGCTCCTAAGGAGGGGGGATGGTTGCCAGGGGAACCAACCTTGATTAGGGGGTTGGAACTTTCAGTCCCACCCCCTGATTTCCGGGGAGGGGAGTGGGGCTCAAGGGCGAATCAGTCACCAGTGGCCAATGAGTTAATCAGTCATGCTTGTGGGTGAAGCCTCCTTGAAAACCCAAAAGGACGGGGTTCCAAGAGCTTCCAGGTTGGTGAACACGCGGAGGTGCTAGGAGAGTGGCTCCTGCAGCGGGCATGGAAGGTGGACACCCTCTCCGCGTACCTGCCCTCTGCACCTCTTCCATCTGCCTGCTGCTGACTTACATCCTTTTATAATCAACCAGTGGTCTAGTAAGTAAAATGTTTCTCAGTTCTAGGAGCCGCTCTAGCAAATGGATTGAACCCAAGGAGGGGCTGATAGGAATCTCTAATTTATAGCCCATTGGTTGGAAGCACAGATAACAGCCTGGGCTTGCAACTGGCCTCTGAAGAGGGTGCCAGTCCTGTGGTGGCGGGTGGAGGGCAGTCTTGTGGGACTGAGCCCTTAACCTGTGGAATCTGATGCTGTCTCTGGGTAGATGGTGTCAGTACCGAGTTGTAGGACACCCAGCTGGTTTCAGAATTGCTCGTTGGTGTGGGGACACTCCCTTCCCTACACTGTGAAATTGGGCCCCAGAACCCAAATAACATCAAATTCTTAACCTAAGCCCTGAGGGTTACTCCCAGCCTCTAGCTCTGCTCCTTTTATGTGTGTTATAATAAATGCGTGCGTTTGTTTTTCTGACTTGGAATCAAACCTTACAACCTGGGAGTGCTGCCTTTCCTCCCTGTGTCTAAGCAAGGCCTCTGCTCTGCCCTAGATTGAAAGTCTTCATTACCCCTTTCTGGGGTGTGCAGAAATTCTTTGTGAAATGGGTGCAAGTGGCATTGTCTGACATGTGAAATATATGTGTCTAGGGGGGATCAGGGGACTTGTCTTGAAGCTGAATGTATAAGTGTTTCACACACAACGAAAAAAAGGTCAGTGGACAGTATTTTTAAAATTGTGGGGCTTCCCTGATGGCGCAGTGGTTGAGAGTCCGCCTGCCGATGCAGGGGACGTGGGTTCGTGCCCGGGTCCGGGAAGATCCCACATGCCGCGGAGCGGCTGGGCCCGTGAGCCATGGCCGCTGAGCCTGCGCATCTGGAGCCTGCACTCCGCAACGGGAGAGGCCGCAACAGTGAGAGGCCCGCGTACCGCAAAAAAAAAAAAAAAAAAGTTAAAAATTGTGGGTGGTGGAGTTGATGTCTTTATTTCATCCCTGGTTCTGCCACCGATTCTTTATTTTTGGGCTAACTTCTTTGCCAGGTGTAATTTGTCATTGTCTCTGTAAAGTAAACTTCTGCAGGGCTGCTTTGAGATTTCTCAAAAGAAAGGGAAATGTAAAAAGAAAGTTAGAAAAGTAGATCGGGAATACCTCTTGCTGGTCTTCAACCCAAGCCAGTCAGTAATAGTGGGTAATAGAGAAGAAACTTTACTTTGGTTTTTTTTTTTTTTTTTTGCGGTACGCGGGCCTCTCACTGTTGTGGCCTCTCCCGTTGCGGAGCACAGGCTCCGGACGCGCAGGCTCAGGGGCCATGGCTCACGGGCCCAGCCGCCCTGCGGCATGTGGGATCCTCCCGAACCGGGGCACGAACCCACGTCCCCTGCATCGGCAGGCGGACTCTCAACCACTGCGCCACCAGGGAAGCCCCCTTTCCTTTGCTTTTTAAATGAGTTCCTTTCTTTAAGGAAAAGTATAAAAACAGGAAATAACGTTTCTAATGTCCTACCCCATAGGTTCTTGAGATAATAAGCTTGATATTCTTAACTGGCAAACTGGATAATCTTTAGCTCGTCTCAGGAAGTAATATTTTGGTTACGTCTTTTTCCTCCCACATAAAAATTTCTTTCTAAGTCAGGGGTCAGCAGACCAGGGCCTACTGGCCAAATCCAGCCCTCCACCTGTTTTTGTAAAAAAGTTTCAGTGGAACTCAGTCATGCCCATTCATTTACATGTTATCTGGTTGCTTTCACACCACAGTGAAAGAATTGAGTAGCTGGTCTGCAAAGAGAAATATTTACTCTCTGGACTTCTACAGAAAATGTTTGCTGACCCAAAGCGTATCTTGCCACTTAAACTAATTTATTGATTTTTTTTCCTATGGAGATATCAAATAATAGTGAATCACATGACAAATTTTAGTAGGATTATATTTAACTTTACACTGTATTGTGTGTTTAGTCAATATAAAAGTGTCAGGAGAAACCAAGGTACCTCTTCATTTTGGTCCTTGTCTGATTGGACCTGAGAAATAAACTCTCTAACAAAGGATTTTAGTCATAAGTGTTCATGAACATCCTTGATTTTTTAAAAATGTCTCAAAAGAATGGGAACTAATGAGGTCAAGACAAGAACTTATAAATCTATGAGATGAACTCTTTAGGAAAGGCAATTAAGATTAACATCCTGTTAATGTGCAATGATATTTGGTTCAAAGAAATTTGTGAAAAGATTTACAGTGACTTTCAAAAATGGTTGCAGTACTGAAACTCCCTGACTGTAATAGCAGAATATCAGTGCAGAGACCTGCAGACTGGTTATCGGACTTTCCACACAGGCGCTGGGTGATGGACAGGAGAGGCTGTCATCTCTGAACTGCCATGCAAAATCGGGGTGAACTGTACTCAAAGAAGAGTAGAGATCTTTCTAGCCAAAGAATGCAAAATTGTCTGAGGATTTAGTTGTGCTAGTTCATAGAGGCCATAATCAGGGTTAATAGATTTCGGTTGAATTTATTTTTCTCTAGTTCTAGCATAACCCACCCTCTTCCCCAAATGGGAGTAGAGGAAATAAGTCAGCTCTAAAAATAACAAAATGGTAGAATTGACTTTAATTAAAGGCTTTTGCAGATGATAATCATGACTGTCAAAATTTCAAGAATGTATAAGGAATCTAAGAGATGAACTAGATCAGTTTTTAAACTCTGCTCTAGGGTGGATGGTTCTGTGAGTTCTATGAGGCACCCCAGGGGCTGGGGCAGTTGGAGGCCTGGGTGGGTCAGTGTATCTCCCTCTCTCCTTCCAACCAGAACAGCCATCCCTTTGTTTTCTAGGTACTGCCTTACACATAAGATTTGCTTTATGATGAGTTTTTAGTTTTTACTAAACCAGTTTTTACTAGTTTTACATTTTTGTTTTGAAACCATAGATTCTAGGCCAACTCTTCAGGTTTTGCAGATGAGGAACCACAATAATTCGGATGACTCTCCTTGGGTCGTACATTGAATTACAGTAGAACTACAATTAGAATCTAGCTCTCCTGTGCTCAGTCGAGAGCTTTTCTCTATGATTCTCTAATGAGGAGCAGACTCCCATGCTTAATCCACTGAGACAAAGGGTAAACCTTTGTGTTAATACCCTCACCTACGGGTATTAAAATAAGAGTTTAGTATTTAACAGCTATTGTGACTTTTGTCATCACGCTATAATAATAGTTCTCAAATTCTTATATGCATAAGAATCACCTAGGGAACTCATTTAAAAAATTCAGTTTCCCATTTATCCTTCCTGGAAATTCTGGTGTGGAATATCTGTATTTTAATCAAGCATCCCAGGTGCTTCTGATATAATGGTTCATGCACCATAATTTAAAAAATACTGTCTTAAAACTTTGATAGTTGGATCTCGAAGGATACTAGTACAAGTACTATTTGTATTTCCTTGGTATCATACCCTCTATTGAGGCAAACTATTGTGTAGTGGATGACGTTAGCCTATTAGGCTATGCTGCAGTAACAAACCAACCCCATTCGTGGCATTCTATAGGGACTGCTTCTATCTCCCAAGTCTGCCATCAGAACATGTGGTCATAGAAGTAGGAATAGAAGTGGCCATAGAGGAGGAACAGAGGGCACTTCCCTGGTTGTCCAGTGGCAAAGAATCCGCCTTCCAATGCAGAGGATGCGTGTTTGATCCCTGGTCGGGCAACTAAGCCCGCGCACCACAACTACTGAGCTTGCGTGCCTCAACTAGAGAGCCTGTGTGCCGCAAACTCACTGCAACAAAAGATCCCACATGCCGCAGCGAAGATCCCACCTGCCACAGCTAAGACCCGGTGCAGACAAAACAAAAAAACCGAAGAGGAATAGGGAGGTAAAATCATGCTCAATAAACTTATTACTGAAGTATAACAGAGACAGGCATAATCATGAGTGTGCAGCTCAGTGCATTTTTACAACTGGTCACACTCTTGTAACCAGCACCCAGATCAAGAAACAGGACGTAGAAGAAAATTTTGTGTCCTTTCCCAGTCTTTACCCATCCGCATTCCCAGTAAGGGTAGCAAACATGCAGGGTTTTGATTTCCGGTTTAGAAGTAGCTTATATCTCTTCCCGCTACGTTCCATTGGCCAAGACACTGACAGATGGACCCCACCCTCACTGCAAGGGATACTGGGAAATGTAGTCTTCCTTTGTTCCCAGGAAGCAAATCAGTGTGGTTAACATCTAATATTTTCTCTGTTACAGTTAATTTTACAACCTAAAATATAATCTAATGGTCCAAATAATTATACTTGCTATGCCTTTCTATGGCTGTGGCAGATTAATAAAAATTTGCATACTTTTTAACTTAATTATTTTTCCTCCTTTATGTTTTGTTTAATTTTCTTTAGAAAGTAAATTCATTCCTAAACAACTGTGTATTAATGATTACTTGAATACTATTATATGGAGTTGTGGATGGCTGGTAATTTAGAGCAAGACAGAAAGAATGTGAATTTCTAAGAACAATTCGTTTTTCAAACATGCCCTGAACACCATATCAGTTTCATGGGAATGAGCATTAATCCCTGTGGGTTCTGGGCTCCTGAAGAATGTCCAGGTGTGCACTAAGTGTGTCTTTCTTTAGATCACAATAGTATTTCTCCACTTAACTTTCTTACTATAGCTCTTTGACATTTGAGGTAGTTGTTCTAATTTTTGTGAAACACTTAAGCTTATATGTTAAACACTTGATATTCAACTATGCTGTTTCACACATAAGTGGCTTTTTCCCTTTCATTGCTTAGTAGTATTCCATTGTAGGGATGTACCATCTTTTGTTTATCTGTTCACCAGGTATTGGACATGTGGATTGTTTCTAGTGATTATTATGAAGTTGCTGTGTATATGTGCATAGAAGTCTTTGTGTAGACATGCTTTTATTTCTCTTGGGTAAATAACCAGAAGTGGAATTGCTGAGTTATATAGGAATTGTGTGTCTGTTGTTTTAAGAAACTGACAAACTATTTTCCCCAAATGACTAGACCGTTTTACATACTTCTTCCAGTTGTGTAGGAGAGTTCCGGTTTCTCCATATCCTTGACAGCACTTGGTCATTATCTGTCTTTTTGATCATAGCCATCCTAGTGGTTATGAAGTGGTATTTCATTGTGGTTTAGTTTGCATTTCCCTGATGACTGATGATGCTAAGCGTCCTTTCATATGCTTATTTGTCTTGCATGCATCTTCTTTGTTTAAGTGTCTTTTCGGATCTTTTGCTCATTCTCGTTTACTTATTTTGCAGAATATTTCAAAACGTTACATAATTGTATGGTTTAATACAGGGTTTATCAACCTTGGCACTCTTGACATTCTGGATCATTCCTGGTTGTGGCAGGCTGTAGCTGTCCTATGTATTGTAGGATGTAGAGCACCATCCCCAGCTTCTATACAGTAGCATGCCCTGTGTCGTGACAACCAAAACTGTCTCCGGATATTGCCAAATGTTGCCAGGGGAGGGGGGTCAAAATTACTCCTAGTTGAGAGCTACTGGTTTGGAAGTTGATGTGGTTTCAAAGAAGTAAAGATCAAAGGTGTGTGGTAAAAGTGGAACTTAACTTGGGTGTTTTAAATGAATATAACTTAGAAAGGTAGAAAGAAGAATTTCAGGTAAGATATTTCCTTTTTTATAATAAATTTTGCTGCTAAAGCAGTTTTGTAGTGATAGAGAATTAAGACCAGAATTATATCCTGTTCTCCTACCATCCTGACAGCAGTGTTGTTTCCTTTCTTGTGTTTCCTAACGATGTTTATCCAGAAGTCTCTTGGTAGGGAGGGGGCTGCATGTGTCTTTTGTGACACACTTAGTATGGCTCTGATTTTGTGCTCTTAAGTCTGGTTTTTCAGTGGGCTTCTCTGTTCAGATAGGTTTTATTTTCCTGACTTCGAATTATTTTCCTAGAATGAACATCTGCGAATAATGTTACTGGGATTTACTGGGGAAAAGAACATAACTTTTCTTTATGGATTTTTTTTTTTTTTTTTTTTTTTTTTGCAGTACGCGGGCCTCTCACTGTTGTGGCCTCTCCCATTGCGGAGCACAGGCTCCCGACGCGCAGGCTCAGTGGCCATGGCTCACGGGCCCAGCCGCTCCGCGGCATGTGGGATCTTCCCAGACCGGGGCACGAACCCGTGTCCCCTGCATCGGCAGGCGGACTCTCAACCACTGCGCCACCAAGGAAGCCCTCTTTATGGATTTTAATATGTGTCACCTCTTTGTTTTCCACATTTGTACCAGTTAGGAAATGTCCAATTCGTACAGGCCCTTTTGTACCAAAGATAATCTTTAAATAAACCATTCTTTCTCTGCCTCTTGAGAAGCAGCTGTGCCAGTTTCTAGGCATCTAACGGTGATAGTCTAACACTTCTCCTTTCTTCAAGATCCTATATATGAAACAAACAGTACGCTAAGTCACAATTCCTGCACTAAATGAAATCCCCATGACAGACTAAGATTTAAAGTATGGAAAGATGGGAAATGAGTTTAAAAAGATAAGTCTGCTTGTGCGCCCAGTAAGGGTAGTACTTTATGCAATAAAGCCTCCTTAAGTAAACATCTGATGGAAGGAATAAAATCTTACTTGGACATAATTCTTTTTTATTAACAGCAAGGTTGTGTGTATAAGTGAGCACTAATGTACCTGAGGGAAGAGGAAATAGAAAGAGTGGTTATAGCAAATAAGATGAGGGCAGAAATGTTTCACCATTCATCATAAATTGGCCCAAAGTTTTTTAACAAAAGATAGGTGGCCATCCTGATGGCAATTCACATAACAGAGTGAAGCTGATACTTAATCAGCACCTTTCTCTAAGGGCTCTGAGTACTCTAAGAACCTAATGTCATTCAGGCATCCATGAAAAGTGTTTTCTGCCCTTTTGATTTCCATAGCTTAACTGAAAATGGAACAACAACAAAAAATAGACACCTGAGATGGAGCTTTGGTTTTTTTTTAATCTATTTGATTGGAGTATGTATAGTTAATTTACAATATTGTGTATAGCAAATACACAAATACACTTTGCTGTATAGCAAAGTGACGCGGTTATCCATATATATCCATTCTTTTTCATATTCTTTGCCATTATGGTTTACCACAGGATATTGAATATAGTTCCCTGTGCCGTACAGTAGGACCTGGTTGTTTATCCATTCTGTATATAATAGTTTACATGAGATGGAGCTTAGTGACTGCAACTCTGCTGCTTTTATACAGAGCTAACGACACTTCCATGGGTGGAGGTCTCTGAGTTGTGTGACCTGAAGACGTTTGGACCAGGAAGAACCTCACTCCTCCCTGGAAGGAGTTTTGTAGCAAGTGGTAGCATTTCACAAACAAGTTCCCCTTTACAGGTGTGAATGGTGAGGGATAGTACAATTAAGTGAGTGAGAGCAATAACACATGAAGACCAAATCTGCTCGGTCCTAAGTGATGTGTACTCTGGGGTTCAGTCCATGTGGGGTGGTGGTGGCATCACCTATGGCATCAGCCTGCCTGGGTTGTAATGATGGAAACTCCCTCCCATGGTTGTCACGAGCGTTAAATGAAAGAATCAGTGCCTGGCACAAGAATGCAGAAAGTTTCAGCCTTTTGTTGTGTTTTTCTTGTTTTTCTTTTTTCTTTTTTGTTTTTAAATCATAGGAAACTTATGACTTTGGCGGGCTTGGGGACGATTCAGCCTAAAGACAAACTTGGTTCAATGTCAAAGTCTCAGTCTTGGATTTGTTTCTAGTTGAGTTCCATAATCTTGTTTAGATCTTAATTCCAGACAACAGGTTTCTAAATATAAATGTCAAGATCTGTGAAGGGTCTGAGGTCTTTTTTCCTTACTTGCAAACTAACAAGGTAGCCTGCCAGTTTCATGGATGCTGGCGGATGACACCATACCTGTGTCAGAGACAAAAGGCGGTTTATTATTCACTGCAAAGCAGTACCCGCAGGGCGTCAGCATTTGTGTCAGGTCCCTGAGCCCCAGTTTCCCCAGGGCAACATAAGCAGGACTAGGTGGACCCAGGCATGCAGTGGTTTCCATTACAAGAAAGGAACCCTGAGCTCAGAGAACCCGTATCTCTTACAATGGGCAGTAGTCGTATGTACCCTTTGTTCCAAAGGGTGGTGGTATCTCGGGCTGCCCTCTGCTTGGGAGGGAGGGGGCACTGTATTTTAGAAATCAGTTCCCTCTACAAACATCTTTGAAAAATTCATCCCCCAAAAAGGCAGTCAGGGCCTCTGCTGGAAGGTTGTATAGAAATGGAGGAGATCCATGGAGAGAACTGCCCTCTGACAGTGAAAGCTGAAAGCTGTGTTTGTATTGGAACATAGGGAAGGATGCAAAGAAACATCACTTTGATGTCCTATGTGACAAAATGTAACAGAAAGGGAGAGAGAGTAGCTATGGCATTTTGGAGACATATGGCATCTCAAGGACAGTGTGTGCAGGTAGGTACTTGGTGGCACTGGTCTCGTGATTCTGGACGTGGTGGTACCTGGTGGTGGTGTTGGAGGGGCCTGGTGGTTCATCGGTGGGAAGCAGCTCCTTTATGACTCCTGGGGACACCAAGGAGGGACCTCTACACGGAAGTGCAGGTCTCTCTTGAGGGATACACGGTAGGTGCTGCGTGGAGGCTAACAGGAATTATTCGGGAGCCTCTAGGCACACGTCGAGGGCTCCTAGAAGTAATTGGAGGCAGCTCTATAAGGAACTGTGGGCTCCCCAGTAGTTGGGGAGGGCAAGACCCAACAGAACATGGGTTAGATTGAGAATGGCTTCTGCTCCTCCTGATTTAAAATACTCTTTCTATAGTGTGTAAGGGTGTTTGTGTAGAACTGGAAATTTGTTAAGAAAAAATAAACAGTAATGATGAAGTCGTGAGAAGCGATCAAACTGATTTACCCATGCCCACTCATTCTCTGTTTCTGATCCAGGTTTTCTCAGTGACATGTAATTATCAATTGCCCATTTCAGTGCTCCTAAAGTATATTTTGGGGAACCGCAAAATGCCCCTTCACATACCCTACAAAAGAGAAAACCTTTGGTCAAATACATTCTGAAAATGCCGTATATCAGTACCCCTCCTTGGGGGGTTTATAGTTCACAGTAACATATTAAAGACTCAGTTGTCCTGCACTTTGGGATGCTCTTGAAATTTGTTTAAACCAACCTTTGCTAAACTTACCTGATCCACAGACTCCTATATTTGTATAACATTCATGAAAGTCTCATGGAACTAATGTTCGGGAGAGCACATTGCAGAAAATGTTTTATGGTGATGTTATGACATCACAGTCACAATTGAAATACTAACAGATAGTAAAGAAAACTTTCAGATTCTTGAAGAGCTTTCCAGTGAAACCCGTTGTTTCACTTGCTGCTTGTATCTAAGGTCAGTTACAAACTCGAAATCTTTTAGTCCTGGCACTGCATTGTATTCATCTAGTAAGAAGGTCTAGCCCACCAGACATGACCTAGAATTTCTGATACTGACATTAGTAGTTAATCCAAGGCTTTAATAAGCACTGCATTTACCACACTGAGTTGATATGATTCTGGTGAAAGGCAAATGTGCTTGGCATTTCATAGAACTTGAGCAGCCTTATTGAGAGCAGATTCCCATTTTTCAACAGATTTAGGGAATATTAAAACTGGCTTACAAACAGCCGTTTGTGAATTTCTTGATGGTGTGGGACACAAGGTTGGTGACCGCTGGGCAAGAATGTCTTTTCTTGGGTCCATGTGCGGTCTTTATTATTTTGTCTTGGTTGCCAGGTAGAATATCAAGAACTCAGTTAAGACTTGGAGAATAGTCTTGGTTTTCATGTTTAGAAGGCTGAATCAGTTGGAAATTTTATTGGGTGTTTTTCACTATGATACATGGAATATAAATTAGTTTTTTATCTCTTCTTTGCACAAATCATGTATCAAATTTTAAATGTGACATCTGCTCCTTTTGTAGTTATCTCTTAAAAAACAAGACGTGAGATAAGACCAAGTTGGTGGAATTGGTAGGCGTTATCCTGGCAGGAATTATCACATAATCACATTGGATATTGTGATTAATTTCGCAGTGGCTAAAATGGTAATGTGGACAAAATTTCTTCCCCCAGTAACATCTCTTTTCCTTTTTCTGTTTTATCAGGTGTTCAAGTCACAAAGATAAGGAAGGTTTGTGTTTTAATCCTGGGTCCACCATGTCATTTTACTTAGTATCTATGACTCTCAGTTTCCTCTTTCACAAAGAGGAACATACTTATATCATAGGATGTTAGGTGTATTAAATGAAATGCCAACTATGAAGGATTCAGTATAGTTCCTGGAATATAATACATGCCCTTGATGTGTTCATTTTTTGCCCTTCATTCCTTCCCTTCACATTTAAAATCCTTCCCATGGAACCCCTTGGCTAAGCTCCATGTGGGTCTCCCCTGATCCCCTTTCCGTACACATTTCTTTTGTCCCTCGTTTTTTTTTTTTTTTTTAAATGGCCACGCTGCATGGCCTGCAGGATATTAGTTCTCCCATCAGGGATTGAACCCGTGGCCCCTGCAGTGGAAGCACAGAGTCTTAACCAATGGACCACCAGGGACGTCCCCCTCATTTTTAGTTGAATGGTTTTATCTTCCTTTCCATTGCCCTGGTCCTCAACTTCATGTTTCCTCTCTCCCTGTCTATTGGCCTTTCTCCCAGGATTCAGTCCTACATTGATCTCACCCATCCTGAAAAGGTCTTGGTTCTGATTTGTTCCTCCCTTGAGCTACCAACGTTGTTCTCTGTTTCAGTTCCATATCAAAATCCTGAAGCATGTTGTCTCTGCCAGCTGCTTCTGTTTCTCTCCTCTTCACTCCATTCTTAATTCTTAGCATTGACCCTATATCCTGCTGTTTTACTCTAACACCTCTCTTGAAGGTTAACAAGACACCATTCTGCAAAATTCAATAACATCCTTTAGTCCTCATTTTTCTAGATCTTTCTACTAAATTCGATTCTCTTGACTCCCCTTAAATGTGTCTTTTGCCTTCCAATGAAGATTTATCATCCAAGTCCTTTTTCTCCCTAACTACTGCAGTTCAGGAGGATTAAATTATGTCTGCAGATGAACTGGACCAGCTGTTTTCCTCTCATAGTCACCACATTGTCATCACTTGAGAAGTGGGTCATGGGGAAGTGATCCTTGCCACTGCTGTTATCCTCCTGATTTTCAAGTCTCCAAAAATGACTGTGCCAGCCGTCATGTCCATAAAGTGTATAAGGGGCTGAACACCGGCAAACTGAGACCAAAATTATTTTTTTTTTTTTTTGCGGTACGCGGCCCTCTCACTGTTGTGGCCTCTCTCGCTGCGGAGCACAGGCTCCGGACGCACAGGCTCAGTGGCCATGGCTCACGGGCCCAGCCGCTCTGCGGCATGTGGGATCTTCCCAGACCGGGGCACGAACCCGTGTCCCCTGCATCAGCAGGCGGACTCTCAACCACGGCGCCACCAGGGAAGCCCAGACCAAAATTATTTAGACTATCTTTGGACACGTAAGCAGGAGGCAGGTTCTCCCATTTTGTTTTTGAGCCAAATCAACAAGTCTTGGAAATCGGATCTAGCCATCCTCCCAGCCACCCATGGTATTGTACACAGCAAATCGAACCTTTGTGAATCAAGATTTGGGGGACCCGAAAGTCTTAATAATGAGGACTAACAAGTATGGTGATGTTGGCTGATAGGAGATTATGTTTTCAAAGGGCCTGGCCTGCCTCAGGGACGGTCCCGCGTAGTGAATGGATGAACTCAAGACATGAAGCAATGAGTTTTCTTTCCTATTTGCATCCTGTCATTTAAGTGTAATTTCTAGTGATTTCTAGTCTACTTAGAACTTCTGAATTAACAAATTTTCTCGACCCTTTCACCTTCCCTGTATGTTTGTTTTTCGTTTTTTTCTGGGCCTAACTACAACGCACCATTAAAAATATTTCTAATTCAAATAAATATTTTGTACATAGAGAATAGAGTGGGTATTTTCAGGCTCTGATGTCAGCTTGAATCTAGATCTGAGCATTTCCTTTGGATGTCGAACTTTGAGCAAGTTGATTAATGTAGCGTCTGCCTCCTCAGTGTAAAGGATTAAATGCTGCATTGCTTGTAAAGCAGTTAGCAGCACATGGCTTGGCTATTCCTCCAGTGGTGTGTTTCCTAACAGCCTGGTGGGCTCAGGCTTACACACAAGGCCCCCATGTGGCTCACCTTCTAAACGTCTAGTCCCTTTTAAGTTCTGTATGTTTGGTGGGGCGGGGGGAGGGAGTAAGAATAGACTCAAGTTTTTAAAAAAATGTAGCCATAAATGAACCAAAAATAAAATAGAGGTAAAAATCTAATATCTGAGAATGTCACCAAAATATTAATTTTGATGAAAATTAAAATTTTTTTCTTCGAAATAATTGTGTAGTGCAAACTTCACACAATATGCATATAATATTTATTTAACCTAATGATAACCAATGAATTTTTTTTTTTTTTTTTTTTTTTCGGTACGAGGGCCTCTCACTGTTGTGGCCTCTCCCGTTGCAGAGCACAGGCTCCGGACGCGCAGGCTCAGCGGCCGTGACTCATGGGCCCAGCCGCTCTGCGGCATCTGGGATCTTCCCAGACCGGGTCACGAACCCGTGTCCTCTGCATCGGCAGGCGGGCTTTCAACCACTGCGCCACCAGGGAAGCCCTGAATGTTGTTTTTTAAAAATTGACTTTCTTGAGAGTAAAATTTGAATTATTATTTCTTTTTCTTTGGTCTTAAATTTGAAAAAAAATATTGTAACAATATATTGTATTATTTGCTACAGAGGGTTATTTCTTTGGTAATTTAATCATTTAAGCTCCAGAATTTATCTCTTTTCAACTGATAAAAACTGAGAAATATATGAATTAGCTTTTCAAAAAAAAAAAAATCTGGTTCCTTACAACCAGAGTTCAGTTGATTAGATCAGATCAGTACTTGCCAGATACTCACTGGAACGGAAGACTCACTTGGGTAAATTTTTTAAAAACACAGATTTCTTGGCTCTACCCAGATATGCTAGATAAGGTACTCTTAGCTGGGGAGAGTACTGTGATTCTCTGTATTTTTGCGACCTCCTGGAGCCTAGGTGATTCTTATGTGTAGCTGGTCTTTCCACCATGATTGGGAACCAACAAATGAGATTAAAAGCCCCAGTACTTCCCACTGTATGAGTCTGTTATTCTAGTTTCTAGTTCTTGAGTAGAGCGGAAAAGAAGCACTGATTATCTGGGGTGAATGGTTTTATCATGGCCATTCTGAGGACAAACATTTGTGTGCTCTGCTGGGTATTTCCGTACCACCTCCCTATTTAAAATGAGTTCTTGAGTGTTCGGTGAGTGTGATGACCATTCAAACCAGGGCACTTCTGAGAGTGAAGGGGGAGCTATTAATAATTATTCTGGGACAACAGACATAAGCCAGAACTGACTCAACAAACAGGGATGCATGGTTGCCCATAAGATTCTGGCCTAAGTCAAAGAAGGAGAGACAAAAGTGAGGGAGGGGAACCCATTGGAAAAGTTCACATGGGAGTAAAAGATCTGCCATGTTTTGTCTTCTTTCTGCTTCTCTCTCCTTCCTCTCCCTGATGCTTTATTTGGTACCCAATGGAACATACTGGTCTTACCCAGAGAAGTTAGTTTGGCAAACACCAGTGTCAGGTGGGATTGCGACAGAGAGGGAACAATGTTGGAACGATGTGTGAACTAGATTATGCTGAGTTGTACAGCCTTTCAATTAAATTTGGACATACCAACTCAGTCAACCGAAAGAAGGAGCAAATATTTATGTTTACCCACCATGTAATCAGGGATGAGCTAGGCTCTGGCACGCAAGAACAGATAAGAAAGACATTCCTTGCCTTTAGGGAGCTAATGGTATAGTAGGGAGTATAAGTAAGTGCACAGGCCTTTCAAATACTATGTGAGGTTAAGTAGCGGTTTCCTTCAGAAAGAAGTGATATAATAACTCATGCTGTGGGAGTCCACATGAACCCAGAATTAATATTCAACAGGACTTCAGCTACCACCAGGAACCCCATCAAAATCCCCCATTGTTTACCGTCTCTCCTTTTCTTTTCTTTTTTTTTTTGCGGTACGCGGGCCTCTCACTGATGTGGCCTCTCCCGTGTGCTCCGGAGGCGCAGGCTCAGCGGCCATGGCTCACGGGCCCAGCCGCTCCGCGGCATGTGGGATCTTCCCGGACCGGGGCACGAACCCGTGTCCCCTGAATCGGCAGGCGGACTCTCAACCACTGCGCCACTGGGGAAGCCCTCCTTTTCTTTTTGTGGCCCATTTTTACTTTCCGACTGTGTTTTATAATCCTAAATTCTATGTAGCCTTACCCAAATACGAACAATATAAATGCTTCAAGCTCTAACTTCTCCTACTCTGCACTCTTGTTCTCTGTTTACAAATCCAGTTTTCTGAGACCATTAATGCTGGGTAAGGACTGTTCAAAATAATTGAGAAGCCTGTGACCCTCCTAGGGGCTATTTATAATTCAAAAGTGTGATAAGGAATCTCAAAATGATATATATGTGGTGTTGCCAGACTTAACAAATAAGAATAAAAGAGACCCGGTTAAATTTAAATTTCAGTTAAACAATGAGTATGTTTTTTAGTAGGGGTGTGTGCCATGCAGTATTTGGGATATATTTACTAAATTTCATTGTTTATCGGAAATTCAGATTTAACTGGGTGTCCCGTATTTTTTCTGACAACCTGAATATTTGGAGAGCTCAGTGTGAATCAAGAACTGCTTCGAACTCTTTGATTTGGTCTTCATTTTTATAACCCTAGTCCTAACCATGCCCCATCAAGAGACCTTTATTCTCTTTCATTCTTTCAAAAGCTGTTACTTAAACCGATGGTGGTTCAGGACTCAGAGGTACAAAGCTCAGGGTGATTAGTCAGAGTAAGCAGTGAAGCTGCCGAAGGGCAAGTTCAGGTGCAGTTGGTGGCGTGCAGCTGTAAGCAGGGTGGTCTCACTGGAGCCCCCATGGGAGGCCATCATTGGCTGGAGCTGGGCGGAGCAGAATGGGGATCAGCGGTAGATTTGGAAATGGAGGCAGGCAACCGTGGGCCATGTAAACAAGGCAGGGAAACTTCTTGAAGGCAGGACTTGTGCTTTATTCGTTTTGTATTTCCATAGGGCTTACAACAGTCTTTGTACGTAGCGACTGTCCCAATATTTGTTGAATGAAGTGGCCTCTTCCAAGGGGACATCTTCCGCCTTTTCCTTCTCCATAATCCACTGGGAAATTCATTTCTTAGTTGGCTGCATGTGGTTTGCTTCCATTCTTTCAGTTTGTGAATGGCCCGGGGTTCAGCAAAAGAATCAGCGTGAGTGAGTAAGGATGGGCTGGTAGACCAGCCAGTGAAGCTAGGCAGGGGGCTTCCTTTTAGCACTAGGCCTGAAATGAGTGAGTGTGTGTGTGTGTGTGTGTGTGTGTGTGTGTGTGTGTGTGGTAAGAACGACAGCTTGTGAGTGCTGTGCTAAGGAGAGATTGCTCTGTTGACATTTTACAATATAAAACTTTCATCACAACCTCTGACGTTCAGGTTAATTACAAAATGAGGCAGAGTAAATCCTGAAGGTGAGAAATGAGGGAGTACTGAAGACAACGTATGCAGCAGGTCCTTGGGTGTTTACTCTGACTCGAGCACAGGAGCAGAAAGACCCCTGAGAGGCCATGGTACTGAGCCAGTGCTCTTGGGTTTTCTCCTACTGCGCTTTCTGGCACCTCTGCTTTGCAGCCTCCTGGAACGTAGCCGCCATCTCCGGGGTGTTAAGAAATATCAAAAACAAAATTAAAATGAATTAACTTTCGTTTAAAATGCAATTGATATATATTTAGCACTTTAGGAGCAGTGAGATTGGGTGTTAGAAAACCAGACAAAGTGATGGGGTAGCAGTGTTATGAATTGCGAAGTTGGGAAAAAAGAAAACATGCTAATGACTTGTTAAGGGATTGGACACTGCTGGGGAGCAGATAGACACTGAGAGAAAAACAGTTTCTAAATTTAGTTTTAATCAAACTCTTGAGAATTCATCTCTATTTTTGAACTGTCATCAGTAGAACACTTGCCCTCAGTGGTATCTGATTTTGATCTTTGTTTATGATTCGTTCACTCAGTATCATCCTATGTGCTGACTGTTCGCTAAGCACAGGCTTACGAACGCATAGGGTGGGTTTTTCATGGGTTCCTTTAACACCCTCATATTGCCATCCAGTCTGCAAATGCTGTGCTGGCCTGCAGCAGGGGCTGGGAAGGGGGTGCAGCATCAGAGGCTGAAATGCAGTGAGCTCAACAGTGGCAACCATTGAGAGCCCAAGGGTGCAGGCGCCACACATCACTTCTTTGTGCAGGAAGATATGGGTGGTAATGGCCTTGAGCATGTTGTGTGCTGAACTCAAGGACAAATGGGGTAAAGCAAGCAGAGAATAAAATGTTCTCTCCTTTTACAAACCTAAGTTTAATTGTAGTTAATGGTAGTTCTCTTGCCCCTGGCCTTTCGTGTAGGAAGAGAGGCCTTCCATATTCTGTGTATGATCAAAGCAATAAAAGGGCCAGCGTTATTGAAGATTTGGGGTAATTTTATTTCTTCTTGCAGCACAACTTGATTTTTGATTGACCATCATATAACTAAAATATTTTTTAGGTGTCAAAATTCATGCTTTCTCAATATCAGAAAGATGAAAAAATTAGGCTTTTTGACATGTATAACTAATGATGTAATTAGGATGATTAACATGCTTTAGAAGATTAATTATCAGTGATTATGAAAGTAAGTGTAAATTAAAGAGCAGTACTTAGATTTCAGTATAGTATTTTATATCTACTATTCAATGTTGTACTTTTTAGCTAGTATTATATTTTATCTGGAGCCCATTTCTCAACACATATTTGAAATGTAGTTGAAATGTAGAGTCATAAAAAGAATGTAGCTTTTTATCAGAAAGAGACAAATAAGGAGAAAAATTATGGCATCAGAGAATCACTCAGTAAATGTGTACATATTTTTCAAAAATTATTTTATTTAAATATTTAGTAAAGATTCCTTAAAAATATCATTAAAGTTTAAAGAGTGATACAACGCACAACCATGTATCCACAACCTAAATATGTATATACGTTTATAATCATGATACAAAAATGTTACAGTGAACTTAAGAAGAAAAACTAAGTTTTTTTTTTTTTTAAAAAACATAGGTAGAAATGAAAGAGGAGGCAATAATTTAAAAGTAATTTCTACATTTGGAAATTAGGCCAAAAAAAACCCCTCACAAATATGTCTTCTGTATTTTTCTATGAAACAATTGTAATGAAAAATTTCCAATGAAAAAAATTATTTCATTGGAAAAGTAGAAATAAGTACTTTAAATTTAAATCATGAATCCTGGGCAAAAAATTTTAAAAAAAGAAAAAAAGGAAAAAGAAAATGGAACATTTCCAGTCACTTTCTTGGACTGTTGATGAAGATTTTTTTTCCAAAATGCGTATGAGGTGCTCTGCCCTTGTCCTGCTGTCACGTGTTTCTCTATAAATGATTGGAATATTTGGCAAAGAGGAATCCACGTACTTGAGGGACTTTTGGTTTCTACTGACTGGTACTGCTGGAGCCTGAAATAATCCTCAAATTAAATACGTCCAAGAATCTGATCAGAAAGAACGCTTGACAACAAGCTTCTGTATACATTGTCATATTCATGACATAGGAGATAGCTTTGGTTTCTGTAAGCCTACATGTCCTAGCATATTTCAGTGTTGATGGATATTAAGACATGAATTGATCTACACTCATCATGCTCAACTGGGGCTGATTTTGACCCCAGGGGACACTTGACCATTTCTGGAGACATTTTGAGGCTGTCACAGCTGGCGAGGGTGTTGGTACTGGTATCCAGAAAGGTAAAGGCCGGGGATGCCGCTAAACATCCTACAGTGCGCAGGACGGCCCCACCACAGAGAGTTATCCGGCCCCAAATGTCAATAGTGCCGAGGTTGAGAAACCTTGATCTACACAAAAAAAGAACAAAGGTTAAAAAAAAAAAAAAAAAAAGAACAAAGGTTTAAATTTATATCCTGAAATTAGTATATAGCAGGACATTTCTTATGCATAGTATTTCTTCTGGTAATAACACACTGTGTTTGATAGAATAAAATTATTTTTGAAAGTTTGTCTTTACAGCTAAGAAATACGTATTTGTATCATTTTTACAGTGTATACATCTAAGTTTTATAGCAAATGTTCTTTTTTTATATTTGTTTTGCAACTAGTATCAGAAAATAGATGATTTAGCAAGTTCAGACATGCTCCGTTCATCCTGATCGTGAATGAAACGTCTGCCAGAAAAGGATCATTTCATACCATATTTCATGTTGGCAATCAGACTTGGACTGTTTTAGTAGTACTCTTAGAATTTGAACAAATATCTTCCATATTCATGGGAAGGAATGTTTATTAAAATATTGCCAATTAAATTCTCCTTCAGTTCTTGGTGCCAACATAGTTTATTTATCTATGTATTATGTGACTTTCATACTTGACCATAAATTTAGAAAGAGAGGCTATATTTAGGTATTAACCCTGGGGATTTCTGGAAAGTTTTTCATTGCAATGTTTTCTACTACCCTTTCTCCTTGATGTTTGCTCCAAAAGATTTATTTACCCAGATCTAATTCATTCTCAACAATTCTCCTGTTTTTTTTATTATATCTAAATATTAACAATAATTGTTTAATATCAACTATGCATTTAGTGTTCAAATTTCCAATTTTCTCAGTATATATATATATATTTTTGGTAATTTGTACGTCTGAATTAGAATCCAAATAAGGTCTACACACAGCAGGTGACTGGTGTGTCTCTTACGTTTCTTTTAATCTGTAGGTTTCCCCCTTATCACACACTCTCTCCCTTTTATTATGTGTTTTTTGAAGAAACTGGGTCATTTATCCTGTAGAATTTCTACTCAGTCTGGGTTTGGCTGGTTTTAATTCCGTGGTAGGCTTAATGGGCTTCCATGTTTTCTGTATTTCCTGTATGTAAATTGATAGTTGAGTCCAGCCATTATTTAGTCTTAAAATTAAAATCAAGAAGGAAAAAAATCCCCATATTTTGTTTTTTAAAATCTCTTTGAAAGTCCATTTTCGGAGAAGAATAAGAGGTTGACCCCAAATTTCTGGAAACTGGTAAGGAAACTAAAGTATATCTTTCCTAATTATTTTATTAGGACTACATATTATAGTCCTAATTGTTATGTCATATTATTATTATATATTATATTCCTATTATATTGACTCCTAAATACCAGTGATTTAAGATGTGAGGCAGCTTTTTCTTTATATATTCTTAGGTTGCCGCTGGGAAACAGTACTACGGAAATTGACAGACTAGAGCCAGGGCAGGGGCCTGCTTTTGTAAATAAAGTTTTATTGGCACATGGCCACAGGCACTCATTTACACATTGCCTGTGGCTGCTTTCCCACTGCAATGGCAGAGGTGAATAGTTGCCACAGAGATACATTGGCCCATAAAGCCAAAAATATTTACTATACTATCTGGCCCCTTTACCAAAAAAGAAAGAAAGAAAGAGAAAAGGAAAAAAAAAGGCTTGCCACTCTTGGCAATACAAGATTAGGCCTTTACAAAAGTGATCTATAGTCTGCTATAAACTGTTGATAAAATTTTTCTAAAAATGATTGTGTCATTATTATCTATAAATGTTATTTAAAAGTGTAATCATTATTCAATCATGGTATATTTGTACTTTATCATCCTAAACTTAGTTTCCTATCTCTTTACATCCCAAATATAAAAAGTTTAGGGCTTCCCTGGTGGCGCAGTGGTTAAGAATCTGCCTGCCAGTGCAGGGGACACGGGTTCAAGCCCTGGTCTGGGAAGATCCCACATGCTGCGGAGCAACTAAGCCCGTGCGCCACAACTACTGAGTCTGCGCTCTAGAGCCTGCAAGCCACAACTACTAAGCCCGTGTGCCACAATTACTGAAGCCCATGTGCCTAGAACCCGCACACCGCAACAAAGAGCAGCCCTCGCTCGCCACAACTAGAGAAAGCCCGTGCACAGCAACGAAGACCCAGTGCAGCCAAAAAATAAATAAATTAATTAATTAATTAAAAGTTTGCCTATTTAAATATTCAATATAATAGAAAAGTCATTAAAATTTTCAAAAACAATTCTTGAAAAAGTTTACGTGTATGCTGTCAGATAATAGAGTCTAATAATCTGACTATAAATATTTTTACTAACTAATCCTTTCTATATACATTTACTGTCTTTAAACGCAATTTTTAAATCTGTAAAGTTAGGGGCCTAATTAGAGTATCTGTTTGGAGTATTCCTTAGATGGTGGAATAGTAATGCTTTAGGAACAGCGTTTTCTGAATTACGGGAATTGGTCTCTGTGGTTCCATCTGCATATAAGAAGATGACTTATTTGTATTTGTCATTGTATATGAATTATTATGTGCTATCAATTCATCACATTAAGTTGGAATCGACACCATTTGCCCAGAATGAAATTGTACCTCTTTCTTTAAGACAAGTACCACTTCTGTTCTTAGGTATCTGTCATTTAGAAATTGATCAGTGGCAGGATTTGTCTCAAAAACACTTGGGAATTATCCCATCAGATTATCCTCGACAAATGTTAAAAAGTATGAGGGGAGGAGAAAAAAACTCCTTGCTTAAAAATTGTAAATAAGTCTTTAACTTCAGGGAAATCTGGATGCTGAAGCTTGGCAGAAGGACCCAGATGGGAGGATTCGTGTTTCTCCAAGGAAACCCTTTTTTCATGTCTGAAACAGTTTGTCTGATATCGGTTCTTTCTGTGGTGGTCAAGATTATGCAAATACTTATTATTAGAGTATTCCAGCTGCTGTAACAAACTCAGACTTAACACGATACAATTAATTTCTTACTCATGTCATATTGTCCAGTGTGGGGGGGCGGAGGGGGGTGGGCGGGGGGAAGAGTTTCTGCCCCACACAGTCATACAGGGACCCAGATTTTTCAGTGTAGGAGGCTAAGCATGGTTTTTACATTTTTCCAATGTTTAAATGGCTTAAAAATAACACGAAGAATAATACTTGGTGACACATGAAAATTATATGCCATCTAAATTTCTGCGTCCACCATCCAGAGCTTAGCTGGCACACAGCCATGCCCATTTGTTTATTGTCTATGGCTGTCTTTCTGCTTCAAGGGCAGGGTTGAGAGTTGTGACAGAGCCCGTGTGGCCTGCAAAGTCTAAATAGTTTCTATCTGCCCTTTACAGGGAAACATTTGCCAACCCCCTGGTCTAGGGTCTTGGCTGTCTTGTAGGGTGTCATGGTACCTCATGGCCAGGGAAGAGAGAGGGAACCTGGGGGATCTCGGGAGAGGTTTCAGGGCAAGGCTGACACGTGGCTCTGCCCACACTGTTGGCCAGAACGCAAAAATGTGTCCCTGATACCTGCAAGGGAGGCTGGTCAATGCAGTCCAGTGAAGCGCTGTGGACGGGAGAGCACAGATACTGGTGGACAGCAGACAATGTCTGCCATTTTGTACGAGAAATGTATTTTTGTAGACTCACCCTTGAGCCGTGGCCTCAACTCTTGTGTTCACATGATTTCAAGATCTGTAAATGCATGAGCTCTTTTATTCCCCCTCCCCACGCTGTCATTATTTCAGCTCATCACACTTTTTTTTCTCAATGTGCATAGTCACAAAATGAAAGACAGGTTGTTTGGTTTTTGTTTTTAGATTTGTTGTTTTTTAGATCAAGATGAGCAATATGCTGAAAACAGCAGGGGTGTCCAATAACTGAGTTGGGTTTGACAGGCTCATTTGCGTATTTACTGAACTAGTCATGCAATAGGTGTTTGAAATCGTGATCAAAGCATTGTTTTATTTTTCTGGATCCTGTCGTCTTTCTTTTTGGTCTGATTGCACTTGCCAGTGTTTGTGAGTTATTGTCAAATGGGCACCTTCTCAAAGGGTAGTGTTTCATTGGAGTATAAATTTCATGTGAGAGTAGGAGCTCCTATAAATCCAAAGATTGTGATCAGCCAGATTTTTCTTTAAAGACAGAAAAGATTTAAATAACATAAATACAGCAATCAGAGATTTTAATATTTCTACAGGGAGGACTTTCATAATAAAACCCAATAGGAGCCTTGATTTTCTTTGGGTTCCTGGGAATTCTCTGACATCACAAATAACTTTTAGAAAGCTGGCAGTAAGAGAAATTTCAGACATTTATCAGTACACCAAAGGCCATGTAAAGAATTGGTGTTTGACTTACTACCTTCAGGAGTTTTATGTGTTTTGGAGTCGAGTTGGAGCAGGACTGACTCAAATGTTGTCCAAGTGGGTCACTTCGGAGCCATCAGCACTGGGTTGTGAGAGTTCTTGGGGAACCTTAGTCACAACTGCACGGGTATTGGAGGGGGAGGAGCATTTGCACGAGCAAGTCAGCGCTGCCTAGAGACGGGCCACTGGGCGTGTCAAATTTAACCTTTACTTCCTTTGTGTACTTTATGTTTTAGGCCATTCCAGCCTGGGGTTCCTTCCGTCCATACATGCTACTGCAGGCCTTTCAGCCTCTTGCAAACACCTCATCCCAGATCCCCAAACAGGGCCCGAGTTCTGTAGAGCACTCCGTATATTCCTGAACATATATTCATGAACAAGTCCTGACAGTTTCGGACACGGCCTCCCTTCTCTGACTCCTGCCCACTTGAGTGATGGGCTCTGAGGTGTCTGGTGGGTGAAACTAAGTGAACCTATGCAGTATATAGCTTCCATCACATTCATTGGTTCTCAACTGGGGGTAATTTTGGTCCCAGAGGCATTTTGGGGTGTATGACTGGCATCTAGTGGGTAGAGGCCAGGGATGCCCCTAAACCTCCTACAGTGCACAGGATAGCACCCACCCCAAGGAGTGATCTGGCCTAAAATTGTGGGGTCTAGTGCCAAGGTTGAGAAACCCTGAACTAGATGATTTTTCTAGGCTGAGTGACCTTGGAACCTTCCCAATACTCCAGTTATGACCAAAGTGAAGCCCCTAGGTATCCGAGCCTAGTGACCGAGTTCCCTGCCTCTTCTCTTTGGGCAGACTTGTGTCCTGTCGGGAGCCTGGCCACGCATCAAGAGGTTGTCATGACGTTCACGATTCATTGCCTCTTCTTCCTTGAATAGTATCCCTGCAGGGCTGCCATCAGAGCCACCTGGAGAGCTTTAAAATAACTCTAGTGCCCAGGCTGTACCCCAGGCCAGTTACACTGGAATTGCGGACGATGGGCCCCAGGCTGGGTTTTTTTTTATTTTTAAAGGTCCTCATGTGAATCCAGTGCACAATTCTAACCCAGGCCACCCACTGCCCACCATAATTCTGTCATCCTTATTCCAGGCGTGACTGTGGACCCCTAAAAGCACCACCATGGAGGTGCCAGGGCAGCTTCTGTCCCACACAGAATCAGCAAATGTACCTTGTTTGTCATTTACAGCTTTGTAACTTACACATGTCAACGTGTTGCTGCCAAACCCCGGTATCTGAGATTTTGAAGTGAAAACACACTTTTTTTTTCTCATTTTTCAGCTTTATTGAGGTATAATTTTTTTAAATTTTATTTTATTAATTTTTTTATACAGCAGGTTCATATTAGTTATCTATTTTATGCGTATTAGTGTATATATATCAATCCCAATCTCCCAATTCATCCCGTCGCCACCCTCCGCCCCCACCCCCCCGCGGTTTTCCCCCCTTGGTGTCCATACGTTTGTTCTCTACGTCTGAGTCTCTATTTCTGCCCTGCAAACCGGTTCATCTCTACCATTTTTCTAGATTCCACATATATGCGTTAATACACGATATTTGTTTTTCTCTTTCTGGCTGACTTCACTCTGTATGACAGTCTCTAGGTTCATCCATGTCTCTACAAATGACCCAATTTCCTTCGTTTTTATGGCTGAGTAATATTCCGTTGTATATATGTGCCACATCTTCTTTATCCATTCGTCTGTCGATGGGCATTTAGGTTGCTTCCATGACCTGGCTATTGTAAATAGTGCTGCGATGAACATTGGGATGCATGTGTCTTTCTGAATTATGGTTGAAAACCCACTTCTAACTTTTGCGTAGAGCTGTTTCTCTACTGCCATCATAGGGAGCCTGACCCTTGACTGGTGCTGCTACAGTGGTGAGTGTAAGACATCTTGAGGTGGACTCTGAATTGCTCCTTGGGGCCCAGCAGATAGAGAGAAAGCAGAAAAAGAAATCGCCAGGATTTACCCAGCATTCAATGGCCTCCTCTCGCAGACTTCATTTCCTCTAACCTTTCAGTAGGTGCAACATCTACGTTAAGGCTGTTACCTGTCACAGGGATCGTCACTGAAGTTCAATGTAAACAAGATCTGTATTTTAAAGGAATTACTATTTTTTTAAATTGAAGTATAGTTGATTTACAATGCTGTGTTAATTTCTGCTGTACAGCAAAGTGATTCACTTATACATATATACATTCCTTTTAATACTCTCTTCCATTATGGTTTATCCCAGGATATGGAATATAGTTCCCTGTGCTATTCAGTAGGACCTTGTTGTTTATCCATTCTATATATAATAGCTTACATCTGCTAACCCCAGCCTCCCACTCCATCCCTCCCCACCCCTTGACAACCACAAGTCTGTTCTCTATGTCTGAGTCTGTTTCTGTTTTGTAGATGGGTTCATTTGTGTCATATTTTAGATTCCACGTATAAGTGATATCATATGATACTTGTCTTTCTGACTTACTTCACTTAGTATGATAATCTCTAGGTCCATCCATGTTGCTGCAAATGGCATTCTTTTCTATGGCTGAGTAAGGAATTACTGTTTTTCAGCTTGTAATTAAGAAGATTAAATGTACCTGCCCACATAGCCAACTCACCATTCTCCAAATAACTATACACTTCTAATAAAATAAATGATCTTATTAGTTGTCTCTGCTCATGAAACCTGTACTTTAATTCATTGCATCCTTTCCAAACCTACCTGTTCTGAGAAGCATGCTGGATGGCGACTTTAGATAAAAGGAGTCTATATTATTTTATTTTAAAAAGGGAATATAATGCATTCCCAACTCATCCAAAAACTCCAAAAAATTTCCCCCAAATATCACTAAAGTACTCTGTAACAATCCACAGTGGATTTCTGCAGAACATATAGTGTATACAACAAAAATGACCGAATTAGTTGACATTTGATGAATGCATTAATAGATTTGTGTGCAAATTAATTATGGCAGGTTTTCAATTTAGTTAGTGAATTTGGAGTATAAATGTCTTGCAAGTTGTTATAGCAGGTATTTGGAAGGAAGAATCAGGGACATCACTTTAAGGCTGTTTTTATTCACAAAATGGGAGATTTTCTTGTCACTATATAGCATCCAAAGGTTCTTCAAATGGAGGAAGCACACCGTGGTTATTTTGATGGAAGCTTTTCTCTAAGACTGCACAGGAAAGTGAAGCAAGAGAAGCATTGATTCCAGTAGCTGTGCAGTCATCCTGGACCCACATTCCTAATGCAGAGTGAGCGGCAGGCAGAAACGGTTGAACCTGTTCTGTTCTTTTTCTTTTTTTTTTTTTTTTGCACTCTGCATTCATTCTTCCAAGAAAGGAAGTGTACCCAGAAGCTGCATGTGATTGGGTAGGCTGGCTGTCAGTCGGAGTCTTGCCCCCTGCTCAGTGAGTGACCCTTGCTTAATCTCATGGCTGGGGGAGGGGCAGTTCCACCTCCCATCAAGGCCCCAAGAAACAAGTGTTGATATATGCCTCTTCAGACAACTCACTCCACTATTTAGTGGATGCGAGGAGGATTTCCTCTTTTTCCACTTGAGGTCTCTCTTCTCTTCAGGCAGTGGAAGAAATTTTCCTTTTGCCAGTTAAGGAAGTGTTAACCGAACGCAAGTTCGTGTGCCCGATGCACAGTGAAAGCAAACAATACCGAAACGTTGGAGTTTGGAGCAGAGAAAGGTCTATTGTAGGGCCTTGCAACGAGAACGAGGGCCTTATCCCCTTTCAAACCCCGAACTCCGCGAAAGGTTTCAGCAAAGCATTTTTAAAGGCAACTTGAGGGAGGGGTATGGTAGGATGTGGTAAACTTCTTGGTGTCGGAATCCTTTGTTCTTGCAGCTGTCCAGGTAGGTGAGGTCACAAGGATGCTCTTGTAAATCTCTGACTAGACAAATGTTAGTCTCTGTGCTGCAACTTTTTGTCTCTTTATGAATGGAAAAGGGTTACATCCTTAAAGGTCAGAGCCTTGAGAATGGGCTATCCTGTATATGTCAGGCTATAGGCAGCATTCTTAACTCAAAGCAAAAGCAACAGAACACAAAGGTTAAAGTAAAATAAACAGATCTAATATGGAGTCAGATTTGTTTTTCCCTATTACAGAAGGAGTTCACTGTGGGCAGCTCAGCTAACCGGCGCCCTCCTTCTGATTTATTGGAGGGATGTTCAGTCTGAGCCCCCGTGTATGGTTACACATTTTGAGGGCCGAGCAGGGGGAATGAGAGTGGGCTGGAATCTAGTCTAGCTGTGCTTTCTCCCTCTGGCCACGGCAGCAGTGCAGTCTTTAGACCAGCAAGAAAGCAGGGACCCCACACCCTAGAGCAGCCCTGTCTAGTAGAACTATATTGCCATCCACAAGTGGTAGCCACGTATGTAAACAGAAATTTTCTTGTAGCAACTTTTAAAAGGGTACAAAAACCAGGTAGAATTAATTTTAATAACATTTTATTTTACCCCCTCTATCCCAAATGTCATTTCAAGGTCTAATCAGTATAGAATTAATAATAGAGGTATTTTGCATTTTTTCGGTACTGAGTATTTGAAATCATGTGTTTTGCACATATAGCATGTCTCGATCTGGACCATCCACCACATTTCAAGTGCTCAGTTGTCGTGTATGGCTGGTGGCTCCTGTGTTGGACAGTTCTAGAAGGCCCACTTTGGTTCTCCAGGCATGCCTCTTCCCATGGTTCGGGGAATTGCAGGGACCAAGGGGATGTGTACTCTTGAGCCCATACCCTCCTGCCTTCTGGACCAGGTTCCGGTAAACAGTGGCCTCTGGTCCATCGCCTATGTTTGCAAATAAAGGTTTGGTTTGGAACACAGCCATGCAATTCCATTTATATACTATCTGTGACTGTTTCTGTGTAATAATGGCAGAGTTGAGTAGCTGGGGCAGAGATAGTATGGCCTGTAAAGCCTAAAATATTTACTCAAAACATTGGCTTTTTATGGGAAAAATTTCCCAGCTCCTGTTCTAGACCGTGTCTGGGGGCCTGGAATTCCTCACACCAACAGTCCAGAGCCTGCTTCCAGGCCCCCGAGGGTGGACCCACCAAAGATGGCCAAGCGGGGCTGTTTGCAAAGGGAAAGCAGACAGCGCTGAGCTACGTGGGCTCTTGAGTAGCCTGAGCACAAATTCGGAGGATAAGATGCTTATTTGATTTAACAGATTTATTAGCTGGATTCGGAGCCTTTATATATTTAGACATTTAGTATGTGGGGCTCCGTCCGTGTTCTTGTCCAGGCCCATGAATGTTGAGGGTGGGCACGCACGAAAGATGCTTGCCTCACTTAACGTAAAGGCACTTGTGTGCAGAGGGAGACGGTTGCCTGCCTGAACCACCCTTTAATCTGGCCCTGACATCCTTTTAAAGCACCTCTGCTGCCAGATGATAAGGAAAGCAGGGAAACAGTGGTTGGAATTCTTCCTTCACAAGAGAAGCGTGTCTGTGGCCTGCCCTGAGGCTCATTCAGCTCATAAACTTCTTATCAAGAGAAGAGGTCCCAAGAGTTGAGAATTCCGGCATGTGCTTTGTCAAGCCCCAGATATTTTCTGTGGGTGCTCACCCAGAACAGTAAAGATAATTGACGCAACCCAGTCTCTTTTGCCAATCTTTTCTCCTCTGTCACGTACTCATCTTTCCTTGTCCCAGGTCCTTGGCTTGGTCCCATAGAGAATGTCCAAATACAGTCACCATGGATGGATTGCCACAGAGTTGCCTGCACTGTAAAAGGTTCTCGCCCCTTCTCATCCAGCCACAGATGCCAGTAGTGTTCATCCCGCCTTGGGCTTTGCAAACAGATGTTTTGACAGCTCACCACTGCTTCTTGTGATTCATTTCCTCGGAATTACTGAACCCTGGACCTCATGGGGGTTCTGAAAAGAAGGCTTCACAGTCTGACTGCTGCTCTGTTAAAAGTTGAAGTCTTGGTTCATGTTGCATCAAAATGAGGTGTGATCTGTCCTCCTGTTTCTAAAAGCTGACCATGCATTCGCTTGACTGAAATGAAGAATTTCAGTCTCTCACCATCTTTTGATATGTAAAGGTTGCATTTCTGTGCTCTTAGCAGAGAAGATGCAAAAGTGGTAGAGAAGTACTTGCAGGACTATTCAGCTCTTAGCATCCTTTCTTCACTGATGGTCCAGGGTACAGTGACCTGCTTTGGAACCACTGTGAATTCCAGGATGAGCCTGTTAATTTCTTTGGGCTTTTTGGTGTTCATTCCTTGAAATTGGAGTAAGACTAATTGTGAGGTTACTTTTAAGGATATAGTTTTCACATTCTCTGATAATGCTGTTAAACCACTTAGAGTCACAGGAAAAAAGCCATATTTTTTCTTTGCATAATTCTTATGATAATTTCTACTCTTTTTTTTTTTTTTTTTGCTGATAAGAAATAGTGCAGACGAAAAGATATACATATTGCATGAGATTCCTGAGCCAGTTTAGCATTTTTAAAGCACATTTTAGTATAATCTTTCCTGGACACCTTAAAATTAAGGTCTCACTTTCCATTAATGTGATGGCCATAGAGTATCGTTACATCTGCCAACAGCTGGGATTCTTATAATTTAAAAAGAAAGGGATGAAAAATTCAGAAACCAGATTTGTATCAACCTAAGTCTATGATTTAAAATGAGAAGTGTGGGCAATATTCCTAGGAGCAGGTTTTTTGGTCTAATGGACCAGTGGTTGGTGCCAACTGGAAACTTAAGGGGATTGGCAGAATTGGTGAAATTTGGCTTGAATTTTCTTGCCTCACGCTTTCTTTTCCCCACTTTCTTATCTTTAGAGCAGGGATTCTCAACCTCAGCACTGTTGACATTTAGGGCAGGATAGCTCTTTTTGGTGGGGCGGTCCTGTGCATTGTAGGGTGTTGAGCAGCAGCCCTGGTCTCTGCCCATTTGATGCCAGTAGCATCCCCTCCCCAGCTATGACAAACTAAAATGTCTCCAGACATTGTCAAATGTCCCCTGTGGGGGGAGGAGCAAAATCTCTTCCGGTTGAGGACTTCTGCTCCAGTGCTTTCCAGTCTCTGGGTGCGCCACGCTAACCCATCCCCAAGTGCCCTCTGGAGTACCCATGCTCCAAAATCATTGCTCTTTCTCCCCTAAGGCATGAGGAAGGGCGTTATTTGTCACCAGTTTAACGTGGTTCACACTCGTCCATGAATGTCTCATGGGCTGAACTCAGACACCTCTGCATTTTAAAAGAGGGGTTTGTTAACCTAAATGTCTAATTAGTAAAAAATAAGAAACCGTCTGTAGCTTTACTATTTGTCACATGGTCTTTTTTGAGACTTACAGCAATAAGGTAAGATTATGGAAGAGGAAATTGAGACTCGGGGAGATTATGTAATATGAACAAGGTCAGGCAGCTTGGTATAAAAAATCGGAATGCCATTCCATTTACATCTCTTGGATCTTAGCCTGGTGTTTAAGGTATTTTGAAAGGTCAAGACTCTTTCTAGGTGATCCCCAGTTGTCTCAGGTGATCACAATACTCTTCCTTCTCCTCCTCTACCTCCCACCTGGCTTAGAAAGTCATCTTCTTTTATACCACCTTGTTGTTCCTTGTAAATGAAAAAAGAGTATTCAAGAGGTGAAATTCCAAGAAACTTAAATGTCAGTTTCAGCTTATTGAAGTTGGGGCAGGGGTTACAAAGTATCAATATAATACCACCTGATGACACTCAGTAATTTTCTATATAGGCATCTCTTTCTTTCCAGTTTCAAGCCTCACTTATCGCAAACAAAACCAAGAACAAGACTCTTCTTCATACTTGTCTTACAGGAGATGATATGCTCTTGCCTTAGTCATTCTCACAAGAGGTATTTTGATAGTCCCTCTAGAGGTCCGACTGACTACCTGGTAATTGATTTCTTGGTTTCCCAAGGAAATGTTATGGGTTTCTGTAACATGTTAGCAAACTTCTAAATACTGGGAAAAGTTGTTAAGGGTCATGTGCATGTATTTTATACTTAACAGCTGTGAAATTATTTTTTAAGGTGTACTGTTTTTATAATTATACTGTAGCAAATTTGGAAACAATGTAAAATGACAAAGAATAAAGCAAATTACCCGTAATTCCACTGCTCAGTCATGACCACTGGTGACGCTGTGGTGTCTGCCCTTTTAGTCTTTTTTTTTCCCCCAGTCATACACATTTATTAGGAAAACAAACAAATAGGAATTGTGGTAGTCATAGTATTTTTATGCACAAAAGATTGTGGGCATTTTTTAGAATCATTATGTATTTGATCTTGGTGACTACATGTGCTCTGTTTTATGTCATTTCATGATGTTATATGTATTTGAATATATTCTTCTGTTCAGAATCTCGAATATAATAGGCACAAAAAACATTAAAGGTATTTTGGGGGCATACTGTAGGTCCCTTGTGGTAGTAAATTTTGTTAGGAAAATACAGAGAAGGTAGAGGGAAGCATGGGTGCCTGGACTTTGGTTTTTGTGAAAGTTGCAGGTCCGACTAGGTTCCATAGAGAAAAGTTGGTATTAACTTCACCAGTCATATGCTGTAGGGCAGCATAGATTGACTGTAGAAGCATGGGCAGGTCTGGCTGGCAGTGGAGGGAAAGGAAGGATTACCCAAGAAATATGAGCTCCTGTTTCCTGCGGACCTTGAGGGGCACTGGTGCCTTGGAGCAGCTGGATGGAGGGAAGAGGGGAGAGGGGTTTGCCTTCTATTTAATCTAGTTTTCCAGGGCAAGAAGTGCTACCAGCATCATCCCCAACACACATTTATCGACTATGTTCTGTTCGGTGGACCTCTAAGGAAAGTGGGATGCATTTGAAAGTATCTGCCTCATACCCCAAAGTATATTGGGAGAGAAAGAGGACCATTTGGGCAGCTTTTACAGAGACTTAAGCCATCCAAGTCATTCCCTCAGGAACTTTTCTAAATTATCAGAAGACAAAAAAGGTGAAAATGAGTTATTTAATGTTGGTTAAAGTGGATATGTTAGATTTAGGACAAAAACCGCCAAGCTCGTCAAGTTGCATCCTGCAGTTATGTGTGTAATGGGTATTGACACTCAGAGCCCCTTGTGCATCAATGTGCCCATTTTGTAGGACTTAGTTTAGAATATAATTTTTATTGGAGTATCATATTTAAGCTTATTTTGTGTTGGTTTTAATTATCAATTCTATATATGCTTATATCCTTTTGTGCAAGTTTTTTTTTTTAGTATAGTAGGCACAAAGGGCAAAAAAGGATTTTTTTTTTTTGGTGTGCTGAAGGTCCCCTGTGATATTATTCTGCAAGCGAGGTTTGCTTGGTGACTTCATTTCCAGGAGCACACTGTGATACCAACTGGAAACTGCTTGTCCGTGGAGCAAGTCATAACTGAGCATTTAACCGTGTCTTCTGCCATCCCTAAATGAAAGGTTGTTTTAGGGTTGTTTTTCTTAACATTTTTATTTGGTAATGATTATTTTCACAGCAGATCACCAAACACATCTGAACTTCTGATGAGCAGTTTAAAACATCTTATGAATTTTTAAGGTATTTTTTTCAGAATACCATATGCAAATACTTCACTATAAAATCAGAATTTCCAGGTTTGACTAGATGTTTCTTTAGCAAAGTTCACTGCTAATGAAAGGGTATATACCTTTGAGGAGATTGTTACATATTATAGAATTAATTTCATAGAACAAAGCATAATATAGAAATCTCTTAAGTGGATAGTTTCTGTATTTCAGTCCAATTGACTACCCTAGGGTAAGAAACTAAACATTTCACTACAGTGAAAATGAAAACTCATTTAAATTAATTTAGTGACCTTATGTTGTCAAAATTTTAAATTTAGCATAGAACTGCTTTTAAAAAGAGAGATCAATACTAAAAAAATATAAGCTTCTGCTCTCTTAATCCTCAACCAAAGGGTCATAACTGACAATTTATCCAATGGTCAAAGTGCTTTGTCTTAATTTGAAACAACAACAACAACCACCACCACCCAAGTAGCAGGGCTGAGGTTGGATGGGAGCCGTGCCCCTTGTATGGGGATTGTGGAATTGCAGATGGAGAAGCCAGAAAGCACATGCTGTGTAGCTGATGCCTCCGGTCAGATGTCCCCAGTTAGAGCTGGCTTGGCCAAGAGCCCCTTGACCTCCACCCTTCTGTTCCCTTACTCCTCTTGGCCCTTCAGGAGGAGAGGCCTTTGCTCATGGACAGTCCAGCCAGGCCCAGGGTCTCCCCTCCCGTTGCTTCTGGCCAAGGCACCAGAGCACCCAGCTGGAGTTCTGTTCTTCCCCTCTTTAAACCTAGCCTCACTGTGAGCACCGATCTGCCAGAAAAGGAGTAACACTGCCAAACATCACAAATGGAATTTACGATTTGGTAAAATGGCCTCATGTTCAGAAATGAGACACAGCCAGTGTCTCAGCCAGTTCCCTCGAAGACTTAGGAGACCCACTTGGCCAAAGAACAGGGAGCAGGTGTTGTCCACGGGGAAGTCGGGCAAATGCTCTGTGGTTCGCAGGTAGCGTAGACAACATCAGGGTCTGGCCTGGATTCCTTCATATCCTTTGTACTGTTTTTGTGCCCTCCGTTAACCCTTTCTTGGTGATTCCCCTTGATTACTAGAACCCACTTTGAATCTACTTTGCCTGATTGCATAGAAAGCTGGAAGGACCTGAAAGTTTATGGCCCTATCCCCACCCCCTACATGCAAACACATAGCTCTTGAGCAGTGATAGGCTGGGGCTGGAGCACCGAAGCCCAAATCCTTTGGCTCAGGTCAAGACAGCCCTGAGGTTATGCATCACACTTCAGAATCCCCTGTGGGAATCAGGCGGAAGCTACGCTGTACTGGACATTTCCTGGGAGTCTGTCCCTCTAGGCTTCCTCTCCTTCCCTGCGCTGCCTCCCCTCCCCCTCAGCAAGTGTTCCTAGGGAGAACTGCCTTTATGGTCCCTTGCACGCACGCCTTCAGCTCACTGTCTGCTTCTGGAGAGCCTGCACTCAGACTAGAGTAGAGGTCGGCACATACATTTGGGGAGGAAAGGAGAGCTAAGGAGCAGTGACATCCACACCAACTGGTTACAGGTGGCCATGTGGCCTCATAGTTGTGGCCGCCTCTCTGAGCTTCACTTTCCTTACAAAGTGGAGGAAAGATAGAACCCAGCTCATGACGTTTTGTGAAGCTTGAAAGAAAGAACGCTCAGAAACATCTGTTCATGGCACATAATAAACCCTCAATAAATGTTAGCTTTATAGGAAATCCTGCTAAGATTCAACGGAGTCCGTCTGTTTAGATAATTTTCTATAACACCACTCATAGAAGCTTTATGAGACAGAGCAAGGTCCCCATTTCGTAGGGAAGGGGATGGGCTCAGGAAAGTTAAGTGACTGTGTGTTAGGCTGCATGGTTTGCGGGGTCTGTCACTAGGACTGAGGGCTCTAGGTTAGCAGGGCACTGCTTTATCCATGGTACACACAGTCTCCGGGCATCCAGTGGTCTGACATTTTGGGAATATGTTTGCTTGAACCGATGAGCACGTTGAATTCCAAGTATAAAAATGACCATGAGGGCTTCCCTGGTGGCGCAGTGGTTGAGAGTCCGCCTGCCGATGCAGGGGACACGGGTTCGTGTCCCGGTCCGGGAAGATCCCACATGCCGCGGAGCGGCTGGGCCCGTGAGCCATGACCGCTGAGCCTGTACGTCTGGAGCCTGTGCTCCGCAATGGGAGAGGCCACAATGGTGAGAGGCCCGCGTACCGCAAAAAAAAAAAAAAATTACCATGAGATTTTTAAAAACCAGAAGTAGTCTTTTATTAAAGAAAGATGTGTAAGATAACCCAGTAAGAGTATGTCCTCTAACAGTTCTTTGAATGCCACAAACAGTAATATTTCATTAAATGAGAGTCTTTCTTAATTTTGAATGATTCCAATCTCTGATATTGATTCTTCTACTGTATCTAGAGGAAATGAAAGAGATTTTAGATGATGATGTTCTCAGAAGCTATTGAATATGTGAATTTGAAAATGTCACATGGAAAATCTGAAGGTCATGTGTATAAATCTACATATGACTGCATTCATGTATGTGTTAATTACTTCCACAGAAATTCAGGTCAGACATACGGAAAACCATATGTACTGGGAGGAAAAGGCTCAGGTGTGTTCAATATATCAAAGCCCGGAAATCTCACCTGGTCAGACCGATGTGTGGAGAGCATGTGTGACTCCGGTCTTTAATGTATAAGGCAGCAAAAAGGACTGCATTTCACTAGTTTAGGTGGGAAGGTCGAGGACAGGAGACCTATTTAGAAGTAGGACTTTGAATAATATATAAAGGACTTCAAATTATATTTGAGTTTCCTGGAGGGTTTGGGGCCGCCAGGTCTGAGAGATTTCAGCTATCTGAGAACGTCCAGAGGACAGAAGAGTTGCAATAGGAAAGACACAAAACAATGTCCTATAAGTCAGGGGTCTCTATTTTTCGTTTGTTTGTTTGAGGCAATGTACTGATACAAGCAAGACATGCAGGAATGTCGGAATGTACTGGGAGGATTGTGATCTGGATGGATGAAGGTGTAGGATTATTGCCCAGGCTTCTGGAAGGTAGAACAAAAATCGGAGGAGAAGAGCTTTGCTGAGTTAACCAGGATGCACTTTCTTACAGCTCAGCTGTAAACAGTGAGTTGAGTGAGTGGTCCATCGCTAGAGGTGTGGACCTTTATCAAAGATATTATAGAAAGCTTCGGGTAAGAGCTGACTCTCCCCGACTTCTATGAATATTTCATTTTAATTTTCATAATCATGTGTGGCCCTTATAATTGAAACAGAATCAATGTTCTTAATAAGATATTTTTAAAGTGTCATGAATTTTATACCGTGGTGATTTCTGTGAGTCTAGTTAAGAAGCTGTCTGTCTTAAAGTCAGATATACCGCACATAATGTCATCATCCTCTACTAAAAGCGATGGGTATTAATTATTCATGCTACTTCTCATATAAAGTTGAAGATTATATTTTTTCAAATGGACAGAATTATTCCAAGCGTATTTTTAGTTAAAGTAATTGGGAAATGTGTGTGCGTAATGTAATAATATCTTGACAGTGCTGGGAGGGAGAGAGAAGGAAGGGGCAGACGAAGGAGGGGAGTGAGGGTGGGAGGGACTCGACACCAATAATTAGGTATCCAGAAAAACTACTTCTCAAGCATGGGTTGAAATAAAAGATATTTTCCAGTAAAGAAAATACAAGAGATTTTCTACTGAGAGATGAGAACTAAAGAGTGTACTCCAGGAACAAGGGGATATTATCAGGAGAGCATGTAAATAAGTTTTCTTTTTATCTTTTTCCTTTCTCCAGAAAGGGAGGGTCACCACGAAGGAATATATTTTTTAAAAAGAAAATATAGTGGTGCAGTATTTGTTGGAACAAATTAGATTGGACATAGGCAAGGGAGGCATATGAATGGCTGGTCTGTAGGCTACTGCAGTGCTTTGGGCGTTGGAGGAAGAGGGGTATTGAAAGTAGAGAAACAAAATGGTAGAATCGACAGGACTTGATGACTGACAGGATGTGAGGGGTGAAAGGCTAGCGGGGAGGCCAGCATGAGCACCAGGGTAGAGGCCGCTGTCTTTTAGCAGGATAGGAAGTGGACTGACCTGGGGACAAGACTCTGCGTCTAGTTCGGAGACTGATTACAGGATATTTGTGAGACTTCCAGGTGAAGATGTCAGGTGGGCAGTTGAAGATATTGGTATAAAGTGCAAGGCAGCTGAGGCAGCTTGCTTTGGGATTCAAATGAAATTATGTAGAACCCTAGTCAACACACAGTGGGAGACACACAGCCCTCCCAGCGTCTGGGATTCTTGATGGCAGGCCTGGTAGTAGGGAGGCCTGCCTGCAAATTGTTTTGTACTCATCTCAGGCTGAATTTCTGCCTCCACTGAAATTGTTCAGTAGACTGATTGTGTTCTTGTCCTCATGTGCTGTCTTTCTCTTCTTCTCTATTGTCCCAAGTGTGGAACAGAGGCCCGTTTTATTGATCGCATCAATAACAGTTCTATGCACAAGGCATTTATTTAGCAAAACTGCAGTTCCGGGGAATTGGAGGGGTTAACATTAGATCAGTTGTCTTTCAACTGCCTTGCCACCAGATTGTTCAGCCATCTTCTTTCTTCTTCACGACACTTTTTTCACTGTTTTCTGGATCCTTCCTCCAGACTCTTCTGGGAGTCTGTTCTCTTCACTTTGTACAGCACAGTACTTTATGTCTTCATAGCCTCACTAGCTTGGTACTTTTTTATTTATTTCACAATTTAAAAAAAAACTGAACTATAGTTGATTTACAATGTTGTGTTAGTTTCAGGTGTACAGCAAAGTGATTCATTTATATATATATATATATATATATATATATATATATATATATATTTTCATTCTTTTTCAGATTCATTTCCCATATAGGTTATTACAGAATACGGAGTAGAGTTCCCTGTGCTATACTGTAGGTCCTTGTTGGTTATCTTATCTTATATATAGTAGTGTGTATATGTTAATCCCAAACTCCTAATTTATCCCTCCCCCACTCTGCCTTTGGTATGGGTACTTACTCTTAACTTTCCCAAATCTCATTAATATCTTCCCCTACTCTGAGATCTAGGTCCTACCCTTCTACAGCCCATGGCTGCCAGAGCCATTGAGATTCAGCATTTTCCTTCCTGGTATGACAGCGGAAAAGCACTTAATTTTTTCCTTTAAATAAAATATGGCAGAAGTAGCAATAATTTTGATCTTAAGTAACTTTTATTCCATTCAGCACTGATTCTTCAGTTTAGAGAAGAGATTGACACCAGGGATACAATTTTGGATAATCAGCACACAGATCACGAAAGGCGGAGTGGCTGGGATAGGTGACTGCACTCCAAGCACGAGGTAGAAGGACAAAGGGGAATTGTCAGAGTTTTCTGCTCAGCTTTTCTGTGCCATATTGCCAGGAGAACCCTGTGTGGAGGTGGTACGAGAAGGGGTAGAGGGCAATTTCATGGTCAGGATATTGAGGAAGAAATACTGTCAAATTACAGGCCTTGATTTGTCAACTGCTGTATTTCAAATAGTCAACGAATACATGATTATTTCATCTCTGTTTATTTTTATTACAAGTTTCAAAACTTAAATTCCAATATATCAGATATTCAAGATGAAGTGTTATTCTCCAGTGCGGTTAAAGGGAGAATTTGGCCATGTAACTGAATGCCTATTCATCAAGGTAATGGGTTTGCCGATGGAGGACAGAAGCCTCTCTTGCTTTGGTGTCGCTCACAGTGGCCATGCTGCACAGGGTGTCATATTGTTAACTTTGTTTTGTGAAGACAGATGCAGAGGGCTGGAAACAGGACCAAGCCATGTATAGTAGTACTGGGCATTCCTTGTGTTTTGGGTACTTGATTCTGGAAGTTGGAAGCTAAGTTCTATCTTCCATGGGCCAGATCAGCAATCTGGCATTGTGAGGTGCATAGGCTACATCTAGAGGTTGGATGCCAGTGTCAAGGGCAGGTGGCCAGTTATAATCACTTGTGCTTGACCATCACCCCACTGGGAGGCCCCCATAGGGTGGAATGTAGGCATATAATACGTGTGAGATTTCTGATGGGGTTGGCCTATGTGGATTTCTGACCCCAAACCCTGGGGTGTTCCTGACAAGCTCCATGGGGGTGTTGGAAACACAAATCTCAGACGCTTTCGTGTTTCATCCAGAGATGTCCCTGTGCCAGCCAGTCCCCTTTCCCACAAACACTAGAGGAGGGTGGAACATAAGATGATAGATTGGGTCTACATGTCACCAGGTAGACACAGCTGGAAGCTTTGCCCCAGGAATCTAGCCAGGTCTTCCTATAGACTAGTTAGGTCCATGAGCAGATAACCAAGACCTGTGCTAACCACCCCCTAGGGAGGTGGGCCAGGGTTTGAGCCTGGTCGTCCCACTGAGCGGCTGTAAGCCTTGCACCCTCATGGCGGGGCATTCTTGACTAACCTGTAGCTGGGATCATCTCAATGGCCTGTGGCCAGGAAACAGTCAAGAGCAGACCCTATGAAAGTGTCCTGTTCATAATGTCCTATTCATGATGGTAGCACCTCATTTGTGGGTGTGTCAGTGCTTCCCAGCCTTTTCATGTCATGCCAAAGGCAGAATCCAGTAAATGGGTGAGGTTATTTGTAATAGAAGGTACAGACCCAGAGGCTCCAACTGTCCTAGGCCACTTCCTCTGGTTAAATATTTGGTTAAGAATCTCTAGTTAAATATCTCTGCACACTTATAACCCATTTATGGTACACCAGTGTACATTGGCTTTGGACATTATTTCACAATTCTTCCTAATCCTCTAAATGTTTGTTCCACTAGCACTGATGAAATCAAATTATTATCTCAGTGTTCTCATTTATTTAATGACTAAGGTATAGTGACTTTGTAAACACGTTTCCCAGAAAAGATGTTTACTGCCAAGTGTTAGAAATACCATCCAGCTTCTTATTTAAATTTTTCTTTTTATAAATTTATGTATTATACTTTATTTATTTTTGGCCATGTTGGGTCTTCTCGTTGCTGCGCACAGGCTTTCTCTAGTTGCGGCGAGCGGGGGCTACTCTTCATTGCGGTGCGTGGGCTTTTCAATTGCGGTGGCTTCTCTTGTTGCGGAGCACGGGCTCTAGGTGCTCAGGCTGCAGTAGTTTCAGCATGCTGGCTCAGTAGTTGTGGCTCACGAGCTCTAGAACGCAGGCTCAGTAGTTGTGGCACACGGGCTGAGTTGCTCCGCGGCATGTGGCATCTTCCCTGACCAGGGCTCGAACCCGTGTCCCCTGCATTGGCAGGCAGATTCTTAACCACCGCGCCACCAGGGAAGCCCTCTTCTTTAAATGTTGATTATCATACTAGTTGAAATGATTCTTCAGAGTTGATGTTTCTTACTTGGTTTTACTGGTGTAGTGTCTCTTGCCAACATTTTCCTTTTCTTTATGCTATGATTGTTTGGACCTTACAAGTCATTTTGTTTCACCAGTATTTGGCTTTATGACCTTTCCTTGCAAATTCTCAAGGCCCATATGCCTGGATGAGGACAGCTTCTTAATTGAAAATGAAAATGTTGTCTTGGGTTTTATAGCACTTGTATTTCCTTTTTCTTTTCTTTTTAAAAAATTTTTATTACTATTTTTTGCTCTCCCACCATCTTATAAATCTTAGATATGTGATTTACTCATTCCCCTCTCTTCTAACACCAGAAATAAACAACAGCAACAACAACAAAAAACTCCAAAAAAAGGTCATGCTTTGATTCTTGACTCATTTTCCATCTAATGATGCTTGAGGCCAAAGACTTTTCTTGTTATTTTTATCTTGCCATTTCCAGCTTCATGGAAGTCCGTATAAATCTTTCACTTGCTTTGTTTTTTTTCCCTTTTCTTATTTTTCCGATTGGACCGTGAGAAGTGTCATGGTAAACAAGATTGCCTGAGAGACCTTTCCAATCTGCCAGGTGTATTGGAAAGAACATGGGAATTGTTTTTGGTAAACGAACCTGGGTTCCCATCTTGACTCTGCTGTTTATTAACTGTATGATCTTGGAGAATCACTTAATGCTCTGAGTCATTTCTTCACCTGAGAAAAAGAAAATCCTAATGCCTGCTTTATGTACCTTGAAGAACCCTTTTAAGGAGTCCATGGATAAACGTTTATAATTATCTTGCCCTGTGCCGGGGACATAGCAGACATCAATAATTACTGCTTATACTCTTGTGGTGTTTTCTACTTAGAAAAACCTGCATACGTGCTTCCCTCCAGTTTCAGAGGATAAGGTGTCCCTTCATTTATTGAAGTTACCCCTCTACCTGTATTCCTGATCCCGGCCCTCTCACCTTCTCCAGGGCCTTGATGTTCATGAGGAAGTGGACGATGGTGGCTACCGGGTGCTGAGTTCCTGCTGCATGCCAGGCACTAGAGCAGCTGCTTGATGTCTGTTATCTCAGACTCTCACAGCAACTTTGCAAAGTAGGGATTATTATCTCTTTTCCCAGATGGCACTCTCCTTGTGGCTCAATTTGTTTTATCTCTATGACCCCACCTAACTCCCTTGGGTTTCTGTGGAATAATAATAATAATAATTATATATATATATATATATATATATATATATAGTACTCAGCCCTGGGTTTCTGCTACCATGCTCCTAAATCTCTTGGGGTTTCCTGAGTGATAGGAATGTCTTTTGTTCTAATGAGGTGACTCTTGGTGAGCTCCTGGATGGGTGGGGCCTCGTCACCTGAAAGACTAAGCCATGATTAGAAGCTTGGAACTTTCATTTCCACCCCCTATTCTCCAGAGAAGGGCTAGAAATTGAGTTAATGATCAATCATACGTACATGATGAAGCGTTCATAAAAATCCCAGAAGTAAGAGTTTCAGGGAGCTTCCGAGTTGGTGAACACGTGGTGGTGCTGGGAGAGTGGGACTCTTGGAGAGGGTGTGGAAGGTCTGCATCCTTTGACCGTATCTTTCCCTACTCATCTCTTCTATCTGGCCACTCCTGAGTTATATCCTTTTATAATAAACTGGTGATCTAGTAAGTGAAATGTTTTCCTGAGTTCTGTGAGCCGCTGTAACAAATGAATTGAACCCAAGGTGGGGGTCATGGGAACTTCTGTTTACAGCCAGTCTGTCAGAAGTACAGGTGACAGTTTGGGTTTGGGATTGGCTTTTGAAGGGGGAGGAGTTCTATGGAACCGAGCCCTTAACCTGTGGGAATGATGCTGTCTGCAGATAGTAGCACACCCAGCTGGTGTCACAGAGAATTGCTTGGTGGGGGCAAACCCCCTGCACTCAGAAGTGTTGTGAGTGTGGTGTTAGTGTGAGAGGAAAGGAGAACACCCAGGAGAAGTGCGTGTTTCCTACTCAGTTTCCGTGTCTTTGAGCGTTGTCTTCTTTGTTACTCTTGTAGGTTCTTCTCATATCAGCATCTTGGATTTGGGTGTGTGTGGTTGTGACCTTGGCCTTTTGTCCTTCTTTGTCAACATGCATTCATTTGGTGACCTCATCCTTTTGTGGCTTTACCTGCACCTGTGTGTTGGCGACTCCAAAATCAAAGTCTCCATTTCTCTTACCTGAACTTCCAACTGCATATGTCCCAGATACCTAAAAGACAGCTTCTCGCAAAAGTACTTCTCCAATTTCATCCTAAGAATTATTTTCCTTTTATACTGTCACAGTAAGTGACGCCATCCAGTCACCCAAAACAGAAGGCTAGTGGTGACCATCAATCCTGGCTCTTTACCAATGTTACCTCCTCTGTATGACTTTGAACTAGCTTCCTCAGCTTCTCACCATCCACTGCCTGGTTCTGTGTCATTATTCCTCACTGGATTTTATTTCACTAGTCCTTGATGGTCTCACTTATTAATCTTACCTCCTTCACATGCATTATCTCCAGTACCATTCTGGTGCCAAAATGTTCTCTCTGAAATGCCAACTGTATGCATGTTTCCTGTTCACCCATCAATGACTCTCGATTAAAGTACCAATCCAAGCTCCATAGCCTGGCATCTGAGGCTGCGAGTGATCTCTGTCTCTCTCTGTCTCTCTCTCTTGTAGTCTTCTCTCTGCACTATACTTTACCCTCTAGTAAAAGCAAACTGTTCTCGATCTCCCAATATGCCACGCTGCTTCACTCCTCTATGCCTTTGCTGAAGATGGTGCCTCTCCTTAGATGTCCTTTTCTCTTTCCTCCATGTAGCTACCTCCTCTTATTCTTCAAGTTGACTCAAGTATCTCTTCTTAAGATGCCTTTAGGTTGGCTCAAATCGCCCTCCTCTGGGCTTTCCTCACACCCTGTGGTTTTCTCTGTTTACACTTAGAATGGTATGCAGAAATCCCTATTTATGGATCCTCTCCCAAGAGTAGCTTCCCTGAGGGCAGGGTAGCATGTCCCAGTGCCCGACATAGTAGTTTCTGGAGCATAGTAATTGCTGAATTGTCAGTAACATTTGCTGAGCAGAGCTGAGCTTCTTGCAGAGGACATGCTCACCTGGATAGAGATCTTGAGCCTGGACATGACTACAGATGATTGCTCATCATCCCCCAAAGGAGAAAAAAAGATGCCTTACTTAGTAAAAATCTGTGAAAATTGCATTTCAGAATCATTAAAGCTGACATGAATAGAATGCAAAATATACAAGGCTCTAAATTCTCTCTGATTCTCCTGGGTTTTATTGGTTTGAGGGGGGAAAAAAAAGCAATGTTTCGATGCTTCCTAGAACCTCTGACTTCAAAAGCTGGTGATTTGCATTTATCCTCTTAAAATGCCATCCGTGCATCTTTCCTGCCTGCGTGCACAGCGCCAGGACTTGACATTTAGGGAAGAGGCTATCCGAAGCTGGAGGACTGGCAGACATAATTTGGGTGATAAAAAAGTACAAACAGCTTAGCCCAGCGAGATGTCAGGAAGAAAGCAGACTTAGCCCCCCCAAGGAATTTAGGGTGCCGTGCACATTGTATTCAACCGTAAGTAAGGCTTTCATGTTTTTAACTGTTACGAAAATTTCTAACAGACATAAAGTAAACAATAGTAAAACAGCCCCTCATGTCATCCGGCTTCAACAATTATCAATACTCTACCATTTCTAGATCATCTCTACACCCCGACGGTCCCCATTTCCAGTTCTTTTTTGTTTTGTGGTAAAATTGAGGCTTTTTACATATTCAGAAGAACAAGGCCAATATACCTATGTTAAAAATATTTCTATCATGAAATTAATAACATAAATATGAAATATTAAATTTTTATTGCTTTAAATTATAGCAGTATAACTTATTTTTTTGTCTAGTTTACCTAATAAAACATGTGGCAAAAAAACTCACAAAAGTAATCAATCATTGCTTATATGAATGACCTTATTTGCACTTCTCAGTTGTTTCTAGAAGTACTTTAGTATAGTGGGTTTAGAGTGGGAGCCAGCACACTCCAACTCCCAGGCCAAATCCAGCCTCTGCCTGTTTTTGAAAATAAAATTTCATTGGAAGACAACAGTGCCCATTCATCTGTGTCATGTCTGCGACTGCTCTTGGGCTACAATGGCAGAGTTGAGTATCTGCCTTAGACCATGTGGTCCACAAAGCCTAAACCATTTTCTGTCTGGCTCTTTACCGATAAAGTTTGCCAGCCCCTCGTCTGGAGCACGAACTTCCTCTTACCATCTGTGTGGCCTTAGACGAGTCACTTAACCTCTTTGAGTCTGTTTAATCATCTGTAAATAGGAGTGGAAATCAGGAGGATCAAAAGAGTTAATACGTGTGAACACTCAGAAGGGTATTTAGCACACAGTAAGCACTAAGTGTCAGCTTTGTCACCAGTATTATCGTTATCAATACTATGATGGCGATGGTAGTGGTAGTATTGTAGTCAGATAAACCATGGGGCTTCAGATTGCGGCTGTGCCACTTAGGGTTTGAAGAAGTAAGTCATTCTGGCCAAGCCTGTATCTGGAGCTGTAAAAGGGAGATAACAGTCCCCTCTCTGTGAGACTGCTGTAAGGAACGGAGATGACAAAGCTGTGGGTCATGGCGAAGGTCCATGCAGATTGGGGCATGTGGATCTTGTGGAGATCGGGGTAACGGGTGCTCAAGAAACCTCATGGGCTAACACTCTAAATCTTGGTTAAATGGCTGCAATCCCAAGTCTAGGCCTCAGCTTTGAAGGTCTAGGAACCTTGTTTTGTTATTTCTCCAAGAGCAAGTTTCTCCCTCTTGAATGGACTTGAGGTCACGAGACTGATGTATCAACCTGGAAAGTCAGTTTTACATTTCCTTTAAAATTAGAACTGTTAAAGGGATTGGCTGCTTGCACCCCCAGACTTCATGTTGTCATCCGTCCGTGGAAGGTTTCGAGGGGATTTGGAACAAGGGCCATGTCTTAAAGCGTTTGCCTATTTAACGGCTACTGCTTAGCAAGACTCCATGTCCACCTTCCAGCAGGGGCTGTGCCTTTGGCTGGCCTCAGACAGGGCTGGGGTAGGTAGTGGCAGCCTTTGGTTGTTTGAGTCTCCACTTCAAGTAGGATCCCCGGTTTGCTGGCATTCTTTCTTTTGTTATGCAGAGACCGTGAATCAGGTTATGGTCTGCCCCGCAGAACTGCAGACAAGTCCAAGCAGCCATGAGGTGGGGGACCTGGGTGGCAAGGGTAGCAATGAGTCACCCACTGACGTGGAAGGGGTTGATTTTGTTGGGGGGGGGGTTGATTTTTTTTTACACTAGAATTTGGCGTACTGGTTGATGAGCAGCGTATGCCCTGAATTTTATAAGCCTCAAACTCTGGATGGCAAAATATATCCAGAAAGTGAAATCAAAGCAGTATTCATAAGACTGGGGAAGGAAGAAAAGCTGTTGGGAATTTAAGATTTGCCTCTTAAAATGAGATATTTATTTGGAAGGAAAACAAAGACTCCCTCAGCGTATCCTTGCAGTAATACAAATTTGTTTATGAAGCCAGTTGTGGGTGAAATGAGGTAATCACCTATTGATTATAGTTCTTACGTTCACCAAGGAATAATATTGATCCTCTATTATCATCTTGAAACAGTTTTGTCACCTTGAATCATATATATACCCTGGAACATTTATTATATAGTATAAATAATTATTCCATTCAGAAAATATTTACTGAGCATCTCCTGTGTGCTAGGTGGTATTCTAGATTCCTGGGAATACAGTGGCAAATAAAACAGCCCTCACGGGCTTACCTTTTAGTGAAGGGAGTACGAAACGAAACCAATTAAATAACTAAATATAGAGCATGTTAGATGATGATAAGGGCTCTGAGAAAAAGGAAATGATGAGATGGGATGCGGATAGGTGGGAGAGGAAAAGAGTCAGTTATATAAATAGAGGTAGTGAGCTAATAAGACCCAGTGTGAGGGGCGCACCAAGGAAGGCATCTGGGAGCAGGAGAGGTAGGGGGACCAGCTCGTCTTCGTTTGTCCCGCATTCACTGAAGGTCCTACATCCTCTGAAACCTCTCAGTCCCTGGTAAGCCAGTGTGGTTGGTGACCTTAGGAGAGGAGATAGAGGCGATACACATCACACGTGTAGGGCTTTGAAGGGCCAGCTTTGGCTTTGAACGAAATGCAGAGGCAGCAGAGGGTTACCATCCGAGCAACGTGGCTTGATGAAGGCCCAGGCTGGCTTCTGTTTCAAGACTAGAGAAGGGAGCAAAACTGGCAGCAGGGAAAGGACTCGGGAAGCTCCCACAATGGCCTAGGCTCAAGAGGACGTTGGCCCCGGCCAAAGCCAGGGAGGGAGCCATGGAAGTGAGAAGTGGTGGGATTCCGGATGTGGAATGAAAGAACGAGAAGAGTCAGGGGGACTCCTAAGGTTTTGTCCTGAGTAACTGAAAGGAGAAAATGGCCGTTTCCCGAGACTGAGAACAGCGTTTTAACGGGCAGATCAGGAGTTAAATGTGAGATACCTATTAGATATGCAAGTGGGAACGTTGCATAGGAAGTTGGATTTAGAAACCCAGGGTTCAGAGGAGAGGAGAGGGTTGGGTGTTATCATGGGGGCTTAAGACATCCTCCACGTCGTCAGTTCATGATGGGCGGGTTGATGCACTTCCCACTGCAGCTGCTTTCCACAAACACTCTATAACGTTCTGCCCTATATGAATATGTCTAAAAATACAATGTAATAATTAATAAATACATCTCTCCCCAACAGGTGTTGATTAGAATTAAGTGACATGTAAGTGTAGACAACTGTATGTTTGTTTTCCTACAAAACTTTAATGAGTTTGTTTAACATAACAAATTTCTGAAAGTCAAGAAATATTTGATGATGCCATGGTATGTTCCTGAAGAATGCCTAAAGCTACTGTTTGATTGATTTGAAAGCATTCTTTTACTAATTTTCAGAAGACACAATTATTTTAAATTACTCTGAATGGGGGAAATTCAGATGGGGAAATATGGAGTTGGCTTGTATTAATCAGCCTAGTATCTCCTGTGAAATCTACTAGTAAAATAAGCTGTTTTACTCCCCCAGTCTCCTAAATAGGACCAGGGCAAAGCGCAGAGGTGCAAAGTAAGCCAGTTTTCGGGAGAGGAAAAATGAAGGCCTAATGCTGTACGTTACCATGCTGATATACTGCGATAGAAAAAGAAGTTCCCTTGTTGACTTTGGATTAATAGAAAAGCAAGGGTCACCAGTGTTTTGCTTTCAGCCTGTAGAAGTAACCAAAGACAAAGTGCATGGTTCTCAACCTTGCCCGCACTTTGCAATCACCTGGGGAGCTCTAAAAATACCTGGTTCCCACTCCCAAAGATTGTGATGTCATTGGTCTGGAGTGTGACCTGGGCATCAGGATTTTGTAAATCTCTCGAGATGATTTTACTGTACAGCCCAATCTGAGAACCTATGGTAGAGAACAAATTCTGATACTGTGGTTTGCTTGTTAGTTCAACAGTGAAGATTTTTATAGTAAATTAATCAACTTCTAAGAAGGAAGAAGAAGCCCAATAAGTGTAATAAGAGTCTTGTGTTTGTATGGGTTCTCACTCCTTAGAAGTCTTCTGTGAGTGTATTTAAAACTTTGAATTAAGATAGGTGTGGTTCATGCATATTTTCGTGTTTTTATCATTTCCTTAGGAAATAATGTGGGAGATGCATCTCCTATGATTGTACGTTCAGAGTGGCCTAGAGCAGATTTGGGAGACTAAATTAGATGTCTGTATAATCAACCACTTGCCCTCTTTCTGCACACTGTAGCTCTATCCATTTAGATGGAAAAAAAAACCAAAAAACTTCAAGCATGACTTTAAAAGCACCTTGTAATTTCCTCCAATTTGTTCTAGAATACCAAGCACTGGTAATTTTACTAAGCTTGGTTATTATGACAGCCCATTTCCCTCCCTTTATAATATAAAAAATGTGTGGTGCTCTAAATAGCTCCTTCTTTTTTCTAAGACAGATGGGATGCTTGGAAGTGAAATATTGAAGCATGTTTATTAGTGTAAGTCCTGATAAATTCAGTAACAAATTATTGGTTCACTTTTGGGTTGCTGGCTCTTGGCGCTGTGATGATAAGCTGTTACGTGTTGTGTTAGTTTACATGTATGTTTACAAAATGTTTGGGAGGAGGGGTTCACTTGGATATTATGGAGGTCTCCCAGAGTCATGTTAGGAGAAGCTAGCATTCCTTTCATCAAAGCCAGCCTTCACTAGAAGTATCGCTGAAGAGGACGTTAGCAGGAAAGCCCTTGGGAATTGAAATCCTTGAATAGAGGTGGAAGGGGCTTTATGACAGACAGTGCATGCCCCACAGTGGGAGACTGGTCTTGGGACTCTATGGGGAACATCTGTAACTCTCTTCTATAGGCTGAACCCCCAGAACTTGCCTGACAGTCTGCGGGGCATTCCCCTCCCCAAATGTGTTGCTGTCCTCGTTGTTTTTGTCAGAAGCAGTGGTGGTAGTTAGTTACACCCCAGATCTCAGTGGTTTGATACAATAAAACTTTATTTCTCATTCACATCCCTGGCCAATGCAGTTTGGATCACGATGGCCCAGCTCCACCGGGTCATTCAGAAAACCAGGCTCCTTCCATCTGGTGGATCAACCTTCCTCTAGATCTGTAGAGATTGGAGAGAAAGAGTGAGGACCTCAAGTGGGAGATTTTCAATTGGTCAAGCTTGGAAATAGCACATTCACTTCTCCCATTGCATCAGCCTGACACAGCTATGGCCAGTATAAGGAATGCTGGAAAACCTAGCCTTCCTGTTTGCCCAGAAAGCAGGGGAGAACGGGAATACCCATGAGTGATAGCAGACTCCGGCATAGCCATGGACAGGAACATTTCAGGAGTACAGATATTGCCAACGCCCAAAGGCAGGAGCAGTGGACTTCACAGCAGGGAATCTGGGTTCCAGTCTCTACTCTGAACTCATGAATGGTTAGGGGTTCATCCCTCATTTCTTCACCTATAAAAACAAGGGACTCAGCATCTTAGGATGATTTTGAGGGTCAAATGAGCTAGTAGTTGGGAAAAACTTGGCAAGTATCATCTTTCTGTTGTATTTTACGTCTCTGGCACAGTGCCTATAATTGCCTTTCTGTGATTCTTTCACATAAGCTGTTTTCCATTTCACTGACAAGAGTAGCACATCATTAATTGCTTAGGGCGCACAGCCTTCTGCAAGGAGTTATGTTTCTGATTTGGGGGCGCTAACTACAACACTGAGGGCGTTTTGATATCAGCGTCACTTTGAGTTTTACATTCCCACTGAGAATGGTCTTAAAGATTCTTCACTTTTCTTTAAAAAATATCTGCAGTTCTTTCCCTCCAGTGGCAGTTTGGCCATAACCCGCCAGAGGGTGAAATTTGACTGTTTTTTTTGGTTCTGTTGCCATTTCCATCTTTTTTTTCCTGCTATTGCTTACCAGTGTGGCAGACTGGGATTATGGCCTTACATCACATAACTAGGTAATCTACAGCCTGTCAATAAAATGTAACCTTTGAATCATATGATTAAGAGTTTGGGAGAAGCCAACATGGCCACCCAAGGTAACTCGACTAGAAACCAGACAGCTTGGCTTTCCACATTGGGTGACTGTGGAAAAATGCTTACGTCTTCAGAGGCCCTCAGTTTTTCTTCATTAATAAGATACAACTTAGTCTTCTCCGAACCTCTTTTAAACCTTCTAGCTGTAGCTCTATTCTATATATTGATTGACCAGAAATTTTTTGAAGTTGGAATAAAAAACTTACGACATCTCTGGGATCCACTCACATCATTGATAGGTACTGTTTCTAGTTCCTTCACATTATTTTCAATTTATTGTTGAGGCTGAGAAACTCTGAATTGAAGACAGAATGTGGAGACTCAAATTACCCAGCTCTGTGCCATTGGGATAAGGGGGATGCACTTTCAGGAGGAAATAGGTATTTGAATCATACGCAACCTAGAATTTGGACTAGGTAGATGAAGGGAGTGAGAAATACGGAGACTAATGAGAAGGTAGCCCTAAAACTCAGGTACGTAGGTTTGGTAACATTTAGTCCCCAAAGTTCTAATGGGCTGGTAGAAAGTTCTCTCTGGTGAAATTACTGATTCCTGGATCCTTCAGAAGGAACTTCTAGATGCAAAAATAGCCACGTGCTCGTGCTAATATCATTTGCTGGCTATGGTATGGGCCAGTAAAATTTCTTTTTTACTTCAGTTTCATCAGTTTGATGTTTTTATCCTGAGCATTTCTTCATAATGTCATTCTGATGAGGAATATTAGTTAGCATGCCAAATGCCATTATCGTTTTCCAAAATATGCATTTAAAAATACCTTCTTTGGTTTGCCTTGGATGAATTGCTTAATTGAGCTATGTGTCAAATAATTTTCTGTTCTCTTAAAACTCTACGACCATCTGGTTGATTCATAACTCCGGCAAACTGAAATCAGTGCATTAATTTCACTTAAGGAATTGTAAGAGAGGTGAAGATACAGAGCAGCCCCCATATTGCAGTTAGGTAACTGGTAGGACTAAATGATTCTGAAGAAGTTATGTGACAGTGTCATGAACAGGAAAAGTTAATTTGCAGATTCACCTAATGATCGTTTTACTCTTCAATTTCAGATATACATGCAGAGCTATAGATATGTACACATACATATATATATGGGTATATATCTACATATAGATTTATATGTATATGTGTATATATATCCACATATATATGTATATATAATGTGTATGGAAAGAATAATATCTCACAGTCAAAAATTAAGCAACGTATTTTTATTGTATTTACTTACGCATCATTGTTTCCTTTGTAAATCTATGAAGAGGGCCACAAGGTATGACATTGGCAGCTAAGGCAGAATGTTTTTTTTAATTTAATTTTTATTTTATATTGGAGTATAGTTGATTTACAATGTTGTGTTAGTTTCAGGTATACAGCAGAGTGATTCAGTTATACATATTATACATATATCGATTCTTTTTCAGATTCTTTTCCCATATAGGTTATTACAGAATACTGAGTAGAGTTCCCTGTGCTATACAGTAGGTCCTTATTAGTTATCTGTTTTATATACAGTAGTGTGTATATGTCTATCTCCCAATTTATCCCTCCCCCCCTTCCCCCTTGGTAACCATAAGTTTGTTTTCTACATCTGTGACTCTATTTCAGTTTTGTAAATAGGTTCATTTGTACCATTTTTTAGATTCCCCATAATAAGCGATATCATAAGATATTTGTCTTTCTCTGTCTGACTTACTTCACTCAGTATGACAATCTCTAGATCCATCCATGTTGCTGCAAATGGCATTATTTCATTCTTTTTTATGACTGAGTAATATTCCATTGTATATATGTACCATGTCTTATTTAGCCATTCATCTGTCGATGGACATTTAGGTTGCTTCCAGGTCTTGGCTATTGTGAATAGTGCCTCTGTGAATATAGGGATGCATGTATCTTTGCGAATTATGGTTTTCTCTGGATATATGCCCAGGAGTGGGCTTGCTGGATCATATGGAAAGGCAGAATATTCTTATTGGTGAACTCTCAGTAGAGTCTGTAGTTGAGTTAACAGTATTGTGCCAGTGTGAATCACCTGGTTTTGACAATATTTTATCGTTAGAGAAGATTGAGTTCGCATTTGGAGAAACCAGATGAAGAGTACATGGGATCTCTCTGCATTATTGTTGCAATTTCTTGTGAGTATAAAATAAAATGTTTAAAAAAAATCAAAACAACTAGAATGGTCTTCCTGCTTCCAACAGGAAAGGAGTGTAAATAGTTTTCCTAAGAAGAGAGCATACCCTCCTTTTTTGTTGAAAAATGTAGTTATATTCCCATGTATACTGTGTAATTCCTACCACTCAGTTATAAAACTATTATTTTCCCTCTCTGTTAATTAGTGAGACTATTTTATAGAAATAGTGATTTCTTTTATGTAAACTTTTGGCAACATAAAATATGCCTGCAAAAATCCCAAGTCTACAGCTAGTAAATTTTCAGAAACTGAACACACCTGTGTGACGAGTACCCAGAGCAGGAACTGGAGTATGACCAACATCCAGAGCCGCTGTCACTGCCATCGTCACGCCATCGAGGGTGCTTTTTCCAATCCCCACTCCTGCCAAAGGTGACAGGGTCCTGACTTGCGGTGCCATAGATTAGTTTTGACTGTTCCTCACTTTGGCCTGGTGCAGTTTCCAGTGCCTCACGTTTTCTGCCAGGAGAGAGGTGTAGGCCAGCAGCCGCCATCACGCAGGTCTCCATTCTCATGCTGGTGTGAAGAGCCGCTATGGAGCTCTTCTCTTAGCAGCTTACCTGTGCCAGGTGAGCTAACCTAAAGCTGGGCTGGGCACCCCAGATTTTTTTTTTACTTTTGCAACTTAAATTTGTGACTTCGGCTTGTCATTTTATTCAGGTGAAAGTGGGAGATTTTGCAGGGAGATCAAAAAGTCTGTACTGCATCTTCTGTCATCAATGAGTTCCTTAGACAAGTGCTTGTCATACTTTGTGAGAATCTGACTCCCCTGGGGATCTCTTTCAAATGCAGATTCTCATGCTTTGAGTGGAGGATTCTGCGTTTCTACCATGCTCCCCCCACCCCCCGCTACTGACACTGTGGGTACAAGGACCACACTAATGGAGACATTTTCTTATAACCAGGGGCAGCACTCTGTGGCGGTTGACAACAGGGACACTGGGGCCAGATTGCCCAGATTCATATCCTTGTCCTGCCGTATACCTGTGGACTTCAAATAAGTTTCCTATCCTTTCTCTGCCTCAGTTTACGCAGCTGTCAAGTGGGGAAAATAGTAGTAGAGTTTTGTAAGCATTAAATGACATCATACACGTGAAGCGCTTTAGTGCCTGGCTCACAGTAAGCGCTCAAGAAATGTCGTCATCGTTATTCAGTGACTGGGCGTTTGGGAATATTCTCTGTCAACCATGACTTTGCACTTGCAGCCTCCTGGCCTTCTCGGTACGTAGTTATATATTGATATTTCTGGGAGGAGTGTTGAGGATAGAGTTCAGTCTTGGCATTTGGATTTCGGTGGGCATCATGAAAGCAGTGACAGCAGAACGTGGCATCAAATAAATGACGGGAATGATTGGAATCATTAAAGCAGTGAAAGAATACAGGCTCTTGATGTCTGAGCAGCACCTGATGAAATAAATGAGCAAGGTGGTAGTGTTAGGACGACTTGTAGAAGGGGCAGTCTGTAGGACTTTTTTTTTCGGTACGCGGGCCTCTCACTGTTGTGGCCTCTCCCGTTGCGGAGCACAGGCTCCGGACGCGCAGGCTCAGCGGCCACGGCTCACGGGCCCAGCCGCTCCGCGGCATGTGGGATCTTGCCGGACCGGGGCACGAGCCCGTGTCCCCTGCATCGGCAGGCGGACTCTCAACCACTGCGCCACCAGGGAAGCCCTGTAGGACTTTTTATTAATTCATCTTCTCTTTTTAAAAAAAAAAATTTTTTTTTATTTAAGTATAGTTTTATTGGCCACGCAGCACAGCGTGTGGGATCTTAGTTCCCCGACCCAGAAATTGAACCTGGGCCACCGCAGTGAAAGCGCCGAGTCGTAACCACTGGACTATCAGGGAATTCCCTTATTTAAGTATAGTTGATTTACAATGTTGTGTTTAATTTCTGCTGTACAGCAAAGTTATACACACACATACATTCTTTTTCATATTGTTTTCCATTATGGTTTATCACAGGATATTGAATATAGTTTGCTGTGCTATACAGTAGGTCCTTGTTGTTTATCCATCCTATATATAATTGTTTGCATCTATCTTCTCTTTAGATCATCTGATCTCAAAGTTCAAAGGCTGACCCTTGACTATTTGAAATCTGTAACAGTTCTTCACTAGTAATGATTAGCTAGCTTGTGGAGAAATAAGTCAGGGTGGAGAATAAATATCATACACAAGATATTTTTTTAAAAAAATACAATTCTTGCGTGAAACCACAGCTTAATAAAAGGAAAATGACTGTCATTTTAGTTGCCAGTGTTACTGACGTACCCATTTAGTCTTTAAAGGAAATCCAGTTCCTGCCCTCTACCATTTGTGGTCTTGTTCTAGAAACATACTTTGAAAGCATTAACAAGTAAGTGTCTAAAATTGTTAAAGAAGGTTGCTGTCCATTTTACTCAACTTGCTTATATTTTATATTTTCTGCCAAAGTACAGTGTGACTTTTTTTTTAGCACTTACAGTAATTTGGCTTTCAAATCAGACACATTCGGAGACACTAGAAATTTTGCAAGCATAAAAGTTGACATAGATTTATTTTCCAAATACCAATTGTTCCATGAATAAAAAAATGAAAATGACATAAATAATATTTTATGTAAATATGCTAAGATGATTGTACCCTCTTAGTTTATAGAAGCTTCTGGTTGCTTGTGGTGCCAGTGTCATTAGTGGGGATGGTCTTTTAACAGACGTGCACTAGAGTATATAGTGCTAGTTATTAAGGGTATTTTTCATGATTTGCTCTTTGAGTGTTTGTGTCCTGCTGAGAGCATGAAAGTCTGTGTGCTTCGTACATTTCATAAAAAAGAGACTTCTCCTAGAAGTCTCTTTTATGCTTCCTATACAGGGAATTACGTTGGGAAGACTTCCTGTTTGTACTGCATTTGCATTTCTGGGTATCAGAAATGCCTGTGATTTAATTTGCCTCCTTGACTGGAATGTTTCTTTACTGGGTTGTCACTGTCACTTTGTTTTCCTCCACAGAGGTGGTAGTATTTCCAGGCTGCTTTGCCATTTTTGTAAATGTGCCTACTTCCCTGTTACGGAGCTGTATGACATCACAAGATTTCATTCATATATTCATTCATTTAGTCATTTGTTGACTCATTCATTCACTCAAAGAGTGTTATGGGTCTTTCGTGTACAGAGCAGAGACCTAAGAAGAGCACAGAATGTGGGATCAGTACATTCCCATGGGTTTAGGGGCCCCAAAATGGCCTCTAGCATTTTATTTTTTTAAGAGTGAAAAAAATAGGCTTAGGTATCTGCTCTTTCCAATGAAAAATGAAAAGAGAGGTAAAATCAGGCAAAGATCCAGGTTTTGTGGAGCCAGAGGCAGTTGCATTATGAGGAGCCCTCTTTGGGAAGAATAATGCAAAATGATGAATACAAATGCCAGAACCTCACCCGGAGCCCCGGAAGGAGCCTTGCAATTAGGGCCCTTAAACGGAGGCGTCATTAGCCTCTCAGTCAATCTGCTTTGAAGTAAAACCAGGCCATTTTACCCTGCACAAATGCATGCTCATTCTTAACTTCTGTACAAAAGAGATAGCAACTAGAACAGTAAAGCAAAGGAACAGTGTGATTGGGTTTTATCCTTCGCATCAGCACCAAGCAATCCATTGACTGTGGGCCTCCTTTTGTTTCATGTATTGTTTCAGTAGGATTTGTTTCTGGAGAGATGGTAGAAGAAGGAAGCAAGGATGGGGCCAGTCCGTGGTGCTCCTGTCCTCAGTGTGGGCCACTGTGCTAGTTCTACTTGGGACAGAAAGATGGGCCCTGCTTTTCATGAGCGGGTTCTGGAGACGACACGTGCACATAAATAACCACTGCCCAGCATAGGATGCGTTTCCTTTCTTAGAAGGCAGTGAGACACGCTGTTAAAGAAACCCAGAAGAGCTAAGTTTACTGCCAGCTGGGGAAATACGAGCTCTCACAGCAAAGGTAACATTTCAGTGTGCTTTTGATTGATGGGTGACATTTGAAGGTGTGGGGACGCAACGAATCGGGATTTCAAGCAGAGGACTTGCTGCAAAGCACGGAAGAGGGAAAGGCATGAGGCCAGCTTCCTGTGACAGTAATGCAGAAAATGTGGGAAAGGAGACCCCACCGTGGAACGCCAGCAGGGCTAGGTGGAATCTTCCCTTTTGTTGAGTGGGTAGTGGGAAGCCATGAAGAATTTTGAATCGGGAGTGGCAAGGACCTTTGAGGAAGATTAATTGATAGTATTAGGGTGATTTTGGAGATCAGTTTAGCTCAACTTCTCACTTTACAACTTGGATCCAGAAGGGGCAGCGATGTGTCAAGACTTCAGTGTGAGTTTGGGAGCCAACGTGGGTCTCCAGATGGACAATTTCCCCTTCTTGCGACCAAGACATTATGAGTCAGGATCAATCTCCAGCCCTATAACTTGGATCCCAAAAACCTTGCCCCTTCCTACAGCAAGGGGCTGGAAAGTGGCAAGATAAAACAGTTTGGTGGTTATCTAAAATATAGGAGATTTATTTCACAAAAAATCTGTTTTTAAGTCCTTTTTATATAAAGTAGCACTGTCCAATAGAAATGAGATAAGAATTAATTCTAGTAGCCATATTTTAAAAAGTTATAAAATGGTGAAATTAACTTTAGTAACATATTTTACTTACCCAGTAGACTCAAAGCATGATCATCTCAACATTTCATCAATAAAGAAAGTATCATTAATACACTTTACATTTTTTAAAAGTAAGTCTTTGTAACTGTACAGTTAAGGCACATCTCTATTTGGACATACCACGTTTGTTATATGAGCTCAATAGCTACCTGGGGCTATTGAACAAAGATGTCAAGCTTTAGACTAAGGTTTAAAAGAGGACAGTTTCTGAATTTCTACTATGGTATTTCCTATTCTAATTAGTCTCACTTATGTCTGATCCAGCTAGTATTAGGAATTGCAAGAAATAACGGAGTAAGTGTCCCTGAAGTCAGACCTCCTTGTGAAATGTGGAGTCTCACTTTTTGTTTTCTAATTTGAAATCTGGGTGAGGGCACTGCATAGATCTCAAGTCCAAGGCCACTCTTTTCCTTGACTCACCGGTCTCAAAAGAGTCCATTCTTCCAGGAAGGTGGTGAGTGCCTTTTCTTAATAATTTTTTTCCCACCTAAAGGTCAGGGTTCAACGTTAACAAAAAAGTCCTAAAAAGTACCAAGCCTGCTTTTTGATAGGAAACGCCAGGGATTGATTGTTTTTTTCCAGCCCCTATTTGAGTTTCACCCATTTCAGTTGCTACAGCCGGTCATAGGTGCTCCCAGCCACCTGTTCTCTGAATATATTCTTTTCCCAACTGACGTCCCCATTTGTTTTGATACTGGAGCAAAGCAGATTCTAGCCATCACTCATTTATTAAGCCCATTCAATCCAAAAAGCTTTGTCCACATGCAGCCAGGAAGACAGAGTCAAAGGCATCATTTGCAAATCTAGTTCTAAAATCTCAGAAAAGCTCATCAATGGATCTAGCCTGTAGCTTAAATCCAAAAGGGAAAATTCGGAGGAAGGAAAGACACTCATCTCTGATTGGAGCTGAAATGGAGGCTATGAGGGGGCTTTAGGAGGCCTTGATTTTTATATCACCCAGAGGACTTGGGGTAGCAAATGTTTTTAGGGCTCTGCACAAAACCCCTGGATGTTCACTGTGCCTGGACACATTGAGGGCTTCCTGTTATAAGCACCTGGGGTTCACTGCGTGATAGCTGTCTCTGTTCTGATCTTCCATGGGGCAGGAAAAGTGCGGGGGAGTTGACATGACAGACAGGAGTTGGAGGGTAAATACCCCAGCTCCCTCCTTCCTCAGGTGGACCATCTCTGAGGCTTGCTCTACAGGGTCTCCCAGGGATCCCCAGCAGGACTGAGCTCCAGTTGCCTGCAGTAGTCACTTATTTATCAACATTCCTTTTATTGCCTTCCCTTTCCTGTCTCATTTCCCCACTCTCTCCATCAGAGCTTCCTAGAATTATTTCCCAGATAAACTGTTTTCACCCAAATCTTTGCCTTGGGGTCTGCTTCTGAGGAACCCAGCCTGAGACATCTGCCCTTGCTCAGGAGTCAGTTGTGTTTGGTGCCAAGGCACGCACGTCGGTCTTGGGCTCTGAGTGCCCCCAGGATAACATTCAGAGTCCCAAGTCTTTGCTGTGCAAATTCCTTCTCTTCCCAGCAGTGCCCGGGGATGGGTCCAGCATTCTTCCTGGTGGGCCCAGTCTTCTCGTCTACCATCACTTGTACAGCCACCACGCTGCTGCCACCCTGGCTCATGGCAGTGCAACATTCGCCACCTTCCCACTGGCCTGGGCGCTTTTGCTGCCCTCTTTCAAGCACAGAAGGCTGTCTCCTTTTAGGGATCACAGTGATTTTTAGGTTTTCAAAGAGACTGACTTTGTTCTTTCTTTCTTAAAGACCACCTTGGATGGGCTCGTGTTAGCCATTCCTGACAGTTCCTTTAAGCCAATGGAGGCGAGTTCCCTCGGGGCTGAGACAGGGGACTTCTTGCCTTGCATCTCCTCTGACAGATGTGTTCCTTTTCACAGCCCTCTTCTCTTCCATATGAGGTCCCAGCTCACCCCATGCCTGGTCCAACATACCCAGGGATTTCACTGCTCTGAATCTCAACATCCTGGGGAATCAACCATCCTCACCCTTTGCTCCAAGAGCTTCCCAGGTGCAGAGGTGGCATGCTTCTCTGTGCAGGCTGGGGAGTCTGCAGAAGAGTGGGATGACCAAGACCACAGACTCTGACCAGAACCAGACTGCTCTCTGTGCCTCAGTTTCCCCATTTATGAAATGGGGATGACAACATGACTTAGCTCATAGGGTTGTCTGGAAGATGAAACAAGATTGCAGATGTAAAACATACCGTACCCGGGGCACCCTGTTGCTTCATGATTCAGCATGCACGCGCACACGTACGCATATCCCCTTGAATCGCAGACACGTGAGCACACAGCCTTGCAGTAAAAAATAACCTGAATAGTCAGGCTTCTAGTCTAAGCTTCTGCTACCAGTGCTTCATATTCAGTAAAACTCCTTTAAAAAAAAGATACGAAAACGAAGTTGAAGAGAAGATAAAAGCAAAGCTGTCCAAGGGAACACATCTCTAGTATAAATATTGAACCGGAAGTGGCTTGGAGGTGGAGGTGCGGGTGATTTCTTAAAAGGAGTGGTCAGGGAAGGAGGGGTTTGGGCTTCAGTTCTTTGGTCTTGAACACCTCCTGGAACCTGAAAGAACCCCTGTGCCATTCCCTGGCAGTCAGGGCTCCCCCTTCTGGTAAATGTTCATGGCCTACTGTTCAGTCAAGAGAGTTAATGCAGAAGTTGACTTGCTTCCTCGGAGCCAGAGGAGGCATGGGGATGGTGACTGCTCACAAACCTTGAAGCCCCAACATTGTAGGGGGAGCACATCCATCAGGCTGCTGATAGGGGGAACCCTCCCATGCTACTGACCAGGACATTTGGAGCCCCCGTCTAGGGTCTTCTTTCCGCAGGTCATAGCTTTCCCACTTAAACTACCTGTGACTTCAGACAAGAGACACATCTCTATGTTTCTGTCTGTCCACCTCAAAGTGGAGACACACATAGCAGACTTTCGGGGCTGCTGACACTGCCATCACCAGAGTCACTGTCATCGTCATCCTCTCATTGTCATTGGCTTCTGTGTCTCTGATGATGAGTCCATCTGCTTTCCGGTTTCTGCCTCCTTTCCCTAAGAGGATGCTACGCCCTGATGCTGTTCCCTGAGGGTCCTCTCTCTCAAGTCATACCAGTATTTTCCTAGCTTCTGTCTTCCATTCCTTGAAGAAAGCAAGCAAACAAACAAAGAAGCCCCAAGCATTATTAGGGAAAAAGCAAACAAACAAAACAAGGCAAAACAGAAAGCCGGCAGCTGCCTCTCTCTTCCTTTCCGTGGTGAATGCTGCTTCGTCCAGCCCGGGTGGCAAGGAAGTTTGGGTGATGGGAGGCCAACTTCTCTTCTCAGTAGAAAGTTCCACATAAAGTTAGGGTGGGGCTTCCCTGGTGGCTCAGTGGTTGGGAGTCCGCCTGCCGATGCAGGGGACGCGGGTTCGTGGCCCAGTCCGGGAAGATCCCATATACCGCGGAGCGGCTGGGCCCGTGAGCCATGGCCGCTGAGCCTGCGCATCCGGAGCCTGTGCTCCGCAACGGGAGAGGCCACGGCGGTGAGAGGCCCGCGTACCGCAAAAAAAAAATAAAAAAAAAAAGTTAGGGTGAAGTACAATTTTCTTTCTTCGGGAATTTCATTTCCCAAACCAAGGGACTATACCAAAGAAGACAAAATCTGCCATGATCATCATGAATCACATTTTCAAAGCTAAGAATTCGGAGCCAGTTGAATATTTAAAAAAAAAAAAAAACTCTTCCAGTCCAGCAGCCTTTTATTTTGTTAATTTTATTACCAGGAATGGGATTTATTCTGTGAAAGACATTGTGCTTGGCAGATGTTATCTTATTTAATTGCCATCCCAATCTGGTGAGGTAGCTATTAATTTTTTCAGTGGGTTACTAGAAAATTGGGGTTCAAAGATGTTAAGTAACATTCCTAAGGTCACAGAGTTAGCAGTAGACCCAGGATTTGAATCTGAGTTAATGAGATTCCAAAGCCCATGACCTTGATCTGAGTTTCTCTCTATCCCAACCCTTTATCTATCCACGAATTCTTTTCTTTTTTAAAAATCTATTTATTTTATTTTATTTTTGGCTGCGTTGGGTCTTCATTGCTGCGCGCGGACTTTCTCTAGTTGTGGCGAGCGGGGGCTACTCTTTGTTGCAGTGCGCGGGCTTCTCATTGCAGTGGCTTCTCTTTGTTGCGGAGCACAGGCTCTAGGTGCATGGGCTTCAGTAGTTGTGGCACGTGGGCTCAGTAGTTGTGGTTCGTGGGCTCTAGAGCGCAGGCTCGGTTGTTGTGACACACGGGCTTAGTTGCTCCGCGGCATGTGGGATCTTCCCGGACCAGGGCTCAAACCCGTGTCCCCTGCATTGGCAGGAGGATTCTTGACCACTGCGCCACCAGGGAAGTCCCCACAAATTCTATAGTATGACTAATATGTATCTGTTACCTGGGAATCGGGTATTAATGGACCATTGATACAGATATGATCATAGGTTAAGAGGCCCAGGGGATCGCTATGCTATCCTTTAATTGGGATTCTCAGTATTTTTAAAACAAATGAACTCAGTTTTTACCAACTTGGAATTTATGCCTGGCCTGACTATATCTGATATTTCTCCCTTTGTGAAGCCCCTCACCCTCTCCTGACCCACAGATGTTCCTTGCTGCCTGCCAAAGCGCCCGTAGGAAGTTACAGATCTTCAAAAACTGGAGGTGCAGGCCCAGGTGTGGGGCTCAGGGCAGGAAGCCAGCTCTTGCTTCCCCATCAGGCAGGCACAGAGCTAAGGACCGCAGTCATTTTCATTCTTTTAAACACTGAAGAAAAAAACTGAACTTTTAGATGAAATGAAATGGTTTAATGTATAATATTAATATAATTGATGTCTTTCTACCAGTGTAGTTGTAAAATAAAACTTTTAATATTTTTTTATGGGTGAAGGGATGTACAGAGTCAAAAGCGCCTTGGGCCCAGTGGAAGCATCATGTGGCACATGGCAACTCACACCAAAGCCTGAAGCAAAAACTAACCTTAGCAAATCCAGTTGTATTATTTTGAATGCTTATGGGCATTTGAACTGTCCTGGAACTGGGCTTGGGGGGGCTCAGGAGAACACCCATATAGTGATCACAGCATCAATTTGCCATCTGCCAAACCAAGGAAATTAGAATCACCTATGAGGAGAGGGGGGCAACCTTGTTTGAGTTACCTTTAGGGTCTACAACAGCTTGCTCTGAGCTTGACCGCTTGGCCACATAAACTATACCAAAGTACCACAAGGCAAATAGATGCCTGTCATTAAGACAAGTCTACAGTGCGGGTCTAGAAATCTCCAAATAGGTCAGTGTCTTTAATGGTGCTGTTCGGTACGAAGCCAATTAGCCGCAGGTGGCTATTAAAATTGAAATTTAGCTAATTAAAATTGATCACAATCAAAAACTCAGTTCCTCAGCTTCGCTGACCACATTTCAATAGCCACATGTGGCCAGGGGCTCCCTATTGGACACTGCAGATATAGAACATATCCATTGCTGTAAAAAGTTCCATTAGACAGTGTTGGGTCTATGCTGTATGCACAGCTTGTTTACTACTATTGGCTTTGTGGTTTCCCAAGAGCAAAATCTTAAGTCACAGACCCCCACAGAGAAGAACGCTTGGACTTTCAAATCTTGATTCTGCTGGTGGCAACGCTGCCCTTGCAATGTTCCATCTGTTGCTGTGAGAATCCAGTGTTTAGGGAGGCCAAGTAGAGAACCAAGTGGGCGCGCCTGCTTTAATGAAAAGATGGGAATGATTTGCAATCAATTCCGTCATTACTTCTAAGTGAGTGTTTTTCAAGTTCTTGAGATCAGTTTGTTCTCGTGGGCAAATTAAGCATGTCTTCAAAAATCTCGTTTGTGCCATTAAACTGATGAGCACACTCTTCCTGATGCAGAGATAAATTTCAGCTCCGACAAGGTCCACGGATGACACATGCTAAATTGGTGAGCTCTTAATTAATGAGGTTTTAGTAGAACTATCATTTTCTCTAGTAAACATTTCGTTTCAGTTGCGTTTTCAGAATTTGAGTTGCCTAAGAGACTAATTAACATATAAGAGACATTGAATTCCTCTGTAACTATGTGAATGATTTCCCTTTTTCCCTTTGCTGGTATTTGGTATCGCATTCATTTCCCAGACTGGCCCAAAGAAGCAAAGAATAACACCCTAGGCGGGCCCATAAGGTCACGTATAATATTTGTGGACTATAATATTAGGGACTCTTGTTCTTGATATTTCCTTAACATAAATTTAAGAAATTCTGGAAATCTCTGTTTGAATGGAAACAGATGATAAGTAACCTTTCTCATCTAGATAGCTCAAGAACTATCTTTTGCAGTTCATCATACCACCGCACATTTCCCGAAACTGTGTTTTGAGTTACCCTGCAGTTCCAGGAGCTGTAATAACAGGTTTTCAGAGAGAATTTAAAAACCTATGGAGAACTAGTGTGGGAAACACTCACATGACTCACATAAAGTTTCTGATAAGTACTTGAGCCCGTAAATCTATTCAAGATGTTCTTGTTCAGCATTTCACATTTATCTGGTTATAGATCACCCCTTTTAAAAGCCCCTCAATGTTAGTGTATGTTAGTGTTGTTGTATGTTAGTGTTGGTTCTTGAAACTTTGGGGAAATACAGTATGGGCCTCAACATGAACTCATGAACTGCCCCTCATTCTGGTTACTGGCTCCCTTTGAAGTAGGAGCCCCTAGTTGGGAATCTTTGTTTTATATAAAACATTCCTTCTGCAAGGTACCCTGGGTGCCAGGCGGGTTACCTGACTGCCCCTTCCCCTTACTCCTTCTGTCGCCAGACACTCCCTATGTTCCCCGAGTAGTATCTCCACCCAAACTGTTTCATGGTGCTAGTGCTTGAGCATCATGATGGGGTTTTGGTGCGCCTATCTTAGATGACTGTGATAGTATAGAGATATACAATTTAAGTTCCCAGTGGTACCCAAAGGAAGAAATGAGAAAGCTCTACTGCGTTGGAAAAATTATACTTCTTACTTTCCAAATTCATCCTATCATTTCAATTTTGGGCTGAATTTTCTTGCCTTATTCCTTTAGAATTTTTCTCTGCCAAGACATAGCATCTTCAATTCATGCCAGGCCAGCCTTCTCTTGGTGATGAATGTGCTGTGATGCGAGATAGAATATGTTATACTGTATCATTTGGCTTGGAAAAAGTGTTAGTTGCTAACAGAATTGAGTAGTAACACTATTTGTTCCTCCTTTTAAAAAGAGTGCGTTGGGACTTCCCTGGTGGTCCAGTGGTAAAGAATCCGCCTTCCAATGCAAAGGACACGGGTTCGATCCCTGGTCGGGGAACTAAGATCCCATATGCCGCGGGGCAACTAAGCCTGCGCGCCACAACTACTGAGCTCACGCGCCTCAATGAGAGAGCCCACATGCCACAAACTACAGAGCGCGCGTGCCCTGGACCCCACATGCCACAAGTACAGAGCCCACACGCCCTGGAGCCTGCACACCACAACTGAAGAGAGAAAACCTGCACGCCACAACTAGAGAGAAGCCCGTGTACCGCTGCAACTAGAGAGAAGCCTGCATGCCACGACACAGAGCCTGCGCACTGCAACAACAGATCTTGCATGCCTCAGTGAAGATCCCGCATGCCACAACTAAGACCCAACACAGCCAAAATAAATAAATAAATAAATAAATAAACCATAAAACGAGTGCATTGATCATTCATTATTTATTAAACACTTTTCTTCACACATATACAAATTTGGCTCTGAAACTTAGGTGAGGCACAGGCACGTGGATGTTCAGCATGGTGCCTGGTTTCTGACTTTGGGGTCAAGAGAACAGTGTCTCTCTGGCTGTGTATATAGTAGAGCTAATAATGGGTCCTGCCTTGCAGGTGTGTTGGGAAAGGAGCTGATATAGCACAGAGTTAGCATGAGTGAAAAAAATGATGAATATTTTTATATTGTTGTCCATTTATTTCCATGGTTTTCTGAGCAACTGAATTGTGCGGGAGAGAGTCAGTGGTTTATACCTCATTGTTTTTCCTCTTTTTTTTTCCTGGGTCTTCCCTTCCATGCCTCTTCATACCCATGGTGTCTCTATTCTTTGCATTTGTTTACCTTCTCCTCACCTCAGTTCCTTTCTTCCTCTTCTTCGGTCTGATTTTCAAAATCCAGCCTTACCAGAAAGGGTTTAAAATATGTTAGTCTTGGCGTTTTGCCATTGGTTTCTGACCTGTTTCTTATTTGCCTTGCACTCCTCCTATATGTCACTGGAATTGAATCTTTTAAAAAATATATTTTATTTTATTTTTAGTTGAAATATAGTTGATTTACAATGTTGTATAGTTTCAGTGTACAGCAAAGTGCTTCAGTTATACGTATATAAAAGTATATGCGTATATATTCTTTTCCAGGTTCTTTTCCATTACAGGATATTACAAGATACTGAATATGGTTCCCTGTGCTATACAGTAGGTCCTTGTTGTGTATCTATTTTATATATAGTAGTGTATTTGTTAATCCCAAACTCGGTAGTGTATCCCTCACCACCCTTTCCCCTTTGGTAACCATAAGCTTGTTTTCTAAGTCTATTATCTGTTTCTGTTTTGTAGATAAGTTCATTTGTGTCATATTTTAGATTCCACATGTAAGTGATATCGTATGGTATTTGTCTTTGTCTGACTTACTTCACTTAGTGTGATCATCTCTAGGTCCATCCATCTTGCTGCAAATGGCATTGCTTGGAATTGAATCTTTCTTTTTTTTTTTTTCGGTACGTGGGCCTCTCACTGCTGTGGCCTCTCCCGCTGTGGAGCACAGGCTCCGGACGCGCAGGGCCAGAGGCCATGGCTCATGGGCCCAGCCGCTCCGCGGCACGTGGGACCCTCCCGGACCGGGGCACAAACCCGCGTCCCCTGCATCGGCACACAGGCTCTCAACCACTGCACCACCAGGGAAGCCCGGAATTGAATCGTTTTATGTTTACATTGTATTCGAATCTCTAGACCTATGTAGTCCAATACAGTAGTTAGTAGCCCACATGTAGCTAGCTATTGAAATGATATTTTAATTAATAACACTCAATAAAATTAAAAATTGAGTTCCTCTGTTGCACTAGCCACATCCCAGTGCTTAAAATCACACGTAGCTAATGACCATCGTACTGGATAATGCAGCTAGAACATTTCCATCCTTGCTGGAATTTCTATTGGAAAGTAATACTCTAGGTACTTGCCAGTCTTGCCTTTTTTGTTGTTTTGGAATATTTGGGGTGTACGGTGAGTCTCCTTAGATGAGGACTTAGAGGTGAAGGGTATTTCTGACCCAGCTCACAATGGCTTCCAAGCCTTCAGTGCATGGCTTCAAATGTTGGTGCGGATGCAGAAGAAAATCCTCAGCCCATGAGAAGGCTCAGGTTAATACTGAGCAAGTCCAATGCCTTCTTGCAGGTGTGGGAGCCTTAGGCCCAGACCCACCATGACACCCAGATAAATACAGCATTTCCCAAGAGGGGTCTCAAAGGTATCTGCACACCGGGATCCTGGTGAGGAAGGCCCACCATTCATTTGGGTAGTGTAGGGTGAGGAGGCCAGAGTCAACACTGCCATATGTATGGGGGCAGTTGTGTTTTGGGGGTTTTTTTTCGTTTTTTTTTTTGTTGTTGTTGTTTAATTTTAACATCTTTATTGGAGTATAATTACTTTACAATGGTGTGTTAGTTTCTGCTGTATAACACAGTGAATCAGCTATATGTATACATATATCCCCATATCTCTTCCCTCTTGCATCTCCCTCCCTCCCACCCTCCCTATCCCACCCCTCTAGGTGGTCACAGAGCACCGAGCTGATCTCCCTGTGCTATGCGGCTGCTTCCCACTAGCTGTCTGTTTTACGTTTGGTAGTGTATATATGTCCATGCCACTCTCTCACTTCATCCCAGCTTATCGTTCCCCCTCCCCATGTCCTCAAGTCCATTCTCTACATCTGAGTCTTTATTCCTGTCCTACCCCTAGGTTCTTCAGAACCTTTTTTTTTTTTTAGATTCCATATATATGTGTTTTTCCATATGGTATTTGTTTTCCTCTTTCTGACTTACTTCACTCTGTATGACAGACTCTAGGTCCATCCACCTCATTACAAATAACTCAATTTAGTTTCCTTTTATGGCTGAGTAATATTCCATTGTATAGATGTACCACATCTTCTTTATCCCTTCATCTGTTGATAGGCACTTAGGTTGCTCCCATGTCCTGGCTGTTGTAAATAGAGCTGCAGTGAACATTGTGGTACATGACTCTTTTTGAATTATGGTTTTCTCAGGGTATATGCCCAGTAGTGTGATTGTTGGGTCATATAGTAGTTCTACTTTTAGTTTTTTAAGGAACCTCCATACTGTTCTCCATAGTGGCTGTATCAATTTACATTCCTACCAATAGTGCAAGAGGGTTCCCTTTTCTCTGCACCCTCTCCGGCATTTACTGTTTGCAGATTTTTTCATGATGGCCATTCTGACCAGTGTGAGGTGATACCTCATTGTAGTTTTGATTTGCATTTCTCTAATGATTAATGATGTTGAGCATCCTTTCATGTGTTTGTTGGCAATCTATATATCTTTGGAGAAATGTCTATTTAGGTCTTATGCCCATTTTTGGATTGGGCTGTTTGTTTTTTTCATATTGAGCGGTATGAGCTGCTTGTATATTTTGGAAATTAATCCTTTGTCCGTTGCTTGGTTTGCAAATATTTCTCCCATTCTGAGGGGTTGTCTTTTCATCTTGTTTATGATTTCCTTTGCTGTGAAAAACCTTTTAAGTTTCATTAGGTCCCATTTGTTTATTTTTGTTTTTATTTCCTTTTCTCTAGGAGATGGGTCAAAAAGGATCTTACTGTGATTTATGTCACAGAGTGTTCTGCCTATGTTTTCCTCTAAGAGTTTTCTAGTGTCTGGCCTTACATTTAGGTCTTTAATCCATTTTGAGTTTATTTTTGCATATGGTGTTAGGGAGTGTTCTAATTTCATTCTTTTATATGTAGCTGTCCAGTTTTCCCAGTACAACTTATTGAAGAGGCTGTCCTTTCTCCATTGTATATTCTTGCCTCCTTTATCAAAGATAAGGTGACCATATGTGCGTGGGTTTATCTCTGGGCTTTCTATCCTGTTCCGTTGATCTATAGTTCTGTTTTTGTGCCAGTACCATACTGTCTTGATTACTGTAGCTTTGTAGTATAGTTGCTAGTAGTAATCTCTCATGATCCTTTGTATTTCTGCAGTGTCAGCTGTTACGTCTCCTTTTTCGTTTCTCATTCTATTGATTTGAGTCTTCTCCCTTTTTTTCTTGATGAGTCTGGCTTATGGTTTATCAATTTTGTTTATCTTCTCAAAGAACCACCTTTTAGTTTTATTGATCTTTGCTATTGTTTCCTTCATTTCTTTTTCATTTATTTCTGATCTGATTTTTATGATTTCATTCCTTCTGCTAACTTTGGTGGGGTTTTTTTGTTCTTCTTTCTCTAATTGTAGGGTAAGGTTGTTTATTTGAGAGTTTTCTTGTTTCTTGAGGTAGGATTGTATTGCTATAAATTCCCTCTTAGAACTGCTTTTGCTGCATCCCATAGGTTTTGGGTTGTCATGTTTTCATTGTCACTTGTTTTGAGGTAGTTTTTGATTTCCTTTTTGATTTCTTCAGTGATCTCTTGGTTATTTAGTCATGTATTGTTTAGCCTCCACGTGTTTGTATTTTTTACAGTTTTTTTCCCTGTAACTGATATCTAGTCTCATAGTGTCGTGGTTGGAAAAGATACTTGATATGATTTCAATTTCCTTAAATTTACCAAGGCTTGATTTGTGACCCAAGATATGATCTGTCCTGGAGAATGTTCCATGAGCACTTGAGAAGAATGTGTATTCTGTTGTTTTTGGATGGAATGTCCTATAAATATCGATTAAGTCCATCTTGTTTAATGTATCATTTAAAGCTCGTGTTTCCTTATTTATTTTCATTTTGGATGATCTGTCCATTGGTGAAAGTGGGGTGTTATAGTCCCCTACTATGATTGTGGTACTGTCGATTTCCCCTTTTATGGCTGTTAGTATTTGCCTTATGTATTCAGGTTCTCCTATGTTGGTCGCATAAATATTTACAATTGTTATATCTTCTTCTTGGATTGATCCCTTGATCATTATGCAGTGTCTTTCTTTGTCTCTTGTAATAGTCTTTATTTTAAAGGCTATTTTCTCTGATATGAGAATTGCTACTCCAGCTTTCTTTTGATTTCCATGTGCATGGAATACCTTTTTCCATCCCCTCACTTTCAGTCTGTATGTGTCCCTAGGTCTGAAGTGGGTCTCTTGTAGACAGCATATATACGGGTCTTGTTTTTGTAACCATTCAGCCAGTCTGTGTCTTTTGGTTGGAGCATTTAATCCATTTACATTTAAGGTAGTTATCGATATGTATGTTCCTCTTACCATCTTCTTAATTGTTTTGGGTTTGTTATTGTAGGTCTTTTCTTTCTCTTGTGTTTCCTGCCTAGAGAAGTTCCTTTAGCATTTGTTGTAAAGCTGGTTTGGTGGTGCTGAATTCTCTTAGCTTTTGCTTGTCTGTAAAGGTTTTAATTTCTCCGTCGAATCTGAATGAGATCCTTGCTGGGTAGAGTAATCTTGGTTGTAGGTTTTTCCCTTTCGTCACCTTAAATATGTCCTGCCATACCCTTCTGGCTTGCAGAGTTTCTGCTGAAAGATCAGCTGTTAACCTTATGGGTATTCCCTTGTGTGTTATTTGTTGCTTTTCCCCTGCTGCTTTTAGTGTTTTTTCTTTGTACTTAATTTTTGATAGTTTGATTAATATGTGTCTTGGCATGTTTCTCTTTGGATTTAGCCTGTATGGGGCTCTTTGTGCTTCCTGGACTTGACTGACTCTTTCCTTTCCCCTACTAGGGAAGTTTTCAACTATAATCTCTTCAAATATTTTCTCAGACCCTTTCTTTTTCCTTTCTTCTTCTGGGACCCCTATAATTCGAATGTTGGTGTATTTAATGTTGTCCCAGAGGTCTCTGAGACTGTCCTCAATTGTTTTCATTCTTTTTTCTTTATTCTGCTCTGCAGTAGTTATTTCTACTATTTTATCTTCCAGATCACTTATCCGTTCTTCTGCCTCAGTTATTCTGCTATTGATTCCTTCTAGAGAATTTTTAATTTCATTTATTGTGTTGTTCATCACTGTTTGTTTGCTCTTTAGTTCTTCTAGGTCCTTGTTAAACGTTTCTCGTATTTTGTCCATTCTATTTACAAGATTTTGGATCATCTTTACTATCATTACTCTGAATTCTTTTTCAGGTAGACTGCCTATTTCCTCTTCATTTGTTTGGTCTGGTGGGTTTTTACCTTGCTCCTTCATCTGCTGCGTATTTCTCTGTCTTCTCATTTTGCTTAACTTACTGTGTTTGAGGGTCTCCTTTTCACAGTTGCGGGTTCATAGTTCCCGTTGTTTTTGGTGTCTGCCCCCAGTGGGTAAGGTTGGTTCAGTGCATTTTGTAGGCTTCCTGGTGGAGGGGACTGGTGCTTGTGTTCTGGTGGATGAAGCTGGATCTTGTCTTTCTGGGGGGCAGGACCGCTTCCGGTGGTGTTTTTTGGGGTGTCTGTGAACTTAGTATGATTTTAGGCAGCCTCTATGCTAATGGGTGGGATGTGTTCCTGTCTTGCTACTTGTTTGGCATAGGGTGTCCAGCACTGCAGCTTGCTGGTCCTTGAGTGGAGCTGGGTCTTAGCATTGAGACGGCGATCTCTGGGACAGCTCTTGCCGATTGATATTACGTGGGGCCCCGAGGTCTCTGGTGGACCAATTTCCTGAACTCGGCTCTCCCACCTGAGAGGCTTAGGTCTGACACCTGGCCAGAACACCAAGACCCGACCAACCACATGGTGTGCTTTTGACCAAAGACTCTTCTATTATTCTTCCTGAGATATCGTCTCTACATTTCCAACTTCCTGGTTTCTTTTCTTTGAGTATTTTCTCTTTTATAGGATCATTCCTGGAAAGGACGATGACTAGTCATCCAAAGAAAGATGGAGTTTCTGCTAGTGTTGGAGGGTCTCCTGCAGAGGTGGGGAGGTGGCTGTGGCTCACCATGGGGACAAGGACACTGGCAGAACAGGAATTCTGTTTTTAAACAGAGAAGGAACTTTATCCAGAGGCAACCATCTTCAGTAGCCATGGTCCTCCAAGTTCATGGTTCTCTCCCCCACAGCAGCCTGGGAAAGGCCCAGACCTGGAGGTTGCCTGTTGTAGTCACCAGAAAGCAGTTCCTCCCTCAGAGAAATTAAGTAGATTTCTGTGTTCGCATCAGCAAGATAGAGATATCAGATACTTGCTTCATGTTGTATAGGAGCAGAGGTGATGAAGAATTTACTACCTGACTAAATTAATCTGATCCTCACTCCAAAGAGGACTCTGGTGATAGCTTTCTGTTGTTTATGGTGCCCAAACGTAGACGAAAGAGACCAGGTTATGAAATCAAAAAACCATGTGCTTCATTTGTGGCTTTGCCAGTTCACCAAGTATTAACCATTGATTAAATTCACCAAGCCTCACTTTCTCCCGTCTAAGTGGGAATGAAATTTTCAACGTGGCTAATAATGTAAGTACCGTGCTGGTAGTATCTTACTTTGTCATTGCTTTTCAAATGAGCAGGAAAGACACTTGTACATATTGACGAGTATTCCTTTTAGGAGCAGTAAAACATTTCACATATATGGCACTTTTGGAAAAGGCAATAATGAGAAGTACAGGCACAAGATTTTTCTTAATGTTATGTAGTACCCATATACTATATTTCTATCAGTCAAGTTGTTTGAAAACATAGTTACATGGTGGAGCTAGCAAGATGTATGTGTACCTGTATATTGCTCTGTTTAATATCATCCTTTTTGATATTCCCCATTCCAATTTCTACCACCCACTACACACATACGTACAAATAGATGAACTTATATTTCACAGAGAAGTAGAGGTAATATTCAAAACGTTCCCTAAACACCTCAGGATGGACTCCTTTGTTATGGCTTGATTTTTGGAAGAAGAGAGAGCTTCCTTCTTTTGATGCCATCCCTTCCAAAGCCCTGGATTCCTTCCTCTACCTCGTGACTTTAATTATCACTTCTCTTCTCGCATATATAATCTTTCCTGCTCCCTGGCTATATCACCAGGGTCAATTAGCATCTCAAATTGCCCCTTGGTTTAAAAAAAATCCCAAAAGACGTTTATCTTCCCTGTACTCCTTGCTACTCTCTCTCTTTTCAGTAGTTCCCCTAGGAGGCTTTAATTGTCAAATCCAAAGGCCAGTGTTTGATCTTCATCTTCCTTGAACTACTTTGTAACATTTCTTGATACCCGTTTTACTTTGCAAATCTTTCTTTCTCTTTGATTTCTAGTTCTTTGGTTTATCTTAATTTTTCTTATATTTCTTTGATTCGTCTTATCATTCTTTGCTGGCTGTTCTATTCCCATCAAACCTTGTGATTCCCCAAGAATTGTTCTTGGCTTCCTTCAGGGCCTCACAGTACATTCTATCCCAGGATGATCTTAAATCCTCCTGGCTTTAAGTGTCATTTATATGCTAATTACTCTTGAATCTTTGGCCCTGGCTTCTCCCTCAGTCTCCAGATCTTTCCATGTAGATACATGACATTTTCTACATGGATATCTTATAGCAATATCAACTTTACAATTGCCAACTTTTATTATTGCTTCTCTCAGTGGTAGCAAAGTTTGCTCAGTTTGCCCAATACAAATCACAGTCATTCTCATTGCCAATTCTCTCCCTCCCTCGCTCAGGCACAAGTCACTTCTTAGTTCTACCTTGGACTTTTGCCTCGAGTTTGGTTTCCTTTCGTCCTAATGGTACTCATGCCTTAGTCTTATCTCTGTTCTCTCTACTAGGGGTTGTTGCTTCCTGCTTAGTCTTTTTTTCCCTTTCTTTCTTAATTAATTAATTTATTTTTTTATCTGCGTCGGGTCTTAGTTGCGGCACGCAGGATCTTTGTTGAGGTGCGCAGGCTCTTTGGTTGCAGTGCGCGGGCTTCTCCCTAGTTGTGGCGTGTGGGTTCTCTCCCTCTAGTTGTGGGCGCGGGCTCCAGAGCACGTGGGCTCTCTCATTGAGGTGCGCGAGCTCAGTAGTTGTGGCTCGCCAGCTTAGTTGCCCTGTGGCATGTGGGATCTTAGTTCCCCGACCAGGGATCGACCCCGTGTGCCCTGCATTGGAAGGCGGATTCTTTACCACTGGACCACCAGGGAAGCTTCCTACTTAGGAACTAGTGTCAGGTGATTTGGGGAGTGTTCGAGAAGCAGGACTTTGCTGTGGTTGGGATGCTTCAGAAGTAGAGGCTATTCTCTGAGTATAGAGAGGATTAACACATCGGATCTCTGAATCTTATCTATGAGGGGGAAGAATAAATTGAAGCTAAAATTATTTAGTAAAGAAGCAGCAGTCACTCACATGAGCCAAGCTAGAGTGACGTTCGGCCATTTCTATGGTTTGGACAGTGTTCTTGTTTCATCTGAATGCAGGTGTAATTATAGAGTGGTCTTGTGTTTGTCTTGAACCACTGTGGTCACAGAGTGGCTTTGTCTGATGTTGATGTTCTGTGGAATTGTTCCTGGTCGACAGGAGAACACCAAGGCCCAGCTGTGGGTATCTGCCGGCTCCTAGATGTCGGGGCTACTTTTTACTCCTCACGTTTTGCCCCCTGGTTCCAATGGGTCCCTCTAGCCTTCTACTCTACCCTTGACACACTCTCGCCCACTTGTTTCTACTGTTTTTCCTGCTTTTGCTGTTTTTCCTGTTTGTACTGCTTTGTGACTTTGCAGCCACACTGAAAGTCTGATCGTTTTCGTAACCAGGCCATGCCATTTCCTACCTTTCTGTCCTTGGCTTTTTCTGAAAACTGACTCTCATTATCACTCGTATATTTCTGGCTGGAAAACACAAAATCATCAAGTGTCTCCTTCTTCAGTTACATTGTGGCACTTTTCTGTCTCACACTGTCATATATTTGTTTCCCTCACTGTATTATTCCCTTCCCGGTGAATAACATGCCAGCTTACAACTTTGAGCCACTTATCCTTTAGGCTTCTCAGTTTGTTTCTTTGTAAATTGGGTAATACCAACCCAAAAGTGTTGTTGTGACACTTAATATGTACGAAGTGCTTAGACCATTCCCTGGGCCATAGTAAATAACAAATAAGTTCTATTTATTATTATTATTATTATTGGTGGCGTTGGTGGCATACGGCAGTGTTGTCAGTTTTGTTATTGTTTTAACAGTGTTTCGACAATGAATTCAGGGCCTGACCCACAAAGTGGTGGTAGAAGAAATGTTTTGTACTTGTATATTTCTTTCCACTGTAAAGCACTTGCGTGGTTATTATTTGACTTAGATTTAGGACAATATAAGGTAATTCTTTTCATCCCCAGTTTGAAATTGAGGGAACAAATGTAGTCATTAGCTGGTGTGTTCGTGATAACGCTCAAAACAGTTGAGGTATGATACTTGAACTAGGGTCTTCCCATATCTGATTCAGTGTTTCTCAAACTGAATATGCCGAGTTAAATAACAACTTTTCCATATGCATTATTGTAATCAAACCACACTTCCCAGGTTGTGCAGTCTCTTGATATATACTCGAGAAAATACTGAATGATCTCAGTCATTTTAGTGTATTGGAGTCTAGTTGAGAAAACGGAGCCAAAAGTTGAGTCTCTTCAAGGAATCCACATATAATGGATTTTGATATTTGGGAGCATACAACACAGACACACATACACATCCTAATATTCTTATATGAGACATGGGATATGGATTTTTAAAATGAAAGTTTGATAGTAACTGTAACTGTTCTCTCCTAGCAGGTTGTTCATGCCTAGTGACTGTGGTCTGTTGTTACGAAAATTTCAACTCTAAATTTAGCTGATTCAAGTATGTGCTTCCACGAGTTTGCAGCTAGAAGGCTAATGCTAGCAGCTTACAATATTAAGAATATAGTGGTGTGGGATGCTGGGCTGGGGAGAAGGATACTAAGAATTATGTAGCAGAAATAGATCAGATCTGGCAAAGAGATTTAGTGTTTCAGTGGAGTCCATTTGCAGGGTTGCAGTTGGTATGCAATGTAAATTATTGCCTAGAGAAGGGCAATGATTTGAAATCCAACAGCAGAGAATAAATAGGCAAATTGTTCCATTCTTTGAAATAGCAAGAAAGAATTATATCTTAATTCTCTTGTGCTGTCACTGTCCATTTTGATACGGAAACACTGGATTCTTTCTACCTTTCATTTGGTCATTGCCTTTCGTTAAATTTTCCTTGTTGTAGTGGGTGGCCACTGTTATAAAGCAAGAAAGACTAGTAAATGAAGATTGACTGCCTTTTATTGCATAAGCCAACGTCACAGACTTTGGAATTAATATTTGCTAATTTTGCTTGAATTTAGTGCAAGTCAACTGTTGTGATTTTTAAGTATTTTTGGGTTTAGAATGCATGTGGCAGTGTTTTTTATAATCTTATGTAATATTTTAGTATTGATTGTGCTACAAATTAAATATTTCTACTTTGGTCCTTCAGTTGCATGCTATTGTATTACTTAACATGGGAATTATTTTACAAACCTAGCTTTTTCTCTATACCTAAAGTTGAAATGTTTTATGTACTTGTCAGTAAATTTCATTTTCATCAAAGGTATCTTTGACTAAGAATAGTAGAGGGGCCCATGGAGCAATGCAGTATGCTTGGAGAAAGAGTAGACTCACCAGTCCGGGAGTAGTTACTGGGGACTCACTGGCCTAAGGTGGCAATTAGGTTCTGAAACAGCATAACACATAGTCCTCTGAACTCCAGAAGTTTACACTCTGTATCAGTGTTTACAGATCCCTTTCCTCTCTTTCTTCTTTCCTTCATGTCCTAGAATCTGTTTTTCAACGAAGATATTACCAGATTGTTCTGTTGCAAGGAGGTATGGTGGGGTTGAGGAAGGCCACTGGTTTGCCCAGGTGGCCCTGAAGGGCATTCCCAGAACTTTGAGGTCGCTTAGAATAAGGTTTGAAGGCTATTGCTCCACATGATGAAATAAAATGTTCTTTTGAAAAGCTTGTAGCATTTCATGGCAGCAAAAGCTGTACACCAATGAGGGCCGTGGATCTGAAGCCCAACAGGAGTTAGACAGTGAACCATGAGATCTAAGTAATTAAGTTTGTTCATCACAGAAAATATTTGAAACAGTATATGAATATCAGTAGCCAGGACCTGGAAGCAACCTAAATGCCCATCGACAGATAAATGGATAAAGAAGATGTGGTGCATATATACAGTGGACTAGTACTCAGCCGTAAAAAAGAATGAGATAATGCCATTTGCAGCAACATGGATGGATCTAGAGATTATCATACTAAGTGAAGTAAGTCAGACAGAGAAAGACAAATATTATGTGGTATCATTTATATCATAAGTGATCTAAGTGGAATCTAAAATATGATACAAATGAACTTATTTACAAAACAGAAACAGACTTTCAGACTTCAAAAACAAACTTATGGTTACCAAAGGGGAAAGAGGGTGGGGGGAGGGATAAATTAGGAGGTTGGGAGTAACATACACACACAACTATATGTAAAATAGATAAACAACAAGGACCTACTGTAGAGCACTGGGAACCATACTCAATATCCTGTAATAACCTATAAGGGGAAAGAATCTGAAAGAAAAGTATCTATCTAAGCTGAATATAACATATATATGTATAACTGAATCACTTTGCTGTACACCTTAAATTAACACAACATTGTAAATCAACTATACTTCAATAAAAAGTAAAAAAGTAATTAAACACTTTAGAAAAATGTGTCCAAAAGCCCATAGCTGTAAACATACATACATACACACACACACACACACAGGTTCTTCTTATGCATGGTAAGTAGTAGTTAAATAAAATGTATTTGACCAAGATGTTACTCCGTATGTGATGTGCATATGTCACAGGGATTTTACTAGATGGCATATGATCTTTTTAGAAATGAGTTTGATTTATTTTGCAAAAGGTCAGTGGTAAAACTGGGGCCTCCCCAACTGAAGAGGGTACCTCTACCAGAGCAAGGACCATGTCACCCTAGTTATTCCTGTATCCTCACTTCTCAGTGCAGTCCCTGGTAAATACCTGTTTGATGAATAAGTGAATTCAGAAGGCCAGGTGATAGACCTGATCAAGGAACTGGTCTTCAAACGCTTAGTCTGCGAATCAGAGTTTGTTGTCCTACTGAGCATAAATTGGCCTCTCAAGGATGGAATCCTATTAAGGAAGTTCATAGAATTGAAGTGTCAATTTACATATTTTATTTTTTTATGTAAACACACAGAGATCATATATGTAAGTTTCTTTCGAAATGGCAATGTATGAATCTACCTTGAGAAAGAAATACAATTCTCAAACAGACCGGAATACTCATTTTCATAGCAATACCTTCTTTCCCTGTAATTGAGCTATGTGATAAGTTAACTTATAATCAGGCTTCCAGTTTATAAAAGCGTAATGAGAACTCTTGAGTCAACTCGAGGTTTGTGGAGGTTTATGTCACCTTGACCTGCTCACTGTTCCCTCGCAAGGAATCTACAGGAGAAACCAAATTTTCAAAATGAAGGCTACTTTGGTGAGGCTGGAATCAGACTAAAGGTTGTGAATGCTATCAGTTGACTGTGTAATTGCCTCAGGTTTTTGTAGTTCTGGACATGCCCGTCAGGAAAGGGTTATTTTGTTTGTCTGAAGGAAGCCTGTCTCTTCTAGCCAGTGCGTGCATGGATTCTGCTATGGTCTCCTTTCCAGAAAGAACTGTTTCTTAAAATAGTAACATAGAATTTTTGTGAGGATCCCATGATATAGCCTCTGTAAGGTACTTACTGGGCATATAGTAATTATTTGTTACTTAAATAATGTGAATTTGTTAGTCTTTCTCTGTACCTGCCTCTTTTGGGTCTTTTCCTTGTTCATCATCTTATTTTCATCGCTGCTTTGGATGACTAAGCTTTTTTCTGATGGCCACCCTCTTTCTCTGTAGGTGGTCATCTTTTCTAGCTCTTTCTCTTCAGCCTAGGAGTCTTTTTGCCACTATAAGGAGTGTTTGCATGTCTCTGATCTAATTTATTATTTATGTATTTTGAAGTTTAGTTCTCAAATGGTAACATTTCTCATTTCCAAGTTTTTGAGGATTGTGGGGAACTTTGCTTTAGCATCTGCATCAACAGCAATTTTTGTCATTTAGTAGGGAGGGCTGGCTGAGTCCAATACCTGATGTGGTACCTGGCATATGGTAGACATTAGATAAACATAGATTGAGTTAATTGTAGCCTTTAAAAACCCCTTCCTGGGCTTCCCTGGTGGCGCAATGGATAAGAATCCACCTGCCAATGCAGGGGACACGGGTTCGATCCCTGGTCCGGGAAGATCCCACATGCCGCAGAGCAACTAAGCCCATGTGCCACAACTATTGAAGCCCGCCTGCCTAGAGCCTGTGCTCCGCAACAAGAGAAGCCACCGCAATGAGAAGCCCGCACACCGCAACAAAGAGTAGCCCCCGCTCGCTGCAACTAGAGTAAGCCCGCATGCAGCAACAAAGACCCAACACAGCCAAAAATAAATAAATAAATGAATAATGAAACCCCCTTTCCTTTAGAGCAGGCCCTATTGACATTTTAAATAGAATTAAGGGCTGGATAATTATTGTGGGGACTGTCCTGTCTACTGTAGGATGTTGAACAGCATCCCTGACCTCTACCCCCTAGATACCAGTAATGTGTCCCCTTCCCAGCTGTGCCAATTAAAAATATTTCCAGACATTGCCACATATCCCCGGGGGGTCATGATCATCATCCCTGGTTAAGAGTCTTTGCTTTAGAGCAAAGGTTGCCCGTTAATGGTGTTCATATATTTATTATTTCCCTGAATTAATTAAATTTTCTCACCAAAAATACATGGGAGAGAAAGGCACTTACGTTAATATTAACGAGCTGCCACTAACTTAAGGACAGTAGCATTTAATGCTGAAGGCCAAAAAGAGTCAAAGCCACTCAACAATGCCCAAGAAAGGAAAATAACACGTTATTCTTTTACCAAGAAATTTTTGCTGTGAAAAAATGTCTTCTCTGTTAAACACTGTGCTTAATCATATACTAGTTTCACATTCTAGTACAAGTGTATCTCAGGTTGGATGGGTGGCACTGCCCTCTATCACTCAGTTCCCAGTGTATAAATGGACAGTCACTGAAGCAGTCAGTAATCAGACATTGAAGGCATAAAGGATTCAGTGAATTGTCCAGTAGTGATCAGTGAGGGCTGCACTCTGGGAAAATGCTCTGATAAATGTGACCAGCAGGTGGACCACAGTGTGTGAACTGGCCATTGCTGATGGGACACATTTTGATGAACACTGATATATATGATAAACACGTAATAAGAAATACTTTAAAGTTAAGAAAACTCATAGGCAGGTAAGATAAATATATATTTAAAGACATAATTGTGGGAGTAAGGGGGGAACTGAGGGAGAGGTAATTGTGGCAAAGAATTTGTGGAAAGATGGGGAATTGTGGGAGAAATGTGGAGCAGGATAAGGAATTGTGAAGACATAGGGTCCTGGGGGAAGAACAGCGAATGGTGGGGGAGGAAAGGATTCTGGGAGAAAACAGGATTGTGGGAAAGGACAGAATTGTGCCACAGTGCAGAGAATTGTGGGAGACAAGAGGCTTGTGGGAAGCACAGGGAATTGTGGGAGACAGTGCAGGACTATGAGAGAGAAGATTGTGGGAGAGACAAGTAATTGTGGGAGGGAATGGAGGATTGTGGGAGAGAAGAGGAATTGTGGGAGAGAATGGAGGATTGTGGGAAAGAATGGAATTGTGGTAGAGAAGGAATTATGGGAAAGACAGGAATTGTGAGAGAGACAGGGAATCATGGGAGAGACGGAGTTGTGGGAAAGAACTGAGTATTGTGAGACAAAATGGCGTATTTGGGAGAGAAGTGAGGATTATAAGAGAGAAAGACTTGTGGGGAAAAATAGGAAATTTGGAGAGAAAATGGGTAATTTTATAAAAGTAAGGGTAATTGTCAGAATGAAAGGAAAGTACTAGGAGAGAAAGGAATTATGGGAGAGAATGGCAAAATCTGGGATAGAACTGGAATTGTGGGAGAAATGGAGATATCTGGGAGAGAACAGTGACTTATGTGAGAGAATAGAGAATTGTTAGATAGTACCAAGACTTTGGGGATAGTAGACATTGTGTGAAAAAACCTGAGAATTATGGAAGGCAACAGAGGCTTATGGGAGAGAAATAGAATTGTGGGAGAGAAGGGAGAACTGTGGGCAACACAGGGAATTGTGGGAAAGAAGTGGGGATTGTGGGAGAGAAATGGAATTGTGGGACAGTGCAGTGAATTGTGGGAGATGAGAGGATTGTGGGAGACCCAGGGGATTGTGGGACCATACAGGGAATTGTGGGAGACAAGTGGATTGTGGTACAGTGTAGGGAATTATGGGAGATGAGATTGTGGGAGAGTATGGAGAATTGTGGGAGAGAATGGAGGATTGTTGGAGAGATGGAGGAATGTGAGAGAATTGTGGGATACAATAGTAAATTTGCAGAGAGAATGAGTAATTTCGTGAAAGAAGGAGTAATTGTGGGAGTGAAGAGAGAGTGGTGGGTGAGATAGGAGTTATGGGACATGGGAAATCCTGGAAGAGAAGAGAGAATTGGAAAGAACAGGATTGTAGTTGAGATGGTAAATTATGGGAGAGAATGGAGAATTGTGGGAGATGTGGGGGTTTATGGGAGATAACAGAATTGTGGGAGAGATGCGGAATTGTGGGAAATAACAGGATTGTAGGAAAGAAGGAATCGATGGGAGAGAATGGAGGGTGGTGGGATAGAGTGGAGGATCTTGGGATGCAACAGGGAACTGTAGGAAAGAGCTGAGGATCATGGGAGAAAATAGAGCATTGAGGTGAAAAGAAAGCTTAGTGGGAGAGATAAGATACTGTGGAAGAGAAAAAGAATTGGCCCTTTGGGCTCTATCCCTCCTGTAGGGCCATGTCCCTCAGTTCTGGCCTTGTCACCTGTGCTCTGTCCTAACCAATGCTCTCCTGTGCTTTCCCCACCAGAGCTACTCCCCTGCCACTCCCCATAGGCCTACATGGCCGTAGCCCTCTCGCCTGCCGGGCCAGGTATTGTTCCTGATGATAGGTCTGGAAAGTTGTGTTTCTCTGGCTAGAAATGACAAGTGAAGTAATGTACCTCACGACAGTTCTCTATCCCAACACTCTCAACCTTAGTACTCTGGGTTATGATTAGGATTACTAGTCATATCAGTTTTTTTCTGGCCGCACCACATAACTTGCAGGCTCTTAGTTCCCCAACCAGGGATCGAACCCGTGCCTCCTGCAGTAGAAGCGTGGAGTCCTAACTACTGGACCACTAGGGAATTCCCAGGATTAGTTATTTCAGTTTTATTAAACAATCAAATATTCATGGGCCATGAGAAATGCAAAAACGAATAAACTATCATCTATGCCCTCCAGGAAGTTTCAGTTGTGTAAGGCACAAATAGATGCATGTAGGAATGTGAATAAAATAGTATGAGAACACAGAATAAGGCAAGAATCACAAATAAGTGGATTTGGCAAGTCAATTATAAACTCTACAACAAAAGCAAAAGAAAGGAAAGGTTTCTCAAAGGAGGTAATTGAGGTAGACCTAGAACAATAGCAAAGATGTCTAAAAGTTAAAAAATGAAAGCTCCCAGTATTCAAGTTAAGGAAATAGTGTAAATACATACATAAAGAACAGAGGTAGGACGTGGCCCCCTTGCCAGGACTGGCTGGTAGAAGGGCTCAGAGGAGGATGGGGAGGGGGCGATAGTGTAGCTTCAGATCTTAGAAGCCAAACAGTTTGGATTTTCTGTCATAGGCCCTGGGGTGCTAATGAAGACTTCGATGTGGAAATGACCTCAATGTAAATGACAAGAAGGAGGACAAGTAAGGTGGAACAGCTCTCATGACGCTCAGTGTGCCTGTCGGACTGGCAGATCCTAGTGCGTCTAACCGCCAGGGGGCGCCAGTGAGGCTCTGGAGGCAGGAAGGAGAAGGGACAAGAATTACTAGAACAAATGAATGAAAGGGGAAGCAGGAAAAGGGGAGTTTGGCCATAATAGGCGACATGGACTTCATGCCACCCTTTCTGGACCTCAATTATTGTTTCCACTGGTGGAAGGTCAGATCCACAGGGTCTTAACCCACAGTACTCTGGGACAGGTTTTGACTTGGAACAGAGTAATGGATTCCAGGACCACAAGGAACAGAAGAGATGAGCACGTCGGCTGCCTCTGTTCTCCTCACTATCCTGTGGGGCTCTCAACCTTAACGTGCCTCCTGCTGACCTCGCTCTCTCCCTTCCCTCCCGCCCCTCCTGAATTCCGTGAGCAGAGTAGCAGTGTCTCCTTCCGCTCAGTTTTCCCGGGCTAGACATCCCTGTGGTCCTTGACTGCCTTCACGTCCACTTTCTCCAATCAGTAGCCAGGAGGCCCTGTAGATTCTGCCTCCTAAAGGTCTCTTGCTTCTGTCCCCACTTCTCCAGGCCACCTGCCCCTGTCACCACTGATGCACCGCCACCTCCTCCCTGACTGATTACCACTGACTTATGGCTGGCATCTTGGCACCAGTCTGTCCCACACCATGCACTGTGCTGGTCCTCCAAGCACATCTGAGCGTGTCTCTCATTCTTGAAAACTTTAACTAGCCTGTCACTGGCCACCAGCTGAAGATCAAACTTCTTAGCAGAGTCTTTAAAAGCACTTATCATCTGGTCCACCCCTTCCCTCCAGCTTCCCACGAGCCCTCCACACCATCCGGGCTGCAGCCATCCCCAAACGATACACACACATTCTGTTCTCCGTCTCCACACAGGCTCTCCTTTGGTTTCTTTGGTTTCTCCTCCTCCCGTGGTGGTCTATCATGGCAGACTCAACCTGCGCATCAGCTTCCGCAGAGACTCTCACCAATGCTCCCCAGATACAATATGGTACCTGTAATTTCTTACAATAGTCTTGTACTTAGTTATGAAATTTGTTAGTTTTATACATTATCCTGGTCAAGGACACTTGTCCCTCTGGATAAAATGGTGCTGACCATACAGTAGATGCTCAGTGAATATATATTTAAGATCAAATTCACCTAACTTGTGAAATATCCCTAGTGAGAGCCAGACACCATGTCAGATAGTTAATAATAGAAGCTCGATTCGAGCCTTTCAGCCTTGGAGTAAAGTAGTAAAGATACTTAAGGATATGATAAATAAGTCAGGCTTTGTCATGTTAATTTAAATAAGGAGAAGCGTATCTGTATTTATCATCTGTAGTTTGTATCTGTGGGCTTTTCTCCCACATGTAGCAAAGTACTTCTTGTGTTATGGGAAAGCTCCCTGCCTTTACACAAGAGACCTGCATTGAAGCAGCTGGAAAGAAGGAAAAAGGAAACGGTCCAAGACTAACCCATATCTCAGTCCCAAGATGACTACTTTAGAGGAGAAAGCTGTCTGCTCCTCTGGGTTCTGGCAGCAGCACGTAGCCTGTGGTACAGTAACAGGAAGCTGCTGTGTGGGGATCATTCTGCCCTGGGCTGGTTTCCTTACATGTATCCACATCTTTAGCCCAGATTGAACTGCCTCGATAGTTTAGATGCAGCGTGGAAAGTTTCACTCTACTGTTTTACTTATGAATTCTCCTCACCGACATTTGTTTCATTTTTTTCTCAAGCTGGATGACTTATTAGGCAGTTAATAGATAATTTATTATTGTTGTTATTTATTGACTGCCTACTATGTGTCAGGCAGTATTTAAGCACATAGCATACAATATCTCATTTAATAATCACAAAATCTTAAGAGGAATCTCTGTTGTTAGCACCCTGTTAGAGGTCAAGAAATACTAAGTGAGATGTGCAAGAAGGGCTAGTCCTTAGCTCACTTGGAGGAGGCTGAGATGAAGAGTCCTGTACCCAGATGCCACTAACCCTTTTTTGAGCTTACCACGATGGTTCTTGCTTAGTGAATGTGGCTATTATTTGAAGAGCTTATTCAGTATAAAATCTTAGTTAAAAAACAGGGTTGAGGAAGGCCCCAAATTCTCGAGAAATTTTGTAAAACTTGCAATCAATTATGCTTATTTTCCAGCGGGGCCTTTGGGAACCATGCAATACATACAAAGCTACAAAAACTGAAATTTTCCATCAAAAATTATAACTTCATATTATTATATACAGCTGTTGGCACTTATCAAGTGCAGGGTTCAAGCAAGTGCAGTATGGTCAAGGGAATGTGCTGTGATAGAGACATTGTGTGTGCATTCTGGCGAAAGGTTTCAAACTGTAATGTACTAAATGAGACGATGTTAGGGAAGGAGAGGGGCTCCACAGCCCCAGTGGGGACACGAGGAGGGGAGAGCCACCTTTCTCCCCTAATGGCATTTATTGGAATCAACTCATTGGTCCCAAGAGGAGGGTACTGCCAACATAGAGACTCTTTTTCTTAAGAATTTCAATCTTGTTACTCAATGTTAAAAGGAAAATGTTTATTCAAGAAGAATCTTTAAAGAGGATAAATCTGAGTATATAACTGTATTAAAAATTCAAGCAAAATCTTTTCCCACAAGCCTTAAATAAAAAAGCAAGATGAGAGTTTGATTTTAGGCTGGTCAGATAAAGTAAGTAGATGAAGGAAGGCAAAATGAATCAGTTATAATAATGATGTCATTGAGATTTAGTTGGAAATAAAGATCATAGGTTTGCTTGATTCTGTCTCATTAACCATCTTAATTAGAAGATAAATGAACTTATTGTAATATTAAATTCAGTAATATGAGTAAATAGTAAAATGATAATTATGAACTTAGGGTATGTTTGATGACTGTGAATATATATAAATATGATTGAACTCTTTTTTTTTTTTTTTTTTTGCGGTACGTGGGCCTCTCACTGTTGTGGCCTCTCCCATTGCGGAGCGCAGGCTCAGCGGCCATGGCTCACGGGCCCAGCTGCTCTGCGGCATGTGGGATCTTCCCGGACCGGGGCACGAACCTGTGTCCCCTGCATCGGCAGGCGGACTCTCAACCACTGCGCCACCAGGGAAGCCCTGAACTCTTGTTTTAACCATTATCTTTAGGTGTTTTAAGTTACAATCTTTTAAGAAACATTTACACCTTTAACTGGTAACTTCTCCCTCTTCATTAGTTGGATTAGTGGAAATAACCCAAATAAGAAGAACAGTAATTAAAAAACAGAAACAGAGGAATTTGTAAATTGTTAAGTTAGGCTGATGGTGGCACTATGGGGGAAACCTTCATAAAAATAGAGCTTTCAACAGCCAAAATGCTGTTGCCACCAGACAGGAAAACAGAGTTTAGAAAGAGGAAAGACTCAAGTCTAAGTAAAAGCTCACTTGCACAAGCGGTGTAAAAGGTTGAAGGCAAAGTCTGCGTTCTTTTCAACCATGAGGCCGACGTGTCCAAGTTGAGATCTTTCAAGGTAGACGGTGCACCCCTAACAAAGCAGCTTCCGAGCAGCAGCAAAGGCTGAACCCCATCATTGGTACCTAAGCAGATAATGAGAAAACTTGCTCCACCTACAGCTAGGTTTTCTTCAGAACATGACGTGTGACTTATTTATCTATATGTGTGAACAATAAAATTAATTATGCCAATTTACCAAGGTGTCAGTACCAAATACCTCCTATGTCCTCGGTGCTAAGTTGCTAATTCTAATCATGGGAAACGAAGACAGAATTTGGGGCCCATTACCTAAAAGCCTTGCAAAATTAAAATGATAACGCCAGGTTAAAATAGGGTCTCTACCTTCGCACTATTGACATTTGAGGCCTGTTGCCTCTTTGTTGTGGGAGCTTTGTTATCTGTCCAATACATTGTAGGATGTTTAGCAGCGTCCCTGACCTCTACCCACTAGATGGCTGGTACCCACCCCCCCAAGTTGTGACAAGGAAAAATGCCTCCAGACACAGCTTAGTGTCCCTTGAGGAGCAGTTCTCATCCCGTAGATGAGAACCATTTCTTTATAGTAAGCCTGGAATAATACAGCTTATATTTTCCTTTTGGTCCCAAGAACTCTAAGTAAGAAAATAAGTCAGTGATGGGGCCACAGGGGTTGAATTGCCTGTCACTGTTCACTATCGTGGAGACAGAGCAGCCCCACTGTCTGCCTCTGCTCAGTGGAGCCGTTTTAAGGCAGCCCCTCTCATCACTCATTCACTCACTTGAGGCCGAAGCCACCCTGGGAAAATTTGTATTTTATAACCACATATAAAATGTAGATGCCTGTTGCATGATTTTGAATTTTGACTTGATGCATGTCATGTGAAATGAATTATTCATGTTGAAGGCATGGTACAGTCTACTGTAGAACAATGTGCCGTAGAGAACCGTATTAATTGGGTGACTATCAATAAAATACGAACAGTGTAGTTCAGTTCTTACTCTGCCGTTTTACCAATTAGTTACAGCCCACTGCAAAATTATGGGTAAAGATGATTAGAAACTAGAAATGAGGAAACATGATTGATGGGAAAAATTCTTCACGCGTCCTGACTTGAATACAACTCCTCATAGGAAAACAGCTTTTATAAGGATTTTTCTCTGGCTTTATGCACTGAAGTAGCATCATATGCACAGTTAACTTACTCAGATGTGGCTCTATTTAGTGAGGGGTCGGGCAGGTAGACGGGAGCGGGATAGGTGAAGATTTCACATTTTCCCCAGGATCCTGCCACCCAGTTTTCTACCAATTATCCTGTGCCCACAGGCAGGGCGGGAGGCAAACTCGAAACCTGCAGGTTAGCAAAGACTCTGGAAAGAATATTTGAATGACACTGCAATTTTCTCCACCATTGGACAGAGAAGTGAAGCGCCTTCTCAGGTGACAGGCAAGTGACCCCAGAGATATACTGACCAGGGAAGAATTAGAGGGAATCTGAAGCTTGCCCCCAGAGGGCAGTGGTGATGACAGCCTAAAGTCCTGTGTGGGCTCTTCATAAATGTGCTGAGCGTCGGAAGCAGCAAAGTACTTAAGTGATTTTATGGTTGAAATCTCTCCGTAGTTCTTTTAAGATTAAGGTATGCAAATTTCTGCACAGGGTTACTATGCAAAGCAGAGAAGACTATCTTAGGGGCAATTTTAAGAGACTCCAAGGATGACTAGATGCGAGCTTAACAACCTGATGGCCACCTCAGCTGGATCTCCACTTTATACTTGTGCAAGAGATTCTGGTCGTTAATTTTCAGACGCAATCTGTGCTTCAAAAAATCCCCCTAAGCCTGACCGAGTAGAAGTTAGCTAATAATGTGTCACCATGGGTTCTAAATTGACAGCAGCTTTTTACAGAAATTCTTTCCACAACCAGAAATACTGATCTCATTTCTTGTTTGTCTCAGAAAGCTTTCCTCATGTGCTTTCTTTTTCCTCCAAGATTTTCTCGAAACAGTATTTCCGTGGATTATTTTATTCTTATCTATGTTTTTTCTCCAATGGACTGTGAGACCCTTGAGGGTAAAAGGTTTATAGTCTGTGGTCCCTACACCCCACACATCTCCCAGCACAGGGCCTCGCAGTGATCAGTATTTAGGCAAACAACAAGGGATGAATATTTATTATGAGAACACAGGCTGACTATAACTAGTGACCCTTTCTTGTTAATTGTTTTCTTTCTTTTATTGTGCCCACAAAAATTAATGTCTTTTAAAGCCTTGTTTTATTAAAATTAACCCCAAACTGAACATCATCCAACTAATTTACTTCTTCTTGATTTGCCAAATTCTCCCACTGCTTAAGCGATTAAAGGATTAATCTAGGTGAGTGTTTACTTGCTGAACGGAATTCCAGAAACCCAAAAAAAGGGACGCCCTTAGGAACATGACACGAGTAGCATCAGCAGTCGGATTGAGAAAAGCAGTTGGCCTTCCATTCCATCCAGTTCTCCAGGTGATTCTTCCTGGAGAAGAAGTCTCTGTGGTCAGCACGACTATGCCACCGGGCATAGTTGCAGAATCTTCAAATGTCATGGGCTTCCACGATGGGAAATAGGATGTTTTTTCAAGGCTTCCTGGAGGAGCTGGCATTTTTATATGAGCCTAGAAGGTTGTGGACATTTTCCACAGGCATAAATGGACGTAGTAGGGAAGGGGCATCCAGCACCCAAGCCACTGCAGAAACAACGGCCCCGAGAGGGAAGGTAAGTAGGGGTGCTTGAGCAGTGGGGAGAGATTGAATTTGACTAAATGAACACAAACATGGGGGGCAAAGATGGGCTATAAAGCCTGGATGATGCATCAAATGCAGTAGCAGAGACCTGTGAATGGTAGAAAAAGGAGATTAGCTTTGTCTAGAAAGCCGATGAGACGCCATTGGCACTCACATACGTGCTGTGGAGTCATATAATGGGAGTGTTGATGTGATGTTAATTTATGGGCTTGTGCGAGAAGCAGTGATGGGGAGAGACTGGACGTCAGTGACCAAGAATAGGCCACCGTAGGCTTCGTGCATCATAGCCCTGAATTGTGAACAACTTAAATGTCCATCACAGTAAAATAGGTAAATACATTGTCATATAGGTAAATACATGGTAGTCCACTGGATGAGTGCACCACAGTGAAAAAGAATGCATCGTCGCTACATGCAACAACTGGATGAATCTCACAGCCCAGTGCTCAGCAGAAGTCCAACAGGAATGATTCCGTTCATGTGAAGTTCAAAAACAGGCGAAACTAGTCTATAGTGTTAGTCATCAGAATGGTGTCTGCCTTTGGGAGGAGCATTGACTGAGAAGGGGCACGAGGGGGTTAAGTTACCAGAAATAGTCTGCATACGTGAGTGTAGCCATATATGAAAATTCATCAAACTGCATACTTAAGATCTGTGCTCTTTGCTGCCTGTATGTTGTACCAAAGCAAAGCAAAACACCAAAAAACTAAACCCAAAAAACTAGGAGTAAACAAAAGAAACAAACAAAAAAGCCACTGTAATAGTTTCGTGGAAGGGAATAGGGCCTGAACTAGAGGCCAATGAGAATAAGCGAGGGCTAAACGTGACAGCATTTAGGAGGTTGATGGAGCCCAGGGCTTGGAAAATGATTGGATGAGGACTCAGAGAAGGGAGAGGAATTAGAGAGGGCTCTGAAGTTTTCAAGGGCAGGTAAATGTAAGGTTCTGTGCTTGTGTGTGCGTGTGTGTGTGTGTTACTATAGTGACTAAAGTGGGGGTTGGTCATAGTGTGTTGGGTCGCATATAGTTAGGATGACCATTTGATTTTCAGTTGCATGGGGAGCCTTGGCAGAATTCACCTGGGCTCTGAGGTCTAGCATATTCTGGCGTGCTTCTGATTCCTTTGCTCACACCTACAGAAATAAAAGGACTCCCTGGTGGTACTTAACATTCCAAGATCCTCTGCATCTCATTAACATCTACCTTGGATTCCATCCTACAGATCAACTCTTCACTCTGAGATAGTTAAATATATACAGTCTCACCACGGTCATTGCAAAGCTTACAAAGAAACCATTCTGTATCCAGAAGATTCTGCAGTCTGCAGTTATAGGAAGCTTTGTCTTTTCAGGGTCATTATGACCGACAAATGTTGATGCTTGGTAGCTAACATTCAAAGGATACTTGGATTTCATTACTACGATCTCAGAAAGAGGTCATGAATAGGTGCTGTCCGTTCCTGTCTTTTTATTTCTTTGTGTCCAGTTGGGCCCTGGAGAAATGGGTTTGGCCTCCACACGTGGCCCACTGCCTGTGTTTGGGGTGTGTGCATTTGAATTGAACACAGTGAGTTCTTGAAGGAATGACTGTCCTGGCAGTAGTTTTGGCTTCCTGACGAACCAGCATGGAGTACCGCGACAGACACTGCAGGGGTGGATGACAGAGAGCAGGCTTTCACAGGAAGGCAGCAGGCTGTCTAGGAAACAATTGGGGAAAGTGTGCGCTCTTCAGAGCGGGACCCTGATCAAGGTTCACCAAAGCAGTGGAGGTGGCCCAGCAGCCATTTCGGCATTTGATAAGGAAGAGTGTTCAGATGCTTTAATTACATGAAGGTGCTTTGTTTTAATAAAAGTCTTTATTACATAACTGCCTAGCGACTTCCAGGGAGCCATCTTGGCATGCACCAGCTGCTGAAAGGGCCTTTTTCCCTGGCTGTTCACCAGTTGCCTGTGCATTTTATGTATGGCTGAGAAGGTCCCTTCCTGGATTCCCTCTATAGCAAACTTGTGCTGTAAAGGACCACATGGTAAACATGTTTTCTTTTGCGGGAAATGTGATCCCTGTTGCAGCTGTTCAACTCTGCCATCATAGTATGGCAGATGGCATAGACAACGTACAAACAAATGAGCATGGCTGTGTTCCAACCAAACTTTATTTACAAAAACCAGGTGGCTGTGAGATTTTTGCCTGTGGGCCGTAGTTTGCCAGCCCTTGCTCTCAGGAACCTTTCATGCTCAGAGCCAAGCTCTGTTAGAGCCACTGTATATTGTTTTGCCTCCATGTGCTGCCACTGAATTCTGGAAACTTCATCTACATGAAGTTATCTCTGAGAGACACCTAGAAAGTCACCCTCACTGCTTAGAAATTAAAGTTTAAACCATTGAGGGAAAACTATAAAAAAATAAGGCCTGGAAATTCTCGAGGCCTAATGTTTTTTTAGAAGAGTGGCACCAAATTACTTTAAAACTTTTTAAACTTTGTCACTACTTAATAGTAATTAAATCAGTTTTTTGAGGTGAGACATTGGCCTGTAAAGTTAAGCTGATTTGATCATTTGCTAAGCTGTGTACACCATGATGGTAGAGACCATCTTCTTAGCTAACCATTGTATACCTAGCTCCTGTCATAGGTGCACAATCAATATTTGTTGGATGAATTAAGGAATGGGGCATTCAGATATAGTAGTCTGATATCTGAGAGTATTTTAGAAGCAAACCACCATAGTATTATTCCAGTGCACAAAACATGCTGTCCTTATAGGATGCCTTGGAGCAGCCTACAGGCGGGACATCCTTGCATTGTGTCTGGTGTTCCAGATCTTCTCTGCTCTGTTGACAGTCTTGCTGATCCCCTTGGTGTAAGAGTTGCTGATTGGATCAGAAAGGACATCTGTGCTTGTGCAGGAGCAAACCTAACTGGTCTCCATAGATTGGATTCTGCTCATTTGTGTTCTGAGCGCTGCCTTCTCAGCCTAATGAGCTAAACAATGTCAGCATAACTCCTTACTGGTCTTAATCCTAGGCAATCCCCTCAGTAAAAATGAAGGGAGAATGTTAAAAGTCAGAAACCATCAAGGTAGAAACCAGCCCAATTTTTTACCTTGCCTCCAATGAATAAATATCATTGTCATTAAAGAAATCAGTAGTTTTTCTTGAGGTATATCCAGCATAAAATAGCATTCATGTGGAGCAAAGGAGTTACTTCTTATAGAAGCAATACTGTCCCCAAGCTAACACAGCTAGGTTGACATAATTTAAGAAGTTGGTCATAATGGGTAACTATTTTCAACTTCAGTGGTAACATACCCTAATATAACCAGAAATCTTTATCTGCTCAGCAGGGAAGAAGATCAATAATTAGTTTAAAATTTCCACTCTCTTTCTGTTGGTAGGTAGATGTTCCTCTCTAGATTTTCCTACGCTTTATTTCCTTGAACTTTTTTCTACTATCTTAAATTTTATGTTTCTTACGAGCAGCATAAAGTTGAATTTAAAAATATTTAATCTGATTTTATTTTAATGTGAGCATTTCTTTCATATATATTTAATGTGTTTATATTAAAATACTTATCTTGAAAAGATATTTATGTACATAGATTTAAATCTACCATCTTATTCTATGCTTTCTGTTTGTCTCAATGATTCCATGTTCCATGTCCATTTTTTCTTGCCCTTTTTTTCTCCTTTTTTTGTTAGGGGCAGGATCTGGGCCTACCAAGGTAAGGCCCTTAATGATCCTATCTTTCTGTATATCCACTGCCATGATGGCCGGGTATGGGTGTGACACTCCAGTGCTATCCATTTTCAGGACTAGTTGATTTGGCAGGTTTCTTTCCTTTCAGTGATTACTGTAGAAAATAAAACATGACTTGTTAGCTATCAAAGTCTATCAAAGTTAACTAATACTTTCATTCTCCTCCCACAGAATAAAAAAATATTTAAACTCCATTTGCTTGCTGCCTCAGTTATAAATGTATATGCTGTTGTAGTTGTGTATTTTAATTTATCCCACAAGATGAATTTTACTTGATGCAGTTAGTGTTTGTTTAGTTACCCAAATATTTACTACTTTATATGCTTTTCTTTCTTCCCTGCATCTTAGAAATTTCCTCTGGCATCTTCTCTCTCTCTTTTACCCAGTTGAAGTACATGCTATAGAATTTCATTTAGAGTGGTTCTGTTGATGCTAATCTATTTTTATTTGTCTAAAAATGTATTTATTTTGCTTTTATTCATGAAGGCTATTTTTGTTGGGTTTATTATTCTAGGTTGGCATTTATTTTCTCTCAGTTCATTAGGGGTATTATTCTTCTGTCTTGTGACTTACATCGTTGTTGAGAAGTCAGCTCTAAGTCTAAATATAATTCTTTTGAAGACAGTCTCTTTTACTGTTTATCTTGTAGAATATATGCGTTTGTAGATGTGCATTTGATTTATTTTATCCTTTTCAGTAATTTTTGGGGACGTCTTAAAACTGTGGACTATTGTCTTTTATCAGAGTAAAATATTCTCAGACTTTTTTTTTGAATATTGTTTCTGCTCAATACTCTATAGTAAATGTAGGTTAGGTTCTCTAACTGGATCCTCTGTATCTTTTACCCTTTCTTTTGTGTTTACCAACATGTTGTCTCTCTGTGCTGCATTCTGGATAATTTCTTCAAATCTATCTTCCAGTTCACTAATTCTTTCGTCAGCTCTGTCTGGTCTTCTGTTAAACCTGTCCATTGAGTTTTTATATTGTTATTTATATAATTTCTATTTGTTTCTTTTCCAAATCTCCTCCATTGCTTTTTATAGTTTCCTGTTCCTTGTAGATTTAAGATGATGCTTTTTTTTGTTTCCACTTTTTCGGTTGTTTTCATACAGAGAACTGACATAAATAATTAAACTTTTCATTACTAGAAGCTGGATTACCTTCCTTTAGCCATTCTTTCCCCTTTTTGGAAGACAGTGTCCTGAAATTCTAGATTTCATTATCCTAATCACAGACCCCCTGCAATTATAAATTACCTCTTTTAAGAGACTGAATATTTTCTTACGGTGGGCTCTCTCTGCAAACTGATACCATCCCTGCTTTTACTACAAAGTGGAATAGCAGGCCAAGAAACCAACAGCAATAATTTAATATGCACCCATGGTGCAATAGGAGGACAAAAAGTGGAAGCCCAGAGCCTTGGCAGGGGATTTCAGAGAAGATTCTTTGGGGGAATGATGGGTGATGGATGGATGAGGACACCCAGTAGAACGTGTCCCTAAAGAAGAGCGAAAGACTAAGTCTGGAAAATCATTGTTTTTTGGATGAGGTAGAGGAAGAGGGGCCAAGAGGAGACTGAGAAGTAATATTTAAAAATAGAGCTATTTAAAAGTAGAGCTGTTGACATCCGGGGAAGGAGGGGCAAGTTTCAAATTTGAGAAAATGAAGACTGGAACAGGTAGTACAATCAGGCAGTTTGGTGGTCATTGATGACCTATGAAAGAACAATTTCAGAAATAATAAATAGAAATCAGGACTTCTGGGGTCTGGTAGTAACATAACAGGATTTATAGTTTAAGAAATGGAGCCATGAGATAGGGCCTTGAGGAGATTACAGCAGGGGTTGTTGAACTATGGCTTGCAGGCCAAGTCTAGTCCACTTCCTGTTTTGTAAATAGTTTTATTGGAATGTAGCCATGCCCATTTCTTTTTAACGTATTGTCTACAGAAAAGTTGAATAGTTGGAACAGAGACTGTATGACACACAAACTTGAAAATATTTACAATCTGGCCCTTCGCAGAAAATGTTTGTTGACCCCGGAACCACACAGTTTTTGCTTGCTTCTTTGCAGTAGTACAGAGGAGCACATTTTAGGCCAATTCGAAGGGAGGAGTGGAGGAGAAAGGCTGAAGGTCATAGTAGGAGAGTGGCTAATTGATGAGGACGTTTCCCAAGGAATTGGATCTGAAAGCTGGTGGAAAGATTAGCTTTCAAGGAGTTGGGATTTGCTCTGAGTCACTATAAGGCAAGAGAGAACAGAGAATGATTATATCTACCAGAACTTTGAATTGAGAATTCAGTGATCAAAGAACTCATGATCAAAGTTTCAGAGATCTTTTTCTCTTTGTAATGTAAAATATCCAGGAAGTTGAAAAACCCCAACTCTTTGAAAGGGTAAGGTTTTGTGTGTTCTTTCTTCCATTTCTTTCATCTTTATAACCAACTCCATTTAATTTCCTGAGGGGTGGATAGTTTCATTTTCATTGTGTAAATCTAGTTCCTGACTTGAGCCTTTCACTATTTTTTTTAAAAATAAATTTATTTTATTTATTTATTTTTGGATCTGTTGGGTCTTCATTGCTGCACGCGGGCTTTCTCTACTTGCGGCGAGCGGGGGCTACTCTTTGTTGTGGTGCACAGGCTTCTCATTGCAGTAGTTTCTCTTGTTGCAGAGCACAGGCTCTAGGCGTGTGGGCTTCAGTAGTTGCAGCATGCAGGCGCAGTAGTTGTGGCACACGGGCTCTAGAGCGCAGGCTCAGTAGTTGTGGCACACGGGCTTAGTTGCTCCACAGCATGTGGGATCTTCCCAGACCAGGGCTCGAACCTGTGTCCCCTGCATTGGCTGGTGGATTCTTAACCACTGTGCCACCAGGGAAGTCCCCCTTTCACTATTTTTAATTTCTATTTTTTCATTCTAAGTGGAGTTAACCGCCTCCCCGCCACAAATTTTTCAAAATTTCTCTGTCTTTAAGAGTTAAAGTGGAGCTTTTCCAAAATTGAATGTAATGAGTGTAGTGAAAATGTAAATGCATTAAACTACAAAATGGAAATAAGGACCAGAGAATGAAATGTTGTATATGTAAATGATGTTAAAGCTCCTGTAGGGTTCAAATTTGTCGAATATTGGTGGAATTCAGGTAAAACCCAAGACCTTAAAACTTAACTCTCGGTATCAGAAAGCTCAAAGTGTTTACTCAGTGAACTAATTATTGATTGCCTTCTATCAGTTAGGCATGGAGAAATGTATAAATCTGAGATACTCTCTTCAAGAAGTTTAGAGTGAACAGGGAGGAAATAACTGAATGAATTCCACCAGAGGTAATAAGGGCAGTGATATAAGAGAACTCTGGGTGCCTTGGATATACAAAAGATGGGCATTAAAACCAGCTTGGAGTTATCAAGCAGGCTTCCTGGAGAAGGTGGGTCTAAATTGTCTTAAGCTGTGGTTTGCAAACTTTAGGGCACCTAAGAATCACCTGGAGACCTTGCCAAAAATATGTATTTCCAGACTCTTCCTCCCAGAACTTCTAAATCAGTTTTGGGAGTGAGGCTGAGGATTCTGTGCAGTGGCCTGGTGGTCTGTGGAACCTACACCGAGCAAGCAGGCTGTGAAGGATACGTAGAATTTACTCAGCGGTACTCGAGATAGTGTCCCGTTGGATGCTCAGAACATAAAAATGTCAATTTCAAGTGTGCCTATAGTTGCTTTGGGAAAATCTGAGGTTATGAACATTGAGTGCTTATGGTTTGTGTATGTTTTATGACTTTTTAAAAAACTTGGTAGTATACTCGTTAGGCCTGTGTGTCTCTCTCCATCCTGAATGTGGTGCTGGTCCACTTAAGAGACAAGTGACTGGGGACAGCATGATTAGAGAGGGACTCTAATTAGTGACACAGCTAACACTGTGAAAGCAGTGGCATCTGCTACCATTGCTAAATATAATTGCTAGAGAAAAGTTTATAAATATTCATTTAAATGTATTTCTCAAAGGCTCATGTTTGGAACCACAGCTGCTGGGTTGCCTAAAGAAACACAAATGCACCACAATTAGTGCATTCTTAAAGGAAAAAAAAAGCTTTATCCTTAATATGCAGGCATTGAGTAAATACCATGGATCAGCCATTTCTATAGCTAACATTTTGCATGTCATGTTTATTAGACGGTGTTACTACTTTAGATATTCAGTAGTTTCTCTGATTATGGCTTTCTCAATTTAACAGTTATAAATTTAACTTGTGTCGAGTGACTAATACACTATTTAATGTCTTGTGTGATTATGTTTTGAGTTTGCTTGCCAGAAAATTTGTCTGAAGACTGTTAAAATGAATTTCATGTTCTTACAAAGAGAAATCTGGAAAACCCATTTCATTTTAATATTGCAAGCAAATGGGGTTTTGTGATAAAAAGTTTTTTGGGTTAACCTTCTATTTTGTTGTTTTGAAAAGAACGTAGTAATAATTATCCATTGACATACTTGAGCCAGTATGTGTACAAATATGAACTAAATGACAGCATTTCAGTGACAGGCTCATACTGTAGGGGAGGAGAAATTCTTTCTCCTTCTGTCCTCCCAGGTTCTCTAGCTGGGGCCCTGAAAATGGGCCTGACAAAAGACAGATTAACAAGAGAAAAGCACACACATTTATTTAATATAAGTTTTACTTGTCATGATTGCCTTCCTAAGGAAATGAAGACTGAAAGAAACAGTTAAACATATGCATGTTTTCTTTTCAAAAAATTTTTTTGGCTGCTTCGGGTCTTTGTTGCAGCGTGCAGGCTTCTTTAGTTGTGGCGTGTGGGTTTTTCTGTCTCTGGTTGTGGCGTGCAGGCTTAGTTGCCTCGCAGCAAGCATGCTGGATCTTAGTTCCCCGACCAGGGATTGAAGCCGACCAGGGATTGAAGCCGTGTCCCCTGCATTAGAAGGCGGATTCTTTACCACTGGACCACCAGGGAAGTCCCAAACATATGCATTTTAATAGTTGTTCCCCCTTATCATCGTTTTTTTTTTTTTTTTTTTTTTTTGCAGTATGTCGGCCTCTCACTGTTGTGGCCTCTCCCGCTGCGGAGCACAGGCTCCGGACGCGCAGGCCCGACGGCCATGGCTCTCGGGCCCAGCCGCTCCGCGGCATGTGAGATCCTCCCAGACGGGGGCACAAAGCCGTGTCCCCCGCAATGGCAGGCGGACTCTCAACCACTGCGCCACCAGGGAAGCGCTTATCATCGGTTTTGCTTTCTGTGGCTTTACCTACCGGTGGTCAGCCGAGGCCGGAAAATATTAAACGGAAAATTCCAGAAATAAACAATTCATAAGTTTTAGAGTGCGTGCCATTCTGAGTAGTGTGATGAAATCTCGCGTGGTGAAATCTCGCGTGATGAAATCTCGCGATATCAGCTCTGTTTCCCCAGGGATATGAATCGTCCGTTTGTCCAGCGAGTCCCGCCCAGTAGTTACTTAGTGGCAGAAGTTATCACCTGTCACAGTGTCGCAGTGCTGTGTTCAAGAGGCCCTGATTTTACTTAATTCTGGCCCCAAAGTGCCAGAGGAGTGATGCTGGTGATTCGGAAATGCCAGAGAGAAGCCCTAAAGTGCTTCCTTTAAGTGAAAAGGTGAAAATTCTCGACTCAATAAGGAAAGAAAAATATCAGATGCTCAGATAGCTCAGACCTCTGGTAAGAACACATCTTCTCCCCGTGACATTGTGAAGAAGGAAAATGAAATCTGTGCTGGTTTTGCTGTCGCACCTCAAACTGCAAAGTTAACAGCCGCAGTGCGTAAGCGCTTAGTTACGAAGGAAACGGCATTCAGTTTGTATGGTGATTTTTTTTTTTTTTTTTTTTTTGCGGAACGCGGGCCTCTCACAGTCGTGGCCTCTCCCGTTGCGGAGCACAGGCTCCGGACGCGCAGGCTCAGCGGCCATCATGGCTCACGGGCCCAGCCGCTCCGCGGCATGTAGGATCTTCCCGGACCGGGGCACGAGCCCGTGTCCCCTGCATCAGCAGGCGGACTCTCAACCACTGCGCCACCAGGGGTGCCGTGTACGGTGATATTTTGAGAGACAGAGAGAGAAAGAAAGCACATTCAAATTACTTTTTTTTTTTGCGGTACGCCGGCCTCTCACTGCTGTGGCCTCTCCCTTTGCGGAGCACAGGCTCCGGACGCGCAGGCCCAGCGGCCATGGCTCACGAGCCCAGCCGCTCCGCGGCATGTGGGATCCTCCCGGACCGGGGCACGAGCCCGTGTCCCCTGCATCAGCAGGCGGACTCTCAACCACTGCACCACCAGGGGTGCCGTGTACGGTGATATTTTGAGAGAGAGAGAGAAAGAAAGCACATTCAAATTATTTTTTTTTTGCGGTACGCCGGTCTCTCACTGCTGTGGCCTCTCCCTTTGCGGAGCACAGGCTCCGGACGCGCAGGCTCAGCGGCCATGGCTCACGGGCCCAGCCGCTTCACGGCATGTGGGATCTTACCGGACCGGGGCACGAACGTGCGTCCCCTGCATCGGCAGGCGGGCTCTCAACCACTGCACCACCAGGGGTGCCGTGTACGGTGATATTTTGAGAGAGAGAGAGAAAGAAAGCACATTCAAATTATTTTTTTTTTGCGGTACGCCGGTCTCTCACTGCTGTGGCCTCTCCCTTTGCGGAGCACAGGCTCCGGACGCGCAGGCTCAGCGGCCATGGCTCACGGGCCCAGCCGCTTCACGGCATGTGGGATCTTACCGGACCGGGGCACGAACGTGCGTCCCCTGCATCGGCAGGCGGGCTCTCAACCACTGCGCCACCAGGCAAGCCCTCAAATTACTTTTATTACAGTATACTGTTATTTTCTATTTTATTATTAGTTACTGTTAGTTTCTTTCTGTGCCGAATTTATAAATTAAACTTTATTGTCAGTATGTATGTATAGGGAAAACCATAGTACGTATAAGGTTCTGTGTTCTACAAGGTTTCAGGCATCTACTGGGTTCTTGGGTCATATCCCTTGTGGATAAGGGGGTGTACTGTACTAGGTTTGCTGAGGAGTGGAAAGTCGTGGAAAAACATGGTAGGAGAATAGTGTGTGAACTGTGGGTTGTCAACTAGAGGAAACTTAGGAAGGCCTCTGCGTTCGTATTCCTCTCAGTGACCCTTGGTCTTAGGACATTAGGATGTTTCTTTCCTCGGGTATGGGGAGGGCATCTCTCCCTTGAGGGTCTTATGACCTGCCTTAGGGGAAGAGGGAGAGGGGTCATAGGGTCCTTCTTGCACCTGCTGTTTCTCAGATTCCTTCAGCTTAAGATATCCAATATGCCAAGGTGCCCTGTTTTGAGTAGCGTGCCCTATTTTAGGTAGTGCGTTCTGAATCCCACCACTATCATCACATATCTTGAACTTGGTGGATTTGTGGGAGGGAACATAGGAAAGACCAAGAGGCAGTGAGCAACCTGTGCAAACCAGCTGGTGATCATTAGGGGATTTCTAGGTGTCCCGAGAATAAGAAGAGCAGGGCATGGATTAAAAATACGCAGATTCTCCAGGGTAAAGTAAGGTAAGCCACATTAGAGGCCCGAGCAAGGCCTAAGGTGGAATTCACAATGGACAGATGAGAATGAGAACTAGGTACCAGCAAACCAAATGTTGTCATGTGGGCTTGATACTTAGACGAGGTTTGGCCAAAGAATGTTTGTGCCTGTGAGTGGTTCTCAGTGGGTTGGTACTTTTGCCCCTCAGGGAGTATTTGGCAATGTCTGGGGACATTTTTGGTTGTCACAAAACGAGAGCGGGGGGCGGGGGGAGGACAATCGGCATGCAGTGGACAGAGACCAGGGATGCTCCTAAACATCCTGTATTGCACAGGACAGCTCCCACTACAAAGAACTGTCTGGCCCAAAATATCAATTGTGCTGAGTGTGAAATGCTGCTCTCCTTAGGCAAAGGAGCTGACAGGGGACAAGGGTGGTATTGAAGGTAAACACAGACCTTAAATGACAAATCAGGTTTAGTAAACTGGGTGAATTTTTAAAATGTGATTCTTGTAGTGATTCAAAGAGGTAGGTACCATTATCATTCCTGTTTACAAGGGAGAAAACTTGGCACAGAGAATTTAATTACCTCACCCAAGGTAACACAGTTGGTAGGTGGTGGTGCTTTTATATACATTGAAATATATGGGGTTTGACTCCTATATAAACACTTTCTTAACTGATACAGTAGTGAGGGAAAGTTTTCTAGGAAGGAAGAAACAAACCCGCTCAAGTCCCACTCCCGCAATAACCAAATATCAAGGCCAGGCTTGGTGAACCTGAGTGACAGCAATACAGCCTAAACATTACATGTCTGTGCCCTACCTAAAATGGGTGAATAGTTATAATTTGTGTACATCTCCAGATTTCTTAAAGAGCAACATCTTAGGTGGTAATTGGATGATATAAATTCTGGAGAGAAAGATAAAATTAAAAATATTCTAAACCATAGAGTGTTTCAAGTTGATATAACCATAAGTTTTATTAAACTCAATTGAAAACTTGATTATATTATTGATTTTTTATCAAACATAATGAGTTTTGTTGATGTTTTTCACATTTTCCTTTTCTTCTCATTATTTTAGATCCTCTTCTGAAATGCATCCCTTCACAAGGGTATCCAGGTAAATCCACTGTGTGGTGTGCTTGCTTTCAGCATTACGAGTACCGTAAAAATCCTCCAGGGTTCTATGGCATTCTTTTTTACATTACAAAGGTCGGTTTAAAGTCAGGAATATAACCGCTAGAATGCAGCGATCACACTGTCTGATTTTGAAGTAAAAATCTTTTATAGTTACGGGGATCGTCATTGAAAATGGCATGCATGGTTTAGCATTTTTCAGTGTTACTAAAATCGTTGAAATTTATATTCAATGAAGAGTGTTTAGTTCTGATTTAATGAACTTCCTATTGCCGTTTTAAGATCTGAATATAGAAGCCATTTGAATTTTAAGGTCTTTGATGACTGCGTAAATTGTATTGAAAGTAAATGGCAAAGACTTACTGTCTTGTCGCTAATATGAAACATATTTCCTTCATGCTATTTTGTTCTAGTAAGAACATAGGGGAAATTGTCAAGAATGTTTAGGTGAATGACATGACTTAAAAATTATAATTTTCGGGGTCTCTTTTGACTGTCTTTTCTGGAAAAGTCTGAGTTATTTGGGGTGAGAATGCGATGAATCTGGTTAATTACCAAGTGTTAAAGTAAGTTTCCCTAAAGCATAAACTGCCTTGTTAGAGCAGAGGCCAAATGAGAGCTGGCTTTCCTTTCACTGTCCTGACTGACTGATGTAGTGGGTGCCTTAGAGTCCTAGAGGCTGAGAAGCTTTCTGGTTGATGTGCAGTGTTGGCCAGTGGTGTAGAAAAGAGGGTGCTGGTGCGCTTTCTGTGTGCTGACCGTCCTTCCCAGGCCCTTTAACACTGCCTTCTGGGGCCCTGGTCTCCAAAGCACTGGCAGGTGCACCATGCTGATCCAGGTGTGGAGCTTGATATTTGCTTTTTATCTTAAACAAAATATGAAACTTTTGTACCATACAATGTACAGCTTGATGTCAGAATGCTCATTTTGGTGTATAGCATGTGAGCACATTTCATGTGCGATCATGTATCTGGAAGGAAGTGTGAAAGTTTTATAACGTGGAGGGGTTGTCACCTGTACTCTTGCTCCTTCTTTTTCTTTCTCCTTTTTTTTTTTGGCTCTCAGTGTTTTGCAGCATGTTGTCGGTGACATCCTGTAGGACATCAGTACTGTGCCTAGCTTATTTAAAGCATACCTTCAAATGTAGACTCTTTACCGTCCTTGGTAATGAGATGGCACCTGGATGTGAACATCTTGATGTATGTAGAGGCGAAACACTTACCTCATTGCAAAACACTTCTTAAAGGTGTTGTGAAAATTAAAAATATTCTTTATATGTTACAAAAATTCTTTTCAGATATGACAAGAGGGTGTTAATGGTATGCTATCTACTAGATCCTTCTGAGACATAAACATACTTTGTTATTTCAAAATAAAAATTTAAACACTGAGCAAGCAGTTAACTGCTTTTCAAGAGAAACATGTTTTAAAATGCAGGACCATTTTGCAAAGGGACGTTTGTCAGTGTTTCCACTGTTATATATTCTTAAGTGAATATATTGTCTCTGAAAAACATGAGTGTTACCTATCATCACCCATAGATGAATGCTTAAAATTCTTGGAAATAGAGTTTTCTAACCTGCTTAAAAAGCTTCCAGAGTTAAGGTTTTAGTGGGCTCTGAACTCATGTATTTAAAATGTGAAAATTGACACATTCCCATTAGTTTCCAGGACAACTGATCGTTGCCATGGAAGGTGGACATTTACTGTCACAGGTTCAACAAAAATGATTCCCTGGTTGGTGTGAGTGGGTTGCAAACTGAGATTCATGGGTTGGAAAACTCAGCCAGTCAACATTTGGGTCAACATCTCCCTGTGAAGTTTTTCTTTCAGTCTGAGAGCCGCCGATCCCAGTTTAGCAGTGAACTTCGAGCCAGACCTTCAGATTGCTGTATCATAGTGTGTGAAACCAAGATTTTCAAAATTAATTAAGCATATTAAAACAAATTGCTCTCTGTAAAAAAATATTAACAGGAATGGTTCCACAGGAGCACCTTCTGTACTATTAATAATCAAACACACAGTTAACCATACATTTACTTTGTCCATTGAAAATTTTCATTTGTGTGTTTTATGATGTATATAACATACTAGCACCATGAGACACATAGATAATTGAGCACCGTCTAGGTCAGGGGTCAGCAGAGTAGGGCTCAAGTGCCCAATCTGGCCCCGTGTCCATTTACATATTATCTAAGGCTGCTTTTGTGTGGCAAATGCAGAGTTGAGTGGTTTCAACAGAAGGTCCTGCAAAGCCAAAAGTACTTACTATCTGGCCTTTTACAGGCAAAGTTTGTGGACCCTTGGTGTAGGCAATAAGGCAACAATGGAAAAGAGGTGTCTCCTGCCCTGTCTTCAGTCAGTAATAGCTTTGGGAATGCCTTACAGCACTGGTTCTCAGATGCGGCTGTGCACTGTGTTAGTGTTGAGAGTTTCAACAAATACTGATGCCTGGACCCGCCCCTAGGGATTCTGCTGTAATTAGTATGGATTGGGGCCTGGACACCAGGAATCTTCTGTGCAGCCAAGTTTGAGAACCACTGCCTTCTGGTGCTGGACACTCCTGATGGGAAGGAGTTTCCCTGCAGCTGGAGCTGCCCCCAAGTAGCTTCACAGCAACCCTTCTTGCCTGCACGTCTGGCTAAGTAATGCTTGAGGCGAGCTGTCCCCACATGTAGTAGGAAGATGGCAGGCTTGGGAATAGCAGCCCATAGTCAAACCTTAAATGTCCTCAGGGCTATGGCAAGAAGAAATGAGATCGGTGCTGCAAAAGTGCCTTGATTGGAGAACCAATCATTTGGAGAGACTTGGGTGAAATGTAAAACCCAAGGGCTTCTGTTGTCTCTGTTTTCAGTGCTTTCCTTGGCCCACTGGTGCCTGTTTTTATCACTGAACAAAGAAAGTCTATTGGCAAGTCTCCTGGTAGTTATCTTCTATGCAAATGTTAATGGAAGATGATCGGAAGTTCTAGAAGTTTTGCCATGGTGGATTTTCTTTTCCTACATGGTTTAGGAACTGAGGATTATTTCAGTAATAATCCTATTTCTGCATGTTTGCCACATAATGTTATTTTGCAGTTCCGTCCATGGCTGTCGTTGTAAACACTGTTTATAGAACCTTTATCAGCATTTGCCTCTGGAACTTATAAAGCGAAACCACTGGTGTTTTTTTTCTAGCTTAATAGAGTTGCACATGTGGAGTATTTGGAAGATAGCAGTTTACATCCTATAAAATGGCTTGCGAGTCTAAAGCCCTTTTAGCCATTTGAAATGATTGATTAGTTAATTCACACAGCCAGGTACTGTTCTCATTTTCCAAATGAGGGAAATGAGGCAAAAAAGAGGACAGGGGACTTCTTCAAGGCCATGAAGCAAGGTAGGAGCAACTGAGAACTGGATCTCAAGGTTCCTGGTTCCCCAGGCTGAACCTTCCCATCACTGCTTTCCCCCACCTCAAGGCAGTGATAACGCCGCCTGCATCTCCATCCTCCCAGAATGCAAACACTGTCAGCAGGTGCTTGTAGTAAAACACAGGACCAGATCACTGTTACTGCCTTGAGGAAAACTCCTTCAAACTTTATTATTATATTTTGCTTGGAATGGCATAAATGCAAATAGATCCATTGAGAAACAGACGTTTTGCTTTTTAAAATTAAACCAGGACCCCAGGTAGGTAATGTAACCTACACAGCAGTTAGGAATTAATTCCACCAGTGTTTTATAGGGTAAGGTGATAACCAGCAGTGTGTTTTCTAAATGGTTTGATTTACCATGTGATTCTGCTGTTTATTTCATTTAGAAGGCTTTTAAAAGAGGTACTTCAAAACCTTGATTAGCCGCAAGACGAGGAAAATAGAAGTGTACCCAACTTAATAGTACCTGGAAAGAATAAAGTGATGGAAAAAACCCTTATTAGTAGTTTATTAAAAATTTTAATTTCCAGACTAAATACCAACAGAGAATCTCTTTCTGTACAATGTAATCATGTTTAATATTCACGGCAGTGACCCTGAGGGGGAAGCGAGACACTCAATTATCAAACAAGATTCACTTCTCTATATATACCTTTTAAGGCAGCAGAATAAAATTTTGGTTTCTTTTTTTTTTTTTTTTCTTTTTTTTTTTGCGGTACGCGGGCCTCTCACTGTTGTGGCCTCTCCCGTTGCGGAGCACAGGCTCCGGACGCGCAGGCTCAGCGGCCATGGCTCACGGGCCCAGCCGCTCCGTGGCACGTGGGATCTTCCCGGCCCGGGGCACGAACCCGTGTCCCCTGCATCTCTTTTTTTTTTTTAACATTTTTATTGGAGTATAATTGCTTTACAATGGTGTGTTAGTTTCTGCTTTATAACAAAGTGAATCAGTTATACATATACATATATCCCCATATCTCTTCCCTCTTGCATCTCCCTCCCTCCCACCCTTCCTATCGCACCCCTCTAGGTGGTCACAAAGCACCGAGCTGATCTCCCTGTGCTATGCGACTGCTTTCCCACTAGCTATCTGTTCTACACTTGGCACTGTATATATGTCGATATATATACTACCACTCTCTCACTTTGTCCCAGCGCACCCATCCCCCTCCCCGTGTCCTCAAGTCCATTCTCTAGTAGGTCTGCGTCTTTATTCCTGTCTTGCCCCTAGGTTCTTCATGACCATTTTTTTTTTTACATTCCATATATATGTGTTAGCATACGGTATTTGTTTTTCTCTTTCTGACTGACTTCATTCTGTATGACAGACTCTAGGTCCATCTACCTTACGACAAATAAATCAATTTCGTTTCTTTTTATGGCTGAGTAATACTCCATTGTATATATGTGCCACATCTTCTTTATCCGTTCATCTGTCGATGGACACTTAGGTTGCTTCCATGTCCTGGCTATTGTAAATAGCTGCAGTGAACATTGTGGTACATGACTCTTTTTTGAATTATAGTTTTCTCAGGATATATGCCCAGTAGTGGGATTGCTGGGTCATATGGTAGTTCTATTTGTAGTTTTTTAAGGAACCTCCATACTGTTCTCCATAGTGGTTTTATCAATTTACATTCCCACCGACAGTGCAAGAGGGTTCCCTTTTCTCCACACCCTCTCCAGCATTTATCGTTGGTAGATTTTTTGATGATGGCCATTCTGACCGGTGTGAGATGATATCGCATTGTAGTTTTTTTTTGTTTTTTTTTGCCATACGCGGGCCTCTCACTTCCGTGGCCTCTTCCGTTGCGGAGCACAGGCTCCCAGCCGCTCCGCGGCACGTGGGATCCTCCCGGACCGGGGCACGAACCCGCGTCCCCGGCATCGGCAGGCGGACTCTCAACCACTGCGCCACCAGGGAAGCCCCCGCATTGTAGTTTTGATTTGCATTTCTCTAATGATGTTGAGCATTCTTTCATGTGTTTGTTGGCAATCTGTATATCTTCTTTGGAGAAATGTCCATTTAGGGCTTCTGCCCATTTCTGGATTGGGTTATTTGTTTTATTGATATTGAGCTGCATGAGCTGCTTGTAAATTTTGGAGATTAATTCTTTGTCAGTTGCTTCATTTGCAAATATTTTCTCCCATTCTGAGGGTTGTCTTTTCATCTTGTTTGTGGTTTCCTTTGCTGTGCAAAAGCTTTGAAGTTTCCTTAGGTCCCATTTGTTTATTTTTGTTTTTATTTCCATTTCTCTAGGAGGTGGGTCAAAAAGGATCTTGCTGTGATTTATGTCATAGAGCGTTCTGCCTATGTTTTCCTCTAAGAGTTTGATAGTGTCTGGCCTTACATTTAGGTCTTTAATCCATTTTGAGTTTATTTTTGTGTACGGTGTTTGGGAGTGTTCTAATTTCATTCTTTTACATGTAGCTGTCCAGTTTTCCCAGCACCACTTATTGAAGAGGCTGTCTTTTCTCCATTGTATATTCTTGCCTCCTTTATCAAAGATAAGGTGACCATACGTGCGTGGGTTTCTCTCTGGGCTTTCTATCCTGTTCCATTGATCTATGTTTCTGTTTCTGTGCCAGTACCACACTGTCTTGATTACTCTAGCTTTGTAGTATAGTCTGAAGTCAGGGAGCCTGATTCCTCCAGCTCCGTTTTTCTTTCTCAAGATTGCTTTGGCTATTCGGGGTCTTTTGTGTTTCCATACAAATTTTGAAATTTTTTGTTCTAGTCTGTGAAAAATGCCAGTGGTAGTTTGATAAGGATTGCATTGAATCTGTAGATTGCTTTGGGTAGTATAGTCATTTTCACAATGTTGATTCTTCCAATCCAAGAACATGGTATATCTCTCCATAAGCATCTCTTAACTATAAGCATTTGTTACCTCAAGCAAGACTTTGAGGTAATAAATGTGTCAAGCAACATATGTTTTAGAGAACACGTTTTTATAAAATGAGACCTGTTGACCACTTATAATACGTCTAAGAGTTTCCATAGCAGGGCATATCTGGACAAAGGAGTGAATTGTACAGTTTATAAATCATAAACTTAGTGGATAGAAGTATACATTTATATTAATTATGGCAGTATTACCTGATCTCTGTCCTCATGAGGCTTACAATCTAGTTGGGGGAGTCTGGTGATAAGCAGAGGATGGGATAAGTCCAGATGTGGTTAATGCTGTAAACAAGCACTAAGCAGCCCCTAAGCAGCAGTGGAGCTGCTAGGCTGGCCTTCTACACTTGCATAAATTTATTTATTTTTATTTTTGGCTGCGTTGGGTTTTTGTTGCTGTGCGCGGACTTTCTCTAGTTGCGGCAAGCAGGGGCTGCTCTTCGTTGTGGTGTGCGGGCTTCTCACTGTGGTGGCTTCTCTTGCTGCAGAGCATGGGCTCTAGGTGCGCAGGCTTCAGCAGTTGTGGTACGTGGACTTCAGTAGTTGTGGCTTGCGGGGTCTAGAGCGCAGGCTCAGTAGTTGTGGTGCACCGGCTTAGTTGCTCCATGGAATGTGGGATCTTCCCAGACCAGGGTTCAAACCCGTGTCCCCTGCATTGGCAGGCGGATTCTTAACTACTGCGCCACCAGGGAGGTCCCTACACTTGCATAAATTCATCTGTATGCAAACAGTGAGCCCATATTGATCAGGCAGTTCACCTTGGTTCCCTTGCCTCTCTCTAAGTTGTAGCAGGTGATGTGCAGAGTGGGCCCCTTAGTAGATGCGGGGCACACAGTGGAATTGCGTCACAGCTTGGAAACACCAATTGTAGCAAAATCCCACCTTAGAACTGCTAGCACACCTGCCTGTCTATATCCCTTCCAAGGGAGATTCTCTTCAGGCTGCTAGCCTGAAGTGAGTGTAAGCAGGTCTTCTCTAGGGAGGGAGGGAGACTTCCTGATCCTTTACTGTCTTGGAGTGCAGGGGAGATGAGGACGAGGGAGCTCTCTGTTTACTCTCCTGGTCAGGAAACAAGGCTGTGACTCAGGGCTATGCAATCTCTAGCTTCCCAGGATGCTTGCTATCCCAACATCTGTGGACGAAGCTCTTAGTGCCCTTGACCCAGAAGACAAGCAGAAACCCATGAATTATCTCCCCACATTGAAATGAGGTGATGCGACATAAAGTGACCGACGGATGTCGGGACTGGGAGCACGTCAGAGATGCTACACGAAGCAAGCAAACAGTAGGAGTAACTGAGGAAGGGCATTTCAAGCGAGGACAGCATGAGGTGGGCGAAGGTGTTCGGTGTGTTCAGGGGACTTTCAGAACAGCCTGGCAGGGCCTTGTGGGCAGGCACGAAGGTGGTGGGGCAAGTTTGGGAGGTACAGGACCCAGGTCGTTCAGGGCCCTGTAGGCAGTGATTTGAGTTGGGAGTTCAACAGAGGTGTGATGGGAAGCCTGCACCTGTGTATAAGCCTGTAAGGGACCTTCTGTATTTTCCAATTACAACTTTTGACCGTGCAGCTGGTTAATCAGTCAGTATAGTTCATCACAGCAGAATCAGGCCAGAAAAATATCAGAGTGCCTTGTATGTAGTGGCGTGAGTATTGCTTCACGAAACTTTAGTTTTCATATTTTGTTAATAGTAAGTTGCACATCTTTGTGTGTTTTGACATCTCAAATCAAGGTGGGTCTCAGAATCAATGGCATCTAAGATTTGATGAAATATGGTAAAAATGTTTTATATATGCATGTGTGAAGTGGGTTCCTAGGCAATATTTATTTTTAACTGTGAGTCACCGTCAGTATTTTACCAGAGCCCTAGTCCACGGTAGCAAGTTTAGGGCAGCCTGGGGGTTAGAATACTAAGCAGAATTGGGTGCCCGCATTCTGAGTGGGATGATTCGGAGGAGGTAGCAGTAGCCTTGGCTCTAGAAGCAAATACCATTGTCACCTGGGCCAACTCTGGCAGAAGCGTGTGCTCAAGCCAGCAGACTCCGGCACTGAGAACCAAATGTAACAGGTTGGGGAGGGTGCCCAGGGGATAGAGGGAGCCTGGAGCTGGCAAGGCTTGGGGCTGTTCGTAGTACTGTGTCCAGGTTGGCAAACCAACAGGAGTAAAGACTCAGCCTTTAGTGGCTCATGGATAGTAGGATGGTTACCAAGATGAGGTCTGTGGTAGAGAGAACCAGACCCGAGCCCCCTTGGAAAGCATGGGGCAGCCAGGCTGTGACGCTGTGGAGCCAGCCTCTGGAGGAGGAGGCTGCTCTTGACTCATGTCACTTCTTTGACCTCCTCTTAACCAGACCCAACATGTGGCTTGCTCACTGCTTCCTCTTCATGCTGGAGTCATTTTTAAAAAAAATTTTATTGAAGTATAGTTGATTTACAGTGTTGTGTTAATTTCTGCTGTACAGCAAAGTGACCCAGTTATACACATATATATTCTTCATATTCTTTTCCATTCTGGCTTATCACACGATATTGACTGTAGTTCCCTGTGCTCTACAGTAGGCCCTTGTTGTTTATCCATCCTATATATAATAGTTTGCATCTGTTAATCCCAAACTCCCAATCCTTCCCTCCACCCCTTCCTTGGCAATCACAAGTCTGTTCTCTATGTCTTTGAGTCTGCTTTTGTTTCATAGATATGTTCATTTGTGTCATATTTTAGATTCCACATGGAAGTGATATCATAGGGTATTTGTCTTTCTCTTTCTGACTTACTTTGCTTAGTATGATAATCTGCAGGTCATTCCATGTTGCTACAGATGGCATTATTTCATTCTTTTTTTATGGCTGAGTAACATTCCATTGTGTATATGTACCACATCTTCTTTATCCATTCGTGCGTTGATGGACATTTCGGTTGTTTCCATGTCTTGGCTATTGTAAATAATGCTTCTTTGAACATAGGGGTACAGGTATCTTTTCGAATTATAGTTTTGTCCAAGTATATGCCCAGGAGACGTTAGAGTCTTAATTGCCTCTTCAGAGGGGTTACTTTTGGGGAATAATATGCTCAGGGAGAGATCCCACCTGACCCTGCTTTAGGAGTCTAAGGTTTGGGAACTGGGCCTCTGCAACTAAATGGAAGCAATTTAAGGCCTTTCTAGCAACAAGGGCAACTGGAGTCCCACGGTGTTGGGTTGGGCTTACGTAAACTCCATCTGTATACATCTGAGTTCAGATCCTTTAAGAGCAAGGCTGAGCCTCTGGGAGAGATGAGTTGGTTAAGGAAGAGGAAGGATGCATTTGTTGGAATCCTGGTGTAGCTTCCATCATCTCATGTCTTGAGAGATGGAAATAACTGATGGGCATGCAAATGGCCACAGGTGGGTTGAGCCAACAAAGAGAAGAAAGAATCTGCATGTCTTGCCTTTGGAGTAAAGCCCTGTGCTGCTTTCCTCTCCAAGTTGTCCCAGGCAAAATCCTACCTTCATTTCTCCAAAGTAGACAGGAAGAGACAACAAAGATCTATCTTTCACTTTTGAGGCTGGGCAGGAGCCTCGCTTTCACTAACTTTATCTTTGCCACCTGATAATGTGTAGTTCAAGCTGTGTAACCTTTCCCCAAGCAACTGGATTTAGTCATAACATATTCTTTCCCAACACGTACTTTAAAATACGCCCTTTATTAATTGTCAGATTATGTCTAAAATTAATCAAGTCGTTGAAGGCTGTCCAGGACCAGTAAATTAGCATGTGATAATTTGCTCTTCACCTAATTCTTCATTCAAACCATAGCTTCTGCCCTAATTTTAGGTGTGCCTCACAACATGAAAAAGGCATTTCCTGAGCTTGACAAAATGACACATTTTGCTTGTTTATTAATTGTTCTCAAGGAAAACAGTTAAAATTTTGAGCATAATTTTAGTGCATTATGAAGAGAAATTGCCACTTAACTAAAAGCAGTTTGAAAATAAACATGTCACAGTGAGATTTTCCTAATTTTCTTGTTATTTTGGCTTGTCAATAATAAATTGAGTGCTTTATGTTCTCAAATAGTAAGTTCCCAGATTATTTTACTTCTCTTTTTACTGATCTGAGTCTATGTTCATAAAAAGATAGGTTGATGCATGCAAATTAATCGCCTTCTCCTTACTCAATACATTTAGAAAGCAATTTCTATTACTAATATTTTTTCTAATTAAGATAATGGATATGGACTTTTTTTCATAATATACTTTTACCAAGCACAAGCTGATGTTTTATGGTCTTATAACATTTCATGACAAGGAAAGTTCTACAGATTCAATAAAATTCTGTGAGGACAGGAAACAGTTTTGTTTGATGCTTTGTTAAAGCTATAAGCGCTTTAATGTAAGCTCCATTGGGTTGCTTTTTATTTCTATGATGTTTCCCTCACCCAAAACACAAGTTAAAATATGCTAGAAGAGTGACTTTTTTTAAAAAATTAATTTATTTAATATATTTATTTTTGGCTGCGTTGGGTCTTCGTTGCTGTGCGCGGGCTTTCTCTAGTTGCGGTGAGCGGGGCTACTCTTTGCTGCTGTGCGCGGGCTTCTCATCGCGGTGGCTTCTCTTGTTGCGGAGCACGGACTCTAGGCATGCGGGCTACAGTAGTTGTGGCTCACAGGCTCTAGAGCACAGGCTCAATAGTTGTGGGGCACGGGCTCAGTAGTTGTGGCGCATGGGCTCAGTAGTTGTGGCACAGGGGCTCAGTAGTTGTGGTTCACGGGCTCTAGAGCGCAGGCTCAGTAGTTGTGGTGCACGGGCTCAGTAGTTGTAGCTCGCGGGCTCAGTAGTTGTGGCTCGTGGGCTCTAGAGTGCAGGCTCAGTAGTTGTGGCGCACGGGCTTAGTTGGTCCGCAGCATGTGGGAACTTCCTGGACCAGGGCTCGAACCCGTGTCCCCTGCACTGGCAGGCGGATTCTTAACCACTGTGCCACCAGGAAAGCCTGAGGAAAGTATTTTAAATTAATCCAACCTGTTTTCCTTTTTCTATTCTGGAAAAATACTATTTGTTGTAATGTATTATGTAACAGTTTCATATACTATTTTGTATTTTTTTAATCAAATGTTGTTGAATGAATACTGAAGATGTAGTGTGAATTTTCTAATTCTTGGGGATTGAAAGCTGTCTGCACTGATTCATTCAGTCTCACTTATAAGCAGTTTTCCCTCAGAAGGGAATGGTAGCAGCGGCCATGTTGCACACAAAGCCAAAAATATTTGCTACCTGGCCTTTTACAGGAATTGGGATCCAGACGCATTATTAGAGTTACTTGGGTACTTAATTGGATTCATGGGAAGTGGTCATATTATTGAAAGTTTGGCATTACAGCTCTGGAATTGTAGCAGTTCCAATGGCTGCACTGCAGGCCTGATGGCCTTTGTCCCAACTACTGAACTCTGCTATATCACCAGAGCAGCCATAGATAACATGTGAACAAACAGATATGGCTGTGTCCAATAAAACCTGTTACGCAACTGGCTTTGGGCTGGGTTTGGCCCAGCAGTTGTTCGCCAACCTCTTTAAACCCTTGTTATTCAAAGAAGGAGGACCCCCGCGTACTAGGAACAGGAGCGCTCCCTGGAGTTCTTTAGAGAGGCAGAATCTCAGGTCCCACATCAGACCTACTGAATCAGAGTCTACATTTTAACAGGATGCCCAGGAGATTCCTGTGCTCTGTCTCATTGCAGGAGCGCTGGCCTGCGCTGCTCTTCCAAGAGGGGAAACAAGTAGCTCCTAGGAAGCTCTGAAATGAGCAGGTATTTTGACTGGCTTACTTCTAGGCTGAGGGGTAGTGGCAAGCTGTTTCCCTGTGGACTTCTCAATGCTCGGATATGGAGACCTTTATCTGGGGCACCAGCAACTGCCACTTTCTGCCCTAGATCTTCTCAGATGGTTTATTCCATTTCCTTAGGGAAAAATCTCCCCGTTTCTTGTCCTGGAAAAATAATGACTCTGGGCACTTCTACGGGGGGGGAGTAGGTTGGGTGAATTATTTCATGTAGAGATGTTTAAACTATTCCTTGTATGTTCTGTCCAGGGCCTGTGCCACCCAATTCTGTACCTGGCATTTCCGAGTCCCAAACTTTGCCGTTTTTTCCAGTCACATCAATTTCCCCCTCCATTCTAGATCCCTCTGACTGTACCTGAGCTTCCCAGCCTCTGTGCTGAGACTCAGTGGTGGGCTGCAGATGGACCACTACAGGGCTTCTCAGCCTCGGCACTATTAGCATTTGAGGACAGATTGTTCTTTGTCATGGGGGCAGTCCTGCAGATTATAAGGTGTTGAGTGGCATCCCTGGCCTCCCCTCTTTCAGAGCTAATAATCCCCGCTTCCTTCCCCCTTTAGTTGTGATGGTCAAAAATATCGCCAGGCATTGCTAATAGTGCTTTGAGGGGCAAAATTGCCCTGGGCTGAGAACCACTGAGTCACAGGAAGGCTGAGAAATCAATGCCTGCCAGGTGATTTTAGGGCACTTAAAGGCCCAGGACTTTGGCCTTTAGCCTTGAGTTTATCCAGTAAGATAATGTTATTTTCCATGTGAGTCATGAAATGAAAAGTTTGGAAAGCACAGTAAAAGCCACAGCATCCCTACCCTGCTTTTCCAGGCCCTGCCTCTCCCTCAGCCCTTCATCCTCTGCACACTTGCCCTCTCTTAGCTGCCGATCCATCCTCTTTCCTGTTCTTTCCGTTAGAACCAGATCTTAGTCCTTTTTCTCATCTATATTCACTTTAAATAATCTCAAGTGGGAGGAGAGATAAATATATATTGTCTGCCTGGCATTCCGAACTGAAATGTCCTTCATAATGTCCTCTATATATTGCGGATTGGGAAACAAAATGACTTTCCTAGTTTAGGAACCTTCTTTCAAATTAGAATGTGGCTATTGCTTAGTTTTCATTATGTAGTCCATGGTATACTTCGAAAAGTCATCACCAAATAACTTCATTTCTGTAGCTGGTTGCCCTCACTGGCTCATCACAAGTCGGCTGGTACTATGACTGTCCTTTGTGAGGAAGAGGGCTGGCATTTGCTGAGTTTTGTGAGTAATGGTGGCCTCTGAAGATCTTCCCAGTCTGATCAAACCAAATTCATTTACTCCTATAAGAAAGTCACTTTATATTATGCCATGATTAAAATATTAAGTTTTCAAATCTTGAACTCTATTTTCCATTTGCTTATTTCCTGCATGCTGTATGCAGTATACAAATTTGCAGTTGATTCAATTGACTGTAATAAAGGTTGCCAGAGGGAGTAAGTCTGGGTCAGCTGGAGAATCAACTCTGTGATCTACCTCCTGAGATGAAAGTAATGTAGAGGATCTGATTTACAGTTTCATTTGGATATTTCATCATTTTCTGGAGAGAAAAAGGTTACATCTAGACCAGTGTTCTTACTGTACGTTCCGCACCTTTGTGAATATTGTAGATTGATTACAAAATTAGTTCCGTTTCTCCATCTTTGCCTTTGTCGATGTTGGTTGTACTGGGACTTTTCAGCTCCTCCCATCAATAGGTTGACACCTATTTCTGTTCCCCTTAAATCTGGGGTAGGCTTGTGCCTTGCTTTGGCCAGTGAAATTCAGGTGCAGTGATGATGCACCTGTCTGAGCCCAGTATGCTTAAGAGGCCTTGCACACTTCTTTTCTCTTTGTCTTAGAGCACTGCCCAGCTCCCATGAGAACAAGCCAGGGCTGCACTGCTGGGAGATGATAGGCCACAAGTGATAGACAAGAGCCGTCCCAGTTGAGGCCACCTTAGGTCACCAGTCCTAGCCAACCCAATTTGACTGCAGATGCTTGAGTGAGCTCAGCTGATACCAGAAGAACTGCCCAGCTGGGCCCAGTCCAATTGCCAACCTGCAGAGTTGTGAGCTAAGTAAAGAGATGCAATACATAAGTTGTTGTTTTAAGCCACTCTATTTTAAGATGATTTGTTACACAGCAACAACGTAACTAGGATTGGAAAATGTTATCCCCTTTGGGTGGATGAGTTAGATAACGGTGTCCTTATTCTGGCACAGACCCTTATTTTTTATTTATTGAAGTATAGTTGGTTTACAAATGTTGTGTTAATTTCTGCTGTACAGCAAGTGATTCAATTATACATATACATACATTCTTTCCTATATTCTTTTCCATTATGGTTTATCACAAGATACTGTGCTCTACAGTAAGACCTTGTTGTTTATCCATTCTATATATACTAGTTTGCATACGCTAACCCCAACCTCCCACTCCATCCCTCCCCCATCACCCCCTCCACCTTGGCAGCCAGAAGCCAGTTCTCTATGTCTGCGAGTCTATTTCTCTTTCATAGATAAGTTCATTTGTGGCACAGACCTTTCCAGAGAGCACATCTTTGCTCTTTCTGTCGGGTGTCCTCACGCAAGGCTATAGCATTCACAGTTGGAAGTGGCGGCCATGAGATCTCAGCCAGGTTCTATCCTAGTCACAGCCATGTAGAAGCTTTGTGATCTCTAGGTGGGCACCTCATCTCTATAAGCCTCCGTATTGCTTTTCCAGGTTTGGATGTCTGAAAATATTCATGAACTACCCAGAAAATACTCACATGAGGCATTTTTAAAAAATTTTTATTTTGCGGTACGCGGGCCTCTCACTGTTGTATCCTCTCCCGTTGCGGAGCACAGGCTCTAGACGCGCAGGCTTAGCGGCCATGGCTCATGGGCCCAGCCGCTCCGCATCATGTGGGATCTTCCCGGACCGGGGCACGAACCCGTGTCCCCTGCATCGGCAGGTGGACTCTCAACCACTGCGCCACCAGGGAAGCCCTCACATGAGGCTTTTGTTTATAAAGGCAAAGTTTATGGTGCAGCAAGAGAAAGCGTATATGGGCAAGCATTGGAGTCTGAGAGCCATTCCAACAACTCAACTCTCCAGGGACCTTTTCCTGGAGACACAGGGCCAGGCTGAGTCATTGTCTTGAATCCCAAGATCTGTGTGAGGGACCCTGGCCTGAGGGGCGTTCAGGGTAGCTTTCAGTGCAGGGCACTCCTCAGTTCACTTGGTCCTAAATCCCACCAGGGTTGTCAAAGCAGTTAGGGTAGTTGCAAATCATCAGTAAAGAAACTGATGGGAGAGGGGAATTCTAACCATAAAAATATATATCATAAATCCCACTGCCCTTATCTTGGTCAAGAGTCAAAAAGCAGACATTCAGCATCCTCGGGGTTAAAAATAGAGCTTTTCCCCATCTGATTGTAAAGCAGTTCCATCTACACAGCCTCAGGTCCTTTATTTGTAAACTGGAGTTAATAATAAAGCTTTTCACAGCGCTGCTGCGAGGATTGCATGGTGTGATTCACGCAGAATAGTTACTACAAGCGCCTGGAACTTAGTAAACACTCAAGAATACATTCACTGTGATTAATTAAACGCACATTCAACTAGGAATCAAGAACTGAATTCAAGCAGTGTGACTTTGGACACAGCACCTCAGCTACCTGGGCCTCAGTTTCTTCTTATGAAATGAGGCAAGTCATAGGTTGGTCCCATCCTATGATTATATCATGAATACTTTCAATTGAACTGATGCCCCCAAGCGCAAGTAAGGGAACACTTTTATTATCCATAGTTCATACAGGTTAGCCGCTAGTAGGTAGAAAAGCTAGAAAAATGACTTTTTAAAAAATTCTTAATTCTGAGGGGATAGTGCATAATTGGGAGGATAATCTAGTGAGCTAGATAATTCAGAGTGCAGGCGAACTGAAGAAAGCTTGCAGTGTAGAAAACGCTGCTGAGAAGAGGCTTCAGAAACTCTTGGTATTGAAAGTCCGAGCGTCACAGAGAATAATCTTTTTAGGGTCAACTTGTTGGTGCTCCGTTGTGGCCTATGAACCATTGGTGAACAGTGGATTTTCACCAGTGGTCAGTGGAATGCTGGAGATCTTTCCTTGGGATGTCACTTTCTAAACACCCATGAATATGTACAAGGAGAGTAAATGGGTACGTTAATTTCACCTCTGAAACAATCTATATATATGGATGGGACCAACCTATGACGCTCATTTCATATGAAGAAACTGAGGCCCAGGTAGCTGGGATGCTGTGTCCAAGGTCACACTGCTTCATATATATATGAAAGACCTGAAAGGTTGGCATTTTGGTATTTAACATAAAACTTATTTTGGGAAAAAAAGTTTAAATTCTTTATGCTAAAATTTTATTTTCCTGGTTTTCAAAGCAGCCAATATATAGAAACATTAGCCCCATTAAATCTAAAGAAATAAGTGAGTTCATCACACGTGCGCATTGGGCACACAATAAATAGATGAAATGTGAATATTTGCTGGAAATAAGATTAAATGCAGAGCTTTTAAGGTCATTATAATATTTATATTGGAATTCATTTTCTTTTAGGAAACAAATAGATAAATTGTAATTTACTTATTTTACCCACACTTGGATTGCAACTAATCTTGAAACTTAGGATCTCGGGTTCGGGAGTTAATTGAGAATCCTGAAAGCCATTTTTTTTCTGGCTTTCTTTAAAAATAGAATTTTAAAATTGCTTAGCGACATAATTTAACATTTCTAATTTAAAAATGAAATCCACTAATAAGCACACTATATTTTTTATTCTTTCTTCTTGAGGGGTTTGCTCTTAAAATACTGCATCAGGAAGCAAGATGCCCTTGCAATCTGAAAGCAACATATGGACAGAGTAAATATCATCCCGATTAAGCTTCCTATTTTATTTGGAATGCAGCATAGCCAGACATTTTAAATACCTGCAACTTGTCAGCCCTTAATTTGTGGTTTCCCATAGGACTGAGGCAGTCTAGTATACTTTTACTATATTTTTTCTCATCCTACAGATGTTTGCCATTTTTAACCATAATAAATGTACCAAAAGTTTTTAAAGCATTATATTTTCTACCCCATTTAAAGATAAACATCTGTTTGCTTTAAAATTGGAATAAAGTCTATGAATCGTAGAAAAAGTGACACATTTTATGAGCCATATGCACGAGCTCTAGAAATGGGCTGATTTTCAAAAATTATTACGGACAGGCAATTATGTGCTTGAAATTTTGCAAGCACATATAATTCATTACCTACGCCACATTGAGAATTTGTTGAATTTAGAGTGTTTTTATAAGAAGGCAGCCACTAGGCCGTGTTTCTTTTTTGGATTCATAGTTACAGAGGCATGGCCAAGCTAAAAGGTAAGTGAAATTAGCCTATGTTTATGAAAAAGGGATTATGATCCTCAGCAAAGGTAGCTTTAGACGTAACAGTGGCAGCAAAACAAGTCCTTATTCCTTCAAGTTAAGCAGAAAGAGATGTGTCAAAGGATGCCATATAACCTGGGTGTATTTCCACTTGTCAGATTTAAAATCACAGCTACAAATGGGTAGAGTTATACCTTATAATTTATGCAAAATTGGGATTTACCTTTCGTGACCCTGTGTGGTCTGTGATGTCAAGCAGAGTAAATGTGTAAACATAACTTTTTCGACCACAGATTACAATCATGATTCTCCCTGTCTATGCTTTAACAAGCCATCTGACTGAAATGTGTTTGGGGGTGAAATTTAATTAAAACTGGGGAGTCTTTGGGACAGTCCACATAATTTACATAGAAGGCATGCAGGCACCTTGCTGGAAGAAACATTCAGGTATGTAACTTTTTATTGTTGTGGTAATCTTCAAATTGTTTTAGTTTAGGGTTGAAAACCATGATTATGTCCACTTTCGAGAACATATATGCATCAGTTATAGACGATGAACCAGGTGTCCCTTGGGTCCTTAGATAATGGGTAGTCTTTTCCAATGTGTGTAAGGTACAACCAAAATCTGTGGTTCTTCATTATCTTTTCCCTTTGAAAGATCCCTTTTCTATCCTGTGCGATCATATGCTTTTATCAGGAGATCCTGGAAAGCGTCCTTGCCTCTCTTGCCCTTTAAATCGCAAAATGTTACTGAAGTATCATTAGTATCTCCCTTACACTGGAAAGTAAGTTTGACAGTAAGCTTTATCCTCTATCTTTCATCTTATTTTCTTATTTCAGGGAGAGAACAAGTTCTGCATTAAACTGGTTTAGAAGTATGAATTAACTAGTGTCAACCTAGTTATTTGATTTGCGTGCAAATAGCATTGCCTCAAGCCTTCTGTCCTCTCCTCTCCCTACCCCTTCTCTCTCCTCCTGCCCCGCTCCTCCTCTTGTCAGGGCCAGACTTCTCTCTCTCTCTCTCTCTCTCTCTCTCTCTCTCTCTCTCTCTCTCTCTCTCTCTGGCGCCGGAAGTCATCTCCCCCTCAAGGATCTGCCTCAGTGGCTGAGATGTGCAGTGTTCCTCACACTGACAAAGCAGCGGGTCTGACGGTCAAGTGCAAAGGCAAGACTTGAATGCCCTGTACCCTCATTCTGAATGTGTACTTTTTATAAAAAGGCATACACTTTTGGGAAATGAGGCAAGTTTCTGCATCGTCTAAGTTATTAAGCCTCTTTCTCCTGCTCTGTTTAAATAGGTATGGTATTTGCAGAACTCTATACATTGATAAATAATCCAATTTTTATATAAGTAGGGTGCTAGAAGACGTGTTTTGGCCCTTGGGGTTATTACCTGACAGTTCTAATTCTTTCAGTTCAATTCAGCAAATATTTATTGTGCACCTGTATGCGCCAGCTGTGCTATGAGGTTGGATGGTACAGCACCTGCTCCCAAGGAGCCCAGGGGAAAGACACACAATGACGGCTCTAGTACACCTCCTCCAATGACTAGTACTTACTTTCTAAAATGAATGTTTATATAAATGCCGGGTATTGTTTTGAGCCCTTGACATATTATTACCTCACTTAATCCTCTAAATAGCACTATAAAAATTAGTATCCCGTCTTAAGGATGATACAGTTGAGGTTAAATAAGTTCTTGAAAGTCACACACTTCCAGGCCTGTTCACTTGTAACTTCAGCTCAAGGAGTTGTTGGGTTTACATTTTTGTGTGGCAGGCGCTGCACTTGGACTCAGAGATCTGTATTAGTTTGTGCAACCTCCTTACCTTCTTGACTTTTTATGAAGCATTTTTGGTTTTCACTAATAGTTTCTTTTTTTTTTAATTTCTTTTTTATTTTTTATATAATTTTTAAAGGTTACACTCCATTTACAGTTATTACAAAATATTGGTTATGTTCCCCGTGTTGTACAGTACATCCTTGTAGCCTGTCTTATACCCAATAGTTTGTACCTCCCAGTTCCCCACCCCTGTATTGCCCCTCCCTCCACACAGTGGTAACCACTAGTTTGTTCTCTACATCTGCGAGACTGCTTCTTTTTTGTTATATTTACTAGTTTGTTGTATTTTTTAGATTCCACATATGAGTGATATCATACATTATTTGTCTTTCTCTGACTTACTTCGCCCTCCAAGTCCATCCATGTTGCTGCAAATGGAAAAATTTCGTTCTTTTTTATGGCTGAGTAATATTCCATTGTTTAATAACACATCTTCTTTATGCATTCATCTGTTGATGGACACTAATAATTTCTTTTAAAATAATACATCACCTCTCCCCCATCACCAAGAATCTATTATGGGTCTCTTTCCCCTTAGACTGTGAATCTAGCCTCCCCTCATTTTCTGGGGTCATCTCTTTCCCCAACTCTCTTCTCCAAATTCCAGGTCAGTCAAACTTCAGTTTCTATTAGGAGAGTAATGCGTGGACTTGTTACCTTCTCTCGCAGAGCAGATTTTGCCTCTTCTTTCTCTTAACCTCTTCAGAGAATGAGCCTTGAAGCTGAGCTTTGCATAATCACAAGTTCTATTACGGTATTTCCCAAACTAAGGAGAAGCTCACCCCTAAGGAGGACCTTGGCTAACCTCTTAGAGAAATTAGCTTCCAATACATTCACCTTTGACAAGGTCATTTTTTTTTCAGTCACCTCAATTGTAACTCTAATTTGCACAAATGCACTGACTGCATCTTTTCAAAGGAATTTGGATTCACTTTAGTATTTGTTCTCAGTGACTGAATCTGCCTGGTTGACGTTCGAAATGCAAGGCCTTTGATCTTGGCCTATCATATTGTTTCCCTATGAGTGATCTAGTTTGAGGAAATGAATTTCTTCATCATCAAGATTTTCTTTTGTCATGAAGGAGAAAAATATGGCGGAGACCAAGATGAGTGGCCCATTTTAATCTCAGTTAAGAGATGATCTCCAAGTTCGAGGATTGATATAATAAGGCTTGCTTTCTTTACATCTTGTTTTAGCTCTCTCTAAGGTGGCCATGGCAAGGTTTAAAGTTTAGAGGCCACTCATAAGACGTGTACAATCTGTTTCTCTGTCCATTGTCAACTGGACAATTATTAGAGCTTTGTAAGTTCTCTGTGTCCAGAGCTGGCATAACTATGTGGAGACCTGACAGTCCACATTAGCAATGGCCTTGCCAAAGCCCAACCTGGTAGCCCTGAGCTGGGAGGATTATTTCTCTTTAGGTCACTCCTCTGGACATCATAAGGTATGGGACTCAGAGAGCTGAATGTTTCCTTTGCTGTCCTAGACACCCCTTACTGAGATGAGGAGGTGTTTTCTGAGTAGGGCGAGACAGATGCATCTTCTTTTAAATAGGAGCCTAGGGTGGTGCCTGGCACATGGCCGATTCATGGTTGGAGCCACATCTGTGGGCACCACAGACACTGTGCAGGGCACATCTCACACAGGAAAGCTGATCTGGGAAGAAAGGCCAAAAGGATCTTGCCTCATAACATCTCTATGGACTTTTAAGAACAACTATCTTTTGGATTTAGCTGAATAAACTAATCCCATGCTGAGCCTGAAGGGTGACACAGCTGGCCCAGGAAAACTGTCCAACTTCAAAATCAGGCCTTTCTCATAGGCTGCATAGACAGGAAAAGGGGAATCAAAATGGTGAGCATTGTAGTCGACGGCTCAGAGCTTTGAGGGGGAAGAGCAGGGGAGCAAATGGAGGACGGAAAGAACCTGGGAGCATAGCAGGTCTGGGGGTGGGCTTGGGGTAGGGTTGGGTGCCGAGCTGGCAGGGCGTGAGCAGACCAAACGCTGAGCAATGGTGCGTCCTTGCGTGTGTTGGGGGCCGACGGGTAACAGAGAAAGCAGAGTTTCAGAGGTTAGGCTGTACAGAACAGACTGAAGGGGGGAAATTCGGAGACATTTTGACCAGTAAGGGAGCAATCATAGCAATTCAAACACAAATAACCAAAAATTATTATTATTAAATCTTGCAGTGTGCATTCCTTGGTTTATGATTAATGCTAAAATTGAAGATTTTTTTTGTAGGCAAGTATTCGTTAGGAGACGTTTCTGTTACGTTTATTTATTAGCTCAATATATTTTTCATTGTGAAAGTAAGATAAAAAATTAGCTTTACTGCCATTGTTCAAGGATATGGGGCTATTTAGAATTGCTAATTGAGGAACCAGGGAGAAATTGTATGTACCTGACTAGAAAAATGCAGTTAGGATTTATAAGGAATGCACACATATTCTAGCAGTATGTTGTGTGATATTTTTAAGTGTCCAGTTTACAAAATTTGTTTGGGATATGGGTTCAAGGTAATGAACTACACTGTTATGAACTATCTCGATTATGTAAGGAAGCTGTCAGGGGCTTCTTCTTTTCCAAGTCTGATAACCAAGTCTGCCTTTGAGCCTAATGAGAGCATAGATGCTGGGCAACTAATGATACAAAGAGGCCAGTCAGAGCGTCGTGAGGTCCCCTGTGCCTTTGTAGAGTAAGCCTTGAGGAAAATTGGCCATTAGAAAAAAGGCAGTTAGGGAACTTCCCTGGCGGTCCAGTGGTTAAGACTCCACACTTCCAGTGCAGGGAGCACGGGTTCGATCCCTGGTCAGGGGAGTAAGATCCCACATGCCACAGGGCGCGGCCAAAAAACCCCAAACAAACAAAAAAGGCAGTTAGTGAGAATTGTTCTTTGTATGGTTTTATTGCTTTACTGTTAATTACCGATGTCAGGCCCTCCTTCCTGATGAAAATTTCACTCAGCATTTGGTTTGATTTGACTTAGAAACATAAAGAAAAAAAGGTAGGTATGCTCATGTGCAGAACTGTGTCTAGTCATAGACATGTGTCCTGGACAGCACATAGTCCTCTGGAAAAGGAAGGTGAAAAGCAGCTTTAAAGGGAGGTTATTATATCATCTGTATGAACTTGCCTGTGACCAAAAAAAAAATGCACCTGTATTATTCAATCAGCTATCCACTCACTCAATAAACGTCTATAGAGCGCCCATTGTGGGCACTGACCTTAACACCTACTCTGTACCGATCAGTGTGTTTCGTATAATACAAATACAAAGATGAATAAAGCTGTCTCTTATCTGGAAGAATTCACACACTATGGGGAGATACAGACTTGATTTTAAAAACTACAAATTCATAAGTGTTAGAAATGGATATGCAGTCTTTTAGAAACTCAGGCATGGTTGCTTAATGTTACCCAAGTAAGAGAAGCATTAGAAGGGAAGACCCAGGGCTTCCCTGGTGGCGCAGTGGCTAAGAATCCCCCTGCGAATGCAGGGGACGCAGGTTTGAGTCCTGGTCCAGGAAGATCCCACATGCCGTGGAGCAGCTAAGCCTGTGCGCCACAACTACTGAAGCCTGCGTGCCTAGAGCCCGTGAGCCACCACTACTGAGCTCACGTGCCACAACTACTGAAGCCCACGCACCTAGAGCCCGTGCTCCACAACAAGAGAAGCCACCGCAATGAGAAGTCCCCACTTGCCGCAACTAGAGGAAGCTTGCACACAGCATTGAAGACCCAATGCAGCGAAAAATAAATAAAATAAATAAATTAAAAAAAGAAGAAGGGAAGACACAGCTGTGCGAGGTAGACTACCTTGATGACTTTTGCCAGGCACCTGGTGCAGTATTTAAGGCTTAAGACTCTCAGGTAGCATCGTTGTTGCCTTTTTACAAATAAGGAGAGGCTTCCAGAGGTGAAGCAGCTTGTAGCAGAGCCAACGCATCCCCAGGAGTAGAGCAGGATTTCCAGCTCAGCCCACTGCAATCTGCAGCCCATCTTGCCCACTGCTCCATGTTGGATCTTGAAGAGTAAGAGGGAGGTCAGCAGTTGGCAAGAAGAAAAAAGGAAATTTCGACCTGAGAACAGAGCGTGTAGAAAGGCCCGTAAATGTCACAGAGTTGTTGAGTTGGGGCCAAAGCATTCTGGGGAAGGAGCAGCAGGAAGAAAGGAACTTAGGGTGGGTGCGAGGCCGGGCAGGGAAGCGACTATTTGTAAAGAATTCAGGGTTACAATCCAGACAGGAGAAGCAAGAGAACGGCAGAGAGAAGGCTGAACATTCATCTGGGACCAGGAAATTGTTAGTTTATTTTAGAGAAGCTCTCTTCTAAGGGTTTTTTAAAAACTAATTATGATTTCAATCTAGACAAACGATTATTTTATTGAACCCTAAATCATGGTGTTTGAAAGTTCCAAGGCACTTTTTACATGTTTGAACGAGATTCACATCATTATTTATAGACACCAGACTTCTGTTGTATCGACCATAGTTTGCATGAGGTTTGTTTTCTGTTTCTTTCTTTCTTTCTTCTTGCCTTTTTGCCTCGGTATTTTATATTACTCTGTCATCTTTGCTTTTTACAACTTTAACCCCACTGATGACATTCCCACGAATCCTGCTAACCTACATGAGACCTGTGTCTGTGTGAAGGTCTACAGTGTGCAAGCTCCTTAATTTCTGGCATATTTCATTCTCTCCACATTTCTAGGAACGTATGACGTGAGAGATGAGCATAGCCTGACCAACTTCTGGCTGACACATTACAGTATCATTGCAAAAAGTTTAAGCAGGTTAACTTAGCAAACAAATTTGGGAAGCAGTCAGGTTACTCAGTGGGAAATGGGACTTCCCTCCACCTGTTCTAAGAGTCAATTCCAATTTCCCTTAGCTGTTTTCCCTGATGGGCCGTGGCTCTCCACCACGTCCTGTCCAGTAATGGGCTTCCCATCACTGGTGCTCAGGGCCTGTGTGCTCAGGTTGCCAAGTATTGCTTAGGCTGATTGCAACCATGTTAAGCCCATGCGATGTGGATTGTATCGTAAGAGCTGTTAACCATCCCGTCAATGTCATGTTTGCCAATGAAAGCGAATACAGCATTTCAATACTCAGTACATTTTAGACACCCTTAATTATTTGCGTGCACATTTAGTTATGAGGAAAGTGGTCTATAGACCATTGTGAAAGAATAAAGAAGACAAAAAGGATTTCTATGACAGAGGGGAGAGGAAGAAAATCAGTCTAGGGACAGTGAATGTTGATTGAAATTTTTGTGGGAAACTGATAAGCTGTCTGGCCAAGAGGTCGAATTTTTCCTTTAGGCCAACTAGGGTTGGCCAACTAGGGTTGGCCAACCAGGGTTATCAGAAAACCATCTTGGTTCTTATAGTTTCTCTGGAAAACCTTGAGGTTTTGGCTGAGAAGCACACATGATTGATTGTCTCTTGATTTCAAGCTTATTTTATGCATTTAAGGGTTTTGATTTTCACATCGCCATTGATTTTCAGTGGGTTCCAAACCTTCCTTCCTAGAGTCAGTTGCTCTACTTTTTAAAGATGTGCATCTGTGTAACTGGTATTCTACCTAAATGATCTGTTTCAATGAGGTGACTTCAATCCTGTCCTTTCCCGTTACTGCCCTAAAAGGTAATGGCATTTAAATCACATTAGGTGAGCTGACCAGCACTCGCTGTTGTCAGCATGCTGGCTTGAGGGCTGGGATCTCTTAACTGAACTCTTACCTCAGGAGAACTGCAAACTTCACTTTATGAAGTTCATGACTCCAGCCCTCAGCTTAGTTTAATTTTGTAGGGGTTTTTTTGCTTGTGTTTTGGTTTTGGTTTTCAAGTCAATTTATTTGTGAGATGACTGGGCTTGGAGACCGTGGTTTTCAGATTCTTTCAGCCTTAAATTCTCTGGCTAGGACTATCCTTTATGAAGTCTTCCCTCCCAAAGCAATTCCCCTTTGTCTTCAAGGCATGAAATAATTCCTCAGAATTGCATCGTTTTAAGAAGTGAATCTAAAATATTGATTAGAAAGTAACGATGCATAGAAGGGAAGCATACTGGAATATCACTCTGTGCTGAGCCATTGGTCTTTTTTCTTTATGACTGCATTAGTGATTCTACTAGAACCCAAACTGTGATTGCTCCCTAATGCCATGGGGACTTTTGCATCTTGATTACTGACTCAAAAGGAAAGGTCAAATTTGTTTTCCCAATTGTGTCATTGTCATTGTGATTAACATACACCACTTACTGAGTGTAGGTTACTTTTCAGGTACTCTGCTGTTTTACAAGACAGGCATTAGTGTCTTTACTTACAGTTAAAGAAACTGAGTCACAACACTCCCTAACACCATACACAAAAATAAACTCAAAATGGATTAAAGACCTAAATGTAAGGCCAGACACTATCAAACTCTTAGAGGAAAACATAGGCAGAACGCTCTATGACATAAATCACAGCAAGATCCTTTTTGACCCACCTCCTAGAGAAATGGAAATAAAAAAAAAATAAATGGGACCTAATGTGATTTAAAAGCTTTTGCACAGCAAAGGAAACCTTATAAACAAGACCAAAAGACAACCCTCAGAATGGGAGAAAATATTTGCAAATGAAGCAACTGACAAAGGATTTATCTCCAAAATTTACAAGCAGCTCATGCAGCTCAATAACAAAAAACCAGACAACCCAATCTAAAAATGGGCAGAAGACCTAAATAGACATTTCTCCAAAGAAGATATACAGATTGCCAACAAACACATGAAAGAATGCTCAACATCATTAGAGAAATGCAAATCAAAACTACAATGCGATATCATCTCACACCGGTCAGAATGGCCATCATCAAAAAAATCTACAAACAATAAATGCTGGAGAGGGTGTGGAGAAAAGGGAACCCTCTTGCACTGTTCGTGGGAATGTAAATTGATACAGCCACTATGGAGAACAGTATGGAGTTTCCTTAAAAAAACTAAAAGTGGAACTACCATACGAGCCAGCAATCCCATTACTGGGCATATACCCTGAGAAAGCTATAATTCAAAAAAGTCATGTACCACAATGTTCACTGCAGCTCTATTTACAATAGCCAGGACATGGAAGCAACCTAAGTGTCCATCGACAGATGAATGGATAAAGCAGATGTGGCACATATATACAATGGAATATTACTCAGCCATAAAAAGAAACGAAATTGAGTTATTTGTAGTGAGGTGGATGGACCTAGAGTCTGTCCTACAGAGTGAAGTAAGTCAGAAAGAGAAAAACAAATACCATATGCTAACACATATATATGGAATCTAAAAAAAAAAAAAAAAAAGGTCATGAAGCACCTAGGGGCAAGATGGGAATAAAGACGCAGACCTGCTAGAGAATGGACTTGAGGATACGGGGAGGGGGAAGGGTAAGCTGGGACAAAGTGAGACAGTGACATGGACATAAATACACTACCAAATGTAAAATAGATAGCTAGTGGGAAGCAGCCGCATAGCACAGGGAGATCAGCTCCGTGCTTTGTGACCACCTAGAGGGGTGGGATAGGGAGGGTGGGAGGGAGGGAGACACAAGAGGGAAGAGACATGGGAACATATGTATATGTATAACTGATTCACTTTGTTATAAAGCAGAAACTAACACACCATTGTAAAGCAATTATACTCTAATAAAGGTTAAAAAAAATTTGACTATGTGACTGCTGGTGTAAAGAAAATTAGCTCTGATCCAAAGAAAGATACAATTGAATTTCTATGTCACACAATGTATGTAAAAATAAACTTTAAATGTATTAAAGTTCTAAATATGAAAGTAATAGTATTAGAAAAACAAAATAAGAAAAAGAAACTGAGTCACAGAGCTGTTCAGTGACGTGAGGTCACCCTTTTGGCAGGTGATAGATTCAAGATTTGAACTCTGTCAGACTCTAAACCTTGAGCTCTTAGTACTCTTAGTACACTTTTGCTGGTAGACTATTGTTATGACTCTTCCCCATAGTCCTATATTATTTCATATCTCCTAACACAGGCAGTGAACAATCCTTGATCCAAGTAACTTTTTAAAACATGTCCTTTTTCAAATATTTTAAAGGCTCTTGGAATTAAAATTATATTTTAAAGGCTCTTGGAATTAAAATTCAAGAATTCCAGAAGCACCGTAATTAATCACAACTAGAAGCTCATATAGAATTGCTTTCTTTGTAGTCCTTTGGGGTAAATTAAAAAACATTAATTGGAAAGAAAATAATTTATTAACAAAATATTGACTTTTTTTAGAATTGATATTCAGTAGAATACAGTAGAATTCAGATTTATGAACCTGACCCGCAGATCTGTTGTGTTCCAGCAACTAACACAGGAGGATTGACTTCTAATCACTCACTCAACAAAGACTTGGGTTTTGACAGTGCCTATTTGGAACTAGGTATAGTACAAGGCACTGTAAAAGCAATAAAATAGCCTTTGTCTTCCCGGGTTCCACAATCTAAAAGAGGGAGACATATGAAAGCAAATAGATCAGTTTCTATAGACAATTACTAGTACTTACTGTTTTTCTCGGTCAGGTGTTGTCCTGTACATGTATAATATGTCCCATTTGGTGTTCAAGCCCCTATAAATAAGATGCTGTTTTAATCCCCATTGTATATTTGAAGAAGAAATTGAGGCATGGGGAGATTACATGACTTGCCTAGGGTTACACAACTATTGGAAGAGAAGGAAATTCAAATCCAGGCAGCTTGACCCAGAATTAGCACCCTCAGTGGGGTCATTGGTGGCTGCGGTCAGGTCTAGCTGAGAGGCCTGATGGAGGAGAGGACATTGGAGTTTGGCTGTGATTGGCAGGTTCACACTTGCTCTCTAGACCGTGGGAGTGGGGCTGGGAAGCTTACTCCAAACTGAGGAAATCTTTGGGAAAACAACAGAGGCAGGGAAGTACAAAGATGTTTGTGGAGCAGTGAAGGTTCAACCTGGTAGGAATGGCTTGTGTATGAAGTGATGCGCCTAAAAAGGGGTGAGGGTCAGCTTGTAGATGGCTGTGAAGGCCCAAGTGAGCAAACGAACTCAGTTTACTTAGTTGACATTTACATAGAATTAACCATGTGTCCACTTCACACATATTAATTCGTTTGTTCCTCAAAATGCGATTGTGTGTCATTATAGCCATTCCCACTTCACAGATTGGGAAACTAAGAATACAGAGATCAACCGGCCACCATCACACAGCTAGGAAGAGGTAGAGCTGGGATTCAAACTGAGGAAGTGTGGTTCCAGGGGCCAGGATTTTAACTACTGTGTAGCTGTAGATATTATTTGGAAGTGGAGTGATGTAGTCAGAGCTCAGGACCCATGAGTAAGGATCCCTGAAGAGGAGAAGAAGAAGAAAGACACGTGGCAGGGAAGGAGAGGCCAGCTGAGGTTACTGCCCTACTCCACATGAGAGGTGGTCAGCGTTCTAGTAGGACGGTAGCAGCGGGAAGGCTGGGAGGTGAGAGAGACTAACGAGATAGGGTTGGGTTGTGGAGGTTGGAGCTCTGAGTTCAGATTCTGACCTTGTCCTTTACTGGTTGCTGTGTGACCTTGGGATGAGCCTCTGTGATGTGATCTTGTTTACAAAGGGGGGAAACACCGCAGAGTCAGGAGGAATTAGTTCTATTTTGGCCTTCCTGATCACGAGGTATCAGTCGGCCATCCATCTGGCCGTGCCCGGCAGGTCCGTTGGTAATCTGGATCTGGAGCTCAGGAAAGAGGGAAGGGCTACAAATGGTCTCAGGAGTCACCACCAGGGATACGAGCGTTGAAATTGCGAAGGCGGGCGACTAGACGGGAGAGGAGGGCTGATGGAAACCTACCTCCCTGCCCCTAAAAGGGGTCGGGATTGATAATGAGATTACTAGGAGCATGTTCCAATTTTCTAGAGCCCTCGTCCTATAGTTAATATCTTTTTTGATCGGTGAAGCTGTCGCTGCCCTCTCCTCACATCAGCATTTTTATCTGTGTACGATTCATCATGAGCTTGAGGCTGTGAGCGCTAATGACACTTCTTTATTGCTCTCTACATTTGCTATGTCCAGATAAAATCACTTCAGCAACACGACCTCAACAGAAACCTCCTGTACTAAATCCATGCGCAAAACCTAAAAGCCTGTTTTCCATTCATTCTTGATGTCCCATAGTCCTTTTCTTTTCTATGGGGCATCATATGTTGCCAGTGAAGTTACGATCTTGTTATTTGGTGTTTCATTAATGCATTCATTGCCTTAATTTAATTTGCAATTCAAAATTGTAGTGTGCAGTTAAAGTTGGCTGGAGGAGCAATTGTCCAAAATGGTAAATTTCAGCAATGCCCTTTGAATTGTCTTCCGTGAGTGCCTTTTTGTTTTTGGCTCCAAAGGCCCTTAGTCCACATCTCCCGTGTCTACCTGGGCTGCCTGCTCTTGCCTTCAGGCTCATCTCAGCAGGCTGTGCCCTTCAAAGGAAACACAAACACAACCTCTGAGAAGCGTGGCGAAAGCAACTGAGGTCCCTGCTGAAGGTCTGGAGGATATGGGTGTGTGTGGAATGTGCCCATTACTCTCACTGCAAAACTTCCCCCATTAAACTCTTACCCACATCCTACTCCTTTGGATATTATACTTACCTCTTCTTCTCCTCACTTGCATGCCCCATGTGCAGTCTTTGTCAAAACCAACACACCTTCCTTCTTGTTCATTATCATTAGTAGATGGGGGAGGAGGGATTGTAATGCTTTGTTCCTCTCATGCAGATATTAATTTCATCATGCTAATTATTGAAATAGAACTGAGCCACAGTCAATAAATCATGTACAATGGGTTGATAGCCCAATAACATTTGTTATTTGAGACGTTAGTGTTGCACCTCTAAGCATTTTCCCTCCAAATTCAGGGAGGCTGAGTAACTTTCCCAATAACACAGGCTCAGTTAGTGGTAGACCTGGGCTCCCCATCGAGAGCATCATGAGCTGTCAACCTGGGTTAGTGATGGTGAATACCTGGAGAATTCCGGAACCTTTGTAATTCCTCATGTTGCTGATTTTTGTTACTCCCTGCCCGTTTCCCAGTCGATAAGCCTACCTTTTATGATATGGATACGTGATTTGTGGCATATTGGGAGACTGGGAGGGATGGTAGCAAACTCTAATTTGTCACTAATTTAGCCAATTTTGTTCACTCCTGTTAATTCTGTACTTTATTGAACACTAAATCTACTCACATCTTATAAAAATTATTAATCTCTCTACCTCTTTAAACTATGACAATGTATGATGTGCTTAAGGCTTAGAAACTTGACAAAGAGCCCAAGACTTTTCTTTTTGCTTTGAATTTGTAAAAAGCATTAGTTAAGCCACTTTATGAACAAGAAATCTATGGAAACAGAAAAGGAAGCATCTCTAGTGTTCCTGTTAAGTTTCAGAATATGATTTTGCCTTTAAAATACGTTTTCCATGAGAATTTCATTAAAAAGTTTTTAATGTGTATTGTAAACATAATTGCTTAATAAAGATTAGTGCAGTTGACTTGAACTACTCAAAATTGTGCAGCCAGTTAGGGTAAAGCAAACCAGTAAGCAAAGATGTGGTATGTTGTGGGGATGGTTAATTGAAAGTTATCATTAATGAAATATCATTATGGTTCACTGTGAAATAATTAGAACGTGTTTCTTGGGAAGATAAATTTTGCTAGAAAAATATTTGGTTGCGTTGGAATTATGTAAATAAAGGACAAACAGTCAGAGCCCAGTCTGAAACTGTCATGTTTGGGGGTTGTTGCATCTTGACAAGGCTTGAGCCTGATGGGTTCACTGTCTCCCCCTCATTCCCGCTGAAACCTTGGCAAAATTATGCAATTCCTTTGCTTAGATTTCCATATCTGTAAAACTGGCAAGACAATACCTCCTTCAGAGAATTGCTGTGTGGATTATTAATTCTACAGCAATTCTTCACTGCATACCTCTTATAGATGGTCAGCTGCTTTCAGTGCCCCTTACAAATATTTTGCAGTCTGCCTCCTAGTTCTGGCAAAAATGGAGGGTGCATGTTTATTCTCTATCTACCTTATTGTTTTACCCCTTTATTTGTTGGGGGGGGGTAATGATTCTTTGATATTTTTCTTACATTTGTATAGAGAATTTTTTTTTTTAGATCACAATTTTTATTAATTCTGATGATTGCTGTCATTATTTCCCTGAATACTATAATAAAAATATTCTTTTTTTAAAAAGGGTAATCTTAAATTTTAAAAGACCTTTCATTAATTCATACTACTAGAATTGGCATTTATAGATAGGATATGAAATTATATGAGATCTATTATCCAATATTCTGAGACAAGTAGTTAACATAAATAATATTTTTCAGGGCCGCAAAGTGGTTGTAGATTTTTTTTCATGTAATTAGTTGGGATAGCTGTGATAATATGATGGTTCAGCCTAGTGAGGCATATTCTGTTTAATCATATAATCTGATCAAGGGAAAGCTGCTTTTTTTGGATTTGGAACCAGGAATGCAGGCTGGATAAATTTCATATTCCTGCTCCTGAAAATATGTCTTTCATATTTTATATGTTTAGTCTTTTCTATGGATGTCTGTTATAAGAATTCTGATAGTATTTACCATCTTTTAAAATCTACAGTTAAAAAAAAGTTAGGAAATTAGTAAAAAATTTTTACCCCAGGATTAGTTTAATTATACATATGAAAGTATAGGTGATTATTTTGGGGAAGAAATATAAATATATAGTAGGTAATAGAAAGTTAAATTCTTAATTCCTAATTATTTCATAGAAGTTTCAAAATTTTGAATATTTTACTTTGTAAACCAAGCTGCTATAAATTTATTTAAATTATTATTATTTAAATTGTTCAGGCAAGTGGAAATAGTTATTTTTAAAGTATATTATAATGAAATGTGGCTAGTATTATTTTGGGGTTTTTCCATTTATTTAAATGTTTTGTTGTATTATACGTACAGAAATTTCATAGTTACTGTAATTTTTCCAGCCATCATTATGTAATTTAAATTAATATTGTCAATTTTCGTTTGAAGCAGTATTTCATAAGCATATGTACATTTGACTGTTTGCTGCTGGGGTAATCTAATTTATGAACAGTTGTTTAGAGGGAACACTTGAAGTATTAAGGACAGGTTTTAGTAGATTAAATTCATTAGGCTGGTAACGTAAACTATTCCTTTATGGTCATTTAAAATGTTTAGAAACCTTTCCATTGCGTGAGCAGCAACTTATTTTAACCATGAACCAAGATGGAAAATGAAACTGTAGGTTTTACGTTGATGAGCGTTCCTTTCAATGAGCTGATGACCCTGTTTAGATGGTCAGGACTCTCCATCCACTCAAGTTGACCTCTGAGATTTCTTAGGCTGTAAGTGAAGGAAAATCTATCCATTATGTGTCCTATTTCCATGTGTGAGAGCGAAGCAGAGAATGAGGATGCCTTGTGATTCTATTTCTCAAGTAAGGAGGAATCAGTGAATCGGAGCTCCCCCGGAATTCTGGAGCATCCCCGAAGGGAGAGTGAGGACGGGGGACCAAGTGCTTCTCCTGTCCTGGAGTAAGAGCGGAAGACGCAGGCGCGGGGCCTCCCCTCTCCAGTAGGTGCGTGCGGGAGGAAATTCTCCCAGAGAAAAGCGGCCCTTGAATGAGTGTTTGCCGTCCAGAAGGCCGCCCCCAGAAAGCATTTAGAAAACAAGCTTTGATCATAAACTGAAGAACAAGTAGCCCGTGGGCTAAGTCTGGGTCCCACTTTACTGAACCCAACAATTTTCTAAATGGAATACTGGAGAAATTTGCTAAAAGATGTCAGAGTTAGGGTGTTCTGACCCCATTCCCCTCCCATCATCTAATGGAAGAAACAACAAAAGAGAATTCAGAACTGAGAAGAAAACTCTCTTTTGAGGAAACCAGGGAAGTAAGCTATGAAAGTCTGTCAAATAAACAAATCCCAAATTACCAACCATAACAGAGAACTGCCACAATCAATTCTGAAATTTAGCCTAAACTGAGGGGCCCCTGGAGAGAAGACAACATCTCAAGGAAGGGAGCTCTCCGTGAATGGGGGACACAGGTGTGAAAGGGCCCAGTGAGTGTCCGCGAAATAGCAGGACCCAGGCAGGGGTACACCCTGTCCCTGCTAGAGTGCAAGGGGGAGGTGGCCTTGAAAGAGAAGTCACACAGACATGCCACGTGTACAGAAGGCCAGGTGGAGGAGAGACGGTGGGTGCAGTCAGCTCGGCAGCAGCTCGTCTCAGCCGAAGATAAAGAATCAAAACCCATAAAATCGCCATAAACACATGCAGACCTTGTGACATATAGGGCTTCCCTAAAGCCACATGCAGACCTGCAGTTTGTACTGGAAATGGGAAGGAGAACAAGAATCCTTTAAGTCCTGGTGAAATCAAAAGCAAGTCACCTGGAAGGGGTAGGGATCAGGTCAGCAGTAAGGCTGCCTCCAGAATTTTACACACCTAAGCTCAGGCCTGCAGTAGCCTTGTATCTGCAATGCACAGGAAGTCGACAGAGAGCAGGGAATCTCATGTACAAAAGCAAAAGAGAGACATCTTTGAACATGCAAATGAGTGTGACATTTGTGAGCTCTTCTGGAAACCAAAGACTTGATTTTGAGGTTTCTTTAACCAGGAATTAATACAGATGCAGAAATGAGTGGTATGTCCTTTTCAGTATAAAAGTCTAAACAATTGTGGGAATTAGGATTATAGAAGAGAATGCAAATGTTGGACGTCTTCCTAATGCATCATTAATAATATAATTTATCTAACACAGTTAACAAAAATTCACAGCAGGAGAGTGTGGGAGTTTAGGGATGTGGGTTTCCTCTTGTTTCATAGCCAGCAGTAAAAAAGACACTGCCCAAAATGAATACATTAAGCAACCAAGGCTTATATCATAAGTATTGCCTGAAAGTACAAAGATAACGAGTGAAGGAACTTCAAGCACATTGTAACAAATCAAAAATTTCAAGTGGAGCATGAAGGGAATTAGGGGGAAACGTGTGCATTTATTTCTCTTAAAGTCCATCGTTAGTAGACCCTGTCTGAAATTAGTAATGCATGAAACAGATGTTTGAGCATATAATACACTTATAAAGGTAATAACCACAGGACATCTGAAAAATTGACTGTAGTACATCCAAATTGTCAGGAGCAAAACACAAGGAAGACAGAGCATATAGCAAGATACTGTTGATGCAGTGTGAGGGAGACTCTTCTTTTGTTCCTTATCCCCTTAGTTCTACAGGATTTGATTTCCCATTTTAGATTTTCATATCCTGGACCTGTTTTTGAGTAGAGACTGTTTTTTCCAGTCTTCACATTTCAGATTTGCCTTAATGGTTGTTATCGTTCTTTAAGTGCAAAACTTCTGGCCTCTTCTCTTGCCAGGTTTCAGAAGACGAACCAGCAGATTCATATGTGAGAATTGTTTATCGAGGCCCACATCGGCCTTGGTCATTGTGACTGTATCTTAATGGAAAAGGAAGGTTGTTTTGGAATTACGGTAGTGGGCCGAGATAAACTGTCTCATGTTTAATTAAATTTTCAAGCTGTTTTTGATTAAAACTACCTTGATAAGAACTGTATGCTGAAACAGTTCAGACATTTCAGATTAACTGTGTAATAAGTTAAAAACAGGTCAAGAGACAGGAAATGAAAACCTGAGGTGAGCAAGGAAAATCTGAGTAGAAAAAGTTCATGGAAAGTTCTTCCAGAATGAGCGTTCTTAAAGCTCTTGACTAAACCCTTCAAAAGACAGTACATCGTGACAGAGCAAGATGTGCCAAAAGTAGAAGATGGCAAGAAATGACAAAGAACATTTGGAGTCAACATGTTTGCCTGTAATGTGTGATTTTGCTGCAGTTCTTTCCACAGAGCACAGTGTGTGGAGACTCCAGAAATTTGTAGACATTACTGCTATTTCTAACCCCTTTTCTGGTGACTTCTTTCATTGCTCTATTGGCATGAGTCCCCCTTAAAAATAGAGCTACATACAACCTACTTCTTTATGCGTGAGTTTCTCGGAGGCCTCTAGACAAGCAGTTCCCAGCCTTGGGAATCTCACAGTCTCATCCATTTTTCTTTTAATTGAGGGATTACAATAGTGACATTCTCCATTGTTATAAGAAAGAAGGACCATTCGAAGGTAAACTTTTTGTGAACGTATAACATACAGAGAGAAAAATGCACAAGTCATAAGTGGACAGCTCAAAGGATTTTCACAAAGCAAGCACGCACGTGCAGTAGCACCTAGAACAAGAAAGAGAACAGTTCTAGCCCCTGGAAGCCCCTCGTGCCTCCTTGGGGCCACTCCCCAGCCCAGGCGTTAATGTCTATCCTGACTTCAAACGACACAGGTTAGTGTTGCCTGTTTTTAAACTTTATAGTAATGGAGTCATACAGCATGTGTTCTTTTATATCTAGTTTCTTTCACTCAACATTATGTTTGTGACTTGACTTCACGTAGTGCTGTGTTCATTCATTTTCAGTTCTGTAAATTCCATTGAGTAAATATACCACAAATTACTTAGCCATTCAGTTGTTGATGGACATTTGAGTAATTTCCAGTTCTGAGCTATTACATTGTCAGTGTCAGTCAACATTCTACTTCCTGCCACTTGGGGACTGTATCTGTATATTTATGTGAGTACATCTCTAGGAGTCTTAACTGTTGGGCCAAAAGGAATTTTTTGTATGCTCAGCTTTAATGCTGACTTCCAGTTTTCCAACGTGTTTGCACCAATTTCTACTCCCACCAGCAGTGTATGAGAGTTGCTTTTCCATCTCTCCCCAACCTTTGTCAATGTGTGTCTTTTTCATTGTAGTCATTCTGATGGGTTCATAGTGGTACCCCATTGTGAGTAGGGTGCCTCAAAGAAGGCATTTTAACAGCAGAATTGGAGAGTGTAAATGCAGAAGAAGATGTAATCCTTTGTCAAAGAGAACAGTTGCTAATTTTTGTTGACCTGCAAATTTTTAAACACACATACATAATGAAAATATGAATGATGAAAAATGACAACCTAAAAATTTCCTTTCATCCTGTAACATGGACTTTTGTTGTTTCCTTGACATACCTGTGTTAAATTGTTCTTTGCTTTTGTTTTTTGTTTTGGCCACGCCGCGCGGCGTGTGGAGTCTTAGTTCCCCGACCAGGGATTGAACCTGCGCCCCCTGCAGTGGAAGTGTGGGGTCCTAACCACAGGACCGCCAGGGAAGTCCTAAATTGGGGACTTTAGTTACCTAGTTCAACATAAACCCAAGTAGTCACGCCTGGGTATTCACTCTGTTCTGGTGTTTCCATTGTTATTACATTCATAATTGAAAATGGAATGAGTATCCAGATACTGGTTCTCTAAATCTAGACTGTTCTGGGCAGACTAAGAGAAGCTCATATGCCTGAAGCCCTTGGCAAGGCCAGGAAGAAAGTGTGGGTTGGCTGGCTAGTCAGGACCTGAGAAAGGGACGTCCACCAGACCCGCTCCTCTGTGTGCGGGCTCAGGGGAGACGCTGTGCTGACCTGCACCCACTGGGCCTAGACAGTGATGTATATCAGATGCAGCTGCCTCCAGGGAAGTGCCTGCCATTGACCACTAGCCGGCACCAATGCACAGAGTGGCTTTTAGAGACAGTGGCTGTGGCTGATTCTAGAGGCTGTTTTCATTCCACAAGCACTTTTCTCTCTGCGTGGGGTTGCTCCATCTTAGCTCATCACTTCACAACTTTGGCTTCGCACTTTTCTTCATCCACTAGACAGACTTCCCAGCAGAGTGACTTCTGCCTTGTGGAAGGCTAGAAACCAGTCATGCTGCATTCACCAGCTGAAGCTCAAAATGTTTGTGCTGCTCATCAGACAGTTGTGTAGAGACAAGTTTGCCATGAAGCTAATGACCCTTAAGTTTTAGAGCTCTTCACTCGCACAGGCCCTTTATGAGGCTCTACACCTAATTTTGTATTCGTAATTTGGTATTCTTGCTCTTAGAGCAATCTCACCCCAAATTGTATAAACGTCAGGTCCCACAAAACCTGGAGAAGCATCTGGCTTTGGATGTCTTGCATCTTGTTTGTTTGCTGTTGTTGTTGGTGGTGGTGGTGTTTGCCTTTGGACGAGGATTGGGCGTTCAAACTGATGAACAGTTCTCAGCAATGGCATGCTGCAATTAGTTGTGCGGTGGTTTTTGGTTAATGAGGATAGCGGCCAGTATTCGTGGAGTGCTCATTTTGTGCTGGGGCCTGGTCTCAACGGGATTTCATTGAACATTCATGTCCCTTCTAAGACAAATACGCTATTATTACCCTCACGTTTCAGAGGAGGGAACTGAACCGCAGAGGGGTTCAGGTAACTTGCCAAGGTCATGTTTCTATAAAGCGGTATTGCCAGCAAGCTTTGCTTTTTCTAATAACTAACTATTAAAATGTTTAATTAATTTTGTATCTCAAACCCACTTAAAACATAACACAAATTCAGAAGTATCCCCATATTGTTTTCACTTGCCTAACAGGTGCATGCTTTGTTGGGGAAGAGTTGTTTCTAACCCAGGTTCATCTCATCCAGCCCATCTTCTCTGATGAGTCCCCCCAGAAAGCAGTTTGTTCCCATGTGGAGGTCAGCCACTTTCACATGGAAGACGAAACGTGAGAACAGCTGGGCTGGGATACCTACCAGCCAGGCTTCAGACCCCTCTGAAGGGGCTGCCCCTGAGGGGTGGGGGAGTGACCAGCAGCTTGATGCTATGTCAAGTCCATACTTTGCCTCCGACTCAGCTGACCTCAGGGGCAACCTACAAATGTTGACAAGGATGGAAAAAATGGCTGCATGAAGGCCTGAACCAAGCTGAAGTCATTTCCTTGGTTTCAACTGTCTTTCCTACTTTATTCAAAGATTTTATATCATCGGACACTATAGAGTTAATCTTCAGCTTCAGGTTTGGGCCAAAACCGTATTCCTTTGCTACCTAATGAAAAGCTTTCCTGGTCTTTAGACCCAAATCTGATACTGCTTCTGATAGTTGAGGCCTTTAGAAAATGTAGCACACTGTGATCTTGTTTTCAAGTAGCTGTATGATCACTAATATAAATCCTTCTGCTGAAGATCACATGAAATGATCCTAAAGAATTCTGACCAGAACTGTAAAATCTAGCCACTGGTGTCAAGTAACAGAGTCAGATGTCATTGCCTTTTTTCTCTCCCTACTGAAGGAACGGGGATTAAAATGTCACGAGATTAAAGATGGTTGGGGAGAATATTACCAAATCTTACTTCAGTATGTGCAGTTTCTACATGTGATGGGGTTCTAAGCTTTGCTTTTCCTTGATATAATACACCTGCATTTGAAGTATATAAAAGAAAAAGCCATTTTGAAAACTTATAGTATGAGTAGTATGATATTTTTCCTCTAAAGGACAAGTGATGGAATAATTTTTCTTTCCTGGTAATTCAGTATCTAATTAGCACATTACAGATATGTTTCGCACTAAGGTTTGCATCTGCAGTGTTCCAATACTAGTGAGACACTCCTGTAAATACACCTGCAAGCACTTCCATATATGTTTTAGGCATATTTTACAGATACCTAAGTAGGTGCAAAGTCGTTTTCTTTTTTTAACATCTTTATTGGAGTATAATTGCTTTACAGTGGTGTGTTAGTTTCTGCTGTATAACAAAGTGAATCAGCTCTACATAAACATATATCCTCATATCTCTATCCTCTTGCATCTCCCTCCCTCCCACCCTCCCTATCCCACCCCTCTAGGTGGTCACAAAGCTCCGAGCTGATCTCCTCCCTGTGCTGTGTGGCTGCTTCCCACTAGCTATCTGTTTTACATTTGTTAGTGTATATAAGTCCATGCTACTCTCTCACTTCGTCTCAGCTTACCCTTCCCCCTCCCCCTGTCCTCAAGTCCATTCTCTACATCTGCATCTTTATTCCTGTCCTGCCCCTAGGTTCTTCAGGACCATTTTTTTTTTTCTTAGATTGCATATATATGTGTTAACATACAGGTATTTGTTTTTCTCTTTCTGACTTACTTCACTCTGTAGGACAGACTCTGGGTCCATCCACCTCACTACAAATAACTCAATTTCGTTTTGTTTTTAGGCTGAGTAATATTCCATTGTATATATGTGCAAAATCTTCTTTATCCATTCATCTGTCGATGAACACTTAGGTTGCTTCCATGTCCTGGCTATTGTAAATAGAGCTGCAATGAACACTGTGGTACATGACTCTTTTTGAAATATGGTTTTCTCAGGATATATGCCCAGTAGTGGGATTGCTGGGTCGTATGGTAGTTCCACTTTTAGTTTCTTAAGTAAACTCCATACTGTCCTCCATAGTGGCTGTATCAATTTACATTCCCACCAACAGTGCAACAGGGTTCCCTTTACTCCACACCCTCTCCAGCAATTATTGTATGTAGATTTTTTGATGATGGCCATTCTGACCGGTGTGAGATGATACCACATTGTAGTTTTGATTTGCATTTGTCTAATGATTAGTGATGTTGAGCATCCTTTCATGTGTTTGTTGGCAATCTGTATATCTTCTTTGGAGAAATGTCTGTTTAGGTCTTCTGCCCATTTTTGGATTGGGTTTTTTTTTTTTTGATATTGAGCTGTATGAGCTGCCTGTATATTTTGGAGATTAATTCTTTGTCGGTTGCTTCATTTGCAAATATTTTCTCCCATTCTGAGGGTTGTCTTTTCGTCTTGTTTATGGTTTCCTTTGCTGTGCAAAAGCTTTTAAGTTTCCTTAGGTCCCATTTGTTTATTTTCGATTTTATTTCCATTTCTCTAGGAGGTGGGTCAAAAAGGATCTTGCTGTGATGTATGTCATAGAGTGTTCTGCCTATGTTTTCCTCTAAGATTTTGATAGTGTCTGGCCTTACATTTAGGTCTTTAATCCATTTTGAGTTTATTTTTGTGTATGGTGCTAGGGAGTGTTCTAATTTCATTCTTTTACATGAAGCTGTCCTGTTTTCCCAGCACCACTTATTGAAGAGGCTGTCTTTTCTCCATTGTATATTCTTGCCTTCTTTATCAAACATAAGGTGACCATATGTGTGTGGGTTTATCTCTGGGATTTCTATCCTGTTCCATTGATCTATATTTCTGTTTCTGTGTCAGTACCATACTGTTTTGAAACCTGGAGCTTTATAGTATAGTCTGAAGTCTGGGACCCTGATTCTTCCAGCTCTGTTTTTCTTTCTCAAGATTGCTTTGGCTATTCGGGGTCTTTTGTGTTTCCATACAAATTGTAAAATTCTTTGTTCTAGTTCTTTGAAAAATACCAGTGGTAGTTTGATAGGGATTGCATTGAATCTGTAGATTGCTTTGGGTAGTATAGTCATTTTTACAATGTTGATTCTTCCAATCCAAGAACATGGCATATCTATCTGTTTGTATCATCTTTAATTCTTTCATCAATGTCTTGCAATTTTCTGCATACAGGTCTTCTGTCTCCTTAGGTAGGTTTATTCCTAGGTATCTTATTCTTTTGGTTGCAGTGGTAAATGGGAGTGTTTCCTTAATATCTCTTTCAGATTTTTCATCGTTAGTTATAGGAATGGAAGAGATTTCTGTGCATTAATTTTGTATCCCACTACTTTACCAATTTCATTGATCAGCTCTAGTAGTTTTCTGGTAGCATCTTTGGGATTCTCTATGTATAGTATCATGTGATCTGCAAACAGTGACAGTTTTACTTCTTCTTTTCCAATTTGGACCCTTTTCATTTCTTTTTCTTCTGATTGCTGTGGCTAAAGCTTCCAAAACTATGTTGGATAATAGTGGTGAGAGTGGGCAACCTTGTCTTATTCCTGATCTTAGTGGAAATGGTTTCAGTTTTTCACCATTGAGAACAATGTTGGCTGTGGGTTTGTCATATATGGCCTTTATTATGTTGAGGTAAGTTGCCTCTATGCCTACTTTCTGGAGAGTTTTTATCATAAATGGGTGTTGAACTTTGTCGAAAGCTTTTTCTGCATCTGTTGAGATGATCATATGGTTTTTTCCCTTCAATTTGTTAATATGGTTTATCACATTGATTGCTTTGTGTGTCTTGAAGAATCCTTGCATTCCTGGGATAAACCCCACTTGATCATGGTGTATGATCCCTTTAATGTGCTGCAGGATTCTCTTTGTTAGTATTTTGTTGAGGATTTTTGCATCTATGTTCATTTGTGATATTGGTCTGTAGTTTGCTTTTTTTGTGACATCTTTGTCTGGTTTGGGTACCAGGGTGATGGTGGCTTCACAGAATGAGTTTGGGAGTGTTCCTCCCTCTGCTGTATTTTGGAAGAGTTTGAGAAGGATGGGTGTTAGCTCTTCTCTAAATGTTTGATAGAATTCACCTGTGAATCCAACTGCTCCTGGGCTTTTGTTTGTTGGAAGATTTTTAATCTAATATAAACAGACCAGTCACAGTGATTGGTCTGTTTATATTTTCTATTTCTTCCTGCTTCAGTCTTGGGAGGTTGTGCTTTTCTAAGAATTTGTCCATTTCTTCCAGGTTGTTCATTTTATTGGCATATAGTTGCTTGTAGTAATCTCTCATGATCCTTTGTATTTCTGCAGTGTCAGTTGTTACTTCTCCTTTCATTTCTAATTCTATTGATTTGAATCTTCTTTTTTTCTTGATGAGTCTGGCTAGTGGTTTATCAATTTTGTTTATCTTCTCAAAGAACCAGCTTTTAATTTTATTGATCTTAGCTACTGTTTCCTTCGTTTCTTTGTTATTTATTTCTGCTCTGATCTTTATGATTTCTTTCCTTCTGCTACCATTGGGGTTTTTTTGTTCTTCTTTCTCTAATTGCTTTAGGTGTAAGGTTAGGTTGTTTATTTGAGATGATTCTTGTTTCTTGAGGTAGGATTATATTGCTATAAACTTCCCTCTTAGAACTGCTTTTGCTGCATCCCATAGGTTTTGGGTCATTGTGTTTTCATTGTCATTTGTTTTTAGGTATTTTTTTATTTCCTCTTTTATTTCTTCAGTGATCTCTTGGTTATTTAGTGGTGTATTGTTTAGCCTCCATGTGTTTGTATTTTTTACAGTTTTTTTTCCTGTGATTGATATCTAGTCTCATAGCATCGTGGTTAGAAAAGATACTTGATACGGTTTCAATTTTCTTAAATTTACCAAGGGTTGATTTGTTTCCCAAGATATGATCTATCCTGGAGCATGTTCTATGAGCACTTGAGAAGAAAGTGTATTCTGTTGTTTTTGGATGGAATGTCCTATAAATATCAGTTAAGTCTGTTTTGTTTAGTGTATCATTTAAAGGTTGTGTTTCCTTATTTATTTTTATTTTGGATGATCTGTCCATTGGTGAAAGTGGGGTGTTAAAGTCCCCTACTATGATTGTGTTACTGTTGATTTTCCCATTTATGGCTGTTAGCATTTGCCTTATGTATTGAGGTGCTCCTATGTTGGTCGCATAAATATTTACAATTGTTATATCTTCTTGGATTGATCCCTTGATCATTATGTAGTGTCCTTGTTTGTCTCTTGTAATAGTTTTTATTTTAAAGGCTATTTTCTCTGATATGAGAATTGCTACTCCAGCTTGCTTTTGATTTCCATGTGCATGGAATATCTTTTTCCATCCCCTCATTTTCAGTCTGTGTGTGTTCCTAGGTCTGAAGTGGGTTTCTTGTATACAGCATATATATGGGTCTTGTTTTTATATCCATTCAGCCAGTGTATGTCTTTTGCTTGGAGCATTTAATCCATTTACATTTAAGGTAGTTATTGACATGTATGTTCCCATTACCATTTTCCTAATTGTTTTGGGTTTGTTATTGTAGGTCTTTTCCTTCTCTTGTGTTTTCTGCCTAGAGAAGTTCCCTTAGCATTTGTTGTAAAGCTGGTTTGGTGGTGCTGAATTCTCTTAGCTTTTGCTTGTCTGTAAAGGTTTTAATTTCTCCGTCGAATCTGAATGAGATCCTTGCTGGGTAGAGTAATCTTGGTCGTAGTTTTTTCTCTTTTATCACTTCACATATGTCCTACCACTCCCTTCTGGCTTGCAGAGTTTCTGCTGAAAAATCAGCTGTTAACCTTATGGGGATTCCCTTGTATGTTATTTGTTGCTTTTCCCTTGCTGCTTTTAATTTTTTCTTTGTATTTAATTTTTGATAGTTTGATCAATATGTATCTTGATGTATTTCTCCTTGGATTTCTCCTGTATGGGACTCTCTGTGCTTCCTGGATTTGATTGACTGTTTCCTTTCCCATGTTAGGGAAGTATTCAACTATAATCTCTTCAAATATTTTCTCAGTCCCTTTCATTTTCTCTTCTTCTTCTGGGACCCCTTTAATTAGAATGTTGGTGTGTTTAATGTTGCCCTAGTGGTCTCTAAGACTATCCTCAAGTCTTTAGATTCTTTTCTCTTTATTCTGCTCTGTGGTAGTTATTTCCACTATTTTATCTTCCAGGTCACTTATCCGTTCTTCTGTCTCAGTCATTGTGCTATTGATTCCTTCTAGAGAATTTTTAATTTCATGTATTGTGTTGTTCATCATTGTTTCTTTGCTCTTTATTTCTTCTAGGTCTTTGTGAAACATTTCTTGTATTTTCTCCGTTCTCTTTCCAAGATTTTGGATCATCTTTACTATCATTACTCTGAATTCGTTTTCAGGTGTAGACTGCCTATTTCCTCTTCATTTGTTTGGTCTGGTGGGTTTTTACTTTGCTTGTTCATCTGCTGCGTATTTCTCTGTCTTCTCATTTTGCTTAACTTACTGTGTTTGGGGTCTCCTTTTCACAGGTTGCAGGTTCGTAGTTCCCATTGTTTTTGGTGTCTGCCCCCAGTGGGTGAGGTTGGTTCAGTGGGTTGTGTAGGCTTCCTGGTGGAGGGGACTTGTTCATGTGTTCTGGTGGATGAGGCTGGATCTTGTCTTTCAGGTGGGCAGGACTGTGTCTGGTGGTGTGTTTTGGCATGTCTGTGAACTTATTATGATTTTAGGCCGCCTCTCTGCTAATGGGTGGGGTTGTGGCCCTGTCTTGCTTGTTGTTTGCCATAGGGTGTCCAGCACTATAGCTTGCTGGTCGTTGAGTGGAGCTGGATCTTAGTGTTGAGATGGAGATCTCTGAGAGAGCTTTCGCTGTTTGATATTACATGTGGCCGGGAGGTCTCTGGTGGATCAATGTCCTGAACTCAGCTCTCCCACCTCAGAGGCTCAGGCCTGACACCTGGCTGGAGCACCAAGACTCTGTCAGCCACATGGCTAGGTACGTGGGGAGTTTCTTGCATTTTGGGAAGTCTGAAGTCTTCTGCCAGCGTTCAGTAGGTGTTCTGTAGGAGCTGTTCCACGTGTAGATGTATTTTTCATGTATTTGTGGGGAGGAGGGTGATCTCCACGTCTTACTCCTTTGCCATCTTGAAGCTAACTGGTGCAAAGTTTTAATAAATAGGTCGTTAAAAGGCAAACTTTATTATACTAGGAACCTGGGGAAAGTGGAATAAATTAGTGAATTTTCTTCCCCCCTTATGAAAGACGTATTTTTAAGATAAATGTGGTAGGTGAACTATTTGACTGTTCTAGTTTTCTTTTGTTATAGGACTGTAGTTTCCTTCTATTAGGAAGGAACTTGTCGATCTCACATTAGTTCTGTGTGTTCACTGTATTAGGTGGCTAAATCAAAGCCATTATAAAAAAGTGGCACAGAAGAGAGATTTTTGGCATGAGAGTTGTTACATTTGAGTATGAGCTATGTGTGTGCTGTGTGACATCGAGTAAGTCACTTGTTCGTTTTGCACATCCTAAAGCAGAATGAAGCCAAGAATAGCTGCCTTACCTGAAAGCTGTTAGACCTTCATAGACTCTTATTTGCTATACAAATAAAAGGTACATTACTTATTGTTATTTTCATGACTCTTAATTATCTTTACGTTCAAAGGTAAAACCAATTAAAATATCTTTTAATTTTAAAGGAAAATTAATTCAGTTTTCATAACCTAAAAAAGAGATTTAAATCCATAATATATAAAGACTCTTATAAATCAACAACAGAATCCCAAACAACCTGATTAAAACATGAGCCAAGGACTTGAATAGACATTTCCCCAAAGAGGGTATACAAATAGCCAATAAGCATATGAAAAGACGTTCAGCATCACTAACATTAGGGAAATGCAAATCAAAACCACACTTCACATTCATTAGATACCACTTCATACCCATTAGATTGCCTGTTACTAAAATAAAACACCAGAAAACAGTTGGTGAGGATGTGGAGAAATTAGAATCCTTATGCGTTGTTGGTGGGAATGTAAAGAGATGCAACCACTGTGGAACATGGTATGATGATTCCTCAAAAAATTAAACAGAATTTGCCCTATGATCCAGCAGTTCCACTTCTGGGTATATATCCCTAAAAATTGAAAGCAGGGACTAGAGCAGATATTTGCACACTCAACTTCATAGCAGCATTATTCACAATAGCCAAAAGGTGGAAGCTACCCAGGTGTCCACAGGTCACTGTCTCACAGAATTGGGAGCATAGAATGAAAACATTTGCTCCAGCACCAGGTGTGAGAAACTGGAATCAAAAAGACCAGGTCTCAGGGAAGAAGGCTTTCCAAAGGCACAGTTAGGCTCGCATAAACCTTTGGAGCCTTGCTCTTTGATGGTTTTTTTTTTTTTTTTTCAAACCTCTTTATTCTGCTTAAAGCAGCTCACCCACTTTACGTATAAGTCAATGTTTTTTAATAAATTTACCGAGTTGTGCAAACATCCTTTGTGCTCATTTACAGGTAATCCCTATTCCCATCTCCAGCCCCTGGCAACCACTACTCTACTTTCTGTGTCTATAATTTTGCCTTTTCTGAACCTTTCATATAAATAGAGTCACACAAGATGTTGTCTTTAGCGACTGCCTTCTTCCACTTAGCATGATGTTTTTGAGGTTCATCCGTGCTACAGCATGTATCACCTCTTTGTTTTTATTGCTGAATTGTATTCTGTTGAAGGGATATACCAGTTTGTTGATCCATTCTTCGGTTTATGAATATGTGTGTTGTTTCCACTTTTTTGGCTACAAGTGATAATATTGCTGTGATTTTTTAAATTGAGGTATAGTTGATTTAGCATGTCATGTTAATTTCAGGTGTACAGCATGGTCATATATTCTTTTTTTTTTTGGCTGTGTGGGGTCTTCGTTGCTGCTCTCTGGCTTTCTCTAGTTGCGGCTAGCGGGGCTACTCTTTGCTGCAGTGCGCGGGCTTCTCATCGCGGTGGCTTCTCTTGTTGCGGAGCACGGGCTCTAGGCGCCCGGGCTTCAGGAGTTGTGGCTCACGGGCTCTAGAGCGCAGGCTCAGTAGTTGTGGGGAACGGGCTTAGTTGCTCCACACCATGTGGAATCTTCCTGGACCAGGGCTCGAACCCGTGTCCCCTGCACTGGCAGGCGGATCCTTAACCACTGCACCACCAGGAAGTCCCTGGTCATATATTCTTTATCAGATTCGTTTCCCTTATTGGTTAGTACAAAATATTGAGTATAGCTCCCTATGCTATATGGTAGGTCCTTGTTGCTTATCTATTTATTAACCTCCTAATTTATTCTCTTCCTTTCCCCTTTGGTAACCATAAGTTTGTTTTCTGTGTCTGTGGGTCTTTTTCTGTTTTGTGAAGAAGTTCATTTGTATCTTTTTTTTTCAAATTCCCCGTATAAGCAATATCATATGATATTTGTCTTTCTTGCTGTGATTATTTTTTTTAACTTACTAGTGTTTTCCCAAATTATGCAGTCTACACACAACACAACTTCTTATTTTTCTCACAAGCCTCTCCCTGTGCCCACACCTCCCATGTTTAGACAAGGAATACGTTGAGACCCCAAGGCCGGCAGAAATGCCTCCTGCCTGGAGAAGATGACTTATGAGTAAAAGTCAGTGCTCTTGGATGCTAAGATCCAAGGGTTTATGCATTTGGAACAGTGACTCTCTTATGTTGTTTATTATTCTGTGCTATTTGGTGACAGAGGAAATATGGTAGTTCCCATATTGGTGGCTTAGTGTTTCCATTTTACAGGATTGCACAGTAAAGGCGCTCGTCCTGCTAGCCTTGTGAGTTGTCATTTCCTTGGACTTTATAAATCTGCCTAAAGACCACAAAATCTCATTTCTTTTTTTAAATTTATTTTTTTAATTGAAGTATAGTTGGTTTACAATGTTGTGTCGATTTCTGCTGTACAGCAAATCAAGTCAGTTATATACATATATGCAATCTTTATTTATTTATTTTTTTGGTACGCGGGCCTCTCACTGTTGTGGCCTCTCCCGTTGCGGAGCACAGGCTCCGGACACGCAGGCTCAGCGGCCATGGCTCACAGGCCCAGCCGCTCTGCGGCATGTGGGATCTTCCCGGACCGGGGCACGAACCCGCGTCCCCTGCATCGGCAGGCGGACTCTCTACCACTGTGCCACCAGGGAAGCCCTGCAATCCTTTTAATATTTTTTTCTATTACGTTTTATCCCAGATTATTGAATATAGTTCCCTATGCTATACAGTAGGTCCTTGTTGTTTATCTATTTTATATATAGGAGTGTGTATCTGTTAATCCAAACTCCTAATTTATTCCTCTCCCCCTGCCTTCCCCTTTGGTAACCATAAGATTGTTTTCTATGTTTGTGAGTTTGTTTCTGTTTTGTAAATAAATTCATTGGTATCATTTTTTTAGATTTCACATATAAGTGATATCATATGATATTTGTCTTTCTTTGTGTAACTTACTTTAGTTAGTATGATAATCTGTAGTTGCATCCATGTTGCTGCAAATGGCATTATTTGGTTCTTTTTTATGGCTGAGTAATATTCCATTGTACATTTGTACCACATCTTTATCCATTCATTTGTCGATGGACATTTAGGTTGTTTCCATGTCTTGGCTATTGTGAATAGTGCTGCTATGAATATAGGGGTGCATGTATCTTTCTGAATTATAGTTTTGTCCAGATATATGCCCAGGAGTGGTATTGCTAGATCATATAGTAATTCTATTTTTAGTTTTCTCAGGAACCTCGATACTGTTTTTCATAGTGGCTGCTCGAACTTACATTCCCACCAACAGTGTAGGAGGGTCTCTTTTCTCCACACACTGTCCATCACCAAAATCTCAGTTCTTAAGGTGGTTTTACTCATCCTTTCTAAATCCCTTCCTTTGGTAATTAAATTTAGAGTTCAGTCATTGGGAACATCTGAGAGAATTCTTTACTAATTTAAATTTAAGGAGACAAAATTGTGAAACATAGAGAAAGAATTCAATTACAGTTTTCAAAGCAGAAAAGGGATGGTTTCAAAAATTCAGTGCTGGATGTCTGTAAGAACAGGTCAGGGAGCATCTACTAAAACTGTTCAGAATGCAGGTATCTCTTGCTTGCTCTATTTTTTATAATTTGATTTTTGCCTCATCAAATGTGTCCCTCCTAATAATGACTTTTAACTGGATTTCCAGATTGACATTATCTCTCTCTCTCTTCCACAACATTGTAGAATGTGCCACAAAGCTTGCCCTGGAGGGAATAGTTGCCTTTTTAAAAAACATTTAAGCAAGGGTACTGGATGCTGGAAGCTATCATCAATGCTAGATGGAGAGAATGTGACGTATGTTTCCATGATGCTGCGAATGTGATTGCTGGTAGATCTATTAATAGTCCAGAGTTGATTTTTGACCTTGAATTTGTTAAATTAAAGAAGCTATAAAAATAGAGATGAATAAAATGAATAAGATAAAGGCAACCCAGGGCAGATTACCCACTTAGCAATTTTTTCTTATGAATATTTAGCATGTTGTGTGTGAAGGGGTACAGACATACTACATATAATTAGTATTTCCTGTGTCAGCCATTTCAGTATGTCAGTTTTTCTTTCAAGTTTATCTGATAGGAAATAAGGAATCTTGTAGAGCTCATGACTCTCATCTTTCTACCCTTTTGTTTGTTTTTTTACAAAGAACCTGTGTCAGAGGGCAGTGCGTGGACGGGGGGCAGTTTGCAGTTGGTAATACTGTAGTGCATCTGTAGATCCCAGCGTTCCTTACATGACATGGAAGTCCCCACTTCATCTGGTGCTGATCGCAATAGACCTTTCAGGCCAGAGGCTTGATCAAGCCTGCTGAGGCTGCCCCTTCTGAGATTTAAGTTTAGAATTAATGCTACCTTTCTATATTGCAATAATGTACTTTGATTGTTTAAAGTATGTTTATTTTTGTTTTTCTGGCAGGCTTATCAGGTTGAATGTGGAGAAAATAGCAGTCGAAGTATGAACCTTACCAGTAGCTCCTGAACCTTAAAGGACTTGGATACTTTAGATATGTACCCAATTAAATTGTATCAGCCAGTTATGCCTCAAGTGTGAATAGATACTTGTTATTCTCTTCTGGATCTGATTGGGGTTAAGGGGCATTGACACCAAATTCCAATAACTGCAAAATTTTGCAAAAGATTGGCCTACTCAGTGATCAGAGTTGAAGAAACATAGAGTTCGTTGGGGCACATGAGGATGTCAATGGAGGCTATTGTCCATCTGTGTACATTGGCAAGCTTCATGCTTTAAGCTTCATTTTCTATATCAAAACTAAAGATGTAGAAAAAAATGGATGAAAGGAATGATTCCTTTGTCACTTACACAATTTCTAATTCTGAACAAGTGTGAGTCACTATTGGTCACCAGTGTTCTGCATCAGTAAGAGTAGTCACATTTGTCAATTACATCTCACTAAGTGGGGGCCGTGGGGTGGAGAGTAGTCCTGCCGGCCAATTGATGAAATTCCTTTTCAGCCTCCCACAAGCACCATATTCTCATAGTGCTCTGGCTAATTCCTGACATTTCTTTACTACTAAAAACTGGTGGTTTTCCAGATACTTAGTCCATGTTACGTGTTCCTCCGGAATGGAGACGGTGACCACATGTTTGGAAAGCTATTTCAAGAAATAAGTATATTTAAGAATTAGTTTGTGCTCAGGCAATATTGAGTTTATTTTTCTAACAGTTAAACAGTTCTCCTTTATATGTGCATTTCTTTTTCTAACCATTTGAGGGAAACAGGGATATGTGTGGCATTTTTGTGTTTTGTGGCTCTTGTTCTTTTTTTTTTGATGTGGACCATTTTTAAAGTCTTTCTTAAATTTGTTACAATATTGCTTCTGTTTTATGCTTTGGGTTATTGGCTGCAAGGCCCGTGGGATCTTAGCTCCCTGACCAGGGATCGAACCCTCCCCCCCTGCATTTGGAAGGTAAGGTTTTAACCACTGGACCACCAGGGAAGTCCCGTGACTCTTGTTCTAAAATCTCAAGTCACATAAGAAGAAACCAATAAGTATTTTGAACTCTGCAGACCTCAGTGGAGCTCTGAGGTTTAGAGAATGATCACAGAAGTCACTCAAAATTACTCTTGTTTTGTCAGCTCAGAGTGGGAAGATGGAGTTTCTAGGAAAAAACTAAGCCAATGCAATGGAATAGTTGAATTTGATGGCCTTGTCTTACAAAATAATGCAAATCAGCTCTTTCTTGAATGATGTCAGACCGTGCAGTCCTGATGTTGCATTTTTCCGAATTGAATGCGTAAGGTACATTTTGAAGAATATTCATGTATTGGTTAGGAGATGGCTTTTACAAACAGCCAGAGCTATGAAAGTTCAGTTGAAATATTAAGGAGATCTTCTCTGTAGAATGCATAAGCAATAAAAGAAGATTGTCAAGGGGAATAATGGGTTTGCCAACTCTGGGAAGATTCCAGGCTGATCTTGACGTCACCTCTCTGTGATAATTTAGAAATCACAGGAGCAGGCTTGCCTTAATGCCAGAGAGCAGGCAGATGAACCACCAGGCTTTGTAGGGACACCGGGCCTGTCTTTCTATTTGCTGACACATAAGATTTGATCATTTAGCCTTTTCTGCTTGCAAGGGAAAGAGCTAGACGCAATAGTTAAATGCAATGATTTTTAAATGTTTTGAGACAAGGACACGTTTTTGATTATTATTTGTGCCTTTTGGACTTTGAATGTACATATGACAGGATATTAGTGTCCTGTAGTTGCTGTAACAAACTGTTGGCTTAAAACAACGGAAAGGTCTTCTGCCACAGTTCTGGAGGTCAGAAGTCCAAAATCAATGTGTTGTCAGGGTCAGACTCCCTCAGAAGACTCTAGGGGAGAATCCTTTCTTGTCTCATCCAGCTTCTGGTGGCTCCAGGTATGTTTTTGCTCATAGCAGCTTGACTCCAGTCTCTGCCTCTGTCTTCACGTGGCCTTCTCCTGTCTGTCTTCTAAAAACTCTTTTGATAAGGACACTTGTCATTGAATTTAGGACCTAGACAGTTATCCGGAATGATCTCATCTCTAGGGCCTTAATTTAAGAATATCTGCAAGGACCCCTTTTCCAAATAAGGTCACATTCACAGGTACAGGATGTTAGGACTTGGACATATGTTGTTGGGGGTCACAATTCAGTCCAGTATAGATAGCAAAGGAGACTCAATTGAATTAGTATTTAGTAGAAATCTGTCCATTGCTTTTCTTCCAGCTCATGTGGGCAATCTTAACCTTCTTTGGGTCTCTGAAAATCATCCAGAAACTTTCTTTATCCTACACTATAGTAAGTTGCAATTGTAAACTACATTCCTACTAGCAGAATATTTTATTGTTTCAAAATACTTGCCACATTGGAATGATACATTTCCATAGGCAGTGTGGCAAGAATTAGCTAAATGTTTCCATTTCTCTTTGAGTCCTGGGACATGCAGGACTCCCAGGGCGTAGAAATCAGCAGGACCGCATCTCAGACTGTGTACGTCTTAATAGCTCAACCACTGGGCTCAGCTGATCAGGTAGGTGGCATTCCAACAGCCGGAGTGCCAACCAAATGCAATTGTGGGTGTCTGCCTCTGCTGTCATCTGGCACATGAAACAATTCAGACACTCGAAGTTTGAGTCACTGCGAGGGGGTTCATTCCATTGTTGTGGCGTGTGTGTTTTTTAAAGAAGAATTTGACAGCCTCCTTAGAGGGTACAGTGACAAGTTGTCAGCACGACAGCCTGGAAAGTGGCATCTTGCAAATGGAGAGGAAGGTGATGCCCCAGGCGTTAGCTCCGTGTGGTTAGAAGCAGGAGGGCATGGTAGGTGACGGAGAGCACTTTGGGATGAGGTCAGCAGACTCCTACATCTCATTCAAACATCTGTGCCGCGAGTTTATTTACAACCTTGAGGAAGCTTCACTTATTGATGTTTAAAACCTATGAGATGTTGAAAACTTACATGTTTCCATATCAAGGGAAAAATGAAACTTGCATTTTCTCTAAAGAAAACTGGACAATCAGATCCTCCACCCACACCATGCCAACATACACACACAGTTCTAAAATATAGTATGTTAATAGAAAATTTGAGATACAGTAAGGCCAAAAGATCAGGAGATGATTGCCATTGAAAACATAGTTTATTACTCACAGTTCCTAAGAAGAGGGGCACACTGTGCCCTCAGGGGCCACATGGGAAGCACCAGGGTCAGTCAGGAGGTAGAAGGAGCAGGGGAGCTGTCCCAAGAGCCTTTATTGTGGTTTTTGTAGGAAGGGACAGGTGAGGCCTGGCAAGTGGGTTTAGGGTTCACTAGTTTGGATAATTTCAGTGGGCTCTGGGGTATAGGGGATGGCCCTGGGGTGATTACGGCAGGGGAACCGTGGCCTGGAGTGTGAGAACCCGGTAAAGGAGGCGGTTAGGGGTGTGGGCCTGGATGGGTTGGTTTGTATTTGCAAAGCGTGCTTCCTGTAGGAGGAGGACTTCTCCGTAGGTGGGATGCAGATGATGAGGGGCGCAAGAGGCTAAGGCAGGGTAACTGGGACATATTCTTGTGTTGTCCACACTAGGAGTATCTGGCATATGGCCTGTAGGACAGATGTTAAAGCACCAAGTTGACAGAAGTCAGAAACATGGTTAATACACACACACACAGACACAGACACACACACACACACAGACACACACACACACACACACACACACACACACACACACACACACACACACACACACACACACACACACACACACACACACACACACACACACACACACACACACACACACACACACACACGTGCTGTTATTAGAAGGGCTTTTCCAAACGATAGAAGCCAGTTTGGATCCTTGCAGTCCCGGTCACAAAGCTGCAGAGACCGGTCACAAAGCTGCAGAGACCGGCTTAGCGAGTTTCACATAGCTTTCCTTGGTAGGAGACTCCCTGAAATAGTGAAATGCTTGCTGATTGGCTGATTCCTTCCTTCCCTCCTTCCCTCCTTCCCTCCTTCCCTCCTTCCCTCCTTCCCCCCTTCCCCCCTTCCTCCCTCCCTCCCTCCAGACTTGGTAGCTGTACGTGGGGCAGGCTTTCAGCTCCTGTTCTCCTGTCTGCGTGTCCTGGACTAGAGGCTGCTGCATCCAGCAGGGTTTGTGCTGTGGCGTGGGCCTTACTGTGATTCTGTATGTTTGCACACTGCCTGTGTGAAAACAGTCCAAGCTCAAGAGGGTAGAAAGGAAGCAGAAATCCAAAGATACTGGCAAACTTGATTCTACTTCTCGGTGTGAAGGGTCATTTGTGGGAGTGAAGGGGGTAAAAAGGAGCCCGACATTTGGGACTGAAGACCTAGGTTCAAATCAGAGACCCGCAGCTCATTCTTTGGGACCTTGGGAAAGAGACGCCTCTTGGCTGTGGGCTTGCAGCTCTGAACCTGCGTAGCAGTTCAGACTCCTGTTGGAAGGATCGGCGAGATGGGCTGGGGAATGGCTTTGCAGACAAGACAGTACTGTACCCGTGCCTTCCGTGGCTGTGGCGCCTGCCCAGGCCTGCAGGAACAGGCAGCTGAGAGGCACTGGACTCGCCTTGACCGCCCTCGGCTTCTGCTCTGCTGCTCCTCTGCTCTGTTTAGCAGGTTCTAGCGCCTTCCTGCTGTCCTCCATCCGCACACGTCTCTTTGGGGACAGACCTCGTTTGATCCTCCCACAGCTCCGTGGTGTATACATATCTTTCTTCTCCTCCGTCCCTCACAACTGACCTGCCTTAAGCCCATGGGGCCCTCTCTCCAGGGGGGAGAGCTGTATCTCCCACCTGGGGAAGGCAAGGGCAGAGGTGCCGGGAGTGGGGGGCGCAGTGCTAGGAGTCATCTTCGTACCTTATCTTAAAATTGCCACCTGTTCCTCTCGCCCTCGCCCCTTCTTATCTTCTACTACATTATTCTCTGCTTCATTTTCTCCTTTTCTGCTACATTTTCTCCTCCCTCAGTCATTCCTATGTTCTTTCAATTGTTCGTTCACTCATTGATTCTTTCACTAACTTCGCACATCAGGCTTCTGTACTTCCCTCAGAAGCTCAGATTCACAACAAACAACTAAATAAGTAATGGTCTTCTGGGTATTTTGCCTTGTAGGGACTGGGATAGAGAGTTGTAGAAATTTAGGGCAGGATGTTACTAACTAGGCTCCAGGATTCAGGGTAACAGCAGTGCAAGTACCTTTGGGGCTGGGTCTGCCGGACACAAAGGGATTTGCCGGGCCAAGAAGGGGTGAGGACATTTCAATCAAGGCAAAGCGTATGGCCAGCCTTATAAGGGATGGAGCAAAACTTAGCCTCGGTGGACCTAGCATGCGACCTGGGAGCCATGGGAAGCTTAGGCACAGCTGAGACTGGACGATGAAGAACCCCATCACCGTAATCCGGGACCGGAGATGTATCCTGCGGGCCGTGGGCATCTGGTGGGATGGAGCAGGGGTGTCAGAGGACGGGACAGGATTACGTCAGTGATACGCAGCCCTGGTGGCCTTGCAGAGGCTGGAGTGCAGTGCTCAGAGACTAGTGCCAGGGTCGAGGTGGGAGGTTGTGGCAGTTGTCTGGGAGAGAGAGAAAAAGACAAATTAACCACAGTACCAGCGATCTTCATGCATCTATTTATCAGCAATGATGTGGGCACTGGATATGAACGCGCCCACCCAGTGTCCCCATGGGCCAGACTCCATGCCAGCTCCAGGAATATGACACCCATCCAAAGTGACACAGCCCTCACTCTGATGGTCGCACAGCCTCATGGGAGGGGCATGGGACCCAATGGGCCCTCGGCTCAGTGGGGCGTGCTAACGGCTTTGACCTTGCAGCCCAGTGGTTCAGCCTTTACCATTTCCGGTAGCTGGAGATGAGAGTGTTCAAGAACTGCCTTTACAGGCGAGAAAGAAAGAGGCTGAAGGCGAGGTTCCACCGCGGTTAGCGAAAGCAGCTAAGGTGGATTATTCACGCCGTAGTCCTCCCGGTAGAGTGAAGGCTGGCTCCGCTGAGAAGGGAAGGAGAAGGCTAGAGGGCTGGCTTGCAGATCCCTACCCAGCCAGGGGACATGCTGTACAGTTTCTGTCCTTTGCTATTGTTTTTGCAAGTCAGCAGACTTAAAACATTTAAATGTGACCTGTTATCTAAAAACAACATTATATGTAATAAAAGCTATAAGTTAACACCAAATTTACAAAAAGCATGTGATAAATTCGGGCCAAATTTAAATACTTTCTGCTTCTCCTTCTTTCTCTCTCTTCTACTCCTCCTCTTTCTTTAGAAAGTAGCCCCCCAAAATAGAATTTGGTAGAATTTTATTGGGTTAGCATTCTCTGATTTGGAGATACCCTCTTTTTTCAAGGGGCAGTCTGGTCAATGTAAGGACATTTTCAAATGAAGCTCAAACTTATTTTCATTTGGAGAATTCTTTAAAAATTTATGAAACCGTGCAAGTATTTGAAATCACACTGGTCTGTCTCCAAACCAGGTTTAATAAATGGTATTTTCGAGCATGGGTGTATCTTTTAGTTAACTCAGGCCCTCCTTTTGGCTGAATTGATTTTGAATTCAATTCAATACATATTTACTTGGGCTAGGTATTGTCTTGGTACTGGAGGCACAAAGATGTTAATCAGAATGGGAGTCGTGTAGTGTAGAATGGGAAGCAGATTCAAACGCATAGTTATCCAGTGTGAGAAGTGTCGTAGGTCTGTATAAAATGCCATGGTGGTTAATTACATGCCTGGGCCATTCTGGGAAGGCTTCATGGAGGAGGCATTGTTTAATCTGGGTCTCGGAGATTCATAGGAGTTCAATAGTTGGAGAAAAATAGTGAGAGTTTCATAGTCAGTGGAAACCTTTGTTATAAATAAGGTCCCTGAAGTATAAAATGTATCTTGGATTTAGTTTGATGTAGTACAACAGTACCTCAGTGAAGGAGGGCGAGGCCATATTCAAACAGGCCTTGTTACTATGCTAAAGAGTTCGGACTTAGTCACAGTTAGTAAAGGAAATCATCAGTTCAGGCTACTGATTTTCCTCCTCTCTTATATGTAGATATGCATAGTATATATTTTATATATGGCATAGATGTGTGTGTCTATGTATAATTTTTGCCGCCTCTGTAAGATTAATGGCCCTCTTTTTGACCAGCCTCAACTTTGGCGTGTTGAAATCATTTTCTAATATTGAGCAAGTGTTCTTTCAGTCCTGTAAGGTTCCTATTTTTAAAAAGAGAAAATCTATGCTGTTCGATAACTAACATAATTGACCAAGAGAATGTCCACAGGGAATTGGCTTCAGATTGGTTGCTTCGTTCAAAGGTTTTGAAATGGGAAAGCAGATGAAGAAAAGTAACAGAAAACAAAAGCTGCATGGGTTGCGAGTTTTTCTAGTCATTTCTCCAAGGAGGCTCCAGTCAGTCCTCTCCGGGAAGGCGGCGACCCGCTGTCCTTGGGCTTGGCCATGTGGCGCTGGGATCCCTTGCTGGGGGCAGTAGAATAAGCTGCATAGGCAGCAGGGCTGTGACAGCTGCGTGCAGCCCCAGGGCAACGTCTCTCTTCAGGATCCATCCCACGTGCTATGAAAATCTAGTCACGCCAAAAGGCAAGGATTCTGGAAGATGCTTGCAAAATGTTTCAGGTGTTCTAGAGACAAAGGTATGAGGTAAGAATAAAGAAAGGTTCTGATGAACCATGGGCTGTTACTGTAATTCTTCAAGTTGCCCTCAGCCAGACGCCTGGTCGTTTCTAAAACTGCTAAAACCCAAACCTTCTTCCTTAAACATATTTTTAATATTTGTTTCTTGATTGCTTCGTGCTCAGGGATTTTATCCTTAGGAATATTTGGAACCCAGAATGCTTCTGTATCTCTAGTAAAATATAAAAATAGACCCAGTCTACTGTGTTGTCTGGAGAGCTAGGTGATGTATTAATCTTATTGCCGGGGGAAATTTCTCCCACCTGATAGCATGTTTCCTATTATTAGACAGGAAACCCAGTAATAGATTGTGTTTCCGTTTTTGCCTCGCCTGCTGGGAAGCATGTAGTTACGTTTTACACTAGATTGCCATTGCTATCTTTAGCCTAGATTTTCTTGTAAAACTATCCCATCCCCTTTGCTACTTGAATTTTGTACTTTTTATACCTGTCTTAGTGGGGTTTTTTTAGTATCTGTGCTTCTTTGTATAAGTCATCCAAATAGCATGTAGATAGGAATTAGTTACCCCACATAGCTCCCGCCACGTCACAGCCAGACCATTTGGTCATGATCACGTCTGAGAATTATGATGGGCCACGGTGTTTGAGAGGCAGGTGGAATGACAGGAAGAGAAAGAAAGAAAGAAAAAAAAAAGCATGGGGAGTGGGGGAGAAATTTCCCTAATTAAATTTTATTTTCTATACTAATTTACTCATAGCTTAAAGAACTGAACCTCAAATTCCTATATTAAGGGTTTCTTTTGGCTTCATTTTAATACGAGTATGTCAAAGATCTCATTGAAATCAGCTGTTAGGAAGTCAGGACAATAATGATTGCAACCATTTAAGGAATCTTATTACAAGCCAGGCACTGGACTTTGTGCGTTGTAGACTCATAGTTAATTCGCCTTACATCCCGTGAGAAGCGCCCTGTTACCTGGAGGGGAATTGAAGCCCAGGAACGCTAAACCATTTGCTGCAAGGCCCACCGAAAGTGGTTCAGTTGGGCATGCACACCTAGCCCTGCCCCCAGCGATTTACCCATGCTTACTATCTCGAGACAGGAGAGCGAGAGGCCAAGAGATTAAATACTTAGCGTGGTGGCTGCACAGGAGATCAATAAATATGCGTATGGTAACAATGCAGACCAAATATGAGTAGAGTGACCTGATGTAGTGAATAAAAACATAGGATGCACAGTTAGGTTGAATTGCAGGTAAACAACACATCGCTTTTAGGACACGTGTGGCCCAAGCAATATTTTGCATATACTTATGCTAAAAAGTATTATCTCATGCAATATTTGGAACATATTTATGCTAAAAATTATTAACCCTTGTGATATTTGAGTTATAACTTTACTAAAAATTATTTATTGCTTACCAGAAATTCACTGTTAGCTGGGCATTCTGTGTTTTATCAAGTGATCTGAAATAAGAACAAATGTGGAACGATGGCCCATGATAAATGCTGAGGGACTTCCAGAAACGACTTCTCTGTGGAGAAGACTCACCCACTCAGCATCTTGGGTGCTGACCCAGGTCAGGCCGGGGCTCCATCAGAATTTCTTGACTTGATTCAGATTTCTGGTCTCTACAGTCTGGTTAACTTCAGTCACATGTAGCCTCCCTATGTTTCACATGTGCTGACTTCTGGAAGTTGCCGGCCACCTGCCTGCCTTACTTTGGGGCTTCCCAACCTTGGTTGAATGTGAGCATCACCTGAGGATCTTTTAAAAGTCCTGATGCCCAGGTCCCAGCCTAGACCAATGTCAGAATCCCTGGGGTAGAACCAGACATGAGTCTGTTGAACGCTTCCCACATGATTGCAGTGCACCGCCTGGGATCAGAGCCACCACGTAGATGTACAGGTCCTTTGAAGCCTTGGCTGAAGCATGGTGACGCCAGCCTCTCCTAGTCCGTGCTGGGGTGGTCTTCCTTGTATTCTGTCCTGCCCGTGGCCATCTCTGCCGTCAGCATCCCCTTGCGTTCCAAAGTAGCTGGGTTGGATTCTTGCTAAAGCTGCAAGGACCTGGCGTGTTGGGTTCTCACAGCAGTCTGTCTAGGCCAGGCCATTGTCTTTTGCTCTAGCTTCTGTAACATGGGCCCGGAAATGGTTAATAAAATTCTAAAAGACTCCTAGGAAGATGGCGTGGCCTTTTCCCGTTTTGTCATATGCTTACAGAGCTGGCCTCCACTTGGGTTTGAGGCACTTAATCACAGAAGGAGAGGGAGTTCTGAGTGATGGAAACGTCCGTATCTGATGAAACAAAGACATCAGTCCTGCAGCACCACCAGGCCTGACACCATCTTTCTGGGACTGGTCTCTGAGAGAGGCTGGGAGCCAATGGACCCCTGGCCTCGAGGTGCCATGATGCAGCTGAGACGTCCTTTAGAACTTTGTGGAAGAGCTCTGCTGAGTTCTCTCTTCCTGCTGCATCATCAGATAATTCTACAGTTACAGGACAGTTTCATCATATTTTGGTCTTTGTTAGGTACAAAGTGCAAAAACCTTGCATAGATTAGCCCTGGATTTGTAAAGTCAGGTGCAAAATCACCATATGCGCGACGGCATGTTTTCTCGGGGCAGGTTGACGTACCCAATTTGCTCTGTATGTTCTCTTGAACTGTTAGAATTCTAACTGATTGCTTAGTGGAAAGGAAATTATTCATGTTGCAGAGAGACTATTACATTTCCCATACTTTAACCTGCGTGTTTAAAAATTCAAATTCTCAGATGACATTTTGTTGCCTTTTTGCATTTTGATTATTATGGAGCCTTTAAGAGAGTTCAGTCATTAAGTAATAATCAGATGCTGATTGCTTAAACTCTGCAAAGTGTTTGCTTTTAAAAACCTTGGTCCCAGGGCTTCCCTGGTGGCGCAGTGGTTGAGAGTCCGCCTGCCGATGCAGGGGTCACGGGTTCATGCCCCGGTCCGGGAAGATCCCACGTGCCGCGGAGCGGCTAGGCCCGTGAGCCACGGCCGCTGAGCCTGCACGTCCGGAGCCTGTGCTACGCAACGGGAGAGGTCACAGCAGTGAGAGGCCCGCGTACCGCAAAAAAAAACAAAAACAAAAAAAAAACAACCTTGGTCCCAGATAATAAATGGTGGGAGTTTATCAAAGCAAGTGCCACATACTTTTCCTCTGTATTTTGATTCAGATGTGTAACAATTTCTACCTGCTGGTTTAAATTGGCCCTGAGAACACCTTTTGTGTTAAGCCCACTCATAGCTAGAAGGAACCAGCATCAATCTGACAATAGAAAAATATTATCATCTCCCAACTAAACAAAGCCCAAAAGCCAATGGGACAGATTGTTCTGTCAATAATCCAAAGGCAAACGGTGTGGTCTCCTGCTATTTTTAGAATTTGAGGGGAAAAGAATCCTCCTCATTCTAAAAATGATCCAATTAAATATGAAGTCAGCCACTGGAAAGCTCAGTGTTCCCTTTGAGCACCATTTTGGACACCAGTGTTCGTTTTATTGGAACAGATATTGAAGCCCACACAGGCGACGGTCTTTCAAAGGAGGAACAGAGAGTCTGTGATCACTGGTAACCTGCCTCACACAGGTCAGCTGGTGATTCCGGCAAAGCTTCATCACCACCTGCATGGAGTTGCGGACGTAGTTTGACCTCATTATAGGAAGAATACAGAAAAACTTCCAACTCTGACTTAGCTCTCCTTGAATTTCACCAAAGCCTTAAATTCTGTTCACCTTTCTTTATAGGTGAGCTCAATGTCCAGAATGGGAGCTCTGTAGATTTTCTGGAGTGAAATCACTCTGATTTGACAGTAAAGTAGATTAATACTTTGAACATACTTAAAACTGCGCATTTATACATCTTTATGCATCCTAGGAAGCGTTGATAACTTTTGGAGTCAGGCTACCTTTGCATAAAGAAGCAAAATTATCTATACAATCTTAGAATCTGAATTTTAAGACTAGGATGAAGTGAGAGAGCATGTCCTCTAGTCCCCTAATTAGAAAGCCTAAGTTAAAGTGCAAACAATTTTTCTGATGATCCACTCCAGTATTATCCATGTTGAGCTCGGACTAACTCCTGCCCCTCTGGTCCCTCACTGCCCGGTCTGCTGTGTGCTGCTTCACTCCAGGGCAAGGCAGGTGAGGCAGTCTCCCGAGGAGCGCAATGTGAGAGGGTGCCCTGACATTCCGCAGTCGAGCTAAAGAATATCTTCATGCAGTATTTCAGAAAATCAAAGTGACTGTAGAACATCCAAGATGAACAAAATATCAATGTCTTATATGAAGACAGGATCCCACGGGGTGAGACCAGGGTGACGGTGGCAAGGTAGGGTATGCGAGTGCAGGATCGGAGCCGGTTTTTACATAAAATGTTGATATTTTGATAGTTGGTAACTGATAGTTTTTCTTGGGGGATGGTACACACGCAGCCGCCAGCTTGGGTATTCACACCCCCATGGCTCCACAGGGACCCCCCCCATCCCGCCTCCAAATGGAAAGAATGGCTTTACGCTCTGCTCCTGGCATCTCACTTAGTTCTGCTTTACCTTCTAGTCAGTTACCGTGTCTCCTCCATTCTGTTGTAACAGCCTGGAAGACAAGGACCTTGCCTTCCTTGCCTCGGAATCCCCGGGACCTGGCAGTGTCTGGCACCTACTTGTAATATGCCTCCCCCTCTGCTCCATCAGTCCTAGCCTCTGGGTGTCCCAATCCTGACCTAGTATCTTTCGAGGCTTGGCATGTCCGTCTAGTGACATCTGTGGCCCTGGTGGGGGGGGTCACCCTCCCCAGGGATGAGCCAAAGGAATGGACACTGTCTGAAAAGCAGGATGGTTAGTTTACAGATGATCACTAACCTCGGCCACGGGCATCCCTGGTTTACTATCTCTTGCAGTGTAACAGATAACCACTACCTTAGTGACTTCCACAGCCCCGGTTCATTAGCTCACAATTTTTATAAGTCAGAGGTCCGGCAGGGCATGTGTGGATTCTCTCTTTGGGCCTTTCCAGGCTAAAATCAGGGTATCAGGGCTGTGACTCTCAGCTTCTAGAGGCTGGACGCTCCTCCCAGCTCCCTGTTCGCTGGCAGGATTCAGTTCCTGGCGGTTGTAGAGCCGAGGTCTCCATTTTCCTGACATGTGCTCCATTCGTTTTCAAGCCAGCACTGACACACTGAGTCCTTCTCAGGCTTTGTGGAGCTGTGACTTCCCCTGCCACGTGCCTTTCCTGCCTCTAGGGGCTCATGTGAGAACACTGGGCCCACTCGCATCATCCAGGCTAATCTCCTCATTTTCATGTCAGCTGATGACTAACTTCAGTTACAGTTACACCTGCAAGGCCTCTTTTGCCATCTAACAAAACCACAGGTTGACACCAGAAGGTGAAGTTCATGGGAAACAGCTGGTCACTTGTAGTTCCCCCTGGTAGTTCGGGGGCCAACCATCCTTGGTATTTTCTTGGCTTCTCTCTCCCAAGGTATTTGGGAAGATCAGGGTCAGCTGTTTAGAAACCCAGGGATATCCTTTATGAATCTGAAATCCCTCTTGTAGAATCCTGCATTGTCCATTTCTAGGACTGGCAGAAGTATTTCTCGGGAAAATGAGGAAAAGCATCTGAGTCCCAAGACCATGAGCCCCATGTGGTCAGGAAGTATGATCTATTATTCATTTCTGTGTCCCCCAGTGGGCAGCACGGAGCATGGCCCGTGGGAGGCAGTCTGGACATGCTTGTTTGAAGAAATGAATGGATAAATGAATCCATCCATCCTGAGCATCTTCTATTAGGAATTTTTGAACTGATATTTATAGTCACCATTTTCTACCAGCTATTTCCATATTCCCCCAAATACTGGAAGGCATCCTCCGACTGTCCAGGCTCTCTGTGAGCAGTCATAATCATAAATAACTTCTGAGAGAGCTGGATGGAAAGCTTGTCTAAAAAATTTCTTTCCTAATCATCAGTGCCAACATACGCACCTGTTTCTCCTCCCCGTCACCTCTCATGCTTCCCAGTCTTACACTAATGGCTTCAAATGACTGTGCTAGGATTAGACATTGAATTTATATACTTGGGTCTGTTGTTGAGTCTAAGAATCTACTAGGGTTCATTTTAACTTGTTGATTTATCAGCCATTTATAAAATCTTGTAACCATGCTTTTAATTTCACATTGACTTCTAGGATGAGATTTACATAAATTTATATTCATTCCCATGCTATCAATGCATTCTCTCTCTCTCTGTCTCTCTGTCTCTCTCTCTCTTACACTCAATTTCTTAGTCCATGGAGGACAAATTGGCCACGGTTTCAGAGAGAAGCTCATAGGAGGTAATGTTGCCCTGCGTGGTTTTTACTAGATTTATTTATTTATTTGTTTGAATTTTCTTTCTGTTTTTAAAAAACATCATTCTGTGCCCTCGAAATTCAAAACAACAGTAAGAGTAAGCCACTCACTCCCTCAGTACCTGAATCCAGGATGAAAAGGTGGAGAATTCTGTCAAGCTAAGTTGGTGAATGAGAAAATTCTGGTCATGTAAAAGACATTTCCTTTGTCATACATTATTTACGGGGTGAATTATAATTTAGAAATTGTAATTTGGCTTATACCTCATTCTCTTGTGAGTTTGGTTAGTGTGAGTCGCCAGAGATCTACGTAAGCCCTGGGTCCAGGTTAGAGCGGAATTTCTCAGACCCCGGTGATGACGTGCTGCTTTTCCCAAAGAAATACTTCTGATGATGTTCCCAGGTACTTCCTTCCAGTGGGGTGCTTGCTGCACGTATGGTCTCTGACAGCCTCAGTCATCTCACTCCCTGAACGGAAGTCTCCCAGAAATCTCTCTGCTGCATCCAAATGCATGTGACCCACACTCAGACGCTGTGAAAAGGGTAAGGAAAGTTATTGCCCGGCCACACCAAGATTCTGTCTGAAACATGGCCATAAATTTAATTCCCAGACTGTGCTAGACAGTTGGGGCAGTTTTAAGGAAGAAAAGTAAGCACTGTAACAATATTTTCTTTGGAACTCAATCAACTAAGAGCTGCATGTGAGGGGAAAATGTAAGATGAAATGTACCCAGAGACCTGCTTTCCCTCACTGCTGGTCACAGGTCATTGTAATCAGATGGGACCTTAGCGGTGGCCTGGTAGGCATACTTATTGTGTTACATAACGTCACGCGCTTTTTGGACTGTGGGTTGTTATTAAGCTTGTATTTAATGCTATATATCAAAGGTGAATTAAAGCTACGGCGGCCCGTTTTCATGAATTCATTTCTAATAAAGGCCCAAAGAGCAGTCACTTCTCAGCCTGAAGCTGACACACCACAATGCATCTGGCACTCATCTTTCCCAGTCTTGAAAGTTGCTGATTGAAACAGAAAAGAGAAGCCTGGCAGAGTCAGTTTGCTCCACATCGGCATCACCCAGCGTGTCACTGGGGGCAGATGGGAGCTTGCAAAAGGTGCTTCTCTTAGCAGGAGGCATCACAGTGTTTCAGGTGTGTGTGTGTGTGTGTGTGTGTTGATGGGATGTTGGCCTGAAGTTGCGATGCTCGCAGAAGTGCAGTGGGTGCTGGCAGGGGTTCAGGCAGGCACTGAAATGTAAGCTAGCCCTGTAATACAAGCTCCTGGGAATGCAGAGGATGCCTGGGCATTAGGCATTCTCCTCGTGTTTCACATAAATGCATCCTGTTCTTGGGAACGGGTGAGCAGTGCGTTTGCACCGGCTCATTCAAATTGAATGTTGGTAAAAGGAGAGTCCTGAGCAAACAGAACAGTCTGGCATCTCTGAAGGCAGGAGCAAGTTTAAGCTGTCCGCCGTGTTCTCTGTTTTTTATTGGATGTTTATTTGCTGGCCCCATGCACACCCAAGGCAAGTTGCAAACAGGCACTGCTGGGGCGCCCGATGCCTGCGCGACTCAGGCACCCAGGCAATTTTGCCTGGGCTCTTCTGAGCCGTAAAGTTCAAGACTTCCTACATGGCTTCACCTGTTGTCCCCAAGCATGGCGTGGATCATGTTTTGCTGGAAGAGAAAGCTCCTCTGGAGAGGCAGTTCTCATTGCCTTTTGCTTTTGTTCTTTATCAAGGCGGCAGCTTTAACACTGTCACAGCAAGGGTGAGGGGAGGGCGCCTGTGGAGAGCATTTGGCACCATGCTTTTTCCATTAGTTTGCACGGGAGTGAGCAGCAGCGCTCGCCTGCTCCCTGGTCATGTGCTGTGAGGAATACAGCCACGGTAGGGCAGTGAACCTGAACTTGGCCCGTTCATCCATACTGCATTGAGTGATTGCATGCAGTGGAGTCAAATGCCACTTGGGGGTGAAGAGCACGCATCATCTTGCATTCCTGCTGCATAGAGTAGGAAGGACCGTTGACAGAATCCTGTAATTTAAAGGTAAAGCGTGCAGAGTGTGCTGTGTGGAGACACGTCTGGGTTGAGGGGAGATGGCACGGGGGGAGGGGGATTATGTTTCACTTGATTTGGAATGACAGGTTCCTTAGATTTTCTTGGCCAGTGGTTCAGGAGAAGAAGGGGAGAGATTTCTCCTTGCTGCTGACCGATAATATAGTTCTGTCCAGGGGTTAGCTTCATACACGATGACTCTTCTCGTCCCCAGGCACTCATAGCAGTATGGGACTTCTGGCCCTGAAGCAGAGTGCTCTCAGGGGCAGTCCTGATGGAAAGAAAAGCTCTGACCCCAGAAATCGATGGCGTACACCCTTTGCTGTCTCTGTTTTCTTTCTGGGGAAATCTCATCTTGAGAATTCTTTTGGTGTTTTGAAGTAGTGGTTCTGTTTGTTTGTTTTTCCAAAATCTAATAAGAAATGACTTTTAGTGTTACAAAAAGCCTGAGAAATGTAACATTTCCCTTAGGTTCCTTTCTAAAAGCGTATGTAGTTATTACTATCATCCCTTTGGGGAGAATCTTGACGAGAGGGTGAAGTTCTAAGTTAGAACATGTCATCTGCTTAATGAAATTTAGGGCCGTCGTTTGTAAATCATTGTTTCATGTGTTGGCTTTATGTTAAAACTCTCTGAAGCAAGCAGTGTCTCTTGGCAATGTGTGTTCTCTGCAAGTTATTGATGAATTTTGCAACTGTAAACTTAAGCTCGTGCCTAGTAAATCTCTTGTCCAGGTCTCTGAGCTCTTTCACAAGCGGCATTAAAAATAGAAGGATAGATTTTTAATTAAATTAGGTATTGTATTTGTCCTCAGGGAACTGAAATGCAGTTATGTGGGCATGTGGACAACGTGAGTCCGTTGTTTCTAACAGACTGTTCATGTAACTTGCAATTTTATGATAAATCTGCTGCTCTTTAGATCTTTGGGGCTCTTTTATCACCCCATACAACTGAATATTTGTTTCAATTAGCACTCAAATTAAATAAACACCTACTGACAAGTTGTGATATATAGTATACCCATTATATATTCATTATATATATGTATTATATATATGTATTATTAATTGATATATACACAGATATGTATACACACATGTGTACATATCTTCCAGAACATTGGCTCAAAAGGTTAGATTGGGAGCAATGCAGTTTATCAGCAGCAGAGTTGATAAGACTTAGAATCGAGTAAAGCATACTTGGCATATAAATATGGGGTTCTCATAAAGAAGAGAGATGCTCCAGCAGGTGTCACCCAGTGGCCCTGCACTTGAGAAACAATGCCGGTGATTACCCGGGATTCATCACGGCATGACACGTAAATCGTTGTTCCCGTGCCAGAAACTGTGCATCTGATCTGAGGATGAGAGAACGGGAATGGGGGCAAAGATTTAGAGGAGGGGATGCAAAGTCATTGGAGAAAACTGGTATCGGAAGTATTGATATATAGTAGCTTCTAATGGAGTCCATGCTGACAGAGGGGTCGACTCTATGGTACCTCGATAGGAAAAACAATTTTGATTGATGGCAGACTCTTCATAAATTTTAACCTATAGATTTTAAATTTTAACCTCTTCATAAATTTTAACCTATAGAACCTATAGAACTTTTTTGGTTTATCTGTTTAATTTTGTATTGAAGGTACCAGTTAGGTTTTTCCAAGGAATACTTTTCTGGTGAGTTTTTAAAGTTTTAAATATTCCATATAATTCTATGGGATATTTTATGTAAACTATCAAAGCAAATAGCAAATATGTAATAAAAGGTAAGTTCTGAATTTTCAGAAATGATTAACGAGTATGGAGGTTATAAAAGAGCAAGCTGGAAAGGCATAACATACAAGGATTCAAACTAGTTTTCCTTTATTTTCCATTGAAATATAAATTTTATTATCTTAATACCTTTAGTTAGCATCTGTGCAGCTCTGTAAAAGTAGAAGGTAGGGAAAATAAGCAGGGCCTATATTCCGGAATGTTTCAGCTAATTTGGATGAACAGTTGAGTTTTCGTTGTGTGGACTATTTTGCTTGAACTATAGCAAACATCTGGTCTGTGGAAGAAAGGTGTCCAAAATCCCACGGGCACTGAAAGTTGCTGCAATGATTTCTTTGAGGGTCCAACCTGGCCTGGCTCGTTAACGCAGACAAGCAGAGTCCATGGCACTGGAAGCCAGGAACGTCTGTGCTTGATTTATTTCCTAGACTGATCTGTCAAAGCAACTGTGATATCTTGTATTTACAGAGCAGCCTTTTGTGAAGAACTCAGAGTGTTTGGGGGGCATTATCTAATTATCAGAACACCACAGGGAAATAGAGAGCTCATGCTATCTCCAATTTACAGTTGAGATGACAGGCGGACAGAGAAGTAAAGCAATTTATCCAAGATGATTCAGAAAAACACTGATGCATAACTAGGGAACAAGCCAAGATGAGCTCCGTGGATGGGTCTGGGGACTTAGCCGGCTCTCAGTGTACCGCCTGTGGTCCTCAGCCCAAGAAGCACATGTTCTAACTGAATTTCATGGGCCCCATCCCAGCAGTGTGTGGTTATGGGATTCCGCGACCTGTCCATCATCTGCGATGACCACCTGGAATGCAATCGATGAAGGACACACCTGTGCACTGCAAAACTGTGGTCCCAGAATTAGCCACTGTCGCTAGAGGTCTTTACAACCAATGCGGAAAGCTCTGGCACATATGACTTCCTCCGTGTTTAGACTTCAAAAACTTTGACCCTCCCCAGAAACTGTTGAAGAGAGAGTTGAGATGCCTTCTCTCCCTGGCGTAGGAACCATAAAAGTGACAGTCATACATTTCCTTTAGGGTTCTAGCTTTTAGTCAGGCTAAGCTTGCTCAAAGTTGAATGAAAATTATTAAGGAATTTGGAAAGATGTTGTCACACACTCATGAGACTCTTTGCTCTACTCGGTTAAGTGCTTATTTGGGAAAAAGTTTTATCCAAGTTACAAGATAAGAACATTTTCAGGTTGAAGATGCGCTATGGATACAGTAATCCAGATGTAGCCTGGGCAGATGGCTCCTAGGAGGAATGTCTGCAAAATGGAGTAACTATAGCCGGGGATTAGATAAAATAAGCCGTAAGAAGGTCTTCGCCCATGGCCTGGCACCCAGTGGTGCTCTCACATGCTGGATCTGAATTTGAATGAGTGAGGGAACCAAGCTGAAAGGGAGGCAGCCTGCAAACAGAGCCACTGGGGAGGGTGGACCAGTGCTGAAGGCTTTCAGAAAAGGACAGGATCTGGTGGAGGCTGAAGGAGCTCAGAGGATCCAGATAGACGCGCGGGTGCTCATAGGACAGAAGCACGACGGCTGGCAGGGAACGGGCCACTTTGAATCCCCCATGAAAAAGCTGCTGTAATGCAAGAAAATTTCAGAGAGCAGAACATAAAGGTTCCTAACTGGTTGGCTTTAAAGACTGCAACTACAAGAGGCACTTGGCGGAAACGGGGAAGAGAGAAAGGGCTCTCTTTTCCTGCCATCACAGGTACTGAGTAGAGTAGCTGAGACCTACGCAGGGGTAGGGAAGAGGGGGTGACCCACAAATAGAGGACAGAGATCCGAAAAACCAGCCCCGCAGAGACACGTGAAGCTGGGGGGGTTGAAGGCTCGGAGGGGACTGTTGAAGGCTTGAGTCTCGAGAACCCAGTGTGGGTGATGCCCTTGAGAAGACGTGACCCAGGGAGGCTGGGTGCTTTTCTCACCACACTCGGGGACCCACCCAGCAGAGGGTAGCCCTCAGTCGTTGTTCACCTAACAAAAGCCAAACTTAGTGCTGGTGCCGTTTACATGCTATGGGCCCTCGTCCTCTGTCAGGCCATCCGTGGGATTGATTACTGGGAAGTGTGGGCAATGAGTCGCCCTCATCCGGTTTTCAAGTTGCGCGCCCCGCCCCTCCCTCTGGCCTTCTCTGCATCAGAGGTGCCGTTCACCACGTGACACGCTCTTGGTTTCCGCTGTTTGTTAAACACTGGAATGGAGGCTCCATCCTGGTGTCAGTGATCTGTCTTACTCACTGCCTTCTCCCCAGAGCCCAGCACAGTGCCGTTCACATAATAGGAAATGTTTGTTAGATGAATGACCTGCTCCTAACTCATTTGTTTGAAACCCCTTCTGGAACTTTTCCACCTGACTGGTGTTACTTGTATTCTGTGCTCCAGAACAAGATTTTAAACCTTTGAGAGCAGTGAATTGTGTCATACTGATTTTTAAAAAAACCCTCAGTGAATGGGATAGCACCTTAAACTTGCGGACATGCTTATTAATATTTAGAAACTTGAATTATACCAAAAAATGGGACATAGTTGCTACGCTTGAAATTTTACAGTCAGACTCATCTAGGGCACAGCACGTAGATAGAAAATTCTATAACAATAAAAGAATATCTTGAAGTCAGTGGTTCTCAAACTAGGATGATTTTGCCACCTCCTCCCCAGGGTATACTTGGAAATGTCTGGAGATATTTTTGTTGTCACATTGGTGGGGTAGAGATGCTACTGGCATCTAGTGGATAAAAGCCAGGGACATTGATAAACATCCTACAGTGTACAGGACAGCCCCCAGCAGAGAGTCACCCGGCCCCAAATGTCAGTCGTCCTGAGGCTGAGAAACCCTGATGCAAAACAAAACCCTTATCACATTGTTATAGAACAATTTGTATTGTTTGTCTATATTTACCATTAAGCTCTGTGCTTCTGGGTGGCAGTGGTTTGTCTTCCTCATGCTTGTGTCCCCGAGGGTAAGCATAACGCCTGGCATATATTGCCTTTTAATAAATGACCGCTGAATGGATGGATGAATAAATATTAATGATGCCAAAAGAGATGCTCCAGTATCCTCTTTGGAACAGCATCATAATTACTGCATTTCTAATCAAGGCCTCAACGTGAAATAATCAATAGGGTCAGGGTCAGGTTGTAAAAGCAGAGACACAGCAGCCACGCAATTCTTGTCTTTACTTAAGAAGGCCACCGGCCCCGCGTCATGGAATATTAGCCCCGATGCGGACCTTGAGAGGTCATTCACTTCAACCGCTTAAATTCCAGACGAAGCCATCCAATCAAAGGGAGGTAAATGACTCGCCTAAGGTCTCACAGGGAAATGGTAGAGCCAGGAGTAGAGCTGTTTCTGACTGTTATTCTTGGTCTGTTTTCATCATGCTCAGCTGTCCCCATTTCATATGCCCCACAGAAGGTGGTACAGTAGACCGGTCGCCATGATTCCACGAGGCACAACCCCAACGTAGTATTGACTATAACACAGAAAAGTGATATCTTAACCGTACTGTAGAATTTAATCTGACACTAATATGCTGGGCACCACCATCATTAATATAGAGTATAAATAATGGACCGATAGGGCTGGAGAAAACCTCAGTAACCATCTGCTAAACCCCTGAATTCTGGAAAGAAATGCACTGGGAGTGCGGAGATCGGGAGCTTTATCGAGAGTCACAGAAAGGGGCACCGGAACTGTCTACTCTGAGCTCTTCTTCACGAGAGGAATGTGGCCTGAATTGGAGTATTAGTTGCAAAGGATGTTACAGGAAAACAGGGTTACGTGGTCGGATAAATTTTGAAAATGCAAGGGTAAACAAAAATAAGCAGGTTTGCCAAAGGACATCTCAGAATTTTTCCTGGATGGTATACCTCTCCAAGAGGGAGCTATAATCCATGGCTCCCCGAAAATTTATTCATTAGGAGGTCACTTCTGTTACCCACCAGTGTTCCTCTGAATGTAGTTTGGAAAATGCTCTACTACTTCTTTCAGGCTATTTAATTGACAGAAAAGTGGCCGGACTGCTTAGGTTTCAGGGGGAATTTTAGGTAGACTTTTGAATGGCCCATGTTCCCTGCTCCCCCAGGTCTTTTTGAAAAAGCTATTTCAAGGAGTTTGAATAGGTATATCCTGCTTCTCAGGGTAGGTTTCCCAATCGCAAGCCAAGGTTTCAGAGTCCTTCCTGTGACCAGTCTTGCAGAAATAGGTACTGAAGCATCGTAGAGCAGAAAGTCTGGGCTCAAAGTCAGAGAAGGTTGCCTTGGCAAGTCAGCTAATACCTTATTGTTTATCAGTGAAATCAGACATAACCTGAACGGTGTTCTGTGCAGAATTTCAGTGTGATCAGAGGAAGCAATAGGGCTAGTTAGTTTAAAGAACGCACTAAGAACTTCCATGTCTTCCACTCAGTCTATACAGTGCAACCTGGGACAGCCTGGTGTAGAGAGGCCAGCTCACTTTCTGATCTGCTGCCTGATGTTAAGAATATAGACCTTAGTCTGTAATACCAAGGACCTCAGTCAGTCCTTCAATTACTTGTGTAATTGTCATGAGGTCAGTATTTAAATTGACTTGAATTTCTAATAAAACTATGCCCTATGCCCTAATGGGAAAGAACACCAACACCACATTGCCCTTTACACGGCAGGTCTTACAGGGAAGTGGAATGCGTTTAAAAAAAAATGTTTATTTCAAAACTATGTCTACCACAAGAGCCTTTGGTGAGTTTTAAGGAAAATATATTAGCATGTAATTAACAACAATGAAAAAGAAAGAGAACCAGAGCGCTTCTCAGAATAATCTTGACTGGCATTGAGCCAAATGATAGATAAAAATCCACACTTTAACCTACAAAGGGAAGGAGGCAGTATTGTTTGGAAAAGCTGTCACAAGGAGTTTAAAATGGTGCCTTGTGTTCCTCCCAAGTTTCCTCTTAACGTGTAACCCAAGGCCTCTAAAACCATTCCATTGACTGTCCTTTTAGAAATTGGGAAAGTGCACAGGTAAACACACATAAGAAGGACCCTTTGCTTTCAGGTGAGCTTTGAGGGCACTCACCTCTTGCTTCTCTTCATTAAACTTCTTGACTTTCAAGTTCACTGGCATCAAACCTTACTTAGGAAATCACATGAAGAACACAGGTATCTGCCTCATGATTGAAAACAGATCCCTCCAGAGTGAAGCCAGGTTTTCAGCGTTAAATCTCGTAACATCTGGAATGAGATCAGCAGGGCTGAAATTGCCACCAAATGAACTAACCCTCTCAAATGATGAAGTACAAAGCAACAGCCCATTTCCATGAAAAATATGTGAGGGGGAGAAGCCTGGGAGAGTTGGAACCCAAGTATAGACTAAGTGGTTCATACAGCGAATGAATGGAGGGGAAGTTATGAGCAGCCAAGGCTGAACATGTGTGGATGGATTGATCTGGGGGGACTTTTTCTAATTCTCGGGGCTTGCGTTTGATAGACGGACTTCTCAAGGCATTTCGGGGTCTACCTAACCCTCTCTGAGCTGGCTGAGGTTTGTTCAGTAGGTACCCCCTTCACCTGTTCAGTTTGCTTTGAGGAAATAAAATGAACCCGGGTGAATTACCTGCTTCTCTGCTTGTTTTACTGTAGCCTACTCATCATCTTGGCGTGAAAATGCCTCTGCCGTTTTTGCATGTTTACCTAATATGTCACGGGCTACAGAGGGGCCTGCAGTGGAGCATCAGAGAAAGAGGTACAGCTCAGAGCACAAAGGCTTTTCATCAAGAGTACTAAATGGAGTTGGTGATGGTCAAAAAAGGAAGTTGTAATGAAGAGATATAGCTGTTCTTATGAGGGGAGGCTTACCCTAAAGATCATTATGGGCACTTTGGGTTTTGTGCTAATTATCCCTTTCAGGAGAAAAACATTTGCGTAACATTCAGCACTTACACTAGGAATGAATCAAAACATGCAATTATTGGCAAACAAGACATAAAGGAAAGCTTTTTAATTTTATTGAAGGCCATTTTTCTATACTGTATTTAGTTTTAACTATGCGTTCATGGGGTTATGCTATTCTTTTAATTACAGGTTAAGAATCATAAAACAATAGGGAAGCCATCTTTCCTTTGTCTCGGTGTGAGAGGAATGTCTAATGATATCAGCAAGCATTTTAGTAACAAAATTTGCAGATGAAACCTTGATAAATATTTTTCACTGTTTTGAATCCCACAAACAGCCCTGGGGGCTCGGGTACATTAAACTTAGGTTAATCCCATTTCAGGCAAACCTGGTGTTTAAAGGCTGTTCATTTCTATTTTACAGCACTAAACCTAAGCCTCTAGGAAATTCTAAGACAGATTAAATAATGTGAAACAGCCAGCTGAAAGATGCACAAAGGAGCGTGAGGCTTATTGATTAGAAAAGTGAAATGAATCTCACTCAGAGGCAGGAGGATTGTGGAAGGAAAGTTATATCTATGCAGATAGCTTTTTAATCAGGTGTCATGATTGAAGAGAGAAGTTTAAATCAGGTAAATAAAAACATAATTAAAATGAATTAATCATGGATCAGCATCTTGCTGGAAATCCCTCTTGTTTGAGATTTAATACAAATAATATTAATAATGTGACTGTTCCTAATTGATGTACTCATATCATTTCAGAAACTTCTGTTTTTTCTGATAATACAAGTCTCTGCGGGCTGGATGAGCAATATGGTGTGATATAAAACAAACTCTGAGATCATCAAGTATTTTCCGTCCCTTCTCTCCCCTTCCCTCCTTCCTCAGGCATCTGATAGATTTGTCTTGTATGTCTGATAGCCAGTGTCTGTGTCCATCAGTGGTGTAACTACCTACCTGTTGGTCACCTTGGTTAGCACTGTGACAAATCTCCTGTTGCTAGCTTTATGTTCCCTCTGGAGTATAGGAATCTCTGCTCACCCCCCAAAAAGTAGTATAGGCAAACCGTGAACTACTGTACGACAGTGCAAAGAATAAACTGTGTAGACATAACGCTTGAGCAAAAGAAGCCAGATCAAAGTCTGTATGCTGCGTGATTCTATTTATGTGAGGAGTAAGAACAAGCACAGCTAATCTATGGTGGTAAAGTCAGAATAATGGTTCCTTCTGGGGGCCAGTTGGATATTGACTGGGAAGCTGTATGAGGGAACCTTCTGGGTGCTGGATATGGTCTGTATCTTGGCATGAGTGTTGGCTACACAGAGGTATACATACTCGTTGAGCTATACACTTGAGATTTATGTATTTTATGGTATTTGTTATGCTTCAATAAAAACAGTTAACAAAAGCTTTTTACATATTTAGATGCAAGATACATTCTAGTGAATGTATAGAGAAGTTTACTTTTTAAGCAAGGAAGGATCTCTGAATTGTGGATATACTATCATTTTGTATAATTAATCATGGTACCAGAGACCCTTGCTAAACACGTCACATATGTTTCCTCATTTCTCATGAAGTCTTGCAGGATAAGCAGTCTCATTCCCATTTTATAGATTACCACCAAGAATAATGTATCATTTGCTGTCCTGCAGCTACTAAGCAAGATTTAACCCCAGATTCATCTGACTCCAGCAGAGGAGTTAATGAGATTGTGACTGCAGTAGAAGTCAAGTTGAAAATGGAGTCTGACGGTTTACCAGCTCTGATGGTTGTAGTTTCTGGTCTTCCTAGAGTATTTCTCGTGCAGCTAACTTAAGTTAAGTTACAGGCTACAATATTAAACTTCCAGGCTACAATATTAAACTTCAGCTTTGCAGTGGAAGAATAAAGTTGTGCAGGGAACCAAAGGTAGGTGACCAAAACCCAGGGCCATTGCAGTTTTATTTTTTCATTCTGAGGACAGAACCTGTCAATGGCATGAAAGGGAGAGTGTGAACTGAAAACGAAAAAAGAAGAAGAAGAAGAGAAAAGAAAAGAAAGGACAGCTCCATGAAATGCGAATTAAGTAATTTATAAATATTCCAGAGGTGAAGTTTTTCTCTTCACTTGGACATGATCCCTTTTTACCTTTGTGTAGGTTTCTCCAAAGCTCCAGTGTATACCAGATTTTGTTTGTGAGGTGATCACTTTTGTTGTCAATTCTTTACCTTTTAACAAGAATGTAGATTTTTGCTCAGTGTTTGATCTGCATTACTTATGTTCTCTAGAATGTTTGATATACCTAGATACTGCAGCAAAATATGTCCACTTTACGAGTCCTTTTTTCTATCACCCTAGAATGGCAGAATGGTGGATGGGACTGGGTCCTTAGCAGTCACATTTGGGACCTCCTCATTTCAGAGAAGCCTGGAAATCGGTGCTCCCAAAAGCACAGTACTTTGCTCACGGCTATATTGCTCAGGAGTGATGAAGCCAAGGCTGAAATCTATTGCTTATGGTGTTTATTGCCTTTCTCTGCATCTGCAGTGAGTCACTCCATGTTACATCGAGTTTCGAGGGGCCAAGAACAAAGTCTTATATATCTTTTAGAAATCCTCTCCTCTTTGTCGCCTTCTCACACATTTCAGATTTCAATGTAGTGGCTCAAGAGGTACTTTAAAATGTAATCAAGAGAATGTTGATGGAAATCATCTATTAACTTCATTCCGCCTTATGTCTCAAAGACTATACTGTGGGTCACTGATCTCTGAGGTGTCCAGATCAGCATGGAAAGAAATATCAGTACACAGAGTCAGTCCTTTGGAACAGAAGACCTAAACAGATGCTCAATCCAAACCCCTTATCTTGAAGTGAGACCCTCTGAAGCTAAGAATCATAAACTTCTCACAGAATGCATTTTAAGAGAAAAGTTTTGAATTCCTTTAATAAGGAAAATTCTCAAAAGAGTATGATATCCTTACAGTGGAGTCATGCTTCCAGTCGACCCCACCTCCTTATTCACGTCATCGAAATGGGGATGGGGAGAGGAGAATAGCACAGTCAGACTCCTGACATTGTCAAGAAAGAGAGAAAGAGCTTCTCCAGGGGTGATGTCCTGGACAGAAATTGTCACTGCTATAGACATCTGTGAAACATGAGTCCATGGCATGATGAACCATCCTTGCAGAACTCATTCCGGTTCTGTGATGACTGGAAGCAAATCAGGAAAGGATCTTTTCTAGTTAGTATCTAAGTTTGTTCACGCTTCCTGGGACTCTAGTCTGTCAGTGCTGCTTACTCAGAATCACAGCATTTGAAAGCCAGAAGAGTCTTTAGAAATCATCCACTGTCTGGTCCTCATTTTAGAAATGACGAAACTGAGGGACAGATAGGGAAAGTGACTTGCTAACTGGTGGAGAGCTTCCTGGGAAGCCAGGTTCTCTGACTCCTGCACCAGGGCTCTGTCCTCTTTGACATCACCCTACCTCGTGCTGAAAATCTCTAGCTTGAACCCCTCAGATGACCTCCTCGGGGATAAGGAGCATCAGGGTAGAGTGGGAGCACAGGGGCCCCACCTATCAGAGAAGCTCAGGAACAGGACTTCTGGCTGATAGGAGGATTACCTTGAGGCTTGGTGCGTCCTGAGCACTGCTTCCTGTATCACTGTCCCAGCGACCCGGAACTGCACAACTGTGTACCAGGTGGGGTCTTAGAAGACTCCAGGCCAGCCCCGTCTGATGAAGCTTTCTACGAGGGTGGAGATCTGTGCTGACAGGCACATGTGCCTAATGTGTGCTTGAAATCAATAGAGCTGTGCAACTGAGCAACTAATTATTTTATTTTATTTTAATTAATCAAAACTTAAGGAGCCACATGTGACTAATGGCTGCTGTCGTAGACACACTTCCTTCCTTCCTCCGTCTATGAATTTTCAACTCAGGTCTAAGTGTCTCCATTATTTTCTTTCTGCTTCCCATGTCCTGGAGATAAGACTATTTAATTTAATCTAAATTATGTCTAGATACAGTAAAAGATTTAAAATAATTATTTTGAGTTCCAACTCAGTGTACATTTACTTCATTTTTGAAGGTAAGAAGCTTAAAAGTTCGTAGCTAAGATGTGAACAGGATGCGCCAGTGTCTGAAGGCAGACCGCAGATTCAGTTTGAAACTATCTACTCTGTCTTCACAGATCAGTCTGTGCCTTGATTTCCCTAGTTCTTAAGGAGAAACAAAGGACCACTACTAGAATTGCTAGATTTCAGAAATAAAAATCAAGAACGGATAGCATGTTTGTCTGAAATTCAAATTTAACTTGGTGTCCTGTATTTTATCTGGCAACCCTATTAATCTGTGTTTTTCAAACATCATTTCTCTCTTTTTATTACTTTCTGTTGCCTCAAGAGAAAGAAAGAAAAAAAACTGGAAAACATTCTTTGACCACTTTTCATCACCTTTTTGTTCATTTGCATTTCTGCTTTGTTGCCCACAGAGGTAATTTTTTAAAAGACACATGATTAATCTAAATTAAGATAGGCCTGGTCTATCTTGCCCTCTGGTCTGGAAAGCAATTAAGTAGGTATTGAACTGAAGAGGCCCCATTTTAAAATAACCAAACCATTGATCTATTCTTCTTTTTAAAGCAAGAGCATTTGTTTGTTGTTGTATTTAGAACAAACAGCACCTAGCTTTTCAGAAAAATTACAGAAGATGACATTGCGTTTTGACTAATGTCTGTCTCCAAGAAGATTGGAAATTTGCACATACATTTTCCCCAAGTAATCCATTTGTCAGGATAGCATTTTCATCCCTGAGGGAATACAGGGTAATAAAATATTTCCCCATGGATCTACCAGACGCATTTTCAAACATCAAAGGTTTTGAAGAACCCAGGGGCAGGACAGAAATAAAGACGCAGATGTAGAGAATGGACTTGAGGACACAGGGAGGGGGAAGGGTAAGCTGGAACGAAGTGAGAGAGTGGCATGGACATACATACACTACCAAACGTAAAATAGATAGCTAGTGGGAAGCAGCTGCGTAGCACAGGGAGATCAGCTCGGTGCTTTGTGACCACCTAGAGGGGTGGGATAGGGAGGGTGGGAGGGAGACGCAAGAGGGAAGAGCTATGGAGATATATGTATACATATAGCTGATTCACTTTGTTATACAGCAGAAACTAACACACCATTGTAAAGCAATTATAGTCCAATAAAGATGTTAAAAAAGAAAGGAAGAAAATAGTCCTTAATGTGAAAAGATACTTTTCTAAGTCTTTTACATATATTAACTCATGTAAATTTCAAAACACCCCTATTTTACATTGTCATTGTCTTCATTTTATAGATAAATAAAATACAGAGAGATTATGTAACTTGCCCAAGGTCACACAGCTACCAAGTAGCTGGACCTCCGTTTGAGCCTAGACAGTTTTGCTCTAAATCTATCTCTAGAACCACTGGGCAACACTATCATCCATCTTCAATCTTATTTTTATAGATGCACAATTTAAAATTATAAGCATGAAACTTAATTTATTTGACAGTTCCTTTATTGTTAGATATGGAAGCTATTTTTATAGTATTCAGTATGGTAAACAATTCGGCAATAAATAGTTTTGTGCGATCAAGAAAAATCAGGTTTTAAACAAAATCTTACACACTTGACTGTTTATACAAGATGGGAACCTGTATCCATTCTGTGAAACTGTAAGTGAATTCACTGTATGTGTGTGATAATAAGAATAGGCAATAGTTTTGATATGGAAATGTCATGACTTACCCATTTTGCCATCACTGAGTGATGGCTGTCATAACTAGAAGTCACAACCGTTTAGGGAGGACAGAATCACAGTGGAATCCTAGAATTTCAGGGTGAGACTGTACCATAAGTCTCCATGTTGAACCTGAGAGATGGTGAAATGAGGGAATTTGAAGTAAGTATTGAGGATGATGAGACAGAATGGTGGCTCCTTTTCAAGGCCACATTGACAAATACAGCTTGCTTTGCCGTTCACCCTGTAACCCTTTTTCCCCTTGCATGATCTTTTCCCTTCTCGTTTAGGTATTCTTTTATTGCATTTCAAAACCAGATTAAAAATATAGTTCCTAATACATATTTTCAAGAGGTATTGCTGTTCGCTAACCTTTCTGAGGGAACGATTTAGCTTTCTTGTTGGCCTGCTCACAGCTGAAGAATTATACTGTGGACAGACACTGGGTGTCAGCAGTAATCCTCTGTCTCTCACTCTCCCTCCCTTTCCTCCTTCCTCCCTCGCTCCCTGTCTTCCTCCCTTTTTCCTTCCTCTGACATGGCAGTCAAAAAGTCCTTTGCTTTATTGATCAAGTATAACCTGGAAGAGCCTGGAAGAGTTGCAGTGCATTTGTTGTTTTCACCCCCATGTTTGGTTTTATTTGTGTTCTGACTCAGAATGCTGGTGTGTGGCAGATACACAGTGCAGAATATAGCTTTATAAAGATTCGGGCTGGGGACTTTGCGCACAGAATTTATACTGTTTCGCAAGTGCTGAGGCAGAGATGACTGAAATGTTGGGGCGGGTCGTGTGCTTCCAGCATATTGTAGGTTGGCGTTTCCAGGGTTCAGAGAAGCCTGGATCCAGTTTGCCACATCTGAAGCATGAAATTCCCTACTTATCTGGCTGTGTTGACAAATTTAACTAACAGACATCTGTTGGTGTAGGTGTTGGGCACTGACCAATAGCAATTATAGCCTCCAACTGCTAGTGTGAGGCATAGTGTAGGATTGGTTAAGCTCTGTTGACAAGCATAACAGTAGATTAATTAGTCCCAGGAGGCTTCTCTGGGAAACAGGGAGGTTGTGGGCTGTAAGGCATGTAGGCCTTCACCCAACCCTTCCCATGGGGCTGGCTGGAGAATGAATTCCTTTGTGGATATAAAAGCCATTAACTTGGCCCCTTACATGTTTGGGTTTTTCCCTGCAAAGGTGGTGATATGAACTATGTTTTAATTATAAACTAGCAACGTTTTCACAAACTTAATGGGCAAACTTGTTTCCAGTTAGACATTTAATAAAGGATGAATTTGATAAGTTTTAAATGATTATGTGGATGTTATTAATAGGTGTTTCATTCACATCACCTGGAATATATCAATTTTCATCTGTCTACTCTTCTTTGACATTTCCCTAGAGATTTTATTTAAGACTCTGGAGTCCTTTTTTTATTGAGATATAGTTGCTGTACAATATTATCTAAGTTACAGGTGTGTAATATGGGGATTCACAAAAATTTTTAAAGGCTATACTCCATTAATAGTCATTATAAAATATTGGCTGTATTCCCTGTGTTGTACTGTATGCTTTATAGCTTATTTATTCGATACGTAGTAGTTTGCACCTCTTAATCCTCTACCCCTCTCTTGCTCCTCTTCTCTCCTCTCCCCATTGGTAGCCACTAGCTTGTCCTCTATATCTGTGAGTCTGGCGGCCTTTTCGTTATACTGTCTAGTTTCTATTATTTTTTAGATTCCACATATAAGTGTTATCATATAGTATTTGTCCTTCTCTGACTTATTTCACTTAGCAGAATAATGCTCCAAGCCCATCTATGTTGTTGCAGATAGCAAAATTACATTCTTTTTTATGGCTGAGTAGTATTCCATTGTGTGTTTGTGTGTGTGTGTGTGTGTGTGTGTGTGTGTCACGTCTTCTTTATTCATTCATCTTTTTTTGAATTTTATTTTTTTATACAGCAGGTTCTTATTAGTTATCTACTTCATACATTTTAGTATATATATGTCAGTCCCAATCTCCCAGTTGATCCCACCCCCACCACCTCCAATTCATTCATCTGTTGATGGACACTTAGGTTGCTTCCATATCTTGGCAATTGTAAATAATGCTTCTATAAACACTGGGGTGTAAATATTGGGAGTGAAATTGCTGGGTCACATGGTGCTTCCTTTTATAGTTTTTTGAGAAACTGTCATACTGTCTACCTGCTTCACTGGTATGTGTTTGGTACTTAGAATGGTTCCCAGGACTCAGTAGGTTCTATGTAGATGTGGGTATATATGTAAATGAAGGTATGGATGTGGGGTATGGGTGGGGAGATAGAGCTGCAGACAGTTGTAGATATACGATATATTTTTTTGAAATATAAGGGCATCTTTCAAATTTCTCAAGGCCACAAAATGTGAAAACAGTATGGACACTGAAGCTTTCTGCCAAATATTTATGCTGCAGCATTCATTCCGCTTTGACTTTGCATCAGTGCCTGACCGCATGCTCTCCGGGGTGTTCCTTACATTTCATAATGCTGGCCCACATCACTTTCTCAAGCCCTCATCTGGAAGGTGTGCTCTAGCAAAATAGCCTTGGAGGGAACTCACTGTAAATATTTACAGTTGCCTCTGATTCCTCACATGAGGAAAGTGATGCAGGCATACTGTCCATATTCCATTGGTTAATAAACTCATTTTCTTGAGAGGGCTGCATGGGAGTGCCCCCAATATTGAGGTGAAATGAGTCCACGTATAATAATTAGTAACACTAACCTTCAATGACATTTTTAGAAAGTAAGTTGAACCATCTGCTTCTTCGTATTTGTCATATTTAATTTACCAGAATGGCTTTTTCATTAGAAAGTGGGCAACCACTGTATCCTTTTGGGAAATCTGCCTAAAGCAGAGAGATGACACCAACTGGCAGAGTGCAAACCCTAAAATTATTGGAGGAGTATTAATTCTAATGAGTTCCCCTCCCTTGGATGTCACTACATGTTTGAATGTAGCAAGCACTATGACATATGTGAATCAAGTTCATTTGATTTAAAGGAAAAGGACGTTAACTGTCATTGCGATTATAAAATATGATTTTGATAGCATTCCTTTCTTGAATTTTCTACCCCTAATCTTGAGATTATTGGTGCCCTTTCGACCCAGGATGGATGCCAAACTGCCACTTTAACTTATATGACTTTTATGCCCTTTAAATTTGATTTCTAGTTTGGTTCTTCAACAAGTTCAGGCCAAGTATCAAGATCACAAAAGAGTTTGATTTTGTTTAAATAGAGTTTGTTTTGTTACTGTTTCTGTTTTGATAGTTTAAGGTCATGAGAGATTTTGTGATGATACTGATTTGAAGAGAACACTTGGAACTAATGTCATGATCAACAATTAAAAGAAACACACGCGGGACTTCCCTGGTGGCGCAGTGGTTAAGAATCTGCCTGCTAATGCAAGGGACACAGGTTCGAGCCCTGGTCCGGGAAGATCCCACATGCCACGGAGCAACTAAGCCGGTGTGCCACAACTACCGAGCCTGCGAGCCACAACTACTGAGCCCACGTGCCACAACTACTGAGCCCGTGCACCTAGATCCCCTGCTCCGCAGCAAAGAGAAGCCACCGCAACGAGAAGCCTGTGCACCGCAACGAAGAGTAGCCCCCGCTCGCCACAACTAGAGAAAGCCCACACACAGCAACAAAGACCCAACACAGCCAAAAATAAATAAATAAATTTATTTAAAAAAAAAAAGAAACATACGTGGGCTTCCCTAGTGGCGCAGTGGTTAAGAATCCACCTGCCAATGCAGGGGACATGGGTTCGTGCCCTGGTCCGGGAAGATCCCACATGCTGCGGAGCAACTAAGCCTGTGCGCCACAACTACTGAAGCCTGCGTGCTGCAACTACTGAAGTCTGCGCACCTAGAGCCCATGCTCCACAACAAGAGAAGCCCCCGCTCGTGGCAGCTAGAGAAAGCCCTCATGCAGCAACAAAGACCCAACACAGCCAAAAATAAATTAATAAAATAAATAAATTTATTTTTTAAAAAAGAAGGGGATCCTTTAAAAAAAAACAACAGAAACATATGCACACAGAACTCTGAAACTAAAAATCTCATAATTCCATTTTTAGCAAGTCTCATAGAAAGGGTTAATTCTCATATTTTGTTAGAAGAATATAATTAAAATGCATGTGCCTTAGCTTAAACCAGATCGCAGCTGAAGAAAATCTGTCATTAGAAGGAAATATACTGTTCAAGTTCCATGTTCATGTATTTGTTTTTCCTAGAGAAAATGGACAACTTGAATATAGTTTAAATTAATTTGTCCGTTGATCTTATATCCTTCTGTCTTGATGAGACTTGAAAAGCAAGTTAATCTCAATCTCTCTCTCTCTCTCTTTCTCCCTCGGTGGAGAATGTAATTCTCCATCTATGCGAGTCAAATTGTTATGCCAAGTCTGCTTATTTCCATGGCTCGTGGCAGGTTGAGTGAGGACAGTCTGAGGACATTTGCTTCTAAGGGCTTTTGGCTTCCGTTGCTCTCCATTTCTGCTCTTCATCATGTTCCAGATTTTCCTTGTTATTCTTATCCCCCAGCACTCTCCTCGTCTTTGGAAGGACCAAATGTGCCAGAGATAAATGTAGAAACAAGAAAAGACGAGTAAATATCTAACATAAGTTGGATATGTTAGTTAAATTGTGACAGAGGATGATTCAAGACTATTGCTTTCGTGCAGACAGTCAGTTGGCCTCTAGGTATATTATCATATGGATAGTTCTTAGATACCGTAATGACTTACGTGATACCATAATAAATCTGAGGGCTGGTGGCTCCAATGTTTAGATTCTTCCATTCCACAAATTAGTCTATTTGCAAGGTAGTGCAGAGCGGGGCTTGTTTATTTATTTACAGAATATTGTGCTAGATGCTGTGGGAGATAGACGTGAATAAGTCAAAGCTTATTGTGCTCAAGTTGCCTAAGAGCAAGTGGGGAGGTGACCACAGATGCCCAGTTTGTACTGGAAGGTCAGGCCGTGCTTCGGGCAGGCAGGGTCCTGCACGGTGAGGCTGAGGCTCCCCTGGGCCGGTGCGGGCTGAAGGCCCTGTCCATCCTGCAAGCAGCCGGCTGCGTGCAGGCAAAGTCCCTGACTCCCTGGCCTGTTCCAGGGAAATGAGAGGTCAGACTTCCCAGGTGGCCAAGAGGAGGAAGAAGAGGAACAGGAAGAGGAAGAGGAGGCTGGCCGGGCTGAGTACAACCAGCATTTTGCCAACGTGATGCCCACCTTTGGCCAGAAGGGCCCAATGCCACCTCTCAAGTCCTTCTTTGGAAGCCTGGCTCTCTCTAACAAAGCAGGCTGTTTCTCCACCCTCTCCTCCCCTGCCCTGTCCCAAGAGCATTGACAGAGTGGGTAGGACAGAATTCTCTGTGAAAATGGCATCTCCGATGAGACCTGACTAATAAGAACTGAGGGAAGAAATGTTCCCCAAAGACGGGATAGAGTCCAAAGACCCTGAGGTCGGAGTGAGCTTCACATGTTGCAGAAACAAAGCACCCTGCTTGTGAGATCCAGAGGACTTCCCCATGACCCTAAATTGCACCACGGCAGACACTCAGGCCAAGCCTCAAGGAGTCATCCTTGCTTCCCCTGTCCTCCTTGCCTCTGTCCCCGCGTCCTATCTGTTAACAAGATTCTGGAATCGGCCCCTTTGATTTAATCTATACCACTGGTAACCAAGGTCCACCATCCTCATTCACCTGGATGACTTCAGCTGCTTCTCTATGGCTCTTCGTGCTTCAACTCTTCCCCCTTTCAGCCCATTTTTTATGGGCCAGGTCTTTCAAAAACACATCTTGGGTCACAGGCCTGCCCCTGGGGCTTGTAATGCGCCAGGGCCTTCCCTCCGCCCTGGGAAGCCACTCTCAAGTCCTCAGCTCAGCCTCCATGGCTGCCCTCATGTGGCCCCTGCCTACCTTTCCTGCCTCCTTTGGGACCGCTCTCCCCACCCACTGCCCCTTCTGGCGCCCGGGCCTCTTTATTTTGCGTCACATCAAGTTTATTCCTGCCTCAGCGTCATTGAGCTTCTGTCCCCTCTTCTCCAAATGCTTCTTCCGTCAGACGTCGTTACTCAGGGCTGCTGGAAAATGCCCTCCTTTGGTTTCCTGATGGCTTTCCACACCACAGCCATTCTCGTTTATTGGTTTGCTTGTTCGTCACCTGCTCTTCCCTCCTCTGCTCCTCAAAAAGGCCCCGCACTCAGTAAACACACACTGAATCCATGAGTAACACAGGTCCCCTGGAATTTGCCACCAGTACGACCGCACCGCTGTCCTGCTGAATGGATCCTTTCTGCTCTCCCCTGGCCATTCCTTGGCCTTGACCTTCTGGGAGCTTCAAGCTTCCTCCTGTTCCTGTCTTGATACGTGTTCCCCTCTGCTGCCTCATAACCTGGCCCCCTTGGAGCTTTCTCTTGTGAGTTCAGCGTTAGTGACCCAGGAAGCATTCACTAGCCTCTGACCTCAGCCTAACATTGTTTGTGTTGGTGGTGTGACCAAGTGTGACCTTTTTTAGATTGTTCATTATGAACATTTTTTGTTTTTTTCGGTACGCGGGCCTCTCACTGCCGAGGCCTCTCCCGCTGCAGAGCACAGGCTCCGGACGCACAGGCTCAGTGGCCATGGCTCATGGGCCCAGCTGCTCCGCGGTATGCGGGATCCTCCCGGACCGGGGCACGAACCCGTGTCCCCTGCATCAGCAGGTGGACTCTCAACCACTGTGCCACCAGGGAAGCCCCATCATGAACATTTTGAAACATAAAAAGGCACAGAGAATAGTATAAGGACACCTATATGCCCATCCCATCAACCTGTCATGTAGATTTAGCAATCATTATAGTTTTGCCATATCTGCATCGTATTTGGAGGAAGTATTTAAAAACAAATTGCAGAAATCATGAGTATATACCATAAATACTTCAGCCTGCAATTTTGAGAAATATATTTTATTACACATACACAACAGCATTCTCTCACCTATGTGGATTAACAGTGCCTTCAAATCATGTGATACCCACTCCAAATTCAAACTTTCCCAATCGTCCCCAAGATAACCGTCCAAACCAGGATTCAAAGATGGCCCACATTTCTAGAATCTCTTTTATTCTGGACCAGCTGCCTGCCTTTTCTTTAATGCCAATGACTTGTTGAAGGAGTCAGGTCCTGTGGAATATCTCAACTTCTGGATTGTCTAATTGCTTTGTTTTATCACCTATAATTTGTTATTGGAGGTTACAATCAAAGGTCTAAGTAAATTCCAAATCAAATCAAACTTCTGGGAAAGTTTCCATCAAGTGTGATGTTGGTGTTACATCTTATGTCTGGGTTAATGTAATTTCTCTTTGTTTTACCACTGGATACAGGTGATGAAAGCTTGGTCCTTCTGTTGTAGTCTATGTGTTTCTTCTTACAACCAGCCAATAATCTGTGGGGGTGATATAATTTTTATTAAAAATCTATTCCTCTGTTAGCATCAGTAGTTTGCATCAGGGTTCCAAAACTGTTTCTATAAAGAATGAGATAGAAAAGAATTTCGACTTTGCCAACCAGACAGTCCCTGATGCAACTATTCAGCTCTGCTGTTGTATCATGAAAACAGCTACAGAGAATACGTCAACAAGTGAATGTGTCTGTGTTCCAGTAAAACCTTATTCACAAAGGTGGGCAGCTGCTGGATTTGGCCTGACTCCTGCAGTATGCCCAAGTGGTGCTCAACCCGTGTTTTGCATCGCTTGGGGAGTCTTTAAAAATACTGATTCTCTGGTCCTACCCCAAAGCAATTAAATCATCATCTTTGGAGGTAGGGCCCTGGCATTGGTTTTGTTCTGTTTGTTTGTTATTTATTAAGACTTAATTTTTTTTATTATTATTTTGTGTGTGTGTGTGGTACGCGGGCCTCTCACTGTTGTGGCCTCTCCCGTGGCGGAGCACAGGCTCCGGACGCGCAGGCTCAGCGGCCATGGCTTCCCGGACCGGGGCACGAACCCGTGTCCCCTGCATCGGCAGGCGGACTCTCAACCACTGTGCCACCAGGGAAGCCCTAAGACTTCATTTTTAAAGAGCAGTTTAAGCTTCACAGCAAGATTAAGGGGAAGGTACAGAGATCTCCCATACGCCCCCTGCCCCTACACATGCATGGCCTCCCCCGCTGTCAACATCCCCACCAGAAGGCTACATTTCTTACTATTGATGAACCTGCATTGACGCATCGTAACAGTCCACAGTCCACTGTTTACATGACAACATTCCAGTTCACTCTTTGTGTTGTACATTCTCCGGGTTTGGACAAACGTATAATGACATGTATCTACCATTATAGTATCATATAGAGTAGTTTCAGTGCCCTAAAAATCCACTGTTTCATCCCTCCTTCATCCCCCCAGCCTCTGGCAACCGCTCATCTGTCTGCATAGTTTTGCCTTTTCCAGAATGTCATATAGTTGGAATCATGTAGTATGTAGCCTTTTCAGATTGACTTCTTTCACTTAGTAACATGCATTTAAGGTTCTTCCATGTCCTTTCATGGCTTGATAGCTAATTTCTTGTAGTGCTGAATAATATTCCGTTGTCTGGATGTACCACTGTTGTATCCATTCACCTTCTGAAGGACATCTTGGTTGCTTCCAAGTTCTAGCAATTATGAATAACGCTGCTATAAACACCCCATGTAGGTATTTGTATGGACTAAGTTTTCAACACCTCTGGGTGAATACCCAGGAACTGGATCATATGGTAAGCATATGATTAGTTTTGTAAGAAACCGACATCCTGTTTTGCAGAGTGGTGTACTATTTTGCATTCTCACCAGCAGTCAATGAGAGTTACTCTTGCTGCATTGGTATTTTTAACAGCTCTCCAAATGGTATTGCTGTGCAGCTACCACTGAGAGCCACTGTTTTAAAGGGATTTATCCCCACTAGAGATAAGGAGTTTCCAAGGTGAGGTAGATGGGCATGTGAACAACTAAATCTAATAAAAGACAGAGGAAAATAAATGTTGTAAAAGAACAAGGGGGAGCCCATAGAAAGAGCGATGGAGGAGGGCATCAGAAAAGTTTCCTTAGAGAGTGCCATTGGAGCCATCCTTGAATTTTGAACAATTTTTGATTGGCACAAAGGCACTAATAATCTCTAGTCAGTTTGCTGCAAAGTCCTGCCCCTCCTCATTAATGTGAAATCGGGAGTGTAATGAACAATTAATACCTGTGCCCAGGAACCTTTGTTTATTTGCATGTTGTCGTTATCTTACTCTTTAGGAATTAATATATCAGTGACTAAAGAAAAATGAATAATTAAATTATATTTACTGACATTTCAGCTTTTTTAGGAGCTGCAAATAAAACTCTGAGGGGAAAAAAAAAAAGAAGTGAGATAACAATCTGAGGAACACTGTAGAGACAATGGGGCAGTTTCATATGCTTGCCCAGAATCCATTCTCTCAGCATCATTTCCCAAATGCCACTGATTCTTTCATTTATTTACTTTTGATGGGCAGGACGGGGTGACGGGGAGGGTAGAAATTCATAACAGCATGATGGAAGTACAAAGTAAGGTTTGTCTTTGATCATGCTAGCGGTTCTCAACCAGGGACAGTTTGGCTCCTCAGAGGACATTTGGCAATGTCCGGAGACATTTTGTCACTGTTGAGGGAGGGGGTGGTACTGGCATCTAGTGGGGAGGGGCCAGAGAGGCTCCTAAACATTGTATAATACACAGGGCAGTCCCCCCAGCAAAGAATTATCTGGTCCTAAATATCAGTAGCACCAAGGCTGAGAAACCCTAGATCATGCTAATGTACTCAGACACACACAGCTTTTCAGGAAAACTTGTGATTGGTATTTCAAGGAGTACTTATATAATCATCCCCATAGGTCATATTTTTAATAATCTCTGAAGTCACAGTGATATCTTTTAACAGAGTAGGGGGTGGTGTCATTAACATATGGAAATCTAAAAATTGGCTTTTTGATACTAGAGGGAAAAAACAATTCAGATTACAGGAAGGCCTGCTCTTACTTTAAAAAAAAAATTAAAATCCTCTCTTGCCTTTGGGGTAATACAGCTCTCTAGGTCTCTCTAGATCTCTCTCCCCTGCATAGCTGGGTAGTTTAGTATCTGCCTTCAGGGGAGACATGCTAAACGCAGTGCAGTCAATATGGGCAGTCAGTGCAGTTCTTTCTCTTGCTGTTTCCAGGTAGTTACTTAGCCCAGAGGCTATTTCTCACCTGAAACCTCATGTAATTGCATTATTTTGTTCCCTGAAGCTTCAGCCATTAGCTTGAATTAGAATAACTCCCTATGTTGCTGCCTTTGTGTGTCTACGAATGTGTGGCCCAAGTAAGTAAAATATGGCCTGTGTATGTTTCCTATGGCTGCTATAACAAATTCCCACACACTTACTGGCTTGAAACCGCTCAAATTGATCATTTTACCATGCTGGAGGTTAGAAATCCAAAGTGGATTTCACTGAGCTAAAATCGCAGTGTTAGCAGGGCTGGTTCTTTCTGCTGCCCGTAGGGGAGAATCCATTTCCTTGTCTTTCCCAGTTCCTAGAGGCTACCCACATTCCTTGCCTTGTGGCCCCAAATCACGCTGACCTCTGCTTCCCTCAACACATCTCCTTCTCTGCCTCTGCCTGTCCTGCTTTCTCGTTCACTTATTAGGATCTTGTGATTTCATTGGACCCATCTGGATAATCGAGGATTATTTTCCCATCTCAAAATCCTTAATTTCACCTGCAAAGTTCCTTTTGCCATATGAAGTAACATATTTACAGGCTCAGTGGTTAGGACGTGGGCATCTTTGGGAGCCTATATCCTGCCTACTGTTGACATGAAACCATTAGACAGCCTGTTATTTCTCCAGCAAAAATCAGTTTATTCAGGATGAGCAAAGAATCGCAGTTCTGCAACCCTGGCGAGCCCCGTGTAAGTCCCCTGCAAAAATGGAGAGGGAGAACTGTTTTATAGAGAGGAAAGGAAGTTGGGAGGCTGGAGTAAACAAAGAGGCCATGGCTTTCCACTGGCTGAGTCATGACAGTCTCTCATTGACTGAGCTCTTGCCATGAAGGAAGAGAGACTTCCCTCTTCTGATCTCCCAAATCTATTTAATTAAGTTTTCTTTTTATAAATTTTTTATACTACCATAGCTTGAATGTGACCAAATATGCTGTCAGTACTTTAATTGTATTATACAGAGAAGCATGCAGTTTACCACAGAGCTTGAGCTCCAGAGGCAAAGGACGTGAATTCCAGTACTAGCTCCACCAACTATGAGCTATATAGATATGGGAAAGTTACTTCACCTCGCATCAGTTTCCCTACCTCTAGAATGAGCGTTCCAATAGTACCTCCCTAGTAGGGTAATTGTTGAGGGCAGTAAATGAAGTAATTTTGCTTAAGGCAGTATACATAACTCCTGGCACGTAATTGCTCAATATGCATTAGTTATTATTATTTTCACTCATGGAGCTGTTATGAGGATTAAACAAGAAAATTCTCATGTCAGCAGACTTTTTCTATAAAGGGCCACAAAATACGTATTTTTGGCTTTGCAGACTGTACAGTCTCTGTCACAGCTACTATACTTTTGCTCTAGGACCAAAGTAGCTACAGGCGGTACGTAAATGAATGGATGTGGCTGCATTCCAATAAAACTGTATTTGTAAATGCAGGCAGTAGAGCGAATTTGGCATGCCCAGGTCATAGTTGGCCAATCTGTACTCTAGAATAGTGGGGCTCAACCCTGGCTACATATGGGTGTCCCCTCGGAGCTTTTAAAAAATGATCACGATATCACATCTAATTTTCAGTTTTCTTTTAACTAAAAATATAATTACTCTTATTTTTCTACTCCTGATTTCAAATTGAGTACCCAAGGGCACTGCTTTGTACATAGTACATTTTTTTTTTTTTTTAAAGATGTTGGGGGTAGGAGTTTATTTATTTATTTATTTTTGCTGTGTTGGGCCTTCGTTTCTGTGTGAGGGCTTTCTCTAGTTGTGGCAAGCGGGGACCACTCTTCATCGCAGTGCGCAGGCCTCTCACTATCGCAGCCTCTCTTGTTGCGGAGCACAGGCTCCAGACGCGCAGGCTCAGTAGTTGTGGCTCACGGGCCTAGTTGCTCCGCGGCATGTGGGATCCTCCCAGACCAGGGCTCGAACCCGTGTCCCCTGCATTAGCAGGCAGATTCTCAACCACTGTGCCACCAGGGAAGCCCCATAGTACATTTTTAATAGCACTTTGTTGAAAAAATTGTGATGACCAATTGAATCAAAATCCCTGGGGGCGAGCCCTAAGCACCTGCGTTTTGAAAAAGCTCTCCAGATGATGCTCTGGCCGCCTGAATGGAGAATGTGTACTCCACGACCTCACTTTCGTTTCCTGTAACAAGAAGAGGGCCTATCACAGGCTGGGCACTGGATTGATTACTAGCTACTGTGTGTGTGAGTGAGAAAGCATGTGACACAGCGTGAACATAGTGCCCGGTCCATACTTCAGCGCAGTAAGTGGTTGTTGACCATTTGGGATCCTTGGATGGCAAATCCCAAAAAAATCCAAACTGACTAATTTAGCCAAAATAGGACATCATGGCAAAGAGATGAAGGCGCTCAAAGAATTCAAAGAAGATAAGTGTCAGAAAGGACAAAAACAAGGGCAGCTTACTAGGTCTGAGAAGGAGCAACGAGGTGGCTTTTCAAGGATTCTTCACGAAGATGAATGACCTCTGCCTTTTTTCTATCTTTCTTTTGCATCAGTGAGAGAGAGATTATCCACTCCTTGGCTAGGAGTGAGTGCGACACCTTGATGGGCAAGCCTTACCCTCTTTGTGACTGATGGGGAAAGAGTTTGTCTCCTAGGCAAAAGATTAGGGGGCCCTTACTAGAAGAAAGGGCAAGAGGCAGCAATAAGTTATTGATAGCTAGTTGTTGCTGTTTTTGTTGTTATTAAACACCTTCGTAATGAGACAACATAAAGAAGTATTCCCCATGGTACAAGGCACACAGTGGATTCTCAGCCACTTACCATCAGTGAACCTTTCCTGAACACTGGTAAAACCAGTAAGTCACGGTCCTTGCTCTCCAGTGGATTTCAGTTGCCGCTTTTATTCCTGTAGAGCAGTGCTTCTCAACCGGTGATTTTGTCCTCTTCACATTGTCGGAGGGTGGGTTGCTACTGGCATCCAGTGGGTAGAGGCCAAGGACGCTGATAAACATCCATCAGCGCACAGGACAGCCCTCCAACCTCCAACATCAGTACGGCCAAGGTTGAGAAACCCTGGTAGATAGTGAAGTAGATGGGTATTTGTTGTGTTGATGCAATTTTCATTTTTTCCCAGCCAACAGAGATGTGCTTTTTCCGTTTGCTAGACTATTTCTCTTTGTGTACCCCACACCCCTACTTTAGATATTGAGTTTTGTGCAAATGAGCGGTATATGAATCTTTACATTTATTGAAGACAGCAGAACTCTGAGGGGGTTCTCAAGTTGAAATTAGACCAGAGTGACGCAAGCAAATAGGAAATGCAGATCACATTTCCAAAATTTACCTCTGTGAGGTTACCCCAGTATTTAACATGCTAAAAATAAATTAGCCAAAGAAATGAAATTTAGGTAAACAAACGTTACTGAAACACAGAAGAATATTTTAATGGTCAAATAGTAAAGACTTAAAAATAAATTCAATTAAATTGTTTGATGTTTTTCAATTTTACTAAAGGAATCGTTCCATGAAATGAAAACCACATTTAGCTAAAATCACTCAATATAATGATATTTCAGTTAGTTTTTTTGCGGGGAAGCGTGCAGATTAGTATCACCTTTGAATAGTGGGACATTTTTATTAAGTCTAAAAGGTACTTATTAAGTTCCTTGGTGTTCACTAACCATTTATCTCTTTTTTTCTTAAATATGTAATAGTTGTACAGTAAGTGAGTAGTACCCCTCTTCTGTCCTGAATTTTAGAATAACAGGGCTTTAAAGTGTCTATTTATTGAAGCTTATTTAAAATTCCAATTTATGCTGAAACTTTTTTCATGGGAGGGGACATCAGATTGAGTTCATTATTTTTCAGTTTCTGACCCATTTATTATCATCACTGGCTGGATGAATAACTTGTTCATTTTCTTTTCCCTTATGCCCCTCCTATTTACATACTGAGGTGATTATTCTGCTGAGTTTAGTGTGGATCTTTTTATATGCATTTGTTTTCACAAATGAGTATTATTGTTTTCTATACATTCATTTCAATGTGCATAAGTTTTATCGAGTGTTATGTATCGTTGTGTGTGTTTCTTCTGAGCCCTGGGATTTTAAGATCCATCCATGTTGCTCTGTGTACTTCTAATCTGTTTTCTTTTTTAATTGCCACATAAGGCTCCTTGGTGTGCAGCAAACTTGGTTTTCCAGATGTAACCACTTTACACTGGAAACTTACAGTTCTGCCTTTGCCCCTTTTATGATGGAGTTATAAAAGTGTAATGAAAGAAAAAGCTGCTAGCTGTGAATAGCAGCTAAAATGTCGATTTCAGGTCCCTCAAAATTGATCCTGCCCACAACCCCCTAAAATGCTCTTACTTTTAACCCTGGTGAAAGAAAAAATTCTTTCCTTAACCCCCAACTCTTGGTAAAGGCTATTTAGCTTGTAATTTCGCCGAGGCAGTTACCTCTAGCAAATACCACTTTAAATGTAAAGGTTTCAGTAGTTGCCTTTCTTTCCTTATTACCTTTATCAGGCCCTTTTCATCTTACTACTGACTTACAGAAATGGTCTCTGAGTGGTCCTCTCTGTCTCCTTGGCTCTTCTAGGCTTAGAGTTTCATCATGTATCACTCTTGAGCATACATAAAGAGAAATATATAAGCTAAATAAATTGGTTAGGACATTCCTGAACCTATAACATTCATAGCTCCTTCTGAATGCCTTTTTCTGACTCAGAATCACTGATGCCCACACTTGTTCATACAACATTGTATTGTGACATCAATAGTGTTGGTGATGCGGCATTTCTTAGGAATCCTCACTTTCGTCTCTGGGATTTTCTTCCAAATTCCTAACACCCACTCTGCGCATTTTGATCCATGAGTTTTCCTTGCTTGGCCTGGTATAGGCAATAGTTTTCTATGTATCTTAGTAGCACGCTAGAACACAGCTTTGTCTACTTGTGTAGGTATTTGCTTGTACTGAAAGCATTTGTCACTTTGCTAGAAAATGTGAACATGTGTTCATTTCTTCAATAATTAATAGTTGCTTTTCTAATATCAAATTCATTGTTTGCCGCTCTGTCCATGCCTTTCTGTGTACCAGTAACTTTCCATTTCACTATTGAATCATAGTATAATCTTTTGGAAGACATTTTAAATGCGACTTAAGCTTAACATGAGTGGTATCAACACTAGACATAATTCAGTTGAAGCCCTATTTATAAATAGCAATGAGTATATTGTCCACACATCTTCAAGCAAATAACTATTGCTTGGTAGCAGTTTAAAACACCATCAGTTGTAAGTCTCATCCCAATTTTAAAGATGTTAAAGTATAGAAATGTGCATCTTGCATAAGATGATTCCAGAGGTAGGTACTCAAGATTCAGTACGGTGGCTCCATAGACCATCAGAGACCTGAGCTCCTTTGCCTGTTTGCCACTGCATCCTTAGCACATGGCTTCCATTGTCAAGGCCCCTAGAGGGGCCAAGATGAGCTGTAAGTTCATCAGAAAGGGAGGAAGTCAAAAAGGCCAAGAAGGCAAAGGATCTGCAACTCCTCGGACACCCCTAACTTGAAGAGAGGCTGGCTAGGAACTATGGTCTTTTACCTGGGCAGGTTTGTTTCCTGGGAGCAAGTTGGGCTGTTCATATCGGGGAAGAAGGAGAGAATGGATGCTGAGTAATCAGCTAAGGGTCTCTTTCACCACATCCTTTTGAAAGGCTCAATTCCCACGCCACGTGATTCACATCCCACTTCAGCCTAATTCCAATCATATGACAATTCAACGTGCCATGCTTTGTGACAAATCCTAACACTTTGTTCTTGTCATTATATGTGATTCAAAAGTAGGCACAGGTCTGTAATAATTGGTATGTAATGTGGCTAAGCCACTCCTCCCTAACGAGTCTCCAGGTCCCTTGAGGCAGATCTGTCTTCCACATCTTAGTCACTTCTCCCACCCCACTGCCAGCTGTCTGAATTAGCTTCCACACAACAGATGCTCCATACATGGATTCGATGTCATCTGGTTTCTGTGGCCTCGATAAGTGATTGCTGCTTCCAGCTGATTTGTTGTCTGATGCTCCCTCTTTGAGTCCATGAAGAATTTCACAAATGCAGCAGCTTGAGAAGAGGGAAGTTTTAGAGTTTGCTTCTCTCCTTTGGGAAGCTTGGAAGCCATGTTCTGGTGGGCATCAGTTCTGGGTTAGGCATTTCTATAACATTCAGGTTCAATAAACTCGGCTACAACCTGTTGTAAGATTCTCAGGTCATGCCTAATAACGGCAGCCAAGGGAGAGGCGGTGGATTTTATGAGGGTAAAGACTCAGCGGTTCCTGGAAGAGGGATTTGTGTTTAGGGTTGTCGTTGGTTTGCACTTCATCTCATAGGAAAGTAGCATGCAAATGCAAATAATCCCTGATTTCTCATTCTTAGCCTTTTTGGTTGAGTCTGTATCATCATAATGATGATCATCAAATGTTATGGAATAGCTACTCTGCTGGGTGCATCAACAAGTATCCTGGTAACAGGCTGTTGACATAACCATGGGTGGCATTGGCTGATGCCTCCATGCATAGTAATAGTACTGATAGTAATAGTAAATAACACTTATTTAACTCTTTCCATGTGCTGTGCTCTGCTCTCCGCACTTTATGTAGATTAATTCATTCAGCCCCGCCCATATCATTGTGCACTAGAGGACTTCCAGCAGCCAGTATCTACATCCTTGTGGCTGAGGAATTTTTCTGGAATTGTTTTTGCCACTGTACTTTTGTCTGGGAGCACTTAAAAAATAACTGACAAGTGTTGGTGTATAAATACCCCAGCTCCCTTGCCCCTCATATGGGTTGTTTCAGAGATGTGAGTTTTACACCATTCCCAGAGCTTCCTGGCAGGATTAAGCTCCACTCCACTGTGGTGGCTGGATAATACATTCTTTATTGGCTGCTTTCTCCTCCCTATATAGTTTCCACACCCCCACACTAGAATCTTTCCCTTGCGGTCAGCTCCTGGGTAAACCCAAACTAAGACAAGTACTAGTAGCAACCCTATGAGCTAGATGCTATTACTATATTTATTTTATAGACAAGGAAATTGAAACAGAAAAGTAAAGGAAGTAGCAGAGGTGGGGTTCCAACCTACATAGTGAGTCTGGTTTCAGAGCTCACACTCTAGCTACACCACATAAAAGCCACATGAGCTAAGCAAAGGAGTGTACAGATTTTTCATATCAAGTGGAGACTCTGATCTGATAGAGAAAAGGTTACCTAGTCGTCTGTAGATTTAGTTACTTCTCCAAAACAAAAATGTCTCGTCAAATGTGGGGAGTGTGTTATACAGACTATTGCAGTTATGACTTGGCTCCTGGAACATTGCATGCCAGCTTTTAAATGTACAGTCTCTTATTTTTGAGGACCTGGTGTGCCCACTAATTAAACCACTTGGAGGGTTGTTTTTTTAAATCTGGTTTTATTTGGGGGGACGTTCAGCTCTCCCAGCCACAGCGCTCCAGAATCATCAGCAATCTAAAAGGTGATATTTTTGTCTTCTATTTCCTTCAAATTCATTTAGTGTCTGGATGATAAATGTCTTTTAATTAAAGCCTACAGGGCTATGGATTTACTGTTTGTGAGATGGTGACTTTCTCTGTTAAACCCACATTGATCTGTGTGACTATAAATAAGGGTTTCAGTAGTTTTATATGCATATATCTTGGCGAAGTGAAAAGAAATTAAGAAGTTATGGCCACAAAGACTTGTTTCAAAAACAGTCATAATTTAATATGTGTTGCTTTTACCTTCCACCTTAATGTCCCCACTCGGTAAATCAGAGAGTTCCTCACTAGTCCTACCCAAACAACACACCGTGATCTATTAACAGATTCCTATTGATGTAACTTTCATCTGACTGTTCTCGAGTTTTCAGTTGTCTACTTTTGGCAGATTACCAGCCAAAAGATATATCACTGATTCAGCGTGCAACTCAATTTTATTTGTGACAAAGACTTATGTGAATTATTTAAAAAGCCTTTTATGAAGTGAAAATGTTTCTTAGCTTCAAACGATTCATTTGTTTTGTTCCTTGATCCCTCTCAATTTAATAATGATGTCATCCTGAAAATATGTCAGCATGGAAATCCATGGGATATATATTTATATTTTCCTGATAAACAGAGGACTTGGGAATTCTGGAACCTAAGGTTCTGTTTATGTCAGGTGTTGGAGAGCCGTCAGTATGTAGAGGCCATGAAAACCTTCATCACAGGGTGGGTCTTTAGGGAAGCGGGAACCCAAAAATAATGGAGGAGAAATTTCAGTACAGGGAGAAGACCTAACATGTGTTGAGAACTCACTCTTCTGATCTTTGTGGTGTTGCTTTACATATCACTACATCTTTCCCCAAACCACAGAGGTGAAGTCATTTTCCCAATTGGTGAAAAGACTAGAGAGACTTTCGAGTTCTTCAAACACAGGTCTACCTGACTTCATGTTTCTGTTTCCATACATGGGTAGCAGATTGTATTGAAAGCCTCTGTGCTAAGTGGTAGAGTTTGTCTTCTCTGGAAGAGTGGGATTGCACAGTCCTTCTGGTGGTGCCTTAGATGACATCGTGAAGGAAATTGTCTAAATATCAGGGTGCTACTAGTCACTTTATTTAGGTGGTGAGCACTCCAAAGGTAAGGAGGGTGTTGAGGGACGGGGAAAAGCATTCTGAATGCATTGGTCATCCCCAGTTTTCCACATAAGCCGTTCCAGATGACACATCTGACCTTGGGTTTACCGATGTTCTATTTAAACAGCAGACTGATGCTCAGGTGGTGTGACTCCCATTGGCATTATTGTGGACAGACATGAATCCTGAGAATAAGGGAATCTTCAGTGCAAGTACAGCCCTACTGAGCATTTAGGGATGGCCAGAGTTGCTCTGGATAAGTAATATTGCTGGATGATATATGTCAGTTTCATAGAGATAGCTCTGAGCCCTGCAACCTTCACCTTCTCCATCCATTCTCTCCTCCCCAATTGAAAACTCTCATTTCTTTAGTTCTCAGTGTGAACAGAACAATCTGATTAAATTAATGTATTTGGAGAAAATCTGATTAAAGGATTTTGTACCAGAATTCCTCTAACACCCCTTTGACCCCTCCCAGCTCGATTTTTTAATTTAACCTGAATGATACTTTTTATGATATTTTCAGGTGATATTTTAAAAAGACAGTTTTGCACTTAATCTCCCCCACTCAGCAGACACTACCAATGCTGGAATTTAGGCAAAAGGAGTGATATGATATGTGTGGTGGCCTCAGAGGGAGTAATTGGCTACCAGACAATAGTAGCTCAAGATTTTCTCTTTGGGAACTAAATAAAATCAACTAGCTGGGCTATTAAGGAGAAAAATTATGAACTAGGTGAAATATGACTTTAGGATTTTCTATTTCCTGTTTTTAGTTTTGACTACAATTATAAGGGAGATAAGGTTGATTACTAAGGCTCCTACCATTACTAAACTTTTATGACTAGCATCCAGCTCCCATTTACATATTATGATTATAAATACTATTCAGTATTTGAGATTAACTTTTTCCTACATTGTGTTTGATTCTAACACCTACTGTTGTGTGTGGATGTATTCAAAGTCTTCCTGGTTTGTTGCCCAGGTAGCAAAACCTGCTGTTTTACAATGGTCAGGATTTAGAGGAATGTTGGTCATTATCTCCTGAAAATAGTTTGGTCTTTCACTTTTTGCAGGATGTTTTCTAACATTCCTGTTTACTGACTGTTTCATCATCATGGTATGTTAGCATTATTCACAATTGCCCTCAGAGGCTGAGCTTTCAGGAAGTTTGCTGATTATCTATAGGTCTTCATAAAAATATAAGGAAACTTATAGACCTTTGGATTTTAAATAGTTTTAATAATTTAAAATAATTTTAAAGGGAAAGAACTAGTCTATCTTCTGTAGAATGCTGAAATGCCAAGAGCAGGCTATCAGGAGGTGATAACATTTACTGAGCATCTATTCTGTTCCGAATGTCTTTCTCCCTCTCTCCTTTCCCTCCCCTCCCCTACCCTTCCCTTCTCTCTTTCTCCTTTTCTGCCTCTTTCTGCCTTTTTTTCATGGGACTCAATTCTGAGTTCTGATTTTCAAAAAAGGATCTGTATGGTCAGAGGATATTTTAATTGGTGTCTTATGGCTCTCTTCTGTTTACCCTTTTTGCCCCTTTGGAGATGGAACAGATGATAAAAGTTGGTTTGTCTCCCTTGTGGGCAAAGAAGAAATAAAACGTTATCTGGCTTGTTTAAAATGAGAGATATTTTCTCTATATTCTTGTTATGTTGGAGTTCTCCTTTAGCTACTTTATAAAGTAGATTGCTAACATCATACATTAAATCCTTTGTTTTAGGAACACCAGAAAATGGTTTTTCAGAAAAACTTTTGCCATTTTTGCATAATCTCTTTCCTTAGTCATCCAGAGACTATGCCTACTTAACTGAAAATTTTTTCTTAATTTGTAGATATGGGTAACATCTTCACGTCTTGAAGCCTCAGCTCAGATAACATCTCCTCCAGGAAGCTGTTTCTATGCTAAGAGACCCTCCTCTGTATCCCATAGTATGACTGCGTACTCTAATATTTAATGTTTCTTCAACCTATTCAACTGATTTCTTTATAGGTCTGCCTTCCCATTAGCCTGTAAACTATTGCCAGTAGTCACCACCATCGTGGACATATGTAACAGTAGTAGGACTTCAAAATAGTGCTAGATCTTTCTATTTCATGCATTAACGAAGAAGCACACATATTTGTATATTAGAAATTTGGTTTTTAAAATAAGTTGATAGCTATATTGCAGTGTAATTGGTTTCCTTTGTTCTTCTATGTGTTTTGCTTTATGGCTTTAAAAACGTTGCTCTGAGAAGGAGTCCACAGGCTTCATTAGGCTGTCAGAGGGGCTCATGGCATGGAAAAGGTTAAGAGCCTCTGCTGGAGTAACACGTTGCACAGTTCAGAGACACTTCAGGGAGGTTGAGAGGTTGTTTTCAGGCGCCCTTATCGTCGCCGTGGAGAAAGCTTGTGGACTTCTGGCTGACACAGGGAAGAGCAAAGGCTGGGTGACTGTGGGCTATTCCAGCGCCAGCTGACGACTCAGGCATCCATCAGTGTTTCTCTTTGTAAACAGTATTTGTTTCCATGTGACAAGGTTGAGATATGCGGAGAACACTGCTCTTGAACCAGACATAATCATGTTAGTCTCCTGCTGCATCCTCCAATAATACCATTACTCCTGGCTTCCAAATAGTTGAAAATAGCCACCACTTCTTTGTCTTTTCTCTAGAAAGGCCAAAGATGTTGCATTTCCTGTTATTCCTTCTGAAACCTTTTGGTGTGGATTTCAGTTTTCCAGAAGGCCTCACAGTTTTTCTAATACCACAGATACCTTTCATGATATTTCATGTGCATTTATCAGAGGAGACTTCATTCCTTGGATTTCTTAATTAAAACAGGATGACTTGATTATTTCTGCTCAGATATTGCCTATGCTTTTAAAATTTCTGATCCCTCCCGCCTCCTGCCTCAGGATCCGATTTTGCAGGGAAGTAGAACCTACTGGATGAAAAGTCTCTCAACCTCCTGCCTCCAAACCTATTAATTTACTCATATCTATGCCCAGCACCACCTGCTTGCCCTTGTTACAGTGGAAAAGACATTCCTTTTCCTGTCTCTGGCAACGGCACACTCTTGTATTGCATCCAAGAGCAGATAGGAGAGACCCAGTGTCACCTAGTAAAGTGTATATTAAAGAGATCTACCTGCAAAAATGTAAAAAGACGCTATTCTTCTCACCACATTCTTCTGGAAAATACAATTATGTTTTATAAGAATATGTTATATATATAATAAAGTTATTATTCTTGAATTAATAAATATATTGATAATTTCTCAGTTGTAATTTACAACACATTAGATATTGACAGATATAGCCAACATAAACCAAAGTTTTTGAAGGTCCTCAATAATGTTTGAGAGTATAAAGGAGTCCTCGGGCCAAAAAGTTTGCGAAGTGCTGGTCTACACTTCCTGAATGTACTTCTTCACCTCCCTTCCACTCCTCCATCCAATCAAATTTGGCTTCTGCCCTCATCAGTCCACTGAACCTGTTTGTTCCAAAGTCACCAGATTCAATGGGAAAGTCCTTGCTAGGCTTCTGGAAATCCTACCACACTGTTGTTGACCATCCTCCTGGAAGTGCTTCTCTGTTGCCTTAGGGAAGTCGAGAGAGGAGCACCATTCCCAGTCCCACGGTTCCTTCTCCTCCATCTCCTTCACGGGCCTTTTTTCCTCTGCCCACCCTTGAAGTTCAGTGTCCCTCAGGGACCTCGCCTCCTCCCACCCTCCCTGGGTGATCTCACTGCTTCTTTGTCTTCATTCGCCACCTCTAGGTTAATGAAGGCTTTGTCTTCAGCCCAGATCTCCCCTGACCCCAAGCTTTGGACCTGAGTATTGAACAGCTTGTTTGGACACCTGTACTTGGATATTCCACCAGCATCCACAATTTAATGCATCCTGGACTGAACTTAGCTGGTCACCTGCTCCTTCAGCTGTATCCCCTTGGCCCAGCCCATCTTCTCTCTAGCTGTTCAAGCCAGAAGTCTGGAAACGATTCTTTTCTTTTTCTTCAGACCTTGGTGTCCTTCATGATATATCCAGGCAATCTCCAAGCCCCGTGTCACTCACCTCCTAAATTCTCACAGTAATCCCTTCTTCTCTGACTTCTAACACTGCCCCACCCAAGTTCCATTGTCTCTTCTCTGGATGACTCATCTGGTCTCCACAATGCTGCCTTCCAAGGTGCAAATCTCATCATTTTATTATGTCTTCAAGGTCCTCGATCACCTGGCCCCCACTCACCTTATCTGCTTCATCTCTCATCACCTCCTGACCGTCTTGTGTCAGCCACCAGAGCTTCCATGGGGTCATGCTCTCTTGGCTGCAGCCCCTCGCGTACTGACCTTTCATGCTGGGCCTTCATCCCTGCCCCCTCCCCATCTGCATCTTCCCACCTCAAGCACAGGCCATGCTGGCTAACTGGCACTGGTTGCTAATTTTCCAGATGAGACTCCCCTTCCCCAGGGAATCCTTTCCGAACTACCTGCCCCCATCTCACCCACCTCCTGCCCCGCGTCTGAGCTTCCATAGCCCATGTGTGCTCTGTGGTGGCATTTGTCGATCCACACATGTAACTGCCTGTTTGGCGTGATCTTCGGGAGGACAGCAGCCTTGTCTTTCTTACTTGCCACAAATCCTCGTAGGATCTGCTAGCTCCCTCCCTCCCCAGAATCTCGTGGTAACGCTTTGTTGAATACGGAAGTTCATATTTTTAAACTTATCTTTTTCTGTTAAGACAGAGAGATTTCACTGATTTTAACTTTGTCAAGCAACCACAGGGTGGCTTGAGCGCAGAAAAGCAGTGATTTCATTGCTTACAAAATACAGCCTTCATAGTTTTCCTACGACCTGGGTATCATTTCGTCTACCACCCGCAAGAAACACATAAGAAAGAACACCTTTGTGGTGGGGTAACAGTGAGAGTTGGCAATATGTTGACCAGGTTAAAAACTTCTATCAAAATATAAGAAGGGTGGAATATGGGGAATGGAGTTCTGATAAAAACATTATCCTATGAAGAGTGTGTCATCAAAAATAATTCCGTTGTTTTTTTTCTTTCCAAAAGCGATCTTTAATTATAAAAACCCTAACTGTAAAAATGGTCCTTTTACTTAACTGTTTTGTCACCTAAGTGAAAAAATAAAACCACAGAATTTATCATAGGATACGAGTTCTAATCAAATATTATCTGGTACATTAGGCAGTATGAGGGAAAAGGCTCCCATGATAACTTTGTGTTTCTCAGAAAGTAAAATATTTGCAACGGAAGTAAAAGGGTTTTTTTCCTATCCTTCGATACAATGTGGAATTTCTGGTAAACCACATACGGAGACTAATGGGATCCGTGTAGCCTGAGGATCTGGGTTCCTGCTTCACACAGCTTCTTGCTATTTGTTCTTCCTCCCTTTACTTTCTCCCCACTTCCATTCTGCTTCCCACTGCTGTGGACAGCTCATCAGACCTTCACCTCCTGAAAATCATTAACACTTAGGAAGTTAAGGTCTAATGTTTCTGAGTCCTTGAAATCAAGGTTGTGTTTGTAGGCATCTCCTTCCCAGTGTTATCATTTAAGGTGATTGATCAGGGAATTTATAAATGATTATGGCTTTGAGGTTTGCTTCTTTTGAAAAGAAAAGGGCATTTGACTACTGGGTTCTGTTTCTGTCATGTGGTGCATTTCACTCACAGGACACGGGTCGTTATCTGGCTAAAGGAGACCCTGGTCTACAAGTCAGTTCAGTTCAACAAATACTTATCGGCTGTCTTCTAGAAAGACACTGGCAGGGATAGATCTCAGGCTTTTTGGCAATTGGGGTATAAAACCTGAGTAGGGAGCCTTTTCTTCTAATTCTCTTCCCTTCCCTCAATCCCTCAAACCTGAAAAAGGGGAAAAATACTACCTCTTTTCCAGAACTGTTTGAAGAAATAAATGAGATAAAGCAAATAAAGTAAGTGGCTCAGTGCCTGGCACACAGGAGGCCCTCAGTAAATAATGGCTTTGTGAACTATGAGAGCGAGATTCAAAAAGATCAGGAAAGATTCCCCATGATTTCAGAGTGAGCTAGGAAGAGTTCTTGCATTTTTGTAAGAAGTGGAATATATAGCTAACTGAGAGACAAATAAGGAGATACATTTTCATAAAAGTGGGGCGTAGTTTTGCCAATCTCACTCTGAAAGTAGCACTCTTGCTATTTGGTTTGACTGGTTATTGATGAAGGTCGTTAACTGACCAGATACTTGACCAACCGCTTTGACAGGTTTTTCTTCCTCTTTTTTTTGGGGGGTGGGGTGGGGGTTTCTTTATGCTTGCACCTTTAAAAAGGCAGAATAGGTCCAGAAATGGGAAAGATGTGTCTTTTTTGTTAGAGCTGATGCTTACAGGAGGGGGAAGGAAGGGCGGTAGACTGTGTTTATTGCATTTGTTCAAAGTGAACTGAGGTTTTGAGGGAAAAGGGTTTTCTTGACAACTGAGGGTTTCATATCCTGCCTGTGGAAACTCAGTAGATTTCTAAAAGCAAGTTTAGAGGCAATAAGCTAGTGTTCCTGGCGTTCTTATGTGAAAGGATTATTTTTGGGCTTTGGGAGAGCATAACACCTTTTTGAAAATTCCTCCTCCTAAAATCTGTTGGCACATAATTCATTCTAACTCAGGTCACAGGGTCCAGTTAGCAGTCATCTAACATTGTTCCAAAGGTGACCCCAAATTTTTGTTCCTCCCTAAGGTTTTAAAACTAGTATGAGATTAGGTTTTGAAGGGAAGGGAAACTTAAATGAGTGTTTTTCCTTAATTATGTTTTTGCCTGCCACCACAGGGATTCTGGGCTTTAAGCTTCTAATTTTCCACCTTTTTCATATATTTCCTGTTACTGTATTATTGTGGCCTGAGTAGGGGGAAAAAAAGGCTGCAGAGGGAAAAGAATCCCATCAATATAACTGAAATGTCTTTCTCTGCAATTCAGTGTGACTCGCTTTATTTTTATTATACTTTATAAAAGATTTTTACAATTGCCTTCTAGTTACATGACATTGTTTTTCATTTGCAGAGCTAACTGCCTACTAATTATTGATGCTCTCTAACCTTGTGTGTTGAACTTTCACTCATTATTTTCAAATAAGAGAAATCTCAACCCATGGTGTTGGTGTGCGAGGACAGCTAACGAGGCCCGACGAAGCTTTCTTACTGAACTCAGGTTCCACTGCTCACCACTCAAAAGCCAGTAATTTGAGAGGCAAGTGTCAGTAGAAGGGAAAGTTGCTTTATTCAGAAAAGCCAGCAATCTGGGGAGAAGGTGGACTCACGTACTGAGATCAGCTTCTAAGATTCTGCTCAGTTAGGACAGTTTTTAAAGGGAAAAAGGTGGAGCGGGGTGGCCGAGGGAGAGGTGAGCCTTAGTGAATCATCAAGGCAGGAGGTTGGCTTCTGCTTCATTCTCCATTGCGCGCAGGCTGGCTGACTCTTCAGATGTTCTCTTGCCCGCGTGATCTGCCAGCAGGATTGCTATGGGTGTTACGGGGGTAGAGGGCTAGTCATTTACTTAGTTCTTCATTCTGACTTCTTTTAATCTAGGAAAGGAATCAACAGGTTAGACATGGTGTGCATTCAGGAGTACATAAGTCAGGAGTTAGGTTAAATTGCCTAGTGATCTCGTTCCTATAATTAGGTTCTTTCAAGGTTAGAGGGGAACAGAAATGGGCAAACAGGAAAGGGGCAAAGAGCTGCTTTCAGCTTCTGTCGCAATAGTCTCAAATCACAAATTCCCAGACCACATAGGCTTGTCAGTAGGCGGAAGGAAGGAAGGGAGAGAGAGGGGGAGGAAAGGAAAGGAAGAATGCAAGCCCACTCAGGTTTTTAATTACTTATTAATGACGTGTTAATTACTTGTTAATGCTAACATAGCATTTTGAATGTTTGTGTGGAAGATTTGAAATGCATCACCATGAAAAAATGAGGGACAGTGTCCACCCTGGGTACAGTAACGGGTCAGAGAGCAGTTTTACTTTGAGTTTGAGGTATGGTCCTTGTCATTTCTTTTCCATAGAGTTCTGCCCAGTGTGAAATATCCAGCCAGAAATATCTTCCTTTGAAGAACGTTTACAGTGAAGGCTTAACAGTCGTTATACCAGTTCTATTTATCTTGTTGCCTGTTGTTGCTTTTTGTATACAATCTGCTCTTCCTGGAATATCAGGAGTTCATTTTAAAAGATTTTTTTTCGTATTTTCCAAGAAGCTCTAAAAAGAATATTTTCAAGAAAATGTTTCTCATTGTTACCACAAAAGAGTCTGTACAATGTAGTCTTAAATGATAAAGTTGGACTCTCTAGAGCAGTGCTTCTCAAACTTCTCAAACTCACACAGTGAGAAAGTGGCCGTCTGGAAGCCAGGAAGAGGCTTCTTAAGGCGAACCAAGTCTGCCAACAACTTAATCTTGGACTTCCAGCCTTTAGAACTATGAGAAGTAATAGTCTGTTGTTTAAGTCCCTCAGTCTATGGTATTTTGTTACAGCAGCCCCAGCTGACTAAGATGCCAAAGGATGTTTTTATAGGCTGATTACGTTAAGTCTCTCTTTAAAAGAAAATTCCGAGCCCGCTTTAATGAGATCCTCCCTTTGTGGCTAATTAGGCACTTGTTCTGCCATGATTCAGGAAGACAGAATAAAGAGAAATCAGCTAGAATCTTGCCTTCTTTGCTAGACAGACGGATCTACTGAGCTTGTATTTATGCTTAGTTGGGTTTCTTTATGCCTTTATTTGTTTAGACAGACCACATTCCTCAAAGAAACGCCACCTTCCTCCTGCTGAATCTTTTTTGCTTTGTATTCCACGATGTTCTTCTATCAACTTGTCAGAGCAATTTTGAAAGTTATAAGAAATTGTCAGTCAACCGAAGTCATATTTCCTGTTCCTTCTTGTCACCTTCAGTGGAAAAAAAAGCAAAACAAGTAAAAATTACATGTAAATAGGCACTCTATCTTAGGTTTTCTCAGAGCGCTGGTCCACCTAAACCCTATTTCCTGTTCACCGCTGAATGACTCTGTCATCATCACATTATAGAGTAAATTTGTTCTATAAAATTAGAATTGTTATTTAAGAATTTCCTGATAACAGCTGATACATTCTTTATGTCTCCAGCAATGGTTCGCCACCAGGGTAAGTTTTGCCCCCAAGGGGAGGCTTGGCAGTGTCCCAGCTGAAGGTGGGTGGATGGGGAGTTCTGGCGTCCTGTGGGTCAAGGTCAGGGACATTGCTAAACACTTTATACTGTGTATAGTGCAACTCCCCACAGGAAAGAATTGTCCAGCCCCAAATGTCAAGAGTGACAAGGGTGAGAAATCCTGGTCTAATGTTCCTGGATACAGTCTTGCCCCCTTGGTGTGGTTGTTTTACTCTCAAGTTCCATTGGACTTTATTTTATTTTGATGTGTGAGGGTGCTAGTCGTGTAACTTCATTAGAGTCGTGAGAATTATGTATATACTCTTGGTCAATGAAATTTGATTTTTTTTTTTTGAAGATTTGACATTTTGTAATGGGTAATTTTTGATGTTCTCAACAGCAAGTGATTTTCTGTATATAGTAAGTCATTAAAAATTATAGCAAGTTATTTTTCAAATCATAAATACCTCACGACTCTGTCATTTGAGCACATTTATTTAAAAACACATTTTGGCAATAACTATCTCTGGAGAAAGACTGTGGTCCCCAGGCTGGAGGGATTAGTCCCTGTGTCTGGAAGGAATGTGGAGTTAGGTTTTCTGTCAGAGTATTCTCATGTGGCATTGGGAGGAATACATTATAGAAACAAGATAACTCCTCTTGAGTCACGTTGATCCTGAGTGCTGTGGATAAGATGGCCTACCACCCTGCCAGTGGTTCCAGAAGCTTTGACCCTGGGCTGAGTGGGCCTGAGAGATAGTTGCGACCAGCCCTTCACCTTAGAGACAGGTATTGCCAGTTGACCATTGATTAGCCATGGCAAAGGGAAAGAGCTTATACAAAGAGAAGTCTGAGTCCTGAAATCCGTGACCTAATTGGAGTCAGTCTGGACAGCCTTGTTTCTCGTGTTAGGGCTTTTTTTCTTTGTCATCAGAGCTGCTTACCCTAAGAAGGACGTCTGTGGGCCACCCTCCTTTCTCTGCCTTTAATTTGCCTTAGGAGAAAGCACTGGAGAAAAGTAAACTGACCGCAGCCCACCCCAAGCAAAACAAAAAGAAACAAAAATACCAGAAAGTAAGAAAAATAAAAGGGGTGATGGCCCTTCCATAATGACGGATTGGGGGTCGCTCGTGTAGAGCACTCATGTCAGCCTGACTGCTCGTTTCACCTGCTCTGAAACCACCTCTCAGATCCTGTTCTTCTGGCATACAGTTCAGTCTTGGAAATCAAATGTCTTCAATCCCATCTCTCCTCCTTGGGGTTCCTAGCTATAGAGTTCAGTGTGTTTTGCCTGGATTAGAATCCTGGCTGTCACTAGCTATGTGATCTCAGGCAAGTTACAGAACTCCTCTGTGTCTAATCTCTCTGAAAATGGGTATAATACCAGTCCTTATATTGTAGATGGGAAGGTGAGGATTAGTTAAATTAATGTATGTAAAATGCTTACGACAATGTCTGGCACATTATAAGCATAATATAAACATTAGCTCTCATGATGTGGATACATTGAAATCACTGATATGTAAACACCTTAGAACTTAATTTTGTTTTGATGCAAAGGACAATTAATTGGTTGCTGAAAGGTCACTTCTAGTAATTTATCATTGCGTAAGAATATTGTATCTCCTTAATACAAAATTTCATATTCATAATGAGCCCTTTTTCTCTCCCAGTTCTATCCTCATCTTTCTATCTGTCTGGTAAAAGCGAACAAACAATCACCCAATCAGAATTTTGCTGGCTGAAATCAAGACACGGGCCAGTTTGTACACAAGGAGACCAGTGCTGTGCAGTCACTTCAAGCTAACGGTACAAGATGAGTAGATGAGTGATGATGAAAATCTAGGGATGGAGAAAAGCCTGGAGTAGAACACAACCGTGCAAGAGTAAACGGATTCAAGAAGCCGGTTGATCTCCTTGGGGCTCCAAGGGGGCAGGCAGAGTGATGGTGCTAGTCTCCTGGGATATTGCCAAGGGCTTGCCAACCTCCAGTTCTGAAACCACTCTGTATCCAGGTGCCGTCTCTAATCACCAGTGGAGGTTGCACTGGCCAGAAAGAGGGGTTTATGTGAGTCTTTGTCTGGAAAAAGATGCTATTGATTCTACTTTTAACCACAATTTTACTTACAAATCATTTTAAAAGCCTGATGGTGCTAAAAAGCTTATGACATAAAAACCAAAGTCTGTTACCTCCTTTCCCCTGCCTTGCCTGCTTGCTGGAGCCAAATACATTTAATTTGGCTTATTTCTTCTCTTATTTAGAAATATATTTTTAAAAATAATCATAAATTGCTAATTTTTTATGTGTCTAATTTTAGACATCTGTGGACTTTTTATTATGACAGATTTTAATCACATTTTAACTTTTTGTTAAATCCATATAGAGTGATTTTTTAGAGTGTTTTTTATTATGTTGATGGTGTAAATATCATTCCTTGCTAGCCTAGGTTTCACATTATGATTACATTTCCTTTCTTGAATAATTGATTTGTTTTAACGATTGCTTTAGTGTTTTGCTTGTTTGTTTGTTGACCATCTGGAAAAGTCTTTATACAACCCCTATAATTCCTTAAAACACCTTTCAACACAATTTCCCCCAGAGTCCAGCAGGTCAGTTTCTATTGTTTTCCTGAGTATTCCTCACAGCTCTGTCAATCTTGGGCAGCTTTTCTTTAGGTCTACACTGAAGTGCTTATTTTAAGGTAGCTCTCATTTTGTCATCATCCTAATAATTTTCTTCATTTCCTTCTCTGATGCTGGGACCTCTGTTTCTCCTGAATCCCATGTTCTTTCTGCATAGGTTTACTCTCTCATTTTGATGGAGCACATCCTCCAGTACTTTCCTAGGAAAGAGTACATGGCTATCATATCTTCTGTCAGCTCTCTGAGGATTTAGTTATAAATTAAATCCTGTTTCAGTTTCTGTTTCTTCTATGGGAAAACCTCCTGGCTTCTCCACTGGTTGAGGAAGAATTGTCATTTGGCTACACTCAGTGGGGACTGCAAGCCAGCTTAAAAAAGAACTTTCTACTGATGCCAACCAAGTACCCTCTTTCCAGACTGCTGGCTCACCCTTCCTTCCATTGTAAATGGGGGCTCTGATGAGCTTAAATGCTTGCTTCTACCATTAGCACCCCACCTCCTCAACCAAAGCACCTAGCTTCAACCTTTTTCTTCTCTGCTAAGTGCATTTGGCTTTCCTCCATTTGATTTCTGTAATTTGGAGTATAGATGCTCCAAAGTTGATGGAGGTTGTGCTCTGTTTCTTAGTATTGTTTTTAACTAATTTTCAAAAGTACAGGGTGTAATGTCTTTCCTGTGCCATCTTGAAAGTATGACTCTGATGCCCTTTTCTGTACTGTGACTCTCAGTTGATAATAGTTGTCTTGTACCTGCCTCATGGGGTAAATTAGTGGAGTAGAATGAAATGCAACAAAGCCAAGGGTTGTTCTTCTTACAGCCTCATTTCCCATAATTCTATGGTAATTAATTCTGTATTCTTTCCATATCAAGACATTCACAAATCTCAACACTTGCACTTTGACAGCTCGACGAAAACTTGTACTGAATGTGACTTTCAGGAAAATATGTACATCTTCCAAGTTTCATGCTTTGAGCTCGCTAACTCTTGGCAGTTAGCCCTGCCTTCTCTTTAATCCCATTGTTTATTTTTTACACACCAGTCTCCCAAACCAGATGGGAAAGTCTGGAGGAAAAGACGTCATCTTATTTATTTACCTCTGAATCCTCAATGACAGCAGAGTTCTTTGCTTATAGTGGGTGCTCAATTAATATATGTTCAGTGAATGGATGGATGATTTTTTTAATTTGGATGATAGCCCTCTAAAAGACAAGGACAATGCTTATCTTAATTCCTGGTTTTGCCTCTTCTTCTCATGCCAAGGCCAGCTTCACCAGCAGCTGGAAATTGATGTTCTGAATGACAAGGTGGACAGTCAGTTGTTTCTGTACCCTCTTTCTGATTAATGAATTACCCTTTTGAGTTTCACATTTTTATTTTAGGGCCAGTTCATTTACCCTCGGTCTTTATTTTCATCTTTAAATTTGTTAAGTGTTATTTTCAAACATCTCTTCCTCTTTAGGAACAGATGACGTTACTGAAGGCTTTTTTAGACGGAAACCATTCTCTGCAGCACTTGACTGCTGCTATTTACATTCCTAGAAAAATATTTCCGTAACACTCAGGGTTCAGAGGAGTATTTCTATCCAAATTGCAAAGAGAAATTCAGTCTTATCCTTGAGCTACAAATCAAATTGCATCTTAAACATATTTAAGAGAGACATGACCCTCAGTTTTGGCTTTTAGGAACATATCTTCAATCAATTTATTCATTCATTTATGCAGCTATTTAATGAAATCCTATTATGGGCCAAGCAATTGGAGGGCTTTAGAAATACATATATAAGTATGTTCTCTGCTCCAAGGAGTCTGGGAGGGAAAAAGACATAGATTACAAGCCAAATACAATGCATCCCATACGAATAGATAATGGCTCCTGAGACCAGTGTCAAAGGACGTGAGTATGACATCTGATGGCATGAGAGGAGGAAGGTGGTCTTGTTCTTCTCAACAACTTTTTGAATAACAATATGAATGTGAGTCTGTTCCAGCAAGATTTAGATTCAAACCCATGAAACATTTATTGACTACCTACTATATGCGAGGTGAGGCGCAGTGCCCAATGTTTTACACATATCTCATGAAACTAACGTGCCTTCAGGTTGCATTAATATTTAACTAAAACAGAACAGAGTAAATCGAATAGGTAAATCGGAACAGTTGAGAATTTTCCATTTATTTCCGTTGTCCTTGGGACTTGGTGGTTATCTCAAAAGGCCTGCCCTGACTTTGGAGTACAGACACCCTTTCTTCCTTACTCAGTGGTTCTTAGGTTTTAGTGTATTTAACAATGACTGTACATGGTTGTGATACCCAAAATCATCTATAATAAACTACCCGGTTGATCATTTTGACTGTACACTAATTTTGCCTTACCTGCTAAGTTTGTTTCCTGGTAAGAAGCGATTTTTCTTACCCACGTCCCTATCAGATCATTTTAAACGCAAAAAACCAATACCTTTAGAATATGTCTTTTGTGCCTTATCTGGTCTGACACTTTCACTTTCTTGAGGATGCCAGTTCTGCCAGGGGGAGACTGTTTACCTCGAGCTCAAGGAGACAAGCCAGGCCCATGGTCCACTCACAGGGAGAACCAGGCAGAGCAGAGCTGCGAGGCCCCGCCCTGCCCTCCGTGACTTGGGCTCCAGATTTGTCCTAGACCAACTGGTGGCAGAACTGCCCATTTCAAGCTTGTGTCTGGCTCAGGCCTCTGCACTTACTGTTCCCTCTTCTTGGAAAGCACTTCCTTCAGATACGAGCATAGCCTCTACCCACGCTGTCTTCAGTCCTACCCGCAATTGTCTGCTTCTCAGCGAACCCTCCGCTGACCACTCTTTATAGAATAGAAGCCCCACTCCCAGGCCAGCAACCGCTGAACTCCTTATCCTTATCTTATCCACAGTACTTCACATCCAAAACATCGTCTTAGTTGTCCACTGCTTGGGTTTTTTAAAATATTTATTTATTTATTTGGCTGTGCCAGGTCTTAGTTGTGGCACGCAGGATCTTTTAGTTGCGGCACGTGGGATCTTTTTAGTTGCGGCACGTGGGATCTTTTTAGTTGCGGCATGCGAGCTCTTAGTTCCGATGTGCATGTGGGATCTAGTTCCCCAACCAGGGATCGAACCCTGGCCCCCTGCATTGGGAGCGTGGAGTCTTACCCACTGGACCACCAGAGAAGTCCACCGTTGTGTTACAAATTACCCTGAAATGTAGCTACTTAAAACAACAAACATTTATTACTGCAAGATTTCTGTGGGTCACAAGTCTGGGCCCAGCTTGGCTTGGCTCCCGGGCTCAGGGTCTCTCATAAGGCAGCAGTCAAGGTGTTGGCAGGGCCATAGTCTCTCAAGGTTAAATTGGAGCAGGTTCTGCTTCCAAGATCGTTCACATGGCTGGTGGCAGAATCAATTCCTAGAGGTTGCTGGACTGACAGCCTCAGTTCCTCTGGCTGTAGGCCAGAGGCTGCCTTCAGTTCCTTGCTGTGTCAGCCTCTGCGTAGGACAGCCGAACACATGGCCACTGGTGTCATCAAAGTGAGCAAGCAAGATACGGTGAGAGAGTTCCAAGAAGATGGAAGCCACAGTCTTCTAAAATGGAATCTCAGAAGTGGAATTCCATCACTTTTGTCGAAGTCTGCTGTTAGAAGCAAGTCACTAAGTCCAGTCCACACTCAGGGTTTGTAGATTGCAAAAAGACATGGATTGTTATTCTGCAGAGGTAGAAATCAGGAGTCATCCTAGAAGGCTGCTTACTACATACCATATATGTACTGGTTTATTTTTCCATCTTCCTTTCCACAAACCAAAACATAAACTGGAGGAAAACTGGGATTTTGCCTGTTTTGTTCACTGCTGCAGCTCCTTGGTGCCTAAAATGTAGTTGACATCAAACAGATGTTTGTCGAATGTTTGCATTTCCTAAAACAAAGGAGCTTTTGAAATCAATGTCAATATAAACTTCCCTGATGTCCACCCTAGAAAATTGCATGACCTCTGTTGTGGTTTTTTTTCTCATAATATCCTCTTTTTTATTCCAAGCTTTGGTCATGTGGAACTTACTTCAGTTCCTCCATTGTGCCACCGTTTCATTCCTTCGTCTTCATAAATGCTGGTCCCTCTTTTCTAAAATTCTCTTCTTCCCAACATAGTTAGAGGCCCACCCTTGATTCCTCTATTGGTTATCTTTGGAACTTTAAATAATATGCTTAATCCTTTGCTTCTTGTTTCACAAACAGTATTTCTTCATAGTATATGGACTTCATAATATAAAGATATTAATTCAAGTAGCCTTTCCTGGATACCATCTTACATCTTCCTTTTTCTTGTTCCCATCTAACATCTCTTGTTCCCTTACGTTATTATAAGTAGTAGCATAATTTCATCAGCTGACTTTTTTGGACATATTGATTGTTTTCAATTATTTATTATAAATATCAATTATTAGAAGTCTTTACCATATCTTTGAATATTCTTTCATAATAGGTTCTTTGAAATGATACTTCAGAGTGAAAGGCTTCGCACATTTTTAAAGTTCTTGAGACCTACTGGCAGATTGCTATGTAGAAAAATTGTATCTACTTGATCTCGTACCGTCTATCTCATTTATGATTCCCTAGCCAGCATTAAGTAATATCATCTTTATAGGGTTTTCCAGTGTGCTAAATGAAAAACACTCATAGCTATTAGATTCCTATTGAGATTGACTTGTCGTAATATGTTTATCAGCTATTTGTATTTCTTTGTTTTGTGAATCAACTGTTCATTTCCTCATCCTTTTTATTTGGGGGGGGGTTAGTCTTTTTTTGTATTGATTTGTAAGCACTCTTTGTATTTGGTGGAATCAATTCAGTATTGCCAACATTTGTTACAAACAGATTATCTCCATTTGTCACATGTCATTTAAGGGTATTATGATACTTATAATTTTCATATAGACAAATGCATCGATCTTTCCATTTTAATATCTTCTCCTGTTTATATACTTAGTCTTGAACATATATTGAAACTTCAGTGCTTTATATTAAGTGGGCTTTTCTTTATTCTTAGGTGTCAGGTAGGGTTTGTCAACCTCGGCACTATTGACATTTGGACTGGATAGCTCTTTGTGTGTGTGTGTGTGTGTGTGTGTGTGTGTGTGGTGAGGGTGGTGGTGAGGGGGCTGTCCTATGCATTGTAAAATGTTTAGTGACATCTTTAGCCTTTACCCAATAGATGCCAGTTAGCAGCCTCTTCTTCCCATCCTGACAATCAAAATTGCCTCCAGATATTGATAAATGCCAGGGTGCGGGGCAGGACCGGGACAGTGGAATAGCTCCCAGCTGAGAACCACTGTTTTAGAGTAATAGGTTGTATGAATAGTAGAGAGGCAGGGAAGAATTGGGTAAAATGGAGGTAGAAAGGAATTCTATCTAGTGTAAATGAAAGGAGACACAATTTTTAATGTTTCTAATGAAAATTTTCTCTCTAAATAAGAGCTTGTTTTTTCTTTTTGAAATATGAGGCCTCATGCTCATTCCTTTTTTGCTCCTTAAAATAGAAAGTTTGTGAACCTTTGATAAAAATATAAGCAAATATCTGCATACTCAGTAAAGCACATTTTAATGTGCAATAGAGAGGTTTTGTGAACGAATCTTTAAAGTAGTCTTGTAAATCATTTGATCACACTTTGAATGGCTTGGTTGTTGATGAGTATGTTGTGATTAAGTAGGGTTTCTTAAATCTAGCTCTGAGTCTTTTTAAGCTCTGGTTTAAGTTAATTCCTAACTACTGGTAGCTACAGTTTTACATACAGAATATGAACTGCATTTTTCTGCTTTGTGATGTGAGAAGTAGCCACAGAGGGTGGTGTAAACAATATTTCAAAAAGGGAGATTTCAAGGTAAATAGCTGAGTTATTAATATACTTTGGTATCCTAAATAGTCTTTTAAAGTTTCGTGGGTTAGCTTTGGAGCTCTGATAGTTGTTGGTATTAAAACCAGCGTTGAGCAGCTAGGTAAGGTTTTAGGAACGAGGAATGGGTTTATTATGTTGGAGCTTGTTTTCGTAAACGAAGTTATGGGCAGAATAGAACAGTACAGAGCAAAAAGCAATCCGTTTCTGCTGACATGGAAAGGAGACGAATAGGGTTAAGCTATAAAGACAGCCTAGAGTTTGTCATCTCCTCGCCTCCACGGACATAACAGTGCCTGGGGCACAGATGATTTCCTAGGATCTGAAAACATGGAGAGTGAATCGGCCTCTTGCTGCTGGGGAGATAATGCTCTCCAGGGGTTGGCCAAAATTCACAGCTGCATCTTTTGAGTTACCTGACCCAAGGGGAGTAAGCAGATTTTACAATTTGAAGGCAAGTTAAAGGTAGCCATGAGTGGAATCGGGGCTGAAGATATTAAACAGCAAGAAAAATCTGGTCAGAATGCAGATGGTTCAAAAAGCATGATCGCAAAAATCCAATTCAATGAACAATATTTTCTGATGGCTTACTATGTCAAAATGCAAGGGACCATAAAGGTATGACTTACTTCCTGTCCCCAAATCCCTTAAAATCTATTTGGAAAGAAGACAAATATTTGAAAAGTTAAGCAGAAATAAAAGGTCTCAGCAACAGCAGAAGAGACCACCTGGCAGTACATCTTCAATTGCCAACTTTGTGATGTCAACCTGGAGGAGGAGAAAGGAAAGAGATGGTAGCCTGGGGAAATCAGGGAAACCAGGTAAAATCTCAGCGGGGTTTTCAAGATGAGGATGACTTGACAGGTGGAGAGAAGAGAGGGTGGAGGTCTTCCCAGTCGATAGAATAGTATAAATTTATTGAAAGCTTGGAGGTGACAAAATGTAGAGTGTGTTCAAGGAGCAGAGAAGCTTCAGATGTGGAGGAGAGAAATAATGTAGGTCAGTAGTTGAAGGGCCTGACCTGTAGCGAAGCTCTGAGGTTCATGGTAGACCTCTGCTCTCCAGGCCCTTCTCTACACTGGTATTACTTCACTTCTTCTATACTTGGGTGTGTTCCTCCAATGCATGTGCTTTAATTTATATAAATTGTATTGTGTTTTAAAGGTTTCATGAGAAATTGCTGTTTAGGGACACCCTGCGATGAATACTTAACTCGGATTGTATCCAGGAGAATAATTTTGTCAAGTTACAAATTTCAGAAATTGTTTTCAAGGGTCTTAGGGTTGGCTTAACGCAGTGGTTGTGATTCTGTTTCCCTGTGATAATCTTCTCTGCTCTCCTCTCAACATAGGCCTCATCTCACTCTGCTATCAAGATGGTGGCTCAGTTCTGTCCATATGTCCCTGCTAGAAAATATCAGAGGAAGAGAACACGTCCCTGCCTTTAACTCTGTAGGTAGCAAAGTGCTTCTAGAAGCACCCAGGAAATTTCCTCTCCAGTCTCCTGGGCCTGAATTAAGTCATATAACTTTTGCTGAACCAGCCTCGGTTGGCCATACCGTGATTTGTTGAGGCTTGACTTATGAAACCACATGCGGGACTTGACAGTTCTAGACCAATCAGGGCCACTCCTGGTGCTGGGTGAATCCCCAAAGCACAGGGCAGCTACTCAGTGGAGGAGGGACAGCATGAATGTTGGGGAAAGCCTCAAGGTCCAGGCATTCATGCTTTCATTGTGGTACTGATGTGGAATTTTATATACAAAGTTCACTTTTTAAAAACCACCATTGCTATTCTTGTGTATTTACTAGCCCATGATAATTTTAATTTATTTTAGCCCAAGTGTCAGCAAAAGTCTTTTTCAGATTTTGGTTGGGATTTGAGTAAAATTAACTGAGAAGAATTGTCCCTTTCACAGATGTGATTGTCCTCATCCTTGAACATAGTATGCTGCTAAGTTCCTTTTATTTCTGTTAACATTTTACGTTATCTTCATATATGGTTCCTCATGAATGCTTTCTTCATAACATACATTTTTTTATAGATAAGATTTTTAAAAATATTTATTATTATTTATTTTTGGCTGCGTTGGGTCTTCGTTGCTACGTGCAGGCTCTCTCTAGTTGCGGCACACGGGGGCTACTCTTCGTTGCGGTGCGCGGGCTTATTGTGGTGGCTTCTCTTGTTGTGGAGCACGTGCTCTAGGCGTGCGGGCTTCAGTAGTTGTGGCTCTCGGGCTCTAGAGTACAGGCTCAGTAGTTGTGGCTCGCGGGCTCTAGAGTACAGACTCAGTAGTTGTGGCGCACGGGCTTAGTTGCTCCGTGGCATGTGGGATCTTCCCAGACCAGGGCTGAAACCCTTGTCCCCTGCATTGGCAGATGGATTCTTAACCACTGCACCACCAGGGAAGCCCTTCATAACATACATTTTTTATTAGATTCATGCCAAGGTATTTAATAGTTTTTCATACTATTGAAAAGGGAATCTATTTTTCTATTTACATATTTGAACTGGTTAGAATGTGGCATTTGGGATCTTGTATGTTAATCTTGTCATTAGCCACGTGCTGAATTCTCATATAAATTCTAATTATTATCTTAACTAGTACATTATCATCAAATAATGAAAATATTGGCCCTTATTTTATAATCCTAAAACCTTTTACCAATTTTTAAAATCACATTGTTTGCTGTAATCTCTAGTACAGTGTTGCATATGTGTTTAATTTATGCTGACCACAGTTATTTTTACCTACTTCTGGATTTTCCCTGGAAGACATCTTAAATGTAACTGCTAAGTAGGTTATTTTCTGTACATTTTTAGTAGGTACCCTTTTATTGCCTTAGGAATTTTCCTTCTTTCCTAGTTCGCTATAAATTTAATTATGATTTGGTGTTAAATTATAGTAAGTGCGCTTTCTGCCTTGATTAGGATTATTTTTACGTCTGAATTCGTAAATAAGTTCGGTCTTTTTTTCTTAAGTTACTTTTCTTTGATTTTGGTTTCATAGTTATGCTAGCCTTTTGAGTCAAGTTGGCAGCCTGGACATCTTTTGAAACAATATAGAACAGTTACTGTAAGATAGGAATCATTTGAGTAGAAGTTTAAAGTCTCCAGTAAAATCACGAGACCTGGTGGGTGTTCTGTGGGAACTTGGACCGCTGGTTGAATTGTTTTTATATTCACTGGTCTGTTGAAGCTTCCAGTTATTCATTTCTTTGTAGAGATTTATTTCCTAGGTTTTGAATTTATTGGCTTAAAACTGTGTATGGTTTTCTCTTATGATTTCTGAAATCACTACAGCATCTATAGTTATGCCCTTAATTTTTAATATTATTACTTTTGCCTTCTATCTCTTTTTTCCTTATCTCTAGAGGTTCATTTATTTCATTAAACTTTCATAGAACCATCATTATCTTCATTGAACAACCCTGTAGGGGTTTGTTTGGTTGGGGTTTTTTCCATTTTAACTTCTCTTTTTATCTTTCATTTTCTTCCTCTTGCTTCATTTGGCATTTTCTAGTTTTGTGAGTTGATCACTTAATTTATGTTTAGCTCCTTTCTCTTTTTTAAAATAATTAAAACATTTAAGTACTGCTTTAGCTCATCCCACTAATTTTGGTATGGACTAGGCTTTTCATTACAGTTCAGTTCTAAATATTGTATAATATTTTTTTCTTTCTGCACTAACCATGAATTATTTAGACAAATATTTTAGTTTTTACATATTTGGGACTTGAAGTCTTTATTTCTGTTTGTATCACATTGTGATGATTCATTATAGAGGGTAGGAGATCAGATTTTTAAAATTAAGAAAGAATTATTTTGTCCTAATGCATAGACGATTTTTTTTTTAAATCTGAATGTCTTTTAGTAGGTGAGTTTAACTAATTCATATTTATTAGGGCTGTTAAAATATTTGGACTTATTTCTTGTATCCTTTTTCTTTTTATGTTTTTTGTTTTCTGATTTCTGCTGGGTTGATTGAATTTTGTTCCTTTTTTTTTTTTTTTTTTTTTTTTTACTGTTCGGAAGCTCTGAATTCCATCTTTATTATTTTTTGCCTATCTTTTTTATAATTGACAAGCAAGCACACTTTATATTTTTCTAGCAAAAGTTAATCATTATTTGCCCTCCCAAACAAGATACTTTAGCTTCCCTACATCTTCCCAGACTAGGATGTACACCCAACTCTCAAGTTAGTATTCCATGGATTCTAGAATTTTTATTTCAACCTATTTTTACACATACACACACAAGCACACATACTTTTTCTATATAGTACTTAGCAATTTATTTTCTTTTATTCATTCTTCAGCTTGTGTCTTTCACGCTTCTTTTATTTGTTTCAGTTATACTGGCATCAGTCCTAACTCACCTCCCCACCCCCATTTGTGGTCAATCAGTGGCAAACTTTCTGAGTTCTGATGTGTCCGAAAATGTCTTTGTTTAATTCTTACCCTTGAATGCTGTTTTGGGGTTCTAGATTTTTCCCCCTCAGAGCTATCTCGGTTTTACTTAGCCCCCTTCAAAGATCTTACTCCATTGTCTTCTGGGATTTACTGCTGTGATGAGGAATCTCATACTGGTCTCTCTCCTTCTGTATCTCGTGGGTAATCTGTTTTTGTCTCTTTTCCTTTCATGTTGCTCCCATTACACTTGATTTTATGCAGTTTTGCTATGAAGTATCTGAAGACTCAAGTGAATCTTTCCTGAGAGTTTATAAGCTTCAGTCTTCTCTGAGGGTTCACTGAGAAACCAGTCATGTTATGCATTCAAAGTCCCTTGGTTACCTGTAATTTCAAAATAGAAGAGAATTTTGTTCCATGAGTTCTGTTCAGAATCAAGGATCAAAAATTTACTGTTGAAAAACAATGTGTGGATATTTCCATCCATCTTTTACCCAAACCAAAAAATAAGGAAGAGGAATAGATAAATCAGTGCTGTCTCTGGTCTTTAGGGACTTATTATTTTGTAATTTACTAGCCCTAAAAAGAATTAAAAACTCTTTGGATTATATCCAACTATATTTTTTAACAACTGAGAGTATCAGCAAAGCAATGCACAGATTTTCAGATGACCTTATGAAGTCAGCGATTCCTGCTGTTTCAGTGAAGCTGCGAAAAGTCAGGTGATGCCGACGCTGTGCACGAAGAGTTTGTGAAATTAGAAATGGAAGAGCAGACTATCAATGAAATGACCTTAGTTTCTCTGTCATCCTTTGTGCAGTTTGGTGGTGGTTATAAGATTGTTCTACCTCATTGGTCATTATAAATTATGCTGGTCAATTAACAAAATTTGGGCAATACTAATTTCAGAAGGTTATATGCCAGGCTCTTGCTGAAAAGAATGTTGGGGGAAAAGTAAACATATACGTCACTTTTTAATTTTAAAAGTAGTTTCTCATTTGTTATCTCATCATTCCTAGTAACAATATGGAGAAAGTATAGCTCTTGTTTTTTTCAGAGAGAAAAATCTTCAGAGATGTAGGATATCTCTCAAATAAGAGAAGTTAGACTATGCCAGACAGTCGGGGCTTAATCCAGCATGTCACACGGAACCTTGTTAGGTGGTAGGTGCTCAATACATATTTGCTTAATGAGTGGGTGACAAAATCTGGGATCCTGCGGCCACCCTCAAGGCACTTTCTACTTCCACAGCTGCTTTTAGCCACATGGAATTATACAACCATTGTGGAGGAGGCAAGAAACAGAAATAGTCAGCAGAAAGGAATTTTTCTAAACAGAAGGTGAAGAGGAACTCTATGAACTAGAAACAGTTTTTCCTAGTTTATAGATGAGGAAACCATGACTGAGTGGTGGGAGACGATTCTCCCTGAGTGTCTCACCTTTCCACATTGTCTTGAGAGCAAAGACACTGACTACCTTTCTCCCAACTATCTTTACAAAGATGTTTGTATAGTGACCAAACTTGGATGGCAGTCACAGTGACTCCATCCAGAGCAAATGCAGGTTTGCTTATTGTCCAGTGTAATAAAGATAATCGCTCCCTCCAGGACAAAGTGCAGGCAGGCTTTACCGTCCACTAGGAAAGCTTCGGGTTCCCTAAATTCAGGATCCCTGTCGTGTAACCCAGTGTGTACAGATGTCACCTGACCCTCTTTGTGTCAGTGGGGATTGAAGCTCTAGAACTGGCACAAATGCTGATACTCTGGTTGCTGTAAGTAATAAATTCTTTTTTCTCCGACCCAGGAGTCTCATGTCTTTGCCAAGCAAACATGACACTGTAGCAGACTAGCATGGTAGCTTGAAAATAGAGTAAAATCTCAGACCTTTCACAGTTCTTGAAAGTTAACAAGGCTTAAAGCCATCTAGCTGGGAAGTCATGGGGCTTGGACCCATGTGTCATGGAACTCAGAGCCAGAGCTTCCCAACCTCCACTCTGTACTGCTTCCCACAGAAACAGACATGTATAATCTCAGCAAGAGCCATGGTGTTAGTAGAACTGTTTTCTTTTTATGTTCTGAGCTAATGAAGTACAGAGCTGATTTCATTTTCTTCTCTTTTGTAGCCCTTGAAATTATATCCTACCTTATTCAAAGGCAAAGAAAGTGGGTCACTTATACTGTATGAGGGTCGGGAGAAGGTTACCTGTCAGCAGATGAGATGTTTCCACGGTGAACAATTCCCATTTCCCCAGTAAGGCATCATTGGTTAGTATGTCATATTTTGAGTTGGTTCAGCACACCATATGGTCTTTGGCCATCGGAACCTTCCTTTGAATTATTTTGGTAACTTTGCTTTTCCAACAGGGAGGTTGAAAAGTGCAGAGCTCTAAGAGAATGAGACTGAAAAAAAAAAAAAAACCAAAACAGTAAAAAGTTCCCACGTGTGAGTCAGAAAACTGCCAACTCCTGTATGACCTTTGAAAAGTCACTAGACTTCACCAAACTTTAGCTTTTTCATCTCTAAAATGGAAAGAATGATCTCAATGGGTTGCTTTGAGGGTCCAGTAGATAATGTTGCCAGATTTATAAAATAAAAATAAAGTTGCCAGTTATATTTTTAGTTCAGATGATTATTTAGTATGTATGTCCCAAGTATTACACATGACATATTTATACTAAATAATCTGTTGTGTATCTGAAATTCATTTTTTTCTTTTTTTTAAAAATGAAGTATGGTTGATTTATAATGTGTTAGTTTCAGGTGTACAGCACAGTGATTCAGTTATATGTGTGTGTGTGTGTGTGTGTGTGTGTGTGTGTGTGTGTGTGTATATATATATATATAAAATCTATTTTTTCAGATTCTTTTCCTTGTAGGTTATTACAAAATACTGAATAGAGTTCCTTGTGCTATACGGTAGGTCCTTGTTGGCTGTGTATTTTATATATAGGAGTGTGTATACATTAATCCCAAATGCTTAATTTACACCCCTGCCCCCAGAATCTGAAATTCAAATTTAACTAGGTGTCCTATATTTTATTTGCAACCCTACAGAGATATAACCTATACTGAAGTGATGCTGACCTGAGGATTTGTATTCTGATGATCTATTAAGGAATCGTGCCCAGAGTTGGCTCTGAGAGTCTGGAGAGGGGCCACAGGAGGGGAGGAGAAAGACAGGCAGCTGGGCAATTGCAGGCCCTGTCCTGCAGGGGACTCCAGCCTGATCCTGCGGGCGGCTCTGGAGTGTGAGGAACAGTGCAGATGGGTCTCAACCAGTGATGGTGAAGCTGGGCCTCGACCTTCCCTGTACCTCTCAGTTATTGGTTAAGGGGTACTTCTGGCTCTCTGCGGTACTAGGCAAAGCAGATCCGAGAGCCCTAGGATAGCCAGCCCCTCATGGAAGATCTGTAGCTGCAGATCATTGAATAGGAAAGCACATGGGTGGAGGGAGGGCAGAGGGGAGGAGCCAACAGAAGCCGCAAGGAAGGGAGGTAAGGGAACCTGGGAAGAGCTCCCGCAGCGCCCACCCCAGTGCTGTCCAAACTACACAGTGCTCTGAACGGTCAATAACAACAAACAGATTGAAGGGCAATGGGGCACAAGGCTCTCACCTAAGAAACGTAATCCATTTGGCTGTCACGGCAGAATACCACAGACTGGGTGGCTTGTAACCAACAGAAATTGATTTCTCACAGTTCCGGAGGCTGGAAGGCAGATTTGGTGCCTGGTGAGAATCCCCTTCCCGGTTCATAGATAGCTATCTTCTCTCTGTGTCCTCCCATGGAAGAAAGCGGGAGAGCTCTCTGGAGTCTCTTTTATAAGGGCACTCATCCCATTCATGAGGGCTCCACCTTCATGACTTAAATCACCTCCCAAAGGCCCCACCCTCCCACCAACACCATCACTTTAGGATTTCAACCTATGAATTGGAGTGGGGAGGAAGGGGGGAAAAGCATTCAGTCCCTAATAGAAACCAAAGAGATTGAGGACCCTACTCCCCCAAAAGTTGTGTTATAATTCTCTTAATAGTTCTAATAGTTCCTTTCTAGATCCTGCGACTCATTTAGGACGTTGGGTAAGGTCTCCTGTCCATTTTATTTGCGAGTATCTGTTTAAAAAGAAAAAAAAAAGAGCTTTCCTTGAATCCAGAGAGAACGCAGCCCCTTCAGAACAGCCTCCTCCTCACCGTGGTTTCGAAAGCCCAGCTGGAGACAACTATAAACATACGCTGGCCAACCTTTGAAGGGCACCTCGTGGGGAACTATAGGGAGTAATTTGGAAGTCCATGAAGTGCTACATGGCTTTGTTTGAAAAATCGTCCAGAGAAGTTGAATGGCCTTAAACCCAAATTGCACATTAAAAAACCCTGTAATTTAGAGGAAGTCTCCCCAGGAGGCTATATACTCTGCTTGGCCTATAAAACTCTAAATATTAAAATTAAAAATAGGTAAGTACACAAAACACACAACTAAGAAAGAACATGTCTATTGGAATCATCGTTTATCTTGTTTGCTAGTTTGCTTTTTGCCCGTTCTCTTTCCTTCACATAATACCTCCAGCATCATACTCGCTCCCCGTCCCTCGAGCAGGAGACTCCCAGGATGCAAAATGGTAGGCTGATGGGGCAGGGCGTGTTGCCCCTGCCTTGCGCGTTATTTGGAGGCGAAAAGGAGCAAACTGAGAAGCTAGGGGAGGAGGAAAAGAGTCTTTGGCAAGGCACACGGGAGACTTATTTTTGAGAACTGAGTGTGTGGAAAAGAATGAACTCTGTAGGAATAAACTGTAGAACAAGGTCTCTCAACTCAATGGAGAACTAGTTCTGTCCTCTCCCAGGTGCTAAGGCTGTCACAGTGATGATGACATGCCTTTCATTGGTAAGACCCTCCCTCTAAGAATTTCTGTCTAAGAAGATGATTATTTTAGTGGAACCACAGATGTTGAGACTGACCCGTAGGTAGCATTTCTCATCAAAATTGTTTGGGAACACAAAGCTCCTTAGCACCTTTGCTGTAAGAATGTGGACAGTTGGCATGTTTCCCAGTACAGTGTAATGAGCTTCCACGTTAACGGTTATAGTTTGTATTATTGTCATTGTTACTGTAGTAGTGGGCCTGGAAAGGATGGGGTGTGAAAGACCCCATAAAGGAACAGGAGATACATTATGGTGAATCGTTGTATAAGTGTGCGGAAGGTAGTCAAAGACGACTGCAAGTTTTATCCACCTAACAGAGAATGATGATGCCGTAAGGAAATGGGAAGACGGGGTGAGATGGGAACATGATGCGTTGAGGTTTTGATATAGTATTAAGTTTGAAGTCAGGCAAGGCTTCCGCGTGAAAATGTCCACTAATTGCAAAAGACCACAAATTGTATGATTTTATTACTTCTGGATTTTGTGGGGTTTCTATAAGAAGGTTACATCCGGAGGCTCAAATAACCCCAGCTTTTGAGGGAGCTTAATAGAAGTGGAGGCCAGTGAAAGCCTGATCAATTGGGTTTTGATGCTTCTCCGGGCCAGCTTATTTGTCCCTTTCTTGCACTATCGGTTGTGCCTCCAAAGTAAACGTGGAATGCAGATGTTTTTGCTTTTTGAGGGAAAGAGCAAACCCAGAGCTACTGACTGAACCCATTCACATTCATAGTTTGGTCTCCCAGATAAGTGTGTCCCAGCCATATGGTGAATGAGCTTTCTTTGAAGAACTTTGACTTCAATATCATTTGCATCATTTCTCCATGTGCTAAAAATTGGTACTTCTAACTCCGCTTGGCAACCTCTGATTTTTCAAGTTCTAATTTCCTCTCTGCCTGGTGGTTTTGATGCCCTCATATCTCAACAGCATGGCACAGAGTGCACCTTAACTCCCTCTAGATTATTCTGTCCATCCCCTAATTTCAGAGACACAGGATTTTCATTAACCTGTGGGCATACTTGGGGGTTATTTGTGAAGCGAAGAAAGGTGGGGGGGAAATAACCTGTCAGGAATAAGCTGGTCTCTTTCCTAAAACTGAGGTTTCCTAAGGACAGGGAAAATGAGAAGGTTCCGAACAGAAATTTCTTGCCCAAGCAAAAGCAGAATTATGCCCTTCATTAATTTTGGTGAGCCTGTGTTCATGTTGACACGTGGGAATAAAGGGGGTGGTAAACTCTGCACGGAGAGGACCATCAACACCGGCTGTGAGGACATTTTCTTACGGCGATGAGAAGAGACTGACCTTTGCTACTTAGTCCAAAAACGGAGATACAGTGTTAGTTTTTGTTTTCCTACTAGACAGTGCAGTTCTTAGGAGTCGAGGACAGGGCTTTAATCCTGTTCCCCTCTCTCCAGTGAACATTTCACTCATTTTAGGAGCAATGTTCTGACCTGAGTTTGATTCAGGCAAGTTATGACAGTAGGGTCCCTATTTTCTATCCTTCAGGAGCTTCTGTTTATCCATGTCTTCAAAGCTGGGTCGGCTGTTTCCAGTGCTTTCCTGGTGCATGACATGTGGTTGGCTGGTCCTGTTGCAATGGCCACTGCATTAGCTATCATGAAAGTCCATGTAGAGCAGTAGTTCCCTAAGGGTGGCCCCTGGGGGGGCATCATCGGCATCACCTGGGAACCTGGTGGCAGTGAGAAATTGGGGGGCCCTCTCCAGATCTATTGAATCAGAAAATGTGTTGTAACAAGCCCTCCAGGTGATTGTAATGCACGCTAGGGTTTGAGAATGCTGATGTAGGACATTTGATACCCTAGAGATTATCTCCTGCTCTACTTGAGGGATTTAAAAAATATGTAAGAACAAACAAAAATAATGGGTAAACTCCAGTCGAAAAAGAGTTCCAAGGGCAGAAATAAAGAAAAGATATGCAAATCTACATATGCGAATAACAATCACATCATTGGTTGAATGCCTGTGATGTGTCAGATACCTTCCAGCATCATTTACATACAATCTCTAGTCTTGACAACAGCTCCAGAAATTCTATGGCATGTATCTATAAGTGTTTGATGACTGGCAGAGCATTTCCCGTTCTCTTTTCTAGCAGTATACGTAGGGTTTGCTTAAAGGATTTTCAAACTGTAACACATAGGGTAAGCATGTACCGATCTCATGTGTTCTTGTGTTTGATGGCATGTCGTTTGAAAAAATGAAAATGCTTTATCACAAGCCTTCTTCAGTGGATTGGGCTTCTTACTGCTAATGTGACTTGGGTCTGTGAGCTCAAGGATGAGAGTGTGAGAGAGAGATAAATCATAAGATAAGAAAGGAGATGGTTATCTAGACCAGTAGCTTTAGTCCTTTTTGATCAAGACTCACAGTCAGAAATACCTTTTACAATACATTTCATTGTATCTTTATAAAACAACCGAAACTGAACAAAACGGTATTTGTCGTTAGTATGTGTGATGAACTCTATTTGCTATTTTATTCTATTTTTTGAATGCTAGCCACCACCCACTGTAGGGATTTTGCATTTCACTAATCGGTAGCAACGTGCAATGTTGAAAATATTGAAATGCTGCAAAACATTGTCCATGGTGCACATTTTGGGGGAATCTGGAATTGAGTGCCTGGAATAGGGAATAGATATTCCTCGCGTGGGAAGAAAATAATTAACAAGGCTAAAACTGATAGGAGAGAGTGGGTCCCGGCTCCCTAAGCCCTTCGTTTTGGCTTCTGAACCTCACAATGGTAGGTATTAAGAAGGCGCTCAGGTGGTTCTTCCCCAGGGGCGGTTCTGCCCCATTTCGGGACATTCGGAAGTGTCTGTGGGCGTGATGTGGCTGCCACCATGTCAGCGAGCACTAGTGGCGTTTGGTGGAGAGAGGGCAGGAATACTAAGTGTGCTGAGCCGCATGGGCAGTCCTGCCCTGTGAAGTTTTCCTTCCTAACGTGACCCTAGCGCTCCAACAGAGAAATGCCACCAAGCCAGCCTGGTCCCTTGGGGCCTATGACACTGGGGAAACAGCCAAAGACTAGATCTGAGGAAGTCTCTGGACTAGGCTCCTGTGGTTTAAAATTACTAAATGAACACCCCAGTTCTATATTTTTATTTTTTAAACATTTATTTTATTGAAGTATAGTTGATTTACAATGTTGTGTTCATTTCTGCTGTTCAGCAAAGTGACTCAGTTATACATAGGTATATACATTCTTTTTCATATTCTTTTCCATTATGGTTTATCACGGGATAGTGACTATAGTTCCGTGTGCTCTACAGTAGGACCTTGTTGTTTATCCATCCTGTATATAATAGCTTGCATCTGCTCATCCCAACTCCCAATCCATCCCTCCTCCACCCACCTCCCCCTGGGCAACCACAAGTCTGTTCTCCATGTCTGTGAGTCTGTTTAATGTTGCAGCATGTCCCCTCCTGCAACTTTTCTGAGTTAAGGGGGAAACCAAGTTCAGATGGAACCAATGTATCAGGGTTTTATGGTGTTTTCCAGTGTGATGAGGTAATGCTTCTTATACTTTTCATATTTCTCTGGGTCTCGAGCAATTAGCTAACATTTACAGCCTAATTCCGTCATGGATCCAAGGCCCTGTTCTGTTAACTAACATGCGGGATAATATGTGAATTGTAGTCTGCGCAGTTTCCTGGTCAAATATTGGGTGAGGAACAAAGACAGTGCGTGACATGTGGGGCTACTGCATATTTGCAGTTATCAAAACAACCTACAGAAATCAGCGTCATCCGTCCGCTGAGTTCCCTTAATTTTCACTGTTTCTTTTCTATTTTATTTCATCAAACTAAATGCAATATAGCCATCAAATGTCTGCTTTCACATTGTACAACTTTCCTTTCAACAAGAATTCTACTTTCACCTTTTCTGGGAAACATCATTTGTACTTAGGTGTCATGGATGGTAACTGCCCTTGTTTTACAAAGGTGGTATTTATAGAATGACAATTAACTGCATGCAGCAAATATTGCTTGAATTTCTTTAGAATCCACTAAATCCATGACGGTGCATGTCTAGGGAATGATGGGGTATTTGTGTACTCCGTTAATCAAAGTGGAAACGTCTTGTTGTTTCCAAATAAAACTGACTTCTCTTAAAATATCTTAATTGACAGTAACTGCCCCTGATAAATGAAATGATCTGTGCATTGCTGAGAACTTTGTTCTCTGTTTTAAGTGTAAGTACATTTAGAGCTGAGAAGAACAGAAATTTATTCTTTGGAATTCATGTTGTTGGCCAATGAGAAGATCTCAGGATTTGCATGAAAACAAGGAAAAAAAATACTACCTAATTTTTAGCTGAGAGACATTTCAATAAATAAAATGAGCTCCTTTTTAAAAAATAAACATTGCTAAAATGTGCAATATGGACATAGGCAAATTCAATCAAGAAGTACAGTTTTGGTCCTTAAGAATTTTATTATTTATGCCATTGACTGAGCTAAGAAATCTTTGGCTGGAAAGAAAATAATATTCCTGGCATATGCCTAGGAGATATTCAATTATCCAGACAAATGGGTTTGCTTGTTTTTCATGCAAGAAAGACTAATAGCAATCATTGCTGTCTTCATGGAAATACAGGGATCATAGGTTGCGTGTAGTGAAGTGAAGGTGCTTCTATTTTGTGTGCTCAACATTTATGTGTTTGATTTCAAGTTAAGTGATGCGTTGAAGATTAAACATCTCCTTTTAAAATGAGTGTGGGAAGGGGCTTCCCTGGTGGCGCAGTGGTTAAGAATCCACCTGCCAATGTCCACCTGCAGGGGACATTGGTTTGAGCCCTGGTCCGGGAAGATCCCACGTGCCACGGAGCAACTAGGCCCGTGCGCCACAACTACTGAGCCTGCGCTCTAGAGCCCGCGAGCCACAACTGCTGAGCCCGCGCACCACAACTAGTGAAGCCCGTGAGCCTAGAGCCCATGTTCTGCAACAAGAGAAGCCACCGCAATGAGAATCTCATGCGCTGTAACAGAGTAGCCCCCCTCGCCGCAACTAGAAAAAGCCTGCGTGCAGCAGGAAAGACCCAACGCAGCCAAAAATAAAATAAATTTTAAAAAATAATAAATTAAAATGAGTGTGGGAAGCCAGATCTGATCTTGCAGCAGCCTTTTCCCATTGAGTAGTTCTACTGGTCCAGTATGCACCCCACTGACCGCTCCACGGTGAATCCGTTTAGAGTCAGCCTCCCCTCTGCTTGGACATCCCACCTTTGCTTCAGAAAGCTGTGTCTCTGTTGGCCAGGCACCCTGACTATAAGACTTAAAGGAATTAATTCTCTGACTGTTTCATACCTGGCTGAACTATTCAGACATGCAGAGATCCCTGGGTGGACCTAGCTATTTGAAATTCAGAAGCTCTTTTAGCCAAACTGATTGTGGGCCATCCATCTCCTCTCTGAGAAATCGTTTGGAGAGAAAGACCATGGGATTAAACTAATACAGGATTTTGCCATCAGAAGAATCACATCTAAAACTTCCATCCTCACTTCCCAGCTGGGGAACTGGACAAGTTGCTCCAACTCTTTGATCCTCGCTGCCCTTAAGTGTTCAGTGACAGTAACCAGTTTGCTGCTCGACATTTCAATCTTGTTGTATCTCAGATGGTAATATACCTGACATCATTTTGGAAGCTAAGTGCCTTCAAAATAAAAGATAATGTTGTCATTTCTTAGTAGTTGAAATCGTAGTATCAGAATGGCTAGACCTGGAGAATGAACATTAATATTTGTCTTAATGCAGCAAAATATAGCACTGACACAAATCATGCTACTACTATTAAAAAAAGCTTTTCGTTTATTTAGAGGGCTTCCATACCTATTATTCGCTCTGATTCTCACAGCCCTGTGAAAATACCAGGAGATTTTATTTGATCTGTTTTGACGAATGAAATAAAAGGGACACAGATGACATGAATTGGGGCTACAATGGTGAAATCTCAAATGAACATTTATTAAGCACCTACTTTGTGTCATGGGTGAACTGAAGATAAGTTTGTCCTTTATATTACATCATAGTTAATCCTTGTCACAATAATATATTTACTGTTATTCTAAAACTTGAACCCATTTGCATATGTCTTAAGAGGAGGAAAATGAGAAGAATGTTACGTTGTGTAATTCTCCCTTAACTTGGTGAAATACATAGTGTTTTTCTCCAATTGGATTTTTTTTTAAAGGATTTTGATGTGGACCACTTTTAAAGTCTTTCCTGAATTTGTTACACTATTGCTTCAGTTTTATGTTTTGGTTTTTTGGCTGTAAGGCATGTGAGATCGTGTCTCCCTGACCAGGGATCGAACCCACACCCCCTGCATTGGAAGGTGAAGTCTTAACCACTGGACCACCAGGGAAGTCCCTCCAGTTGGAACTTCTGATTCTGCTTAGTGCATTCATTTCAGCCAGCCATCTTTATAGCCATCCTGCAGGCATCCTGTACAGCAGATAGAGAGGACCACTCTTTCTATGGTCCTTTCAGCTAATTAGTCTCCAGTCTTTGTCTTGGACCCTACTTCCATGGTCCACTACTCGAGATGTCCTTAATTATAAGCAGTGCTGTTTGTTTGAACTGACTCTCTTTTTCCCTGTGAAGAGATTTTCTAAATTTGTGGTTGTGGACTGAAAAAAACAGTGCAATGTGAGAGTTGTGAGTTAAGTTTCATTTGGGGCACAATGAGGACTATAGCCCGGAAGACAGCATTTCAGACAGCTCTGAGCAACTACTCCAAAGAGCTAGGGGGAAGGTCAGTACATATGGGTTTTGGTGAAGGGGGAGTACGTGCAATGAAGCACATATTTTTTGCCGAAGGTTGCTGCGAGTCTCGTGCAGGTTACTGCTCGTCCCAAGGAGTAGACATCATCGTGAAGGATTTTAGTGCTTTTCTAGATACAAGGAAATGCAAGAATTGGGCCCATAAAATCTTCTCCTGAAAATATCTGACTGTCTGAAGACTGGTTCTGCCAGTTTTTCCCAGAGCGAAGAATGCCTCATTCCTGATTTCCACCAGAAACTCCTTTCAGGGGGTATTGAAGGTCGGCAGCTGCAGGGGCTCTTGATTTACTCCTTGTAGAGGTAGATGGTGAGTGCCAATTTGTAGTTGGCACAGTGCGTATTTAGGGGGAGGGGAGAGGGATGTATTATTTAAAAGCCAAAGAGTGATGTTTTAAAAGGGAACCCTCTTGCACTGTTGGTGGGAATGTAAATTGATACAGCCACTATGGAGAACAGTATGGAGGTTCCTTATAAAACTAAAAATAGAACTACCATATGACCCAGCAATCCCACTACTGGGCATATACCCTGAGAAAACCATAATTCACAAAGAGTCATGTACCAAAATGTTCATTGCAGCTCTATTTACAACAGCCAGGACATGGAAGCAACCTAAGTGTCCATCAACAGATGAATGAATAAAGAAGATGTGGGGCTTCCCTGGTGGCGCAGTGGTTGAGAGTCCGCCTGCCGATGCAGGGGACACGGGTTCGTGCCCCGGTCCGGGAGGATCCCACATGCCGCGGAGCGGCTGGGCCCGTGAGCCATGGCCGCTGAGCCTGCGCGTCCGGAGCCTGTGCTCTGCAACGGGAGAGGCCACAACAGTGAGAGGCCCGCGTACAGCAAAAAAAAAAAGAAGAAGAAGAAGAAGATGTGGCACATATATACAATGGAATATTACTCAGCCATAAAATGAAACGAAATTGAGTTATCTGTAGTGAGGTGGATGGGCCTAGAGCCTGTCATACAGAGTGAAGTAAGTCAGAAAGAAAAAAACAAATACCGTATGCTAACACATATATATGGAATCTAAAAAAAAAATGGTCATGAAGAACCTAGGGGCAAGATGGGAATAAAGATGCAGACCTACTAGAGAATGGACTTGAGGACACAGGGAGGGGGAAGGGTAAGCTGGGACAAAGTGAGAGAGTGGCATGGACATATATATACTACCAAACGTAAAATAGATAGCTAGTGGGAAGCAGCCGCATAGCACAGGGAGATCAGCTCGGTGCTTTGTGACCACCTAGAGGGGTGGGATAGGGAGGGTGGGAGGGAGGGAGACGCAAGAGGGAAGAGATATGGGGACATATGTATATGTATAACTGATTCACTTTGTTATAAAGCAGAAACTAACACACCATTGTAAAGCAATTATACTCCAATAAAGATGTAAAATATATATATATATATATATTTAGAAAGCTGTTGGAGGAAAAGACCTATGACTAAAACACCCTAACTCTCTCTGTTAAGGTTAGGTTCCATTACATGTAATAGAAAATGATCACAATCATAATATTAATAATTGTAAGATAGTAGTTTTAAAACATAGAAGTTTACATCTCCTGTAAAAGAAGTCTGAAGTTTGGGAGAAAAGGCTTGAATAGACGCTGCAGTCACCAAAGGTCCCTCTGCCCCTTCTACTTTTCATTCTGCCATTGTACTGAAGTGTTTCCAATCTCTTGGTTACCTTATGTTCTGAGATGGCCTCTGAACCCACAGCATTGACCTCTGCATTCCAGAGAGTAGGAAAAGGAGGATGGAGAAAGGAGTAAAGAAGTACCAAAGGGATGCATCTCCCAGCTTTAAGCAGGTTTCATAAAGTCCCACTCAATTCTTTCACTGCAATCCCATTAACCCAAACTGAACCACACGGCCTCACCAAGTTCTACAACTGGAAAGGTAGTCTTCTAGCTGCACACACGGACACTGCATGAAAGCGGGATTGGTTTACTGAGGTCAAAGAGAAGGTAGCAGTTGGGGAGCAGCTAGCAGAATCTGCTGTGCTTTCCCCCAAATAAGTAACACTCCGTGAAATCGAGATAGGATGTTTGAGGGAGGCTTTCTTTGCCCCGAATAATTACCACAAAATCAATGAAAATATCTGCCTTCTGGATTTTTGGTTTATCTGCTTTTGGTTTGGTTTGCTGTGAAATTTATCCAAGTAAAGGAGAGGTGTAAAATCCAAAGAGCACATTCAGCCAGTGGCTCCCCACCTCACTTGCAGCAAAGATAAAGTCCTTACATTGAATAATCGACAGGGCCCTGCAGAAGCTGGCCTGTCACATCAGCTACTGCTCAGTTCATTTCAGACACACTAACCTTGAACTTGCCAAGCAGGCCTCTGCCTTAGGATCTGTGCCCTGGCTGCTCCACTGGGCCTGAATGGCTTCTGCTCTTTCCTGCTCTTCAAGCCTTTGCTCAAATTTACTCTTTTCAGTAAAACCTACTATGATGTTGTGATGGATAATAAGAAAGACAGATTTGGTCTTAGTCCCAGTTTCTGGCAGGGAACTCCTAAAACCCTTGAGGATGAGAGTGCTAAAGATGTCTCGTTAAGTTCATAAGGTGAATGTAGGTGAGGTTCCTAGGGCTGGGGGCTGGATGCCAGGGGAACTGACCTGTGATTAGAGAGTTGGAAGTTTCAGTCCCACCTCCAGCCCCTCCACCAGGGAGAGGCGAGGGGCTGGAGGTTGAATCGATTGCTAATGGCCAATGAGAATGAGGTGATCAATCATGCTTGTGATCAATGAAGCCTCCACAAAAACCCTAACAGACAGGGTTCAGAGGGCTTCCAGGTTGGTGAACACATGCAGTTGCTCTGAGAGTGGGGCGCTCAGGAGAGCAATGAAGCTCCGTGCCCTTTCCCCAGGCCTTGCCCTTCGCACCTCTTCCGTCTGTCTGTTCCTGAGTTATATCCTTTTATAACGAACTGGTGATTTGGTAAGTAAAATGTTTCTCTGAGTTCTGTAAGCCACTGTAACAAATTAGTTAAACCTAAAGGCAGGGTCATTGGAACTTCCAATCTCCAGCTAGTCCATCAGAAGCCCAGGTGTCAACCTGGACTTCTGTCTGGCGTCTGAAATGGGGATAGGATGAGCAGGCTGGTGGGGCGGAGCTCTTAAACTGTGGGATCTAATGCTGTCTTTGGGTAGATAGTGTCAGAATTGAGTTGAATTGTAGAACACCCAGCTGGTGTCCAGAGGATTGCTTGTTGGAGAGGAACTCCGCCCCCATATTGTAATTGAGTGTCAGAGTCGTTAGTCCACCCTGATCCAGAGAGACTAGGAGTTTTGCCACCTTTCCTTCATAGTGTTGAGAACAGTAGAACCTCCGCCCCTCAAAAAATAAATAACTAATGGCACTTCCCACTTTTTCAGATTGTGTTTGTAAATGGTTTAAGAACCTCCTTCGATCTTTCCTTCGTTCCCTCATTTTATCTTTCCATGAGACAATTTTTCCACCTGATGAATTGTGAAAGGAGGCAAAGGGGATTTTCACAGGGTGTGGCCTTGAAGGCAAGTAATGTACATTTTGACTGATGACCTATTACCGTGTATATAAAAATATGCTCACAGGACAAAAACCAGGAAAATGTGTATTTAAATATGTAATATATTTGTATTTCTCTCTAAAGTTTCAGACCGTTCTCACAGTCAGTTCTTAGTTTACGTTGTAAAATCCTTTTTTCAGTTTCTGTATTCCTTGTAGCTTCCCACTATAAATACCCTCAGTGGTGTGTGTGTGTGTGTGTGTGTGTGTGTGTGTGTGTGTAGGAATTTATTTTCCTCTTTTCCATTCTTATCTGAATAACAACTCTTGCCATAATTGAGTAACTTCTCCCTTTTTTTTTCAGTGTTTGGCCTTTACTAGTTAATGTCTTATTTTTTCTGGATCCATTTCCCATACCATCCTTGAAATTTTTTGTCAAGACATTATTTTTCTTCTCTTTTCTCACTAGCCTCTACCGTCCTCCAACCATTATATCATGAGACACTATGTGAACTCTGTCAAACTGATGTCACATAATTCACTCAGTAAAGTGTTCTCTTCTCTGCTGAGTCCTCTTACCTTGTCTACAGAGATAATTAGGTCAAGCAAAGCCAGCACCCAAATTGCAAAACCAAGACCAACAAGGACTTCTGTATCTGAAAAGATGACCCTAAACCAGAGAAGGTCTTTATCTTTACAGAACAAATACAAATAGCTTATTTCTGACTTTAAACCTCCCATTTAAATTATTGTTCCTCAGTGAGTGGCAATTTTAACACTTTTTTCAAGAATAATTTTATATAACTTTAACATGATATACAGATGGAGTTAGATGTATATCTACTTTGTCATGCACTGCATTATGATTTGTGAGATAACTTTTGTTCAATATCTGCAACATATTCATGGCCATAAGTACTATCTTGACAATTTTTTTAACAACTTTATTGGAGTATAATTGCTTTACAGTATTGTTAGTTGCTGCTGTATAACAAAGTGAATCAGCTATATGTATACATATATCCCCATATCCCCTCCCTCTTGGGTCTACCTCCCACCCTCCCTATCCCATCCCTCTTGACATATTTTTTTTTTTAACTATTAGATGAAGAGAAAAAGGACAAGTGATTAAGAAACTTTGCCGTAATTGGCAGAAACAGCTGTTTTAACTGGAAAACACCCATTTCCCAACAGGGCACTGGTCTTCGTCGTCAGTGCCCTGAACTGTTCTGTGTCTGCCATTCTCATCTCTCTCCCTCATGCCTGGCTTTTAAGGAAGTATGTCCCAAAAAAGAAAAAAAAAATATCTCAGAAATGGAATATCAGTTAAAAGCCAAGCCTATTTTTAATATTAATATTCATTTTCTACTGTGAAATTGTCATAACTTTTTATGTCTACTCATAAATGCTGAAGCAGGCCCATGATTCAGCACCATTAAATCACTTGTAAATTACCACTGATGAGGCTAAAATTGAGAGTTCTAGAAACGCACTGCTGTGAGGGCTTCCTGTAGTTTGGTGAATTACCACCTCAAAACTGCCTTGCGAGTTGCCCAGACTGTCTGGTCAGACGTGATGAATGCTTGATGGCTGCGATCCTGGAGCTCTGAGTGGCAAGGCTTGGCTTCCAGCCCAGTAAGGACGTAATTGTCGCTGCTTTTTGTTTGCTTTTGTTTTTGTTTTTTTGCGGTGTGCGGGCCTCTCACTGTTGTGGCCTCTCCCGTTGCGGAGCACAGGCTCCGGACGCGCAGGCTCAGCGGCCATGGCTCACGGGCCCGGCCGCTCCGCGGCATGTGGGATCTTCCCGGACCAGGGCACGAACCCGTGTCCCCTGCATCGGCAGGCGGACTCTCAACCACTGCGCCACCAGGGAAGCCCACTGCTTTTGATTTGGACTACAGAAAGTGGAGTAGAATGTTCAAAAAATGTAATTGTATAATGTGCCTCTCATTTTCTTTAAAAAAACCCAAACACGTATTTGTCGTTGCTTCGAGTCGAGTCATAGAGAAACAGGTCAATGGTGATGTTGAGTTTTCTTGCCCATTATAAGATCTTGTGTTTACCTCCCATGCTTTTTTTGAAAACTCCCTACAGTGGGTAGAACAAACTAAGCAAATAATGGAGAGAATTAGGCCTTGGCAAACGTCCAAACCAGTAAGATGTTCTATTTCTTAAGAAGGAGATATACTTGTAAAACAAAGTAGCAATAGAAGGTCTGTGTTCATGATAGAATGGGAAGGTTGTTTTTTGTTTTGGTTTGGTTTGGTTTGGTTTTGGATTTGTTTTTGTTTACTTTTGAAGTTAATAATTTACTTAAGGTATTTAATGAGAAAAAAATGCCCCTTGTGATGTCTTCTTAAAAGCAGCAACATCTTCCGTAGTAATTCTGAGGAAGTATTCATTGATTTTGTTGGTGGAAGCAAACAGGTAACAATAGGGCCTCAGAATTAGTTCTTTTTTTTTCTGTTTTTAAAATTTTTCCAGCTTTATTTAGGTATAATTGACCGTTAAAAATTGTATATATTTAACATGTGCAATGTGATGGTTCGATACATGTATACATTGTGGAATCATTACTACAATCAAGCTACTTAACATATCCACCACCTCACATGGTTACCTATGGGCATGTGTGTGTGTGTGTGTGTGTGTGTGTGTGTGTATGGTGAGAACACAAGATGGTTTTTTTTTGGTTTGTTTCGTTTTGTTTTTTCTAATGTTTTGTACACTACTTTAAAAAATTTTTTATTTTATATTGGACTATAGTTGATTTATAATGTTGTGTTAGTTTCAGTTGTACAGCAAAGTCATTCAGTTATACATATACACATATCTATTCTTTTTCGAATTCTTTTCCCATTTAGGTTATTACAGAAATTGAGTAGAGTTCCCTGTACTATACTGTGGGTCCTTGTCAGTTACCTATGTTACGTATAGTAGTGTGTATATGTCAGTCTCAAACTCCCAATTTATCCCTTCCTGCCACCTTCCCCCTTTGGTAACCATAAGTTTGTTTTCTAAGTCTGTGAGTCTGTTTCTGTTTTGTAAATAAGTTCATTTGTATCATTTTTTAAGATTCTGCATATAAGCCATATCATATGATATTTGTCTTTCTCCCTCTGACTTACTTCACTTAATATGATAATCTCCAGGGCCATCCACGTTGCTGAAAGTGGCATTATTTCATTCTTTTTAATGGCTGTGTAATATTACATTATATATATGTACCACATCTTCTTTATCCATTTATCTGTCGATAGACGTTTAGGTTCCTTCCATCTCTTGGCTGTTGTAAACAGCGCTACAGTGAACATAGGGGTGCATATATCCTTTCAAACCATGGTTTTCTCCACATACATGCCCAGGAGTGGGATTGCTGGATCATATGATAGCTCTAATTTTAGTTTAAGGAACCTCCATATGTTCCTCCATAGTGGCTGTACCAATTTACATTCCCACTGACAGTTTAGGAGGGCTCCCTTTTCTCCACACCCTCTCTAGCTTTTATTGTTTGTAGAGTTTTTGTTGATGGCCATTCTGACTGGTGTGAGGTGAAATCTCATAGTTTTGATTTGCATTTCTCTACTAGTTAGCGATGTTGAGTATTTTTTCATGTGCCTGATGGCCATCTGTATGTCTTCTTTAGAGAAATGTCTATTTAGGTCTTCTGCCCATTTTTTGATTACGTTGTTACTTTTGAAGCTTAGGGATAACAGCGTCTGCAAATTCAGCAGAATTGTGGTTTCTCATATAGAACAAGCGCTTCACTGATCCGTGTGGATTATGGTTTTATTGTCCAACAGTGAACCTCTGACTTTTACTTGAATGTTGCACAGTTCCTCAGGCCAACATATTGACATACTAAACCATTAAATTACTGTTCAAATTTTATTCCTCAGTATTATCATGAAGGATTTTTATTGATGCATATTCTACTTCGAAAATACAGCTGAAATAAATATGGCATAGGAATGCTTTGGTTGTGAACCAATTTGTACTTGTTCAGGAAAGTTTTTTTCAAAAAAGCAAAAGTACAGTAATTCATTAAATCTTAAGTTCAAAATATATATTAGTATTGGCTTAGCTATTGGGTGGGCCAAAAGGGTTGTGCAGTTTCTTCTGTAAGATGGCTCCAGTAGCACTTAGTTGTCTTTAAGTTCATTCGAAACAATTTTTTTAGATTGTATTGTGACAGCTGTCATATCAGCGTGCATTTAAAAAAAGACTTATCAAAATTGGTGAATTTCTGTGTAGCCATTTTAATATTGAAGATGGAAGAAAGAAAGCAACATTTTTGGCATATTATGCTGTATTATTTCAAGGAAGGTTAAAATGCAACTGAAACACACACACAAAAAAAGATTTGTGCAGTGTATAGAGAAGCTGCTATGACTGACAGAACGTGTCCAAAGTGTTTTGCAAAGTTTTGTGCTGGAGATTTCTCGCTGGATAATGCTCCACGGTCAGGTAGACCAGTTGAAGCTGGTAGCAATCAAATTGAGACATTAAATGAGAACAATCAACGTTATACCACGCAGGAGATAGCCAACATACTCAAAATATCCAAATCAAGCTTTGAAAATCATTTGAACCAGCTTGGTTATGTTCATCGCTTTGATGTCTGGGTTCCACATAAGTTAAGCGAAAAAAACCTTGACCATATTTCCGCATGCGATTCTCTACTTCAACGTAATGAAAATGTTCCGTTTTAAAAACAAATTGTGATAAGCAATGAAAAGTGGATACTGTACAACAATGTGGAACGGAAGAGATCGTGGGGCAAGCGAAATGAACCACCGCCAACCACACCAAAGGTGGGTCTTCATCCGAAGAAGGTGATGTTGTGTGTATGGTGGGATTGGAAGGTTGTCCTCTATTATGAGCTCCTTCCGGAAAAATCAAACGATTAATTCCAACAAGTACTGTTCCCACTTAGACCAGCTGAAAGTGGCACTCGACGAAAAGCATCTGGAATTAGTCAACAGAAAATGCATAATTTTCCATCAGGATAACGCAAGACCGCATGTTTCTTTGATGACCAGGCAAAAAACTGTTACAGCTCGGCTGGGAAGGTCTGATTCATCTGCCGTATTCACCAAACATTGCACCTTCGGACTTCCATTTATTTCGGTCTTTACAAAATTCTCTTAATGGAAAAAATTTCAATTCCCTGGAAGACTGTAAAAGGCACCTGGAACAGTTCTTTGCTCAAAAAGATAAAATGTTTTGGGAAGATGGAATTATGAAGTTGCCTGAAAAATGGCAGAAGGTAGTGGAACAAAACGGTGAATACGTTGTTCTGTAAAGTTCTTGGTGAAAATGAAAAACGTATCTTTTATATTTATTTAAAAACCAAAGGAGGGACTTCTCTGGTTTTCCAGTGGGTAAGACTGTGCCCCCAATGCAGGGGGCCCAGATTCGATACCTGGTTGGGAACTAGATCCCGCATGCATGCCGCAACGAAGATCCCACATGCCACAACTAAGACCTGGCACAGCCAAAATAGATAAATAAAAATAAATAATTAATGTTAAAAAAAACTGAAGGAACTTCTTGGCCAACCCAATAAAAGTTCGGTTTTAGATGCGTACGTTTCTGTGTGAATACTAACATTCTAGACAAGTTGTGTTTACAGCCGTGAATCCATCAACAAGCTTCTCTTGTCTCTACGATTTCAGTGATGTATCTGTAAGCTTTGATTTTTCAGAATCCAGTAAGACCTTGGAGGGTTAGGATAATATATTTTTAGAGAAAAACATCTGCATGCCAAAAAAAAGTTCCTATTTTCTATGCTTAAGAAGACATTTCTTGCTCTAATCTCTTCTAAAAGTCATGTGTGTATTGAAAACAATGAGATTTCTGGATGAACTCCACAATACTGTAAGATTCCACATTGCAATTAAGAATAATCACATGATCAGGGACTACAGCAAATTAAATGTCAAAGAATGGCTGGAGGGAGATTTTGCAAAGGAAAATGACCTTTTGATTATCAAGACCAGTTCTGCCAACATAGGTTTACAACAAAAAAAGAGAGAAGCAAGCCCACATGAGGAGTTATTTTCTAGACGCATCAGTGAGGGTTTCTAATAGAACTTAGATGTTGAGCTTTGCTGCTGGTTATGGGGGATACATTCTTATCCCTCACTCTGACTTGATCCATCCAGTATAATGCAAGACCTCCTTTTTCAGAGACAGTAAGATTCAGTGAGATGAAAGAAAGCATAGGATTTGGAGTTAAGATGTCAGGTTTTCCTGTCAGCTCTGCCTATTGGACCAAACTTCAAGAAGCCACAATTCCCCTGTCTTTTCAGTGAAGTATCATTAGCCTGCCGATCTCACTGCGTTGATGCAAGGCCACAGGAGAAGTTTGTGAAGTGAAAAATATTTATAAACTCTGTAACATTCTACACATTGTCTTATTATTTGATTAACACTTACTACAAGGTCATTTACTGGAAGTAATAAGCGGTAAAATTTATCTCATGAAAGGACACAAGACCATGATGGGTTCCCTTAAATAGCTTTGAATGGTTCATAACTTGGACGGAGCGCTTCCCCTGTGCAAACTATTGTGTCTTGTGCTATACATGTGGTATATTATCTCAGCCATTCCTCATACAACCCAGCAAATTAAGAACTGCATTTCTGAGGCTGCGAGAGGTGAAATAACTCGTGAAAGTTAGCCCAACTTGTATGGGAGAGGTATATTTCCAACCTGGGCTGTCTGACTCCAAAACTTGTGCCCTTAACTCTCACCACATACAACAGATCTCTTTATTGTATAACTTTTACTAAACCATTTTGTATATAAGATACATGTCTCTTTCATCTTTGAAACCCTGTAACTGTCATCTTTTGTGAAATTATGCCATGGTAACAAAAAAACCCCAAAGTCTCATTGACTTATAAAAACTAAGATTGTTTCTCACTCACATCCAAGACATTGTGGATCATCTCTGGCTTTCTACCATGCTACCTTCATTTTGGGAATCAGCTAAAAGAAAACAGAAGGAAGGTAGAACCACCTGATGATGGTTACACAGTTTTACTAGGAAGTGTTTTGTCACTTCTACTTATATTTCATTGACCAGAGCAAGTCATTTGTCCAAGCCTGACTCCACTGGGGCAAGGAGATAAGTCTGCCCATAGAGAAGGATAAGGAATACAATGTTCCAAACCACTTCCCCATATTTTGTAGATAATAGATAATCTGTTTAAGAATGAATGAATAAATGCAAGAAAGAAACATTAGAAGAATTAGAAGTAAATTCAAAGCAATATAGCCCTATCAGCCATGAAATTTGAACCAGGTGGTTGTTTTCATAGAGAAGAAGCGATGAGAACGGATATCATATTTTTTTTGTTGTTTCATGCAGAAACTGAAATACTGAACCTTTAGAGAATTTATGGACCCTGCTCTGGTTGAGATCCTTATATTTGACCATAGGATTAAACTCATCATGACCAACTTGCTACAGTTACAGATCCTTTAATGCCGTTCAGGAACATAGTCAAATATTTGCCCACTTTCCATATTCCTATCATTCAGTAAACCTAAATAGACAAAGGCACTCTCTTAAAGTGGAGTTTTCTCAGTGCACTCAGTCATATCTGGGTTTCAGTGAGTGAAACATTTTACTTAAGTGTACGTCTATTAGAAAATCAAATTGAAGTTGAGATCATATCTAACAGTTCTCAGAGGAAGAGTAGTGTATTTTCTCTGTTGCTATTATTGTAAACCAAAAGAGGTTAGGTAGTGCCAAACCCCAAAGCACCCTCCATCCATAATCAACAGGCAAAAAAAAATGAATTCTCTCTAAGAATTTGATGAACTGAGAAAAAGATCAGACAAACCATTAAGAGGCCTCCTGAGGCTGCCGTTTCCTGACTTCCTTGTTTTCAGCCCTCTCTCATTACTGCTCACTAAATCCTGAGAGTGTGTATAGCCCAGCTCTTCGCAGAGTTTTCTGGAAGGACTGCTTGACAAGCACACGGCCTGCAGTCAGCTCGAGGACTCTTTCGCCAGCACTTATTTACCTGGTAGCGCTCTACTTCCTAGTCTGTAGCCCTTCATGAGCCAAATGTGTTCCTTTGCCATCATTAAATAAATGATGATGATGAGACACGGAATATGAAGATGATACAATTTATTCCAATACTAGAGTAAACACACGCCCTGAACTTGCTGCCTTATCTTTATTGCATCGTCCAGTAAGCGCCCGTTTCTGCCCAGGCACCGCAGCCACTGTACAACAATCACATTTTATCACGCGTGCTTCCTTCGTGACTGTTGTCAAAAGACGTCGAGCGGTGCCTGGGCCTGCTACATCAGATAAGGATGTGAGGGCAGGTCGTTTATTTGGGAGGTGTTTGGAGGAAGTGGGAAGAATGAGAAAAGCAAGCAAAACAGAGCATTAGGTTTGCAGTGTGGGCATCTGGGGCTCAGACACACTGGTGAATTTCTAAAACTTCATGTAGAACAGAGGTCAACAAATTATATCCTGTGGGCCAGACCTGGCCTGTTTTTGTAAATAAAGTCTTATGGGCACGCAGCCCCACTTATTTGTTTACTTATTAGCTATGGCTGCTTTTGTGCTACAAGGGCAGAGTTGAGTATTCGTGACAGAGACCACACAGCCTAAAAGAGCTAAAAGTACCTAACAATGTCTAGCTCAGTACTGACAGAGTGTGCTTACGCCTGGTGTAGAACTTAGCCCCACCTTGTCCTGATGGATGGAAGCTGGAATATTTATTCACTGACCCCTTCCTATAGGTGAAGGGTTTGCCCCTGCAGCACCTGCACTGCATCTAAGCAACTTCAAAGAAATCTCTGATACAGAAAACTGGGAGACCACTCAACCAGGACCCTTGAAGAGAGACCACTGGTGGACATCGAACTCCCCCTATAACTACACCACAAGCACATGTTGGCCAACGAGGACGTATCAAAAGCAGCTGCTACAGTGCTGGTACCCCGCAAGGATTAGCTTTTTCTCACCCGCTAATATTTGTTTTCCTTTGATCAACAAGCAAGCTTCGCTATTGTCCCTTTCCCATCATCCAGAAAGTTCTGTATATCCCAGACATTTCAATTTCAAAAGTTAGGGTTGTGTATGTGTGTGTGTACATGTGTACAACTGTGCCCCAACAGTCGACAGAGAATTTAACCCAGTAGGAACCCCCAGTAGACACAAAGGGACAGAGCTCACAGGGGCCCCCCTCCAGCCAATGTCTTGTAAATAATGTCTGTAACCTGACAGCAAGGGCAAGCTCCACGGAGCTGAATGTCTCCTGAGAGAACCATTTGCCATTTGATGTTACTTTAGATGTTCCTGATCAGTAATTATGTACAAAACTGTAACTATTCCGTAATCTAATTAAGAGACATTTTAGAATTGAGTTGTATGAGAATGACAGGTGTGGGCTTCCCTGGTGGCGCAGTGGTTAAGAATCCACCTGCCAGTGTAGGGGACACAGGTTCGAGCCCTGGTCCGGGAAGATCCCACATGCCACAGAGCAACTAAGCCCGTGTGCCACAACTACTGAGCCTGCGCTCTAGAGCCCGTGAGCCACAACTCCTGAGCCCGCGTGCTGCAACTACTGAAGTCCGCACGCCTAGAGCCTGTGCTCCGCAACAGAAGAAGCCACCGTAATGAGAAGCCCGCGCACCACAACAAAGAGTAGCCCCCGCTCGCCGCAACTAAAGAAAGCCCGCACGCAGCAACAAAGACCCAACGCAGCCAAGAAAAAAAAGATGTGTACTTAAGATTTAATAAAGTTAATAATTAAAAAAAAAAAAAAGAATGACGGGTGCGTTGGGGCCACAGTGCTGTACCGGGACCAAAAATAGAGGTTGTCATTGCAAAGCAATGGGCCCAAAACGAAAAGTGAAGATGAAATTCAGGAAATGGAGCTCCCTTCTCTAACATCACCCCAGATGAGAGTCTCCCGCCAATGATCTCTTCACCACATCCTCAACTGTAAGTCATAACCACTTACGTCATTAAGTGTACTGTCTGTTTCCCAGTAGTAAGTATTTTGAGTCTATATGGACAGCATTTCTTTTAAGTGATTGCCTCTGAAAAAAACAGAAGACAGAACCTAAGGAATCTAGGGTTAGAAGGACTCTGTCACATACTCTAACTTTCTTTCTGCCTTTCTAAGGTTTTCCAGCTTTCGTTCATCCACCAACTCTAATGGATGAGCAGAGGAGTAGCAAAACGTGGTTGATTTGGAAAAAATATATAATTCCAAGCTTGGAAGCATTTCTACTCTTAGAATTGATGATTGAAGGGAAGGATGTAGGGAAACGGTCCCTGATTGTATTTTGCTTGGGGGTTCGTGTCCTCATGGCCACATGGCTCCCAGCTCAGCTGTACTAAGGGCTGAAAGTCTTGGTGACAGAAAACAGAGGGGTGGTTGGATTTTATTGTAAAACATTCGAGAAAGAAGCCTTCCCAAACCCTAAAATGAATGTCCCAACACACAGCTTTTCAATGCCCTCTGTGCCTCAAAACAAATGTTCTGTTGGATTTCAGTTAGGTTTTCTAAGTTCACTTGAATCATCTTTGATGCTGTACTTCTGATATTTGAAGACCTAAGTTTTAATAAGCATTTGCTTGGCAGAGTTGTGAGCTTTAAGCTTAAATGAAGGGATAGATTGAGTAATAAATGCAGTGCCTAGAATACGTGATTATGGCGGGTTGTGTAACTGTTGAGAGCAAGCCAAAATAAAGAAAGAAATATTTAGTGTAAGGAACAACTTCTGACAATAAATCATTCCTGCCACATCTATTTGAAATGAGAAAAAGCATACAGAGTATGGATATCTTTTGCTGTTAGATGGAAACCCTGGGTCCCATGCCTGGGTTGAGCCATCAGGTTCCCTGCCCTCGTGCTTTCCCTGGAGAAAGGCCAGTAGACAGTTGCATTTTCTTCCTAAAAGGTTTTAGGAATCTATAAAACATTTTGAAATTAGATTTTCTGTGGGACTTTGTGGTTTTTTTTGCGGTTCGCGGTCTCACTGTTGTGGCCTCTCCCGTTGCGGAGCACAGGCTCCGGACGCGCAGGCTCAGCGGCCATGGCTCACGGGCCCAGCCGCTCCGCGGCATGTGGGATCCTCCCGGACCGGGGCACGAACCCGTGTCCCCTGCATCGGCAGGCGGACTCTCAACCACTGTGCCACCAGGGAAGCCCTGTGGGACTTTTTGACTTTTTATTCCTGAAAGAGATGGTGGTCCCAGTTGGAAGAGGTGGATGTCAGGGAGGCAAGAATGGTAAAAGCCTACATCCAGGCTGAATATTTGGGGATTTATCAATACAAATCTCATTCATACAAGTGGAGAATTAGGAGTGAGAATAGAACCCTTTTTTCCCCTGAGAATAAGGCTTTTGGGTTTGTGTTCTCAGAAATGCCTGTGAGACTAAACAATGAAAAATGAAAAAAATGATAAGGATCATACTTCTACAGCGTGTGATCAGAACCTCTTTTGTCTCTCCAAATGCAGCCCTGGTCTTCGCTCAGCAGGGCTAACTGAGATCTTCCAATTCTTCTTTTTAATTTCCATCTTTCCCAAAAGTTTTCTTCCTGTGATCTGTTCTTCCACCCGTCTTCTGTGATCTCTGAAAACATGTTGGTTTCTTTAGAACTTCACGAGAGTCAAAAGAACTTGCATTTCTGAATCCCTGCAGTCTTCACATCACAGGGGAAGGAAGCAAGAAAAGAGCAAGAACCCCTGTTAGCGAGGGACGCAGCGGACCCAGACTTTCGCGAGTGCCTGAGGACCATGCTTAGGGGGGTGGACCGTGAGGGCCAGATCAATGTGCAGAGCTGTTGCCTTCTTCCTAAAGGAATAGGTAGGAAAGAATGGCTGGAGTTGAGCAAGAGATGACTCAGTCGGCATTTGGGGGAAGGTAGGGTCCATTTAAGGAGCATCGAAATGTTTTTTAGAAGTGTGGATGTATTTGAACCACCTCATTTCTGGAGGGTTCTAGTTAGTTCCATCTTCTCTCTCTTCCTGTATTTGTCTCCAGAAATGGGGAGAATTATGTGTGTGCATCTATGTGTGTGTGTTGCTATGGAAACTTTTACGTGCGCCTGCTACAGGGATGCATGCTCGATTGCTTGCTCACTCAGAAATATTCATGATGCAGCCCTAAGGCAGTTGGAAATATCAGTGTGCAGACTTGTAGTCTTACCATCGCTATGTTCTGGGAGGTAAAGAGAAAGCAGTACCCACAGACCTTGGCCAGTTCAAGTATCTACGAGAGTTTTACCTCCAACACGCGGTCCATTGTCCCTGGCCAACTTGTGCTGTGCAATATAGCTTGTTAATCAGATTTCCAACATGGTATCCCTTTACGGCTGAAGACTGCATTTCATCTCAGGCTGAAGGCCTCAACGAATGAAACTCACATTTTGTATAGCTTTATGTGGTGTCTCCTAAAAAAAGTGTTTATCTCCTAACAATTGTTCCTTCACATTTTAGCAGCAGACCACTCTGATTGACATTTTAACTGCTTTTTCCTGTTGGACCAGGCTCCGTGCTGGGAAATTGTCCAAATGTTAGGGCTTCATTCTCACACGAGAAGTAGCTGGTCCACAGCTCACATGGACCCAGTCTGACTTTTCAAAATAGATTAAAATAAAATTGTAGTTTATGAGCCATCAGGAAAAATTATCTGTTTACTTTTGAGAAATGGAGACGGTGTGTTGAGTTTCAGCCAAAAGTCTAGCACTACTATGTTGTAAGGTGACACCTCACAGGTTTTCATGCAACATTAAGTGAATGTATTCCAATTTAATGCAAACAACGGGGAAGGAAAACATGCATGCTTATTCTACATAAGGTCCTTTCCATGGGTAGTGTCTAATGGAGGGATCTGATTTTATACCAAGTGAATGGTTTAAACTGACACTAAATCCGAGCTACCAAAAAACAAAGAAACAAACAAAAGAAAAAAGCCAAAATCAAAATTAGGACAGATGAGTCCCTTGTTTTCATCACAGTTGCATGATACAATTTCTATTTACTTTTGCACTAAGGTACTAAAAAGCACTGATGTACTCTTCCCATTTCTTTATGAAAAGGTCCATTTGTGTAATGACAATCACATCTGAAATTGAATGGTCAAAATAAATGAGTGGAGATGTGAATCAGTGAATTCGTAAGAATGAGTGAATTTTGGTGAACTAGTCAGAAATTCCGTTTACTAGAGTTACATCCACACATCATGTTTGCCTTTGCGGATGTGTATGAATTTAATCTCAGTGGACTGAGTGAATTGAAGAAGCATTTGCCTCCTTTCATTTTCAGCAAATGTGTGTAAATTGTTTTTGTCAGGAATAAATAAGTGGTTTGGCTCCAGCTATATCTACTTGAGGTGGTATCAAAGCACTAGAACAAATTATACTTTTAAAAAGGAAGTATTTTTGAACAGAACACAAAAGAGGTAGCATACAGAGGCAGGAAAAACTAACATCAAGATCGCATAAAATGGAGACGTAACAAAGGAGCTGGTAGGAAGGTGTCATCTTGTAAGATGATGCTGCCATCATTATGCCTGTGCTGAAAGGAGGATTAAGTCGCCTGACGCTCAGAGCTTATTGTTGTGTCTGTGCTCTGGCTCTATGTAGAATCAGCGTGATGGAAGTTCTTGCAGAAAGGGAACTGTTCATTTCGGTGAAGTTATTTAACTTTCAGAAACTGCTCATCTTCTGTGGCACATGCATGACTTGAGGTTGACAGGTGACAGATGTGCCCTAAGTGGGGCCCAAGTGAAGTCCTATTGTCACCCTCTTACCATGGGATCCCAAGCATGAGTCACCTTAATACCCTGGACCAGGCAGACATCTGCTCTTTCACTCCCATGATAGGAGTATAGAAATTTATGGACAGACGTTCATAGAGGAGGAAATGTCCTAAGAGCCCTCGTTGATCTTACAAGGAAAGGTGCATTGTAAATATGTGTTTGACCCTGCTGCTTTCACACTGCCTGTATAGGGAACATAGAAAGTGAGCATGATCAAATCTAAGTCCTTTAATATTTGAGGCACCCTGATGATAGACTGCAACCAAAATTGGCGGGGTGGGGAAGCAGTGCCTTGATTCCTTAAGAAAATGTTAATTTTGAAAAGGATTTTTAAAAAGCATGTTTTTTTCTACTTTAAAATTAAATTGAGTTGTGTCATTCGCTTAGAATGACCTGGACAATTGGGTACAGTGTTCCAGACCTAAAATTTTGCTGATCTCCAAGAAATAAGAAAGTACAGCTTAAGGTGCTTCCCTGGTGGTGCATTGGTTAAGAATCCGCCTGCCAGTGCAGGAGACACGGTTCGAGCCCTGGTCCAGGAAGATCCCACATGCTGCGGAGCAACTAATCCCGTGCGTCACAACTACTGAGCCTGCGCTCTAGAGCCCGCGAGCCACAACTACTGAGCCCATGTGCCACAACTACTGAAGCCCACACGCCTAGAGCCGGTGCTCCACAACAAGAGAAGCCACCGCAATGAAAAGCCCGCACGCTGCAACGAAGAGTAGCCCCCGCTCGCCACTACTAGGGAAAGCTCGTGCGCAGCAACAAAGACTCAACGCAGCCATAAATAAATAAATAAATAAATATTTTAGAAAAAGAAAGAAAGTACACCTTTAATAGTTTGGATATTTGGAATTAACATAGATTTATTTTTCCCTTCTTCAATCCTTCCTTTCCTTTCTTGCTTTTTTAAAAAAATTTTTCTTGGCAAACTATCTCTCCAGGAAAAAAATCTTATTCCTAGAGGTCATGATTTTTCAGGTTGAGGTAGACTGGCTTTTACAATTACCTTCTTGAAGTTAAGCACTGGCAAACATTCAAGATGAAGCAAGGTGATGAGTATTTCAAAGGCAACCTTAAAATAAGCTAAGGAGGAGAAGAAAAAAAATCTTTGAAGTTATTTCAAATACATTATCCATAGTTGCCTTATAATTGGATACCCTAAGCAGAGAAATATGAAGTCATCCATTAGGTAAAAATATCCAAAAATGTCTCACCTGTTATTGGGAGTCCATTCTCTCAGATAGTTGACATGGAATATTGGGAACTCTGCTGCACTTTGAGACAAAAACTATCAGCCATTTAACATGGGACCAGTCAGTTCAACATCTCTGAAATGGAAATGCTGATTTACCCTCCTGGGTCTCATGGTTAGGGGCAGATGAAACACTTTTTAAAGAGGAATCTGTGATCCAGGATGCCAGTATTACAAATATCGGTACTGTAGTTTTACTCTAGCTACAAAGATGCCATTACTGTGAAATCCAGTAAAGCTCCAGTCACAATGGAGCCACAGTTAAAACCAGTAAGACTAAAGCCCTCCCTTCTGAGCTGTGTAGTGACTAGTAAAAATCAATATCTTTGAGTAGGTAGCATTCTCTGTGTCTTTCTGTTTAAACGTAATTGGAAATCGTAGTAACATCTATATATTCTTTATTTGTTTACCCCTATGTGATAACCATCTAACTAGTGATCAGTATGCCTTTTTTTAATAGTAAATATGTGCAGTTTCAACCATTAATGGGCCCATGTTCAGGAGTGCTTAAGACCCAATTTTTACCTGGGTATTACCCCATCCATTCAACTGAAGTTACATAGAGAAAAAAATGAATTATTCATTAATATTGTTGACTGACTACAATAACTATGATGGTTTTCTTCCAGCAAAAAGGATAGAAGGGCCTGAGGTCTTTGTGACTAGGCTCACACATGTTATTTATTTATTTATCTATTTAATTTTTTGGCTGCGTTGGGTCCTCACTGCTGCGTGCCGGCCCTCTGCTGTTGCAGTGAGCGGGGGCCGCTCCTCGCCGCAGTGCACAGGCCTCCCATTGCGGTGGCCTCTCCTGTCCCGGAACACAGGCTCTAGGCATGCGGGCCTCAGTAGTTGTGGCTCGCGGGCTCTAGAGCGCAGGCTCAGCAGCCGTGGCACACGGGCCCAGCCACTCCACGGCACGTGGGATCCCCCCAGACCAGGGCTTGAACCCACGTCCCCTGCGTTGGCAGGCAGACTCTCAACCACTGCGCCACCAGGGAAGTCCCAGGCTCACACATGTTAAACGTGAATTAATTATATCCGTGAATGAACGTAAACATGTCACTTTAATCGTAGTTTTGTTATAATAATTTGTGTTTATTTAAAATATAGTAAAACCAATGAGATAGAAAATTTTCTCCAAAATTTCTTTAGGAAAGTACCATTATATTTTCCTGAGACCTAGTATGAGATGATGAAGCTGAGTTAATAAGGTCTATCGCTCAGATATTCCTCCCTGAAGATGTTAAATGTCTCTTTTACGTCTGTCACATGAGATAGGTCTTCTTCCTCATCAGAATGTTTCCATAGCTCTCTGTTACTACGGAGAACAAATTCAGAAACCTAGCTTCAGGCTTCTAAGACCTTCATTGGTTACCCCTCTCGTGTGTGTTCATCCATCCAACCATTTAAGCAACAAATATTTATTGAACATCTAATGTGTTCTGCTAGATACTTTCAAAGACCCTAGTTCAAGGCCTCCTCCTCTTGTTCATGTTTTCCTCATAGAAACTGTTCTCCCCTGTGCGTTCCATTAAAGAAGCTGCCAATCTCCCAATTAACTCAGCATGTGGACCCTCACAAACATTCTCCTCAACTTTTCTTTCCATGTTTCTGTGGGTAGAAAGATATTTCGGGACCCGAGTGAATCCGACCTTCCTGACTATGAAAAGAGCTTAGCAGAAGCAGCCTTGTCAGTGCCTGAGCAGAAGCCTCTCTCTGTCACAAATCACATGCCATCTTAAGGAAAGACGCTCAAGAATTAAGAAACACAAAGCCTGCTTTTAAGGAGTTTATAACTAATGGAGCAAGGATAAATACTATGAGAAACACATACTCTCCAAGGACATCTGAGGTGAAACTAATACAATTTTAAAGAACTTTAGTAAAGCACACAAGATGGGTTCTGTCATAAAGTTAGGTGACTGGATATCAGGGCTGATCGAAAAAGACTCCGTAAAGGAGGGGTGATGCAAGCAGGGTTTGGAATGGTAGGGGAAAGGGCAAATTGGATTTGGCGGTTCCTAAACACAGATGAGAATTGAAGCAAAGTCCAAAGCACACATGAGCAGCAGATTCGCTTGGCCGGTATATAGGCCAGGGAGCAAGGAGGTCGGAGGAGGGTGTGTTTGTGGTGCTCGCTGTTGGACTTTTATTCAGGGGAATCGTGCTCACCCCTTATTTGCTATCACTGGAACCCTGGGAGGTTGGAGATGGCAATGCACATAGTTGAGGACACATTGCTGTGGTTTCATTGACTACCAAGGTGGTTTACCCTGAAAGTAAGGGAAGAACACCTATCTCTGTACTTGGCGTTGTTCATCTCATTTAATTCAACCACAACGAAAGGAGAAGGGACTTTTCACTTTGCAACAAGAAACTGAAGCTCAATTACATGCCAAAGACAGAGCCCAGACTCAACCTCCAGTCTCTTGGACTCCCAACTCCCCTCTGTCTACTTTTCTGTGCCCTCTCTTTAGAGCAGGGCTTCTCGGTCTTGGCACACTTGCCGCGGGTGGCTGGATCGTTCTTTGTGTTGGGGGCTGTCCTGTGCACTGTAGGATGTTTAGCAGCATCTCTGGCCTCTCTACCCACTAGGTGCCAATGGCAGCACCCCGCGCACACTTGTGACAACCAAAAATGTCTCCAGAAATTGCCAGATGTCCCTCGGATGGGAGTGGAGGTAGGGACAAGCAAAACCATCCCTAGTTAAGAACCGCTGCTCTAGGGTATTGTTAAGAGTTTTGAAAAATTTTATGTGAACTTTTATTCTCTTCCACTTTTCGCCACACTCAGAAGTGCAAAAGAGAACGTGGAAACCAGTGTGAAAGCTAAGTTTGTACAACTCAAAATTCTTAAGACCATCACTCAACTTTTTTCCCCAAACCTAATCGTGATAACTTGGAGGTGCTCTTAAAAGAAGAGTTGCTGCATGTAAAATATCTGTTATGAGGCCAGCGTGGAGCCTGAGAGCTCAAGTCACAGAGCAAAGCCAGGCACAGGCTTCTCCTGGGGTCTTCCTTCATAGAGCTGAAGAAGCTGCTGCTTTAGCCATAAATGGTTTGTAAGCCTCTCCTCTCTGGGGGTGTAGGAAGACCCGCTGGGCAGGCATCAGTCTCTTCAACTGAGTTGTTGCCGGCTGCCTTGCTGAATACAGAGGCAAGTTCTGATTACTGAAAGCTCCTTGTGATTAGGGACCATGTGTTAGACACAGTGGGGTTATTTAGAAGCACAGCTCATCATTAGCAATCAATGAGTCAGTGATGCAGTCCTCTGCCAGCAGATATTTATTCAGTGCTCCCGCCCACAGGTGTAATAGTCCAATGGGTGTGGATATTCCTGTTCAACGTTATGATTATTTGATTACTTAGCCACAAAACTTCTTGCTTTTGCTTTCATGGTTATAGAATAAACAGAGTTTGTAAAGTATTTTCAGGCTAAAACAAAATAATTAAGGAGGCAACCCTAGAATGTTGCCCCAATCTCATCCAACCCAACTCCTGCTACATAGAATTCGCCACATATGGTAACCAAAGTGGGCTGGCACCGTCACTCCGATCACGCCTAAAACATGCCCAGCAGAAGAACGGTCCTGTATTTCAGCCCTTGGTAATGGGTAAAATAAGGGGCTTGAACCATAAAATTTATAAGGTGTCAGAGCACACTTTTAATATGAAAATACCTCATTAAACTTGCCACTTTAACGTGTTTCCCCTCATCAGCAAGGGGTAATTAGAAAATGGTGGTGATGCTGCTTCAGAACGTAGATCTCGAAAGTATGGCATATTTCTTACTTTTGGTCGTATCTCAGAGTCCTCATTTGTAAACTAGAAAATAGTAGTTGTGTGCTGGGATTGGTTTCATCCACTGGGTTACAACGTCCACTAAAATACCGAGCCTGGGCTCCCTTTGGCAGTGTTATGAACACCCAGGCTTAGAATGCTGGCCGAAGACGTGTGTTTAAAAGGACTTAATGTTCTGCAGTTCTTTCTTGCAGATAACCTGCCCGTAACTAATTATTGAGCTATTACATCTTTCAGGGAATACTGCCCTTGTAGATAATTCCAGAGGAGGCTGGATGATGAGATAATTAGATCAGTAGGGAAGCAAAATTTCTTCTTTCTCCTTCTCTCTTAAAGATTATATGAAAACTTTTCATATTTACACACTTCCCTTTTTACTGCATTGTTAATAATTATTGGCCATCTCTTATTTATAGCGGCACAGTGGTTAATCTTCTTTATATGAAGTCACGTGTGTGCATATAAGGGGCCTTGTTTACAGATTAAAGGGGCCAACAAGGGTCCTGGGGGACTTGCAGTGTTTTCTTTGTTTTGTTTTCCTGTCTCCAAGCAGAGACCAAAAGAACTACACACTTGCATTCCCAGTAGAATGCTAAAGAAGTTCCTGCCCTAGGGAACCTCCTGAAAAATTGAAGCACTCAACAGCCTGTGGCAGGGTAGGGACAGGTGGCACAGGAAAATGTCCCCAGGCTCTAGGCTTCCCATGTGCCCTTGGCAACACCTGGCCCAGAGAGAATGTACTGGCAGATCGTGCCTCTTGGGAACATGCATTTCAAGTTTCAAACAAAATGGTGTGCATGGCGTGTCCCTTGGCGGGCATTTCCTGCTCACAGGAAGAAGGTCTCCAGTAGGCGAAGCTCTCAATTCCCATGGAGGGAGCCTTCCAAGGTCAGGTGCTTGCAGGGGGACAGGCTGGGTGAAGGGGGCGAGGGAGCAGGGGGAGGTGCTAATCCTTTTCTTTAGTGTGTCAAGAAGGAAACAGTTTAAAAGAAAAAAATTGTAGACCCAGGATATGAATTAGACAAACCTACCTTGAAATGCTGGCTCTGTCCAGTTAGTAGCTAGATTACTTTGGGCAACAGATCTAGCAGTTTCCTCATTTGTGAAATGGGTATAGGAACAACCTTATAGGGTTAGATCATTAAATATAAAAATTCTTCCACCAACAGTGCACAGGGGTTCCCTTTTCTCCACATTCTTGGTAACACTTGTTATTCCTTATCTTTTTTTTTTTGTGGCCTCTCACCGTTGCGGCCTCTCCCGTTGGGGAGCACAGCCTCCAGACGCGCAGGCTCAGCAGCCATGGCTCACGGGCCCAGCCGCTCCGCGGCATGTGGGATCTTCCCGGACCGGGGCACGAACCCGTGTCCCCTGCATCGGCAGGCGGACTCTCAACCACTGCGCCACCAGGGAAGCCCTCCTTATCTTTTTGATAATAGCCGTTCTGACAGGTGTCAGGTGATATCTCATTGTGGCTTTAAATTGCATTTTGCTAATAATTAGTGGTGTTGAACATCTTTTCATGTGCCTGTTGGCCATCTGTATGTCTTTGGGAAAATGTCTCTTCAGATCCTCTGCTCAATTTTTTTTTTTTTTTTTTTTTTTTTTTTTGTGGTACGTGGGCCTCTCACTGTTGTGGCCTCTCCCGTTGCGGAGCACAGGCTCCAGACGTGCAGGCTCAGCGGCCATGGCTCATGGGCCCAGCCGTGCCGCGGCATGTGGGATCTTCCCGGACCGGGGCACGAACGCGTTTCCCCTGCATCAGCAGGCGGACTCTCAACCACTGCGCCACCCGGGAAGCCCCCTCTGCTCATTTTTTAATCTGGTTGTTTGTTTGTTTGTTGTTGAGTTGTATGAGTTCCTTGTATATTTTAGATATTAGCCTCTTATCACACACATGATTTGCAAATTTCTTCTCCCATTTAGTAGGTTGCCTTTTCATTTCCTTCGCTTTGCGGAAGCTTTTTAGTTTGATGTGGTCCTATTTGTTTATTTTTGCCTTTGTTTCCCTTGCCTTTGGAGTAAGATCCACAAAAGCATTGCTAACGCTGATGTCAAGGAGGTAATGTTTTCTTCTAGGGTTTTTATGGTTTCAGGTCTTACATTCAAGTCTTTAATCCATTTTGAGCTGATTTTTGTGTATGGTGTAAGATAGTGGTCTAGATTCATTCTTTTGCATGTGGGTGTCCAGTTTTCCCAGCACCATTTATTGAAGAAACTGTTCTTTCTCCATTGTATATTCTTGGCTCCTTTGTTGTAAATTAATCGTCTATATGTGTGTAGGTTCATTTCTGTGCTCTCAATTCTGTTCCACTGATGTGTTTGTTTCTATACCACTACCATACTGTTTTGAGTACCATAACTTTGTAGTGCAGTTTGAAATTAGGGAGTGTGATACCTTCAGCTCTGTTCTTTCTCAAGATTTCTTTGGCTATTCAGGGTCTTTTGTGGTTCCATACAAACTTTAGAGCTAGTTTTCTAAATAGAACTATAGTTCTATGAAAAAAGCCATTGTAATTTTGGTCAGGCTTGCGTTGAATTTGTAGGTTGCTTTGGGTGTTCTGGTGTTCCTTGTTCTTTAAGGCTCAGGATACAGCTGTTTTACCCTCTCATGTCTCTACTAGGAAATGAGTTCCTCCTTGCAGAGTTTAGGGTAGATTGATGAGATTATATCTGCAGAGTGGCTTTATCTCTTTGGGTGAGGCCCCCTTTGCAAGTGCACATTTTCCTCATCATGACTATTTGTGCCTCTATGAAATACTGCCAAAGGGAACAAGAGGGGCCTGCCAGAAAGAGAAGTTTCTTAGGGCAAGAGATGAAAAAGAAATGGAGCAAAGGGTAAGATTTTAAAAAAAAAGAAGAAAAAGAAGAAAGAAAAGTAATTGCAAGAAAGAAATTAGAACAATTATATAAACAGAGATTGGCTTCAAGGACACAGGGCTAAAATCCCAGACTCAGAGGAAGGCAGGCCGTGGGTGAGAAGAAAAACACAACAAAACCCTCTGAGAGTTAGAATGGCAAATTCTCCAGGGCTGATTGGAGAGGTTCCAGAATAGGAGCTTTAGGCAGACTACATTTAAAGAAAAGAAAAAAGAAATGAAAATGGAAAAGCAAAATTCCCAATATGCCTTTGCATTTTTGACTGTATCTCCCAGAAAAGAGTTTTTAGCCGTAAGATATTGGATATCAATGGGAGAGTAATACACATGCAATATAATGGCATAAATAGAATATAAATAGTGATTATGGATTTTGCAGCCCACTAAAGAAGTTTATTATGTTTCTTTTTCTTTTTTAAGAAGAACCCTGAAGAACCTTTTTTTAAAAAAAACCCATTGCTGCACATGGGTTTTCTCTAGTTGTGGCGATCGGGGTCTACTCTGCATTGCGGTGTGCGGGCGTCTCATCGCGGTGGCTTCTACTGTTGCGGAGCCCAGGCTCTAGGCCCGTGGGCTTCCGTAGTTGTGGCGTGTTCTTGTATGCAGTTCCTCTTCCTTTTCAACTCATTCCTGTGTGCTCTAGACAAAGCTACTTTCAGCTCGCTCCTTCTTTTCACTAAAATGAGAGTGGCCTGTGTTAGGTTGTCTTGTGTGTCATGATTGATGGCTGGCATCCTTTCTGTGAATAAAGCCTATGATCTTAATGACTTCAGGAGTTCACATCAGAAACATGTATCACAGCATGAAGCTAACTTAGACTTTGAACTTGCAAGTGATGATGAATTCGACAACTGGGTTTGCAGTTAAATGTTTTTTTAAAGCCTATGAACAAAACATGTTTTGATGTGGATGTTTTCATTAAATAAACTGAGCAGTTGATCACTTATGCACTTTTTTGTTGTGGGTATAAATTAAGTTTCTGTTTTTCTATAAGAAGCATCTTGAGATCACAGAACAGGTGACTTGGGGGTCCTGAGACACTGTTATGGAGTTAGATGGTCAACTCAGGTAGCAATACCCAGTACTTTGGGGGCAGTGTTGCTTGCTTACTCCTTACTATCTGGAGGTGAGAGAGAAAAGAGGGTGTCTCTGGAAACAGCCATTCCTGAATGCTGGCTTCTTTGGGAGCTTCCCAGTGGTGTGGCGTGTGGTGAATTTGCCCAGCTGCTTTAGGGACCTTGCCAGCCCCACTGTAGCTAGCTCTTCTGCTCCCCTCACCCTCCCACCTACACCCCTAGGCCTTGCCCTGAGCCTCTCCCCTCCCGGGAGAGAGGTTCCGCATCTGTGCCTGATTTAAATATCCATGCTAGATATTTGCAGTCAGTGAATCTAGAAGGGCCAGTAGGGACCTGGTTTAATTCCCACACTAACCATGGCCCAGGGACTGCAGCTCTGGTCTCTTGATTCTTAGTGTAGTTCTTGTGCTTGTTCAGCAAACATGTGAGTACCTACTGGACATCAGTTATGGGTATAATACTGAACAAGACCACAAATTTCATGCTTTGGGCAGCCAACAGAGCCCAGAACATATAGACAAGTCACCAGGCAAATTAACAAAAAGAATGGGGGGTATAAAGAAATCTGGGAGGAGCACCTGATCCTGTCCCAAGGGTCTGGAGCAGTCCAACAAAAAACTATAATGCGAGCTACATATGTTATTTTAGTTCGCCTGCTAGCCATATTTTAAAAATAAAAAGCAATTGTGAAATTTAATAGTATATTCTGCTTAACCCAATATATCCAAAGTAGTATCGTTTCAATATGTAATCAATTTTTTAAAATTATTAATGAAACATTTTATATATTTCTCCTATTAAGTGTTCGAAAACTGATGTGTATTTTACACTTACAGCACACCTCAGTTCAGACTCGCCACATTTCCAGTGTTCAATAGCTATATGTGGTGAGTATCTACCGTATTGGACAGAGCAGATTGATAGACTGTTTCTCGGAGGATGAACCATTAAGCCAGAAGGATAATAAGTCAGCTGGGAGAATGAATGGAGAGCTGGAGAAGGCTTCTAGGCTTCAGGGGCCAGAAATCTTAAACCCTCCAAGATAAGAGAAGGCAGATATCTCTCAGGAAATGTGTGGAATTCATTGCAGCCTCTCTTGGAGTACAAGGGTTGCCATGTATAGGGACTCAGAAGTTAGGCACAGGAGTAGGTTGGAGAGAATGAACATGAGTTCAGTTTTGGATGTGCTGAGTTTGAGTTGCCTGTGGACAACCAAGTGGAGGTGTGAGATGGTAAGGAATTCAGAGACCTCACTGTGGACTGGACTAGAGTGCAGAAGCTTCCAGAAGGAGGTGAGAATTTAACCAGCATTTTAAAGGATGGCTAGAGTCAATGCCTTGTACCCCACATGGAGTATAGGTTCCACTGAGTTGGAGTTCTCAGTTTTTGTCATTCAACACAGAGGAGCAGACACAATAAAGTTCATTATTAGAACCATCACAAGTTTAGGCACACCAATTCAGCCTGTATGTTTCCTTCACACCTCACTATCTTCCATAAACAAAGTACGGCTCCTTGTCATGCCTGAATGGCATTTGGATGTAAGATACCAGAGCCTTTATTGGAATATTTATATTCTAATCTTTCATGAAATGAAGGTCAATTCCCCTGTGCTTTAGGGGAATTGTGTAAATTTTAAATTTTTAGGAAAGAACATTCACTGAAATGCACAGTTTTTACCGTGTAGTTTTGTGGTCCATGCCTAAGTCAAGTATACTGAATTTAATCACACTTATTAGTCTTTTTCACCCAAATTGTTTCTAAGTTTTTTTTTTTTTAATCCTCTAAATTTACATATAAACTTCTGATACAGAATCTGGTTTTGGGCAAAAGTACAATTTTTTGATTTTTTTTTTTTTTTTTTTTTTAGTGAGAGGAAAGTAAATAGCATGCTATACCCATAAAAATTAAATACATTTATTTGAAAGGGCCAATGACTCACCAGCATCTTGGAAACTCCTTTCTGCCATGATCTTAGCAACTAGTAGGAGTGGTATGGACTCACAATTGCAAAAGTATGGAATTTGTTGCGCCAGTAGAATGATAGTAAATGAATGTAATGCTGAGCATCAGAACTTACGGTGGACGAATAAGACAGTTTGGAAAGGATTTGACTTAATCTCCTTTCCAGAGGCAATGACAGAAGGTGTATATTTTTATTCCATTCTTAAAAATTGATGAACCTAAAGGATGAAATTTTAAAAGAAAGAAAGAAGTTAATTGCTTACAAAAGGCAATTACTGCCTCTTCCTGCTGGGTCCTTGGAGCCCAGCTAAGACTGTAAAATACCAGATGAGTGGGGCTGCTGGGGCAGAAGGAGAAATACACAGGCCGCCCATAAACCTGCGTGCCAATGGCTGTGTTTCTGGGTTGTTTGCATTGGAAAGGGCACGGACTGTGCTCTTATCTCTGCTATGGCTTGGAAGTAAAGATTCACCAAGGATTGGTAGTGCTAATATCATGTATTTTATGGCTGCAATTCATTATGGAGCCTCTTGTAAAATCCCCGTCAAGGGGCTTCCCTGGTGGCGCAGTGGTTGAGAGTCCGCCTGCCGATGCAGGGGACACGGGTTCGTGCCCCGGTCCGGGAAGATCCCACGTGCCGCGGAGCGGCTGGGCCCGTGCGCTGTGGCCGCTGAGCCTGCGTGTCCGGAGCCTGTGCTCCGCAACGGGCGAGGACACATGGTGAGAGGCCTGCGTACCACACACAAAAAAAAAAAAAAAAAAAAAAAAATCCCCGTCACACAAAATGGCTGTAAGAGCCACTTTTCGTTTTGCTGCCAAAAGGACCATTTGGTTTCTGCTAATTTCGTTACAGGTATAATCAGATGATGTTTGCTTATTGCTCTCGGTAATTTCACTGTCCTAAATACCACAGCTTCAATTGTGCCCTAGAAAAACTCCAGAGTTGAGTTTCATTCAACTCTGTTCATTGAGCTCCAAGTTTAGGCAAATCCTATGCTGGTGGTCCATGACTTACTCGGATATAAGGAAGTTTGGAACCTGTGAGAGAACTGTATATCTGTAGGATACAGGGCCACTTATGCCATAAAATGAATGACGTCAACTGGACTTGTACTACTCTTCGTACAAGTAGGGTCTCCAGAGAGACCCTGGAGATCTCTCTCTCTTTCTCTCTCTCTCACTGCCCTCCCAGCCTCCCCACGCTCCCATCCCCCATCTAGAGTGCACTGTAATATAGGAGCAGTAGAAGTGATGTCCGGAAGGTGCTCATTACTCTGGAGCAGAGGTTGGCACGCTTTTTCTGTAAAGATCCAGATAGCAAATATTTTAGAATTTGCAGGCCACATAGTCTCTGTCAAATTATTCAACTCTGCCATTTTCACACCAAAGCAGCCATAGACATTACTTCAATCAATGGGCATGGCCATGTTCCACTAAAATTTCAATTACAAAACAGGCAGTGGGCCGAGCCCAGGAGCTGTGGTTTGCTGACCACTGATGTGGGGAATAGAGGGAGGAGACAGCACCGCTGGCTGTGAGTCCAGCCTCCTTTGGGAAGGAGGCAGCAGAGGAAACGGTTCTAACAGGATGGATACGATTTCCCTAGGGATACCTGTTTTCAATCTAGTTTGTTCTTGGTTGCTTTCAAATTATTTTATGGATACGTTTCCTATCATCAGCTTTTGTACATGTTCCTGGAGAACCATGACCAAGTGATCGTTTTGTGTTCTTACAAAGTTTAGGTGAGGTCTAAGACACAATATGTGCTCAATAAATCCTTTTGGAGGGAAGTAGGGTAGAGGCTTCGAGGAAAGTTTCCCAGAGCTTTCAAACTCTGCTCTGCTAAAGAATCAATATCTCAGGCAAAGATTAGGGCCAAGCCATGGCTGGTGTACCTTGTCTGGAGTTGTGGCTGCTGATATGGTTTCTAAGATAGACACTGACCCCAGGATACTGCCAAGAGAAGGGAGCCCTTTGATTCCAGATCGTAAGGGACGCTCTCTGCTCATTTTGAAAGGAAAGGAGTTACAGCTCCATTTAATGGAGATGACCTTGAATGTGAGGTGCTACCTTTGTTCAGGGGACATACTTTGTTATATTTTCCTCATTCAGACCAGTCCGCATGGACTCTTTTGCCTTGATCTGGGTCTCCCAAGGTCAGTGTCAGATAAGGAGTAGGTTCTGACGTCCATCCTGGTAAATCCCTGCCAGACTGACCTCAGTGGCGTCACAGACACCTGTCAACTGCTATCCATCTAGGAGCCCCAAGTTGAAACCTCCAACAGAAATAGTTTACTTCCTGTTTCTAAAACATGCTAAGGCTCACTACTCAAAGTGTGCTCCTGGGACCAGCAGCATCAGTACTACCTGGGAGCTCTTTAGAAATATAGACTCTTGAGCCCCACCCTAGCCTTGCTGAATCTGAACCCGAAGCGTAACAAAATGCTCAGCTAATTCGTGTGCACCTTAAAGTTGGAGAAGCTGTTTTGTAAGAGGCACTTTTCATCATAAAAGGCTTTTCAGCACTGTTCTAATAGATGTATCATTTAGTTGCTAAAATCTCTTTCCTGGAAATAGTAACAGTTGTAGTATTTATTATCATTGTCAGAGGAACAGATTTTTAAGACTTGTCTAATAAAAACTTAGCATGTCCGACACGGTTACAATATAGATCTTTCCCACTTGCCAGTCTGCATGCTTTGTAAATAAATGTCTTCCTTGTTGTGGAAGTAATTACTCCAAGATGTAGAAATACTGAGCGCTTACTGTCTTCCCAGTATTTTCAGCTCATTGCTTCTCTATGACACATCTTGGGAAATACATGATGGGTTTTGTCCTACTTTATAAAATGATTGTGTTTGGACATAAAAATGTAGCAGAGCTTACATGTGGCCATTATTTGAGTTAGGCAAGGAATTTCTGGATCTTTCTCTGTCTTCAGTGATAACATGCCTACCTTTGGAGCAGAGGAAATGAAAAATATGAATGAACTCCAAATGGAAGCTGGGGAAGATGGACAGAAACTAAGCAACCCTAGTAGTGTTACTCGGCACCATTTAGAATATGTTTTCTCCTTCGGATCTTCCCAGTTGTTTCAAGACCAAAAAAACAGTAGTAGGGTGGTGCCGAGTGGCAGATAGATCTTTTCAAGTGTATCTGTTCATGTCCTCTATGAGGTTTCTTGTGTTCTCCACCCTTACACATTTTGGATGCCCTTGAAAATGTGTAGATATTGAGAAATCTAGGGAAATAATGAATTCCCCTTTGATATCTGGGCAGGGAGTATTTTAAAAATTTAAATTGCTGCAGTTTGCATCATGTACACAAATTTGTTGCTTCTGTATTAATCACTGAGGAAAATGAAGAGAAGCCATGAAACTGCTTGGTGCGTTCAGACTTGTGACAGGGTGAGGCGATGGTCATGTAAATGCGGGAACAAAGCCATGCGTCTCTGTATGAAATAGCGCTAAATGAAAAGCCACCAGAAATCTTCCTAGAATTAGAGAAAAAGAAAGCATACTAGGGAATTCCTTGGCGGTCCAGTGGTTAGGACTCTGCACTTTCACTGGCAAGGGCCCGGGTTCCATCCCTGGTTGGGGAACTAAGATCCCACAAGCTGTGCGACATGGCAAAAAAAAAGCACACTAAGACGATGTGTCTTGTTGATATTATAAATAACCCATTAAAAATATCACACATGCAGTCTAGCTCTGGGGAAGGGAGCCAGACAACACATTTTCGCATTCCAGCATGCTTAGGTGTGCCAGAGTGTGCTGTAACTCTCTGGCTTCCCGTGTTAAGGGTGTCAGCAGGTGCAGTCTAAACATCTGTTCTTTAAGGATTATAAATCAGCAGTAAAGGAAGAAGTCTCCAGCAGGCACTGAAATAGCAAACCAAACTCGAGCGTATTTTCAATGGAAAATAGACACATTTTTGCTTGGAAAATGAATGACCTTTGGTGGTTTAAAAATGTGAATAAGGCTAAAACAGTGGTAGATATTATTAGGCATCGTACATCTTGATAATAAAACCCTCTTATAGCATCACATTTGAAAACCCTAAGAAAAATCAGCTCATGATACTCTTTCTACAAGCCCCCCAAAATCTTGATTTGAATTTTGGAAAGCAGCCGCTATAGCAAGTTTTTCTTTACAATTTTAGACTGCCTACATACTACATATTTGAAACACCACTCATCAGATAGTGGCCCTATTTATAAGACAAGATCAATGGTTCACAGGTTTAAAACTCCCCGTAAATACTCAGCTATGTGATGGATTGAACTATAATGTTCTACCTTTGGATCAAATGCTGTGAAAAATAGGAATTTTGCGGAATTTGTGTATCTGGGTTTCTTTCTATCCTGTTAAAGATTATGGCCTTTTAGAAAGAGACCTGTTTAGCTGATGGAGGTTAACATTTTGGAGCTTGAAGGGACCTCAGAAATCATCTAGTCCAGCGCCTTCATGCTACAGATCAGACTCTCGAGGGACAGAAATATAAATGACTTTTCCAAGGTGCTACTGTAAATCAGGGGTCAGCAACTGTGGCCAATGAGCCAAATACAAATTTTGGTGGGCGGCGGGTGAATAACGTTTTTTTGGAGCACAGCTGTGCCCGTTAGTTTACACATTGTCCGTGGCTACTAAAGATCCAGCGGCAGAGCTGAGTAAATACTGCAGAGACCACAGGACGCTTGAAGCTGAAAATATTTACTATCGATTCTTTATAGGAAATGTTTGCTGACCCCTGCTATAAATGGTAGACTTAGAACTTATTCTCATGCCTTCCAGGCCAGTGTTCTTCTGTATTCTTTTTCACTTTTAGTTCCCAAAGGGTACATATATAGTCAATGCACTTTCTTCTTCTCTCTCTTCACTTTTATAATCTGTTTCCTTTTATTTCTGCTGGTACCTAATTGAGGATAATTTTTAAGTAATATTTAATTATCTTACTCAGAATGAAAAAGAAAACTTAATGGAATGAGAGATAGCTCTTAGGTACACTTTTAACATAGGATTCTAAAGTCATTAAGCAAGTCTAAGAAGATTAAGAAAACTACAGTCCATATAAGTACATACTTTATATGTTAATCCCTAAAAATTTAAAAATGATCAGAATATATGTGCATGTCCCCAGCAGACAGTGCAAATATAATTTTCAAATGGAGAGCTAACTCCGAAAGTATTTGAATTGTTCATATACGGTTCATGAGGATGTTCCCTGGGAAGCCAGTTGGACTTCTCTGAGCTTGGTGAGTAGCAGTGTTAGGTCATGAGTCATCTGTAAAATAAGTCAAATATGAACATGAGTGCTGCCTCTCAAAATGATGTGTTTGCAAAAGCGTTTTCACAACACATTTGAAAATTAGATTAGGCTGTTTGGTAGGTGCAGCCAATGCTGGGTTTCATTACTCATATAATCACTGTTCAGTTCTATGACATGCTGCATTTGCTGGGTCCTGAGGGTGTGTTCGGGTTCCATATTACAGCTCAGAGCGAAAGACTGGGCCCGAGGTGAAGGAGGACATGTATTTAATGGTCAGTATGGCTGAAATTGTTGTCCATGTGGGCTAAATAGAGAGGTGTAAGGAAGACTTCCCTGTTTCCTGATGCCTGAATTTCCCCACGTGGGACTCCTACCTGAGGAGTTTCAGTGAAAGCTCAGGGCAAAGCCCAGTGTCCAGACCACGCCTAGGTAGGGTGAGCCACGAGGCCAGCCTTCCTCATCAATGTTACCAACTCCTATCTGCTTGTCACAGCTCTAGCTCTGCACCAGGACTGGCACAAAAGTCCTCAAAAACATGTTTTGAATGATTGATTGAATGAGTGAATGTACCGTCACGAGGGCACCTGGTGCTTGGAAAAGAAAAAGAGTGCTCAGACTACATTATAGCGCAGAGAGTAAGAACTGTACTCTAGGGTTGTGACATCATACGCAAGGCCGACCCCAGAACCTTGCAGAGAGGAGTCCATGCTCAGTGAATGTTTGTTGATTGACCTCACAAGTCTCTCTTTGTAGAGGCTTGGCTGTACAATGCCCTTTGTGTCCACTCGGAATCCTCTCTTCATCCGGATGGGCCAATCTTCCCTCCAGTAATTAGCTCAACGCAACTGTCCTGTTTTTTCAAGAGATTCCTTTGCCAGCTCAGATCCCTTCTGGTCTGGCGTTCTCTAGCAAAGGTGAACAACCTAGTCTGGCTGTGCCCAGGATCCTGGCACATCAAGACATCTGTGAGGGGCTTTTTAGCTGGGGTAGAATGTTCTTTGATATCAAAACCCTCGTTGCGATGCCTGCTGTGTGCCCGTGCCGGCTCCCCCTTGCCCATCCTGCCCTAACAACCAGAGAGTGGGAGCCTCTCATCTGTGACTGGCTCGTTTCCTCATCATCAATTCTAGGACCCTTTTTGTTCTTTCTTCAGGTTGCTGCTAAGTTATTAATTTATGTTCCCATCTTGAACTCTGCCCTTTGAAAAATCCTAGGAGTCTTTGGGGCCCAGTCCCAGCTGCCTACAATCATGGCCCTTGGATGAAAGATTCTAGGGACTTGTGTGTCAGCTCAAGTCACACATAGTATCTGGTGCACAAGTACCATTGCCAGACCCTGTGTGAACTCCTGGAGTCACATTTGAAGAGGCTCTATGGTGTGATTTATAAACAGTGGCCATTATCGATGGATTTTGAAGCAAAAGTTTGCATCATCGTTTCTCGAGTCTTAAATTTATGATAATGTTGCACCTTTAAAACATGATTGAATAAAGAGACAGGATAACTGAATGCACAGGGTAAAGCTTGATTGGATACCAAATCAAATCCCCAAAAAAATCTATGAAGGAAAAGTATTAGGATAATTGGGGAAATTTGAATATGGACTGTATATTAGATAATATTGTATCAATATTAAATTTGAGTGCAATATGGTATTATGGTTTTAAAGGGGAGTATCCTTTTTCTTAAGAGAGAGTTGCTGCAGAATTTTGGGGTGAAATGTCCTGATGTCTATTGGTTCAAGTAAACATTTCACATATGTAAACGGAGACAGAGGGAGTGGACAAAGGAGTGAAGGGAGAGGGGATAAAACCAAATGTTGAAAAATACGAATAATTGATAAACCTAGGGCATAGTTTCTCCACCTCCACATTCTTGACATCTGGGGCTAAATCATTGTTGCAGGGCCGTCCTGTGCACTGTGGGATATTTAGTGGCATCCCTGGCCTCTACCCACTAGATGCCAGTAGCACACCACCACCCCCAGTTGCGACAACCAAAAATGTCTCCCGTCACTGCCAAATGTCCACTGGGGGGCAAAATCGCCCCTTGTTGCGGACCTCTGCTCTAGGTGATGAGCACAAGGATGACTGTTGCCCTCAACTTTTCTGTGACTGAGATTTTACAGAATGAGAAGTCGGGGGAGCACATAATCCTGGTAACGATTGGGAGCTTGTCATCGGTGAAGAGCCGTTTCCAGCTACGGAAACCTTGAACTAGAGAAATGAAAACGACCTTCTATCAAGGACACTGATGAAGGCTTAAACATTTGGTGTTAGTGAGGTTTAGATTTAAGGCCTTTGATTTTGATCTGGGGCCTCCGAATTGCAATTTTGTCTTCACAAAAGCAGGAGGCTTTCAGGAATGCCGAGGCAGCAAGTTCCTATCTCGGCGTTGCCTTCTGGGCTGCAGGGTCCTGTCTGTTGAAATCCTGGACCTGCCTAGTCACTGTCATATGGCTCCTTTTGGAGGATGCTCCAGAGTTTGACTGCTGTTCATTCATTCATTCGTCTGTTCAAACAAATGCTATTATAAAACAGTTTCCGTGTGCCAAATCCTGCCCTCAGTTCTGATGTAAAAAAAGGGACTGTTGTTTTGGATCCAATTACGTCGAGTGTGGGCTTGTTGGTCATGGCTGAATTCAGAGGCAAATCCCGTGAGTCCCACGTCTGTACATTTTCATCATGCAGAGACATAGATTCCCCCTAGCCATTCAACAATAGAAGGTGACATGCACAAGTTATATTACTGCTTCCATGCATGTATGTGCCCCATCGAAAGCAATGATAAAATTCCTATTTCTGTACTACTTCACAGCCCTCAGGAAACCAAGTATAACAGGACACGTCAGTTAACAAACAGTATATGTTGCACACCTACCATTGCCAAATGTGGATTCCAGGGTTCTAAACATGAAGGAGACTCGCCCCTGTCCTAAGGAAATCACAGTTGGGTAAGAGAATCACAATTGGCAAGAGAGAATTCCAGTTGAAGGTGGCAAGGCTAATTAGAAGAGTTCAAGTTGCAATGACTGTATTAACAAATAAGTGTTTATTGAGCACCAACTATGTGCAGTGGGTAGAATTTTGTAAAGTGGTATTAACGCTCAAGAGCTTACAATCTAGGAAGACGTGTATCCCCACAGTTATCGGTAATTATACAAGGTAGACGCTACCTCAGTAGTGCAAACAGTCGCTTCCCACGAGCATAGGGAAACGAGATAATGATTTTAGGGCAGGGGATTCAGGGACTGCTTTCTGCAGTGGTAGCATTTGATATGCGTTTTGGAAGATTCATCATTTTTGGATAGATATGGAGAGGTCAGGGAGTTGGAGTGGGGGAAGGAGAACGTTTTAACCAGAGGGAATAGCATGAACGAAGACATGGAGATATGAACATGGGAAACACGCGTGTTCAGGGAATATAGGTGAGTTAGTTTAAAAGTAGCAGCATATTCTTAGCAAAATTAGTAGGTTGCTCGGCTGGAAAAGAAGATCTGGGCCAGATGATTGAGGGTGTTTATTTTCTGTGTTGACGTGATGTATTACGAGCACCTAGAACAGCACGTGGTACATACAAGGTGCTCAACCAGCATTTGTTATATGCGTTGTAGGCAGGGAGCTATGGTGGCGTTTGTTTCTGGTTTTGTTTTGTTTTGTTTGCCACGCTGCGCGGCATGCATGGGATCTTAGTTCCCCGACCAGGGATTGAACCCGTGCCCCCTACATTGGAAGTGCGGGGTCTTAACCACTGGACCGCCAGGGAAGTGCCGGGGAGCTCTGGTTTTAATGCCTAAGATTCTAGGCCAGGACCATCATGTACCTTGGATTCCTTTATGAGTGCAGTTTCCATTGAACATCTCCTGTGTGCTGACACTAGTCTGAGCAACAGAGATAGAAAGATGGAGGATACGTGGTCCTGGCCTCACGGGGGTGCACCGAGTATAGCATCTGCACCTGGCATCACGTGCTTACCCGGGAGCCACACCTACAGGCTCGTGAGCACATAGTCCAGCGTTCCAGTGAGAGGGGCTCCAGACCATTGGCTGACTGTTCCCACAGTTAGCTCTGTAACACCCCTCAGGGCATCCTTGGCCAGCCCGGCCTGTCTGCATCTATTTTCTCCTGTACAGTACAGGGCTAATTATAATTGTCCTCCCAGATTCACGGTCGGCTATATATGTGGCCTCAGAGTCTTAGGATGTCTTGAGCGCGTCACCGGCTTGTTTACAGAGTGAGGCTCAAGTGTGTATGTGCAAATTTGGGGAAGGAGAACCAGTTAGCTTAAATTTAATTCTCCTGGTAATTCTCCCACATACGCAATTGGGAAACAAGTAATTCAGCAGGCTGGTGAGAGGTTTGCAGTGAAAACCATGGATATATAATCGCACAATTAGTTTTATTGTGTGGGTTGGTAAATTATGCAACCAAGCAGATGAAAATAATCAGAAAAATGTTTAAATTTGGTAATGAAAATATACATCCAAATGTTTTTACTGTAGTTAAACTCCTGATTAATAATACATTTCTGCTTGACTAAAATGATTTTGTAATGAATATATTTTTAAGTTTCTGCTTTTATGAGGCTTAGTATTAATATGTAAATTAGTTTTGAATTGCCTGCTTTTCCCCCTTTACTGTATTTTCCTGTCCTCCGTGTCAAAACAGAAGTGAAATCTTCACGGTAGTTGGCGGGATGATTCTGTCTTCTGTGTGTGCAAGGCCTTGATGTTATTTTCACCCTATCAACATTGCTTTCTTCACGTGCACTTGCCCTAGGAGCTGCTAATAATGGGCTATAGGATGGAAAGCTGTTACCTCTTGTATAAGATTGCGATGCTGTTAGTACTGTAGTAACGCCTGATCGCATGAAGAGGTTTAGTTCTGAGACGGGAGAGAATACACCTAATTCAGAAGGTGTCTGTGTCTCAACGGCATGATTAACTGGAACCAAAAGGCTGGGGGGGTGGGCGGATGTCAGTCTGTTCCTCACTGATCCATGGGGACAAGAAACCTTGAAGAGCAGGAACCCCTCCAGCCCCAGTGGGGCCCACCAGGCTGGTCACCAAAGGAACAAGGCTGCCACCAAATTTGGAGTTTTTAAAATTCATCCAGAATCATCTTTTGTTCATTTTTCTCACTCCCTCTGCTTCCTTTACCTCAACCCACATTGCACGTCAACCTTGAAGGTCATCTGCTTGCATGCTGTGTGAAGTTCTGAATTCTGTAGGTTTTCGGGTACCGTAACCCTGCCACCATTTAGAGCAAAATAAATGAGGAAGTGCTTTAAGTCTTGTAATACCATATTTAGCACTCTATAACTTGGGTTATTCTGAAAATCATCTTGGTGAGTCCAAAGAGATAAGGATAATCAAATTCTGGGTCACGTTTTATTTTACTGAATTTGTATAGGGTCATTCGATATCGGGGATGAATAACTGAATAACTGTGGCTTAGGTTTTCTCATACATGAAACGGACCTGAAAATTCATTTCTGAACACCAAGTTCAGAGGACACAGCTTCATCCTGGCTACTGGTCCTAAGTATTACCAGGTATATGAGGAAGCCCATGAGTTGAAGTTACACTTAATTATGATACAGTGTGATTTAGAGGGAATTTGAATCAGGAAGCCTCGGGGTTCAGTCCTGGATACCCTTTGCATCAGATGAGTTTGGGTGGCCTCTGCCCTTCTCTGCCCATTTCCATCCCTCGTACATTCTATGTGAAACACGGTGTTTGTCTCCCAACAAGATCGCGGTGCCTATTTCCCCCAGTGAAGAAAAGCTGGTAACTTCACCAAACGCTGAGCAAGTTATACCTTCTCTCTGCGCCTCGGTTTCTTCCTCTTTATAATGGAAACACTAATGCTTTATCAGGCATTTTGTTACATGCTGAGACAGGCTTGTGAATATCTAAAGAAATAGTGTATATAGAAGTGCTGTTTAAACTATTTGGTCAAATACAAAAGTTATTTCCATTACTATTATGACTGCCACTTATAACACAACATACCATTTGATGAGACTATTCTAAATGAGTCAAGCACTGCAGGGCTGTACGTATCTCATCTCTGCATAACATCACCATGAGGTGGATGTTATTATTTCCATTTCACATGCAAAACCAAAACCCAGAAAGGCCAAGTAATTCACCCAAAGCCGTGAAGCTATTAAGTGACTGTGAATTCTGATGTAAAGATGGATTCTCTCCGATGTAAAGATGCATTCTACTTATCGTAATTAGGCTTTAAGTGGAAACATTGAGAAGGCTTTTTTTCCCCCGCTAAAGTGTATTGAGCACCTACAAGAACCGTGCTAAGAACTGTACATTCATCACTTGGTTTATTCTTGACGACAACTCTGCGAGCTAAGCAGGGGCACTTGCCATTTGTGATGGGGCCACCCTGTGCATTGCAGGATGTGTAGTGGCATCCTCGGCCTCTACCCACTAGATGCCAGGAGTACCGCTTCCCCTGGTTATGACGACCAAAAGTGTCTCCAGATGTTGCCACGTGTCTCGGGAGGGAATCATTGAGTGAGACCAATTCTGTTTTACATGTGAAGAAAATAAGACCCAAAGAATTGAGAGTCCAGAGTCACAAAGCTAGTAAGTGGCAGAATTTGAGTCTGTCTGACTTGGGAGTTGGGAACCGGGCCTCACATTCCTTCTCCCCTACAGCATCCCTTTATCCGTTACTGAGGTGTGTTTCCAGCGGCCCGCGGGTGGTCTCTAATAAACTGCTTCTCCCAGAGAAGATCTGCCATCAAGATTTGGCCCAGGATGTAGAGGCATGCACGCAGGCAGTGACCATGGGTTGCCTCCTCGAATGGTCTCAGCATAAATAGTTCTGTACCTTTGCCTGTGCCCTTCGTAGCTGCTCTCACTTCTTATGAAATATAAAGATCTTTTTTGTCCAGGACAGTTTCAATCTGTTGCAAATATAACACAAAGTTGCAAACCAGTTCAGGCAGTTGTTGGGAGTTTCTGGGATGACTTAAATAGCCCTGCCAATGTAGGTCGCTATTTTTAAGGCTGAGCTAAGCCTTTGAAAGTGGTTCACACAGCCATGATCTCAGGTTGAAGTCACAGAACATGAGAGCTGCAAGGAATCTCAAAGCCTGGCCTGAGACAAGTGGAAATTGACCCTCGGCACCATGGATACACACACACACATGACTCCTGGTTAAAAAACAAAACGAATTTCTGATATTTGCTTCTACTTCTGCTGAACTCATCCACTTCTTAACTTACAGGAAGGTGTAACTGTTTGCTTCAGCCCCTTCCTACCCTGCTCTTGCCAGACTGGAAAAAAGTAGATGACTGAGCCTTTCACCCTTCTGCTGTTTTGAGAATGGATGAAGCCATTTATACTTGTGTAACCACCCCAAGTCTTATATTCTCTTGAGGGTTAGGTAGAGATTTACTTAGCAGAGAATTTATAGCACATACTATAATACTATGTGGCGGGCAGCATACTGAAATCTTTACAAAATGCATTTTGTCACCCCAAGATGCGGTCCTATTACCACCATTTTACAGAGGAGGAGCTGGACTGAGGGGTTTAGAGAGGTTGAGTAACGCACTCGAGATTATGAAAAATAAATGCCTGAATTGAAGAGAGTCTGATTGTAACTCGGTGGTTCTCAAACTCAAGTGGGCACCGGCGTAGCCTGGAGGCTGGTTAAACCCAGATTGCTGAGTCAGCCGCATCCCCAGAATTTCGGGTTTAGTAGGTCTTGGATGGGGCCCAAGAATTTGCGTTTCTAACAGGTTCATGGGTGATGCCGCCACTGGTCCACAGACCACGCCTGGCAAACCTCCTGCTCCAGCTTGCGTGCTCTTGACCGCCACAGGCTGCCTCTCCTACGTCTTGTGAGCGAAAAGCAATGGTAGAATGACTGGGCAGTAGCAGCCGTGTCGGGCTATAAATCCCTGAGGCCTGGCCTCATCCGCACATGTTCTGACTCGAATGGCGTGGCCTTGGTCCCAGGCATCTGTCGTTTACAAGTTCCCCCATGTGGTTGCAGTGTGTGGTGAGGCTTCACAGGCTTTGCTGATTAGGCAGCACTTAGCAGACTTTAGTGGGTATGTGAACCCCCTAGGGCTGTTTACTGAATGCGGATTTTACATTGCACACAGACACCCAGGAGAAACCCGTGCCGCTGGACTTCAGCCCAAACTTGGAGTAGCAAGGACTAGTATTTCCCAGACCTCATGCTTGCCAGGTAAAATATAGGATGCCTGGTTCAATTTGAATTTTTGATAAATAGCAAATAATTATTTTTTAGTATAACTATGTCCCAAATGTTGCATGGGATGTACTTATACTAAAAATTATTTGAAATTCAATTTAAGTGTGCATTCTATATTTCGTTTTGCTTTTTGCTGAATTTAGCAACCCTACTTTAAGGTAAGAGTCATCGGGATTACTTGTTTCAACACACACACGCACACACTCACACACACACGCACGCACACACACTCACTCATGGATTCCTGGTTGTAATTCAGACCTGCTGAATCATAATTTCTAGAGCCTGGTAATCGTTAACAAAAACTGCAAGATGGGTTCTTGTCAGCTCAATTTGGGAGATACAGAAAATGATGGCTTTTGACCACTTGTAATCCTCATGCACCCCCAGACGCATATTAGGAGGTTGTTGTCTGTTTTGAATCTAGTCAAGTAGCTGAGGGTACTTCTTTTCACATTTTAGACTCATTGGTAGCAGTATTCAGTTCTGCTACTAAGGTAAAGACAAATCAGAAAGACTCTAGGCTACGATATTTTAGCCTCTTTGATACTCCCAGAGAATCTGGGTGCTCGTTTATTTGAGGGTCTGGAGTAGGGTTTGTAGATAAAATACAGGATACCCCGTTAAATTTGAATTTAAGATAAATGATGAAAAATTTGTTTAGTGTAAGTATTCCTCAGTATTAGGTGAGATACACTGATGCTAAAAAATTGATATTTGTGTGAAATTCACATTTAACTGGGTGTCCCGTGTTTGTAGTTGCTAAATCTGGCAAACCCTAGGCTACAGGGGTCCTTTCAGATAATCTCCATGGGGCCAACCTGCATGCCGGCAGCTGAGCAGAGCTGCAGGGTTCCTATTTACAGGACAGTCTTTAGCCTCCACAGAGGGAGTCAAGAGAACCTTTGAGGCTAATAGGTCTTTGGACAAGAAAGGTAAGACCTCATTCAAAGAGGAGAAATCTGAAGAGGCCTCAGCCCCTGGGAAGGATGCCCAGGAACTCAGAGTGGACTCTTTCTGAAATGGGGGGAAATAAAGGGCATGCGTCTCACACTGGGACACAGGGTCAGTGTTACAGCCAGAAGTGAGGAGTTCTGCACAGGACTGTATTTTCATAGCAGCACCTGGTCCATCCTGAGGATAATCTCTGCATCTGAGGCGGCTCTAAAGCAAAAGGCCCAGAAGACTCCACATTTATGTGCACTGGCCCCGCCGCTGCTCTCCAGGGGCCAGGTCTTTGCACTCCTGGTAGGAAAAAACTGTCTTTCTGTTGCACTGGGGTGGGGGGCAATTGGGAGTGGTAGACAGTTTGGTGCAGCCACAGAGATGGGAACCAGGAAAGGAGGTCCCCGGAGCATCTTCCCAGTGGAGAGCAACTGCCTGCTTCCAAGGTTGTATATTGGGGTGGACTTCCCAGTAACCACACCACAGAGACATAGGAGCCAAACCCCTCCTTAATTTTGACCTTCGTCGTTGATTTGAGGATATATGGTCAGATACTTAGAAAAGAGGTTTTTGGGGTTTTTTTTCCTACTGGCACTTTAATTTGCTTTTAATTTTAATTTGCTAAGTTCTGTGAATGTCATTCCGACCCGTGTATTTTATGTCAACACATTAACAGGTAAACATGTAGTCGTGTCTGATTCTAATTATTCAATGATTTGTTTTATATCAGTTGATGTCCCTTGCCCCTAATTAACTCAATGAGTGTTTTTTCCAGTATTAGCACTGTATTTGGTGTTTCATGACAAAAGGCTTTATTTGAAAACATCTCGCTGAACTATTGGGTTTTTTTTTTACTATTTCCTGAACACACCTTACGGGACAGAATGTAGTTTATAATAAAATTCAGGCTCCCTCTTGCTCATTATTATAACCCTGTATTTTACATGTAAATTATATTAGGAAGCCAGCCTCTTTCTTTTAGTGATTTAGACTTCAGGGGGAAAAAAGAGAATGAAAGGAAAGAAAAGAGAAAAGAAAAGAAGACAGTTTATTTGTTTTTAATAAGTTCGCCCCCTCTGGGAAAGATGAACATTCTGATACTGGACGTAATTTAGTAATCCGGAATAAATTGTTGCATTCTCTATATAGGCCTCCTTTCACTTACAGGAATGTTCTGTGCGTCATCTCTTACTGTAGCTTTGCTTTTGCTTTTGCAAAACTTTTTAACAACAGTATACACTGTGTTCATACCTCGAAGGGCTTGGTCCGAATGCATCCTCTGCTGCTGTGGAGAAATTGGCGGGCTTTTGGTAGAACCTCAGGGGGACCAAGCCATGGGCTCTCACTGCAGGCAAGCAGCTTGCTCTTCAAACACCACCAGGGGAAACTGCCACTGCTGGCTTGGGTGTAGAGAAGAGGAACAAAAACTTGGCATGTCTGTTCGTGTAATAGTCCACGGGTGGGAATTAGCCCTGTGGTGGGCCTCTAAGTTGGCGGGACCTGTGTTAAATTTGTGAACTCTTTTGCTCCCCACGCTTTCTGAAGGGTGTGGGAAAACTGAAAGGAAGTTAAAGAAAGGCAACGAAGGTCATTAAAATTCTGCAAACTAGTTCCTCTCCAGAAAACTTACAGGAAGTGGGGCTGGTTTCCATTGAGGAGAAGCATCGGTTCATGGTCAGCTGTGTGAGTTGGGTGAGGGTGGAGGTCGGGGGTGGAATGCCCTGCATCCTGGGAAGTTCAAAGCCTCCCCTCCTCACAGACAGGTTGACACCCCTGATTTGGATGTTTGCTGCAGGAGGGCTGCCATGGACAGTTGTACAAGCTGTGTGTCTTATGCCTGGTGCAGGGGGTGGGGCGCCTCTTTCTAAGGGCTCCCAGGTTCACTATTGAGATGCTGACTGTGAGGCCCTGGAAGTGTCCTCACTGCTCCCCGAACACACACATATACACTTTGGTTCCTGTCTGCAATTTGGAACCACGTAGAACATCTAACAGGCCATCCAGAGTGGGGAACTTCACCTGGAGCCAAAGGACAAATGACGAAGGATGTTGGTTGATCCTAAAATGACAGCATGTATTTCCTTCCCACGGTTGAGCTTGGAAGGAGTCTTTGATGTTCATGAGAGAACAGTGGAATTTCTGCAGGTCCCAGGCAGCAGAGGAGCGGCCATGATTCAGCAATGTTCCAGAAACTGGGCTTAGGCCTCTGGATGGGAATTGTCACTGTGCAACACTGCCCATCTCAGCTGCTTGTCACGTGAAGTCACTCCCTTTTTCCTCTTGTTCTTGGAAAGGCTTCTAGAAAATTCTCCGTAACCTACCCTTTCATGTTGCCGACGAGTCACATTTCAGGTGTGGACTAGAAACTGTAAAAGTTAATGTGTGGATTTTCATTGCCACATAAATGGAGAGTTTGTCTAAGGCTTTATGACCAGTCACCTTGACTGGAGTATGGTTAATATGAGTGGAAATTTTGTATTTTGGTCACAGGAGTCCAGAAAACTGAGGCTTGGGGTTCTTTGTTTAAGATCCATAAAAACAGGAATCTATTTTCATTTGTGCATTTGTATTGTGGTGTGATATCTGTTTATATGCCAAACCGTCCTAATGTCTGGTCCCAGGAATGCCTAGTGTCGTGGAAAGCGTGCTAAACGTTTGTTCAGAATTGGCTTGTGTGTCCTCAGGAAAGTTACCTAAGCTTTGTGAGCCATTCATCGTCTCCTCATCTGTAAAACGAGATGAGTATACTTAGCTCACAGGGCAGCTGGGAACAGCTTGCAGGATACTATAAAGAAAGATACTGAGCGTGCCACCTGACACAAAAACATTCTAATCGTTCATTTTGTCAGCTGAGGACACAGCCCGTAACGGAGACGAGCAAGTCCTGTGCCCCTTCTGGGGTTTGTCTCAGAAGAAGTGTTCCGGAGTCAGGTGTAATGATGCCTTGCTTTTCTTTTTTCCAGCCACAGGACAAAGTCTTCAGGCTGGCCACCTCCCTCGGGAACCTGGGGCTTGAACCAGGTGCCGCCCTATGGATGGGAGATGACGGCAAACCGGGATGGACGAGACTGCTTCATCAAGTAGGTTGAACACTCGGCATAAATAGTTTAATCTTTGGCTTTGGGGATGTCTCTGTTTTGACCCTTGGCTCAGGAGAATTAGCATACTTAAACTGAGGACTCCTAGGCACTTGGAGGCCATGACTCAAGCAGGTGATCCCCTGGGCCTTCCATATCTTGTGACATGAGGTTGCTTTGTTCTTGGACACGCGCCATCTTAGGCTCAGAATTCCCAGGGTATCAGGTACTCCTGGGCCAGAGCAAACATGTATGTTATTGAATCCTGGGCCAGTTGTACTGATTGTCCGAGGCTAGTAACTAAAGTTTGACATGGAGGAGGGTCATTTGGAAAGCCTTGTAGAAATGGTTAAGACAGGAATGTTACTGGCTCATCTGCAACTAGAAAAATCAGCTGAAAGGATTATGTGCTTTACAGGTTGTACTATAAATTGGTCCCACTAACATTGGCTGAGGTTTTGGATTTTTTGTGGTGCTCTTTTTTTTTTTTAATTGTGGTAAAATATATATTACATAACGGTTATGTTATTTATGTTATATATATAATGGTTCTATTGTATGTAACATAATGGTAGATTTTATGTACCATCTTAACTGCCTTTAGGTGTACAATTCAGTGACATTAAGTACATTCACAATGTTTTGTAACTCTCACCACTTTCATCTTCCAGACCTTTTTCATCTTATGCAACAGAAACTCTGTCTCTATTAAACAAGAGTTTCCCACTCCCCCTCCCTCCAGCACCTGGTACCTCATATAAGTGAAATCATACAGTATTTGTACTTTTTTATCTGGCTTATTTTACTTAGCATAATGTCCTCAAGGTTCATCCATGTTGTAGAACATCTATGAATTTCATTCCTTTTAAGGCTGAATAATATTTCATTGTGTGGATAGATTACTTTTTTTAATCCATTTATCTGTCAGGGGACATTTGAGTTGTTTCCACCTTTTTGCTCCTGTGAATAATGCTGCTGTGAACGTTGGTATACAAGTATCTGTTTGCATCCCTGCTTTTAATTCTTTTGGGTATATACCTGGCAGTGGAATTGCTGGGTCATACGGTACTTTGATGTTTACTTTTTTCGAGAATGACCAAAGTCTTTTTCACAGAGGTTGCAGTGCTCTGGTTTTTTGCAGTTGTATGAAAAAAGTGCTTATATTGCACCTCTCAAAACAGCAAGAGTTCACACTGTTTGCTTCTCCAAAGTGAAATATTCTTAATTATGAGAAGTTAGTGAAACAGATTTGAAATCAGGAAGCATGGTTGGCCTACCCTGATACAAGTGAGCAGAGGTTGGAGGCCAAGGGGGGAAAAATCTTTCAATACCACAGGCTTGATTCTTTGTTCCAACCAGGCTGACTATGGACTGATTAGCAAATATAGGATCTATGTGATGTAGGGGATCATTTTTATAAAAATAGAAGTATCTGCCAAGATTGATTTTTGAGTATTTGGTCTTTTGGACAGCCCAGCACCTCTAAATTAGGGCTGTTGGAAAGTAGCTAGGGAAAAACTCACGTGAGTGTTGTCAGTGGTTTCCTAGTCTCTGCAGCCCAGATCTCTCCCATTCCTAGATTTGCAGAGGGGAGAGGACCTCTCTTAAGAGTACGGTTGGTGGCTGAGGGGCTTGTTTCCTGGGTCCATCCTGAAAAGATTAAAGTTGACCTTGAATCTGATCCACTCCAGGGAGCCTGTGTGAAGTGACCCTCTGGCTCTTCAAGGCTTTCCTGAGGATGTGCTCATAGAGAAATTATGGTGGAAATCTTGGCAGTGGGGACGGAATCTCTCAGAAAGCTCAAAGACACGAAGAAAGGCCAACGGTTTGTTTACATCCTAGATTCTGATTCGTTAATTTTACTTTATTATTGTTATTTTTAATTAATTTATTTATTTTTGGCTGCGTTGGGTCTTCGTTACTGTGTGCGGGCTTTCTCTAGTTGCGGTGAGCAGGGACTACTCTTCACTGCGGTGCGTGGGCTTCTCATTGTGGTGGCTTCTCTTGTTGCAGAGCACGGGCTCTAGGCGTGCAGGCTTCAGTAGTTGTGGCACGTGGGCTCAGTAGTTGTGGCTTGCGGGCTCTAGAGAGCAGGCTCAGTAGTTGTGGGGCACGGGCTTAGTTGCTCCACGGCATGTGAGATCTTCCCGGGCCAGGGCTCGAACCCGTGTCCCTTGCATTGGCAGGCAGATTCTTAACCACTGTGCCACCAGGGAAGCCCTGATTCATTAATTTTAATAGTTTGCCTAAGTCCCTCATAATGGTAGAAAGATGATATTATTTGATATTATATTGTGCCATCTGTTTTGTAACATGGTTATGAATTTACGTAATTGGCACAGTTGAGGTGGCCTAGATGCTTTAACTCAAAACAATAAAAATTTCTGCCAAAGAAATGTAGTTTTAAAAGACATGGATTATGAATTTAGGAAGGTACAGCTCAGTCTTCTCTGATTAAGATGGATTTTTCCTTGTCCCTGGTTGGATTGAGGTTCCTGTGTATTCCAAGCCATTTGATCAATAGCCAGAAACCCAAACTATGGCCTATTGTTTAGAGATTCTGGGATCCCCAGCTAGCTCTACAGGTATGCATTTCCATCAATGTCATTGGCATTTTTAAGGGCCAGCCCAGGTGTCAATTTAACATTTACACTGGCCGGATGCCAGCTGTTGCAACATGAAAGAGCAGATCAGCAACTTCATAGAGAAACCTGCACTGATTACTAAACAGCAAGTTTTAAAACCAAAGTCACTGGTGTCACTTTTTTAAATCCGTGGAGCTTTTTTACTTGAAAAGTAAATTTCCACAGTCCTGTCAGAGACACTGTTTTAAGATGTCAAGAATGGTACTTCTGGTACAAGTGCTTGTTGTTTCTTTGTCACTAATGAGTTTTATAAATAATGAGAATCATTCTGATTTTTTCTCTTACCTATTGAGCGATGTCCGTTACAAAGAGGTACTCTAATTACCAAAGTTTCCAGGGAGCCTGGTTTGCGGTATGGAGTATATCTCTACTCATTAGTTTTAGAAGTTAAAAGAACAATTTGGAAACTAATCTGTGGTTGGTAATTAGCATCTTTGCATTTAATTTCCCACTCTTACATTTTCCCTTTGAAAGAGATGTCTTCTTTTTTTATCTTGTCTTAAGAGCTAAATGATAACTCACATCAGACAATTCTTTCTGATGGAGGTACAGCTACTTTTAAGTGATGGACGAAGCTATGGGAGGAACCAGGGTTCACCTGTTCAAAGTTAGAGTGTCGGAGTTGATAATGAGATAATTCTATTGTTATGAATCTTTCAGAATATGACCCAGGGTAGTTCAAAGTGTGTTCAAATTTCATCTTTCCTTTCCTATCCCCAGTTATTTAGAGTAGGGCTGGATAATCTGTCTTCTATTGAGTTACTAATCCATAGGGTTAAACATTTTTTAAATGCCATTATACACATGATAATGTACATTTGTATGATTTTGTATAGTCTGCAGACTAGTGATTCTCAACCTTGGCTACACATTGGAATAGCCCAAGGAGCAGTAAAATACCGTGATGCCTGGGTGTCTCAGTCCATTTGGGCTGCTATAATAAAATACCAGAGACTGGTGGCTTAAACACAGAAATTTATTTCTCACAGATCTGGAGGATGTGAAGTCCAAGATCACGGTGCTAGCGTGGTCGGCTTCTTGGTGAGGGCCCTCTTCCTGGCTTGGAGAGAGCTGCCTTCTTGCTTTATCCTCACATAGAGAGAGGATAGGAGAAGAGAAATCACCTCTCTGTGTCTCTTCTTATAAAAATACTAATCTCGTTATCAGGGCTCCACTCTCATGACCTAATTACCTCCCAAAAGGCCCCATCTCCTAATACCGTCACATTGGGGATTAGGGTTTTAACATAAGAATTTGGGGGAACACAAACATTCGGTCCATAGCACTGGATCTGGGATAGAGCCTAGGAATAGAGTTTCAGAAACTCCTCAGCTGATTCTAATGAACAGCTACTGTGGCTGCTCTGAAGCACTTTTTTTGCATTAATGCGGAATAATTACCCCATTTTCTAGATGCTAAAACTGAATCTCAGACTAATCAAAAGGCTTTCCCAAAGTTTACACACATGTACCAAGTCGCAAACTACTGCTCGTTCAAATACACTGGATTCTCCGTTAAGAAAGGACAAGTTTTGTTGGTATTCTTAGAGAAATACAAATTACAGTTTTTTGAGGAGCAAAGAACATTGTGTAAGAAACATGACAGATACAAAATAAAAATTTCTTGGTCCTTATTATTACCAGTTAAGAGAGCAGAAGAAGGGAAGGGAGAGAAGCAGATGGGAAGAGAGAAACTACCAAGAGAAGAGTCTCGGGAAAGAGAGCGTCCTGGTGAGAAATGGCTAATAGAGGGAGCAATGGACGGCCAGAGAAATTAAGAGAAATAGAGAAAGTGAGGTACTCTGAGATGGTTCTTATAATAATAGCATCAATAAATAATAGATGGAGGTGGATATAGATATAGTTGTAGATATGAGAAGAGATACAGATGTAGATAAAGTTATGGAGTATAATTACAGAGAGATTGATACAGATATAGATGGCTATAAATATACAGAGTTGTAGATATAGCTATCAATGGATATAGAATATAGATAGAGATGGATGGACAGACCAGTGACCGTACAACCAGCTTTGCCCAGGAGGGTCCTGGTTTAGGGGTGTTGTTCTCACATAATTACTGGTGGCATCTCCCTTTGCTCTCAGAGTGTTCTGGTTTAGATAACATAAGGTAACTATATATCACGCTACCAACGTTTAGAAAATTCTTGCAAGACGTAAGCTTGCATTTAATCTTGACAACTGTCCTGTGAGGTAGATAAAGCACATAGAGGAATCTCCTTCTTGAAGAAGAAGCTGAGGTTCACAGAGGCTGGTATCTCCATGTCCTCATGGGTAGTCAGACCCGTGTTTGCACCACACCGTCAGACTCAAAGGCCTCGGTTCTTTTGGCTCTGTTACGGAAGCTTTGATCACCACCCCTAGGATTCCCCAGCCCAATCAATGTATGCTCAGCTCTGCTCATCTCCACCTGTGTCTGCCATACCCTCCCCTCCTCCGCATCCTTAGAAATGGCCTGGGCAGCCTGGTCGTCTGGTCATGCGCAAAAGCACTCCTTGGTTACACCTAACGTGTGTTCCCCCCAACATTTACTGAGCACTGCTAAGTGATGAAGTTACCAAAATGAGCAAGATACAGTCTTACCTTGCAGGATCTTAGAGTGTGGTGGAAGTGATATATGAAATAATACAATATGCTGTAGATACAGGGGAAGGCCCCAAGGAGGAAACAATCCTATCCTTTGGGAGTGGGTGTGAGGATGCAGGCCGTTGCCACGGGCCGCACACTACCACTACTAACCATTATTCTCAACCAAGCGATGTCTTTTTTAAGCTCTTTATAGACACATAGTATGTTTCGTAGTCAGAGAATAGGGAGTGCCGTGAGTTGCTTATTTTCCGTTTTTGAGTTCGGTGGAGTAATACATGCTTACTTAACTGTGGAGGTGGGTAGAGTTAATGCAAAAATAATGTGCTTCGTAAATCTGGAAATTCGGTTTTTGTAGATTGAAGAAAAATTTAAACGTGAGCAAAATAAACATCAAAACACTAGCTGGCAAAATACATGATTAAGATGAGCCACGTTGGAGTCTGGGGAAAGGGATGGGGGTGGATAGTGGGAGCGGAGGCTGGAGGGTCATTTCCCAACCACATGTCCTCGTTTGTCAAGCTCGAAAATGAAGAGGCTTTTTTGGTTTTTGTCTTTTTTGGCCTGCTGGTTTTCTGGCTACTTTCACCCTGTAAGTCCACAAATGTAGTCCTGCGAGCGTATTGGACAAGACGCACTGTTCTCTTATTCTACCAGCAGTTCCCACGGCGGGCAGTTGAACCAAGTCACTATCTTCTTAATGCAGAAGAGTTCAGTTCTGAAACCTGAATATTGGGGATTAGTAATGAGATGTGGAAACTTCCACTTTGTTTTGGGAGATGTTTAGCCATTGCTATCTGCCCGTCAGTTCAGTGGCCAATGTGAAATGTGTTTTTGGCTCATCTATCTCCAGAAAAGAATAATCTGAAGAAATACCAGCACTGTATGTGCCTTTTTATTAACCAGAAGACAGTCAAGTCAACGTGACAGGATTCTGTCATCACGAAAATTACAAATGACAAAACCTTACGTCATCCTAAAGTGTGAGCCTCTAAGTATTCCCTCCAGGCTTTATCTAGTCCAACTGAAATGTCCAAAGACGAAAGAAGCAATTGATTATTTTCAAATCTTGTTTGGTAGTTCTAGGGCCTAGTCTTTGCTACTTTTTTCTTGATTTTTACCCCAAGATTTCATAAGAGAGTCTTACTGTTATTCTGTGGATGAGTCCAGTAATCAGTAATTCTGTGATGAGTGCCCTTGAACTTTTCCTTCTGTAAAAATTTTTAAAAAAGTCAAGAAGAGTTAAGTTATAAAGTTGGATGTGGGTATTGTGGTTGTACCACCTAACCCCTGGGTTAATTTCATATTTGAAGCAGATGTCAGTTTCCTGCTTTATCAAGCTTACATTTTTAACTCACATTCAACAAAGGACAAACGAATCTGAGAGGTTACTCAAATTGTTACCCTTTGTTTCTGGTAATAGAACGCAGAGCATCGTTGTAGAAATCAACAGTTGTGACAATAAAGGCAATAGGAGAGATCTATTTGAGGTGGGTTGCTTTGTTATTTTGTGTGGTTTTAAATATCCAGAGAGTTAAGAACTAGCATTATATTAGAGAAGAGGCAGTCTGCCTCATTTTTGGTGTTTTTGATGAAGAATTCTCAGATAAAATGTTTCACTTCCAAGTGCACACAGTGAATTCTGCATAAAATGCAAATAATTGCCTCATTGCAAGAGCAAATGCCATTTAGGTAAATGAGTTCCTTCGGATCCCAAGCACCCGGTCAAGGGAGGGAGGTATATTATAATTTTGGAATTGGAGGAACAAAGTAAATGTGATAGTATCATTACATGAAATGGAAGGTAATTATGTCATGTCAACGCAGAAGCTTCCCAGGCTGAACATTAGGGGCTGTTTATTCCCTTCATTGAAGCAGATTTGTTTTCTTTCAAATCTGACAAAGCACCTCTCCGCTGAGTTAATAATCACTGCTCCCAGCTGGAAGGTAAGTTTGCAGAGCTGATGGAAGGGCTTTTAACAGGAGAGCTCTGAAATGACACCATCCTTCCAGATCTAACTTAGCATATGGCACACAGAACTGTGCTTAGCAGACTTCTCCCTTATTGGTGGTGGTTTCATTTTCCCTGCACATTTGCTTTTGAAACTTTGCTGGTGGACTTAATCTGGCCACAATTCTAGGACAACTCCCTGATACACTTGGCGTATTTGTCCAGCAGGCCAAGGTATCTGAAGGGATTGTAATTATCTGAAGTTCCTTGGGCCACTTGATTCCAGCAGATTTGGGACATGCACATTCAGGCGGAGCTATAGACAGCAGGTTAGCTGCTGGACGGGGTGGGTTCTGTCTTCTCCTGAGCTTTTATGTAGCCCCTGGGGATGTACATGAGGTGGGTCACAGAGTCCATTTGGAATCACAGGAACAGCCAGCCTGTGAAAATGAGAAGCACCTGGATGACCAGGTTTCCATCACAGCCTGTAATTAAAATACTAGCTTGGGGCTGCCTACCACCCCTTGGTTCCTTTGAGTGGCATTTGCATGTCTTCTTTCTGGATTGAGCCAGCCCTTGCAGAGAGCAATTTTGATATGATCACCTAAGGCTGGGACACAGGCAGGAAATTCTGGCCTGTCCCAAATGCCAAGTGGGGCCTGTGGGTATTACTGCCAAGTAAATGGGCTGAACTGAAGAGGAAAAGGCATCACCTTTGCGGCAGGTGTCCTTTCATTACTGTCTGCGCTGCTACCTAAGAGGAGTGGCAGAAGGCTGGTGACAGAGTGCCTTACTGTGCTCCACCAGAGGGTAGGAGACAGCAGTTCCCTCCCAAGCCCTGTCCTCTATTTCCTTGCAAAGCTTGAGTAAAACCTTGCTATCAATAGCCACTTTCTAGGGAAGAGTCTCTTCAATTGCAAGGATGGGGGATGGTGGTACTTTTTGTGGCAGTGGACGCTCAGATGAGCACGAGTCAAGAGTAGCCGTGTCCCATAGCTGTGTCACAGGGTGCGCCACTCAGTCGTTGCCGGAACACAGGTTTGGTGATAGCAGTTCCAATGTGGAAGGCCGGGAGAGACTCTCAAATCTGTTGGATATTAAAGGATACGGCTAATTATGCAGGGCCAGCTACTGAATTTTTGGTACCCATTCCAGAATGAAAATGCAGGCCCCTTGTTCAAAAAGCAGAATAAAAGTGCTCATAAAGGTACTAAAATGTAAAGATTTTCCCTTTCTTCTTGTCTCTCTGTCAACATGTCATAGTCTTTTATATGCTATTGAATGCCATTCTAAGTAATGAAAAACTAAATTTTTCAATTATTAACATGAATGTTACCAATCATTTATATATTGTGCAACGTGGGTTTTACATGCAAATATAAGAGCATGTAACTCATATGAGGAATTGCCGAAATCACACAATTGTGTTTCGTAGGTTACACATGTATATATATTTCATTCTGAACAGAAAAGTAGAAATGTTGCACAAAACTAACTCGGTAGTTTTTGTTTTACTTCTTTTTTTTTTTAAATAAATTTATTTCTTTATTTATTTTGGCTGCGTTGGGTCTTCGTTGCTGCGCGCAGGCTTCATCTAGTTGCGACAAGCCGGGGGCTACTCTTCATTGTGGTGCGCGGGCTTCTCATTGCGGTGGCTTCTCTTGCTGCAGAGCACGGGCTCTGGGCGCTCAGGCTTCAGTAGTTGTGGCACACGGGCTTAGTTGCTCCGCGGCGTGTGGGATCTTCCCGGACCAGGGCTCGAACCCGTGTCCCCTGCATTGGCAGGTGGATTCTTAACCACAGCACCAGCAGGAAAGTCCTGTTTTACTTCTTGATATGAGCACACTCTACCAAATCTCCCTACCTGTGGCTTGCTGATGGATGAGAATAACTGAAAGGAAAGGGAATTACGTGTGCCTCTATCTTTCCCTTGCCTTCTGTGTCATCACTTTGAGTGTCAGTGGATGACCAGTACAGGGCGGTAACACGACTAAGAGAGTATATGGCAGGATTTCCTTGATCATTCATGTTTCTAAGAGGGCTACATCTGTTAAAAACTAACTAGCCTTCGGCCTTCACCTCCCAACCTCACCTCTTGAGGTTTTTAAAAAACATTTCTCATGTGGCTTTCTCAGTAAAGGTCTAGCAAAGAGGAAAGTTTGCCTCTAGCTGTTGGCTCCCCCGAAAGCAATCTCCATGCCCTGTCAAGGATGGCTTTTGTCACTCTAAGATATACACTTCCCCTCCTCCCCTACCCCCAGCCCTTACTTCTCTGGGCCAGGTCAGCAAACCTTTTCTATAAAAGGTCGAACAGCAAATTATTTTAGGCTTTGGAGGCCGAGTGGGTTCTCTTGCAAATCAACACAGTGCAGCTCTGCCACTGTATTGAGAAAGAAGCCACAGGAAATGTGTAAACAAATGGACATGGTTGTGTTCGAATAAAACTTTATTTACAAAAATTGCCTGAGGGCTGGATTTGGCTCGTGGGCTGTAATAGTTTGCCAAACCTTTCTCTAGAGCATCATGCGTTTGACCCCATTCTCATGTTTTTAATTCAATAATTAATAAATTTTCAAAACCCTCCCGTGGAATGGAGAGCTGCCACTTATTTCATATATGAAAGAAATTAGAAAAGAAACCTTTTCTGAGGTTGCACTCTGAGTCATGCAGGGAGTTAAAAAAGGACTCCAGAGCCCCATTTTTTTCCCTAGTTGTTGCCAGAAAGCTCTATGATGTATCTATTGTCAGTGAGAGTTCTTGTACAGCTCTGACATTCGTGACCTACCTCTAAAAGGCATTCTAGGAATAGCATTGTTAAAATCCTTGAGAAAAGTAGAACTTTTATTATGTGAGTATCACGATTCCCTGCCCCCCACCTTCAGCCAACACCTTCGTGGGAGGAAGATGGAGGGACAGGAAATGACAGCATTATGAAGCCCAGTCACAATGGAATGCTGAATGCAAGTACAAATAATTATTAGGGAGGTGAAAATTACATAGCAACTTGCTCATACTAATGGTCTACGGAGAAAGAGCCCCATTGTACTTTCAAAACGTTAATTGTCCATAATGTTTTAAAGAAATTCTACTCGTTATCTTTTTGGAATTTTATAAAGCTCCCATATAAAGGTCCCCAGTTTATTTTTGTTCTGTTCTAGGCGGTTCTCTTGGCTTCCATGACACCATCCCCCTTCCTTTGTTCCAAACTCACTGAGGATTCCTTCTCATGTCTCCTTAGCTGGTTCTTTTTCAGCTCAACATTCAAACTTCAATTTCTCACATATTCAAGCCTATATTTCTACGTAGAACCCACAAAAAATAAAAAGGGATTCATGAACTTAAATACGTTGATACCATTTGGTTTGAATCCAAAAATTGCTGGGGACGCATGACTATTCCACTACAGGAGATAAAAGAGGTCAACAGGGGTTGCTTTGCACTGCCCAGAGTATTGTCTGGGCAATAGCAGGTGGTCAATAAATGTTTGTTCAATAAATATTTAGATGTGTGTATGTATGAGTAGGTGGATGGATGCATTATTGGATGGATGAATAGACCTTTTCCTAAAGCATTATATATTCAGTACATTGTTAGGAAAGATGCTGATATACAAGTCAGTGAGTGAAAATTATTTCTCTTTAACTTATTGATATAGAAATTTCACTACCAAAATTTGGTCTTATTATAAAGTTCATCGAGGCCTTGTCAATGGTCCATATCTTAGTGTGGCTGTTTATAAGAGCTCCAAAATTCAGGATATAATGAAGGTACCTTTCTGGGGTAGTTTGAGTGCAGTGTTTCCCAGCAACAGGTGGCACAGAATCATAAAGCACAGAAATTAAAGAGTAAAACCACTTGGGCTAGGATTCTAGCTCTTAGTACTAGCTGTGTGATGCTGGGTAATCATTTGGACACTATGGGCCTCACTTTTCTCATTATAAAATGATCTATACTAGAAAACTGTGTCAGCTGGGAATCTTGTGAGTTACAAGAAACAAAATTCTTAACCAATTTATCTTAAACAATAAAAAGAATATCTTTTGGGTTTATGTACCTAAAAACTAGTGGTAAAACTGTCATAGCCTAAGGAGACATGATGATATTATAATCAATGTGACAAACAGAAAGGATTATACAATTGGATAACCCAGAAGAAGTAGATTAATTCCTAAAAACATACAAACTTACCAAGACTGAATCGTGAAGAAATAGGAAAATCTAAACAGAGCAATAACTAGTAAGGAGATTGAATCAGTAATGAGAAACCTCCCCAAAATGAAAAGCCCAGGACTAAATGGCTTTACTGGAGAGTGCTACCAAACATATAAAGAATTAACCCTCCTCAAAGCCTTCCAGAAAATTAAAGAGGAGGTAACAATTCCCAGCTCATTCTATAGAGAATTCCTGCAACTCAACAACAACAAAAAATCAAATAACTAAATTTTTTAAATGGGCAAAGGACTTGAGTACACATTTCTTGAAAGATGATATACAAATGGCCAATAAGCATATTAAAAGATGTTCCACATTACTAATCATCAAGGAAATGCAAATCAAAACCACTATGAGATAATTAGGATGCCTACTCGCAAAAAATGGTGGCCTCATAGACTGTGGAGAAAAGGGAATCTTTATGCATTTCTGGCAGTATTGTAAAATGATACAACCACTGTGGAGAACAGCATGATGGTTCCTCCAAAAGGTAAACATAGAACTACCATATGATCCACCAATCCCATGTCTGGATATATATCCAAAAGAATTGAAAGTAGAGTCTCAGAGAGCTATTTGCCCACCCATGTTCATAGCAGCAGTATTCACAATAGGCAAGAGATGGAAACAACCCAAATGTGCATTGACAGGTAGATGGATAGACAAAATATGGTAACTAAATACAATGGAATACTAGGCAGCCTTAAAAAGGATGGTAGTCCTGTGACATGCTACAACATGGATGAACCTTGAGAAAATTACTCTATGTGAAGTGAGCCACTCACAGAAGGGTAGATACTGTATGATTCCATTTATATGAGGTATGCAGAGTAGTCAAATTCATAGATACAGGAAGTAGAATGGTGGGTACCAAGGTCTTGGGGGAGGGGACAAAGGAGAGTTGTTTTTTAATAAGTATTAAGTTTTAGTTTTGCAGGGTTAAAAGGTCCTAGAGACTTGTTTCACAGCAATGTAAGCATACAAAACACTAGTGAAATGTAGACTTTAAAATGGTTAAGATGGTAAATTATATGTGTTTTTTACCACCATTTTATAAATACCCAGAATGCCAGGGCCAGCTTCAAAAGAGGTTTAAAGAGCGTCTCCGAGTCATCAGAGCTCTGCTCCATCTCTCTGGGCTCCCTCTGTTCTGCCTTCCTCCTCAAGTTTCGTTCTTCATGGCTGCAGCCCTTCCCATCCTCACACTCACCATCCAGAAGAGAGAGAAGCTGTGTCCCAGCATTCTCAGATTCAGCCCCTGGGTTCTCACTGAACCGACTGGAGGCCACACAGCCACACCTGAACCAATCATAATGGCCAGGGGTCATGGGAGGTGCTGATTGGCTTACACCAAACAGAGCCTACCCCCAAAGTGTGAGTTGAATCATTTTCATTCCTACCTGGACCACTTGGGAGAGAGATGGTTTCCCAACAGGACTGGGGATCAGCAAAGTTTTTTTGTAAAGGGGCCATATAGGAGATAGCTCAGACTTGATGGGTCATACGGCTTCCACTGCAACAATTGAACTCTGGCATCATGGCATAAAAACAGACATAGACTTTTTTTTTTTTTTTTTTTTTTTTTGCGGTACGCGGGCCTCTCGCTGCTGTGGCCTCTCCCGTTGCGGAGAACAGGCTCCGGATGCGCAGGCTTAGCGGCCATGGCTCACGGGCCCAGCCGCTCCATGGCATGTGGGATCTTCCCGGACCGGGGCACGAACCCGTGTCCCCTGCATCGGCAGGCGGACTCTCAACCACTGCGCCACCAGGGAAGCCCATGACTTTATTTTTTATTTTATGTGTGTGTGTGTGTGTGTGTGTGTGTGTATTTATTAGTTTATTGTCCGGGTCCCCAGTTGGGTGGCAGATTTCATGACAGTAAGGAAAGCATCTGTCTTGTTCTCTGATGTATTCCCAGCATCTAGCCCAGGACCCAAATGGAGTAGGTGCTCAGTTGACACATGTGGAATGAGTGAATAAAGGAGGTTTATTCGTCCACTCTGTGAGGTTGATGCCATTAGCTCAGAGTGGTTTAGCGACTTACCAAGCAGCCGTAGACTTTAAATGAATGAGCATGGCTGTGTTCCAATAAAACTTTGCAGACACTGAAACTTGAATTTCATGTAATTTTCATGTATCACAAAATATTATACTTATGTTGATTTTTTTTTTTTTATGTGGACCTTTTTTAAAATCTTTATTGAATTTGTTACAATATTGCTTCTGTTTTGTGTTTTGGTTTTTTGGCCCCAAGGCATGAAATCATCTTAGCTCACAGAGGCTGGTAGGATTTGGCCCACAGGCTGTAGTTTGCAGATCTGGTTCAAAATAATCTCTCTTAGCTCAGTGATGATTTTTCTTCATAACTTTACCTGGGTCACCTTCACTCCTCTTTTCTGTAATACCTGTAATGAGATGACCCTCGGCTCAAAATCCTCAACCTGTCTTGCAAAAAGGCATTTGGAAAGCCATGCAGTCTCTTTTTCTTTTTCCGTGGGTCCTAGTGGTCATAATACCTTGCTTGCCGTAGAATACTTGGGACATACAGGACAGTATACTGTTAAATATTCAAGATAATTACTCTTTCCCTCCACCATTATTAGAAATTAAAGATGCCTTCACATCTGCAGTACAATTTGTAGAGGGGTTAAAACTCCGTCATGTTGCTAAGCAATTATTTTCCTATTTTTATTCACCTTTAGCTCTGTCTCTTTTTTTCCAGGTTAAATATTTATTAGACTAGAACTGTCTCCAGGATGATATATTTCTTAAAGGCTTTATTTTCCAGTCATTGGTCAGAGTGCTATTATGTAAATGATTGAAGTAAGTATTAAAAATGTGGGTTTGAAGATCTCCAGGGTCAGAGGGTGACCCTGGGGAAAGAGAGATGGGAAATAGAACTGAACAATAAAGGAGCAAAGGGAGGATAAAGTAAAGGAAGCTTTTAAATTCCTACAAGGAGAGGAGGGGTTGACTGGATCTCTGGAGGAAGATGAAAAGAAAACAGGCTTGGGAGAAAGTAAAATGCATGGGAATAGCACGGGGCTGTAGGAAGGCAGTGATCTGTTTTATAACTAAAATGCGCAACAATGGAATGATTTGTTCAAATGTGTTTTGGCAGCCTTTGAATTATAGTCCAAATACCTTTAGCGCATATAATAACTTTTAAAATGTGTTCATTGTTTGCTTGTGATCTGTCTACTTCTAAAAAAAACGTCTAAGCCTCATATAGCCTGTGCAGCTCTTGTGTGAATTACAAATGGTACCCGCTTTGGGCTGCTGTGTCCCAACCTGTGGCATCTTTGTGCTGGGTTTCAAGGGTCTCGGAGCTCTGTGAGGCAGCTAAGTTTCAACCCCCATTCGGCGCTTTCACCAGGTCCCACACACAGCCATTTGCACTGGCCTGGGTCTGAAGTGGTTTTTGATGAAAGACCTGATTGGGTGGCAGTGCATTCGAATAATTGTTCCCCAGGTGGAACTTCCAAACATGGTCCAAGGACCATTTAGGAGAGAGGGCTATGAGGGACCAGGGGAATTCACCTGCATTGACACTAATGCATATATCAAATTCAGGGCTCATTTGTCTAATTCTTCACAAAACTAAATTATTCTAATACTGGCAGGCTAAAATTATAAACTCTAGAATTTTATTGTAGCCATTGGTTTAATGGAAGGATTTCCAAATGTACGATTCCCTCCTTTTATGCTCTCGAGCCACACTCAAGGTTCAGAAGGGAGGGTTCCCTTTGGTCCTCCTTCTGAGCGGGTCCATTTTCCCTTTGCTGTTTGTTTGTTTTCTGTCTAGGGTCTTGTTGTTGCTTTGTTTCTTTTCCTTTCTTTTGTTTTCTAAATTGGAGGACTACCACATGGCAAACTGCTCACTTTGAGCTTTAAATCTGCCTTCTAATCTGCTCATGACCAGGAAACCAGTTTACTGAGATAAAAGTTAATCAATTCTAAGCAAGGGCCTCATGTTCTCTCATGAAACATACGAACCTAAGTTTTAGCGCTCAGGTTGTGTGATACCTCCTTGAGATGCTCAAACACTCTTTTGGTTAAGATTACCCATATCCCTTCTAACACTTGATTGTTGTGTTCTATATGGGTGCATTTACAGGAAAGTGTCCTCCAAATAATGTTATAATGGAGGGTTTTTATTACCTGTAGAATAAAAACTAAGGTACAGGAAAGCCAGGTGGTTAAGAGTGTGAGCTCTGGATCTACACTGCCTAGAGTTGAATCTTCTGTGTCATTCCCCAGACACATTATGGAGGGCAAGATGCCTAACCGTTTGTGCCTTCTTCTACTCATCTGTAAAATGAACATAAGAGTAGCACCTACTCCATTGAATTGAAGAAGGGTTCAATGACTTATTCATGTAAAGTGCTAAGAACAGGAAGTACTTAAGTGTTAATTATTTTATTTATTATTATTATTATAGTTATTAGGAAGAGAAGGAGGAGGAGAACAAGTTAGGAAGCAAGCTCTCTAAGCAGACTTCAAGTTGAATTTCATCAGTGGGACTGGTGCGTAGAAACAGATGTGTATTTTCCATCCCTCATACCTGTCACTTTGAAATGTACACAGTTCTAGGTGTGGCGGTGTATTAGTCGGGGTTCTACAGAGAAACAGAACCAATAGGGTATATAGAGATATATGTAAGAAGAGATTTATTACGAGGAATTGGCTCACGGAATTATGGAGGCTGTCCAAGGACAGGAGAAGAAATGGATATTCCCTGTCAAGCAGAAGGAGCAAATTCACCCCGTCTCTTCCTGTTTGTTCTATTCAGACCCTCAATGGATTGAATGTTGCCCACATTCATTGGCGAAGGTGATTGATTTTACTGGGTCTGCCAATTCAAATGCTTATATCTTCTGGAAACGCCTCCACAGACACACGCAGAAATAATGTTTTACCAACTATGTGACCATCCCTTACACTCGTCAAGTTGACACATAAAATGAACAGAGCTGAGAGGAGAAATGGACAGCAATGCCCCACCTTCATCAGTGAACGGATCATCCAGACAGGATCACTGGGGAAAACGACAGACTCAACTAACACCGTGAGCCACGTGGACCTAGCAGCCACGCGCAGAGCGTGTCATCCAGCAGCATCAGAGTGCGTGTTCTTCTCGGGCACACATGGAGCATTCTCTAGGATAGGTCATGTGGAACAGGTCTTGACAAATTTGGGAAGACTGAAAACACATCAAATGTCTCTTCCAACCACATTGGTATGAAATCAGTGGCAGTAGAAAAATGGGAAAATTCACAAATGTGCGGAAATTGGACAACATGTTCCTAGACAGCCAGTGAATCAGGGAGGAAATAAAGAAGATCAGGGAGTATAGTGAGCATGGATATATACAACTATAAAAGATGTTTTTATTCTACTTTTTTGAGGTGTAACTTACACACCATGAAAGTCACTTGTTTTGAGTGTATAATTCAGTGCCTTTTAGTAAATTCACAGTTGTGTAACTGTCACCAATATCTTTTTCTAGAACATTTTTGTCACTCCCAGCATAATTTTGTGCCCATTTGCAGTCGCTTCCTGTTCTCACCCCCCAGCCCTGGGTGTCTACTAATCTGCTTTCTGTCTCTATGGATTTGCTTTTTCTGGACGCATCATCTAAGTGAAATCATATAATATATGGCCTCTTGCAGCTGGATTCTTTTACTTAGCATAATGTTTTCAAGTTTCATCTATATTGTAGCATGTATCAGTAGTTCACTCCTTTTGTGGTTATATCCCATTTCATTGTATGGATATATCACATTTTATTTATCAGTTCATCAGATGGTCGACATTTGGGTTATTTCCATTGCTTGAACACTCCTGTGAAAATCTTTCTGTGTGAACATATGATTTTATTTCTCCTGGGTAGATACCCAGGGGTGGCATTACTGGATCATATGGTAACTCTGTGTTCAACTTTTAAAGAAATTGCCAACTGTTTTCCATTTTACATTCCCACCAGCAATGTATGTGTTCCAGTTTCTCCACACCCTCATCAATACTAGTGATTATCTGTCTTTAATTGCACTCCCCTAATGGCTAATGATATTGAGGGTCTTTCCATATGCTTATTGACCATGTATCTATCTTGTGTGGAGAAATATCTATTCAAATCTTTTGCTCATTTTTAAATGGCATCATTTATCTTCTTAATAATTTGTAAGAGTTCTTTATATATTCTGGATAAAACATCCCTTATTTATTTCCTGAAACATTTTGTAGTACATGTTTTTCTGTCTGAGAGTGCTACAGAGGAGATGGTTTAATGTTCTGGGGCCTTTGAGGTGCCTTGTCGCAGAAGCAGCCCTGAATAGCAATTCCCACAAGCATATAGCCCTCTGCAGGCTACCCTGCCGGGTCACCTCCCTCTGTGTGACCAGTTCATCAAAGTGTAGTTTGTCTGTGTCAGTCTCCCAACAGCGAGAGCTGGATCTAACGTTAGCAGTCATGTGCCCTGAATTGTAATTTTGAGCACCTTCGATCTTAATGTTTGCTCCTGAAATCTAGAGCAGCCAGAATGAGTGACAGGAGCCTATACTGAGATCCTATCCTGGTGTATGATTCTTCATACAATCCCAAGTTTGCCTCTTGGTTCACAAAGAGCCCCTTGGGGCAAGTGGCAGTGTTAGCTGTTGAGGTGAGGTGTGCAGAAACTGCTGACTCGGAGAAGTCCATTTCGAAAGGACTTGAGCGTAACCCTAATGTCACTCGCACTCCTCAGATGTCTCTCTCTGGACCCTTTTCCCTGGCCCTCCAGTGCCAACCTTCATAACACACTCTCTGTATCTTCCTCCTGCGTGAGCAGCAGCCGTATGGAGGTCAAATGAGCCTTAGAAGTGCCTTTGACAACATTGTGGAAATTGTAACCAGTGAAGCACCTTGTGTTTTCAAGAGAGATCATCTATGGGTGACAATAGAAAGGTTTTAAATTTCCAGAAGAGGTTATCATATGAGAAAGCAGTCTAATTTTCTACTGAGCCAAAAAGATTTCTTATGCTTTAAAATAATATTGCTGCCTTGTGCGTCAGCGCACACGTTAAGAAGAATTACTCACAGGTGGTACTTCTTAAGTTCTTCATCTTTCACAACACGTTAGGTTGTTAGTGCAGCTCCTGAGATTCAGTCCTAGAATTAGATGTCAAAAAACATGGAAGAGGGCTTCCCTGGTGGCGCAGTGGTTGGGAGTCCGCCTGCCGATGCAGGGGACACGAGTTCGTACCCCGGTCCGGGAAGATCCCACATGCCGCAGAGCGGCTGGGCCCGTGAGCCATGGCCGCTGAGCCTGCGCATCCGGAGCCTGTGCTCCGCAACGGGAGAGGCCACAACAGTGAGAGGCCCGCGTACTGCAAAAAAAAAAAAAAAAAAAAAAGAATATGGAAGAATGGTTTTTCTGATCTACAGTCTGTCTTCATCTGCTACATACAGTCAGCTTCATGGGTTATCATATAACCAAGATCAAATTTTGGAAAGCTGGAAAGAAATAGTCAAGCAAACCCTGAAGAAAAGACTGGCCTCAGTTGATTATTTTGCCTTTTAAATTGTAAACTCATAATTGGTACATCTCTTGAGGGATTAATATCCGTTGAATAACTACAGTGGTCCCGGATACCTCATGGTGCTTTATTAAAGCTGTTCGTGATTTTTCACTTGCTGGAAAATGACATGCTAGTGGCACCTCTCTGGTTGAGTCCTCGCCTAGAGAACTCACTAGAGGTATTTCCACTTATGTCACCTTGTATTTAGCTTCATTTCTTCCTTTGTTAATGTTTATCTTAATGGTACTACTTCTGTTACTGTAAATGATCCTTGTTAATCCTTGTGCTTAGGGCTTGCAATATTAACTGGCCCTTACCCAACATCAGAGATCTGAGTTACAGTTTGTTTTTTGCCTTCCTTCTTTGTGAAGTACAAGAAAAACACCATGCCCTTGGAATCTGGGTGTTTTTTTGTTTGTAGTTAGTTGGTTGATTTTCCCGTGCATTTCTGAGAACTCTTCCACTCAAGAAAAATAGCCTTCTCCCATTTTAACTATCTCCTGTAGGACAGTCAGATGTAGATGAAAGCCGAACCTTCATTGGGTCGATACACTACGCAAAGATTAGTTCCAAACTGTCTAGAATGTATCACCACAGTGCTTTGCTATATTTATTTGTTCTACTGGTCAACTTCCTTACAGAGCTGAGATGCCATGGTTGGGATTTTTCCTAAGGTGTTAGACGAGGCTTCTCAAATTTTCATTCCAAAGAAATTTTAAAGCATAAGAAATCTCTTTGTCTTAGTGGGGAAATCGAAATGTTTTCTCATGTTATAACTTGTGTCATTTAACAACTTTTCGTTGTTACCCATCAACCTATCAGTCAAAAGGAATTTATTAGGCAATTACCATATGCCAAATGATGTGCTAGGTACCTCGAGAAGTAGGAAAAAATATGAAATGTGGCGCTGGTTTCAAGGAGCTTAAATTTGTTCATCTATTTACTTATTTATTCATTCACCTAATGTTTACTAAACATCTAGTGTGTCCCAGACACATAATCTAGTTGAGGCAAAATAATCACAGCAATTATATCTAAGAGCAGTGCAGGAGGATATCAGAGAGAGGACAGAGCCTCCAGGAGGAAGTAGCAGACAGAGCTAAGCTGTCTCATCTGCCTCACAGTAATAAATCTTCTGGTGGCTTCTTTCACTTCTGATGTGATTGCAAAGCCTCCATGACCTGACCCAGCCTGCACTGGGCTCCTCCTATTAGAAACACTTAACCAAGGTGAGAAGAAAGATAGCAAGTGTTTCTAACTGGAAGATTCCTCTTTGAAGTATCCTGACCTTTGTTCCAAGGGATTATTCTTTATAGCATGGATGCATTATGTATAAAAAGCCAGCATTAGGAGTCCTTAACTAAATCTCACCTTAAAAAGACTCTTTTTCATACTCACTTTTAACCGAGCATCCAGGATCATCCGTAATTATTCTTTCTTTTTTTTTTTTAATTTATTTATTTTATTTATTTTATTTTTGACTGCGTTGGGTCTTTGTTGCTGCACGCGGGCTTTCTCTAATTGTGGCAAGCGGGGCTACTCTTCGTCACGGTGCCCGGTCTTCTCACTGCGGTGGCTTCTCTTGTTGCGGAGCACAGGCTCTAGATGCACAGGCTTCAGTAGTTGTGGCTCGTGGGTTCTAGAGTGCAGACTCAGTAGTTGTGGCACACCGGCTTAATTGCTCCGTGGCATGTGGGATCTTCCCGGACCGGGGCTTGAACCCATGTCCCCTGCACTGGCAGGTGGATTCTTAATCACTGCGCCACCAGGGAAGCCCTTCATAAGTATTCTTGAGTCATTATTATTTATCAACCCACCCAGCTCACTGTATTAGTTATCTATTGCTACAATAACAAATTACCCCAAAACTTAGCGGTTTAAAACAACACACATTTCTTATCTCACAATTTCTGTGGGTCAGGAATTTAAACATGACTAAGGTAGGTCCTCTGCCCCAGAATCTCTCAAAAGGCTGCAGTCAAAGGGTTGGCTGGGGCTAGGGGTCTCATTTGAAAGTTAGACTGGGGAAGGATGCACTTCCAAGCTCATTCAGTGGTTATTGGCAGGATTCAGCTCCTCCAGGTTTGATGGACTGAAGGTTTCGGTTCCTCATTGGCTGTTTGCCTGAGACTATCCTCAGTTCCTTGCCATGTGGGCCTCCCTAGCAGAGCTGCTCACTTCATCAAAACAGGCAATCCAAGAAGTCCATAGAGACAGTCTGCTAGCAAGATGGAAACCATACTTTTTACAAGCTAATCACAAAAGTGATATCTCCTCAACATTGCCATATTCTATCAGTTACAAGCAAGTTGCCCAAAGGGAGATTACTCAAGGCAGCTAATATCAGGAGACAGGGATCATTGGGGGCCATCTTAGAAGCTGGATTCATAATTATTTTCTTCATCAAACATTTATCAGTTATGATGTTTTCAGTAGAGTGCAACTGTGTTGATAAGTGGCCCTTGTCTTTAAGGTGCTCACAATGAGCTTGGGAACATGAGTACATCAACCTTTAACTCTAATTTGACATAGAAAACCTTATAGTAGAGTCAGATTCAAAACCCAATGAGAATATGGAAAAGAGGAATGTCTTTGTTCATGATGGAGCCCCCAATGGGAATGCCACTTTCTCTCACAGTTAAAAATAAACATAATGTCACTTATTCTCTGGAACTTTCTCTGACACTCAGAGAAAGTTCTTTTTCCCCAACTTAATTCCCGGAAAAGGTGACATTTGAGTTGAATCTTAAGAAGTAAGTAGGAGTGGCTTTCCAAGTGTAAAACACAGCATAATGAAAAGCATGGGGATGTGATGCTGTGTGATATATTCCAGGAACTGTGGCTGGAATGTTGGAGATGTGGTCAGGGATGGGGAATTGTTGTGGGAGGAAATGAGTCTAGAAAGATGAATTGGAGTCATATTAGGAAAAGGAATTTGAATGCTATACCACAGAGCTTGGGCTCTGCCATTTGGGAATTAGAGAGCCCCTGAAGATCTCTGATTAGTACAGTAATGTGGTGAAATACATGCCTTAGAAAGGAACTGTGGAAGCAGGTAGAGAATTGGCTGGAGATACTAGATAGAGGCCAAGATAACATTTCAAGGAGAGTTGATAATTATGTAAAATAAGATATAGGGAAAAGAAGGCCATGGTGATGGAAAGTTCAAAATCGGAAGATGTTTTCGGGGTAGAATTGACAGGATTATCAGAGCCAGGTAAGCTCTGAGAAATGAGGGAGGGATGTGGGAGAGCCAAGGATTTCTCTGTAATTTCTGTCTCAGGAGAATAAAAGCCTCTTAATAGAGGGACAATGTCTTATTTACCTTTAGAATCTCAATATTTTAATGGTGCCAGATACTTGATGGTTGGCCCTTAATGGATTGACGAGTGAGTGGACGGATGGATGGATGGATGGATGGATGGAAGGATGGTGGGTGGATGCGTGGGTGTGGGTGGATAGGTGGATGAGTGATTGGATATGTGGATGGTGTTGTTAAACATGCAAGGGAGTGCAGGATAGAAATCAGTTTGGGACAGAGGAGAGAATGGGTAGAAGGAAGTCATAAGACCCTCAGATGGCTAAGGTGACAGTACAAAGAGGAAGGCAAGTAGAAAATTCACTCGGGTTTTTTTTTTTTTTTTTTTTTTTTTTTGCGGGACGTGGGCCTCTCACTGTTGTGGCCTCTCCCGTTGCAGAGCACAGGTTCCGGACGCGCAGGCTCAGCGGCCATGGCTCACGGGCCCAGCCGCTCCACAGCATGCGGGATCCTCCCGGACCGGGGCACGAACCCGTGTCCCCTGCAACGGCAGGCGGACTTCCAACCACCGTGCCACCAGGGAAGCCCCCCACTCGGGTTTTTTAAATGATATCCACGGCTTTGATGGTTTTCGTCGGCAGTTTGTTATTCCACCTGCTTTAACGTTAAAATTTTAGGAAAGAATAGTTTCTTTAGAGAACAAAACTCTTTGTGCAAGTCATATCAACATTTTGGAAACCTGTTAGATTTCTCAGCGCCTTATCCTAAGACATTGTGCAAAGCAACTACTAGTCTGGCTATTGAAGCCATTTAGCATCCCTTCAATTGTAGTAAGGGATATGGGAATATTAAGAAAATGTTCCCAGAAACTCAAATCAAAAAGTAACTTCTTTTCAGATCTTACATTACCCTTACCTTTAACTTTCTATCAATGGTACAATCATACTTCTTGACAATTCTCAGGTTTCTTGGACTTCAGATTTTCTGAAGCAGTGCTTCTCAAACTTTAAAGCGGACCACCTGGAGATCTAGTTAAAATGTGGATTCTGGTTGAGGCCTGGGCTGGGGCTTGAGAGTCTCTATTTCTAATGAGGTTCCAGGCAATTCTGCTGCTGCTGACCCATGGACCACACTTTGAATGGCAGGGCTCTTCAGGTGTCATTCAATATCGGTGACTTGGCTGATACCTCTGTTGCTGACACAGTCACCTTGTCAGCCACCTATATCAATCCAGAATTTCATTTACCTCCTGCCCTTGTTCGTGGCATCCCTGGGTGACTTCTTATTACCTTTCCCCTTCCATAATGCTTCCAACTCCTCCGACTCAATAGTAATATGTGAGGAGAGGCCAGCCTGCTGTCCTTCCCTTCCTCCAGATCCCTGATGAAGCCATCAAAGCTGACCTTCTCACCACACCCTTCTGCGGCCCCTCACGTTTCTTAGCCTAATGCTTTATTTACATCCTCAGATTTAACCTTTAGTCTCTTGTTCCTTAAGGTCTTCAAACATCCACAATCAATTAAGGTTCACAGGTCAGGGATCAAGTCCAATTTTTGAGTAGGAATTTCAGGTCTGATAATTGGCAGTGTGGGAGGTCGGCAATGTATGTAACAAAAACAAATGAGAAAAGCAGTCCGCGTGGGTCACTGGGGGATGATGGCTTAGCTAGAAACAAGGCAGTCCAATCCCAAGCCTTCTGCTAAGCAACTGCCTCACCTTGAGGAAACCGCTTACCCTACCTGAGTCAACGTTTGCTGTAATATAGCACATTAAATTAAATGATCTCTATCATCTGTTAAAATTAATTATGTACATACAGGCTGACTTATTAGTGTCGTATCTTCATTATATGTCTCAACTAGAAGACAGGTTCCCAACATGAGGTTCATGGATCTCCAAGAACTCTGTGGCCAGAATTCACACACTCCATGAACCTTCACTGGGGCGAGGGGCTGGGGATGGCAAGGGGTGGAATTGCGTTTTCACTTTCATTGACCTCCGACTGTCAGTGAGCATTTTCTTCAGTCAGGAATATAAACAGGCTAGAGTAGTATTTGCAGTGCCTGCGACTTGGTCACCAATAGAAACCACAAATATATCTGATGTCACATTAGAGTTTTTGTAAATGTCAAAATGTCATGATGCTCGCCACTGCTTCACAGTTTGGGTGCTTCTTAGACCCTCCACTATATCTTCTCATTGAACCTGCTAACGAAGTAACACATCTATTAATAGGGCAGTAGTTGTCTGTAAGGGAAGATCTTGCCCCACAGGGCACATTTGACAATATATGGAGACACTTTTGGTTGTCGCAGCTGGGAGGGGACCTGCTAAACGTCCTACAGTGCACAGGACAGTCCCCTCCCCCACGAAAGAATTCTCCAGTTCAAAATTTCAGTAGTGCTGAGACTGAGAAGCCTGCTACAGCCATTTTTAAAATATATTTTTGACGGCCATATTTTAGTATAATTAATTTCCTTTGTAATTTTGTGTATTTTATGTATTTACAAACTTTGTTCTTAGAAGGGATCCCATAGCCTTGCTAGACTGTCAAAAGGGTCCATGGCAAAAAAACGTGTTTAAAAATTCCAGTATGAGGAAGAGGTAGTAAAGGTGATCGGAACTGAGACCTTTTGGTTTGTAGACCAGGAAACTGAAGTCAACTACCTGACACCCCAAGGCAACATGACATCATGGAATCGGGCAAGGTTCACGTGCCTGTTCCACCCTTAATGCTTATAGGACTTCGGCCAGATCATTTACCTTTTCTTTGTCTTACTACATTTGGGCTTCTATGAAAAGTACCAGAGATTTGGCGGCTGGAACAACCGAAATGTATAATCTCACAGAGCTGGAGACTGGGAAGTCCACAGTCAAGGTACTGGCAGATTCGGTGTCTGGTCAGGACCTATTTTCTGGTTCATACACAGCACCTTCTCACTGTGTCCTCACATAGTAGAAGGAAGGAGTCAGCTCTCTGGGGTCTCTTTTATAAGAGCACTAATCCCAATCACGAGGGTAATACCTTCCTGACCTGATTGCCTCCCAAAGGCCCTGTATCCTAATACCATCACCTTGGGGGTTAGAATTTCAGCATATGAAATTTGCGGAACACAGACATTCAGACCATAGCAAGTTGAAATTAGTTTTCTCATCTGCAAGATGGGTAAAATTGTCCTTTACCTACAGCAGGAGTCAGCAAACTGTGGCCCAAGGGCCCAGTCCAGCCTGTAGCCTCTTTTTGGCAGTAACAGTTATCTTGCAACACAGCCATGCCCGTTTGTTTACACATTGTCCATGTCTGCTTTCGCTGTACAATGGCCAGACTTTGGTTACAACATGGCCATACAGCCCACAATGCCCAAAATATTTACTCTCTGGCCTTTCACAGAAAACTGTTGTTGAATCCTGACTCAGAGTGTACCTGTGAGGATAAGAGACACAAAGTGTGAAGATTCAGCTCATTGCCTGGTCCAGGGTGAGCCACCTAGTAGGATTGTTGTCCCCTTTCACTTATCGGTATAAGATCTTTCTGCCTCTAAGGGCATCTTTTATTTCCAGAAAAGACTCTTTAGGGGGTTGTTTTGTATAAATAATTATCATTCAATGCTTTACAGTTTAAACTGCAAACTAATTTCCCTCTGGCTTTTGAGTTGAGTTTCTAAGTAGAGTATAGCGTATTTGAGCAATCAGTTTTTAGTAGCCTTTAAACAATATTGGTCCAATTTATTCACTTCAGTATTTAAGTATCTTCAATAAGTTAAAGAATTTAATTTTACATATACAATTATATATATTTTTGTATATTAATTATATATATATTCTATTTAATCTTTAAATGCATGCATTATCTGAATTTATTAACAAAACCTTCCTGGGTTCAAAATAAATCTTACAAAGCTAATAAACTAAACTTATCAATATGGTGAAACACAGGTGTTTTTTAAATTTTTTGAATATGCATATAAATTTATTTAGATTTCAACCTAAAATTAAAAAGCTAAACCAGTCATTCAATTGTATACTTTAGCTGGGAGTCACAACTATCTTCTTAATAAGCCAAATTGTCTTAACTATTACAAGACAGACAGTACTACATTTGTCCAGATGCCTTAACCAAGAAATAGTGATAATATGGTGGTTTCGAATCTCTCAGTTATTTCTGCTCTCAATTCTAAAGCCTCTCAGGGTTGAAAGATGCTCAGGCACTCCGGAAGTCAAATGCAGTGTCAATTACTGAGATGACTTTTGACCAGAGATTCTAACTGGGGTGTTGAAACTTGGAATAGACATCCAAGGTGATTTTCCTCACACTCACTGTCATTTTATCCCCTGAAATCTGGGGGTGGCCTTCTCAGCATGCTGGAGATTTTGAACCACCAGCAGTATCAGCCAGGAACTCACCAAGTCCTTCTCAGGAACTTTAACGGGTTGTCCCAGCGCTGTATGGCGAGCTGCTGCTGGTTGCTAGGGTGCAGTCAGGTAGCCCAGCTCCCTGCAGTTGAATTATACAAGATAACTAGTCCTTTCTTCAGAAACACTGCAACCACCGCCGCCCCCACCCCCACCCCGCCATCATTCATCACATGACTGGATTTTGCATAGTTTTGCCTCTATGGAAGTATAAATACCCTTTCTGTGTAATTTGAACATTTTTGAACTTGGTAAAATATTGCTTCTTTCATATTCTCAGGACACAACCTGTTCTTGGTTATTGAAATCTGATCCGATTGAATTCTCTACCTACCTGTCTGGCCTGTCACTACAAGTTGTAAGGCTCTTGTATTAGCACACAGAATCACAGACTTTTGTTGATTCAAGAGGTGTTCTCCCCAGCTCCTTCAAACTCAGCCATTCCCCCTGGATCAGCTGCAGAATAAGTGCTTTTTCTCATTTCTGTTTTCCTGTCATCAGGACCGAAGTATAAGATACTTCAAAGCCTTCCTGGATGGTGGGTGCCCTAGGGCAGTCGCAGTGAACAACGTTGAAAAAGGATAAACCCCCAAGATTTCCAAGATTAATTCAAACGGGCCTAACTCCCTTGGAAACTGTGTGGCATGAGTTGCCCTGCCGGGGAGGAGGGAGGAGCAGTGGGGAGGAGTGGGGGGGAGGAGTGCGAGGAGAGTGAGTGATAATGAAAGAGCTGTCCAAATTTTGGCATATCGTTTCCTAATGAAGTTTAGTTGTATCATAGTCATCATTTACTGAAATATATTGTATCCCAAATTGTGAGAGTTTTATTTCTTCCCAACTGTCTTTATTCCTGTTCTCTCAATAGCTCACAAGGCAGCTCTACTGTACTCTGTTCTTATGGCTAGAATGTTTCCCAGTTATTGGTTTGTAAGGCAGAAGGTGGAATATGGAATGTACTTCGCCATAGAAATAATGTTAAAAGTGATGGCAAAATTCCAGGCTAGCCCACAAAAAGTATTTGGTTACCATATAATTTAGCTGCAGTTGGGAATACAGGGATTTTTTTTCCCCCTGTTTTTCCCATGCAACAGTATATTATGATCCATTAATTTCAACTCTGCTACTCCAAGGGGGGAGAAGTGGCAGATGGGTCCACCCAGCAAACGCCGTGGAGCTGGGTCCAGCTGAACCTTGACCTGCCGCTGACCACGTCCTCCACTAAGACACTGGTACCTGACTTGTATGATCGTGGTGGAGTTTACATGTAAATATGGCAAGACCAATGATTAAAAACAGTTCATATTCTTCAATTAAAAAAAAAAAACCAAACAGGGGCTTCCCTGGTGGCACAGTGGTTAAGAGTCTGCCTGCCAGTGCAGGGGACCACGGGTTCGAGCCCGGGAAGATCCCACATGCCACGGAGCAACTAAGCCGGTGAACCACAACTACTGAGCCTGTGCTCTAGAGCCTGTGAGCCACAACTACTGAGCCTTGTGCCACAACTACTGAGCCTGTGTGCCACAACTACTGAGCCTGAGCTCTAGAGCCTGTGAGCCACAACTACTGAGCCCACGCACCACAGCTACTGAAGCCCGCGTGCCTAAAGCCCATGCTCTGCAACAAGAGAAGCCACCGCAATGAGAAGCCCACACACCACAGCGAAGAGTAGCCCCCGCTCACTGCAACTAGAGAAAGCCCGCGCTCAGCAACAAAGGCCCAACACAGCCAAAAATAAATATTAAAAAAGTTAATATTTATTAAATGTTTATTTCGTATCCTTCATTGATCAAGTCACCCTCACAGCAATCCTCCAAAGTAGTGATACTTCCCCAGTGATGTTAAGTGGCTTGCCCAAGGTCATACAGCTTGCAAATGGCAGAACTAATTCAAACCCAGGTCGTCTGATTGCAGAAGCCGTGCTCTGGATCGCTGCAGTGCAGGGGCCTACAAATGACATCCCACCATCTGTTACTGTAGGTGTGCAAGCTAAGAATGGTTTCACCATTTTTAAAGGCTTTGGGAGGGAATGAAGAAGAATATTTTGTCACATATTTTGATAAGAAATTTAAATTCCAGCGTCTATAAATAAGGTCTTATGGGAACACAGCCACACCTGTTTGTGTGCTTATTGTCTGTAGCTGCTTTGGGGCCAGGATGACAGAGTTGAGTGGTTGTGACCCTATGTTCCGCAAAGCTTAAAATGCTTACACTCTGGCCCTTTTCAGGAAGTTGGCTGATCTCCGCTTTAGTGTGCAAAAAGCTGTCAGGTCCAATGTCTATCTTATTGTAAATCCTCAGTAAATGTTGGCATTTGGAAAAACAGATTTCGTCTTGCTCCCAGTGCTGGGGCTGGTGCTATAACTCTGGGGTGCCTGCTGCAAAGTCAAGGTTCTCCCATTCAGAGGATGCCAGACAGCCCAGTCTCCAACTTCAGGACCCCTGTGACAGCGTGTGCTTATAAGCCCCCAGCAGCCAGCTAGGTCAGGGCTCTATCAAAGGCTTTGTCCTGGAGGCTTTGCTTGTGTACACGTGGACACGTGGAGGCCAGAATGGCAAGGTATTGTGACATGTCAGTGTCACACAGACATGTCAGTGATGGGGGCTCCAGATAGACCAACAGCATCTTCCTGGGGCACTGGAGGGGCTCGGAATCCAGTAGCCTGGAGGGGCTGAAGGTATCAACGGCAAGGGACACTTGGGACCCCTTCCTAACCAGAGTGTTCCTCCCCAGCCTGTAGGGATCGCTTCTCTACAATCGAGGAGTTTGACATCTAGCAGAAGAGGTATGTACAGGTGAGAGGCTCTTGCACAGGTGTACTAGGAGATTGCACAAAAATATTCAGAGCAGTGTTCCCATAGCAAAAACTTGGGGACCACCCAAATGCTGATGGGCAGGAGAATAAATCAATAAATAAATGAGGCTCATTCCGTTGTGTTCTTCAAATGTTTACTCAGTTGATACATTTCCAAAGAGACCTACCCTGTCACACACACACACACACACACACACACACACAAAGAGGGAAAGGAACTAGCTGAAGGTGCACTATCAAATACATGACTCCTGTGCTCATTCCCACTGGAGGCCTCTGGAGCCAGGGTAGAACAAACCTCACAGTTATCCGACCAAGGGGCAGGCATGCAGGGCTTTTGTCATTGATTGAAGGATGACTCCCAGGGAGCCTTAACACTTTGACACCTTTTTGTACTGTTCTCAGGCCAAGGTGCCCCTGTTTCCAAAATAAAAGCCCTCAGGCAGAAAGTTTTAGGTCTGTAGGGTGAATGCCCAGGGACCCTGCGTGGAGAATCAGCAGTGATTGCTACCTTCCAACCTGAGGCCATGTTGACTGCCCCCTTCACCTCTGTTCAGCAAGCTCTCTGAAATGTAACACACTAAGATTTCATGTCAGATGTAACTTGCCTCAACCAAAAATGTCTCAATGAAATAGCACTAAATGCCTGAGCTTTGTGTATTGCCACTCTCTGCTGGGCTCCCCCTCTTCCCAGGTAAACTTTTTTATAGTGCTAATCAAATAAATGGTTCAAGTCACTTACATAGTGTAAGCCGATTATCAAGGGTTTTGAAAACTTTGTGGCCTAAAATTATTGTTTTGATACTATATGAATAAAATATATAAAACATTACAACTAAAAGAAAAAATAATTCATTCCCTTTGGCCCAGTAGTACTACTTCAAGGGATATATCCTCTCGGTATAGTCAAGAATGTAAAAATGATTTATGTGTAAAACTAAATTATTGGAATATTTTTAATAATAGAGAAAACTGAAAGCAAACTTAATACCTAACTTTATAGTAAACATTAAATTGTGTGGTAGACCTGTTACAAGCTGGTTTTCAACCATTGAAATTATTCTTATAAAGAATTTTAAATTTTATGACAAAATATTTATGACATTAGGAAGTATGATCCCACTAATTTATATAAAATGTTTAAACATAGAAAATAATGGGAAAATACCCTAACAAATTTTAATTTGGCTGTAGGAAAATGAGTGATTTTTTAAAAAAATCTATATTTTCTACCTTCTCTGCAATGATCAAGTACAGTTTTTGCGATAACAAAAGCCAACTTTAAAAATTAAGTAAGTTGGCACAGGATAGGTTAATTTGTCAAAAAATAAATAGACCTTTAATGAAAGATTCCAGGATCAGAGGTTCTGACTGCATTATGTCCATTTTAATGACTTCTGGGTGTAAATCACTGTTGAGTACTTAAAAATAAGACCCATAATTATGATCTTCATATATTTCTCAGCATCTTTATTTTCCATATATTTTTGAATTCTAAAATAGGGGAAAATACAGACTTAAAATTCTGTTTGTTGTGTCACTAATTACTTCTCAATGTGTATATCCTCAAGTGAAAGTTTGCCCCATGGGTTATACTGCCCTACGACATTACTGTTATTGAAATGCAAGGTGTCTGCAAGGTATCGCTTTACTAAATTGTACCTAAAGATGAAGGGATCTCATTGATATCTGGGCATTGTAAGATGGCGGAAAAATGAGTTTAAATGGAAAGGGGGCTTTATAACCTTTAAAATGATTACAAAGAGGGCCTTCTTTTTCTAGTGTACAAATCTAGCTTTCTGCATTACGCTTTCACACCTTACTCCAGTCAATCATTGCAACCTGGTGGTTTAACACTTTCTGAAATCTGAGGCTCAGAAGAGCTTACTTGTTCAAAGTCATGTAGCTGCTAAATGGTAGAGTCTGGCATTATATCTCATTCTTATATCTCATATGGTGATCAGACAGAATTCTACCCACTCCTGTCTCTTGGTTCTCATTAGAGGTTGTCACTAATTCATGACATCCCTGTCAGCTTTTTCTCCACCCCTCTGTGGCCTGCTTGAATGAGAAATAATATGCTGGTAACTAGTAAGGAGCTAGGCAACTAGTCTAGAGCATGGCAGTCAACAATTGAAGGCATGGTAGACAAGCTTAGGTCTTGTCTGTTTGGGCCAGGCAGAAGGTGTATGCTTTAATTGTGTCAGGCCAGGCATGGGTTGGGGAAGGCTGGTTTGAAAAAAAAAAAAAAAAAGGCAAATAAGGCCTAGACAGCTAGGGGGCTTGACCCTTCATCATGATTTTTCAAGGAGACTGCTCAGAACCATGGACAGTTCCCACAAGAGTAAATGTTCCTGAAGCACACTTTGGTTCCTTCAGAGTCCCAGGTTGATTTTTTTGCAGCACTTGTACGTCTTTGAAAAACTTCCTGTTCTCTTCTGTGTCCTCAGACATCTTCTGTGCAGCGTTGGGAGAATGCTGTCACCAGCAAAATAAGCTTTCTTCTGAAGATGTCCACACACATAAGATTTCCCAGATTATTAGATAGAAAAGCCATCACTTCTAGCCAGTACGACAAAGGATTCCATCATGGCTTGGGGGGATGGCATATGGTCCCCCCAGAGCTTTCCTCCCCTTGGTCAACTCAGAAGTACTAACAACCGAGCCTAATTCCAAGTTTTTGAGAAGAAAAATTGTGATTTATTTCACAAATCTGATTCCTACAATATGCACATTCAAAAATTCTCTACTTCTTATATCAATATTAAGTGTTTTTAATTTCCCATAAAATTAGATTACTCAAATTGTAGATACTTTTCCTTTATCTTCTATCGCTGATATTAATGTGCCTTTTCTTGATTAATTCTTAAAATGAGTGTGTATTTTGTACAAGGTCTCTAATACAAAAGCCCAGAGTGTATCTTCATAAATGGATTTATTCTTTACTCTAAATTTGCCAACTTCTGCATCTGGTTCAGAAAATGGAAGTTCTGAATCGGAGCTACAAAAAGATTTACTGGGCATCATGCTGCTGAATCTAATTACCTGTCGTTGGCAGTATCCAGGCACCAACAGACCAGCATTATCCTAAATGTTTTACTGAACACTAGTCCAACAAAAAACTGTGAAAGGAGATGATTCCAAGGAAGACAAGTTTGGAAAACTCTGCCTCACTTTTTGCCTTTTTTGTTGTTTTTGAGAATCACAATGCTCATTAGCATGATATATTCTGAGTGAAGAAAGCATTTTCATGCTTTTCAGCCCATCATTTTCCAAATTCTTTGAACCACAGAACCCATGCCTTTATTTTAGAAGTAATGTCCTTGATATATTATTTACTATAAAACACCTCTAGATGTAGTCCATTTACAGGGGACACCACTGCATCTCACACATAAAATTAGTTAGTGAGGTTTATATCTCCTAACCTGAGGAGCTATGATTTTTTTTTGTTATCATAGCTTAAATATTTACATATGTGATAGGGCAATTTTAGTGAGAATCAAAAGATTTAATTTATGTCTTTTTTAAATAGAGCACTTTGGACCTTGGAGAAATGCTTTTCTAACAGGAAAGTAACAAGCTATAACTACATATTGGACAGTGGCTGGCGTGTAGTAGAGCCTTCAGATTCATGCGTTTTTCAAACCATAATTAAAACCTATAAAATTAATAAACAGTAAGTTCTGTTAATTAGTAAACAGTAAGTAAATAATAATAAACAGTAAGTTCTAGAGTAGAGTTCTATGTTAGGTATTGGAAATAACCAAGCCAAAGTGTCAAAAAAAATTCCTGGACTGAAAGATTTTAGCATCTTCTCTGAAGAATAAAAGTCTCATGAATATTTAAAAAAATGAAGAAGAGCGTTATATCTGATATCTTTCCCCAGAAAAGAGGGGAATGATTTATTTTGCGTTCACTGAGGTGTACTATTGAATATTTCAGAATAGCATGTCAAGTGCAAGACACATAGTACCGTGTTAGCAGCTTCAAATTTGAAAGCAGTTTTCCAACTCATTTATTAAAGAGCATTCATTTTCTAAGGCAAATGATGTAGCAAAAACAATTGTTCTCTGTATGTACACAGCACTTCTTTTCCTTTGGGACTTTGGGTGCTGAGGATTGATTTAATAATATTCCTCATCTCATAGAACATTAATCATTTTTGATCCATATAAGTCTCCGTCCTGATACAAATATATATCTGTATACATCTGTGTGTTTATATTCTCTCTTTGAAAGCTGAAGTATATATGAATATAGTACATATATTCTAATATATTAATATATTCCCTTTTATATTATATCAATATATGGATATATATATGGTACACCTATATCTCATATACATATGTATTTATGTGAATATATGTATATATATACATATTTCATTTTATTCTGTCCTAGGAAAACACTAGAAATGTTTAGTCAAATTTCTGTGCTTTAAATTTACTTGAAATGTTTCCTTTCTTTGCACATATGCCACCAACTCAATTCACAGATTCCTTTGTTTCATTATGCTTTTATTTATAAAAATTCCTTTTTAAGTGTAATCTTGTTCTATAACTATTTAAAATGTTTACCTGGTTCCAAAGTGCTATCTACAAAATAAGATGTATACAGAGACGATGAAACTTTCTCCCTGTTCTCTCCACCTTGTTTAGCCTCTTCCTCATACGTCATATTTTACTTTATTTTTTTTCCTACTTTTTATTCTATCCTCCCATTGTTTTTAAACCTAAGCGGGCATATGTATTCGTATGTTTATATGAAAATACATAGAAGTGTACAAAGGTTGCTTTGCTCCACCCTGTTTTTCACTTCACAATATATTCTGGAGATCACTTTCTAGAGATCTATAGGCACAATCCTCACCCCATTTTGCAGCTACAGAGAATACTGCTGTACATTTGGGTTGTCTCTTGTCTCATGCTACTAGAAATAGTGCCGTGCAACCCTAACTTTGTGAGATCCATCTATATTCAAAGGTATATCTAGTCCACTGCTTTTAACTGCAGCAACATACTCCATGTAGTGTAGACACCACGTTTTGCCTCTCCTCCGGTCCCTTCCCCTCAACACTAGCCTTCAACCCCCTGCCACTTACCCAGGTCCGCACCCTAACCCTCCAAAGCTGTAGTTGGCATTTGTCTGTACAGGCCCTGGTCCTGCTAGATCGTATAAAAGACCAGCTCCATTAAAACTGGAGTCTTAGTTGTGTCTCTAATCTTGCCCAGCCTCCTCATGAAGAAGCATTTCGGGAGAAACTTCTGTGTAATTTAAGTGTTCAGAGTAGCTGCTCGTCTCATAAATGGTCTGAGTTCATCTTATGGACAACGTGAGTTATGTACATAGCTAGATTTCCCTCAGCATTTGCTTCCAGAAAGTTTAGTACCTAATTTATGATGCACTTATAGCAAGTATATAAACCTACATAGTTATACTTTTTTCTTGTTTTTTTAAAACGATTTTTGAAAAAAATCAACATTATGGTAGATATCTTTTTTTAATGATAAGTAAAGATCAAGTCATTCTAGTTCTACAAAGCTGAAGTCTTGCTGCCACACACCTATTTTGTATCTATTCTATGTCAGCATTCTAGAAGGACACATGCAAACACACCATGTTATTTCCCTTAACAGGACGTTTACAAACATCAGTGCCTTTGAAAAATGTTTCTGACTGTAGCTTTCCAACAGTCTCTAAAGCATATTCTTTACCATGATGACATATTGAGGGGATTCCAGAAATAGTGACCTGACCCCAGAAGCTCTGGGTTCAGGGGTTTGATATGGGAAAATCTGAGCCACAGAAGGCAGAGCCTTGCTTCGTAACTTTATATCTCAGGGCGGCAAAAAAACAGAAGTAGTTGTCTTTGGGTTTCTTTCTTTATTGTGAGTATGTGCTTACATTTGTATATTTGTAAATCAAAAGACATATTAAGAGACATATAAGCAGATTTCAGAATTTGGCAAGGAGTCAATTCCGCTATAAAGAATGCATTCCTTGTAAGAGAAAAACATTATTTATATGTACATGTATGTATATTTAATATTATGCTTTAATTTGTGTTTATTTTCATATCAAAAATATGGCAGAGGAAAATCTATGTGTAATATAGTGTTTTATACAGACTTTTGTCATATACAGACATTATCTAGCATCATTGCTAAAATACCATATCTGTGGAAGATTTCCAAAGGCTGTCTGGGTCGTTTTTTTTTTTTTTTTTTTTTTAAAGAAGATGTTGGGGGTAGGAGTTTATTAATTTATTAATTTATTTTTGCTGTGTTGGGTCTTCGTTTCTGTGCGAGGGCTTTCTCTAGTTGTGGCAAGCGGGGGCCACTCTTCATCGCGGTGCGTGGGCCTCTCACTGTTGCGGCCCCTCTTGTTGCAGAGCACAGGCTCCAGACGCGCAGGCTCAGTAGTTGTGGCTCACGGGCTTAGTTACTCCGCGGCATGTGGGATCTTCCCAGACCAGGGCTCGAACCCGTGTCCCCTGCATTAGCAGGCAGATTCTCAACCACTGCGCCACCAGGGAAGCCCCAGTCATTATTTTTTTCAGAAGGTAGCCATGACCTGTTTGTGACTCATGAAATCAATTCATTAAGTCACAACAGGCCTTTAAAAATATGACTTAGATTAAAAGAGAAAAAAAAAAAGAGTACATTGTTCTTAGTATCAGTATTGTTTTGGAAAGCTTTTGTTTCACTGTAAATAAATATATATGTATACATGCATACTAGGTCAGAAAAGAAAATGTATTTCTTCTTGTGTTCTTGAGGGTGGCAATCAAGAAAGTCAGGAGGCCCCCGCTCTGGGTGGCTGTGAGTCACACCCGCCCCACTCCCTGACAGGGATGCTCAGCTTCGTCTCAGTGTGGGCTGTTTTCTCGCAGGGCCAGAGCTCCATCCAAAATATCCACCAGCCTCTTCCCTCTTCTTATTACTTTTCCTCTTTCTTTTAAAAGTTGTAACTTATCACTCTTGATTTGGGATAAGAACAGATGATCTTCTCATCCTGTCAATGAGCCTTCACCTCCATCTTCAACTCCCATATAGCTGGTGAGTCATAGAGGTCAGAGTGGATTTGGGGCCCTTTGGGTCTTTTCTACTGTGTTTATCAGTCCACACAACTAAAAAGCTCCTTTTTCCTCCCTCTGTTACGGAATTCAGGTTCAACTACTCATCACTCAAAAGCCAATAAATCGAGAGGCAAGTGTCAATAGAAAGGAAAATTGCTTTAATCAGAAAAGCCGGCAATCTGGGGAGAAGGTAGACTCATGTCCCGAGACCAATTTCTAAGATTCTGCTCAGCCAGGACAGTTTTTGAAAGGAAAAAGGGGGAAAGAATCTCAGTGAATCATCAAGGCAGGAGGTTGGGTTCTGCATCATTCTCCAGTGCGCACAGACTGGCTGACGCTTTCTTCAGATGTTAACTTGCCTGCGTGATCTGCCAGCAGGATTGCTAAGGGGACTGTTGTGGGTAGAGACCTAATCATTCTTTAACTACTTAATTCTTCATTCTTACTTCCTTTAATCTATGAAAAGAAATGGCAAGGCATGGTGTGCATTCAGGAGAACGTAAGTTAGGAGTTTAAATTGCCTAGTGATTTCTTTCCTATAGTTAGGTTCTTTCAAGGTTAGAGGGGAACAGAAATGGGCAAACAGGAAAGGGGCAAAAGAGCTGCTTTTACTTTCTGGTTTAAATCCGGCTTTATGGTATTATGACTGTCAGGAGACGTCATTATAATATTATATATTTTTTGAGATTGAATATATAACTTCAGTAAAATATATATCACTCCTTTCTTAAAAGTCAAATTGAAATATATTGGAAAAACATATTGTGTGTGGCTTCAGACAAACTGATAGATTCAGAGGCATTCCTCTCGTAGGGGAGGAAACATCATTTTGCCTGTACCCTCCAGGTCCTTGGCTGAGACCCCCTGTGATAAAAGACATTTACAGGAGAAAAACAAGTTTAGTAACATGTATATCTCCTGTACACATGGGAAATACCCAGGAAAACTGAGTAAAACTCCCCAAGTAGCCCAAGCCATCACCTTCCATGCCATCTAAAGATAAAGACCAAAAAAAAAAGAAGTTTAGGATGGGGGAAGGCCAGTTGTGGGCGGTGACCAGGAAAAGCACAGTAAACAAGGGTAAGATTGTTATGCAGATTGAAGTCCTAGCCTTCTGGTTCAGGTTGTGATTTACAGTCACCCTCCACATCCTGGTACAGAGAGGCGGGCAACCTTACAAGTGGAGATTTCCCTTTTAAAGGTAAATGTCTCTTACAAAAGAGTAACTTCTGCTCTGCTTTCAGAGCTTTTCTTTGTCTGCTGTCTCTCAAAATAATCCTTATGCCAAAGAAGCATATTTTGGGGTGGCATATTCTGCTCCCCTTTGTTAAAAGTTAGACTGAGGCGTATTAAAATTTTTAAGAGTCCGTCTGAGCAAAACTCAGTTCGAATCGGGCAACGCCAGATCAGAAGTTCCTAGGAGCGTGCCACAGACAGGAGCCAGGGTAAAAACTTACACAGAGAACATCGAAAAGCAAAGCAAGGAAATCATTGATTGGCTGGAGCTTAAAGACTAGGTGGCTGTTTGTGACTGGTTGTCCTTAGGTTTTGATTTTGTAAACTTGAGGCCTTTACAGGCTGAGATTTTGCTTTGCCTCCATTGGCCTCTACCTCATTAGAGCCACTTCCGTCAAATGGCCTCCTTGTTTCATTAATTTAACGCCTTCTAGGGACTTCCTTGGTGGTCCAGTGGTTAAGACTTCACTTTCCAATGCAGGGGTACGGGTTCAATCCCTGGTCGGTGAGCTAAGATCCCACATGCCTCACGGCCAAAAAAACCAAAACATAAAAAACAGAAGCAATATTGTAACAAATTCGATAAAGACTTTAAAAATGGTCCACGTCAAAAAAAGAAAAATTTAACACCTATCTCATGAACCAGGGATTTTACCTGTTTAGCAGGCTAGACTTGGAAGGAGAAGACAGTAAAGTTAAGTCTTCTGTAGATCCAGTTCTATAACACAGAGTGAACTCATCTAATTTTAACAGCATCTTCTGGGTTAGGCATCATTTGCACCCTCCCCCCCCCCTTTTTTTTTAAGGAATGAGACAGCAGGACTCAGAGATGAAGTCAGTTGAAGTCATATGGTTAGTATATGGTAAACACAACATTTGATTATAAGTCTGAAGGATTCCAAAATTCCAGTCTCTTGCAATTAGAGATGAACAGTACATCAAGCTTTACACATTCTTCCCCAAAGTCACCAACTAAAACCATTCGTGCGTGATAATAACGGCCACCATTTGTACAGCCCTTTATGGGATGTAATGAACCTGTATGTCTTTCATTTGATATTCACAAGGTTGATTGCTCATGCAAAGCTGTCATATGCTTTCCCCTTATAAAAAGTTGAAGGTACATTATGTGGAATTGAAAAAGAATAGGGTCCTGCCAAACAAGTCATTGATAAAAAAGGAACAAGAAAAGAATGACCTAGAGACATCTAGATGACTGAAGTTGTCGTTTTGTAAACAAGACACTAACAGTGCATATTACCTGTCTCTGCAACTGTAAGGTTACAGTGAAAACCAGATATTGTGTGCTTTTCATTTAAGACATATCTTCAGGAAAAGTGCTCTGTCTTTAAAATATAAACTGTATTTGCTAAATGATGTCTATTATAGCACAATAGATACCAACTTTTTTTAAAAGTCATTTTGTTTTAAAAAGGAGATAGCAGAGGGCTTCCCTGATGGCGCAGTGGTTGAGAGTCCGCCTGCCGATGCAGGGGACGCGGGTTCGTGCCCCGGTCCGGGAAGATCCCACGTGCCGCGGAGCGGCTGGGCGCGTGAGCCATGGCCGCTGGGCCTGCGCGTCCGGAGCCTGTGCTCCGCAACGGGAGAGGCCACAGCAGTGAGAGTCCCGCGCACCACAAAACAAAAAAAAGGAGATACCAGACAAAAAGCCCGGAACTGTTTGTTCTTAAACATAAGAAGGCCGAGCAAGAGCAGTGTCTTTCAGTAAATAGCAGCCTTAGTGACTAAATGACTTATTTATTCATAGAAGGAAAACATTAAAATAGCCTCCAAGAATAAAAAGGCCAAGTTCAGGGCACCGTACTATTTTATAGGTCTTAATGCTTGAATTTTATACTGACATCCATATTTGAACAAGGAGGAATCAGTTAAATGTTAGAATTTCCAATTTTGAAACTGCCCAAAATGGCCTATCCACTACCCAAGGTAATTCTTAAGCACAGAAGGGTTATTTGGGCTCCACATCCTGTACTCTGCCACATTTAGGTTGACAAATCTTTTATTGGTTAATTGGCTCATTAATAAACATACCTTCTAGCAAATCCGTAGTGCTTCTGAGAAAACAAAAGCAAAAGAGAACTATTGGAGGAAGGGAAAGAATTATTATAGAAAGGATTATTTAATTGGGAAAAGTTAACAAGAAAATGGGAGGTTTGGGAAAGCAGTGAAAGAACTTTTTAGTTAGGGCATAATTGTACACTATGTGGAAGTCTTCATGTAAAACCATCTTATCAGGGTTTGGATGCCAGTTTCTTTTGTAGCCCAGAGAGGGGAAGGAGATAAGGAAGTAAAGTAAAAAGTCCATAAATTTTGCAAATATCCCCAGGAATGGCCAGCCTCCGGGAGGGGATGTGTTAATTTCTTCCTTCTTGCAGCCATCCACAGGTGGACAGGGTCCGGATATACAAAGGCACTTGGTTTAACATTCAGGGGCAGGGTTCCCTGAGGCAGGCCATTATGTATGATTATAATAACAAAAGCAACAGAAAAGCAAAGGTTAAAGTCAATGGAGCAGATCGAACATGGAGTCCCATTTAGCTCTTCCCTCTTACATTTGAGCAATTATTTTAAATTGTAAATTTAGGGAAGAGAAAGTTGATGTCTACAAAATTAGGTTTTGTTCTCTGAAGAATAAAAATGTCTACTCTATTTTCAATACGCCCTCCCTGTTTCAGTCCAGGAAAAATCCAGTATTTACTTGAGAAAAAAAAAGAAGAGTTTTCTTTTGCAAAATGCTTTGCGATTACAGAGTGCATTGAAATTTATTGAGTTTAAGAAATGACAGAATTTATTTAGTAATAATTCATGATACTTTTTTCAAAATCTACTGAAGAAAATATCAATTTAACTCTCACGGTAAAATTTCAGACTGTATACACACAATTGGGAACTGCTCCCCTTTGAATATAGAAGTCTATGATTCCATAATTAATATTTTTCCCCTTGTCAAAACCTATATTCAAATATATATGTCTGTTTTCTTATCTGAAGTTCATTTCTCTTAGAAATACCAAAACCACAGAGTTGCAAACCCAGAGGTTTGCAAAAATGAATAGCCTTAATTGATGGAGGGAAAGGGAAATCAGAAAGAGAGAATTTAGAAGGGACCCCCGCAAAAAAACAAAAAACAGAAACAGAGTCACCTGAGGGACCTCAAAGGAGGGTACTTTTTATTTTTTTCTTGAAGTGTAGTTGATTTGCACTGTTGTGTCAAAAGACGCTTATTGACAAGGCTTTATAGCAATTTGACTCCATAACGACTCAATTCTAAGAAAAAAAAGTAAATAGTTCACGATTTCTTTAAAAATGCAAAAGAGCAATGGTATACCGTCCGGAAATTACTACTAGCAAAACAGGAAAATAGAATAAAAATTTGGAGCTAAATAAATTGTTTCGTTAGCTGCAAATGTTGATTATGTCCAGTGAGTCTCAATAGATTATTGTTGCATCTTTATAAACCGGGCATGCCATGTGTCTGAACAATAATTGGTGTGTATATATATATTTGCCACTTCTTAGCATCTGAGAGTAGGTGTTCTCCCTAGTGTTTGCATCTTCCCTCATCTTTTGAAACAGCTTTAAAATTAATTTCTCAGTCAAATGGAAATTGTGAATATTACTCACCTACTTTTCACGGGCCTTGAGGAAGTCAGCAAGTATGAATATCTAAAAATCTCTTTAAATATTTCTACTTTTTCAATGAGTTGAAGACTGAAAAATTCAATATATCATTCACAATTGAAACAATTTTTTAAAAATACATCAGTCAGTTAAAACATATTTTCCCATTGAATCCCATGTTCCCCTTGGATGTATATCCCTAGAAAAGTTTTTTAGCTACAAGTCATAATAAATTACAAACTTCAAAAATCTTGTATTTCAGCTCAGAGAATTTTCTGCCTCTGTAAAGTTATATATTGTAAACACATTTATCTATATTTAATTTTCTTGCAGGGTGCTAAATGAGCAATCAGTTCACATGATATTTTTGACAGAATCATGTACTATTCTAGGTCTTGTGAAATATATTTTTAAATAACCTTTGGGGACTTCCCTGGTGGCGCAGTGGTTAAGAATCTGCCTGCCAATGCAGGGGACACGGTTTCGAGTCCTGGTCCGTGAAGATCCCACATGCCGCGGAGCACCTAAGCCCGTGCGCCACAACTACTGAGCCTGCGCTCTAGAGCCCAGGAGCCACAACTGCTGAGCCCGTGCGCCTACAGCCCGTGCTCCACAACAAGAGAAGCCACCGCAATGAGAAGCCCACGCACCACAATGAAGAGTAGCCCCTGCTCGCCGCAACTAGAGAAAGCCCACGCGCAGCAACGAAGACCCAAGTCAGCCAAAAATAAATAAATTTTAAAAGTTTTTAATTTCTAAAAAGAAAATAATAAAAATAGGCTTTGTTCTCAAAATGCTTAAAATCTAGTTATCCCTAACATAAATTAGCAACGTAAAGCAGTGTGTGATGAATACCAAGTGCAGAAGAGTGGCAAAGTGTTATAGGAGTTTGAAGAAAAGATCATTATGATTATAATAGTTAATATTTATCTGTTCCAGGGCCCATCCTCCCAACAGCCCTGAAACATAATTTTGTTAGTCAAGACTCTGGTTGCAAGTGACAGAAACTCCAACTCCAACTGGTTTGAACACAAAGAAGGCTTTGTTGGCTTGTGTTCAGGGGTAGAGCTGCATCCAAGGACTCCAACATGTTCTGCTCTCAAAATTCAGTTATTTCTTGCTCTTTCTTATAGGCCTATTTTCCGCTGGGCTGGCTTCATTTTCAGGCAGATTCTCTTGGCCACCGTCAGTCTCAGGCTCACCTCTTACAAGCTTTTGGACTGGTAGCAAGAGTGCTTCTCTTTCCTAGTAGTCCCTCCCACACAAAGTATAGGTCTAACAGTCATCTCTATTGCTTGTGTGTCTGTTCCTGAACCATTCACTGTGGCTGGAGGTATGAGATGTAGGGCCAGCTTCATGGGTGTGTGATCTGCGCAGCCTCACAGGACCCTGCACGCAGAAGGCTCCCGTGCTTGTTTTAATCCTCTGCTGCCGTCACTTTGAAATTCTTAATAATTTTTGAACAAGGGGTCCTGCATTTTCATTTTTCACTGCATCCCACAAAGTAGGTAGCCAGTCCTGATGGAATGTGATCACTGGCCAGACCTAAGTCCTACGCCTCCACAGGAGCCAGGTTATTGGGGTCACCTCAGTATGGACATGGGCTGGGGGGTGAGGTGAATGGCTCCTCAAAAGAAAACTGAGAAGGAGAAATGTCCCTGGCAAAATCAATAGCTATTTACTGCATAAACATTATCGTTATCGCCATTGCTCAAAATCATATATCTCATCACGGTGGGGTCTAAGCAAACCCACCATCTACTCCAAAGAATGAACTCCTAAAAATTATGCCGTGCTCCTAGTTTATATTTGCCTGAAGTGTGTCATGGAAGAAAAGGAGAGTTCCAAGGGGAAAAAACTACCATGCCAAAGCTGACGATGCTATGAATCAGCTGCTGAGATAGAAATGCCTTGAGATACCTTGAGGAACAGTGAGTGAAAGAATCTGCTATCAACTTCATAGAATTGCTGGAGTTTATGGTTGTGGCGGTGACTCTGAGGCCAGAATATTGGGCAGTGTCCCTGATAAACTACCAGCTTGGGTAGGGTTAGAGCTGGAGTGAGCGGAACCTGCAGGCAGTGGGACAAGGCCAAGGGAATTTGCTTGGGACCTTGTAGACCATGTACTTTCAGTGGACGCTGATGTCACCCGTAAGTGGGCAAAAATTGCTTCCTAGGGGACAAGCTTTGTTTTACTCTTTATGTATGAAGCTTATATATAACTATAGTACATAAACATCTATATGGTAAATCTTTGATGTTGAAATTTCTTGGCGTATGGGGGGTTCTATTAGGAAAAAAGGTCTAAAAGTCTCCTTAGGGATGATAATGAAATTAAGGTTGGAGAACATTGCCTTAGAGCACAAGTTATTAATTTGGGTCTGATCCCCTTTTGGAGAATCTGATGACAATACTGAACCTGCCCCTAGACTATGCATACGTAGGATTTTGCATATTGCTGTATAGGTTCACCCGCTCACCACTAAGGCTGGAGGCACTGGGTTGGTTTGAGGTTAAGCCTGGTGAACCTCAAAATCTTTGAGCAGAAAGTGGCGCTTTCATGGTTCTCACAGCATTCCCTTGCAGCACATGTTTTGAACTTGAGGAAGTGGTGTTTGAAAGATGAACATTGGGGTGATCCGTAGCACAGACCAAAAGTAAGGGGAGACTAGGAGGACTTGCTAAGTGGCACATCATATTTGAAAAGAAAAATCAAGACATAATGCCACAGGGCTGTGAAGGGCTCTCACACTAAAAGCTCTCGTTGACTCTATGACAACTAGATGTTAAGTAGCCGTCAAGCCAGAGGGTGAGTAGACCTCCCCAGGTGTAGTAGGTATGTAGAAACTGGGGAGATATTTTTTTCTCTGATCGACGTCAACCAAGTCACGTCTACAGATCCCAGTCCCACATTCATTTATCAAATATCCAGTTCAGTCTCTTTAGGTAAGCGAAACGAAGTTGCTCACGGGACTCCACTTCATTTTCCATTAATTTAATATATGTGATTTAGGCTTAAAAACCTACCTCCTGCTTAGATGAACCTGTGTATGGGGGCAGAGTGGGCTGGTTGGAATATAAATCTTTCTGTAACTTGAAAATATTATTTTCTTACGGTTCTTTTTACTAACTCAAATGATACAGTGAACCCGTCTGAATTTTCTCCATTGTGATATCCAGGAAATTGACCCATATTATTGGTTTCTGATACTGGCCATAGGCAAACATATCTCTGGCCCCGTTTTCTTCATCTGGACAATTATGAAAATACTTGCAGTCTAACTACCTCAGAGACTTCTTTCTTGATCTCTGAGGAACTCAGTGTGAAGTCATTCTAACTCCTTGGGAGGAAAAAATGTGCAAAAGAAGTACAAAGTGTTATGATTAAATCCTTCATTCTTTTCAAATGGTGTTAGCTGAAAGAGGAAACAAAATGAAACACAGGAAATTGAGTTGAAAATTCACGTAAACACATGCCCCATGAACTGCCCTTGCATGCTGAGACCCGGAGCAAAGACCCATTGAAAGAACAGATTTGACTAAAAGCTGTCGTGAGGCTTGTCTGGGCAGAAGTAAATCTTGATCTCTTTTCTCTTTGCATGCAGTAAGGAAAAGACATTTCCCAGGTGAAACCTTGGAGCTTAGTATGTTTGGTGTTTCTCATCAGGGGTGATATCCAAAATATTTTAACTATGTTCATAGTATGGGCACAGGCAAATCAGGGAGATAACAGCCAAAAATAACAGGTATCACCAAACCAGTGGGTGCTTATGGAAACATAGCCCTGGTTTCCTTGGAGTCTTGGTGCTCAGGGTTGAGTCTGAAATTGTGAGAGGTCTGAAATGTTTCTCTCAGTCTAACAGATCAGCCTGTTATAGTTGCATGTATGTAAGTGTACACACACACACACACACACACACACACGCACACGCACACCCCAGACCTCTGGATCAGAGACAGACTGCTCACAGAGAAGCTTTTCCCAAAGCCTCACTTCTTTCCAGGGCAGACCAGTGCAAGCCAGATGTGCCTACCTGTATATCTGGGCTTTGCATCACAGGAGAGGAACTCCACAATTATGAAACCCAGAGCTTATATAGGACCTTCTGCCACATCTGTCCAATCCTCAGCACCCTGGAATGTAAATACAGGGCTCCACGGAGACACAAGACTTTATCACTCCCAAGGCCTCGGTCTTGAAGGTTGCTATTCTGTCATCCTTTAACCCAGGTGCCAGTGCTGACCATGGGGAAACATGAAAATATTCATGGAGCGCTATTTGTTGACACACAAATTTAGCTGTCCAGTGGAAATCTCGGGGAACTTGGCTTTCTCCTAAATGCTGTCTGGTCTGGAATACTTCCCCAGTAATTCTGACCGCATCGTGTCCCGACAATGGTGTTGTGAACCACTGCTGCATACTGCATTTTTAAGTAACGTTAGATGTGGTTAAGATCTGAGTTGTAATACGGAGGTATCTTCAAGATGCTTGTTGGATGATACTGTGTTGTCTGAGTATCACACTTGCCCTACATGGGATTTACTCCCAGATTCGGATAAGTGTGCTGCTTCAAACATTTACAAAACCGGACATTAATTGGATGATAATTTTTTGAAATCTAAATGGCTCAGATTTCTATTTTATGGTAACACAATGACAAATGATGGAACATGGGCTGGTAGAGTTTATTCCATCTGACAGAAAGGAATTCTTCAGCCAGATGTTACTGTGTGCAGACACTGTTTAGTTCTAAGTATTCATGCTATATAAGTACAAAATTTTTCCCCAACAGGCTTGTCTCAGAACCTGCAGTTGCATAATTTAGTATTCAGTTTCACTAAGTAGGTACTTATGGAATATAGTAAGTGAGTTTTATATTCAGTGTCATTGTACTTGGAATCAGTAAGTAAGATCAACTTTCAGGTTAAGGCACATGACTCCTATTAAGGCCCCTCTTATACTGAGTATCCCATTTTCCAATAAAAGGAAGCAGGGCTCCTTGGAGAAATGGCTGGTTTGGGGATCAGGATGGGAAAGTAAAGCCTACAGAATCCTGTAGTGCTAGAAAGTAAGAAAATGTTAAAAGAGGAAAAAAAAAAGGACAAGTCAGAGGGACACAGAAGCCAACCTAGAAGAGCACCCATTGGCCAAACCTGGAAACTTTGAGCAACAAAATCATCACATGGTATTGGGTTTTGTGTTTCTGGGGGGTGGGGTTTCTTTGTTTTAACTTTACTGATGTAGAGTTGACTTACCATGTTGTGTTAATTTCTGCTGGACAGCAAACTGACTCAGTTATACATATATATATTATTTTTCATATTCTTTTCCATTATTGGATATATCAGGATATTGAATATAGTTCCCTGTGCTATACAGTAGGACCTTGCCGTTTATCCAGTCACATAGTACTGTTTACAACCCAATGTAAATCTCGACTAGACATTAGTCCATTTATTTATTTAATAAATAAATTAATGAGAGAGGAGGAGACAAACCTTCCTTACAGAAGAATTCCAAATAATTGATGTAAATACTTCTTCCCTCCAGGAGGGAGAGCTTAGCGGCCACGCCCTCTTCCTTGAGTGTCAGCTCAAAGAATAGAGTATGTGAAAGGGTAAAAAATAATAATAACTTTCCAGCGGGGAAAGTTGGCAAGCACCACCTTGGCCAGGTGATCAAGGTTAACATCACCAGTGATAAGTTATTTTGAGAGCAGGTACTGCTGATATAATGGAATAAGAGAGGCACATCGCCTCAGTGACGTTCTTTCCCCAAATCTATAACCTAGTCTCATCATGAGGAACATGTCAGACGAGCCCAGTTTGAGAGACATTCTATCAAATACCCACCCAGTACTCCTCGCAGCTGTCAAGGTCATGAAAAATAAGGACAGATTGGGAAACTGTCACAGATGAGAGGAGACTAAAGAGACATGACAACTGAAATGCATCCTGACCAGAAAGAGGACGTTAATGGAAAAACTGATGAAATCCAAATTCGATCTAGGGTTTAGTGCATGCGTACGTACCGTTGTTGGGTTTTTACTTCAGGAAAATTGGGTGAGTGGTAAACAGAAACTCTGTTATCTTTGTGACTTTTCTACAAATCTAAAACATTTCCAAAATTAAAAATGTATTAGAAGAATGAAGTGAAGCTTTGCCCCATTAATTCTGAAACACAGTTTCCTTCATCATATCAGTCATTCCACGGGCAGAGCACTGAGCAGTTGGAGGCAGTGAGGGTGTATGAACCGCAGGGCCCTTGGAAACAGTTCCAAATATAGAGCCATCGACAGAGGAGGAGCTCTGGACCACCTAGAAGGCAGGGACTGAAAACTGTGTCTTCTGTAGCACGACCCAGTGTCTTACGCTACAGAACTCAGTTATCATCCAGTAAGGGGTAATATGAATACAGTGGGCCCTTGAAAAGGGAAGGGAATGGAATGTGGCAAAAGCAGGAAAAGATTTGTCACTGGCTTCAGGTTTGAGTCTTTGCTGGTCCTAGACCACCCCCAACCTCCAGCAAACCCTAGGGATGACTCAGGCCTCCCAAACAATTTGAAAATTCTTGATACCATGCATTTTGTTTTCTGTTTGTGATTTCTAATCTTACTATTACCCGAAAACTGAGTTCGCCACTTGGTGGGTTATCAAGCCAAAAGATTCAACCAAGCCAAAGATCAGAAGAAGGAAGCGTTTATTACTTGCAGCAAGTAAGGAGAACACCAGGGATCTTTCCCAAAGCTGTGTCTCCCCAGACAGCAAAATTAGGCAAGTTTTAAGCTAAGAGTACATGCATATTCATGAAGGGGCTTGAGCAGAGGGGAATTCAGCATAGAATTGGGGCAAAGGTTGACAGAGTCCAAGCTTTAGTTGATTGAAGTCACAAGGGTCAGAAAAGGTCAACATCATCATTCCTTAGGTGATCTGGCGGTGGAGCCCTAGAAGGGGGGTTGAATTCTGCAAAACCCTGTCAATAAAGTGCTTCAGGCTAATCTTTACCATTGAAACAGAACTGGGAGTCTTTCCAGCTGATGTATTATCTTTGCTGTTGTTACTTCTCTTGCCTGGTAACAGCAGAGTTCATTCCTGCATTCTTTTGTTTTCTTAAGACCATTCATTAGACCTGTTCAAGGACAAGCATTGTGGCCAGGCTTAGATCACAAAATGGCTTAGGCCAAAAATGACTTCTCTTATGTCAAGAACGCCATGCCTGCTTCTCTCTCCCTGGGGGACCCCTAGCCTATCTGCTTACATTGCCACCGTGACTGCCTCCTGAATACTTAATATGCTTGCATTGTTCTTACAAAAGAGTTCACTTTACAATAGCACAAGCAAATATAAATATATAATATAAATTTATATATATATAAATTTAAATATATGGATTTTCTAGTGTACGATTATTTTCATCAAGCTGACAGGAATGAAATGACGGGAAAATAAATATTTTCCCATTTAACTTAAAGAAATCAAACAAAAATGGAGCACTAAAATGAACTGCCTTGAATTTCTAAAACTTGGAGATTAACATGGGTAAGAAATTCTATATCCAGAGCTCTTCTTTCGCCTTCCCCTCGAGGCGGAGGGCGGGGCTTTTGCATAGCAGGTGGCGCCAGCAACTGCCCGCTGTTCTTCGGATTTAGGAATTGTGATTCTTTGGGCAGCACTTTTGTTTGAGGAGTGTTTGGGGATCAGTTAGAAAGTAGCAAAAAATAGTTTCCCCAAGATCTCACACACCAGACTGGCCCTCACAACTCAGCTCTGAGTGATGAGAAAGCCCCCTTTCTTTTCACACTTGCAGTCTAAGCATACTCTATTCTTATCTTGGCTATAACCCAAAGATCAGTGATGGGAAATAGGCATTAATGCCGGTTTTCTTCATTCTGTTTCAGTATATTCTTCCCGCAAAGATAGGTAAGCCATTATCCATTTCCTTCTTTGTCCTGGTTTTAAAAGGAAGTACTTTTTTTTTCCCTCTTCCCTCAGCTGGTTTCCATCATGCACAGCTATATTCTGAACTGCCACGGATTTCCATTGTCTGAGCTATCACAGTAAATCACTGTGTTCTTACGTTTCTGGATTTCTGAGGAAGGTGGGCTTATACTACTGATGCCTTCAAGGGCAATAGATTTGCACAATACCAACCAGGAGCCCTCCACTACTGGCTGTCCCAGAGCCATTTGGGTTTAAGATAAGATAAGGGTTTTATCTGAAGGGAAATACCTATGTCCCCTTGTGATGTTTCTGTGACAGAATTGTTTTTTCTGAGAAAATAATACCTCACAATCCTAGCTCTCTTTAACCATTCATTCATGCACACGTGCATTCATCCATTCTTTAAACATTTAGGGGCTACTGTGTGCTAGGTCGTAGGATTAAAAAATCCAGTAGAGTTTTCCAGAGTAGAGGAAACCCTACCCTGAAGACGTTAAGTGGAAAAGAATAGCTTTATTGCTTTGCCAGGCAAAGGGGGACACAGCGGGCTCCTACCCTGAAAAACTGTGTGTCCCAACCCGGGAGGATTCGGTGAGAAGTTTTATAGCAGTGGTTCAAGGGCAGGGTTGTTCATAAGGATCAGGGTGTGTGCAGGGGCTGCACTCCTTTAGTCTGGCCTCAGGTGGTCTCTTGATGAGCTTCTTGAGGCTATCAAACCATGCCCTTCTCTCTGGAATGAAGAATGCTAACATCTTCCATTTGTTGGAAGTTTTAGTTCGTTGGGTTTTAGTTCTGTAGAAGAGCTTAAAGATATTGTTCTGTGCATCCCTTGAGGTGGAGCCAGGACCTGCCCCGAGGCTGCACTATTGTGTCCTGACTGCTCCTCCCTTGTCTCTGCATCTCCTGCCTTCCCTGATCAGCAACTGTTTGTAAGGCTTCCTTGCCCAGGAGCCCCACAGGGTTCTGCTTAGTTTCACCGTGACAGGGCTTAGGTGTTCCCTGTGCTAGGATTGGTGGCCCCTTTGGGACAGTTCTGAAGGGCCTACTTTGCTACACAGAAGACACTGGACTTTTTTTCCTCTGTGGCTTGTGAGACATGCGACATTTTTAACCGGTAATGTTACATGGATAGTCTCAGTTTATAATAATATCTGCCTACTCTTGACTGTTTCAAGAATGACCTAATTATGTATATTTTAAAAGTTATCAGGGCTTCCCTGGTGGCGCAGTGGTTGGGAGTCTGCCTGCCGATGCAGGGGACGCGGGTTCGTGCCCCGGTCCGGGAGGATCCCGCATGCTGCGAGCGGCCGGAGCCTGTGCTCTGCAGCGGGAGAGGCCACAGCAGTGAGAGGCCCGCGTAAAGCAAAAAAAAAGAAAAAAAGTTATCAACATTGCTGGAAGGATTGTCTAAAATTCTAGCCATGACAGCCACAAAATTGAGAGGCCTCTTTGCTGCCCCCCAGAGACCACCAGGACATAGTGCTTTTGAAAAAATAGCCTTGAATCTGCACACACACTTTATTTTTGTTTAGGAAGAAAATATTAGCAGTAGGAAAAGTTGAAGATAAGCACATCAGTGTATAGCAACTAGAATGATAAATCGTTACAGAAAGGTACTATATGATATTGGTAATTCCTTGCATCTCAAAGTCTTTTAACTTTTAGTTCTGTAGTTCGAATAATTTTCCAGCATGCTTCATTTACCTAAGAGACTCAGCATGCTTTATAAGCCTTAAGCTAGCAATAACTATTGTGGATAACAATCAAATAGATTAAGGCTCAATACCAAAAGAATCCCTACTACTAAATGGCATAAAATAATCTCTCTCCCTTCCCCACATCCTTTCCTCATCTAAATCCAACAACTCCTATGTAGTTCTGTGGTTTTGCCCCCCGCTCTCCAGGCTGCCTTAGGTTAAAACCAGGTATCTTTTAAAAAACAGTAAGTTTAAATTGCTTTAGTTACCCTCTGTTTGAGTGTTTGCCTTATACTCTTAATTCATGTTTATATTTTGTATCACTTTAAAAATTGAATAGCACTTTGTAGTTGGCCAAGCACTTTTACATTGTTATTTCATTTGGGTACGTGTAAATTTCCCAAGCGTTGCCTGTAGGTGAAGCCACTTGCCCGAAGATTTTAGATCAGGGCCTCTCCCATACAAATCCCACACACACACACACACCCTTCCCACCAGCCCCTTAGGGCAGCGTCCCTTTGGTAATCTCTTTGAAAAGGTACAACTCCTCTCTCTCTCTTTCTCTCTCTCTCTCTCTCTCTCTCTCTCTCTCTGAGCTTTACAGATTAAACAGGTTCCTACTTTCAGCTTTTTCTCCCCAGAACCACAGTACAAAACATAGAAGTACTGTTATCTCAGTAAATAAAAATAAGCACCATTTGTGTTTTCCATGTCTCTAAGTAATTACACATCCAAACCTCAACTTTGAGTACAAGATTCTCTACCCAGCCGTTAAGCCTGACCTTAATGTATTGAACTATTGAGCTCTCTTCTCCCACAATGAATAATTCAGTCTTCAGCCAGGCAGTGCTCTGTGAAAAAATTAAATGAAAACTACACAAATGATCACAACAATAAAACCCTTGCATAGAAAACATATTTATGCTAGTTGCCGATAGGTGTTGCTATGGCAACGGTTTTTTTTAATCTTTGAACCTTTAGCACATTAAATGAAATATGGACTGTGTGTAGTTTTTTTAAGTGTGCATTTACATGAAATTGAACTTGACAATGGCTTAATGGGAACGAAACAAGGGTGGGTTTTCTTCTCTCCTTTTCTGACTGTTTCTCCTTCCTCCTAAGAGCCATTTCAGGCTTCCTATTGTGATGAACTGTGTCTTAGTGATTGGAGACTGTAGCTCAGAACAGCAATTCTGTGCCGTAATTATAGCTGATAAATTTTAATTCCACTTTGTAATCGCCCGTAATCAGGCCATGTTCCGGCTTTTCTGGAGCACTCCATTAGAGACCCATGGCCTTCTCTTTCTTACCTTTCCAGCGGAAGCTTCTATTCCTGACTCATCACCATCTGAACAATTGTGTGTATAGTTATATGATTTGATACGTATTCCTAGATTTGGAGGACTTTGAAAAGGGATTGCCTAATTACTGTTGTTCACTCGATGGAAAATTTTGAAGCTCTAAAGCTATGGTCTGTTCATCATGAGGTCACCGAAGCTTTAATTTGTTGCAAAAAGAGTTATTTTGTGTGGTCAGCAGTGAACATTGGTATAAAATAATCGTGATTCTATTTCTATTTCTTTTCAACAAAGGGGATATTTTATAAATTGAAGAAAATAGCAAGAAAAAATCGATATGATTTATTGGATTTTTCACTTGACATATATAAAATCCTGAAGTGACGTGCTTTGCCTTAAAAAGACAGGGTTTCTCCAAGTGTGTTCCTCATTTACTCCTGCTCAAAGGGCTCCCTAAAGAAAGGAGTCCCTGGTCCCCAAGTGCCAGGCATTGCATTTGAAAATGGTTGAGGGAATTATCAATTGATATTGCCCATTGCATGCCTACAGTTTGGTCTAGATTTTTAAAACCTCTGGTGACTTTTGCAACAACAAGGAAACACTCTGTGCGGTTTACTTTTACTTTTTTCAAGCTTGGTTAACCCATGGCCTCCCAGATAATGGTGAGTCCCTCTTTTCAAGTGACATGTTAAACTGAGCGTATAATTCCCTCAACCATTTTCGAATCTTATTATAAACACATTAAGATAATCATGTTAGGGTTCTAAAAACTCCTTAAGAGATATGATTGAAGGAGAAGTGATTAGGATCCCATTTAGAATAGATGCTGCCTTTAGAAAAAGACATGCCCACATTCTAAGATCTGAAAATCAATGTCATTCTGTAGAGCAGGGGTTTTCAGCTGCGACACTATTTTTTTTTTAAATATTTTATTTATTTATTTATTTATGGCTGCGTCGGGTCTCAATTGCGGTACGCGGGATCTTTCATTGAGGTGTGTGAGCTTCTCTGTAGTTGCGGTGCATGGGCTTCTCTCTAGTTGTGGCGTGCGGGTTTTCTCTCTCTAGTTGTGGCACGTAGACGCCAGAGCACGTGGGCTCTGTAGTTTTGCAACACGCGGCTCTCTAGTTGAGGCGCGAAGGCTCAGTAGTTGTGGCGCGCAGGCTTAGTTGCCCCGCGGCATGTGGGATCTTAGTTCCCCAACCAGGGATCGAACCCACATCCCCTGCATTGGAAGGCGGATTCCTTACCACTGGACCACCAGGGAAGTCCCAGCTGCGACACTATTGACACCTGAGGCCAGATGTTTCTGTCATGGGCTCTGTCCAGCAGCATCTGTGGCCTCTACCCACTAGATGCCGGTAGCATTCCCCACCCCCAGTGTGACAACCAGACATGTCTCCAGACCTTGCCAAAGGTCTCCTAGGGAGCAAAATTACTCCCTTTGAGAACCATTGTGTTCAAGCTTCCTAACAGTGAGTAGCTAACAATTCATTTTCTACATGAAATATTAAAAGTTGTTCAAAATTTGACTCCCAGCAGCATCTGATATTCAAGGTGGAACAAAATAAGGCATTTGAAATTAGTTGCTTAATACAGTTGAACGGCAAGGCCAGGAAATTCTCAAGGCGGACACTGACGAAGTGCTTTGACTTTGTACCTTTAAAGCATAATAGTGCTCTCCCTGTTTTACTTATTAAAAGGGACCTAAAAAGGAAATTGGCTTTTATTCCTAGGTCACTAGTTAATGGCTGCTTAAAAACTCTTCTAGCTTGAAAACTCTCAGAACAAAATGAAGGATAAGAAGGAGACCAGACCCATGTAGAAGGAATCGTGGAGAGAGAAGGCAGAACAGCCAGAGACTCCCTGGGAGACCAGAGCCCCCAAACTGTTGCTGCCTCTTACTATATATTTTAAAGACTAAATTCACTTAAAGTGCTAATATTTTGGAATCATAGAATAAAGCTTCACTTTTTCTCTGGCTTCAGCCCCAGCACACATTCTCTGCAGCCCATTAGTTTATTTGTCATTTATCAAGGGACCATCTAGTACTAACCCCCTGATGAAAAATGTATTCGAGCAGCGGTCCTCAAAGTGGGGACCCCAGGGAGTGCCGAAGGCCCATCATGGGGTGCGTGATATCAAAACTATTTTTGTAATAATACTAAGACATTAGTAGCCCTTTTCAGTCTCATCCTGTCACAAGGATACCGAGGCATTTTCTGGATGTGTGATCTCCCAAGAGATTGAATGCAGAAGCAGATATGAGAATCCAGCCATCTTCTGTACGCCAGGCATTAAAGAGATTTGTGAAAATGAAAAGCAATACCACTCTCCTCATGAATTTTTCTTGTTTGGGAAAATATAGTTATATTTTATAAATGTGTTTATGTTACAATATAATGGGTATATTATTATTCTTTTATTGAATTAATAGGTAGTTTTTTAATTTCTCAGTTTTTATTTCCAACATGGTCAACATGAATTGACATTAACCCAGCTAAACAAAAGCTTTTTGAGGTTGCCAATAATTCTGAAGCATGTAAAGGGGTCCTGAGACCAAGAGTTTAAGAAGTGCTGTAGTAGAGATGAGAATATTCTGTTGGGTGCGCTGGGACGTGGAAAGATCAGGCTAAACTCAAAGAAACCTACAGCACGGAGGAGCATTTTAAATACACATTGAAAGGTAGCTAGAAGTCTCAGAGCTGGGATTCATTAACATCTTCAACCCAATAAAATGCCACATTAAAAATTAGGTTTCCCTTCTGACACCCTTCTATCTCCTGAGGGTACTCATTAAACAGGAAAATCTATCAAGACAAGTCTCCCTTCCTGACAGCTTTTGTATCAACATTCACCTTCTGATAACTCATAAGAATTATAAAGAGAAGCTCTGATTTCACAAGAGCTCAGCTGTCTGGCTCTCCTCCCGACCAGATCCATCGTTCCCTGCTGGAAATGACATATCAAGGGGGTCCCTCCAGTGGTGCCCTTCATCGAGAACCTAATTAATGTGCATGATTATTTGAATGCTGAAAGCGTACTGGTTCATCAGGACTGCCTCTCAGTCTTCCATGAATCTGGCAGGTCAGCTATCCTCGTTATCCTCCTTTGTTGAGTCAGTTATAAAAACCATCCAAGACACTTTCTCTTGATGGGCCAAAAAAAAGCAATTAATTTTTCTAAGTAAAGACCTATTTTTTCAGAACCATAGCTCATCTCTCTGTGCCCCTCTTTATTACTCAGTCCGGATAAAGTTGAGGCCCAGGTAGATGAGCTTAAATCGTTTACCTTGGAGCATGTCAATAACATTCGTAGAATCAAACTATGTTAGAGTTTCAAGAAACCTTTTAACATAGAATCCAGTGGTTCTTAACTTCCCCCTTGGGAATCTGTTGACAGCAAGTAACCCCTTCCCCCCAGGAACATTCATTAGATTAGCTGTCCAAAGAAGTCCCTGCCCTAATCCCCCAGAAAATGTAAATGTGTTACATGAAATGAGAAAGGGGAATTCAGGTTGCAGATAGAACTGAGGGTGCTGATGAGCTGACCTGCAGACACGAGAATAGGCTGGGTCACCCAGGTACGTCCAGTGTAATCACAAGACTCCTTAAACGTGCAAGAGGGAAGCAGAAGGGTTAGCGTCAGAGTGACACAATGTGAAGACGACTTGACCAGCCATTTTCGCCTTTGAAGATGGAAGGAGGCCACAAGCCAAGGAATGCAGGCAGCTTCTAGAAGCTGGAAAAGACAAGGGAACAGATTGTCCCCTAGCCTTCAGAAAGGAACCAGCACTGAAGACCCTTTGATTTTAGCCCAGTGAGATGCATTTCAGACTTCTGACCTCCAGAACTATAAAATAACAAGCATGTGTGACTTTAAGCCACTAAACTTAACGGCAGTTTGTCACGGCAGCAGTAGGAAACTAAACAGTGCACATCTATGCTTACAGACCCAGCCTCGTGTCCAATTCTGGGGAAAACTGACCCCAGATATGTTCCCAAATCTCATTTAATGGATGGCAATAGACCCACCCCAAACCCCTAACTTCCAGTCACCAATGCTCTTTCTTTCTAAAAGTAAAACATTTACCTTCTCACTCACCGCCAAGTTCAGAGTGAAAATAAGTGCTTTGACTTCAACTTGGATGGAGTTTTTTCTTAATGCAATCAAAATAAGGAAGGAGAGTCAATCCAGACATCTAATTAATCATTCTTAAGTTGAGGAAGAAAAGCAAAACAAGATTCTTGCTCTGGACAGAGCCCCCCATTAATGCAGATTCCTGATACATGTGTTGGTCTGCAAGGTGACAGGAGGCGGTCCGTCTGTCCAGGGGAATCTCTGTTTATACCACACCACATCCTCAGCTGCTTAAGTCCTGCAGGCTAAATCTGTGAAACTAGAAACCTGTCAGTCCCTTCCTGCACTTCGGTGGCACCCTCAGGCTCTCTTCCTTAGCAAAGTCAAGCAAGAAAAACAAATCCGTTGTCAGAGTTATAGGATGAAGTGATTGGAGGGCGCCTTCTCCATGGTGTCCATGGGACCCTGTGATGGAGCTCTTTCCATACCCTGGCTCTCTCCAACCCACTGCTTTGGGTGTTGGGTCTGAAAGTTTAGAAATCAGCTTCAGCACATTGTTTGGAAACTGAAAAGGAAACTAAGATCTTTTACTTTGGAGAATTCACCACTTTGTAGCCACTTTCTGTCTGTAGTAAGAAAATGTGTAGGAGCGGGCATTCACTCTGAGGCCAGTTTAATGAGCTGTGTCTGTCACCTGGACTGGCCAGAGGTCTCTGAGGGACCAAGGATGGCCTGAATTCCATGATAGCTGTCACTTTAAGCCTCCGATTCTTGTGAAATCGTCAATGCTTAGCCTTGTCTTAAGACACCTACTGAACTCTAAACCCCTTGAAGAAAAGAACCACATCTCAGTCGTCATCCTTCTATTCCCACAGAAGCAAAAGCCTCATACTTAGTGGTGCTCAGTAGAGTGTTTATTAGTTACTGGGGAGAGATGACAGTTTGGTTTTTTTTTTTTTTTTTTGACAGTTTGGTTTTAATCCACAACAGTTTATTCATTCCAGGCATTGTGGTAGGTGCTCTGGATTTCTGAAATAAATTACCAAAAAACAACCTTCTCTTCCAGAGAGGCCTACACTTCAGTAGAGGAGAGAAGACCTTTAGTCAGACAGCTGTCATGTGAGCAAAATATGCTAAGTGCAGTGGGAGAAGTAGAAACAAAGTGAGGGGGGCTTGCGGAGTGGGGAGGCATTCTTTTTACAGTGAGGCTTAGGAAGGCTTTGGGGAAGAGGCTCCGTTTGAGATGGGTGTTGGTGGTCTGTGGGAGTTTATTTCAGATGAAGATGGTGGAAGAGACGTTCCACACGAGGGCTGTGTGGACAGAGAGATGAGAGAGTATGGAGAGCCTGAAGCCATCAAATTTCACCAAAGCTGAGGCACTAGGATGGGTGAGGAAGAGGGAGTCATTAGTCATTTAAACCCAGTACCACATAGGAGCGCTGCTTCGATGGGAGTGAGGGCTGCCCACTCTCTGGCATTGCTGATGAGATGAGATTGCGTTGAGATCCGCCCAGGATGTGCCTTAGTGACTCGTCTTGTGTGGTTTTATCCACTGCGTGAAGTGGGTAATTAGCAGATCTAAGTTGTGGCATGGCTTTTTTTTTTTTTTTTTTTTTTTTTTTTTTGCGTTACACGGGCCTCTCACTGTTGTGGCCTCTCCCGTCGTGGAGCGCAGGCTCAGTGGCCGTGGCTCACGGGCCCAGCCGCTCCGTGGCATGTGGGATCTTCCCGGACCGGGGCACGAACCCGTGTCCCCTGCATCGGCAGGCGGACTCTCAACCACTGCGCCACCAGGGAAGCATTTTGAGATGATCATCATATTGAACTGACAGAATCACACAAAATCCCAAACTGATACAAAAATAGTTATAGATATAAAATCTCTATGTATGTATCTATCAGTTGATCGTATAATTGTAAATATGTTTATACCTAGTATGTATTCAGAAATTCAGAAATACATACATACATACATACATACATATAGAGAGTGTGTATGTTTGTATCACTGTTTCTTGATTTTTTTTTTCTATTATCTCCCCCACTGAAGGGAGCCTTTTAAAAATTTTTTCCCTAATTGCCCCTCAATGAAATTTTAATACCATGGACACTTTACATAAGTTTATATACTACATGTATATTGGTGCTTTATATATAAAAAGAGTAAGATTTTTGTGCCTTTTCCCCCCAAGAACCAGTTTTTACCCTCTTGGAAGTGATATCACCCCTACGGAGAATTCATGATGTATATGGCCATGTGTCTATGTATACGTGTGTCACCTTGCTGCACAAAAGAATTAGGATGTCAAATCAGATGTTATTTATTCATTCACAATGAATTCCACCTTTCAAGGAATGAATAGCCCCAGCTTCCATCCAGGTACCAGGAAAACTGAAGTCATAGGGGGAGAAAAACTGCTTGAAGAGTATTGACTCAAGTAAAATAAAATAAATTGGGTAGTCATGGAAATATTTTATCTAATGTATAGAAATGCCTGATGAACTATCCCTCACTCTAACACATAAAACCTTACTTTAGTGAAAAAATATATCTAACTCTATAATAGATAAAATATTGCCATCTCTTTGACAATGCTGAATGAAGTCTCAAAATCTGTTTTTTCCATCCTGCTTTATTTAAACACCCTTCAGACCACCCTTCCACCCTTTTACGGTAATACAAAAATTGTCTCATCCTTGTTACAGTGCAGTTGAGTAGTTGATAGCCCTTGAGAACCATCTTAGTTTTCTTAATTGGATTAGACTGCAGAATCTAGTCTCCTCAGGGATACATTTCAGAGCCATCTACTAAGGAGCGTTACTTCAGCAGATCTATTATGTGTTGTTTCGAGTAGTTCCAGCTTCAGGAGCGACCTCTTTCTGACCTTGCCTGCAAATCCTTGCGGGACCGGGCGGACCGGGCGCAGTGATCGTGCGTCGGGGACTGGATTGGGCATGCTCTGTTCCACCTGGCAGCCGATGTTTAGCTCTCCGTCTTCATCCTTATATAACGATGCTTTTGAGATTTCATTTTTTAAATTTCATGGATTTTGTAGACAGAAATCAGTTTTCAACCCATCAAGCCCCCTCACACTGCAGGCTGTGACCGTCCTCCTCTTCTAGGTTGCCGGAGCCAAGAGGTGACGAAATACTGGAGAACCAGCTTTGGCCAGATATTCAAAGAGCTAAAAATCCACTTGGAAGCTAAGCCCAGTCACTTAGAACCTCTGCCAACCAGCTGGTTTCAGGCAGTCATCTTTCAGTCTCAACCTCTCTTAAAGCTTGGTCTTTGCTGTCATTTAACCCGGGAAGTATGGATCCGATGCCAAGGAGATAGTTTCCTATGGTTCCTCACCTAAAGTGACATCTTTGGGATCTGACATTTGCATCTTGGTCTCTTACCATGCCCTTAGTATTTACTGCAGAGTTGACCGTTCATCAGTGCTGGGTGGTGCCTGCAAGTTTGATCTGGATCAGTGGCCGATCTTTTTTAATTGAGCTATTGAAACTATTAACCAGAACTTGGAGACATAGACTTTAGCTGTCACTTGTTGTCTCAATGATACAAAGAAGTACAAGGACGAAAAGCTAATTCCACAGCAAGGAGTCTGCTGCTCGGAATCACAAACGTGATTTATCAGACCAGGAACCTGCCCAGACATTATTGCAAAACCTTCCACTGCCAGGTCGCACTCATCATATCGTCTTTTCTTCCAGATTCTTCCTTCACAGACACCCTACTCCCTCCTTCTTCTCCCACTCCCTTCCTTGGGAAAAATCGTGTGCATAATGGTTCAGGAAGTTTAATGCTTGTACTTTGCAAGGGAGCTGTCATTTCTTTTTAATATTATCCTTCCTCCCAGGCAAAGCCCCATAGGAGCCCAGAAGGGAGATTCAGGGAGAAAATTAGTCCCTCAAAAGGAAATATTTCAATGCATTTTTTTTTATTGTCGTAAAATACGCATAACCTAAAATTTACCACTAGTGACATTTAGTACATTCATAATGTACATTCAACTAAGATTCTGCAACCCGTTCCACTGTGTGGGAGTTCTCCCCGCACAGCGAGTAAATTCTCCGACATCAGCTGGGTATTTCATTTGAACCTTTTGTTGTCTAATGATAATATTTGTGAAATTGGGCAGCGCAGTTATCTTTCCAGAGATCAAGCCACCATCCACTCAGCAGCTCCTTCCCAAATTCTCAGAATTCCAGGAAAACGCTGTGGGGACAGAAACCCAGGCACACAGGTGTGAACAATCTCAGATTTTAATATATCTGAACTTGAATACAGAAAGGGTTGCATTCCACTTTGCAGTAATAGTCACACACAGAAAATATTTATCTTTTCACGCAGCATAGGTAAGGTAAAAAGTATTGGCAATTATATTATTATTATCTATAAACCCCTAAATTCGATATGAGCTGAGAACAAGTGCTCAAACCCTTTGCCTACCCGAGCTCCATTTTTGTGCAATTTTACCCCATGAAACCCTTTCTGAGACATGGCTATCAAAAGTGAGTCATGGCCTTTTCATGCTTAATTTGCTTCTTAATTGTGCATGATTTTATAATGCTCATAAAAGAATACTGATAGGCGTTAACATTTCAAAGGCAACACTTTTCAGAAAAGGAGAGGTAGAATGATCTCCAGATATTTCTACCAAACCCACAGTTTTCAGGGCTCAATTTGAGACATAATGAAAGTCTACTTTGCATAATTATCATGTGAAACGATCTATAATTAAATGATGAAATATGATTATGCTCCAGTGTGTAGACCGGGCTTTATGTGAACTGAAACCATAGAGGTTTATTTCTTTGCTTTAACTTTGATCTGGTGTTTGTGGGCGTTATACAAACAAGCAATTCATTTCCGACAGTTTAAATTCCCATAGGATTTTTTTTTAATTTCAGGAGAGAAGGCAATGTCTTGAAGAATAACAGGAAACTTTAGTATGATTGCCTCTTCCATGGTCATAGACAGTGCTCACAAACTTTCAAAAGTGCCAATTATCAACAATTACATTTAGAGTTTTGTCTTAAAAATATTTTTAACAGCTTTTTAAACGTTTTTAATAGCTTTTCACATACCTGTATGAAAAGACCTGTTATTCATCATGAAATTCTAAAGCCTGAAAGGAGCCTTGCAAAAATTTCTAACCTTAATTCATAATCTTGATGGATAGCTTCTCTATTCTTCTAACTAGATAAAGCCAAGTTGACTATAACAAGTTTAAAACTAAAACCATGGTTCTAAAATTTCAAATGGGGCATGACATCTCTGGAGTTCTTTGTGAAACCCCATGAAATATTGGTACATGAGACTTAAAATAACTGAACAGCTATGTTGGGCTACATTATATTTGTATTTTCCGAGTATTCTTTGCACACCAACTCTGTGCTCTCTACTGTGGCAGAGACTGAAAATGAAGAGATATTACACAGCCTTCCAGGGGTTTAGAATTGAGCAGTATTCGATTCTAAAATTGCCAGAAGGAGGCACTTATCAGTGATTTACCTGGAGAGATACTGGCTTAAAGCTTCAATTTTAAGTACATTTCATTCATTGACCTTTCCTGTCCTAAGGATTGGGGAAAGGCTACCATTGTTTAATCTTACGGCAGCATTTGTGCTTTTGACATGACTTTGAGAATCAAGAGAGAGGATTCCTTCTAGGTGCTAAATGAAGGAAGTGTTCATCTTTAAGGTGTCCCTAATGATAGTTTGGAAAATTATGCTCTACTGTATTTGTAAATGTGGTGATTTCCCATGTATATCTAGATCTAGGCCCAGCAAACTATGGCCCATAGGCCAAATCTGACCCTCCGCCAGTTTTTATAAATAAAGTCTTATTGAAACACAGTCATACGCATTCTTTATACATTTGTCCATGGCTGTTTTTGTGCTCCAGTGGCAGAGTTGAGTAGTTGTGACAGAGACTGTATGACCTGCGAAATCTAAAATATTTACTCTCTGGGGCTTTACAGAAAAAAATCTGCCAACTCCTGATCTAAATAATATGCTTGTACTGGTATTTGTAGGATTACCAACTTTAGACCTTATCTGCTGTTGCTTACTCTGCCAGAGAAGAGCTAGGTCACACTGTCCCCCACCTCCTCACACACCTCTTTTTCCAGTGTAGTTCTACCACTGATTTTAAGTGATTGATTATACTTTTATTTCTTTTTCCTTCTACTGAAAACAGCATGTTCTGATGCTAGTAATTTTCATTTAGTAGATGAAAATAGAATCCATGCACTCTTCCTGCTTACTCCTCCTAGCCCTCCCTTTTGTCTTCCATATTTTGTCTTTAATAATACAAAGGTTGGAAACATTTACAATTGTCCTGTAACCATTAATGAGTCTTTTGGGCCTTATCTATAGGTTGATTCTAAATTTTAAAACTCAGTGAAGAGTTTTAGGGCTTCTGTGGTGGCGCAGTGGTTAAGAATCCACCTGCCAACACAGGGGACACGGGTTCGAGCCCTGGTCCGGGAAGATCCCACATGCCGCAGAGCAACTAAGCCCTTGCGCCACAACTACTGAGCCTGCACTCTAGAGCCCGCGAGCCACAACTACTGAGCCCGCGAGCCACAGCTACTGAAGCCCGTGCACCTAGCGCCCGTGCTCCACAACAAGAGAAGCCACCGCAATGAGAAGCCCGTGCATTGCAGCACAAAGTAGCAACTAGAGAAAGCCCACGCACAGCAACAAAGACCCAATGCAGCCAAAAATAAATAATAAATAAATAAATTTTTTAAAAAACTCAATGAAGAGTTTCAATTTTTATTACTAAGAAAATATTATTCATTGTTTAGCTAATTATTGCTGGTTATATTGCAACTATTTTACAATTTTTTGTTTTTCTAGCAGTCTCTGACTTTTTTTCATTTCCCCCCTTGCATGTCCTGCCTTAAATACTTTGTCCTTCTCAAGAGTAGAGTCAAATCTCTGAAACCACCTTCTTTCCCATTCAACTCCTTCCTCAGTTTCTCCTCCTGCTCTAATCTGGATTGGTGACTTCCTAGGCCATTACAGAACGTCATTCTGTGACTTCTCTTCTGTCTTATCCCATGTAGCAGCCATGGTTTCCTTGATCCCATGTCTCTCTCTCTCTCGATTTTGTTGGAGCACATCTTCAGATAACTTGCTTAGAAAAGATGTGTGGGAAGTAAACTTCCTAAATCTTAGCATGTCTGGAAATATCTTTATTTTGCCTTCTCACTTGACATAGAAATCTAGGTTGAAAATGATTTTCCCACGGAAGATTTAAGTCAAGTTACATTGCCTTCACGCCTCCAGTCCTGCAGTCAGATAATGATCTGGTTCTCATCCCATTATCCTCAATGTGTCTTTTCTCTCCGTGGCTCTAAAGATAATATTTTTATCCTTGGTATATTAAAATTTCATTGTGATGCATCCAGGTGTGAAGGTGCTTTTATTGTCAGGCTAAGGGCTCTCAGGCTAAATGAACTATTCAGATTCATTTATTTGATAATTCCTTTCTCCCATTTGTCCTTTCTATTTTGGAATTTCTTTTTTTTTTTTTTTAGCATTTAGAGAAGAGTTAACACCTATTTTCGAAATTCTTATCATTCGTATATTGGATCTTCTGAATTGATCATCTGTAATTTTTTTCTTCTCTCTTCTATTTCCAACATTTTGTTCAATTTTCTGTAAGATTTTTAAAAAAAATTCATCCTTCAAGCTTTCTGTTGAATTGACTATAAAATTACATATTCAGTTTCCAAGAGAACTCCTTTATTCTCATGTTTCTTTCTATTTTTTCTCCCCAGTAAAGTGCTGTAGTGCATATCCTTGGGCACATAGCTCTACCCAGTTACCGTATAGGATACAGGCCTAGAAATGAGATTGCTAAGACACATGTTATATGCATTTAAATTTTGAAACCTTATGATGGCCCTTCAGAAACAGGTTGTACCACCTTACAGTTTACTTCAGGGGGGAAAAAGTGGTATATTACTTTGCATTTATTGGTGATAATGAGTGTCTTTCAGAACCTTATTGGCTACTTATATTATTTTTATCTATGTGCCTGTTCATATACTTCACCAATTTTTAAAATTAGGTTATTATCTTTTCTTTTTGAATTGTACAAGCTCTTTTTCTATTATGTATATTATATATTTTTCTGTCCTATATGTTGCAAATGTTTTCTTCCAGTGCATTGTCTTATAAATTTGCTTATGTTTTTACCTTTTTAAATTACAGTGTAGTTGAACCTGTTTTTCTTTTCCTCTGTAGCTCCTAGATTTCACATTTTTACTTAGAAATGCCCTTCCTACCCCAACTCTAAATGTGTTCTTTAGTATTTTCTTCTAGTACTTTCATAGCTTAAATGTTACTGCTCTGTTCCTCAGTGTCCTCAACTGTGATTGATAAGAATACTGCATATCTAGTAGGTTTGTTGTGAAAATAAATGTGCTAATACATATATATAATCGAGAACGGTGTTTGGCAAGCTCAGTGCATGTTAGCAGCGCCTGCTGCTGTAATGGTACTGGTTCTCTTCTTCAGGGCCTAGCACGGTGCCTGATTTTAAAAATATGACTTAAAAGTTAGATAAATAAATGTAAATTATTGAAGAGAATGGAAACCACTTGCGAGGAAGAGAGAAGAGCATAAAGTTTTAATGCCCTTTTTTAAAAGCAGAGAGGGATTGGGGCAAAATCTCCCAGAGTTTTATCCTGGGTCTTTGATTTCTTTCTCCTATGGCTTGTGTGGCTCAGAGAATAAGTGTCACATTAATAAAGGTTGAAAGTAGTTTTCAGTTAAATTGAATTAAATGGATACTATTGTGACAATTAGGCATGCATAAAATTGCTAAATATGTGTCATTGAAAATGCCTTTGTTCCATATTTTGTTAAACATCACTTATGATCATAAGAAATCTGCATCTGGTAAAATGGATACTGCTGACACATATGAATTATTCTGGAAAATAATTGAGCTCTTTAAAAATTTCAGTATGCCATTAAGCATGCATGGCCTCTGAAAGCCTGAGATATTTTGAGCTTATTCCAATGAATCTAACAACATAAAATGAGGTAAAATTTTCCCCGAAGTTCTCTTAGTGAGACAAAAGGCAAAGGCAAATGGCCACGGCGAAAGGCCTATAAAGTGAACTTGGCTTGGACTCCAGTTGTTCAGGTAGGAATGTTCCCAAGTCCCAGCAGCTCCAGTCTGTGTGGGAACAACACAGGAAATTAAAATAAAGCGATGAAGAGCTGTTTCCTTTGTCCACAAGATGTTGGTACATCAGTTATCAACAGTGCAACAGAAGAGTTTTAAAACATATGCCTCTAACCTGTATGTTTTCCAGTCCTTGACAGAGGTCTGGATTCATACCCACATAATGGCAAATGTCTATTCAAGTCATCAAACTGTTTGTCATCAAGAATTGCTATTGCCTCCCGTAAATGCTTCTCCATCTGGGAACTCAGATTCTCAAGAAAGTCACTGGGAATCAAGATAATATAACAGAGGCCAGCATTCCCACCAGTGAGTGGGGAGCTGCAAGGTACAAGATATATGGAGGTTGGCTGGCTGTTTCATCTCTTGAGCTCTCTTCCTGGATGTCTCCCACTAAGCCAGGGCTTTTCATTTATTTATTTATTTTTAAATTAATTTTTATTTATTTTTTTTGGTTGCATTGGGTCTTTGTTGCTGCACGTGGGCTTTCTCTAGTTGCGGCGAGCGGGGGCTCCTCTTCATTGCGGTGCACAGGCTTCTCATTGCGGTGGCTTCTCTTGTTTTGGAGCACAGGCTCTAGGTGCACAGGCTTCAGTAGTTGTGGCACACGGGCTCAGTAGTTGTGGCTCACGGGCTCTAGAGCACAGGCTCAGTAGTTGTGGCGCATGGGCTTAGCTGCTCTGCAGCATGTGGGATCTTCCGGACCAGGGCTCAAACCCTTGTCCCCTGCATTGGCAGGCGGGTTCTCAACCACTGCGCCACCAGGGAAGCCCCAAGCCAGGGCTTTTCAAAGTGTAATCCTAAGCCGTGCACCAGAATCACCTGGAGTGCCTTTTAAAAACACAGATTCCTGTGTAATATTAGATTTTAAAGTATGATTCAGGTTATCATCTTAGTTGGGTCCAAAAACTAAAATATTTTTAAGTAAATAGCATCAAAGTAGATATCATGGAAAATATCAGAACATTGTTACACTTTCTTTAATTATTTTAACTTTAATGTTTTTGTTTCCAAATGGAGACAGGTGGTGGGAAATTGATTATCTTGGAAGATAATGATCATTCTACTCTCAGTGACTGTTGTCTTCCACCTACTGAAATGGAAGGGCTTCCCTGCTTGAATGGGGTCTGAGCAATGAAATACTCTGGTTTCCTCCCAGCGCTTTTCCCTGAGGTTGAACTTGCTCACCAGCACTTCTAGCCTAGCTGGAGTGCTCTCTTGAAACCACAGGACTACCTAACAAATGTCATGGAAGGACCACTGACATGATCTGAAGATCCATGCGCCTGGGTCATACCCAATAGCTCCAAAGTCAGGGTTGAGAATAAAAAAGCTTGGGCTTACTGCTAAATTGTTTTCTACTGTGGTTGTACCAATGAATTCTCCAGAAATTTCCCTAGTGGTATTTGAAGTACTCTATAGCCTTCTCTCGAATTCAGTTCCCATTAACTTACGCTCACCCAGATCTCACACTGTTCATATTGATTATTGCCAAACAGAGCATATGATTCCGAATGTTTATTATGTGGCTACCTGCCTAGATTACCGGTCTTTTAAATTTTTAATCAGCAGTAAATCTCAATCTAAGGTTGAGTGTTCTTGGAAATAATGCATATCTAGAGTTGATGATGGTGAGAGGCGAGATTGAGAGCTACAGGCTCTGCTCAGCATCTCAGTCAACCCAAGGATGTGACTTGACTGTTATTGCCTCTGACACATTAGAGTGTCATTAACATAAAAGTCATCTCTTAAACACATTGAATTGAACTCAATTAGTGTAATTGATTACCAGCCTAGCTGTAGGGATTTTGCAGCTTTAAGGAAACTGACAAACATTTTGCCCTTTTAGATCCTACAATTAGATTCACAAGGCACAGTCAATAAGCATCTTGCAGGCGCTAAATTCATCATCTGACACAGACAGAAATCTCTCTGAGTAGATGAACTGGATGAAAGACTAGTTGAAATGGTTTTCAGTGGTGGTATTGACAAATATTACTGAGTCCTTGAAGGATACATTTGATCATGAATTAGTGGAATCTATTTTGGATGTTAATTTATACAAGCCCTAATAGATCCTTGATTTATTGTATCTCATTTGCTAAAACTGAAAGCATGACTGGAAAAATTTATCAGTCTGGGTTCTGATTTAAACTCTGTGGTCCTTTGAACTATAACCTTCAAAATGAATAATAGTCTGATTCATAAATAAAATTAATAATATGTGGGTTCCAGTTAATATTTAAGGACTATGTTTACCTTATTCTCTAAGATATCCTACTCTTCGTCTTCTAGAATATGGAGAGAACTTCAGGATTTTTATTCCCTCAACTCATTGCATACTAGATCCTAATCGTGTGATAGATTTTAGAGCCTCTGACCTTTCCAGGAAGGATGTGCTCTTGTGTACATAAAGGGTGTATGGCTGATATTGGACAGCATTCCAACTCGGCTAGTAGTTTTCCTCTCTAACCTCCTTTCTCCTCGATACTGTGCTCTCTCCTAAACACTCTGCCCCATTACCCAACAAGCAACACTTACAGTTGTCCCAACACCAGTTTCTTTTATGCCTCTATGGCTTTGCTTACTCTTCCCTTGGACTGGAGTATAACTCCCTTCCCTTTGGTAGTTACCGCTTCACATGTCTAGACTCACGTCATAGGCATCTTGTGTGTGAAGTCTTTCCTGGTCCCCATTCACTGCCCTTGGGTTAGACTGATGACCCCCACGGTTTGTACCCTAACAGTATGGGGTGAACCCTTCCATCACGTTTGCCTCTAGCAATCTGTTATACTCAGATGTTTATATATCTGGCGCCTCTTAGGGGTTTGGAGTTTCTTTGAGGGTAGGGGATTTCTCTGAAGGCATAGAACCAAGGAGAACTTCACAGTAAACTGATGCTCACTAAAGCTTCCTTGAATAAAGGAACGAGTGCGTGATTAAAACAATGGCCTAGAGACTCCTCTCTCAAGTCGTTATACATCTGTTTATTCTGCCTGGGATGTTTTTCTCATAGGTATCCCCCCAGCTTAGTTTCTCACTTAATTCAGATCTCAAAAATAGCCTCCTTAGAGAGGCCTCCACTCCCATCTTGTTAAAACAATCCACTCCCTCTTTTACTCTCTATCCTGCTGTATTTTTCTTCATAAAAACTACCAGCCCGTGACAATATGTGAAATAGTTCATGTTTATTTGATTTTTATTGTATCAGTCCTTCCATTAGAAGAGGGGTTAACAATTTTTTTCTGAAAAGGACCAGATAGTAAATATTTTAGACTTTGTGGGCCAGTCTCTGTCATAAGTACTGAACTCTGTCATTATAGCATGGAAACAGCTGCAGTGCATAAATAAATGGGTGTGGCTGTGTTCCAATAAAACGTTATTTACAAAAGCAGGCAGAGATCACATTTGGCTCATGGGCTATTGTTTGCCGATACCTGAACTATAATATAAGCTTGTTGATCTAAAACATAGCCACATCCTGGGCACCAGGCAGATAGAAAGCTTTTATTAAATAGTTGTTGAATAAATGGTCGATACATTTGATCCACCATAAATAACAAAAGGGACTGATTTTGACTGAATTTGAAAACTCAGTTTCTGCCAACTTGAAAGAAAATGGTACACGAAATCTTCAAATGAGCATATCAACTCTTCTAAAACATAAAAGCATTAGCCAAGATCTCATCCAGCTCTCAAATTCAGTGATATTCTCTTCTTGCAAATTTGACTGTATGTAATGTCAACCAAAGATAAAAGTTTACTAAGAATACTTTGACAGAGAGACAAAGAAAGCATGCCTCAATTAAGATAAAAAGAGTTCGCATCTCATTTAAATTAGGCAAATAGAAATGGATTCCACAGTGGTCAGTACATGAATTCAAAGTCTTCACTGTCTTTAAAGGTTTATATGTGGAAAATATGTTTCATTCGGAAAGAAATGTTTTTTTCATAGGTATTTTGGGGAGGGTTTTTGTTGTTTTTGTTTGTTTTTGAGAACCATTGGTGTAAATTTAAGTATGGTTGATGCATTATAAGTAAATATTAGTTGGATAATTGATCTCAATGCTGCTCTCAAAGCAGACGTATTTATTATGTCTTGGCTAAGAATCAGAAAAGAAGCTAGAATTATATTTTTCGCTGGAGGCCAGCTCAAGGAGACTCCATCTGTGCCGTCCAAGGGGCAGGGTTTGTTTCCTGGGACTTACAAGGTTGCTTCATGGAAGAGAGAGGCACGGTACCTGGCTCTGGCAGGAAATGGATGAGTGTGGGCTCAGACAAGGAAACCAACAAGTCCCATGAAGGCACCCAGGGCCTAGCAGCAGCTGGGACCCGTTAGCACCACTAGGCTCAAGGGGCCTGGCGTGGAGCATGCTGAGCCTTGGAGCCGTGCAAGGGGCCTGATGTGACTGCAACAGTAATCAGAGTGGGTGAAGTCACTTCAGACCTGCGCCAAACCAAGGACGGAGGAGGGGGATGAAATACTCTGATCTCTTTCTCCTCCTCACCTCACATTCCCCTGCCAGCACCTCTCATTGGTTGAACCCAATGGAAGCCAGAGGGCAGCGGGCCCACATGTTGCCACCCACAGGATCAAAGCTCCCAGCGCACAGGACACGTAGAAAAGGAGCCAGGCGTGGATCTAGGGGGTGCGGAAGTGAGGTTCAGTTCTCTTGTTATGGGGCTTAGAACAAGGGAAACATAAGCAAACAAAACCAACCCAAAACAGAAAAGATGTGTAACCTTGGGCAGTTATGTAGTTTTTTTTGTTTGTTTTTTGTTCTTGCGGTACGCGGGCCTCTCACTGTTGTGGCCTCTCCCGTTGCGGAGCACAGGCTCCGGACGCGCAGGCTCAGCGGCCATGGCTCACGGGCCCAGCCGCTCCGCGGCATGTGGGATCTTCCCGGGCCGGGGCTCGAACCCGCGTCCCCTGCATCAGCAGGCGGACTCCCAACCTCTGCGCCACCAGGGAAGCCCAGTTATGTAGTTTTGTGTCTAAGAAAACTAAATACTCTAGGTAGGGGGTAGGAATAATTATTTTAATGAAGAAAAGATTAAGAGATGACAAGTTTTTAATTAACACAGGACTGTTATCTTAAACCTTTGATACTGTGATTTCCTTACCAATGCCATTTAACTTCCATCAGAAGTTCTTAGTCGTCAAAGTGAGCCCTTACCACTTAATCACTTTTTGAAATCTTTTGTGTAAAGATTAGAAGATCATGAAATTTATAAAGTGCGCCTAATCGTCTCTCTAAAAATACCTCTTTTATAAAGATCAATTCATGTTTTAAAATATTATCTTACATCAGGGTTTCTGTAACACACACTCTTACAGTTTGAATTTATAAGAACCATGGGATTGTTTTCACTAAGTATAAAATTATAATATAAATTTTCAAAGAATATGCGTAGGTCACAGGGATATACAACAGCCCCTTGGGATGGGGAGGACACCTCCTTTGTCTTCACCCCTCCCCCCTCCAAGTACTGCACTAAAATATGCGTAGAATCCAATTTGATGGAGAAAAACTCTCAGACCTAAAGTGATGATTTTAACATGTTTGAGAAAGGCTTTGCTCATCGTTATCAAGTCTTTTGTTCAAAAATATATTTTCCTATAGGTCCAAAAAAAAAAAAGGGTAATCAATCAAGAAGAAAAAGTCTGCCCAGCCATGCAGTACTTTATGCTCTGTAAGCAACAGGTATCCATGAAATCTTAGATTTGTGGTGGTTGGATTTCCAAACCCCAGAGGGTTCAATCTAGTGGAGCCCAAAGCAAGAGCACATGTAAGAACCATCAATTTGTGTGTCCCTTAGTCACTCAAACCTGGGGCCACTGTCTCATCTTGGTGGCTGGGGTAGGATCAGATAAGCAGGATGGAAAGGCACCATTTCCCATAAGCAGCACGCTAACTTCACTTTTAGGTTTCTGAGAATGCCACTGAATATTTCTGAATGTGAAAGCTGGACTTTTCAAGAGTCGTGTTGAGCTTTGTGATATCAGCAACTCTGTCCATCATGTTTGAGTATATAAAGCATCCTTGGGCCCACACCATGAGTCAGGAGCCCCCTAGATCATACAGAACAGAAATGTCCACATTTGGTGCTTTTGTATGCCTATTAGTAAAAAAGTTTTAAACACGTGCCCCCTTAATATATATTCATTTATTCATACTGTATATATATAAAACATATGTGGCTGTAAAGAATAGGTGTTAAAATGAGTTGAAGGTGAAATATACATTTTAATCACTTGTAAACAGTTTTGCTATCACTGCTGCATTAACAATTATGATATTTTAAATGACAGCAGAGTTATTGAGGGTGCTGATTTATTTTTGAGCATCTTGGTTTACCACTTCATGGATAAATCTTGAAGGTCTGGTTGCAAGTTCATCTTATTTCTTTACTTGGTTTCAGTCGTCGTCGTTGGAGAAAAAGGGAGCTGCAGAAACATATGAAGAGGCAAATGGACAAAGTGATTCACCAACTTGCTTATTAGATCAGGAAATCCTGTTTTTCAATTCCATCCATGCAAGGGATTTTGTTGAAATTCAGCTGGAGAGTTTCCATATTCCTTGATGTCCTTCAACTGTTCTCACAAACCAAATGGAAGATGTTGCCATTTATCATATTTAACGAATGAGTCCACAGTTCGCTGAAATGCTTTATTTGCAGGTTTTTTAAAACAGGTTAGAAAAATTCACTTTCAAGTTTTCAAAGGCTGCTGTTTTGATAGATAAAGATTTGCATAATTTTCAGTAAAACAAGCACAGAATGGTAGAATCATTTCCAAACATCTGTTTCCCAATATTCTTACCACAATCCAAGTTTCTTTTACAAAATAAGTTACTTTCTCATTCATTATTGTAATATCTCCTTTACTCTGAAGAGACGACACTTTTAGTTCATTGTTACCAGGTAGCCAACAACCCCTGTGTAGGACAAAAGATTTTCATAGTCACTCTAATGTACTTTAATGGTTTTGTTTCAAAAGCAGCCGTGTTGTTGACATGCTAAAGCACTTCACTTTCTTTGGTGCCAAAGCTTGCATTGAATTCTTTCAAGCGGTCATTCATCTCTAAATTTACCGTGGAACCTTGTTTTGTTGTAGTCACAGCTGCTACTCCATCATTTTATACTTTTCTATGTTTGTCCCGGTATCTCAGTATCTTGTAGGGCTCGACAACCAGAGTGTTGTTCTTGTTCAGAGTGTTCTTTTATATTATCATATAAAATTTAGAATTCTCTTTGTTGGATTCTTTAAAAGGACTGTTGGTATATCTTTATTAGATGGCATTAAATCTATATATTAATTTGAAAAGAACTGAAAATTTTGATATTTAGTCTACCCATTAAGGAAAAATTCCAGTTCTTTCAAGTCCTCCTAAAATTCTCTAACAAGATTCCTCCAAACATTTTGCAGTTTCTAAGTTTAAGCATTCTGGATTACCTTGGCTTTTTAAGTACTATGTATGTTTCCAAGCTTGACTAAACAGTTCTTAATCTTTAAATGCTCCTGACATGTTGTGGAAATTGACTGACAGTGGCCTGTGGAATTGATTAGTGAAGGTCAAGTTCCTCTGAACCCATAATCTGCATATTCACGAAGGCAAAAAGCCTGAGACTCACTGTGTTGTGTGACCTGGAAACACATCATGTCCAGTTATCTATGTTTATATTAAATTTAACTCATCTTCAGTGGTGGGATTTGGTTGGGCTCTTTTGATCCTAAAGGACAGAGGCTTGCTGGGATTTGTTAAAAAAAAAAAAAAGGAGCGGGGAGGGGGAAGGGGGGAGTTGAGTATAAAAATACATACTGTAGATCCTAAGAGAGATGGAATCTCATGGACATATGAGGATGCAAATGCCGCGTGGCTGAGCCTCCTAGCCTCATGGGAAGCAGCTCTAGGAGGTAGTTCCAGATTCAGAGAAGCTTCAGGACCCTCATTAGCAGGACTTCCTGGATCTCCTTGCGTGACGTCACTCCACAGTATGATTTCTCTCCAGGTGGCATCTCTTCTCTTCCAACTACCCTTTCTCCTTTCCTTCAAAGACGCCGTTTACTCATAGTTTCTGTTTTCTCACAGAGCCAATGTAAATCCTACCCTTAAACTCGTGTGTGAGTGTCATCGTATTACATTTCTGCTGTTTGGCAATTGGAATATAATCATGTCGAATATTCAGAAGTCCCCGGAATATCTGCAGAACAGAAATTCAAACAGGCCTTTGTGTTTTTCAGTCCGAAGATACCGGCGTCTGAGCCTGCATGGTCCCCTGAAGTTCACTGACTTTGCCATTTCTTTAGGCTCAGCCTATGCATCTTGGTGCTTTGCTAGACTTACCACCAAGCTCTCTCTCCTGAACTTGCTGCCACCTCACAGGGGTCCTCTGCCCTTGACTCCTAAGCCAAGTTGCTCAGAGTTTCACGAAACAAGTCAGGAGAGAGGCTTTCTGCCATCAGCTTTTTCTCTGGGCCCTGGTAAATGCATCTTCCCCGAGGCAAGGGACTGAACGAAGCCTACCTTACTAGACCTGGGAGAGGAAGAAACTCAATGAGAACAAAGCAAAAATTCTTTTCAATATGTTATTTTGCCGCACACATCGTCGTAATTTTGACTTGCTTGAAACCGATCTCGGGGTTTCTAATCTACCTCGTAGTCCCTGTCAGTTGTGACCTATCAAGCTCAGTGATTCACACTTCTGCTTTCTTTTCCTTCCTACTTACATTCTTATTCTGGGGAACTCCAGTTTGCCTTGCGCAGCACTTTTGCTCAGAGTCTGTCTTTCTTTCTTTCTTTCTTTTTAAATAAATTTATTTATTTTTGGCTGCGTTGGGTCTTCGTTGCTCTGCGTGGGCTTTCTCTAGCTGCTGCGAGCACGGGCTACTCTTCGTTGCGGTGCGGGGGTTTCTCATTGCCGTGGCTTCTCTTGTTGCGGAGCACAGGCTCTAGGCACGCGGGCTTCAGTAGTTGTGGCACGCGGGCTCAGTAGTTGTGGTTCGTGGGCTCTAGAGCGCAGGCTCAGTAGTTGTGGCGCACGGGCTTAGTTGCTCCGCGGCATGTGGGATCTTCTCGGCCCAGGGCTCAAACCCGTGTCCCCTGCGTTGGCAGGTGGATTCTTAACCACTGCGCCACCAGGGAAGTCCAGAGCCTTATAAAGCCCCCTCACAGGCCACAACAGGGCTTGTGAATTGTTGGCTTAGGAGCCACGACTACCTAAGTCCAGTTCAGAGATATGAGAAAGTCATGAAGAATAGATCATGAGGTGCCTGTGGCTGCCATGTCAACTGGGATAATAAGGGGAGAAGTTTCCTCTGGAAGTGTCGATAGTGTTTTTGTAAAATGTAGCACATTTAGCCATAAATGGTGTAGAGAATAGGGGTGGTAGAGAGAATCCTTTGGGGATGTGGCATTTCAGGGTTTTTAAGTACTACTGAAAACACTAATTACAGATTGTATGAGTGAGCTTTTGGTGCATAACAAACATCCCCCAAATTCAGTGTCATGCAACAATCATCATTTGTTACCCATCGTTCAGCTGGCTCATCTAGGTTGAGGTGCTGGACAGCTCTGCTCCACTTGGCTCCTCACTGAGTTGCCGGCTCTGGTCTGTTCTACATGTGTCCGTTCCAGAGCCCAAGCTGAAAGGGTGGCAGCTGCCTTGGGAAGGTCTTCTCATGGTGACAAGAGAAAAGCAAGAGCTCGTGCCCAGCTAAACAAGTGCGTTTTGCTTGTCACATCTGGCCTCAGCCATGTCACATGCTTTGGGCAACGAGATGTTAGCAGAGTCAAGGGGTGGAGAAGTACGTACTGTGTCCAGTGGGAAGGCACTGAAAAGCAGTGTGGCGTCCAGTGGCAAATCACATCCTGGGGAGCAAATGAAGATAACTCAGTCTGCGACCCACACCAGGGCTACCAAGATGAGAATATTATATATTGATGCTTAATGCTCTCATGGAATCACAGCTGCCCGTCCCTGAAAGGTCACACCAACAATGACCTTCTCAAGCAGAACTGAGGCATGTATGTTTATTTATACTCCTTTTCATTCCAGTCTTAACTACCCAGGGGTCCCGCCTGCTACCATCTTCCTAGATTCCTTAACTCTACACCAAAGGGAATGGCTTCTAAATTTGGTTCTTCCTTCCAGAATCTTTCTACTCAGCACATATTCCAAAAAAGGACCTCACTGGCTCTAATGAGTGCATGGTAAACTGAAATTACTTTACGTTTTCTTACAGGACACATTTTACTAGTCAAAGTAATTCTTTGTGATACATTGGATGTATCAGTCTTTTATTTCTGCTGAGGAAGAAAGCCTCCCAGAGTTCAAAGAAAGCCCTTTCTTTTTGTCGTGGGGAGTTAGGCAGCAGGATTCCCATCATTCCTTTTGAAATGAATCTTTCAGAAATAGCAAGATTGCTCATTCGATCTCAATGGACACATCTTCCATCTCAATTAATGCACTCTGGATTTTTAGGTCAGAGATTTCTGGCCGATCTGTGTGTGTTTGTTGGAGAAGGTTGGGGCAGGGGCTGAAAGTTTGTGTAGCTCATCAGCTGTATTCTTCAAGGCTCAGCATCAGAATTCACTGAAGCATGTTCAGCAGGTAAAAAAATGTTGCTTTTTCAGCTCATTATAAAAGTACTCAAATGTTTATCAAAAATATTGCAAGGAGAGAGCCAAAAGGTACTTGCCTAACACAAAGAACAGAATGATGTTTCATGGGGGAACATTTTAGTGTGGATCCTTTCTTACTGGAAAAGAGACAGGGATTGATTATTTTTAGATAATGTATTCTGAAAATATAACCTGTTTAGCAAGAATATGATAATGCCATTGGAAGGTTATCCTCAAAGTGCAAGCAAAACGAAAAGAATTAAAAAACCATAAACAAAAAAGAAAATACTAGAACAGGCAGCGAACACATCATACGCACGTGCTTGTAAGTCTCAAACCTTGTCGGGGTGGGAAAGTGATATGGACCAAGGGCAGATTCTCTGTTGACACAGAGGACGGCAGCACCTGAGGTGAAGGGGCCTGCTCCTGGGTCTCACTCCCTAAAAGGGATTTAGTGCTTCTCACTTGCCCCATGACCCGGACTCATTCCCCAGCCCTAGACTCCAAGGTCACTTAATAGTCTTTGAAACATGGCGGAGGAAAACTTACTACCCGTGATTCAGTCGCTAGAGAAGCCTAGATTTTATTCTTCTGTATTCTGGTACTGTTTTGCCTCTTGCGTATCAATATATATTTGCGTTTCCTGTGTCATTGAATTTGACGTGATTCTTCAGATTGAAGTCTCAGAGCTTACCTGGGATTTGTGAGGCATCTCACCGAGAGTGGGCTATAGGCAATTGAAACGTTGAGTTTGTCTTCATATTTTAAGGTTGAATGGGTTCATAATGTCTGAAACATATGCCTTTCTGTTCATTGCCCTCAAGAGATGAAAATAACGGCTAATGCTTTTTGAGTGCTTCTTACATGCCAGAGAGTTTGCTACCTGCTTGACATTTTATTCATTCATTTAATTTTCACAATGATCTTATGAGGTTGTTTCCATTATTATCACCACTTTGCAGATGAGGAAACTGAGGTGCAGGATGATGAAGTTATTTGTCCACATCACACTGCTGGGAAGTGGTGGGACCAGGATTCGAACCCAGAGAGTCTGGCTCCACAGTCTCATTCCAGACTACCACACCAGTTCTCGTGTTGGCCCCATACCTGGGCATTTGTGTGTTTCCTGTACAAACCGTGAAGCATTAGCTCCAGAGAAAATGTCTCCTGCGATTTGGATCCATCGAGACATGGGACTTGCATTAGATAATGTGCTTAAAGGTCCGTCTCCCTGGGACCGTCCTGTGTGTGCAGGAAGAAGGTTCCAGAGTAGGAGTCCTACCCCTGCTCTGTCAGAGTGGCTTCCAAATATGTTAAAAGCCCAATGATTTCTTGCCATATCTGCCCTCACCCTGGTCCAAGCCACCATGATATTTTGTCAGGATTGATGCAGCGGGCCCTGAAATGCCGTCCCTGCTTACCCGTGCTCCCTCCTGTCTGTTCTCAGTATGGCAGCTATCACATCACTTCTCCACTCAGAACCTTCAAACAGCTTCCTGTTTCACTCACAACAAAACACAAAGTCCTTCTAAGAGCCTGTGTCATCTTCAGCCCATCACCACTTCTTTACCACTCCCCTCACTGTCTCCACCCTCCCCTCACCACCAGCTGCCCGGCCGTCCCTTAGGCATGATCTCACAGGCATAGCTCACCACAGGACCTTTGCACTGCCGAAATGCCCCTCCCCCCCAGACATTTCCTGACCCCAGCATGATCTCACAGTACCCTCGCCTGGCAGCTCTCCAGCCTTCCTCCCTGCATTGTATTTCTCCTTAGTACTTAAAATGACCTGATATGCCATATGTTTTACCAATTTATTAGGTTATTCCCTGTGTCTGCACACTGGAGTGAATATTTTATTTTTTTATTCTGCTTTCGTTCCTGTTGTACCCCCAGAACTGAGAAGCCAGTGGGGATTCAATAAACATTTGTTGACTAAATGAATAAATGAATGCATTATAGAGTTGTTATGGAGAATTAAATGAACTAACATATGGAAAGCATCTCAGAAAAGGCTTAGCATGAAGTTAGTGTTTAATAAATATCAGGTATTAATAAAATAATATTGTAATACTCATTAAGTGAATGATGAATTAAAAATTGGAGACCATTACTTTATCATGTAGTGGAAAGAGGATAATCTACCTAGAGATGCTTTGAATATTTTAACTTACATTTGCAATGGATGCTAGGGGAGGTAGTCAGGGACATCAGTCAAGTCCCCTTTTCCTATTGTCCAGAAGGCACTAGAACACACCCTTCCCTGGGCAGGTGAATGATCCCCAAACATTGCTGCACTTTGGAATCACCTGGGAAGTCTTTTTAAAAAATTGATCCAGGGGCCTCCCTGGTGGCGCAGTGGTTAAGAATCCGCCTACCAATGCAGGGGACACGGGTTTGAGCCCTGGTCCGGGAAGATCCCACATGCCGCGGAGCAACTAAGCCCGTGCGCCACAACTACTGAGCCTGTGCTCTAGAGCCCACGAGCCACAACTACAGAAGCCCGCGTGACACAACTACTGAAGCCCTCACTCCTAGAGCCTATGCTCTGCAACAAGAGAAGCCACCACAGTGAGAAGCCCTGGCTTGTCACAACTAGAGAAAGCCCGCACGCAGCAACGAAGACCCAATGCAGCCTAAAGTAAATAAATTAATTTAAAAAAAATTGATCCTGGCTTCCACCCCTAGATAGTCTCATGTGATTGGTCTGGGATGAAACCTGGGCATTAGGGCTTTTTAAAGCTCTCCAGGTGATTCTAATATGCAGTAAAGTTTGGGAACCACTACTAGAAGCTTTTCACAGTACTGGCAGCAGCATGGGGACTCATCTTCCCTAGTCCGGCTCTACAGGTGGAATTGAGAGTTATGCCAGCCAGAGTTTGATTCTCTGTAATGCAGTTCCTACTACCATTAGCAAGTCACGTCACCTCTACAACCTTCATCATTCAGAATGCCTTCTGTGGATTCTGGTGCAAACTCAGAGCTCAGGGCCAAAAAAATGTGGATTTCCCCTCCCTTTTTTCCTTTGTTCCCTCTGGGGAATAAAAGGAGAGACTCATTTCCAAATGTAGCTAGAGTACAGCACACTCTTGTTACCGAGTCCAAGCTCGCACTGCTCACCACACGACAGGCCAGTAGATCAAGAGAGGAGTTGTTGGGGCAAGGAATAGCGACTTTATCTGGAAAGCCAGCAGACCGAGGAGATGGTGGACTACTGTCCCAAAGAACTATCTTACTCGAGTTAGAATTCTTTTGTACGAAGGGCGGAGGGGGTGCGTCTGGTTATTGCAAACTTCTTGGTGTGAGAATCCTTTGTTCTTATATCGGTCTGGTCACAATGTTCCTATAAACCTCCAACAAGGCATTTGTTGTTTTCTGTTCTGCAACTTTTAATCTGTATGTAAATGGGAAAGTGTTGTACCTTTAAAGGTCAGAGCCTTGAGAATGGGCTATCCTGTATATTTCAGGCTGTAGGCAGCATTCTTTTACAAAGGTGCAGAGGCAGCATGACTAAGCACAGACAACAGAGCACAAGGGTTAGAGCTGAAGGAATAGATCCGACATGGAGTCAGTTTGTTCTTCTCTGTTACACTCTGAGATGGAGCCGTCTTACAGAGGAGACAAGAGAACAGAGCAGTGTCCACGACCCCCCAGGTAGCCCCACTCTCTCTCAGGCATACACAGCCGGGCCTGTTTTAGGCCTGTGAGAAATCAATGTGGAAGGTCAAGTTCCGCCCAGCAGGGCCCGCTGTAGGAGTATGAGAGGTCCTCCTGGTGTCCTAGTTCCCAGCCCTGACTTCCCCACCTGTTCCCTGTGTCTCAGTCCCTCCCGCCCAGGGCCCCATCTGCAGCTCCTACCCTGGACTCTGGGGCTCACCCTACATAGGTTCTGCTGGTTTAATCAGGGTTTTGAATTCTTTCCTTCAGACTGCCAGGCCTCTCCATGTGACCTTCTGCCCACCTGAGGTCTGCCCACCTCCCTTCGTCCCAAGTGCGTGCGCCACCATGGTAGCCATGTCTAATCTCTGGGTCCAGACAAACGTCTACAATTTCACAGAAGACAGCCCCTGCCCCTTTGGCCCTATAACACCACCACTCTGAACCTGGATGTTTCTAGAATGGTGGTGAGACATTGGGGATAGCACCCTACCAAGGCCAGCTTCACGGGCTTGTGACCCATGCAGTCACAGAAGGCCCTGGGCTGGGTTTCACCTTCTGCCGTCTTGAAGTTCTTAATCATGTTGGAAGGAGGGCCCCTGCATTCTCATTTTGTACTGTCCTTGCAAATTATGTAGCTGGTCAAGCACGTGACAAGAGAATCAGAAGACCTGGTGTGAATCGCACCTGGCTTACACCTGAGAAGCGTTTGACCTTGGCCCAGTTATTCTTCCTCTCTGGGCATTTACAAAGAGGAGGTGGGCGGGGTCAAACTCCGTCTATCTCAGCGGCTGTGAAGATGAAATAAGGTAACAGATGAGTGTCAGCACGTGGCACACAACGGGTTCCTTAGCAACTAACACTTCTCTTTTTCCTAGTGTTCCAGATCACAAACTGCTAAATCTAAAAGACATTTCCTTCCTTTCTGTTTCAAAGGGATTTTAAACTTTTATTTTCCTATCCAGCGATATATGCCAAAAGGACAGATTTAGCGGGTTTTCAATGATTTTTCTTAACTCTTACTCATTACACTGGAGGACAATAGGATTCCTCCTTCTCTGTCCTTCTTCATTACATTTGAACAATATGTTGTCCAGATGGCATATGGAGTAGCATCTTTCAAGGTATTTTTAAATGATCTTCTTTTACTTATTGAAGAAGATTAGTGGGAAAAAAATTGAATTAAGGCCGTGTCATTGAAATAATCTTGGCTTACATATTTAAGGAGATTTCTAGTGTTCAAACTAATAACTCTTCCCCCAAAGAAGTCTGCCTGGATGATGTGCATGAGTGAAGACTTCATTAAGGGTCACCGAAGTTGGTTTTCAACCCAACTCTCTGGCATACCAACCATGGGCCCTGAGTAACAATAAGCCACTGTTTTGATCTCAGTTTCCTCCTTGGCAAAATGCAGATAATAATACCTGCTCCGCTCCTTCATTCTCAAGGTTGTTTTGTGGATCAAATGAGCTATTCGTGGAAGCATTTTGAAAATTTTTGAATGCTGTACATTTTTCAAGTTTGGATTATCGATAAGACTTCCGAAGTTTAAGTGTTAACAAAAAGATTCATTTAAATCATTTGAAAGTCTCTCTGGAACAGAGATGCCAAGAGTTAGTTCTTCAACTTCTTTGGAAACGGGGACTGTATTTGACACCAGGATAACCTGTTGCCACCAAAACGATCCCCATCACTTCAATTTCACTGGAGCCAAAAGCCGTGTGCGTTACCCACTAAATGTCCAGAACCCTCTGAGGTTCTTTCTCAGCACATCAGTTATAATTTGATAGTTTTCCACAAAGAAATATCTTTTTCTCTATTTAATTCAATTATTTATTGAGAATCCACTACGTGCCAGGCACTGTTCTAGGCACCTGGGATACATCAGTGAATGAAACAAAATTCCTTGCCATCACAGAGCTTACCTCCTAGTATGGAGAGCAGAACAATGAAAATACGCATCAAAATAAGTAGGTTCCACAGCTCGTTAGCAAGTGATTAGTTCTATGGGGGGAAAAAAAAAGTAGAAGAGGGTGAAGGGATCTGGCTGTGGGGAGGCAAGGCTGCGATTTTAAAGCGTGTGGCCAGGATAGTCCTCTTTCAGAAGCTCACATTTGAGCAAAGACTTGAGAGAGGTGAGGGTGGGCCATACACACATCTGCAGGACAAGCATTTCAGGTTGGGGGAACAGCCAGTACAAAGGCCTCAAGCGAAAGTGGGCCTAGAGTTTTCAAGGAAGAAGGCAGCCATGTGAGAAGCATGACAGTGGGCCTCCCCACATCTTCCCCACTCTCTGACAAACAGAGAAGAGAAGGTTTTACAACTAGAGAGGATGCGGTCGCCGGGCCATTGCCAAACACGTACACTGATGCCGAGTTTCTCTCCTCTGTGCTTTTCCCACAGTCACATGACACAGGCAATCCCATTTGACGACCCTCGGTTGGAGAGCTGCCAGATCATCCCTCCGGCTCCTCGGAGGGTGGAGATGAGGAGGGACCCTGTGCTGGGGTTTGGTTTCGTGGCAGGGAGTGAAAAGCCAGTGGTCGTCCGCTCAGTAACACCAGGTAAGCACGCAGCCCCAAGGCTCGGTCTCTGGGACCATCCACCACCCCCTGCCAGCATGACCGCTGTTCCGTTTCACAAGCTTCATACTGCTCTGTTTCAGGCTGTGGAGTCTAATTGAGTTTTCCCATCACCTGGATAGAGCCAGACCACCAGAGGGACAGAAATGGCTCTGCAAACGAGGTTTTAAACTTCCTAATCCATCATATCGCCAGACTTAGGAAAACACTGATCCATCATTTGTAACCATGGAAATGACCCACTTCTTAATGTCTGAACGCACACGTTAAGCGGCAGGCACGGTGCTGTTTTCAGTAAGCTCCCGACAAACTCCTTAGTGAAAAAGCAGAAGGTTGTGTTTAAGTTTCTCTAGGATTTAGATCAGCGGTCCCCAACCTTTTTGGCACCAGGGACTGGTTTCCTGGAAGGCCGTTTTTCCACGGACGGGGCGGGGGCATGGTTCAGGCAGTCATGTAAGCCATGCTTCAGGCGGTAATGCAAGCGATGGGGAGCAGTGGGGAGCGGCAGATGAAGCTCCACTCGCTAGCCCGCCACTCACCTCCTACTGTGTGGCCCGGTTCCTAACAGGCCGCCGACCGGTACCAGTCTGCAGCCCGGGGGTTGGAAACCCCTGATTTAGATCATTGGGGTGGTTGGATTCTTTTACAGAGGTGTGCTCCCCTCCCTTTCCACTAGAGGCAGAATGTATTTCGCCACCCCCTTGCTGTTGGGCTGGACCAGGTGACTGACTTTGGCCAATGGCATGTTAGCAAAGATGACATAAGCAAAGGCTTGTAATATGCTTGTGGAGTTGAGCTCGTTTCTTGGGTTTCTGCCACGGCCATAAGAGGAGTTTCCCTGAAGTGGCTATTACCCCTTCACAGCCCGAGCCCCAAAATGAACACGTGGGGCAACCAGCCTGCAGCCTAGAGCTAAGTACAGGCTGACCTTCGGTGTACAGCACAACTGCCCAGCCCAGCCTGCCCTTGATCAGCCAATCCACAGTCATTCGAAAGACCCATAAGCATGAGAGGAAACCCTACTGGGTTTTGGGGGTGTCTTGTTATACAGTAAATGCTGCCTGATACAGTGTGTGGCACATCTCTTAAATTCTACCACACGGTCAGATAATTAACGTACTTGTTCTCAGTCATTCTCAGTATATAGATGTTCCACCATCAGCGCAGCTGAATGTAGTGGACTGTGATGCCGTTGCCTGATGTGGGCCCCTGTGCCTTCCAGAAACAGTGCTCTAATGTTTATTTATTATATGTATTTATATACTTATTTTAATGGACTTGTACTGGATTTCTTTTCAGACAAAAGGAAAGTATCTTCTATGCTGTCTTTCTCCAGGATTTTGCAAATCAGTAACAGAGTTCAAAAGTAAAACACTGTAGTCAAGAGCGCAGACTATGGCGTCAGACCCCCTGGGTTTGATGGACTTGAATCCTGCCTCTGCTCCTTATTAGGTTTTTTTTAGCTTCCGTGATAACTCCCCTACATTTCAGTTTGATGTAACTTCTCTATATCCTTTGGATAATGAGGATCATAGTGTCTACCTTCTAGGGCTAAGGGAGGGAATGAAATGCATTGGAAGGGTGCCAGGTACATACTTAGTCCAGGAATGTTTATTATTATTATTATTATTAAACTCTAAAATATTTGGTCAGTTGAGTCTGTCAGTTAAGGGAAATGAAAGCCAACTAGTGAGCTAGTATAGATTATTAAAGTTGATTCCATTTTTCCTCATTTTGACACACTCTGCCCGAGGGCAAGCACTGCAAATACAGTCAACGCCTTTAGGCTTGTGCAGGAAAGCGTAAGTTCCCTGTTCACTCCTACCGCTGCCTCACCACACAACTTCTTACTTTGTCTGCTGAGCTTTTTATTTCATTAGCTATAGATCATAGTTGTTGAACTCAATACAACTGAGAATTTTATTCTCAAAAATAAAAGAGATTTGTTTTTTTTATAATAATGAAATAATCCATATGCTTTCCTGAAAAAAGGAAACAATGTAGACAGTATAGAGTTTTTTAAAAAATCACCTGAGTTTCTACTACCGAGAGTTAACCATTATTAACATATATAGAGAGAGCATATATATAGTAGACAGTTTTGTGCCTACATTTGCATATAGTATGTATCTCATATACATATAATGTATTACATGTATGTATATGTGTATGTGTGCATACACATATTTTTTTCCTAAATGGTGTCCCATTTAGCGTGCAGTTTTGTAACAGTGGGACACTTTAACATCTCTGGTTATGGGATTCTCCAAAGTGCATGTCCTCCCCAGAGCCAACTGGAGATTTGGGTCTGGTTTTTCGCTTTCTTGTGTTTATCGCCTTATTATTCCTTCATCCTTTTCCCTTCCTTGCCCTCAACTTTCCTCAGAGTCAGACTCTCTCACCTACTGTTCGACAATTTTGAGAAGAATAGAAAAAGTGCAAACTAAGGTCAAAGAGCACTGTTTTCAGTCATGTTTATGAGTGAAAATGCTGGTCACATAAACTGTGTCTATCATAAAATGACTCTACTGAGTGATTCCAATGATAAGTGATTCCAATGGTAAGACCAGATTTTTCTATAGTAGACAAGCCAGCTTTCAGAGTAAAGGGCATGAGCGTTCTCTGAAGTGTGCCCCTGTTTCATGTTCTGGAAGGAACTGTGTGTTGCTTCCTCCCATAATTCTTGCTCAAACGAGAGTATTTCCATTTGATCAGAAGCATAGGTCAAATGTAAGACGAAACCCTGTTCATCTGCACATGGTTTTCTCATCAGAGGACTAGTTAGCATCACTCTCCAAACAGTTCAGACTTTTTTCTGTATTTGACCAGCATCTGACGTCTAACCATTTCTTTGACTGAATTTGAGTCATTGCTCATATGTAATCCAATCGTCATCAAAACTCCCTCAGGTGATTGTCAGAATTCCTTATGTGTGCAAACACTGAAGGTGTTTAGAGTTCCCTCATCTTGAAATGAATATGAGTTCCCTATTCTGGCTGTGAAGTGTTCGTTTCAATTACTAAATGAAGTAAAAGTGATAATATTTGAAAGATAACATTTCAGCTGTGCCTAGTATCCAGATAGACCTCTGGAAATAAAATTAAAATCCCAGTACCATATAGCACCAGATCAGTATTGGGGAGTAATTCCATTAGACACGTGAAGATAATCCATATTATCGAAGCATTTGTTTTTAGGTCTTATTTAATACAGATGTGTGCTTCATGCAGCTGTGTCTTTATGTGTCAGGAGACCTGGCAGTGACCAGTTTTTGAGTTATAGGAACAAGTTCAAAAGAGATGTTGGCCACCTTGAACTTGGAAGTGTCCACAGACCTAAGCTGACATCCAGTTCAACCCTTCCAGGCAATTCTTTCCCCTTTGTGAGCCTCAGGTATGTCATTATATGCAAAGGATTATAGCATTTAGAGAGGTTACTAGTTAGAACACTTAGCCTGTTGCCTGGTACACAATAAATGCTCAACAAATATTCGTTCTCTACCTCCTCCTTGGAAAAACATTTGGAAGAGGCTGTGACGGATCAAGACAAAAACATGAGTCCTCTGTGGTCACACGTGAGCCCCGCCACAAACATCCCAGCACAGTCCAAACCACAGAAATGACCAAACGCCCTCATCTCCTAGCTGACACAGGGGACTGCTGCTTCTTTACCAATGCCAGCTTCCTTCCTCCCACCTTTTAGGCAAGAATTATTAAAATGCTCATGATAGAATTACCCCCGCTTGCTGAGAGCAAAGCCCCACTTTCTTGAACCCTCCTCCCCAAGCATGTAAGTCAAGACCCAATCCTACAAGTCCTTCCTAGCACCCTCGTGTTCAGCTGCCTTACGGGCCACCACAGAGTGCCATTTCCCTGGTTGTACAGAGTAAGTAAATGCAACTGTGTTCAAATCCAGGTGTGCTCAGGTGGTCGCAACTCTGGCTGCCGGGGGTCAACTGACTGGCTACCTGTCGGGGGAATACCTTCTTCTAAGGGTCCCGATACTCAGGGTGTGGTCAGCTGGCTGGCAGCCTCAGCAGCCCCTGGGATCTTGTGAGACATACATTATGTCACCCCGCACCCCTCCTCACCTACAGAATCGGTCTGCAGGGCAACAGGGTCCCGGGTGATTGATTCATAAGCCTGTTAAAGTATGGGAAGCATTGCCAGTCTCAGCCTTACCTGAGAAGTTTGAGAGGAATGTTGATACCTGAGTCCTACCTCCGGAGCTTCTGATGTCATTGGCCAGGGTGCAGCCTGGGCCCCAGGAGCTTCTGCAAAGCTTGCCCCTTCCCGGTTCTGTCTAGTGTGGAGAAGGACGATGGAGAGAACACCCATTCTCTGGGTGGGTTTTGTTTTTGCTGAGAGCACCCATTGCTCACAAGGAATCATGACAGGGAGAGGAGGCTACAGATGGATGGATGACCAGTGGTCTGTCTTCTCACCTGCTCTTCACTCTCATTTGTCTCCAGGTGGCCCCTCCGAAGGCAAGCTGATCCCGGGAGATCAGATTGTAATGATCAACGATGAGCCGGTTAGTGCCGCGCCGAGGGAACGGGTCATCGACCTGGTCAGGTAGGCGACTCACTCACTGGGGCCCCGTCCGGTGGCTGTGCAGCTCTGAGACCTCACCCCACGGAGGAAGCGCTTCCCATGGGCCACTTCGGGGCAGAAACACCAGCTGACACGTTCATCTTGAAAATGCTGTTGGCACTGCCCTCTAATGTAAAAAACCAGGCTAAGTAAGCAGAGACACGTACTTGCCCACTCTGTTAACATTCGGCGTACATAGGCTGAATGAAACAGTCCTATTTCCATTGCTCCATCCAAGGGCTGCATTTTGGTTTCCTTCCAAAATTACTAACACGTTGATATTCCATAATCAAGGAGATCAGCATGCAATACTTTTCTAAACATAATCCCATGGATACACAAACATACAGTTCACCGATTTTTCATGCTTGACTGATTCATTACTGAATTTTGAAATCTTCAACAAAGGAAAAAGGATCATTAGGTCAAAAGTAGGACAGTTTTGAAAATGTGCTTGGTTTATTGGTTTAGTTTCAGTGTAGATGTACATCATTTGTTATGTGATATTCTTACGGGGGCGCCAGAAATGTATTTTATGTGATGTTAAAATATTGGTCAAGAATCTTCTTCGAAGCCCACCAGAGTTATACTCCCATGGTGAATTTAGGACAAAAGGGGTCTTTAGAAGTTTTCCCGATGAAGCTGTGTCTGTTGGATGCGTGGACCCCCTCATGCTGCGGGCACTGGGGGATACTGACTGGCTTGCGTGGCATCTGTCTTTTATAAATGGATCTTTTGAGGCGAGATGGAATCAGAAGTTAAGGCTCTCAGAACACTTCACACCGAGAAGGGGATCTTCGAACATTTATGCTCTCTCATAACAAAAGGTACCTCTGTACCCTGAGAAAGGCAAAAAGTAGAGTATTTCTGGGGTTTTCTGGAGAAAGTTGCTTTCCCAAGCCTAGTTCAGCTTCTGCTTTACACTGAAGTGCTGGATGGTCACACCTCCTGGGAAGAACTGGGACAAGGGTGAGAAGACAGAGAAATAGAAATAGAGAAGGCCTACTTCTAGGGTAACCGACCGTCCCAGTTTTAGCAGGGAAGGGCCCACATCCTGAGACGGCCCTCTGCCCCCAGATGGTGGGCCTGGTCACCCTACTTTAGTGTAGGCTCCAGAGAGTGGAGCCCTCGCAGCTGGCTGGCAAAGTGCCTGTCCTCATTGGGGCGTCCAAATCTCTAAAGGAAGTTCCTACATGGGAGCGGGCCCTGCGCCTCGTGTTGGGCACCCGGGGGCACTCACCGCCATTCTTCCTGGGGACCAGGAACACAAGGGTCAGGAGCGATGCCGCATTTTGTGCCCTTGGGAGGGAGCTGCAGTGTGACCCACTGGAACCACTTCTCTCTTGAGATGCGTGTGGGTGTCAGTGGGAACACACCTCGTGCGGGCGGGCTCTGAGCCTTATGTGGGCTTGCATCCTGGAGCGCCATGCTGGGGCTGACGACAGGTTGCACGGTCATCGTGTTGTCCCCTAGGCACACGCTTCTGTGATCAGTCCTATTGATTTCTGTGCTCAGAGGATGGCAGAAGAAATAAACTATCTCTGTTTGTGTTTGCTGTGACTGAATTGCTGGCTGCAGGACAGAAATGGAGAAAAAGCCATCTAAGCATGTGATCATGTCCTAGCCATCCTTCCAGGGCATTTAGAAAGATTTTTTTTCCAAAAGAGATTTTCCCTTCTGGTTTAACGCATTGTGGAAGAAAATGGCATCTCTGTAAACAGAAGTCTCTATCGGACTTTTTATGTAATGGAGCTCAATGAAGATTTGTTGGATAGATGAACCAATTAAAAGAAGGGAGAGCAGACAACAGCTTGTGGTCCAAATCCAGCCTGCCTGCCACCTGTTTCGGACAGCCCAGCAGCTAAGAATGGTTTTTGCAATTTTTAAAGAGTTGGGCCAAAAATAAGAGAATATTTTGTGACACAGAGAAATCATATAAAATTCAAATTTCAGAGCCCATAAATAAAATTTTCTTGGAATCCAGCCACACCTGTTCATTTACATATGATCTAAGAAGGCCTTCTCCCTGCCGTGGCAGAGCTGCGTACTCGCGGCAGAGAGCTGGGGCCCGCAGAGACGGAAATGTTGACTCTCTGGCCTTGCCTGAAAAGGTATGCTATACCCTGCTTTAGGAAATATTAAGGTAACCAATCACATTTTCTTTGGTTAAGTCAGATTTAGATTAAAACCCCAAATCATATACACAGAGAATTTCTCTCCGGATGGGGTTGTGATTAAAACAAGATTCCCACATACTTGATGACGGGGTTGTGTTTGAAATGGGTTGGCGTGGAAATCATGCATGCTTTTTAAGCAAGTACAGAAAACTCTCTTGCCCTTGTCACAACCCGTCCCCTCCCCATCCCCGGAGTTGGGGAGAGAGAGCTGAGCCCTCTCTGGGTGAACTGTGGCTTCTCTGATTAGCATTGGCTGTCGCCTCCCTTCACGTCCCCAGTACCTACGTGCTGGCTCTTCTGTGAGGCTCATCTGTGGGTTCTTTGGTGGCAGGAGAGGAGAGTACCCTCTTGGCACTAGCTTTCCTACAAGACCTCTTGGGTACGGCACCAGCCAGACCGGCTGTTCTTCAAGATGTCCACTTGACCTCATCCCAGAGGGGACGACGTGAACTCTCGTGGCCTTGCGGCCTTCTCACAGCTCCATGGTTCTCCCCAACCCTTTCCAGAAGGAGAGGGGGAGAGGAGGAGGTGGCTGGCAGTAGCTCATCACTTTGGACCTCCTCTTAGAAAGTTCTGGCGAATGCCATTTGTTTGCAGTTGACTTTAGAATGTGGTCTGAGTGTCCCTTGGCTGGTGTCTCACTGCTAGGTGACAAGGACACAGTTTGAATCAGGAATGATGCTCGATGTTGTAGAATCAGGTGACCTGGATCCCGAGTTCCGTGAGAGCAGAGACCTTGTCTGTGTTGTCCTCTGCCATGTCCCCACAGCCTGGCCCAATGCCAGGCCCATAGGAGGTGCCCACTAACGATGTGTTGAGAGCAAGTGTGCTCTGAAGAGCGCTCTTCGGAAATGACCGATTTAGATGGTTTTCCCCAAGCCCTCCTGCAGCTGTTCTGTGAGTTTGAATGTCAGCTAATGAATCCATCCCTCAGAAAAACATTCATTTTATTCACCGGTTTATCACACGTTCTCCGGCACATACTATAGATGCAGGCCACCAACCTAGGCACCCCATCCACGGGGACAGGTGAGCCAAAGCCTTCAGGGAGCTTACGTGACACCTGTTCAGGTGGGACCTCTCAAGACGGACAAGTCCCCCATTGGCCACTTGAGGGAATTGTCAGATTTGAAAGGATTTTGCTGGTGATAAAAACACATCGGCCCAGATGCTACTGAGGTGGTGAACACGCCATCCTAAAACTTACTCCCTTTTAATCTCAAGGCAATAAATTTAACTTTATAAAAGTAACAGGGTGCTTTATTTAACCAAATAAATCTAAGTCCAGTGATACAGTGCAATTCACACAGGTGAAATGCAGCTGGTGTGGAGTTATTGTGTTGAAGAGCAGATACCTTCAAATTCATTAAACCAGAATTTTGAAATAATGTATTTCTTCTCAATAATGAAAAAGTTAATCCATTAGAAAATTTTCCTGTGCCTTCCCATCAGTTTAGTCATCTATCTGCCGTATGTATACTAACCTGAAAATTCAGCTCTTGTAAAATAATCTCTTTTTTATTAGGCTTCTCAGCTGATATTAACATCTGTATCTTACACAAGATAAAGTCCCTTTCTGTTTGGAAAAATGTCTCATTTTCTTAGGCACTGAGGGAATTTGGGAAAACACTCATCATTTTAATAACACTATCAAATCCTCTCTTTAAAAATTGGCATCCGTTTACTTGCCTACGTGGTTTGGTCTTATTTTGTTCTTTTTTTTCCCATTGCCACATCTGCTCATGGATCATTTTTTGGTTCCAGATACATTTGTGTTTCTTTGTGGATTATTTTTCTTATCATTCGGCTGCTCTATTGTAAATTTTTTTTTTCTTGAGAAAATGAAAGAGTTTCTTGGAGACCAATTTACTGCTATAGTAACCACATTTGGGTTTTTTCATGTATCCTCAAAAAGAGCTATAATTGCTGCACTGAAATTAGATGAGTTCCGTTCATTTCATAGTTTTCTAAATTTTTAACTCTAACTCATACTTTGTAGTGGTGGAGGAGTGAAATCTTTGAAGAATTCATGCCCTTTGCAAATTACCATATCTTTCTTCTTTAGAAGTATCCAGGGATAATTTCCCTTGGCTTTTCACTAGACAAGTTAACTTAAAACAGTCTCCAAAATTTTATTTTTAAAAACTATAGCGTATAATTGCTCATGGACATTATGATTCATGCTCCATCCCCCGAGGCTAGCCAATCTAATTAAATTCATTTTAAAATTTATTTAATTAATTAATTTACAGTGCTCACAGTTAGTGAGTATTACCAAGTAGCAAATGTCATGTAGAGTGCTGGGAATGTATAAATACCTGAAACATGATTCCTGCCCTCAAGGAGGAGACTTCTAGTTAATTGCACCATATTTGGGGGGCGGGTGGTGTTGGGTGGGAATGTTTGGTGGGGTGGACAAGGACACGCAGGGATGTAGTGATGTGGTAAAGGGTAGCCGCTGGCCCAGTGTGGAAGGGCAGGTTTATGCATGGAGAGAGGGTCGTAAAATAGATCTTCCCCTTGTCTCTGGGAGCCCCAGACCCTCCTGAAGGACACTCCCTTGCCAGCTGGCAGACACGGAAATATCCATTGCCCAGATGCCGTCCTGGACCACAGTCTCAAAACTTCCTCCCGCCGTCCCTCAATCACCTCATCAAGGCAGCAGCAGAAATCTGGCTCACGTTAGGTGGGAGGTGCTAGTCTCGGGATTCGGGAGCCACCTGAGAATCTGATAAACACCATGGACTTATATACCTCCACCCAGAAAACTCCACATGTCTACATAGTCTTGCGTGTAATATCAGAAGGTTCCTTGACACCCCCCCGCCCCCCGAGGCCAACCCCAGTTTCAGAGCCCTAGCAGCTGACTCTGGAAATACTGGCTCCCTTTCCATTGTAGCAGTAGAAGCTGAGGGCTGCCCACCCCATAATAAGAAGGCCCAAGGCTTGAACTGGAAACTAGTTCCGCCTTCCCCCTCCTCTGAAATGGGGCAGCTAACTATTCCTCCATCTGTCTTCTCTCATCACCTAAGCTGACTATTCCAGGTGATCTAATTAATGAGCAGTGCTATAGCTATGGCCCCATCTACACAAGGTTGCCCGCATCTCTCACCCCTTCTCTACTAATAACCTGGAATTGGAGAGCTTTTCTTGGGAGCAGTAGGGTTCCTCCGATAAGAAAGTAACTATAAGAAATAAAAATAGATGATAAATTACTAATCACTACTTAAATTCACAGAGGATAAGAACACTAGTTTTTAGTAACATTCCTTTTACCTAAGTAACTGATATACATAAACACATGCCAACCAATGTGAAATATTCATTTTAAGACCAGGAAGATTATTCGGGAGGACTTGTGTTTTCCTGGAACACTTACGGCCCTACAAAAGCAATGAGCCAACTCACTTCTACAATCAAGATCAGAGCTTTGTGTGTAACTGTTAAGGGTAACTTTTTGACACTTAAAAATATATATTATTATAATATATAATATAGTATAAAGTAACATAAATATAATAATAATTGTTATTATCCCAACTAATAATGATGATGAGATTTAACATGTCTTAAGTCCTTGTTATATGCTAAACCTTCTGCTAAACACTTTTCCTTAGTGTTAAGACCAGCTATACTTATGTGGTATATGCTTACCGTGCCCTGTCCTGAGTACTTTCTGTGTATTAAAACTCATTCGATCCTCACAATGGTGAATGGGTACAATGCTTACCCATTTATTCTAATTTAAAGATGGGAAAATTGAGGCACAGGGAGGGTAAGGGATGTTCCCAAGATCCCATGGCTAGTAAGAGGTGGCGGGAAACCCAGTCTGGCTCCTGAGTGAATGCTCTTAACCCGACCATCATGTGTAGTCCTCACAAGAGCGAGCAAGTACTGTTAATTGTACTCACATAACAGAGTGTAAACTGAGGCTTAGAGAGGTTGAAGGAGTTGCTCAACCTGGGCACTTGCTCAGGGCCTGGAGGGGGGCACACAGTGGGAGTTGAAGAAAGCCAATACAACTTACTGGGACCAAGCTGGCTATCTGGCATATCAGGTCCTTACTTGGTGGGCCCAGCAAAGAACAGAGCTGGAAATGAGCTCCAGAACCTGGGTCTTAGTGCCTTCACCCCATAGACAGCTCCACTCCAATTTTGGATTAGACAAAAATAGCCTGTCTCCTATTCCAGGTTGGCCAAACGTTTGCCTTGATTTTAGTAGAAAGCACTCAGGAGTACCTGCTCGTTGAGGTCAGCGGGAGCCTGGCAAGCTTAATAGTGAAATAAGCCATTTAGAAGGGACCCATCTAACAATGAGATCTGTCTTTTTGTCAGTCCCTCCTCATCGGAATGATAATGGAAAGTCAAATCAGATCATGTTCCAGGAGCACTGTGTCTGCAGAAGAATATATTCGGAAGGTCACCTTCCTGTATAATTTCAGCTGGGCTTAGATGCCTCACGGTGCTGCGTAGTAAAAAAAACAAAGCAAAAACATCTACGGAGCATCCTGCACATGAAATATGCATGATGATGTATGATACAATAAAGCCTTATTATAGTAAAACCAGCAAGTACTTTCAGTGGAAACACAAAGGAACAGCCCCTTGGTATGCTGACACTACAGATCGTGGTCTCACCTAATACAGACTTGCAGCATACACATTTTCTGACAATTGGAAATTACAGATCCTGGGGAGAAAGAAGTCGGCGATTCTAGAAGATGGAAAATGTGGGAAAACGTTCTAATGTGGATAGTGTAGAAAAAAGGATTTGAGTCCATAGTTCATAAAGGTTATAATGACATATAATGATGAAAATGAATGAGAAAAATGACTTCACCCAGATTATTTTAATGTCCCTTAGATTTTCATAACCATCTCCCACTCTCTCATTAAATCTCTCCATTACTGTAGATACTTTTATGTGACTCATGTATGGAAAATATATGTTGGAGATGGAAGAAGCAGAAAAAAATTTAAACTAGGGCATGTTTTCAGTTATCTCATATGGTTGACACTACCGCATGTCTTACCTTGTATTAACTTAACAAGTACCTTACTTGTATTAAGAAAAAAAATGGAGGAAGATAATTATTGGCCTTACGCCGTGTTCCTTTAGAACTACAAATTTATAAAGTCTTCCATGCCCTTTGTATAAGTAGCTGAAAAGAAAAAAAAAAAATACCTTGGTGAGCCTGTGATCAGAACATGCTTGGGATCAAGGTATAAGCCTCATTCCCTAGAGATTTTAGTAGAGGGTCTCAGGTACTCAAAGCCAGATCCTGTTTTTCTGTTTGTTTGTTTGTTAATTATTTATGTATTTATTTTTGGATGCGTTGGGTCTTCGTTGCTGCGTGTGGGCTTTCTCTAGTTGCGGCGAGCGAGGGCTACTCTTCCTTGCAGTGCGCGGGCTTCTCATTGTGGTGGCTTCTCTTGTTGTGGAGCATGGGCTCTAGGCACGCAGGCTTCAGTAGTTGCAGCACTCGGGCTCAGTAGTTGTGGCTCGCAGCCTCTAGAGCGCAGGCTCGGTAGTTGTGGCGCATGGATTTAGTTGCTCCGCGGCATGTGGGAACTTCCCGGACCAGGGATCGAACCCGTGTCCCCTGCACTGGCAGGCGGATTCTTAACCACTGCACCACCAGGGAAGCCCCCAGATCCTGTTTTTACAGGCAGCACAGTGGAGGGTGTGGTTGGTAAGAATCTCAGGCCATATACTCAGATGTGCAAGAAGTGTATTGTTATTTATCTGTTATCTGTAATAATCCAGATTTTATTTCAAATCCTTATCCTAGTATATGGTCAATTCATCCCATTTTCCATGGTGCTGAGTCTACATTTGGGGGGAGGGGGTGTAATGGGAGGAGGCACTGGGAGAGGTGAAGTGTGTCCCCTGTTTGGCCACGTCGTCCATCTCACTAGAATTCGCTGAGATATCTTTGTGCCCATCTGGTGCACCTTTGATCACTCACGTAGGCAGGGAATCTACTGTGTCATTCCTTGTCCACTGCTGTCAACCCTTCGGAAGCCATGTCTCTGTCATCTTGGGTGCACTTGCCCCTCCTGAGCCATACTGGGACACTGAATAATTCCAGGGCTAATTCCCTCCAGGATATTGTCACCTTCCGGGTTCTGACTAGGAAAGAAGACACCGTCGTTGTGTTCTTTAATCCCACAAGGCTTTGTGGAGGTTCCTAAGTAAGTGACTTTTCCCAGAGGATCAGCTTCTCAAAAGAGGGGGAGCACGCCTGTCCTTTCCCAGGCACCCACAAGTTGGTGCTCTTCTGCTCGCCCCAAGACTCTCTCCATCCCCCCCAGCCTCTCACTAGTCCCCGTTCTGGAGAGGAGGGAGCTTCACTCTCATTTATTGAATATCCTTCCTAGCCCTGAGCTCCTGGAACCTATGTATTTCTCTACTTTCTTCTGTAACACCCCTGTCCTGCAGTGATGAGTGTTTTGTGGTCTGGTCAAATGGTCAAAGAAATAGAGCTGACCAAACAGAGCAAAGAAATGGGCCTGGAGGTGAACAGCGGCGAATATTTCAAAATATTGTCCTGCTATGCATTGAGAAGACATATGGTGTAGAGATCAGAAGAATCTGAATTCAAGTCCTGCCTCTGCGTTAGATTAACTGTGTGTGACCTTGGGCAACGACTTAACTTCTATATCCCTCAGTTTCTTGACCTATAAAATGAAGACCTACCTCATAGCATTGCTGTGAGAGTTCAGTAAACCGCAGTGAGTAGAGCTCTTAGCAGGGTAAGAGCACATGAGGAACTCTTCGTAAATTTGAGTTACTGTTGTCTTTGTCCAGGTCACCATCAGCATCATCACTTAGAATTTGCACTTCTAAGGCTTTGTCTAAGGGTCGAAGGAGGTAATGTACAGGGGCGCGCTTTGTGACTTGTCACCAGCTGGTCTCTGTGTGTCAGATGCCGTCATTGCTGCTCCTGGGAGATTGGAGCACAAACCCGGAAGTCAACCAAAACCAGAGAGGATCCTGGGTAGAAATCTCATCTTTTAGGTTAAAGATAACTTGGGAAACAATCAAAAGCCCTGAAACTCAGGGTTTGCAAGGGCATCCAGGGCTCATCCCGGGGGTGCTAGAACCCAGCAGTGATTGGCAGTGAACTTGACTTGGGACCACACAGGTGTGCAGCAGTGGGATGAAGTGTGCAGTGTGTTGTGGTGTATCATGTCAGATGGGCGCAGGGGGTGTGGAAATATGCAGGGCTGTTGGCGTGTGCCCTCCTGAGGCTGACATTAGGTTAGGAATGACCTAAATCAGGGGTCAGCAAACTTCTTCTGGAAAAGACCAGATAGTAAATATTTTAGGCTTTGCAGGTCGTGGTCTCTGTCACAGTTCAACTCTGCCATGGTGGCATATAAGCAGCCATAAATAATATGCAAACGAACAGGCATGGCTGTGTCCCGATGAAACTGTATTTACAGAGACGAGTGTGGGCCGGATTTAGCCCATAGGCTGTTGTTTGCCAACCCCTGACTTAAGCCAGTGAAACTGAAAGAGACTTGATCTGAAGATAAGAGGACATAGAGGCAGAGAAATAAAGCAGAGGGTGCTGGACATTTTTTTTTTTTTTTTGCCAGCAATAATAATAAAGATAAAGCAAATGATATGAACTTCCTGGGCACCTAAAATCCTTTTTGGATGGTAGAGAGAAGGGAAAAAAATAATGAGACAAACAAATAGATAAACATCAAAGACTTCTGTGATGCTTTTCCTGATCCTCCCTAATCACCCCCCAAAGTAGTTAATTACTCCCATGTCTTGATGCACTGAGGTGTGTGTGTGTGTGTGTGTGTGTGTGTGTGTGTGTGTGTGTGTGTGTGTGTGTTTTGGGGGGGGCTGCACCACACAGCTTTGGGATGTTAGTTCCCCGACCAGGGATTGAACCCAGACCCTCAGCAGTGAAAGCGCAGAGTCCTAACCACTGGACCACCGGGGAATTCCCCTGTACATATATTTTTATTATAATCTGTACCACACAGTGTTACCGTTATATGTAAACTTGTCTTTGTCACAAGTCTGTGTGGGTTTTTTTATATATATAAATTTATTTATTTATGTTTGGCTGCATTGGGTCTTCGTTGCTGCGCGCAGGTTTTCACTAGTTGTGGCGAGCAGGGGCTACTCTTTGTTGTGGTGCAGGGCTTCTCATTGTGGTGGCGTCTCTTGTTGTGGGGCATGGGCTTTAGGTGCGTGGGATTCCGTAATTGTGGCACATGGGCTCAGTAGCTGTGGCTCGCGGGCTTAGTTGCTCTGCGGCATGTGGGATCTTCCTGGACCAGGGCTCGAACCCGTGTCCCCTACATTGGCAGGTGGATTCTTAACCACTGCGCCACTAGGGAAGTCCCAGTCTGTGTGTTTCTTAATGACAGGCACCAGGATTAAGGTAGCACTAGCTGCTGTAACAAATACAAAGCCATACAAAGGTTCAGTCACGCTAGGAATTTATTCGTCAATCACATAAATTCCTGATGGAATGCGTACTCCTGATTGCTGGATAGCTCTCCTTAAGGGGGTAATCTGGGGGCCTAACTCAGACCCTCTCCCTTTTGCGACTTTGCCATCTTCAACACCTAGCTCCTGGTTTGTCCCCGTCAAAGTGCAGAAGGGGGGAGGGTGGGAGGGAGGGAGACACAAGAGGGAAGACATATGGGAACATATGTTTATGTATGACTGATTCACTTTGTTATAAAGCAGAAACTAACACACCATTGTAAAGCAATTATACTCCAATAAAGATGTTAAAAAAAAAAAAACGCAGAAGGGGAAGAGGCTGGAAGGACCTTGGAAGATTTCTTCAGGTCAGGCCCAGAATGGGGTACAGCACTTGTGCTCCCCTTCCTGTGGCAAGAAGGCAGCCACATGGGTGAATCTACCTACACACATTTCAAGCCAGAAGCAGGTCCATTGCTTGTCTCATGCTTTTGCGTACTGTGTTGATTTTAGCCTTGACACATCATATGTTCCAAACATCTCCATCACTCCATCAGTAGCATTTACTGTATCATCTCTGTCTGCCTCACTTCTACTGACTTCACTGTTCTCAGTCTCCTCACATCACCTTAGTCTCCATTCACAGATTTGAAAGAAGGTATTTGGTAAGTGGTTTAAATTCTCCTTTTGGAATAAACCTGCCCCCCATGTCTTAATCGAGTGTCACGTCATATACCGAACATAACCAGAATCACATTTATGTCCACACTTAAGATGATCTCTAGTTTTACGTTAAACTCAATAACTTGTCTTTCCTCTGGGAAAAGTGTTTGCTGCCCTTCTGTATGGGGTTCTAAGGGTTATATTTATGCCCTATGTGATCATTTACGTATGAACTTGAAGATAAACATCCTTCTCCTTTTGTAACTGAATCAGCATCCGTGCTGTGTACTATCACTGTGCCCCCTTCTTGTCCTTAAGATGCAGAGAGTGTGGTAGTGCAAAATAGACCTGCACCTGGGAGCGAGAAGATCATGGTTCTACACCAGGCATCTCCCAAGCAGCTCTGTCAATATGAGCGTGTAACAGCTTGAGAGTCCTCACCCCTCAGAAGGTGGGGGTGGGGAACCATTGGCGTCCCATCTGAGACCATTTTTCATTGTACAGCTCTCTCTGTCTTTGAATGGCAGGGCATTTAACCTCTGCGGCCTCTTATCCTCTGAATCCTGGCGGTAGTCCCCAGTCACTGGCGGTAGTCCCCAGTCACTGGCGGCGCCCCTACCCCACTGAGGACCACTGCAGGTGACTGATATGAAATGCTTCCAGCCTAAGCGTACTGTGATCAGTAGTCAGCACATCTTACCTTCTTCTCAAGAGGGTGCAATTTTCAAATTCCTGCAGGTGAATGGTTCCAGTGGGTGGAAGGTTCCAAGATGGCAGAATATCCATGAGATGATTGAGAAGAGAGGAGAGAGGTAATGAGGCAAGTCCTGTCCCTGTTCCCAAGCAACAGAGCAGGGAGCAGGGACCAGGGACCAGGGAGGTAGTAATTATCAAGATCCACCCCTCTCCCTGCTGGGAACCCAGCTGGTGTGGTAGCAGAGACCCCCATGTTCATAAATAAAATGGTAGGACAGTGGATTTTAGTTACAAATAGGATCTATTAAAATGTACTGGCTTACAAATCTGAGGCAGAAAAGGATTCTTTGAACAAGTAAGAGATAGATTTTGTACTCCCTTGACACTCTTTTGCCACCTTGTTTTTTCATGCAAACAGAAGCTGCTGAAACAGGCACTTGAACTGAAATTTAAAAAAAAAAAAAAAAAAAAAAGGAAAAGGGAAGCAGCCACCATTTGCTAAGCCCTTTTCTGGGCCACAGACACAAATCCTGGCACATCTCTGTGACTGGGGGTCATTGGACTCAATTTATGGTTAAGGAAACAGGATCAGACAAGTGCTAACTGAATGCAAGGCTCTGTACTCTACTAGAAAGTTCTGTAATTTGGTCAAGGTCAGTTGAGCAATACTTGATGAAGCCAGGAAGTCAGCCCAATGTCCACTCCCTGTTGCCGCTTGTTGTCTAAGGGACCCTTAGACACTGAGCAGGCCAATCTGCAGTGGATGTGTGGATTCAGCCACCAGAGGATCTTTCCTGAATAGTGAGAGCTGAATAACACCCCCAGGACCCTTGCATGACCCACGCAAGAGGGGAACTCTCCCAAGACAAAACTGAGAATGTTTCCCACCAGCCAACTGGGCAGGGGTTCAGAGTAAAAGTACATTATTTAGAAATAGAAAGAAGTGGGATGTTTCTTACAACTAGTGTAAACTACCTAGTCTTCTGTTTTAATGTTGGATAAAATGCAGAAGCAAGGAAAATGGGGACTTTCTTTAGTGCCATTTGTCCACTCTGAAATACTTTTCAATTCCACATGCAAACATATGAGCTCATGTCTCTCAGATTGGCCTTAATTTCAACACCTTTGCTTATTATTAGTATTCTATGTGTTTTAAATCAGTCTTTATTAAGTGTGCCAAATTATATACCACCATGTAGTAGACATTAAAAAGCAGTCAAGAAGCCATTTGATAACACCTGAAAAGATAAAATATAGACTCATTTTCTCCATGTGATATATATGGTTAGACAAAAAAGTACCCCCAAACTGTAGATCTTGTCATTTAGACAGAAGCAATTGTAATGTGTTATGATTCCAAATAGGATTTCACTTTTATTTCAACATCTTTGCTTTTTTGTATTCTGAGAATCTCCAGCCTAAACGACCAAGGTGAAATTTGTTACCGATTCTAGGTCAAATAATAAAGGACCTTGAAAACAAAAGGTTTGTTAATTTTTCCCCCATGTGAGAACTTATCACTGTTAAACATCCTTCTTTCCCTTTTAGCTCCTTGCTGCTGTTTTATTTATATTTTTATGCACAAAAGAGTCTACATCTCTGTGTCTAATAAATGGGATTGCTTTGTGAGCTGAGCATTCTTGGAGTTTTACAAGTAGCATGTCGGAGCTGAGTTTTCATCACACGCTCCAAAACCCTACCCCAGGGTGTTTTCATTTATATTTAATGTTAAATGAAGGATATTAGAGGTGGAACAGACTGTTCTTCATTCAACCCAATCAACCACATCAGCTCACTCTGAATTCCGGAAATAACATTTGGAATGTTCTTTCTGATAGAGCACTTCAGGGTATTTGGGTAACTTAGAGCTTGGTAATTTTAAAACTGAATAGCTAAACACAATAACAAAGGAAACCTCTTTGGGGATTTATAATAAAAAAATACCACGTTTGGAGAAAGCTTCCAAAAGTGCGAAGATTTAAAAAAAACAAAACGCACATTTCTCACCCTTTAATTTCCTGTGTGTATTATGTTTCTTAACCACTGTGAGGTACCAGTTTCCATTATTTGGCAAAGCAGTAAAATATGTGGGAGGGCCTTAAAAGTAGCCTTCCCCTGTAATTTGTTTTCCTTCCCCGTGAAGTCCCTCTCCTTAGGCCCTCAAGTATACAGTATGTCCTAGAAGTAGCATAGCTGTGATTAATAAGAGCCTTTCAGGTAGAAGTGAAATGTAATTCAAACTGGCTTAAACAAAAAAAGGGAATCTGCTGGCTGGTGGGACTCAGAAGGTTGTGGGGTGCAGGTGATCAGGCACAAGGGAATTGGGAATCCTTCGCCCTCCATCTCTTGGCTCCGCCCACTTCCTGCCCTGGCTTCTTTCTCTGGAGCACTCTCTCCCAGTAGTGGTAAGGCTGAACCACAGCTCTAGACTTGCATGCCACCAGCCTAACAACCCAAGTGGGTGAAAGACCACCATTTCCTACTAAATCCACCCACACTTCCCAGACGGGACTTTCGCTGGCCAGGTATGGTGACACGCCAGCCATAAACGAGAGATTGGCACTCAGGGAGTGGACTGTGCGTTGGCTGGGGGGCGTTGGCGGAGAGGGGCTAGGTCCAGGTCATGCAGTGGAGATGGGATCAGCCCTACCTGGATTATCAGTATCTAAGAGCGGGGAGGTTGGTTCTGCAAAGGAAATCTGGTGGCTGTTACTAAAACAATGGAAACAACTGCCACTACAGCTAGTCACTCGTGGCTGCAAGTTGTTTTGGACGCATTTTATTGTGGAAGATTTTGAACAGGATCCTAAGTGTAGAGAATAGCATAGTGAACCCATGTTCCCATCACCCAGCTTCACGGCCAATCATCCATACCCAAGACACTTGCCCACCCTTGGATGACATTGAAGCAAATTGCAGACATTGCGTCATTTCATCTATAATAATGCAATATGTGTCTCTAAGGAATAGCATTCTTCATAAAAAATAAAATCCCGCGATAGCATTATCGTACCTTACAAATTAACAGTATTTTCTGAATCAAATATCCAGTCAGTACTCATATCTTCCGTGGTCTCGTAAAATAATTTCTTATTGAAGTATATTTGAATCAAGAGCCATATAAAGTCCATATTCTATGATTTGTCAGTATGTCTTTTAAGACTCTTTTAACCTGTAGTTTTTCCTTCCATCTCTTTTTATTGTCTTTCAAAATAATTTATGTATATTTAAAGAAACAAATTTTTTGCCCTGTAGAGATTCCCAGAGGCTGAATTTTGCTGACTGTGTCCCTGAGTGTCACGTCACATGATCTGTCCTCCGATGTTTCCTATAAGAGTCTGATCTGCTGTATTACGGAGGATGCTGTGTATCTTCTTTTTTTTTTTTTTAACATCTTTATTGGAGTATAATTGCTTTACAATGGTGTGTTCGTTTCTGCTTTATAACAAAGTGAATCAGTTACACATATACATATATCCCCATATCTTTTCCCTCTTTCGTCTCCCTCCCTCCCACCCTCCCTATCCCACCCCTCTAGGTGGTCACAAAGCACCGAGCTGATCTCCCTGTGCTATGCGGCTGCTTCCCAATAGCTCTCTATTTTACATTTGGTAGTGTATATATGTCCATGCCACTCTCCCACTTTGTCCCGATGCTGTGTATTTTCATCCTCTAGAGGTGCATGGTGTCTGATTGTATCTCTTTCTGTGATGTAAGCAACCGTTGATAATCTTTGCCAAGATCTGTCAATTCATGAATGACTACAAAAAGGTGATACTCTAATTCCATCATTTCTTCTTCAATTATAAGCTGAATAACTCTAAAGAGAAAGTGTTTGGCTATCCTGAGGAATAGTTCATATGAAAGGCAGGACAACCAGTTGATTCTGTCCCGTTATTTACCACTCTTCAAAACCAGTTTTCAAAACAGTTAGTTGTTTCATTGGTACTCCCAAAAACCAGGTTGTTGTTTTTTGGTTTTTGGTTTTTTTTTGCGGTACGCGGGCCTCTCACTGTTGTGGCCTCTCCCGTTGTGGAGCGCAGGCTCCGGACGCGCAGGCTCAGCGGCCATGGCTCACGGGCCCAGCCGCTCCGCGGCATGTGGGATCTTCCTGGGCCGGGGCTCGAACCCGCGTCCCCTGCATCAGCAGGCGGACTCCCAACCTCTGCGCCACCAGGGAAGCCCTGTTTGTTTGTTTTTTAAGTATCATTGTGAACTCATAGATTTAAGTATATTTTATTATTTAAATCCATTGATATTCTTCTTCTTCTTGAAGCTCAGTTTGTCTCCTCTTTGGTGAGAGCCTATTCCAGAGTGCTACTGAGTCCTCTCAATAGGACCCTAATAGTCTCTTTTAGTGTTTTGACTTTCTAATAAGACAGGATACTCAAGGTCCTGCTTGTGTGTTTGTTGCTCCACATCTGAAATCTGTCATTTCTCCAAAGAGCCATGACTCCTTCTAGTGGGAAATTATATTTAGTAATCTGAGTGCTAGTGTGCTCATTGACAGAACGAAGACGTTTGTTTACACTTTTCCAAGATAAAATACATCATGAGCTCATACCGGTATGTCTGATTCAAATTCAGAACAAAAGGTTTTTATGTAACCTCATCTGTCTTAAATCTTTGTCTCCTTTTTCTCAAACTGTGTGTCCCAATTCTTATCATAATTTCTCCACACACCAGCCTCAGAATGACAGCACTACTACAAATAACCTGATTACCGAACACATTTTAAGATATTTTTATTGCAGTTCTGTTTGTCTTTGTGGCGTATCCCAAATGGATGTTCAAAATACTGTTTTAAAATCATTTGAGATAGTTCCTGTCTGTGTCATTCTTCCTCTAACTGGATTCACGGGTACAATTATTTCATTTTACTTAGAATTGTTAGGAATGGCTCTTTTGTTTGATTTTGTTTGAAAATTATGTATAACTATAACCATGACACCAACTGGATACACAGGCTCTTTATTTCACTTAACAAACAATTTTTAGGGATTTTCTTTAACTTTGTTTTATAATTATGTGTATTTGCATGATTCCCAAGTTAAATCTACAAAATGTATATTCAAAGAAGTACGTGTAAATTCTGTCTCCGTTCCCTTCTCCCTGTTTCCTTCCACATATGTAACACTTATTTTTAAATTTTATTTTGTGGTTCATTCTTGCAATGTTTAATATGAGCACATACTCTAATCTGTCTCCATTCTTAGAAACGGTAGTAAACTAGACACACTTTTATTCACTTTGCTTTTTTCACTTAGCTCTGTCTCCTGCCAATTGCTACATCATATCATCATGTTTTTACACACACACACACACACACACACACACACACACAGAGTAATTAGGAAGATGTATATTTTTGTTCTAATGGCTGCCATTAGACTAATGCCTTTGTATAATAGCCTAGTTCCCCATCACCACCACCTACTCACCTTTTAAATTTTCTGGCGATTGTCTATTGCTCTCTTACTATGAACATTATTGAGATTAGCTAAGTAACCTCTTTGCCTTTTTGCTCTCTCCCTGGACATTTGATTTGAACTAATATCGTCATACTCATAATTCATGATAATGCCTATAAGACCTACCTCTGCTCTTCATAAACTTTCTAATTTCTCCCCCCATTTGTTGTGGATCGATGTGCTACATCCGCCTTATCAGAGTAGAGCCAATGTGGATGCTACCTCTCGCTCTTACAGGATCAGAGTGGCAGTTATACAGGGAACTATGTGCTTGTGCCTCGCTGCTCTGCCTTGGTGGCTGTCACTCTGTTCGTGAGGGGTGTCTGCAGCACATTCCCCCTGGTGTGGATCTCCAACTTCTTGTGAGGACCTGTAGGCACTCCGGGGTATTTCTGGTTTCCGAGGCATCAGCGCCCCTTTCCCTTCCCTCCATGGTCTCCCACAGAGATGCCTTGGTGGTTTATCTCCACCAGCTCCTATTTGGCGCTCAGAGAGATGTCTCCCCACCTAGTTTTGCTGGGGTTATTGTCGCTGGGTTCGGCTTTGCCATCTTCATTGCTTTCTCTCTTACTATGGGAGAACTCAAGGATGTTCAAAATCTATTTTAGCAACTTGACATAATCCTCCAGTGGCTACAAATTTTATCAAAAAGTTTTAATTTTAGAAAAGTACATGTAAACATTCAGTATCTCTTATGGTCATATAATACTTTCGTTTGAGTAATTCTCTAGCAGACCTAGCAGACAAATATAAACAGAGAGTAATTCTCCCAGGCTCAGGTAAAATCCTGCTCTCTTTTTAATAAAGAGAAAATAATCATATATTATGGAAAAATACAACATAGCTGCTCTGTTGAAAATAGAACGTTTATTTTTTTTCTCTTGGAAGTGAATAGCAGACCACTTTTTATGATACACTTGTGATTTGCTATATGAAGTTCAGATGTTGAGAATGTTACACTTGTGGACATCAAAGCCTAGATTTAAAAAATTGACTTCCTGCAAAATAAAGTATCTTAAAGTAGTGTGGGAAATATTTGACCCACTGAAGGCATTGCTTCTGCCAGTCTTATTTTCATGCTGTTATGTTCTTCCATGATTAATATACATGAGTAAGGGTGCCGTTCACCTTCACAAAACGGTGGACTAACAGGAAAGGTTTTCTTGATGCTCTGAGGCTATAGAGGCTCAAGGAATGTAGTATTTTCCCAGAGCCAGTAACTAGCAGAGCCCAGGGTCGAACATGGATGCCAAGTGAACCGATTGAGAACCGTTGTACCAGACCACGCAGAAACCGTGTAGCACCGTTTTCAACACAGGAAGGGATTCTAACCATTACCACTGGAGAAGAAAACTTAGACTTTTCATTTGCTTAAAGGATAGGGAGGAGAGGAGACAGCAGGAGAAGGTATTACAAGGCTTGTGTAGCGTCAACATTGCAATGCAATAGATCTCATTTTTTTCTGCTAAGTTTTACAAGCTATAATTCAGAGAGGCACCAGGGCGGTATCTGCCCACCTCTGGATTGAAAAAGAAACACAGAATCAAGGCTATTTTAGGCATCTGTCAGGCTGTAATTACCTCTTTGCTCAGAGAAATCTTTATGTAAGACTAATGCAGATTGGCATTTCTTCAGTTTAAAGGAACATTTCCAGTCATTCTTTTGAAAGAATGATCCTTATTAATGATGGTTATTTCAGTATGTTTTGATGGAGAGCAAATGTTCCCAGCATGACCTTGCCATGGAGATTTTGCTTTTAATCTGGTCTGTTTCTGATTTACTTGCAAGCTCCATACTTTGAGCTTTCTTCTCCTGCTCTTTCTGGTTCGGAAATTGTTGGATGGCATTCATCTAAACTTTTCAAGTAAGCCGGACTTGTCTATGTATACCTTCCACAAAAAGTTCACCCAAAGTTTCACCACTAAGACATGGGATTGAAATGACAATTTATAGAGAAAGTACCAGGTTTTCATCATTAAGCACTTGTTCACTGTCTTAGGTTGGGCTCGCAGAAGCTGACCCTGAGATGAGAATCACGTGCAAGTGACCTAAAGGGAAGAGTTCCCAGGAAAAATAGGGGCGTGGGAAAGTAAGACCTGGAAGAAAAGGAAGCCCAACAAAGTTGCCACATCAGGCAGAGTCCCAGGCAGGTAACTTTGGCTCATTCCACAAGGGAGTTCTGGGCAGTGCCTAGGTCACACCTAATAGTTGTCCCATCAGAGGCAGACAGATAGAACATTTGTAACTCTACTCCACCACAGGACAAGTCACTGTTTAGGGACTGCCCATTGGGAAATGTAAATTCCCAGGTACTTCTAGCTCACCACACTCCCTCCATGCTCTCGGGCAATGACTACTCAGTAGCCTGAGGGTATTTCTTGAACAGAGAGTCCAGTCCAGGTGCTGGATGTTGGGAGTGAAAGCCCTTGGGATCCGCATGTGTGCTCTGTATACTGATTGCCTCTGGGGCTTTCACTCTCCTTGCACTTGATTTATTCCTGCTGCTTCCATCAACACATCCTAGAGTTCCCAAGGACACCTTAAGCAGACAAAGGTGCCTAAGAAGTTCAAGTTCTGTTGTGTTCTCTGGAAACACATCAAATCAAATATCGGAGACCGCCTGTACCTACTCCAGCATTCATTTCTAGCCCAACATTCCACATTCACTGACAATTATCTCTAGAATAAAGACGTGAGTGAATGAATTTAACTATAAAAGTATCTGCTATAGAAAGAAAACCATGCTTTTCTAATCTTTAAAAGTGTATCTGTGTAAAAGAGAACCAAATGCAAGGGAAATGTGTGCGTCCAGGCACTTCCCTGGGTGCTTCACATATTTAATCAACACAGCAATCCTCTAAGGCGAGTACTGTCACTGCCATTTTAGAGGTGAGGAAACTAAGACTCAGAGACATGAAATGTATTCATTCAGTAAGTATTTATTAGGCACCCGCTGTGTGCTAGGCCTGGCAGTAGGTGCTGGTTATGGAGTGGCAAGCTGGTCCCTTCCCTCCTCAAAGCACATGGTCTAGTGAGGAAGATGGACAGTAAGAGGTGAAACAAACAAACACATAGATAATTACAAATGATGTCATGTGCCATGAAGGAAAAGAACAGGACACTGTAAGGGAGAATGATGGCATAGGAATAGGAGACTCAGGGAAATCCTCAGTGAGGCTGTGACATTTAAGTTGTGACTGAGAGGTTGGGAAAAGTCAACCAGGCAAAGAGTGGAAGGAGGGAAAGAGCTTAGAGTGTTTGGAGAAGAGAAATAAGAACATCCTGGCTGTCCTTGGCCCACAGAGGGAAAAGTGGTGTGAAAAGACGAGAGAGAGAGACAGGAACTGGGTGGGTGATGGAGGGTCTTCTAGAGTAAGAGTTGGCAAATTGTGGCCCACGGGCCAAATCTGGCCTGTTTGCTGTTTTTGTTTGCTTGTTTGTTAATTTTTTATTGAAGTGTAGTTGATTTACAATGTTGTGTTAGTTTCTGGTGTACAGCAAAGTGATTCAGTTTATATGTATCTATATCTATATCTATATCTATATCTATATATCCTTTTTCAGATTCTTTTCCCTTACAGGTTATTACAGAGTATTGACTAGAGTACCCTGTGCTATACAGTAGGTCCTTGTTGTTTATTTATTTTATATATAGTAGTGTGTATCTGCTAATCCCAAACTTCTAATTTATCCCTCCCCCACTTTCCCCTTAGGTAACCATAAGTTTGTTTCTAAGTCTGTGAGTCTGTTTCGTAAATCAGTTCATTTGTGTCATATTTTATTTTATTTTATTTTATTTGTTTTTTGTTTGTTTGTTTCTGTTTTTGTTTTTTTTGCGGTACGCGGGCCTCTCACTGTTGTGGCCTCTCCCGCTGCGGAGCACAGGCTCCGGACGCGCAGGCTCAGCGGCCATGGCTCACGGGCCCAACCGCTCCGCGGCATGTGGGATCTTCCCGGACCGGGGCACGAACCTGTGTCCCCTGCATTGGGAGGCAGACTCTCAACCACTGCGCCACCAGGGAAGCCCCATTTGTGTCATATTTTAGATTCCACATATCAGTGGTATCATATGGTATTTGTCTTTTTTTGACTTACTTCCCTGTAAGTAAGTAAGTAAGTAAATCTGGACCCTTGCCTGTTTTTGTAAAGCAAGTTTTATTGGAACATAGCCACACGTGTGCATTTACATATTGTTTGTGGTTACTTCTGTGCTACAACTGCAGGGGGGCGTAGTAACAAGAGACCACCTGGCCCACAGAGCTTAAACCGTTGACTATCTGGCCCTTTCCAAAAAAAGGTATGCTGACCCTTGATCTAGACCGTGAAAAGAAGTCTGGATTTTATTCTAGGAAAGAGAGGAAACCATTGGCAAGTTTTAAACAGTTGAGTCAAATCATCCAACTTGCATTTTAAAGTATCACTCCGGCTGCACTTCACGGAGAATGGAATAAGGGAGACAAGGATGGAAACAGAGAAGCCATTAGAAGTTCTTGGAAAAGACCAGGTGAGAAGTAACAGCCAGATGACTGGTCCAGAGTCATCCTGGGTGTAGAGCAAAGTGCGTCATACAGGAAGGGTCACTAGGGCTCGGCAGTGTATTTGACGTGGAGATTGAGGGACAGTGAGGCATAGAGTATAAGTCCTCTAAAATTTCAAGCTTTTGCTCTGGGTCAGTGATGGTGTCAGTCAGTGAGATGAGCCAACTGGAGTTGGCGGAAATAATTTCAGTGAGTAGATAAGCTTAAGTGGCTCAGAGTTCTCTGTTATGAAGTCATGGACTCTGTGCTGAAGACCATGTCATCATGCTGTCAGGATAAACAGTGTGGCCTCCCACAGTAATCATCACATGGGTTTAACTCGCAGTTGAATTAGTGCCTTTCACACAAAACCACCGACAATAAATCTTTTCATACCAACATGTGGGGCAGTTGTGTAATCAGGCCACAAGAAAAGGTCAAAATGATCTGTTTTAGGAAGATATGCCTGCGATTGTGTAGCCTGGTTCCTTATATTTGACAAAGTTTATATTTAATTAGTATTATGCATAAAATGAGCTAATTTTGAGCTTCATCTTATAAGAAACCTGTCTCAGGCCACTGATGAAAATCTTTCAGATGTGAATTAAATGTGTATCTACATACACTATACAGAGAGCAGTGCTGGGGACATACAGTATAGGATTCAAAATAGTTGCGGGGCTCTTGCTGTCACCCTAACATTTATTTTGTCTCAGGTATCCACGGGGGACCCACTCACCAACATTTCTCAGGTCCTGATTCAAAATCAGGAGATTCTAGAACTGCACTTAGCCATAGACAGGACGGCAGTGCTCTGAGGGGCCCAGGCTTGAACGAGACCTCCCACACCTGGCTCATCTTCACATCTAGGTAGCTGAGAGGGCAGCAAGGGGCTTCCCCTGGTGCCCTCGCTACTCCACTCAGGCAGAATGCAATCTTTTTTTTTTAATAAATTTATTTTGTTTATTTATTTATTTATTGGCTGCATCGGGTCTTCGTTGCTGTGCGTGTGCTTTCCCTAGTTGCAGGGAGTGGAGGCTACTCTTTGTTGCGGTGCGCAGGCTTCTCGTTGCGGTGGCTTCTCTTGTTGCGGAGCATGGGCTCTAAGCGTGCGGGCTTCAGTAGTTGTGGCACGTGGGCTCAGTAGTTGTGGCATGCGGGCTTAGTAGTTGTGACATGCGGGCTCAGTAGTTGTGGCTCACGGGCTCTAGCGCGCAGGCTCAGTAGTTGTGGTGCCCGGGCTTAGTTGCTCCGTGGCATGTGGGATCTTCCCGGAGCAGGGCTCAAACCCGTGTTCCCTGCATTGGCAGGCGGTTTCTTAACCACTGTGCCACCAGGGAAGCCCCAGAATGGAATCTTAAGCCGCAGCCACCCCCGACCCAAGTCTCCTCAAGCAGCAGACCCGGCCCAGGTTAGGGTCTGGCACAACTTGGAAGGTGAACGGTGACCCAGCTAGCCACATTTCAAACTGAAGCTCGAAGTACCATTCCTTTTTTTTTTTTTTTAACATCTTTATTGAGGTATAATTGCTTTACAATGGTGTGTTAGTTTCTGCTTTATAACAAAGTGAATCAGTTATACATATACATATGTTCCCATATCTCTTCCCTCTTGCATCTTCCTCCCTCCCACCCTCCCTGTACCATTCCTTTTTAATCATTTTCTGTGATCTACATGGAGGGCTCTTATTTCCCTTTCTTTAAATAAACAGCAGTTCATCTACACGGAGAAACTACACGTGAATAAGAGCAAAGCATGTAAAGGGTGAGTTACTAACTATGGAAATTGACTACTTCAGCTATTCTGTTCACACTTCTCCTAACAGCGCTATAGGGCGTATGTTTAAAGACATATTATATGAGGTTTTTTTAAAAAAATAAATTTATTTATTTTATTTATTTATTTTTGGCTGCATTGGGTCTTCGTTGCTGCGTGGGCTTTCTCTAGTTGTGGCGAGATGGGGCTACTCTTCATTGCGGTGCGTGGACTTCTCATTGCGGCGGCTCCTCTTGTTGCGGAGCACGGGCTCTAGGAACGCGGGCTTCAGTAGTTGTGGCACACGGGCTCAGTGGTTGTGGCACGTGGGCTCAGTGGTTGTGGCACGCGGGCTCAGTGGTTGTGGCACGCGGGCTCAGTGGTTGTGGCTCATGGGTTCTAGAGCGCAGGCTCAGTAGTTGTGGCACACGGGCTTAGTTGCTCCGTGGCATGTGGGATCTTCCCAGACCAGGGCTCGAACCCGTGTCCCCTGCACTGGCAGGCGGATTCTTAACCACTGCGTCACCAGGGAAGCCCTATTATATGAGTTTAAAAGGAGCCATTAAGGTCTCATCTGGGCAAAGAAAATGCTTTTTTTGGTGCAGGGGTGGGCTGCACATCGTCTTTGCTGCAGCGCGTGGACTTCTCTAGTTGTGGCGCACGGGCTCTAGAGCACATGGGCCCAGTAGTTGCGGCTTCTCTCCAGTTGTGGCGCACGGGCTTAGGTGCCCCCATTATGTGGGATCTTAGTTCCCCGACCAGGGATCGAACCCGCGTCCCCTGCATTGGAAGGTGGATTCTTAACCACTGGACCACCAGGGAGGTCCCCGAAAATGCATTTTTTAAAAGAAATCCTAACGTGTGTTTATATAATCATGTCTCGTGGTAATTTTAATGTTGCTACTGTTCATCAAATATGAAAAACAAGGCTTTATAATATTATCAAAATAATATTCACATAGTAATAGTCTCCTACCTAGTTTATATTTCCTGCTAATCCCTTACCATTGTTTCCAACATATTATGATCCATTCAGACCTTGCTGTATTTTGTTTCATATTGTTTTTCTATGCATAGTATTTTTGTATTAGGCATCAAGTAATTTTGGAAACTCTCGCTCTTTAACTCAATTTTATATTCACCTTTTCTTATCCCCTCACCACCCTATGGGACTTTTTTACTATTTTGCCTAGTTGAATATTGATTCCCCTTGGACATTAATGAAACTCAAGAAGAAAAAAAAACTTAGTTTAAGAGACAAAAATTTGTTCATATTTTTAAAAGATTGTTGCATATATTTTTCATTTGCATCCTTTTTAATTCACTCTGGTTCTGGACATGAAGTTACGCTTCCATTTGGTGGCAGGAATGGAAAATATGGGATGACTAAAAATGGAGATCACCAATCTATACCTTCTCTGTTCTTCATAGCCTTGAAAGTAGAAAGAAGAAAAGACAATGATACTACAAAAACTCTAATCTGTTATTATTTGGGGACATGTGGAGGGAAATAACCTAAGCTATGCTCTTAGGTTCTATAGCAAGGAAATGATTCCACCCACTACTTCTCTTTGCTTGTTTTTTCCTTTGTTCTTAACCCCAATGGATATCTGCTTTTGAAAAGTTATCTTTATATGATTCTTCATGTAGTAATTGGAGAGCTTTTGTGAGTGAAACACTTTCTTCATATAGTCAGCCCAAGTGCACCCTAGAAACCCTATGAATACAAAGTAGAAAGGTCTCAGAATTCAGTTGCAAGGTTAGTGCGGTCCAAGTTCACATTCAAAGCAGTATTTCCCAATAGACAGGAAAACGGGATTTCTCTAAGCCTTGCCATGGAGAAATTATAGCCATTGATTAGAGTAAATTGTTTTCCTAGGTTGAGGGTAAATTCAAGCATGGAAGGCACACTTCAGAAATTTAATAGAAGTCCCACAACCTCTTCCCATCAATGAAAATATGATCGTGGTCGACTGAAAATCTGTCAGCTCTCAGAGGATTAGGGCACTGCTAGGTTTCGTCAGATTTGGGGTGTTGTCTTCAGGTAGCTGTCTTTGAGCTATGTACCTATTCTTCCTTAACCTGAGTTTTCCTCCTGGTAAGAAGGTACATTTTGTCCTGTAGCTGTTTACAAGCTGTCTCTGTACGTGCCATCTTTGAATTACAGCTTCTTTAATGGCATCATCTCTATTCCTTGCCAGGGTTAGAAATAACATTTCTCTGTTTTATACTTTCCCCCCTCCCCTAACATGCATGTAAAAGTTATCAGTTGGAACAAGAGTTCAGAGCCCTCACCATTGCCTTCTTATTTTTTTCTAATCCTTCCTTGGTTGACTTTTTTTTTTTATTGAAGTAGAGTTGATTTCCAATGCTGTGTTAGTTTCAGGTGTACAGCAAAGTGATTCAGTTGCACACACACACATATGTATTCTTTTCCATTATAGGTTATTACAAGATATTGAATATAGTTCCCTGTGCTATACAGTAGGTCCTTGTTGTTTACCTATTTTATATATAGTAGTGCGTATCCGTTAATCCCAAACTCTTAATTGACCACTCCCTGCCCCCGCTTTCCCCTTTGGTAGCCATAAGTTTGTTTTCTAAGTCTGTGAGTCTATTTCTCTTTTGTAAGTAAGTTCGCTTATATCATTTTTTTAGATTCCACGTATAATTGATATCATATGGTATTTGTCTTTCTCTGTCTGACTTACTTCACTTAGTATGATCATCTCTAGGTCCATCCATGTTGCTGCAAATGGCACTATTTCGTTCTTTTTTGTGGCTGAGTAGTATTCCATTGTGTATGTATACAACATCTTCTTTATCATTTATCTTTCAATGGACATTTAGGTTGCTTCCATGACCTGGCTATTGTAAATAGTGCTGCTATGAACATGGGGGTGCATGTATCTTTTTGAATTAGAGCTGTCTCTGGATATATGCCCAGGAGTGGGATTGCAGGATCATATGGCAACTCTATTTTTAGTTTTTTGAGGAATCTCCGTACTGTTCTCCACGGTACCACAGCCTGATTATTGATATTCAAGTACAAGTTCAATCCCAGCAGAGCTCTGCAGAGTTCCAGTTCTGATACATGTGGGTTGGGAGGTAGTGGCTGTGATCGCTAACTGCTAGGAACACCTGGGAGCCCCAGCTACTTCTGGCACCAGAACAACCTCATTTGTAGTTTCCATTTCACTAATTCCATCTGTGCCTTTTACCTTTTCATTCGTAGACATCATCCAGAAGGAGAGGCCTCTGGACACAGGTTTCCTTCAAATCATTTTTATATCTCCCTTCCTCTTCGGCTCCATCGCCACATCTTTAGTTTAAGCCATCATCCTGCCTTACCTGGGATAGGACAATGACTTTATCACTGAGTCACCTTCTCCCCGACACCCCTGACATTTGCCTGCACTGTTGGCTGGGGGAACCTTTCAAAATAAAACTGCTTCTATCAGTCCCCAACTTAAAGCAGCCACCTCAGGGTCACAGCCATCTGAGACCAAGTACACACTGCTTACATAGATTCAAGACCCTCTGTGATGGGGCCCACACTCCTGGTCAGCCTCATGCCCTGCCTGTCCTCTGCTGTGGCCTTACCAGACTTCCAGCAGCCCCCAAGTGCACGGTTTTCTCTCCTACATTGTTTTCTTTGGACTTGTTATTCCCGCGGCCCGAAAGTTCCTTCATTTCCTTATCCACCTGATAAACTCCTCCATCCCTCAAGACCAGTTGAAGCATCTCCTAGTTTGCAAATTCTTCCCTGGGAAGGGTTGACCGCCTCCCCCTTCATGCCGCCATGTACCCATATATGCTTCTACATGACACCTTCATTGCAATGATATTAATCTTTCAGTCTAGATTGTGGGCTTCTTGAGGACAAGGAACCTGTTATGTTCTTCATTTCCCTATAGCCTAGCATGGTCCCAGGTACCTAAATGTTTGAATGAAAAGAAAAGTGAATGAATGAATAAATGGATGAATGAGATCCCGATTTGGCTGCTCGGTTTTGAAAACCTTTATTCCGTGTCTGGCTTCCTTCTGAAAAAATGAATGGGTTTCCTAAATTCTAATAGTAGCAACAGGCATTTTAGAGCTTTCTTTGCTGGTAAGACACGCACTAAAAACACAAACTGCGCTCATACATTTAAATTTTCACGTGTAATTCCCGTTGGTTTCCTATGCACAGGATACTTTCCGCCGGCTGTTCCCATTTGACGGCATCCTGTCCCTCTGTAATGACTCCCCTACTGAAGAGTGGTTCTCTCTAGGACTCTTTGCATCAACAGGGTCTTGCTCAGCTCTCCCCAGCCTGCCTTTTCACCTCCTCTCTCTCTCAAGAACCACCCACCCATCTTGTGTGCTAGTTACGCTTAGAAATACACTCTTCCCTAACCAGACCCAAAGCATTCCCACCTGTAGAACTGTTTGCACCTTCAGTGCTCTTGGGAACCCCTTTCCTTGTCAAGCTCTTACCCATCCATCCAGATCGAGCTCCAAAGCTGCCTTCCCTGTGGCTCTCCACCATTTGTCCTCCTATTTCCCACAAGCTGGAGTCGCTCTTTCCCCATTCTGTGTTTCCAGGACGTCGACAGAAGCTCTGCTTTACAGCTGTCAAATCCTGCCCTGCTGGGTACGGTGGTCAAATTGCTTAGCCTCTCTGCACCACAGTTTAGTCAATTACCAAATGGAGGAAGTGATACTTACCTGTCAGTGGCATTATGGAGATTAAAAGACATAATATGGGAACATGCTCTGCAGCCTGTCAAGACGAACACAGCATGTATCTTTAGTGGGCAGCTCAAATGAGCCAACAGAGAAAGGCAAAACTTTGGGATGTGGGCGCTCTGATTACTGATAATGACTTTACCAAGGACAAAGGGAAAGAACATTGGCGCAGGTGGCCTGGGTTGGATTCCTGGCTGTACCTCGAATGAGCTGTGTGGCCTTGGACAAGATGCTTAACCTCTTTGAAGAGAGCCTGTTTTCTCACATGTAAAGTGGAAATAGTGAAACCTACCTTGCAGAGTGCTTTTAAAGATTAGAGAGGATGAGGGTCAAGCAGCCCAGCAGAGGCCTGGTGCAGTCGGTGATAAATAATAAATGGGAGCTGACATAGCTCTGATGACTTGAATTCAGATGGTTTCCGATGTTCCCTTATCGTCTCCCACGTGAACCATACTGATGAGGACGCACACCCAGGCAACAGACAGTGTTACGCGACTTGACAAGGCCTGAGAGAGAGCGATCGTCAGACCCGGGAGACTGAAATCCATCCTGGGAGGCTGCCGACCTAGACAGGTGTCAAGATCCTGCTTTAGAAAGCTGCTTTGTAAAGCGTCACACTCCCAGGCTACCCAGACTCATGGCTGACAGCAGCTTAGAGCATCCTATCTGCTCCTGCAGGAGTTATTCTCGGATCCTCAGGGATGATGAGCTCAGACAGAAGCTCCGAGAACATGCAACGTGCACGGGGCGGGGAGGCAGGGAGCAGTGCTTTACACAGCAGTGAAATGAGCCGACTCCGTCACTGGGCTAGACTCTCCTCTGTATCTTCTGGAATGTTCTCCCTCAGGGCTCTGGAGATAGGAATTACTCATAATAACAATCATGGTTTAATAACAACAGCAGGCAGCAGCGTTTGCGAAGACGTGTGGGTCAAGGCATCTTTCATCCCTCATCCTACTTCATCCTGCCACTTGTGACTGGTCTGCCCAGTGTGGAGCCTGCCGCTGTGTCTCTAGCAAAGACCCTCCTCCTGCAGCAGGAGTAGATGTGCTTTGATAAATTAGGATTTTTTTTTTATTTCTGGCTCCTGGGCTCAAAGTATTTTAATTTCCAGAGCCTCTGTATCTTCATCTCTAAATGAGAACAATAACACCTGAAGGAGTACATGAGAAATACTGGGTGTGAAGTGCTTTACACAGTTCCTAGCATACAGTAGGTGTGAAATAAATGATCACTGGTTGTCCCCATGTAGATCCTGACCATGCATGTTGAAACCTTCTGATAAAAGCAGTCCAAGCCATGTGACTCCAGGTAGCCAAGCAAGCTATTTCTCCCCTTTCCCAATTTTCTTTTCTGTCCCCTCTTTTCTTTAAGGAAAAGCAGAGTCTTTCCTTCCTCCTGCCCCTGCAGAGCTGTCCGTGGATGTTGAAAGGTTACCATAGACATCAGTAGGCCTGGAAACAGATGGGGTAATCTGGGAAGACTTGAAAGGAGTGATTCCTGGAGAGTGTCCTGAAGAAAGAGGCTGGGGTATCATTTGTTGTGGAAGAAGAGGGTGCAGGAAGTGTTAGGTGAATGACATTGAACAAAACAGCTTGATTAATATAGGGGAGTCATCCACTGGATGGGTAAGCAGCTTTGAGTCTCTAGGAGAAACCCATGTCATTTGAGGTCCGGTCCAGTTTCTGCATCTTCTGGATGAGAATACAGGTGGCAAGAGGTGGAAGGGGCTTGCCCAGGCCACTCCCAGCCAGCTAGGGCATCCTCTACTAAAATGCCTGAGTCCCAGGTGCTTCCATAGAGTGACAGTCCCAGACAGGCAGGGATTCTTTTCTTTGTTCACTGGTGTATCCATATAGCCTAGAACAGTCTTTGAAGCATAGTAGGGCATTGTCAAGCATTTGTTTAACGAAGTCCAGTGGTCTTTAAAACTGAAATATAAGTGGAGTATCCCCTACTGGGAGAAGAAGATTGGGAATCTTATTTGAATCTGAGATGCTATTGGAAATTTTGAGAAGGGAAATGGTGTGATCAACATAATACCTCAGTAAGATGGTTGAAGATTGCTTCCAAATAGACCAAGGAGAAAGGAAACAAGAGGCATTCTATTTCTTTTTTTTTTTTTTTTTTTTTAATCTTTAAACATGTAAACCTTTATTTCATTCATTTGGCTGTTCCATGAACCTTCACTGAGGAACTACCATGGGGAAGTCACACTGTGAAACATCAGGCCTTTATCAGTTTGGCCAAGTAGGAAAGGCAAAGGATAGAAGTCCAAAGACCTGCTCTTAAGTCCCTGATAGCTCATTTAAGAGCCATGCGACTTCACATCACAACCTCTTTTTTTTAACTTTTTTAAAAAATTATTTATTGATTCATTTATTTTTGGATGCATTGGGTCTTTGTTGCTGCACGCGGGCTTTCTCTAGTTGTGGCGAGCGGGGGCTACTCTTCCTTGCGGTGCGCGGGCTTCTCATTGTGGTGGCTTCTCTTGTTGTGGAGCACAGGCTCTAGGTGCACGGGCTTCAGTTGTGGCACGCAGGCTCAGTAGTTGTGGCTCGCGGGCTCTAGAGCGCAGGCTCAGCAGTTGTGCACGGGCTTAGTTGCTCCGCGGCATGTGGGATCTTCCTGGACCAGGGCTCAAACCTGTGTCCCCTGTATTGGCAGGCGGATTCTTAACCAGTGCGCCATCAGGGAAGTCCCACAACCTCTTGAGTCTCACTTTATTCATCTGCGGGTTGCGGAGGGCCATGGCGGCCCGTTTCAGTGAGCCTCGGCGCTCGTCCGACTCCTCACGCTGCTTCCCCTGCCGCCGCCATCTCGAGGCATTCTATTTCTTGATTAAAAAGTCATTTTCCCCAAATACGGTTATTGAATGAATTTATTTTTTTACCTTTTTTAAGACCATTTTTTAAATTGAAGTATAGTTCGTTTACAATGTTGTGTTAGTTTCAGGTGTACAGCAAAGTGATTCAGTTACATATATATAAATATGTATATGTGTGTATATATAATCTTTTTCAGATTCTTGCATTATAGGTTATTATTGAATGAATTTTTAAATTTTATTTATTTATTTTTGGCTGCGTTGGGTCTTCGTTGCTATACGCGGGCTGACTCTAGTTGCGGCGAGCGGGGGCTACTCTTCGTTGCGGTGTGCGGGCTTCTCATCACGGTGGCTTCTCTTTGTTGCGGAGCTCGGGCTCTAGGTGCACGGGCTACAGTAGTTGTGGCTCACGGGCTCTAGAGCGCAGGCTCAGTAGTTGTGGCGCACCGGCTTAGTTGCTCCGCGGCATGTGGGATCTTCCCGGACCAGGGCTCAAACCCGTGTCCCCTGCACTGGCAGGCGGATAACCACTGCGCCACCAGGGAAGTCCCTGAATGAATTAATTTGAAAAACAGTTCATGCCTTGGTTGTCGTGAAAAACATGAGCTTCTCGTTACCATCTCACATGGCACAGTCAGCCATCCCCATGGAGTCCGAGATAGGAATTTAACTTCTCTCGCCGTTGATTGCAACAAGCTGCTCTTCAGCCTTGCCTTCTGAAATGCTCAGTTTCAAACAACAGTTGCACATACTGGCCTTTGCACACTAACTGTCCTCGAGCACCCAGTATCCGTGTCTGCCCTTGGGACCCGGCATTTATAGTTCCCTGTGGGGAATATTCTCAGTCAGTGCTAAAAACACAGGGCACAATGATGGAAATGCAGGCAACAGCCATTTCAACAAGATAGAGAAGATGCTCTTAGAAAAATGGACGTAAAATCTAGATACTTCCTGGCCAGGAGCAAGAGGGGGGGAAAGAATATCGCAATCACCCCACCTCCTACATAGCTGTGCGACTAGGTGGATGAAGATTATTAAAGCCAAAGCGATGGCCAAGTAGTACTTCTGTCACTTGCTTCTTTAAATTATTTTCTCTCCCTTTCCTCCCTCAATCCCTGCTCTCATCCACCCACTAGGATCTTTTTTTTTTTTTCTTTTTTTTGGCAGTCTTTAAGGCAAAGCAGTTAAAAGAAAAAGAACTGGAATTTGCATAACACCTTTCTTCCAAGATACTAAAAGCAGTTCCCCCATCTATAATTTGTCCTCACAACAGTCCTCTGAACAGGCCTATTATGATTATTATTATTATTTCCATTTTGCAATCACATCATTTGCTGCTGAGACTTTTGGCTACCACCTCATTTTTTGAACAATCTCATGCCCCCTCAGCCTATGTATAAAAAAGGTTTCAACTGCCACCTCCCATTTATGATTGTGCCACGTATTCCATCACAGTCTCTGGCCCTTTGTTTAATTTTATCATTTAAAAATATATTAAATTCTTGTATTGAGCGAGCACCGCAGAACTGGTGAGCAGAAGGTGGAGTCAGCGCTGAAAGAGAGCAGAATCAAACATAAATATCTTCGGAACTAAGAGGGAAATGGAAAGCAGCTCTCAAGGCAAATTGACTTGAATTGCATAAGAATGTGATTTTTTTTTCAAGAATTGTCTCGGGATATGAAGTACACTTTCTAACAGCTTCAACTTGGCAGATGACACTACCTGTCTCTTTCTAGTCTCTTCCAAGCTTGCAGCCTCCAAATTTGTGTTGGCTTCAAATTTTTTAATGTTTTCAAAGTGTTTCCAGCTTCCCGAATTCCTCTGATCATCTTACATAACCCATGACGGCAGCGCCTCCATGGCAATGACCCCAAGATGGCATAATGCACTGGTAAATGGTCTCTTGTAATTTTCCCAACAGTCTGTTCCTTCCATGGCCCAGCCCCCAATTTATTTTTAACATGGAGAGATTTCATTTAGCAAACCAGATGTTGAGTCTGATATTTTCCCCCTCTTTCTTCTCTTACTCATATTCATTGTCCCATCAAACTCTTATTGTTCTCTCTGCATAATAGCTGTCATACTATTAGACAGAGGCTATATCAGTCAGCTATTGCTTCATAACAAATAACCACAAGATCTCAATGTCTTATAACAACAAACATTCCTATTTTTTTATCGTGGTAAAATATATATAATGTAAAATTTGCCACATTAACCACTTTTAAGTGTACAATTCAAAGGTATTCATTATTCTCACAGCGTTGTGTAACCATCACTACTACTCATTTCCAAAACTTTCATCACCCCAAACAGAAACTCTGGACCCGTTAGGCAAAAACTCTCCATTCCTCCCTACTCTTAGCCCCTGGTCTCCTCAATCTACTTTCTGCCAGTATGAAACTGCCTATTCCAGGTACTTCATAAAAGTGGAATCATATAATATTTGTCCTTTGTGTCTGGAAATAAGCATTTCTTTCTCATGCATCTGAAAACTGGTTGGGGAGGGCCTGCCTGGAAGAGGCAGGATCAGTTCAGGACTACACCGCAAGTCTCTCATCCTCTTTGGACCGGGGGCTAGCTTGGGTATGGCATGCACATGGCAATGGAGAGCATGAGTGGGCAAGCAGGAACACGCAAGGCCTCTAAAAGTGTAGGCTCTGACCTGGCACTCTGTACCTCCTTCTATTGGCCAAAGCCAGGCATTGGCCAAGCCCAAAGTCTAGGGTCAGGGAAGTAAATGCTACCACTTTCCAGCCATGTGACTTTATTAAAAGTGCTGTAACCTTTCTGAGCCTCATTTCCTTATCAGCAAAATGAGGATAATAGTATTACCTAGCTCCTAGGGTGTTGTGATTATTACTGAATTGCTCTACATTTGCAATATAAAATTGCAAACAATATTATTGTCATTCTTAAAACGTGAAGAATAGAAAAGCAACAGAATCCAATAAACCTTTGTTCTCTAAGTTAGACGAGGATGCTGGACGCCTTCATGGAACTCAAAATTGGATTTAGAATTGCAAACTAAGGCTTATTGGAATTTGATGAAGCAGTAGCAATCATTTTATCCACTGGTTTTCCTATTGCTTTTAGCAGTAGAACCCTTTCTTCAACAGAAACCTAACCCACAGTCCCCATACATAAAGCAGTGGAGGATTTCCGGTTGAAAAGGCACAGGAGTATCCAGAGCTCTTCCCACTGACACGTGTCCCTGTCTCAGAAGGATTGCATGGAGCACAGTTTGAAAACCACTACTTTAGTCCAAGCTCCCTCCTCTTCCAGATGAAAGAAGTGAAGCCCAGTGGGGTGATGCGATTTGCCCCAAATCATGTGAGAAATAGAAGCTTCTTATAAGTACTAATAATACTCATCACCCTTAGAAGCATTACCAGGGCTGCCGAAATGCCACTCCGGTGCCTTCTAAGTTCTGTGCTTGTAGATCCGTATCAGAATTTCCACAGAACAACTTAACAATTAAGGACATTGGATTTAGAATCTGTGTTCTGGTTCTGCGAGTTACTGAGTGTGTGAACTGGGACCTTTTAAGTGATCTTTCTGAACCTCAGTTTTCTCATCTCTAAAATGGACATGACAACACCTTCTTTACTGGGTTATTGGGAAGCTTGAATTAGGGAACACAAGTAACATAAGTAGTACAATGTTTGGCGTGTGGTAATCATTTAGGACATATTAGCTCTTAATTTAGTTCTTATTTTATGATTGTTGGTGTTATTCAAAGTTTTTGCCAGTTTTCTATGCACTTGGGCACAGTGAATACATTTGGGGAAATACTGAGACAGTATTACTTACAATCTTTAGAAACCATATTATTTTAGAAAAATATAGTATTTCTTAATTTGAGGGATAAACTAGAAAAAATTGTTTTCAAGAGACTGGGCTGCTGCAAGGTTTGTACAACGTAATTTCTTATCCCTGGACACCATTTCTGTCTGTTTGCCTTCCAACAATCGGATCCAGCTGGCCAAACTGCCCCCTTCCTTTAGAATAAGGTAGGCAGCATGCTAAAATTTTGGAGGAGGATCATCTTGGTAGTCCTTGGGGAAATATCTCTAGATAAGCACCTAGAAGAGCATTGTCCAACAGATAATTCTGCAGTGATGGAATATGATAGCCTGTAATTGGGGCGACTGAGCACTTAAAATGTGGCTCGTGTAACAGAAGAATTGGATTTTAATTTAATTTAATTTTATTTAGTGAATTTAAATGTAAATAGCCATTGGTTTAGAGAGTTCTTCAGATGTTCTGAGCCAACTAGAATGCTTTTGGAAATTTTGGTATTGGACTCTTCAAATAACACATCCCTGAAGATATAGACAGGCAGAAATAGGATGGGAAGAATGCTTTCATACTGGAAGCAAGTCAAGCAGCCAGAAATGAATGAGAGGATGTAGATTAACCCTGTCCTTTCCAAAGACGTCATGGTGAGCTGTTACCAACCTCTCATCAGGACTTTGGGACTCCCAATACTTTTAGTAGAGTTTGTACTATTTAGCCTGGGCCTGTTGCAGGTTGCATGCTTGTGCCTTCTTGCACCCCTCACTCAGCTGACAAAGCTTTAACTACTTCTTAAGTAACTTTAAGACATTCTTCTCCAAACCCTCCTTTGTGAGACATAAATTGATCGCTTATTCAAAGTGATGGCTTTCAGTCATACTGGCACTTTCTCCACATGCCCTCAAGAGTATGTGTGTAGATGACAGCATGTATTCATGGATTGCAGCTTGTTCCAATAGCCGGCAGAATAGAAGGAGCTCAGTCAGACGCTGAGAAAGAGTGAAAGAAGAAGGTAAAGGAAGACTATTAGAACCAATAGAATTAAAGAGATACAGATATCACGAGATCTGGAGGGAATGATGTAGCCACATAAAACAGGGTGTTGGCCTGAACACATGCATACCCTATGACCCGGCAGGTCCACTCCTAGGAATATGCCAAACAGTAATGCATACGTATATCCACCAAAAGACACATACAAGACTGATGTTAATGGCAGTGCAATTCTTCACAGCCTCCAACTGAAAATCACCCAAATGTCCATCAGTGGGAAAATGGATAAGGAGATTGTGGTGCATTCACACAGTGGCACATGACGACTTGGATGTATCTCAGACACAACGCTGAGTAGAAGAAGAAAGGAAAATAAATAGTTTACGCTATGTGATTATATTAATATAAGTTCCCAATGGGGATCAAGCTATCCTATGGTGTTAGAAGCCAGGATAGTGGTTATCCTTGGGGGCAGGGGGTATTACGTCTTACGTAGCCCAGGGTTTCTCAGTCTCAGCATTACTGACATTTGCGCAGACCATGTTTTGGGGGTCTGTCCTGTGCGTTGTAGGGTATTTAGCAGCATCCCTGCCCTCTACCCACTAGATGCCAGTAACAGCCACCCTCCAATTGTGACAAAAATGTCTCCAGACATTGCTAAATATCCCCTAGGGGCAAAATCATTCCCCATTGAAAATCACTGCTGTATCCCAAATGCCTTTCACCTGCTAGATACTCAATAAATACTTACTGAAGGAATGTATGAGGCAAGAGCTGTTTAGTGTCACACAGGTGTATAAAATAATTGAGTTTTTATCTCAAGAGTTCCTGCTGCCCTTTATGAATCTTAAATATAAGTACCAGTTTCATCCATTAGTTAAAGAGTAAGTAATTCAAAGGCCAAAGGCAATATTCATTCAGCAAAAAATGAATTAAATGGACAAAAAATTTAGGTCAAACCAAAACCAAATATTATATGCCAATAAAACTCTCTTAGTAGCAGTTTCTAAATCAGAGTGCCTAACCTGAAATTTTACTACAAAGGTTTAAAAAATACAATAAAATAAAGGGCTTGAAATGAGACACTTTCATTAAAATGTTAATTTTGATAATCACTGCATCATTTATATGGATTTTAACCGAATAGCTTAATATTCTTCACAAAGAAAACCACAGCCTAAGCCTTAAATGCATTCAGTAAAATGTGCATTAGACTTTTCAAAGAATTTTGGTCTCTCCCTAGGTTTATATTCAAGTCATTGATTGTATGTAAGCTATTTAATTCTACACCTAAAATTACAGTGTGCTTTAATCCTTCCTCTACAAAGTTCAAATACATACCCCACAAGGCACCGCCAATTGTGCTCTTAAAATTCTTCTTTGTAGTGAAGCATTTTTGGTCCAAGACTCTGAGCAGGTCTTTAGGTCTTTTCCTCTCCCTTAAGTTTGCAGTTCTTTTCCCCGCCACCCCAATCTCCAAAAGCCCATAATTAATGTTACAACTGTGCTAGCCCCACCTCTGGCAGTTAGAGCGTCCTTTCCCACACTTCCACATGTCTGTATGACAGGTATTTTTTTTAAGTGTGGGTATCCATTCCAGTATCCTGGGGAATCATAAGGTTGGATACTTTCCCTTCCTCGTTAAGGGAGACATGTTCAATTTCAAAACCATTTGACTCCTTTGATTGCCTGTTTTTAAAAAACATAATTTTCAGACTCTTTACGGACAGAGGATGTTCCAGTTTTCTACTGCCACCCAACCAATGTCATGGCTTAACAAAATAGTTTCTTATCTCACGATGCTGTGGGTTGACTGGACTCATTCACATGGTTCTCACTGCTTTCGCTCATGTGGCTGCAGTTCAATGACAGCTGGAGCTGGAGCCGCATAAAGGCTTATTTGGACTGGATATCCAAGGTGGCTTTTTCACGCGTGTGTTGTCACCAGGACTTAGACAGCTGACCCCACTGCAGCTGGCCAGGCGAGTCTCCCTCTCCCCATGCTGCTTCTCCACAGGGCCAGCTTCCTCACAACATGGTGGTCACAGGGTTGTTGGACTTAAATGGCAGCTGGCTTCTTGCAGAGTGAATGTTCCAAGATACCCATGTGGGCACTGCAAGGCTTCTAGATTTCTTCCAACCAAGGCCTGGAAGTCATGCAGTGTCACTTCTACAATATTCTGTTTGTCAAAAGTAAGTCACAGAACTAGTCCAGATTCAGCAGGAGAAGACTACACAAAGACGTGAGTACCACAGGTATAATTCATTGAGGACCATCTTTGGAGCCTGTGTATCACAGATGGGAAAAGATGAACCACATGATCATACAGTTGTTCAGGGTGAACTCTTTAACGTATTACTTAGTAAGTCATAAATTCTCCTTTCCTTAAATTCTCATCATTTTCTGTTTGGCTACCAAACTTGTCTCACTTCAGATCTGTTAGTATTTGCTTAACATATTTAGGTGCTCTGATATTAGGTGCATATATATATTTATGATTATTATATCTTCTTAATGAATTGACCCTTTTATCATTATAGTAACCTTCTTTGTTTCTTGTTACCATTTTGGCCTTAAAGTCTGTTTTGTCTGGTATGAGTATACCTACCCTGCTCTCTTTTGGTTTCTATTTGCATGGAATATCATTTTCCCTTCCTTTACTTTGAGCCTATGTGTGTCCTTCAAGCTGAAGTTCATCTCTTACAGGCAGCATATAATTGCATCAGCAGTATCACCCCTCAATCAAGGGGAAAATGGTAGTGGAAGAGACCTTGTCTGTCCAATAGGTAGAAGGCAAGCCAGTGCTCCTGGACAAGTGAATTCTTTGATTCACCTCCTCTGTCTTTTGCCCTGATGACTATGGTGGCTTCGTTATGCCCATTTTCTTTCTCAGCATCCCTTGAACCTAAGTGAAAAATGACAAATAACCCTGTTCCTCTTCTTTGCAGTTATGGAAGCAAAGCAAGGTTCAGCACTCTCAAAGCAAGGGAGAGTGCTAATGTTTCATAAAGTCCATGGCAGATCACACTTAGCCTTAATGTGTTGGCCTTGTTTGCATGCTTGATTGTTTGTTAGCTGTTTCCATTCTCTCCGGCTAATGGCTTCAGTACCTGTTAGGAATCGGTACGGTGGATAATTGCAGTCTCTGTTTAGAACAGTGGAAAGGTCAACTGTATTAAACCTCCATTTCAAGTAGTCCTGTGGTGACTTTTCTAAAAAGGAGGGGCAACATTCTTCCCTCCAGCTTTGCCAGCAATTGGCTAGGCTGACTTTATATTATGGCTAGGCACCAGAAATCTCTGTGTTCTTTTCACATCTCCAGGTTCAGGTAGGAAGAGAAAATAGAAGGCGTCCCAATGGCTTCATAATACCTTACGATTGAAGAAAGGTTCTTCTGAGCAAAGAGTCATTGGATAAATGCTGTTAATCTGTTCTTATTTACATAAACAGTGGCTGTCCACCAGCAGAGAGTTTAAGGGCTGAAATGCACTAGCTTTCAGAAAAGAATATTCTTCTAATCTCTTTGAAGAACTCTGAAGTTCAGGTAGAAGAAAGACCCTTATGTGTGCACGCATTTGCCTTAGAAGTGGGAGTTCAAACACCCTTTCACTGTGCCTTACCACCTTTCTTTCCAAATAAAAATACCACACATCAGTCTTTCGAGTTATGTTAGGATGTCATTTTACAGTTCACAAAATTCTTTCATATATCGCCCTAAATTACCTCTTTATTTTGCCTTTTAAAAGCCTAACCTTTCAGCCTTCATGAATTGATTCCTTCTACTTGTGAAGTTTAAAATCGTTTCGTTAACTTGTTTGGACTTTTTTTAAAGCAAGACTCTTGAATTTTGACATAAAATATATTCTTTTTATTTTAGTGTTTTTTTGTTTATGCTTCATTTTGTTCTGTTTTCCCAGTCTCTAAGGAGATCTCATTGCTCTTCACAACGTAAATTCATATTGATCTCTGAGTTAGTCAGGGGAATCTGTTTAGTCGGTCTAGAAGGGACGTATACAATAGCGCATGCCAATGTGATTATGTATTGCAATATTAAGATCATGTAAAGGGCTCCCCTGATGGCGCAGTGGTTAAGAATCTGCCTGCCAATGCAGGAGACATGGATTCGAGCCCTCATCCGGGAAGATCCCACGTGCTGCGGAGCAGCTAGGCCTGTGTGCCACAAGTACTGAGCCTGCGCTCTAGAGCCCGCGTGCCACAAATACTGAGCCTGTGTGCCACAACTACTGAAGCCCGTGCTCCTCAACAAGAGAAGCCACCGCAATGAGAAGCCCGCGCACCGCAACAAGGAGTAGCCCCCACTAGCCGCAACTAGAGAAAGCCCACACGCAGCAACGAAGACCCAATGCAGCTAAAAATAAATAAATTTATTTTTTAAAAAAACGATCATGTAAATATGAAGTGGGAAAATCAGTTTAAGAAAGGTGCCAAGCTATCCTGCTCTAAAAGAAAGCAAACACCAACTTTAGCTTCACTGTTGAAAGGGATTTTAATACTGAAAGCCTCGTTAGAATCTGAGGTTATTCATTTGCTACAACAGAATCCCATCCAATGAAATTTTAAAATGGGATGTGGTGGCGAAGAATGCCCCGCGAGCCCTGATGCTGGGTGTCCCAAACATGTTTCAGGGGACTTACCATCAAAAAATAAAAGACTTTTGTTAAATGAATGAAGAGAGAGGAATTAAAGGCAAATTTGATAGGAGTGGTTTAGTGTAGGTTAGACTGTATCTTCCTCTGCAGGTCAGCACTGTGATACAGGGATTAAAATGATGTTTTTCTCAAATTCAACCATTTAAAAAATATTGGCACTCTAATTTGAAATTACTCTTTAGAAGTAGAAAATTCACTTGGCATTTATTATGAAATAATACTTCTCTAAATGTGCTTCCAACTGGATTTTTTTTCAAGTCCCTAGCTGTTTTCAGCCTTCATAAAAAGAAGTTATCTGATGACTTGAATGTGCCATGTTCCGTTCTGAAGTCTAATCTTCCTGCTGAGGCTGTTTGTAAATGGCTTAGGTCTTCTTTTTTTCCTCCTAGGATCTTAGGGTTAGGAATTCTAAGGAATCCAAAACATTATGGAGTTAATTGTTCTCGTCTGGCAGGTTATAATTAAATAATTATAGGCGAGAGAAAACGGAAGAAAAGCATATCCCCAGTCCTAATGTTAAATAACATATTGGAATGTATTATTTCACTTCAGATAACTTCATTTACTCCTTAAGTGGTAAAATTAAAATCAATATAGGTTATGTTTCAGGCAAGTTACAGGGAATTACTATAGACACAAAGAATTTAAATGCTGTAAATATAATAGACGTATTTTGAAAAATGGTTCCCACTTTCAAATTAACAAGGTGTACTGTTCAATACTTCTTCCTGACATTCTTGACAGAAAAAAGTTCTGTGTAAGGTGAAGTCATGGGTGGACACTACTTTTGAGATACTTGTAGGTTAATTGGCTGTGAATCTTTCTTTGTTGGTGTGGCAGACAGAATCTAAGATGGCCCCATGGATGGTCCCTGCCTCCTGCTGTTCATAACTTTGTGTATTTCCTTCTCTTTTAATATGGGTGGGACCTGTGACTTGCTTCTAACCAACAGAATATGGCAAAGGTGATGGAATATCACTTCCATGATTATGATTGTGTTACCTAAGATCATACCTTCCATCTTGCCAAAGGAGTCCCTCTCCTTTGATCGTTTTTTGAAGCAAGTTGCCATGTTGAGGAGGCACATGTGGCAAGGAACTGAGGATGACCTCTAGCCACCTGCCAGCAAGGAACTGAGGCTCTTGGTCCAGCAATCCCAAAAGGAATTTAATCCTGCCAAAAACCACAGGAAATGGATCCTTCCCAGCTGAGCTTTCAGATGAGACCTCAGCCCTGGGCAACACTTGATTGTGGTCTCATCAGAGAACTTGAAAAAGATGACCAAGTTAAATCATACTCATCTGTCTGCTTCACAGAAAGTGTGGGATAAGAAATGTGTGTTGTTTTAAGCTGCTAAGTTTATGGTAATTTGTTACGCAGCACTAGATAACTAAAGAAGCTAGCTTCTGTGATGGGACAGAGTAATGATCCCCTAAAGACGTCCACATCCTAATCCCCAGAGCCTGTAACTTTGCAGGTGTGATTCAGTTAAGGATGGAGCAATTTTCCTGGATTGTCCAGGTGGACTCAGTGTAATCACAAGGGCCCATATAGGTGAAAGAGGAAGGCAGGAGAGTCAGGGAGAAATTTGAAGATGCTACTTTGCCTGGGTTTTGAAGATGGAGGAAGGAGCCATGAACCAAGGAATACAGGAAGTCTTCAGAATCTGGAAAGGGTTCCAGAATGAATGCAGCCCTGTTGACACCTTGATTTTAGCCTAGAGAGGCCCGTTTCAGACTTTCGACCACCAGACTTGTAAGATAACAAATCTGTGCTGTTTTAAGCCACTGAGTTGTGGTAATTTATTACAGCAACAGTAGGAGGCTAATGCAGTCTATGCTTATTTTGTTAGCATCTAAGATGAATAATGAGTCCACCTCCCGGGGCTTGTCTGCTCCTAACAGACTGCACTGGAGCTGTGAGTATTTTCTTCTTTTTCCAGAAATGAATAAATAAATACGGTGCCATTGAGCATTGCTGTAGGGAAAATGAGCATTTTTTCCACAGCCTTGTGGGCACATCCATCCTACCACCTCATACCCCTCATTCTTGCATTTACCTTTTTACTGTTTCTTCTTCAGGTTCTAAGCTCGGACTGTCTTAGTCAAGGATCGTTTGGACTCAAATAATGTGATCTATTCATGTCAGTTTAAGTAAAGAGAAATTGGGGATAAGTGTAGCAAGTAGGTCTCAGAGGATGGAATCGTAAAGCAACTATTCTTTTCCCCCATTGCCCGTTCAGAAGAGCTCTCCAGGGCCAGGTCTTCATTAAAATCTCAGGCAGGTCTGCAAATGTATTGAGCAGGTTCAGAAAATTTCTCCAGTCACTTGGACACTTGTAATCACAACAACCTGTAATCTGTAATTAAAATGTTCGATTGTCATGTAATAGTCAAAATCGCCAACTCCACAGAATTTCTCCCTTGCCCCTATATCCGGCCTGGGAAGCCTGCACTGGGTTAAGGGGCATTCCCCAACATTTTTCCCTAGCTTTGGCTCCTTCCACGTTGAAATGAGGCCAGGACAGTGAGGTAAAAAGCAGGAACGTTCTCACTCAGTTGTCACCAAGGTGATCCGACATTGGTTTCCTCTGTCCATGGAAGATCGTGTAGGTTGACTTGTGGACACATTTGTAGATTTCTGGAAGACTTCTCTGTTGAGTTGTTCCAACTGCAGTTCCCTTGAGTCAGATGGTACCCAACGGCTGGCTATGTCCAGCACTCCTTAGCTTCTACATCTCTCTACTAAGGCCCTCCTGCCCCTGGAAGAAGCTCAGTTGAGCAATGCCTTTATTAAATGACCCCAGGGCACCACGTCTACCGTGTCTTCCAGATATCATCCACAGGAATTGCACGCTTAAGGCCTGTCTCAGTGGAAGGGTAATAATTTTGCAAATATAGCCTCTGCTCTTTGGGCATGTGCTGCTTCCTCAGGCCTCTCCCTGTTACCATTTTTAAAAATTACGTCATGATTAAGACCCCAAGATGAATAAGAGTCCCAAACTGTGGTTTTTAATACCTCCTTTGAAAGTGTGCAGCACCCTGTTTTGGCATGTGGGGGCGATTGGCATGAGGCCTCAGCTGAATCTGCCCCATCATCGTAGCACCCTGTAACATATGAACACATGTAGCTTCTATCTTTTTTCCCCTCTAGGATTGGAATCCTAAGGGACCCGAAGCATTATGGCGTTAATTCTCCTTGTCTGGCAAGTAATAATTAAGTACTTGTAGATGAGAGAAAAGAGAGGTAAAAGCCCATTCCCAGAACTGATGATACGTATCATACTGAGATATTTTACATTAGCTGTTTTACTGATGTAAAATGGTGAGCAACCAGCCCTCAGGAATGGTGGGAACCAGGCCTGCTCAGGGGACCCCTGGCATCTGTAACCTTTACTCTTTCTTGTTCAGTCATGAATGTGACTCGGCTCCCGGCTCTCTTTGTCTGTGTCTCTTAGTTCTGATTCTGGAGAGAGGACATTTGATGGCCTCATTCCAACACTCGGGTCCAATCAGCTGTGCCCTGACGATGAGTTCTGGGCCCATTGCCTGCTGCTGAGGGCTCTGGGGGCAGACTTGAGTAGAGCAGGCCAGGCAGGACAAACAGGCCCACACCACGGCTGCCACACTCTGATTCCTCCTGCCGCATCCTTCCACGACACTCCATCCGTACATTCACGTGCCCACCCTCCTAGTGCTGGCACCCGCCTTGCCTCCAGTGCTTCACTTCCGTGCATTCCACGGCAGGGAACATCCTCACCCGCATTCCCTTAAAGGCTAGTGGCAGAATTTCTTTGCGATATAAACCAGAGTGGAGTGGCCGGGTCATAGTGCTCGTGACACTGAAGTTTGCCTAGGGGTGCCAGATTGCTCCCCAGAACTGCTACACGGGGCTCCGTGGCCACCAGCAAAGCAAGATCATTCATCCCAGCCACTGGGAATTCTCATTTGATTACACTGTTGCTCTATTAGTCCTTCTAACGGGAACACTGTCTGCCACTCCGATTATTGGGGCTTTCCGCCAGCCCTTGGCAACTAAGAATTGATGGGATCAGACAGGCCCTCCCCACCATCGCCATCAGTTCTGATTCGATTCTTCCTCCAGTTCTTGAATTCTAGTCCTCTTTCTCCTCTCCATTGATTTCTCTTCGTCGCTGCCCCGACCGACTCCTTCCGTCAGGGGCCACCGCTACCGCCGCTGGGGCAAGTCACATCGTCCTCCCCAGGCAATGGGCTTATAGTAAGGGGCTGTAGAGCACTTAATGCTAGAAATGCAATTTGTCGTGGCTTCTCCAAGAGAACAGCACTGCCACAGATCCCCTTCGCTTTAGTCATTTGGGCAGGAAATCACAAAAGCAGGTAATTAATTACCTCCTACAGTCAAAAAAGTCAGCTCCACCTCAAGAAAATGGCAAGTGACCTTTCTCCTACTCAGGATAAAAAAGGAACAAAGGAAGGAAGGAAGAAAAACCATTATAACCCATAATATGGTCTTCCCCCAAGGGTTTGAGTTATTTGAAAGGTTTGGGTTACTTGGGGGAAATTAAATAAACCATTATATTACATTGTTCTGCTTTCGGCCACACAGTGTTCCCTATGGTGAACAATATTTCCCAGTGAGCGCCCATCTGAAATGTTTATCGGCCCAAGGTCGTAGGCATTGTTACTGCAGCCTTAGAAAGCCGCATGGTATGGGAAGTCACGTGTACTGGGATACTGTTTTTACATAAGAAGCCTACAGTGACATTTTTCTTTCATGATGCTAAGAAGATACTGACATTCAATGAATTGATAGAATTTTTAAAACTCTATCCCCTTCCAGAAAATTACACAGACATTTTAAGCGGCTAAAGGAAAATCGGAAGGGGAGAATCCATTTTGAGAGACTGAGTTGATGCTTTTAAAATCCAATCTTCCCTCAGCGAGTTTTATTTTAGGGCTCTGCTGTTCGGTGTCGCAGATAATATCACCCAATATAAACCGAATAGGAAGCTTTCCACTGGCTGAACATTTGATTCCAGTTTTCTCTGTGGTCTGAAAGCCCACTTGTGAGCCCTTTGATTCTCTGCCCTGGGAGCCCAGGGAACATTCGCCAACATCACACATTTTGTTTTAAAAGAGCACCGTCACCGATAGAGTCCAGGCTCTGCGCATATCATAAATATTTTGTTTTCTCTCTTACAGAAGCTGCAAAGAATCGATACTCCTCGCTGTCATTCAGCCTTACCCTGTAAGTGTCCTGTGAGTAAAAGTGCATCTATAAAAAGATATGGGTTACAATAGACTTTCACACACCATCTCGCACTTCCAGTCTCCCCCTCCCACTCCACTCCAGTGACTAACAGCAGAGAGAAATAACATGCATTCACAGGACCAGTTCCAAAATCTTGGTTATTTGTATTTCGTACTCCATGACAGCAGATCCTTCATTGGACAGAAAAGAAAGTGGTGCATTTCCTAAATAACTTGAAAATCAACTTTTCAGTCCCATGTGCCTCTCACATCTAGAAATGACACAAAACTCAAGAATTTCCTTGTGATTCTTAAGTTTCCAGCTTAAGCATCACAAGTCTAAAGGGAATATGTAATTGTAGGAAGTTGAAGCATGGTTGTTTCTCTTACCCCCATTTAAATAATTTGGTGGAGACATTGGACGTTTCAGCGGCCTTGTCAGGAAGGTGGGGAGTGATTAAAACCGTACTGCTTTCAGTTCCCATGATTCTTTTAAAAACAACTTTATCATGGTGTAATTCACATATCGTAAAATTCACCCATTTCAAGTGTACAATTCCATGATCTTTATAAAGTCTACTGAGGTACGCAGCCATCACCACCATCCAGTTTGAGAACACGTCCATCACCCCAACTGGATTCCTCATTTACATTTACAATGAATCCCTTTTCCTAGCCTCAGTCCCAAGCAGCCACTAATTTACTATTCATTTATTTCTATAGATTTGCCATTGCTTGTGAATTTCATACATGGTCAGTGAACTAAAAAATACCGAGGCAAATTCCTTCAGATTTTTCCCCAAACGTTTACTGTCAATATCTTGTGTGGCCTTCACCTGGAGCGGCAGAGATTCCAACCTACTTAGGCTTTTATTTTCCTCCCCACAGAGATTTCTACATCAATTCAGAGGCTCTGGCGTTTGCCGGCCTCCATCTTCTGACCAAACGCTTCATCTCCCCTGTCCTGGAATTTTCCTTCTAAGCACTATGGGCTAGTCATTTTAGGCAGGAAAAAAATATGTATTCAAGTTTGTGATAAGATCACAAATTGAACTAACCAAGACCACAAGTTATGCGATGTAGGGTCATTACTACATATGTTAAAAGCACGGTTTAATATTGAATGTTACTTTTAGTCCCAACTCTTTGACACAGCTACACACGCACACACACACATCTGGATTTGAAATCTAAGGAGACAGCAGGAGGTAAAAGAAGCAAGACTTGAGATCTAGTTCCCAACAGTATAAAAGGCGATTCCCACACCTGCTCTGGACCCCAATTTCCTCATCCGTGTAAGGAGAAGGTCAGGTGGCATCCCGTCCAAGGGCCTTCCTGCTTCACCACCTCGTGACCTGGCGATTCTTTCCATATGAAGTACAGCTCATCTGTTTTTAGATTGTTTCATTTAACCCAGTTGTCACTCGCACCTCCTTCAAATCTATGCACACTTCTTCATTTCTTTGCAATGAACAAATGCATTTGGGTAAAGCCAATGTGAATGTCTAACATACGCAAGTGATGGACCAACTATAAATTCCTGGCGGAACTACAAGCTTGCATTGTCTTTCCTGAATTCTCTCTTCCTACTTTATAACCTATTAGTAATGCAAGATCAGAACCATTTTACTCCAAACCAGGTTATTTTTCCAATGTGGGGTCGCATGTTACCCCCAAACAGTAAACTTAGAGGAGTTTTGCATTTAAGTTAAGGGTTTTGTCTTGTTGCTTTGCTTGCTTTTTTTGCCATTTGAGTCTGCATGACTTGTTATTCATATGAATACTCATTACTATCCGTGAATCATGGAACTTCCTCTTAACAGACAACCTGGAATTTTCTAGGAGTTCAGCTGACTCCTGCTGTTGTGCTATATTGAAAGTCAACGTTCAGGAGTGTTGCTTGTTCTTATGGCCAACGGTTGCACCTCTGTTCCCCAGAGTCACTCTCCCAACCGGTCATCGTAGATGAATTCTCAACTTTGACCAGCCCGCCTTCCTGAAATGCCCATCACATACTCCACCCGCCACCTCCTCAGCTCACCAAATCCTTCTCACCTTTCAAGTCTCAGCACAAATTCTGAATGCAACCCCAGAGTTTCTCAACATCAGCACTGTTGGGCTGGAGAATTCTCTGTTGGGAGGTGTGTTTAGCAGCATCCCTGTCCTCTACCACTAGATGCCGGTAGCATCCTATCCCAAGTGGTGACAACCACAATGTCTCCAGACACTGTCAAATGTTCCCTGGGGACCAAGATCACCCCCACTTGGGAACCAGTGTCCCACACCTAAAGTCTTCCCTTCTTGATCCAGTCCAAAGTGACCTCTTCCTCCTCTGAATTATAAGAGTTGAAACCCCAAAGTTACTTAAATAGATACATTAAATGGAGAGAGGGGTGCACATGGGAAAAGAGACTGTGAAGTTTTACTTATATTTTTGTGTTTGGATTTTCCTACAAGCAAATGGCTTTTTTTAAAGGTTTTATGTATTTGATGAACATTCTCTTGGCAACCAGAATGGACATACAGAAACAGAGGACCCACCAGACCAAAAGAAAGTCTATAAATTCTACTTTTATTACAGACAATAGCATTCAGCATTTTAACTTCTTTGCAGCTTACTGGTCAGCATTTTTTTATGTTGTGTTTCTTCTGCATAATAAGATCTGGTCAAGACAGAGAGCCGCTGTTTACAGCTTTTTGCCGTACTCCACGTGTCCCCAGGGCACCCCAACATGACCCAGCCACAGAAATCAATCTCCAGTGAGGCCCAGGTCAAGGGAGCTTGGGAGAAAAGTCTTAGGATTCCCAAAATTCTTTGATAAGAAATAATTCTTAACAGGTTTTTGCCTTCTTATTTTAAGTATTATGGAGGACTCTCTCTCCACCATTTTTACTTTATTTCTTAGAGGAAAATTGTGGAAGTGCAGAAGGAAATACAGAAGCAGAAAAATATGTGTTGGCAATACTTATCCTCAGAGACAACCAGTGTAAACATTTTGGCCTATTTCTTTCCAGTCTTTTTGTTCTAATGCCTTGTCAGCGTTGAGATCATATGACATGTACACTTTTATTCTGCATCTTTTACTTAGTATATCAGGCATTTTCCCGTGTCATCAAGGATTCTATATAAGCATTATATACATGGCTGTAAAACATTACATTGAACCAAGATTTCCTTAATCAACACCCATCATTAAGCCCACTGTCTCTAATGTGTTTCTATTATAAATAATTCTGCAGAGAACATCTTTGTGTGTAAATCTTTATCTGTATTTAATAGCTTTTCCTCAGGATTGAATTTTAGAAGAGGAATTTTTGGGTTACTCGTGGATTTTATTTGTTTTTTTCTGACACACCATCTTCCCTTATGCTGTTACCTTTTTTTTTTTTTTTTTTTTTTTTTTTTGGCGGTACGCGGGCCTCTCACTGTTGTGGCCTCTCCCGTTGCGGAGCACAGGCTCCGGACGCGCAGGCTCAGCGGCCACGGCTCACGAGCCCAGCCGCTCCGCAGCATGTGGGATCTTCCCGGACCGGGGCACGAACCCGCGTCCCCCGCATCGGCAGGCGGACTCTCAACCACCGCGGCACCAGGGAAGCCCTACTGTTACCATTTTTATTCCAGATCTTTCTTGGCCAACTGCTCCCCTCTTTCCTTTCCATAGTTCCCAAGTCTAGAACTTTCAGAGCTTTCCAGTCCAACATTACCTGAGACAGAGAGTATTTAAAGAGTCTCTGTAACATCTCCTCATACAACCCCAAGTCAGTGGGACTTGGGCTAAGTCACTCTCAGTTCTGGCATCCCTGAGCTACCATGATTCACCTTCCCTCAGGTTTCTTCTAGGCCAAAAACTTGAGAGACCTGCTTGCCTGCCTCTCACTTCCTGCCTACCTTTCACTGTGTTCCACATACCTGAGGGAGGCTACACACCTCCTCATGGAAGCTCCAGCATAGTAGATATTGTCAGAACCCAGAACATATCCCCTTGGCATGTGTCATGCTGAGCATGCCGGCCCAATTTCCAACTGAGAGCACCAGTGATTCCTTGCCTGTGGGTTATTTCTGGCCACAGGGCCATGCTCATGGAGCGGACCAGAAGTGCTCTTTGAGCACTCCACTAGGAATTCTCACTCTCAGAAGAGCAGCCACTTCATCACTGATTGACAGGAGCTGGTGGATAAATACCCCAGCTCCCTCTCTCCTCAGTCAGTGTAACTCTGAGGCATACAGCCTGCCTTGTTTTCCAGACATTCCCAGCAGGGTTAAACGCCAGTTGCTCACAGTGGTGCCTGACTTAACAATGAATGCTTCATTGGCTTCCTCACCCGCCCTGTCTCCCTTCCCCTGCTCACCTACCCATGCTCCCTGGGAGCATCTCCCAAATCAGCTACCTGCTTGTGAATCCTGGTCTTAGGGTCTGCTTTGGGGGAAGTCCAAACTAAGTCATCCGGTGATAACTGTGGGCTAGTTAGTCCTAACTAAGTATGTACTCAGTGCCTACTATATGAATGTCCTTTAGAGCTACAGGGTTGGCAAATTCAAGACCTTACACTTAGCTTCAGAAATTTCTCTCTTTTTTTTAACATCTTTATTAGAGTGTAATTGCTTTACAATGGTGTGTTCGTTTCTGCTTTATAACAAAGTGAATCAGTTATACAATATACATATTTCCCCATATCTCTTCCCTCTTGCATCTCCCTCCCTCCCACCCTCCCTATCCCACCCCTGTAGGTGGTCACAAAGCACCCAGCTGATCTCCCTGTGCCATGCGGCTGCTTCCCACTAGCTATCTATTTTACGTTTGGTAGTGTATATATGTCCATGCCACTCTCTCACTTTGTCCCAGCTTAACCTTCCCCCTCCCCGTGTCCTCAAGTCCATTCTCTAGTAGGTCTGCGTCTTTATTCCCATCTTGCCCCTACGTTCTTCATGACCATTTTTTTTTTTTTAAGATTCCATATATATGTGTTAGCATGCAGTATTTATTTTTCTCTTCCTGACTTACTTCACTCTGTATGACAGACTCTAGGTCCATCCACCTCACTACAAATAACAATTTCGTTTCTTTTTATGGCTGAGTAATACTCCATTGAGTGTATGTGCCACATCTTCTTTATCCATTCATCTGTTGATGGACACTTAGGTTGCTTCCATGTCCTGGCTATTGTAAATAGAGCTGCAATGAACATTTTGGTACATGACTGTTTTTGAATTATGGTTTTCTCAGGGTATATGTCCAGTAATGGGATTGCTGGGTCGTATGGTAGCATATACCCTGAGAAATTTATCTTATGTCTGTAGTTTTGTTTCAAACTAAGTTCTAATGACTTCTAAGAGCATCAGGAGCATGTCAGCCATCTATCGTGGCCATCTTAGCAACAGCAAATTTGGAAAGAGGTGCAGGGGTTGATTAGAGGCCTTTTAATCTTAAAATTAATTAACAGCAGGAAAATCTGATTATTTGAAATAGTAATTATTTGTCATTTCCACCACAGGATATGAAGTGCTTGTGATCAGCACCTATTGGTCGGCAGGTTGCCAGGAATTAACGTATCAGGTTTTTGGGTGGTGCACATTGTACATTTTTTAGCAACAAAGAGAGATCTGAGTCAAAACTGCAGTCATGACTGGTTTGCATACCCCATGTACCAGAGGTAACTCCAGCCAGTGGAAGAAGCCATTACTTTACTGATTCTAATTCAGTAAACTTCAGACTTGTAGAGCTAATGTTTTTATCATCAAAAAGTAATTTTTAAAATGTATGTCCATTATATGAAATAGTCACAAATCCAGAACAAGAAAAATGCAACTTGTATGGATTCTTAGATTCTTATCCCGGGTCTGTTGACTTCAAAATATGTATAAAATAATATTTACTTAACTACCTTGGCTATCTAATATTCTTTCTGGTTTTCCTAGATTACCAGGTTTGTCATTAGGGCATGGGAAATAAATTCAGGAATGAGGCTCCAAGAAGCGGGCATGCAATAGCTACAGGCAGAAGAGACAAGCATCCCCAGCTTGACCAGTTCTGCTCTATGGGACCACTTTAGGGGCAAATAACCCTCTGTACTTCCATAGGAACATCACTGCATTCTAAGATTATACATCAAATGAGATGCATAGAAACTACATTCTGTTAAATATATTTTTTATTGAGGCAAGGAATTATGTAACATTTTAGAAAAATAAGGTAAAATACCACATTTAAAAATTCAGATGCATAGAGGAATGAACCTCAGTATCTGGCACACTGAACACATGTGAAATACATCATTCCCAAACAATGCTGGGGAAGTGGGGCGTTACTGCATTCAAATATCTCATCTAATTAGCAGTGTCTGTTCTGGGTAGCTTTATTACAGCCGCTTCACTTGAGCTAAACGCATTGTGCCAACGTAAATATCCCCTGCTTAAAATCATTACGGGAGAATAATGTTTTCCCTTCAGCTAAAAAATGACATATCAAAAGCAGATGAACTCCCTACTGTATGATTTGTTCATTCATCATGACTAAGCTTGGCCTGTAATTACGGTACTGAAGAGAACATCCCTGTCCCATGACTTCAGCTTTGCAGTAGGACTTTTAAAAGTCACGTTGAGCATGTTCAAAGCTATTCTTTTGAGGAGCCATTCAGAGTTTGTCTGGATTTTTGTTTTTGTTTTTAAAGGGCAGCCGTTCTCTCAGAACATCTTGCATAAGTGGAAGAATTGAAACTCTGGAGGCCAAAGCGTCCGTCTATGCTGCCCTTAAGACACAGGGGAACTTTTGAAATAACAGGATTTTCTGAGCATTAAGGCAGAACTCCACCCAGGAATACACATCCACATGTTTTATCATGTGTTTTTCCAACAATGATTGTTTTATTATAACACATAACGTAAATCTACCATTTTAACCGGTTTTTTTTTGGGTTTTTTTTGTTTTTTTTTTTACCGTTTTTAAGTGTACAGTTCTGTGGCATTAAGTACATTCAGAATCTTATGCAACCATTGCCACTATCAAGTTCCAGGACATTTTCATCACCCCAAAAGGAAACCCCATACGCATTAGTCACTCCACATTCTCCTCACTGCCGTCCCCAGCCCCTGGCAACCACTAATCTGCTTTCTGTCTCTATTCCATAGAGACAGAATTTTCCTATTCTGCACATTTCGTAGAAGTGGAATCGAATCATACAATGTGTGGCCTTTTGTGTCTGGTTTCTTTCACTTATCATGATGTTTTCGAGGTTCATCCATGTTGTAGCGTGTATCAGAACTTCTTTCCTTTTGTGGCTGAATAGTCTTCCATTGTACGGCTAGACCACATTTAACTTATCCATTCCATCATATTGTTTTTAAATTGATCTCCAGTATACTTGTATTTGACAAAGATGGGAATCCTTTTATTGCTTTCATTTTACTTGAAATTCAAAGTATGGGACACCCTAACTGGCTTCTGTGCTTTGAGATTAATGCAATACACAGGAGGATGAACCTCTGTGTTGACTTTAGAGTCAATTACTAGAATTCTTTACACAACAGCCTCAATCTCTTAGAACTGTATAGTATGAAAAACGTTAGGCTGAACCGTGTGCCGTTTCCAATATTTGACCATTTTAATCTATAAAATTGCAGTTGTATGATTCAAGCTAAATATTTACCTCTGTATTAGGTTCCATAGAGAATGCATTTCTTTTTCAAAATAAACAGATGGTGCCTGCAACATGGTAGGGAGCTCACCTACCACATGAGTTCCCTTCCCCTCACAGGCTTTGTTAAAACAGTGCAGTGAGGCTGATTCTCAGATGAAGGCAGTTGACCAAGATCACAGCCTCTAAGCAGGTTTTATCATTGTCCTTCCCATTTCTGAGGGAGACCAACTGAATCCCTCAGCCCCTCTTTCCAATGAAAGACAGTACAGAGGGCCTAGAAGATGAGGCAGAACATGAAGTCGACCTTTTTTTTTTGATATTATTTCTTATTTATTTATTTATTTATTTATTGAAGTACAGTCGATTTACAAGGTTGGGTTAATTACTGCTGTGCAGCAAAGTGATTCAGTTGACTTTCACTTCTAAGTCAAGGTCTCCTCTCTACCTTTCACTTCTAAGTAAGGTTATAGGCTCACAGGTTACCAGTAAGAGGCTGAAACTCAAGTTTTGGGCTCATAAAGCGTGGGAGCTTTTGCACGTGTGCGTGTGTGTCCCCTTACCTGCTCACGTGCCCATACACCATTAATGTGAGTAACAGTAGGATTATCAATCATTTTAGAACTATCAGTGGCTCTTCTCCACCTTGTTAAAATACATAACTAATGAGCAACTTGTCATAAACCCAACATGAGATTTGGCTACCACCTAACCTTCTGCATGGTACTCAAAGCTCCGTATTGGAAGCAGGATTTATGTACTTCCACAACTGTCCTTTTAAAAGGTCCTTGGAAATGTGCTCAGTAAGAACATGGAACATGCTGTCTATAGTTCTGGTCTGGTGGCTAAATCAAACTTATTGCTTGATGAACATAACAGGGTTTCAACTGCATCCATAATTTGTATCTAGTCCTTGAATTGGGCACGCACCAAACACTTTTTAGCAAAAATGTTAAATATCTGGGAGGATAAAGATAGGAAACAATTCTTACAAGGTTGGCCTTACATTACCAATAATCAGATCAAATGTTTTCTTATTTTCTAGTCTCCCAAATCAGCATTTATTAGTGCTGCAAAAAAGGCAAGGTTAAAGTCCAATCCAGTCAAAGTGCGATTCTCCGAGGAGGTCATCATCAACGGCCAAGTGTCGGTGAGTTGACAGACACCCGCTGGTGACTCAAAGAGAGGCCTTGAGGTGTAGGGGCTTTGCACTAAGCAGAGCCAGTCACCCCGCTGGAATGATCAGTTCAGAATTGGTTGTTGGATTTCACAGGGGTGTCGAATCTCAGGATTGTAGACGGCTTGAGAGATCGCCAGGCTGTGCCAGCTGTATTCCTTCTTACAAACCCAGAAGACATAGTAGTCCAGAGTTAGAGACTTCACTACTTTACAAAGGAGTTCGTTTGATTTGAGATCACTTGACATTGCCTCATGTTGAGTAGAATATGCCTCTTTGAAACTTGCACCTATTTCTCCCCATTCTGCCAACTACGCATTCTTCCATATAACAGCCCATTCTATATTTTGAGAAGGGTTTCCCCTGAGGTTTTCCTTATCCAAAATAAAATGTCTCTGTTCTTTCAACTAATCAAAATGGAAAGAAGTTAAAATGATGGGAAAAGTTTCCTATATGCAATCAGGAGTGAAGAAATACTGCCCACACCTCCATCAATAGGTCTTGATAGGAATCATGATTAGTCAGGCACATAATTGATCTTCAAAATGAATGATGCAAACATTGATAGGATGCTTATTTTCAATTTTCCCCCCAAATATATAGCCTAGTATTTTTGGTTGTTAGCAAGCTACCGTCCAGGGTGCTCATATTTTTTGGACCTTTGAAATGCCACCTTTTGTTGTCGAGGTTTTGTTGTTTAAATAAACTCAAAGGGATAAAAATCTCATCCATGATATACTTGCTAAGGGCCACAGACTCTTCCCTGGGTGGTCCTGGATTTGAATTTGCAGATAGAGGCCTGTGTATCCCGGGCAAGGCACTCATGGTGCCAAGTGTCTTCTGGCCAAAACTTGCTGACCTGCATCTGCCCCACTCGGAATCCAGGGGCTTAACTGGCCAGTCTACCAAACTGTTGTGATGTTTGTGGGATGGGGCCGAAGGCTGTGCTGCCCCATGTACATTTTAGCTGTGGCCTTGTCCTCCCAGTGGCCATGTCCCACCCCATCCCCTCTGCCCCCTTTCACACCACGGTCTCTTCTGTTCCTCTCGGTGAATCCCCATTGCTCTGGATGCAGAGTTACCATAATTATCATTTCAGAACAAGACTGTCCCAGTTTAAGGCTGTTAGTTCCAGTCCCAGAAGAATGACTATGACACAGAGGGTCGTGGGAAACTTACCTCATCTTTTCTCAAGCTTCTGAGCATGAGATTGGGCAATCAGTTTATGCATCTTTAGAGAGAATATGATTGCAGGAGCTGCTGTGGCAGCTTCCCCTTGTCCCTGGATAAAAAGCAGCTGGTGTGTGGGGACAGCTCTGGGGGTCGATCATCTCCTGCAGCATTCGCGGCCTCACCACAGGCCTGAGCGTGGCAGGGACATTCGGTCTGCTGTCTGGCCCTCAGCCTTTGTGACCGGCTTCCTTTCCGGTCTCCTCTTGCTTTTCTGAGTCGTTGTGTGGCCTTCCTTCTGGACTTGGAGCTGCACTAACTCAGTGAATTGGGCAGCAGGAAAGTCGTGTGTGAAGCCCTCAGGAGTAGAGAGGAGGGGAGGGGAGTCAGAGAAAGAAACAGGAAGCGAAAGGCATGAGACTGTTTCGGACATACTTAGGGACTGAATTCTCATGGACCAACTGTAGTACGGTAGCAAATCTCTGGCCATCTCCTCTCAGTTTCCTCATCTGTAAAACAAGGGACTTAACGCTTTCATAATTGCTGACTTCCCCTCCACTCCTGTGGCTTCATGACCAACCACGTGTTCGTGGAACTCACCCAACTTGCCTTCCTGCTCCCCCTTTCGTCTCTCCCCACTTCCAGTTGAAGAGAAAATTCAAAGGAATGTGTGTCTTTTGTTTACTTTGGTTGCGCTTCAAACATCTCTTTTTGACTTATTTTTAAGTTATCTGTTTGTTACAGACAGTGTTTTATTCTTTTAACACACTAACCCGTTCCTCATATATCCCCTTGGAGTTTGAGGAACATCTCTAAATGGGTTAAAAATCATTTCACAAAATTACTTTAAACTTGAAGCTTGTTAATGCTTGTGATTCGCCATCATGACCCCTGCCAACAGGCATCATGTGAAACATCGTCATTGCTGGTCTTCTTTCTGTTTAAGACATGCTGCTCTGCTAAAGTCTGGCCTTGTGGTCCCAAACATTGTGGTCTAATTACAAAGGTGTTATTTCTGTCATTGCGTTTTCTAGTGGGAAACCTTGATTTAAATTAAAAAAAAAAACTCATCTGATCGATCTTCTGACGGGAAAAGTTCTTTTAGTTGATTCAGCTGAGTTATTTGTAGCTAGAAGAGAAGAATTTTGCTATGAACAGCTGAACTCAGATATCACCAAAGGGATACTTTGGTTGGCCTTAGGGAGTTTGATTTTTTATTGTCTTATGCTGTGATTAGAATAAATTGCAGATATGTGCTGCTTCTACAAAGAGCAGAATCCTAATTCAACTGACTTACACCCCCTCCTCTTTTTTTTTTTTTTTTTGTTAAATAGGAAACTGTTAAGGATAATTCACTTCTTTTTATGCCAAACGTCCTGAAAGTCTATCTGGAAAATGGGCAGACCAAATCGTTTCGCTTTGACTGCACCACCTCCATAAAGGTAAGAGGACCCGCTGAACCGTGTACCTGGACACTGCCAGGTACGGCGTGGAAGTCCCACTGTGACTCTTGTGCGGCTATACCTTCATTCAGAACTATCTGTTTATTTCTGAGATTTTTTTGGTTGTTTCCAAATAAGGTAGTGTGTGAATACTTAAATACAAACCCAAACAAAAAATTTAAACTAACAAGGTTCTGCTCTGCGTGTGTGTGTGTGTGTGTGTGTGTGTGTGTGTTGCAAAACAATATAATATGCTATCAGTCATGAGATACTAGGGCTAGTCATTTTAATACAGCTGAAAATTATTTAAAATAGTGTGACTGTCACCAAGAAGGCTTGGCACCCTGCCCAAAGCCAGCATGATTTCTCGGCCTTGCTATCCACGGAGATGATTAAGATGTTAGATGTTAATTGAGTATCTGCTACTTTGGTGTCCAGCAAAAAACAAGGGATAGAATAATGTAAAGATAACATTTACTTTCAATTGCTGTAACCAATTTCATGGAAATGATACATTAAAAAGGCAGAAATGAGGTGTACTTTTAGGAGAGGGGAGAAAAGGAAGAGTCACAAAGCAATCCTGTTATTTCAGAGCCACAGGTGAGTTCTACCTAATGAGTTCTCACCTGGTATAACAAAGCGTATGAGTTCTTTACCCCCATGTTTCCTTCCTGGGGAAGAAAAGTGCATATTCTCTATTTTATTGGGCAAAGGTGTGTTCAGAAATTGATTGCCCCCTAATGTTCTATCAGCCTAAAATAGGCTTTCTTCAAATGGCACAATAAAAAGGGTTTTATTGAGGTTAAAAAAAAAAAAGGGTACCTAGTGATGATCTGTACAATAATGTATCAAGAGAATATCAACTTTGTATTAAAAAACGCCTACCAATAGTCAACCTCTAATTCTCTTTTTTTTTTTTTTTTTGCGGTACGCGGGCCTCTCACCGTTGCGGCCTCTCCCGTTGTGGAGCACAGGCTCCGGACACGCAGGCTCAGCGGCCACGGCTCACAGGCCCAGCCGCTCCACAGCACGTGGGATCTTCCCGGACCGGGGCACGAACCCGTGTCCCCTGCATCGGCAGGCGGACTCTCAACCACTGCGCCACCAGGGAAGCCCTAATTCTCATTTTTTAAAAATTAATCAGCATAGGCCTTATGAGTGGAATTATTTCCGCCAAGACCATCTCGCTGTGCATTCTTATTGCCACGATACCACAAGCAGCTTGTTCTGAATTGCTTGAAATAGGTCGTGATTTAGCAGGTAATAGAGCAGACAATATTAGATTGATGAGGGACCATTTAAATTATCCTTAAGTCATTCCAGATGAAATATTAACTTCCTTTGTACAAGACTGCTAATTTTAAGTGGTGATGACTGAAAAAGCCCTTTTCCTTTATTCCTACTCAAAATCAATTTATAGGGAGATGTTACTCCAAGTATTGATCAACTAACTTAGTGGTCAGCAAAGTTTTCCTGGAAAGGCCTGTAGAGTAAATATTTTATGCTTTGTGGGCCATTTGCTCTCTGTTGCAACTACTCAACTCAGTTATTGTCTCATGAAAGCAGCCAGAGGCAGGTGGGTTCAGGAGGTCCTTAAGACCACCCTGAGCTTTAATAATTCACTCGAAGCACTCACAGAACGCAGCACATTGGTATCCTCGCAGTTACAGGCAGAGAGCCCCCAGTCATCGTCCCCCTGGGGAGTCATGCCGACAGTGCTTATTTCTCCTAGCACTGGTGTGTGACAGTGTGCACAGGGTACTGCCAACCAGGGAAGTTCGCCCAAGCCTTGGTGTCCAGAATTTTTATTGGGGGTTGTCCACTTAGACACAGCTGCCCACCTGTGTGGCTGACCTTAGCACCCTGCCCCTCCAGAGGTGAGCTGATACCACATGGTCCATGGTCCCCACCATGAATCCCATCGTTAGCATAGACTGTCCAGTGTAGCCCAAGACACCCCACGCCCCCCGCCTCAGTGAACAAAGACACCTCTATCAGGCAGGATACTCCAAGGGCTTAGAGGTTACCTCCCAAGAGCCAGGGGCAAAGAGGCAAACCTTTCTTCAGGCAAGACTCATCCTTTACTGTACAGATAATATGTGAATGAATGGCCTTGGGCAGATTCCAAACGAAGGGGCCAGGCTCTAGTTTGAAGACCCCTGACCTAACCCAAAAGAGCTACATTGTTTCAACTCCCTCTGGTACTGTGGCTTGTTCTGTGGTACCAACTGGTCAGAAAAGCTCCTTGCCATTGGAGCCCTTACCCATCTGAAGATATAGGTAAAGACTTGAATGCATTTCTTAACAGAAATAAATCTAAATTTAAAAGAGAGCCCTGTTGTTAATTCCCTCTGGCCTCTTTATTATAGGAACCCACCCCAGACTAAGTTTGATTTCCCTGAGGATGGCAGATGACAATGACAAGATGGGGAGCAATGCAAAGCGTCCACATGAAATTAAAGCTATCTTAGCTTGTGCCTCACAGCCTCATTATCACCAGAGATGCAGACTGGGAGGCGTAAACTGGAAATAGTATAGGTATGAAAGGGATATGATGCTGTTTAATAAAAATTGCCAAAATTCTTGCTTACAGAGGCACAATAGGAAAACACTATTGCTGGCACATGTCCTCCCTGGTGATTCAGGAGAATGTTTTATAAAATATGTGTTGCCACACAGAGGCTGGTTTTCTTTTCTCTTTTCTGGGTCTTGAGCAAAAATTATGAAACAATATTTTTATGAAATTCAGTATAGTCACGGAATTTCTGTTGAATGATTTTTTTTGGTGGTGGGTAGGTATGGGGATCTTTGTTTTAAAGGAGCCAGAGGAAATTGAAAATGGTCCACGGGGAAGAATCAAAACCCCAGAAAGAGCAATTAAAAAAAAAACTTCTGTGTATGGCCGGGTTTCTCTCCCTTGACATTGTCGATCCTTTGGACCAGAAAATTCCTTGACGCCAGTAGCGTCCCCAGCCCCGTTGTGACAACCAAAACTGTCTCCAGAAATTGCCAAGTGTTGCTCTGTGGGATTTTAGCATCTGAATATTAGTTATCTTTGAAGAGAGATCACTTACTAGTTTTCAAGTACATGAAAAAAGTAATGGTTGAGGACATTTATTTACATTGCAGTCCACTTGTGCTTGTGTATAGAACACCTTTCTGATCATAAATGTTTAATCCTGTGAAGGATTGCTGACAAAGCTTGCTCATTCTACCTTCCCCGGAGACTTAAAATAAAAGCTGATATATGTATATCATCATTGTCAACAAAAATAATCAATAAACAATCAATAATAAGACTAGAAAAGAGTTTTATTTCAGCCAAACTGAGGACTATAGACCGGAAGCCAGCTTCCCAGATTACTCTGAGAAACTGCTCCAGAAAAGCATGGTTTTCAAGCACAGTTTTATATCTTGTCAGAAAAAAAGAACATTAAACAAGTCAGGAGTACATTTCTTGAGGATTTCAAAAAAACTAGAGCAGCACGTACACAGCGAGTCAGTATGACCTTGGCACCTGGGAAGGGAGTCTTATCATCGAAACAGGACCAGCATTGGTATCACAGGAAGGGAGCCATTTAATCTTTATTTTTAACGTGGACATTCTTGACTTGTGGTCAGTGTGCCCTTTTCTTTAATAATTAAGGCAGGGCTTCCCTGGTGGCGCAGTAGTTGAGAATCTGCCTGCCGATGCAGGGGACACGGGTTCGAGCCCTGGTCTGGGAAGATCCCACATGCCGCGGAGCAGCTGGGCCCGTGAGCCACAACTACTGAGCCTGCGCGTCTGGAGCCTGTGCTCCGCAACAAGAGAGGCCACGACAGTAAGAGGCCCGCGCACCGCAATGAAGAGTGGCCCTCGCTCGCCGCAACTAGAGAAAGCCCTCGCACAGAAACAAAGACCCAACACGGCCAAAAATAAATAAATAAATAAATAAATTTAAAAAATAAAAAAATAATTAAGGCAGATGTACAATGTTTGATAGGCCACAAACGGACTGTTCAAATTAGCATAAAATTCAAGTTAACTTGGGGCTTCCCTGTTGGCGCAGTGGGTAAGACTCCGGGCTCCCAATGCAGGGGGCCCGGGTTCCATCCCTGGTCGGGGAAGTAGATCCTACATGCATGCCACAACTATGAGCCCTTTTGCCACAACTAAGACCTGGTGCAGCCAAAAAAAAAAAAAAAAAATTCAAGTTAACTCATGCATAAGCCAGAATGACTTCCCCATACCTCATTATGTGAAAATTTCTGTTATCAATATGGTGCCCTAACTGTATGCCAAGCAGTGCTGTAATAAATGCTGTCTATGTATGAACTCATTTAGTCCTGGTATCTATTCTGAGGCAGGTATTATTATTATCCCCGGTTGACAGGGACACTAAGGTGCCTAGAAGTTAAGTGACTTGCCTTAAGCTGCCAGCTAATACGAAGTAGACTCAGGGCAGAAGCCAGACTCTTTCCAGAGCCCACGTTCCTCACGACTACCACGTGCTCTTACAGAGGGGTAGGCTAGGGGTCGGCAAACTTTTTCTGTAAAGGGCCAGATAGCAAATATAATAATTTAGGCATCACAGGCCACACAGCCTCCCCTGCCACCAAGTTCATGTCTCCCCATGCAGAGCACGAAAGCAGCCAATACAGAAACAGATGAGCGAGACTGGGTTCCAGTAAAACTTATTTTACAAAAACAGGTGGTGGACTGGATTTGGCATGCAGGCATGTAGACCACTTTCAGAGGTGGTTTAATTGCCACCCCATTTAGAAGGAGGGGAACTGAGCCAACTACACTGCACAATCTGTTGCTAGGCTCTATAAAGTGATTCGGTTACATATATATTCAGACTCTTTTCCCTTATAGGTTATTACAAAATATTGAGTATAGTTCCCTGTGCTGTACAGTAGGTCCTTGTTGGTTATTTTATACATAGTGGTGTGTGTATGTTAATCCCAAACTCTTAATTTATCCCTCCCCTCTTTCCCTTTTGATAACCGTGAGTTTGTTTTCAATGTCTGTGGGTCCATTTCTGTTTTGTATATAAGTTCATTTGTATGTGGAATCTACAATACGGCTGCCTTGATTTTGATCGCATCTTGTCTGTTTCCTCTGTAAGGATGTCATCCTAACCCTTCAAGAGAAACTCTCCATCAAAGGCATCGAGCACTTCTCCCTCATGCTGGAGCAGAGGATGGAAGGAGCCGGAACGAAGCTGCTCTTGCTTCATGAACAGGAGACCCTAACTCAGGTGTGTGAATTATGCCCCCAGTGCCCGTGCTGCCCCTGACAGCAGAGGCTGCCCTGCCCAGCGCTCCCCTGTCCTTGAATCCTTTAAATACCTTCCCCACAGCCCTGGGCAGCCCCACTATAGGAAGCGCCGGCATTCATAACGGATTTTACACCTCAAGGTGATGTTTCCCTTTTGTCAATTTTTCATAGACTGTCAGTTGATCTCACAAACAGAATTGTCAAAGACTCAGCAGTGACTCATTGGGGATATGGCTCTGCAGAACTATATTTTATGTTATGGTCGTGACTTGTTCACCTGTTTTGATAATTGATCTCTAGAAACTATTAAAAGGAAATGCTTTCTGCAATTATTTAAATTAAGCCAAAATCATATTTCGTTCTTTTAAGTTCCGGGTACCTACCTCAGACTGTTTTTGGAAGCCTGAAATCCCTGCCCCATCGTGCCCACTGTAAATATGTGACCCACCAATGTGTCCCAGCTCCTGGTCACCAAGATGCCACCCCCATCTGTTCTCTGGGGAGACAAGCGGGTTGCTTGGCTGCTGAATTCAGCACAGCACCCTGACTTTCCTTGTGATTCCACACAAGCAGGGTCTTTGTTGGATGTATAAGGGATTTCAACAAATTCCTCTTATGTAGGAGAGTTCACTGAAGAGGGGAGCTTATGGAGGGGGGCGTGAGGGGACACCAGGAGGAGAGGCAGGGAGTCAAGTCACCCCCAGACGGATGGAGTAGCAGAAAGTGTCATCACGCTCAATTGCCTTTTGGTTGTCACACAATTAAAAGCTACACGTCAGGTCCCGCAGATATCCCTGACTCTCTCAATGTAGTAAAACTCGATGCAATGAATTCGTTACGAAGTTATCATTTGTGTTCATTTCCTATCTCTAAACTTGACCTTTTATTTTTATCATGTTTAAATCTGCCTATTGATTTTTTTTTTTTTTTTTTTTTTTTTGCGGTACGTGGGCCTCTCACTGCTGCGGCCTCTCCCGTTGCAGAGCACAGGCTCCGGATGCGTAGGCTCAGCGGCCATGGCTCACGAGCCCAGCCACTCCGCGGCATGTGGGATCTTCCCGGACCGGGGCACGAACCCGTGTCCCCTGCATCGGCAGGCAGACTCTCAACCACTGCGCCACCAGGGAAGCCCTACCTATTGATATTTTAAATCACATCTAATTGTTTATTATGTTAACCTGTGCCAAAACACTCTTGGAAACAGATGAGTTGTTTATTCTTTGTTATAGGGGAACAGCCCCTGATACACAGAATCCCACATGTGAAAGGTCAGTGTTTGGCTCCGAGTTCCTCCAGAAGCCAACCTTGAGACAAGGATTTGGATGTCAGTGGTTTATTTGGGAGGCGATATCAGGAAATACTGGCAGAGGAATGGGAGGGGAAATGGGAAAATGGGGACGCCAATAAAGAGTGTGTAATCAAGCCAGTTTCCACTGTGGGCAGCTGGAGCGCAATCCTGCTGGGGACACAGGGAACCAGCAGAGAACGTGCCTCAGAGGTATCCCACCCAAGGGCCTCGAGGGGGCTGGGGCTTCGTACGCTAACATCCTGTCCATGGTTGGGGGTGGGCGGCTCCTAAGGCCAACTGCTCCCTGGCTCTGCTGGTTTGCCCTGTGCTGGCAGATGGTCACAGGTGTTTGCAGTAAATAGCCTTCAGCTTGGAGCAGTAAATGCCAAGGGGATGTGGGCAGACAGCCAGTTACTATGAGTCTAAGGAAACCACCCACAACTTTTTGATATTTCTATTTCTACTTTCCCCCTGAACTTCTACCTACCACCCAGCCTTTATGGGAAAGCTTCATGCTGATTTAGCTGGACAGAGATTCTTTCAAAGTCTCTTCTGATGCTAGGTAACCATACCTTCTCATTCCGGATTGATTTCCAATTTTTAGACTTCTTTTAAAACATTAGAGGAGGAGTTTCAACCCCCGGCTTTCTCTTCCATCAGGACTTTTGGCGCTGGCCACCCTCCTACTCCGCGGGCAGCAAGGTCAAAATTCCTTTTCCCTAAGGGCCAAGAATAATCCCCAGGTCTTTTTGCTTTACCTCCTCCAGTATCTCCTACTCAGAGCTTAATTTACTCTCCCCTACTGGCCTTTTTAATTAGCGTGCTGGTGAAGCCCACCTGCAATTCTTTTCCCAGGAGACCCTGGCTACAGGCTCCTGCTGCAAAGCCTGCCGGGAGTTGTAGTCCCTCGGGTCCAGGCCACGCGTGGGAATGCGTGGGGCTGGTTGAGGCGGGGGGACGGGGGCCTGGTGTGGTAGGACTCATAAAGGGCCAAAAATAAATGTAATGATGCCTTAAAAAAAAAAAATTAGAGGGATTCCCTGGCAGTCCAGTGGTTAGGACTCAGCACTTTCACTGCAGTGGCCCGGCTTCAATCCCTGGTCAGGGAACCGGGGCGGCTCCGCCAAAAAAAAAAACCCAAAAAACAAAACAAAACAAAAAACTTAGAAGGAAACAAAAAGCCTCTAACAATGCTTCTTCCCTTATCTTTCTAGAAGAGGCTTTGTTTTGTCTTTAATCAGAACGAAAAGCAAAGTGCTAAAACTCAAGTATTGTCTCTAGAAAACTGATTGTTTAAATATCCTGAAACAAACCAGCTATATGCCTTTGAATTCAATACGTATGAAAAATTTGACCCATGAAATATTTATAGGCATGATAGAACTGGGGAGTAAGTATAAGGAATTTGTCCAATAACAAAAATTATTTTAAAACATTTAACTGTGATGAAAACTGCCAAGGAACTTTTAAGCGACTCTACCTGAATTTCTGGCAGTTTGACACTAAACTTCTGTCTAGAAAGTAACGTTGTTATTACATACTACTTAAAGTTTCCAAGAAATTGTTTTTTTGCTTGTTTTAGAGACTGTTATTCTCCTGGACTGCCATTTCTAATGAGTCTAAAGCATGTTTTTGCATTACATTCGTTTATTTCCCAAAACTAGTGTAACCTACTAATGATAAAAATAAACTCAAGGAGGCTTATGGAAAATTCAGGACAGATTCTAACCTGTAATTAAAGGAGCCGGAGATAAGATGATCTCTGACTTTCTGACATCAGACAGGACCTTCTGACAAAACACCATTATGTCACTGTGACATTCATCAGCAGCCCTGCCAGCAGCCCAGGTCTCTTAGAGTCCCACGCATCCTTCTTCCTGGTTTGCTTTACCGTCAGCCAGTGATGAGCAGCCCGGATCCCATGGGCTCCTGACTTCACTCAGCTTTGCAATCCTGCCCACAGACAGGAAGCTGGTTCAGTGTACTGCTTCTCAGGATGCCCAGTATACCTTTAAACGTGGGATGTGTTTTCCCCTTGAAATTCTTCTATATAACAAAGTTAGCAATGTAAACTCTCAGAATGTGTGTGTGCCTGCGCACTCCGATAACTCAGTAAAGCTATTACTATTTTATTTCGATTTTTTTTTTTTTTTTTTTTTGACTGCACTGCGTGGCTTGTGGGATCTCAGTTCCCTGACCAGGGATTGAACCTGGGCCACAGCAGTGAGAGCCCAGGATCCTAACCACTAGGCCACCAGGCAGCTCCCTATTTTGAACTTTTAAATTGCAGTTCACGAACATTTTTATTTTGCCAGGTTTGTCCCCTGCATAAAAGTAGTTACAAGTACATGAAACTGCATGCAAGCGCATTAAAAAGTACATCCAGGGGCTTCCCTGGTGGCACAGCGGTTGAGAGTCCGCCTGCTCATGCAGGCGACACGGGTTCGTGCCCCGGTCCGGGAAGATCCCACATGCCGCGGAGCGGCTGGGCCCGTGAGCCATGGCCGCTGAGCCTGCGTGTCCGGAGCCTGCGCTCCGCAACGGGAGAGGCCACAACAGTGAGAGGCCCGCATACCACAAAAAAAAAAAAAAAAAAAAGAACATCCAAGTGCACAAAACTACATGTAGAACAACTGTGTGGGTTCCTGCTGCATGGTTTTAGTTTCATCGCACTGACCTCTTTAAGGGAAATTGAAGAAGCTTTTACCTTCTTTTTTTAATCTTTTTTTGTTTGTTATTTTTTTACTTTTTTTCTTTTACCTTCTTTCTTGAAGTCCAGTGTCTTTCATTCATTCAGCTGTGTATGAAGCACCTACCGTTCATTGATTGATTCCCCTTTGTTGCAAAAAGAATTAAGAAACTTAGACCTAGTAGTTGGCACATACTGTGCTGGGGAAAAGGAAAGCGACTCAGAATGATCCATGGTCCTTAACCCTGAAGGACCCGTGGTGTATTCTAAGCCCCTTTGAACAATTTGGACAAATCGTAATAGCAGAAGTTTGGGTAGTTTGGAAACCTGAGGACACCAAATTTAGTGAACGGGCCAAAACTTCTGTCCTCCTGCGTTCCAGTTGGATGTCATCCAAGTTGCCACTGTCATGCTTTCATTGCTACCATCCTTCTGGAGTCTAATTGAGGAAAAAACCCACAGCAGTGTTACACAGTAGTAAACTGTAGTGACCAGTCTCTGTGCTCCTATCCCCGGGTCCCCTTCTGCGCCCCCTACCCCCAGCCTTGCTTGAGTGTGTGACTGTCACGACAGCCAGCATCTGCAGATCTTCTTCAGAGGACTTCCCTCAGACTGCTGGCGCCCATCCTGTCCATACCTGGAAAGTCACAGCCCCCTGGGACAGCCCGAAAGCAATGATTTACCTGTGATCCCAGAGGCTCCGTGGTGTAAGTTTCCCACCAGAGTCTCCCTCAGGACAGCCTGTAGCCACCCCTGCTGGGCTGACCTGAGCAGGTTCCTCTCCTGTCTGACCTCCTTCCCCCACTCCCTCACTGGCCTCTCCTGGGAGCAGTTCCTTATTGAAGTCCCTCATTTCAGGGACTGCTTTGGGGGAACGTGACCTAGGTCACAGGTATGTGCAGTGTTCAGGGAATGAGTATGTATGACAAATACTAAAAGAACCTCAACCGCTTCCTTCCTCAGTGTCCAAAGAAAGCTGCCTTTGCTTCTGCCCCTCAGCCCTTTCTGCCGGCACTGAAGGATTCTTGTCATTGGTCTGCTCTTCTAGGTGACCCAGAGGCCCAGCTCGCATAAGATGAGATGTCTTTTCCGAATTAGCTTCGTCCCAAAGGATCCAATTGACCTTTTAAGGCGAGATCCAGTTGCTTTCGAGTATCTGTATGTTCAGGTATGTGAGAACCAGGGCATGTTTCATATTAACATTGTGGGATGAATTAACTGTGGGGTTTTCTCCCCTGAATTCTTTAGTTTGGGATCTTCTCTCTCTTCGTCCCTCAGCCCAAGCTCAATGTATTATAAAAGAATTCCATGGTGCTTTTTTCTTATTGTAGTATAGCTGATTTACAATATCATGTTAGTTTCAGGTGTACAGCACAGCAATTCAGTTATGTTATTTTTATATATATATATATATTCTTCAGATTCTCTTCCTCTATAGGTGATTACAAAATATTGAGTGAGGTTCCATGGTGCTTTTTAAATTTTCACTTTTGATTTTGAAATAATTTCAGCCTTATGAAAAAGATGCAAGAGTAGTAAATGAGCTCTTTGATATCCTTTACCCAGATTCACCAGTTGTTACCATTTCACTACATTTACCCTATCTTTAGTGTGTGCACACGTCCTCCCCTTCCCCCATCACACACGATTTTTTTTCTAAACCATATGAATGTCAGGTACCAAAACCATGCTCATTTACCCCGAAATATGTCAGTATATTTTCTAGTAATGAGAACATTTTCTAATATAATCATTATACAATTAACCAAATCGGGAAATTTAACACTGATCCATTTCCATTATTGGATCTACAGTCTGTGTCCAAATTTTGCCCATTGTCCCAAAAAGGTCCTTTATATCAATTTTTTCTAGGATAGGATCCACTCCCGGATCTCATTTTGCATTTAGTTGGCATGTTACTTTAGTCTTCTTCAGTCTGGAGCATGCCTCAGCCTTTCTTTGACTTTCACGACCTTGACAGTTTTGCGGAGTGCTGATCAGTTATTTTGTAGAAACCTCTCGATTTGGGTTTCTCTGGGGTTTTCTCATGATCAGATTGAGGCTCTGCATTGGGGGCAGAACAACAACATGAATGACTCCATGCCCTCCTTAGTGCATCGTATCAGGAGGCATGTGATGTCATTTTGTCCCCTTCATGGTAAGGTTCACACTGACTCTTGTCAACATTCATACTAATTGATGTTCTCCAGAAGTTACCACTTTTCCTTTTATAGTTAATAAGTAATTTGTGGAAAGTCACTTTGCAACTCTCATTATCCTTTTACCTGTTCATTTTAGTATTCGTTGATGATTCTTGCCCAAATATTATTGCGATGGTTGAAAATGATGATTTGTCTAATTCTATTATTTCTTCTTCAGTTATTTGCTGGCATTCTCCTGTAAGAAAGAGTTTTCCCTTCTTCTTTATTTACTTATTTTGTTTATTCATTTATTTGGTGCTTAGATTGTTCTGAAATACCGTGATATTCATTGTAATGGAATTATTCATTTCAAGGCAGTAAAACTTTAAGAAGATATATCTTTTTGCAGACTGTCTATATGATTCTGGGATATAATTTTCAAAAAGCAAGACTTCCAGAAATGAGACGCTTTGCTGTTTATCCCAGGGATAAGGGAATTTATCTGCTTGATATTTAGGCGATGTTCCTATATTTCTCTATAACTGCTTCCCATTACTCTTACTTAAATTCCCAGTATAATCACATCAAACAGTAAGAGCCCACTTACCTAATGCTTAAGCATCTACATTAGAATTACTCAAAGAGGTTGTAAACCTTAATGTAACCTTCCCCCACAAAGAAAGGAGAAAACGCAAGAGTAAGGCCAAAAAAATGCTCTCTTTGGCTGGGGGATATCTGTATAAGCCAAAGGTTGCTGGAGCCCTAAGTAAGAAATAAAAAGCAAAGAACGTAGGAAAAAGAAAAATAGAAGAAACATTTGTTAACTCTGGGTAGTTGATATACTGACTGGTATTTGTTTTACTATTCTCAGTATTTTCTTGTATATTTCAAAGCCTTTGTAATCTTTAAAAAGTTGGGTGTGAAAAGAAAACAGAAGATGGCAGAGAGATGTAGACAAGATAGATGTCAGAGATTAGGAACAGTAACATAAATTAAACGGCAATAAGCCGTGGAGAACAGAAATTAAGTGGGAGGAGAAAGAAGCAGAACATACTAGAACATTCCAGCAGATGGGGGCACTCAGGGAAAGGCCTGTTAAATGTTCCCCACTTCAGTGGTCTTTGGAGGAGACTGTGGTATTTACAACTCAGAAGGATAATTAGTGTTTATGAAGATAACCCGGAGTCATCCGAAAAAGGCAAATCGTGCCCATATACCCTGTTTATCAAATAAAGAAATGTGCACTACACTTCACTCCGTTTTCTACCCAGAACAATGAACTTAAATGTTAAACTTTGGTTATCTGGGTTACAATATCCCCTGTTCCCCCAGAGGCCAGGTAACCCAGACCTGACTGCACGGGACAGCTTGATTCTCAGCTGATCTGTTACTGCATCTTCCCATATTCCTTCTGAGAACCAACCCGGGGCTCTGCCACGGCAACTCATGTCACGTGCTATGTTTTTAGCTTGTTAGTTGCAAATAAGTAGTTACAGGTGCCGATCAGCGTGTGGCTGTAGAGCGCGAGATGCATTCAGTTGTCATTCTCTATAATTATATACTCATCCCATTAACAAGATGATGCTTTAAAGCCATTTACTTGGCTTCTGTTTGCAACATCACAATTCCATTGCATTTCTAAAAGAAGAGCCCGGTTGCGTTTGTCTTGGGGAGGAGAGACCTTTTAAGTAGCCGGGAGTAGTGCTAAGCGCTTAAGGTGTTTGCTCAAATCTAATGCAGTTCATGGAAATCTTTCTTATTCAAAAGACACATCTTTTCTACCTGTGGGACTGTCCTGAGAACAGGAAAACCTGTCCGGGGCTCTTGCCCTGGGACTAGCTGAAGACCGAAGACATTTCTGCTTTCCCCGCTTGGGTGTTGCACAGGTGGTGGATTAGCTATCCCTTCAAGGAGTAGCCAGCACTGGGGGAGGAAGGGGGGAGCCATGTTACGGTGGGCGATAGCGGCCAAAATTAACCTACCATCATCTCATATATCCTCCACTGAGAATAGGCAATGAAAATTTCTTGGACTCAGACCCTCTGTCTCAAAATGCCTTGTATCACAGAACGTGCAGTAGGTCTAAAATTACATATCTGTGTAGCGTATGTCAGTGGGCCTGCGAATGGTGCTGTGTCCGAGTGTTGATTTTAAGGTACTAAAAAGATGCAATAAAATTAGCCTGGAGAACAAGAGAGGAAACAGAAACAATGTCTATCACGTTACACAGACAAAAATCAATTCTGCCTAGTGGGCTCTTAATGAGGGCAGTGGCCATTGACAAGCCATGACAATGACCACAGAGGTTTCGATAGTGATAATATATAAGAATCTCCTAGCCATTAATGGACCATGAAGTATTTTACAGATTTCAGCATATATAATAACAGTAAACCCTAATAATCCAGACTGTTCTGTTTCATAATTATAATAAGCTGTGCTGACATTTAGCTGTCCACTGTCTATTAAAACAACGATGGTTAAACCAATTGGTAAACAGGATGATACGGCTACAAAATGTTTTCAAACACTTTAGCAGTACTGGTTTCCTTTTTAATATCTCACATATTCATTATAAATGAATTTTTGTAGGTCTAAAGCGGAGTCTGTTGAGACCTCTGTTTAGCAAAACAATGACCGCCATTTGTGTGTATAAGTATATTTTAAATAATGTACTTGAGAGTAATAAATGCATAATCTGTACCAAAAATATATATAAGTCAGACATCACACTAGTTCTCCGGGATCAGTCTGAACTAATTATATAATGTAATTAAGTGACTAATCACCTTGACAAAAGAATCCACTCAGAAGTCTGGTTAAATACAGGGTATAGCAGGAGTGGGAAAAAACAACGGCAGTCACAACTCTGAGGACAAGAGATAGTGATGAGTCACCTTTATAAAGCACATTCCATTTTATGAAACATCCTTGCAGGTATGCTAGCAATCTTGAGAGTTCGCTGTTGTTAGCCCATTTTTTTTCCCGATAAGAAAACTGAGACTCAAGAGAGATGAAGTGTCACATCCAAGGTCATTTGATTGGCAGTTGACAGAGCCTAGGATCCAACTTGGAGCTTTTGTCTCTAAATTCTACGCTAAAATCCTGTTTCAAATCTGTCATGCAATAGCAGTCCTACAAGAAAGTGATCTGTCAAAATGGTTTATCGAAAAACTGGTTCTTCGAGTGCGTGTTATGGCCTGGCACTTTGCCAAGAGACTTGCCCACCCTCATCCCTCACAAGACTATAAAATGACCCTATCTGGACCCTCAAACCCCCGGTACCCCATTGTGGACAACCCTGGGCTCTTGGAAATAACTGGTAAACCCAAGACTAGCAAAACAAAATGGCAGCTTCCCTCAGAGCCACCCTGTCTCCTGCCTCTAATCAGACCCACTTCCAACAGGAGTACAGTGCAATCCAGATAGATGTAGGATTTTAAGGAAAAACGAAGGTGGAAAACCATGTGAAGGACGGAGGGAAGGGAATGTGGCTTCACTCTTGGGGGTGAGGGATGGGCTGAGAGGCAGGCGCCCAGAGCAGGCAGGTAGGGTCCCAGGGGGATGTATCTGAAGGGCAAATACTGTATGCAGAAACCGTATGGGGTACATGTTCCCATTTAGTAGAATCAATACATGAAGTGGTCGTAAAGGTACTTAGCTCAGAAAGGAGCCAAACAAATCCTGATACGGTTTTTCATTTGAAATCTTTTGAGGACAAGGCAAAGAATAAAGAAGGGAGAAAGAGGCTAAATATATTTTCTAGCCCAAGAACCTAGTTTCCAATAACGAAAATAAGTAAACACACATGCAGAATATACTTAAGCAGCACCGTGCTTCCCATCAACGTTTGGCTCAGTGTTTGCTCCGTGCAGGAGTGAGAATGGCGCCCTCAGACCCTTCACTTGTGGTCCTGGAGGGCTTGACACGTTACAGTACCCTCTCAGCCCCTCTTCAATCTGATGCTCACCCCAAACCCTGTGAGGTAGGTGTCACCCTTTTACATGTGAACAAACTAAAGCCGAGAGACTCCCTCAAAGTCTCAGTGGGGGCAGTCACCACTGGAACGGACTGACGATTTCAAGAGCCACCCTCCACTGAGTGCGCCAAGGCGCTGTGGCAAAGCGTGCATCTCAGCTCATCCTCACCACCCTCTCCACTCCGGCCAAGTCGTTGGTATGAATCCCCATTGCACAGATGAGTAAACTGAGGCTGCAAGAGCGAAGTAAACTGCTTGAAGTTTATGCACAGAGGTAGCCATTGGTAAAGCCAGGACCCCGAGGCAGGTGTAGGTCCAGAGCTGCTGCTCTCCATCACCTTGCTCATTCTACCTCCCCGAAACCGCTCTGGATGATAGCAAGAGGGTGACATTGATGATGACAGCTCTAAACATGTATGAGTGCTTCCAATTTACCGGATGGAATTCTGAGGGCTTGTTAACTCACTTAATCCTTGTCACAACCCTGCGAATGGGAAGTATTATCCCCAACTTAAAGAAGAGGAAACGGAGGCACAGAACAATTAAGGGCCTTGCCCAAGGTCACACGGTGAAAGTAGGGAAAGGGGATTCTTTCCTCTTAAAGTGGAAAAAGAGAATTGGAACCCAGGATTCCAATCCCGGCAGCCTAGCTACAGAAGCCACATCATGCTACTAGGGCTTCACGTGTCCAGTCGTGGCACCTGTGTTTGGAAATTCCATTCCTAAATTTCTCATTATTTTTACAAGAAGCTAAATATTTAAATAGCAGCTCGCTCGTGATGATGTTGAATGTTTGTGTGGTCTCTGTGTTTGTGCGTGCGCTTAAATACTGACTCGTTCCAAGCAGCGGTGAAAATGTTTCCACATTTGGCTCCTTGCCTTGGAAGTGAAGGTGGGACAGTGGGGAAACGCCTGTCACCTGTCCCTCTAAGGCAACGCAGTGCATCCTTTGACAAGCTGCGCCCTCTGCTGGTCTCTTTTCAGAGTTGTAACGACGTCGTTCAGGAGCGGTTTGGGCCGGAGCTGAAATATGACATCGCCCTGCGGCTGGCGGCGTTGCAAATGTACATCGCAACCGTGACCACCAAGCAGACGCAGAAAATCTCCCTCAAGTACATTGAGTAAGTGTTGACTCTCGGAGCCATTTCGGAGACAAAGATGTTGCCTCCTTAATGCCCAAGGGTATTTTTGATGTGTATGTCTATTTCCAAAATTGATGTCGTTTGTGGCAGAGCATGTGTTAACCAGAGGCAAAATATATGAATACTCTGTTCATGTTCGGTGGAAGACACCATTTCTTACCTAGTCCACCTTTAGAGAATTGTGGTTAAATTGAGGGTCACATTTAAAATGAAGCATACATTTTTAAATTCCTAAATGAACTTGGTTCTAAAGCAAGCTTTGGTCTCAGCACTCTTCAGACATTAAGCTGTTTGATTCCCAAAACCTCCCTATGAAGTCAGTAGGAGTGTAGCTCCGTTTGACAGATGAGCAAGCCGAGGCACAGACGGTTAAATAACTTGCCTGAGTCACACTGGCTATTAACTAGAGGGGGTAGGATTCGAACACAGGCGGTGGGACTCCACATCGTGCTATAGGTTGTGTGATCATTTGAAGACCTGTGTTTAGAAAATGCTGTGCATAACCAGAGATTACTTTTAGATGATCAAAATGCAGTATACAAAGTAATTCTTTGAGTCCTAATCAGGAAGGATGGTAGTTGTAATAAAGAACTGCGACAGCGTGGGAAAGGATGCCACACAAACTTTGTTTCATGAATCAAATGCTGTTTGGAAAATAAATGCCTTCTCTTGCTGAATATGGCATTTACAACAGCAGTATACTACCTCTTTAGCCAGAAAAGATCCCCCCTTGTTAGAAAAAAGCAGTTTATGTTGCCTTCAGTTGACGAGCTTATATAAGAGTCATCCTTTAAAAGAGAACCCTCTGTCTCCCAGTCTGTATGCTTCCTGTTGGAAGGTGATCCAACAGCCTAAAGCAGCCACCATTTTCTTAATCCTGGCAGCTCTAATGCTAAGAAAAAAGAAATACTCATGTTTCAAAGTTTATGGTGGGGCTGAAGCCTCATCTCCACGTAACACTACAGGCCTTAGCGTCTGCTCTGTCTCCACCTCCAAGTGGCATATGGCTGACTAAAACTCCACATCCCAGAGAAGCTTCCCGTGGGCTGCCTGTAAAGCCTTTCTGGGTTCCCCAGCGCCAGGTCGTCCCCCACGGAGTGAAATGGTTTCTTCTCGATGGGTTTGCAAGCCTGCGTTTGGGAAGATGAGAGCTCCAGGTTGCTGACCCCCAGTGCCCCTGATCTTTCCACTCTCCGTTCTCCTGTCACTGCCTGGGGACAGATCCTTGTGTGCAGTTTGAGAAGCCCAGGCCTTCCAATCTCAGTGCACTCCTTTTTGCAGATGGTTTGTCTCTTTCTCTCTTGCCACACATGCCAGGACTGGAGCCCGAGAGAGATTCGGCTCACAAAGAGGTCTCGCGCTTGAGTGGATCCATTCACACCCTCATCCATTCCCCTTTCTGAGGATCTTAGGAACAGATGAAACTGGATCCCACTTGAAAAGTTGGCCTGCACAACTTGAGATGATTTTCAGACAACCGAAATGCATTTCTGTTCCTACTTTCTGTACCCACATTTTACCAGGTTGAGTGTGGTACAGTCAAAAACTTCCAGAGATAACTAGCTTGCCTAAGAATCCTGCAGAGTCTATGATGATTAATTAATGTTCTCATTAATTCATTCATTCACCCAACAAACGTTCATTGAACATTTTATGTGATACAGTAATTCCCCTCCATACAAACGAGTTCCGTTCCGAGAGCGCATTGCTAAGTCCAGTTTGTTCCTAAGTCCAACAAAGTTAGGCTAGGTACCCAACTAACACAATCGGCTATATAATACTGTATTATAATAGGCTTATAATACTTTTCACACAAACAATACATAAAAAACAAACAAACACAAAAATAAAGAAAACATTTTTAATCTTACAGTACAGTACCTTGAAAAGTACAGCAGTCCAGTACAACAGCTGGCATACTTTTGCGGCTGGCATCTAGTGAACAGGCAAGAAGAGTTACTGACTGCAGGAGGGAGAGGAGGTGGGAGATGGTAGAGCTGAAGGATCGTCAGCAGTAGGACACGGAGGGCCAGCTGCCATTTCACTCACGCCCGACGTTGATGTGAACGCATGTTTGCATCTTTGAAAGTTTGCAACTTGAAGGTTCCTATGTAGGGGACTTACTGTCTTTATACTAAGAGAAAAGAAAATATTGTAAATTATAATCTTAACCTTTGAAGAATTTGTGATCTGATTATAAAGACAAGACATAGAATGAAAAGTAATGATGTAAAATAATGATACAAGTAGAATTACAGGGTACCCCGTAAGGAGTGCCAAATGATGGGTAAAAATAGTAAGTACAAGTTGAGGAGAAGGAGAAGGAAGAAAGCAGTGATCACAAAGAAACACCATCTTAACTAGTGAAAAGGGTGTGAATGGTCAAGTGGGGGAAAGCTGTCTTCCTACCCTTCTTTAGAGAGGATCTGGAGCCGGAGAAATAACCAGAACCTTCTCGAAAGTCTTCACATAATTTAGAAGATTCTGGTTGGGCACATGACCAATCAGGATAAATTTCCTAGAATTCAAAATATGGAACCTTCCTAGGATAGGGTTGTAGTCACTGTTGGGAACATGGGCTCTTGGCAAGAATATACTAACCCAGGCCCATTTGTTGTTTTTTTTCCTTGTATATCCACACCTATGAGTGACGTTTGCATCTCTTTGTCAGTACCAGACATACTTAAGGGTCCTGAACCCTACCCTGTCTCCATACCAGCAACCCCCTCCCCTCCTCAGCCAGAAATGTTGACGGAAGGAGTTAGATAGATACTATCTGGGTGGGAGAAAAGAGAATTGTGTGTTTCTGGAGAACACCATTGATGAGGGAGATGGGGAGGAAAGAATAGTTTGGGAACATGAAGGAGTTACATTTATCCTTCTAAGAGAAGACAGAAAGAGCATGGGCAGACAGGGAGAGGTGACAATGGGAATAAACAAAGGGATGGAGAGAAATTGGTGTTGGAAGTACAAACTCAGATACGTGAATGAACTCTAAGAGACTCAGAGGTGGGTTGGATAAAGTGTCTGTTCAATTTCCATTGGTACCAAATGCCTCATTAGCCTTCTCTCTGGAGAGTGAAGAATATATTTCTTTTAAAATGCAAACATATGGATTAATGATCAAATAGTATGTTTCCTGAATATAAATTAAAAGTTGCTTCCGTAATTGGGGACTTGTCTCCATTCCCTGCCTTACCAAGAGTTCATTTGTTCCAACAAACATCAGAGTGCCATTTTGTCTTAGATATCTAATCATCACAAGAATGTGAAATTAAAGATATGCTCTTTATTGCAGAAAAGAATGGGGATTAGAGACTTTTCTTCCCTCTGCTGTGCTGCAAAGCATGAAAGAGAAGAACATAAAGAAAGCACTTTCACACCTTGTCAAAGCAAATCAAAACTTGGTACCACCCGGTAAAAAGGTATCACATTTGCATCTTAATAGAAAATGGATTTTAAAAAGTGAGGCTTGCATACATTTTTTAAAATGTTTAAAATTAGCCCGTGAATAAAATACTTAGCACCAGATTTGCAGAGGATGTAACACTATATAACCTTCTTTTTTTTTAACTATTAACATGTTTCTAAGACTAAATGAAAGATCAGTATTCTAATGGAGGCCTATGTATTCCTTGTAAGCTACAGACTCCTTATTGTACGGATTGTGTGTGCGTTCACGTGAGCATGTAGGAGAACCTTGCAAAGCCTCTGGGACCTTGGGATTAGAGGATAGAATTGCAAAATATTTTCATCATATTTTTGCTTACCACTCAGACCAGCTTAAGTGCACAGCAGCCAGTAAGGGTTCCTGCAGACTAGACGCCACATGAATTAAACCAAGGTTTCTGTACCTTGGCTCTATTGACATTGGGGACCAGATCATTCTTCGTTGGAGAAGAAGGGCTGTCCTGTGCATTGTGTGATGTTTAGCAGCGTCGCTGTCCTCTACCCATGAGATGTCAGTAGCGCCCACCCCCTCAATCGTGACAAACAAAAATGTCTCTGGATTTTGCCAAAATCACCCCCAACTGACAACCACTGAATTAACTCTTACTTTTAGAAGATAAACTTAGTTCTGTCATTCACCATCATTAGTGTTAAATTCTCCTTTTTTTTAATCAAGTAAAAGAGATACAAAGGACACTTTAAAATATACTGTTGGTCAGAATAGAGAGTTATGTTTATTGGTAATAAAAGCACAGGGTTTCAGGAACCAGAAAGAGAAGGAGCCTTAAAATCCAGGACCTATAAAATTGGAGACAGTCTGACAACCCAAGAACAGTTTCTCAGTGATACCAGCCACAGAAATGTGTGTGACTCTAATACAAATCATTTGTGTGGCTAGTTCTTTGGTCTTTTAGTATCTGATTTTAAGTCCTTTTTACTGGCTGACACATACTTATTTCTGCTCCCTCCTCACCCCCAATGACTTTTTTAAACGTGTGATCAACTTTGACACACTATCAGCCACCTTTGACTTACTTCCCAGTTTCTGTAAGCATTCAGCTTATGGAAATATAGCAGGATGTCATGGGTCAAGATGTTCTAAGTATCAGTTCTGACTTGCCCAAAGCTACTTTCTTTTAATTGACTTGGTGTGATCTTCTTCCAAGCCTGGCCCACTGGTTTTGTAATAATTTGGATAACTGCTCTAAGATCAGTCTATCTATCACTGTCCTTCTATAACGGTCATTTTTTTTCTAGTTAAGAGTGAGTGGTTTGATTTCAAATCAATTTGCAAAGTGCTTTGGATTTTTGAAAGAAGTCGGCTGGATGATTGGTTCTAAACTACAATTATATAAAGGATAGCACATTGAGGTACGGTTGACAAATGAGTTGGCAAGTTATCTGCAATTGAAAACAGAGTTTTACAGTCCTTGCTACTTGATGTTCTACACCTCGTTGGAAAATTTCACCTCTAACAAACTTTCCTGGCACATTTGGTATGAAATGTGGACTTTTTTTCTTTCTTTCATTTTTTTTAATTAAAAAAAATTTTTTTGAAGTATAGTCGATTTAAAGTGTTTCAGGTGTACAGCAAAGTGATTCAGTTATACATATATATGTGCGTGTGTGTGTGTATATATATATATATGTATATATTCTTTTTCAGATTCTTTTCCATTATGGTTTATTATAAGATATTGAGTACAGTTCCCTGTGCTATACAGTAGGACCTTGTTGTTTATCTATTTCATGTGTAGTAGTTTTGTATCATATTTTAGATTGAAACGTGGACTTTTTTCAATCAAGTACTTTTTTAGGATATGGGAATCTGCATTTTTAAGTCTTTATAAAGATCAATTTTACCTGGATAAAATTTCATTTGTCAGTCATTCATGAAACTCAATAGATTCTTAGAATTGAATCAATGGATTCTTGAAATTGAATTCTTAGAGTCATTTCTTGGAATTGACCTAGATAGTGAGTTCAAACATTTCCACAATGATTGGTGCTCAGAAAGTTCACTTTCCCTGAAAACTTGCAAAGACTGGAAGAAACAAGATGGGAGTGAAGAGCCCATTTAAAAGGCTTTCTATGGATTGCAGGTGTGTATTCAAAACAGCTCCCACAAACTCTGCACGCACCCATTGCAGTGGAGAATTCTATCATCTCATTCTGACTTGTTGAGTGCTCTGGCCCAGCAAATCCATATTTTTCCCCAAAAACGAAAAGATTTAAATCTAGATGTTCTGTTGCGGCCCTTGATCAGGAAACCAAATACAGAGCAGTTTACTTTCATTCCTCATGAAGAGCCCTCGTCACACCCCATCTGTTGGCAGTAGAAGCATCCTTCTCGTTTGCCCTTGTTTTCGGCTGGTGTCCAGCCGGAACACAATCACGCCGGATGGAGTGAACACCTGAGGTTTCTTTTCTCTCCTCAGCTCTCCGCACTTCAAGCCAAGGTCCATTATCTCAAGTTCCTCAGTGACCTTCGACTGTATGGGGGCCGTGTGTTCAAGGCAACATTAGTGGTAATTTCTTTTCCTTGCTTTTTCATGGAAGCCACAGAGGCCTGCAAAATGTCACTGTCTAGGCTGTCTTGAATGAGCTGTCTGATGACAAAAGCAAATCAGCTGTGAATCTTTTCCAGCCCTTATTTCTAATTGACTGCACCCCAGTGTGAAAATATCAGAAGAAATGTTAAGCTAGATAATGCCACTGCAGAATGCCCTAGAAAAAGAAATGTGGAGAGCCGAGAGAATGCGCTCGCACAATGGCCTCCTTTTAAATCACTGGGCCAGAATGATTTTAAAAAATCCTCATTTCTACAAGCTTCTCATGACAATGAATATATGTGCTATGATAACATTTACTTTCTACATTATTCATAATTTTATCAGAGCCTCGCTGCAATCATATATCTGGTTCTTCTAATTGGATGATTTAGTACAATGTAACCCAGGAATACTTTCTAAAGAAAATGTAATCTTATAAAAACAGACTCTCAGGTTCAGCTTTGCCTGGTGCTTCAGAGGTCTAGTATTTTAATTTAATTTAATTAATTAATTTATTTATTGGACGCAGTACTACGTGACTTGCGGGATCTTAGTTCCCTGACCAGGGATTGAACCCGGGGCCCCGGGCAGTGAAAGTGTGGAGTCCTAACCACTGGACCTCCAAGGAATTCCCAGAGGTCTAGTAGTTTTAATATTTTGTCAACGTCTCTTTCTCAGCAGGCAGAAAAGCGCTCAGAAGTGACCCTCCTGGTGGGGCCCCGCTACGGCATAAGCCACGTGATAAACACCAAAACCAATCTAGTGGCTCTTTTAGCTGACTTCAGCCACGTCAATAGGATTGAGATGTTTACTGAAGAGGAGAACTTGGTGAGGGTGGAGCTCCATGTGCTGGACGTGAAGGTGAGTCTTTCAGACACTGACACGTGGCCTTGAACGTGGCCTTGCTTCCTGATAGTGCTGCAGATATTTATAAAGAGGCAAAATGTCAACATGTGCAGCGCATGGAAGGCGCCACGGGTGCAGAAAAAGTCCACCCAACTCAGGTGTGAGGGCTCGAGTCCTCACTAGACAGCTCTGTGGTTGGGGGACGAGTCACTCTCTTTCTCTGGGCTCCATTTCTTCATCTCTACGTGAGAAAGCAAGTGAGTTCATTTCTAAAGTCCCTTCCGGCTCCAGAGTGCATGAACCATACATGGAGAGTAGGGGACACGTCTCCCTACTTACTCTCTAGAATCTGTGGCTCTTGTATAGAGTCAGGAAGATTTTTCCCAACTTTGTTCAGAACCCCCTTTCCCTTTTGTTAGGTTGCATCCATATGTGCTTATTCTTTTGGAAAAACTGAGTATTTTAGTCAATCTGTCTTTTCATGCTATAGCAATTAGTGCTGGCTGAACATCTGGCCCCTTTAATATCACGGCCATTTCATTTGAAACAACTATCTGAGATTGTCCTCAGAGGGCAGACATTTCCTCCCCAAACAGAAGTTGACAGGATGTAATCCAGGTCCCCTGTCCCCACCTTCTTGTCCCAGTATGTAATAGATGAGTCATTGGATTTTGGCAGCGTTAATGTATCTGATGTTTCTAGAGAGAAAAGGCACTGGATCCAAAGAGAGACAGTGAGTCCACAAAGGAAACAGGGTGACCCAGGACGAGTGCTCTGAGAACTCCCCCTAGCCCTAACCCGCTCCCAGCCTCACGCCCACCAGGGCGTGGGAGGGGCAGATTTGAGAGTAAAGGAGAACGTGGGAAAGGGCTTCTGCACAGCCAAAGGGAAGCCTCAGTGTGCTGTGCAGCAGGAAAAGATGAGCGTGAAAGGGCGAGCGTGCAGCTCAGGCGCGCTGGCCGTGGCCCATGGCGTTCCGTGGGCTGAATCCAGGGCGTCGCCCTTGACTTCATGGCAAAGAAAGTCCAAGAGGAGACTTGGCGTGCCTGTCCCGGTCCATAACCGAGGATGCTGAGAACAATAGCCTGTCATGGAAAACAGGTGGAAGAAAGGGTATATCGGGTGCAGTCATCACAGACCTGATAACAGGGATAATCTGTCTCCAACAGAAATGGGTGACAAGACCCTATGGGTGGTTTCCTGCCTACTGAAAAAAATTGTGGGGTGGCTTGGAGGGAGACGACAGTTGAAATGGAAGGAAAAGGCAGCACATCAAGTAGTATAGGGGCTTTGGGTGGAAATTAGGTTTCACCAGCCAAGGCCAGGGTGCTACCCGTGGCAGTGAAAGCAAGAGGCCTGTCATCTCGCTGTTTCTGTGCCTCTCCGGGTGCCTGCTTGTTCTTTGCTCCCTTATTTCCCTCTCACTTTCTCTCTCTTTCAACAAGAACACACCAGCAAGTCCACCCTTCCTTACTCAACGAGGATAATTGCTTCCCTGTATGCCCAAGATCCACGTCCAGTTATATGGTAACCTCATAGTTTCCAGAAAGTTCTGGCAGGGCCTTTTCTCAACTCCCATGTCTGTTTTGCCCTCCTCTGAATTTACAGTTTCTTTTAGAAGCGTCATTTTCCTGGATCTCTTTGACACTTTTCATTCAGTCTTAGCAGTAATTTCCACTTGATTTTTGCTTTGCTTCAACACGAATTTTCACCACGAACCCAAACTTAATCTTCCTGTGATTTTTTTTTCAGATGGCGGGTTCACAACTAGTAACTGACTCCTTAACTATGACTTTTAAAAATATTAACTATTTGGAACAAAGCCAATCTTTTTTTTTTTAATCCATTATGACTTGGGAAAGGTTCCAAATGTCTAGCCTTTCAAAATGTTGTCACCTGAACGTTTTTCAGTCAGGCTCTCTGTTATACCCGACCTTTCCCCCATTTGCGTTTCTTCAGTGAAACAGTCGCTCCAAAACTTCGTTTGTTCACATTCCATAAGCACAAACGTAGTCGTCCCTTGAGGGAGGTTATTAAGGAGGAATGGTTTTAACCAAAACATTCTCTTTTGTGTAGCCCATCACGCTCTTGATGGAATCTTCCGATGCCATGAACCTGGCCTGCTTAACGGCTGGATACTACCGGCTGCTTGTGGATTCCAGGAGGTCGATATTTAACATGGCCAACAAGAAGAACGCAGGGACCCAGGATACAGGTATTCTCTTCCTAAACTCACGAGGCACCGACCTCCCTTCCCCACACCACCAGACAACAATAATAAGGATATTTCTTGAAAAGTTAAAACTATACACATAAAAACATCTAGTGTCCAAATTTAACACAAAACCCTCCAATTACTTCTGATTTGGTCTAGATTTTTTTGATGAAGATGTTGATTTTTCCGTCATATTTTACACATCACTTGGCGATGTTGGCTGCATGCTTCCAAAGCAGTGATTTAATTATTGTGAAGGGTGCAGGCCTCAGCCTATACGGCTAAGCTTTTACTGCCTCATTCTTCTAGAGGTGAGTCAGGGCCCAGAGAACTAAGGCTGGAATGCCCAGTAGGGGCTGTGAGCCCCCAGCTTTAGGGCTGGTCCCTCGTTAAGGTGCCAGGATTCTGGGAGCCTTACAACAGGGAGACTTGAGAATCGCCCGGCCCTTGGACTTCGGGCTCTAGAAGGGACCCTGGAAGCCCTTTAGCTTTTTAGCTTTTTAGCAGAAGCATCAAAATGGCAAAGATCAAATAATTCATCTCAGCGACTTGACAGGGAGAAATAGCTCCAAAGTGAGGATAAGCAGGGCTGCAGCTGTTGAACTGATAGTTCCTTTGAGGGTGGATGGTTTTTATTTATTTTAGAACTTTTTTTTTTGGAAATTTATTTTATGGAAATATAGTTGATTTACCGTGTGTTAATTTCTGCTGCACAGCAGAGTGATTCAGTCATACACAGATATCCATTCTTTTCATAATCTTTTCCATGATGGTTTATCACAGGACATAGAATATAGTTCCCTGTTCTATACAGTAAGACCTTGTTGTTTATCCATTCTATATATAATAGTTTGCATGTTCTAGAACCTTTTTCTTCAGTGTTTGAACTTTTTCCTCCATCTGTAGTGGACCCTCAGGAAACATGGCTGATGGACAGACCCTACCATTCAAGCCAGAGCTACTGACCCATGAAAAAGTATAATCAGGGGCTCCATAATTAGGGTTTCTTTTAAAAGAAAGGGAAATTCTTAAGAACAAATTTTGTTGTCACTGTTACTGAGAGAAAAGGGGGAAAGGAAAAAGAAGGGGAGGAAGATCCCCTAGTTTTAAACTTAGCAGAAAACAGAAATTATTCCATGGATATATAGTAATATGTAGCTAGGCACACACACAGACAGACTGGCATGCAGTTTATTGTGACGGTTGGTTAAGTGGAAACAGTTGCCGTCAAAGGGTAAAGGAAAACCAGAGAGAAAGAGAGGTGAGCAAGGTGTGCTGGACGGCAGCTGGGACTTGCGGCTAGATTTCATCCCACCCCACCTCGAAGTGTCTGTTGCTTCTAAGAGACACAAATAATTAAAAATAAGTAGGTTCAAAAAGGAGGTGGTAAATATTTTTACGACCACATGTTTTCATTGACCGAGGAGATTTAGAGCAACTGAACGCTGACGCTTGACATTCTGAAGAGCAGTTCCACAATTTAACACAATCCTTTCACACTGGAAAATCTTAAATCTTAAAACCGTAAAGTTTCTTGTGAAAATCAAACCTTTTCTCCATGGACTGTTAAGATTGTACGGGTGCAAGAAGAAAGCCAAACCTACCATTCTACAAATGGTTACAGAACCGAGGGGCCTCAGTTCTGTCCACTTTATATATAGTGACTCACAATGTGATGTTGAATAAAGTTGCAAGAGGCAAAAACTTAGTTCCAAAAAGTATTATATTACTGTGGAGAGAGACTGGAACTTCAACCTCTCGGTAATTTCTCTCGGTTCGACAGTGAGAAGGAGAGTGAGGGCACATGTTCCAAATAGCACACGCAAGCAGGAGTGCGTGTGTGCGTGTGTGTGTTTAATAAGGGAGGACAAGTGCGAGAGATGGCACACTCCAAAAAAGCAACTGGTTGACCCAAGCAGAGCTGCAGCTCGGGACTTAGCATCCTCTCATGGCTGAAAGGGCTCCCTTCTCCTCAGAAATTCCCCAGAGATCTCCTGAGACTCAAAAACTATACAGAGCGAAGTCTGTTGAGGCCAGCTCATCCCTAGAAGGAGACATCCTTCTGTGTTTCCAAAATCATTCCAGGAGCCAAATCAGTACACCCTCCTGGAAGGAAGCCAAGAGTGAGTATGTATTTTCTTCTTGTCTCAAATTGATCAAAGGCCTTCGTCAAGATCTCTAACCAGGAACAGTAAGCCCCTATTTCTTCTTCACTATCTTGAAAATTAACCCTTCAAGTACTTTCAAAACCCCTGCACCCACACAGCTAAGCATCTCTGAGCCTTAGGAAAGTCTATTAACTTTGCCTTTAGCCTGCTCACCTGTTCAGATTTCTTGTTGGTCTAAACCAGGGGTGGGCAAAGTGTGCTTGTTCTTGTGAGTAAAGTTTCATTGAAACTTGTACATCGTATTAGGTTCCTGGGGCAGCCGTAACAAAGTATCACAAGCTTGGGGACAACATAACAGAAACTTGTTCTCTCACAGTTTGGGGGGCTAGAGGTCCAAAATCGAGGCATTGGCAGGGCCATGCCCCCTCCAGAGGTTCCAGGGAGAGTCTTTCTTTGGCTCTTCCTGTTGCTGAGGTGGCCATCAGCATTCCTTGTAGCTGCATGACTCTAGTCTCTGCCTCTGTCTTCCCACGGTCTTCCCTCCTCCTCTGTGTGGCCCAAGTCTCCCTGTGCTTTTCTCTTATAAGGGCACTTTCCATTGGAATTTAGGGCCCTACACAGATAATTCGGGGGGATCTCATCTCAAGATCCTTAATTATATCTGCAAAGACTCTTTCCAAATAAAGTCACATTCTTAGCTTTTGCGGGAGGGTCACCATTCAAGTCACCACATCCGCTTGCTTATGTGTCATCTATGGCTCCTTTCGTGTTACAACAGCAGAGTTGAGTAGTTGCTCAACTGAGCTGTTGGCCCACAAAACCTAAAATAGTTACTATCTGGCCCTCCCTTTACAGAGAAAATTTGCCAAGCCCTGGTTTAAACCCAGAGCTGTCTCACAACTTTGCTGAACCACTGTCCCTCCTCCCAACAATCGACACTCCTCTCACACACACACACACACACACACACACACACACTCACACACACACACTCACTCACTCACTCACTCACACAGAGCCAGTCATAATCCATGTCATTGTTAATAAAACAGTGCTGAACCCCGACAGGTGTATTTATTATAAGGTAGCACGTAAGTATGGCTGGTGTGTAACTCAGTGTCTTCAAAATTTCATCTTTACCTGCTCTTCATAAAAATATATGTATTGAATAAAATGACTCGGAACATTGTGCAGCATTGAGTCCATCGTATATTTGGGAGAGAGCCAAAACCTCTTCAGTAAAACTGATTTTTTTTCCCATATCTCTTGTATATCTGATTTCAGTATTATTCAAACTTGGGCCAGAGGGCAATTTGAGGAAACAAATGGGACAATTTGTGACCCTAACATTTCCTCAAAATGTCACCTCTGGAATTGACAAAGCAATATTGACACAATGACTCGCTGCCCTGTCTTGGTAAATATCAGAGCAAAATCTCCACAGCCGAGTTCTCTATTGGAAGACTCTTGAAGATCAAACAAAACAATGAGATTTAAATTAGAGTTTTGCAGTTTTGAAGAACAACAAACAAATCTTCAGGAGTTTTCACGATACAAGTAGAAATGGAAATTCATCAAAGTATTAACTATGCGTAGAAATAGCAGAGAGGGTGCATTACCTGCGAATGCTCCACCTTGTACGTCCTACCTGTGTGCGTGTGTGCTTACAGGCACGCGTACTGGCATTTATGTGTAAAAAATACACACACCCGCAAGGACAGGAGAAGGCTAAAGAGAGAAGTTTTGGTGCCACCATTGCAATATGTAGTATTATAGTTTTTATTAATATACATTATATGTATATATTTATTATTACCTTATCGGTACAGTATTTCCTAAAATACGTGGTAGAAGTATGAGGATCCTTGACCTTCTCTTAACTCAATGAGGGAAAAGTCCAGCATCTCCCTATACAAAGCGGGAAATGTTAGCTCTCACTTTACAAAGAAAAGGGCAATCCGTTTTCTGGAATAACAGCCTATTGGACTATCGCCTTTAAGGATTTTTAAAGGCATGTTGTATATTCACATTTATAGACATAAATGAGGCCTTTTAATGCTAGAATCAGAGATCAGATGGAAGTAAGCTGTAGTTCCCTACTCTCGGATGGTATTCTGTTTTATCAAATAGCAATTCTATTTTCTGCAGTATCAATTCTCCTAACCAAGAAATCCTTGCACCTGAAGCCTAAATCGACCACTACCGTATTTGGAAAGCTGAATAACAACCGTATTCACAAAAGTGGTGCTACAAGCCATTAAGTTAAGAAACAGAGACAAGGCCCCCCAGAAACCAGACAGCACAGTAATGTGTCTTTGCATGACTCTTTCTCTTTAGGAACTGAAAATAAAGGAAAGCATAACCTCCTTGGCCCAGATTGGAACTGTGTACCCCAAGTGACCACATTCATTGACGAAGGGGAGCAAGAAGCACAGATAACATATATAGATGCAAAGCAGAAGGCAGTTGAGATTCCAGACGGCACCTTGTGTCCAAAAGACCACCACCGGCACTTGTACATGGACAACACCTATAACTCAGACGAACTCAGCCAGCAGCTGACCCAGCCGGGAGATGCTCCGTGCAAGGCAGACTACAGAAGTCTAGCTCAGCGGTCCCTGTTGACTCTCTCAGGACCAGAAGCTCTAAAGAAAGCACAGGAGCCTCCAAGAGGAGCTAAAGTGTCCTTTATTTTTGGAGATCTCGCCTTGGATGATGGTATCACTCCCCCGACTCTCGGCTATGAAAGACTGCTGGACCAGAGTCCAGAACTGCTGGAGAAGCAGAGGAATCTCTACATCAGCGGTGCCAATGACACGAAGAGCCTGGATCTCACTCCAGACGCAGAGGGCATCCAGTTCGTGGCCAATTCTGTGTATGCAAACATAGGCGACGTGAAGAACTTCGAGGCTGCCCAGGGCATAGAGGAGCCCCTCTTGCACGACATCTGTTACGCGGAGAACGCCGACGACGCGGAGGACGAGGATGACGTGAGCTGCGAGGAGGACCTCGTGGTGGGAGACATGAACCAGCCGGCCATCCTCAACCTGTCTGGGTCAAGCGATGACATCATTGACCTCACGTCCCTGCCCCCGCCCGAAGGGGACGACAACGAGGACGACTTCCTGCTGCGTTCCTTGAACATGGCTATCGCCGCGCCTCCCCCTGGCTTCAGAGATAGTTCCGACGAGGAGGACTGTCACGGCCAGGCCGCTCCCTTCCTGGGGGACAAGGAGGCAGGCGGCACCCTGCAGAACGACGAGATCCCCGTGTCCCTTATCGACACTGTGCCCACCAGCGCCGAGGGCAAGTGTGAGAAGGGCCTGGATAGCGCCGTCGTTTCCACGCTGGACACTCTAGAAGCTCTGTCCGTGTCAGAAGATCAGCAGACCAGTGACAATTCAGGTTCTTTCACGATTGTTACATTTATTCACTGATAGCCATATCATTTCATCCTTGCAAGCCATCCGCCCTTGGAGTCCTGTCATGTGTCCTTCATGTCACGCATGTCCCGTTTCCTAAACGTGCTGAAACTACCATCGTGGGGTTTTTGTGTGTGTGGTGTCCTTGGTGGTTCTTTTTTTAAAACACGTGGCACGTCTTTTTCCCCCCATTTCCGGAACAACTGTGCAATAAACTCAGAGTCCTTACTGAAAAGGGAAAAAGTTGGCTTTTTTTTTTTTTTAATAATAATGAGCCCCATTTTCTTACATGTCTCCTAGTGCCTGTGATGCATCCATTAACCGGCTCTTGTTTTTTACGGCCTGCAGGTGTAGCCATCTTGCGGGCTTATAGTCCCGAGTCCTCGTCAGACTCGGGCAATGAAACTAACTCTTCGGAAATGACGGAGAGTTCTGAACTGGCCACGGCCCAGAAGCAGTCAGAAAACCTCTCCCGCATGTTCTTGGCCACTCACGAAGGCTATCACCCCCTTGCGGAAGAGCAGACAGAGTTCCCCACCTCCAAAAGCCCACCTGGGGCCTTGCCTCCGAAGGCCTCCCACGCCCTCACTCCCCGTCCAGTGAGCGACCTCCCGCCCAAAGTTGTGCCTTCCAAGCAGATCCTTCACTCGGGCCACGTGGAGATGGAGCCCGAAACCATGGAGACTAAGTCAGTCACTGACTATTTTGGCAAACTGCACATTGGGCCGATGGCATATTCCTGCACCAGCAAAAGGAAAAGCCAGCCGGCCGACGGGGAGGGGAAAGCATCCCTTAATGGGAGCATGCCAGGGAAGAAACAGCAGGGGACCAAAACGGCAGACGTGGAGGAGGACGCCAAAGGTCAGTTTGCTAGTGTGTCTTCAAGGGACAGTCAACACCTGAGCACTTTTAACCTGGAGAGAACTGCCTTTCGCAAGGACAGCCAGAGATGGTATGTGGCCACTGAGGGGCCTATGGCTGAAAAAAGTGGGTTGGAAGCAGCAACAGGGATAACCTTTCCCAGAGCTTTGGCTGTGGGAACCACAGAGACCGAAGGGAAGGATGATGGGGCTCCTGATGGAGAAGCCGTTGAGGTTTCAGGACTTGGCCAGCGGGACCACTTCTTAACAGAGGTGACCTGTGTGTCTTCAGCCAAAGACTTAGGTAACCCGGACGATGCTGACCCGTCCACCTGTGACCATCCTTCCAAGCTCCCCGAGGCGGAGGAGAGCGTGGGCCGCCTTTGTGACTACCACTTGGCCAAGCGGATGTCGTCGTTGCAGAGCGAGGGCCATTTTTCTCTGCAGAGCTCTCAAGGCTCCTCGGTGGACGCAGGCTGTGGCACGGGTAGCAGTAGCAGCACTTGTGCCACTCCGGTGGAGTCCCCGCTCTGCCCCTCCATGGGGAAGCACCTGATTCCTGAGGCTGCCGGGAAAGGCGTGAGTTACCTTCCTTCCGAGGAGAGAGCCACCGGGCTTCCCAGCCACGGAGCCGCCTTTAAAGAATTACACCCACAGACAGAAGGGATGTGTCCACGGATGACAGTGCCTGCCCTGCACACGGCCATTAACGCCGAACCCCTGTTTGGCACTTTGAGAGACGGATGTCATCGACTCCCCAAGATTAAGGAAACCACAGGTACAGCAATGACGGATTTAGCGCTCTGCGTTACCCGCCAGGAGCACGTAAACCAAATTTACAACAAACCTAAAAATAGAAAGTCTGGAGGAAAAGGAAAAGGGTTTTTTAAAAAGGCTGCAGAACTGTGGCCAGGTTAAGTGTCAAATCATTGTTCCCCCAGTGTTGAATAAATACTGGCACTTCTAGGTCTGGACAGTAGTGGAAATGGCATTTCTGGCCTTTAGCTTCCTGCTCTGTCTTGCTTTTAGAATTTGATGGAGCAAACATTCTTTCCCTAAATTCTAAATGTAGACTTTTAGCAGCGCCCAGTGCAACTTTTAGTTATAAGATCGTATTGCCTAGAATCGCAAAAGTTTGATTTCCTTCTCAAGACGTCGAATTTCTCATTTTGCCATTTCCTTTTTGAGAGGCAAGGAAGGAAAATAGAGCAGGGGACCTGGGAGGCGGGAGAGATTGGGGAAGATCCTTTGCCTCTAAGCAGTACTTCCAGAGCCCTCCCTACTCTGTAAGACTCTCCTAGACGAGGACTCTGAAGTATCTGGCCTACCGCAGTGTCTAAAAGGTTTGCGGGGGATGCACGATCAGCTGCTTTATTTTCCCCCAAATAATAAAATATAGACGCCAGGTAGAAACACGAACACAGCCACCTTCTGTGCCCGCCTTCACCATTCTGCCACCCAGTGGGCACCTATCCGTCTCCGAGATCCGCTTGGCCGGCCATCCTGTGGCAAAAGCAGACACTATTTCATACTTTGCAATTTCAAATTATATCCTCAGCAGTGTCTTTTCCATGTAGGTCAATAGATGTTAGTGAGACCTTATATTGGTTAATTTCCATTCCCGCCGTTTTAAGATTATCTCCTTTCTCAAAACTCACCACTGGCTTCACCTGCCTTGGGAAACCCATCTACGAATGTTACCAAACTCATCTCCCAACTAGCATCTGTACCTCTAAACTCATTAAAGGCCACTTTGCAGTTTACAAAGAGCTTTCACCTAACCTATTCCTCTTGCTTCTCACAAAAATTCTGTGAGGTGGAGGCCATTGTCCCCACATGACAACTTTTCTGGGACTTTCCCAGTGTCTCAACTTCAAACCCTGTACCAGGCGAACCTCACGGGGTCCTCTTTAAAAGGCGAAGATACCTAATTTGCATTAATTAAATTAGGCCACTTCTTTTTAGGAAGGTAACCGATGCCAGGATTAACCTGACTCCTTGAAATGGAGCTTAAATGTCATAAACACGGTTGAATAATCTGTATGTAAGACGTGTGTTTGCTCATTATGTGTGTAAGCTTTAATAGATAAATATCGGGAACAAGGCAATTGACAAAATTCCACTGTCTCCCTCAAAACATTTGGGATTTCTAGACAATGCCAAATGAATCAATCGTTTCAGGAATAAGAGACTCTAGTATTTCTTAAAATATATTAAAATTGAAATCTATTAAAGATTTCAGGAGGCCGTCTTTGGAAAGCAGGTCGACCCTGGCAGATGGTAGTTCTTCTCGAGTACATCCTTGGGAGATGACAGACATCGCATAGAGATTTAGTAAAAATGACCACCCATGAGGTGCTTAATGATTCTCTCTGTTTTCCTACTACCCCTAGTGTAGCTTTGACAGAGCCTGGGAAGGAGAGACGAGGAGGCATGCCTTCAGCTTGGCCTCAACATCCTAAAGCTGATCCCACCCTGCTACCATCAAACATTCACTCGGAATCAAAGGTGCCAATTCCAAATCAAGACCCTACTGATTTCTCCCAAGCAAACCAGGCCTACGGAGAGGCTGTGAGCTGGTGGCCACTGGATCTGCGAGGGGGGAGCCTCAGGACACCCCCCAGCCAGAGGGCTCTGAGACGTAGCAGCAGTATCCTCTCGGGATCTGTAAGTTTGGAGACCTTCCGGGAGAGAAGCAAAGGTGCAGTCAGCTTAAAGTGTCCAGGTATCACAGAAGCACAGGAGGCCAGTTCAGAAAGGCACGCAGAACTCCCCCTAGGGAAGAAGCTCACCAAAAGTTTTTCCCAAAGCTCGATGCACTTTAGCTCTGAGGGGAAAGTTCACAAAAGGTCCCCAGCGGCTCACAAAAACTCAAAGCTGTATAGGACATTGCCCTTGCGGAAGCTGGAAGGCAGCAATTGGAGATGCCGGGGACCTTTCAGCTACTGCTTCCTGAACGGAGGGCAGGATGAAGATGGTGATGAGGACGAAGAGCAGAGAGAGGTCGATCACCACGTCTCTTGCCTCTTTCGACCACAGATGACTCAAGCCACGCCAGACCCAAGCAGCCCACCCCTGGCTGTCGGAATTCAGGAGCAAGGAGGGGAGCTGTCCAGAGGTTCAGTTCTGAAGGTCTGGGCCGAAGACTTGAGTGGCCCAGATGATGTGGACTTCAGCAACCTGACTTTTGATGCCCGGATTGCAAGGATAAATGCCCTTAAGGAGAGCACATATGCAATGCCCGATGGGTTCCTCGCAGCCCAAAATGATGCCAATGAGCTGCTCTGCCTTGTCAGGGAAACCAAGGGGAAGAAAGGGGAGTCACGCCTTGAAGCGTATGACCTAACACTTTCTCAGTACAAGCAGCTGTTATCCATTGAGTCCAGACAGTTGGGGAGTGCCTGCAGGAAAATGGCAATGGCCGAGAAAAGTCCAGAGGAGATGCTCCTAGCTATGACTTCCAGCTTTCAAGTGCTCTGTTGCCTAACAGAAGCCTGCATGCGATTAGTTAAAGTTGTGAACTCAGAAACACAGCGGCAGGAAATTGTAGCGAAGATCGATGAAGTGGTCATAAACTACATCTGTCTCCTGAAAGCTGCCGAGGCAGCCACTGGAAAGACCACTGGGGATCCCAATGTTGGACTCTCAATGCGACATTCAACCACCATGGCCGCTCTCGTAAGCACACTAACACGTTCTCTCAAGATGCTTTTAAATAAATAAAGTATGAAAGTCACGTCATAATCTACCTTTGCAAAGCCATACATGAACTTTTATTTACTTTATGTGTACGATGAACAGATGTCTCCTTTCTTCTCTCTGTATATTTTGTTATTTTATATGAAATAGGAGATAAAAGTCACATTGATGAAAAGTTGAAATGTACTAATCCAGATGTATTCTGTTTCTATTATACATATATACACATGTAGAAGAAATATACAAGGAAGTGGTGATATTTGGCTATTTTTCATATAGTCGAAACTCCAGGTATGTGATGTGAAACGTTAAATTCTGCTGTGTTGGAGCAAAACAATGAATCCTATCCCCTTTCCTTCCAAGTGGATACTTGGAGACCATATCATTCATATTTAGAAGTAAAAAAGAAAAGAAAAATCACAATGTATATAAAACAGTACTTATGTTTTAAAACTATGATTTTTAAGCATTGGAAATAGCAAAAAGACATTTAAAATTCAAAAAGCTATTATGAATTATTAGAGAATATATATAATAAATTAATTTTTTGCTCATAGTGTTTGGTTATCTGATGCTTTTTTCCAGGAATCCTACATATTTCATTTTGGCTTACGCCATTTGGGCTAGAAATGGGGTGGGAGTGGATTCTATTGTGTCAACACAAATGCTCTTCATGATGTTTCTAGAATTAAAATACTTCCCAAATAGAAGAACAGGGGGAATGATGGACAGGTTCCCGGGTAATACCTACTTAGGGACTATCTAATTGCACACAAGGAAAGGAGTTAATAATACCAAAATTAAATTGTTTGATGAAAAGAGAGATCTGCTTTGACTCAGTGTCAAAATATACAAACCAAAGACACCACCTCTCTAGAATTCCCTTCAGGGTGACAGAACATTTAGTAAAGTATTTGCAAAATTATAAAAAGGAACATTTAATGATCCTCACAAGTAAATGCAGGTCCAGTAACGTAAAGCAAAGAGCTTCATGCATCACCTCTACGGGAGCCAATGCTTCCAACCAAATTTGCAATGACAACCTAACACTGGGACAAAATTTCAAATCTGGAATGTTCCAGAAAATCGGAGAAAGATAGTTACTCTAATATGGAAGCCATACTTAAATAAATAATAAAAGTATTTTTGAAATGTTCTAATCTGTATTGGCTGATAGAAATGTGAAAGCTGAGGGGGAAAAAAAAAGAGTGGTAAACTTGACCGCTTCAAGTGAACCTGACGGAATGCAAAGAAGTTTTTAGAACCATCGTCTCTCTAAAACTGTATCTTTGGGTCAAAGCAAAAGGATGCAAAGTCTGCAATTGTAAAATAAAGTTGATATGTACATATGTACTTCGTGGCTCTTTTAGTGCTCAAGCTACACACACTCCTATTTACGTAGGTGGCTTCTTAGAATATGACAGGAGTGTGCCCAGTGCAAATATTTCCATTTCTGTAGGCATAACACAGTCCCCAGTTGCTGTCTCTCTCGTCAGTTGTTCCGTAGAGACTCAATAACAAAAGCCACACATATTTATAGGTGGTAGCAAACAAAAGGAGTTTAGACGTGTTATTATAATGTTTAAATAATAAAACATTATTTGATTACAGTTATAAATATTGGTGTTTGATAGTGAGAAATATTAATGATGTTTACTGTGGAAATTTTTGGTAAATGTTCTGTATACGCAAATACATATTAATATAGGATTGTGTTCTATGTCAGACGTTGTGCTAAACATATCATATATCTTATCTCATTTAATCATCACGACGATCTTACGGTTTGGACACTATCATTAATTCCCTATGGAGGCAATATAGTTTCGTAGTTAAGGACATGTGGTTTGGGGTCAGAAACTTCTTCATTTAAATGTGGACTGTGCCATTTTCTAGCCCTTTCATCTTGGGAAAGCTAGTCAATTTTCCTCAGTCTCAAGTTCCTTCTAGTAATATGGAAGTCAATAATAAGATCTATTTCCATAGGATTGTCACGAGTTTTAAGTAAAATTATGTATATAAAGTTCTTACTGCAATACCTGGCAAAGAGTAAGTACTCAGTGTTAGATATTATTATCATCATAAGCATTGCGTTAAATATATTGCCCAAGGTAATATGTAGGGGCTGTTTGTTTTATACGCATATCGTATCCTGACTCTGTGCAGAATACATGAGTGTATTGCATATGTATAAAAGAAATATACAAGGAAGTGATGATCCTTGTTCGATCACATGTCCAGTTAGAACACCATCCCAGTCCATTTCAGTTCTTCGGGAGGCCTCAGTGAAATAGCTCTGGGTCTTTCTAACCAATCTCCCGTTACCTTTGGGTGCTCCAGTAAATTTCTGTTTCTTATAAACAAACTCTTTACTACTTAGAGAACCTCAAGAGCCCCCCAATCGCTAAATGTGCCGCTCCTAAGTGGGGTCCAGGCCCACTAGAGTGTAGGAAGAATGTATTAGAATGCTACTTGTGTTTATTTTTATCTAGCCTTTTTTATGTTTGTGTATGTTTTATAATGGCATAAGAGTACAGTGGTATATGTACATCATTTTAAATAAATCAATTAATTAATAAGCATATGCCTGATGCATGTGTGCAATAATATTGTCGCAGGTAGGGTTGCACTCACTAAAGTTCGGAGACCACTGAAGCAGAGAGTGAAACTTCCTTGTCCCTGAGGTCTTTTACATTTAGTCCCCAGCCTATTTTTCCAGGTGTACCGCCTATCATTTTTATTCATCCTTTATTATAAAACTTTCAAACATGTATAAAGATAGGCACGATCATATAATGAATCAATATGTACTCATCACACACCCATTCATGCCCAATCTTTTCTCTGTTTCTAGGCACCTCCTTCCAAACTGTATGTAGAAGCAAATCCCAGACATCATAGCACTTAATCCATGAATATCTCGGTAAGCACTTCCTATAGATAAGAATTTTTAAACATAATCATAATGCCATTTTCACACTTTTTAAAATTAATAATTCCCTAATATTACCAAATAAATATGTTACAGAAATAAATGATGAAGAAAGTGAAAATTCCTATAAACCCAACCCCCAAAGACAGTCGTTGTCAACAATTTGGGCCATCTGCTTTCAACTTTTTCTATATCTGTGCTATTGTTATCATTATTGTACGTGTTTAGGAGTTTCACTTTTGACTCAGAGAGTTAGTCTGAACACATTTGCCCTTCTCCTGAGTCTCAGTTCCACCATAGTTTGTGTAAGTGGATTGGCTGGAGGGATCTGATTGACACGGAAAGACAGAAGGGTCAGATGAACCACCACCACAGTATTAGGCTTCTAGTAAAATCCAGCAACTAGTGCAGTTGCCTTAGACATTAAAATTAACACAGACCCCTCAGCCCAGCTGGTATTAGTCTGATCACAAAAGAAATTATGTTTCAGAAAAAAAAAAACTGACAATATTGAAATGACCAGCTACAGCAACATTACAGTAGATTGATTCCTTTTGCTATGAATTTCATCTTTCATTATAATTCGTCTTAGGAAAGACAATTTTCATTTCTGTTCCTCTTTTATATATTTCTAAATGTCAGTTGTTCTCTGAATGTTATTTCTGAGCTACTCAAGATGTCACACTAATTTATTCCTCCTGGATTACTCTCCATTTGGCAATGGAAAAGTTTGTTCTCTTGGACTGATTATCACCGTTCATAATTGTGTTAACTGTTTTTGAAATTGAGAAAAAAGCAAATTAGCTGTGTTCACGTGATTCCTTACCTCTTGCAAATATTGAGGAATCTTCACAGGGATCAAAATACATGGATATTATTACGTTCTTTCTCCTCTAACCTGATTTTATCTCTGCCGTGAAAGTGGTTGATTTGGGGTGTGTGTGCGTGTGTGTGTTTGGGTGTATAGAGGTGCCGGACAGGTGTTTGAGTAGATAGGTGTGTGTATCTGTCTGTGAGAATAGTTTTCAGTTTGGTTTTATGGATTTCAGTGCAAGTTTCCCCTCTGGCAGTCCAAAAACTATGATAAAACTTTCAAGTCAGATTACAGAAATAGCTTCTCAGCTTTGAAAGATCAAAGAGTTGGAGTCTTACCTTTTGAACTGAATTTTTATTCATAACAACTTGAACATCACTCAGTTGGACACTTTTTATTCTACCTATTCCTTAGCCTGCCCCTCTCACTTTTTCATTTCAAAAATTGGAAAGTAACCTTTAGAACTCAGTTGGACTCAGTTGGACACTTTTTATTCTACCTATTCCTTAGCCTGCCCCTCTCACTTTTTCATTTCAAAAATTGGAAAGTAACCTTTAGAACTGTATTAAAATTTTTTCATTTTTATTTTATTTTTTTCACATCTTTATTGGAGTATAATTGCTTTACAATGGTGTGTTAGTTTCTGCTGTACAACAAAGTGAATCAGCTATACATATACATATATCCCCATATCTCCTCCACTTTGCATCTCCCTCCCACCCCTCTAGGTGGTCACAAAGCACCGAGCTGATCTCCCTGTGCTATGTGGCTGCTTCCCACTAGCTGTCTACTTTACATTTGGTAGTATATATAAGTCCATGCCACTCTCTCACTTCATCCCAGCTTACCCTTCCCCCTCCCCGTGTCCTCAAGTCCATTCTCTACATCTGCGTCTTTATTCCTGTCCTGACCCTAGGTTCTTCAGAAACTTTTTTATTTTCTTAGATTCCATATATATGTGTTAGCATACAGTATTTGTTTTTCTCTTTCTGACTTACTTCACTCTGTATGACAGACTCTAGGTCCATCCACCTCACTACAAGTAACTCAATTTCACTTCTTTTTATGGCTGAGTAATATTCCATTGTATATATGTGCCACATCTTCTTTATCCATTCATCTTAATTTAAAAAATAAATAAATTTCGAAGCCTGTACATAGGAAATCCATGGAAGAACAATCCATGTCTTTATCAACTGTTTCTGCTGCAGAAAATAATGGAATTAATTAACTCCTGCTTAGCTGAGGGAAATAGATAACCAATTATCACAAGTAGCTTATTTCACCATTCAACTTGAAATTAACCTGCTGCCTTTGGGTGAACTTTCCGTAATCTTTCCACCATATTTATAATTGCATCTCAATTTTATGTTACACATTAATTTTGAAGCATTAAAATAAAAAAATATATATATTAAATAAATATATATATTTTGGGGGGGGGGCCGTGCCACAAGGCTTGAGGGATCTTAGTTCCCCAACCAGGGACTGAACCCGGGCCCTCGGCAGTGAAAGTGCAGAGTCCTAACCACTGGACCACCAGGGAATTCCCCTCATGTTCCCCTCTATAGTCTAAACCAAAATTCTGGTCCAGAATGCCGTTTGCACTACCATCATGTGCAACGTTAGGCAGAATTAGCTTCGCAGTAGATATAGGTAGGATTCAGGAAGCTGAGCCTTCTTGGTAACCTCCAACCAAGTAATAGTTCTTCTGTTTTCCTTTTGAATTAGTACCCTTTGCACATCTTGCCCTTTGACTAAATGACTTATGACTTCTTTCTGTCACCCCCTCCCAGGATGAGTCCATTCATTCGTTCAAATAGCTCTTAACAACGTCCTAATCTGGGCAAACGCTGTGCTAGGTGCTAGAGGCAGGGTACAGTGATGAATATGATTGACATGGTCCCTGCCAAAAAGGGAGTGCCCATTCTAGAATGGATAATCCTTTGTTATTCCTTAAGAAAGGAGGGGTTCGAAGTAAGTATAGGCGGTCTTCACTTTGCATGGTGGTGCAGGACTGTAAAGATGACGATGCAAGCCCAAAATGTGTAAAGTGAACTTAATAATCAGAAAAAATTACAATTGTTCTGTGACTTACAAAGATTTTTGTCAAAATATCATTCTCTTACTATCATTTATAAATGTATAGGGATATGAAAAATATAGTAAAATGCCTATTTATTTAGTACCTGTACACAGTAATTTAAAACATTGGAAACTTTGAGAATTAAAATGGGTCATTTTGTAAAACCTCATAAAGAGTAGTTTGAACAGTGCTTGCCTTTTCTGCATGTAACTTACAGTATGCAATGAGCATCTATTCTATGCTTTGGCAAATTTTCATACTCCTTTCTAAATGTGGATCGGCTTCCAATGTTTTATCATTGGGGCTTTCAGTGTTGTGCAGTATCTCTAAGAGTTCCTTAATGTGAGTGTTTTTTTCCTGGTGTCACTTCCTCGGGGACAGCTTCATCCTTTTCATCACAAACACTCCCCTTATTTATGCCACTAAGTTCGCCTTCACTGCATCCCTCTGGCCTGTATATCTACAATCTCAAATGAGGGCAGTGCTAACATTCGCACAGTCACCTACTTCTTCTATTACTCCGTTTACATTTGATTTTAATTTCACTTCCAGAGTAACCACTTTTTATTTCTTTGTTACGCTCTCGTCCTTATTGGCCAGTTCCCTCTTTCAATCATCCATTTTTTATAAAACGTTATATGGCTTTGTCGCTCGGGATAAAGAGAGGAGGCACGACGATGTGCTTTGCTGTCTGTGCATGAACTGAATAGCAGGTGCTCAGTGACCAATCATTGGCAGACTTTGAAAGAAGTGATATGATTGGTCACTGATCATCATGCACACCTTTTACTTATAAAGTGATTTTTGGATTAAAGAGCTAGTAGCCACTTTGCTCTAAAGCAGAAACTAACACACCATTGTAAAGCAATTATACTGCAATAAAGAGGTTACCAAAAAAAAGAAAAAAAAGCTAGTAGCAAAATTTGTACTTTATGCAGTTATTCACAGTTAACATACCATGGCAATCGAAGTTTAAACCATGTCGTTGGGGGAGTGGTGTTTAGCTAAACAGTGTTAATGGAGATTCACGTATATCAGACCCATGCAGAGTGAGGACTGCCTGAACTCAGGTGTTTAAAGGGTTTGAAGCCCGTGGTGAAAAGGGCCAAACGGGGGCTTCCCTGGTGGCGCAGTGGTTGAGCGTCCGCCTGCCAATGCAGGGGACACGGGTTCGTGCCCCGGTCCGGGAAGATCCCACATGCCGCGGAGCGGCATGGCCACTGAGCCTGCGCGTCCGGAGCCTGTGCTCCACAACGGGAGAGGCCACAACAGTGAGAGGCCCGCATACCGCAAAAAAAAAAAAAAAAAAAAAAAAAAAAAAATGGCTAAACGGGTAGCATTCAGTGCTGCCCAGTAGAACTTTCTGCAATAATGGACATTTTCTAAATCGTTGGTGTACAATATGGTAGCAAATAACCATATGTGGCTATTGAGTACTTTTAATGTGGCAAGTGAACTTTTAACTTTATACAGTTTAATGAATTTAAATTTAAACCCCCATCTGTGGCTAGTGGCTGCCCTGATGGGCAATGAAGCTCTAGTAGGCAAGCAGACAAAAGGGTGAAAAATAAACAGAATAAAGACAGATTGCAGCAAATTCTAAGAGGGAAACTGGTAGGCTGCTGAGGAAGATTTGTCTAGATTTGGGGGGAAGGAGCTAACTCTGGTCAGTTAGTACACATGACACCCATTTCACACAGGCCCTGCTAGAGACATGTAAATGGTGTATGTCATGGAAACAGTAGCAGATGAAGACTATCCCTCGTTAGACCACGAGTTCTGACCCAAATCCCTTCCTCAACCCCAGGTAAGCCCTAAGTAAAAAGACACCTGAGTGCCCCTGAACAATGCCAACACCCACAGAGACTCAAACAACACCTGTTCTTAGCCTTTGGATGCCTTAGATGATGTGTGATTTGCATGGATGACCATTTCTTCCCCAAGATCTGAAAGTCTGCTGCAAATTTTGACTACACATTAGTTGGTGATGATTAACATAGGCACTGGCGTACGGGAAGCGTTGCGTCAGATACTGACCTAACAATCAGCATGTGCATTCTGTTCCCTAAAATATGTCCCTCCTGAAAACACACTCTGATGCCACTGCAGCCCTCAGTCCAGAGCTGGAACTTCCCTCTGCTTTTCCCCATCTTTCCACCAGTTCTTGGGCCCAACTTCCTTCTTGGTTGGGTTCGAAGCGTCATCCCGAGGCCACTCAGATATGGCCCAATCCATTCTAAGGTCTAAACTATATACAGAGTAGAAAGGAATAAAGGAAGATGTGAGCTCAGAGTATGATGAAAGCCAATTTAAATTTAATCTCCATTATTTCCTGCCTTTATCTCCCCTGACACTCCCACTCCACCCTTCTGTATTAGTTTCCTATTGCTGTGTAACAAATTAACACAAACTTAGCAGCTTACAATAACACATACTTATTATCTCACAGTTTCTGGAGCTCAGGGGCACAGCTTAACTGGTCCTCTGCCCAGGCTCTCAAAAGGTTGCAAACAAGGTTGTGGCTGGGCTGCATCCTCATCTGAAGGCTTGCCTAGTGGTGACTGTTTCCAAGCTCATTCGGATTGTTAGAATAATTCATTTTCTTGTTTTGCTGGCTGGAGACCAGAGGCTGCCCTGACGTCAGAGGGCCTGCCCACAGTTCCATGGCACAGGGTCAGCTCCAGTATGGCTGCTTATTTTATCAAGCCTGCAAAGTGAATCTCTGACCTCCGGGTTAAGTCAGGTCCCCCCAGGAGAAACTCCCATTTGATCCACTCAGAATTAATTGATTGGGGACCTTAAGTACATCTCCAAAATTACTTCACCGTTACCATATTCTATTGGTTAGAAGCAGGTCCCAGGTCTTGCCCACACTCAAGAGGAGAGGGCCTTATGGGGCATGAACAGCAAGGGGCAGGAATCATGGGGACCACCTTGGGGTCTGTCAGCCATGCCGTCCAAGGCTTTTCCTTCAGCTACCAACTCAACAGATCACGTATTCCTCTGCACAGAAGAAATATTGTAGTCACTTGAAATACAAACTTGAAAGGCTTTCAGGACCCGGAGCTCTGACATAAGTCATCAAGGCCACGTGGACAGCCTTTGGCCTTCTCTGTCCTGACCCTGGCCCATTCTCTAGGTATGTTTCCATGTTAATATGCCAGATTTCTCTGGGGCTGGAAACTCCGATAGTTATGATGTACTGACCTGTGCATCAGTGGTAAGTCCATAGATAAACTTTCTTTGGCAATATGACTTTTTTCGTTGCACTCATTTTACAGTCAAATATGACTTTGAGGTCAGGTTACATCGAACAATTAAACTGGCAGACGAACTGTAAAAGATGCTGAACTTTAACCAACATAACCATGGCTTTCTCAAGTATTTATGGGAAGGGGGATGAATGGCTCCAGGTCACTTGCTCCTAAGTTACTCATCTAGAAGTGGAGCTTGCACACTGAAGTTCAGCTGCCCTCCATGACCACTTGGAACTCCTGGCCAGAGTACCCTGAAAGGATGCTGTTTTCTCCATGTGGCCTTCAGCAGAGATGAATATGGAGCGGGGCTCATTTCTTTCTAGATTCTGTGACCCTTTATTCTCTCCCTTTATTTTCCAAAGCTATGTAAAGCTATATTGTTGAATCAGACTATACTGAAGTACTCCGTCATACTCCCTGGATTTCTGAGAAAGCTGTGACAAGGCACACACACACACACCTGTGCACGTGCCTGTGATGTAAATAAATGTAGTGTCACATAACCCAGAAATACATGCATGGACCAGATTTGTCTTTTCTGCTTCCAGTCTGCCTCTGTCCCTCACTACTGAAAATTTGATTCCAATCTGTTACCGGTACGATTACAATGACATTAATAATAACAACAGCTAATATTTAATCAGGCAAATGTGCCAGGTACTATGCCAAATGACTTGCATGCATAATTATTGCATCTATTTCCAAGAACAACCTCTGAGAAATTACTATTATAATCCCTTTTTTCTTTTTCTTTTTTTTTTTGCTACATTCCCCATGTGGTACAATATATCTTGTAGCTTATTTTATACCTAATGGTTTGTACCTCTCGAGGTGTCATACGTTTTTTAAGAAAGAAAACTGAGGCTAGAGACTCCAAATATAGCTTGCCCCAAATCATGGATGTTAGTCAGAATCAAGGTTTGAACTCAGGAATTGCAATTTTGTTCATCAGTTTTTGGCCAAGTAGATAGCTTGATTGTTTTTAATCAAATAAATACAGCATTATTTTTTAAAAGCTTGAATTCCACCAAAGAACTTAGGGAGAAAAAGCAAGCATTTCCTATCACAAACTCTGCCCCCTTGGTCCCAGTTCCAAGAGACAACCCATTTCACCAGTTTCTATTTTTAGTTGTTCTAGTGGTTTTCTCCTTAATTCTAAATAATATAATTTGTTGACTTACCAACTGTTGGTTTTTTTTTTTTGCCATGCCACGTGGGTGACTTACCGACTTTGGACAATTTCTACCAGTCACCTCTTGAAAGATAAGGAATTCACTTATTTATGTTACCCCTCACCTTTCCTTCTTCGCCCCAACCAATGTCTAACAGGGATATTATTATTGTGTCTATTCTTCATTATCTAGTTAACTTTAAATATTATAGTTACATCTCTGCTTCTTGTTCAGTCATCTTTAGACAGTCTCTGTTGATTCCTTATCGACGTGGAATGGAGCTAATTATTCCCACAGCCGATCTTTCTTTCCACCTCCCCACTTCTGCACTCCTTCCTCCTATCTTAGGCCATCAGTACCATCACATTGACATCATTCACACTGTTATGAAAAGCAATGTTTGCCGCAGTGTTTAGGGATCAATATTTTGTCAACCACTGCAGCCTGGAAAAACAGCATAGTCAACTGCTTTTGCAGAAACCATGATGTTATCCAGAGCTCTTCTAGAAGGTGAAACAGAGAACCCTATACGTGGGAGGAAGGAAGAACTGTGAATTCATTAACCTTAAATCGGTGGTTCTCAAAGTGCGGCCTCTGAAGCAGCAGCAGCAGGTGGCATCACCCACTGGAAACTTAGAGCTGCAGATTCCTGTGCTGCACACAGACCTGCTGGCGCCCGCTCTGCGGGCAGCCCACCAATCTGATGGAACAAGCCGCCAGATAATTTTAATGCGCGTTCAAGGTTGAAAATCACTGTATTAAATGATTACCAACAGATAGAATTTAAGAAGCACGACTCTTTTCTGCACTAAACCTTGTCCTGTGACTGAATCTGAAATGACTTCAAATGTGTTTAAATATTGAAATACAGAGAGGCTATGATTAATATTTCCAAAAGAGATGACTAGAGCTGCATACATATTTAAGAGAGCTCTCACGAGATTGGCTTTTCAGCATCAGGAGACATCAAGGGAAGAAGTTTCATAAGACAAGAGAAAGTAGACAGAACACAATTTGAATTGCACTCAACCTGGAGAAGTTCTATAGCAACCAGAATATTCATAGATATGCCTAACAGAAGTTCAGTGTGATTCCTTCACAGAGTCCCTTTAACTAAAGCTGGTCCCTCCTTCTTAGAAGGGCAAGTGTGTCTTACTGTTTCCTCCCAGTCGAGGTTGGTAACATTTTCATTTCTGTCATTAAAATGAAGTCATTTTAGGTTGGATCTGCAATTTGCAAGCCAGTAATCAGCGTTTGTATTGTGATGATTATTGTGCTAAGAGGATTCCTTTTAGCCACACTCAATATCGTGGCTCCCAAGTCATTTGAAAGAATGTTCAAAGCATCAAAATAAAATAGACTGTCTTTCCTTAAATAGCATTGATCTTTCAAAATCATGTCATATTTAGGTTCCTCTGTATTTACTTTCTAGGTTGTTAAAATACCCTGAAGTTTCTGTAGGTTTTCCTTGTTTCTTACTGATAAAATGAAAACGTGCTGTTCTGAATATCTAGCACTGTGTTAAAAAAACACCCCAAAATGTAGGAGCTTAAAGAACTATTAGCATCTCTCCTGGGTCTGGGGATAGGCTCAGCTGGGTGATTCTCACTTGCAATCTCTCATGCAGTTGCATTCAGGTGGTGACTGAGGCCAGAGTCCCCTGAGGCTTGACAGGGCTTCAAGCTGACTTCTTATGCGGCTAGCAACTGGCTGGGAGCTCATTGGAGGCTGTCAAACAGAGTCTTCATGGGACCACTCCATGAGGCTGGGGCTTCTCACAGCATAGCAATCTCAAGATAGCAGCAGCACCTCTTACATGGCGGTTGGCTTCCAGGCTGAAGCATCTCAAGAGCAAGGGTCCCAAGAGAACCGGGCAGAAGCTTCAGTTCTTATGACCTTGTCTGGAATGTCACTCAGTAACTTTCTATTGGTCAACTGAGTCACCAGACCAGACCAGAATCAAGAAGAGAATTAGACTACACCTCTCAGTTGGAGGAGTGACAAAGAGTCTGCAGCCATGTTTAATCTGTCCCATGTGCTTCCACCAAAGCCTTAACAGGGTCTGGCATCTCAATCGTGTTATCTGTTCCATGGAATAAGCTCTTCCTGGAGGCATGCCCCCTGCCAGAGCCATTTGACTTCCTTTTCTAGCATAAACCTGTTTTTATCTGATTAAATACCATCCTAGGACTTCCCTTCCCAGCTTTCTTAGAATGGACTCCACAGTTTCCTGTATCCAGTATTGCCTAGAGGAATTTTCCCGTAAAGATTACATGGAATGTAACCTTTCCGAATCTTGCGTGTCTGAAAATACCTTTACTTTGCCCTTTTGCTTAACTGATCATTTGGCTGCATGTGGGATTCCAGGTTCAAAATGACATCCCTTGGATTGATGTCATTGCCCCACTGTCTTTTTAAGTCAGTTTGCTAAACGTTCTTCTCGTTCCTTTAGCATATCCCCCATCGCCTTGCAGATCCATTTCTTCTGTTTACTTGCCGTGTGAATTTCACAAGGTTGTGTCTAGGTCTGGAATTTTCTTTCATTCATTCTGCTTGGAATTTAGTGCATCTTTTCCTGCTGAGAGTTCACACCTTTCTGCAATTCTAGATTGTTTCCCTTCTATTATTTCTGTTTTTCCTCTCGGTTTTCTCTCTAGCCATTATCTAGTGTTCAGTGAACAGAGCAAACCATTCACAGATATCAGCTCAGAGATATCAGCTACGTTGTCTTCATGAACTTCTTTATAATGCACTGCAGAGCGCTGGTTTGACATTTTTCTGATTTGGTTACAATGTGGAGGTCATGGGTGAATAGTACATGACCCGGCCGTGATCTACATGTACACGACTACACGTGTGGGTAATTTCGTTTCTCTACTTTAGCAAACATCGATTTGTATTGTGATTTTTGTATGACACGCCTGAAGCATACATTATTATCTAGAATGTTCTGCAGTCAGTTCCTATGTACCTGCCACCCAGATTTGTCAGATCCTAGCAACTTACCATATGGCTTTGGATCTTTGTTGTAAAGAAATAAACATCAGAGACAGTTGGAATACTCCAAGTAACCTTCCCCAGTCCCACGTGTCTCTCTCCCTTCTCAGATATCATCAAGCCTGATTTTGCTTTTGTATCCGTCTGTCCCGTGCAGTGCTTCATATATTTACCACATGATTACATGTCCTTAAAAATGTGTAATATTGTTTGACATGCTTTTAAACTTTATGTAAATGGTATCATACCGTACATACCCTTCCACCCTTTGATTTCGTTATTCAACATCAGTTTCGCAAGATCTTTGCCTTTTAGAGAGAGAGCTTTCATTCATTTACCCTCATTGCTTTACAGTCATCTATTGCATATTAGAATTTAGATACGGCTGTTAATGGACATTTAGGTTGTTGATGATTTTTTGCTATTAGAAACACTGCTGCAATGAACATTCTTGCACCTGTCTCTTTGTGCATACGTGTTGTGATTTTTCCCAGGAGGTATGCTCAAGCGTGGAATTTGAGAAATGCATAGGTATTCCTCAACTTTGCTAGATATCGATTCCCTCCTAGGCAGGCCCAACGATCCATGGCGATTGCAAGAGCAAGATAAGCAATCTAGCAGCAGGCTGTCTAAGATGCTCCGCATCTGCTTTCTCCAGTTCTGCTCGGCTCCTGAGTATCTGAGCTTTCCTTCTAAGCAGGCTACCAAAGCAGGCTGGCTGGTTTCTTAGGGAGAGAGAGATAAGCAGAGAGATACAGAGATAGAGATGAGAGATAGAGATAGAAATGCGAGAGATAGAGATCAAAGAGAGATTGATTGCTCTCTCTGCAATAAATTATATATTCCCCAACACTAACCAAACCAAAGGACCCAGAGGTACTCTTGAGTAACTAGGCTCATGTTAAACCTTCTATAAGTTGTTCTGTTCCTCTTCATGACAGCATGACTACAGTGTAGAAAAATGTTGGTCGTGGGTGCTTACTGACAGTTACACACACAACCTGGATAAATCAGACCAAGAGGTGAGAGAGGGAAGGGGAGGGGGAAGGAAGGGAATGAAAGAAATTAAATGATCAATTCAGGAGGCCCATCGTCTGAATAACACGTCTTCTGGTAAGTTCAAAGAAAAATGTAGTGTTGTTTTGTTTGCATGTATCATGACTTAATAAAAATGGTACTGTACTATAGATCTTATTCTAATTATTATCTTGATCTTTATTATTATTATTATTATTGAAAGATCTCTCCCATGTTGCTATGTGTACTCTTTGGTCAGATCCTGGTTTCTTTCTTTATTTTTGGCTGCACTGGGTCTTCGTTGCTGCGAGCAGGTTTTCTCTAGTTGAGGAGAGCAGGGGCTACTCTTCATTGTGGTGCGCAGTCTTCTCATTACGGCGTCTTCTCTTGTTGCGGAGCACGGGCTCTAGGCACACGGGCTTCAGTAGTTGCAGCACGCAGGCTCATTAGTTGTGGCTCGCGGGCTTAGTTGCTCTGTGGCATGTAGGATCTTCCCAGACCAGGGCTCGAACCCGTGTCCCCTGCATTGGCAGGTGGATTCTTAACCACGGCGCCACCAGGGAGGCCCCCCTAGTTTCTTATTGCTGTAAAGTATTCCACAGCGTACATCCACCACCTTTACTTGTCCATTTCGCCAGGGGTGGACACCTAATGACCTTCGGCTTTCTCCTACAAACAAAGCTGAGATGAATATCATCATACATCCTCCTATGTAACAACGACAGCAACACACACCCATACAGAGAGACACAAAAATACTGGATCATAAGGTATGTGTATACTTAATGTAACCAAAATGGTGGTACCTGTCTACACACCCACAAGACATTGATTCATGTACCCCATCAACAATGTGCATTGTCCAACTTTCTGACTTGGCCTTTTTTGTGGATTTATCTTTATTGTTTTAATTTGCATTCTCTGATTTCTAGAGCTTGAGCGTCTCTTCATAGCGTTGTTGACCATTTGGGTTCTTTTTCCTTTAATTTCCTTTTCATGTTTTTTGCCCAATTTTCAATCGAGTATTTTGGGGTTTTTTTTAATGTTGATTTGCAGATGTTTCTTATGCATTTAGATGTAAAGCCCTCATTGGTCTGGGACATTGCCAATATCTTCTCCCAATCCATCATTTGTAATCTTCGTCCATAGTTTCCTTGAAAAACAGAAAAGCTTAGTATGGAAATAACCAAGCCCACCAATCTTTAATCTTATGATGTATACCTTGAGGGTTTTCTTTAAAAGTCCTTCCTCAATTCTTATGAGAAATGTATCCTCCCACATTCTCTTCTATTTGCTTTGTAGTTTCACCATTCATATTTAGTGTTTTTTTTTACATTTGCTAACATATACTTTTATTTTATTTATTTATTTTTTAAATTGAAGTATAGTTGATTTACAATGTTGTGTTAGTTTCAGGGTACAGCAAAGTGATTCAGTGATATATATCTATATTATATATATATATTCTTTTTCAGATTCTTTTCCATTGTAGGTTATTGCAAGATATTGAATATAGTTCCCTGTGCCATACAGTAGGTCCTTGTTGTTTATCTATTTTATATACGGTAGCATGTATCTGTTAATCCCAAACTCCCAATTTATCTCTCCCCTCCATATTTAGTTTTTAATCCACCTGAAATCTACTTTTTTTTTAATATGAAGGGAAGTAGGAATCCACTTTTATTTTTCTCCATGGGTGTAGACAATTTCCTCAGCATCAAATCTCTGATCAGACCCTGTGGAACAAGCAGCATATTTTGAGGCATAGAATGACAAAGGGTGGACAGACTGGGGACGGTGATTTGTATCACATCAAAGTTATACACATTGTGCCCCTGGTCCACTTGGGACTCCTCAGGGGGAACACCCTTGGCCATGACACAGGTTCTATTGTGGTGATGTGGCATGGGCAAAGGCAGAGGTGCCCTCCACCAGCTCATAGGGAGCAGATCACAACAAGGCCAAACTGAGGCAGAAGGACGTGACGGATGTCGCACATTCTGGGCAGACCTGTTGGTGAACTTCCATGAGGTACCATCAGGAACTCCCAGGAAAAAGTGGATGAGACATTAACAGGAAAGAAAAATCTTACATTACTAGGTGGGCATAAGAGCAGCCAAGCCATGGTTAATTTCCATTAAGTTGATCCCTTTTATAACCACCCAGCTGATGTGGTCAGGGGAAATTGAGCAATATATGTAAATTGCATTCTCTAGTGTGTGATGGGGTGAAAGTACCATTTTATTTTCAGGTTCATTAAATAAGAATTACATTCCTGGGAGTAAATTGCAGTTTGAATGGAAAAAATAATTTATTTTTGAAACCTAGCCTGTATATGTCACCCATTCATGTTATAAGTAAAGGATTACTCTATATTTTAGAATTATTTTTCTATTATACAATATTCATACTGTTAAAGGCAAATGGATGTGAAATAAGACATTATAATTACAACACTTAATCATGTAAAAATATCACTTAATCACACTTGAACGTATCTTAAATGAAAAAGCATAATGGAAAGAATAACTAAATCCAGGAAGACATTTTTATCTGCCTTTGAGAATACAGAGCAGAAGACAGAGCAGTGGTCATAAGTGCCTGAGGCAACCCAGGAATAGGTACAAATTAAAAGTATAACAATGATTGATTTTTGATAAATACTTCTTGAATTTGTAATTACAGTTTTAAGTGACCTTTTCCAAGGAAAATAGCTCTCCATCTTGAAGTCTTTCCTCTGCTTTGTCCGACTAATGAAGTCCTACTTGTTTTTCCAGCCACACCTCAGAGGTCACCTCCCCAGGCAGCCCTCCGTGATTGCACCTCCAACCCTACTCAAGAGCAACACTTCCTTTTCTGAGCTCCCTGTGTCTTGTTAATGCTTCTCTTACTGCCTTACACACACGGTATTAGTTTTTTGTTTTGTTTTTCAATCTGTTCTGCTTAGTGAAGTACCTGCATCTTATTCACATTTTTATTCCTGGTGCTTAGAAGAATACGTGGCACACAGCAAACACCAAATAAATGTCTTTTTAAAAAATGAACTGAAATGCCAAGGGCTTTTTTTTTTTTTTTTTTTGGTATTACCACAGCGATGAAACAGTTCCAGGGGGCAGGGGGAAAGTTGTATTTTTTTAAAAAAAACTTTTAATACAATCTGATTTGTGACCACATTAAAACTCACAGAATTATACAACCTGAACTTTGGAAATGGATGTTATCTAGCCCAGCACCTCTCCAACTTCAACATGCATATGAATCACCTGGGCATTTTTTAAATACAGATCCTGATTTAGGAGGTCTGGGGCAGGCTGAGATGCTCCAGTTCTAACAAGCTCCCAGCTAGTGTAATGTTTTTCACCCACCAGCCATGCAAGCAGCAAGACTCTAGTACTCCCTACTAACCAAATGCATGCAATATAGCTACAACATTTGGACAACTGATCAACAAGCAAACAAATGTGAAAGTAAGTGTTCCTAAACTTCTCTAAGATGGTGGTTCTCTAACTTTAGCTCCATCAGTATCACCTGTAGGACCCACCCCCCCCCCCCCGTGTTCTTGATTCAGCAGGTTTGGGGTGGGTTAGGGAATTTGCATTTCTACCAAGTTCCCAAGTGGGGCTGACATCGCTAGTCTGGGGTCCACACTTTGGCAACCATTGCTCTAAGAGTCACCTTGAAACCATCATAATCAATGACCAATTGCCTCATGATTGCCAGAGTCCAAACGTTCCCCCAGGTGATACGAGAGGATCACGCCGCAGCACCCTGGAACCATCCGCCACATGAGAGTGAGTTGGTAGCCCATTATATTTGAAATTCGTCCTCACGTGGGTAAGGAGGAAGGAGCATTGGATCAGGCGTACGAAGACCTGGCTTCCAATTCTGCGTCTTGAAGCTGTGATTTACATCCCCTTGGGTCATTTTATTTTATTTTTTTTTCGGTACGCGGGCCTTTCACTGTTGTGGTCTCTCCCGTTGCGGAGCACAGGCTCCGGACGCGCAGGCTCAGCGGCCATGGCTCACGGGCCCAGCCACTCCGCGGCATGTGGGATCTTCCTGGACCGAGGCACGAACCCGTGTCCCCTGCTTCGGCAGGCGGACTCCCAACCACTGCGCCACCAGGGAAGCCCTCCTTGGGTCATTTCTGAACCTCTTCAAGCCTCAATTTCTCTGCCTGAACTTCGCAACTCAGATGAAGTAGGCCCAGCTTTCTGACCTTCCGGATCCCCACCCAGGCAAGTCTGACCTCCCATCTCACTCGACCTTTGTCTTTTACTCATGCGTTGCAATGGTATGTCTTTATTGCATTAAGACTCTCAGTTCCTTGAGGGCAGAGATGAGTTATAGTTATTCTCAAGCAACCAGAGATACCCCTGGCAAAGAGCAGATACTCATTAAATGTTTATTATTGAATGAATAAAAGTAATAAACCCTGGGCTCCAAATAGCCCTTTAGGCCCTGGCTTTCTGCTAATTCTCTAATTTTAGCTGCTTTGAATTATCATTAGAATAGAATACCCTACCAGGTAGCGCTGGGAACAGAGAAGCATAACTCAATGCTTAATATGACTCTCCAGGGACAAATCCCTGGCGAGGCTGCTGAGCTATAAATGATTTTTTTTTTAATTTTCAGATTTAATGTTACGTAGAATTATTTTTGCAGGTAAGTGTTTTTACTGCTGCTCTTTATCACAGGCTTTTTTAAGGAAAGTTTTCCTGTAGGGCCTTGCTTTTATAGATAAACCGGGTCTTTTATTACTGTAAAAGTTTTCATTAATAAAAGAAATCTTTGTGTACTTAGGTGTTTATTTTGTAGATTTTAGAAGTTATTTTTCAGTTAGAAACACTTTTCCGGTTAATAGAATAAAAAATCCGTATTTCCCTTTTTCCTAGCTCTGTCGCATCCCAGCTTTGACTTCAGGTGAGTCACCTAATGTTTACGCGCCTCAGTTTTCTTATCTGTAAGATGGGGATAAAACAGCTGCTATCATATAGTTTTCATAAGAAATACATGAGTCCATAGATGTCTTTAGGAGACTGTCTGACCTATAATAAGCCCTAATAAGCATTAGCCGTTACTGGGTTTTTCTGCAGTTTTATTGAGATATAATTGACATACAGCGCTGTATAAGTTTAAGGCATAAAGCATAACGATTGACTTAAGTACATCGTGAAATGATGGCCACAGTAAGTTAAGTGAATATCTATCATCTCCTGTAGATACAAAAATTAAAAAAAGGAAAAGTTTTTTTCTGTGTGGTGAAACCTTTAGGATTTACTCTCTTAACAAATGTCATATACAACATAAAGCAATGTTAATTATATTAATCATGTTATATATTACGTACTTAGTACTTACTTATTTTATAACTGAAAGTTTGCACCCTTTGACCACCTTCCACTAATTCTCCTTCCCCCTGGTCCATGCCTCTGGTAACCACAAATCTAATCACTTTTTCTATGAGTTTGTTTGTTTGTTTGTCTTTGAAGTATAATTGACCTGTAACACTATATTAATTCCTGGTGCACAATATACTGACTTAGTACCTCTATATATTACAAAATGATCACCACTATACTCTAGTTACCATCTGTCACATGCAAAAGTATGAGAGTATAATTGACTATATTTTCCGTGCTGTACATTTTATGCCTCTGACTAATTTATTTCGTTTTTGGTTTCTTTTAATGTTTCTTTATTTATTTATTTATCCTTATTAGTCATCCATTTTATACACGTCAGTGTATCCACGTCAATCCCAATCTCGCAATTCATCCCACCACCACCACCACCACCACCACCACCGCCCCCGCTGCTTTCCCCACTTGGTGTCTATACGTTTGTTCTCTACATCTGTGTCTCTATTTCCGCCCTGCAAACCAGTTCATCTGTACCATTTTCTAGGTTCCACATATATGCATTAATATATGATATTTGTTTTTCTCTTTCTGACTTACTTCACTCTGTAGGATAGCCTCTGGATTCATCCATGTCTCTACAAATGACCCAATTTCGTTCCTTTTTATGGCTGAGTAATATTCTGTTGTATATACGTACCACATCTTCTTTATCCATTCGTCTCTCTGTGGGCATTTGGGTTGCTTCCATGACCTGGCTATTGTAAATAGTGTTGCAATGAACATTGGGGTACATGTGTATTTTTGAATTACGGTTTTCTCTGGGTATATGCCCAGTAGTGGGATTGCTGGGTCATATGATAATTCTATTTTTAGATTTTTAGGGAACCTCCGTACTGTTCTCCATAGTGGCTGTATCAATTTACATTCCTACCAGCAGTGCAAGAGGGTTCCCTTTTCTCCACACCCTCTTCAGCATTTGTTGTTTGTAGATTTTCTGATGATGCCCATTCTAACTGGTGTGAGGTGATACCTCATTGTAGTTTTGATTTGCATTTCTCTAATAATTAGTGATGTTGAGCAGCTTTTCATGTGCTTCTTGGCCACCTGTATGTCTTCTTTGGAGAAATGTCTATTTAGGTCTTCTGCCCATTTATGGATTGGGTTGTTTGCTTTTTTAATATTGAGCTGCATGAGCTGTTTATATATTTTGGAGATTAATCCTTTGTCCAGTGATTCATTTGCAAATATTTTCTCCCATTCTGAGAGTTGTCTTTTCATCTTGTTTATGGTTTTCTTTGCTATGCAAAAGCTTTTAAGTTTCATTAGGTCCCATTTGTTTATTTTTGTTTTTATTTCCAATTACTCTAGGAGGTGGGTCAAAAAAGATCTTGCTGTGATTTATGTCAAAGAGTGTTCTTCCTATGTTTTCCTCTAAGAGTTTTATAGTGCTTGGTCTTACATTTAGGTCTTGATTCCATTTTGAGTTTATTTTTGTGTATGGTGTTAGGGAGTGTTCTAATTTCATTCTTTTACATGTAGCTGTCCAGTTTTCCCAGCACCACTTAGTGAAGAGCCTGTGCTTTCTCCATTGTATATCCTTGCCTCCTTTGTCATAGATTAGTTGACCACAGGTGCCTGGGTTTACCTCTGGGCTTTCTATCCTGTTCCATTGATCTACGTCTCTGTTTTTGTGCCAGTACAATATTGTCTTGATTACTGTAGCTTTGTAGTATAGTCTGAAGTCAGGGAGTCTGATTCCTCCAGCTCCGTTTTTTTCCTTCAACACTGATTTGGCTACACGGGGTCTTTTGTGTCTCCATACAAATTTTAAGATTTTTTGTTCTGGTTCTGTAAAAAATGCCATTGGTAATTTGATAGGGATTGCATTGAATCTGTAGATTGCTTTGGGTAGTATAGTCATTTTCACAGTATTGATTCTTCCAATCAGAGAACATGGTATGTCTCTCCATCTGTTGGTATCATCTTTAATTTCTTTCATGAGTGTCTCATAGTTTTCTGCCTACAGGTCTTTTGTCTCCCTAGGTAGTTTTATTCCTAGGTTTTTTATTCTTTTTGTTGCAATGGTAAATGGGAGTGTTTCCTTAATTTCTCTTTTAGATTTTTGATCATTAGGGTATTGGAATGCAAGAGATTTCTGTGCATTGATTTTGTATCCTGCAACTTTACCAGATTCATTGAATAGCTCTAGTAGTTTTCTGGTGGCATCTTTAGGATTCTCTATGTATAGTATCATGTCATCTGCAAACAGTGACAGCTTTACTTCTTCTTTTCCAATTTGTATTCCTTTTATTTCTTTTTCTTCTTTGATTGCCGTGGCTAGGACTTCCAAAACTATGTTGAATAATAGCAGTGAGAGTGGACATCCTTGTCTTCTTCCTGATCATAAAGGAAATGCTTTCAGTTTTTCACCATTGAGAATGATGTTTGCTGTGGGTTTGTCATATATGGCCTTTATTATGTTGAAGTAGGTTCCCTCTATACCCACTTTCTGGAGAGTTTTTATCAGAAATGGTGTTGAATTTTGTCAAAAGCTTTTTCTGCATCTGTTGAGATGATCATATGGTTTTTCTTCTTCAATTTGTTAATATGGTGTATCACACTGATTGATTTGCGTATATTGAAGAATCCTTGCATCCCTGGGATAAATCCCACTTGATCATGGTGTATGATCCCTTTAATGTGTTGTTGGATTCTGTTTGCTAGCATTTTGTTGAGGAATTTTGCATCTATATTCATCAGTGATATTGGTCTGTAATTTTCTTTTTTTGTAGTATCTTTGTCTGGTTTTGGTATCAGGGTGATGGTGGCCTCATAGAATGAGTTTGGGAGTGTTCCTTCCTCTGCAATTTTTTGAAGAGTTTGAGAAGGATGGGTGTTAGCTCTTCTCTATATGTTTGATAGAATTCACCTGTGAAGCCATCTGGTCCTGGACTTTTGTTTGTTGGAAGATTTTTAATCACAGTTTCAATTTCATTACTTGTGATTGGTCTGTTCATATTTTCCATTTCTTCCTGGCTCAATCTTGGAAGGTTATACCTTTCTAAGAATTTGTCCAATTCTGCCAGGTTGTCCATTTTATTGGCATAGAGTTGCTTGTAGTAGTCTCTTAGGATGCTTTGTATTTCTGTGCTGTCTGTTGTAACTTCTCCTTTTTCATTTCTAATTTTATTGGTTTGAGTCCTCTCCCTCTTTTTCTTGATGAGTCTTGCTAATGGTTTATCAATTTTGTTTATCTTCTCAAAGAACCAGCTTTTAGTTTTATTGATCTTTGTTATTGTTTTCTTTGTTTCTGTTTCATTTATTTCTGCTCTGATCTTTATGATTTCTTTCCTTCTGCTAACTTTGGGTTTTGTTTGTTCTTCTTTCTCTAGTTCCTTTAGGTGTAAGGTTAGATTGTTTATTTGAGATTTTTCTTGTTTCTTGAGGTAGGATTGTATAGCTATAAACTTCCCTCTTAGAACCACTTTTGCTGCAGCCCATAGGTTTTGGATCGTCGTGTTTTCATTGTCATTTTTCTCTAGGTATTTTTTGATTTCTTCAGTGATCTCTTGGTTATTTAGTAACATATTGTTTAGCCTCCATGTGTTTGTGTTTTTTACGTTCTTTTCCCTGTAATTTCTTTCTTTTTTTTTGGTAGCACCCGGGCTCAGGAGTTGTGTCTCGTGGGCTCCGGAGCACAGGCTCAGCAGTTGTGGTGCACAGGTCAAGCTGCTCTGTGGCATGTGGAGTCTTCCCGGACCAGGGCTCGAACATGTCCCCTGCATTGGCAGGCGGATTCTCAACGAGTGCGCCACCAGGGAAGTCCCCCTGTAATTGATTTCTAATCTCATAGCATTGTGGTCAGAAAAAGGCTTGACATGATTTCAATTTTCTTAAATTTACTGAGGCTTGATTTGTGACCCAAGATGTGATCTATCCTGGACAGTGTTCCTTGCGCACTTGAGAAGAAAGTGTAATCTGCTGGTTTTGGATGGAATGTCCTATAAATATCAATTAAATATGTCTGGTCTATTGTGTCATTTAAAGCTTGTGTTTCCTTATTAATTTTCTGTTTGGATGATCTGTTTATTGGTGTAAGTGAGGTGTTAAAGTCCCCCGCTATTACTGTGTTACTGTCGATTTCCTCTTTTAGAGCTGTTAGCAGCTGCCTTATGTATTGAGGTGCTCCTATGTTGGGTGCATATATATTTATAATTGTTATATCTTCTTGGATTGATCCCTTGATCATTACGTAGTGTCCTTCCTTGTCTCTTGTAACATTCTTTATTTGAAAGTCTATTTTATCTGATATGAGTATTGCTACTCCAGCTTTCTTCTGATTTCCATTTTCATGGAATATCTTTTTCCATCCCCTCACTTCAGTCTGTATGTGTCCCTAGGTCTGAAGTGGGCCTCCTGTAGACAGCATATATATGGTTCTTGTTTTTGTATCCATTCAGCAAGCCTGTATCTTTTGGTTGGAGCATTTAATCCATTTATGTTTAAGGTAATTATCGTGATGTATGTTCCTATTCCCATTTTCTTAATTGTTTTGGGTTTGTTTTTGTAGGTCCTTTTCTTCTCTTGTGTTTCCCACTTAGAGAAGTTCCTTTAGCATTTGTTGTAGAGCTGGTTTGGTGGTGCTGAATTCTCTTAGCTTTCGCTTGTCTGTAAAGCTTTTGATTTCTCCATCGAATCTGAATGAGATCCTTGCCGGGTAGAGTAATCTTGGTTGTAGGTTCTTCCCTTTCATCACTTTAAGTATATCATGCCACTCCCTTCTGGCTTGTAGAGTTTCTGCTGAGAAACCAGCTGTTAACCTTATGGGAGTTCCCTTGTATGTTATTTGTCATTTTTCCCTTGCTGCTTTCAATAATTTTTCTTTGTCTTTAATTTTTGCCAATTTGATTACTGTGTGTCTCGGCGTGTTTCTCCTTGGGTTTATCCTGTATGGGACTCGCTGTGCTTCCTGGACTTAGGTGGCTATTTCGTTTCCCATGTTAGGGAAGTTTTCGACCATAATCTCTTCAAATATTTTCTCAGGTCCTTTCTCTCTCTCTTCTCCTTCTGGGACCCCTATAATGCGAATGTTGTTGCGTTTAATGTTGTCCCAGAGGTCTCTTAGGCTGTCTTCATTTCTTTTCATTCTTTTTTCTTTATTCTATTCCACAGCAGCGAATTCCACCATTCTGTCTTCCAGGTCACTTATCCGTTCTTCTGCCTCAGTTATTCTGCTATTGATTCCTTCTAGCGTATTTTTCATTTCAGTTATTGTATTTTTCACCTCTGTTTGTTCTTTAATTCTTCTAGAAGTTTGTTAAACATTTCTTGCATCTTCTCGATCTTTGCCTCCATTGTTTTTCCGAGGTCCTGGATCATCTTCACTATCATTATTCTGAATTCTTTTTCTGGCGGATTGCCTATCTCCAGTTCATTTAGCTGTTTTTCTGGGGTTTTATCTTGTTCCTTCATCTGGTACATAGCCCTCTGCCTTTTCATCTTGTCTATCTTTCTGTGAATGTGGTTTTTGTTCCACAGGCTGCAGGATTGTAGTTCTTCTTGCTTCTGCTGTCTGCCCTCTGGTGGATGAGGCTATCTAAGAGGCTTGTGGAAGTTTCCTGATGGGAGGGACTGGTGGTGGGTAGAGCTGGCTGTTGCACTGGTGGGCAGAGCTCAGTAAAACTTTAATCTGCTTGTCTGCTGATGGGTGGGGCTGGGTTCCCTCCCTGTTGGTTGTTTGGCCTGAGGTGACCCAACACTGGAGGCTACCAGGGCTCTTTGGTGGGGCTAATGGCGGAAACTGGGAGGGCTCACACCAAGGAGTACTCCCCAGAACGTCTGCTGCCAGTGAGTGTCCTTGCCCCTTGGTGGGCCACAGCTGCCCGCCACCTCTGCAGGAGACCCTCCAACACTAGCAGGTAGGTCTGGTTCAGTCTCCCCCGGGGTCACTGCTCCTTCCCCTGGGTCCCGATGCACACACTACGTTGTGTGTGCCCTCCAAGAGTGGAGTCTCTGTTTCCCCCTGTCCTGCCGAAGTCCTGCAATCAAATCCCGCTAGCCTTCAAAGTCTGATTCTCTAGGAATTCCTCCTCCCATTGCCAGACCCCCAGGTTGGGAAGCCTGCCGTGTGGCTCAGAACCTTCACTACAGTGGGTGGACTTCTGTGGTATAAGTGTTCTCCAGTTTGTGAGTCACCCACCCAGCAGTTATGGGATTTGATTTTATTGTGATTGCGCCCCTCCTACCGTCTCATTGCAGCTTCTCCTTTGTCTTTGCATGTGGGGTATCTTTTTCGGTGAGTTCCAGTGTCTTCCTGTCGATGATGGTTCAGCAGGTAGTTGTGATTCTGATGTTCTCGAACGAGGGAGTTCGTTATTGTTTTAAGGTGAAGTAAAATGAATACATTCGCAAGAATATGCGGGCTTTTTTTATTAATTGAAGTATGGTTGATTTACAATGTTGTGTTAATTTCTACTGCACAGGAAAGTGATTCAGTTATACATATATATACATTCTTCGTTATATTCTTTTCCATTATGGTTTATCACAGGATATTGAATATAGTTCCTTGTACAGAAACCTTGTTGTTTATCCATTCCATATATAATAGTTTGCATCTGCTAATGCCAAGCTCCCAATCCTTCCCTCCCCCCTCCCCCGCCTTGGCAACCGCAAGTCTGTTCTCTATGTCTGTGAGCCTGTTTGTTTCATAGGTATGTTCATTTGTGTCATATTTTAGGTTCCACATATAAGTGATATCATATGATATTTGTCTTTCTCTATCTGACTCACTTCCATTAGTACGATAATCTCTAGGTCCATCCCTGTTGCTGCAAATGTCATTATTGCATTCTTTTTTATGGCTGAGTAATATTCCATTGTATACATGTACCACATCTTGTTTATCCATTCATCTGTCAGTGGACACTTAGGTTGATTCCATGTCCTGGCTATTGTGAATAGTGCTGCAGTGAACATTGGGGTGCGTGTATCTTTTTGAATTAGAGTTGTCTGCAGATATATACCCAGGAGTAGGATGGCAGGATCACATGGTAGCTCTATGTTTAGTTTTTTAAGGAATCTCCGGACTATTCTCCATAGTGGCTGTGCAACTTATATTCTCACCAACAATGTAGGAGGGCTCCCTTTTCTCCACACCCTCTCCTCCAGGCACGTTTTAAAACCACCACCTGTCAGTCATTTTTGTTGTAAATTACTGCTTGGCTGTCCCAACAGGACAAGGATACAATTGCTGGAAGGATCCCAGTAATTCCTTCAGTGTAGCTGCAGGATATAAAGGATCCATGAGTGTTCCGGCCACAGAAGGAGCCCAGGTGCACCCCCACTGGGAGGGACAGGCCTCACTGAGCTCCCCAGTCCCCCAAGCTGTCCAGCTGATCAAAGAGAGGAGCTCATCTAGGCCTTCCAGAAGTTCATGTTTGCCATTCCCACAGCTCCACTTGGCACCCCCATGACACCGGATGCTCTGGAGCCCTGCCCAAGCTGACCTGCTGTCAGGTGCAAGCTGATAACGGCCCCCGCATATTGCTTTTTCCTCGTGTTCATGGCGAGCCAGAGTGATCAAAGGTCACTTTTCCAGCCTCGCTTCTGCATGTTGACCCTGGCCTCGGGGCTGCCTGTGGCCCTTCACGCACCTTCTTATCTCAAATCTATACCTGGCCTGTTTCCCAAGATTCTCAGGCTGCTCACATGATCAAGCCAAAGGCACAGTGGGGTCACTGGAAAATAAAGGGCCCCATGGGAGGGGGACAAGAGGAGTCCGAATTCGCGCACAGCTCTAAGCTTCTGGGTGGTGGAGCCGGAAAGGCAAATCTCGGCTTATGTTAGGTTTTGGGGTTTATTTAATTGAAATATAGTTGATTTACAGTGTTGTGTTAGTATCAGGTGTACAGCAAAGTGATTCAGTTTTATATATATATATATATATATATATATATATATATGTTCAGATTCTTTTGTTGATCCTTTAGAAGTATTAAGGCTGTACTATGCCCTGTTAGGCTGTCTCCTCCAATATTGTATGTCTTAAGTGAGTCTTAGGTTCCTTCTCTGAAAAATTTATTGAGTGTCTATCTTCAGTATGTCAAACACTGTGCCAGGTGCTGAAGCAGCTGTCAGTTTATCCTGCAGTTTATCCTCTGAGACAGGACTTTTCCAACTGGAGTGTACAACACGATCCCTGAGGAGTTAGAATGATGGGCCCCAGCCGCAAGGGTTTGGATTCGCTAGGCCTGGGGGTGGGGGGTGGCGAAGCATTTGCATCTCTAACAAGTTCCCAGGTGATACTGATACTGCTGGTCCAGGGCCCATGCTTGAAGGCTTCTAAAATACGGTTTTCTGTTTGTTACAGGCTTTAGATGTGAGATTTAAGAGAGAAAGAGGGGTTTATAGCATCTACGTCCATCTGAGAAAGATTAAGAGTCAGGCTTTATTTCCAGCTACATGGAATAGCAGTTCCCTTTATGAAAAGTGTGGGAAATAGGGGGCCCATTTGTGAAGGAGTAGTCATTTTTCTCAGCCAAGAGCTTGGGATCTTTTTGAAAGATATATAAGGCCTTAAAGTTGCTGTCAAACAGCATGGAAGGGATGCTATTTGGGCTGGAGATCATTCGAAACATCTGTTGCCTTCTATGGCTTAGTCCACATAAGAACCTGTGTCGCCTCTGTGGATATTGTAGCTTTATGAAGCACATCATCTTGATGAACTTGTGAGAATAAATTAAGTGCAAAATGCACTCACGTGGGCTAAATGAATTGGTCATTTAAATGGAGCCTCACAATGCTTTTTTGCCATATGTTCTCCAGATCATGACCATGAATCTGTCATTTGCTATGTAGACTTCAAAGAAACACCTTCAACCACAATGAGATATCATCTCACACCTGTTAGAATGGCCATTATCAAAAAGACAGTAAATAACCAAGTGTTGACCAGGAGGTGGAGAAAAGGGAACTCTCGTGCACTGTTGGTGGAAATGTAAATTGGTGCAGCCACTATGGAAAACAGTATGGAGACTCCTCCAAAAATTAAAAATGTAACCAATATGATCCAGAAAATCCACTCCTGGGGATTTATCCAAAGAAAATGAAAACACTAATTCAAAAAGATATATGCACCCCGAAAAGATATATTGCAGCATTATTTATAATAGCCAAGATATGGAAGCAACCTCAGTGCCCATCAATAGATGAATGGATAAAGGAATTCTGATCTATCTATCCATCTATATCTATATGCATGTATAATGGAATATTACTCAGCCATAAAAAAGAATATAATCTTGCCCTTTGTGACAACATGGATGAACCTAGAGGTTATGCTAAGTGAAATAAATCAGACGGAAAAAGACAAATACTGTATGATTTCACTTATATGTGAAATCTAAAAAACAAAACAAATGAACAAATATAACAAAACAGAAAGAGTTATAGATACAGAGAATGAACATGTCATCACCTGAGGGGTTGGGGGGGAGGGTGAAGGAAAGATATAGGTGAGGTCGATTAAGAAATATAAACTTTCGGTTGCAAAATAAATGAGTCAGGGGTATGAAAGATACAGTGTGGGGAATATAGTCAATAACTACATAATATCTTTGTATGGTGACAGATCTTAAGTTGCTTATGGTGATCATTTTGAAATGCATAGAGATACCAAATCACTATGTTGTGCACCAAGAAATAACTCTGTGGGTGACTTATACTCTGACAACAAACAAACAAACATGCTATAGAGAAAGAAGTCGGAGTTTTGGTTACCACAGACGGGTTAGGGGGAGGGGAAACTGGATGAAGGTGGCGAAAATATACAAACTTTCAGTTATAAGATACATAATAAGGAATACGGAAGATACTGTACAACATGATAAATATAATTAACCCTGCTGATTGATATATTTGAAAGTTGTTAAGAGAGCGTTCTCATCACAAGGAAAAATAATTTTTCTATTTCTATAATTTTGTACATATATGAGATGACGGATGTTCACTAAACTTACTGTGATAATCACTTCATGATGTACGTATGTCAAGTCATTACGCTGTACACCTTACATTTATACAGTGCTGTATGTCAGTCATATCTCGGTTTAATTATATGACTTATGTCTCAATAAAACTAGAAGGAAAAAAAGAGACACAAGGAGTTTGGGGAAGGGGGAGCCTCGCAGTTCTGGGACGCTGCGCAACTCCAACGAGCAGCAGTCATACGGAATTCTATTATTTTGTGCAAATAGAGCCTCTGGGTATTGTGCAGCTTGATGGCTCTGGGCTCCCGCATCAGAAAGACTTGGTCTGAAATGTTAACTCTGGCAGTCCTGTGGTTAGGACTCAGTGCTCTCACTGCCGGGGCCCGGGTTCAATCCCTGGTCGGGGAACTAAGATCCCACAGGTTGTGCGGTGGAGCCAAAAGCAATAAATGCTAAGTGGGCCAAAAAATATATATATATATTCAAATACAGACTTTTTACTAACTTTAAAATTTTAATATATTTTTTGAGAAAGCTTAAAATGGAATACTATAGCTAATTTGACTTATTTTCAAAGGACGCTGTGTATGTTTTGAAAAATCAGATTTTCACATTATTAATTTCCTTTGGTCTCTGCTGAAACACACAAAAATCAATTCAATGACTGGGATTTCCAGTTAAACCTGGTCTATTAAAATGAAGCACTGTTCCATTCCAAACCCCCCTTAAGCAAAGAATAGGTCTGGTTTTTTTTCATTCTTACTGAGATATAATTGACATGTATAACATTATATTGATATTGGTTTAAGATGTACGACATAATGATTCATGTTGCCTGCACTCCTTGGTTCATGGACCTGCAACACCCCAACCTCTGCTTCCGTCGTCACATCTCCCCTGACTCTGGCTTTCCTGGTTACCTCCTTCACCTGTAAGGACCCTTATGAATACGTCAGGCCCACCTGGGTAATCCAGGAGAATATCTCCATCTCAAAATCCTTAACTTCATTGCATGTGCAAAGTACCCCTTTGCTATGTAAAGTAATATATTCTTGGGGGTTCTGGAGATTAGGGCAAGGATACCTGTGGAGGCCATTATTCTCCTCACCACAGGTGGCCCCATCACTCTCAATGACACCCATGGTTGACAACCCCACTCACTGCACAGAGCTACTTTTCTTCTCTTTGGTGCCTTGTCTTAAATATTAGCAGACAGTTTAGATAGCTGAACCTGTTTCCTCATCTCCAACAGCTTGGGACGGTTGTTAAGATTGAGTTAATATTCTTAAAGCACTTAAAAGAGTTTTTGCACTTACTATAGTAAGTGCTCTAAAGATGTTTGATTTTATTAGTTGATATTATTATCAGTGAAGGAAAACTTCTAATGTGAAAATTAGAGAACAAAACAATTAGAAAGAAAAAAAGTAACTGGGGAGAAAGATGACACAGGAAGATAAAAACATACCAACAAATCTACCATTCGTAGAGCCTTAGAGAGATAAGAGGAGATATTACATCCATGAAGTGAGAAGTGGACACTGTCAGAATGAAGGGAAGCAATCATGAAACAAGAGCATGTTTTGGAAATTTCAAATATCGGTCTGCAGCACATGAAATTGCCATTGTTAAAGATGGAAAGTCATCCAAACTTTGGCAATTTCATACAGTTCAACCTAATGTAAACACAGAAATGAAAAACTCGGTAGAGGAAACACAGAAATGAAATATAAACACAGAAATGAAAAACTCAGTAGAGGAAAACATTGAAGAAAGCTCTCAGAGAGTAGAGCAAAAGGATAAAGAAATGGAAAATAAAAGGGTATAAAAAGTATGTCTCCAGGAGACATTACTGTATGAGAGAGAAGTTCCAGAAAGAGAATGAGAGAAGTTCCAGAAACAGAAAGCAGAAAAAATGGAGGGAAGGAAATCATTATAGAATTAATTTAAGAAAATGCTCCAGGGCTTCCCTGGTGGCGCAGTGGTTAAGAATCCGCCTGCCAATGCAGGGGACACGGGTTCGAGCCCTGGTCCGGGAAGATCCCACATGCCGCGGAGCAACTAAGGCCGTGCGCCACAGCTAATGAGCCTGCGCTCTAGAGCCTGCGAGCCACAACTACTGAGCCCGCGTGCCACAACTACTGAGCCCGCGCGCCACAACTACTGAGCCCGCGCGCCTAGAACCCGTGCTCCGCAGCAAGAGAAGTCACCGTAATGAGAAGCCCGTGCACCACAATGAAGAGTAGTCCCCGCTCGCTGCAACTAGAGAAAGCCTGCGTGCAGCAACGAAGACCCAAGGCAGCAATAAATTAATGAATGAATGAATCAGTGAATGATTTTTAAAAAAGCAACTGCTCCAGAATTGAAGGCCATAAATGAAAGGATGCACTGAGGGACTGGTACAATGGTGGAAAAAACCACGCTATGACCCATGCTAGGATCAAAGAAAAACTCACAGAAGCTTCCAGAGAGGGAAAGTGAAGAAAGAAAGAACCTCATACAAAAACTTCTTGACTGAAACAATGGAAGCTAGGAGTATATCAAACAGAGCCTTTAAAATGACAGAAAACGATTTCCAGTCAAGAATTCTACATCCAGCCAAGTTTGAATTTAAGTGTGAATGTACGCTCAAGACATTTTCAGACTTGTAGAACCACAAAAAATATATTTCCCAGGCCCCATTTCTCAGGAAGCTAGCGGAAGAAAGTCTCCCCCCAAACGAGGGAGCGAGTTCAAAAGAAAGAAAGAGGATGTGGTTCCAGGAAAATTCTAGAACTAGTGCTAAAGGTGGGGCTAGTGACAGGAAGACTGGGCTTAAGAGAAAAGCAAATGTATTTTTAAACAATATTTTACATATACTGGAAATAACCAAGCAAATCCTCTGGAGCCGGGGAGTCTCAAGCTTTAAGTAAATCACTTGGACGGCTTATTGAACCAGCACGAGCTTCCTGGGCAGAGCTCGCTCTGTATCCGTATTATTGAGAGATACAGAGGTTAATTAGGGAGAAAAAAGGAAGGGTTGAAAGTGGCTGTATCTGGGGAAGAAACACTGAAGCTGCAGGAGGGGGGGATTGGGGAGCACAGGGGCGTGCAGTGTAGGCAACTGCACAGATAAGCACTGTGGGCCCTGGCAGGAGAGTATTTGGCCCTTTAAACCAGGGGTCAGCAATTATGGCCGGCGAGCCAGCTGCCTATTCTTACAAACAAAGTTTTATTGGCACCTATTTTCTCTGGCCGCTTCCGCACCACAGGGGCAGAGTGAAGTAGCTGGGTTAGTTCCTGTGGCCCGCAGAGCCTTAAATATGCCCTATCTTGGCCTTTACAGAAAAATTTGCCAACCCCTGTTTTAAACCATCAGTGTTTAACTGATAAAAAGTAAAACTCAATTGAAAAAAAAAGCAAAACCAAAAGATGAATGACTGGAGAATCGTAACACGTTCGTGCTGGAAGAGATTACAGTACTTGGAACTGCGTTGGTTTCCAAGTGAGAAGACTTAGCTTCTGGGAGGCGAAACAGTTCATCCGGGGTCCGGGGTAGTGGGAAATCTAGGAGAATTCTCCAGGTCACTGATTCTCCTCTCAATCCATACCCACCGCCAGGCTGCTATCTCCCTCTAATCTATGGCTGTATTCAAGTGGCTCTCCATCTAAGTAAGTCATAAAAAGTTACTAAAGTAAGGTATTCATGAATTAAAATTAGCATGTGACTAGGGTTCACCAAGAGTTCTAATTTAGCATTCTACAATGAAAGCTGTGAACCGTACAGCTTGCACAGAGCTGAAATTCCCAAACTTTTCAGGAAGAATATTGATCTGAGCACACAATCAGTGTTGCCCTGAATGTGCTTTTCTTTGCTTTCCGTTGTAAAGTGTTACTCTAGCTTGTCAGTTACTTTGTCCACCCAAGTATATATATGCTGATGAGAGACCTATCATTTTCCCTGAGCGACGTTTAAGGTGCCTAAGCTTGAGATTCCAAATAGGAATCATCCACTTGCTTTTTTCCCCCAACTCTTGTCAATTTGTTTTTAGTTGAGATATAGTCATCCACGTGCTTTGTTATAAGCTAAATTGCTGTAACAAGTAGATGCAAAATGTAATGACTCCCACTCAGAGAAGTTTCTGATTCACAGAACACTTGAAGGGATAGGAGTTGAGGTGGGTGCAGTGTACGGGGTTAGTGGGGAGAAGGAACAGGGGGGCTTTCAGGGACCCAGGCTGACGGCAGCTCCCCCATCTTCAACACTTGGCTTCCCAGCATGCTCTATCATCATCATTCCAGCCAGCAGGACGTGACGAAGGCCGTGGAGGAGTATTTGAGGTTCACTGTCGCTTCGGCTCAAGTTCCACTGGCTAGAACTCAGCCACGTGCCCGCACCTCACAGCAAAGGCCACTGGGAGATTTACAGGTATCTGAAAAAAAACAGGAAACCTCTGATGAACTTATTTTAAAACAATATTTTATATGCATTTTCAAATAACATGCTCAAACTGGTTTTTTTCCAACTTCCAAACACCTTTTCATATGTGGTCTGGCCAGGGCCCCGGGAAGGATTAGGTAGATTTTGGTGGTTTTCACCGTTCCTATGACTAAAGAGGAGGTTTATAGCCAAAAATGCTTATAAAGCAACATTCGCTTGTTATCACTTATGTCTTTTCTCCACTGAAAGTGGGAACGAGTCAGATGGGTGTCCTACCGGCCTCTTTTGTCCCACCGAACTGTATCAAAACCACTTTGAGTCATTGCTAGAGAAGAGCGGCTCCAATTTATAACTTGGGGGCTGAAAATTAGGGGGCGGGGATTTTAGTTGAGGCATAAAAAGGACGTAGTCTCCGCAAGGGGTCAGGCTTAGGGAGAGGGCCTACCTGACCTGAGGCTACAGAAACGGAAGCAGAAAAAGCCATATTCACCTGCGAGAACTGACAAGGAAAAGTCTAGGATGATGGGTGGAAATCCCTTTATCTTACATACCTACCAGAGTTCAGACCCGGAGACAATCCTAATCCCAGCTAAAGCGGCACCTTGGCCCCAGCCAGCGCACCTGATTGCCTCGGGTCGTACAGGCCTGTGGTTCCCTCCACTGATGGGTCAGCAGCATACCCACGTTTCCATCCTCGTTCTACCAGTCGCATCGTTGCCTGAAAGAAACTACGGATTGGGAAAAGGTAAAAACTCCCTTTCCTTGGTCTTGCATACATTGGCCTGGGATTGGCGTAATCCCCGTGGTCCACCGTTTAGTTTGCGCACTGTGCCGTTCTGATCACCAGGAGAGATGGAGCTCCCAGCAGAAGGAGCGGACGGGGAGGCACGCACCCAGGTGGGGTCCGGCTGTACCTCATGGGAGCAGAGCCCCCCAGACATACGGGGGAAAGGGGAGTCTAGAGGCATCAAAGATAAACTGCATTTCCCTTAAAACACCACCTAAGCCTGTCCCGTCCTCCCCTAGGGGCCATTGATTTGTTTCTGTAGTAACAATGCTCTGATTTACTGTGGGCTTTGGGCTTAAGGTTCTTGCCATCTAGTGGCCAAAGTAATAGCACATCTTCTCCCTTGAACATGCCGTTATTTGTGATCTGATTGTTGAAATGTGAGTTTTAAGTGACTTATGCAGAGCAGATGGTCAAAAATATTTGATGCAAACATGAAATGTAGTTCAACCAAAAGTTTCAAGGTGGTACATGGCACATGCAAGGAAAGGAAGGAAAACAGACATCAGAACAATTGATGGCTAAGCTCCTTGTCCAGTGTGTTGTGATCCAGTAGGGGTGTATCCCCTCAGAAATCCTCAGGCAGGGAAGCATCCTGAGTTATTCTGGTACCTTCATCATTGTTGTCATAGTCATCCATGCAAAAGGGACCAGTGACAGCTTTGCCTGGAGAAAGGGGGAGAAATGCACTGTGGCAGTGGGTTCTGACACTTGTCAAGCCACGTGGTGGGAGCTCGGGTGTGGCTGGAAGCTAAGTTTGCAGAGCAAACCTGTTCTTCTTTTTTTTTTTTTAAACCTCTTCTTCTTCCCTGCTTGCCTGCACATTAACATCACCTGGGGGTCTTTAAAAAATTCCAAAGCCCAGGCTACATCCCAGACCAAGGAAATCTCCATCTCTGGGAGGGACCCAGGCATCAGAATTTTTGAAATTCCCCCAGGGGTTCCCATGTGCAGGCACCCATAGGGACCACTAGCTGCGGGTACTTAGCCTGTAATTCCATGCAATGGTGTCTTATGTGAGTATGACACTTCCCTGTTTGCAAGAGCGCTCGGCATAGATTATCTCCTCTAATCCGTGTGCAGTAAGCACAGCCATCTCCTTGGCTGCTCCAAGTTTCCGTATAGGAGCCTCTTGTTTCCTTGACGCAGCACAAGTTGCTAGCAGACGTAGCACTGTGACGACTGAGAGTGTGAGGGTCTGAGTGGGATCTTGGATGTGTGAGTGGAAAGGGCAGAGGGCTCCACTCACAGAGCCAGAGCCACGCATTTCAATGGTCTTCATTTTAAGAAAACTGAATGTAGAAAAATATGTATTTTTCTTTTTTTAAAAATAAATTTATTTATTTTTGGCTGCATTGGGTCTTCGTTGCTGTGTGCGGGCTCTCTCTAGCTGTGGCGAGCTGGGGGCCACCCATCGCTGCTGCACCCGGGCCCCTCACTGTGGTGGCCTCTCCCGCTGCGGAGCATGGACTCCAGGTGCAGGGGCTTCAGTAGTTGTGGCACGTGGGCTCAGTAGTTGTGGCTCACAGGCTCTAGAACTCAGGCTCAGTAGTTGCGGCTCATGGGCCCAGCTGCTCCGCGGCACGTGGGATCTTCCCAGGCCAGGGCTCGAACCCGTGTCCCCTGCATTGGCAGGTGGACTCTCAACCACTGTGCCACCAGGGAAGCCCTCTTGCTTTCTTTTTAAAAATACTTTCTCTGAGGACATTTCTTTTTTTAAAAAAAAGCTTGTTTCAGCTCATCCATATTCAAAAGAACTTCATGCCTGTACTCTTAACATGAACAACTCAGCTAATGGAAAGATCTTGTTTATTCCCCTGAGCATCCACACTGACCCTTTCTCAACCTTCAGCGTCATTCTCGCCTTTATTTTTCTGTGCAAAGACTGATTCTCCTTATTTTCAAATACATGTTTGATCTCTTCGCAAATATATTATCAGTTTTGTGTTTCAGATGACCTTTGAAGTATGTTTATGTGTGAGCATAAGCCTCCTTCAGCTGGGGATCACCCGGCAATTCCTGGGAGAGAAGGGAAGGAACCTGTCTTGCTGCCTTGGATCGTCCGTCCTCGTGTATAACAGCTCGTAAAATTGATGGATTAAGAACAGAGCAGCTGAGCTTTTCCAGCTTCTAGCCAGGTGGTCCTTTCACTTCTTCCTGCAACCAGATCTTTAGTAAATGTCAAAACGCTTCTTTCAGAATCCTGAGTCTGGGGATCGGCCCTCATCCCGCCAGCGTTCCTCGGGGGAGTCACATACACTACTTTGCCTTCTTGGCTTCCTTTGCCCACCCGGAAGTTCTGAGCTGTTTTGGGTTTCAAATGTTCTCTTTGCTATTGGCTTTCTAACGTAGTTCTTCCAAATCCACTTGCTGCTTTTAATCTTGTATTAGTATGTTCAGTTTTCATCTTTCTGTGCTGCCCCAGATCCCTTTAGGAAGGGGGATAGACTAAACAAGCATATGAATTGGAAATATGCATTTACTGTATTTCCAGCTCTGAGCCTTTGAGATCTGGTCAGGAGGCAGGCGCCAGGGAACCCGGAGGCCAGGGGACCCCTGAACCCAGCTTCCTGCTCATGGAAATGGCAGGGGTGACTAGGGCTGGGGACACAAAAATGCTTTTGTGCTCCTTTTTCTTAACAGGTAGGAAGCACGGAACATAAAGCCATAGCAGTGGGCAGGGATGGCGTGTGCAGTAGTTCACTGGACAGGCTCGGGAGAGTGGAGACGCGTGAGTTCAAATCCCAGCTCTGTCGCTTGCCAGCTGTCCATCACCTGACCTACCCTCTCTGCCCTGCAGTTTATGCATGTGTAAAATAGGGATAGTAACTCACAGTTCTTCTGCCCTTGTGAGGATTAGTTGAGATAATGAATGCAAACGCTTAGCACAGTGCTTGGAGAATGCGTAATATGGGCTTAATATACGTTAAAGCCAAATATGATAAGTATAGTTTTATAATTTTGTTTCCAGAAGATAGTTGGAGAACAGTTTGTGACTGGCGATTTTATTCTTCATCATTCAAAATAACAGGCACAATTCAAATTGTTCTCCTTTATGAAAAAGTATGGGAGCCGTGGTAAGGAAAACTTCTAGGGAAAAGCTTGTTTCTCTCTTCAGAAGTCTCCCCAGTATTTTTCAGAATTTTTCTGTCTTTGTAACTGTAGTCAAACACTAGTTTATTAAGACAGTTAAAGGTCTGATTTGCATACAGTAATCTTTCATTCAAGACAGTAAGCAGCTATTTCTTTGGAGTTTTTTCCCCCACATTTAAAAATTAACAATATATGATCTTAGTAGACATATCACTAAAACCAAGAAGTGAAATATTTGTGAATTTCCTTTACTGTTAGAAAAACAAGTTCACTGGAAGTCATACTAAAATAGTAAGTTCTAGTTCCTTCCCTTCAACATGGTTTTCCATGAGACCAATATACTTTCCATATTTTAGGTTTTCCAAATTATACAGAAAAGGCACAATAAAAATGGAAAATTATTACCAAAACAATGATGATACAATAAGAAGGCCTTTCTCTGGAAGAAATTGAAAATATAAACATATTTCTAAAATAAGGATTATTTGGGGAATTAAACTAAAATTGCAAACCTCAAGCTATATATGCATACAATTCAAAGGGAAAGGAGAATTACCCACCAGCAGTATCTGAAACAAAAATCTAAAATTAGGCAATGCCACTGCTACCTGTTTTCTTAGGGCTGCATTATTCATTTTAAAATTGGAATGTTATTTAATCCTCTAAAAGTACCGGGCAGGGCGCCGGTCTTTTGCCATAAGGAGTGCAGTCTGGGTCTCCGTTCCCCCATCTCAGGCCTGACTGCCAGGCTCTGCTGAGGCTGGTGCAGAATCCCCTGCTTAAGAACAGCCTCCATCTTAAGGCAACGTTGATGCAGACCTACTCGATATGCTCTTTGGGGTTTTTTTTCTTCAACAGTGAAAGCACTTTCACTGTCTACGAGGATAATTAAATTTCTCCAAATGCAGGCTCGTCCTGAGCTGCAGACCCAGGATAATTGGAGCCAGGCAGCTATTTGCCCTCTAATTTACATGGGTCCTAAGGCTTAGAGGTAGACAAGCTCAATCAGCCGCCTGCAAGGGCCAAGACAGCAAAGGAAATGTGTGACTGGGGCTGGGTAGAATGACAAACAGGCACAAAGAGACGAAAAGTGGCAGCCGACATTCGGCCTCCGTGGGGATAAAATAAAGCCTGCTGGGACGTGGCAGAGAGGAGATTGCTGCCCCCCAAAAGGGGACAGCCTCGACTTGGGGACAAACAACTGTGGCTCAACACAAAAGCAGGGCCATTGCTGCCAGATCTTCTGATTTTTCAAGTGAAGTCAAAGATCTGGCTTTTAGATGAAATCTCCTCTATTTTAAAAGTCAGCCACTTGTTCAGGTGAAAGGCAACAACGCAGAGACATCGCTACGATGACCAAAGAAAACAGAGCCGCAGGACACTGGTTTCCTAACTGTGGCCTAGAGCATGAAGTTTTCTTCCAGGTTGCATTTTGCCTTGAAAGAGAAATTGAGGCAATTGCTATTCTTTCAGAAACTCTTCTCTATAAGAAATATTAAAGAAAAAAAACTACCTGCTGTAAAGCACAGGGAACTCTACCCAATATTTTGTAATACCCTATAATGGAAAAGAATCTGAAAAAGAACATATATGTGTGTGTGTGTGTGTGTGTGTGTGTGTGTGTGTGTATAACCGAATCACTTTGCTGTACACCTGAAACTAACACAACATTGTAAATCAACTATACTTCAATTGAAAAGAAAAGAAAAGGAGAAAAACTACGCTAAATGCAATGTGATGTCCTGGATCAGATCCTGGAACAGAAGAAAATAACCAAAAACATAATGGTAAAGTAGTGAAATCAAATCAGACATGGGGTTTAGTTAGTAGCATTGAAGCGCTGTTAATTTCTTAGTTTTAACAAGTGGCCCCTGGTTTGTGAGATTTGAACGTGAGCGGAGACTCAGTGAAGGGTTTGTAGGAACTCTATATGCTAGCTCATCAACTTTTCTGTATATCTAAAATGATTCCACAACACAGTTTATTTAAAAATAAACTACAGTTGACCGTTGAACAACGCACAGGGGTTAGTGGCCAGACCTTTCTCGCAGTGGTAAATCTGTATAACTTATAGCTGGCCATTTAGACCTCCAGATCTGGGATTCATTTCTGTCCATGATTCAATCAACCCCTTACTCTGGTACTTACTATTGAAAAAAATCTGCTTATAAGTGGACCCGCACAGTTCAAACCCATACTGGTTGAAGAGTCAACTGTATGTAAAAGAACATGTGTGAAATATGTCTAATCAACCACTTCATAAAACGCACATTGAACAAGTTGTCCATGAACATTACTGTAGTAAGTGGCACAAGTGAGAAATAAGGTCTAATATACAACTGAGTTCAGGTGTAGGGAGGATGAAAGCAAAAATTCCAGAAAGAACATGATATCTTAAGACAATTAGGTAAACCAATGTCGGTAGATCAGAGGGTCTGTTAGGGCATCTTGTAGGTGACAAGTTTGGAAGAAAATGAGAGCATACTGGTATAGACCTGAATTCCGTGTTGGCACAGCAGACAGTGGCATCACTCATTTAATTTCTCTTAAGATTTTTTTTTTTTTTTTTTTTTTTTTTTTTTTTTTTTTGCAGTACACGGGCCTCTCACTGTTGCGGCCTCTCCCATCGCCGGAGCACAGGCTCCGGACGCGTAGGCTCAGTGGCCATGGCCCACGGGCCTAGCCGCTCCGCGGCATGTGGGATCCTCCCGGACCGGGGCACGAACTCGTGTCCCCTGCATCCGCAGACGGACTCTCAACCACTGCGCCACCAGGGAAGCCCTAAGATTGTTTTATCATCACAGGAAGGCTTCTCTGTATTGATCTCTGGTTTACCAGTTTCCTACCTTCTGAATTTCAATGGATTTTTCTTCACCAAGTTAATCAAACAGAAGGTGTGTACTAGTAAAGATTAAACGCAGATAAAGGGCCAGAAGAAGAGGAAAGAGCTATAGCTGTAAGACACAGCTACGCACACATACATGGCCATCTAGTCTACAAATCCTCCTGGATCAGGATTTGTCAGCCTCAGCGATCTCGGCATTTTGGTCTGGATACTTCTTTGTGGTGGGCTGTCTTGTGCATTGTAAGATGTTTAGCTGAGTCCCTGGTCTCTGCTCACTAGCATTAGCTCCCAAGATGAGACAAACAGAAATGTCTCCAGACATTGTCACATGTTCCCTAGGGGGCAAATGCGTCCCTGATTGAGAACCACTGGCCACGAGAAAAGCATATTTATCAGGGAGTGTATTCTACAGTACTGGCCTTCAAGTTGTTAGAACTCCCAGGTGGAATCACATGAAATAGCTGTTCTTGTAGGTCATAAATGGTTCAGTATCAGTCATTTCATGTTTCAACCTGAAATTGTTGTATTTCTCTACTTATTGGTAAACAGCAAGATAGCAGCTGCTATGACTAGTAAGAATAATTAATAACGTGCATTCTAATATAAACTTAGTACCAGGTTTTGCCATGTCATTGAATGTCATGACAACCAATCACTGGGGAGGCTGCGTGACTTGGTAAATTAATAGAGATATTAAATATGTTACTATCCCAGCTAGAAAAAGTGGCTGGAAAATGTTCTTATTAATTTGCTATTGGTTCATCAAAAGTTGAAAGTGAATTAAGCACTGAGAATAATATGGTTGCTATTAACATACATTCTCTGCTGATTAGGTACGAAATCACCAGACGGTACGGCTCTCTGGCAGGCGAGGGGTCAGTGCCAGTGTACGGTGCCCAGCAGGCTGGAACAGGGGGCGTTGGTGGCCCCATGTCTGAAGAACCATAGTTCTCGTGGTCCACGCCATGTAGAAAGCTCTGGTACCCACAGGCTGAGCCAGCTCAGATCTGGAGTACCTAGCCTGGTGGCCCCTAGGCTGCAACAAATCCAAGAGCTGCCATTGGGGCCCTAGTGACATCTGTATAAGGGGGACATCATTGGATGAATTAGATGTGGTTCCTTGTGTCAAATCACAGCTCAGACAGGGACATCGTTTAGCTGGTCATGGCTGCATCAAACAAAAGGTCATGTGGACAATTTCTAAAAATCAGGAATGATTTGGAAAGTATTAGAAAATTAAGGAGCAGTGTGGTACCCCTTAGATTACTTGGTAAGCAGTCTTGGATGATACAGCTTAGTTTATTTAGAGACTAAAAGGGAACATACTTATAATTTTATTTACGTATGATTTTTATATTAATTTTATTCCCATTGTAGTCATAAAATACATTCATTTCACCAGTGGCCTGTCATCAGATATTTAGCATCCCACTGGTTCCCAGAGGACATCTCATCCGATCCAATATCGAAGAGTGAGCAATTATCTTCTGTGTTTCAATGTTTAAAAAAAAAAATCACACTTATACACAGAAAACAGGGAGTTCAAATCCTTGCCCACCACTAACCTTGGCTGCCTTACTTTTTCTATATTAAACTGATAGGATTTATACTTGATGCTTTGTGTTTCACACAAGATGGGTGTTTATTAAATGTATTTTATTAACTTAATTTAAAGCACCTGCAATTTAAGGGTCTAAATATTCCAGAGGAGTGTGTTGGAACTAAAATTCCTGATCGTGGCTTGCTGCAGCCTTTCTCTTGCTATGATAGTGTAACCTTGAAGGAGTGCCAATGGAGTTTAATAATTGACTAAGAGTGGCTTTTTCCCCAAAGACACTTGAGCTGAAGCTTTCTCAAGCCTGAATAAGGTCACATTATTCCTCTTTTAAAAGATCAGGAAAATCATATCACGCTTCTGAGAACTGATAGATAGGTAGTTATCATACGTTGATATTCAGGGAAATGAACATTTTTTTTTTTGTTAAAAAGCTGTTGTAGTTTATCTTATGACAGGGCCGAAAGTAAGCTCGTCACACGAGATGAATTGTGCGGAAGCACAGCGGTAGAGGGCTGCCGCTCGCTCAGGCAAAACAGCGCCGTCTGTCCTGCTGTGGTAGCTTTTATTAAAGCATTATCTAGGTTTACACTTTAAGACTTGTTTTCTTAACATTCCAGAAATGCCAAAGCAGCAACCTATGTTTTTATTAATTATACAAGCAATAATTGGCTTTCTTGAGAACCTGCCGTGCTTCGTCCTTGAGCGCAAAAGCAGCACAAAGTTCCCACCATTATTCTGATTATACTGAAGTAGCACAAGGACATTTCCTTGTGTTCCCACCACTCTGATTATACTGAGGACATCTCATGGATCAGTGCCCAAAGCACTCAATTCTTCTTCGCAGGCCCCCGGTTTGCTGGGGCGGGGCGGGGGGGGGGGCGCTCAAAGCAATCAGGACTGTTTGCAGTTCCGGCTTATTCGCCAGCCCCCAGTTTGCTGGGGGGGGAGGCTCATGGGTCACATCTCCTTTCCATGTCCTCAGTTATTCCACTACAAAAGCTGTGCTTGTAGATCACATTCTTATATATGATAAACCCTCAGAAAGTACATGCTGAACTCGTTGACATACTTTAGAATTTTATTTTGGAGAAAAAGATTTCCAAAGGTATTCATTTTATCTGTTTTAAAAAATAAACACTTTTAAAATGAATACAAAGAAAACACTGTTTTCAACATTTCCCCAGTACCTTTGCTAAATTAATTAGGTGGCGTAAACAGTTTGTATATTTTTAAATGACTCCTCTGAGCCTGAGGAAAAAGAGATCTGTAATATGGGAGCATAAAGAGAAATCGCGTTACATCACAGCCCTAATGGCGTGGATGATGGCAGGAAAAGAGGATGGTGGTCTACGGAGCGAGGCCAAGAATAAAACAACCACAGCTAAGAGCAGATGCACCATTAAATTGGGTGCTAGTTTTGCTTTCACTACCAATTCCTCCAAGGAAAAGTGTCTCAACATTCTGGGGAAAGAGAAGAAAAGGATGGGGCAATTCAGAATCCAGAGGGACAAAAAGTCAGTGATCGAACTGGAAAGATTAAGGGTGTGTTTGTGTGTGTGTGTGTGTCCAGAAAAACATGTTTTGTTGAGTTATTCCTCATGGCTCTAAGAAGTTTCTAGGGGGCACTTGATACTAATTCCTATTTTATCGCTGCAGTGTTTATGAGAGTGGCTCTGTCTGCACAGCATAAAGAGAAACGGATCTTTAGGAGGATGCCAGATGATGAAGGGACTTTTGGTTGCTGTCTATGTTGATCATGTCAATTGCAAAATAATCACATTTTCATTTAACCATGTGTTTGCTCTCTCCACACACAAATTTAAGGAGTATTGGTTGGAGAATATTTCTGATTTTTAAGTTCTTCCCTGCCTGTCTTCTTTATTCCCCCAAAAAAGAGAAACAAAAATGATGAGACTCTGGCAAGCCATGTGCTAGATGAAGGATTGTCCAACTCCTTATAGCCTGGGGGCCAGATCTAACCTGCCCCCGTTTCTGTACAGCCTTTGAGCTAAGAATGGTTTTTACATTTTTAAGTATGGAGGGGAAAAAATAATATTTCATGACACACAGTTAAATTGCAGTGTCTATAAATGAAGTTTTATTGAAACACAGCCACGTGCATTTATTTACATGTGTGGCTGCTTTTGTGCTACAACTGCAGACTTGAGTAGTTGTAACAGAGACCCGATGGTCATAAAGCTGAGAGTATTTACCATCTGGCCAACCCCTGTGCTAGACTCTGAAGATAAATCTGTGACCGAGACCGACCCAATCCCTGACTGTGTTACTTACAGTCTGGTCAATAGGTAATATGCAGCTAAAAGCAGCAAGATGATAATTACAGATTAAGGTAAATGCTATGAAGGCAGCCAACGCAAGGAGCAAGGAGGTAAAGAAAAAGTGGAGAGGGAAGAGAATTGTGGTTTGTGGGGAGATTAAAGAAGTGACATTTATAAACTGAGGCCAGGAGATCAAAGGAGCCAAGCCTGTGATGGAGGAGTCAGTGGAAAGAGCTTCCTGAGAGAGGAAGGCACATATGCAAAGGTCCTGTGGCCAGGAGGGCTGTTTGTGTTGTAGGAAGGAGACAAGAGAAGCTGAAGTTCAGTGAGGGCACATGAAGTTCGAGGGTTAAGCAGGGCCAAATTCCAAGCACAATGAGAAGCCATTGACAGGTTGTAAGCAGGGGAGTGACGTGATATAATTAGCTTTGATTAAAAAAAAATCATTCTGATTGTTGCGTGGAAAGGAACTGGAGAGGCAAAGATCTTGGGACCAAATATCACGCAGGAGGCCAAGGCCGGGGCTGACTGGTGGCCATGGAGATGGACAGAAGTGAACGGACTTGAGGTTGAGACTTTGCACACAGAACTAACAGCCTCGGCACAGGAAAAGTAATGGGAAGATCAGAATCAAGGGCTGGGGGGTGGGGGAAAGGGGAAGCTATTGGCCACAGGAACATGCTTTCAGCTGTAAGATTAATAAGCTCTGGGCATCTAATGTGCAGCATGGTGATTATAGCTAATAATACTGTATTATATTTTTGAAAATTGCTAAGAAAGTGGATCTTAGTTGTTCTCACCACAAGAAGGAAATCGTAATTATGTGCTGAAGGTGTTAGCCGACACTATGGTGGTGATCATTTTGTGATATATAAGTGTATCGAATCAACACATCGTACACTCTAAGCTTACACAAGGTATATGCCAATTATACCTCAATAAAGCTGGGCAGGCGGGAGTGGGGGGAGAAGAAGGCTTCTCATTGAAGAGGCCCATTTTTTTCTGTAAAGGACCAAATAGTAAATATTTAGGCCTTAAAGCCACATGATCTCTGCCACAACTCCTCAACTCTGTCCTTGTGGCACAGCAGCCGTAGACAACATGTCAATGAAAATTTTCATCTGTATGTGAGTGTGTAAAACTTTCTTAATGAAACAGGCTGTGAACAGAATTTGGCCTTGGTTTGCCCACCCATTATAGAGTTGGCTGTTCAAGCCTAGCCCTCAGGAGAGAGGTCTGAGCTGGAGATGTGAGCATGTAAATCATCAGGATTTACCAGGTCATGGGCCTGGATGTTGGCAAAGAGAGCTTGTAGAAAGTTCAAAGAAGACAAGAGAGGCCGAGGCATTCCAACAACATCCCAAGAAACGTTGGGTGGGAGGGATAATCTTTATCAAGATTGTGTTACTGTGATATTTTAGAAGCGAGAAATATTATCATAAGGAAGAAGTACCCTTTTTATACATCACATTGATGTAAAATGGAAAGCCTTCTTCAGTTGCTCCCACTTACATGGTGGAATGATGTAAGAGGCAGTGGGTGCAGTAGTAAAAGCTGCCTGGCTCCACTACATAGATGTGTGACTTTGAGCAAGTTACCTAACTGCTCTGTTTCCCAGTTTCTTTACCTGTGAAATGGCGATGAGAGTCATAAGACCAACCTCACAGGGTTGATGTGAAGGCCTGCAGTGTAGCAAGTGTTACATGCACATGTGACGTTATTATTCCTTCTCTCAGTGGCTACCTTATTCTAGAAAGGGTTTGCAGCAAGTTGCTTTTCTGGTCCTTACTTTAGACCCTTCACTTCTCTGTTTGGCTCACACTAAAATGAAGCTCAATTAACTTCCTCACGTTTCCATCTTTGCCCTGGTTGGGTATTCCTGTGCTGCTTAACTTGCTGGACTCTTCTGCTTGAATTATGTATGCCGTATCCAGCTCTCTTAGATTCACTGAGGGCACCAGAGTCTTTATCTTTGATCTAATTTCCAACCCAAGTGACTGATCCAACCCACGTGAAAAGGAAATTCCCCTGGGCAGCCTCAGATTATATGTAATTACCCGAGAAATCGGCTAATTCCACCTTCACCTTGCCTCTCAAGAAAGCGAACTCTTTAATGACCAATTTTCACGGAAAGGAATTAGTTTAATATTCATCTTCATTGGGTCCACGTGAAGTTGAGTTCTGGTTTTCATTTTATTGCCTATTGTTATGAACTTGTTGTTTTTTAGATATTTTGTACATTTCAGGCCATTATCAGTCCATGAATTTTGCTGTTCACGCTGTCCCACTTTTGATAAGATGTAACCACGTTAAGCCTGCTCCCTGATCCTGTAGACACACTCGTCCCTGTCTTGGAACGAGCTGACGCAGGGTGTCTTGGCTCATGTTGTCCATCCCCTGCCCCAGACCTTGGACCTGCTAGATCTCCAAGGACCCTGGTTCCTTTCAGTGGGAGATAGCATTTATACCAAACTCCGTACTCTGAAAACTGGTCATTAAAAGGAAGAAAACGAAACTTTTGTCTTGATTTTCTAGTACAAACTATATTTTAGGGTAACCACGTATAGCTGTAGGAGATGAAGGGATGCTCTTCTTTACTGGAGAATTCCAGTGAATATTTGTAGACAGGAAAGGATGATAGAATTAGAAAATCAGCATTTGCAAGGGTAGAAAAGAGCCTTACAATGAAGGAATCAGACCATCACCACCTTAAATCAATAGTATCCTCAATATCCCTAGTAGCAGGACAACCTGACATAATATATTAGATGTGATCATGGTATTGGAGTCATAAAGAAATGTCCTTATCTTTTAAACTATCTCTCATTGAGATGTAATTCACATGCTATTCAGTTTATTCATGTAAAGTATAAAATTCCATGGCTTTTAGTATATTCACAGAGTTGTGCACCCATCTCCATAGTCAATTTTAGAACATTTTCATTACCCCCAAAGAAACCCCACACGCCTTAGCCGTCACCCCCTAGACCCTCCATCCTCCCATCCCCCAGCCCTAGGTAACCCTTAATTTACTCGTCTATGGATTTGCGTATTCTGGACACGGAATCGTGCAATATGTGGTCCTTTGTGTTTGGCTTCTTTCACTTAGCATATACTGTTTTCGAGGTTCATCCATGTCACAGCACGTATCAGAACTTCATTCCTCTTTATGGTTGAATAATATCCCACTGTATGGAACGATCACGTTTTGTTTATCCACTCCTCAGTTGATAGACATCTGGGTTGTTTTCATCTTGTGGCTATTGGGAATAGTGCTGCTGTAAACACTCATGTAAACTATGTCTCTGAGTACTTGTTTTCAATTCTTTTGGCTATATACTTAGGAGTAGAATCGCTGGGTCAGGTGGTAGTTCTGTGTTTAACTGACGAACTGCCAGATTGTTTTCCAAAGAAGCTGCACCGTTTTACATGCCTACCAGCAGTATACGAGGGTTCCAGCTTCTCCACATTCCCACCAACACTTGTCATTATCTGTCTTCTTGACTATAGCCAACCTAATGGGTGTGAAGTGGAATCAGTATGGTTTTCATTTGCTGATCATCTTTTCATGTATTTATTAGCCATTTGTATATTTTCTTTGGAAAAATATGTATTCAGATCCTTGGCCTACTTTTTTTTTCATTCTTTTAATGGACTTGACTTTTTTAGAGCGGTTTTGGGTTCACAGTAAAATCAAGTGGCAAGTACAGGGAATTCCTGCATACCTCCACATACGCATAGCCTCTTCAACTATCAACATTCTGTACCAGAGTACTACATTTGTTCCAATTGATGAACCAACAGTGACGCATCATCATCAACCTAAGTCAATAATTTACATTAGGGTTCACTCTATGGGTTTGGACAAACGTATAGACATGTATCTACCATTATAGTATCATACAGAATAGTTTCACTGCCCAAAAAATCCTCTGTGCTCTACCTATTCATCCCTCCCTCCCCCTAACCCCTGGCAACCACTGATCATTTTACTGTCTCCGTAGTTTTGCCTTTTCCAGAATATCATACAGTTGGAATCATATACTATGTAGCCTTTTCCGTCTCTTTTAATTAGTAATGCACATTTGAGGTTCCTTTGTGTCTTTTCATGGCTTGAGAGCTCATTTCTTTGTATCACTGAATAATATTCCACTGTCTGGGTGCAGCACAGTTTATGTATCCATTCACCTACTGAAGGACATCTTGGTTGCTTCCACGTTCTGGCAGCTATGAATAAAGATGCTGTAAATGTCCATGTGCAGGTTCCTTTGCCCGTTTTTGAATTATTTGTCTTTTTATTGAGTTGTGGGCACGTTTATACATTCTAGATACAAGTCCTTCATCAGATATATGAATTGCAAACATTTTCTCCCATGCTTTGGGTTGCCTTTTCATTTTCTTGATGGTATCCTTCGAAGCACAAAAGTTTTTAATTTTGATGTCCAGCTTATCTATTTTTGTTGCTGCTGTTGCTTGTGCTTTTGGTGTCATAATAAAGAAATCATTGCCTAATCCAAGGCCATGAAGATTTATACCTATGTTTTCTTGTGAGAATTTTATAGTTTTAGCTTTTACATTTAGGGTTTTGATCCATTTTGAGTTAATTTTTATACATTATGTGATATCCATATCTTTTTATAGATGCAGACTAATTTTTTTTTCTTTTTTTGCGCTACGCGGGCCTCTCACTGCTGTGGCCTCTCCCGTCGCGGAGCACAGGCCCCGGACGCGCAGGCTCAGCGGCCATGGCTCACGGGCCCAGCCACTCCGTGGCATGTGGGACCTTCCCGGACCGGAGCATGAACCCGTGTCCCCTGCATCGGCAGGCGGACTCTCAACCACTGCGCCACCAGGGAAGCCCAGCAGACTAAATAATTTTGAGTTGAATATACGATGATTGTAATTTAGAACACTTCAGAAAAAAACAGATGAAGCAAATATAGCAAAATTGTGACAGCTGCCGAATCTAGGTGATCGGTTTATGGGTGTTCATTTTACTCTCCTCTCTGTTTAAAAAATATTGTTCTTTAAATAATAGAAAGTAAAAGATATAGAAATAAAAATCGGAAAAATACTTGATTATGAGTGAAAATGCCACTACTTGAAGAATAAACTTGCATCCACTTTAACTTAAATTATTTATAAACATTAGCATTTTATAATTAGCTGTAAAGTGTCAGACTCCTAATAAAAACACCTGATAGAATGGATGCATCAGGGTGTCTTGGCATTGCTCTTAGGAACCAGTGTTCTAGAGCTTCTCACTCTAATATGGCAACTACCAGTCACATGCGGATGTTGAACACTTGAACTATGGTAAATCTAAACTGAGATGCGCTGTAGGTGTAAAGTATACGTCATACTTCAAACACTTGGTATGAAAAAACTGGAAAATATCTAATGAATAATTTTAATATTCATTACAAGTAGGAGTAATACTGTTTGGGGATATATTAGGTTAAAGTGTATTGTTAAGATAACTTCAGTGGTTTCTTTTTACTCTTTTTAAATATGGCTACTAAACATGTAAATTACATACATGGCTTGTATTACATTTCTTTTGGACAGCACTGTTCCAGAGAACAAAGGGCTGAGCTAGAAGGTCTGCATTCTAATCCCCTTATTGCCTTTTACTAGCCATGTGACTTCGGGCCATTTCTTCCATTTCTCAGCCCTAGGATAGTTGAAAATAAATTCATTCAGAAAATATTTAGAGCTCTCACTATACAGAAAGAACCTGGCTAAGTGATGCGGGGAATACAAGATGTGAAACTGTTCACAAACTCAAATGAGTGCTTTCCCATTTCAGCCCTATCCATGAGTCAATGAAGACAGAAGTCAACAATGGAAATATCTTATCATTTTAATTTTCTCCACTAACATTTTATCTTAAAGTAATGAATATTTTATAATATGTTCATGGTCTAAGATTTTATGTACACGTAGTAGATGTTCTTTTCATCCTCTGGGTCTTGAGTCTTTGAACGTGTGTTCCATTTTCTTGGGGGCTTCCTCAACTCCACGTTCTGTCCAAGAAGTCAGTGCACTGGGGTAGACAGCTGGTGGACTGGTGGACCTAATATTCATGCCCTTATGTTGTCCCATACCACTTTGACGCTGGTCTTGGCCATGTGCCTTGCTTTGGCCAATGGGACATTAGCAAACAGGATAAAAGCAGAGGCTGGATGAGCTCTTGCTCATTGAGGCTTATCTTCTTAGAACCCTCTTTCTTGGAACCCTGCAGCCATGCTGTGAGGAAGCCCAAGCAGCTCCAAGGAAAGGCTCATATGGAGGAAGAAAGGGACAGTGGTTTGTTCAGACAAGTGGTTCTTAACCTGGGGTGATTTTACTCCTTAGGGGACATTTAGCAATGTCTGGAGACACTTTTGGTTGTCACAGCTGGTGGGGAGGTGCTACTGGTAGAGGCCAGGAATGCTGCTAAACATCCTACAAGGAACAGGACAGGGCCCACAACAAAGAATTACCCAGCCCAAATGTCAGTAGTGCCAAGGCTGAGAGGCCCGCTCTAGACCAAGGTCCCCACAACCTGGATGCTGTGGATCAAGGATAAAGGGGCTTGGGAGAGAAAGTGTTCACGCTTAAATAAAGAGCAGCTTTCTGGACAGTCTGCTGCTCATGGTGATTTTAGATGACTCTCATCCATCCCAGTGGGACATTTCCCCTGTTTACCCTCAGCATTTAAGCATAGTAACTCATCAAAGTGTTGTACCAACAACCATTTTATTAGTTGCCCCAACCCAGATATTGCTTCTCCCTGGTAGTATTGAAGTCATGGTTTGTGACAATTCAATCATAGCTTCCAAGTGCCCGACCATAAACAGACTTGGAGGACAGGGGCTTTAACGTCTACTGTTTTATAGAGTCCATCCGTTTTGTTATCAAAGAACTGCAGCCCCACCATGCCAACAAGAAGCCACTTTCCCTCTGAGAAGAATGTGTATATATTTTGTCTATGAGAGAAATTTTAAGGACATAAAAATTATAGTAATACTGTTGCTAGTAAATTTTATTAGGAGAATTTAAAATAATTACATTGGCAGACTCATTCAATAAAAATTTTAAACATGTTTGAGTATGAGTATAAATCTCATTGCTATGGTAATTATCCATAGAATACATATAAGAAGGCACTGCAAGAAGGGGTTCCCCCCCCAAATTAATAGAGCACATATACATCTCCCGGCGGAATGAAAATGCAGGAGCTTAAAAGAAACACGTGATGCGCTAGGCAGTCTGATTTGCAAAGTACATGGACCCAGATGAAAAATTCCAATGATATGAATAATCCCAACAATCCCCCAAATCCCCAAAATATGAAGTCAGATTAGAGTAGGCTACAACCCACCTGCGAGTGGCCTTGCTGATGGAGAGCCAATTCTTGGCAACATGAGGTAAAACCCAGCCATTTATCCAACCTGTTTAATCTGTTTTCATTGAGGAACGTTAAACTGTGACCAGCATCATCAACGTGCGAGCCCTCCAAGCCCATGGAACACATTCCCTTCCCCAACATTTGGTTTGTGCCCAGAGGTTGGTTTGGGAGTGTATTTGCTTCTTGAGAAAGGCTTTTTGCTCCTGTCTGCAGGGAGGGAAGGGAAGGCGGGGCCTCCAGGGACGTGGAGGGCTTCGGCTGGGGGCCACCGGGGCGGACTGCGTTCCTGGGGTCAGGCCTTTGAGAAAGCGACAGGCAGGAGGTTGCGAAAGCTGGCACGAGGACCACCACATCTACCTAAAAATGAGGAATCAGGAGGGGCCTTTGTTCGATCGCACATCACATCGAGAGCAACCTTGCCCCCTCCACCTGGGGTCAGGGCTCAGATGGTCACTGGCGCTGTGAATTTTTCAAGAACCCTGGACAGTTCTTTTCTTTGACTAAGGACTGGATGGTAAATAATTTAGGCTGTGAGGGCCAAGAGGCAAAATGGAGAGGATATTATGTAGGTACTTATATAACAAGAGAGAAAAAAATTCACAATGTTTTTATTGATGAAATTCAAACTGTAATAATAGAGTACAATTTTTTGCAGTACACACCCACTAATGAGAGGAAAGGAGTTCCTTTCTGAAGGGGATAATGTGTCTCTTAATTGGGGTTCAATGGTATTGTAGCTATTATCACATACATACACAAATGTTCAAGTGTAAAATAATGCTTAGCTCTCTCGTACAAACAGGCAGCATGTGGATCTGGCCTGCAGGCCAGCTTGCAGACCCTTGTGATCTGCACCAGTGATCTGCAGTGGGTTTGGGGGTATTCCAGGATGGGGGTCGCTCCTGGTTGCGAGGCACCTTCATCGCCCCTCCCTCACCCTCCCTCTGTGCCCAGTTAACCTGGTTCATTGACTCTCCCCCGCGAAGCAGGACAGAAAGGTCAGGATTAGGGCCTGGAGCTCTCCCACGGAGCCAGGCCCTCCAGGGTTTCTCATCCTACAGCCCTCGGTGTGTAGCAGCCCTTGGTGTGTAGCAGCCCACGCCTCGCAGCACCCGCCTCGCAGCACCCTCGGGCTCTTCCTCCAATCCTCCCCCCTCCCTCTCTCGCTCCTCCAGCTACTCCTCCCGCCCCCATCCTCTCCAACACCCATTCCCTTCCCGCCCCCCTTCCTCCCTTTCCCTTCCAGCTCCTCCTCCCCCGCCCCGCTCCCCCAGTTCCGCCTCCTGCAGCTCCTCCTCCGGGGCCTGTTGCGGCACTTTCCCACTCCACCTCCGCCTCCAGCTCCTCCTCCCTCAGCTCCGCCCCTCCAGCTCCTCCTACCCGGCCCGCGGCTGCGTCTTCCTGCTCTTCCCACCCCGCAGCGCCTCCTCCCTCAGCTCCGCCCCTCCAGCTCCTCCTACCCGGCCCGCGGCTGCGTCTTCCCGCTCTTCCCACCCCCCCAGCGCCTCCTCCCTCAGCTCCGCCCCTCCAGCTCCTCCTACCCGGCCCGCGGCTGCGTCTTCCCGCTCTTCCCACCCCGCAGCGCCTCCTCCCTCAGCTCCGCCCCTCCAGCTCCTCCTACCCGGCCCGCGGCTGCGTCTTCCCGCTCTTCCCACCCCGCAGCGCCTCCTCCCTCAGCTCAGCTCCTCCAGCTCCTCCTACCCGGCCCGCGGCTGCGTCTTCCTGCTCTTCCCACCCCGCAGCTCCTCCTCCCTCAGCTCTGCCCCTCCAGCTCCGCCTCCGGGACCCGCGGCTGCGCTTTCCCACTCTTCCCACCCCGCAGCTCCTCCTCCCTCAGCTCCACCGCCTCCAGCTCCTCCTCCCCCAGTCCCGTCCCTCCCGCTCCCGTCTCCCAGCTCCGCCCCTCCAGCTCCGCCCCCTCCAGCTCCTCTTAGCTCCGCTCCTGCCGGTGTCTGCCAGTCGCGCTTTCCAGCTCTTGCCACGGGGTTCCGTGTTACCGCCGCCTCCGCCGCCCCGCGCCGCTTGGAGCCCCGCGCCTGACCATGCCCAACATCGTGCTCTTCAGCGGCAGCTCACACCAGGACCTGTCTCAGCGCGTGGCCGACCGGCTGGGCCTGGAGCTGGGCAAGGTGGTCACCAAGAAGTTCAGCAACCAGGAGACCAGGTGGGAGCCGGGCCGGGGAGGGCGCTGGGCGCGCGGCTGCGGTTCCGGGCCGGCGCCGGCGCTTACCTGGGACCCCCTCCGCGGCTGCCCGCTCCGCCTTCCGGGGCGGGACGGCCACTACGCGGCCTCCGCGCCACCGTCGCGGCGTCCGGGAGAAGCCGAAGAGGGCGGCCCCAGCCCGGAAGAGCGACCTCCGGGCGGTCACAGGGCACGGGAGGAGGTAGGCGCAGCTGGCGGGAACCGCGGGGCACGCGGGGAGGGACGGCCCGGGGCGAGCGCGTTCCTGCCTGGCCGATCCCAAACCCCGTGCGCGCGAGGGAACGTCCCGCCCACGTCCCCAGCCCTGGCTGCGCGCTGGATTCGCCTGGGGCCGTTGAAAGTGCCTCTTACCCGCCCTGCCCCAGAGATTCCGGTCCGAGGGCTGCGGGGTCGGCTTTTTAAAAGCTCCCAGGTGACAGTCCTGAGCTGCCAGAGTGCAGACTTCTGAGTTCTCCAGAGGCTGTGGTCCTGCAAAGGGTTTAAAGAACCTGAGAACTCCAGGGCCCACGTGCTGGGATCCCCTGTGCTAACTTTTCTGCTTCAGAGATGATGGACTTTTTCTTTTCAGCTTCTTCGTCTTCCTGCGACTCTGCTGTGTCCCGCAGCAAGGCCATGGCTTGAATGTAACTGCTGCCCATGTCTCAGGTCCACAGGAAGCGGTCGCCTCTGTCCAGTGAAGTCAGGCTGGTGGCCCCCTCTGAAGCCGGACCAGCAGCTCCTTTTTTTCCACTTTCCTGAGTCCACGCAGCTGTTGACTAATTACAAGTTGGTCCCATTTCTCCCCCCACTTAAATATCTTCCACTGTACTCACTTACTGATCTTCTTTTTTTTTTTTAAGTTACCGATCGTTTTGATATCTTTGGCAAAGATTCAGTTCAGGCAACATTTCCAACAAGCGGTGCTGGAACAATTGTTGGCAGCTGCAAAAAAACCCCAAAAAAGTCCATCCATACTTCCCACCATTTCAAAAATGAACTTGAAATGGATCGCAGGCCTAAATGTAAAACCTAGAACTAGAAATTTCTAGGAGAAAACATCGGAGGAGAATCTTGATGCCCTTGAGGTGGGCAAAGATTGCTTAAATACCGAGGGGTTATTATTATTACATGGAGAGAAGGTGGAGGTTGCTGTTTTCAGCTTGTTAGGATATGGGAAACCCTTATTCCAGGTGGGAAATCACCACTGCATAACCCTGATTATAATATGTGAAGAAACATTTGTGAATGAGTATCAGGTGGTGTTACTGCACGAGTCCTTCAGCTAAAGAATTCCACTTGGCAGAGTTTTATCCAGAGGTCTCAGAGGAAGTCCAGGGCTCTGGAGAAGGATAGTGTATTTATGTTTGAATGCCACAATATCTGGCAGTCCTGTTCAAGTTGCAGTAGCTTTCAGAAGAATGGGATGATAGTTTGTCTCCTGGCGGCAGTGTCATATAAGTCAAGGAAAAATTTTTATTTGGTTTTGAGTATTTTATAACTACCACTCGATAATTAGAAATCATGAGGTGTGAGAAACCACTCAGCCTGAAGTCTGGGAATTGCTATATAGTTACATTTTATGTTTTTAATATCTAGACTATAAAAGGTTAACTTCCTGACTTTTCTCTTTCCCATGAACTGTCTAGGCCCAGAGGTTGATTCTTTTATAAGGAGGACTGTATCAGATACTGCACTAGTGATCCGGTTTTTACCGTGGGGTCCTAGAGGTGAGAAGCAGAAGGGCAAAGGAAGAGATAATTGATACAATTCATGTCCAGGGGCCCCTTCCTGAACCTCTCCCTGAACCAAGACGAGAAATCTGGTGTGGCGCCTGGTCCTCAACTCCTCCCATTACCCATTTTAAAAACACTAATTGGACACAGAGCCTCATGATTTTACCTTCTCATCTCTAAATTATTTAAGGTCTTCAGGGAGACATTGGCTCCAGCTTTACAATTGACCGCTGAAGGAGCACAGTGATGTCCTAGGACAGCACTGATGATGGTGTCTGAAAGTCTATTGTAACCCATTATGTTGGTCAGTGAACATGCCCAGAGCAGCTAGCTGGATCCTGAGACCCAAAGTTCTGGTTATCTGTTGTGTAACAAGTCACCCCAGAGCTCAACGGCTTGAAACTAATTGTTTATTTGATTCTCAGACCTGCAGTTTGGACAGGGCTCAGCAAGGAAGGCTTGTTTCTATCCTGTGTGGTGGAGGGGCTGGAGGGTCCACTTCTAAGCTGGCTCACTCACATGGCTGGTAAGTTGGCACTAGCTTTGGCCTGAGAGCTTGGTTAGGAACCTCAGCATCTCTCCCCACAGGGCTGCTGGAGCTTCCTTATTAGAGCGTGGAAACTGAGGTCCAAGCACAAGGATTCCAAAACACAGGAAGTGGCAGCTCCCAGTCTATTAAGGCCTGGGCCCCAAAGTCAGTGCATCGTCACTTCTGTCGCACTGTGTTGTCAAGCACGGAGTCCTCCCAGATCCGGGGAAGAGGCCATAGACTGCACTTCTTGATGGGAAAAGTGTTAGTCTGTGGCCCGTCTTTTAATTACCACACCCATTCGTTGGTGGCTCAGATAAACTCATCAGCCTTCTTATTTCAGGGTCAGTAAAGAGCAGTGGACGCTGCCTCCTGGCCACAGTTTTTAAAAGACCTAGAGTAAAGATCAGTCGCAACCATCTTTATGAGTAGAAGCAGGAATAGCTTTGGGGAAAAGTTGCCATGGTGATTGTATGTATTTTCTGTCTTCCCCTGGACTGCTAGTCATATGGGGATTGAGGTTCCTTAGAAAAACTAGGCCAGAGAAGCTGAAATTCGGGGATTAAACAGTCATAACAGAAGCAGTTGTTGGCAAACCTTTTCTGTAAGGGGCAGACAACATTTTAGCCTTCGTGGACCCATGGTGGCTCTGCTGCTGTTAGGTCTTACAGTTCTGTAGGTTAGAAGTGCATCATGGGTCAGTGTTGCTTTCTGGAGGCTCTAGGGGAGAATCCATTACCTGCTTTCCCAGCTCTCAGGGGCTGCCTACTTTGCTTGGCTCTTGGCCCGTTCTTCCATCTTCAGGACCAGCCACATAGCACGTCTCTGACCCTACGTCAGTCCTCACATCTCTTTCTCTGACCTCTTTTCTCTCCCTCTTCCATTTTTAAGGACCCTTGTAATCACACTGGGCCAACTACAATAATCAAGGGTAATCTCCCTGTTTTACGGTCACCTGACTAGTAGCCTTAATTCCATCTGCCACCTTGCTTCCCCTTTGCCCTATAAACGAACATATATATTCAAAGGTTCTGGGGATTAGGACATAGACGTCTTTGGGAGGCCATTATTCTGCCCACCCCATTCTCAGCTCACGGGCTATTATTGACCCCTGAGCTTTATGATACTGTGATTTCCAGATTGACTTCACCTCGCAGTTGATGTGATGTTCACGAAGGAATTTCACGTAGCTCTTTAGTACTCGGATCGGAGGGAGTATGTAGAATTCGGTCTGTCACATGCTCATCCCGAGGTTGGCATCGTACTCTTTCCATCCATGGCAGAGCACGTGCGAGGTTAAGACCCACTGTTATCAAAACTCATTTTCAGATCCTGTCAACTTGAAAAATGGCATTTTTGTCTTCTAATTATTCTGTTTAAAGTTGAGTAGAAGCTTCTGTTGATTCAGATAGACTGCTATATGGTATTCGAAATGCCATTTGTGTTTACATTTTCTTAAGAAATAATTAGCTCTTTTAATAAAACAATACCATTGGGTATAATGGGTTTCTGATTGCAAGAGACGGGATACAGGTAACTGTGTATGTATGCCAGTGTTGTGCTGACTCGTTCTCTTGTTGAACCCCCGGAATCCTGTACCTGAAATACAGAAGCTTCCTGGTAGGCAATTTTCAAAGACTTTAGCTCCTATTTGCTTTCTCAAGAAGCTACTGGAGGATGCCCATCAGTAAAACAAGGAAGTGCACCAAGAAAGGGTACAGAAAGTGGGAACTCGAGGGCAGGAAAGGGATGGAAGCAATCCCCAGGAGACAGCTGTGCACAGCTGGAAAGAGAAGGCAGCTCAGGGAGAGACTCGGGCAGGCCGAGGAATGGAGATCACGCTCGAGGCCTTTGACGTTGACATTGTGGGATTTAGTTTGTTAGCCAAGTGTTGAGGCTGCCATTTGTATGCAGTACTCGGAAAACTTAGTAGTTGAAGAGGTTGGATAATTTCCTCCAGGGTAAACAGACCCCCAAAAGTTGTGCATGGAAGGGCAATACGAACTTGGTTTTCAGTTTACTGAATGACTCAGCTCTGAATGGCACTGACACAGTTAAAATTGTAGCTCTCAGATTTAGTTGGAAAATGCTGATCGATGTGAGGAAGATGGCAAGATGAGATGGGAAGGCTGCACACGGGTGCGGGCGACGGGTTGGGGAGGAGATAGGGGTCAACACGTGATGCCTAGGATGAAAAATCCAGATGAACGGGCTTCCCTGGTGGCGCAGTGGTTGCGAGTCCTCCTGCCGATGCAGGGGACACGCGTTCGTGCGCCGGTCCGGGAAGATCCCACATGCCGCGGGGCGGCTGGGCCTGTGAGCCATGGCCGCTGAGCCTGCGCGTCCGGAGCCTGTGCTCCGCAACGGGAGAGGCCACAACAGTGAGAGGCCCACGTACCGCCAAAAAAAAAAAAAAATCCAGATGAAGCAATACAAACGTAAGGGAGGGACTTTGAAAATAAATATCTAAAGACCATGTCAAGAGTTGAAATTGGCTGCCTCTGCGCTGTTTATTTGTTTTAAGCCTTACAGAACGGATTGGAGTTTTTTAAGCAATGTGTTATGTGTAACGTTAACGAAAGTGAAAAACTAAAATACAGTTAATGTAACAGGCCTGAGACAATTTCTGAAGAGCATATGGGATCCCCTCATATATGGAAAAGGTCCCTTTGCAAGGTGGCCCTTGGCTGGCTTCTGGGAGCTTAGCTTTCGTGAGGTTTCCCGCCATTCCCTGTGGGAATAGCTCACTGCTGAACGGTGTAAACCACGTGGTTAACACCGAGTCCCTGGCCCCCCGTAAAACCCCAGGCACTGAGTCTCTAATGAGCTTCCCCGGGAGACAGTGCTTCACGTGTGTTGTCATAGCTCGTTGCCGGGGGAATTCACACGTCCTCTGTGACTCCACGAGGGTAAGGACTCTTGGAAGCTTGTGCCTGGTCTCCCCAGACCTCGCCCGTGTGACTTTTCCCTTTGCTGATTTTGTTCTGTCTCCTCTCAGTGGAAGAAGTCATACCCTCGAGGACCACTGCCTGCCAAGTCCTAGGGAATCACAACCCTGGGGGTGGTCACAGGGATGCTTTCCTATTAATGGGTGGCATGTTCCTTCCCCTAGCGTCGAGATTGGCGAAAGTGTGAGGGGAGAAGATGTGTACATCATCCAGAGTGGCTGCGGAGAAATCAACGACAACCTGATGGAACTCCTCATCATGATCAACGCCTGCAAGATAGCGTCATCCTCCAGGGTGACCGCCGTGATCCCGTGCTTCCCCTACGCCCGCCAAGACAAAAAGGACAAGGTATGGGGGCGGGGCTCCTGTTGGAGGAACCTGCTCTGCCTTAACGGCTACGTTGATTTTCTCACTTTGTACCTCTGAATCCCTGGGAAATGCCTGCTCTCTCCTGTCAGGATGGAGTAAATATGCCTTCTCTGGTTGGCTCTACCAAAGGTTTGTCTTTGGACCAGCCATCACGTTAATATTTGTACATATAGAAACAGAGAAAGTGTATTTTTGCAGGTATGAAAATACCATTGCTATAATATAAAATTATTATACTTTACATATAATGAAAGTGGATGAAATTATTGTGTACCTTTGTGGTGGTGAATAGAACTAAACACACACACACACACGCACACACACACGCACACACACACGCACACACACACACACGCACCCCTGGTGAGTATAAAACACTGGGGGAAGTTCCTGAGGCAAGGTTGCACCATCTCAGCATTGTTTCTTACAGCTGCATATGAGTCTACAGTTATCTCAAGATACCAAGTTTAATTTATACCGTTATCTCTTTTTAACCTTGCAAGAGGAATGAAGTTAATATTGTTGAATTATTCTTTTTGTAACACTAGCACTGTAGGAGGCTTTGTGAGTTTCTAGAAAAACTGAAGATACGGCCTCTGCCTTCAAGAAAAATCAGAGAAGTTGGAGTTGGAGGGGAACTTGAAAGGGGAATGTATTACTTTGCTGGGCCTGCGAAAACAAATGACCACAAACTGGGAGGCTTACTTAGAATGCCAGAAATGTACTCTCTTGCAGTCCTGGAGGCCAGATGTCAGAGGTCACGCTGCCAGCAGGCTGCAGTCCCTCTGAAGACTCTGGCGGAGCCTTCTTTGCCTCTTCCTGTTTCTGCTGGCTCCTGGCATTCCTTGGCTTCTGGTAGCATCATGTCCATCTCTGCCTGTCTTCACATGGCTGCCTTCCTGTGTCTCTGTGTGTCCTTTTGTCTTTTATAAAAGGACAGTTACTGGATTTAGGGCCCGCCCTAATCCAGAATGAGCTCATCTGGATCTTCACCTTAGTTACATCTGCAAAGACCCGATTTCCACATGAAGTCACAGTCTGAGGTTCTGGGTTGACGTGAGTTTTGGGGATACCATTCAGGCCTCTATGGGGAGCAACTCTTCAGCTGTTGTCCGCCTTGTATTTTATGAATAGATGGTCGGTTCCGCGGGAATCCTTTCAGTTCCATATAACATAAATCCATAAAACATATATTTATGGACATTGAAATGTGAATTTCAGATAATTGCCACATGCCGTGAAATGTTGGGGTGTGTGTTGGGGGGGCTGTGTGTGTGTCTGTCACTTTGTGACTTGCCTTTAGCTTGTGAGCAGCCCAGACCTGAGGTCCCACCTGCTCCTGTGAAGCATGTGACGTCCCACTTGTCATTTATGGAGCTGCTTTTATTCTAAACTTGATTTGCAAGTTTTATGTGTGTTTCAATTTATTTCTTTTGTCGCATCAGTGTAGTCTGTTGTCGTAGCTCTTCCTCCCATCTGGGTGTTTCTATGGGCTTGTTCAGCATCTTGGTTCTTGTCTGTGGCATAGAGAAGCTCATATCCGGCTACCATTTCTCTTCCATGTAACAGGGGGTTTAGTAAATTCTGTATTCTGTCATTTGTCATCAGATTTTCCTTTTTTTTCTAGTAGCTTTTGCACTTGGCATGAAGATATTTGATACATTGCTTCTTCTTTGGTAAATTCCTCCTTTTATTATTACTTGACCCTTTCCCACTGTGTAACGATTTGGAACCCTAACTTGTTTTTTGGGTTTTTTTGTTTGGTTTTTGTTTTTTTCTTTTTTTTTAAAAAACCCTAACTTTCTTTTTAACTGATACAAATATTGAGACGCCTGCATTTTTTGTTTGCAAGTATTTGATTGGCAGTTACCTCTTGTTCCAATATTGTATTTTCAAACTTTGTTTCTTATGTTTAATCATAATGAAGTCTTTGTCACATAGAGAAACTAGCATGGTCTGCATGGCTGGTGTCCTGCCCCCCACACAGGGGATGTGACGGCACTCCTGGCCTCTGGCCTCTACTTGCCAGGATTGCCCTCTGTCACCACGCTGATGAAGAGCCCTCCAGAGCTCTTGCAGCCCCAGTGGGCTTAACTGTTCCCTGGAACCGTGTTGTTCAACTGTCTCTTGATCCATGTTCCTATTGTTGGACATTGAAATGGGTTTTCTTTTTTTGCGGTACGCGGGCCTCTCACCGTTGTGGCCTCTCTCGTTGCGGAGCACAGGCTCCAGACACGCAGGCTCAGCGACCATGGCTCACGGGTCCAGCCGCTCCGCGGCATGTGGGATCTTCCCGGACCGGGGCACGAACCCGTGTCCCCTGCATTGGCAGGCGGACTCTCAACCAGTGCGCCACCAGGGAAGCCCAAGATGGGTTTTCTTTTGGGGGCCATTTTGAGTACCAGTTTCTTTCCTTCCTTTCACTGTTCCTTAGTCGCTTTGCTGTAAGTGTGTTTCTTAGAAACAATATGGTAGCTGCTTTTCGTTTTTACTCCAATCAGACAGTTCCACGACTTTCTGAACTTAACCGCTGATGGAAGAGATAAGATGTGGTCACCGTCAGCAGCACAGAAGCAAGGCCATGATAGCAGTTGAGAGATGGCACCAGTAGCAGCAGAGGGAATCTGGAGTTCAGAAATGGTGCGCCGTATTGTTGGAGAAAGCTCATAGCAAAAAAAGAATCACAGAGGGCTGTGTTAGTTTCCAATTGCTGCTGTAGTAAATTACTATAAGCTGGGTGGCTTCAAACAACAGAAATGGATTCTCTCATAGTTGTGGAGGCCAGAAGTTGAAAATCAAGGTGCGGCAGGGCCATGCTCCGTCTGGAGGCTCTAGGGAAGGATCCTTCCTGGCCTCTTCCAGCTGCTGGCAGCTGCCACGTTGCCTGGCTTGAGGCCGTATCCCTCTGACCTCCGCTTCCATCTTCACGTGGCTTCTCTTGCCTCTGTCGGATCTCCCTCTTTAAGGATACATACCGTAGCATCCAGGGCCCTCTGGGATAATCTCCCCATCTCAGAATCCTTAGTAAAACCACATCTGCAAAGGGCCTCTTTCGAAATAAAGTAACAGTCACACAGGCTCCAGGGGTTAGGACCTGATATCTTTGGGGCCACCATTCAGCCCACTCCAGGGGGCCTTGCTAGGTCACTGATGTGTGAATAAGTGGGTATTTAGGGACAGTTCAAGCTTTGAGATAGTGTCATTATTACATCATTTATCATGTAAGTCAGGCTACTTGAGGGCTTGAAAGGGGATTCTGTGAATAGTGATGCCAGGAAACAAGTGTTCACCCAGCTGTCCCAGGTGAGTCTGACTCTTGACCACCCTTTGTAGAGCCTGGCTCTTTGGGACTGACCTCGGAGGCGGCCAGGACATGTCGATTGTTCTGGCACCATCATTTCTGACCTATCTCTAGTCAAGCTGACTCGTGTTGCAGTAAGGAGAGAGACTGTTTCTCTCACCATGCTGCTCGAAAGGGAAATCTTTAATTTTGTCTATCATTTGAGGTGTGCTTTTGGACTTTTTAAATTGCTGCTAATAACTTTTCTAACTACTCATTTCTTTCCCTAGACCAACTGGGCTGGCTTTGTATCAGGAAACTTTTGAAATGAGGGTAACAAAGGATTTAGTAAGCACCTTAGAGAAATGGCCTGAGCCTATATGTAATTCATGTACCAGCCAGGGCTAGTGATGAGGAAACCCAGGGTGATGGGGGAAAACACTTCTCCCCGCTTTTGGCTTCACTTAGGTAGGCTAAAGGCCACGTAGTGTTCGAATGTGATGGGAAGTCGTCGGCCACACTTGTTCTATGGGCTCAGAAAGAAATTCTCCTCCTCAGCCACTGGAGGAGCCCTGGGGAGCCCCACAGACTCGTCCTTTCCTTCCCATAGGACTGTACTGTCTATGGCATCTAAGACACAATGGAATTCTGCGCAGTCGATCTATTTAGAGTTAGCTGCAAAGAAGCGCAGAAAAAGCTAGAGCCTTTTAACCAGATCTAAAGCTTGTTTCATTATTTTTAACCTCACTGCTTGTTTTTAAGCAAGGCTGCACATCTGTCAAATTTTATTTTTGCTTTTATTTGTATGTGCAAGAAACCAGGGACAGGTTCTGACAGTGAAGGAAAGGTTTCATGATGACACGTCAGCACAATGTAATACTAACATGGAAAAAAGATGACAATATAGTATTCATTGTAAAAAGTGTGGTGCAGAGTGGTCTGAGTTTTGGGGTAAGACTTTGGAGCCAAGTGGACTTGGGTTTGACCTTTAGTGCCATTACTTACTCTTGTTCCGTTGTGTCTTTAGTTTCCTCCTCTGGAAGTTAAGGATGGTATTTGGTACTATTTATAAAGTGGTTGGCACACAAGTGGGCAGACTCTTTCCCAAAAGAACTAGGTGTCAGATTGTTGAGGCTTTGTGTCCCACTGGGACTCTGTTGAAATCGCTCCACTTCACCATTTGGTGTGAAAACAGCCATATTTAATATGTAAACGAAGGGGTATGGCCGTGTTCCAATAAAACTTTATTTATGGACATTGAAATATGAATTTCACATACTTTTCAAATGTCACAAAGTACTGCTTTTGATTGGTCTTCAACCACTTTAAAACCTAAAAACCATTCTTAGCTCACAGGTTGTGAAGAAACAGAGCATGGGCTGTCTTGGCCCATGGGCACCAGTCCCCTGACCTCTGCTATAGTGGGTGGTCAATAATTGCTAGTTTCCTTCCCTGCTAAAAACCGTATGATGTGGGCACAGCTGGAAATAATTACTTTTGAGGGGGTAGAAGACTTGGAGCTTTTTTTCCCCCCCAAGTTTTCAAGGTTATGTTCTATTTTCAATGATCAAATAGTTTCTTTTGATTTCTTAACTGGAAAAATTGAGGACAGTTGTGCTGACACAAATTTCTACAATCTCGTCAATTTTTAAAGCCTGCGAAGTTTACACTTTTTAGCGGGGCAGCAGCCGATACATTAAATAAAATCTGGACTCTGGAGAGTCTTTGTCGAGGTTGGTCTGGCTCACAAAATATTTGACCTTTATCCGTTTTTCATTAGGGGAGTCGAACGTTTTATTTTCGGTTGCTGTACCTTGACTACCTTTGTTGAAATGTCTTACAAATTTTTCTCTGTCTTGGCTATAAAGTCAGTTGAAACTTGTGGATCATTTTTCCTGCAAGATGCAGTTGGGGGTTGAGGCAAATTGCGAAAGATGGTCCAAAAACCAAATTTGAAAACAGAGTTTGAAGAAGGAGATCAGAAAGTATGAATTTAAAAACTACCCCTGTGCTTTGGCTCTCAGAAGTAAGAAATGCTCAACGCCATGGAGAGAACGCTATGGAGAGCAGAGGGCTCTTCTCGTAGGTTATCAGCTTAGAGAAAGAGCCCCAAATTGATGAGCATTGTGAGTCAGATTCCCAGCTATCGATTTGTTCTTTTTAATTATCTTGGAATTTTGTTAGACTCAATAATTCTCATAGTTAGTGAGGTGAATGACTAAGCCTCGGAAACTTGTTGTTACAGAGATCCTGTTATTAAATATTTATCGAAGAACTGTCATGTGCAAGATACAGAGCCGGGACTGCAGGTGATGTGGAAATCTCCAAAACCAATTCTTTGCCCTTGAGGGACGCATAGTCTAGTTGTGAATTATGCATCCTACGTAAAATATCTTCTGATGTCAATCTTTAAGCAGGCGGCATAAGGTGGTCCCATATGGTGGGGACCAAATGCTGTGTCCCTTTAGAAGGGACAGATCATTTCTCTCTAGATTTCTCGGAGTACCTTAAAGTTTGGAGATTGGAACCAGATCTGGAGGATCAAACACATTGGGTCTGCAGAGATGGGGGTGGAATAAGGGTAAGGTGGGTGTGCAGGTGTAGATGGCAAGGCTTAGAGTGTTCTCCGGAAGAGGGAGAGAGCGGGCCCAGTCCCCACTGCAGGGAGGACCCCTCCTGGAGGCGCAGGGATGGCGGTGGGGCAGACCAGGTCTTAGTAGCTAGAGCCGCGCTGGCGGGAGGGCTTTTTATCCCAAAGGCAACGTGGACCAGAGCAGGGGAGCTAACACAATGAAAACGTGACTTAGTTGAGCAGGTTGAACAATTTTTTAAAAATTAGAAAACTGTTTCCCCATAATCTCACTTTCTAGAAACATCTACTGGTAACATTTGGGCTGTTACCTCTCATTCTTTGTGTGTGAAAAAAGTGTGTGTGTGTGTGTGTGTGTGTATTATCATCAAGTAATAGGTTTCTTTTTTATAAAAGAATGGTGTTATTAGAGAAAATAAAAATAATCTGTTCACATTGTGATATAATTCCTGTGTGTTTTTACATGAATATACTGTGTATGTGTGTGTGTGTGTATTTAACAGAGATCATTTGTTACTATTTTGAATGAAATCTTTTTTGTTTTCAGCTTTGAGATATAATTGACATGTGACATTGTAAGTTTGAATGAAATCTTCTATTAAGCTTACATTTCCTTTTTTGTGGTGTATAGAAATAACACTGTTTACAGCAAAATGCTGAACTCTTTCCCTAGGTCTAATCATGCCTCTATAATCCCTTGGATTGTTTTGACGTGGACAGAGTTACTGTCCGTCATTTATGGTGTGGAACCTAAAGCTATGGAGAAGTTGGGTACCTTCAGAGAGGATACGGTGTCACGCTGCGTGTGTTTCTCTGAATATCAAATTATCCATCACCTTAAGGTGTTCTTTCTTGGATATGGTTTTTGTCGAATTTGTAACAGCCTTCGCTCCCAGCTGTAGTGCAGAAACTTGTCTTTAGGGCTGGCCTTGGCCTTCAGGGCTCTGCAGGATGCGCCCCTGCCTCTCTCCCGGCATGCCCTCACATTCTGTCCTGGACCACTGCCTGTAGCCACGCTAGGATTCGTTCCGTCCCTGGATATGATCTCAGCCTCCATAACGTCACATGGGCTGCTCTTGCTGCCACACTGGTCTCCCGCTTCTGCTGGCCTCGCCTCAAAAAGCACTTTCCTCAGAGGGGCCTCTGACAACCAGTGTCTTTTAACTTGATGTCCTTCATGCTCTTGTCTGTCTGTCTGTCTCTCTCCCGGGACCTATTATTCTGCACAGTTGTCACAACTGGAATTATATAAATTGTGATGTTACATGTATTTATGTTTAATTATTTGCTTCTTTGATATTTGTTTTCTATACCCAGTGTCAGGCACACTGTCTCACAGTAGTAGATGTAAATAATTAATATTTGGTGAATAAAACGGGATGAGTATCTTTTGCTATTATAAGCTATAAATTTCTTTATTAATAATGAAATCATTTAAATTACTAAGTTTAAATTATTGAAGTATTAATTTTGAATTATTAATGTTAATTTTCTTCAAGTGTAATAAAGCATCTGTGATTCCTCTTTCTTCTATAAATCTTAGTGGGAGAAACCTGGAGGTCTCCATCTCTCCCCTGTTATAAAATCCGTGCCTTTATATTTTAGAGTCGTGCTCCGATTTCGGCGAAACTCGTGGCCAATATGCTCTCGGTCGCTGGGGCGGATCACATCATCACCATGGACCTGCATGCCTCTCAGATCCAGGTTCCAGAATTCTCTTTGTTGTTCTTGGTTATGGTGGGGCCTTAGTGCAAGTGGTTAAATCCTAACGCCCTGTTAAGTTAAATAATTTTTGAAGGAGGTAACACTACATGTGTTTTTAAGTTTGTATATGGCAACTCTTGGATTTTCATCTTTTTTACTGAACTTAGAAATATATTTAATGTTGATATCGCCTGTATCCAGCACCACCTTCCCTCTACTCACTTTTGGAGGAGCAGGAATGGCTTCTTGGTAGTAAACTCTATAATTCCATCTCCACTTCTGGAAAATAATTAGAATGGGAGAGTCGTAATGTAGGTTTTTTAAAACTCTTCATAACTTAGTTCCGTAATCTGGTAAACAGGCCAAATTACACTATGCATACTCTGTGATATAGTGAATGTTGACTTATTTGGCTTATAATAAGGTGTTTAAGAAACAGCAAATCTCTCACCCATTTATCTACGAAACCATTCTCCTATTCCTTAGGATAGAGCTGATCGTAAAATAACAGACCATGTCCCCGTATTGAACTGAAATCTGCTTCTGGAACATATCTGTCTTTTGATTTAATTCTGTTTGAATTAAGAAAAGAGCGTCTGCACAGACATAGAAAAACGGTTACCAAAGGGTAAAGGTGGGGGGGAGATAAATTAGGAGCTTGGGATGAACAGATACACACTACTATATATAAATTAGGTAAACAACAAGGTCCTACTATATAGCACAGGGAACTATATTCAGTATATTGTATAATGGAAAAGGATCTGAAAAAGAATACATGCATATATATATATATATAAGAATAGCTGAATCACTTTGCTGGACACCTGAAAGTAACACAACCTTGTCAGTCAACTATACTTCAATTTAAAAAAAAAAAAAGAAAAAAAGGGGAGTCAGTTGAAAAGGCTTCTTTTGAATAAAAAATTCAAGTTTTATCTCATGAAAGAGATCTTTTTAAAAACCCTGCAATAACGTGACACCCGCTTCTCCCCTTAGGGGTTCTTTGATATCCCCGTGGATAACTTGTACGCGGAGCCCGCGGTCCTGCAGTGGATTCGGGAGAACATCACCGAGTGGAGAAACTGCATCATTGTTTCACCTGACGCCGGGGGCGCCAAAAGGTACTGCACAGGCCCAGGCGGCATGAGGCAGATTTAAATTTGTGTGTTTGCCGACTGCTTTTTCCTTTCCGTATGTGTTAGATAAGGAAGCATGTCTTCAATTACTGAACAGTTTGTTTTGCAAATAAGCAAGTAAGTAGCCAACAGGCTTCACCTCCAGAGCAGAGAGCTGTCATCTTTAACATTTCATCATTCATGAAAGAAAAAAAAAATACAGACGTTTGGTTTCAGCAAAGAATGTTTTGAGGTTTTTTTTGGGTTTTTTTTTTTGGCAGTACGCGGGCCTCTCACTGCTGTGGCCTCTCCCGTTGCGGAGCACAGGCTCCGGACGCGCAGGCTCAGCGGCCATGGCTCACGGGCACAGCCGCTCCGCGGCATGTGGGCTCTTCCCGGACCGGGGCACGAACCCGTGTCCCCTGCATCAGCAGGCGGACTCTCAACCACAGCGCCACCAGGGAAGCCCTGTTTTGAGTTTTTTAAGTTTTCATTTCTGATTATAAAAGCAATGAGCCTAATTGGAAAATAAGGCTTTTACTTAACAACACGATTGACCAAGCTAGTTCTTCTTACTACAAACATTTAGAAATGGAAACCAAGATAGAACAATTTTAAAATGCGTGTCCGCAGAGCAGCCGGAAAGAAAGGGAGATGTCTGTGGCCCAGAAATAAAGAAGGCTGACAGCCGTGCTCGGGGTGGCCTGGGGTATGGGTGTCAGATCCAGGAAGAGGCGGGTGGCTTGGGAGAGGCTATAAGGCCCTCATGGGGGCCTCCAGACAGAAGGGAGATGGCAGGGAGACCCCTCCCTGCAGCCTGGGGAGGAAAGCCAGTCTTTCCCGATGCTGGGAAAATTGACCCCAGGCCACAGAGCCACGGCCGAGGGAGAATTCCACAAGCCCAGCTGTTCAGTAAGCACTCCCCGCTGAAGACCACCTCATTGTGCCTGACTATCCCAGTTAGGAAGCCGAGGGGGCGCAGCCCACCGAGAGCCAGCGCCTGCAGATAACAGGGCGGCGGGCAGACAGCCCCGTGGGCTCAACAGGACAGTTACTGGGCTGTAAAAGGAGGATGCTGGACGGAAATTGACATGGCACTAAAAGCATCAGAGCGCAGGTGCACTGAATGGCATAAATAATCGTACTGAGAAGCAAACCCAGAGGGCTTTACAGAGACTCAAGGAATTAAAGAGCAATCAGTACAGACAGTTGAGGATCGGAGTGAAGATGAGGGAACGCTGATGCAGAGTGCTTTACTGTGCTCCGAGACTCAGTGAGTCAGAGTCACCTTGTAGAACTGTGCAGCTGCTCTCTGGCGGGGAGAAGAGCGGAATGAAGTTTTAATGCCCGGGCAGGGGCCTCCGTCAGGGAGGGAGAGGTGAAAGAGAGCTCCGTCCACCAGTCCTGTGAGAAAGCAAGGAAGCTCGTAAGTCTGTGCACGCTAGTAAACCTGCCACGAGAGAGTGGTGACCATCAAGCTTGGGGACAACTTTAAAATGCAAATGCCCATCCCTCATCCCTTCCACGGCCAAGCTAAGGACCTAGAATCGAACTTAAAAGCTCCCCTTCGGGTGCAAGCAACCCAGAGTGTTGTCTGCTTAAGGCAACAGGGGAATGAGAGCAACGTTTTGGAGTAATTTCTCTTGGAGATGCTTGCAGTTACTTAGAAACTTACTGAAGTCACACAGTGGCATCTGCAGGCGAATGCACTGGCCTGCTCGAAGGTTAGAGGTGAGCAAGTGGGTTGAGAGGGAGCATAAGGCGTAACTTGTTTTTAGTAACAGCTTTATTGAGATGTAATTCACATACCTCCGATTCACCCATTCAAAGTGCGCAGGTCAGTGGGTTTTGTGTATTCAGAGTTAGGCATCTGTCACCACTGTCTAATTCCAGAACATTTGCAGTCACTCCCCACTCCCTCTCCCTCCAGCCTGTGGCCACCACTAATCTCCATTCTGTCTAGGGAATTGTCTCCCTGGGCGGTTCATATGGATGGATCATAAAATAAGTGGCTTTCATGTCAGGCATATTTCTTTTTTTGACCAGAACAACTTAGTTTGATAGCTAACAGGCCAAAAGAATAATAGATTCCACAAACTTCTGTGGCCTTGTGTTTTTCCATCCCACCCTATTTTTTTTTTTTTTTTTTTTTTGGTGGTACGCAGGCCTCTCACTGTTGTGGCCTCTCCCGTTGTGGAGCACAGGCTCTGGACGCTCAGGCTCTGTGGCATGTGGGATCCTCCCAGACCGGGGCACGAACCCGTGTCCCCTGCATCGGCAGGTGGACTCTCAACCACTGCACCACCAGGGAAGCCCCCAACCCTATTTTTTATGTATAGGGTGATGTCTCCCATTTCCTTCTTGAGGGGCCTCTATTCTTCCCAAAGTCAGAATTATGCTTTTCAAACATATACCCCCCCTTTTTATTTCACACAGATGATGTTATGCTGCACATACTTCTTTGCTGTTTTTTTTTCCAAAGCGTGTTCCGCCTTAGCAACAGTTCCCCAGCTGTGCAGTAGGTCTGCTTTCTTGGTTTTCGCAGCTGGGTGATAGGCCCTTGGGTGCGGATGTAGTGATTCCTTTAACCAGTCTCACGTTCCTCTTTAGTAGGTGCTGTTGTTTATGTTCTTAGGCACATTCCTGCAGCACGACACTCACTTTCACATTTCATATACTTGTACAAGTAGGATGCGTTCTTAGAACTGCTGTTGCCAAGTCCAGGGGCATGAGCTATTTAGGTTTTGATGGACAGGGTCAAAATTTGGTCTTTGAAAGAAGATAGGCTTCGCTGGTGGCGCAGTGGTTGGGAGTCCGCCTGCCAATGCAGGGGACACGGGTTCGAGCCCTGGTCCGGGAGGATCCCACATGCTGTGGAGCAACTGGGCCCGTGCGCCACAACTGCTGAAGCCCGTGCACCTAGAGCCTGTGCTCTGCAGTAGGAGAGGCCACTGCAATGAGAAGCCTGCGCACCGCGGCGGGGAGTGGCCCCCACTTGCTGCAGCTAGAGAAGGCCCGCGTGCAGCAGTGAAGACCCAGTGCAGCCAAAAATTAAATAAATGAATAAATTAATTAATTTAAAAAATATATGAACTCAAAATTCACATATAAAAAAAAAGAAAGAAGACCATTGGGATTAGCAGATAAAACTACTATATATAAAATAGACAAACAACAAGGATCTGCTGTATAGCAGAGGAAACTATATTCAGTGTCTTGTAATAAACCATAATGGAAAAAAGTCTGAAAAAGAGTATATAAATATATATATATGTATAACTGAATCACTTTGCTGTGCACCAGAAGCTAACACAACATTGTAAATCAAGTATACTTCAATTTAAAAAAAAGAAGATAGGGCTTCCCTGGTGGCGCAGTGGTTGAGAGTCCACCTGCCGATGCAGAGGACATGGGTTCGCGCCCCGGTCCGGGAAGATCTCACATGTCGCGGAGCCACTAGGCCTGTGAGCCGTGGCCGCTGAGCCTGCGCATCCGGAGCCTGTGCTCCGCAATGGGAGACGCCACAACAGTGAGAGGCCCGTGTACCAAAAAAAAAAAAAAAAAAAAAAAAGAAGATAGACCAGTTGACATTCCCAAGTATGGATGCCAGTGACTTTGTACACAGGCTTGCTTACACAGCAGATGATCGGACTTCTTTTACTTTACAGATCGGCTGAGTGATACATGGCATCTCCTCCTGTAAATTGCAGTTGCGTGCATAAGGTTGAGCGCTCCTTCTAGCACGTTCATATTTTGTTCATACCTTTTGCATGTTCTGTCAGCTGGAGGCCTCTTCCTCTGGCTTGTTAGGAGTTCTGTGCAGGCAGGAAATGACATCTTTTCTTCTCGTGTGTAGCAAGTAAGTCCCCAAGTTTTTCACTTATTCCCTTTTTGTATTTTTCTTCTCTGCAAGACTTTTAAAACATGCTTATGTACTCCCATTTATCTCTGTTTCACATTATGGCTTCTGGGTTTATGAAGGATCACCCTTAACATTTTTCTTCTCCCATGATTTCATATGTTTTAAGGGTTGCTTTTTTCCTTTTTAATGTTTTGATTTTTCTTCCATCTGAAATTTGTTTTGGAATAAAGAGTGAATTAAGAATCCAACTCCCCCTGTCCCCAGCTATCTGAATTGTCCCCAGAACTATTCAGTAATCAATTTTTCTCACATTGATTTGAAATACCATCTTTTATTATATACCAGGCTCCCCCATCTACTTGCCAACTCCTGCTCAAAAAATGCAGAGTCAGCTAGCCAGAGGAAATGGCCAGTAGCAAGATGCTGTTTTTGTTCAGATCCCCTTCAGAGTAGTTCCGCTCCGATCACCCCTGCTCCCCCTCTGCCGGGAGAGGCAGGCTTTTTAGGGGCATGCATTTCCGGTTTTTTGTCACCTCCATTCCTCACCAGTTTTTGCTACACATTCTTGTCATCCTCATATCCTGGAGTAAGCTGTTCCCCAACCGACAAAATAGCCTCGCAGGTAACGCATGATACGTACAGTTGACATTATCTGTGGCTTCTTTGTTTGATGCAAGAAGTCGTATTTCACCAAGAAAAATAGATATCTATCTGACAAATTGGAACTTGTTGTCATAGAAAAAACTTTGAGGCTTGATTTGTTCCAGGTACAAGTTAGTATCCCCACAAAACTTAATCTCGCCACAAGAGGTCACTTGTGGGTAGAAAAAAATAAACCTTAGGAAACACACCACTGTTGAGATAGTCAGTATTAACGTAAAACTGGTCTGGGAAGTTGGTGAAACTAAATAATTCAGATTTGACTTTTTTCTCTTTTCTTTTAAAGAGAATGTAATAGTGTATCCAGAAGAAATGGAAATCAAACTATGTATTATTTTTGTCCTAGCTTTTTCCACCCAAGATTTCTATATGATACGCTGTCTCAGCATCGTATGTTAGGAATAGGTATTAAGTCTCAGTTATACACCAGGAAAAGAAGAGTTGGAACCTGCGGAGAAATAGGAATGTTCTCGCAACCCAGGGGGCTTTTTGCAGGGATATTTTCCTTTATTCTCTGCTTCTGATGTTACCATTGGGTACCTGCAGTGGCTGGAGCTCCCCCACTCATGTTCCACACCTGTCCCCAACCCCCCAAAACCTGAGCTTCTTTCCCACGCAGGCCTCCGCGCCCCTGCTGGTGTGTTTGTGCACAGGCTTAGGAGAGCGGATCACATGGCAGAACGCAGGTTATGCTTGGACTTGAGTTGCTTCAAACTTCAGCCCCAGTGGTGGCGCTTCCCCACCGCAGTGAGATCTTCCTGGTCCTTACAAATAAACAATTTTAATGTATACGCACGTACATAAGGTGTTCAAGAGTCTTTCTTGGGAAAACCTGTCTTGCGTTCTGAGAAACTAGCTTTCCTTAATGGGAGTTTAAATGGCTTATCTTTTATGAAATTGGCATATAGATAGTAGTATATGTTTTAGGGCGATTATGGGGCAAAATCTTGGTCAGCATTCAAATTCTATTTAGTTATATATATGCCACAATTTAAAAAAATACTTGTTGAATGTTCTCAGAAACAAGCAGGTGTAACCTGTGGTACACAGTCCCCTTCATGCTGCGCTCTTGGCCCCAGAGAGTGGGTTCCTCTCAGCGCCTTGGCCACACTCGGCTTGATCAGAGCACGCATGGGGCGCCACTCGTGGTTACCAGCTGAGGAGGACGCAGTGAATGGGACCACGACTTAAAAAGCGTCCAGAGGTTGCATCCTCCAGTCGCTGCATACTAAATTAGGGTGTGTGAGTGTGTATGTTTTGGTCCCTCGATAAAAAGTTTTTCAGCTGAATTGCATCAGGAGTGACCCTCATTTCAAAAAGTGAAACGGGAAAATCTTCATGTCACCTTATGTCTATGGTGTTATTTTGCACTGTTTCATCATTGAAGTCTATTCTTCACAGGAAAAATCTGGAATGTTCCAGGCTCACTAGCAAGCCTGGCCTGCCACCTTCTCCTCCTTTTGCCAGTTCAGGCCTTTCAGAGCTGACGACTTTTGAGCATTTGCCCTAGTTGTGCAGAGGCCTGGACTGTGATTACCGTGTCCGGAGGCCTCGTGTCCCGTGAAGCCCGTTGTCCTAAGCGTACAGATTACATGGCTGCGCTCACCCGGACTTTGTCCCCACTGGCTGCTCCCTACACTGAGCAGTTAGTATTTTCTAAATAACTTGCTTTTAGTTGTGCCCCTCACTTTAAAAGGTACCCACAAGGGCTTCCCTGGTGGCACAGTGGTTGAGAGTCCGCCTGCCGATACAGGGGACACGGGTTCGTGCCCCGGTCCGGGAAGATCCCACATGCCGCGGAGCAGCTGGGCCCGTGAGCCATGGCCGATGGGCCTGCGCGTCCGGAGCCTGTGCTCCGCAACGGGAGAGGCCACAGCAGTGAGAGGCCACGTACCGCAAAAAAATAAATAAATAAATAAAGGTACCCATGAACACTAACCTGTTGAGTGTCAGCTGCTTAGCCAGGAGTTTTAGCCCATGGTCAAGGCGCCCTGGCTTTCTTCCCCAGCTGCCACAAATGCAAGGCCACATCCTAGCATGTTTCTCCCCTTGCGTCGCTTAATACATATCCCAGACCAGGCCTGGCTTTGCAAGGGAGGCCTGATTCTTGCATTATCTTGAGTATGGCTGGTCACGACAGTCCTAAAATACAGCTGTGAAGAACACAAGTTTTTTTGTATTGATAGTGTTTGATGTATCTGTGTCTTTTTTTTTTTGTAATGAATCTAGAGTTTTTTAATATAATTTTGGGAATACGTTTTCAGAATTAGTCTAATTTTTTTCCCTATCTATATTTTTTAACTTTTAATTTTATATTGGAGTATAGTTGGTTAACAGTGTTGTGTTAGTTTCAGGTATACAGCGAAGTGATTCAGTTATACATATACATGTATCTATTCTTTTTTCAAATTCTTCTCCCATCTAGGTTGTTACAGAATATTGAACAGAGTTCCCTGTGCTATACAGTAGGTCCTTGTTGGTTATCTGTTTTAAATACAGCGGTGTGTACATGTCACTCCCAAACTCCCAATCTATCCTCCCTGCCACCTTCCCCCTGCTAACCATAAGCTTGTTCTCTAAGTCCGTGTCTGTCTGTGTCTTTGAGCAGGGTCACGTCAATCGCAGACAGGTTGAATGTGGAATTTGCCTTGATTCACAAGGAGAGGAAGAAGGCAAATGAAGTGGACCGGATGGTGCTGGTGGGCGATGTGAAGGACCGCGTGGCCATCCTTGTGGATGACATGGCCGACACATGTGGCACCATCTGCCATGCTGCGGACAAGTATGCGTGTGGTTTGGGACCCCTGAGGAGAGTGTCAGGGCGTCTCATTAAGAAAGGAAGAATGTCAGCTGTTAAAAAACTCGGCTCACTTTTCCTAATTATTACTGATAGCTTAGTAGTAGTTTTTCAGACCAAAGTCAATTCTAGGCCTATTTTTTTTTCTCGGTAGGGAAAAAACTGTGGTCCTTTATGGCCTGGTTTTCATTTTCAAGGTTGAACTTTCAGTGTATTTTTAAAGAAGTTCAGGGAAGGTGCTTCTCCTGAAACTGAGCACAGGCGGAAAAAGACAGTCTTTCGGCCTCTTCAGGCCCTCGCTTCCTTGGCTTGCCTTCACTCCAGCCTTCTCAGCGTTGGCTTCCAGGGACTTAGAGCTGGGCTGTTCCGCGTGGGAGCCACCACCCAGCCATGCACGGCTGCAGAACGCGTGGACTGTGGCCCGTCTGACTTGAGATGTGCTGGGAGGGTAGAATGCACAGCCGGTTTCAGAGACAGAACGAAACAAAGAGTGTATCATACCTCAGTTTTGTGTATTGATTGTATGGCAACATGGTGACATTTTGGCTTTACTCTTTTAAACCTGGGCAGTTTTGTTCCCTGGGAGACATTTGACAATATCTGGAGACATTTTTGGTTGTGACAACTGAGGGGACGGGTGTTGCTGTTGGGTAGAGGCCAGGGATGTGCTGCACAGCAAAGAATTATCCGGGCCCAACGTCAAGGCTGATAATCCCTGATTTAAGGGAATGTAAAGTGTTTGGCCAGCACATACCTTAAAAGATCCTGTTTTGGACTGATAAATGTGAGTGAAATTGGTTCCCTGTTTTCCTTTATGGAACACACTATTGCTTTTAAATTCACACTGAGGGGAGAATGCTTCAAGAATATTTGTGTGCACTTAGTTTTTTTCTCTTTTATTTTATAGGCTACTCTCGGCCGGAGCCACCAAAGTTTATGCTATCCTTACCCATGGGATCTTCTCTGGGCCAGCTATTTCCAGAATAAATAATGCCGCCTTTGAGGCTGTTGTTGTGACAAACACTATTCCCCAAGAGGACAAAATGAAACACTGCTCCAAGATTCAGGTACTGGCTACACTGCAGGCAGAGCCAAGCAGGGAGGCAACTCGCATCTTGTGTGTGTGACCACTTGCTAAGCAGATGTCAGTAGAGGTTGTAGCTTCCCGTAATGGGAAGGTATGATACATGTTAGATGTCTGGGAAAGGCTGGGGCCAGCAGAGGTCAAAGTTATAAATAGTAAGTGAATAAAGCCAAAGTAAAGAACATTAAGAAACAGGCTGTGGTAAAGCTAAACAGAGTTACCACATGACCCCCCTGGTCCACCTCTAGGGTTATTCCTCCAAATCTGAAAATGGCTGTTCAAACGAAACCTTATGCACGAACATTCACAGCAGGCCTTATTCACGGTAGCCAAAAGGCGGAAATGACCAAATGTCCACCGACAGTTGAATGGTTAACCCAAGTGTGGCCTCTTCATACGATGAAATATTCCTCAGCCTTAAAAAGGAAGGAGATTTTGATACTTGCAACAACATGGATGAACCTTGAAAGCGGTATGCTAAGTGAAAGAAACCAGTCACAAAAGGACAAATATTGTGTGATACGTAAACTAGATTCCACTTAGCTGAGGGCTCTAGAGTAGTCAGATTCATAGAAAGGGGAAGTAGAGTGGTGGTTACCAGGAGCGGGGTGTTTAATGGTGCAGGGTTTCCGTTTGGGACGATGAAAAAGTTTGGGAAATGGTTACACACCACTGGGAATGTAGTTAATGCCAGTAAGTTCTATACTTAAAAATGGTTAAAATGGCATCTTTTGTAGTACATGTATTTTGCCACAGGTTTTTAAATGGGGAGGAAAACAAGCAGCTTGGCTGTGCCAGGGGTCTCTTAGCTTTACTCCTTCTATCCCTCCTGCCTTGGGAGGCCCCCAGAGAGTTGGCAGTGATCACTTTACACCAGCTGGCCTGAAATAAGTTGAAGGGGTTTGAGTCCTCGTTTTGCCTCTGTGTCTTGGTGAACCTTGGCAAGTCCTTTCATTGCTGGAAGCCTACATGCCCATCATTAGAGCATGAAGGTGGATCAGTGATCTGCTTCGTGATTTCTCATCCATCGGAGAGCAACACAGTTCATTCGGCACCAGGAGATTCATTAGAAAATGGTCAGAATAGCTATGCCTTAGATTTTCATGTCTGATTCTCAGTAGTTGAGAGTCAGCAAATTAAGGCCCCCGGGCCCAATCCAGCCCACCATCTCTTTTTGTAAATAAAGTTTTACTGAAACACAGCCATGCCCATTCATTTATGTATTGTCTATGGCTGTTCTCATGCTGACCCCGGAGTTAGATGATTACAGCTGTGCTGTCAGACGTTACAGTTTCTGTGTTTTCAGAAACCAAGAGAGAGAAAAACCTTCCACATGATGATTGAGTAAAATTAATTTTAAAACAACAAACACTGAAAGTAAAGGATGTCTCTGGTTAACAGCGGCCCTGAAAAGCCTTTGAAGTATCTGCACTGAAAAATCTCACTTCCAGGATCCCGTACAGGATTGTAATTTGAAGACAGACCCAAAACTGTCAGTCCTCTCAGAAGAAATGGCTGTGGGGAGGTTCGATAGTAGCACATCTTATGTGCTGGAGAAAGCGTTTCTAGGCTTTCTGGCTTCTAAGTTTCCAATTAAACATCACTGAGATGTCCCACTTTCTTCTCCTCTTTTCTGTCTTTTCATTGGTGTTTAGGTTATTGACATTTCGATGATCCTGGCCGAGGCGATTCGAAGGACCCACAACGGTGAATCTGTGTCTTACCTGTTCAGCCACGTCCCACTGTAAATCCAGGATGTGAGGTGTGGAAGCAAGCCTGCTCTGGCTTCTGACTTGCGTGCATTTGTCTGATTATTAGCTTTAGAACTAAGTAGTTATATTAATGCAAAAGCATCAGATCTTTGTATACTCCGAGGGCCACTGGTTTTCCCCCTCTTAAAGCTCCCGACCATTTATTTTCAGTTTGGTGGGGAGGGCAGTGGTTATTTGATCTTTAAGTGAACAGTCTTAAATGAGAAATGTTTCTGTTATCGTGATTTGTTCTGATAGGTGACCTTTTTTTCCTTTGTTCTGTCAGTGCTTTGAGGCCACAACTTTCAAGTTTATAATTCCATTGTGGAAGTTCACAGTTTATGTATTTCAGGGTTACCAAAGGTCAGCTCAGATTAAAGCCTCTGTGTAAATATAAAATGATAATGCCTGTGGACATTTGGGTGAAACCCTGTAGAGAATTAGCCTTTTGCTTCTAAGTCAACCTTAGAGAATTTTTAATACCCTGAATTTTGAGTATTTGTTTTAGTGATCAGGTTTCCAAGAAACCATTTTGGTTATTATGCTTAATTTGGACCAAATTTTATGTAGCTGAAGATGGCCACTGACACGTTTAATTCTGGTAAACATTAGACATATCAGAGGCAATGTAGTTCAGTATTTTTTTATTGCCACTTCTAAAAATCGTAACTGTCACTTATCTGAAATACCTTGTTCTAAAATTCCAAAATTATGTTCAGCAATAGAGCTGACAGAGAAACTGTTTTGAGGTAGTCTGCAAGTACACTGTCACATTCATGCTGTGTCCATCCCAGATGCACCTCATGTCCTGCCATCTTGTTTTTTTTAATGTCCTGTTTTTAGCTCTAGCTTTTACTTTGCCTTTTCCCCAAGAGTTTCATGTTGTGGATTTCCGTCACAACAAAGACTTCTTCGCTAAGTCCCCTCACATTTACTAGTCTGATCTCTGTTTTGCTTTTAACATGAGAAAAAGATGAATTGTTTGTGGGTGCCTCCAAATACATATTTAAATATTATTTCCTTAGTGTTGATCTCATGGTCTTTTGCCTTTTGTACTCACAAGTATCAAGCCTTCTAGGCAACAGATTATTGTAACTAAAGCAGTTACCTGAAAAGTGTGGGTGAGAAAGGCCTAGGAAAAAAAGGACAAATAAGGAAACATTAGTTGCTCCATGAAGTTAATGTTCAAATGGTGGCCCAGGAGTGATGGTGGAGGGGAGATAGCTTTATCCACAGGTGGCTTTTGACGGCTGCTGAGTGAGGCGCGCCCATCTCCGGTGGCAGGCGGCAAGCATCAACTCTGAATTTTCCTAAGTGCGCGTTGGTGGACAACCAACTGAGCGCTTCCGCCCCCAAAGAAGAAAATGTGCCTGCACAGACAAAGCCCAGGAATAATAAATAACAGTCTCCTTCTGCTGAATCTCAAAACTTGGAGAGAAGAAAGTCTCTGATCTAAATTCTGTGGGTGGAAAAATGAAATCTGTTTAAGTTGTTAACAGACCTGAATAACAGTCTTTAAGGTTTCAGACTTCAGTACAGCAGAGGGTGAATCAAAGTTTAAAAGTATCATCTTAGTCATCGCAGAGACTAGCATTTTGCTGTACCTTAAGAGGGCTTCTGAGAAAAAATCCTAGTGTAGCCTGGTTAAGGTCAGCTATTCAATACGATGGACGTTATCTAGACAAGAGTTGATTTGAGATATGTGAAGAGCCTATTTAGATGTATGTAATTTTTATTTTGGACAAATGAGTGATATCTGTATTTCTTGAAATTTCTATGCATAGAGAAATGAAAATGTAGTTATGAACGCACGCAGGTAGACAGCTTCGCATCCCAGTGTGGACATGATGACAGTGACTAAAACCAGTTGATTTAAAGGTAATCATTTCATCTAAGATTTAAGAGTCTAACACATAGAGCTAGTTTTAAAATAATGATCTTCAGATAAAGAGATAAAAATCGGTATTGTCATTCTCTGAATTAAGAACTGATTGTTTCTATGGTTATTTATCTCCACTTTTATATTTTAAAGTACTTCGGGTACATCTGTCAACTAAATAGACTAGAGGTAGCCCTGCACGGCGGCAGTGTAGCCCTTAACTATTTGATGGTCCAGTTCAAAAAAGATGATGAAGACAGCCTTGAGAGCAGCGTAATCCCAGAACTTGTGCGTCCCTTGCTGCTTATGCGGAAACATTTCAGTGAAACCACCAAATATATTGCTCCTGTCTGACTCTGCTGCATGGCAGTTGACTTGGCGTACATCTAACCAAAAAGGGGAGCCAGAGAAATATGAATATACCAAAGTTGCTCAGTTTCCAACTTAAGTTACATTAACCAACTTAAAGAGGTTCGTAGTATAACTTTCCTTTGGTAGATATGATGTCAAATAGATTGAGGAACTACGTCATTTGCAGTGCTTGTATTGGTTTAGAATATAGGATTCGAAGATCTTCCAACACTGTACTAAAAACATTTCAATAAAATCATGCTCCTTCTTTCTTTCATACTTTGTATCATCATTGTGGAGTAATATGTTTTGATGGAGTGATGTGTTCTGATGGGTACCTTGAAGTGTTTGCCGCATCATGGCTGTAGCCCAGCATATAAAGTTACAGAAAAGCCAGAAGTTCACTGAAGTCAGCTCTTCTCCGTTTTGAAGGTGTTTCCGAAGAACTGATGAGCATTCTCCTTGCCCCACAGCATAATATCTGGGCCACGTAAGAATGCTAGATGTTTCCTATAAAATTGAAGATTGCACTGTGTGTTTATACATCAGAGTAGTCGTGTTCAATACCCATAGGTTAGAATGGACCAAACTTAAATGTAGGCCCCATAGAAGTTTTTCACATGCTTTGATTTCAGAAGCACCAGGAACTGTCACCTATTCTGTGATGCTTTAAGTTACTCTCGTGGAGACGAAGTAAAAAAAATTCTTTTTGGCCACACCCTGCGTGTAGCATGTGGGATCTTAGTTCCCCGACCAGGGATCACACCCGCGCCCCCTGCAGTGGAAGTGCAGGGTCTTAACCACTGGACCGCCAGGGAGGTCCTGGACAAAGTAAACTTCTAATTATGGTTCTCCCAGGAAAGCTCAGCTTTAAAGTGTGGGTAATGCTGAGAGTGACAACAGTTTGTCTTAAAAAGTCCCAGTGAAATATAAAGAACTAAAACCAAGTCCACTGGAGAAGATCACAGTTTTAAGACAAAACAGGATAAAATGTAATAGAAGGGAGGAAGAAAATGGAGAGATGGAAACACCAAAATCACGTCACCAGCGTTACAGTTTCACCTCATTAATCCTGTCACACACACCTCCTCGGAAGTGTTTGATTTCATATGGCAGGTCCTATCCAACCCACCAGCTGACCTAGTGGCTGGACAGGCTAAGCGTCCAAGGGGAAGATGCAACACTAAGAGGTTCAGAGGGTCGAATGAGGCTGGGGAGGTGAGAAAGGGCTTTGTGAAGGGACTGCTGTTACCGATGGTACTTCACGGCAGAATTTTCCAGCACCACTGGCTGTACTCCAGCATGGACTGAAGCAGGACAGCACAGGGTGTCTGGTACTTACTATGTTAGAGTGAGGATAGCCAATGAAGATGGAACTCGGGCTGAAACGTCCTGCCTTATCCTTTGTGTACATTGCATGCAGAAGTTGACAGAGCCGCTCCTTTTCACTGCAGATCTTCACCTAAGTGGTGTATCTCCTGCACCCCGGGAACACAGCCCTCCACCTTGTCCCTTGCTTTCCAAGTCCACATTCTGGATTGGTTTGATCCACTGTCACCTCTGAGCTCTTGTTTCCTCTCCTGAAAGAGCGTGATGCTCAGAAACAGACTCCACCACTTACTAGAGTTAAGACAACGACAACAACAAAACCTCTCTGGGCTAGTTGCTTACCCCCTCTGTGCCTCAGTTTCCTTGTATGTGAAATGGGGTGATAGTACCTCTCTCAGAGGATGTGATGAGTAAATGAGATGATATCTGTAAAGAGCTTAGAACCGATTGTTGTGTACATTAACCTCAGTTTTTAGAACAGGCATCTTATTTCTTCCCTTTGAAAGAATCTAAGTATGAAGAAGCAAGATTTTCGTGCACTTTTAGATGCTAATCCACGTGCCTCTGAGCTAGTCACAAACACGATCCACCCACGCAGGGGTACATTGTCCTGGCACGTGACCGTCTCCACCAAGGGTAGCATTTGGTGATGACAAGTGGTTGCATGTTGAAGACACTTTGCTGGGCTGTAGAAATGACAGGAATGGATGACGTGTGGTAATGGAGATGGTGACCAATTGAGGCTGTTTACAGCAACCTGATTCCATTCACTATCCCAACATTAAAAAAAAGCAGTGCCCAATATAAACAGCAGTTTTCACTGTTCTAACGGCTAAGTCCTGTGGTCAGAAGAAAACCCAGCTGAACTCATTCTGCAAGAGCAATAGAAGGAGACTGGCAAAGCAAAAAATGTAATGCAGTGTGGAAAGTGCCCGAAATTGGGACTGTGGCGATCTAGGGTCTGGTTCCTGATATGCTACCAGCAAGCTGTGTGACCTGGGGGAAATGTCTATACCACTCTGAGTCTGAGCATCTTTGTGAAAAAGAGGGGGTAGATGATTGCTAAAGTCCCCAGCAGTTTTAACAGGCCGTGACCTCTATGCTAGATATAGTTGGACTACTACTAACTGAAGGCTGTGGTCCTAATGTGGCAAAGATGGTTCCTTCTCCATCAGGTGAACAACTTGTTTGGGCTTGCAGGGGACTTTCTCAGTGCTACCTCTGGAAGTCTTGCATCCCAGGAAAGCCTGCAGTCCTGGGCACGCCAGGGTGCTCGGTCACTCTAATTCTCTTTCTTCTAATGTGGATAGTTCTGGATCCCCAGCGCCACCTTGGCTAAGGAATCTCACAAGCGTGGCTCTGATCTTGTGCCAGTTGCAACACAAAGGAAGCTATATGACAAGCCCAACAATGTGCCAACGAGCTGTGGCGTCACAGTTGAAAAAAAATCCATCGTCAATTAACTGTAGAAGCTGAAGGCCGTAGTCACAGATAAAAGAGGAAAATGGGGGGACACCTTTAGGAAACGCATTCAAGACCTGGCTTGACTGCCAGTCCTTGAGCAGAGCTGCCTTTAAAGCCATAAGTGGACTTTAGAGACCCCGGGGAACAGTCCAGGCAGAAGGCAGAGTGCCCTAAATATTTGCTGATGGACGTCACCCTTCTGTGCTTTGAGGGACTCTTACGTCTGTGAGTACTTGACCTTCTGTGTCTGAGGATGCATGATTCTCTGATTTTCCCTATGCAGAGAGTGTTAAGTCTACTGTCTTCTTGCCTCGAAGCTAAGACTGAACATGAGTTACAGAAAAATTGTGAGGACCTAGAGCGAACTTGGGTCACTGTCAAATCCTCAGAGGGACTGCTTGGAGGCACATTTTAGTGCGTTTGCTATAGAATGAACTCAGGAAGTGCCACTGACAGTATTCTCGTCTAAGGAACCAAGGAAGGACCCGAAATTTCCTCAAGCCTCAATATCCTGTTTTTAGGACCAGGGCTGCAGAGCAGCCTCCTAGAGTATTGAAAGGGACAGACCCCTCTCGGCAGTAACTGTGCGTTCATTTCCCCACTGACGGCTTTCATAGCCTTCAAAGAGCAACACTTCAATGAAGACACAATTCATGAACAGTGTCCTATGAATAAAAGGGCTCCCCTGGTGCCGCAGTGGTTAAGAATCCGCCTGCCAATGCAGGGGACACAAGTTCGAGCCCTGGTCCGGGAAGGTCCCACATGCCGTGGAGCAGCTAAGCCCGTGTGCCACATCTACTGAGCCTGCGCTCTAGATCCTGCGAGCCACAGCTACTGAGCCCATGTGCCACAACTACTGAAGCCCACGTGCCTAGAGCCCGTGCTCCGCAACAAGAGAAGTCACCACAATGAGAAGCCCACGTACCGTGGCGGAGTGGCCTACGCTCGACGCAACTAAAGAAAGCCTACATGCAGCAACGAAGACCCAACGCAGCCAAAAATAAATAAATAAATTTTTAAAAGATTAAAAAAAATAAAAGAGCACATGGAGGAACCCCAGCTGGCAGAAGAAGGCTGGTTTTTGATGAGTCAGTAATTTCTTACTGACTTGCACTGGTGCAACCGTAAATGCAGTCTTGAGCCTTGTCATTTGGAGGTGTTTTGTTTTATGTGTGCAAGTTATAGGAACTATAATTCATCTGAGAAATACCTCTTGCTCCTCTGCCTTTTGACTCTTATGAACATTTTGGTTCAGACAGATGTCAAATGGAAGATTTGTATCTGTAGTCTTCTGGGCTGCCTTGATGATTTCTTCCACAGGCAAAGTGAAGGAGGGGGTCTCACACTCACTCACCCATTCGTTCCTGATGGAGCAGTTACTAGCAGACCGCTGTGTTAGGATGGGGCTCTGAGGTAAATACCAGATAAATACGTGACCAAGGCTTACATGTATTAAGCCACTAGAGTTTACACGGACTGTTTTATACACAAGCATGTGATGTAGGCAACATGGGAGGATGATCGCCCTGCCCTTGCAGACATGATCATTCATTCGGAGCAAGGGCAACAGTGCGGGGTTTTTGTTGTTTTGTTTTTTGGGGGTTTTTAAAGTATTTTTGTTGGTGTATTTCTCTTTCGGTATTGCAAAAAAAAAAACCTACAGTCAGCATCATTGATGTCAAGTCTACCAAGACAGTCACACTCAGCATTAAAATGTAAATAGAACAAAGGAGCGCTTGTTTAAAAGGTGCATGACTACATCTATTCCAGCTTAAAAGCCTGTTTAAGATACTCTCTTGATTTCATAGCCATTTCTGGTGTGCTTCTGCTGTTAATCATTTTTTTCCTATGATTATTAGCTTCTTAAGTTTATTACATATTTTCCTCAGAGCCAATTTTATCTTCAGTAAACGTTTCAAAGTCCCTGACGGAAGCAGTTCAGAATGGGCTTGGGGGAGGGAAGCTGGATGAAGGAAGGGGCGGCAGCTTTCCCCTGGGGTCAGACACCTCCCCTCAGGGAGGGGAATTGCACATATTTATTTATTATTTATTAAAAATTTTTATTGGATTATAGTTGATTTACAATGTTGTGTTAGTTTCAGGTGTACAGCAAGGTGACTCAGTTATACAAATACATAGATCCACTCTTTTTGATTCTTTTCCCATATAGGCCATTACAGAGTACTGAGAAGAGTTCCCTGTGCTATACATTAGGTCCTTATTATTTTATATGTAATAGTGTGTATATCAGGATAATTTATTTCAGGGTTTCTCAAGCTCAGCACTATTGGCATTTTGCACTAGATAATTCTTTGTCATGGGGCCAAGACACACACATTTGTGACAACCCAAAAAATGTCTCCAGATACTGCCAAATATTCCCTGGGGGCAAAAATCGCCCCCGGTTGAGAACCACTGATTTATTTTAACCAGAATCTTCTTCCTTAATCCTCTTCCTGACGTTCAGGTCAGAATTCCAGAGGAGATCCATCCTGACCCCTGGCCCCTGGTCCACTCTCAAGTAGAAAAGCATTTTAGAACGAAGTGGATAAGACAATGGCAATAAGTCACTTTAAAAACGTAAACACCAGTGTTTGCTACGACATGAAATTTTACACCAAAATAATTGCATTATCCTTTTGATGCAGGGCTTCAAACACCGATCCCTACGTCTGCCATGAATTGGGGTGAGATCCCTACTGCACAGCTGGGGAACCGTTGCTAAGGCGGAACACGCTTTTTAAAAAACACAGCAAAGAAGTATGTGCAGCATATTATCATCTGTGTGAAATAAAAAGGGGGATATATGTTTGAAAAGCATAATTCTGACTTTGGGAAGAATAGAGGCCCCTCAAGAAGGAAATGGGAGACATCACCCTATATATAAAAAATAGGGTTGGGATGGGAAAAGACAAGGCCACACAAGTTTGTGGAATCTATTATTCTTTTGGCTTGTTAGCTATCAAACTGAGTTGTTCTGGTCAAAAAAAGAAATATGCCTGACACGAAAGCCACTTATTTTATGATCCATCCATATGCCTGACACGTTTTTGTTTGAACCAAGAAACTGATTAAGGTAATCTTTAAAGAGGTGACTGAATTTTAGTCTGACTTCAACGGTGACATCCAGAGAGCAGAGATTCCCGTGCGCCTTGCAGGTGGTGGGTATCCTGGCCCTTCCGTGATTGAACTCTCATAAGATGGCCAGAGTCTAACGTGGTCAAACCGTAGAGCAACTCACCTCTCTTGTCAAATGTCGTGGAATTGATAAGATTTCGGAGTTAGATGGAACATTTGAGACTCATTTTACAGATGAGGAAACTAAGGCCCAAAGAGACGAAGTGACCGGCTCAGTTAAGGTCACACTGTTCCTTAGAAGAAACGCTGTGGCTGGTAAACGGGCCTCTTGTTTCTGCTGCTGGAGGTGTTTCCTGTAGCCCAGGTGTTTCCTCCAACATTCTGATCAGTATCTCACGAGGGTGAAGGAGTTTATCATTAAGCCTCAGGGCAGTGAGAGAAGCATAAAATATGGTGCGGTAACTTCCATCAACCTGGAATGCTTGCTTCTGCAGATTTGGTTGTTTGCTTTCCTTCTTCCAAAAAAAGGTCTTTCGTTGCACTCACGGCATTTGCCTGGTCCTTTTTCATAGTCATGCTAACGTGGGGAGATTTAAAATAACAACCCTGAGTCATGGGTGTTTTTAAGGTGACGGTAATTTTGTAGGGCAGTGGTTCTCAAAGTGTGGTCCTGGACTAGTGGCATTGCCAGGGAACTTAGGAGAAATGCGAATTCTCGGGCCCCACCCCAGACCTATTGAATCAGAAACTCTGGGTGTGGGGGTGTGGCAGGCACGGGGTTTGATACACTGAAGTTTGAGAACTACACTGTAAGGCTAAGTCCTCTAGTTTAGTAGTTGGTAAACTTGGTTGCATATGGGGCCACCTAAGGAGCTTTTTAAAATATTGCTGAAAATGAAATTAATTTAAAAAAATGTATAACTGTGTGGTGATGGATGTTAACTAGACTTATAGTGGTGATCATTTGGCAATATATACAAGTATTGAATCATTATGTTGTACACCTGAAACTAATAATTCTATATGTCAATTACACCTCAGTTAAAGAAAATGAAATTGATGCCTGGGCCTTGCCCCCAGAGATTCTGACTTAATTGGCCTGCGGAGCATCCAAGTATCAGGATTATTAAAGACCCTCGATGACTTGATACTACTGTGCAGCTAAGCTTGAACCATCCCGTAGGGGACGATCCTTTCCTTCTTCAGGAAGATGGTTCTGACTCTAGTAAGTTACAATCAATTTAATTACACTTAATTGTAATTCTTGTACTCAGCTGAAAACTTATGCCTACTCTGCAGACATTTGGAGAGAATAGCAGCTTTCAGTTTATCTGAAGATTCAAATGTACCTAGATTAGAAATTTCTGATATTTGTTTTCACTTACCCCAAAACTGTGATTGCCAGGCACTTAGTAGCTTGGAATATTTGAGTTGTTTCTAATGCTTTGGTTTTATGGACAGAAAAAGACAATGTTTATTTTCTAGAAACACAAAGTATAAGACTCCATTGGTGAAAATAGAGTTATTACCAAAAAAATGTTAAAATTAACAGTACTTAATCATTTGTAATAATGGGTTCAGCACACACTCCTTAATATCTAAGGAATTTCCAATGATTTTATTAATATGGGAATCTCCTTTAAAAAAGTGTTTTTAGGAGGGAAGCTTGAACCAAGAGAAAAGTAATAGAAGCAGTTTTATTTAACACCGTATTTTTCAGCACCATTGGTCAGTTAAACAACAGCAACAAAAAGCAGTTAAATCAAGGAGTCTATTTTTTTTTATTGAAGTGTAGTTGATTTACAATGTTGTGTTAGTTTCTGGTGTACAGCAAAATGGTTCAGTTTTATAGATGTGTGTGTATATATATATGTTCTTTTTCAGATTCTTTTCTATTATAGTTTATTACAAGATATTTATTACAGTTCCCTCTGCTATACAGTAGGACCTTGGTTATCTCTTTTATATATAGTAGTGTGTATCTGTTAAACCCAAACTCCTAATTTATCCCTCCCCCCACTTCCCCTTTGGTACCTATAAGTTTGTTTTCTGTGTCTGTGACTCCATTGCTGTTTCTTGTTTTGTTTTGTTTTTGTTTTTGTTTTTGTTTTGCGGTACGTGGGCCTCTCACTGTTGTGGCCTCTACCGTTGCGGAGCACAGGCTCTGGACACACAGGCTCAGCAGCCATGGCTCACGAGCCCAGCCGCTGTGCGGCATGTGGGATCTTCCCGGACCGGGGCACGAACCCGTGTCCCCCGCATCGGCAGGCGGACTCTGAACCACTGCGCCACCAGGGAAGCCCCCCCGTTTCTGTTTTGTAAGTTCATTTGTATCATTTTTTTAGATTCCACATATAGTTGATGTCATATGATATTTGTCTTTCTCTGACTTACTTCACTTAGTATGATAATCTCTAGATCCATCCTTGTTGCTGCAAATGACATTATTTCATTCTTTTATTTACGGCTGGGTAGTATTCCACTGTATATATGCACCACATCTTCCTTATCCATTCATCTGTTGATGGCATTTAGGCTGCTTCCATGTCTTGGCTATTGTGAGCAGTGATGCTATGAGCATTGGGGTGCATGTATCTTTTCAAAGTATGGTTTTCTTCAGATACATGCCCAGGAGTGGGATTGCTGGATCATATGGTAGTTCTATTGTTAGTTTTCTAAGGAACCTCCATGCTGTTTTGCATAGTGGCTGCACCAATTTACATTCCCACCAACAGTGTAGGAGGGTTCCCTTCTCTCCACACCCAGGGACTCTTATTAAAAAAGGATCTGTATGTGACTTAAATATTGTATTTTAACTTGAATTATATAAATGGACTTATTTGGGGAGACAGTTCTCCACGGGTCTCTTGCAGTTCTGTACATCTCATGAGCAGAGACATTGAGAGCCTTGGTTCTGGATAATCTTTTCAAGGATGTTTATATAGCAAGCAGAAGATAGTAGATAGTTTTGTAAGACAGAGATAGCGTCCCTTTCTGGGGCAGGTGGCAGGTTTGATTGCTGTCTGGTCTAATAATAACAGTGCCTCCCTCTGGGCAAAATTCAGTGAGCTTTGCTTGCAACCCATTACAAATGTTTGGGTTCTCTAAACTCGGGGTTCCTCAGCTGTGATGCAAACCCACTTCGTGCATAGCAACCACCCAGAGCCACTCCGTGGCATTGGGGGGACAAAGGGAACAGGTACCTGCTGTGCCACGAGTGCTAAAGTCCTTTGTCCCCGACCCAGGAGCATTAGCAATTATTTATCTTTTTTTAAACCCATTGCATTAGCAATTATTTATCTTTTTTTTAAAAATTTTTTTAATTTGCTTGTAAGGAATCTATCTTTTTTTTTAACATCTTTATTGGGGTATAATTGCTTTACAATGGTGTGTTAGTTTCTGCCTTATAACAAAGTGAATCAACACCATACACAAAAATAAGCTCAAAATGGATTAAAGACCTAAATGTAAGGCCAGAAACTATCAAACTCTTAGAGGAAAACATAGGCAGGACACTCTATGACATAAATCACAGCAAGATCCTTTTTGACCCACCTCCTCGAGAAATGGAAATAAAAACAAAAATAAACAAATGGGACCTAATGAAACTTCAAAGCTTTTGCACAGCAAAGGAAACCATAAACAAGACCAAAAGACAACCCTCAGAATGGGAGAAAATATTTGCAAATGAAGCAAATGACAAAGGATTAATTTCCAAAATCTACATGCAGCTCAATAGCAAAAAAACAACCCAATCCAAAAATGGGCAGAAGACCTAAATAGACATTTTTTAAAATTTTAATTGGAGTGAGAACTTAAAAACGTATACACAGCAATCTGAGTACAGACTCTGCAGATATTTTCCCCTTTTTATTTATCTCACATCTAACTTGATAGCTTATTTTTATTTATTTATTTATTTTTGGCTCTGTTGGGTCTTGTTTTTGTATCCATTCAGCGAGGTTATGTCTTTTGGTTGGAGCCTTTAATCCATTCACGTTTGAAGTAATTATCGATATGTATGTTCCTGTTACCATTTTCTTAATTGTTTTGGGTTTGTTTTTGTAGGTTCTTTTCTTCTCTTGTGTTTCCCACTTAGAGAAGTTCCTTTAGCATCTGTTGTAGAGCTGGTTTGGTGGTGCTGAATTCTCTTAGCTTTCGCTTGTGTGTAAAGCTTTTGATTTCTCCGTCGAATCTGAATGAGATCCTTGCCGGGTAGAGTAATCTTGGTTGTAGGTTCTTCCCTTTCATCACTTTAAGTATATCATGCCACTCCCTTCTGGCTTGCAGAGTTTCTGCTGAGAAACCAGCTGTTAACCTTATGGGAGTTCCCTTGTATGTTATTTGTCGTTTTTCCCTTGCTGCTTTCAATAATTTTTCTTTGTCTTTAATTTTTGCCAATTTGATTACTATGTGTCTTGGCGTGTTTCTCCTTGGGTTTATCCTGTCTGGGACTCTCTGCACTTCCTGGACTTGAGTGGCTATTTCCTTTCCCATGTTAGGGAAGTTTTCGACTGTGGTCTCTTCAAATATTTTCTCAGGTCCTTTCTCTCTCTCTTCTCCTTCTGGGACCCCTATAATGAAAATGTTGTTGTGTTTAATGTTGTCCCAAAGGTCTCTTAGGCTGTCTTCATTTCTTTTCATTCTTTTTTGTTTATTCTGTTCCGCAGCAGTGAATTCCACCGTTCTGTCTTCCAGGTCACTTATCCGTTCTTCGACCTCAGTTATTCTGCTATTGATTCCTTCTAGTGTAGTTTTCATTTCAGTTGTTGTATTGTTCATCTCTGTTTGATTGTTGTTTAATTCTTCTAGGTCTTTTTGAAACAGTTCTGGCATCTTCCCGATCTTTGCCTCCATTCTTTTTCCGAGGTCCTGGATCATCTTCACTATCATTATTCTAAATTCTTTTTCTGGAAGGTTGCTTATCTCCATTTCATTTAGTTGTTTTTCTGGGGTTTTATCTTGTTCCTTCATCTGGTACATAGCCCTCTGCCTTTTCATCTTGTCTGTCTTTCTGTGAATGTGTTTTTTGTTCCACAGGCTGCAGGATTGTAGTTCTTCTTCTGCTGTCTGCCCTCTCTCATTCAGTATTGTAATACATGACTTTTAGAGGCTGCATAGTATTCTAAAGTAAAATGTTTTGAATCCAGTATCCTTCAAAGAATCTGAAACAGCAGTTTTTGCCTTAAATACATATCCCTTTACCTTTCTCTTGTATATATCACAAGTGGTAGACCATCACTTTGGTGGTTCTGAATGAACCGTGCTTCCCAATATTCATGTTCTTCTGGAGTGCCTTTCCTTATTGACTCTGGGCTTGGCCAATAAGTAGGACATTAGCAAGGATGATGCAAACGAGGCTTAGTAGTGCTTGCACACTGGGGCTTATCTATATTGAAATGCTCACTCTTAGGATCTAATCACCTTGAAAAGAAGCCCGCTCTAGCCACATGGAAAGAAAAAGAGCAAGAAGTCACAGCCTCCCCACCATACCCACTGTGGCACCAGACAGGCGAACAAAGCCATCTGACTGCAGTCTCGTGGAAAACCCCAAACGCGACAAACAGAACAGCCCAGCAGAGCCCCGGCCAAATGACAGAACGGTGAACAAATATAACGGTTGCTGTTTTAAGCCGATGCATTTTGGAGTGCTTTGTTACACAGCAATAAATCATTGAAACATGATGGCTTTTAATATGAACGGTTACGTCAAATATAAGTTCAAAAAGGACTTTTTGTTATTATCTGGTTGAATTGCTGAGGTCCTGGCTGATTAGATGACTTTCAGAAAGAACATGGGCAGTGGAGTCAAAAAAAGCATGAATTGCAACCCGGTTTTGCATATTAGATATATGACTTCTTGAAGTATCAGCTTCCTCGGGGGCAAACCAGGTTTTAACAATAGCTACCTCGGGACTTCCCTGGTGGCGCGGTGGTTAATAATCCGCCTGCCATTGCAGGGGACGCAGGTTCGATCCCTGGTCCAGGAAGATCCCACATGCCACGGAGTAACTAAGCCTGTGCACCACAACTACTGAGCCTGCGCTCTAGAGCCTGCGAGCCACAGCTACTGAGCCCACGTGCCACAACTACTGAAGCCCGCGCGCCAAGAGCCCGTGCTCCGCAACAAGAGAAGCCACCACAATGAGAAGCTCGCGCACCAGTGAAGAGTAGCCCCTGCTCGCCACAACTGGAGAAAGCCCACGTGCAGCAGTGAAGACCCAATGCAGAAATAAATAAATAAATAGGTAGATAAATAAATAAATAAAAACAATAGACACCTCACAGGTGTTTTATTCTTAGGCTCTGAGAGTGATGGTGCTTCTAACTCAATGGCGTGATAAACATGAAGGAATGTACTGGTGTGAGGTCACATTTTTATTACAAAGCCATGTCTCTCATATCCCAAGCAAGTGTTCTTGCCACTATACCTCAGTACTAATGAATCCACTTATGAGTCTACGAAAACCAAATGGCAAGAGGGATTATCTGTAATGCCCACCTGGCAAAACTGCTTCTGATTTTCCAAGGCAAGAGGCAGAGCTGCTTAGCGACCATTACCTCCATAAATAACCTTTTCTCTTTTTAACTAAGTCATCCACTCCATTATTTGCATCAGGGCCTTTTTTCAAAGCATTTGATCCTTTGGACTCATCTGGTACACTCTAATATTTATGTGGGACCAGCCCTCAACACGAAAGAAGGGTTTTTTTAATATGAATTTGCATATCCTGTCAAGGACTTTTTCAGAACACTTTCATTTCAAGGTAAAATGAAACTTACAGGACTAAGCAGAGAAATGCTTCACATTTCAGTTTAAAGGAGGGGGGTAATAAAGATGTTAAAAAAATAAAATAAAAATTTTTTAAAAAGGAAGGGGGAATGAAGCAAAAGACAAGGTTAATTATGACACTGGGGCTTTACCATGCTAAAAATACACTATATACGAAGGAGCTATGGAAGCTGTGTTCTATTTCTACGTGTCCCTTACAAAGAGCAGGCTCATGGTATCTGCAAATTTCTTTTTTTATTATTAGTTTTTATTGGAGCTTTATTAGTTTTATCGTTGCTTTACAATGTTGTGTTAGTTTGAAAATTTCTAGTAAAGATTTTTATTTGAAAAGCGTTCATGGTTGTATCTAACTGAAAGGGTTAACATTTTAACCTTGTTATAAAAATAGTATGATGCTTGTCATTAAAGTTCTCTCTCCTTTTCCTCAAGCCAACCCTGACTTTCAGCATGCAGGAGTGGGAACAGCCAACAGAAATTGGGGAAGCACTGGGGTCCTGTTTGCATTCGCATGCTCGCCCAAATAGAGAAACATTAAGATGTTATACTTCCCCATGCTGGGAACACAGCATTAACTGGACTAGAGCAATTTATTTAAGGGCTTTATTGAGGTTCCCAACAGCTTTAGGAGAGTATGTATGATGCTAAGTTTCCATTCAACCCCTTTGATGTCTATGTCAGAGTCAGATGGCAGCAGTGGGGCTCACACCTGGGGTTTCTGTACCCAGCTGTATACTTGTTCACCCACCACTCTGGATGCCACTTAAGCCTGGACTTCCTTTTAATTTCAGAAACTTAATCTTAGGAGTCCTTCAACGTTTAATTCCACCAAGGGCCCTTTCAATCTTCTTTATTTCCATCTAAAAGGAAAAAAGAAATGCGGTGAGACTTAGAAAACGTAGTATGAGGTAACCCAGCCAATGAGAGGCCTGTCCTCACAAGATGAATAGAAGCACTCTATCCTCTTCATCCAGTCATTTCTCTTGAGCTAACTAACCCGGGGGGGCCTGGGCCCACGACGTCACCCAGATGCGGGTAGCTCACAGAGGCCACGACTAGCTCTTCTTCTCAAAACTGACCTAAGTGATCAAATTATTCTTATTTTCATAATCACTTTCATTTTTATCATCATGAAGAATGATTTTTAAATACCAACTCTGAACGAGATGCTGGGGACAATGCATCCTTAACTCAAGGGGTCTGCAATATCATTAGGGACCTAGCAGATAGAATCAAAGATAAATAACAATACAAGAAAGCATAATAGTATATTCCCTCAGGATCTTACCATATAAAACCTGGATGTGCCTTTACTGGTCACACACCCTCATCCCTCACTTTATAGATGAGTAAGCAGATTTATTTTTATGTAGTCAAATTTTTTGATGTTTTCTTTCGGACTCTGGGGTCGTTGCTGTTGGTCTTCGTTTGTTGTTGTTGTCATACTTAGAATGACTTTCCCACTTCAAGATTATAAAAATATTTATCTGGGTTTCTTCCAGCACTTTTAATGTTCAATGTCTTACATTTAAATTTTTGAGCCATATGAAATTAATTTTGATGTAAGAAACAAGGTAAGACTACAGCTTAATTTTTTTCTAAGCTTTAAGCCAGTTGCCCAACTTTATCTTAATAATTCCTTTTGCCATTGATGTGAATTTAATGTCCCATATGTGCTTTTTTTAAAAATTAATTTATTTTTATTTTTGGATGTGTTGGGTCTTTGTTGCTGCGCGCAGGCTGTCTCTCTAGTTGCGGCGAGCAGGGGCTACTCTTGGTTGCGGTGTGTGGGCTTCTCATTGCAGTGACTTCTCTTGTTGTGGAGCACGGGCTCTAGGCATGTGGGCTTCAGTAGTTGTGGCACGTGGGCTCAGTAGTTGTGGCACATGGGCTCTAGGTGCTCGGGCTTCAGTAGTTGTGGCTCCCAAGCTCTAGAGCGCAGGCTCAGTAGTTGCGGCGCATGGGCTTAGTTGATCCGCGGCATGTGGGATCTTCTCGGACCGGGGCTCGAACCCATGTCCCCTGCATTGGCAGGCAGATTCTTAACCACTGCACCACCAGGGAAGTCCCTCCCATGTGTGCTTTTACTTAACTTTGCTATCTCCTCCTTTTCACTGATGTACTGGCACTATGCCATTGTAGGCAATGCAGCATTTATGATGCGTTTATAGATCGAGAAGAGGAATCCTCCCTTTGTTACTTTTTCATTCAGAAGTTACCTGACTGTTCTTACCAGGGGTCTTAACCCAGTCAGATCCAATACCTCATTTTTATGAGAGATATCTGGTCATGTACCCTTTACTATCCAGAGGAGATGACATTTATGGATAACATAACCGTAATCGTTGTTATAAATGAAAAATGCCCAGCTGTGACCTCTAGCCCTAATAACCATCTATTTCTCTTCATCTGTTTACATCTTCTTTGCATCTTCAAGGGTCCTGAGAGAAAACAAGTGGCACACTCTGAGTCAGAAATTGATGAGTTTAGCAAAGTGACTATTCATAACAGTGTGGACAGGATTTAGGGAAATCCCCAACAATGGTGTGGCGTTTCACGGGTTGAGTCTTCACAGTCACAGGCTTCAAGTGGCAAGGCGAAGGAACAATTAGTGGAATTCAGGAAGAGTGGCCATGAGGGGGGAGCATCACCTGACCAGAGCATCATTGCAGGGTGGCAGCCATCCCACAGCATTGGAGAGGGAGGGAGCCCAGGGGTAAATACTCGGACCTTTTCCCCATTGGGCAAACCCATGCGGAAATCTGCCAGCTAGTGATGAAATTTGTGTACAGCTCAGCCTCTCGGGACACAGAGCCGGGTGGGAAGGCATGGAGCGTGAATTTGAGGGGCAAATGCATAGCAAGCAGCCTGCTAGGTAAGGCATCGTTGTCCCCTGCCCGTCTATCACCTGCTTTGTTCGCAAGTGTTTCATGTCAGTTTTCTTCCCAAGTATTTCATATTTTTGTTGCTGTTTTGCGTGGAATCTCTCCTGTTATCCATCTGGATTAGTTATTGTTTATATGTGAGAAAGCTATTGATTTTTACATATTGATTGTGTGGCAAAGTGGTTTGCTAAGAGGGCATTTGATTTTTGCTTGTGTGACTATCACTTACATGGTATGTGACCTGGGGAAAGTCCAGTATCTTTTCTGCATTAATTCTATTATTTGTTTAAACAAAAGAAGGATAATAAGATATTTACTTCATTTTTTTAGTATTTAATGAGATCGTACATATTAGGCAGTTAAAAGTGTCTGGTTCATAATAAACTCTCAATAAAGATGACTTATTATTGTATCTAATAGTTTTTCAGCTGATCTGGGGCACTATTGACTTTTCAATTCAGTAGATTAACCCTGATGGCTGTCAGCTGTTTTTCTTGTGACATACTTGGCAGTTTTCAAATTCTCTCCAGGGCAACTGGGCAGACTAAAGACCTTTAAACATAACTACTGATATTTTGACTCTACCTCCAAAAGGCACCAATAATCAGTTCAAAAGGGAGCGATTCTCCTGGGAACCCCACTTTGAGAAGCAGGTTTTACATGACCCTGGACTGCAAGTGCAGCTGCCCTCGTTTCATTGAAGTGAGGGAAACAACTGGAAGCTCTGCCACTGCTTAGAAACCAGAGTCCCTTTCAGCTGGGCCTAAGACAGAACGAGGGAAATTTAGGCGTGTCTCTAAGATACTTGTAGAACAGTGGTCCTCAATCTGGGGCACTTTTGCGCCCCGGGGGATATTTTGCAATGTCTGTGATTGTCAAGGGGCAGTGCTACTGGCATCTAGCGGGTTCAAGTCAGGGATGCTGCTAAACATCTTACAATGCCACAAAGAATTATCTCACCAAAAATGGCAGTAGTGCTGAGATGGAGAAACTCCTAGAAAAAAGGAGATCGATCAACCAGGTTGCTTGGATGTAGACATGACATTGCCCCGATTGTGGTGGTAGAAATAAGAGGAAGCTGCTGCTTCTGCGGACCTCATGTCTGAGATAGCTTAAATACTCACGCTCCTCCCCCCAACCCCTAACCTTGTCTTTGCACTTGGAAGCTCCACGGCTGGCAGCCTGGAGTCTCTGTGACTCTAGGTTTCCTGCAGCCTATCTCTTCACTTCAGAAGACTCCAGACCTCGAATCACTCCATGCAGCCGAGAAAGGTATTTTCAGCACTGGGACAAACTCAGATCATTTAAATAACTAGACCTATGAGCCATTCTCAGAGAGAGGGGAGGGGAGGAGAGGGAACCCAAATCACATGCAAAAGAAAAATTTCTTTTAGAATCTAATGAGTTTTTGTAGTCTCAAATGTCATATCTTCGAAGATAAAGTAGATTTTTTTAATAATGTTAGAAATGGTTTTCTGGAGTGCGTCCCTAGTCTAGATAACTTTCAGGAAGTGAATGCTATTAATAGGTGTTTTCAGCAGCATGTCTTAGAGCCATGTTCTCAGCACGCTTTGAAGCTTCAGTACTTTGCTGTCTCTGAAATGTAAAGTTTGGTGTTTTCTCTTTACCTTAGTTGATGCTATTGGGTCCATCTCAGGCTGATCTTGACACCTCTCATGCTCTGCTCTCTTCAACCCGACCTCTCTGTTTCATTTTGGAAGAAGACTAGAAATGGTAAGGACAGCTAAGAGATCCCTAAAAAGTGTTATCTGTCATTTTTTTGTGGGAAGAACTGAAACCGGCCGGCAAGAGAGATGTTTAAGTATCTGTACTTCGGTTATTTGCTGAGGAAAACCTCTTCCATGATCTCTCACAATCAAGATTAATCATGGGGGTATTTTGTAATTTCAGATTAATCAATACTTGCTCTGTGCAACTTCCGACAGGAGTTAACTGCATCCCACCCTGAGGAAGAGTGGATGTTTGAATTGGGGAAATAGCTTCTATGGGTCTAACTTTTTTCACCTCACCTTTTCAGCTTTAAAACTGTAGAAATCACTGAAGTTCCTTTCTGCTTTTTCTAGCGTTTGGTGGCGTCTGAACGAGTATGTGTGTGTGGCAGCAGGGGCAGACGGGCAGGAGTAGGAATACAGGAGCCTGGGCTCGCGTACGGTCACAGAAAAGCAGAAGCGGACCGGATGTAAAGCAGTCGGGGAAATGGGACCTTAGTACAGGATTGGGCTCAGTTCCACATACAGCAGAGACACGTGGGGATTTATAGGCCAGGAACAGAGTGAGGGTCAGTGGTTGGAAAATTACTAAGAGGAAACATCAGGGTTAGGGGGTGTTCTGGCTGGACCGACCTGACGGGGTTCTTGCTGAAAGCAGGCCAGGGAGATGGGATATCATCACCTGGGGGATGGTAGGGATGAGAGACTTGATCAGATAGCAGGGATGATCAGATAGCGTGGTCAGGGATTCTGGCTAAACTGACCTAACAGGATTCTTGCTAAAACTGGCCACATGGACACAAAAGCCCCCAAATCAAGGCCTAGTGACTTAGAGAAGGCTGACTAAAGTTTAGTCGAGGAGGGAGTCTGTCAGTGCTGGCTCTCCCAGTCACTAGCTGGGGGACCTTGGGCGTATCACCTCAGCCCTCTGAAGCTCAACGTTTTTTGGCTATCAAATGAGCATTGCTGTACCTCTCCAGTTGCCTTGCAGGGCCGTTGTAGGGGCTCAGATAACAAAACATATGTTCAGATCCTTTGCAAGTGCTGTGCGGTATTAGGTATGCCTAAAGTTCTTCACAAAAAGACATCAGTGACCTTTTCTTGAAATTATTTTGTCACCCCAATTAGACACAATGGAGTGCCTGCACCAGGAACCCACTCTGACTTCTAGATCTGAATGCTGGCGCCTGGGCTCATTTTGTGTCTAAGGTCTAATGAAGAGTTAACCACAGGGCACTATGTTACAAAAGAAGCAACCGCTTAAAGTTTCATTTCCTAGAAACGCAGATGTCTATTTTTAGGCCAACCCATGCCCGCATCTGCCTTTGCCCCTTGAGGGATGGCATGGTAGGGTTGATCGTAATAAACAGAGCTCACATTTATTGACCACTTACTACAAACTGAGCATCATGCTAAGGGCTGGATGTCTCTGTGTCGATTTCACCCTCCAAGCAGCCTTGTGAGGCACAGATGAGGGAGCTGGGGCTTCAAGAGGGTTAAGAGCTTGTGATCTTGGCTGGGCAGCTCGACTCTGGTAGCGAGACCCCTCTGCTCTACCTCGACCAAGCTGGCCCGGCACACACTTCCACCCGGGACACAGTCAGTCACCGTGGGCTTCAATTATGATAATTTACTCCTGAAAAAAAATTGGGATATCTTTTATAAGGAAAGATGAAAACAACTTTTAAAAGAAGAAATAGAAAAGACCAAAAAGCATAGGAAAATTATTCAATCTTATGAATACTTATAGGTCAGACCCTTTGATATGGAAACTCCACTTCTAGAAAGTCTTAAAGAAACAATCAGGGATGTCACAAACAATTTACAAAGATAGTCTATGCAGCATGGCAAAGGGAATATCTCACGTCCAGTGTTGGGAAGGGGTTAATTAATTGTGGTCCACCCATTAAGTGGAATGTTATGTAACCATCAAATCATATTTCTTAAAAGAATAGTGAATGACATAAGAAAATACTCATGATATAATGGTAAATGGAAAAAGCAAGCTAGAAATTAAGTATCGTATATTCCTGATGTTTTTAATGCACGTACTAGACACTTACTAAACGTTGGTTAATCTGTGATGACGGTTTGCCTGAGTAAATGGGTTACCTATTTTTCTTAATAGTTTCGCAAGAGAGCCCTGCGTTCTAACCATTTGACAGTTGAGAAATCAGAGGCTCAGGAGGGAAAGTGATTCACCAAAGTCAGAGAGCGCTTAGGTGGCAGAATAAGGATTTACAATCAAACCTTTCCACTGACGAAGCCCCTGCTAGTACTGAACTGCTTCTCACTGTGTGAAATAGATGCAGGAATAGGGAGATGAGTGTTAGAGGGAACATGCCAAAGTAACAGTAGTTAACTGTAGCAAATTTCTTCATCGCCAGAGAGATAATAAGGAATTCGTTTACTAAATTATTCAAAATTGATGGTTTAAAAGTCGGGAAGATGGTGTTGAAATTAAAAACAGTCATTACAGATGAACCAACCAGTGTCTTTGCACCCCATGAATAGATCATTGATATCTCTGAAGCCCACCAAAGTTTAGGCCTGGGATAGCAAATGATGGCCGTGGGTCATATCCAGCCTGCCACCTGTTTTTGTATAGCCCACAAACTAAGAATTTTTTTTAATCTCTTTAAATGATTGAAAAAGTCGAAGGAAGATACTGTTTTGTGGCCCATAAAAGTTATATTAAAGTCAATTTTTCGTGCCCACAATAGCTTTATTGTTAGTGTATTTGTTTACATATTGTCTATAACTGCTTTTGCGCTGCAGGGACAAATCTGAGTAGTTGTGACTGGCCCATTACAAAAAAATGTGCCAGTTGTGCTTTATGTGAAAAGGGGGATAGGGTATAATGTCAAGTAAGATTTAATATCTTACGGTCTTGGGTGCCTGTTGTGATGCGTAGTAGCTGTTGAGTTCCTAATTTATGTAAGACAACTTTATATCATTTTACTCTTTTATTTTGAAAGCTAGGTCTGTTGGGCTAAAATGGTAGAAGGGAAATGATACAAAGTCTCTTTATTTAAGTAAGTGGGTTATATCCTTGTACTTAATTTTTTGGTTGTTATATAATGAAACTTTGATGTCCATGGTAATTACATTTTACAGAGGTTAGCCTATAATTAGGAATATTTCAGAATTTGCAAAAAGGGGATATTTGGTCCTAAGTCTTTTAGGGAAATTCCCAGTGGAGGCTGGCCTATAAAACAATAGCACATAACTTCCCTTATTCTCTGCCCCTCCCTTAGCCCCTAGGGTGATACATACAGTGCACATCTGGTTTTCAAACAATTCAGTGTCATGGCAACGTGACAAAAGGTTAGTGAATTCAAATTCAGGGGTTTCCCACAATTGCTCCCCACTCCTTGCCTCTTCCAGGTTTCTTTCTCCTGATTCTCCAGTTGGCCATCACCTCTGGTTCAACGCAGCCCATCCATTTACGGGATCCCCCCCCCCCCGCCCCCGCGCCATGACATCCTTTGCTTCCATAGCTTGGTTTCAGTGACTCCCTCCACCAGAAATGCATATTCCAGCACTTCCTTTTCAACTCAGGCAACGTGGCTTTTTTTCTGCTCTGTGATCTTAAAAATAAATGGGAGGGGTAGCTGAGGGCACCTAGCTGTTGTCCCCTGAAGTCTGGCTCATAGTAGCCCGCAGGTATGTTGGCCTTCAGACTGGCTACTGGGTAGATGAGCGGAGGATGGAGAAGAATTTTGCTGCAAGTCATTAAATCTAACCAGATCATAGCCATGCAAAATTATATAATAAAGACCAGAAGGGGAATACCGATGCAATACAGAAAGGTGAGAGGTTCTACCTGCCACCAGGTAATCACACCCAACTTCGTCTTCCTGGAGGACTCTCTCCACCTTCCCCTCTCCTACCCCCAGCCCCTCGTGCCGGCTGCTCACTCTTAGCTGATAACCCAGCTTTCTGCTTCCCCGACTGCATCAGAGAATTGGAAGAGCAATTGGGAGAGATGGCCCACTGGCTCCCCTCTGCTTGTGTGCCCGCCTAGAGCTTCTGCACCCACCCGTCCTGCCTGACCTCCTGTCCAGTTACCCAGCATCGTGTAGCAGATCCCCCCAAAACCCACTGGCTTGATACCACCACTGTCCTGGAGTGTTATATGTGGCGGGCCCACGGGTTGACTGGGTTCACTGAGGCGTCTGTGGCGCTGGGTGTGTCCGCCACTTGCAGTCGGTGTCTGGGGCTGGACTCACCCCCGCACAGTTCTGGTGCCTGGATGGGGAGACTCCACAGCTGCGGGCTGCCACTGGCTCCACGTGGTCTCTCCAATATGGAAGCTGTGCTGTCTCCGGGCTTCTTCCAAGGCTGGTGGCTCAGAGCTCCAGTTCAAGTGGAGAGAGAGACAAAGAGATCACGAGAGAAGGAGTGCTTGGTGAGGTGAAAACACTCCCACCTTTTCTGTCCCAGCCTGGCAAGTCCTGCAACATCGCTTCTTCGGCTGCTCTCCTCCAGATACGGAAAAAAGCCTGCCCAGGTTCAGAGGAGGATGGGAGATAGGTGAACCAATTTGCAGACTCTTAAACTAAGGATGGAATTTTTATAATCCCTGCCAAAGCCAGTCTCCCCGCTAGTGCGCTGGGTCACCTCCCTGCTTTCCTCCCCTGTCTCTCCTGCATCTTCTTCGGCATTATTATTTACGATGGGGGTTTGGGGAAGTTTTTTCCGCACTCTCACCAGCATTACAACATGCTGTTATGCTTGCCATCCTCAGATATATCCTCTTGACCCTCTTGGCCCCGGGAACTACCACCGGTATCTTTGTTCCCAGAAATGTTTGCTGCCGGCAGCTCCTCCCCTCACATGCTTCCAAGAACTTGGAAGTCATATTTGCTTTGGCTTCACCTTCAGAATCTATCCAGTATCTGGCAAGTTCTCACCACCTCCACCCCTGCCAGCTGGGGCTTTTGCTTGAATTACCGTAATAGCCTCTTGCCTGGTCTCCACGCTTCCACCCTTCCCCTCGTTGTCTCTTTCAACACAGCAACCAGCATGATCCTTCTAACATGAAGTCAGACCGTAGCACTCTTCGGCTGAAAACCTTGCCATGGATCGGCCTGCCGCTCCTTGTTGGGATGGCCGACTAGGCCCTGTAGGCATCCTCAGCATGGGCCTGGGGCCCCTCCCTCTTTGTTTTTTAAATTGATTTATTTTATTTATTTTTGGCTGCGTTGGGTCTTCGTTGCTGCGCACGGGCTTTCTCTAGTTGCGACGAGCAGGGGCTACTCTTTGTTGCTGTGCGCGGGCTTCTCATTGCGGTGGCTTCTCTTGTTGCGGAGCACGGGCTCTAGGCGCGCGGGCTTCAGTAGTTGTGGCACCTGGGCTCAGTAGTTGTGCCTCGCGGGCTCTAGAGCGCAGGCTCAGTAGTTGTGGCGCACGGGCTTAGTTGCTCCACGGCATGAAGGATCTCCCCGGCCCAGGGCTCGAACCCGTGTCCCCTGTGTTGACAGGCGGATTCTTTTTTTGCCTTTTTTTTTTTAAACATCTTTATTGGAGTATGATTGCTTTACAATGTTCTGTTAGTTTCTGCTGTATAACAAAGTGAATCAGCTATATGCATACGTATATCCCCATATCCCCTCCCTCTTGCGTCACCCTCCCACCCTCCCTATCCCACCCCTCTAGGTGGTCACAAAGCATCGGGCTGATCTCCCTGTGCTATGCAGCTGTTTTCCACTAGCTATCTATTTTACATTTGGTAGTGTATATATGAAGATATACAGATGGCCAACAAACTCATGAAAAGATGCTCAACATCACTAATTATTAGGGAAATACACATCGAAACTACAGTGAGCTATCACCTGACACCGGTCAGAAAGGCCATCATCAAAAAATCTAGAAACAATAAATGCTGGAGACGGTGTGGAGAAAAGGGAACCCTCTTGCACTGTTGGTGGGGATGTAAATTGATACAGCCACTATGGAGAACAGTATGGAGGTTCCTTAAAAAACTAAAAATAGAACTACCATATGACCCAGCAACCCCACTACTGGGCATATACCCTGAGAAAACCATAATTCAGAAAGAGACAAGCACCACAGTGTTCATTGCAGCACTTTTTCCAATAGGCAGGTGGATTCTTAACCACTGTGCCACCAGTGAAGCCCTGCTTAGACCGTTGTGAAAGAACAGCAGCCTGAGGTTCTGGGGGTCTAGGAAGGAGCACTGAGGTCAGTTAGCTCAGTCCCCATAGTGTGTAGATGAGAAAATCAAGGTTTAGGAGAATTCAGTCAGTAGATGTTCATCAGAGCAGTTGACTTTCTTTAAGTTTAATTTTTATTTATTTTTTATTGAAGTATAGTTGATTTACAATATTGTGTTAGTTGCAGGTGTACAGTAAAGTGATTCGGTTATACATACATACATATGTGTGTGTGTATCTGTATTCTTTTTTCATTCTATTCCATTGTAGGTTATCACAGAATATTGAGTAGAGTTCCCTGTGCTCTGCGGTAGGTCCTTGTTGTTTATCTATTTTATATATAGTAGTGTGCATCTGTTAATCCGCTGCTCCCAATTTATCCCTCCCCCCTTTCCCAAACAAACCATAAGTTCGTTTCCTATGTCTGTGAGTCTCTTTCTATTTTGTAAATAAGTTCATTTGTATAATTTTTTTAGATTCTACATATATCATATGATATTTGTCTTACTTCACTTAGTATGATAATCTCTAGGCTGACTCCTGATCTGACTTTGAGTTCACAGGAGCTAAGCCCCAGAATACATAAACATGAGAAGTCAGACTAATCCTGGTCTTCCTCTAACTTGTTGCAAAACTCAAACCACTGAAACTCATTTCCTCCCTCCTGCCATCTGTCCTTCTATGTCCTCAGATTGCATCCATGTCAGGAGCTTGCAAAGTCTTGAAGCTAAAAACAGTCAGCAAAGCACAAAGTTAGACTCATCTAAGTCCATGTGTTTTCCTATTAGGAGTCATAGCTCTACAACCGTAGGCATTCTAGCAGGAATCTAAAATGGATCTCACATCAGGAGAATACACTTCTGAATACAGTCCTGCCACAAAAATGAGGCATCTAATGGGACACGTGTCGCCTCTTCAGAGGGTTGTGTATTCAAGCTTCTGTTTGAAGGGTGGGCAGGCAGCCTTACCTTTAGGCCTGACTAGACCCCATCCCACAAACTCTTCTTTCTCCCCTGCCGTGGATTTCCCTGAAAGCAGAGAGTTCTCTGCTTGGGAATATACACGGCTTCTGAGACGCAGCGGTGGAGGAATTTGGTTCCTAATTGGGCAGGAATGGTGTCTAACTCATCATCATTCCCCTCCTGCATCTCACGTAGTGCCTTGCATGGAGGAGATTATTGAGAGAACAGAACACCTGTGCATACAGAATCAAACATTCCCATTTTTACCACAATTAGCTCACAAATTGAGCATCCAAATTTACCCAGTGTATTTGCATGTGTAATTAGCTATGATTCATGACTAAAGCCGGGCCTATTATGGTGTATTATGCTATTTTACAAATCAAATTCCTGAAAGACTTATGTTTGGGGCAATCACTGCCAAAAAAGCAGAAAAAAACAAAATGACGTGGATTATTTGTATGAAATGAAAAAAAAGAAGCCTGGCGTTATGCTGAACAAACGCTTACATTTGAAAATAGCATTAGTTGAAACGAAGGTCCTAGCTTCAGTCTGAAGCAGGTAGTTGCCCATGGTTTGAAAGGAGAAATTTCCATGGGAATAAAGGAATATTTCACATTTTAAAATCATCTTCTCAAGAATATCTTTTCGTTCTTAAGCCTCAAAGGTATTATTTCTCTGTAAATAACAAATTTAGAAAGGCTTTGTTCATTGACTCAGGTTTCTTCCTCACCTGCTTGATCAGGGTCCATCTGTGAGTTCCAGGCAGCCTGCGCAGAGAGCCGAGAGAAGGCTTGCCTTGCATACAGCGTTCCAAGGGCCATTTGGGCTGGGACTCAACGACTGAGTATAAGACAGGGACAGTCCCATCCTGGCTGTGCCTGTTCCCAGGAGAGACAAATGAGCTCTGTGCTCTCACTAGGGTTTCGGGCTCAAGGGGCCAGAACTTCTGAGACAGCAGATTGCCTAGAGCTCTTCTGTGGGTCTGCTTCCCACAGCCTCCCTCTGACTGCATCCCCTTTGTCCTCTGTGGCTCTTTTCCCATTTCAGCCCTTCTTTTAGAGGCTCCCAACCCTCCTGGTCTCTCCTCGTCCCCTTGTCAAAAACCTGATCTTTGGAAAGACTTTGCTATTTATGATCATTGAGCCTTCCATGGGATTTGAAGAATGTTCAAAGCCTTGATTTACTCAGCAGATACTTATCTTGTGCTCAGGAGGTGGCAGGCATCATCATCACAAGTAAAGACAAGTCCGTGAACCTCAGAGTGTTTAGCACCTAGAGGGGGCGATGGGTGAGTTGATACCAAGACCCCTGGAAAGGTAAGCTAGCAGGATGGCTGAGGGCCAGCTCTGTATCTGAGTCGCCTGGATCTTAGAGCTAATTCCATGTGCAAGTGGAAGGTTTTGTCTATCCCAGGGGCCTGAAAACTATGAGCTCTGGACCAAATCTGTCCCACCACCTGATTTTGTGAGGTAAGAATGGTTCTGACCACCTTAATTCGTTATGTTCTAAATAGTTATTTAAGTAGCCACATAACAGCCTCAATTTGGTCTACAATATTGGCTGTCTGGCCCTTTACAGAAGAAGTTTGCCAAGCCCTGGCCCTGACCAGCACTGTCTAATAGAACTTTCTACAATGATGGAAAATGTTCCCGTATCTGCATGCTCAAGTACGGTAGCCATGAGCCTGATGTGACTTTGAGCCCTTGAAATATGGTTAGTGTGACTGAGGAACTGAATTTCAAAATTGCACTTAATTTTAATTCATTTAAATGTAAACAACCGCATGTGACTGGTGGCTATCACATTGGCCAGAGCAGCTTTAGACCATTTAAGTCTAAGGATTCTGTATTCTCTCAGCGTTCTTCTCTCTGAATTTAATCAACTTCCCAGAGGCTGTCTGAGTCAAGAGGAAGGCAACACTCTTAATCAGATTTTTTGGGCCCTGGACTGGCGTTCACTGTCTGCTAGAAAATGCTTAATGGAAAGTGCTCGAAAAATGCATGAGAGCATACACTTACTTCCTCTTCAAGCTGTATCTGTGACATCTGCTGTTGTTTGGGGTAAGGCAGTTGGCTTTTTCAACCCCACAAGGCCCCAAATTAAGGAAGTCTTAATCATCTTTAGAGTTTAGGCTGCAGGCAGAGAAAACCTCACTTAGCAAAGCTATATTTCCTTCTATCCCTGCTTGCAGAACTGGAGCTAAAGTTAGCCTCCCATTCCTGCTAGGCTAACTTCAGCCCTATAGGTCATTTCTCTCATAAGATTGCCTAGAACAAGAAGAAGTCATCAACACATGCCATCATTATGAATATTGTCAAACCATTTCCCCTAAGAGTAAAGTTGCAGTTGGTATTCTGGGCATGTCATGTACAGCATGGTGACTATAGTTAATAATATTATACTGCATATTTAAAAGTTGCTAAGACAGTAGATCTTAAGAGTTCTCATCACAAGAAAAAAATTGTAACTATGTGCAGTGATGCACGGTAACTAACTGTGGTGATCATTTCACGATATATACATGTATTAAATCATTATGTTGTACACCTAAAACTAATACAATGCTATATGTCAATTATATTTCAATAAGACCGGGAAAACAAAAGTCACAGTTGGCAGGTATTCTGCCTTCCAAGGTAGCATAGGTGACAGTAGTATCAAGTGTTTTTGTGACAGCGTAACATGGGTCACTAGTTTTTTAGTTTCCAATACCTGAGTCTTTCTTTCTTTCTTTTTAAATTAATTTTATTGAAGTATAGTTGATTTACAATGTTGTCTTAATTTCCGCTGTACAGCACAGTGACTCAGTTATACATTAATGTGTATGTTCTTTATCATATTCTTTTCCATTATGGTGTATTACAGGATACTGAATACAGTTCCCCATGTTCAATAGTAGGACCTTGTTGTTTATCCATCCTATATATATTAGTCTGCATCTGCTAATCCCAAACTCCCAGTCCATCTCTCCCCTACCCCCCTTGCCAACCACAAGTCTGTTCTCTGTATCTGTTTCTGTTTCATAGATATGTACATTTGTGTCATTCTAAATTCTACGCCACTAAAATTAGGTTTGCAGTCATGCAATAGAAATTCCAATTAACACTGGCTGAGCATAACAATCTTGTGATTTCTCATAAACTCCTAGAAGTCAGCAGTTCAGAGCTTTTGTTTCCACTCTGCTCTATGAGGTCATGCAAGGATCTACATACTCTGGATCATCTACCTTGTTGCTTCACCAACCCTAGCACATTTTCCTCATTTGCATCATTCCAAGATGGTGGCTACAATATCCATATTACAAGAAGCCGGATGGAAGTAGACAGGAGGAAGGGGAAGAGTCTCACTGTTTAAGGACATGTCCCAGAAATTACACATCTCACTTCCTCTCCCATCACATTGGCTTTAACATAGTCATATGGTCATAGCTGCAAGGGAGTCTGAGAAATATAATCTTTTTTCAGAGTGGCATATGCCCAACTCTAAATGGAGATTCTATCACTATGAGATGAAAGAAAGGGGAAAAATATATAGATATAGAACAATCTCTGGAGCCTCTGAGAATAATAAAAGGAATTGGGAGTATCAGGAAATACTCCTTGAATAAGAACAACATACAGTTAATCTACACATATGCAAGTGGCAGCATCTCATCTGGAAAGAACTAATGGTGTTCCACATTCTATTTTATTTTATTTTTCATTTATTTTTTAATTTTTGGCTGCATTGGGTCTTTGTTGCTCCGTGTGAGCTTTCTCTAGTTGTAGTGAGCAGGGGCTACTCTTCATTGTGGTGCACGGGCTTCTCATCGCGGTGGCTTCTCTTGTTGCGGAGCACGGGCTCTAGGCAAGTGGGCTCCGTAGTTGTGGCTTGTGGGCTCTAGAGCGCAGGCTCAGTAGCTGTGGTGTCTGGCTTAGTTGCTCCGTGGCATGTGGGAGCTTCCCGGACCAGGGCTTGAACCCGTGTCCCCTGCACTGGCAGGTGGATTCTTAACCACTGTGCCACCAGGGAAGTCCCCCACATTCTATTTTAAATCTGTATATTTTTTCCCTCCTCCACTAGGCTTTGAGCTCTTTAAGGACAGAGATTCTATATCTGCTGCTCCTAGTAGGTATCCAATCAATATTCGTCAAATGAAAGAATGAATGAGTCAGTAGAATTCTGATTTTTTTTAAATAAATTCTTTCTCACCAGATACTTGGTACAGTTTCAAGCTAAAGAACTGTTGGGGGATTTCCTAGTCCAAGCCCATTGTCTTGATCTAGGAAGGTTGTCTGGGTCCTCGGTATCCCATATTGTTATTTCTGTGTCCATCATCCTCTTGTAGGGGATCTCCTCCTGAGCACAGTGCCCACCTCTGAAGGGTACACAGAGAATGAACTATGAAGGCAGGGCAGGACCCAGTTCGTCTAACCTCCATCTGGAGTTCTTTTCACAAGCTCAACATGTAATCAGTGAAGTAGGAGATGAGAGGAGAAGGCAACTGCTTCTGTCTGGGTTGATCCCAGAAAGCTTCTTGAAGAAGATAGGTTTGAACTGGGCATTATAAAAGCAGAGCTTCCTAAACCTTTCCCCCCAAGGAACCCCAGGGCAAATAGAAGAGGGAGAATGTGACCCCTGAGGAGGCTGGGGGTGTAGTCTGAAGGAACCTACTCCAAGGAGAAATTTCTTTTAACTATTTTGCTGTTTCACTATTCATTCATGTATGCATTCATTCTTTCATTCATGTATTTAGCAAACATAATGCAGCATTAAGTGCCAGACATTGTCTTTTATGAAGACACACAAGACCCTGCTCCCTTGAAGCTTACGTTTTCATGCAGAATAGATGTAAAACAAGTAAGCACGTAAACCAGAAGCACATAAACGATCAACAAGATAATTTCTGATGGTGCTTAAGGCTATGAAAGAAATAAAGCAGAGTAGTCTAGTGCAGAGTACCTATACCTCTCTGTGCCTCAGTTGACTCATCTGTAAAATGGAAATGATAATAGAGGTCTACAATTCCAAAATCCCCTAACTGAAAGCTTTGTCCTAATTCAGTTGATGGCAAACACGACTTGATCTGAACTCATTTGGGAGTGCATCTTGACCTGAACCGAATTATGTAGTAGTAGTAGTAGTTGTTGTTCTTCCTTTTTTAAAATCCCACTTAGAGTGGACAGTCCTGTGCTTCACTGCACAAATTTTTGTGTGTTTGATTATGAGATGCTGCCCCAGACTCCAGTTGGAGTATTACATAATACGAGGTACATGCACCATATTACCTTCTACGATCCGAAAAATTCTGAGTTCCAAAACACATCTAGGTCCAAAGGCTGTGGATAAGGGGTCGAAGACCTCATGCAGTTATTATGAGGATTAAATGAGTTCATATATGTAAAGCACTGAAACCGTTGCCCAGCATATGGTAAATGCTACCTAAGTTACCTACTGTTCCTGCCTTTATCACTATTCTTACATGGGAGGGTATTTAGAAAAGTTGCCTAGAGACGGCCTCTCTGAGGATGTGTCATTTAAGCAGACAGCCAAGGGATGAGAATGACCTGGCTGTGGGAAGAGGAGGAGAAAGATAACTTCGGGAAGACGGAACAGCAAGTGCCAAGACTGGCTCAAGTGCAGAACAGAAAACAGGCCGGATGTCTGGTGTGTGGTCCAACAAGGGGAAAGGTGGTTCAAGGTCAGAGTGATAGGCTGGAGTCAGAACATGCACGATATAAACAATGGTGAAGACTTTGGACTTCATTCAAAATGTAATAAGAAATCGTTGCAGTTGATCTGATTCGTGTTTATAAAGACTGCTCTGATGCTCTTGATGGATGAATTGTGGAGGAGGAAGGGGGCAAGGGAGAGCAGGTCGGAGGCCAGTGCGTAGTACAGGGTGAGACCTCATGGCAAAGTGGAGTAGGGTTGGGGTAGCAGACAAGGAGGAAAGTGGACAGGTGCGAGAAAAAGTTCAGAAATAAGGGAGAAAAAGACTTTCTGATTAATTTTGCATTCATTGTAATTTATAATATGTCCATGTATAGAGGCTGCGAATGTCACAGTCATGGTCTCCAGTGTGTTAAGGTCAGTGGTTTGCTGGACCCAGCTCCTGGGAATGGGATCGGAAGAGGGCACCTGGTTCATGATTTGTCTTTGTCATTTATCCATTTGGTCCCTGCCTGGACCTCCCTGGTCCTTAATATCACTCTTAGCAGCATTACTTATTGCCTTTTGATAGTGGGATTCATGAACCCATCATGTCTTCCGACAGAAGCATAGCTGAGGATGGGTTCAGGGTCTGGGATCCTGTTATCAGGGACCATACAAATAGCTCACTGTACTTATCCCCTTTCCCTCTTCTAAAGCCCTTCCCCCGCATCTTGACTTAATCCCTCTTCCCTGAGTGGTGGATGCTTTTCCTGAATCTTTGAGTAAGATTGATGCCCAAGGAAGATACACTATTTAGCTAAGGGCTTCCCATACTCCCGGCCTTTGCCACATCTTCCCAGGGATCTGACTGCTCCAGATTGAGAAGTACAGCCTTAAAAGATAACCAGAATTCTGGTGGGTGGCAATGGTAGGGAAGAGGACTCCAGGTGGAGGGGCTTGCAGGTCAGGGAACTGCAAGCTGGTCTTGGGCTCAGTGATTAGAGAAGCTGGTAGGGGAGTTGTATGAGGTCAACCTAGACAAGGAGATGGAGCCAAATTATGGAAGGCTTTGGACACCGTGATCAAAAGTTAGGGCTCGGGCTTCCCTGGTGGCGCAGTGGTTGAGAGTCCGCCTGCCGAAGCAGGGGACACGGGTTCGTGCCCTGGTCCAGGAAGATCCCACATGCCGCGGAGCGGCTGGGCCCGTGAGCCATGGCCGCTGAGCCTGCGCGTCCCGAGCCTGTGCTCCACAACGGGAGGGGCCACAACAGTGAGAGGCCCGTGTACCGGAAAAAAAAAAGAAAACTGAGGGGAAATTTTGCTTATTTACCCTCCATTGGAGGAATTAAGGGAAGTAGACACTTGGTTTATTAGATATCAGTATGACTGGTTGATTCAGTCAATTGAGAGGACAGAAGCATTAATGGAGCTGGAAGTCTGCTGTAGAGACACAGGCTGGATCATTCCATGGATAAACACCGGTTAAATGAAAACCAGTGTTCTGGAGGAAAATACTGCTACAAGTCCTGAAACTGGAGAGCAAGCCTGTGGTTAAACCACCCTACGCAGGGCAAGCTCGAGTTAATATGATGGTTAGTAAAGCTCTTCAAGTGTGTCCCATGTTCCCTTTTAAGGTCTTTCTTCCCAGGGTGCAAGTGTCTCTCATGCTAAACCTGGATGCCCAAGAATCGCCATTAAGAGTAGGTTCCCACGTGTCTCAGTTGGCCTGAGGGAGTCTTAGTTTATGCCTGTAGTCTTGGCATAAATTATTAACAGCCCCTCCCTTTTCCTTCCCATGAGTATCCTGTTTGATCCATTGGGGGTCACCCAGGCAGTGCCCTGACTCTCTACCCTCCCCTTTCCAAATTTGTGTAATATAAACCCAATGTGTAGGGAAAACGTTCATCCCCAAATCATCTCGGAGATGATTTCCAAAAACAGCCCAAGAGGAAAGCCCGGCTTATAGATAGTAGTGCCAAAATGGCGGGAGTTGTGCGACCTTGGACAAATCAGTTAATATCGCTGAGCTGTGTCTTAATCTGTAAAATGGGGGTAATGGATCACCTTTGTTTCCCTCCTTAGAATATTAAGAGGCTCGAGTATTGTGAAGGACTCTTCTAATGTGTGCCAGAGCAGGCTTAACAAACAAACATTAACTGCACTAAAGTTTTTCTTTCCAGATGTAGCTGCATTTTAACATTCCTTCACCCCCGCACACCCCTCTCAAATTTCAGCCTTCGGCAGCTAACTGATGGCTCTTCCATTGCAGCATTCTAAATAACAGTGAATAGGAAAACGCTGCTTCTCCCAACTTAAAAGCTATAATACTGAAAAGCTAAGATGCTAAAAGCTAAATATGTAACTAAGTTTTTTATGAACCTCAGTAATTGACAACTACAGTCATGGGGTGGAGGTCGGGGTGCTGTTTAGACCGGTGAGAACCATCAACCCGGACTATTTAGTTTCAAATGTAGCAAAAGAGAGGCAGCAAACGGGAATTTTAAATTCTGATTCTTGGTGTATTTTAGAAGGGCCATTTGTTCTTTCTTATACTTTCAGGTGTTTCTAATGTGGACCTCGAAGAGACAATTTCTCATCCTTTTTAACATGATCCTAATTTCCGAACTCCTTGGGGCTAGATGGTTTCCTAAAACTCTGCCCTGTGATGTCACTCTGGATGCTCCAAACGCCCATGTGATCGTGGACTGCACAGACAAGCATTTGACAGAAATTCCTGGAGACATTCCCACCAATGCCACCAACCTCACCCTCACCATTAACCATATAGCGGGTATCTCTCCAGCGTCCTTCTACCGGCTGGACCACCTGGTAGAGATCGATTTCAGATGCAACTGTGTACCTGTTCGACCGGGGCCAAAAGACAATGTGTGCACCAGAAGGCTGCAGATTGAACCCAGCAGCTTTAGTAAACTCACTTATTTAAAATCTCTTTACCTGGATGGAAACCAGCTTCTAGAAATACCTCAGGATCTTCCTCCCAGCTTACAGCTGCTGAGCCTTGAGGCCAACAACATCTTTTCGATCATGAAAGAGAACCTAACAGAACTGGCCAACCTCGAAATACTCTACCTGGGCCAAAACTGTTACTATCGCAATCCTTGTAATGTTTCGTTTTCCATTGAAAAAGATGCTTTTCTAAATATGACAAATTTAAAATTGCTCTCCCTAAAAGATAACAATATCTCAGCTGTCCCCACTATTTTGCCACCTACTTTAACTGAACTCTATCTTTATAACAACATCATTGCGAAGATCCAAGAAGATGATTTTAATAACCTCAATCGACTGCAAGTTCTTGACCTAAGTGGAAATTGCCCTCGTTGTTATAATGCTCCGTTTCCTTGTACACCCTGTGAAAATAATTCTCCCCTACATATCGACCTAAATGCTTTTGATGCATTGACAGAATTACAAATTTTACGTCTACACAGTAACTCTCTTCAGCATGTGCCCCAAAGATGGTTTAAAAACGTTAACAAACTTAAAGAACTAGATCTTTCCCAAAACTTCTTGGCCAAAGAAATTGGGGATGCCAAATTTTTGCATCTTCTCCACAACCTTGTCCAATTGGATCTGTCTTTCAATTATGAACTTCAGGTCTATCGTGCATTTATGAATCTGTCAGATGCATTTTCTTCACTGAAAAACTTGAAAGTTTTGCGGATTAAAGGCTATGTCTTTAAAGAGCTGAGAAGTTCATACCTCTCCCCATTACATAATCTTTCCAATCTTGAAGTTCTTGATCTTGGCACTAACTTTATAAAAATCGCTGACCTCAGCATATTTAACCAATTTAAAACATTGAAATTCATAGATCTCTCAGTGAATAAAATATCACCTTCAGGAGATTCAAGTGAAGATGGCTTCTGCTCTAACATGAGAACTTCTGTAGAAAGTCATGGGCCCCACGTCCTTGAAGCATTACATTATTTCAAGTATGATGAATTTGCAAGGAGTTGCAGGTCCAAAAGCAAAGAGCCTCCTTCTCTCTTGTCTCTTAATGAAGATTGTTACAAGTATGGGCCGACCTTGGACCTAAGTGGAAATAATATATTTTTTATCAAGTCTTCTGAGTTTCAGCATCTTTCTTTCCTCAAATGCCTAAACTTATCGGGAAATAGCATTAGCCAGACGCTTAATGGTAGTGAATTTCAGCCTTTAGTGGAGTTGAAATATTTGGACTTCTCTAACAATCGGCTTGATTTACTCTACTCAACGGCATTTGAGGAGCTACGCAACCTGGAAGTCCTAGATATAAGTAGTAACAGCCATTATTTTCAATCAGAAGGAATAACTCACATGCTAAACTTCACCAAGAACCTAAAGGTTCTGAAGAAACTGATGATGAACAACAATGACATCGCTACCTCCACCAGCAGGACCATGGAGAGCGAATCTCTTAAAATTCTGGAATTCAGAGGCAATCATTTGGATATTTTATGGAGAGATGGTGATAATAGATACTTAAAACTCTTTAAGAATCTGCTGAGCTTAGAGGAATTAGACATCTCTGAAAATTCCCTGCGTTTCTTACCTAGTGGAGTTTTTGATGGTATGCCTCCAAATCTGAAGACTCTCTCCTTGGCCAAAAATGGGCTCACGTCTTTCAACTGGGGAAGACTCCAGTACCTGAGCAATCTAGAAACGTTGGACCTCAGCTACAACCAACTGAAGACTGTCCCTGAGAGATTATCCAACTGTTCCCACAGCCTCAAGAAGCTCATACTTAAGAACAATCAAATCAGGCACCTGACAAAGTATTTTCTACAAGATGCTTTCCAGTTACGGCATCTGGACCTGAGCTCGAATAAAATCCAGGTTATCCAAAAGACTAGTTTTCCAGAAAACGTCCTCAACAACCTGAACATTCTGTTTTTGCATCACAATCGGTTTCTGTGCAACTGTGATGCTGTGTGGTTTGTCTGGTGGGTTAACCATACAGAGGTGACGATTCCTTACTTGGCCACAGATGTGACTTGTATGGGACCAGGAGCACACAAGGGCCAGAGTGTAGTGTCTCTGGATCTATATACCTGTGAGTTAGATCTGACTAACTTCGTCCTGTTCTCACTTTCCATATCGGCAGCTCTCTTTCTGATGATGATCACAACAGCAAACCATCTCTATTTCTGGGATGTGTGGTATAGTTACCATTTCTGTAAGGCCAAAATAAAGGGCTATCGACGTCTGATATCACCAAATTCTTGCTACGATGCTTTTATTGTGTATGACACTAAAGACCCAGCAGTGACAGAGTGGGTTTTGGATGAGCTGGTGGCCAAATTGGAAGACCCAAGAGAGAAATGTTTTAATTTATGTCTCGAGGAAAGGGACTGGTTACCAGGGCAGCCTGTTCTGGAAAATCTTTCCCAGAGCATACAGCTTAGCAAAAAGACAGTGTTTGTCATGACAGACAAGTATGCAAAGACTGAGAATTTTAAGATAGCATTTTACTTGTCCCATCAGAGGCTCATGGATGAAAAAGTGGACGTAATTATCTTGATATTCCTTGAGAAGCCCCTTCAGAAGTCCAAGTTTCTCCAGCTCCGGAAGAGGCTCTGTGGGAGTTCTGTCCTTGAGTGGCCAACAAACCCACAGGCTCATCCGTACTTCTGGCAGTGTCTGAAAAACGCCCTGGCCACAGACAATCACGTGACCTACAGTCAGGTGTTCAAAGAGACAGCCTAGCCCTTCTTTGCAAAATGTGACTGCCTAACTTACCAAGGAGAGGCTCGGCTGCCTAGATTGGCTCATCCGTGTCCCACCAAAAGAGTGTTTTAAACTTTTCCAAGCCCTGAGATTGCCCATATTGGAGAGGAGTCACCGATAGATGACAGAGGAACTGGAAAATTGGGATTTATATAAGCGTCAAGTCATCTTTCTTAGCTCTCTCTGTCTCCATTTGCAGTTGAGTCTCTGCCTTCTGCTCCTGTATAAAATACTGTTGGGAGAAGGGTGGCAAGTAGAGGACATGGCACTTTGATTCTCCTGGAATTGTGATTATTACGTAAACACACAGTCACTAAATTGAAAAGAACTGCATTTCTACCCTTAAGAAGTACTGGTATGTGTGGAAATAGGGTAAAAAAAAAATGCTCAGGGTCTACCTATATGACATTAAAATGCACCAGAGTTAATTAGTGGGAATAAACCAAAAACAAAAACAGTTAACTCCTCAACCAATTGCTTGAGTGTAATCTAGCACCCCCTTCTGTGCAGACTGAGTGTTGGCACCCAACAGGTGGTTGCTGCTCAAGTGCTCCTCGCTCGTTTCCCCTGGGCCTGTTATTGGGTTCTGTGGGGAAATAGAAACATCTTTGCCATTGATGGACATAGTCTCCTTACAAATGGGAGAAAAATAAAGTGCTCTGCCTTTATGCAAAATGATGCTCTTCACCTTTGATGATAATTTACCTGCTTAAATATTGCTGTGGACTAAATGTTTGTGCCCACCCCCAAATTCATATGTTGAAATCCTAACCCCCAATATGATGGTATTAGGAGGCGGGGTTTTTGAGAGGTGATTAGATCATGAGAGTGGAGCCCTCATGATGGGATTACTGCCTTAGAAGAAGCAGCCAGAGGACTGAGGATACAAAGAGAAGTGGGCAGTCTGCAAGCCACAAGAGGACTCTCACCAGAACCAGATCGTGTTGGCACTCTGATCTCAGACTTCCGTCCTTCAGACCTGTGAGAAATAAATGTTTGTTCTTTAAGCCACCCAGTTTGTGATGTTTTGTTATAGCAACCAAGCTAAGACAAATATTTTCATCTGCATTGAAAAGTACTGTATCCAAAGAAAAATTGCCTCATCCAATGATCTTTCAAACTGCTTTGTTAACTAATACTGTATATTTATAATCATCTGAAACCTTGATCCATCAACATTAGACGATTTTGGTGGTAAACTCTGAAGAAGGACCCCAAGAGCGTGTATTTATTTAGAATTATCAGGCAGGGATGACAACTGCATGGATTCCTTTAAATTTGGGGGTCGGGGGAGGAACAGAGGTTTTTCGACCTTAACACTGAGAAAGCCTCAGTCTTGAGCTTCGGCTTCACTACTCAGAAAAAGAACAGAAAGGACCAAGATGTTCTGAAGACACACCTTCCAAGTGGGTATAAATCTGCATGAGTTCAAAGTTTGAAACGTGACCAATTTGCTTTTATTTCGTGAAAGAAGTTATCTACAGAGGTGTCTGTGCCCTTTGGAAGATAGTGTGTAAGGGTTCACATCTGAGAGTATGAGCTGGGAGATACTGTATTTTCCTCGTATGTGGAAAAGCCACAGGTTTTACTTTAAGGATGGCTATCCATACACAGTATATAAATTATTTCCAAAGGACACATAATCAATTAATAAGAGTCACAAATTCCCAAATTAATCTCTGGATTGAATAGAGCCAATGATCTGACAACCTCTATAAACTTGATTGTACTTCATAGATGCCTTCTTCGGTGAAAACAAAGATAGCATCATAAAAACTGGCTTTGGCATGATAAACTTTCTTCTATTAAAACACATAAATACAGGGACCTCCCTGGCGATCCAGTGGTTAAGACTCTGTGCTTCCACTGCAGGGGGCACGGGTTCGATCCCTGGTCGGGGAACTAAGATCCCGCATGCCACGAGGTGCAGCCAAAAAGCACACACACACACATAAGGTTTCAGCTATTTTGGTGATTCATGAAGCACTTGAAGACAACTTAAATATCTGAAATGGATCAAGAGGAAGGGAAACTGAGAACAATGCAACTCAGAAACCACAACGTATTTCAACATGAGATTGTGTACAGTGGTTTGTTGTAAGAAATGACCAAAAGCACTTCAACAGATGGTTTTCATTTTAATTCCTTTGTAATCTCGACAAGTCACTCTTTGAACCTCCTGACAGTCTTCTGTGGAGTCTTGTTCTATTGGAGCCATTCATAGATGGCACAGATCAAAAGCCACCAACTCAGGCTACCAGGAGCGCATGATGGCTAGTTCTCCTGCCAAGCTCTGAGTGTCCTGCTCTCAGCTGACCTGCTTCTGGTTGGCGCTGCTCTAGAAGGGACTCCTGATTCTCCATAAATCCCACTCTACCATCAAGGGGTTCCCAACCTCTTTCAACCCTGAACCTGGCCAGGGTGTGTCCTTCCTCCTCGGATAGAGGCTGTACCTCAGCAAGACTTGGGCATCTGTTAGGATCCAAGCCAAGGGAAGCGTTAGGCAGGTAAGTGTTAAGGCTGAGAATAAGGCAAAGCAAGTGTTTGCAGCCCATAGAACGGAGAGAAGATGAGTCTAACCATAGCCCCGCTGCTGACTCAGGGTCTCTTGGCCCCATCCTCACATCTACTTCCAGCTCTATCTGTCTGAATGGTCTTAGGTCCAGCTGGTCTCTTAAATGTAGTCAGGGAATACAGAGTATATGAGGGGGGCAGTGGTGACTTAACAACCTGGGCGTCTTGTTCCCCAGTCTCCAAGGAAACTGTAATGGGGACAGCAAGGATGCACACTCTTCTTTTTCAGGAGCCTGTCCCCCTCCACCCCCATAAAACATGCTTTTTATTTACTTCCTCCTTCTCATCCTAACCAGAGAGAACCAGGTTGCATCTCCTGTGAGGTATTTATGCCCCAGTTTTAAAACGGGGGTGGGGATAAGGTTTGATTTGTCCTGTACCTCTCCTGCACGCCCTCAAGTGGGCAGAGAACACTGGTTATGGGACAGATTTACTGGCCTGGTGTGGAAGCTCATCCCTCCTTAGAGCCTTGGGATACCAGGCCTCAGGAGCAGTTAGTAGTGGGACATGCCACCAGTCACCTCTGCTGGAAGCTCGAGCCCTTGAGCCTAAGAAGCACTGGGAATTCTTTGTATCTTCTGAAGTACAAATATCAGTGTGGGAGGGAAATGACCAAAGAACGTGATTGAGGGCGACTCAAAAGATGTTCTCTGGAGAACACGAGGACTGAAAGTGAATCCCTGTCATTGAGTTAATGTAATGAAGGAGAACACGAGAGGCACCAACCAACCAACCAACCAACCAACCAACCAACCTAGTGAAGGGGAAGGGTTACAAAGAGAGGAGAAAGTCCCAAACTTGTGATGAGATTGTGTGGAAGAAGGCCTGGTGACACGGGCCATCCATGCTGGTGACACTGAGATGACAACAGGGCAGTGTCACACTGTTTGGGGTTTTATATGTTTTTCCATCTCTCTTCTTTTGCCTTCCCCTCCCTCTCAGTTTCCTTTTCGGCTTTAGGCACCCACGGCAAGCCTCGTGTCCTACACAAGAATGAACAGAAAGAGCTGTTGTTGCAGGTGGATTCTTCTGTTCGGAAGCGGTGGTTTGGTGTGTACTTTTGGTTTAAAACTGGTCTCTTTCCCACACATACAGAGTAAATCCCCACCTGCTTCAGTGAGCACGAGCTTCTGTAATTGGCATGGTGAAACCTTCCCTGGGTGACACTGGCCGGACTCTCTGTCACATTCAAACTCATATTCTTTCAGCTTATCCCAACTTTCAAGCATGTGGGTTAAGAAACTGAGTAAGATCTGGTGCTCTGCCTCAAGATGACCCTACTGCTGGGTTGTAATTAATTTCTAACGTGTTTGCCATGACATTTCAATGATTGTATTTCTTCATGTATATATCCCTTCTCCCTCTTCGTCATTTATATTAATTGTTTTGGAAGAGCCCAGACAAACTGACTGAGGAGGTTTGAGTCCCAGTGTCTCACAACAAGCACCCTCCAGAGAGAGTCTGTTAGGTTCTGGAGGATAACAGGAAGCCCCCGTGGCCTCGTGGCAGTTTTCACACATCCCTAGAGCCCGCCAGTGGTCAGGGTGAGGTGGGCAGATGCTTCCACACACAGAAAATGGTTCTCAGTGTCCTTCTGGCTGGTGACACCCCTGAAGCAAAGGCCAGACAGAGACAGCCAACTAGGGCACCATCTTTGTCTTGTATGATACACATGACTACTTCACTTCTCGCTGGCCAAGGAGATGTAGCGGGTCAGAGATTCCAGAGGCTTTCAGAATAGTGAGTTTCCTGAGCTTACGTCTTGAGCCATAGAAGTTTGTAGGAACATCTCCATGAACCCATATCTGAGGCCCAGTGTCCAGGGGGACCAAGCTGCTAAGAAGAGCAGGGGTCGGGGGGCTGTTTGGGCAGTTAGAACTAGCCTGTTGTCCTGCAGTCACCCTGGAACAGTGGGTAACACTCCTGCGCCAGGTCCAAGAGGAGGCCCGCCAAGCAGGACCTTGTAAGCAGGTGATATGCATTAAATAAAATGGTTTACAGTGCCCATCTCACTGCCCTAGGTCCTCATTTCCCACCATTTAGTTGCCTTTCGAAGGAAGCTGAATTAGAAGAATGAGTTTTAAAATAATCACCAATTTGGCTCCTACTCTTGAGGACAGGCCCCCAAGGGGATGACAGGGTGAGGAGAGAGCAAGGAGGATCTTAGGATGAAGGGCGGAGGGTGAAGTCACTGGTACCGGGACAGTGTTATCGAGTGGGGGCTGCAGGAGGAAGAGGAGGGAAGGAATCATATTTATTAAAATAGCAGCAAAGCCAAGTTCAAGGCTTCATTTATTCTGTTAAATCTTCACCTCAGCTCTATGAGGCTGGTATTAAGAGCCCCGTGTCAAAGAGGATGGGTTAACTCAGAGATGAAGGTGGGGTCAGACATGTTAAGTCAACTGCCAAGGTCACAGGGGCAGTAGATGGCCCTGCCCCGAACTGACCCAGCTCTGTCCAGCCAGGTCAGCTGTTTCTCCAATTTTACAGGGAATCAGAATCACCGAAGGAGCTTGGAAACCATGTGGTTGCAGGCCTCCACACCAGAGGTCCTGATCTCTGGGACCCAGGACTCTGCATTTCTGAAACTAGCCCAAGTGCTTCTGAAGCAGCTGCTCTGCAGAGCCCCGTTTGGGAAGGGCCACATCTTCCTTTGGGATACCAGGGACTGTTAACTCAGGGATCACTTCAGCAAAGAAAGCCCGAACCCCCAGGTATGCTCAATTTCTCTTTCTCCTTCTGTGTATAACCCTCAGCACTCTTAACCCACTGCTTGGAAATGGAGCTGCACTTCAGCTCAAATTGCTTCCCATTAGGCACTTGTTTTCAGGAGGGATATAATCGAACCGTACAGGATTGGCAGTTCTGTCCAGGGCTGAAATGTGAAGACAGTTTGGGCAAGCACACTGAGCAGATTTGGGTAGAGACAGAGGCAGGTGGACAACTGATGCGCAGTCCCGTAAGTCCTGACCAGTAGAGCTGCTGCTTGTGTTCATGATTTAAAGGATGTCTTGACTGTAATTTTCCTAGTATCTCACTGAATTGGACACTGACTGTGGTTCTACCTATACGGTGCAGAGTGCCACCTAATGGAACCTCATGGGTGTTGCCGGTCTGCTACTGAGACCCTTGGCTAGGTCTCCAAAGTGGGGTGTGGGAAGAAAATATAAGAATAGATATAATCATCTTTTAGAAAGTGTGTCTGTGGCTATTTTATCATATACCCAGTGTATTGATACAGAAATAGGGAGGGCTGTGTGTTCAATGTTGTTTATTGATGAGACGGCAATGTCAAAAATATTGGAGACCACAGACTATCAAATCTTTGTTTTGACCACTTATTTCCACTGCTTTGATTTGGTGTCTCAAGATGGGGCTGGCCGTGCATTGCCCTTTGCACGTGCAGGCATAGATGAAAAACCTGCGTTAACCGGGTGAGCGGCCTTCTTTTCCGTATGACACATTTCCTCTTTTCACACAGCATGACCCCCATGTTAAACCGTGGTTTTTGTAGCAGTGACACCCTCTTAGCATCTCTCTAGTGCCCTCTGTCGCTCTCTCGATTCCAGTCTCACTCACTGAGCACTCTCTCCCTGTCTATTTCTGAATAATCTAACTACTAACTGTTCTCCTCCACCACCCCCTCATCCCCACCCCAGCCCATAAATGGCATCTTTAAAGCCTGCTGTAGTTTAATAGTTTGAGGATTCGCCGTCTTTTTCATCCTACTGAACTGTGAGTTCATGAAAACTGTCTCTGGGTGGACATGATGCTTGGGGGCTTCATGCCCGCTTCCCACAGGCAACATTAAGCAAGTCACAGATGATGGAATGCTCACTTGCTATTATACATATATAGAACATTCCTCATACAGTGAATATTTCTAATCTTTTTCTTTTAGCATACAGTATCTGGGAATTTTCTTCTACTAGCCATTTCTGCTGTGTATAAAGTTTATGCTCAACATTTCATGTATTATAATCGTATATTAAAATTTTTTTAATTTAAAGGGTGATACTTCGTTCGTTAGCTCTTCCATGCATTACGTATTCTCAATCACTATTTGGTCTCCTCTCATTTTCTTTGAATTTAAGTCCATCAGACTTTCCAGAAATGTCTCAGATACCCAGAGTTCATTTCTGTAGGCTTTTTATTAAATATAATTTTTTCATTTTCCATAATCTTTCTACCATGAGAACGCTGACCACTTCCTGCTTAAAACTTATCGGAGGAAAGTCCCTTTTTCTTGATCCAAGTTCCCATATTTCCCTAGTTCTGCTTTTTCCTATGATCCTGCAAGAAGAAGAAGAAAAGCCAGAAGTACGAAGGAGTGCCATGTTCATTTGCATAGGACCCTGTGACGCTTCTTTACCTCCAAGAATCAGAATTGAGTTCTTCCCGTTCTTACCCCTCCCCACCTTCTCCTGATATTCCCACTGACTCTAGGTATAATTGGTTTTCTCCATTGTCACACGTGAGTTTACATTTTTCCTGATATAGCCTGTTTTCATAAAACTTCTTTTAGAAAGCTCTGTTGAGAGAGACCATACCGAGGTTTATATACAAAAGAATAAAGTGCTTTCTTCCGAGAATGTGATGGGCAGGGTTGATCTCTCCCTAAGCGGCGCTGGACACCAAAGTTGCACCAAGTCCAGCCTCGGTGAAGTTCACTTGGAAATTTAGGATTCCATTTAGAAAGGGAACTTTTCAGAGTTGTTGGGGTCTGCGGGAAGCCTGGTTACTTATACCTCTCTCCAGCTGAGCAATACACACCGACGTCAGGTGGGGGTTAAGACCCAGCATTTGCTAAATTTGATGCCAATAGCTTGCGTTTGTCGTCTTATAACTCTCCAACCCCTCTGGCTCCATTGAGTTGCTCCGCCCAGCTACAGATGGAAAAGAAGAAGGAATACAAGCTTTCAACCCAGAGCGAGGGCGCCCTGCCTCAGGGCGGTAGAAACAAGGAGGGGGTGTGCTCTGCTCTGCTCGGGCTGCCCCTAGAGAACAAGAGCCAGGAGGAGACTGGAACAAACAGGCGCAGTGACCATTTCCCCACTGTCGCCAATCCGACACGTCGTTCTGTCTCCCGTGAGAAGCGTAGGAAGGGGTAAAAGGAAAGAAGTTCTAGTCACCATCCTTCCCCATTTCAGGAGTTGATGTCACAATGTAAAGAGAAGAGAAAACTCCTTCCAAAGTGCCATTCTGAATCAATGATAAATGAGTAAAATCTCAATTAAATGAACTATACTAATAAATTAGTCTGTAAAACGTCAGGCCATGCTTGGATTCATGAAATGAAGAAGACTCTTCTTTTAAAAGCCTAAGACCAAAACTTACAGGTTTCTCATCCTTACAGGAGGTAGAGAGTCCTTACCTTCAGGGGCGCTAGAGGTATCATTTCTAAGACTCTATATTATTGATTGGGTTCCATAATTTCAGCATTTATGAGATAGTGTAGGATGTAGTTATTTAGAATTGGTATTCTGCATTATATTGATGTAGTATTTAGAAGCTGTCAGTTGTACTCATTCATTCATTCACTCATTCATTCATTCATTTTATTCAGGCAGTCAATAAATACTATTGTGTGCACACCATGGACCAGGCATGGTGCTAGGGGCTGAGGAGACCCTGGTGAGCAAAAATAGAAATATTCCCTGTTTCCCCAGAGCTTATTCAGAAACTCATCAATCAGATAGTCGTGTTGAGGGGGATTCAAGTGCTTTAAAGGAAAGGAGGAATGTTCTAGAAGATTATGTAATTCTCATGTTACACATCAGAGAACTGAGTCCGGTTGGGGAACAGAAGGGGCAGGCTGTCTAAGGAAAGCCACCGAGCTGAGATGTAAAAAATGAGTTAACTGGACAAGACAGCATTGGAAGAGGACCGTATTTGGAGGTAGGACATCACAAGTGTGGCTTAGTAATATTGATTTGGGGAGCTTTCCAATACCCAAACTGGAGATGCTGAGTCAGTAGTTGGCCACAGTCTATGGAGCTAAGAAAGAGAGCTGAGCTAGAGATGCGTAGTTCAAGTCTCCTGCAGCAATGACAGTGACGGACACCTTGTGCAGAAATGATGTAGTCTAGGGACTTGCTATTCAAACAGTGGTCCCTGGACCAACATCGTCAGCGCCTCCTGGGAGTTCCTTAGAAAAGCCCCACTTTGTACCTGATAAATCAGAATCTGAATTTCAGCAACAGACCCAGGTGTTTGCCAGGCATTTTACAGTTTAAGAAGCACTGCCCTTATTAACCTCAGCGCTACTGACAAAGCATTCTTTATTGGGATGAGGTGTCTGTGTGTGGGGGGGGAGCTTTTGAGGGGAGAGCTGTCCTGTGCATTGTAGGGTATTTAGCATCCCCAGCCTCTACCCACTAGGCGCCACGAGCATCGCCCCTTCCCTCCCCTCCCCTGGAGTTGTGAAAACTACAAATACTCTGCCAGACGTCCCTTGGGGGACAAGATACACCTCCCCTCAGTTGAGAACCACTGAGCTAAGGGCAAGGTATGGAGTGAATGGAAAGATGAGGGGGATTGAGCTTTGAAGAATTCTAATTGTTCGCAGCTGGCAGAAGATGAGCCTGAAAAGGACAATGAAAAGGAGGAGACAGAGATAGAAGAAAAACGAGGAGAGCAGTGTCTAAGAAATCAAGGAAGCAAGGATGATGAGGATGGTGTCACATGCCACGGAGATGAAGATGAGGACTGCAAAGTGCCCATTTAATTGAGAGAAATGGAAGTGACCCTCGGGAAGCTTGTTAGAAATACAGAGTCTCAGGTCCCACCCGAAACCTCATGAATCAGAATCTACGTACGTTTGAACAAGAGCCCCAGGTCCCCAGGCGATTCCTACACACACATTAAAGTCTGCTAACAGAGACTTAGGTAAGTCTTTAAGCTAGTTTAGTAGTGAAGGAGAGGAAACAAGATGCTGTGCAATTGTATCTACAACCGGTTTCCTACATGTGACTGCCTTAAATATACTTAGTGTCTAGAAATAGATTTAAAGGAACCACATATGGTTGAACATGTCACATATTTAAACAGGAAAGTGCAATTTCCAAACTCATAAAGCAGAACTCTGGTTGCACTCCTGTTTTCAAGGTACTTGATGGCTTCAGAATTTCATTTTATTAAAGTCTCAAGTACAGCCGTTACTTTATACTTTCATGCAGGTGGTTAGTGCCCATGAACAAATGAACATGTGTTTGCAACTAATTGGCTTTCATAAGAGAAGACTATTTAGTATAGTTTGGTGTAAACAGAATCTTAATATTTTTACTAATTGTGTTTCTATCAGTGGACGTGCTGTTGACGTGTATTACTCTAGACGGGTGGTTTTCTTTTTCTTTTTTCCCCAATTTTATTGAGACATAATTGGCAAATAAAAATTGTATATATTGAAGGTGTACAATGTGATGGTTTGATATATGTATATATTGTGAAATGATTACCACACATCCATCACCTGAAATAGTTACCAGTTTTGGCAGTGTGTGGTGAGAACACTTAACATCTACTCAGCAAATTTCAAGTGTGAAATACAGTTTTATTAACTGTAATCATCATGCTGTGTATTTGATCCTCAGCGCTTACTCATCTTATAACTGACAGTTTGTACCCTTTGACTGACATCTTCCCGTTTGCCTTAGTGCCACCCTCACCCCATTCTACTCCCTGATTCTGAGTCTATTTTAGATTCCACCTATAAAGACACCGTACAGTATTTGTCTTTCTCTGTCCGACTTATTTCACTTAGCATAACACCCTACACGTTCATCCATGTTGTTCCAAATGGTAGAATTTGCTTCATTTTTATGGCTGAATTTTATATATATATATAGATATATATCACATTTTCTTTATCCATTCATCCATCAGTGAACACTTAGGTTTTTTCCATATCTTGACTAGAGTGAACAATGCTTCAGTGAACACGGGGGTGCAGATATCTTTTCAAATTAGTGTTTTCGTTTTCTTCGGATAAATACCCAAAACTGGAATTACTGGATCATATGGTAACTGTATTTTTAATTTTTTGAGGAACCTCCGTACTGTTTTCCATAGTGGCTGCACCAATGTACATTCTCACCAACAGTGCACAAGGGTTCCTTTTTGTCTACATCCTCGCCAACACTTGCTATTTCTTGTTTTTTTGATAACGGCCATTCTAGCTGGTGTGAGGGGTTATCTCATTGTGGTTTTGATTTGTGTTTCCCTGATGACTACTGATGCCCAGCACCCTTTCATGTACCTATTGGCGATTTGTATGTCTTCTTTGGAAAAACGTCTATTCAGATCCTCTGTCCATTTTTAAGTTGACTGTTTGCTTTTTGCTATCGAGTTGTATGAGTTCCTTATGTATTTTGGATATTAACCCCTAATCAGATGGATGGTTTGCGAGTATTTTCTCCTGTTTCATAGATTGCCTTTTCATTTTGCCGACGTTTTTCTTTGCTGTGCGGAAACTCTTTAGTTTGATGTAGTCCCACTTGCTGATCTTTGCTTTTGTTGCTTGTGCTTCTGGTGTCATATCCAAAAAAACACTGACCAGTGTCAAGGAGGTTTTTTGCTATGTTTTCCTCAAGGAGTTTTACGGGTTTAAGTCCTATATTTAAGGGTTTAATCCATGCAAACACACAGGTGTAAGACGACCCTGTCCCATCAATAACAAGGGCTACAACTGCAGAGAGTCTCAGGCTGGGGACAATACCATGCTATCCCAGAAGGGAGGAGATATTTATTGTGAGACAGTCCTGGTGATTCAGATCTGTTTCCCCACTTGCTACGGTGGTTCTTAACCTTGGCTGTCGTTGAAATTACCTGAGGTTCTTCAAAAATCCCCATGCCTGGGCCCCACCGATAAAGCTTCTGATTTAACTGGTCTGGGGGAGAGCCTGGGCGTTTGGATTTGAAATCTTGCAGGTGATTCCAATATGCAGGCAACCGGTTCTCAGAGTTGAGCGTGCATCAGAGTCACCTGAGGGGCTTGTTAAACCTCTGATTGCTGGGTCTCACATCAGTTTCTGATTCGGTAGGTCTGAAGTTGGAGCCTGAGAATTTGCATCTCTAACAAGCTGGGCCCGGGGGCTGCTGATGCTACTGAGTGGTCCTCAAACTTCATTGGCTCTGCGCTGGAGCTCCTGAGTTTCTTGAGTCCTGACATTTGCATTTTAAATAAGAGCTAGATGATCCCAATGCACGTGATCTAGATGCAAAACCGTGCCCTAGGGGGTAAGATCGCACTGGGAGGTTCAGTCATCTTTGAGATTGTCGTCTGTTTTCCTTCCTTTTCCTTCATTCCCGTTCACGCTGACCTTAAGCTCTGTGCCCATTGCCTCGGGGGACATGTGCGGGGTAAGTGAGTTCTTGGGGTTTTGTCTTCTAAAAGCCTAATAGTCTTAGGGGATCATGAGGGGTTTGTGGAGGTAAAGCTACTCAGGGACATCTGGGTCTCCAGGAATGGCAAAAGGCGAGGTTGCTTCTCCACCTTTTTTTGGAGAGAGAAGCCAAGAGGGAAGGGAATGGGAGGGCTGGGGAGGCCTGTTGATTCAGAGAAAAGAGGGGACCTGCCAACTTCATGTGGAAGATGAAGACACACCCCCGTGTGTCACTACAGGAGAGCCGGAAACTGTACAATTCCTGGGAGGCAAGGGTCTGAGTTAACCTTCGGAAGAGTCAGGTAGGATGAAAACTCAGGGACAGAAACGAACTCCAATCACAGAAAATGAAGCTGTCTTTGTGTACCTCGCATTTGGTAGACTGAGATTCACACCGGATACCTGTTCTACTCTTGGAACATTTTCCACCTGGCAATATTTCTTTTGTAATCTGGTTTTGTTTTGTTTTCTCAAAATCTAACTCAGTAAGTGGATTTAGAATAGATACAGGGAAGTCTGAGCTTTATTTCACATCTTTCATAACTTATGAAATTGACACTTCTCTAGCTCATTACTTAGTTAAAATTTTCTATCTATTCCCAAATGGGGGAGCAAAAGCTTCATGGTTTTGCTTTTCTTGCATCTTAAACCTTTGAGACCCATAGGGCAAATTGTGAATAAAATTGGTTTTTATTTGGAAGCTTGGATTGCCCTAACCTGAAACGGCCCCCAAACGAAGAATAAGACCTTTATACATGTGTAAATTTTTTTTTTTTTTTTTTTTTTTTTTTTTTGCGTTACGCGGGCCTCTCACTGTTGTGGCCTCTCCCGTTGCGGAGCACAGGCTCCGGATGCGCAGGCTCAGCGGCCATGGCTCACGGGCCCAGCCGCTCTGCGGCATGTGGGATCCTCCCGAGCATTGGCAGGCGGACTCCCAACCACTGCGTCACCAGGGAAGCCCCTATACATGTGTAGTTTATTAACCTTTGCAGCAGTGTAAAATTTTATACTCAATTTATCCCATGTATATCACACAAAAAGTACTCCTCTGCCTGTTCAGGAAGGGAAATACTGGGTAGGGTGCGCCACCTGGTGGCAGGATGGTTATTAACTCCTTTGCCATGGGCTGGGTCTTCCAGAAGTAATTTCTGACCCTGAAGGCGGTTCTGAAGTCCCTTGGAGGTGGCAGATCCAGAAAGGGAGAAACAGAAATGGTTTCCTCCAACTCTAAAAGCCCCACGTTGAGAGAGATGAAGATTGGGAAAAGAGGATTTGAAGGAAAGAGGAAAGAAAGACAAGTTGGTGTGCGGAGAGGGAAGAAGGGGTCCTGGGGATTGTGAGGAATCCATTTAAGACCTTCTGGAGTCTTCCTCTCCATACCCAGCCCGGGGCCTCAAACCTAAGAGAATGTTCTCGTGCTTTCAGAGTGCCCTCATCTATGTGAATTAAGTGGCTGTCCCCCAAATCTTTTCGCATGTTCTCACCTCTAGTATTGATACCCGCCCCCCCTACCAGCCGCGCTCCCCCCCAGTACCCAACCTCACCTCCTATATCAATGACAAAGAAACTGGAGACCCATTGACGTGCACTTCTTCAAATCCCCTCCCCTCAACATCAAAATATGTTGTATGTAACTGTCCTCCGCACCAGCTCACAAAACCAAGATTCTTTCCCCAAACAGCCTATCCTGTTTGCAAGGAGCGGTGGCCCTCCCTTAGGTGTCCCTTCCTCTTCCCCTTCCTAAGTTACAAGTCCACCCACCCCCGCTCCTGGTTCACGCCCTTTTGCCTACTTGCTTCATCAGATGTGCTCCATCTGTGGCATAATCACTCTCTTCCATCCTGCTGGTGCTTCTCCTCACCAGAACGTGTTTCTTCTAAAATTATTTTCCCTCCAAAGATGTTTGTTGTGACATTCAGGAGACAATATTTCTTTCTTTTTTATGGCTAAGTAATATTCCAGCGTGTGTGTGTGTGTGTGTGTGTGTGTGTGTGTGTGTGTGTGTGTGTATACACACACCACATCTTTTTCTTTTTGCCACACCATGCGCGGGATCTTAGTTCCCTGACCAGAGATCGAATCCATGCCCCCTACAGTGGAAGCGCGGAGTCTTAACCGCTGGACCGCCAGGGAAGTCCCTATACCACATCTTCTTAAGCCAGTCATCTGTTGATGGGCACTTGGATTGCTTTCATGTCTTGGCTATTATAAGTAAATCACCTGAAACTAACACAATATTGTAAGTCAACTATACTTCAATAAAAAAAATTTAGGACACCCAAGTGTCAGTCAGTAGGAGAGTCATTAAATAAAATGTTATGTCCATACAATGTATATAACATAACTATTAGGTACAAAACAAAACAAAAATAATAAGACAGATCTATGTATCTAAAATAGTGCTAGGTGAAAAAAAGTGGTAAAGAGCAGTGTATATCATATGATCCCATTTTTGTAAAAGAATTGTTTGTGATGATATGTCAGTACATACGTAGGAAAAATCTTGAAGAACACAGACCAAACTGTTAATAGTCATTATCTTTGAGGAGTGGAATTTGGAGGGCTTTCATCTATGTTGTACATTCCTGAATTTGAATGTTTAGAACTATGTAATGTTGATAATATTATAATCAGAAAAGATTTACATATAATAAACGTCCCTTAATTCTACTAATATAATCCTCTGTGCTCCCCATTCATTTTCACCAACATTTGTCAACCGATAAGTATACAGGGCCAAGCTGGACAAATAAAACAGCCCCTGGGGGAATTCTGTGGCAGTCCAGTGGTTTGGACTCTGTGCTTTCACTGCCAAGGGCACGGGTTCAATCCCTGGTTGGGGAACTAAGATCCCACAAGCCTTGCGGCGTGGCCGAAAAAAAAGAGCACTTGGGTTCAAAAGGTTTACGGTCTGATAGAGAATGTAAGATGGACCTACCAAAATATAATCCGGGGCAGAATGTGACAAGTTCTACAGAGCTTTCGGTTCATTTGGGCGAATTACTGAACCTTTGCAAGCATGCTTCCTTCTCTAAAAGTGGAGATTTTAATAACCACCAAAACACAATGGGAAATGTACATGGGTAGTGCCTTAGGTGGGTGCCTGGCACAGAGGAGACGAAATGCCACGAGGCAGGGAGGGGCCTGGGGACTGAATACGGAGAGCGCACATCTGCTGGGTGGGCCTGGCCACGTGGGTGCCAGTTGAGATGGGCAGGACACTGACAGCTGTGTCCCAAATGCTTACGGCCGAGAGGCACCCACCCATCACAGAATGCAAGCGCCTGTGATTCACAGCGCTGGGGTGAGGTGGGGCAAAGACAGACCTCTACAGGCGCAGCAAGAGGCTGCAGAGTTGGGAAAGGCATAGGCCCTTCTCAAGGAGTGAAGGGCGGTCACGTCAACTGAAGAGCAGGACTGAGGTCCACAGCTATTGAGAGGGACCATTGGGAAAGATTGGATTAAGACTGCAGAGAAACCTGCTTCCTGGCTCATGGGTCCATGCTTACGATGGAGTTGGAGCCGAGATAATGGTCATCAGTGCAGTCCTTCTGGAAAGTTCATCTGGTGTGCTGGGGTTGGTGCTGGGAGGTGATCATGTTTGGTCTCATCCTCCGCTACTGTTCAGCCCCTTAGAACCCAGCTTTTGATTCTACCACACTCAAAACTACTTTCTTGAGTGTCACCAATAATCTTCTCTTTGCCAGATTAGGTGACTTTTTATAAGTCCCTGCGATCCTGTGCATAGTTAGAATATTGGATAGTGGTTAAGAGCACAGTTCTGGAGCCAGAGGAACGTGACTTTTTTCTTTTTTAACATCTTTATTGGGGTATAATTGCTTTACAATGGTGTGTTAGTTTCTGCTTTATAACAAAGTGAATCAGTCATACATATACATATGTTCCCATATCTCTTCCCTCTTGCGTCTCCCTCCCTCCCACCCTCCCTATCCCACCCCTCCAGGCGGTCACAAAGCACCGAGCTGATCTCCCTGTGCTATGCGGCTGCTTCCCACTAGCTATCCACCTTACGTTTGGTAGTGTATATATGTCCATGCCTCTCTCTCGCTTTGTCACAGCTCACCCTTCCCCCTCCCCATATCCTCAAGTCCGTTCTCCAGTAGGTCTGTGTCTTTATTCCTGTCTTACCTCTAGGTTCTTCATGACATTTTTTTTTCTTAAATTCCATATATATGTGTTAGCATACGGTATTTGTCTCTCTCTTTCTGACTTACTTCACTCTGTATGACAGACTCTAGGTCTATCCACCTCATTACAAATAGCTCAATTTCGTTTCTTTTTATGGCTGAGTAATATTCCATTGTGTATATGTGCCACATCTTCTTTATCCATTCATCCGATGATGGGCACTTAGGTTGTCTCCATCTCCGGGCTATCGTAAATAGAGCTGCAATGAACATTTTGGTACATGACTCTTTTTGAATTATGGTTTTCTCAGGGTATATGCCCAATAGTGGGATTGCTGGGTCATATGGTAGTTCTATTTGTAGTTTTTTAAGGAACCTCCATACTGTTCTCCATAGTGGCTGTACCAATTCACATTCCCACCGGCAGTGCAGGAGTGTTCCCTTTTCTCCACACTGTCTCCAGCATTTATTGTTTCTAGATTTTTTGATGATGGCCATTCTGACTGGTGTGAGATGATATCTCATTGTAGTTTTGATTTGCATTTCTCTAATGATTAATGATGTTGAGCATTCTTTCATGTGTTTGTTGGCAGTCCGTATATCTTCTTTGGAGAAATGTCTGTTTAGGGCTTCTGCCCATTTTTGGATTGGATTGTTTGTTTTTTTGTTATTGAGCTGCATGAGCTGCTTGTAAATTTTGGAAATTAATCCTTTGTCAGTTGCTTCATTTGCAAATATTTTCTCCCATTCTGAGGGTTGTCTTTTGGTCTTGTTTATGGTTTCCTTTGCTGTGCCAAAGCTTTGAAGGTTCATTTGGTCCCATTTGTTTATTTTTGTTTTTATTTCCATTTCTCTAGGAGGTGGGTCAAAAAGGATCTTGCTGTGATTGATGTCATAGAGTGTTCTGCCTATGTTTTCCTCTAAGAGTTTGATAGTTTCTGGCCTTACATTTAGGTCTTTAATCCATTTTGAGCTTATTTTTGTATATGGTGTTAGGGAGTGATCTAATCTCATACTTTTACATGTAGCTGTCCAGTTTTCCCAGCACCACTTATTGAAGAGGCTGTTCTTTCTCCACTGTACATTCCTGCCTCCTTTTTCAAAGATAAGGTGACCATATGTGTGTGGGTTTATCTCTGGGCTTTCTATCCTGTTCCATTGATCTATCTTTCTGTTTTTGTGCCAGTACCATACTGTCTTGATTACTGTAGCTTTGTAGTATAGTCTGAAGTCAGGGAGCCTGATTCCTCCAGGAACATGACTTTTTTAACCTCTTTGTGCTTCAGTTTCTTCGTATGAAAATTGGGAATAAATTGGGAATAATAGTCCCTCCATCACAGGGTTCCTGGGAGAGGTAAAGAAATTAATCAAGGAAAAATCTCTGGCACATAGTAAGCTCTGCTTAAGGGTCAGCCATGGCTACGAAACACATCCTTTCTTCCCCTCCCACCCTCCGTTGTCTCTTCATCCCTCCCTCCCTTTATTCCCAAAACACTGAGCTTAGCTTCTACTATCCCCCAGCCACTGAGGTGGGTGCTCAAGGATAAAATGATAAAATGCCTGTCCTTAGGGAGCCCCCATCCAGAGTGGGGCACGGGCTAGTCAATTAATAAATGATAAGAGCCTTGAAAGAGGGAAGCAGAGGATGGCTTGGCCCTTTGGGAGCACAGAGCAGGAGGTCCACCCCAGCCGTGAGTGGGACTGATTCAGACACGCGTCTCAGAGTTGGTGAGATGGGGCAGTGTGAGCGTGCGCCCAGAGGGGTGCATGAGCAGGACCTGGAAGGGGAAATGCAAGCGTGTCTGAAAGACGAGTGCTGGGTCAGAGGGGGGCTTGGCTCTTGAAGAGCTGGGAAGGGAGACAGAGCTCATCAGAAAGGGTCCCGTTGGTGATCCTAAGCAAGTTAGACCTTATATTGAAGGCAATGGGAAATCCTCTGGAGAGCTTTTGTAAGCAGGTAGTAGGGTGGAGGGCAGTGGCTGAGGTGTTAAAAGCTGCATTCTAGAAGAACCATCCTCTTCTCTCTGTTTTTCCCAGTACTGTTTGGTCCAGGTTTGCCTCTCCTTGGACTGCTCTTTATCTGGCTTCTTTGATAGCTCTACTTCCATCACCTTCACTCAACAAGGAATTTTTATTGAGTCCCTACTGTATGCCAGGCCCTGTGCAAGTAACCAGGACTGAGATAAGGACCACGATGGCCCACTTCGTTGTGTTCATTGCTTTCTGGACACATCATGAGTGTCCACACCTTCTGCTTTTGATCCTCTGAAAACAGCTTTGTCTTTCCTCTTCTTGTTTTGAGCAAGAAAGTTCACATTTTATTTTACATATATTTGTATATATAGACACATATGGAGAGAATCTTAACCTTACTCAGTTTACATAGTCACTTATTTTTAATATTTAAATAAACTTTTAAATTTTAGGATAGTTTTACATTTACAGAAAAGTTGCAAAGACAGTACGCAGAGTTTCTGTGTACCCCACGCCTAGTTTCTCCTATCATTAGCATCTTATATGATTATGGTACATTTGTCACAATTAACAGACCAATATTGATACATTATTATCAATTAAACACCATACTTTATTCAGTTTTCATTAGGGAGGAGGATGTTTGTGTCTCGAGTGGGGGCTTTTCTGCTTCACTCATCCCTTTTGATCTAGGGACATCTGTCAAGACCTAAATGTGCTTTGGCAGACCTGGAGCAGCAAGAATTAATATTGGTGTATACACAATCTGTCACTGGAAAGAGAAACTTGATGATAATGATGAGATTTTAATAAAAGAGGTGGGGAGTAAGAACAAAAGGTTGATGTGACCAGAAAACCCACCCTCATCCTCTTCTCAAAATATTGATGGAGTACTTGATACTGCTGGACTCTTCACTTAGGGCGTTCACGAAGGGAGAAAGAACACAAAAGCAGAAATGGAGCAGTGAGAATTCCAAGAGTCCTCTCCAGCACCATTGCACTCCTGACCTTTGGCTTTGGTTCCCTCATCCATGAAATAAGGGGCCCTTCCACCTGTAGAGTGCTCTGGGTTTTTTTTGATGTCTTGGCCCATCATCTGGGGGACACTGATGTCAGGAAACACAGGAAGATGTTTCAACTGATGGAAAGACCGAGGTTTTCAGATAACTGGTCTGCAACCTGTGAGTGACTCAAGAAGGGAATTTGCAGAGGACTGCAGGGACCTTGCCTTGTCCCTGTTTCTGGGTAGCCAGGGATGCTATTGAAAGGATATGGTCCCATTCATCATGATGAAATGAGTTTCAGTTTGGTTTAGCTGGGCCACCATGTACAGTTGCACAGGTTGTCCACTGCTCAAGGGTAGTTGGCCATATGACCAAGTGAGCCTGGAATCCAGCCCTACCTCCTCTTATGTAGCTCTGTGCCCTGATTTGAGGATGCATCAGCCCACAGGAAGAGTGCTTTCAGCAAACTTTTGCGTGCAGAAGGCTGCCATTTTCTAATGGGTACTGAGGCATTCTATAGACTAGCACTTTAAGCCTTTGTTTGAAACGAGAAATGATAGTACAGATGGACAAGAACTTCTGCAGTGGGGATGCACGCAGTGGGGTAGGAGTAAGTCAGGGCAAGTGGGTTACGGGGCTCAGGATTTAGCGAACCAGAGCAGGAGAACCAGGAGACCGACGATACCTGCTTCCTGCGGCCCATGTCACCTGTGTCTGCACTGATCGGAAAAGGCAGCTTGCTGTCCCCTCAGGAGCTCTACACCTCAGTTTAAAACCAGAACAGGCTCATATCAGATCTGGCCTTGTGTAGAGGAATCCTTTTGTGTATTTCTTCATCCAAATCCTTTGCTTGAGAAATGTTTCTTTTACAACACCCCTTCCGCTTTAGCCTTTTTTGTATTTCATGTTGATTATTTTGGACAAACAACTGATTCCCAACACCTGATGTTGTCCTAGGTCTTGAGCCATGTCCAGGGTTTCACGGTATGTCCACACGCGGGATTTCACTGCAGCCTTGATGGGTTGAAGCCATCTGCGGCCCTACGAGTACACTGGTGCTCATTGACGCCAGAGGAAAGGGTCACAGCCAGCGCCTTGAGTGGCCCTCCCGGCCTACTGCGAGAAACAGCCTAGAGGTGAGTGAAGTCCATGACAATGAGAGTAGTAACATTAATCCTAGCTCTGCTAGTTGAGTGTTCACTCTGTTAGGGACGTTCTAAGGGTTCCGCAAGCATGATTTAATCCTTAAAGCCACCGTAAGAGAAAGATACTGTTATTCTTCTCCCCATTTGAGAGCTGAGAAAACTGAGGCTCAGAGAGGCTCAAGCACCCCAGAGGGTGGTTTGTGCATCCGGAAAGTGCGTGCTGTCTGGTAGGCTTGCTAGGTGGAAGCACTTGATGACCGATCATCTCCATTTCGAAATAAAGATTTGAGTCAGCGTGGATGGCAAAGGGAAGAACCAGGGAAGAGCTGCCCGGAGCCCTGTGCCCTCACAGGGCAGGGCCGGGAGAGCAGACTGGGCCCCTGATAGCCAGTTTCTGGGCTTGGGCAGAGGGCCGGATCCTCGGACTGCTTTCCACGTGGGCTAAACTTCTGGTTTGCTGTGACTGTCCTGACCTTGTGTCAATTCCATTTTCATTTTCATCTTTTATGGTTACTGGCTTTGTGGAAAAACCTGTGATGGCTCATTTGATTTTAATTAAGTAGCTCGTTTTTCTTGTTTGCCTGGCATGGGCACTGGACTGTTGGCAAGTATAACCCAAGTGTGCGCCATGCTTTATGTGATCCCAGCTGCCTGGTCTACGATTGGCCGACATTCTGTGGCCTGAAGGCCAGGCCCTGTGTGTCTGGCTTTTCTAGAAACGCTGATCGCTTTCCACTACTCCAATATTGGTGGTCATTTTGACTTACTTTCTTAAACTTTATTTCCAAGCAAATGTTTCAAGAGAAAGCAAGAGGCTGCGTGGCGGCCAGATGAGGTCTTTGAGGTGACTATTACCCAGGTTTTTGGTGAGCCCACGAAGCCACGGGCCGTGTTCTCTGACATCATAGGAATCCCTTCCCACACCATGTGTCACGCCTTGAATCACCTGAGGGACCAGTGGTTAGAGGGTTTCCAAAGCCCGTACATTGTCTTACAGAGGTTATGCAAGAGAGGCAGACCAAGGGCCTGAGGGAAAAATGATAATTGTGTGTGTGTGTGTGTGTGTGTGTGTGTGTGTGAGAGAGAGAGAGAGAGAGAGAGAGAGAGAGAGAGAGAGAGAGAGAGAGAGAGAGAGGGAGAGAGAGGGAGAGAGAGAGAGAAATGTCAGTCCCTACCACCCTGTCCCCAATGTGGTTTCCTCCGGTTCAAGGAGAGGAAAGCAATATGAAGCACATTATATCCCATTCTAGACTATTCTTTTGGCCAGGGGTCAGCAAATATTTTCTGTAAAGTAAACATTTTAGGCTTTGCAGGCCAAGAGGCCAATTGAGGGCATTATGTAGGTACTTATAGAATAAGAGAAAAGCACATTACACAATTATTTCATTGATAACATTTAAAATATAATCATCAAATGCAGTTTTTTTGTAATATAGGTCTAATAATGAGAAGAATGGGATTCTTTGGTGGGGGGATGCTAACTTTTTGCCTCATTGGAGTTTACAGTTAGTGTTCTGTCTCATCAGATCGATGGCAAATGTTCATCTGTGAAAATCATTCTCTGCTCCCTGGGCAGATTTGGCCCACACGCTGGAGTTTGCTGACTCCTGCTTGTGGCTAAACCTTCCAGGGCCTTCTCTGTGAGAGCTTAAAATCCAATTCACTTATCAGAGCAAATCAGGAAATTAAATTTTCCTGCCTCATGCTTCTGCTCATCCATTCACTCACTCATTCAGTGGACATTTATTGAGCTTATAATACGTGCCGGGTACTGGCTGAGGTGCAGGGACACCCAGGAGGGAGATGCGCACTCTGTGGCCACTGCCTGGTGAGGGACCCATGCCCACCTCACCATGTGCTGTCCCGGAAATGTGTGGAACAAAGACGAAGCGGTGCAGATGTTATTTAACTACATCCATGAATTCTATGAGAAAAAATGAGTTTGTGCAATCCTAAATCAAGTACACATTTGTGGCAAAGTTGAAGAAAAGACACTAAAATTTTTTAAGGAAAAGGAAAAATTTCCCCATTTCTCCCTCATTTCCCCCCAGTCCTGCTTCCCAGAGCTCACTGCTCTTAACATTTTGCTGAGGATCCTTTTAGCCACCCCTCACCCGCCCTCACGTACACACAGATAAACCCAAACTAACAAAAATGCACCGGATCGATCTGGCTCGGGTTATATTTAAATCATTTTATAAATGACTTTTTCCTACACGCCCCCATTTCAGTTTTGAAATTTTACAGCATAGTCAATAAATGATTTGGCAACAGTTACGAAATCACAAGTTCCCTTCTTCCCACATAAGCTTTTGCAAACCACAGGCGAGGTTCTGCTGATGGTAAAGCGGCCAGTTTTAGGAAGTTGGTTAGTTTCTGTCCATGTGCGCCCGTAGCACAGCGGGTACCACTCCGCAGCACTGCAGGTTCTAGAATGAGCTATTAGGAAGGACGACCCCAGAAGAGTGGTAAGCTCCTTCTATTCTTTTAACAAAGCTTTCCAAGAAAATAGAGGATTTCTGACCCCGAAATAGGGTTTGGTGGCAAATGGTGTGACCAAAGAAAGTGATGGATGGGCAAATCAATATAAAAAGGCGAAGTCTTGGGGCAACTCTAAATGTAGACAGAGTGGTCCAGTGTGCAGGAAATTTCAAAAATCAGATGCTGCAGTGGTCTTATCATTTTCAAGAGGAAAAGAAGCAAATTCCAAGTTAGGAATTGAACTGGGGTATGACTTTCTGGTCCTGCCAGAAATGGTATTCTCATCTAGAGTGAAAGGGCTGGGGGTAAAGCAGGTGGGGAGGTGTTTGTCCTTTGCTCTTTGCACAGAAAAGGACAGCCTCTCTTGGCTCACTCCGGGCCGCTTGCTAGTGCCTGGGCAAAGCCCAAACTTCATCTACCAGGAGCTTAATGTGTATTCATAATTGCTACTTTTCTTGTTCAAAGTTTTTAAGTAAAGATGTTACTATTTCCGTAATCATATTCTATAGTGTTTAGACATAGCAGGTGGTCAGCATTTGTTACCGTCAGGAACTGTCAGATTGAAAACCTTTACAATTTTTTAAAAATGGTATGTTTTCTAGAAAATTGAATGAGATTTAAGAGCCATTGCAAAGACTGATTTCAAGAGACTCCCATCCCACATTTACCTTAGTATCTTTTTTTCCACGCTCATTTAGTGCTTATTGAAGTTCTTGGAGTTATTTTTTTTTACCAGTATTTAATGTATATATAAGCTCTTGAAGTTCATTTTTTGTATCCAGTGATGCACATTATAGACCTTGAAAGTAAATTAAGTCTACCCTGAAATTGATGCTTTACAAAATGACTGCAAGGGCTCATAAGGAATTAGGCCAGCAGGGCCAATGACATAGATGGAATTGCATTTGAACGTATCCAATTTTGACTTGATATTTGTAAACTTCTGTGATAGCCAATATAATTGTATTATAAGAAAGTGGAAATAAGATAAAATAAAACTAAACTGGGAAAATGCCCCCCCACCCCCGTCTTTGGTGGAGGGTGGAAGGCAAGGACCTAGCCGACTCCTGGCCTCGGGGAGAGGTTCTTAGCCTTGACTGTATACTAGAATCATAGAGTGAGCTTTAAAAAATCCCGCTGTCCAGGCTGAACCACAGACTAATGGAATCAGCATCTCTGGAGTGGGCTGGGGCATTCGTAGCTTTTCAACTTTCCAGGTATCTCAATGGGCAGCTGAAGTTGAGGGCCACTGTCTTCGGGCAGCATCTGAACAGCTCTTTTGGTCCTTTCCTTAAGGAGCACAGACTTTTTTAGGGGCTGACAAGGCCTCCAGGAAGACCCAAAGCTTATTCATTAGCCCCTTAGCTTGATTCCAGAAAGCAAAATCAAAGTTCCTTGTATGCCTTATCTGAAAAGCCGAGGCAGTGGATCAGGGCGAGGGCACTTGATCAAGTCCATTCTTCATTCTGCTTCTCATTCTTTCATGTAATAGTCCTGCAAACTGCACGGGGGTTGATGAGAGAGAAGGCAGTCCCATGGAAACCCAGACTGACAGTATCAGGGTATGTCTCGCAGGGGAGGACGTCATGACCCAGGGTCAGGCTTGGAAACTCAGTTGGATATTATTTGTGTGTCTCAGCATCCCCCTCTACTGAGGGGGATGTCATTCCAGTGAAGTACCATTTGAGTTCAACTGAGTTACTAAATGGAGTTGAGGGATTTGTTATTTTTTAAAGTATTATCCCCAATTTAGAACTATTCAGGGCTATGCAGACACAGTACATTTAAACGCATAACCCATGGTTCTGGATCGGCATTAACAATACAGGCTGTGTTGACTCTTCAAGTGGTTACGAAGAGCCACTAGCTGGTGAATATGTCTAGAATCAGTGGATTTCCAGTTGTTCTGTGGAATTACAGAGCACCTGGAAGTGCTCTCTGTTAGACTGATCAGTGGAAAGGCAAGGTGGGTAATACCCCCAGCATTTAATTCCAGAAGGTTCCAGGTATGGCTTTGGTGTTTCTGCCAAAAATTGAAACCAGATCACTGCCAACCAGCCACTTGGTACCAATTTGTTAATTACGTGGGTACCTCTAGGCTCAATTTTCCGGTCTGCCACCTACCATCTAAGTGACCTTGGGTAGATGAGCCTCTGAGCCTCAGGTTCCATGTCTGTAAAATGGGGGCTTATGATAGCACCCACCTCACTGATTTTTATGAAGCTCAGACAAGAAAATGCGTGACTTGTGCTCCCAGTGTTTGCTTCATGATAAAGCACTCAACGAACACACGCTACCGTATTTCCTGGAATTCAAACAGCATAATTTTTCATATTTTTATGTGTATGAAATCGATACGTGCATTTAATGTGGTAGTGGTTTCTTTTGTCTTCCAAAGCTGTTAGTGAATCCATCAAACGTGGAATGGATCAAGTCAAGTATCTATTATTAACTGTAAATTTCATGTAAGGTGACAAATTCTGTGTGCCCAGCCATTTCTTTATTAATTTACTTTCATAATATCAATATATCAATATCAATAATATCAATATATCAATATACATAATATCAGTATATCAACTGCAAACACATCAGAACCCATGAAAAATTAGAAATATTTCCAGTTTGGCAAACATTTAGTTCTGGTGGAGTCCTGCGTCATGCTCAAACAGCTAAGTCATTCAGTTGGGCGGATTCATCACATTTTATAATCAGTAGGTGCCCTTGATCCTTTCATGTCAGGGGGGCATCAGCAGGCTCTATTCTGAGGAAGGGGTGCAACTGGGGAGATGGTCTGAGGCAAATCACCTCTTAGCAAAGGAAGCTTTCGAAGAGGGAGGAGGGAGGGGGCAGCTTTGCAACATCGCTGCTTGCAGGCTAGGAAAGGGGTGTGAAAAGATAAAAAGCTGTCTGTTCCAGGAAGGCAGCTGTAGATGCCTCACAGACCACCTTCACCCTAGATTGTGTTATGGTAAAACCTGCAGGGTTTATTTTAGCCTCGCATGGTGGGGTTTGCTGCCTTTGCACCCCGCACTTGTGGTCTCTGCCCTGCCTACAGCTCTCGCCCCATGGGCTGGGCTCTGAGCGTGGCTCCTGGGCTCACTCTGACTCCCAGGGTGCACTCAGCTAAGGCAGGCTTTATTGAGCTGTTCCTGAAACTGCACTGGCCTTTCACAGTTATGTTTTTGGTGTCCACTGGGGCCCAAGGTGAAAAGGAAGATGTAGGTGGGGACTGAGATAGGTTGTTTTCGTTGTGCCGTTTGGTTCCCTCAGAGCCCAAAGGAGAGGATGGGCTTATTGTATACCATGGACCCAACCAAAGATCTGATTTGCCGTGGAAACCAGAAAAACGGTTGTGAAATTACTTCCTCAGTAGCATGCAATGCTATATTCGGCAGGGTGCAGGAAGTGAAGCAAATTTCTTTTTTTTTTTTTTTTTTTTTTTTTGCGGTATGCGGGCCTCTCACTGTTGTGGCCTCTCCCGTTGCGGAGCACAGGCTCCGGACGCGCAGGCTCAGCGGCCATGGCTCACAGGCCCAGCCGCTCCACGGCATGTGGGATCTTCCCAGACCAGTGCACGAACCTGTGTCCCCTGCATCGGCAGGTGGACTCTCAACCACTGTGCCACCAGGGAAGCCCACAAATTTCATTTTTGCGTGTGATTCATATGCTTTTTTTTTTTTTAAATTAAGGGTACTTTAATTAATTAATTAATTTTTGGCTGTGTTGGGTCTTCGTTTCTGTGCAAGGGCTTTCTCTAGTTGCGGCGAGCGGGGGCCCACTCTTCATTGTGGTGCGCGGGCCTCTCACTGTCGCGGCCTCTCTTGTTGTAGAGCACAGGCTCCAGACGCGCAGGCTGAGTAGTTGTGGCTCACGGGCCTAGTTGCTCCGCGGCATGTGGGATCTTCCCAGACCAGGGCTCGAACCCGTGTCCCCTGCATTAGTGGGCAGATTCTCAACCACTGCGCCACCAGGGCAGCCTCATATGCTTTCTTTAAAGAAATGGGTCTTGATTTTTTTTTTCTGTGTGTTCCAAGGCAGCACCCAGCGAAAGACTGAGACCGTGTAGACCCAGTCATCCTTAGCAGGGTGTGCTATGCACTGAGCTCACTGGCCTGACCAAAGGGCTTTTTCTGGCAGCTTGAACTTGTCTCAGCAGTGGGTTCCACCGGTCAGCACTTACTCCCCTGCTCTCTGCTTTTCCCATCTGTTCCCTGGGGCTGCTGTTGCAGAGTACCACCAATCTGGTGATTCAAAACAACAGAAATTTATCCTCTCCCAATTCTGGAGGCCGGAAGTCTGAAATCCAGGTGTTGTCAACAAGGTGGGTTCCTTCTTGGAGGCTGAGAGGGAAAATCTGGGCCATGCCTTTCTCCCAGCTTCTGGGGGTGGCCGGCAGGCCTTGACGTTACTTGGCCTGTAACTGCATCCTTCCAATCTCTGCTCTATCTTCCCATGGTCTTCTTTCCGGAGTGTGTCTGTGTCCACACTTCCCTCTTCTTATAAGGACATCAGTCATTGAATTAGGGCCCATCCTAGTCTGGTATGACCTCATCTTAACTTGATTCCATCTGCAAACATCCTATTTCCAAATAAGATCACGTTCACGTGTAGAGGCTAAAACGTCAACATGTCATTTTGAGGGGACATAATTCAACCTGCAATACTCTCCTTTTCTGGTCCTCTTTCCTGCCACTTACACTCAACCCTCGGCCTTCCCTTCAGCCTCTCCCAATCTAATATTTACCTTGCTTTTCAGTAAGTGTCTCCTACTTATCTTGTCGAGTTTCTGGGGACCTGATCTGAGCCCCAAGATGCCATCATTGACAACCAGGGCCAGTCTCACTTTGGGCACAGAAGACACAGGACCTCGGGCCCATGATGCTTCAAGCAAAGATTTTAATTTCTTTTAAAAATCAGCAAAAGAATGAATATATTCCAGCCTGGATTATATTTGTCTTTATACCAACGTGGTCATAAAATATAATTTTTACTATTGTTTTTCTTTATGGAGGAAGGGGCACATGAGGGCCAAAGTATCTCAGGCCCATGAAAGTCATAACTTGGTCCCATTGACAGCCACGTTCTCTTTTCTGATTTAATATATGCCAAGGACAATTCAGGAATCGCTAATGTGTTTCCAGTGAAGGAGGTTTAACTATCAACTCACAGTCCCTTACCTGAAACCTGTAGGCCAGAATTGTGTCAAAGCTCAGAATTTGTATTTTAGCAAGAGAAGATGGTATATACAGGATTTATTAGAGAATACTTCCGATGCGACGGCAGCCCTGATGATTACGCACAATGGCGATTTCTGCCGTGAAACCAGAGGGCTCCTGCTAAGTGGATAAATAAAGATCATACTAGCCTTAGGTCAGTTTGGATCAGGTTTTGCTGCCAAATAAGTTACGATAAAGCCCGAAAATCTTCTGGTGCTCAGATTTTTAAGGATTTCAGAATTGCAGAGGGAGGATTGAGCATCTGTACAAGACAGGATGTGCATTAAGAAAATGAAGCATCAACCACTGTCCTGGGTGCCAGAAGACCTGATTCTATCAATTGCTGTGTCTGTGATTTGTCTTTTCTTTTTGCTTGTCTCCATCTTTCTTTGATGCTGGGTGAATTCCAGGTGACTGGCGCTGACGGTTATTTCATACTCAGGAGTGGGACACCAAACAGTTAATGAGAAGCTTCAGCTGCAAGGACTGGCCTTCCCAACGATAGGTCCCAGCGTAGGATGGGAGCCAGCTTCTGGTTAGGGTGTGCCAGTGTGATTGGGGATTTTTGTTGTGGTGCAGGGCAAGGGCTAGGGTGAGGAGAGTGAAGCACTTGGTTTGGTGGAGAATTTCAGGGAGATAGGGTCCCCAAAAGCTCAGCAATCAACATACATAATATCTTAGTGCTGTATTTTAAAAATCAAATAGGCAAACTCTGGTCCTCAGGCTGGTTGCCTATTTCGGTAAATCAAGTTTTCTTGGAACCAGAGCCGGGATGGGGTGAGGCAGGTGAAACACTGCTTTGCAAGTGCAGGGTCCGATTCTGTCGTTATTTAATGCTGATATATAGTCCATCAGGGACTTTACTTTTTTAAAACTATATTCATCTTGATGACTACATTTTTGGGGGTCCCCTTAAATTTTACACTCATGGCCCTGCTGCTGTGCCTGTCCATCTTCCCAATGAGATGCTCCAATCTCCTGCCTGGGGTGCTGGAGTGGGGCATTTATAAACCAGGTGGATGTCAGAGGCCCCAGAGCCAGAGGAGGGAAGAGGATGGGATTCTGCGCTCCAGATACACACTGTGCTTTAACCCTCCTGTTTGCTTTTTGACAGTTTGCCCCTGCCTTCACTTGTGCCTGAATTCCTGAACCGAAGGCTCTGGATTCAACCTTTCGAGGTAGTAAGTCTCAGGGAGTGAATCAGGAGGGGTCTAACTTCTCATGCAGACTTTCAACCCGTCCCCTGTGCAGCCCTGCCAGGCATACCGCCGCCCTGACTCTTGCCCGCCGGCCCCGGAGGCTTTCCGGGCTTGTATGCTGTGAATTGACCTCGCTCTGGTTGGCTTTAGCCTTCTCTGCTCTGCTGTGCCACTTACCACTCATCCACCTGCTTTCCATCTTCCTCAACTTCATACACATTCCTTGTCTGCTGTGGTCTCCTCTCATGCCCTTTCTCACCTTGTAGGCTTCTAGCCCTTTGCTCTCACTTTAATGGGCGCCTTCAGCTGTCAGCCTCAAACAACAGAAATCTCTTTTCTTTCTTCCTTCCTTCCTCTCTCTCTTCCTCTCTCTCTTTCTTTCTCTCTCTGTCTCTCTCTCTGTTTTATTTGCATAGTTTTACTTTCTACCTTATTTGCATAATTGCCCCTTTTCCCTCTATTTACAGAGTTGCCATTTCTCTTCTTTTTCTTCCGCGTCTCCCGCGTAGTTGCCATTTCTCTATTTGCTGAGTTGCCATTTTTCTTCTGCCAGGCTGGATGTTTTTTATTCATTGGTTACACCTTAATGGGGATAAATTCTCTCCAGTATCCTTCTTAGTTCTCTGGGACCTGGTTCCCTTTGATGTCCTTTGGAGCCAAGACTTTTGGAAGCCAGAGGCATGGGTGTGGCCAGGAGGAGGAACTTGGCTGGAAAGGTGTGACTCTTGCTGCCCAGGGCTTTGGGCTCTGCTGTCTCACCTCAGAGCCCTTGAATGTTTATGAGCCCTTGCAGTCCGTTTTGCATCTGTGAGGCCCTGAGGTGGATGGAGAAGCCTGAACAATCAGGGTTTTCTCTTCAACATCTTTGCTAACTGCCTGCTCCCCGCCTCCCACTCTTCCTGTCCATGTACTTCTCTTCAAACTGAAGTTATTTGGAACTTGTCAACTCCTGTTCTTACCTCAGGACACATTTTCAGGAGGGTGGAGTTAGGAACGTCAAGCTCTTCACTCAGAAATCCTTTCTGCAATGTTCTGCTCATTTCCATGTTCCAAGCTTTGTTTTAAGTTGCCTCAGATTCTCTGGGAGGCCGTTTTCATCCTGAAGTGTCAAAAGGCTCTTCTTCTGGTCTCCGGCGCCTCCTAGAGGCTTTTCTCCTCAATTGCTCAGTGTTGTGTGACAGTCACGTTTGGAATTAGATGTTGAGGCCTTAACTTGAGGCTAGGAAGGCTGCACAGCACCGCCCTGTCCTCTGGACCCCCCCAGGTAACCACATAAAAGTGTCTTGCCTACCAACAGCACTCTGTTTACCACTCTAGGAGAAGAGTCTGCAACCACCTGGCCATCTGTTCCCCAGGGGACTTTTTAAAAATGAATTTTAAAATGTTTTTATTAAGCTATAATTAAAAAGTATAATAGGAAGCTGACAAGCACTGCCTCAGCCAGGTGATCAGGGTCCACACCAACAGTGAAAGTTGTGTATGTGCCCTAGGTGAGCTGTGCCTCAAGTGGCACTTGACCTCTCAGGTTGTCCTCCCCCAAACCCATTACCCCAGTCTAATCACGACAAAGATGTCAGACATATCCCAACTGAGGGGCAGTCTACGTGACCATCCCCTTTCCCATCCTTATTTTGCTCCCTAGTACTTTCCACCATCTAACATCTTGTAATGTAACCTCCGAAGGGGCAGGTAATTTTATCTGTTTTGTTCATTGCTATATTCCCAGCTTGAAAACAGTCCCCAAGGGGCTTCCCTGGTGGCACAGCGGTTGAGAGTCCGCCTGCCGATGCAGGGTACGCGGGTTCGTGCCCCGGTCCGGGAAGATCCCACATGCCATGGAGCGGCTGGGCCCGTGAGCCATGGCTGCTGAGCCTGCGCGTCCGGAGCCTGTGCTCCGCAACGGGAGAGGCCACAACAGTGAGAGGCCCGCGTACCGTAAAAAAACAAAAACAAAAACAAAAAAAACAGTCCCCAAAATAAAGTACATGCTTAATAAATATTTTTGAATGAATGAATAAGTGAATATAGAGCTACCTTTTCCTTTTTAATTGCTGCATAGTATTCCATTGTATGAATATAACATCCTGGTTTATTTAACAAGACCACTACTCATAGGCATTTAGATTATTTCCAGTCTTTTGCTATTGCTAACAGCACTGCATGGAACATCCTTGTATATAGGCATTTGTACATGTGAGGGTCTCTCTTACAATCTGCTTCTAGAATTAAAATTGCTGAATCTAAGTATATCTCTCCAATTTTGATAGATATTACAGATTTCTCTCCATCTTAGAGGTGGCCTCACCTACGCAGTAGAATCAGTGAAAAATGGTATCTCTGTAATTTTTTGAGTGAAGTTGAGTATATTTTCTTTTAAGAGCCATTTGTGTTTCCTTTCTGTGAACTGTCTGTTAATATGTTTTTGTTCATTTTTTATTGAATAATTTGTCTTTTCAGTTATGCTTAAAAAGTCTTTACATATCAAACATATCACCCCCTTATCTGTGATATGAACTGCAAATACTTTCTCCTACTTTATTTCACTTTTGGCATTGCTTACTGTGCTTTTTGTGAGGCAGAATTTACATCTGTGTGTGGTTTAACTGGTCAGTCTTTGCTTTTTTTTTTTTTTTTGACCTCTGCTCTATTATTTTTTCATGATTCTGGAGTAACTAGGCAATGCAATTAGACAATAAAAATAAATTAGATTGCATAAAGGGTGATAAGATCATCATTATTTGTAGACGGTTTAATTGCTTAGCCAAGAAAATCACATGGAGAGGCAACTATTCCAAATAATCAGAGAATTTAGTATAGCGATTTGGTATAAAATTAATATATAGAAATCTACAGTTTTAGTGTACACCCGTGAGAACCTGTTAGAAGGTAAGATAGGAGTGATCCATTCACAAAAGAAGAATGATGAACAGGACTTGCCCTATCAGATGCCAGCATACCTAAAAACTGTAATTATTAAGACATGTGGTACCAGCATGTGAATGATGAAGAGATTGGCGAAATTGAGTAAGAGTCTAGAAATAGATCGAAATACATAGGAAAGTTAGCATATGATAAAGGGAGCAATCAGATTGGTGAGCAAAAGATTATTCAATAAATGATGGTGGGGCAACCAGGTCTACATTTAGAAAAAAATAATGTGGGTCCCCACCTCACATTTTATGCCAAAACAATTTCAGTGGGATAAGATATTTCAATAGAAGAAAATGAAATCATAAAAGTACTAGAAAAACAGGTGCTAAAATTGTTGTAGAACTGAAATGTGGAAGATCCTTTATGGCTTACACTGCCCTGGATGATCTCATTCACACTCATGGCTGTACTTGTCATGACTCCCAAATTCATCCCTGTACCAGAACTCTCCTCTGAGTCGGAGATGCACATATGTAACTGCCTACTGGATGTCTCCACTGGAAGATCACAAACTCAGCTCAAGTTCAGCATGTCAAATTTAATTAATACTATTCACTCCCCGCTTCCCCAGCTCCAAATGATCTTTTCCCTCAGTGAATGGCACCCTCTCTCTCATTCATCTAGTTGCACAGACCAGAAACCTGGAAGTCACCGTGAATTCTTCCCTCTCCCTCATAATCCAACCTCCCCATTATAATCTATTGCCGTGTTTCTCAGTGTTACTTCCTAAGTATCTCTTGAATCCATTTCTCTTTATCTCCATTGCCACCAACTTGGTTCACGCTACCATCACCTTGCTCCTGAAGGTCTGTGCCCTCTTGCCAGTGATGACTGTAGAATAATGAGCATGGTACCACCTTCAAAGGCTTGCATTGCTCCTCAGATCAAGATCAAAATCCACTCTCATCTTTTCTTAACATCCCTGACTTTCTTTCAGTCCCTTACATTCACGTGCTCGTTCAGACGAGGACTGAAAAATGTCCATTGACTGTAGTGACATGGAGATGCTGAGGACCTCTGCAACATCTCTGTTTGTCATCTCTCCCGTGCCATTCCAATCCTCTTAGCCCCGCTTCTTATTCTGAGTCCTACTGTTGCAAGCAGTTCTCTGCAGGTTTCAGTCGACTTTGAGGACTTGAAACCTGGTGTGCTTTGTCTCAGGCCCACACCATGCCCCTCTTGATTCCTGTCCAGGGCTCCTCTGAAGGCACAGCACGGGAAAATCAAAGGAATACACGCAGGGCCTTTGCATACGCTGGGACATTCTTTTGACCTCTTTCTGTTTTATACATGCCAAATCAACCTTAAAATCACAGTTCAAGTTCCACTTCCTCAGGGAAACCTTTCCCAGCCTCCGTGAAGAGGTCAAATCCTCCTCTTTTTAGGCTCTTCTAGTGTCACTTACTTCTTTGTGTCACCGTTGAAATCTCGTAATGTTGTGTTTCACTCACGTCTGTTTAACCCACTAGACTGTAGAGCTAACTAATAAGCTGTGCGTGTCATCAAATAGACCCCCCCAAGGCCACCCACTAGCTAGGAGAGGACAAGGAAGAGTCAGGAAGTAACTTCCAAAATGTTCACACTTGGAAGTCACATAGTCTTAGATCTGCTTAGGTGCTGAGCAAACATAATATTGCCTGGGTTACTTGCCAAAGTTCCTCGCATCCCCGAGCTTCGTTACCTCCTTGGCACACCTGTGTCTCCCAGTGGAGATGTAGAACTTTGAGACCTGGAGTGGCATCTGCAAAAGCTGCATATTTTCAAGCTGTGAATCATCTTTTAACACACATTTTCTAGATGTATTAGTTCTCTTTTTTTTTTTAAGTGTTTTTTTTTAATTAATTAATTTATTTTTGGCTGTGTTGGGCCTTCGTTGCTGCGCGCAGGCTTTCTCTAGTTGCAGTGAACGGGGGCTACTTTTTGTTGTGGTGCGCGGACTTCTCATTGCGGTGGCTTCTCTTGTTGCAGAGCACGGGTGCTCTGGTGCTCTAGAGCACAGGCTCAGTAGTTGCGGCTCACAGGCTCAGTTGCTCCGCGGCATGTGGGATCTTCCCGGACCAGGGATTGAAGCCATGTCCCCTGCATCGGCAGGCGGATTCTTAACCACTGCACCACCAGGGAAGCCCACCTAGATGTATTAGTCTTCTATTGCTGTGTAACAAATAACCCCAAACTGAAACACTTCAAACAATACACATTTATTAGCTTAAATTTCTGTGGGTTAGGCTTGCCTGGGATCTCTGCTTTAGGTCTCATAAGGCTAAAATCAAGGTGTTGGCCAGCTGGACTCTTACCTCAAGGCTCTGGCTGAGGATCCATTTCCAAATTCATTTGGGCTGTCAGTCAGCTTTAGTTCTTTGTGGTTGTAAGATCAGGGCCCCCATTTCCTTACTAACTGTCAACAGGGAGCCACTGTCAGCTTCTACACGCTGCCTGCATTCCTTGTCAGGGGCCCACCCCCTCCATCTTTAAGTCTGCAGTTATGTGTCCAATTCTTCTCCTGCTTCCCATCTCTCTGACTCTTCTTCTGCTACTAACCAGAAAAAACTCTCTGCTTTTAAAGGCATATATGATTAGATTAGGGCCATCTAGATAATCTCCTTTTTGTCGCATAATGTAACATAATTACAGGAGTAATACCAAGGGGCACAAGTCATAGGAATCATCTTAAAATTCTGCCTATCACACCAGGTAAAGCAAGGCTTTCTTTTAGTAAAAGTTAAACATTAAGCAGCGGCACCTTGATGGTGCTGTAGTTGGAGATAACTACGAGAGACTGAAAATGTCTGGAAGTTCTGTTCCACTTTAGTTTTCATCTCATAAGGAGCTGGCTTTTCCTTAGCTGTTACAAATGGCAGTAATTATTGATCCTCAGAATACTCAACATCCATGTAAAAATCTTTTCTAATATAGGAAGGGTATGGCAGTGACTGTTAGTTCACTAACCCTGAATTCCAGGAGAATTTAAAAAGAAAGCACGTACTTGGTTTAACTCACAATAAGGACGTGAGTTGGGCTTTAGTGAAAAATAGTTTAGTAAAGATTGGTCTCCACACCCGGCAAAATAAGATTTTGAGAGTTTTTTTGACTATAACCCTTGATCATACCAATCACATTAATCTGTTCATTGCTTCATATAATTACCAAAATAATATATTCAGCCCCTGAAAGAGTCGCAGAAAGTGAGGCACTCTACTAAATGTTACAAAGGATGCATAAAAATATAAAGCGTCATGTCTTCCCCACAGAAGTTTACAAAAGCAGAAGAACAGCTATTCATGCCAATGTTTGTATGATAAGGGACATATAAATAGTAGCCTCCTTAGAAAACATTTTTTGAGTGCTGTCTACATTTGAGGAACTGTTCTGGCATAAAGATTTCAAAATGAGATTGTATAGCACGATGGTTAGTGATTAAAAATGCCATGTTGGAATCAGATGGACTCGTCTCCCCTCTACAGTGTGTTATCCTTCTGAAAGTTAGTTAAGTCTCTGAGTTTGTTTCTTCACTTACAAAATGTGGATAATAATAGAACCTGTCCCGTTTGTTACTGGGAACATAAACATGGGTGAGAAAATGTTTACGTTTGGCGTAAAACGTGACACTTTGTTTGCTATTATTATCGACAGAAAATGTCCACTTTCATGCTAGGACATAAGAGAATTTGATACATACCATCATAGAGGTATAGAAAAATTGTGGGAAGTACCAATAAAATATATGCTGTGTAGGTAAAAGGTCATCTCCGGATCTGGACTCTCCTTGGGACTGGCCAAAGTTTCATCGAGTTATGCTAATAGGTCGAAGCGACAGATGTATAGCTTGCTGTGCTATAGATCTGGCGTGAACCATAGCCAGGGTCCAGCATCAGGCCCGTTATGGTGGTGAGGCATCTTGATGAGTGCTTCTGCAAAAGCTTTTCAGGTTTTCTTGTCATCACATCTCAGATAGCTTCATCTTTCACTTCTTTGAGCACCATGAAGCTGAACACGGTCAAAAACTAAAATCGTTTGGAACCTAATTTAATGCAGTGTATTTAACAGTTAAGAGAACTCCCACTTCAAAACTCAGGCCAAGTATGGTTGAAGCACTGTGAATTTCATCATGAAATGCCCGGCAAATATTGCCCCTCTCATATTGTGACTCCACTTTGATTTTCTTTAGGAAAACATGACTCTTCACTTTTTGCTTCTGACCTGCCTTTTCCTGCTAATCTCTGATTCCTGTGAGTTCTTCGCTGAAGCAAATTATTCTAGAAGCTATCCTTGCGATGAGACAAAACGAAATGGCTCTGTTATTGCAGAATGTAACAATCGTCGATTACACGAGGTACCCCAAACAGTGGACAAAAGTGTGACAGAACTAGACCTATCTGGTAATTTCATCAGACGCATAACAAATGAATCATTTCAAGGGCTGCAAAATCTGACTAAGATCGATCTAAACCATAACGTCAAGCTGTGGCCCCAGAATGAAAATCCTGCTGTAAAGAACGGTATGACTATTACAGACGGGGCATTTCTCAACCTAAAAAACCTAAGGGAGTTACTGCTTGAAGACAACCAGTTACAAGAAGTACCGGCTGGTTTGCCAAAATCTTTGAAAGAACTTAGTCTAATTCAAAATAGAATAACTGTGTTAACGAAAAAGAACACTTCTGGACTTAGGAATCTGGAAAGTCTCTATTTGGGCTGGAACTGTTACTTTGCTTGTAATGAAACCTTTGCCGTAGAAGATGGAACCTTTGAAAACCTTACCAAGTTGAAGGTGCTGTCATTATCTTTTAATCCCCTTTTCCACGTGCCACCCAAACTGCCAAGCTCCCTAACAGAGCTCTATCTTAGCAACACCAAGATCAAAAACATCAGTCAAGAAGACTTCAAGGGACTGAGAAATTTAAAAGTACTAGATTTAAGTGGGAACTGCCCGAGATGTTTTAACGCGCCATTTCCCTGCATACCTTGCAAAGGAGGTGCTTCAATTCAGATACATCCTCTTGCTTTTCAAACCCTGACCCAACTTCGCTACCTAAACCTCTCTAGCACTTCGCTCCGGAAGGTTCCTGCGACCTGGTTTGACAACATGCATCATCTAAAGGTGCTGCATCTCGAATTCAACTATTTAATGGACGAAATAGCCTCTGGGGAATTTTTGGCAAAACTGCCCTCCTTAGAAATACTTGACTTATCTTACAACTACGAGCTGAAAAAATATCCACAGTACATTAATATTTCTCAAAAATTTTCAAAGCTTACATCTCTCCAGATATTGCATTTAAGAGGTTATGTGTTCCAGGAACTTAGAAACGAAGATTTCCAGCCCCTGAGGAACCTCTCAAATTTAATGGCTATCAACTTGGGCGTTAATTTTATTAAGCAAATTGATTTTACCGTTTTCCAGTCGTTCTCCAACCTGAAAATCATTTACTTGTCCGAAAACAGAATATCACCCTTGGTCAGTGATACCAAGCAACAAAATGCAAATGGCTCCTCTTTCCAAAGGCATATCCTTAAGCCACGGTCAGCAGTTACTGAGTTTGACCCACATTTGAATTTTTATCATAACACCAATCCTTTGATAAAGCCACAATGTTCCAATTACGGCAAAGCCTTAGATTTAAGCTTGAACAGTATTTTCTTTATTGGGATAAAGCAATTTGAAGGTTTTAGGAACATTTCCTGTTTAAATCTGTCTTCAAATGGCAACGGTCAAGCGTTAAATGGAACTGAGTTTTCACTTTTGCCTGGTATCAAGTATTTGGACTTGACAAACAACAGACTAGACTTTGACGATGACGCTGCTTTCAGCGAATTGCCATTGTTAGAAGTTCTAGATCTGAGCTACAATGCGCACTACTTCCGAATAGCAGGGGTAACACACCGTCTAGGATTTATTCAAAATTTAACTCAGCTGAAAGTTTTAAACTTGAGCTACAATAGTATTTTTACTTTAACAGAACCATACCTGAAAAGCATGTCCCTGGAAGAATTAGTTTTCAGTGGAAACCGCCTTGACCTTTTGTGGAATGCTCAAGATGTCAGGTACTGGCAAATTTTTAAATATCTCAGCAATCTGACACGGCTTCATTTAGCCTCTAATAACCTTCAGCGTATCCCCGATGAAGCCTTCCTTAACTTGCCCCGGAGTCTCACCGAACTATATATAAATGATAATAGGTTAAATTTCTTTAACTGGTCATTACTACAGCAGTTTCCTCATCTCTGCTTGCTTGACTTAAGTGGGAACGAGCTGTTCTTTGTAACTGACAGCCTATCGAAATTCACATCTTCTCTTGAGACACTGCTCCTGGGTCAAAACAGGATTTCCCACCTGCCGTCCGGCTTTCTTTCCGAAGCCAGCAGTCTGACACACCTCGATTTAAGTGCCAACCAGCTCAAGATGATCAACAAATCCACGTTTGAAACTAAGACCGCCACCAAGTTAGCCATTTTGGAACTAGGTAGAAACCCTTTTGACTGTACCTGTGACATCGGAGATTTTCGAGAATGGATGGATGGGAATCTGAACGTCACAATTCCCAGATTGACAGATGTCATTTGCGCCAGTCCTGGGGATCAACAAGGCAAGAGTATTGTGAGTCTAGAGCTCACAACTTGTGTTTCAGATACCATTGCGGCAATATTCTGTTTCTTCACCTTTTTTGTCACCATCTCAGTTATGCTGGCTGCCCTGGCTCATCATTGGTTTTACTGGGATGCTTGGTTTCTCTATCATGTGTGCTTAGCTAAGGTAAAAGGCTACAGGTCTCTTTCCACATCCCAGACTTTCTACGATGCTTACGTTTCTTATGACACCAAAGATGCCTCTGTCACGGACTGGGTGATCAATGAGCTGCGCTTCCACCTGGAAGAGAGTGAGGACAAAAATGTGCTCCTCTGTTTAGAGGAAAGGGATTGGGACCCGGGACTCGCCATCATCGACAACCTCATGCAGAGCATCAACCAAAGCAGGAAAACAATATTTGTTCTAACCAAAAAGTATGCCAAAAACTGGAACTTTAAAACAGCTTTCTACTTGGCCTTGCAGAGGCTAATCGATGAGAATATGGATGTGATTGTCTTTATTCTGCTGGAGCCAGTGTTGCAGCATTCGCAGTATTTGAGGCTGCGGCAGAGGATCTGCAAGAGCTCCATCCTCCAGTGGCCCGACAACCCCAAGGCGGAAGGCTTGTTTTGGCAGAGTCTGAAAAATGTCGTCTTAACTGCAAATGATTCACGGTATAACAATTTGTATGTCGATTCCATTAAGCAGTACTAACTGATGTTAAGTCTGGGTTCACCAACATACTAAGAATGCACAGCAGTAACCCTTCTGTCTTAGCTATCACTTGGTGTGTAACAAATTACCCCCAAACTTAATGGCTTAAAATGATACAATTTGTTATATCATAGTCTCTGGATCAGGAGTCCAGGCGTGGCTTATCGCTGGGTCCTCTGCTCAGGGCCTCTCAAAGGCTGTAATCGCCGTGTCAGCCAGGGCCACAGGCATCTGCTAGGGTTAGCGTCCACTTCTGAGCTCACACTCATGTGGTGGTTTTCAGGGTTGAGTTCTTCCTGGGCTGTTGGCCCAAGGCTGCCCTCAGTTCCCGGCCATGTGGACTCCTTGCTGTGGCAGCTTGCTTCATCAAAGCCAACAAGAGAGAGAGATTGCTGACACCGTGGAAGTCGCCATCTTTGTAGTCTAATCAGGGAAATGATAACCCATCACCTTGGCCATAGTCTGCTTGTTAGAGTTAAATCACCGGCCCTGCCAGCTCCATGGGAGTGATCACCTCAGTCCTGGAAAAGTGGTCCATGACCGAGATGGGCGGTTGTGATAGCCTTGCTCAGCCTGCCATCTTGGTCATAAATGGTGAATGCCAGGAGAGGGGACCATTGCGGCCATCTTAGCAGTTGGCCTACTATACCTTCATTTCAATATCTCAGAACTTTTGCAACTATGATACTTCTGATGTTAAGTTGCTATTTAGATTTATCATATATCCATGGCCATGTGGTTATATTACGCTGTGTTTGCATTAGTCCTTCTTTTACAATTACTTTTATAAATACTGGCTATAATATTTCACTTCTAAGGTTTAGATGCCATTTAAAGGCTAAGATGGATGGTATTTAAAGTGTTTTGCTTTTGTTTTTTTTACTTCTTAACCATTTTATAAAAGTGTGTAGCTAAATTAGAAGCATTTGGAGTATCTGTCAATTGCTGTTGCTGTAAATCATGATATTAATGATTAAAGTGCTTCATTTCACATCATGAGCATATAATAAATACACAGTAGGGAAACACATCTATAATATAAAATAAGTTACCTAAATGTCCATTGACAGATGAATGGATAAAGAAGATGTAGTACATATATACAGTGGAATACTACTCAGCCATAAAAAAAGAACGAAATAACACCATTTGCAGCAACATGGACGCACCTGGAGATTATCATACTACGTGAAGTAAGTCAGAAAGAGAAAGATAAATACCATATGGTATCACTTATATGTGGAATCTAAAATATGACACAAAGGAACCTATCTACGAAGCAGAAACAGACTCATGGACAGAGAACAGACTTGGTTGCCAAGGGGGAAGGGGAGGGACTGGGAGTTTGGGGTTAGTAGATGCAAACTATTCCATATAGAATAGATGGACAACAAGGTCCTACTGTACAGCACAGAGAACTATATTCAGTGTCCTGGGATAAACCATAATGGAAAAGAATATGAAAAAGAATGTATATATAACTGTCACTTTGCTGTACAGCAGAAATTAACACAACATTGCAAATCAACTATAATTTAAAAAATAAATAAAAGCCCGGGGGATTAAAAAATAAAATAAAATACCATCAACACTGGGTTTTTGGAGAATACTTAGGAAGAAAAAGCTTTGGTAGAAATCAAAGGGAGAACAGTTTTCATAAAGTTTGTACATTAAGATAATTATTAACAGAGAAATTCTATCTTTAGTTCCTACTCAGAAGACGTAATGTCAGAATGCCTACCTGTCGGTACCCTTTATGCAGTTCTGCCACATGTAACAATGTTGGCATTCCCTACCACCTCTGCTACCCCTTGGTTCCTCTGCATCTGTCCATAGCATCTTCTATCCAGTGTAGTATGAATCTTGAAGAGGTACCTTATGAACTTGAACTGAAAATAACTGGAAATTATTCGAGCGTAAGAAAGTAAAGTCCCTTTAGAATGAAAAGAAGAAAAATCTCCAGTGCACCTTACTACCTTAAGTACAGTCTCTTAATTAATCTTGCAGCATGAGTTACCTTTAAATATGAGTTTCTAAGGAACTGAACGAAATGATGTGTCTTAGTGTAACATGGACAAAGTGGAAATCAGTCAAGGACGATTTTAGCTTTGTCACGTTGAACCCTGTTCTGTGCCCATGATGTTAATAGAAAGGTATTTATGCTTGCATTTGTTGAGGCATGAAGACAAATATCTAAAAGCAGGACCATTCATGGTGGGGTGCAGTTACAGCTCGTTCCTGTGGATGCCACATTAACTTGTTGTCTGGTAGAAGCTCATTCCTGTGTTCTCTGATTGTTTTGGTAAAATAAAAATGTACATGTTTTCAGTGGTAGTGATTACAGGTCTATGTTAAGCTCACATACTTTGGCAGTGTCCTGTTGACAGAATGACAAGTTAATGAAAGTCACAAACAATTTTACCTTTTCCTTAGCAAACATCTTCATAAAGTGAAGGTAGTGAAATCAATGGTTAATAAAAACATTTGTTCTTGAAACTCATTCATTCCTCATTTAAGATACCATTATGGAAAAATCAGAACTGTAATTTTGTTGGTTGGTTGGTTGGTTTTGTTATGTTTCGCGGGAGAAGGAAGGGTTATTACTTGCAGCAAGTAAGGAGAGCACCGGGGATCTTTGCCGGAGCGGTGTCTCCCAGACCTCTAATTTGTTAAAGAGAAAGCATTGTTTTGTTTTCTGTTATTTTTAAACGAATATATGATAATACCCATATACAAGCTTTTAAAAATTCAAATTTTACAAAGGGATGTATGATTAAATTTCAGTCTCCCTCCCAACACAACTTCGCTTCCTAGAGCCAATCACTGTTAAAAGTTCTTATGTAGGGCTTCCCTGGTGGCACAGTGATTGAGAGTCCGCCTGCCGATGCAGGGGACACGGGTTCGTGCCCCGGTCCGGGAAGATCCCACATGCCGCAGAGCGGCTGGGCCCAAGAGCCATGGCCGCTGAGCCTGCGCGTCCGGAGCCTGTGCTCCGCAACGGGAGAGGGCACACAGTGAGAGGCCCGCGTACCGCGAAAAAAAAAAAATAGTTCTTATGTATCCTTTTGTATTATAAGTGTAAAGGCTCAGTTGCTGTAACCAAGAGATCCAACAATACTGAAGTCTATTTCTTTATCCCATACGCTATGGCCTGAATGTTTGTGTCCTCCCAAAATTCACATGTTGAAACCTAACCCCCAAGGTGATGGTGTTAGGAGGTTGGACCTTTGGGAGGCGATTAGGTCATGAGAGCAGATCCGTCATGAATGTGATTAGTGCCCTTATAAAAGTGGTCCAAGAACCCTCCCTTGCCCCTTCCACCATGTGACGGTACAGCAAAAAGATAGCTACCTAGGAAGCGTGCTCTCACCAGACACTGAATCTGCCAGTGCCATGATCTTGGACTTCCCAGCCTCCAGAATTTTGAGAAATAAATGTTTGTTGTTTATAAGCCACCCGATCTCTGGTATTTTGTGATAGCACCCTGGACGGACTGAGACACCCATAACAGTTCCAATGAGAATAGTTTGGGTTGGCAGGGCAGCTCTGCTCTACATGGCCATTCAAGATCCCATGCTCCTTTCTCTTGTTGCTCTGCTGTCCCCCAGGGAATTGGCATCACCTCCATCGTCCAGGCAGGGTCACCAGTGAGGGTGGGTTCCCACTGTAGGCAGGGGGAAAAATAACAAGGAAGAATACTCAGACCAGTGTCTTAAGGCCTAGACTCAACAGCGGCAAACATCTGCTCCCCTTCCATTAGTGAGGACCTATTTGACGCCACATAACTGCAAGGTATGCTGGGAAATATATATATTTCAAATATAACTGTGGAAGCAAGAGAAGGGATTTGGGAGATAGCTAGCAGTCTCTGCCACAACTTCTAGAAGCTTTCAGTTTGCATATCTAAGCCTTTAATTGCTCTTTTACTATAAAGGAGCAGACTCTATACTACTCTTCTACATTTTGCTCTTTTCACTTAAAATTTCTCAGTGTATATTTTCCTTTCTAACGGCTGCATGGTACTGACTTATACGAGTGTATCAGAAGGTATTTTCCCCATCCTTTATTGCTGAACGTTTAGATTGCTTCCAATCTTTTGGTATTACAAATAATTCTAAAATACTTATATCTTCGTGTTCACGTATACCTATCTTTATAGACTAAGTTTAGTGCAGTGATAAAGTGGTCTGCAGACTGATGCTGAGTCGCACCCTGGGGTGCATTCTCTGCACTCTCAGTACCGTTTCCTGCCACGTGGAGACTCCGTCTCAGAGGGCAGTCTCCATTCTTTTGATGCAGCTGGTTCCTACTCAAATATTTTACACTGTTCATGCAACAAAAATTGAGGGAGCACCTCCTGTGTGCACCAGATGTCACTGTGTCAGAGCACACTTGTGCGGAGTCATTGGACCAATGGTGACTGGCCTGCTCTCCCCTCTCCAAGTCCGGGCTTCAGGTGAGCATGTTTCCTCGGGGTGAAAGAGGGGAAGGAAGAGAGGGCTGTGGGAAGGAGCAGCTGTGTTCCAGCAGTCAACATCTGTGTGTGTGAAGGACTCTCTGGGAGGTCTGCCAGGCCTCCATGCTCCAGCCGGTCCTACCACAGTACTGGAAACCCTCCACACAATGCTCATTGCTACATCCTAAAGGAGCCAAGAGTTAGAGCATTAACACTTTAGCTATAATTAGGTCCGCAGACCCCTTCTATTGAGATAGAATAGGCCTCACACATTCCAAACCTCTTCTATCTTTTTCAAGGCTCCATCCTCCCCATTATCATTTTTGGTGGTGAGAATACAAAAGTATCGGGCCTGGGATATCTCACCTTTCATCTCATCTATCTTCTTCAATTCACAATTTCTACTTAATGGACAAATGCTTTTTGAACAACTTATACGTGTTGGTTCCAAAATGGCCAAAATCTATCAGCTAACCAATGGATAAATAAAATGGAATATAGCCATACAACGGAATATTATTCAGCCTTAGAAAGGAAGGAAGTACTGACACACACTACAACATGGATGTGCCTTGGAAACCTGATGCTCAGTGAAAGAAGCCTGTCACAAGAGACCACATACTGTATGATACCATTTATAGGAAATGTCTAGAATAGGCAAGTCCATAGAGACAGCAATAAGTGGTTCCCTGGGGGCTGGGGCATTGTAAAAAGATGGGAAGTGACTGCAAATGGTAACAGGATTTCTTGTTGGAGCGAGGCAAATGTTCTAAAAGTCATTATAGTGATGGTTGTACAACTCTGTGGATCTACTGACAGCCTTATTTCTCTTCTTTGCCCTTTTTTGGGTGGCTTTTCTAGCATCGCCCCACCATGTCTGAAGCTCCTGGCATTTCTACTCTTCACTCTTGAAGTCCTCTCTATCAGCTCACTTTGGTCCTCTGCTTTTTTCTTGGAGCTGGTTAAGATTTGCCAAATCCCTCTTTGGCACTGATCTCTGTTGGCCTCTGTAAAATGCCCGGGTCTGGTCATAGCAAATCACTCCACCTTTTGAGCATGATTCCTCATTTGCAGAATGGACTACATGATCTCTACGTTATTTTCTAACATTACAACTGTATTAGTTTCCTAGGGTCACCATCACAAAGTACCACAAACTGGGTGGCTTAAAAACAAGTTTATTGTCTCACAGTTCCAGAGGCTAGAAGTCTGAAATCAAGGTGTCTACCGGGCAGTGATCCCTCTGAAATGTGTAGGGGAGGATCCTTCCTTGCCTCTTCTAGCTCCTGGTATTTGCTGGCAGTCCTTGGCGTTTCTTGGCTGTAGACGCATCACTTCAATCTCTGCCTCCATTGTTACATGGCTGCCTTCCCTCTATGTGTCACTTCTCTTCTTATAAGGACGCCAGTCATGTTGGATTAAGGGTCCACGCCTACTCCAGCATGGCTTCATTTTAACTAATGTGATCTGCAACAGCCCTATTGCCAAACGAGGTCTCATTCTTTTTTTTAAATTTATTTATTTTTGGCTGCGTTGGGTCTTCGTTGCTGCGCGCGGGCTTTCTCTAGTTGCGGCGAGCGGGAGCTACTCTTCACTGCAGTGCACGGGCTTCTCATCGCAGTCGCTTCTCTTATTGCGGAGCACGGGTTCTAGGCGCGCGGGCTTCAGTAGTTGTAGCTTGCAGGCTCTAGAGCGCAGGCTCAGTAGTTGTGGCGCATGGACTTAGTTGCTCCGCGGCATGTGGGATCTTCCCGGACCAGGACTCAAACCCGTGTCCCTTGCATTGGCAGGCGGATTCTTAACCACTGTGCCACCAGGGAAGCCTGCGGTGGTTTCTCTTGTTGCAGAGCACGGGCTCTAGGCACACGGGCTTTGGTAGTTGCAGCACGTGGGCTCAGTCGTTGTGGCACGCAGGCTCTAGAGCGCAGACTCAGTAGTTGTGGCGCACGGGCTTAGTGGCTCCGCGGCATGTGGGATCTTCCCGGACCAGGGCTCGAACCCGTGTGCCCTGCATTGGCAGGCGGATTCTCAACCACTGCGGCACCAGGGAAGCCCCACGAGGTCACATTCCGAGGTACTGGGAGTTTGGAAGGACTTCAACATAAAATTGGGGGTGGGGGGACACAGTTCAACTCATAACAACAACCATGGCTTTTCTTCTTTAGAAATCACTCAGAACTCCACAAAAGTTGAAAATGCCCTTGTGAAAGGGAAAGTCATTTATGAATATTGGAAGAATAAAGGCAATTTCCCTCTCAGCTATTAATAGAGCTATTATACTGATATGGCCAGGTTTCCACCGTCATTATCCTTGAACTTAAAACCATAATAGTATCCATTATTTCCCGTGAGTACAGAAGAAGTTTGCACAATTGTGTTCTCTTCCTTTCTGCCCTTGAGTGCTTTCAGGGAATGGGGAAATTGGTAAAGCCCCATGTCTTACTCAGCAATCACACTGTAGTCTTAGGGGAACAAGGGAAGGGATAACTGTGTTTTGAACCTGCAGGAGGCATCTCAGGACTTCCTCTGCCAAAGACTCAAAATGGAAAATGGTCTTTATAAATGTCCCTTCAGTGTGCAAAGGGAAGAGACTAGAGGTTCCAACAGAAAAACAAAAGCCCCACTTATGATAGTAGAATATTGCCATTGGGAAGCTGTTTATTTTTTGAGCCTTTTAATTTCTAGTGAGAAACGCACTTCTAGTAGAGAAAAAAGACCCCTCTGTCTTACCTTCCCAGTCTTCCTCTCCTTTGACATTCTACCTGGACTATTTTAGGGATAAGTCTCTAGTTATCTCAGTAATGATGACACCAGAAGCTCAGAGATGACCAAGAGCGATGTCTGGATTTGCAGGAAAAGCTCACATGCAGGTGCCCAAGCCAGAAACCCGAGGCTCACTGTCGACTCCTGCATCTCACCCCCACACCCAACCATTCTTCTAGCAGTCTTGACTTCACCTCTTAAATTTGTCTCCCATCTGTCCTCCGTCTTCATCTCCATCATCAACATGCCTTAGCCAAGCTACGAGCATGTCTCATTGGCTTCCTGGTATCCACTCTGGTCCCTGCAATTCAGTAGTAGCCAGTGATTCGTGTAAAAGGTGTGAGTACTGAATTAACTTTAAAATCTTAATTCCTAAACAAGGCACACAACGCTCTCCATAACCTCCCATTCTCCTGCCCCACCAGCCTCCTCTCTAAGCGTCCCCATCACAGGCCTTGGTTCACGCTGAGAACGCACCAAACCCTCTTGCGTCAGGGCCTCCACTCATGCTATTGCCCTGAGGCACCTCTTCCTCCAGGCTTCACTTACCTAATTCCTCTTCATCCTACAGGGAGAGGTTAGATATCACTTACAGAGGCTATTCCCTAACCTCTAAATCTCCCTTATACTATCATCTTAGCATTGATCACTAGTTTTATTGTGTAGATGATAGAGAAATGGATAGAGTGCTATTAACACATGGGTCTTCCATTAGACTGTGGCTTCCAGGGACGAGGGAAGGTGTCTTTTGATCCATCGTTCTGTCCCCAGTGTTCATTACCATGCTTGATACACAATAAACTTCTCAGTAAATACTTTTCAAGTGAATGAATGAATGCATGAATGAAGGTTCAGATAGACTTCTCCAGCTGCATGCCAGGACAGATGTGGTATAAGCAGAAGGTCACACTGTCATATATCACACTGCAGTGCCTGTGGTGGTGGGGAGCTTCTTAACCCTCCATTTCCCCCTTTCCCACTCCCAGTAGCAAGCATGCTGGTTGTCAGTTGGGTCCTATATAGCGCCAACCATCTTGGATGCCGTGATGCCGAGTCCATGAGGTTCTGCGCCCAGGCAAGAATCATTTGCATTCTTCTCTGACTGTTGGGCTGTGATTCAGAGCAAGTGCAGCATAGACGAAGAAGTCAGTTGAGTGCAACAGTATAGAGATCATGTGATGATCCACAAACAGATACATAATAACAGTGAGTGTGTTCTCCACCAGAAATTCTCCTGAGGTCAAATAGCTTTGGGAATGGCTTGGCTATCAGAGTATTCCTAACAGGCATTTCCATCTCCAAGAGGGATTTGAAGGCCTGCTAGAGAGTCATCCAACATAGTGAGCCCCTGGAAATGTTCCCGGGTACACGGCGACAGTCGCTATTCTGCCATGGATTGTTCTGTTCTAAAAGCCCCCAAAATAATAGTCTAGGCCACGTGCCTTGAGGCCTTTATATCCAGCTGATTGCCTCCTTGAACTGGCCCTACCGGGTCTCCAGAGGGGACATTATGGCTTCTAAAGAGAGAAGTGACAACAAAGCAGATTATAATTCAGAAGTAATAAATAATGAAACTGTAAAAATGATAGAATCTTCTTTGGTATAGGATAAAGCGGTTAATATTCATTTCTAAAGCATCATTGGCCATGCAAAGGATAATTTTAGTACTTGACATGAACTGAAAACAGACATGATACTTCCATTGATTGGGCTAAACTTTGCTGCGGCTTAACGAGCTCTCTAGGGACTTATTAAGGAATATTGTGCTTTCAAAGATGTCAGATCCAGTGGGAATGACTAAAGCAGTTAGTCTCTAATCTTGGAAGAATTTCCACCTTTGAATCAGCCAACCAGATCTAACCAAGGTTGGACACTCTAGCAATATTGCTTACATTGGAAACCAATATGAAATGTGTACACGTATGTAAAATGTATACATATAGTATATGTGGAGAAGTATCTATACATAAAGATGGTCATCATTGACTGCTTAGTAGATATTAAGAAATTTAGTTAATAAAATTTAAAACAAGGAAATTGTGAGGAAAATGAGAGCATGACACAGCAATTTCTCTGTTTCTGTTTACATGTTTTTTCCTACTCTCCATTTTATAATGGCAGGGCCACTGAAAGGCGTCACCTCATGAAAAAAACACAAAAAAGACAAAATCCTGAAGATTTCCTTAGAGGGAATTCCTTCTCCTGGTTCAGCACATAGGCTAAAAGGTAGCTAAAGGTGAACAGGTATTAGCTGTGTTCAGTGGTGGGGGGGGAAAGAGAAAGAACAGGAAGGATGGGGTGAGTGGGAAAAGCCACAGTTCAGAGGCATTTGAGGGAAGGAGCAGAAAATAAACTGCTTCACAGGCTGTAATAACCCACATATTACCTATGATCTCTAGAACTTATTGTTTGACATGTATGTAATAAGCAAATTAAGAGATAAGGAGCACGTAACAACGATGATTGAGTGGAGCTTCCCAAAGAAAGTTTAAAATTTATGTCTGGGGCTTCCCTGGTGGCACAGTGGTTGAGAGTCCGCCTGCCGATGCAGGGGACGCGGGTTCGTGCCCCGGTCCGGGAGGATCCCAAATGCCGTGGAGCACCTGGGCCCGTGAGCCATGGCCGCTGAGCCTGCGCGTCCGGAGCCTGTGCTCCGCAACGGGAGAGGCCACAACAGTAAGAGGCCCGCGCGTACCGCAAAAAAAAAAAAAAAAAAAAAGCATTTAACTTTTATGTATACATTTTTCTTTAATTGTTAGAAATTTGTTTTTATTGATCCAGAAATCTTTCTCCTTATATATTTCTATATATTTCTCCCTAAATGTTCCACCCACTGGGCAGGGTACTGGACACAGAGGTCTGAAAGATGCAAGTACAGGATTCCTGAACTCCAGGAGTACAAATCCAGTAGAGATGATCCTGGACAAATGATACTGCAGAGTGATACTTGACTAGATTCAGGAGAATGGGAAGACATGAGTCAGAAACAGGTTCTAAGGCAAAAATCCGCACACCTTGGAGACTAAATGGATTTATGGAGTGAAGCCCAGGAAGGTTTCCAGGGTTTAGGCTGACAGATTTGGGAGGAGAATGAGGAATCAGTTGTAAAATCAGGCCACTTTGGGGAGAACTGGTTTTCAGTTTTGACTTGTTGACTTTGGGTGATGGTGGGAGCCTTTAGGGCAGGGCTTCTCAGCCTTGGCACTGCTGGCATTTTGGACTAGATTATTCTTTGTTGGGGGAGGGGTGTCCTGTACACTGTAGGATGTTTAGCAGCATCCCTGGCCTCTACCCTCTACATGCCAGTAGCGCCCCCTCCCACAGTTTATATGCTACACCTATCAAGAAGAAAACTTACTAAATTCTTAGAGTCCAAGTCTCTATCCATTGGCTACGGATTATAAAAAGTTGCCCACTTTTGTCATTAAACTTGGAAAAAACAGGAGAGAGTTTATTCCACATTTATACCACAATGTGCTCACACCTGTATCCTCCCAAGTGCCAAGCACAGTTTAGAGCATTTGTTTAATAAATGTGGAATAAAATTCTGGAAAGTGAACTGATAAATATGTTTATTGTATAAATGATGCACATGGCCTAAAAGTGGCTAGTTTGGTGGAGAAAGTGACACATTCACTTTATGTGCGACTCAGCCTTCTCGATACTTCTCGATATTCCATTACTTCTCTTCCAGCCCTGCCTCAGTGGCTGCCATTTTCACTGAAGCAGTGGAGCCCTCCATAGTTCCACATACGGTAAACCCAGAAATGCTGACAATTCTATAAATAGTGAGAAGGCCTTAGAGCGGTTGTTTAAAACATGCGGAGTGAAATTCTGGAAAGTAATCCGATGAATATGTTTGTTATATAAATGATGCACACGTTAACCTTTCCAGAGATTTCCATGGTTTGTTAACGGAGGGCAGTATCTTAAAACCAAACGAATGCATTTCTAATGACATCCCTTTGAACAATGTTGAAGGGATATAGTTTGAGCAAACAGCTACTGTGACAGGTTGGCTTTTTCTGGTCTCCCTGCCCCTTCAACTCATCAGGATGGCTTTGCATACCTTCCCAGCCTCCAGTGGCCAGAAGTTTCAAGTTAGGCCCTAATCTGGACACATGATCACGATTTTCTGATCACAGAACATGAAACATTACAAAAGGAAGGCTCATTTAAGTGGCAAGTGAACGTGGTCCAAAGATAATGTAAACTACTAGATGCGTGTGTCTCCCTATTCGCATTCCCATCCGTTACGTTTAAGGAAGAGTCCTTTCTGCCTGCAGCATTGCTGGTGAATGTGGAGCGACAGCGTGAGCGGGGTCCAGCTGGGACTGACCTCCACCTGGGGGCGTGCGACTCACTCTGCCACAGCAGTCAACACCCATCGCCGCCGACAGGTGGCAGCCGCGGTCTGCCTAAAGCTTTGGTTTTCGCTTCACAAGGATCTCAGGGTGTGGAAACCCTTATTGTTTACTCTGAGATCTAGCTTCTCACCTGCCTGAGGACTCAAATCCTCCTCCAACCAGTACTACCACAGCCTCAGAGCAAATGTGTTGAGACTAAGAGAGCTGATAAAAGTCTGGATCAGTGCACATCAGAGAATGGGCTCTCTCTCATAAAACCGTACATGGTTTGTCCAGCAATTTCTAGGTTTAATCAATCTAGACGGGAACCAGTAAACTCAAGTGCCAGTTTTTTATTGGCTCCTGGTGAAGTTACACGAGGCTGGGAGAACTGGTTTTCTAAGTGTGGGGCTTCTTTATTCCCTGAAACATGTTCTAGAAAATGTTCTGAGGCCTTTCACCTCCTGCCCAGCCAGGGCCTCCAACTGTAACTGGATGCTAAGCTTTTCTCAAACAGACACTTTATAAACAGCAGGAAACCCCAGAAACAGAAATGTAAAGTGGGAGTGAGGAAAATAAACTGGGCTGCAGTGGGTCTCTCCTGGGCTGCACGTGGGGATCAGCTGGGAGTTTCCCACCCCAGAGCTTCTGATTAACTGGTCTGAATGCAACCTGGGTAGTTGGAGTTTTCAAAGATCCCCGGGTGATTCTAGTGCTCAACCAAGACTGGGAACCATTGTTAGATGGGAGCCTTTGCTCCTGTGTTAAGTAAATCCCCACGCCCACGAGCTAGATTCCTCCTGCCTTAAGCAAGTTTCAAATAAAACCCCAACCTTAGGAAGGAACAGTTAGCACAGGGTCAGAGAAATGGGAACCTGATTTAAATGGAGCATAAAGCAAAGTCAGTTTTTTTCTCTCTCAAATCGCCTCCATTCACTGCTCCCAAAGAATACCAGCCTGTTATTTACTTTATCCATCTGTGAATGAAGGGGTTGTATTTGCTGACCTTCACATACTTCCACGTTGCCTAAGAGGAAGCCATGCTGCACTTCGGCTTTTGAGTGATCTGGCAGTTTTTTTGCATCACGTCCCTTTGAACCTTCGCATTGGACGGTGAAGCCTACCACCTTAGATTGATGGTTACATTTTTTTTTTTTTTTTTTTTTTTTTGCGTTACGCGGGCCTGTCACTGCTGTGGCCTCTCCCGTTGCGGAGCACAGGCTCCGGACGCGCAGGCTCAGCGGCCATGGCTCACGGGCCCAGCCGCTCCGCGGCATGTGGGATCCTCCCGGACCGGGGCACGAACCCGTGTCCCCTGCATCGGCAGGCGGACTCTCAACCACTGCGCCACCAGGGAAGCCCAATGGTTACATTTTTTAAAAATAAATTTATTCATTTTTGGCTGCGTTGGGTCTTCGTTGCCGCGCGCGGGCTTTCTCTAGTGGCGAGCGGGGGCTGCTGTTCGTTGCGGTGCGCGGGCTTCTCACTGCGGTGGCTTCTCTTGTTGCGGAGCATGGGCTCTAGGCGCACGGGCTTCAGTAGTTGTGGCACGTGGACTTCACTAGTTGTGGCTCACGGGCTCTCTAGAGCACAGGCTCAGTCGTTGTGGCGCACGGGCCTAGTTGCTCCGGGGCATGTGGAATCTTCCCGGACCAGGGCTCAGACCCGTGTCCCTTGCATTGGCAGGTGGATTCTTAACCACTGCACCACCAGGGAAGCCCGATGGTTATATTTTTAAACATGCTGTTAAGTCCCATGATTCTCTTGGACAGTTAGACTAACTGACCTCTCAAGGGCAGGCAGAGTTGGTGGGGGGGTGGGGTGTAGCATGGTCGTGGGGTGTGGTGGAGGGACCGGAGCCTTGGAGCACGTGACAAGCTGGCCTCACCCGCCTCTCGCCATGAGCGTGATCTTACGCAAGTTTATCACTGGCTTCGGGCTTCACCTTGCTCATCTGTACTCTAAGGCAATCATAACCATGTCGGATGGTTTGTCTTAAATAAATGGGATAAAGCTGTTATGTGCTGGGAAAGTTTAACAACTGGTTCGGGGCATGGGAAGCCCCCCGATTTGTAGTGTTTGCCAATTTCCGTAGTGTCAATGCTCCCACCGTGGCTGATTTCAAGATACCAGTGTGACGTCACTGAATGTGGAACTGGGAAGAGATGTGGACCATCTTGGATAAACCATCTTGTAGAACCTGCCTAGAATGTAGCATATGCTCACAAGAGGTTACATCCTTGTCATCCCATCCCCCCGTAGGAATATATATGCCAACATAGGGCTTTACTCTTTTTAAAGCTCTTTCACATACATTATCTCATTAAATTCTCAGGGCAACATTGTGAGATGGGCAGGGCGGGTGTTATTTCTACGTTTTACAGATGAGAAGCCTCAGGCTCAGAGAGTCTAGAACAAACTGCTCAAGGCCACACAGTAAGTAATCTATAAAATGGGGGCAGTAAGCAGAATCATGGCCCCCAAAGATGTTTGCATCCTACTGTCTGGGACCTATGAATATGAAGGTCACATGGCAGAAGGGAATTTAGTTGCAGCTGGAACGAAGGTTGCTAGTCAGCTGACCTGAAAACAGGGAGAGGGTCCTGAATTATCCAGGTGGGGCCCATGTAATCCCAAGGGTCCTCACAAGGGGAAGAGGGAGGCAGAACCAGGGGAAATGTAGCTACAGGGGAAGAGTCAAAGAGATGCAATGTTGCTGTTTTTGAAGATGGAGGAAGGGGCCACAAGCCAAGGAATGTGGACGGCTTCTAGAAGCTGCAAAAGGCGAGAAAGCAGCTTCTTCCCTAGAGCCTCCAGAACGGGACACAGCCCTCCAGCACCTTGATTTCGGCCCCGTGAGGCCTGTGAGGGACTTCTGATCTCCAGAGCTGTAAGACGATACATTTGTGTTGTTTAAGCTGCTAAGTTTGTGGTCATTTGTTACAGCAGCCATAGGAAAGGAATACAGTGGACTGGCAATTAGGCCTCGTCACCCCTCAAGTCACAGCTCACGTTCCACCTCCTGAGGGAGTCTTTTTTCCCTTGCCCTTTGTAGGCCTTTGCTTTCACCCCTGAGTTCCCATAATACCTGGCTTTTAGTGTTTACCATATGGTTGTAATTCTTGGCATCCCTGTCAGCCTTTTCTCTAATCCCTAAAGGCAAGATAGTTTTCTCCTCACTTTTGTGTCACTTTCTGCCAGCGTGGTACCTTCCCCGAGACCAGAACATAATAACTAGATTCAGAACGTATGAATGTGTGAATGAATGCTGACATTAGCAATAGTACTGCACCTCAGCATCACCAGAAATCATGGTGCTGAGCTGTCACAGCTACAGGACAATTAAAAGCATCTCTTGGTAGCATCTGGAGCTACCTACCCCACTTCCTGCAGTGCAGTCTGGGAGCTGCAGGAAAGATCAAGGCTACATGTCTTCCCATTGGCCCCGTAATTAGCCTTTCCCCCCAGGCCATCGGGTGTTTGTTAGCCTCTTTGCAGAGGGAACAGGGTTCTGGCTCAAGACAGCCTGATGAGTGGGTGCCAGGAGCCCCAGACTCTGATGCCACCATCTTTATTTCAGCAAAGCTGGTAATTGGATTTGAGCTTTTAGGCCAGTCACTTATTTACTCTGTCCTCATTTATCAAATGTGAGAACTACGAGTTCTGTGCTCAGCTAACTTTCAAGGCTTTAGAAAAAGGAGTAGAAGAGGTATGGACGGGCCTTGACTGCTGTCACATAGTTAATACACTGAGAGCAGATGTGATCACGTGCTGAGAAGAGCCAGGGCTACATAGGAAAGTTCACAGTCACAGAGAAGTGAAAGTGAATTATGTCACTTTCTATCACGTGACAGCCTTGCGGTGCTGATGAACTCACTGAGCCTGTTTCCTCGTGTGTGAGGGGGATAACGATGTGTCTTATTTATTGATCACTCCCAGTGTCATGCACCCTGTTCTAAGCCCTTTACTGTTATCTTTATTTTATAGTTACACAGCTTGTCAGTGTCAGAGTCAGGACCATTACATAATCTGTGAGCCCAGTGCCTTTCTTCAAAGTGGCTAAGAATTTCAAGATGGTGGCAGCAGAACGTTAGACCAAGCACAGGGCCCTTCTAAGCGCCAGGCTCCTATGTGACCCTGGGCAGTCTGACTCCAGAGCCTTCTCTCTTAACATCTGTGCTACAATGGCTGTCTCCTCGGGTTGTCGTGAGGTTGGAAGTGAGACTCATGCATTCTTAGCAGCAGGAACAGTATGCACAGTGGTCTGGAAGTAGAGGCATGGAGAGGAATACACATAAGGGATGATAAACCCTTGTGGCTACAGCTTTGGTGACTTGGAGGAAGCAGAAGCGTGCTGGTAGATAGTACACGTTCCAAACGTGATGCTCTGCAGGCCAGCCAGAGAGGCCCTTGCCCTCTAGCCTGCTGGTGATAGGAAGTGCTGGAAGGCTTAGAAGCAGGAGGTGATGTGGACACAGGTCAGGGAACTAACCCTAGGGGGCAGTGTGGAGCAGGGAAGGCCGGGGCAAGAGCACACCCTAGAAGAGGCTGTTCTGATGACACTCCAGGGGCACAATGATGAGGGGCTCCTGGAGCAGAGGCAGGGAAATGGGGAGAAATGGACAATTTTGAGGTAAGTCAAAATGACGAGTTTGGGTTACAATCTGGATATGGGGGGAAAAGGAAAAGCTTCTGATGCCCGATGACCTGGCCTTTCTGGGGTGTCTTGGGGTGGGTGTCGTCACCTACACCAACGTTGCTTTTGAGCATGTAGCAAACAGGATACATTTCTTCAGGAAGAAGAAATTTTTGAGAAGACAAAAATTGATTTCACTTCCTAAAAAGACCAGCTGTCACTGGCCATACATTCAGTCATTTCTCAGTTTGGATTTTCCCCCAAATATTCCAGTCCAGTTTTCAGAGGCATTATCAGTTCTTTGATTGTGTTCCTTGCGTGTAATTATATAACCGTAATTGTAAATTTCAGAGGAAACAAACTATGCAATTAGAATAAAAGAAAACCAGAAAAAGAAAAAAAGAAATCCTCTTCCAACTCTCTCCCAGATTCTTCTTTTACACTGGGTAGGGGCCCGAGGAGCGACCCACCTCAAGCCCGACTGCCTGGGTTCAAATCCCAACTCCCACTTACTAGCGATGGGACTTTGGACAAGTTAGGTAAGCTGGTTCCCTCTGTAAAGGGGGATAACAATACTAGTTCTTACCTCATTCCTACCATATCACCTTGTTCTGAAGATTAAATGAGCAGTGCTTAGACGGGTCCCTGGCATGCCTGGTGAGCAGGCCATAAATGTCAGTTATCATCATAGTCTCCAGATTTTCTATGATGATCCTGAATGACCTAGAAGATCAGAAGCATCTATATAAGTTATCATATTATCTTTATTATTACTTCTCTGTCGCCAGTGGGAATGAAGGGACCATCAGCTGACACTATGGTCATGAGGTTGGGTTAAGCCTTCCGCCTGCCTTGGAGGCCTGGAGAGAAGGACTTGTGGGCTGGTCCTCCAACATAGCCTTGTCGACTGAAAAAAAGAAAGAAAAAGCACAACCTAAAAGTTAAGAATTATGTTTTATTCGGCACACAAACTGCGGGCTTGAACCCAGGAGACAACCTCTCAGAAAGCTCTGAGGGACGGCTCCAAAGAGGTAGGAGGGGGAGCCAGGATATATAGGAGTTTTTGCAAAAATACCAGGTAGTCAGAACATTAAAAGATCACTGTTAAAGAAAACCGGACGTCTCAGGTTAACGAATTTAGCAGTTTTCTTTATATGGGAAGATGCAAGAATCTGGGCTCATTGAGATCATTCCTTTGATATATACCTTAGCTATCGAGGGCCAATGTCCTGCTTTTCTCCATCCTGAATCCCCTCAGGGTGCACAGTCAGGGCGGCTGCAGTGGCTGAGGGCTTAATGTGGCTGCAACTTGCTTTGTTTCTCGAGCTCTCCGCGTTAATGACAATAACTCCCCGCTTGCAGGGCTGGACTTCTCTGCCCCAGGAAGCATTCAGCAAGCATTATTCCTTCAGGGCTGACGTGTCTGTGCGCTGGAGATACAAAGAGAAATGAAACCTAGGCCCACCGAGGAGACCCAGCCTGACAGGGAACAAACAAATGGCAGCGAGGGGAACAACTGTCACAACAGAAGACTTTCCGGGGCAGGGGGTGTGAGGACTGTATCCTGCTTCAGGAAGTCAGAGCTTCCCCCAGTAGGGCACCATTTAAGGCCAAGTCTCTAAAATGGCTGAGAGACAAGGAACTGTCTAGGGTGATGGAAATATTTTGTATCTCGACCAAGATGATGGTGACTCTGGCATACATGGTCGTCCACATTCATGGACGGTAACTTAACATGAGTGCATTTCATTTGCTGTAAATTAAACATCGATCGAGTCGATTAGAGAGAATGCAAGGGCAGGCGTCCTCTTGTCCCATTAGCACATTGCCTGGCCCTTGGTGGACTCCCAGTCATTCTCTGCCCAGTGAGACCAGGAAGGCACAGAGGGGCGAGAGTACTGAAACTTTCTGTGTGCCCAGGAGCCGCGTCTCCCCGCCTGCTGGTTCTGAATCCCGCCTTTGTGTGGCCACCAGAAGCCCGGGCAGAAGCCAGCCTCTGCGGGGGAGGAGCCTTGGCTAACTGCACAGATCCAGCCAGGCCTATCCAGGCCTCAGGGAGCGTGGGGAAGTCTTTTGGCTCGTTTGTCTTGACACACAGGCTCTCTGGGTCTGAACACGGGCGTGATTGGTGGATCGGCTCCAAGCCTCGCAGGCCTGTTTATCCTGCGGGCGGCTCCCATCTGCTCGGCTGTCTGAGCTCTCAGCTACCCCTCCTCTTCCCTCCCCCGCCCTTCTCTTCCTTCCCCTCCCCCTCTCTCCTCGTTCAGAGGACCCAGGGGGGCAGGGCTGGCAGGAGGCCCTAGAGGGAGAACTGAGGCCTGAAACTTACTAAGTTCTGTTCTCTCTCTCTGTGTGTGTGTGTGTGTGTGTGTGTGTGTGTGTGTGTGTGTGTGTGTGTCTCTGTCTGTCTGTCTGTCTGTCTGTGTTTGGGTGCATCTGGATGGACAGACAACTGAAGTAGGGATCAACCTGTGAATGGGTCTAAGTTTCCCCCCTCAAGGTACGATTGCCAGATCAACTCTAGGATGCCCAGTTAAACTGGACTTTCAGATAAATAACTAATCGTTTTTAAATATAAATGTCTCAGCTATTGCATGGGATAACTTATACTCAAAAGCTATTTGTTATTTATCTGAAATTCCAATCTTGCGACATTCTGCTTTTCTACCAGCTAAACCTAGCATCTCTGCTGGGGTGTGATGGGAAACGGTGGGAAGAGGGAGAAGACAGCCTTCCTTTAAGCCTGCACAAGGAACTCTCCGGGAAACGAGCACGGCCCAGCTACACAGTCTTCACCAGGGCACCAGAATCATGTCAATAATGTCAGTAATGATGGCGATTGCAGGGTGGGTGTGTGCAGCCTCTCTGCTCAGCTTCCTGGGAGGCGATTGTCCTATAATTCGCAGGGGAAAGCGGCAGTTGGCAGACGTGAGAAGGAACAGGGGCTGTGAAGATGCTCCATTCCATCTCCCACGCCCCACCTCCTCTGTGCCACTCTTTTTTGTCTCCCAGGATCTGAAGCCCACAATGTAGCCAAGTGGGAGTCACTGGGGATTACGGGCATGGATTCGGGGCATGGATTCAAGGCGGAGAGAGGTGGCAAGATGCCACTCCCATCCCTGCCAGCCTCACCTGTTTTTCCAGGCTTCCCCCATCCACTACTCATGTGGATGCCTCCCTGGTCAGAACTCCTACCGCAGTGCTCCATGGGCACTTAACCCTCGAGGTAGGCACAGGAGAAGTCAGTGGAAAGCTACTTGCACATAAACGGACAGATGGATCAGGAAACCACGGCTCCTCCCCTGCAGGGGCGCCAGACCAGAAGCCAACCTTCTAGGCTTGGGACCCGCTTCTGGCCTTGCTACACACCCAGAGACCTTGGGCATGTCACTTACCACGTGTCCCATTTCTTCCCTTCTAAATGGGATGCCAGCTTCCTTATGACACCCTCACTGGGCTGTCAGGAGGCAAGAATGAGCTAGCAGATGCAAAATAACGGCAACATCTAAAAATGAATATCCAATCCGTAGATATTCAGACACACACATACATCATTATATGATTCCAGGAGCAGCTTCCCAACCTCACTTAATATATAGTTCAGTTCACCAAAATGCAATGTTTTGCTCACATTTTATGGGAAAGCCTCCAAGGCACAGCTGCTCTCATGAAGGATGGCTCTGAACTGGGCCTGCGGTGGGCTGGCTGACTAAACTGTACTTGAGTTGCCTTCTAGAACGGAGGTCTGCTGGAGACCTGTCTACAGCCAATTTGATTTCGGATTATAAGAGCCATAGTCTTGACAATAACTGTCCTCCTGCCCCTTTAAGAACACAAGTTCCGGGCTTCTCTGGTGGCGCAGTGGTCGAGAGTCCGCCTGCCGACGCAGGGGACACGGGTTCGTGCCCCAGTCCGGGAAGATCCCACATGCCGCAGAGCGGCTGGGCCCGTGAGCCATGGCCGCTGAGCCTGCGCGTCCGGAGCCTGTGCTCCACAACGGGAGAGGCCACAACAGTGAGAGGCCCGCGTACCGCAAAAAAAAAAAAACACAAGTTCCTTCAAGTGCACATAAGCAGGAAGTGCCCCTACTCAGTCCTGACTGCCTGTTTCACTTCCTTTCAAAGGTGTTTTCTTACTGAAGAAACCCCAAGTCCAAGGTCACATTCGATTTCTTTCAAATGCATACTCAACTCCCTTTGTGTTGGTTTTATGAAGTTTTTTGGCAGGAAAGGATAAAATAATACACAGTTTTTTATTTTATATTTTTTAGTAGACTTTACTTTTGAGAGCAGTTTTAGGTTCACAGCATAACTGGGTGAAAGGTATGGAGGTTTCCCATATGCCCCCTGCCCCCCACGTACATAGCCTTCCCCACCATCAACATAAGTAATGTTTTTTTAAATATATAAAAGATGAAAGTAAAACATAAAATGATATTTAAAATATTTTAAAATATAAAAGTAGTACATGCTTCTGGGAAAAACGTAAATAATAGAGGATTGTCCATTCCCCTTCCCCAGAGGTAACCTCTATTCATAGTTCTTAAAACTCCCTTCTGGAAATTGTCTCAATACCCCTGACTTTTTTATTGCACAGAGGAGACCATACACTCTTTCTAAGGTTCTCTTTTTTCTGCCTAAGAGTATAGTTTGGACATCCTTCCATGGCATCGTGAATAAACCTGCCCCAATCTTTTTCTAATGGCTGCATCATTTTCCATTGTTTGGGTATTCTATCCTACATTTAACTGATCTAATTAATATATACTTAGGTATGTATTATATATATATATATGTATGTATGTGGATGCAGACGTAGATATCTTTGTGTCCAAATACGGCGGTTGAAAACAATTCTAACAGTGGAATCGCTGGATCACGCTGGAAATGCTTGGAGAGCCACTGGTACCCCTGAAAAGTTGGATTTATACTTCCCACCAGGGCCTGTGAGAGCTGCTTTCGCTCTCCTTCCCCTGCATTCTGACCAACCTGAGGCATCATCCAACCTTCTCAGATTGTCAGTCTGAAAGGGACAGACTAGGGTTCCTTGTTCGATTCGCATCTGAAAGCCTCCTGTGGTGGGGGGGAATCTCTCCCTACATCAGTTTTGGCTCAGTGAGAGGGGCTTAGAGAGCAGACTCTGGAACCAGACGAGCCACTTGTCAAACTCTACAGCCTCGGTTTTTACATCTGTAAAATGAGCATCCATCCTTAGACCAAGTTCATGGGGTTATTGAGAGGATCCAACAGAGCAATACAGAGTATGTAGTGCTACAGATGTTAGTGTGTTTCCCATCAAAGCAAAAAAACAATAAAAAACACCCCCCAAAATAAAAAACCGATTTCGACTGACCTAGTCAAAGACCAATTAACAATTTTTGCGGTATCTGAAATCTCACCTTCTCCTTACTCACCACCCCTGCTTGAGGGTGGAAAATGCAAATCAAATGCTGAAAAAGAAAACTTAAACTGTCACATTAAATGGTTGGTCTCCCTCGCTGAGCAACCTTGGGCGTGTTACATCTCTGAGCCTTGGTTTCTTCCTCTGTAAAACAGATGTTCACTCTACCTACCCAACCAGGTCGTTAGTGGAATGCAGAAGCGTCTGGCTCTGGCAAGCCCTCCACGGATGAGCCTCGTTATTGTTACTGTCAGCCACGAATCCCTCCAGTGGCTCAGCCCACGTCCCCCAGCAGGACAGGTGGAGAGTAAATTCCCCTCAACTAATAGATGATTCACAAACACCTAAGATCCCAGGCTACTTGAAGACCCTCTGAGACTCTAAACACTGCGTAGGGCACTGGTGGAAGGGAATCCTCCAACTTTCTGGTCTGCCCTTTGAGACAGAATTATATCCTGAGAGGTTCAGCAAGCAGGTTGAGTGAGCAGCCTCCATTACCCCATTCCCTAGCGTCTAATAAGGAAAGACCCTCATGGATCTACTTCGTGAAAATATATTTGCCATGTTTTATCTTTTTAACTTTTCTCCTTGGGAAACGGGGTACACTCTGAATACTATGGTATTGCTCAAGTGACAGCTAAGTTACTTGTAAGCGGGGATGGCGCTGACATGGTTTCTCCATGTCCTTCAGTGCTGTACAGAATCTCATCTGGGTTTGTGCACAGTGGGGAGAGCAATTCACCTGCTTTGAGGTTACAATTCGTCCCACCGTGAGTGACTGCTATGGTCTGAATGTTTGTGTTCTCTCCAAAATTCATGTGTTGAAATCCTACCCCTGAATGTGATGGTATCAGGAGGTGGGGCCTTCACAAATGGGATTAGTGCCCTTATAAAAGAGACCCCACAGAGCTCCCTAGCCCTTCTGCCATGTGAGGATACAATGAGAAGTCTGTGGCCCTGAAGAGGGCCTTCACCCGACCATGCTGGCACTCTGATCTCAACATCCAGCCTGCAGAACTGTAAGGAATATCTGTTGTTTGTAAGCCACCCACTTTGTGGTATTACTGAGCTAAGAGTTCTTTTCAAAGACCGCTGAAAGAGCCACACCATGTAAGGAACAGAGATACAATCAAAAGCACATCTCAAAGCATAATGGCTTCACTGTGGAGGAACCTGCCAGAGAACACCTTAGTCAAATGATCAAAGTTAACATCCCCAACAATGGAACAAACCAAGACCACGTGCCTCCTGATGCGAGACACCGAGAAGGTCACAGCATCCCTTGTGTAGTATTCCTGCCAAAAAGGCAAAGCCCCAGTCTAATCACAAGGAAACATCAGGCAAACCTAATTCAAGGGAAATTCCACAAAACAACTGGCTTGTCGTCTTCAAAAATATTCGTGTCATTGAACACCGAGAGAGGCTGAGGAAATTCTAAATGAAAAGACGCTAATGGGACATGACAACTCCATGTGATACATGCTCCTGGACTGAAACCTGAATCAGAAAAAGAAAAATTGTTATAGGGATATTATCAGGCTAATAGGCAAAATGTGAATTAGGTCCGTAGCTAAGATAGCAGTGTTGGAGCAATGTGAAATTTCTTGGCACGGATAACTGTGCAGTGGCTGTGCTGGAAAAGGTTCTTGCTCTTAGTAAATGTGCACCAACTATTTGGAGGTAAAAGTTGTCAGATTTGCAAAGCGTTTAGAAGATAGATGATAGATAAAGAGTGCGAGAGTCAGAGAATGATAAAGCAAATGTGGCAAAATATTACCAATTGATGAATCTTCATTGTGTTTTTGCAGCTTTTCTGTAAGTCACCTTGTTATCATAAACAATCAGGTGTGGTCCAAGGGGCCCATCAGGAATAACAAAGACACTCCAAACACTTGGGAAATTCCAAAAGTTTAGAGGCTCCCTCCCAGGAACGGGGGACCAAGGCCAGTGCATTCTTTCTTATGCAAAACCAGATTAAGTATTTTAGCTAAAAAAGTAAGGCATTTCTGGAAACATAGCCGTAGAGTACAAAATAGAAAATTCAGATGTTAAAATACCTCCTCCTGGCCCAAACTAAAATTATGTCCCTGTCTGGATGTAGATAGAAAAATAGACTGAAGTCCAAATGTATGCTTACTCTTTGTGCCAAGGACCATAAGTAGTAAAAATAAGTGGGGGAGAGCGTGTGTGTAAATATGTCGGGCAAGCCATTTTCATGAATGAGGCATTTTAGGTCTTTGGAAGCCAAGCACGCACATGGAGGTTCAAATCTGAGAAATGATTCTTGGAGGACAAAAACGGACAAACAAAACACACCACCGCAACAAAAGCCAGTGTGCTTTCGTTTGCTTAGCGTTGGGAACAATTCCATTACCAATCAGTCATCCTACAGTTAGTTAAAATACTGCCCTTAGATGACTGAGTTTCATACGTGACTGAATTTGCCTCCTTCTAATCCTAGATCTAGAATCTTTCTCCTGAAGTATGCGTTATCTGAGCTCTAGCACCTAAAATCATGCCTAAAGGACTAGGGGCCCACAGTTGCAAGTAAGGAGTTTGGGTTGGTGGTCTTGGCTCTGCTGACCAGCTGAATACCCTTGGGCAGGTCACTAAACCTCTCTGTGCTGAGTTTCATCCTCTGCGAAAGACTGATACCAGCACCTAGCCCCTTTATCTGCATAAGGATGCTTGAAGGGTAAAATGACAACCAAAATGAGAAAATGCCTTGATAAAGTTGAGAAACACCAGATACATGTGAGATGTATTACAGAAGAATTACTGAAGCCCGGAATGTAAGGTGACACCTGTAAGCTGTAAGCTGGTCTTTTTAATTTAAATTAATTTTTTTCCCAACTGTTGTCCAATTTGCTGGTTCCCCTGAGCTGGTGCCTAAACCTTTTTAGGTAACCTGCTGCTCTCGACTGTGGAATTTAGGCCAAGCAGCGAGTGGGCAGGAGGAAATAGTCAATTAAATTTCCAAAGCAGAGTTCTTCAGTGGTTTATTGGCAGCCATACCATCTCTTCCATTCTCTCTCAGAAACCCTGTTGGTGACTTCCTGTAGTTCAAGAGACCTCTCTTTGAGATAGACTGGGGTCCACAGTCATTCAAGTGGTCTTTGGAGAGAATCCATGTACTTAGACAAAAATGACATCTTTATTTTCATTAACCTCTACCTGAGTGTAAGCGCTTCCTTCACGTATGCACGTAGGCACATCTCTTAGTCAGCACGGGCTGCTGTAACAAAGCACCATAGATCGGGTGGCTTCAACAGCAGACATTTATTTCTCACAGTTTTGGAAGCTGGGGAGTCCAAGACCAAGGTGCTGGCAGATTCAGTGTCTGGTGAGGGCCCACTTCCTGGCTTGTAGACACCCGCCTTCATTCAGACAAACGCTCAGTCCGTAACAGCAAGGAACCTCTGTTATTAGCAGTTCCTGTGACTGCATCAACAACAGAAATCACAGATATTTTCATATCTGTTCATGTTGCGCACTGCACACTCATCACTCTTTTGAGTTTATGCTGGGCATGAGACCTCCTCGCAGACTGCGCTATTTAATGCATAAGGAAGCATGTCTATTACTGCATCACAATGTTTACAACTCTTTTGGTAACTGTATGGAAATAGAATTGCTTTCATTCGTGATCCCAGGTTTTTTATTTTCTGCATTTATGTAATTCTGAGAAAGGGTCTAGAGGCTTCCTCAGATCGCCCTGGCACAAAAAGAGTTAAGAACCCCAAAGCTCACTCCACCCTGACTCGCCTCCCATTTCCTCATAACCAGACCCTGGGTTGTGAGGAAACAGGACTATGACTCACTTTTCTTTTCTTTTCCTTTTTTTTTTTCATTTAAAAAATTGAGTTAAAATTCATATAACATAAAATTAACCATTTTAATGTGAACGATTCAGTGGCGTTTAGTACATTCACAGTCCGGTGTAATCACCACCTCTAACTGGTTCCCAAACATTTTCATCACCGTAAAAGAAACTTTGGACCTATTAAGTCATCACGCCCTTTTCCTCCCTCCCCAATTCCTTGGCAGCCTCTAATCTCCTTTCTGTCTCTATGGAATTTGCCTATTCTAGATGATTCACATGAATGGAATCCAGAATATGTGGTTTTTCGTATCTGACTTCTTTACTTAGCAGGTTTTCAGGGTCCTTCCACGTGGCAGCATGCATCAGCGCTTCATTCCTTTTGATGGCTAAATAATATTCCATCGTATGGTTAGACCACATTTCATTTATCCATTCATCCATTGAGGGACATTTGGATCATTCTCACTTTTTGGGTATTGGAATAGTGCTGCTATGAACAAGAGTGCAAGTATTTGAGTACATGCTTTCGGTGCTGTTGGGCATACACCTAGGAGTGGAATTGCCGGGTCGTATGGATATTCAGTGTTTAACTTTGTGAAGAATATGATCAGCTTTTACATCTTTAGTTAAATCTATTTGCTAAAGTGAGATTTGGTCATTTTAGTGTCTGTGAATCCCAGTTGTCCATATCATCTTGACCAACTCGGACAATTCATTCCTGGCTATAAATTGCACAGTATAAGCCTGGAACTCAACTCTCTTTTTCCTGGTGCTTTCATTTGCCCCATGTTGGGCCTTTGTGTGAAAAGATGACATCCTCCTCTTCTTCTTGCTTTGATGGAAATTATGTCTATGGGATTCTTTCCCTGGGAAGGCTCCAGGGAGGGTGGGCATCAGAGAGAATTGGGGAAGTGGGTGAACGTGCTGGTAAAGGCTTGCTCCTTCATTGGCCTTGGTATGTGCCAGTCAGTTCTGATGCGCAAGTAAGCTGATTACTGCAGGCATCCGTCAGACAGGAAAAAATAACGTGGCAGAAAGGAAGGAAAGAGACCTGGTATGTGCACCCAGCACAGGTCCTAGGAAAAGGTGGTGACCTCCCCGGGTCACCAGCTCCAAGGACAACTAGGCTCAGATTGAAGCTTAGCACACGGTGGAGAGGCTGAACTGTCCCGTGCACACGCTCAAACTTTCCACTCTTGGGCAGCTGGGTGGGAATGACGAGAGAGGGCGTGCTAGGCAGAGGAAGAGACGGATGAGTCGATGGACCCATTCCTGGGTCCTAGGAAGAGCCAGGGGCACTGGGGGCACAGAGGGAATGAGAATGAAAGGGGCAGGACTGGCTTCATAACTTGGGGACACGGGGCAAAATGAAAACGTGGGGCCCTTTGTTCAGAATTATGAAGAATTTCAAGATGGCAGCAGCAGAGCATTAAGCTAAGCACAGGGCCTCTGTGAGGGTGGGGCCTTGTGCGACAACACGGGTCACAGGCCCAAGAAACCAGCCTCGGGGAGGGGAAATGGTCAGGGTCAGCCACGAAGGTGTCAGCCCATGTGAGGTGTCCCCTCAAATTTGGGCCACTTGTCCATTGCCCACCTGAGCTTCATTTTTCTCCCCACAAAGCCATTAACCACCTTCTGCTGACGACCTGGGAACTATATGCTACAGAAAAGCTTTGTCGCCCAGCGAAGAAGCACATTACAACATATGAACACTTACTACTTGCTAATGATAGTTCTGCTTCACAACGGAATAAATAGTTTCATTTTTAACACAGGAGGCTGTCAGTGCCCCCCCCTTCCGATACGTTGTTTGACCTACTAATTTTGTTTTAACCGTTTTAATATGAATGACTGCTGGGAAAAATATTAAAGTAGTGAAAAGCTGTGTGAAAACGCCACTGTTCAAGATAAAGAATCCCCTTTATTGCGAGCGTGCCAGGCTATGTAGGAGCAGGCAAAGGGCAGATTGGGTGTCTGTAATGAAATCATTTGAAAATTGGAGCAGGCAAATTTTTAACCGATACGATCTGTTACTATGATATCTACGCTTAAAAGTTTTAATGATGGAAACCTTGGATGGTTTCTTGAGATGGAATATATAACTTCACCCTGATGTGGCCTACAGAACAAAAGTTTAAAGGCCTTAGGGTAGGATTCTAGAAAACTGTAGTATTTAAATGAGGCAGCTTCTAGGCCGGCCAGTCCGGGTTCAGACACTGCCTCAGGCTTTCACTGTGTGGTTTGGGGTAAGTTATCTGATTCTCCAAGACTCCCTCACCTGCAAAATGGGGGGCCTTCTGGTGCCTCTGTCAGAGATGCCTGCAAGGATTTGGGGAGATTACACATGGAAAGCTCCCCCCTTTATGGTAAGCCCTCAAGAAATGTTTGCTATTATTATGGTCATGACTGCTGCGCGGTTGCTTTTGTTGTGGTGGTTCTTGTTGTTATTATTGTTATTGTTGTCATTGTTATCTGGCCCCTGCCTGCCTCTCCACATTATTTCCTCTGTCAGTTTCTCTCACTCGATGCAAGCCCCAGGCTAAAGGAAGCTACTCCTCGCCCCCTGCATGTACTCAAAGGTTCTCTGCCTTCTTTTTGTTGCCATTGCTGTGAGGGGGCTGAGGAACCACTTGAGGGGATGTCCTAGAGGTGAATTCAAGCCACAGAAGGGATCCGGGTTGAATGAGATCCCCTGTAAGTTCCCCTTGGCTCTAAGATTCCATCAGATCAACAAAGTGGACAGGAAAGTTAAGCAGCCCAGGGTCCGACATCCTCGAGATTGTTCTTTGACCCTCCCTGCTCTCCTGGTACTGCCCCCTCCTCTTTAGCCCCCTAGCTGAGGGAGCCTTCTGTTCCATTGCATGGAATACAACGTGGACCCCCGCCGAGCTGGGAATCCTAGTAGAGACGGGCCTCCGTGAGAGCACGTAGGCTTGGTAGATAGATGTTGAGCAAGTCGCTTCAATTCTCTGAGCCTCAGTTTCTTCAGCAGTAAAATGGGGATATTTGCAGCCACTACACAGGGTGAGAACTGAATCAGATGTTGTACACAAAGGGCTTCAACAGAGGGTCTGACATACAGCTAGGCCACTAAATATCACCTCCCTGTCATCAAGGCTGGACTCGGGCTGGGTCTTTAAGGAGATTTAGATGAACAGATGGAGCTTGCAGGGTCACGGGAAAGTGGCTTGAGGCAGGTGGGGGCAGATGGAAGGAGGCCCTGAAAAGTGGACGAAGGGACCTGGGCCTGAGAAAGCAAAGAGTCGGGAGCCTTGCTTAGTCCCCGTTGCCCCTCCTCTTCTCTGGCCAGTGCCTTGCGTAAAATGTAATAGGTTAAAAATAATAGGATGAATTTTCCTGAACTCAGATTTCAAGGGCTGTTTCCCCAGCTTTGGAAATAGCTACAAATCTGTCCCCGGCCCGCCCTGGAAAGCAACATAAAACACAGTGTGCCCTGACACCGCTTCCTGGTTCCACTGGGCACAGGCTTCGACGTGGCCACCTTCCAGCGCAGGCTCTCTTGGCACGGTTTTCACGGGGTCTGTGGCCTCCCGAGGAGAGGAAGACAGGGCCTGGCTCAGGTGGGCTGTCTAGTCAGCTTTCGCTGGAGAGTCCTGAGCCCCGGGCACACGCCGCCGTTCTTTTGTCCCTCCAAGCTTCTGTCTTTTCTTGGGATTGAGAACTGGTGACCCAGCACGTGCTAACCCATTACAGACGGTAGCTTCCAGGAGGCAGGAATTATCTCTGACGTCTGAAGCATCAATACTGGAAGGACTGAAGAGAAGAAAGCAAGGTGGCTAGAGTCACAGGTGCAGAGTGGGGCTGAGCCAGGTGCAAGGACCTTCCTCACTGAAGCCAGTCAGTTCCATGCCATCCTTCACTTCTAACTGAGCAACTACTATGTACCAGGCATTGTGAGACACAAGGCAGCCTGCCTCCCGCTCTTCCTGGTGAGTCTCAGGTACAGACCCAGGGCCGCCCCGGAGGTGAAGAATTTTCTCAGCGTCAATAGTACAGAGTGGCTACTCGCTGAGTTATCCCAATGCTGGATCTCTAAGCCTCAGTTTCCGTATCTGTAAACCTCTCCTCATGGAAAGGCCCTGGTCATGAAAGGCGAAAACAAACATAAAGCCGCTATTACAATGCCTGACTGAAATTTTATTGGCTGAAAAATTAGCAAAAGATCTCATGAAAATCTCAGTAAACTGGTACTTTAAAAGAGAAAGAACTAATAGAAAAACATCTAAAATGTGCAATTAATTCCAAACACTGAGGATTTTTTCCTCAACCCTCCATCCTAAATAATAATACAAAGCAAAACAGTAACAACACTGTCACACACTGTCTGAAGCATTTCAGCCTCCCAGCAACCGTGGAAGGTTAAGTACTGAATGATCCCATTTCACAGATGAGAAAATACACAGAAAAATTAATTCACAGGCCAGGGTCACACAACTCCCGGGAATATTCCTTGAGTTCGCATTTGCTGCCATCTGCCTCCCGCTGCCCGTTCCATTCTTCCTAGAACCCCCGGAAAGTCCACAAGTCAAGCCTAACATGGCAGCCACTCTTCCTTTCAGGGAGTTGCTTCCTTCTCTTTCCCTTCCTCTCTATCCATTTCTAAAGAGACAGGCAGAAGGAAGGCTGCTTGTTGCCTAACTAGAAAAAATGGTCCAGGGTTTACAAATTTCTACTCCGCCACTGCCTTCGGAGACATTGCGCTGCAAGGCCTGAGGAGAAGGCCTTGGGGAGAAGCAGGGAGCCTTAGTGTCATACCTGTGTCATCCGGACACTCGGGGAGGAGAGAAGTGATTCTTGACAGCAGCTGGGTGAGGGGAAATGGACTCCCAGAACCCAGCAGAAATGGTGTCGGCACGAAGCACCTGACGGCGGCAAAGGGCCAAAAATCCACCCTGCACGCTCCTTCCTGAGTTTCCACGATGAAGTGGACTCTTGGGCCAGTCAACTAGGGGAGGGTCAGGGGAACGTGTAACCAGAGAGATGACATACTGTGCCTGCATGAAAAAGTCCAGTGCCCTCATTCGGGAGCAGAATGACAGCGACCCAGCAGAGTGTGAACTGGGGAACCAGACGGTCACCTGCCCCTGCCCACCCTGTACCCCTCCTTCCCCAGGAAGAAGGAAGTCTAGTGGACGCAGAAATGGGGAAGTCGGAGGTGCTCCTGCAGTGGCTTTCATGGGTCTATATAACAATTGACTCCAACCCCCAGTGAGACAAAAGCCTCGGCCATAAACAAGATTAGCAAGGGGTTTCTGGAAACATTTTCTGAGGACGCAGGGAGGGGGAAGGAGTTTTGTGCATACTGCTTTATGTGAAAACTCTCACAACCTGGCTCTTTTTCCCTTCACAGGCCATGTGCAGCTCCCCTCTCCTCCCCCCATGGTATTTGTAACTGATTTCAGCCCAAGGGGAGGGGTCCCTAGTATTCAGAGTCAGGTGCCATTTTGAAAACTCCTCTCTACCTAGAGCTCCCATATTTCCGGATGTAACTCAGAAACGCACTTCAAAATGGAATCCTGCTCGAAAGACGCCTTTCAAAATACGGAGTTCGATTTTTAAATTGAATCTTCAGATTTTAGAGATAATGGGAGTGCAGTCTCTGGCCTTCCACCTGGGCCTCCTTGGCAATCACTTTTGTAATTTAGGAAAATCAGGAACAGGAAAGTAAAAGAACTTCTTCCTTGTCCGGCAGCAAGTCAATAGCAGAGCTTGAACTTGACTTATTTTCCTAAGAGGCAGGCGATGTACTCTATAAACTCCCGGTAAATTCACCGCCAACCCGCAAATATTCCGGTTATTTGATTTGGGTGCTAACCAAACTTACAGCATTTTAAAAAATATGCATGTTACAGTGAGAAAACTTTTTTTTTTAATCACTTAAGGGTGCTTTACTTCCCACCCAAGTCTAGGAGAATGCCAGCGAGAAGACAAAGAAGGCCGGGGTGGGGCGTAGGGCTTCCACTGGCCTGAAAGCTGAAATCACGGGAATCGCACCGCTGCAGTGGGCGAGGCCCTGGGGCGAGGGACACCGCACCCTGGCTTGGGGATGTCTGCAACGGACAAAGGCAGCTTCGCAGTAAAGGAATGCCAGTCCCCCCTAGGTACCACCCAGGCCCTTAGTTATCACGCTCCGGTCCCCAAGAACAGGTTTGCGCGGCTGCTGCAAAAATCCATGATGACAGAACAGACATAAGGGGCTGGGGGAATGTACTATGAAGGAAGTGTTGCAGGGTGGGCTTTGCGCGTTTTATTTTTCCGCCCTCGCTGCGGTTAGGTGCGTGGGTGGACACAGGGTGTGGGCCCCCAACGCCAGGCAGGCCCCGGACGCCGTTCCGGAGACGCGGCGCGAAGGAGTTAAGCGCGCCGGCGGTGACGTCACCTCATTTACATAGGAGCGCGCATATAGCGGCGCCCGCCGGGCCCTGCCCGACACTCGGCGGCGACCACTGCGCAGGTCGGACCTCGTTCGCTCGTAACTCGCTCCGGTGAGCCCGGGGGCCCCTGCCTCCTGCCCTTTGCTCCCCTTCCCGCCCCGCGCCCGCATCCGTGAAGCCGAGCAAGAGTGGTCCTCCTGGGAAAGGCGGCCCCTGGGGAGCTTGGGGGTGCTGGACCCTTCCAGATGCTGGGTAACGGGGTCGGGAACTCGGTGATTTTTTGTTTTTTAAATATTTAAAAATTTCGCGTTTTGCTATGGCAGCTTCGAAGGGAACATTTTTTTTTCTTTCCTCCCCCCCGCCCAAAGAAAAGCATTCTGCATCGCTTCTTAGGCGATGATGAATCAGGAACAGAAAGATCCTTTGTTCCGGCTCACACCCACCAAGGCCCGGAGCTTCACAGTCACATTTTTTCTCTCGCCTCCGATGGCTTCGTGGGCTGTATCTGTTTAGGTTTAAGACGGCTGGGCTGTATTATGAAATGTTTAAAACGCCCTTCTTGCAGGGGGATGTGTGCAGAGCTGCGGAGTCGCTCCTAAATGCACATCAGCGTTGATCTAGAGGGTGTGGGGACAGCTTTGTGTGCGGCTGGCTCCATTGTTGAGCGAAAGGAAGGAAGCGGGTAGGGCGGTGGTCGGTGGCGCCCGGCAGCAGCTGCCGCCTTTGTGAGCAGAGAAGAAAGCAGGACGGCTCGCATCTTTGGGGAAGAGGCCACGTATAGAAAACGGAAACATTTTGTGCAGCCTTGGCTTCATTTTAAGAACTCTTAAGTCGATTTTATTCCCCTTAAGCTTGAAATGGTTTCACTTTTCTCTAATGTTGAAACACTGCAAGTAACAAACCCACAGTGGTTAATTTCACTGTTTTGAAAGATTCGGCCTCCTTGTGTGGGCGATCTTCCCAATTTGACCCTCCGCGTTTTGAAATACTAAAGGCGGGGAGGGGGGGCTCTCTCTTTCTCCTGTAGAAAGAGGATGATCTTTAGCCCTGAATGAAAGCGGAAGGTGGCAAAGTGGGTTTTCCGGCAGGAGACAGGAGGGCAGAGGCGCGTTTCTGAGTCGGGAGAGACGAGGGTAGGTGGCCCGCCCTCAATCTCGCTCTTGGCTTTGTACCTGCAGCTTCCTCTGCAGCCATGTCTGACAAACCCGATATGGCTGAGATTGAGAAATTCGATAAGTCGAAACTGAAGAAAACAGAAACGAAAGAGAAAAATCCACTGCCTTCACAAGAAAGTAAGCCTCCCTCCCACCCCCCTTCTTTAGAAAAGGCCGAGCGGGAGTGGCGGGGTGGGTCGGAGAGGATGGGAGGGGCTGGGAGAATTGGGGTGGGTGCACGAAGTGCGGGGGAGGAGCTGACAGTTTTGTGATTCACGCGGCATGGAAAGGTTAATTGAAAATTGCCTTGCAGCCAACGAACGCGGGGCTTTAATAATCTAATCATTGAGCGTTTAATATACCATATTAATATGCAAATGCTTTTATCCTTTTCTCTGTTCAAATGTATATCACATAAATATTTCATGGTGGAATGCCTATTTGTGCTTGTAGAAATTTGTCTGATGAGGAGAGATGTCTTTAAACGAAAGTACTGAAATCCTATGCTCGGCTATACTGAATTCGCATCTCCAGCCCCCTCCATCTTTTTTTTTTGTCTTTTTCTTTTCCGGTCGCAGCGATTGAACAGGAGAAGCAAGCAGGCGAGTCGTAATGAGGCGTGCGCCGCCAATATGCACTGTACATTCCACGAGCATTGCCTTCTTATTTTACTTCTTTTAGCTGTTTAACTTTGTAAGATGCAAAGAGGTTGGATCAAGTTTAAATGACTGTGCTGCCCTTTTTCACATCAAAGAATGGAGAACTACTGACAACGAAGGCCGCGCCTGCTTCCCATCCGCCTGTCTGGCTGGCAGGGAAGGAAAAGAATTTGCATGTTGGTGAAGGAGGCTGGGTGGGACGACAGTGAAATCTAGAGTAAAGAGCAAGCTGGTCCAGGGTGTCCTGCGGGCTGTAAAATGCAGTTTAATCAGTGCCATTTTTTTTTGTTGTTGTTCAAATGATTTTAATTATTGGAATGCACAATTTTTTTAATATGCAAATAAAAAGTTTTAAAACCTGGCTGGTGTGACGGTACGGTCTCTGAAAGGAGCGGCTCATTCAGATGAAACCTTTGCAAAAGGGTCAAGTGGGTGCCCTGGGGAGCGATAGATGACAAACACCTGGTCATTTGGGCAAAACGACACAGAAATGGGTTTTTCATCCAGGTATGTGAAATAGCTCGTCTACACTAGGTAATTAGATCATTTTCTTAGGGTCATTGAATTCCTAGTATCTAGCGTTGAACGCGAACTTTGATAGAAACATTTGCAGTGCTTAACTGTTGAAGGGTCTGTTATTTGTTAAGCCGACACTGAATTTATTGTATCTGATCAAGAAAATGAAGGTGGTGGTAAGTCACAGCACACTTTCAGGTGTCAAACTTGAGTTATTTAGATAATTATCAGTCCTGTCAGATAAGGAGAAAATGACATTTTTAACAGCTGCTTTATAAAAGGATTGAAGATACGTGCTTCCTCTTTGTCTAACGGCTGGTTCCAATTCAATATTTAAGATGGCTTTTATAAGTGCACTTACCGGTTAATGAATATGACTTAATTCTCAACTTGGATACTGAAAACTGTCTTCGGATTTAAAGGACACCAGCCGGACAAGAATGGAATTTGTGCTGTTTAAATCTGATAGGATTTAATTGGCTCACCTACAGTCAGGCCTTACCTTCGTTGAGTCCTTGATAACTTCTCAATCATTTGAAATGCCTATTTTAAGTGGTGGGTAAAAGCCAAGCCCTTGTTTTGGGGGGCGTTTAATGTGCAGAAAGAGGGAAATAAGAGTACCGAGTTTTTTAAGGAAAAGTGATGTCTTAACAAATGTCTTTAATGGATTCTTCCCTCATATAAGGAAGGGTGCAAATTTTTCAAGAATAAGTTAATTTTACTAAGTGGAAAAAGCATTTAGTGACAGTTGATCTAATAGCTCAGCAAAGCTAAGATTTACAATGCAAATATTAAACTCGTCTGCCGTCACGCCCCCCGCCCCCACAACTGACTTGCAAAAATATCCAATTTTAAGGAGAGGGTGGAGGGCAAATTGCTGATGATTATTAAGCCGGTTGATTTCATCTCCTTGGCTCCACACTTATTTTGAGAAATGCACAGGAAACCATTTATCTGTGGTTTAGACAATCAACCAGACCATCACCTAGAAGACTCTGCATTGCAAGGAAAGGGGATGTGTGCAGGCAACTGCCAAACCTGAGAGGCCTCTGCCTGCTGGATTCATCGAGAAAAGAGCGGTGAGCACACAGAGGTCTGGGAGCCTTCTCAAGGTGGAGCCTGGCCCTCCAGCCCTGCACTTTCTCCTCCTGCCTGTAAGGAAGGGTGTGGGCGAAATGAAAATGTCCATGGCACACAGATAAACCAAGCCCACGTAGCTGTTTGCTCTGTGCATTTTTCAAACAATGCAGAGATGAAATCAGATTGTAAGGAATGCACACAACTCGACTGTTCCTCAGTTTTTAAATAAAAGTGAGCGTTAAGGGGAAAGGGGTGAATCATGAAATCAAGTGATGGGAGAGAAGACCTTTCTCCTGGGAGGACAAAGCTCAAACGTAGCCCCCCCCCCAAAAAAAGAAAGAAAATGAAAAATCTGGTAAGGATTGGCGCTTGGTGTGTGGTATGGGGAAATTGACAAGCTTCTGCATGTATCACGTTGTATACACCTCGCTGCTGCACCTGGACACGGATGCAGGGTGGGAGTGGGGAGGAGAGGCTGCTTTTTTTTTCTTTGATGGGGGAAGAGAGTTCTTTTTTCTTCCCAAGAGAGGGTCTTCCCAGATGGCTGGAGTATTTATGAATCAGTATGGGGATTTATACCTCTGCTATTGAGGAGTTTCGAGTGGACAATGTTTTTCACAAGCACGAAGGGGACCTGAGGGTCACCGTTAGAATGAGGGATCCTTCCAATTGCAGGAGACCCTAGCCACCGCATCTTCGACCCTCTCCCCCCGCAAACCCCCAGGAGGAAACAGGCCAAGGGAGCTTATGTTCAAGCCGAAGGTCATACAGTCCGGTCTGGGCTGGGACTTAAGCAAACTTTGAATTGAGCAGGAAGAATAAAGCAAAAAGAGAGGAAGTAAAAGAGGCTTGTTTGGGACAGTCTTTTCATTTCTAAACCTCACAAATTCCTCAACCATCACAGCCACACTTTTCAGTCTTCCGATGGATGGAATTTTCAAGCTACTTTATTCTTCCAGGAGAGCAGCATAGCTTTGGGGCTGTATCTCTGAGGATTGTGTATATGGGGGAGCTGGGGGGAGGCATACGAAGTCTTAACAAACCCTCCCCGGTGCAGGGTCTCTTCCACCCCTGATAATCATTGCATCCCCTCCCACAGTCCTGTGAGTTAGATAATATCTCCTTGAAATACACCGGGAAGATCTCTTTATTTCCCTAAAGAAGCATCTTAACACCTCAAGACACAAAATGAAATAATTTTCTATTCTTTCTAAACATATGGGGCCAATTTTGTGCTTACTAGAAAGAGCAGCACGTTTTAGAAACAACATTATGGCCAAAAAAAAGAAAAAGAAAAATCTTGAGCCTTTTTTTAGTTCAATAATGCAAACTGAAAACATTGTTTCATAGCATTGAAAGCGCTTCACACTTTTTGAGAGTGGCTTACACACCAATCTAAGAGAATGAAACATCAATTTGAAGTTCAACTATATTTTATTTGCACGTAAGGAGAAGGGCCTAAATTAGAAATTTAAGACACAGATGTGCCATGAAATAAGCTAAGAAGAAGATAACGTTTCTAAGACCTATATTTACCATGGCTCACGAGCCTAGCCACTCTGTGGCATGTGGGATCTTCCCGGACCGGGGCACGAACCCGTGTCCCCTGCATCGGCAGGCGGACTCTCAACCACTGCGCCACCAGGGAAGCCCCACATTTGTGTATTTTTTCTTCTACATCCAATAGTATGCCTTGCATAGTAGTGGACCAATACTAGAGCTTCAACAGACTCTCTTCCCCTCTTAATTGATGGGGACCTCATTTAACATGTTTTTGAACATACTTTTGAGTATGTGAATATCATGATAGCACAATTTTTAAAATATATATATTTAATATATATATATATTTTAATCAAGGAGACTATACAGGGACATTCTTCTCCATACTTATTGCTAATATCCACCTAAATATAGTAAAAGGAAATTCACAGGTAATATGGAATCTCCATTTGTGAAATTTAAGAATTCTTTTACAGATATATTTAAAGAGCTTTGAATGCTAATTTGCCACCATCCTTGATGTGTTGATTTTGAATCAACGCTTACAGTCAACTGCATATTAATAAGCCAGAGCACTGGGTCATTCGTTCACTCCACTGGTGTTTATTGCCTGCCCAGTACATGCCAGGTATTTTATTTGCCACAGAGAGAGTCGTAAATAAAATGTAGTCCCTGGGCTTCCCTGGTGGCGCAGTGGTTGAGAGTCCACCTGCCGATGCAGGGGACACGGGTTCGTGCCCCGGTCCGGGAAGATCCCACATGCCGCGGAGCGGCTGGGTCTGAGCCGTGGCCGCTGGGCCTGTGCGTCCGGAGCCTGTGCTCCGCAGCGGGAGAGGCCGCAGCGGTGAGAGGCCCAAGTACCGAAAAAAAAAAAAAAGTGTGTAGTCCCTGCCCTTGCGTGTCTTCCCTTGGCTTAAGATGCCCTTTTCATCTAAACTTGAGTGGAAAATGCTAAGAAGTTATTCTTTTCCATTTTTAGGGTGAATGTCAAACCTAAGGGCTTTGTATTTTCAAATGAGTGCGAAGATCTCTGCTCTGCTTTGGTGTGGACTTTTTTCCAAATGTCTCTATAATGATTCCATTCAAATCTCTTCGAAAACTCAACGGTGAGTGACATTTGATGGAAACCACCTGATTCTTTGCATCACAATCAAAAATTTTATCAGCATAGAAAGATTGGGCATAATAACTCCTGCCTCTTATCTTTTGACAGTCCTTTATGAGGAATGCCCAAGACTTAGGAATGGACTGCCTGGGTATTATTTTAAAATCTATCTTTTTCTAGGATTTTATCATTGAGATGCTGGATTTCCAGAGAAACACTTCTCTTTTTTTTTTGAACTTTATTTTATTGAAGTATAGTTGATTTACAATGTTGTGTTGGTTTCAGGTGTACAGCAAAGCGATTCAGTTATATATACATATATATCTATTCTTTTTCAGATTCTTTTCCCTTATAGATTATTACAAAATATTGAGTAGAATTCCCTGTGCTATACAGTAGGTTCTTGTTGGTTATCTATTTTATATATAGTAGTGTGCATCTGTTCATCCCAGACTCCTAATTTATCCCCTCCCTTCCCCCCAGCTTTCTCCTATGGTAACCATAGTTTGTTTCTTATGTCTGTCCAGAGAAACATTTCTTATTGCTAAATCCTTACCCTTCCTCTGTCAACCTTCCTTCTCCAATTTGACTAAGATTGTCAGAGGCAAAAACAGTCATTCAAATTTTGAAATCCGCAGAGAATGTAGCAAAATGGCGACCACGTGAGGATATCTGTAAGCCTAGCACCTGGCTGACGGACGGCTAGGTCACTTCTGTTTAGTAGGACTCCAGAGCTTTGAGCCTCAACAGAGAGGGACAGGTTACGTTCATGATCTATTCAAAGCAGTTGGAGCTATTCCTGTCCCATTATTGTCAAGCCACAGGAAATTATGCCTTTCCTCATTACCATACTGAGCTCTGTAAGTGGCTGATACCCTTTGGATACCCTTTGGCTACACAGAGACCTTGTGATAGTGTTTTCCCAATCTAGAAACAAAAATATTTCATAAAATTAAATATATATACTATTTATATATACATAATATTATATATATCGACTGTCATCCATTTATTTCAACCAAATGTCATGGCTTGCATGGAGGGTGGAAAAAAATCATTATTTATTCAGCAAACATGTATTGAGCATCTCCTGTGTACCCAGCTCTTTCCTAGCTGCTGGGGATAGGAATTGGAATCAGAGCCGGGCCTGATGGGAGAGGCAGACCCGTGTGAGCGAACAGCCACATACAGCATGAGCCATAGATCGGTTCGTTTACCCAAAAAATTCACCGAGCTCCATGTTTGCCAGGTAATACTTTGGGCTGGGACATCCACAGCAAGAAAATCCCTTAGCGCACTTACGACAGTTTGTAGATTCTTCCTGTTCGGAATGAAGCTACCTGGAGGGTAGGGCAAAGAAGTGGCTACCCATACTTGTCATCGACAAAGCAGATTATCCATGTGACATTAACTGAGTATGAGCAGGTAATAAATCAGACTTTCATTGGTCTACATTTCAACAAGACAGGCTGTCACACCTCCATATTGGAAACACTTTTCATGTTGATTTGCTTCCAATTTTTATACTGGTGTGGACAGAGGGTTAATATATTTGAAATGGTTAAAATGACTTTTTTTTTTTTTTTTTGGTGGGATCTGTGAGGTTTGCAGTGCCTTATCCTAGAGTTTGTACTTTAAAAGCTAGTCTTCAGGGCTTCCCTGGTGGTGCAGTGGTTGAGAGTCCGCCTGCCGATGCAGGGGACACGGGTTCGTGTCCCGGTCTGGGAAGATCCCACATGCCGCGGAGCGGCTGGGCCCGTGAGCCATGGCCGCTGAGCCTGCGCGTCCAGAGCCTGTGCTCCGCAACGGGAGAGGCCACAACAGTGAGAGGCCCGCGTACCGCAAAAAAAAAAAAAAAAAAAAGCTAGTCTTCAATCATGTATGAGTTTCTCCGTGTCTTTTCCTCTTCTTTTCTCTTCTAAGGACACTTGCCATTGGATTTAGGGCCCACTCAGGCAATCCAGGATGGTTTCATCACAAGATCCTTAAATATGCAAAAACTCCTTTTCCAAGTAAGTCAATATTCACAAGTTCCAGGGATTTGACGGGGATAGAGCTCTTGGGGGGCCACCATCTAACCCACTAGGAATCATGACCCATGGATCTAGTTACACCACAATGGTTGAAGTGGTAAACTGGTGATCAGCTCTGTGGGCAGAGACATTTTACTGAAGAAGTGGGTTTGTGGGAGGAGAGAGGATAATTGCAGTTTTTTCATATTTATCAGAAACTTACTCCATGATATAAGGAGTCCTAAGAAGAAACTTCTAGGAGCTGTGAGTGAGTGCGGACCAAGGGGAATGGAATGGAGGGAACATCAAAGGTTTGGGATTGGTTGTATGTTTACTATGATGACAGAGGTGAGGAACACAGGTGGTCATAGGATAAAACAATTGTTCTGGTACAGTAATTGGAAATGTCCACCAGGCAAATGCAAAATACCATCTGGGAAAATAAGTAAATATAGTAGTAGAAGTAATTGGAGAGGCCAGTCATGAAAATTAAAAAGAAAACAACAAAGTAAAAAGAATATAAAAAAAAAAAAAAGAATATAAACTGGGTTATTTGAAGAAAGGATTGTAATATGTAACCCTGACGTTATCATTTCAAAAATTATTGTTTAACTTCAGCTAGGAAGACAAAAGCACCGTGAGTTCTTATATCCAAACATAAATTCTTGAAGCCAAACAGATATGCCTAAAGTATTCCTCAAAGATTCCACTGACTTTCTCTTTAAAAGCCCCATGTTATCACAGAGATGCGTGAATACATATATGTACCAAGAACAAACATATTGGCAACTAATGTTTTGAACCTTCATCTACTCAGGCCTGCTTTTCTGAAATAGGTTATGAAGTTTCCCGTCAGGAGAGATGCATACGAAAAAGTCCATCTGTTTAGGTCCTCAACCCAAGTAGCAAAGAATTAATTATTCAGATCGGAAAGAGGTGAGGTCAATTGACGCTAACCCAGACATTAAGGACTGCCTGCCCCAAGGAAGGCAACGCTTTTGACCGTATCCCCTTGAAACAGCTATGATGTATTTTCTTTCCTCTTCTCCTGGAAGCTGACGCCTATGTATGTTGATGTCTATGTATGTTTAGAATTTCTCAGGTATTTGGCTTGACCAAGGCCAGTTGTGACTTGGGGCCTTGCTGCCATGCTTGGTACTACAGGTGTTTCCAATTAGGGCTTCATTAGGGTGCAGGCGTGGTTAAGGCTTTGGATCACAGGACCAGGCAAACAGAGCTGTGAGGGGCTTAGGCTTAGCTGAGGAAAGAAAGGCGAAAGGGTGGTCTCCAAACTAGAGAGCTGACTGCCATTCTAACCTTGACTCCCCCAATCCAGCGCCCCCTCAAGCTTGGGCCACACCCTAGAGCCTGGTTTTCAAACCACAGCCACCCTGTCCCCTTCCAGTTTCAGGAAATCAGTTTAGTTGATTCTTGCCAGCATGGAAAACAAAGCAAAGCAAAAAAAATGAACAAGCCAAAACAAATCACTAAAGAGCAACAGAACGGGAAGGACCAGGCTGTCCTGCATGGTAAAGGTAGGTTACTGTTTAATCAAACTTTGTTTCAGTTATTTATGTGAGAGTGTGTATGTGTGTTTAACCAGCCTGTGATGTAAGATGTTTTCTCAGTGTGAGTCAGAGGCACATTTATCAAGACATCCATCCCCCAGCCTCCTGCCTCCTCATGGCCTCGTTTCCTGCCTTTTCTCAGTCTAGCCCCCACTACTCGTCAATCACTTGGCATTGATTTAAAATTCTCACCTCCCCAGGCCCTTCCCAAGTCGCCCTGTACACCCCAGTTCTGACACTCCTCCAAGAGCCTCTGTTTTCCATTCCTTTGTCCAGCCTCCCAGGTGCTAATAGACACAAGATACAGTCTTCCATGCCATCACCACTGGACTTGTCTCTTGTTCCTGGTCAGCTCCCTATTAGCTGTGCAGCCTTGCATATGCTTCATAACTGCTCTGAGCTTCTCTTTTCTCCTCTGCAAAGTGGGGAAGGGGAATGGTCCCAACGTGTGGGCTTCTCCTGAGGGCTGAAAGAAATACGTGCACCTCGTACGTTAAAGGTGTTCAATACATGGTGGCTTTTATAATAAGGACGTTCTCCTACAGAACCACAGTACCAAGACTGAATTCAGGAAATGGACCATCCAGTGTACTGCTATTATCATCGAAGCTGAAGCCCAGATTTGAATTTTGCCAGTTGCTCCGTTAATGTCTTTGCCAGCCTTTTTTTTCCTCCTCACCGGGATCCAGTGCAGGCTCACGAGAGGCATTTAGTTCTTGTGCCTCTTTAATCTGAAACCATCCTTCAGCTGTTCTTTGTCTCTCACATTTCGGAAGAATACAGACCAGCTGGTTTGTCAACTTTCTCTCAGTTGGGTTTGCCTCCTGTTTTTTCACGGGTAGAATCCGATCATTTTGGTAGGAGCGCCCGGTGAGGGATGTCGTGTCCTCGGTGTTTCACAGGAGAGGCACGTGACGTCCAGTTGTGCCATCGCTGATGGTGACGAGGGACCGCTTGTTCCCAGGGTTGCCACCAGCTTTCTCTGCTGGGAAACTAGCGTTTTCCCTTTGTCATTAATAACCTGTGGGGAGATACTTTGAGACTCAGGTCTCCTGTATCTCATCAAACTTTTACCACGTGGTTTCAGCATTTATGGGTGATGCTTGTCCGAACCCGTGCTATCTATGATGTCAGCAAAAAGGCAAATCTCTTACTCTGTCATTCCTTCTAACGTGAACATGATTTTTATGTGTTCCACCTTAGACATCTAAACCAATGAATGCCATTTCGAAACTTATATGCCAACAATATGGAAAATAAAAGCAACTCATTTATGTAGGCCTGTGGGCTTGTTCTGCTTGACGAGACTCAACATTGTAGAGATGTCATGTTATAGGGAATCTTTTCAAAGGCCCTGTCAACATACGGCTGATGCATGTAAATCAACTATACTCCAATATGGTATTTTAGAAAATTCTTTGGGGGTTGCACCGCACGGCTTGTGGAATCTCAGTTCCCCGACCAGGGACTGAACCCGGGCCTCTGCAGTGAAAGCACCGAATCCTAACCACTACACCATCAGGGAACTCCTTAAAATAAAAATTAAAAAAAAAAAAAGAAAAAAAGATATGGCTGGACTTCCCTGGCGGTCCAGTGGCTGGGACTCCGCGATTCCAATGCAGAGGATGTGGATTTAATCCCTGGTCGGGGAACTAAGATCCCACATGCCGCAGGAGCGGCCAAAAATAAATAAATTTTAAAAAGTAAAATAATCTTAAAAAAAAAAGATACGGCTGATGGAGGCCTGTGCTGTCATTTCATCTTTAAGAGTCATCTTAGGGCTTGTTTGCAATCAACACTCTCACGTGTCACGGCTGTGCTTTTTCAAAAGAATACAGAGGCATATGTGTAAATCGCATTCCCATTCAATTCAAACTAGATCTTTAACATTAATTTTGATCAACCGCACATCTCATGGAGTTCCCATGATTGGAAGAGAAATTGCTCGTCATTAGTGGCTCCAGCAAGGGCTTGTAGAAGGACGGGAGAGGCAGATGCTTTTCGGGCTCCTGATGGACAACAGACGTTGGCGTGATAAAGGAAAACTGTGCACCGCTGGAATCATTGGGCGCGGCCTTCAGCACTTCTGCTTCTGCGCCGCGGGAAGAAGTTTCTGCTCTTTGAGAACCAGGAAGTGGCTTCAGAATTTGGGCTTTGAATTCGGTCAGGTGCCTGCCTTTCAGCAGTCCTTGAACAAACATCACCTGTTGATTAGTCAAACACTCATTTCCAACACTAGTATGAGAGGAATAATGGATGGATAGAGCTTCAAGAATGTCTGGCCCTCTTCCACTTTCTACCTGGAAAAAATGTCTTCACCTGAATACTGCTGTTTGCTTATAGCTGTGGCACCCTACCTATCTGAGTCGTGAGGCCGGTGTTGATGCAGCTGCCTATCTGGACAGTGAGTCACTCCCAGGTTCATTTTCAAGATGCCCTGGCCACATATTTGTCATGGAAACCAGGAAAAAGTCTCTGCTTTCAGTGGGAGCATGTCCTCAGGAGAGGCAGAGTCTCCAGTATGTAATCATAAACAGTACAAATTTTCTCCCATTTGGGGGACCTGGGGGATAGAAGTTGACTTTTTTTTTTTTTTTTTTTTCCAGTACGTGGGCCTCTCACTGTTGTGGCCTCTCGCGTTGCGGAGCACAGGCTCCGGACACGCAGGCTCAGCGGCCATGGCTCACGGGCCCAGCCGGTCCGCGGCATGCGGGATCTTCCCGGACCGGGGCATGAACCCACATCCCCTGCATGGGCAGGCGGACTCTTAACCACTGTGCCACCAGGGAAGCCCGAGGTTGACCTTTTAAAAGTATTTTTATTTGTAGTTTTTATTTTTAAAATTTATTTCATTGAAGTATAATTGATTTACAATGTTGTGTTAATTTCTACTGTACAGCAAAGTAAGTCAGTTATGCATATGTATACATTCTGTTTCTTATTCTTTTCCATTATGGTTTATCACAGGATATTGAATACAGTTCTCTGTGCTATACAGTTCGTCCTTGTTGTTTATCCATTCTCTATGTAATAGTTTGCATCTGCTAATCCCAAACTCCCAATCCATCCCTCCCCCACTGCTAAAAGTATTTTTAATTATTAAAATTGTTTGAACAGAGAACACATTTATCTGGTTCAAATATTAAAACAATATGAGAAGTATATTCCCTTTCAACAGATTTCCCTTGCTCTCTTTTCTAGTTTCTTGCTTAGCCTCCAACGTATACGTGAAAGCAAATATATATTTTTAACTCTCCTCTCGTTACACAACTGGTATTTAATATGGTATTCTTAAACTTAAAAAAATTATTATACAGTAATACACATCTGTTTATTTAAAATAAATCACACAGTATAGAATAGAGTGAATGAAAAAGTTCTCCGAACCTCCAGCCCATGTTCCCGAGGTAGCTAGTTACCAGTTTTTTGTGAGCCATTCCAGATGTTAAAATTTTTTTAGAAACTTGAGAGCTGCTTGCTAAACACAGCCACTATTAAAAATTAAATGATATAAACGTACAACAAAATAAATTATATTAAAAGTAAAGGTCATAGATACTCATAACTCATCACTGCCTAATTATTTTACTACATTTTACTACAATCTATGCTCTCGAGGTTGATTATGTTACAGGTACCATCTTTACGGTGGAGATATAAAATGATGGCATATACAACATTGTAAATCAACTATACTTCAATTAAAAAAAAGAAAATGATGGCTACTGGTCATCTCTTCTCAACTCTTCTTGAGGACTTTACACCTCTATTGACATAGAATGTAGAAGATGCTTCATTGAAATTAATCAAAAATATCAACTTAGGAAATGTAAAGACGCAACAAACCTGTCAACACAGTTATTTTTAAATTTAAAGAAAATCGGCATGAGAATAAATGACATTGCTTAGTTAGGAAAAATAAATGGCTACTTCTCATGGATGTCCAAATAGCCTTTCCCTTTTTTTTTAATCTAAATGGCCAAGTAGACAAGGTCTGTCCTCCCTCATCCTGGAAAATTTCATCTCTCATCCACCTGTCACTATTTGGATGGTCATTCCAGTGTCTCCCCTGGTCCTAAATTCTCCTGCTTCTCTTCACTCATTTTTTTCTCTGGCTGTACTTCTTCTACTATCCCTTAAATATTGGTTTGTGCAATGAGCCAACCTTGAGCTTACACTCTTCCTCGTCTGCATTCTTCCTTGTCTATGCTCTTCCTTTCCCCATGGCTTTACCTAGTAAGTTTCTTTAACCTGATGACTCTAGGATTCCTTTGGATTCCATCTGACTCTCTCTCGGGCTCCATCTGGCTAGACATCTCCACGTGATCATCGCTTAAAGTCATCCTGTCTACAGAACTTGTCCTCCCCACTTGGTCAATGGCATCATTATCATTCAAGTAACTTGACAAGTCAGCTGTATCTTGTGACTCACCAGTCACATCCATCACTCACCAGCACTGGGAATCTAATCCAAACATTGCTCTACAACCTCCGGCCGTGTCCTTGGGTTCAGACTTTCCCTTCCATCAGACTCTTTCTTCCCTCCATGCCCCAGCCTCATCTCAGTTACCTTCCAAGGCCCAAGTCCTTTCACATCCTCCAAGAAGTCTCCCTAGATCCTCGCTCACCTTGATTCTGTCTTCCTGCAATCCCCACTGCATTCTGCTGGTACTTTCTATGAAGACTTAGAGTCTACCCCTCTCTGGAGTAGGGTAATTACCTAAATCTCGATTTCCCTCCCCCAGATTGGAGGCTCCTGGGCTGGAGAGGGACAGAAGAGATCCTGGCGTGGAGCTCTGTGGAGTACGTGCTTGAGAAATGTGAGTTGAATCGTTTTCTATTGAATTTATGTACAATGTATAGGAATCTTGCCAGTGAAAGGTGTAGGAAAGAGCTAGTTTTCCCCACCGCAGGGGTCACAGATTCATGTGTTTACAGGTGCCCAGCACAGGTCACATAAATAACTGGAGAGGTCAAGCTCTGTCGAGAGAGGAAGCAGCCCCTTCTTAGCTCAAGCCACTTAACCATAAGGAAACACGGATCCAGTGTTGCCAAGTCTTCCAATTATTCAAGAGAAGGCAGAGATAGGGATTTTTAAATGTGCAACCTCCCAAGTTATAATTACTGGTAACTAGAGACATTTTAACCTTTTATTGTAAAATTGAAAAAAGGAAACTACAAAACCCCACCCCACAAACATAGAGTTTAATGCGTTATTATGAGGCAAACATCCAACTCTTCTAATGGAAACTCAGGTCAAGAAATAGAACTTGGCCACCTACCCCAGGAGCCTACCTGGGCTCCATTCCAGTCTCAGCACCCCCAAATGAACCCCCTCTGTACATTTATACTAATAATTTGCTTTCATTTTCTTATGGTTTTATCATTTGGGTGTGCACCCCTAGGTGCTATACTCTAACTTAACGCAAATTGAGTCTGAGTCATTTTTTAAAACTTGTGTCTTTTCATCTGCAGATCCCCCCTCTGGTGCTTCCCTTTCCTTACAGTTTCTTTTTGTTGAAGTACCTGGGGTATTTGACTTGTAAAGTTTCTCACAGTCTGGATTTGTTTACTGAATGGTGCAGCTCATCATGTGGTCTGCACTTCCTGTACTTTGGCATCTAGATCCACAACTTGTTCATTAATTAAAACATTGTTTTCAATTGCGAGCATCATCCACTGGCAGCAGCTTATCTCTGCATCCTCTACCTTGCTCTATCTCCTTGTTTGTTTCTCTCGCTACTTACTTGGCCCTGACTGTGAATAGTCAATCAACTTCTTTGCCACTTTCCATGTTGGGAGGATGGAGATGTATTCTGATCTAATAGAATCAAAGTCTTCATAATTATCACACTGCTGACCATAAACGTTGGGTGTTGTGGCTCCTTGGATCCTATAACATGGGCCACGTAGGGATGCTTTAAAGGGACAAAACCAGGCATCCTCCCAGAGACTGATTTGTTGCCTTTTCAGCCAGATGGTTCACCAGGTGGGATGCAGCCAAGTCACTAGTCTTTCCCTCACCAGATGACAGGATTTCCTCTGACCACGGCACCTGCTAGTTTAAAAGGGAAGTCTAGAACCACTTCCCACACGGGGGAGGGGGGTGGAGGCTGGGTGTGTGTGTGTAACTCTGCAGGTGCCAAAAGTCAGCAGAGTTCTAAAGGCAAGTAACCCATGTCTTCCATGGGGGTACAAAGGGGTAAAAGAAAACAGGATTTGCAGAGAGGTTCCCCAGGATAGTAAAGCTCTGGTGAAAAATCTATTAAGAAATCTGTAAAATCCCCTGGAAAAATACATAAGAAAGGGAGAACAGCAAAAACAACAAAATGAGAAAGAGGAAATAAAAGGAATCTAGACAAGAGAACCAAGATGTTGACCTGTCATATATCAGAAAACATTTTCCCAGTCAATGAAAGGGCTTGGTGAACAAAGCTAAACTTGTGCATCCATGATAATACGTGTAGTTGATTATAATTATTTAAACCACTTAATCATTTCAGGTAGAGTTTATCCATAGTGGTAGACTGGGTAGACTGACACCCAAGTAAAACCGTTTTTGTTACAAGTCAGAGATGCATACATTTGCATCAAATGCATAAGGCGTAATGGCTGTTGATTAGTGGACTAATAACCAGGCAAAAACCTGTCTCTAGGTAAGTTGACCTGAACAGCTAGTGACCTGGGAGGAATTCCCTCCCGCTGAGTGGGCATACGTGGCAGGGAATAACTCATTATACCAGTGGGTGGGCACTTCAGCTGGCCTGACCCTTTTTCTTCTCCTTTCCACCCTCTTCACTCCTTCTTTCCCTACTCTTTTGTTTCTTATTCCACCTCAAGTTCACTGTTAATTAGACAGTGAAATGTCTCATTTCTCCTAGATGGCGAGGTGAAATTTTCCTAAAAACAGAGCATTCAGTGTCTGGCAATAATTGATTTTCATCATAATGGCTCTCTAATGAACTGTTGAGTTTCAAAAGAAGTTTTCTCTGAATGAAAATTTGCCTGGTCACCATGCTTTGGGCATGAAGAGATAATAACATCGTAGGGGAGAAGAGACACATCTTCCTTACAGAATAATTCCAAGTGATGTATCTAGATACTCTCCATCCAAGAGGGCAAGATTGGGCTTCCCTGGTGGCGCAGTGGTTAAGAGTCCGCCTGCCGATGCGGGGGACGCGGGTTCGTGCCCCCGTCTGGGAGGATCCCACATGCCGCGGAGCGGCTGGGCCCGTGAGCCATGGCCGCTGGGCCTGCGCGTCCAGAGCCTGTGCTCCGCAACGGGAGGGGCCACAACAGTGAGAGGCCCACGTACCGCAAAAAAAAAAAAAAAAAACTGAATTGCAAGAGGGCAAGATTAATCCCTCCCCAGCTCCCACCCACACTGGGCTAGATTTAGTGACTCCTTCCAAAGAATAGAGTATGGACAGGGAAGGGAAAAACAGCAATATTATAGTGGAGAAACCTGGCAGACAGCACCTTAACCAAGTGATGGAGGGTAACATCCTCAGTGATGTCATGTAGATATCAGGTACCTGCTGACATGTTATGAAGAGAAGGGAACTTTGGCACTTTCCCAAAATGCATAACATAACCTCAGTCTAATGAGAAAAACATCACACAAACCCAAATGAAGGGACATTGTATAAAATTCCTGGCTGACACTACTGGAAATTGTCAAGTTCATGAAAAAATATGGAAAGATGCAGAAACTGTCAGCCCAGAGGAGACTAAGAAGACTTGATGATTAAACGCAATGTGGAATCCTGGATTGAATTCTCAAACAGAAAGAGGACATTGAATGGAAAAACAGGTGAAATTGGAATGAAGTCTTGCTTTAGTTAACAGTAACGTAGCCTTGTTAGTTTCTTAGTTGTGACAAACAATATAAAGTTTATTGAAAGAAAGTGAACAAAAACAACAAAAGATAACATCTTTTAATTGGCTACCAAGTATTCGACCTAGTTTTTTTTGTTTTAGATTTTTAAAATATTTATTTATTTTAATTTATTATTTTTGGCTGTGTTGGGTCTTCGTTGCTGCGCGCGGGCTTTCTCTAGTTGCGGCGAGTGGGGGCTACTCTTCATTGCGGTGCGCGGGCTTCTCTCATTGCGGTGGCTTCTCGTTGCTGAGCACGGGCTCTAGAGCGCGGGGCTTCGGTAGATGCGGCACGTGGGCTCAGTAGTTGTGGTTCGTGGGCTCTAAAGCACAGGCTCAGTAGTTGTGGCGCACGGGCTTAGTTTCTGCGTGGCATGTGGGATCGTCCTGGGCTCGAACCCTTGTCCCCTGCCTTGGCAGGCAGATTCTTAACCACTGCGCCACCAGGGAAGCCCTAGATTTGTTTTTAACATTTCAGTACTCCTCATATCTTGTTAGTACACAGACCATCTGTTAACATAATGAAGTGTTCTGTTTGTAACAGCTTATGACAGGCTGCTTGGTGTATAAAGCAGCTAAAATCAAGGCTCTTGATTTGACATGGCAGCTTAATTCTGTGTATTTCTGTAGATGTGGTCTCGGTCCTAGCTTTGTCTAGAGAGATCTTGGACAAATGTATGCTGTTTGAACCAGGATGGGTAAAATATTCAGTGTGGTTACCTCCACCCCCAGAAAATAACTGAAAACACGTGGTCTCTGGAAGGTGAGTCAGCAGTGCCATCTTTCCATATGAAGACCTGCTTGACTATAATTAAAACTTTCATTTGACTATTAAAATTAAAGAACAGCTATAAATTAAAGTAACAATATTAAAACCTCTGGGGGGTAAGTCTAAAACTCCTCTTTAATTAGAGAGCTACAAAACCTAAGGAACACTAATTCTTTTCGGCATCAAGGTCTCATCTTACAAAGAAGCTGGTATTTTGTAAATCACAGCTCTTCCAGGGCTGAGGACAAATTTTGGTTCTTGCTAGGGATTACTGCCTGAAAGATTTTGCCCTTTAAGAACTAGGCTATAAGTTAGAGAATACTAATTTCTTATCCTGATTGGACATATGAGAATCTGGGTGGTCTTGGTCATGTCATGACTTTTCTAGATTAGAGTTTCCATAGTTCTATAGTTAGATGTTGGGTTATTAATTTTATTTGACTGTTATAGTTCAAAAAGTTTGAAATTTTTGTTGCAATAATGAAAATAGTAGCCCTTCTCCTTAAAAACAGAAGGCATTAGTAATAGGTGGTGGATTCGGTTTTTAATTGTATATTCTTCTTTGTACTTTTCTGTATTTTTCACATGTGTGTATCTGTAGTCATATAAACAGAAAACTGTATTTGAAAGCACTGTAAGGACATATACTAGTAGATTTTTCATTAAGACTTACTGAGTTTAAGATATTGTGCTCAGGTGGGCCTTAATCCTTCACTTTAATGACAGTTTTGCCAGGACAATCTGAAAGTTGAACTTGGCTTTCAGTTCATCCCCTGACTGCCCTTTTCCATTTGCCACTCTTAATATTTGTGCTTTTTCTTTATAGATCTTATTCCTCAGTTTTTATCTTTTTTTTTTTTCCATTGGATTAAAACAAACAATGAGCTTTAAAAAGAACACTCCTCGGGGGTCTCAGGCGGGCACAGGAGAGAATCCAGGTCTTGCTTGGAGTCAAGGTGAGAGCACTGAGCGAGGATTGAGGGGAACCTGGATCCCAGAACAGAGTTGGCCCTTGGAGACCATAGGGCGGGATGAGCACGTGCAGCACTTCCTGACATCCGGGTCTCAGAGACGCTGGGGAGGGGGAGTACGGGGCGGGGTCTCAGAGAGGCTTGGGAGGGCGTATAAGGGACGGGGTGTCTGGTGGGCCCGGGAGAGAATGCCAGGTCTTGCGTGGACTCAAGGTGAGGGCCCTGAGGGAGGACTGAGGGGAGCCTGGACCCCAGAACAGAGTTGGCCCTGGGCGGCCATAGGGCGGGATGAGCACGTGCAGCACTTCCTGACATCCGGGTCTCAGAGACGCTGGGGAGGGGGAGTACGGGGCGGGGTCTCAGAGAGGCTTGGGAGGGCGTATAAGGGACGGGGTGTCTGGTGGGCCCGGGAGAGAATGCCAGGTCTTGCGTGGACTCAAGGTGAGGGCCCTGAGGGAGGACTGAGGGGAGCCTGGACCCCAGAACAGAGTTGGCCCTGGGCGGCCATAGGGTGGGATGAGCACGTGCAGCATTTCCTGATATCCGGGTCACAGAGACGTTGGGGACTGGGTATAAGGGGCGGGATCTCAGGCGGGCACAGGAGAGAATCCCAGGTCCTGTGTGGAGTCAGGGTGAGAGCACGGAGGGAGGACTGAAGGAAAACTAGGCGCCAGACCAGAGTTGGCCCTTGGAGGCCATAGGGCGTGGTGAGCACATGCAGCACTTCCTGACATCCGGGTCTCAGAGACGCTGGCGAGGGGGAGTAAGGGGCGGGGTCTCAGAGAGGCCGGGGAGGGGGTATAAGGGGCGGGGTCTCAGGCGGGCACAGGAGAGAATCCCAGGTCTTGCGTGGAGTCAAGGTGAGGGCCCTGAGGGAGGACTGAGGGGAGCCTGGACCCCAGAACAGAGTTGGCCCTGGGCGGCCATAGGGCGGGATGAGCACGTGCAGCACTTCCTGACGTCCGGGTCTCAGAGACGCTGGGGAGGGGGAGTATGGGGCGGGGTCTCAGCGAAGCTGGAGAAGCGGTATAAGGGTCGGGGTGTCTGGTGGGCCCGAGAGAGAATGCCAGGTCTTGCGTGGAGTCAAGGTGAGGGCCCTGAGGGAGGACTGAGGGGAGCCTGGACCCCAGAACAGAGTTGGCCCTGGGCGGCCATAGGGCGGGATGAGCACGTGCAGCACTTCCTGACATCCGGGTCTCAGAGACGCTGGGGAGGGGGAGTATGGGGCGGGGTCTCAGAGAGGCTTGGGAGGGCGTATAAGGGACGGGGTGTCTGGTGGGCCCGGGAGAGAATGCCAGGTCTTGCGTGGACTCAAGGTGAGGGCCCTGAGGGAGGACTGAGGGGAGCCTGGACCCCAGAACAGAGTTGGCCTTGGGAGGCCATAGGGCGTGGTGAGCACATGCAGCACTTCCTGACATCCGGGTCTCAGAGACGCTGGGGAGGGGGAGCACGGGGCGGGGTCTCAGAGAGGCTGGGTAGGGGGTATAAGGGGCGGGATCTCAGGCGGGCACGGGAGAGAATCCCAGGTCCTGTGTGGAGTCAGGGTGAGAGCACGGAGGGAGGACTGAGGGGAAACTGGATCCCGGAACAGAGTTGGCCCTTGGAGGCCATAGGGCGTGGTGAGCACATGCAGCACTTCCTGACATCCGGGTCTCAGAGACGCTGGAGAGGGGGAGTAAGGGGCGGGGTCTCAGAGAGGCTGGGGAGGGGGTATAAGGGGCGGGGTCTCAGGCGGGCACAGGAGAGAATCCCAGGTCTTGCGTGGAGTCAAGGTGAGGGCCCTGAGGGAGGACTGAGGGGAGCCTGGACCCCAGAACAGAGTTGGCCCTGGGCGGCCATAGGGCGGGATGAGCACGTGCAGCACTTCCTGACATCCGGGTCTCAGAGACGCTGGGGAGGGGGAGTACGGGGTGGGGTCTCAGAGAGGCTGGGGAGGGGGTATAAGGGGCGTGATCTCAGGCGGGCACGGGAGAGAATGCCAGGTCCTGCGTGGAGTCAGGGTGAGAGCCCTGAGGGAGGACTGAGGGGAACCTGGATCCCGGAACAGAGTTGGCCCTTGGAGGCCATAGGGAAGAATTTAAATAAAAAAAAAAAAAGAACACTCCTCATGGTAGATATCTCCATAGAGCTTATATTTACTCTAAACTGAGTTTTGCCAGACCGTCCAAGTGGATACTCCTGGTTTTTCATTATCCATCAACACATTACACTGTAGAGGATACAGTGGCATAAAATTGGTGTAATCCAGCAAAACTCTGATATGCAAACAGGACAACACAAAATCATGAGAATAGTTTTCTATCTAGTTCTAGAAAAATGATTCATGTTTTTCCTTCCTTCTTTCTTTCGAGGTTTCTAAAAAGGCAAAATTATGTATATATAGTAATTCGGTACCTAAAAGTTTGAACTCTGGAAAATGGGATTGCCACGCTCCATGTTTCCCATTGGCTAAAGAGATGCTTTCTCTAAGAATATGCAAACTCTCTAGTCCAGTCTTTTATATCTTTAAAGTTATACCTGTTTGTTTTGTAACATAATGCCAGCATGGCACTACAGTCAGCTGTATCTGAGAACAAAAGTGTATATCTCAATGTGATGAACGAGGACATAGGAAAACTTGGACAGTTGAATTTTGTCCATGGTTATCTGAAGGTGGCAGAGATCTGGATTTGGTTGAGTCACTTCCGGTTTGATTATCTCGGCTGATTGCCACCAATCACATTTAAGGCTTCTGCCATCACATGGTTTATTTTTCATACATGCTGATGTGTGTATGTCAAATAGTGCAAAGGACTCCATGGTAATTTTAACCTACTACCTGGGTCTTTAGTTGTGAGAACCACAAGGTACGTCCCGGTTGACTGAGTTTCTTGAATGAATGAAATGCACAAGTTCCCTTAGCAAAAGTAAAATCAGCCTCCCCTTTGAAGATGTGGCATGATTTGTAAACCTGACCACTATAAGGACATCTTTGCTAATTTAATACACGTCTATATACTGCTGCTTTTTCATCCAGAAAATTTTCATTTCAAAAAGAGAAAAATCTTCTATAACGATTAATTCATTAACTCTGATAATATCTCTCTGCATACCAGAGTCAGCAAACTCTGGCCTGAGGGCCAGATATGGCCAGCTACCAGTTTTTCTACAGCCTGAATGCTAAGGCTGGCATTTGTATTTGTAAAGGACTGGAAAACAAATCAAAAGAAGAATACTATTTCTTGGCGTGTAAAAATTATATGAACTTCACATTTCAGTGTTCATAAATCAAGTTTGATTGGCGCCCTCATTCATTTGCAGCTTGCTTATGGCTTTCATGTTAAGTGGCAGAGTTGGGTAGCTCTGACAGAGACTATATGGCCTGCAAAGCAGAAAATATTTACTGTGTGGCCCATTTCAGAAAACGTTTGCTGCTTCCTCTTCCAGACAAAGCTATTTTTGGAAAGAGAACTGAGGCCCAGCATGAAGTGGGTAGACATAGCAAAATCACTGCAATGAACTAGCCTGGGATGTAAACCAAACTTCTCATGTGATGTAATTTCTAGCGAAGCATCTTGCATAAGTGGGGGAAATTAAAATCTGGAGGTGAAAGTAGAAAACAAAAATCAAAAATCTAAATTTTGCATAGTGGGAATGTTTGAATGATAGAGCCCAAGGATCCAGGACGTATTTTATCTATTGCCAAAATGCGCTTTTTCTGGAGTAGCATGCTTCCCTTCCCGAAAGCAGAGCCATGCAGCCCTAGGCCATCACAAACCCTTGCTGATTGATTGCTGGATGAGGGTCACGTAGCTCTGACTTTGGACGGTGTAGGCAGTGATCACGATGACCTTTGAATGTTTAGGGTCTCAAAGCACACATACTTTGGGGGGGGGCCCATAAAAAGGCTGAGTCTATGTCCTTCCGTGAATGGCCCCCTAGAAGTGCTATAGTCAGGTTCTCAAAAGCCTGCCTCTTCCTTTTATTTTGGGCAGGTTTTAGTCCATTTGTGAGGGGATAACGAAGGTTAGAATTTCAGTACTTGTTACAACCTTGTCAGTGGTGGAGGACGGACGTGGCTAAGAACAATGGTTATACTTTGTAATTTCTGGTTTGTGTGTGTATGTGGCTATCTAATGTTTTATTTGGGGGTAATCTCGTGTATATAATTTATAAATACATAATACATTCTTTACATATTTGTGCGATCAAACTTTTTAAAAAATTTTTTATTGAAATATAGTTGATTTACAATATTGTGTTTCAGGTGTACAGCAAAGTGATTCAGTTATACATATATGTGTATATATATATTCTTTTTAGATTCTTTTCCCTTATAGGGTATCAAACTTTTTTTGGTGGGCGGGGCCTTGCCATGTGGCATGGGGGATCTTAGCTCCCCGACCAGGGATTGAACCTGTGCCCCCTGCAGTGGAAGTGTGGAGTCTGAACCACTGGACTGCCAGGGAAGCCCCAGACTTTTTATTGATAGTTTTATTTGTGTCATCAGATAGTTAACATACTTGTTTTTTGCTTAATTTTCTTCTGTTGTATAACAAATTACCACAGATTTAATGGCTTAAAGCAACATATTTATCACCTCACAGTTTTTATCCATTAGGAGTCTGGGAATGGTGTAGCTAGATCTTTGGCTCAGGCTATCACAGAGGTGCAGTCAGGGTGTCGGCTGGGGCTGTGGTCTCATCTGGAAGCTCGTGTCCCCTTCCAAGTTCAAGTAGTTTGGGGGCAGAATTCTTTTCCTTGAAGCTATAAAACCCATGGTGGATTTCTTCTTCAAGGTCATCAGGAAAGAGTCTCTGACTCAGAGAAGGCCTAAGCCCTCTTTTAGAGGATGCCCAACTGATTAAGTCAGACCCACCCAGGATAATCACTCTTTTGATTATTTAGAGTTCACTGATTTGGGACCTCAATTACATTTGCAAATTCCCTTCTACCTTGTCATATGATGTCACACAATCAAGGGAGTGACATCCATTGCCTTTGTCATATAACATAACCTAATCGTGGTGTAACACCAGGGGGCTGAGATCATAGATACCATGTTAGAATTTTGGCTCTCACACCAGGCAAGGGAAGCATGACTCCAAGAGTCGGAGGGAGCCAGCTTTGAATCTTACCTCTTCCACTAACTAGCTGTGTGAATGTACAAGTAATTTAACTTCTCCATGCCTCCGTGCTCTCAACTGTAAACTGGAGATCATTGTAGCATCATTTTAGCGTTCCAGCATCTACCACTTCAGGCTGGTGCCAGAATTCAATAAGATAATACTTACAAAGGGTCTGGAACTGTGACTGGCAAATAGCAAGTGGTGAACAGGTGTCAGATATTTTCATTCATTTTTATACATACAGACGTTCTATTCATCCAACGGAAAAATGATATTGGACATTGCCAGAACGTGCATCACAGGATCTTCAAGAAAGCAAGACAAGAGGAAGGAATTAGGAATGCAAATTAATCCTGGTTTTATAGTAGAAAGGGCTTACTGAGAGCAAGCTAGTTCAGTAAATGGTGCTTGAACACAAAGTGAGATACGTCTGTGAAAGCGTCTGCACCGAATAAATGTTGCTTGAATTTAAATCTGGACAAAAGTACACGCTTAATAATTGTCTGTGGATTAATGGATGTGATTATCTACTTTTTAAAGTCAAATCACTGCTTAACCAAATTATTTTTTTCTCTTTATTGTTACCCACAGAACTATTTGAACCTGACAAACATTTGATCTGTCGACGTGGCCCCTGCGTTCTTCCCCGATCTAAGGTAAGGTCTGTTAATATGAAACCAATAGAGAAAGTCAGAGTGTAAGAACGTTTGCCAAAGATCTTGATAAAGTATTGTGTAGCAAATGGAGAAGTACAAATATCTAACCCAGGACCTGTAGTTTCTGTACTGAGTGATAATTCTCACCTACCTCCTAGTCACAAGCTAAAGGCCTGTGTTAAGCCCTTCCTCTCTGAAGGGAAGGAGAGAGAAAACAAAAACAAACCCCCCCAAACAAGGTGACCCCCCAGAAAAACACCACTCTCAATTTGCTTGTGTCCTTGGAAGTAAAGACAAAGAGATTCCCTTGATTACAGACTTGCTGATCTGTGGAAAATCCACAACCCCACGTTACCTCGTGCTTACAACAATGGGCAGACAGAAATCACACACTGCGGGCTTTTGTCTTCTCCTTATATTGGCTTCTTATTCTCCAGAATGGCTTCTGGTCTGGTAACAGGGAGAGGGCCTGCTGGCTGAGGAACGCTCTGCAGAGTGGCTGGTATGGCTGTGGGTGGTGCCTGGGGAGCCTGGGAAAGGAAAATTCCTGGGAGCCGGGGCTGTGTTGTAGGTCCAGTAACTCAGCCATCCTGGAATTCTCGGACATGCCTGGTGCTTTGGGATCCTCGGAGCTCCTATCAGAGTGAACCGAAGAGCTAACTATTCTAAAATTTTATAGAAAAGAGAGGGGGGAGAGAGGGAGGGAAATGACATCAACATACAGCAACATTCTGAGTCTCATTGTCAAGTACTAGCAAACCATCCTAAGTAGCAGATCCAGATCTTGCTAAATTTTTCATAAAATAGGAATCATTTTAGACCGTAGGAACAAAAGGACTATAGGATTGGTAGATCATTTCTTGTCTTACTTCAGAATCTATCTCTGTATATAATCTTTTTTTTTTTTTAACATCTTTATTGGGGTATAATTGCTTTACAATGGTGTGTTAGTTTCTGCTTTATAACAAAGTGAATCAATCATACATAAACATATGTTCCCATATATCTTCCCTGTTGCGTCTCCCTCCCTCCCTATAATCTATTTTTATCATTAAATCACTGGAGGAACATAGAATAATGGAGGCAACCATCCAGATGTTTCCAAGCATCCAGGTGTTTGACAGTGTGGAAGTCTATGTGGACACAAAGTGTCTGGGCTTTCCATGGACTCATTGTTTATCCTTTTGATTTATTTCCTTATTTATATGTATGTATTTGGAGGGGTGGGATGGGTGGGACACGAGCAGATTTCATTCATTCAGCACACACTTAGGAAGCGCCTGTTATGGGTAAGACACTGAAAGACACACAAAGGAAACACAGAGGGACTCGGGCCGTAAGAGATTTGCAGTCCTATCCCAGGGACTAGAAATCTTGTGACAAGCATCGTTCAAAGTTGTATTGACTCCCATACGCCTAACTCATCTTCTGGCAAAGCTGGTCAAAACCATTCAGCGGGTTGCCGAATTCTACAAGAGAACAAGAGTGAGGTTGAATTGACTGGTCATTTAGCAGATGTGGTTAACTCGATTTCCAGTTTACCAACAGCCAAAGCAAAGGCGTCTAGTAGGAGTAAGCCAGCTTTCTGTCAATCTCTTCCGTGTCTCTTGGAGGGAAAAACAACCGGTCCAACTGCCATCTGGAAGGCGAAATTGCAAGCAGCCAGTCAGATGCAGTTTTCACCTCTGAACCAAGTGTTCAGTTTCGCCCACACGTTTCCTCCAGCGTGAGTTTCTCATTCAGTGATCCCCAGCTGTATTTTTTCCCGTTCAGCTCATCTCACTTTCTTTTTAATCAGTGACAAAACAGGATAAAACACCTTTATTATTATTATCTGAAGCTCAGCATTACACCTAGGATTTCTCTCTTTAAAAACTAGGAAGCCATGGCATTTATCAAAAGCAGAGAAGCGGTGGATGTGACTAGGGGTTCATATTGCCAATGGGTATTGCAAATTATACTAAGAAAATCTGAGAGTGAGTATCTTGTGTTATTAGCTTCTCAAATTTGATGACTACTATTTTATGAGTGTCTTCTTTTCCTTCTAGACATTTGTGGCATTTTTCTTAATGACCAAATATAGATATAGATATAGATATGTAACTTGTACCACCTGCAGCATTATTGTTAAGAGGAATAATCCACGTGGTACTGATGCAATTTTAGTCTTATATTTCTGGACTCTTGGAACCATTTAAGCAGCTGGCCCGTGGGTGGACTCCTTAGAGCACATTTGAAAACCTTACAGAGAGGTACATTTTACCCAAGGCTGCACCATTTAGCTGTCAGAGTCCCTGGAATGTTCGGGAAAGGATGCTAAGTCAACACTCCACATGACTTAATTGGGTGTTTCCATGAAAGATATAATAAACCATGCTTCTCTATACTGTCTGAAGATGGGTCACGTGGCAGGGTCTCTGTTGACAAAGGCCGCCAGGAAGTGACTCTCTCTTCCCCAGAGACACCATTTTCAAGCTGTTCTTTTCTGCTCAGTAAAGATTAAAAAGGAAGTGAAACCTTTTGCACTCTTCTGCACTGCTGTTTTTTGGTGTGTTTTTTTTTCAGACAGAGCAGGAACGCCTGCTCATACATTCTTCCAAGACTTGCTAAGAAAGACTTGAAAATAACAGGCAAAAAGTGTCTGTGTTTGCTGTCTGTTCTTTGGCTATGGAATAAAAACAAAAAAAAATGACATTGAATCTGGTGTTTGAAATGGCAGTGCTGTTGTGGCTATGATGACTGGCTTGACAAGCCCACAGTATTCTAGAAGCATGAGCCTGTCCCAGGAGCCAGCTCAGCTGTTTCTCAAGAATGAGACGGACTGGGGCCCTGCAACAGTGTTTCCTCTTGCCGACCTTTCAGCCGCTGGGCAGAAACACATGCAAATAAAAATCAGGAACCCCAGAGAGCAAGCAAATCATTTCCAGACAGGCTGATAATGAACTTCAAGCCTTCAGCTCCAATATCACTGATTGAAATCCATTTGTTTTAGCTCTTTAATAGAATATGAGGTTAAATACACAAACCTACGTTTTTAGAATTCTCTCTTGTATTCATACCAGCGTGCGATTTTTTTTTTTTAAGACAACATAAAATAGAGTGACTTTTTAAAAATCTAGCTTTTACGTCTTAATAAAGCTGGGGGGAAAAAACTAGCATAGCACGAGAAAATAGAAAATGCTTTCAGATTTCCTCTCCCTGATTTTGAAGGTTTTCTTTTTCTTTTTTCCTTTATTAATAAACCTTAAAGATTTGAAAATGTAAGCCAGGTGTGAGCTCTGAGGGAGAAGGTTCATTTTATTCACCTTTGTGTCCCACACAACCAGAGATGGTGGGGTTGGTGTTTGTTGAACTCAGGAATCTTCTCCCTCCCGTAACAGGGATAAGTCCCTTTTATAACTGTGAGTCTGCAGGAATCTGAGACCGAGAGTAGAGAATCTCTGCTTATTTTTCTAATCTAACTAATCTGTCCTTCGAATTCTTCTATTTTGGATAACGTTAGATTTGAATCACGAGTTCCTGGGTCCGTAGTACTGTTTGTACTCCTGAGATTACATTGAGAAGTTTACTAGACCGTGCATCTCTAGAGCCTTCCTTTTCCTTTTTTCCATGTGTCTGGAGATGTAGTGAGAAAATCTGCCTTCAGCTACCTCAGTGGTTTGGCAGCCCTGACTTCCTGTTCATCATTTGCATTTCTATGGCCTTTAAGCTAAACGTTTCAAAAATGTAACGATTCATTTCATTAAACTGTACTTTTTTGTCTCTGGAATGAATATGACAATGTTTAGGTCATTTCAGAACCGGAAAATTAAGGCCCCAAAGTTGCAAAGATTTTTCTCTCTTGTCATTGTGCGTATATATGCAGTATATGAATAAATCGTTTAGTACTGTAAAAAAGTTTCAGATTTTTTTCCCTTTGGGTTGGAAACAAAAGCCCTTTTCAGAGACTTCGATGATTCTTCCTCCAAACCTTAGCCTTATTCACACATTCTGCTAACCAAACCGTCCTTATAAAACCAATAGAACCCTCTACCTTTGGGACGGGGTGGGGGGGACCACAAAGAAATTAGCTGAAGCATTCAAATTCTCCTTTTCCGGGACTTTCATCCTCATTCTCCTCTATGACAATCCCTTGATTTCTCCTTGTCCATATATATTTTTCATTTATATTGATATATTTAATTTCTGTTTTCCATTTATATTGCTCTATCAGCAGTTCTGTACTTTTTTTAAAAAGCGACCCCTTTTTGGTATCCTCAAATTTTTGTGGCCTGCCGTAAGATACTATGATTATTTTTACAATTTTGAAACTTATTTAAAAAGAATCTTCTAGCTAGGGCATTGCATTCTTTTGAGTGGGAAAATACATATTTGATATTGAATCTCTCAGTCCCTGTTATAACTGTGAGCCTGCAGGAATCTGAGACCCCTCGTAGAGAATCTCTGCTTGTTTTCACTTAGCCATTTGGATGCTTCCCCCCCTTGTTTTCTAATTGCTTCTCAGCATCTCATTTCAGGGGATGGGAATTAAGCCGTCTTTTCCTCTCACAGGCAGAGACCAGCTGTTCATGCATTGCTTGGTTCATCCTCTTGATCAACTTCTGCCTGGGAAGAGTCACTGCACTGACCCTTCAAACACATCTCTGGTTGCTGCAACTAATTTTATGTTTTAGTACAAAGTAAAGGACCTCTGACCTCCATCTAGTAAGAATCTGACCAAATGTTCGTGAATTAACAGTTTCCATCTTTGCAGACTTTGGCCTTTGAAGCTTGTTTGGCTTTCTTTTCTTACTGTTGCAGTCTTTCAGTTTTTTTATGAGCATAAAGGTTGCAGAGACCTATTCCTTCCTGAAAGGACCATCAGGGCTCCTTGGCTGGATGGATAAAGGGTCCAGGCCTGACCCGTGGGCTGCTGGAATAGTCACGTGAAAAAAAAAAAAAAGGCCCCATTAACCACTTTTTCTACCTGTTCTTTAGTCTCGCTTGAAAATCGTTTGTTTCTAATGTCTTTTCATCACAGTTTTTACAGTCATCTTGTCAACAAGTTATCCTAAAAATTGTTGAAAAGGCCCCATCCATTCTCAGCACAGAAGCTCCCCTTTGGATTCCTTTGTGACTGTTATTTGGCTCTTAACATGTGGCTGGTATGAACTTGTTTGGAAAATCCCGACCCACTAGAGTCACCGAGGCCTTCCTCATGGGATGGTTTCTAGGGACTTCTTCATCTAATTAGCAATGACCCCAGAACCTTACCTCTACCAAGAAAATGTCCCAGTTAACTCAGCTCCCAAGGCTCCTCAGTACTTCACTTTTCTAGTTGCTTGATGTTGAACGTAAGTCACCTGAACTGTGGTTGCATAGAATGGGTTGGGAGTCACACAGATCTCTCTGTATAAGGACTACTAAGAACTCTTCACTAGGTCTAGATTCTGGTTCATGTTGCCTTCTTTAAAAATAGGTAGAGATGCTCTTTCATATTAAGTAGTGTGTGGGGACTTGCCATTGGCTTCAAGGTTTTTTTTTAATTGCATGGTTCTCTGATCTTGTTGGGGAACAGGAGGCCAAATAGATCTAGATTAGGGCACCCAACTGCAGCCAAGATGTATGGGTCTGCTCTTGGCTTCTAATTCGCCATGTGACTTTGGGCGGGTCCCTCTCTCTGGCTTTGAGTTTCTCATTTGTAGAACAATGGAATTGGATCAGGGTCTTTCCACCTCTAAAGGTCTGTGATGCATAGGCGAGCCACAGCATCATGGGTTCCAGCACAGCACCCCACAGCCTTCTCGCTCACCCTTCCTGGCACACACGCACATCTCCCTGTAGGACTCCCTGGTTTTTAAAGAAGGGCAAATGGAAAAGGAGACCTGAAACCCACATAGTTTCAGTTCTGACTTAGTGAGTTTTGAATTTAAATGCTTTCGCATATGAAACAGTGAGTGGGCAGAAGAATCCTACAAAAAGAGCACCCTGAGGTTGGATGAGCAATGCACAACTCCGTTCTTTGGTGGTTCTCTTTTGGAACAAAACACATCATTGCTCAAAGCCAGAAGAGAAAAAATAAGAATAAGCGGAGGCATTGTTGAACAAAGAGAAATAGAACATGGTGGCCTGTGTATCCACGTAGGCTCTTGGCAAACCTACCTACTTCTATTTTTTTTTTTTGCTTTGTCATATTCCCTTTCTTTTTGTACCTTTTTTAAAAATTGAATTGTAGATGATTTACAGTGTTGTGTTAGTTTCAAGTGTACAGCAAAGTGATTCAATTATACATATGTACATATATATGTTCTCTTTCAGATTCTTTTCCCTTATAGGTTATTATAAAATATTGAGTGTAGTTCCCTGTGCTATACAGTAGGTCCTTGTTGGTTACCTATTTTATATATAGTAGTGTGTATCTGTTAATCCCAAACTCCTAATTTACCCCTTCCCACCTTTCTTCTTTGGTAACTATAAGTTTGTTCTCTATGTCTGTGGGTCTGTTTCTGTTTTGTATATAAGTTCATTTGTATCATTTTATTTTAGATTCCACATATAAGCAATATCATATGATATTTGTCTTTGTCTGCCTTACTTTACTTAGTATGATCATCTCTAGGTCCACCCATGTTGCTGCAAATGGCATTATTTCATTCTTTTTTATGGCTGAGTAATATTCTATTGTATGTATGTACCACATCTTCTTTATCCATTCACCTGTTGGTGGACATTTACAACCTACCTACTTCTAATGCTGCCACATCTGCCTGTATCAGGATGAGTTCTGGGCCTCAAGATTTGAAAACACAAAACAAAATAAACAAATTTTAAAAAAACAGTGCTAAAAGGGAAAACTGTCGGGACTGATGTTACACGCAATAGCATCTTCCAGGTAGCTCTGTGGGATGAGTAACACTTGGGTTGGGCAGTGTGACAATGCTGGGACCAAGAATGGTGGACGATGGTGCATCACCATTGCTTCCTACAGATTCCGACCAAGGCAGAGATCCCTGTCATTAAGGGGTGTGAGTACACGGCCTGCAAATAGTATGTTTGGCAACTTTTAAATTCATTTGAGTCCAGACCGACAAATGTGTTCTAGGCAAGTGATTGCATGATTTTCCACAGGATTTTGTCGCACCAGCCCATAAATGAAATACAAAAACCGATCAGGGAATGAGGGAGGTCTGAAATGTGCTTGGGAGTGTGAAGAGAAGATGGAGAGGAATGCTAAGGGTTTAAACAGGAAGAACTAATGAGGAAAACATATGACACTACTACAGGGGAATTTTTCCTCTTTTAGCCATTCCTGACTTTCCATAGTAGTCACCATTCATCTCAAGCTAGTCCTCTGATATTTTTGCATCCTAGAAAAATGAAGAGTCTATAAAAGACAACATCTTGTAGGCCTGGTGTGTTTGTAACTGGCTTTTTGAAAGATGTTACTGATCTGCCCATGAGTGCCTTTCTAAGCTTTCATTGGATTTTTCGTGGGAAGGGAAAATTAGTTTTCCTGTTGAAATACTGGACCCCAAGGAGAAGACCTCTTTTTCTGTGAGCGATGAATAAGGAGAGCGGATATGATGTATTCAACAGTTTTTTTTTTTATTTGAAGTGTGATTTACAATGAAGTGATTTACAGTGTTGAAGTGTGATTTACAATGTTGTGTTAGTTTCAGGTGTACAACAAAGTGATTCAGTTTTAAATACATATCTATATAGATATATAGATATACACATATGTATATTCTTTTTCAGATTCTTTTGTCTTATAGGTTATTACAAAATATTGAGTAGAGTTCCCTGTGCTATACAGAAGTCCTTGTTGTTTATGTCTTTTATATGTAGTAGTGTGTATATGTTAATCCCAAACTCCTGATTTACCCCTCCCCCCTTCCCCTTTGGTAACCATAATTTTGTTTTCTACATCTGTGGGTCTCTTTCTGTTTTGTATATAAGTTCCTTTGCATCATTTTTTTAGATTCCACATATAAGCGATATCATATGATATTTGTCTTTGTCTGACTTACTTCACTCAGTATGATCATCTCTAGGTCTAACCATGTTGCTGCGAATGGCATTATTTCATTCTTTTTTATGGCTGAGTAATATTCCATTGTGTATATGTACCACATATTTATCCATTCGTCTGTCAATGGACACTTAGGTTGCTTCCATGTCTTGGCTATTGTAAATAGTGCTGCAGTGAACATAGGGGTGCATGTATCCTTTTGAATTATGGTTTTCTTCTGATATATGGCCAGGAGTGGGATTGCTGGATCATAGCAGTAACTCTATTTTTAGTTTTTTTTTTTTTCGGTACGTGGGCCTCTCACTGTTGTGGCCTCTCGCATTGCAGAGCACAGGTTCCGGATGCGCAGGCTCAGTGGCCATGGCTCACGGGCCTAGCCACTCCGCGGCATGTGGGATCTTCCCAGACCGGGGCATGAACCCGTGTCCCTTGCATCAGCAGGCGGACTCTCAACCACTGCGCCACCAGGGAAGCCCTATTTTTAGTTTTTTAAGGAACCTCCATACTGTTTTCTATAGTGGCTGCACCAATTTACATTCCCACCAACAGTGTAGGAGGGTTCCCTTTTCTCTACACCCTCTCCAGCATTTATTATTTGTAGACTTTTTGATGATGGCCATTCTGACTGGTGTGTTCAACGAAGTTTTAAAACATCGTCAGTTTTGCAAAGGTACCTAAAGAAAACATGACATACAGATTTGTGAGTAAGAGTTCAAGGGAAGTCAGACCTTATGCAGAAAGTAACATAATGTGATGGTGTGCAGAGATGAATGAAGAGATGTAGCTAGAGAATCATGAAATAAGAACTGAAAGTAATGTTGGTTTTTCTCTTGGGCTTAGAAAGTTTGGGGAACCATTTAATAACAAATATTCATGATTCTTCTTGGTGCATTAGAGATGGGAAAGGTTGATTCCTACAGCTTGCTGTATGCTTGGGGCTTTACCAACTTTTGGAGTTAAACAGCGACTAAAATACAGAGTTCCTGCCCCAAGGGAGCTTGCATTCTAGCAAGGAGACACTGACCGCCCCCCCCCGCCGAAAAAAAAGGAATATATAATATGCCAGGCATGTTGATAAATGCTTTGGAGAAAAGTAAAATAATGTGAAGGAGATGGAGAGAGAATGGGAGTGTGGGGATCCGTGCTATTGTATTAGACACATTATGATTGTAAGAATCATTAAGTCTAGTCACCATTCTTCCTCTGCACAGATGAAGAAACGGGGGCACTGAGAGATGGCCCAAGGGCCCCCAGCTGACTATGCCCCCGGGAATAAGAACCAACTCTCCTGACCCAAGACCAATGCTCTTCCCTTTTGCCTCCATCCTCAGCTTGCCCCCAGTTGGAAATGAGCTGCTGCCATCCGATTTTGAAGTCTATCATTTCTTCCCTTTGCGATCAGTTTGTATTGATTTTCTTACGAGTACAAAATAAATTGTTCAACACTATTCCTGTACCAACTTGTGCCAGCAGTAATGGTACCTAAGATGTAGAAAGGGTTAATTTACCAGTTGGTGACTTCGGAGTGGTCTAGAGTTGACCTCATCAACTCTGTGGTCCTTAAGCACTCAGGACACTTCCTACTTTAATGCGCACGAGAGTCAGCTGGGAATCTTGTGAAAATGCAGGTTCCGATTCAAGATGTCTAGCTGGGGACCGAGATTCTGCGTTTCCAACAAGCAGTCCGGTGACGCTCATATTACTGGTCCATGGACCACACTTGAGTAGCGAGGGTCTAGGCGCCTCTGCTCCACTTTGCTCAGCACAACTGCAAGAGAAACCTCAGAGTCAAAGCTGGCATTTCCTTTCTTCCCTTCCCTATTGCCCTACTCCCCTCCTTTGGAAGAATCCAGCTTAAAAAAAGAAAACGTTATGAAACACGAGTGCGAAGCCTGAATTACAGTGTTAGGCACGTAATTATCTGGGCAAAAAACAGATGTTTCAGACTCGGGGTTAGCTCAGCCCGCTGCCGGGGCCACATGGTAAAGTCTCTTGATGGAAGAGCCAACCAAGGCCACACAGTTTATGCCAAGAGAAAAAGGGGTGCGTGTGTCTGAAACTCGGGGAGGGAAGTGAGTAAGGGTTACCGTTGCATAAATAATATAGGAAGCGTCTCCCCGCCAGACTGCAAGCTGAGACTCCTGCGTGCTAATCTCGGGTGCAAGGGTGACTCGGTCTGCGTCTGCAAATGAAAGCTTGCATCCTTGGCTGGGAAATAATAATAGGAAAAAGCCTGCCCCATGCTGGAGCTTTTCCTCTGTGAGGAGCTGCCGCTATCCACTGTTAAGATCCTTTGATTGAGCCATCCTGAAGGAAGGCGCAAGCGTGAACCGGGACTTGGTTTGGGAAAGGTGGCAGAAACAGTCTGTAGAGAGCAGGATTCTTTATTTTTTTAATTAAAAAAAATTTTTTTAAACATCTTTATTGCAGTATAATTGCTTTATAATGTCGTGTTAGTTTCTGCTGTACAACAAAGTGAATCAGCTCTACATATACATACATCCCCATATCCCCTCCCGCTTGTGTCTCCCTCCCACCCTCCCTATCCCACCCCTCTAGGTGGTCACAAAGCACCGAGCTGATCTCCCTGTGCTATGCGGCTGCTTCCCACTAGCTATCTATTTTACGTTTGGTAGTGTATATATGTCCATGCCGCTCTCTCACTTTGTCACAGCTTACCCTTCCCCCTCCCCGCGTCCTCAAGTCCATTCTCTACGTCTGTGTCTTTATTCCTGTCCTGCTTCTAGGTTCATTGGAACCTTTTTTTTTTTTTTTTTAGATTCCATATATATGTGTTAGCATACGGTATTTGTCTTTCTCTTTCTGACTTACTTCACTCTGTATGACAGACTCTAGGTCCATCCACGTCACTACAGATAAGTCAATTTCGTTCCTTTTTATGGCTGAGTAATATTCCATTGTATATATGTGCCACATCTTCTTTATCTATTCATCTGTCGGTGGACGCTTAGGTTGCTTCTGTGTCCTGGCTGTCGTCAATAGTGCGAGAGCAGGATTCTTGCAAAACCCGCCTTCTGTGGCTCTTTACATTTGCACCTACTTGCTACCCACCATGGCAAGTCTTTTGTCCACCACCTGGGCTGGCCCTGCGCGTATGAACGCGTGTTCTGGGGCCCCAGAGGGCAGCTCAGGAGGGAAAGGCCAGCCCCCGTCCCCCCACCGTGACCTGGCTGAGCTAGGGAGAACTAAGCCCCCAATTGCGAGCTCAGTTGCTTCTCAGAGGAAAATGGTGTAACAGTCATGATAAGAAAAAATTGAATTCACATCTCTAAGTGGGCAAAGGCTAAACAGTTCCCATTATTCTTGGGGAGGCAAAAGCAGTTCTGGCGCGCCTAGGGTTTCACAGCTCCGTGGGGCGTCATCTCAGTCTGAGACTTTGGGCCATTTAGTCTGTGCTCAGTAAGATCTGGCGGAGGATGTGAGGATGGGGTGACGAGTGGGTGACAGATAGCTGACTTTGGATTTCTCGGCGTTTGCCAAAATCTTGGAGGCTGTCTTACTCCTTCTATAGTTAAGACTGGTTTCACTGGGATGATGATCGTTCCCCAGAGGACAGTTGGACTCTCCCTGACACTCTCAGGAAGGACAAGTGGAATGCTCTGAGTCCCCAGGAAATGGCCCGGAAGGTTGGACTTCATTCTGGGAATTTTCACTGGTCTCTTTTGTTTGAAGTTGAGCTAAAGGGGTGGCAAGTAGAGGTGCACTTCTCTTATCAGTTACTAGAATGTTTTCTACCAGCTGGATAAGCCACCCAGGGAAACAAAGGCTAGTTTCCTGGTCAATATCAGGTCCAGTCTGTGACAGCCTCCCAGCCTTGGGGAAGGGAATAGTGAAGGCAAACGCCCTTTTCTCTGTCACCAAATCTCAGTCCATTGCAGTGTCTCAAGGATGAGGCTGTGAGGCAACCCAGCTATCGCAGGCCTGGCTTTTCTGCGTGAGACTGTGATCTCGGCTTGGCAAATGCCAACTGTTTCCAGAGGGAGATTCTGGGAAGTCCAAGGAAAAAAAACCCTTTTAGTTCCAATGGCCCTTCTCACCATCACTTTGAATGGCTAAATCTTTTGTACTTTGAATTGTCCACATTTCCAGATGTGGCATATTGAGCGGACACCCACTGATAGGGCCATTCTATACCTCTACCCAGTGAGCCAGGCCCCAGGAGGGGGGTGACGCGGGGGGGGGGGGGCGGGAAAAGTTCAGTCCATTTTTCTTATTGTACCACTGATCTTACAATGTCGCCATACCCTTAAAGCCAGTGAGCATACTTGTTTTTGTTTGAGTAAACTTTTTGCTCTGGGATTAAATTTGCAGAAAAGTTGCAAAGATAGTACAGAGAGTTCCCATATACCCCTCACCCAGCTTCCCCTAATGTTAACATTTGACATTTCCAACTGTTTGTCAAAACAAACTGATATTGGGGCAATGCTATTAACTAAACACCAGACTTTATTTGGGTTTCATCAGCTTTCCCATTAATGTGCTTTTTCTATCCCAGGAGTCAATCCAGGGTGTAATATTGCATTTGGTAGCTTTTTTCTAGCAAACCTCCACTTGCACAAATGTAGCTGATCTTTTCACCAGCCTCCCTGAGCACCCGTTCTGTGCAGGACCCTGGCTGGATTCTGAGAGGCAGAGATGAAATGTCCTCAGGCAGTCGCTGTCTAGCTGTCGAGGCTGATGTTCACATACCACCATGGGATGCTCACAACCAGTGTGCTTTGCAAACAGAGCCTCTGTGTTGCAGAGCAGAGGTATCGGTGAGGATAAATGTACTATGCGCCCGGGAACGTCAGAAGTCATGCCTAGCTAGCGAGTGGGCTGGGAGGGGGGTCTGGGAAGGTGATAAACAGGGCTCTGCCCAATTTGACTTCAATAGGAAAGAGAAAATACTGCGGGGTGCTGAGCTAATCATTGCCTGGTTCTAAGCATCTATATTGCCAATGTCCTGGTCTCCAAAAACAATGAAACGAAGTACCCTAATACTGGGAGAATGTGTGTGTGTGTGTGTGTGTGTGTGTGTGTGTGTGTATGATTTCAAGCAGGGCTCATTAGGAAGAAACTCCACCAATCTTTCTTTTCTTTAGCTACATGGTAGCTGGTTGAACTATTTGATTTTATAGCAAAGAACTCACAAAAAAAGTGCCTTTTTCCCCAGGCTGAAAGCACAAGAAAACACCCCAAAACCTGTACCATGTCAGCACCCAGATAGAAAATCATTCACTTTCAGTGTTGGTTATTCGTTTTGTTGGTGGGAATCATCTCCCCTCTTCTCTGCTGACTCTTATCCAGGCAGAGGTTTGACTAGTGGGGCGAGGACCCATTTCCTCCATTGAAACCAAATGACTGCAGGGAAGCGGGGCCGGCTGACTGACACACGGCCTCAGTTTGGTCCCCAGAGATGATCCTGGGGTGTCTCAGGGAGAGAGACCCGACACTGTTGAAAGCAGTGCTCTGTCTCCAAAAGCAGGGTGTCCACTGATGTCAGAAGAAATTGCAGTGTTGAAAACCTACGGGATTTCAGGTCGGGTTCAACCAAAGTGTTCCCAAGTTCTGCTTTCCATATTCAAAGCTTAACTTCTGTTCTCTCATGAGAATTTGCTTTCTTGATGTGGAGAGGCCAAGATGTAGCATCAACGCTCTGGTAGTCGGGTCTTCCACAAAAATTCTCAACTTGCACAGGCCACGAGCAATTCCGGACTTTAGTAGTGGAGCTGGGAGTCGTGTAGGGCTGATGCCGAGGGCCAGGCAAGACTGGGAGGGCTGTCAGCATTCCAGCTATTTAGCACCAGGACTCACTAGGCAGGTGGGCTTAACTTAAAGAGGAGAGAAAGTCGAGGCTCCGGAGTGGAGGTCCGGCGGGGGGGGGGGGTGTAGGGCAGGCCTCCCTGGGTGAGGCCCTGGAGGCTGAGGAGGCAGGGTAAAGTGTGCCTTTCACGGCTGATTGGAAGCCAGTGTGACTTCACTAGCTGAGTGAACCTGAATCTTTCTGAAGCTCAGACTTTTTTCAACCACACATGAGAACATTCTCATGTGCACTGTCTATTTTACGGGGCTCTACTAAGAATTCAGAAAGCAGATGAATGTGCAGTAACTATATTACCTGATACAATGAGTAATCGAGCGGCTATTGTTTTCACTACTTCATGTATCTTAAAAGAACACTTTTCCTGCTTTTGAATTGCTAGAAATATGGGGGTCTTGGCTCAGTGAAAAGAGAACTAACGTTATGCTACTAAGAAAAAAACATATAAAACAATATATATTGCCTGTTGTGGTAGAGAAAGTGATGGCTCTGCAAAGATGTCCATGTTCTAAACCCTGGAACCTGTGAACATGTTACGTGACAAGGCAAAGGGGAATTTAGGCTGCAGGTGGAATTAAGATTGCTTATCAGATGAACTTAGAAATGACCTGATGATCCTGGAGTGCTTGGGGGTGCCTGATGTAATCACAAGGGTCCTCAAAAGTGAAGAAGGAAGATGTGACTATGGAAGAGAGAACCAGAGAGGTGGCAGCATGAAAAGGACTTGGCCTGGCAGGGTCAGCTTTGAAGACGGAGGAAGGGGGTCGTGAGCGAAGGAACTCAGGCAGCTTTAGAAGGTGGAAGAGGCAAGGAAGTGGGTTCTCACGGAGAGCCTCCAGAATGTAGCATAACGTGGCCAACACCTTGATCTTAGCCCAGTGAGATCCCTGCCAGACTTCTGATCTATAGAACTGTGTGATGAAAAATTTGTGTTATTTTAAGCCACTAAGTTTGTGGTCATCTGTTACAGCAGCGATAGAAATCGAATGCACCTATATAGAAATTCTGGAACAATGGCACATTCTTGGATATAAGAAAGAAATGTTTATTAGCTGAACGCTTTTTCAGGAACCTCTTTCCTTCTTCTCGTGTATAATCACTGACACATTAGTATTTTTCCCCCGTTTGCCTGGCATGAATTGTGAGCTTGAACAGCTATTTACAGAGCTCTTTTTACACTTTCTATTATGTTTGCAGAGATTTATATACAAAATACAGGGAAGCCTGCTTCAGCTTCCCTGGCTTGATTTTGAACAGGGAGTGCCAGGGGTAAATTAAAAGGGAAATTCCAACTCAAGGGCAAGGTGGTGTTGATAAAGTCCTACTCAAAATATTTACAGAAGAAAGATGGGTACGGTCAAGTGGGCTTTTTCTCTATGATGTCAAGCTTTCCGTGGGAACAATGCAGATAATATTGCTTGTCCCTTTGCTTACTTATAACCTAAAAGAAGGGAGGGGTAAATGACAGAAGCCTGATTCATACTGTTGGACCCCTAAAGGAGCTCAGAGAGGGAGAGGAAAATCTAAACTCCTAAGTCAACATCTGTAAAAGGATTTGGAACTGAGGATGAGGAAGTTCTGAGGCCTGCTAAAAGGGAAGGAAGGGCTTTATTTACTGGCCATGGACTGTACTTCCTGTTGTGATGCTAACGCTGTTTCATAACAGCTGGGAGGCTGCAGTACCTTGTGGGACAATGTGGAAGCAGCACTCTTGGTTCTTCCACATTACACAAGTGAACGACCTCTACAGTGCAGTGACACAGATGTAGGGAAAAGAATGGGACACTTGCACTGGCTGTTGCAGACACGATCAAGCTTTTATTTTAATTGCAGAAATATCTTTTATATATACTATGATCGAATATGCAGCATCTCCTGTGTTCTTACGAACGCTCTTTGCTTGTCTGGGGATTCAAAGGGCTGAAAGGGATAAGCACCCAGCGGGGCGGCCCTGTGGCATGTTATGAGCTGTCACTACACAGCCAGGAGCTACAAAAGCCAATGTGGTCCGTGAAAGAAGGAATTAAGTTTATGTCTTTCTTATCATATAACTCTGTCGCAAACGCCATGAAAATCATTTTTGCAGATTTGCTTGGCAGGTCAGCCAAGGAATTGGGAAACAATATTTCAAGCCTGATGGGAGACATTTTCACCTGCCTGTATTGTATCCTTCTGAGGATGAGGGCTACTGTGGTTAGGTTTGCACATGCAAAATGCAGTGACAAACCACAGAGACTTCCTGGATATCTCATTGGGTGAATACTCCAAAATCTAGACTTTTTTCAGCAAAAGGATCTTTCAGGTTAGAGGATAGAGGTGGGGCTGTGTCATCACACAGTGTGGTGTCAAATTCGGGTTGGACCACTTACTAGCTGTGTGACCTTGACTAAATTAATTCACATCTCTGTGCCTCAGTTTTCTCATCTTGAATGAGAGGAGTAGTACAATGTATGCCATGTGGTCATTGTAAAAATTAAGGAAGGCAGAATATGAGGCCAGTAGAACGGTGCCTGGTGCTATAAACTGCTTAACCAGTGGAAACTATTTTGCTTAGACAATATGGATATATATTCACGATGGCAGAATAAAAGGTACGAAAACAGTAAGTTACTACAGGGAAGGAAAGCACTGGAAGCCTTGGAAGCGGCGCACATCACCATGACACGCAGTACCATTTGTATCTGTGTTCAAGGCTCTGCACAGTCTCCACCCAGCATCTTTTCCAGTCTGCTTCCCCACGATCATCCTTCAGGAAGCTTCTGCACCAGCCACCCTGGTCTCCAGGACTGGCCCATCTGCTTTCCTGAACTCAGACATTTTTCCCCCCTCATATCCATACCTCTGCCCTTCAGTTCTACTGAGAGTTCCTCTCTTTCCCTTTGAACTCTCCCTCCTTTGAGCTGACACAACTAAAAGTCAAAAGGCTTTTTCAAACAAAAATATTTGAAGGGACATCAGATGTCTTGCTCACGTTATACATTTAAAAATCTAGACCACAGAGCTTCAGCGCACGTCCCAAGCTGAGGTGTCACCTCAGCCGTTTCACGAGGAACTCTGGTCTGAAGGGCTGGGGGCAAGGCCTATGCACGGGGCCTGCTATGAGCAAGTGAAACAGACTAAGCACAAAGGGAAAAAAGGCGGATGGGCTAGGCCTGAAGTGAGATGGCCAGATTTATGTCCTTTCCAGATGAAATGTGGATCCTCTCACAACAGGAGCCGTGTGGCTGACAGGGTCTTGGTGCTCCAGCCGGGTGTCAGGCCTGTGCCTCTGAGGTGGGAGAGCCAAGTTCAGGACACTGGTCCACCAGAGACCTCCCGGCTCCACGTAATATCAAATGGCGAAAGCTCTCCCAGAGATCTCCATCTCAATGCGAACACCCAGCTCCAGTCAACGACTAGCAAGCTCCACTGCTGGACACTCCATGCCAAACAACTAGTAAGACAGGAGCACAACCCCACCCATTAGCAGAGAGGCTGCCTAAAATCATACTAAGTTCACTGACACCCAAAACACACCACCGGACGCGGTCCTGCCCGCCAGAAGGACAAGATCCAGCCTCAACCACGAGAACACAGGCACTGGTCCCCTCCACCAGGAAGGCTACACAACCCACTGAACCAACCTTAGCCAATGGGGGCAGACACCAAAAACAACGGGAACTACAAACCTATAGCCTGCGAAAAGGAGACCCCAAACACAGTAAGTTAACCAAAATGAGAGAACAGAGAAATACACAGCAGATGAAGGAGCAAAGGAAAAACCCACCAGAGCAAACAAATGAAGAGGAAATAGGCAGTCCGCCTGAAAAAGAATTCAGAGTAATGATAGTAAAGATGATCCAAAATCTTGGAAATAGAATGGAGAAAATACAAGAAATGTTTAACAAGGACCTAGAAGAACTAAAGAGCAAACAAACAATGACAAACAGCACAATAAATGAAATTAAAAATTCTCTAGAAGGACTCAATAGCAGAATAACTGAGGCAGAAGAACGGATAAATGACCTAGAAGATAAAATAGTGGAAATAACTACTGCAGAGCAGAATAAAGAAAAAAGAATGAAAAGAGGATAGTCTTTTTAAAGAAAAAAGAAGAATTGAGGACACTCTCAGAGACCTCTGGGACAATATTAAACACACCAACCTTCGAATTATAGGGGTCCCAGAAGTAGAAGAGAAAAACAAAGGGACTGAGAAAAGATTTGAAGAGATTGTAGTTGAAAACTTCCCTAATGTGGGAAAGGAAATAGTCAATCAAGTCCAGGAAGTGCAGAGAGTCCCATACAGGATAAATCCAAGGAGAAACATGCCAAGACACGTATGACTCAAACTATCAAAAATTAAATACAAAGAAAAAAATACTAAAAGCGCAAGGGAAAAGCAACAAATAACATACAAGGGAATCCCCATAAGGTTTACAGCTGATATCTCAGCAGAAACTCTGCAAGCCAGAAGGGAGTGGCAGGACATCCTTAAAGTGATGAAAGGGAAAAACCTACAACCAAGATTACTCTACCCAGCAAGGATCTCATTCAGATTCGATGGAGAAATTAAAACCTTTACAGACAAGCAAAAGCTAAGAGAATTCAGCACCACCAAACCAGCTTTACAGCAAATGCTAAAGGAACTTCTCTAGTCAGGAAACACAAGACAAAGAAAAGACCTACAATAACAAACCCAAAACAATCAAGAAAATGGTAATAGGAACATACATATTGATAACTACCTTACACGTGAATGGATTAAATGCTCCAACCAAAAGACACAGGCTCACTGAACGGATACAAAAACAATGCCGTCTTCAACAGACCCACTTCAGACCTAGGGACACATACAGACTGAAAGTGAGGGGATGGAAAAAGATATTCCATGCAAATGGAAATCAAAAGAAAGCTGGAGTAGCAATTCTCATATCAGATAAAATCGACTTTAAAATAAAGACTATTAGAAGAGACAAAGAAGGACACTACGTAATGATCAAGGGATCAATCCAAGAAGAAAATATAACAATTGTAAATATGTATGCACCCAACATAGGAGCACCTCAATACATACGGCAAATGCTAACAGTCATAAAGGGGAAATCGACAGTAACACAGTCATAGTAGGGGACTTTAACACCCCACTTTCACCAATGGACAGATCATCCAAAATGAAAATAAATAAGGAAACAAAAGCTTTAAATGACACATTAAACAAGATGGACTTAACTGATATTTATAGGACACTCCATCCAAAAACAACAGAACACACATTCTTCTCAAGTGCTCATGGAACATTCTCCAGGATAGATTGTATCTTGGGTCACAAATCAAGCCTTGGTAAATTTAAGAAAATTGAAATCATATCAATTGTCTTTTCCAACCACAGCGCTATGAGACTAGATATCAATTACAGAAAAAAAAAAAGCTGTAAAAAATACAAATACATGGAGGCTAAACAATACATTACTAAATAACCAAGAGATCACTGAAGAAATCAAAGAGGAAATCAAAAAATACCTAGAAACAAATGACAGTGAAAACATGACAACCCAAAACCTATGGGATGCAGCAAAAGCAGTTCTGAGGGAAGTTTATAGCAATACAATCGTACCTCAAGAAACAAGGAACATCTCAAATAAACAACCTAACCTACACCTAAAGCAATTAGAGAAGGAAGAACAAAAAATCCCCAAAGTTAGCAGAAGGAAAGAAATCATAAAGATCAGATCGGAAATAAATGAAAAACAAGTGAAGGAAATGATCGCAAAGATCAATAAAACTAAAAACTGGTTCTTTGAGAAGAAAAACAAAATTGATAAACCATTAGCCAGAGTCATCAAGAAAAAAAGGGAGAAGACTCAAATCAACAGAATTAGAAATGAAAAAGGAGAAGTAACAACTGACACTGCAGAAATACAAAAGATCATGAGAGATTACTACAAGCAACTCTATGCCAATAAAATGGACAACCTGGAAGAAATGGACAAATTCTTAGAAGAGCACAACCTTCCGAGACTGAACCAGGAAGAAATAGAAAATATAAACAGACCAGTCACAAGCACTGAAATTGAGACTGTGATGAAAAATCTTCCAACAAACAAAAGCCCAGGACCAGATGGCTTCACAGGCGCGAATTCTGTCAAACATTTAGAGAAGAGCTTACACCTCTCCTTCTCAAACTCTTCCAAAATATAGCAGAGGGAGGAACCCTCCCAAACTCATTCTACAAGGCCACCATCACCCTGATACCAAAACCAGACAAAGACGTCACAAGAAAACTACAGGCCAATATCACTGATGAACATAGATGCAAAAATCCTCAACAAAATACTAGCAAACAGAATCCAGCAGCACATTAAAAGGATAGTACACCCTGATCAAGTGGCGTTTATCCCAGGAATGCAAGGATTCTTCAATAGATGCAAATCAATCAATGTGATACACCATATTAACAAATTGAAGGATAAAAACCATATGATACTCTCAATAGATGCAGAAAAAGCTTTTGACAGGGCTTCCCTGGTGGCGCATTGGTTGAGAGTCCGCCTGCCGATGCAGGGGACACGGGTTCATGCCCCGGTCCGGGAAGATCCCACATGCCGCGGAGCGGCTGGGCCCGTGAGCCATGGCCGCTGAGCCTGCGCGTCCGGAGCCTGTGCTCCGCAAAGGGAGAGGCCACAACAGTGAGAGGCCCGCGTATTGCAAAAAAAAAAAAAAAAGGTTCTGAAGAACCTAAGGGCAGGACAGGAATAAAGACGCAGACGTAGAGAATGGAGTTGAGGACACGGGGAGGGAGAAGGGTAAGCTGGGACGAAGTGAGAGAGTGGCATGGACATATATACACTACCAGCTGTAAAATAGATAGCTAGTGGGAAGCAGCCGCATAGCACAGGGGGATCAGCTCGGTGCTTTGTGACCACCTAGAGGGATGGGATGAGCGGGTGGGAGGGAGACGCAAGAGGGAGGAGATATGGGGATATATGTATATGTATAGCTGATTCACTTTGTTATACAGCAGAAACTAATACAACATTGTAAAGCCATTATACTCCAATAAAGATGTTAAATAATAATAAAAAAAAAATCTGGACCAAAAAAATTGCATGGTTGGCAATTTCTACCTCCGTACTTGGAAGATACGGACTATGGACAAAATCCCAGGTTTTCAACTCCCTTAACAGCGGGCAGTACAAAATACTGAGGGGACCACTCTCCTCGCAATCGAAGTCTGCCCTGCTAGCTTCTTTCCTCTGTAAACTTCAGGATTTGGTTTCTTATTTCTCTTTTGGAATCTAAGTGCTCCAGGGCAGGCATCAGATGTACGCCTTGTATTCCCAAGGATATCTTTCAAAGTTCAGATCCTTGAAAATGTTGAGAATCTTTATGAGAAGTCCTTCTTGACACTTGCATTGATTCAGCGATGCGGTGGCTTATTCTCTTCCATTGCAAACGTCTGTAAGCGGTGGGCTCTTTTCCCCTCCCTGCAAAGTGCACCAATCTCGAGTGGCCCCTGACTATTGTGACCTCTGGCTCTTTTCATCACAGCAGGTGGCATTCTGGACTCTTCCCCCAGACTTTGGCTCCATCACAAAGCCCTGTCCTTAGCATTCTGCCCACTGACAACACTGGAAAGGAAACCGTAGGCTCGTTTTTCACGCTGGGATTCAGTGGATAAGGAAGTAAGAAAAGGCAAAAAGAGAACAGACCTGCTTTGTTCCCTTTAACCTCAGGTTTGGAGGCTTGCGGAATTGGGGGCAGGCTTTGGAGGCCAGCAAACTATACCATGTTGCGTCCTCTGTAGACTCCAGGGAACGTGGCTACCGAGTTCTTTTTGCAGGGAAATGTAGGACGGTTTCACCTTTGGGCATCTTGTCTCGGAAATGTAAGGAAGGCAGGATCCTCCTCTGGTATGGTGGGGTGCAGGGCCCAGCCAAGGGCAACTAGCACAGCATCTTCCCATGTCTCAATTACTTCTGGAGGAAGTTCATGCTGAAGACGTAAGAGGTCCATTTGTTGAGGGAAAGTTCCCTCTATTGCCTCAATTAATTGCACATTATACTTGCCTTTCACAGACTGGAATTTAAACCTTCGGGACCTTCTCTCTGATGCACGCTCATGGTAGAATTAAATATCACTCTTGTCACATCATTTATATTGACTGGTCTTTGACAGATTCCAGATACTTTGGGACTATTGTTCTGCCGTTGTCACCAGTTTCAAGGGGGAAAACCACAGCCAGGCCTTCTTGGAATGGCTCTCCACCGCCATTCATAGCCTTTCACCAGCTAAGTCAGGTCCCACTTTCCATCTCAGCTCAGAAATATTATTTCCTCATCCAAGCAAGATGGCAGAATAGAAGGGACCTTGAGCTCATCTCCTCTCACGAGCACAACTAACTGCTGAAAAACCATTGATAAAACAAAATCACAGGTAACTGCTGAACAACCATTGACAAAAAAAGACTGGAACCTACCAGAAAACATCTACCACTAAAGACATAAAGAAGAAACCACAACGAGAGATGGTAGGAGGGGCACACTCACGATATAATCAGAAATATTATTTCCTCCCATCCCTTTAGAGAGAGAAAGTTGGACTCAATGGCAAACACCTATCAGTTCCAAAACCCTGTGCATCTCCTTTCTCTGGTGTGATGTGGTACAGGGAAAAGAGAGCTGGATTTGGCATCAGATTTGGGCCCCAGTGGCCGTGATCCTGCTTCCTGGCTGTGCGGAGTTAAGTGCGTTTATTTCTCCGAGGCTCAGTTTCCTCATCTCTAGAATGGGAATGATAAGGGCAGTCTCAAAGTGTTGTTGAGAGAGCGTTAACGAGGTCATGCAGGCAGAGCATCTAGGATGTTGCCTGGCACACAGAGAGGACTGAATGCATTTAGCTATTATCATTATTATTACTGTATTAATAACATTAGTGTCTTTTATGGGATTTAAAATAAAGAGAGCTGGTTGGGTGAATCCTTACAGTGTTATGTTAAAACACCAGGAAAGAGTAAATGCCGTTCTCTGCCCTCAGTCCACCATCTTTCTCCTTCCATTTTGGGGCCCAAATTATATCCCATTGTTACCGCATAATTCTGTTTTTTTTGGTCTGGTTTCCACCATATTTCACTTTGGTACATATTCCACAGAGTCTGACAAACGGCTGTATGCATGGTCGTGTGTTAGAAAATATATAGCATCCTGAATGTATCATTTTTTATTTAACCAACCTGTCTCCTATGCAAAATAATCAGGAGGACAGTTTCCACCACTCTGACCCCTTATCAGAGTGATCTGATGAGCCATCGAGGTGTATTCACACTGAGCCGCTCCCCCCAAGTTTTCCATTGACAGTACTGAGGAGAGCTTTTGGGGCTACACGGACAGGAATAAAGCCATCTGGGGGCTGCTGGGAGCTGGGCCTGAAGAGGCACAGAGGGACAGAGCAGAAAGAAGTAGGTCCTCCTTATTGGGCAGCCATCATGGAGCCGACACTGGCCACACACACAGCCATACTTCAGGCAGGAATTTTTGTCTTCCATTTTAATGAGGAAACTCAGATACGGAAAAATGAAGTAGCTGTCTCAGAGTCAAGTGAAGGAAGCATTGCTTGCTCAGAAAGTATGCTTCGTTTTCTGTATAACTCACTCCTCTCTGAGCCGTCTCAGACCATTGGACGACAGCTTTCACTCATATTTTCGTCTCCCTCTAGCCTCCCTGGGTGGGTCAAAAAGTCATTCATGGCATGCTTTCCAAGATGATAAGGCTTGAGGTAGGCTTTCAAATTCAAAGATTCATTTGAACAGAATGAAAATATGCCACCTGATGCCTTACCCAGTGCTTGGAGTCCATCTCCAATAAATGTCTTTCCGATGGAATCTCATTTTAAGAAATGTGCTTTTGCTTAATTCACATTCAGTAAAGTCACCCCTCCGTCTCTGCTTCTGCTACTTGGAAGAATATTGGGCTGAGAAGTCAGACACAAATCCTTGGAGCAAATCCACTCAGAATTGCCCCACAAACACAGACTTCCATGACGGCCAAACAAAAAAAGAAAAGGAATGAGAAGCTCACTATCTTAAAGCCACCCACCATAATTCCTCTGTGCTAAAAACTGGAGTACCGTATCATTTCTGTTGAAAATTTTGTTATTTTTAAGACTGACATACAGAATGACATTGAGTTTAAAAGTTCTTTCTTTGCCTTTCTCTATTTTACCTCTAAACTGGTACAGAGACATTAGTATAAACTCTCTCTCTTCAGTGAATGAATTGACTCAGTAAAGTTGACTTACCTACCTACTCTGTATTGTCAATAATTACTTTGACTTTTTCCACACACTTTGGTCTTCCAATAACCTGTATTCGTTTCCCCCAGTGGGGCTCTCAGGGCTGACATAGCTCTTAATGGCCCGGTGAGAGTGTAGTTGATACGGTGTAGGTAAAAATGATCCATCTATTTCTGGTTTCCCCCTAAAAATAACTTACACTATGACGTCAGTGATTACAATGGATGGCTCTGTTCTAAAATGAATTTTACATTTATTTTGCTACACGTGGTTCAGTTCCCAGCAATGCCATTACCGAGGTCGACTCGTAGATTCAATTCTGAGGAACATGAACTGGTTTACAAGGCGGAAAGAGAGGCTTCATTTGATTTGTCATCCTCACTTCCACTCGCCTCTTTACAGTCCTTCAGTTGGGATGTTGTGTGACAGTTACCACCAGGCGATCTCCCCTCTCTGTTTCCTCCTCCTGTACCCTGGATAAAGCACATAGGAGGTTTTCTGCACAGTAAAATCTCCGTATGTGCTCATCCCTGGGTAGTTTAAAAATCAGAACCAGGGGGCACATTTGCTCTCCATGAATCACCACAGAATCAGCCTCTGGAAGATCAGCAGCTGGAGGAACTCCCAGCCAGTCCTGGGACTATTCCTTTCTTCGTCAGGAGCGGCTTTCTATGCCCCAGGGCTACCCTCTCTGTTATCAGAGGACACCATGCAGTGGGCAGTGGGTTTTAATTAACTCACCAATGGTGCTGTCTCTTTCATTCTCTGAATGATGTGGTGTGTGTTCTAGCATAAGATATTCATCTCCTCACCATCTTTCTCTCTTCAGAGAAGCTGTTCTGCACGAAGATTCCCCACAAGGATATTTGTAGTATCCAACTGTAACAAGAGAAAGTTTGAAATAACCTGAACACCCAAGCAAAGGCCCTCAGATCAATGATAGCATAACAAAATGGGAGAGGGGCCATCATTTTCAAATGCGGTGTCTGAAGGATATATTTTTTTTTTCTGAAGGATATTTTAATGTTATGGAAAGCTGATAAGGCTACAGTAAACATCCTTGTACTGGATTATGTGCACTTACGCAAGAAATTCTGTAGGATGTATTTTCTGGAGTGAAATCGCTCGTTCAGAAAGTTTACTCATTTTTTATTTAATAGATACTGAGGAGGGGGAAGAAAAACAACTTCAAAAAGATTGTACAAACTTATAATCACACAGCAATAATCAGTTGGATGAGATTTTTCCAAGGGATCATTTTTAATCCCTCCGGCTTGGTCTAGGAACAAGCTGGAATGCTCTACAAGAAACTCTAAAACACCAACTGGTCTTTTCACTCAAATGCATACCATTTTACTGGAAAGATGTGTGGAGAAGCTATCTGTAAAAAGTTACGCATGCGAAGCATATTATGTTACCGAATTAAAAGTACAGCCGTTTCAATACAGAGTTGAAAACATTTTTTTAAACCTCCTAAAGGGTTTGGTCTATGTAAAGATAGTTCAGCTTTGTGTATAAATGCTATGAGTCACGAATGTGTTCTGGCCCCAGTTGCCTTATTTTTAAAAAGAGGAGTTAGAATCTGAGGTCCATTGTAGCTCTAATGATTTTATGATTTCACAGTTCCTCTCATCAACTGATTGTAATGACCAGGAGAACTGCGGCTCATAAGAATGACATCTTGGATTACAGGTTCTGTTTAATCTTCATAAAAGCCTTTTGAAGTCTAAGAATCATTGTATCCATTTTACAAAGAGGAAACTGAAGCACAGAAAGGTCAAGTAACTTGCCTGAGGCCACAGAGCCATGGATAGCAGAGCCAAGTTCTTTCTCTTTCCCTCCCTTCCTTCCTTCTAGTCAACAGATAGAAACCAATGTCAAAGTAGACCCTATGGAATTGTTACCATTGCATGCCCTGGCTTAGATAGACAGTGTTTATTTCCGTGTTCCAAGGGAGAAGACTCTCAAGTTATACCCAATTGAATGTATAAATCCAAACTTGCCTTAGCTTCTTTATGCTTTAAGATTAAGAGACTTTTCATGTTTTTTATTTTTATGTCTCATAATTTTTACAGGATGCCGAAATAAAGGCAGAAAAGAATCACGAGGGAACTCTCTTTAAAGTTAAATCCAGTCACTTTCTCTGGCACATCCAAATTAATATGCTCCCACAGGCAGGTTGCTGTGGTCCACAGAGAGGTCTGCACTGTTTCCCTTTTCTTGTTAATGAAGGGTCATCGCTGATGTGAATGTGGGGGAATGTTGAGAATCAGGTGAGACTAAGTGTGCAGGGCAGGGTCTCAGTACACGCTGGCCACTGCTTTCCCCTGAACCCCCAGTCCCTCCAGGCTTCCAGGCACAGACGGCTCAGGACATCTTAGCATTTTGTGCCAGGCAAGAGCCTAAGACTCTCTCCAAATCTACATCATGTTGGAAATGTTTTTTTCCTTCAGATCATTTGAATGTTCCACATATCCAAATATCAAAAAAACACACAAAACAACAACAAAGAATCTTTCATTTTAAACTTTCTTGTTGACCCTAAGTGTTCTTAATAAAGCACTTTGAGAATGGGAGAAAATATTTGCAAATGAAGCAACTGAAAAAGGATTAACCTCCAAAATATACAAGTAGCTCATGCAACTCAATATCGATAAAACAAACAACCCAATCCAAAAATGGGCAGAAGACCTAAATAGACATTTCTCCAAAGAAGACATACAGATTGCCAACAAACACATAAAAGGATGCTTAATATCACTAATCATTAGAGAAATGCAAATCAAAATTACAATGAGGTATCACCGCACACCAGTCAGAAAGGCCATCATCAAAAAATCTACAAACAATAAATGCTGGAGAGGGTGTGGAGAAAAAGGAACCCTTTTGCACTGTTGGTGAGAATGTAAATTGATAACAGCCACTATGGAGAACAGTATGGAGGTTCCTTAAAAAACTAAAATTAGAGCTACCATACGACCCAGCAATCCCACTACTGGGCATATACCCTGAGAAAACCGTAATTCAAAAAGAGTCATGTACCACAATGTTCATTGCAGCAGTGTTTACAATAGCCAGGACATGGAAGCAACCTAAGTGTCCATCAACAGATGAATGGATAAAGAAGATGTGGCACATATATACAATGGCATATTACTCAGCCATAAAAAGAAACGAAACTGAGTTATTTGTAGTGAGGTGGATGGACCTAGAGTCTGTCATACAGAGTGAAGTAAGTCAGAAAGAGAAAAACAAATACCGTGTGCTAACACATATATATGGAATCTAAGGAAAAAAAAAAACCCTAGAGGTAAGACAGGAATAAAGACGCAGACATAGAGAATGGACTTGAGGACACGGGGAGGGGGAAGGGTAAGCTGTGACAAAGTGAGAGAGAGGCATGGACGTATATACACTAACAAATGTAAGGTAGATAGCTAGTGGGAAGCAGCCGCATAGCACAGGGAAATCAGCTCGGTGCTGTGTGACCGCCTGGAGGGGTGGGATAGGGAGGGTGGGAGGGAGGGAGACGCAAGAGGGAGGAGATATGGGGATATATGTATATGTAGAGCTGACTCACTTTGTTATACAGCAGAAACTAACACAACATTGTAAAGCAATTGTACTCCAATAAAGATGTTTTAAAAAAAAAGAAAAATAGCAGTTTGCTGATCATCTTTGATTCCTCAGTCTTCTCCAGATGATGAGCACCTCCTTCTTTCTAGATTATTCCTTGGGTCTTTTTGTATAGGCTTTGGAGAGGACAGGTCAGCTCTACCACTTGGAGCAAGTTACTCAACCCTTCTGAGTGTCAATTTCTTCCTCTCCAAGGGGGAAAGAATTCTAATATGTACCTCAAGGTGTTTTAGGGCTAAGCAAGGCAATACATTTAAGGGTCTCAACCAGGTAGGTGCCAAATCCAACCCACCATCTGTTTTTGTAAATGAAGCTTTCTGGAAACACAGCCCTGCTCATTCGTTTCCATGGTGCCCGTGGCTGCTTTCCTGCTGCAAGGGCAGAGAGCAGTAGCTGCAGCAGACGTTGTACGGACAGCAAACCCTCAAATATTCACCGTCTAGGCCTTCCCGGAAAATGTTTGCCGATTCCCAGTAAAACCCTACATAAAAATAAGCCCTCAGCTGTGCTCATAAGCCCCTTTGATTAATTCATTAGTTTATTTATACATCTGACAAGTGTTTATTGAGCATGTGGGCCTAGCATATGCCAGAGATTCACATATGCATCAGACATTCAAAGGAAGCTCGAGGAATTTGGGAGAGAGACTGCAATTCCTTGTGCTAAGTGCGAAGCTAGGTATATCCAGGACTCCTAGAGAGTGGGACGATGGGGCAGGGTGAGGTGGTGTGAGAGATGTGTGTGTGTGTGGAAACGGTGGCGGGGGGGGGGGGGGTTTGGAAGTTTCTAGAAATGGAAAACCTCTAAGTTGAATCCTGGGTCGGGAGTCAGTGGGAGACGGCTGGCCTGTGTGAGTTGCTATTTATTCATTCAATAAATATAGCTTGAAAAAGCCAGGCGAGATCTCTGCCCTTAGGAGAATAAATTCTCAGACAGACAATTAGCAGGTCAACCAAGGAATGAAGATAATATCAATGAATGTGATAAATAGATGGAGAAGGAAGGAATTAGAGGAGCGGTAGATTTGTTTTGAGTAGTCTGGGAAAGCCCTGCTTCGAGAAGGAAAGCTTGTGCTGGGACAAGATGACTGGAGTGAGCCAGCCATGAGATAACTGGGGGGCCAAAGTGTCCCAGACTGAAGGGCAGCAAGTGCAAAGGCCCTGGAAGTGGGAGGAGGGCAAGCGACTGCTCACTGCACTGCAGGGAAGGAGAGAAGACCTATGTGGACAGCTGGGTGGGCATGGGGTGCGAACAATGGGGAAGAAGCCCATGGGCCTTGTCTTGGCGCCGTCTGATTCTCAGGCAGTGGATGGCCAACAGCAGGGAGTGGGGTGATCTGATGCTTCGTAATAAGAATATTACAGTATAATGATTAGGATCATTTTTGAGATACCATCCTTCTAATAAGTTTGGGAAAGAGGCCTTGGGCTGGATGTCTACGTTGGGAGACAAGCTGGGAGCAGGTAGAGGTGATGGGTTAGCAAGGGAGGGTGGGGATTGAGGACCACAGATACCGCAGGCCTGGCCTGCTGGGTGAGAACATGTTCTGATAGCACGCTCTTGTGTTTGCTCTGCTTTACAGTCACCACTGCTCTGCCCTTGGCCTTGATAAAAGATAAGAGTAACTTGAAAGGAAACAGCACCCTCACCCCTCCCTGAACAACAGCTTGTTTACCTGAAATGGAAAATTCCTTGGAACAGGACTGATTCCCAGGGATTCTCAGGTTGTGAGGTCAACCTGCGTTTTAACCTGAGTAGGCTCAGGATAAAGAGACTCGGGTGCCAGTTAAGACTTGGGTGCCAGTTAAGGCTCCGATTTTCAGTGTTGATTCTTTCCAGTTTTGCTTTAGACCTTCGATAAACTGTTGCAGCTCTTGTTCTTCTCATCTCATGATTCCGTAATGGTTTGGGGATCAGATTTCCACGACCTGACTACCTACACAAATTCTGCTATGAAGCTGTTTCTACAGCAAAACCACAATGGATCGATTGAGTCAAAAACTGCTCCATAGAAGGGAATGGAAGCCAGTCAAATCAGGGATTTGGTGTCAAATAAACACAGTAACAGGTTTTTTTGGTTGCTGTGTTTTATTGGAGTAGAGTTGATTTACAATGTTGTGTTAGTTTCAGGTGTACAGCACAATGATTCAGATATATGTGTGTATGTATATGTGTGTGTGTGTATATATATATGTATACACACACACACACACACACACACACACACACACACACACACACTTTTTCAGATTCTTTTCCCATATACGTTATTACAAAATACTGAGTATAGCTCCCTATGCTATACAGTAGGTCCTTGTTGTTTATCTATTTTATATATAGTAGTGTGCATCTGTTAATCTCAAACTCTGAATTTATCCCTCCCTACCCCTTTCCCCTTTGGTAACCATAAGTTTGTTTTCTATGTCTGTGGGTCTATTTCTGTTTTGTAAGTAAGTTCATTTGTATCTTTTTTTTTTTTTTAGATTCCACATATACGTGATATCATATAACATTTGTCTTTCTCTGTCTGACTTACTTCACTTAGCATGATTATCTCTAGGTCCATCCGTGTTGCTGCAAATGGCATTGTTATGTTTTTTATGGTTGAGTAGTATTCCGTTGTATATGTACCACCTCTTCATCCATTCATCTGTCGATGGCCACTTAGGTGGCTTCCACGTCTTGGCTGTAGTGAGTAGTGCTGCTGTGTACATTGGGAGTAACAGGCTTTTAACTGAACGCATCTTTCCCTTTCTGGCCAGTCGCTTTGTTGTGTAGACAGAGCTCAGCCTGCCCAGGCAGGATTTTCCTCTTTCCCCAAGAACCCCTCTCTCTTCTCCTTCCGGATTGCTCTGCGGGCTCATCCATGCTGTGTTCCCTGGCCCCATGCCACAACCCATCTGAGATGTTGGAATTGCGGAAAATCAGAGGAAAGGGGAGTCTGGAGTACTTCTGTCAAACAGCTTTCTCACCCTATCACTGATAAAGGATGGGCCTGTGGGATCCATATGGAGAGAGGGTGTGAAGATGGTGGGGTGACAGGAAGTGACTGATAATGGCCCTTGGGTCTCCATGGTTCACTGAACAGTGCTGGGCAACTAGACAAAAGCAAATATCAAATCTCTTCAATTCGGGGGTATGAGTCAGCTGTTTACCAAGTCAGCAGATTCCCAGCTTCACACTCACCATTCTCAATGTGGGACCTTATCTTCAAGGGACGTAGCGGGTCCCTTCTAGTGCACTGTGGGCGTCCTTCCTTTTTCCTCTCCCACATTTCATCCCACCTGTTCTCTTTTCCTCCCCTCCAGAGGAGAATAGGAGGATACCCCGTGTGTTTCCAGTCTTAGAATAAGCAAGAGCCTTGGGTGCTGACACATGAAAAGGAATAGCACTCCTCAGCCTGTGCATCTGGGGGAAATGCTTGTTTTCCTTTGAATTCAATAGGCAGCTAATGAGTTTTCCATTCCTGCCCATCTCTCCGAGCTCAGCTCTTGTGTCCACTGGTGGGCGTTTGCAAATATAAAGTGGTTGAGTATACTTCCGCTGCCAAAGAAGACTTTCAGAACTTGTACATGGATGGTTGTTTCTGAAGGTTTGATTAGATTGCAAAAATAATTTAAAATTCTCTGTGTGTAAAAAGAAAACCTTATTGACGTGAAACCACGGGTGCTGGGAGTGGGTCTGGGTGCCAAATAAGGGTCTTGACTGGCCACAGTTAGGAGAGAGCCTGGGTTGGCAGGAAAGGGAGTTGGTTCCAACCTCTCTCTTTGGTCTTTTCAAGAATCTTCTTTTTTAATAGTGGAAAGGTGCACAGATTATATAGTACAGCAGGTCAAAAGAGTCACCTTTGCCATCTTCTGCAGATCATGAATGTGGGCCATTTTATTAAAAAAAAAAGACAGAGAAAGAGAGAGAGAGAGAGATTGATTTTGATGTAAGAATACATATAGGAACATAGCGAATAGACTGGTGGTTGCCAAGGAGGAGGGAGGGTGGGGGAGGGATGGAGTGGGAGGTTGGGATTAGCAGGTGTAAGCTATTATGCAGAGACTGGATAAACAGCAAGGTCCTACTGTATAGCGCAGGGAACAATATTCAACATCCTGTGATAAACCATAATGGAAAAGAATATGAAAACAAAAGGTATGTATATGTATAACTGAGTCACTTTGCTGTACAGGAGTAATACAACATTGTAATTCAACTCTACTTCAATTAAAAAATACATTTTAAAAATACATATGAGAAACCATTTTATCCGCAAAGCAATTGAATCTGGACCACAGCCATAAAGCACTAGTTAGGCTACTAGTAAGTGATTAGAGCGATGCAAAAGCGGACTTGAATGCAAGAACTTCAGTCACTTGGACACATTTGATTCCCTATAGGAAAGTTGCAGAAAACCCGTGATCTAAATCTCTGAACTTGGGTATTTCCAAGGAAACCACCAGACTTCCCCACTGTCTTAGATATAACACAAGTAATGAAGCGCCTGGCAGGCCCCAGAGGCTTTTGTGTAATTAGATCAGTAGCAGTAAAAGCCATTAGCATCTGAGATTTATCTGTCTCTCCAACCAAGACCCCCTTAGGCTTAGTAACTGTCCAAGTGGAAAGAAGTGGGGGAAACCCCAAGAAACCAAACAAAAACAAACTACTGATGAACCCAGGATTTTCCTGAAGGCAAATGGCTGAATTCACACCACCAGTGAGAAGGAAAGGAACCCATTAGTCAGCCTTTACTCAGTGTTGGGCAGAATTCATTCCTGCTGTTTTAATAAAACATGGGTTGGTAGCAGTAAAATCCTTGTACTTTAATACAATGCAGGTTAGTATTATGGCCTCATTTTACAGATAAAGAAACGGAGGCTCTGAGAGTCATCAGCAATCCTGAAGTGTCAAAGGTTACAAGGTCAGAACTCAAACCCAGGACCTGGGACTCTAGAACATTTGTTGTCTCTTTAGCAGTCACCCCTTAACTAACCCCACTGGGGAAAGATGATTTCACATAGAATTTTTTAAAAGTGAGGATGTCGCGGGCAATGGAAATGTGGCCCAAGAGTGTCTGAAAGAGAAAACAGCTCCCTGGTATGCCAGGTCATGAGATGACCAGGGCGTGAACATGAACTAGTAAACCACAATGCATATGGGAACGGCCCAGACGCAACTGACTGCACCATCTGGAAAAGTGGGGAAGCCTAGCAAGAAAGAATGCTGAGCAGAAAAGTGATAGAGGTTTGTGTCAAGCAAAGATCAACATCTCCTGTTTCTTTTCACTTTAAGTAGTTATTCCTACTTACACCATATCCCTTCTCCCTGAGCTGACGCAAGTTTATTGATTGAGTGCAAAACAAGGGAGAGCCAGTTGGGAACAGACCTTCTTTTTAGATGAAGCCTCTTCTCGTGAGACTCCAGCTTGGGGGCGAAGCTGCGCGATTTCAGTGACAGAGATTGCTTTCTTAGTAAACAACCTGGGAAATTCTTCCTCATCTTCCTGGTGTTCTGCATAGTTTTATCAATGATTTGGAGGTTGGAAGAGAAAACCCTAGATTTTAAAATCACTAGATGTTAAGGTAAGCTTTCTGGAGAGGCAGATGGCTGTGAAGATGGGTACCTAACAGCTTGGAAGACAGGCCACGAGTTCAAAACAGATCAGAGGAAATTGAAAATGAATTCATAAACAAAACAGTACAACAGATACTTGTTGAATGGGTATTAAAATGCAAGGCAGTTCTTCTGTTCGAGGTGGAGATGGAGAGGCAGGTTATAAAGCAAAAGGTCTATGGATCATAGTTATGGCACCTTTGCTTCTGAAATAGACACCTCAGATGTATCATGACAAGCATAAAGGTACTTCGTTTACACCGGTTCATTGAGTGCCTATTGGATTAATTCTGTTGGGTTACTTACTCAGTGGGTAGTTCTTGATTTTGGTACATTAGAATGTACTCTTTTTGCATTTCCAGCTTTATTGAGGAGTAATGGACATAAAATAAACTGCATGTATTTAAAATGTGCAGTATGATGAGTTTTGATTTATACACACACCTGTAAAACCATCTCCGCAGTCAAGATGCTGAACATGGCCATCATCCCTAAGTATTTCCCGATACCTGTCTGTAATCCCTCCCCCTCCACTCTCAGGATCCAGGCAACCACTGACCTGTTTTCTGTTACTATCAATTGTATTTTATATACATTAAATCATACAGTAGATACTCTTTTAAACCCAGCCTGTTTTACTCAGCATAATTATTTTGAAAGCCATGATGTTTCAAGTGTCAGTATTTCATTTCTCTTTGTTCCTGAGCGGTATTTCATATAGTTTATTTTTTGAAACTTAGTTGTTACTTCCCTGGATAGATAAGTCAGTGGACACATTCTTACTCTGTTTCTTTATATTATTTTTTTGTTTGTTTGATTCACCTCACAGACTCAATAAATACTTGTATTATTTAAGGATTTGCTGAAAAAAAATCTCTTCCAGAAGATTCTATGAGAGGTTATTAATTCATTCACGTATTCAATCATTCAGCAAAGATCGACTGAGCCTTTACTAGTGTTAAAAGATAAACTGAGATAAACTGAGTTTAACTGAGCAAAAGTTGATTTGATGGGGCAGCACCAAAACAGAAGTGGTCAGGAGCTCTCCACTGACAGCAGCTTAGGGAGAGACTTTTATAGTGAAAAGGCAGAAGCAAAATAAGGAAATGATTGATTGGTTGTAGCTTCAGGCCTAGATGGCTGTTTGGGATTGGTCGTCCTTAGGTTTCAACTTGGTAACCTTGAGGCCTTTACAGGCTGAGATTTTGTTTTGCTTATGTAGGCCACCAGGGCATTAAAGCCACCTCCATCTAAGGGCCTCCTTGTTTAATCAGTTCAACACTAGGTCTCAGGCACTGTTCTAGGCACTGGTGATACAGAAATAAAGGAAACAGACATGAATCCAGCTCTCACGCCCTTATATTCTAATGAGAGGAGATGGACATTTGGCATTTTTCAGCTTTACTGAGGAGTTATTGATTCTCGTGCTCATTTTGATTCTTATTTTCCTTTTTTATAAGCACAATTAAAACTTTTATAGTATGTTAGAAGTTAACATGTGCAAATTGGAAATAATAGAACAAGGTAAAATGTCATCAGACACCATCCTAACGATGCAGCACAGATTGGGACCGGCTTCCGTAAACTGCACGGAATGTAGACTTTGGTGTGATTTTCTCCGTCAGTCTCACAAGATTCCATGGAAATCAGCTTTCCAATAGGACTCAAAAACCAAACCAAACCAAACAAAACAAAACTAAGGCTGCCTTAAATGGCCAGGAGTCAGAGAATGTGATTTCTGCATTGCAACTGCTCGCAGGTATGCAGCTTTTGTGTCCACCTGGAGGAGAGAGGAGAGATGGGGCTCGCCGTTGTCTCCTTCCCCAACTGTGGGAATCAAGCCAGAGCATTTTAAATGGGGGGAACACTCTCCAAAAACTCAAAGTTGGTCACGCTATGTTAGTAAATGTCCCATTTCAGTTCCGGCTGTAAGTCTGGACCCGGGAATGTGTGTGCTTCGTTTATTCGGTTTGGGGGGAGGAGAGACAAGGCAGAGCAAACAAAGTTCAGCCAAGCCAGAATGTCTCGCTCGGAAATGGGTAGAACAGGGCCCCAAATCCATAACCAAAGAATGCTGGGCTCTTTCCCCAGCTGCAGAAAGGTTTTCGCATTTAAGCTCAGGAAGGTTTAAGGGAGGAATGTAAGGAGAGCGTTTCTGTAACCAGAGGAGGAGAACCTTCTATGTCTCCCTGCAGCGCTTTGATTCCAGCGCCATCTGGCACCCATCCAAGGCAACCTGAACTTTCTGAGAAACTTGACTTCCTGTTCCCACCACCTCTGGGAACTGCAGGACTGGGGTGACTAAGGTGGGGAGTAGGGCTGCAGGTTAGTTTCAAAGCAGGGGGTGGGAACTCTGCGCCAACACGCTTAGGAAGTCTCCCAGCAGCAACTGTAAAAATGAAACTTTGAGCTCTAGAAGCTTCGTTCTTTCAACAGCAAACTTCACTCACGCGATTCTTAAAGATCTTTGGGGAAGACTTTAAAACATAAAACTATGGACTTCTTAAAATCTAGAGGGGCCCTTACCAGCACCTAGCTCAACTCATGTTACAAAAGAAGCCACGCAGAGGTGAGAGCTATTAAGTGACATTGGTGGGGGGCGGGGGGGAATGGGAACAGGGTCCATGCTTCCTGACTCTGAATGTGGTGCAGTTTCCTCCAAGGATTATAGGAAAGTGCGATTCCAAATACGAGGCCTTGGTGAGTTTTACCATATGTAAGTTATACCTCACCACCTGACTTAAAAAAAAAGAAGTGTAAGTCACCCAGGCCTCCCCTGGAGCCTGAGTCTGTTTGACTCAGAGCCTGGGTGTTCCTGCGTTTTGCCTCTCAGTAGCATTGCTGTCACTATAGTGAATCCACAGTCCTTTTGTGGTTTTCGAAAGATAAGCTTGCTGAGTCCTGAGCCGGACAGGTCAAGAGCTGCTAGAGCACGTGCACATTTCACTTCCGCATGATATTAATCAGTCTTCGCCTAGAGGGGCCCTTATATCCGGGCCACTCCCTGCTTGGGGTTCAGGATAGAAAAACAAAACAGGGCTGGCCCCATGATGGGAAAGGGACATTTGGTATTCTTGTTCGCTTCCTGGCCAATTACAAAGTGTTAATGACATTCAAAGGAAACCTGTCTCCCTCAGTGATCTACAAATAAGGAAGGGCAACAGAAGGTTAGCCAAAGAAAAGACAGGGTCCTCCAGGGCAGTGCAGAGCAAAACCAGTCAGCCCCAGTAATCACCAGAGGGAAAAGCATCCTGATTTACAAAGGAAAGACATCCCAGTAAATTGGAAAAGCAGCGCAGGCTGAAATCAGGGGGGACGGAGAGCTCTTAACCTAACCATAGCTGCTTTCTAAACCTCAAGGATTTGTTACTGAGAACCATTTCTCAAACAAGGTGATAGAATGAATGGTAGTCTCCTTAACATCCATAGTAAACACGGAAACATGCAATACAAACAATGTGTGTAAGAGGAGTTAGGAAACAAGAAGAGAACAGAGACAATAAAGCTTTTTAACTTGGAATGGTAACAGAAAATGTTCTTTGATAACATTCTTTAGGAAGCTCAACATAAAATTTTGTTTTGTTCCTTATGAACACTTTTTTAAAAAGTATTTATTTATTTTGGTTGCGCTGGGTCTCATTTGTGGCAGGCGGGCTCCTTGGTTATGGCTTGAGGGTTCCTTAGTTGTGGCTCACCAGCTCCTTAGTTGTGGCACGTGGGCTCCCCAGTTGTGGCACGCAGGCTCCTTAGTTGTGGCATGCGAACTCTTAGTTGCAGCATGCATGTGGGATCCAGTTCCCTGACCAGGGATCGAACCTGGGCCCCCTGCATTGGGAGCATGGAGTCTTAGCCACTGCACCAACAGGGAAGTCCCCCTTCCGAACATTCTTGATGAATTTGGCTCTGGTGGTTAAAATGATATTAAATTCAAGATCGCAAATTTCTCCTTTGAGAGCATAGGCTTGCTGGTCAGGATCAATTAATTTTGATCCTTCCTACAGATTTTTGTTTTTTTTTTTTTAATTTATTTTTGGCTGTGTTGGGTCTTCGTTGCTGCACACGGGCTTTCTCTAGTTGAGGTGAGCGGGGGCTACTCTTCGTTGTGCTGCGCGGGCTTCTCATTGCGGTGGCTTCTCGTTGCGGAGCACGGGCTCTAGGCACATGGGCTTCAGTAGGTGGGGCACACAGGCTCAGTAGCTGTGGCTCACGGGCTCTAGAGCACAGGCTCAGTAGCTGTGGCGCACGGCTTAGTTGCTCTGCGGCATGTGGGATCTTCCCGGACCAGGGCTCAAACCCGTGTCCCCTGCATTGGCAGGCAGATTCTTAACTACTGAGCCACCAGGGAAGCCCCAGTTTTGGTTTTTATCAGCTATAAGTCTTGGCTTTCTGGGGGCTGAATCTTTTTATTCCCCAGCACTCTGAACTGACCTCCACTCCCAGCCAGTACTGCAATAGCTGAGCAGATGGGTTCAGCAACTTCTGAATTTCCCTTTTGGAAATTGCTGTGTATTTGATGACACCTATTCAATAGCTCTCCAGTTTCTTTTAAGAGTTGTTCATTTGTTTTCTCTTTTCTGCTGCTTTAGCCTTTCTCATCTCCACTTTGCTCTGTGGGCGTTTTTGCATGTTAGATGGCTTCTTTAAACACAGGATCGGGACTTCTCTGGTGGTCCAGTGGTTAAGGCTCTGTGCTCCCAATGCAGGGGGATGGGGTTCAATCCCTGGTCAGGGAACTAGGTACCACATGCCACAACTAAAAGATCCCACATGCCACAACGAAGATCCCGCACGCTGCAATTAAGACCTGGCGCAGCCAAATAAATAAATATTAAATAAATAAGTAAATAAACACAGGATCAAGATATGTTCCAGGGATGTCTTAGGCAACAATTTCTGGACATTCAAGTTCATGAAAAGAGGGGTCAAAAGATTATGAAGGGTGTTCAGCATGACAGTGGGATGAATGAAAATAATCACTTGGTTTGAGGCCTGGTTGCTTTAAGGTATCTATAAGGATATATTAATTCTCTGCTCTTAGAAATTCTCTAGTTCTAGAGATAATTCACAAATCTTGGGCGGGCTTGAGTACCAGGTTGGAGGACCTGCCACAGACTCAGGGCGCTTCATTTTGTCCTCTCCTACTTCGGTCACTCACTCCGGGCATGACATGATTCTCCAGTGAATCTGCGAAGCTGAAGAGTTGCCCAGCCAATGGCTTGCAGGAGCTTGGAGCAGGCAGAATGTTCTAGGAGACGTGCTCTCTGTCTGTTTGCAACCCGGCTTTGCTTCAGCCTGGTGATGAGTTTACCATGATATGAACTGCATTGCTTCAGGAGGAAACAAAGAACAGGAAACCACAACAGGGGCACCCAGAGCTCACCTTTTGCCCTGCCTGTCTCCTGGGCACGTCTCCTTCACCTGCTCTTCCACTGAGGAGGCCTTCCCCAACCTGTGCTGATCCTCTGCCTGCACCTTCACTGGAGCCCAGAGAGCACAGCCACAGGGCTCTGGTGGCTGAGGGTGCCCCCCACCATCTCATGTCATGCAGGAAGAAGCAACCAACCTGAGGCCCCTCAGCTGTAGACGTAAACCCATTTCTTCTGCTAAGAAACTCTCAAAATCCTTTTCCACCTTCTGGACCAGCAATGCTAAGGATAGATTTGAATCTATCCAGGCCTTTTGTACTCCATTGGGCAAAGTGTCTGTTCTGCCTAAAATGATGGGCTCGGAAATGTGAGAGTCCCTAGCCCCAGAGATCAGGAACGATCAATCATGTCTACGGCTCTTTCCCCATCTCCACGCCGGTCCCCAAGACTGCGCCTGTGCCTCCTTTGTCACTGTTCACTCCTAGCACTCGGACTCCCTTGCTCATCCCAGAAAAGCGCCACTCCCATGGCAACATAGGTTCCAGCCCTAAGCACAGGCACCCTGGGAAGTTCTGCCCCAACCTGAAACTCAACCTCTACACTTTTGTGTCAAGATTTGTCTCGACAGGATCATTTCCATTGCAGGGTTGGAAACCATCTTCCCCCTTCAAGTCAGCCTACCTTTATATCCGGGAGTTCTCAATAACCCGAAGGGAATCCCAGCCTACTGACACTAAACCCCACCAGCTCGTCCCATTTCCCCACCATCCACTTGACGCCCCAATTAGCCATTGAGACATCTTGGACAATTTTAAGCCATAATGGCCTCAGGTTTCTCTCTGTTTCAAGCTACAGATGTGGAACAGTTAAGAAAGAAGAAAAATCTTGCTGATTGCTTTGTGCAACCATTCTTACTATTTTATAGCCCATATGGAGAAATACAATTTGCAAATGCCTCATCAAGGAGTTTGGCTGAAAATGGTATTCCAGGCCTGTTCTGTAATCAGAAAAACACACACACACCAACAAGCGGTATTCAGCTAAGAATTCAATGCCAGCTCATTTCTTCTTTAAAGGAATGTCACATCAAGGAAGAATTCTCTGCCACAAAGCAGGATGAGATGTCAGGTGGAGACAAATGAGGATTACAGAGCTACTTCTCCGGCACAACCGCCTAGAAACAACCAAAAAAAGGATTCTGCAGTGTTTGACAGGCACAAAGCCTTTTTTTAAGAACTCCAAGTGTCCAAGCTAGAAAACCTTGAAGAAATTCTTCTCATTTCTCAGATGGGGCAATTTATCTCTTTTCTCAGCTGGAGTATTTGTGAGCTGTTTCTCAGAAAGAAACAACTCAATAGGAAAATCTTTAAGCCTTTGTAAAGGGAGGAAGTGTATTTGAGGCAACGCTGGCTTAAGGAAGCTAAAACACTTGCAAATGCATTTTTCACATACATTTTGTGAAGTAACCAAAGTGTTTAGGACGCACATGGTCACTTCAATTTTTTTTCCCACTACAGGTTATCTGCAAAGACCACAGGAAATGTTTAAGCAAATTTAAAGGCTATCTCTCAAGAATTATTAGAATAAGTACAGTAATTTAGTGACTTGGTTTCTAACAACTCAAGGCCTGACTCCTCCCACACCCAACATTGGTCTCCACATGGTTATGTGACTTGGCCAACAAATAATAATAATGCTGGTTAACAAATTAGGAATGGCTCTTTAAAATGTTCACTCTTTTATCACACTCATTGAGAATGAACTTAAAAAAATGTACAACTTGGATTAGTAGACGGACAGGGGGAAAGACGGGTGGATGGATAAGCAAGTATAGCAAAATGTCAATGGTGGAATCTGGGTGGTGGGAACATGGGTGTTCCCTATAGAATTCTTTCCACCTGGTATTATGTTTGAAATTTTTAATAAGAAATGTTAGACAAAACCTACCGCTCATTTTGAGAACATCTAGAAGTCTTAGATGTGCCTATGGGGCTAAAGGCTGGGAACATCCATGCTCTGTAGCCTGAATTAGTGATTTAAGCTCTGATGGCCAAGCAAACATTGCTGATTTATCATACGGGGCTGGTAGTGCAGGAGATGGAGGTTTCACTCCCAGGAGTCCTCTAGGTGCTTGAGTGTTTCATGTTCATTTAAATTTCCGCATTTTCTCCAATTCTTAGGCTCTTGGCAAAAGTTGTGGGGTTTTTTTTGTTTGTTTTTACCAAGTCTCTCTCTTCCCCCCCCCCCCCCGAAAGCAAACAACTTTTTATTGAAGTATAGTTGATTTACAGTGCTGTGTTAGTTTCAGGCATACAGCAAATTGGTTCAGTTATACATATATACGTATAACTGAGTCAATATGGTGTGTGTGTGTGTGTTCTTTTTCGGATTCTTTTCCATTATAGGTTATTACAAGATACTAAATTTACAGTTCCCTGTGCTATAAGTAGGCTCTTGTTTATTTTATTTATAGTAGTCTGTATCTGTTAATCTCAAACTCCTAATTTATGTCTCCCCACCTTGGCAAAAGTTTTTACTGGAAATGCCACGGCACATTTCAGGCTCTGACTGTTTAAGGATAATGTCTGCATTCATCTCTTTCAGAAAGCCTCCTCTCCCTGGCACCCCTCCCCGACTGATGCCCCTCTTCTGTGTGCTCCTTTGTGCAAACTCTGTCAGGGCCCTTCTCAGTGGGCTTTTCAGGAGTGTCTCCAGCTAGTAGATTAGAATTCCCTGGAGGGCAAGAACAGTCTTGGTCAACTTTGCTTCTCCAGCACTCAGTGCACGGCTGGCCCATCGTGGGCCATCAGCAAATGCTGCCTTTGTCTGTAGGTGGATGAGTGCTGTGTATTCATATAGGGGCGCAGGCCCAGGCTTTCCCATCAAATGGCAGTTAACCCACCCAGTCCTGAGAATGACACGTCTGCTTAGAGCAAGGGGTCCCCCCATCGCTGGCCCCCGGAATCACTGGGGGAATGCCAAATCACGCTGCTGCCTCCGTCCTACCTGCTGAGTTTCTGATCAACTGAGCTGGCATGTTTCCTGGGCCTCAGGACGTTAAAATCTCCCCAGGGACAGAAATGGGCCGGCTGCACCGAGAACCCCTGGGTTGGGGCTTTTGGGGCTACCAGATAGTTTCACTTACTCTCTGTCATTTGATTCTCGGGACGGTCTAACAGGTCACCAGGGCAGTGGTTCCCAACTGGGGCCGATTTTGCCCTCCGGGGACAGATGTCAGTGTCTAGAGGCTTTTTTTGGTGTCACATCTGGGAGTGAGGGCATCTAGTGGGTAGAGCCCAGGGATGCTGCTAAACATCCTACAGTGCATAGGACCGTCCCTCTCAAAGGATGACCCGGCCCAGATGCCACTAGGACTGAGATGGGGCCACCTTGGTCTGTGGTAACCTGCGTCCAGCTCAGGCATCTTAGACTCATTTCTTCGCCGTTATTCCTCCGTGCACGCCGTGCCCCTGCCCCACATAAGACAGACAACTGCGCAGCTGTTCGTTCCAAAGTATGTCTGAGTCAACTGTTGGTGTTACAGGTGGGATTGTCTCCAACGAATGAGAGAGCTGACATGTGACGCGTGTGCCCTTTGTGCCAGGCCCTTCCTCCCAGGGCCATCTGCTTCTCCTGGGAGCCAGAGGTTCTAAATGCAGAAACTCAATTCATTCCACACGTCACACATTTAATGAAGGGTGTGAGCTCCACGTTTTAAAGACAACAAGTTGCCTCCGCTCCCCAGTAGGTCTGTGTTGTCTTAGTATAAAATGAATAATCTCCCGTGTTTCAAAAACCCCTTTGTTTGAGAAGCTCGGGCCTAAAACATTCTTCATCTTCCCTGCTCTTGCGGAATGGAATTCAGGTGCCATGTAAGCCTAATCGCTAGCAAGGCACTGATGCCCCTTCCTCGTAATCCCACCTCCTCCATCCCACCAGGAATCCAAAAAAATGCCTTTTAGGGCAAAGTCTAAATCACTTTTGCATTTTCGGAGCCACTTCTTATCTTTATTATTATGGACATTTGAGGTGACTGTGCTAATGGCAACTTCTGAATAATCTGATGAGAGGTCTATTAATACAGTGTTAAATGTCACAGTTAAAATAGAAGATACAGTAGTTACGGCTGTATTGCCGGACCTAGCACAATTCCTGGCATAAGGTTTACGCTTAATAAGTGTTGGCTGGATGAAACAGTGAAGTACTTGAATGAAACAGACGCAACAAATTCAAGTGATGTATAGAATGGAATAGCCAGAGTTTTTGTTTGAGATCGATGCCTTCTCTAGTGGTTGCAGAAAGAGGTGATAGCTGGCTTTCATTTTATTATTAAAGCATGAATAAAGCGTATCAATATTTATTTTCTCAGGGAACCCTTAGTATTGTTGGTGGGAATGTAAGTTGGTGCATCCATTATGGAAACAGTCTAGAGATTCCTCAAAAAATTAAACATAGAACTAACATATGATCCAGCAATCCCATTTCTGGCTGTTTAGCCAAAGGAAATGAAATAAGGCTCTGGAAGAGGTATCTGCACCGCATGTTCATTGCAGCACAATTCAGAATAGCCGAGAAATGGAAACAATCTAAATGTCCATTGATGGATGAATGGATGACCAAAATGTGATATATATATATATATACATATATATACACGAATATATATATTCTTATATATAGAATAATATATAATTATATATATATAAATATATATAAGAATATATATATTCTTATATTCATATATATATTCTTCCTTAAAAAAGAAGGAAATTGTGCCATTTGAGACAACATGGATGCAACTAGAGGACATAATGTTAAGTGAGATAAGCCAGACACAGAAAGATAAATACTGCATGATCTCACTTATATATGGAATCTAAGAAAGTTAAACTTATAGAAGCAGAGAGTAGAATGGTGGCTGCCAGGGGATGGGTGTTAGGAGAAAGGAGGAGATGTTGGTCAAAGGGTACAAGGTTTCAGTTACGTAGGATGAATGAGTTCTGAGGATCTAATGTACAGCTTGGTGACTATACTGTATATGATCTGTATACTTATGACTTGCTGAGTAGATCTCAATTGTTTTCAACACAAAAAAACAAAGAAAAAACCCACAGTAGTAACTGTGATGTGATGGAAATATTACTTAGCTTGACGTGGCAGTCATTTCACAATGTATATGTATATCAAAACATCATATTGTATTCCTTAATATACACAATTTTTATTTGTCAGTTATAAAGCTGGAAAAAAAAGAAATGACTTACAGCATCATCAGAATGCTGATTTACTTCTATCATTCATAAATTATTTTAATATATTAAAAAAATGATTTTCTCATCCTGATATCAGTATCTCAGTGTCACCAAATATTATATGATGGGAATGAATATAATCCCGATATTCATATTAACATTTCCTGTTGGCAGACATTCATTACATTTTTCTTTAAAAGCAGGATAAACAGTTTAAAACAGTAAATATCTGACATGATTAGGTTTTCTTAAAAGAACTTTTGTGCTTTTATGAACATCTGACAAACATCCCCAGGAGCGATTTTTCCATTAGGCACGGAGCTGAGGGCCCACAAAATTATTTCAGTTTCTTCTAAAAATCAGAAGGAAAAAAATTAATATAATCCAGCCTGGACTGTACTTGCCTTCATACCAACGTAGTCATAAAATATAATTTTTAATATTTTTTGTTGTTGAGGAAAGAGTTCGTGAAGGGCCACGTGCCTACAGCCCATGAAAGTTGTCCTACAACTCCCTACACTCCAATACTCTACTCTTTTCAAGTAAAAAGTTGTTTTTCTCACTAGCTTCTAATTTCCGTTTTTCAGAGAGTTTCATTCGATTGTCTGAATAACTATCTGGGTCTTTCAGTGGAGGATGATTGCCATCTGAGGACATTTACATCCATGGACTGACTCGGAGTGGGGGAGGGGAGAGGCAATATATGAAGTGGGAATATACCAGCTTGCAGGTCAAAGGTGAGGGGTCAAAGATGACTCCATGATTCTCAGCTCAGGGATGGGGGTAGATGAAGGTGCAGTTATCTAAGAGATCTCAAATACCATGAGAGAGGAGATGGTTGATAGATGTCAGGGAGAATGCACTGGAAAATGGCTAAGGCTGACCCTGGCAGAGATGGAGGAAAAGGAAGCAGCACTACAGACCATGACGCAGCAGCCAGAGGTGGGAGGACAAGCCAGAGAGCTGGGTCCAGAGTTCTAGAGAGGACTGAGTTCTAAGAGTTATAGAGAGGTCAGGCAATTCAAAGAACTCATAGAGGTCAAGGAGGTTGAGACTTGGATGGGCACCCACAGCTTTGACCATCCGGAGGTCACCAGAGGTCTTTGCTTTGTAGTTTCTGAAGGACTGTGTAGGGAGTAGTCAGATTGCAGTGGATAGATGATACCGAGAAAGAGAGGGAAAGAGAGTTCCTCCCTCTAGGGCCAGGGCAGTTTGGAAAAGAAGCCAGTGCCAGGAAGGAAGAGAGCATGCTGGTGTTTTAACTTCTGTCTCTCAAAAGTACATTTTAACAGAGAGAATGAAGTATCAATATAATCATCTAGATCAGGGGTCAGCAAGCTATGGCTCAGAGACCAACTCCAGCCTGCTGCCACCTATGTTTGTAAATAAAGTTTTATTGGAACACAGCCGTGCCCATTTGTTTATTGTCTGTGGCTGCTTTTGTGGTACAAGGACAGAGTGGAGTAGTTGCGACAGGCCATCTGGCCAGCAAAACTGAAAACGTTTACCATCAGGCCCTTTACAGAAAGTTTGTCAACCCCTGTTCTAGGTCAACTTCCTTGATGTAAAGATGAAGAAACAGACACTCCATTATATTTCTACACCCATCTGCCGCCTTGTTCTGACAAAGCAGAAATGCCTCCTGGAATGATTGATTACCTAGTACAGCCCTCATCATCCACTGAATTTCCTCTCTCACTGAGGCAGATTTTCCTCCCCATTCTAGCGACAGATGGAAACTAGAGCTAAAGCCATGTCTGGCCTCTGTACGGGCCTCATTTCAGGAATGTTTCTTGGGTACATTAATGAGCAGAAGTGACTTAGCTTCAGAGCTGTTTCTGAAAACGTGGAGATTAAAGTGAAAAGGAAATACTTTTGTTTCTGCCTCCATCATTTAGTGTGAATCAGAGTTAACAGCTCACAGCCAGGTTGCCAGTTCACAAGAAAGGATGAGGTTGCCCGAAAATCAGTATCACACCGTTTCCTGTTTCTGAAGATGATTTCAACAATGTCACTGAGGGTTTCAAAGACAACAATGGCTGTTTGCCAGAGTCAGACCAGCTCCAAGGGCCTTTGTTTGCATAATTGTTTGATGGGTCAACGCACCCACACCATTGTGTTCCTCTGTCTGCTCCCCACCCCCACTATTCTTTTGTTATGCATTAAGTTTCCTGCTGAAAATTAAATTTCCCAATTTCCTCTTTGTTGATCCAAGCAACCGATTATAGAGAAATTAGAAACGATTTGAGACACTCGGATTTTTTGAGCTTGCAACTGGCTATACACAAAGATGGTGGAACAATAATTTTGAAAAAGGAAAGATATTTATACTGATTTTTCAATCAATATTTACACATCTTGGCATCACAATTCCTCCCATTCACCCCATTTGAACACGAAAAGGTGCCTCTTCCTGGAGCTGTAATCTACTCCCATCATCTTCCTCCCTGCTCATCCCCACACATCCCCCACACTATTTTAAAATTATGGTACTGGACCCATGTAGGCCCTGTCACGGAGGCTCCAAGGCCAAAGCCACGCTCCCAGGCTACCTAGCATGTCATTGCCATCTACACTCACACCTTCAGCTTTGGCATGGTTGAAAATTCTTCCAAGTAATGTCTAAGAGGGACCTTTTTTTTTTTTCTGGGGTGAGGCTGCTATACCAACCCAGAGGGACACGGTAGATTTTTGATGACATCTTTCAGTACAGAATGTGCGCAGGGCAGCCATGGAAGGATTGGAAGACTCGCTGACCAGAGGAGCCCCCAAGATTACTTTATGTCGACTCAAACTGCTAAAGAAACGATGAAATTTTCCCAGTGTCCTGAGCTTTGGGTTCAGATCCATGGGACCATGATAGACTTGAATGGTTGGACCTGTGACCACCGCAAATGAAAATCAGACTCGAAGAAGGTTAAGAAGTTCTAGAGTCTCTTTGGGAAGTAGGGGCTTTAGGCCTGGATCCAGTGCCTTGAAGGTTTCCCTTGGGCACCATTTTGGATATGGTGACCGCATTGTCTGAATTAAATGCAGGAGGCATGAACAAATATCCATAGACATGGACAAATATCTGTAGAGTATCTGAAGCAGTATTGTCTCCAAACCAAGATGACTTTTTCCAGGCTACATGACACTTCTGTAATTTGTCACTCTCAAGTCTCCTATGAGAGGAGTGTTTTCTTGGGCCTGGTCATCCCAGTCTAGGTTGACGATCAAGATCCATGCACCTCAGAAACAAGATCCAGGGTCTGTGATGTCACATAGGTCGCCTCAAGGGGAGGACAGAGCGCTCTAGCCATCTCGCTCTAGGGTAAAGGCATGCAACCCCCGTATTGCAATGAAGTGACCTCCTATCTGAAAGTCATTGAGCTTGAGCTGAAATAGAACGACTGCCAGAGTCATGGTGCTCTGCCTCCTCGTTCCTTGCTAAATATCCATCAACCGGAATATAAGTAATCATTTATCGGCCCCCAGTGACATTTTAGTTAAGAAAATTTGTATTTACCTAAGGCCATCCCAGAAATGGTTTTCTAAAAGCGCTTTATTCATAGACATTTGCTGTCCTCTTTATGATTTAAAATAATTGATCATTAGTCATTTAGACTTAATCAGTGTTTAGTATTGAACCATCTCTGAATCACCAGTGTGCTGTGTTCAAATTTCAGGTGAGTCGGGATTCATCAACACACTTGAACTTTGAACCTATATGAGTTCATGAATGCAAAAGGAGCTGTGACGCAGAGATAATCTTTGGCCATTAGCATTCACCATAGCAATTACTGGGATAATCTTTATTAATTTAATTTTTATTTTATATTAGAGTATAGTTGATTTACAATGTTGTGTTAGTTTCAGGTGTACAGCAAAGTGATTCAGTTATACATATGTACATATATCCATTCTTTTTTGGATTATTTTCCCATATAGGTTATTACAGAATATTGAGTAGAGTTCACTGTGCTATACAGTAGATCCTTGTTGATTATCTGTTTTATATATACTAGTGTGTATATGTTAATCCCAAATTCCTAATTTATCCCTCCCCCCAACCTTTCCCCTTTGGTATGTGAGGACCTTTGGTAGAGAGGACCTTCAAGATGGCAGAGAAGTAAGACGCGGAGATCACCTTCCTCCCCACAAATACATAAAAAATACATCTACATGTGGAACAACTCCTACAGAACACCTACTGAACGCTAGCAGAAGACCTCAGACTTCCCAAAAGGCAAGAAACTCCCCACATAACTGGGTAGGGCAAAAGAAAAAACAGAGACAAGGGCTTCCCTGGTGGTGCAGTGGTTGAGAGTCCGCCTGCCGAAGCAGGGGACACGGGTTCGTGCCCTGGTCCGGGGGGATCCCACATGCCGCAGAGCAGCTGGACCCGTGAGCCATGGCCGCTGAGTCTGCGCGTCCGGAGCGTGTGCTCCGCAACGGGAGAGGCCACAGCGGTGAGAGGCCCGCGTACCGCAAAAAAACCCACAAAAACAAAACAGAGACAAAAGAATAGGGACGGGACCTGCACCTCTGGGAGGGAGCTGTGAAGGAGGAAAAGTTTCCACACAGTAGGAAGCCCCTTCACTGGCGGAGACGGGGCGGGGGGGAGGCTTCAGAGCCGCGGAGGAGAGCACAGTAACAGGGGTGCAGAGGGCAAAGTGGAGAGATTTCTGCACAGAGGATCAGTGCCGACCAGCACTCACCAGCCCAAGAGGCTTGTCTGCTCACCCGCTAGGGCAGGTGGTGGCTGGGAGCTGAGGCTCAGGCTTCAGAGTTGAGATCCCAGGGAGAGGACTGGGGTTGGCTGCGTGAACACAGCCTGAAGGGGGCTAGTGCACCACAGCTAACCGGGAGGGAGTCCAGGAAAAAATCTGGAACTGCCTAAGAGTCAAGAGACCATTGTTTTGGGGTGCGCTAGGAGAGGAGATTCAGAACACCGCCTAAATGAGCTTCAAAGATGAGCACGGACACCAGAGATGGGCATAAAATGCTAAGGCTGCTGCTGCCGCCACCAAGAATCCTGTGTGCAAGCACAGGTCACTATCCACACCTCCCCTCCCGGGAGCCTGTGCAGCCCACCAATGCCAAGGTCCCGTGATCCAGGGACAACTTCCCCAGGGGAACACACAGTGCGCCTCAGGCTGTTGCAACGTCACTCTGGCCTCGGCCACCGCAGGCTTGCCCCGCATTCCATACCCCTCCCTCTCCCTAGCCTGAGTGAGCCAGAACCCCCTAATTAGTTGCTACTTTAACCCCCTTCTGTCTGGGTGAAGAACAGACACCAGAGGGTGACATACACGTAGAGGAGTGGCCAAATCCAAAGCTGAACCCCAGGAGCTGTGTGAACAAAGAAGACAAAGGGAGATTCCTCCATGAAGCCTCAGGAGCCTCGGATTAAATCTCCACAATCATCTCGATGTCCCCTGCATCTGTGGAATACCTGAATAGACAACGAGTCATCCCAAAATTGAGGCAGTGGACTTTGCGGGCAACTGCAGACTTGGGGTTTGCTGTATGCGACTGACTAGTTTCTGATTTTTATGTTTATCTCAGTATAGTTTTTAGCGCTTGTTATCATTGGTGGATTTTTTTTATTGGTTTGGTTGCTCTCTTCTTTTTATTTTTTATTACTTAAAATTTTTTTAAATATATTTTTTAATTTTTTATTTTAATAACTTTATTTCATTTTATTTTTCTTTCTCTCTTTTTTTTTCCTCCCTTTTCTTCTGAGCCGTGTGGCTGACAGGGTCTTGGTGCTCCGGCCGGGTGTCAGGCCTGAGACTCTGAGGTGGGAGAGCCAAGTTCAGGACATTGGACCACCAGAGACCTCTCAGCCCCACGTAATATCAATCAGCGAGAGCTCTCCCAGAGATCTCCATCCCAATGCTAAGACCCAGCTCCACTCAACGACCAGCAAACTCCAGTGCTGGACACTCCATGCCAAACAACTAGTAAGACAGGAGCACAACCCCACCCATTAGCAGAGAGGCTGCCTAAAGTCATACTAAGTTCACAGACACCCCAAAACACACCACTGGACACAGTCCTGCCCACCAGAAAGACCAGATCCAGCCTCATCCACCAGAACACAGGCACCAGTCCCCTCCACCAGGAAGCATACACAACCCACTGAACCAACCTCACCCACTGGGGGCTGACACCAAAAACAACAGGAAGTACAAACCTGCAGCCTACAAAGAGGAGACCCCAAACACAGTAAGTTAAGCAAAATGAGAAGACAGAGAAATACACAGCAGATGAAGGAGCAAGATAAAAACCCACCAGACCAAACAAATGAAGAGGAAATAGGCAGTCTACCTGAAAAAGAATTTAGAGTAATGATAGTAAAGATGATCCAAAATCTTGGAAATAGAATGGAGAAAATACAAGAAATGTTTAACAAGGACCTAGAAGAACTAAAGAGCAAACAAACAATGATGAACAGCACAATAAATGAAATTAAAAATTCTCTAGAAGAACTCAATAGCAGAATAACTGAGGCAGAAGAATGGATAAGTGACCTGGAAGATAAAATAGTGGAAATAACTACTGCAGAGCAGAATAAAGAAAAAAGAATGAAAAGAATTGAGGACAATCTTAGAGACCTCTGGGACAACATTAAATGCACCAACGTTCGAATTATAGGGGTCTCAGAAGAAGAAGAGAAAAAGAAAGGGACTGAGAAAATATTTGAAGAGATTATAGTTGAAAAATTCCCTAATGTGGGAAAGGAAGTAGTCAATCAAGTCCAGGAAGTGCAGAGAGTCCCATACAGGATAAATCCAAGGAGAAACATGCCAAGATACATTAATCAAACTATCAAAAATTAAATACAAAGAAAAAATATTAAAAGCAGCAAGGGAAAAGCAAAAATAACATACAAGGGAATCTCCATAAGGTTAACAGCTGATATCTCAGCAGAAACTCTGCAAGCCAGAAGGGAGTGGCAGGACATATTTAAAGTGATGAAAGGGGAAAACCTACAACCAAGATTACTCTACCCAGCAAGGATCTCATTCAGATTTGACAGAGAAGTTAAAACCTTTACAGACAAGCAAAAGCTAAGAGAATTCAGCACCACCAAACCAGCTTTACAACAAATGCTAAAAGAACTTCTCTAGGCAGGAAACACAGAGAAGGAAAAGACCTACATTAGACCGGATGGACTTAATTCATATTTATAGGACATTCCATCCAAAAACAACAGAATACACTTTCTTCTCAAGTGCTCATTGAACATTCTCCAGGATAGATCATATCTTGGGTCATAAATCAAGCCTTGGAAAATTTAAGAAAATTGAAATCATATTGAGTATCTTTTCCAACCACAATGCTATGAGACTAGATATCAATTACAGAAAAAAAAAAACTAAAAAATACAAACACATGGAGGCTAAACAATACGCTGCTAAACAACCAAGAGATCACTGAAGAAACCAAAGAGGAAATCAAAAAATACCTAGAAACAAATGATAATGAAAACACAACGACCCAAAACCTATGGAATGCAGCAAAGGCAGTTCTAAGAGGGAAGTTTATAGCAATACAGTCCTACCTCAAGAAACAAGAAAAATCTCAAACAACCTAACCTTACACCTAAAGCAATTAGAGAAAGAAGAACAAAAAAAGCCCAAAGTTAGCAGAAGGAAAGAAATCACAAAGATCAGAGCAGAAATAAATGAAAGGAAATGAAGAAAACAATCATAAAGATCAATAAAACTAAAAGCTGGTTCTTTGAGAAGATAAACAAAATTGATAGACCATTAGCCAGACTCATCAAGAAAAAAAGGGAGAAGACTCAAATCAACAGAATTAGAAATAAAAAAGGAGAAGTAACAACTGACACTGCAGAAATACAAAGGATCATGAGAGATTACTACAAGCAACTTTATGCCAATAAAATGGACAACCTGGAAGAAATGGACAAATTCGTAGAAAAATGCAACCTTCTGAGACTGAACCAGGAAGAAATAGAAAATATAAACAGACCAATCACAAACACTGAAATTGAAACTGTGATTAAAAATCTTCCAGCACACCAAAGCCCAGGACCAGATGGCTTCACAGGCGAATTCTGTCAAACATTTAGAGAAGAGCTATCACCTATCCTTCTCAAACTCTTCCAAAATATAGCAGAGGGAGGAACCCTCCCAAACTCATTCTACAAGGCCACCATCATCACCCTGATACCAAAACCAGACAAAGATGTCACAAAAAAAGAAAACTGTCAGGCCAATATCACTGATGAACATAGATGCAAAAATCCTCAACAAAATACTAGCAAACAGAATCCAACAGCACATTAAAAGGATCATACACCATGATCGAGTGGGGTTTATCCCAGGAATGCAAGGATTCTTCAATATACGCAAATCAATCAACATGATACACCATATTAACAAATTGAAGGATAAAAACATATGATCCTCTCAATAGATGAAGAAAAAGCTTTTGAACAAAATTCAACACCTTTTATTTATGATAAATACTCTCCAGAAAGTAGGCATAGAGGGCACTTACCTCCACATAATAAAGGCCATATATGAGAAACCCACAGCTAACATCATTCTCAATGGTGAAAAACTGAAACCATTTCCACTACAAGCAGGAAGAAGACAAGGTTGCCCACTTCTAACTCTATTATTTAACATAGGTTTGGAAGTTTTAGCCACAGCAATCAGAGAAGAAAAAGAAATAAAAGGAATACAGGGCTTCCCTGGTGGCGCAGTGGTTGAGAGTCCGCCTGCCGATGTAGGGGACATGGGTTCGTGCCCTGATCTGGGAAGATCCCACATGCCGCGGAGCGGCTGGGCCCGTGAGCCATGGCCGCTGAGCCTGCGCGTCCGGAGCCTGTGCTCCGCAACGGGAAAGGCCACAACAGTGAGAGGCCCACGTATCGCAAAAAAAAGAAAAAAAAAAAAGGAATACAAATCGGAAAAGAAGTAAAACTGTCATTGTTTGCAGATGACATGATACTATACATAGAGAATCCTAAAGATGCTACCAGAAAACTACTAGAGCTAATCAATGAATTTTGTAAAGTAGCAGGATACAAAATGAATGCACAGAAATCTCTTGCATTCCTGTACACTAATGATGAAAAATCTGAAAGTGAAATTAAGGAAACACTCCCATTTACTATTGCAACAAAAAGAATAAAATGCCTAGGAATAAACCTACCTAAGGAGACAAAAGACCTGTATGCAGAAAACTATAAGACACTGATGAAAGAAATTAAAGATGATACAAAAAAATAGATGGAGAGATATACCATGTTCTTGGATTGGAAGAATCAACAGTGTGAAAATGACTCTACTACCCAAAGCAATCTACAGATTCAATGCAATCCCTATCAAACTACCACTGGCATTTTTCACAGAACTAGAACAAAAAATTTCACAATTTGTATGGAAACACAAAAGACCCCGAATAGCCAAAGCAATCTTGAGAACGAAAAATGGAGCTGGAGGAATGAGGCTCCCTGACTTCAGACTCTACTACAAAGCTACAGTAATCAAGACAGTATGGTACTGCCACAAAAACAGAAACATAGATCAATGGAACAGGATAGAAAGCCCAGAGATAAGCCCATGCATATATGGTCACCTTATCTTTGATAAAGGAGGCAAGAATATACAGTGGAGAAAAGATAGCCTCTTCAATAAGTGGTGCTGGGAAAACTGGACAGCTACATGTAAACGAATGAAATTAGAACACTCCCTAACACCATACACAAAAATAAACTCAAAATGGATTAAAGACCTAAATGTAAGGCCAGACACTATCAAACACTTAGAGGAAAACATAGGCAGAACACTCTATGACATAAATCACAGCAAGATCCTTTTTGACCCACCTCCTAGAGTAATGGAAATAAAAACAAAAACCAGTGTGACCTAATGAAACTTAAAAGCTTTTGCACAGCAAAAGAAACCATAAACAAGAGAAAAAGACCACCCTCAGAACGGGATAATATATTTGCGGGCGAAGCAGCTGACAGATGATTTAGTCCCCAGAATGTACGGGCAGCTCATGCAGCTCAATGTTGAAGGAACGGACGACCCAATCCAGGGATGGGCGGAAGACCTGGATGGACATTTCTCCATAGAGGATACACAGATTGCCAACAAACGCCTGAAGGGATGTTCAGCATCGCTGGTCGTTGGAGAGGTGCAGATCAAGGCTGCAGTGGGGTGTCACCTCACAGTGATCAGAGTGGCCATCATCAAAAGGTCTGCAGGTGGTGAATCCTGGAGAGAGGGTGTTGGCGGGGTGGGGGGGCTCTTGCACTGTTGGTGGGAGTGTGGATTGGTGCAGCCACTGTGGGGAACAGTGTGGAGGTTCCTTAGAAAACTAGAAATGGAACTGCCATGCGACCCAGCAGTCCCACTGCCGGGCATGTTCCCTGAGAAAACCATAGTTCAGAAGGAGTCATGTACCCCAATGTTCATTGCAGCAGTATTTACAATAGCTAGGACATGGAAACAACCTAAGTGTCCATCGACAGATGGAGGGATAAAGAAGATGTGACACATATATACAATGGAGTATTACTCAGCCATAAAATGAAATGAAGTTGAGTTATTTGTGGTGAGGTGGATAGACCTGGAGTCTGTCATGCATAGTGAAGTAAGTCAGAAAGAGAAAAACAAATACCGTGTGCTAACACATACATATGGAATCTAAAAAAAAAAATGGTTCTGAAGAACTTAGGGGTAGGGCGGGAGTAAAGCCGCAGACGTAGAGAATGGACTTGAGGACACGGGGAGGGGGAAGGGTAAGCTGGGACAAAGTGAGAGAGTGGCATGGACATATATACACTACCAGCTGTAAAATAGATAGCTAGTGGGAAGCAGCCGCATAGCACAGGGAGATCAGCTCGGTGCTTTGTGACCACCTAGAGGGGTGGGATAGGGAGGGTGGGAGGGAGACACAAGAGGGAGGGGATATGCACATATACATATAGCTTGTTCACTTTGTTATAAAGCAGAAACTAACACACCATTGTGAAGCAATTATACTCTAATATAGATGTTAAAAAAAACATAAAAACCAAGAGTTTCTAGCTTAGTCCCATAAAATCAGAATTACAGTGTACTTCAAATCAGTATTGCTCTAAATCAGCATAATCCATTCATCACACTAATTATGAGTAATAATTACATAAATAATCAGAATTACAGTGTACTTCAAGTCAGTATTGCTCTAAATCAGTATAATCCATTCATCAGACTACCTATGCATAATAATTACGCATTTGGAAGAGTTTCTTGAATAGGCCACAGCCTTGCATCAGTGTTTTCTATTCAGTACAATCATGGCATTTGGGATCTTTTTTTTTTTTTTAATTCTAAAAATAATATGGACTTAGTGTAAAGAAATGACAGTTCACCTGCTTTTAGTCCCATTCCTCAGAGGGATATTAACACTGCCTTATATAAGCATATAGATTTTTTTTTTTTTACTGAATTTATATGTAAATGACATCAGTTAGTTTCCTCCTCAACAACCTTGTTAATGGAAGCATACCATCTGATATTTCTCTGTTTTCAAATAAATAGCATCACACTGCACATCTGCGCTTGCCTTTTATTTAAGCTAATGCTGAACCTTGGGTGTTCTCATGTATGATTACATGCATATTTGCTTTATTTCATGGTTGCACACTATTCCATTGTATGGAGATAGCATTTTTTCATCATTTCCCTCCTGGTGGCTATTTATGTTGTTTTTTCCTTTGCTGGTATAAACATGTGGTATTTTTATATTATTGTTTAGTTGTGCAAATCCTTGACATAAAAAAAACGGGATCAACTGGCGTGTATTTTTAAATCTAGTGATCTGTTGCATGTTTCACACTGGCATGAAAGCCAATGCTGATATTTAGGAAGGGAAGGTACCTGTATCAGGGGAGGTGTCCCTGGAATAGTTTAGAATAGAGCCTTTGCTCTTCTACAGTGTGTGAGCTGATTCACAGCCATTTTGTGTTTATAGCACTTGCTGGCGAACGACATGTTGTAATTCTACTGGATTTTATTATCCCCATCTTTGATTATGGGAAGCTCTTCACAGACACACTGAACTTTCATTGTGAAGATGGGGCTTGGTGATTTCAGGAACGTAGAGGAGACAAGATAAATGCTAACGATTGCTATTTCAAAAACTATCGTGAATTTGCTTATTTGGCATGTAGCTATGGAAGAATAAGTCTTGTTACTAGTATTACAAATACTCAGGCAAGCCTTTGCCCTAAATTATTATTATTATTATTTTTGTTTCTTGCGGTATGCGGGCCTCTCACTGCCGTGGCCTCTCCCGTTGCGGAGCACAGGCTCCGGACGCACAGGCTCAGCGGCCATGGCTCACGGGCCCAGCCGCTCCGCGGCATGTGGGATCTTCCCAGACCGGGGCACGAATCCGTGACCCCTGCATCGGCAGGTGGACTCTCAAGCACTGCGCCACCAGGGAAGCCCTGCCCTAAATTATTGATTATTCCTCAGGACTCAGGCCATTCTAAATGTCCATTGGATGGTCTTTCTGCAATGACACAGGATGTAAGAACTGTTGTTTATAAAATATCGAATTCAACTCTGGATAACTCAAGCAAAAAAGGAATTGATGAAGGACATGGGTAGTTCATTATAATCACCAGAAAATGAGAGATCAGGTACAGAAAATAAACAGCAACCAACAGTGGGCCTGATGGCCAAGGCCAAGGTCATGCTGTGCTCTGGTTAGGGCCTCACTGCTGACTCCACTACTCCTGGACCTCCCCGCACCTTTAGGCTCCCGACTTCACCGCTGCCACCAAGAATCATCTCATGCGCGCCTCCCTCAAGACTCAAAGTCCTAGGTGGGACTTTCTGATTGGCTGAGCCTAGGTCACGTGCTCAAGTGCCAGTCACAGAGGACTCTGGGAGAGGGAATTATCTGACACCCTTTGCCTTTCTGCTTGGGAAATCTACCAAGACCCACACAATGGGGAACTGTCCCTCAATAGAGAGTTCAAAGTCCCATAGCCAAATAAACAAGTAATGAGAATTGATCACTGTGAGTTTTCCAGTTCTGTTTCTGGAATGACATTATAAGGATTTATGATTCTCTTTATTGGTGCCTCTTTAAAAGCAGCAGGTTAGCTCCTTATAACCTTGTCTAACCTCCATCCCTTGGCGTATGTTGTTATTATTCTTAATGATTCCCAGCAATAGCAATGATGCTTCCTCGTCACCTAGTGCTTGTGGTTTTCTGAATGTAGGTTCCATGTAGGGTGGCATTTAATTAACTAGCCTCTATGTAGTAGGAATAATTCCTCCCCATGTTTACTTTTTTTGGCATACCTGTTTTTTTTAAAACCCTCTCCCTATCCAAACACTAACCTGCCATTCCCACTTGCGAACTCAGCAACATTCAAGAGCTCCATTTTAGTCACTGCAATGAAGACTAGGCTTTTGTCCCTATATTGCAGGACCCTCATTGATCCCACTTTTTCCTGCCCATCAAAGCACTGCTCACCAGCTCAAATCATTCATCCAGCCAGATGGGTCCCTCCTGCCCAATCCAGGGTCCTTATGCATACATTACCCATTGCCCTAAACGGAAATAAGACCCTGCATTTTGAGTGGAATAAAATAGCCATATTTGTATTATTTTTAATTTTTAGTATTCCAGAAATGTGCAAATAGCAAATTATTTCCTATATTTTATATCTTGCACATTTCTTCTAGGAACTTTTGTGAAAAAAGCTGAAATGGAATAAAAATATTTCAGTGAATTCTGTAAAAACTTACATGCAACCAGCTGTGTGTTTTTTGGGAAAGTAGAGAAGCTCTCTGGGTCTCATCTGAAAGGCTAAATGTTGGGCCAGATAATTTCTGATTTTTAATTCAACTGTACTCTTCCATGAATTTTCAGAAGTCCATGAACAGAAGTGGGGGCTGACAGAGGAGGGGACTTGAAGCAACATTATAGAGTAGCACGCCTCCTTTTACTCACTTTATCTGAAAATGAGAACCATAATTGATATTCTTGGAGTAGCTTGTGGGTAGATGAGTTCGTTGACGCCCCATGAGTTCATTGTAAGCTACTTTAAGACCTTCATATACATCTCCTGGAGATCTTTTTGCAATAAAAACCATAAGCATGAAAGGCTCAATTCTTGTTCTGGGCGCCCCATGCTTTATTAAAACATATTAGTAATTATTATTTTCAGGTGTGAAAATGGCATTGTGTTTAGGCTTTTTAAAAAGTTTTTATCTTTTAGAATAGGATTTCTGAAGCTGAGCACTGCTGACATTTGCGGATTATTCTTTGTTCGGGGAGAGGAGAGGCTGTCCTGTGCATCGTAGGATGTTTAGTGGCATCCCTGGCCTCCGCCCACTAGATGCCCGTGGGACCCCTTTCCCAGTTGTGACAACCAAACATGTCTCCAGACATTGCCAAATGTCCCCAGGGTAGGGGGAAAGGCAACTTCACCCCCAACTGAGAGCCACTATTTTAGAGATACATACCGAAATATTTTTGGATATAATACTAGAATGTCTGGTAGGGGGTGGTGGAGGATGTGGCCGTGGATGCGGTAGGATTGGCCAAGGGCTGACGGTTGTTTGGGCTGAGTGATGAGTTCTGGGGCTTCACTGTATTATTTTGACGACTACTCTTTTGTATGTTAGAAATTCTCTAAAAGAAAAGCACACAAAAACATTGTTTTGAGACATCAGTGTCATCAATTTAAAATCCATTAGCCTGCAGAGTGTCTTGCTTTGGAGAGAATATTAAGAGCTGAAAATAGAGGAGGTAGAATATCACTCACACTCTTGACTAACTGGTGTTGACCATTCTGGAGACATAACTGTGTTTTCAATGGTTACTCTGAGCTCCTTAACCAGCCTTGCCAGCGTCGGGCCACCATGACTGTGTGTTCCCTGGTCATCCTGCCAAATTGAAGCCTGGAGCTCCATGACTCGTGGAAGACTTCTGTCCTCCCGGTGGCCAGCACACTCCTCATGTAGGCCGTCTGCATCAGTGCAACTGTGTCTCAGCCCTGCCGCCTTCAGGGCTGTTGCTTAGAGACAGGTTTCCCTTATTAATAAGTCTTACAGGCATGGCCATACCAAGTGAGAAAGAGGCAGGGGAAGGTTTAGCCTGGCTGGAAATAGAGGAGTATCAGCAGGGATCCAATTAATAATGCATAATTACCATTAGGCCTGAGATATTTTTTTTAGCCTGGGAAACGTAACTGGAACTTTGCTTGAGACCAGGCACAGCAGCTTCCAGAACCCTTATTTTGAGGCTGAGAATTGGGGTGATCCAGAACAGAGCAGGAGCCTTCAAGGAGTCCTTTGGGGATGACGATGTAGGGCAGGTGGTAGAGATGAGTTTGGGCAGGCGAGCAGTAGAATATCAAAGTGATTCTTTTTCATATTTAAGGGAAATAATCAGTGATGTCTAGAGAAACTGGCAATTCATAATTCTCACCTGCAGAGAAAAAAATGCAGTTATAACTGATTTAGTAGAGTCCAGGGCTACTTCCAATCTTGAAGACAGTAGAAGGTGGAGCTAAGAGATGTAATTCCACCCCTTTGGAGGCATGCTAACCTTAGTAAGGCAGGTTACTGAACCCCACTACACCTCCGTTTCCTCATCTGTAAATCCAGGACAATAATTGTGCTCATCTCTTAGAATTGTTGTAAGGATTACATGAGTTAGTACACTAAAGGGTTTAGAATGGTGCCTGGCACAGCGTTGAAATAGGCGATGGTGACTTTCAGCTAGAACTAGCCTTTTCTGGCCAGACAGAGCAAATGTCATCTAGGCCAGACAATTTGAGAGTCTGGGAGAAAAGACCCCTTCCATAAAATGCAGTGATCATTAAGGGTTATTCCTTTGGATTGACAAATTTCTTGCTCTTCCCATTTTGGGGAGGGTTAGCATGTAGTGTGGGTGGATGTTTACTAAATTCTGTTTCCCTGACAGCAGAGCAGTTCTCAGGGGATGGGAATCTGGATGAGGTGAAGTAAGTAAGGGGGAATCTGGGTTATGGGGCTCCTGGAGGGACTGAGATTTATAAGACGGAGGCCAGGGATGCTGGGAGATGGGTGAGGGGTCCCCAATATGCTGTCTAAAAATGATTTCTGAGCTAAGAACCTCCTGACTTAAAGTAACTGTGCTAAATTGAATGTGCCCCATATCAAACTATCCATTCGGGTGCTATTTGTACTCTTCATGTATTAAAGACTCACAAAAACTTTGTCCCTTTGAGATACTTGTGTGTGTGTGTGTGTGTGTGTGTGTGTTTAAACACCATTTCCCAGATGGCATGCAGACCCTTTCTGGTGTCATTTCAAATCTGGGAGTGAATCTAGTAGCTATCTTTGTTGCCAAAATTTTATTATTAAATGAGGTTACAAGAAATTCGAATACTCCATATTTGCGTGCTCTTTATTCTGCCTTTGATGTTTCTCTTTTCAGCCAGCAAATTTTTCCGGCTTTTGTCTAAATACTGCTCCAAGTCAGAACGAGGACTCCTCACCTCCTTCCAAGGGTGACCCAAGCATTGTCTGATTTTGTTTGCTTGCTCTCTGCACTCCATTCCCAGGGTCGTCCTCAGACCTCTCCCGTCAGAAAAACCCCCAGAGTATGAATTCAAATTGCTCTTTCCTGGCTGAACCCCAGATCTTCCGAATTTGAATTTCTGAGTGGGGTTCAGGAAACTGTATTTCTACCAAACGTCCCCAGGGATTCTGAGAGTACTGATGTTTGGGAACTGTGGCCTTATACCTTCAACCCAGAGTCTGCCCACCTCCCCCCTAGCACATTCCTCGGCATTCTTATCTTCTGTCTTATCCACCCAGGGAGCTCCCTTCCCAGACATGTATCATCAAGTTTGCTTTCCTAGGAAGGTAGTCTCTTGATATGAGCTTTGTGGTGAGAAGGAGAGAAAACAGCTTTTATCTAAAGTTCAGAGTTTCTATCTTGAGCCTCAGACAGAAAATGTAAACAGGATGAGTCATCCAAGGAAAAGTTGAAAAGGTCTGCTAGCCTGAGCTGGTAGAGAGACAGCCTTGTGAGTCTGACTGTGTGAAACCATGCTCTTGGGTCAATAAAGACTGACAGAATGAAACCGATGATTTACTGATAGGGATGTGGTGAGACTGGCACTTTGATTATCTACCTGTGGACACTGTCTGACCCTGAGATTCCACTCATTACGGTAAAATAGCCTGTGTATCCTTCAAGCTGAATGGGGCTTGGCCCTGACTCAGACCTCATTGCTCTTGTGTCATGCATAATTCCAAGAAGATGAATTATCAGATTGCTTAAGCCTCTGGAAATGGCAAGCTGCTGATTAAAAGCGACTTGCAAGAACAAGGGGAGTAAGCAGACACGGGTACTTTGGCAAGAGGCAAAATTGACAGACTTTAGAATTCTGGAAAATTTGGTTATGTGGGGCTCATCATTCCATGATTATGATGTATGTTAGGTGGGAATACAATGATACTTGTAAAAATTGAGTACTCCCAACTTGAAGACTTTACCTTAAGAATCTTCCAGTACTTAAAAAAAAGGTGGGCCATTGGTGATCACATATAACGTTGCCTACTTAGTGATGGAGAAATAGGAATAAGGAGGCCTTATACAGGTCATGGAATTTTGAGTCAGTAATGATCCAGGGGCTGGGACTAGGTCCCAAACAGGTCTCCCCAAATTTATACATTTTGTTTCATTTAAAAAAAAAAATGACAGCCTAAAAACTGCTATTGAGCCTCTCTTCCATTTGATTGTCCTAAATTTCATTTAGCCTTGGCTGGTTACCAAAGCATTACATTAGCAAAATGCTTCCTATGAGTGTACGGACATTTAAGCTGGAAATACAATACTCAAGTGATTAGAATCAGTGTTCTCCATACAAGAATAAGTGACAGCTCTGGTGTTTCTCTGCATCCAGGGAAGAAATAAAATCAAGTTCTGGCGTCCTTCTGTAAATATTAGCTAATTTCAGACATTTCCAATAGTACCATTACAAAATACAGGAGGTTAACAGTCCAAATTCTAAAATAAAATTGAATAGTATTATGCCTAATTGTGTAACCCTTATATATCACGTTATGTTAAAAGAAAAAACTGAGTGTTTGTGGTTATCTGAGGAAATGAACTAAATAAGTAAGACAATAACATTGTGTTAGATCGAGGAGTGCCTCCCTTTGATTTTTGTCACAGAAAATATACAAGGCGGGAAACGTACAAGGAGGGGAAATGTACAAAGGAGGAAACATGTAGACTCACCTTGGACAACATTCTAACCTGCCCAGGTCCCAATCGCTCCATTGATAAACTGGGAATATTATTGCTCATGGAACACAGCTCTCTCGAAATTAATGATGTTGACAAATGACCCTCAAACTCCAAACGTGGTTTCTGAGATGATCGATAACGGTTGAATGGAGGACTGGGGTCTTAGATCAGGAAGGAACTTCTGTTATGCAGTGCTGTTCTCATCCGTTAGGTGAAGGACGGGGATCAGAGAGGTGAAGTGTCTTCACCGCCTCTTTTCATGTACTTTCTGTGGTGCATAATAATGGTCAGGTTGTGTTCCTCTCAGTTCTGGGAGTTCCTGCAAAGCAAGAGGTGTATCTTAATCGTCTTGATGACCCTCAATCCTAGCAGAGTGCCAAGAACACAGCAGATGTTTGCTGTTTATGAAATAAGTTGCTAAAGCAAGTCATAAAAGGAGTGTCCCTGGTAACCAGACTCCCAGGCAGCCCTTCTTTCATTAAATCTCAGCTTTGTAAACGTTCTTGACAAATATGTCAGTTCAGAACATTCTGGACTCAGTGAGGGATTTGTCTCAGCAGCATCTCTTGCTGAAGCAAGATGTTTCAATTCCTTTTATGAAGGTCCTGGCCAAGTCTGTACACATGTGATCTGTTTCATTGGGCTCTTTCTCCCTGCTGTGGGTCCCTTGAGGACGCTGACCTTGAATTAGTCATCTTTATGTCACTGGAGGCTAGCACGGTGCCCAGGGCCCACTAGTGCTTCTGCAAGTGCACATTAATGTTTTCTAACGCTTCCTGAACACTGACCAGGCACCGTGCACCTTTCCAAAGCACTTTCCCTGATGAACCCTTTAATCCTTGCAGCGGCATTGTTACTGTTATTTCAACTTTACAGATGGAGAAACAAGCACAGAGAAGTTTGGAACCTAATCCAAGGTCACACAGCTAGCCATTAGAGGAGCCAGGATTGGAACCAAAGGAATCTGGCTCCAGGGCTGACCATACTAGCAATTCCCCAAGTTTTGGTCCCAGCCCCGCTTTGTACCCTTATAATTTATCAAGGACCTCAAAGAGCCTCTCTTTATGTGGGCCAAATCTCTCCAAATTGACCATAGTAGAAATTAAACCTGAGAAATTTAAAAATATTTATTTATTAATATATTTAAATATAAGAATAAGCTCATTGTGTGTTAACATGACGTGTTCTTATTTTTAAAAAATCAGCTCTATTTTCCTAAACACAAAAGCATGTAATGAGAAGAGTGGCCATGTTTTACATTGTTGCAAATCTCTTTCATCACTGACTTCACAGCAGATGCTAGGTTCGCTCATCATCAGCTCTGCGTTCAGTCTGTTGACATACACCGTGGAGCCTCTGGGAAACTCCGCTGTTCCCTTGGAAGAGATTGAGAGAGTAAGGCACACGGTACCTTGGGTTTCAGCCATCCCCAGGGCTCCCCCTGGGTATAGTTGGGACTGTAGGTCACTTCCTTTCTGCGTGAGCCCTGGCATGTGTTGAGTCACAAAGATGAGCCTCTGCTGTCTGGGAGGCCTTCATGCTGCAGAGGTGAGCAACGATGCGTCCTCCTCTAACCTGGCACAGACCATAAAACCAGTCCGTGTGCTTTCCTGCCTCTGTGCCTGTGTTCTTGCTGTGCCCTCTTCCCAGCATGCTTTTTTCCTTCAGGCAGCTTTCTGGAGGCCCAGGCTGGACCAAGTGCCCCCGTCTTCTGGGCTCATAGCTCCCCAAATAGAGCTCCATGGTGACCATCACCATATTACATCACATCTCTCTACCCCTGACTGAGCGCTCTCCAAGAGCAGGGATTTAGAATTTTGTCCTCTTCCCATTTCCAGCGTTGAGGGCAGAGTTGCAGAGCAAAGTGCTAGGGAACATGGGGATGGAGGAGAAAAATTTGACCTGAAGGTCGAGGGAAAGTTCCTGGAGAGAGGGGATTGGACCTGGTCTGGAGGCAGCCGGGAAGGAAGGGCAATCCTGTGATTTGGATAAGTCGGAGCCTGGGCAGGTGCATCTCCTGGAGAAAGAGTGAAGTGATAGATGTGGTTGGAGGGTCTGTGGAAAAGGCGCTGGTGGAAGACAAAGCTGGGAAGGCGAGAGAGGGCACAGTGTCACCTGTGTATAGAAGTCGCAGCTCCTTGGATGAAAGGAGCTCATCTGATCTCGCCCCCTGTGAGTTCCAGAACAATTGGACGGTCAGTAATACTGATGCAGGCTCAGGGCAGGGAATGAATACTCAGATCTTTTAGAGGAGATGAAACTGCTTTTGCTGAGCCGCAGCCAACAGACATCACATTTGGGAGCCTTTTGGCCCCGGACTGGCTGTCAGACTGGTTGTATCAGAGCAAGGTCTCATGTAAAAGATGCTCACAGCCACTGGGCGGGTGAGTCTATATTTATTCTCAAGGATGTAGGCCATAGTCCTCGTACAAACACAAGAGAAGCTACATGACCAGGAATCAGAGTACTTAAGGCAGGGATTTATTTTTAGGTGACAGCAAGAAATACATTTTTCCTCTTGTGTTTCAGCTGCCGTTGTGGCTAGTTTTTATTAATCTGGAGAGAGGCAAAGCCAAGAATTTCTTGTAGACATTATTTCCCAGCAAGTGTCATGTCTTCAAATGCGTGGAAACATCTTCCCCTTGCTCTATTTATTGCCGACATTCAACGTGGCACCAGTTAATAAATTATTATTACGAACTTAACACCATTGAAAACCTACTACTATTATTATTAAAACGGTGCTCATTGAAGAATTTGCAAGTACAGAAAAACAAAATGAAGCTGGAAAATATGCCCTCACTTATAATGGCAAACACCAAGATTCTGATCCCTCTCTGGTGGTCTCCCAAGATGTCTGCCATCAGTTCCTTCTCTCCGTGTATGCACATGCTCTTCTGCCTTTCAGGAGGTGGGGTCTATCTCCCCTGGAATCTGGGCTGATGTCCTGCATCACTCTGAGCACCAGAAGTCTAAAAAGGTACTGCTGTGCTCAGACTGCAAGAGGCCTAGCAACTTTCACTTTCCCTCTGGAAACTAGCTGCCATGTAAACAGTCTGACTATGTAGAGACTCCATGCTGTGAGGAAGCCCAAGCTAGTAACGTGGAAAGGCCACACAGAGGAGGGCCAAGGTGTCTGACATGTGAGGAAAGCCTTCTCGGACCTTCCAGCCTAGCCTAGCCTAGCCACCAGTTCAGTGCAGTTGAATTTGTGACCTCAGCTGATGTCACATGGAACGGAAAACCACCCAAGACCAGCCTACCCACAGAATCATGAGAAATAATAAATAATTATTGCTGTATGACACTAAATTTTGCTGAGTTTGTTTTTAGGCAACAAGCAATAACCCCTTTATATCTTAGAATGTTTTCTTAGTATCTTTTTTCAAAGCGTTTTTAGTAGAGTCACACTCACACGATGAATACAATTGGTTTTAGCACTTTTCACTTCACATTGTAGAGTATGAATTTTCTCATTTTGTCGAAATGCTATGACTGTGTTTAATAACTATATTTGATTGTGGGGAAGTATTATCATCTGGGCCAATCAGATCCCCCCTCCTAAGAAGGTAGAATTGGAACAAAGTGATTCTGGTCGATGTTTGTGACTAGGGTAGCCACATTTGGACACTGTACAAACAGAAAGAGAAAGTCAGTTTTAGAGACAAAGAAGGAAGAAGCAGGCACAGGGAGAGAAGAGAAAAAGGAGACACTGCAGCCCACAGGGAGTCTCCCCAGAGTCTGTTGGTATTCTAGTTCTAACCCTTGTGTGCAGCCCTCTGTGTTCCATGAAATACTTGAACATGTGTTTCTAATAAATTCTTCGTTTACTTTTAAACCACTTTGAGAGACTTTGGTTCCCTACCACCAAATGACTTTTGAATGAGGCTGATGGTTTCAGAAGAAATGCAAAAGGGAATATCATCCGGGAGAGGCAGGGAGACCTTCTTTTCTGGAAGATGCAGTTGCCTTTGCAGGCTTCAGTTTCCTGATGATGAGTCAGCTTTACAACTTGGAATTGAGTAATTCACAGACAGCTTGTGCAGAGTAATTCTAGTGATGGATGTACAGTTTATCTATAGATGTCCACTGTTAAGATCCACTTCTGGTGCTGAATTCTGACTCAAAAAGAAGTAGAAGCTATATTAGTCTGTTTAAGCTACCATAACAAATACTTGTTTCAACTTAAAAAACAGAAATGTGTTTTCTCGCGGTTCTAGAGGATGGGAGGTCCAACATCAAGGTGCCAGTCAGTTTGGTTCCTGGTGAGATCCCTTCTCACTCTCCTCAAATTTGGGGGGGGATGGGAGAGATCTCTCTTCTTCTCCTTATAAGGCTACCAATGCTACTGGATTAGGGCCCCACGCTTTAGACCTCATTTAACCTTAATTTCTTCCTAAAAGCCCTATCTCCAAATACAGTCACATTGGGAGTTAGGACTTCAACATATGAATTTTGGGGGAACATAATTCAGTCCATAGCAGAAGCCAAAAACCATATGTGTCCCTGAGAGAATAGTACCAACTTACGCACTTGTAGAATGGGGACATTAATAATTGTCACCTCTGTCTGAACGCATAAAGCAAAACTGTCCAAAAGGAAAAAAAAAATTGTCACCTTAGTACACTGAAGCTTTGACAAAGATTATTGCTTCAGTTTTCCAAAATCAGTTATGGTTTGTGAAATTCAGGACATCTGAACATTGTGTGTGTGTACATATATGTCCATAATTAATATGGTATTTCTAGGGTAAGCGCCCAGAAACTATTTTATATAAGCATGCACAGATGTACCTCATATGTTAAAGATAGTTAATTTATTTGTAGGCAATTTTCTTCTTTTTTAAAAAATTTATTTTATTCTTGGCTGCGTCAGGTCTTAGTGGTGGCATGTGGGATCTTCACTGCAACATGCGGGATCTTTCCTTGTGGTGTGCGGACTTTCTCTCTCTAGATGAGGTGCGCAGGCTCAGTAGTTGTGGCACATGGGCTGAGTTGCCCTGCAGCATGTGGGATGTTAGTTCCCCAAACAGGGATTGAACACGTGTCCTCTACATTGGAAGGCGGTTTCTTTACCACTGGACCACCAGGGAAGTCCTGGCAATTTTCTTCCTGAATAAATTACTTGATTGTTTTCTTCCATGAAAGACCATGAAGAATGTTCCAGATTTACTCTCTAGTGTTTTAGATGTTCAGCACCCTTGCCAATGTGTGGTCTTAAACATGCCGTATCGAGCCGGAGATCTATTAGAACCATTGTCTATAGCTGCCGTTTTCTATACAGTATACACATGTGGCTATTAAGAAACTGAAATGTGTCAAATCCAAGTTCAGATATTCCGTAAGTGTAACATACATACCTAACTGAAGATTTAGTACAAAAAAGAATATAAAACGTCTAGTAATTTTTATGTTGATTTCATGTTGAAGTGATAATATTTTAGATATATTGAGTTAAAGAAAATGTAGTGTATTAATGTCACCTGTTTCTTTATACTTTTAAAAAATGTGGCTCCTGGGGCTTCCCTGGTGGCGCAGTGGTTGAGAGTCCGCCTGCCGATGCAGGGGACGCAGGTTCGTGCCCCGGTCCGGGAGGATCCCACATGCCGTGGAGCGGCTGGGCCCACGAGCCATGGCCACTGAGCCTGCGCGTCCGGAGCCTGTGCTTCACAATGGGAGAGGCCACAGCAGTGAGAGGCCCGTGTAACAGGAAAAAAAAAAAAAAAGTGGCTCCTGGAAAATTTTAATTATATATATGGTTCGCTTTTGTGGCTCACGTTATATTTCCAATGGAGAGCACTACTCTACAGAGTTGAATTCAGCTTTTTGTGAGTTTAATCAGCTGGTAACTTTAAAGCCCTACAGTGTTTCTCCTCAGGGGCTCTAAGAACTAGAGCAAGAATGGAAGAGCTGGGGTGCGTTCTTTGATGCCTTCCTTGGTGCCTCTCTCAGCTCCTGGACACTATTTGCTGTTCTTAAGCATCTCAGCAATGCCCTTCCCAAGACATCTCCCTGAGCTCTGCGGCTGCTCATTATTCTTTTTCATCTCCCCCAAACTAACACCCCCTCAGCCTAGGGATCTCACACAGTTAAGCAGAATGGGGGCTTTCAAAACTTTCCCACAAGAGTGTAAAAGACAGTCTCTCCATTACCCCGTTAGAGGTGAGATCGTGAAGCGCTCCAGTGGGATAACTTCTGGCAAAGTGTCTCAGTAAAAAGATGTATTTCCAAAAGTCAGGAGGGAGGTATTTGGGAGTAATGTATTGAAACCAAGCTTTGGCGATGCACAGCTATTCTGTAAATAGATCAACCTTCTCTCTGCTGAAGGCAGAGTTGGGAGTCTTCCAATCAATATTATATGGCTCAAACAGACATCCCCTAAAATAATCTCTACTTGTTTCCGTATCAGCCCCTCCACCCCTGACCCCATATCCTCTTCCACTATTAAAAATCTTTAAAATTCAGAAGGAGCTGTTACTGACCCAATCACTTCTGTTGCACAACCACCCATCCGATGTTTTTAGCTGTGCTCCATTATTGATGGCTCGCTCTCCTTTGGAGGGATGTGTTTCTCATCCGCTCATTGTGTATTTATATACGAGCCCATCCCCAAAGTTCTTGAAGTTGCGAGGTACCTTTCGTAGGTATACAAACGGGCTCTCCCCGCTGTTGTTCTGTCAAACTTGGACTTCTCCCGAAGGAAAATAATTCCACGAGCACATCAGTCCTGCTGTGAACAAATAGCGGCGCAGGCCCTTTCTGGATTTTTCAAGTAGATTCAGATAGGGAAGTGGGCTTTTCAAAAAAAGTCCCCCTCAATTAACCCTTAGTCTATAAAAATTAGCCGAGACTAAAAGAGATTTTTAAAGTAATTTCCCCAGCTACAGCATTATATTTCAGGGAGTGTATGAGGATAAGTAGATCTTTATTGGGAATCACCATTATTAACATGGTCATTAGCTTTCACATTCTTAAATACCCCATTTCAAGGACAATTACGTTGAACTCCATACTCATCAGAAAATAATTGCAGAAGAATGTGCCGTACATGCCAATTTCTTTTCGGAGGCATCAGCATTATAAAAGGTGGAAATCAAAAGTAACATTTCTTTTTTTATGTAGTATTTGAAAATCGTGCCATGCAGGTTGGCAGGACTAGGTCTTAGATTGGTTTATTTATGTCTAATGTTATTTGAGTATCAAATTATCCAACTTCTCTACTATTTGTTTAATCTATTCCTTGTAAATGGATACACGCTTCTTGCTGCCATATATATATATATATATATATATATATATATATATATATATATATGGTAATTGGTGGCTTACTGTTGGAAGCCTCAACCCATTAAAATAGGATGATCTGTAGATGGGTGCAGTGGACACACCCTAAGGTGACCTCCAATGAGTGATATTCTTATATAATCCTCTCCCCTTGAGTGCCAGGGAAAACTGTGATCCGCTTCCAGCCAATAAAATATGGTAAAGGTGATGGGATGGCACTCACTCTCTTTTTTTTACTTGGCATGTAGTTGATTTACAATATTGTGTTAGTGTCAGGCGTACAGCAAAGTGATTCGGTTATACGTATATACCTATCTTGTGTTTTTTTTATTCTTTTCCATTATAGGTTATTGCAAGATATTGAATATTGTTCCCTGTGCTGTGTGCTATATAGTAAATCCTTATTGTTTATCTATTTTATATATGGTAGTGTGCATATGTTAATCCCAAACTCCTAATTTATCCCTCCCCCCCTTTCCCGTTTGATAACCGTAAGTTTGTTTTCTATGTCTCTGGGTCTATTTCTGTTTTGTAAACAGTTCATTTGTATCTTTTTTTTAGATTCCACATGTAAGTGCTATCACATGATATTTGTCTTTTTCCATCTGACTTACTTCACTTAGTGTGATCATCTCTAGGTCCATCCATGTTGCTGCAAATGGCATTATTTCATTCTTCTTTATGCCTGAGTAGTATTCCATTGTATATATGTACCATATCTTCTTTATCCACTCATCTGTTGATGGCCATTTAGGCTGCTTTCATGTCCTGGCTATTGTAAATAGTGCTGCTGTGAACGTTGGGGTGCGTGTGTCTTTTCAAATTAGGGTTTTCATCTTTTCCGGATATATGGGGATGGCACTCTCTTGATTACATTGCCTGAGACTCTGTGTTAGGGGACTGAAGTGAGAGACTCTCCCTTGCTGGTCTTGAAGAAGTAAGCTGCCATGTTGGGAGAGGGTCTGTGAGAAGACCATGTGGCGAGGAACTGTGGGCAACCTCTAGGGGCTGAGAGCAGCCCCTGGCCGACAACTAGGAGGAAAACAGCGATCCCAGTCCTATAGCTTCAAGGAACCAAACTCTGACTGAAGGCCAGCTGTCACCTTTATTGCAGCCTTGTGAGACCCTAAGCCGAGAGCCTAGTCATGCTGAGCCCAGGTTCCTGACCCAAGAAAACTGTGAGCTAATAAGTGGGTGTTATTTTGAGCCGGTAAAGATGTGATAGTTTGTTATACAGTATAGAAAACAAATGCAGTGGGTTTTCCATTAATTTCTATGACACAGTATTTATAAATTTATTTTTATTTTTATTTTTATGTTTTTTTTTCTTCTCTACCTCCTTCGCTCCCTCGCTCCCGCCTATCTCTATAAATTTATTTTTAAACCAATTATTCTCAAACTCTCTGTGAAGAACCAGTGTTTTAATCTCCAGTCTATCTACGGAAAAATACTTTCATAAAATGAAATAAAAATGAATGACTAGAAAAATTAAATCAAAAGACATACAAAATACCAGCCCACAGAGCAATACTTTCCTAAAGTGAAATAAAAATGATTTACAAACATTCAATAAAAGGACATACAAAATGCAAGCCTAAGAGTTTCATTATTAGATTTAATAGACATATAATTTCTCTGCCAAATTAGTATAAAAGTTTCTCAACATCTACTCTCAATTTACATATCTAATTAAGGAGAGTAATAAATAATCCACACACCAGCACCAGTCTATGACTCATGCATTTGAATGAGAACAAATCAACTTATAAAAATAGCTGGCATTTATGGAGGGCTTACTAGGCCCTGGACACTGTGAACAGTCCTTTTCACGAACTTCCTTCTATTCATGTTCCTCACGACTCTATGAACTTTACAGAGTCCTATGTGTGAACAAATTAGGATTCGTGGGGTGAAGTAACTTGCTCAAATTGGTCACACAGCTGGTAAATACAGAAAGCTGTGACCCAAACCCAGACATCTTCACTGAACAGCATATGATCCTGCAGAATTCCTGTATCATTCATAATAATGGAGATAATGTCATCCTCAAGTTGTCAGAAATATGAGCTATCATTAATTTCACCCCAGTCAAGTATCCTCCAAAGTCCCCGATAGGGAATTTTGTGCTCAGATTCCCTAAAAATGAGAACATTGGTGCTAACATGAGCTCTAGAGAGATGAGACGTGGTGATTTCTAGGAGGAAATGAACCATGCTTCTGTTGGTCTCTATTCTCAAAACCTGGTGGTTCTTAGTAGCAGAATCAGAGGTGTGAAAGAGGGGAAAGTGTGTGTACTTGGGTGATTTATGCTCTGTCTGCACTCTGCGATGCCTTTCACTTCCTTCACCGAGGTCTGTCGGAGGCTTAAGGGTAACAGTTCCCATCAGCATCACTGGGGGGATTTTTACAACTACTGATGCGTGGGCCCTGCCCCAAGGGATTCCTAGTCTACTGGTCTGGAAGAGCCCGGGCAATCAAGAGTATTTTCAAAGCTTCTCCATTGATTCTAAAGTGTAGCCAAGGTTGAAATTGGATTCTTAAGGAAGATAAGCATGGGAGGAAGTGCAGCTGAGTCCTTTCTGCTCCACTGCTGATGATGCCCTGTTGCCCAGGGCTGTGTGAAAGCCAGAAACAGCTTTCTGTCCATGGAGCTAATCTATGGGGAATGCCCAGTTCGGATTAGGGTGGCTCAAGTTCCCCATTTCATTTGAAACTCAGGAAATCTTCCACCAGCAGCTTAGCCTCTGTCAGTTCAGGCCTTCATTAGCTTAGGTCTCATCTGTTTCTCAAAATCACATTCACTTGGTTTTAGTGTTTGTTGGTTATCATTTATGGCAAAATTAGCATTTCATTGCTCTTCAGCCCTCATTCATGATTTTTACCTACAATGTAGGAAATACTTCTGTCATGTTAGGCCTTCCTAGGAATTCTAGTATTTTTACATTTTACATTTATTCAGCTTCGAGTGACCCGAATTACAAATCATTGAGAGGTTGCTTTTGAGAATTTTTTGTGGGTTCCCCCCACCCATATTAGATAGGACACAATAGCAGAGCTACAGCATGTTTGGTAGAATCCAGTCTTGTGAGAAGTTCCTGAAAAAGAGAGTTTCCCAGCCCCTCATGACTCAAGGTGTGGTCTTCCATGAGCTAAAACACCCACATCTCCTGGGAGTCTCTCAGAGATACAGAGGCTCGGGCCTCACCCCAGATCTAAATGCAGAATCAGAATCTGCAGGCCACCTTGTCAACTTGCAAATCAGACCATTCACAGTTCTTGGTAATCATATGGGATCAACTTGATAGATTTTTACATACTGTACATAACCATGGAACCAGTTACCAGCTCAGGAAAGATTATATCAGCACCCAGAACGCCTTCTCATGACCGTTTCCCATCACTACTCTCCTCAGCTCAGGTGAACTACCGGTGACTCCATGTATATGCAGTGAGCTGTTTTCTAAACCAAGATGATTTAAGCTGACATTTACTAGCACTTAGTATGAGTCAGGCACTCTCCTAATCACTTTACATGTAGTAAATAATTTAATCTTCACAGCAACCCTCTCTGATGAGAACCATTATACTCATTTTACAGGTGATAAATAAGCACAGAGAGGCTAAGTGATTTGTCAGAGGTCACACAGCTAGAATTTGAACCCAGGTAATCTGACCTCAGAGCTAACTCTTAACTCTGTCACCACACTGGACCCTGCGCTCTGAAACTGGCATAGGAGTTCTGCAACAGGAATCATTCTGGGAGGTCTGGGTATGTGTGGTTTTATAAACACAGCAGGCCCAAGTATAAATACGCTGTGTTCAAAGAATTTGTTCATAACCAATCGTCTTTGTTGTATGGTAGGAAAAGTACTGAATTTAGCATCTGAAAAGTCTAGATTCCATTCCCACCTCTTGTCTAGCAGCTCTGTGACTTTGGACAAGTCTCTTAATCTCTTTGGCCTTCAATTCCCTCATTTGTAAAATGATGGAGTTGGCCCAGATGAGCATGCAAGCTTCTTCTAACTTTACAATTCTGTATTTTTATATTCAATATATATTCTCCATAGGATTAATGTTATTAATTCCAAGGCTAGCAGCATAATATTTATTTCAAGTAAAATGAACCTGAAAATTATAAATATACGTATAGTAATATACAGAATATTATCCCCATGAATTAGAACTTGACTTTATCACTTGTGACTTGGGCAAATCATTTACAGGTGTGAGGCCTGCTGGTAAAATGAAAACTTTGAATACTTGTTCTGAGGGAGATCATGAACTCCAATCAGAGGTCTATTTAACTCGACCTATCTATCATCCATATAGCTCTGTGTTTTGTAAGGGGATATGTATTGTGCCCACTAAGATACTTACTGTTGATAACTTCATTCATCCATTCATTCAAAAAAACATTTATTGACTACCTGCCCGCTTCTTGCCAGGTACCATGTCACTGGCGGAGCTATAACACTAGAACAGACTGTGATCAAGTTTCCGAGAAAGGCAAATGCAGGGGGCTCAGAATGGGCGCCTAATCTAATTAGCAGGCTTTGTTTGTTTGTGGATGGGGGGGAACAGGGAAGAGGAACTGATTTAAGAGCTGAGACTTGCCAGCCAACACTGGCTGGGCTGCTGGAAGCCAGGATGGAGTGTGGGTAGGTGACACTGTTCCAGGCACAGGACACGGCAGGGGCCAAGGATGGGAGGCAAGAGAAAACCGGAGTCTTTATTTGTCAGTGAGGTCAATGCATTTGGACTTCTCAGCGCCGCGTTTCCCCCAACAAGTGGCCTTGGGCATGGTACAGGGGACCCCAGAATATAGGATGGCGCAGACTGCTATATTTTGCAAACTTTCAACACATCCTTAGAAAAGAATCCTTTCTTAAGCAGCCCTTCCCCTTTCAAATTGGGGAAATTAGGGAGGGGACCCCTGAAGCAAGCTCTGGATGATTTCCAATTCCTCTGAGAGTCACTTTTTCCATCAGAGGTTATGTGGACAGAGTCAGAAGCCAGGGATGCCCTAAACTTCACGTTGGCCTGTTTCTCCCGCCTCCCCCCTCCCTCTCCCCTCCCCCCTCCCCCCAGCCAAGACGGTGCAGAGGCTGGAAATTGTGTTTAGGGGTGTTCTTTCCTCCTCAAGGCTGGATGCTTTTAACCTGACTGTGCCTGGCTAAAAACGTGGGGGGGCGTTCTCTCTCTCTCTGCCCCCCCACTATCCCTCTCGTCCCTGGCCCAACCTGTTCTGGGAATCACACAGGCACACGCTGCTTCTCTGGGGGTGATGGAGAGGCGCCGCTGGGCGCGCAGTAAGTGCCGCAGCCTCGGCTTCTTCACAGCACTCACAGGGCGGAATCTGGGGGAGGCTCCCTGCTGGAAAAGGAAAGAGCTTCCAATTTGGGCTTTTACTTCAGAGATCAGCCGAGCCCACCACTGCCTTTCCAGCCACACCAAGGCGCACACACAGGGGAAGATGGTGTCACCGGAACACCGTTCATTTTCCTTATCAGAATGATTTCTGTGACTCAAAACAGGTTGGCAGATGGAGAGCCAGGGAGCCGGAAGCGCGTTCTAAACTCGGGAAGAGACTTGATGCCTGGGGCTTGGCTTCCCGGGGCTCCAGGTACTTGCCTCTGGGCCCCATTGTGTTTTCACAGCTGCTTTGTGACAGAGGGGGAAAATGTGTCATTGTTCTTTGCTCTCTGCCACCTAGCAATGTCTGGCGGGTCATAGACACGTGAACTATTTGGTGGAGGAGGGAAGGTGAGCCCAACTGATGAAGACTTCCTCTGAGTCAGGCACTGCCTTGCCCTCAGGAGCTCAGGGACACCAAGGCTGTCCTTTTTTTCCGTTTCAGAATCCATTTCCAGACACCATGATGCATTTGGTTCATTTTTATTTTCAAGCAAGAATGATTTTCCCTTTCGGCTGGAGAATTTTCATTTTTCATCATCATTGTTTGTCCTTCTTAAAAATTCCTGTCAATTTTGGAAAACATTAATTCTTTGGATAATGAGAGGATTCTTGTATTTAACAGTCAATCGGCCTTTAATTGCCAATGGTAGGGAAAAATTATTTTAAAAAATATGGTTCTGGAGGGATTAGATGACATTTTAAGAAGCCAAGCAGTCGGTAGCACATGGCAGAAGGATGAATCTAATGAATACGGTGGGAGAAACACTCATTCACTTATTTACTTTTACCATTTAACATCGAATTTACGAATAAAATAGCCTTGCATGTATTGTATAAAATGGAAGTGAGATCATGTCCCTTTGTTACTTAACAACCTACAGTGTTTATAGCAGCGTACTCACAATAGCCAAAAGGTGGAAATGGCCCAAATGTCTATTAGCTGATGGGTGGCTAAACAAATTGTGGTCTCCCTGTACAATGGAATATTACTCAGCCATAAAAAGGGAGGAAGTACTGACATATACTACAATATGGATGAACCTCCAAAATGTCATGCCAGGTGAAAGAAGCTGGTCACTAAAGACCACGTACTGTATGATTCCATTTATGTAAAACACCCAGAAGAGGCAAGTCCATAGAGATATAATATAGATTGGTGGTTGCTAGGAGCTGAAGGGGAGGGTGAAGTGGGGAATGACTGCTAATGCAGAGGGGGGTTTCCATTTGAGATGATGAGACGTTCTGGAACTAGATAGAAGTGAGGTGAGAACAACATTTTGAATGTACTAAATGCCACTGAGTGGGTCACTTTCTCTTACGTGAATTTCACCTCAGTGAGGAAAAAAGAAAGAACTGTTAATTAAAACCTGCAATGGCTCCTTATTTCCTTGAGAGCAGAGGCCAAGTCTTTACAGTGGTCTGCCAAGGCCTGCAGGATCTGCTGCCCCCTGGTGTCATCCCCCGCCCCCCCGCTGCCCCTACTCCCTTACTGGGTGCGCTGGCCTCAGTGCACGCTGCGTCTCTGTGTCAGCCGTCTGCCACCCTCCCAGCCTTGGCGCTGGCTGTTCCCTCTGCCTGGACGGTGCTTCTCCCCAGCACCCACGGCGCTCCCTCCCTCACCCCCTTCATGTCTCTGCTCAGATGTCTCAAGGAGGCCTGTCCTGACCATCCTGTTTCCAGTTACACCAGCACCAAGTGCCCTTCCCTTTATTCTGCTCCACTTATTACCTTCGAACAAACTATGGACTCTGACTGGTTGATTCCGTTTGTGGCTTTTGTTCTCTTTCTCTCCTTCTTCCCCCCCGCCATTGGAATGTAGTTCCACTAAGGATTTTCGCCTGCTTCTGCATTCTGGGCCCACTTTGTGTTGATTTTTCAAAAAAGGTCCACAGAATCAAATAACAAAGAATTACATGTTCAGGGCTTCCTTGGTGGCGCAGTGGTTGAGAGTCTGCCTGCCGATGCGGGGGACACAGGTTCGAGCCCCGGTCCGGGAGGATCCCACATGCCACGGGGCGGCTGGGCCCGTGAGCCATGGCCGCTGAGCCTGCGCGTCCGGAGCCTGTGCTCCGCAACGGGAGAGGCCACAACAGTGAGAGGCCCGCGTACCGAAAAAAAAAAAAAAAAGAATTACATGTTCAAACAGATTCAGTTAGGTGGATTCTGAAGGAAACATCCACAGAAAATGAAGCATTTTCTAATAGTAAAGCACCCTTATGGCTTTTTCTTCTCTGCCAGTATTTATACTTCATGAAGGCATAAAAGAATTTCGGTTGAAGTGAAAACTTCCAGAAACTCCTCTTTCCCTCTAGTCTCTTCTCTCTTTTGTCACAAGCCACTTGAGTTTTGAACCTGAAGGAGGTCCTTTGGATTAAAAGTTATTAACTATAGAAAGTGGTAGAACTGGAAGACATTTTCTACTGGGTAAAGTTAACAAATAGCATTTTTCAACAAATAGCATTATCCCCTTTCTCAGGGCCAGTTGGGGTTGTTACAGCTTATATGTGGGGGAGGGACAGGGGAGAATATAAAACCTCTTTGTGTTTGCATTTATTTATCACATTTGTGCCAGGCCTGGGTGATTGTGGGAGGTCCAAAGAACACGCATATTAGCATTTCAAGTCAGACAACTGGATTTGTCACAAGGGGAGTGAAAGTTTGAGAAAAAAAAAAAAAAAGGAAGAGAGAGAAAAGAAAGGACAAGAATTTAGAAATAGATCTCTGCCTGAAATATTTTTGTCCCTGAGCAGGAAGTTGCTTTTGGAAAGCCAGGTCGCAGACTCGTGCACACAGGCCTTGCACAAGGAGATCTATGATTAGAAAATAGCACCGTGAGCTTCCAGCGATTACATTTTACAGCTGGGACGTCTCTATTAATTTAGATCTGTATGGTGGCTGGTATTGCTGCTGTCTGATGCAAAAGCAAACAAGAAATCCTACCTCTCCTTCTCTCAATACTGACATTGAAGCCAAAACATATTTTTGTGTGCATCTGTTTATCTCAAGCATAATAAAATTGAGGAGGATCCGAGTACCAGAATATGTCAGGTAGATAAGACTTAGTGTGGAATTCTGGTAGGAGAGCTCTTGAACACAAAGTTTCAGCTTTGGACACGGGAGGATTTCTCCCCATCAGTTACCATACTCTCATTGGGCTTAGGGGAATGCTTCACCAATCCACATTCCATTGTCCTGGCACTGACTTGGACACACCACCCATATGGATTCCATTTGAGGGGAAAAAAAAAAAAAAAGCTCAAAAAGCAGAGGGGAGGTGGGATTTTTTGTGAATGTTGTAATTTCAGAGAATGCAAAAATAGCATGACCCAATATTAGCGACTCCTGTACTGCAGAGGGCTCTGACCAGAGCCACGTAGGAAACGCTGCATTTCTGAGGCAGAACTGGCCGGTTCAGAGACCAGCAAAGACGCAGGAGCTAAAAACCACATGCATACCCACATCTTGTAACCAAGAGCAGAAACGTGCCTGATGGTGAAAGAAAAATGACTTCTCTTTATTTGATGTAAAGCAAGTTGATAGGAACGCGTTCCTTGATTAGCTGAAACCTCTCCTCAAATAATAGCGGGCGTCTGTTTTCACAGGGAGAGTTGGATGGAGGATTAGTGATGCTGTGAGGCAGACAGCGTCACTTAGAATTTTTCATATGTCCTTGGAGCATAAACCAAGCAAAAAATATCCAGAGAAGCCAATTCCTCTTAGAGCTCTTATGATGTACGGCAAAAGCTGCCTGGGAGACTCCAAAACTTGCCCAACTCAGTGGTTCTCAACCAGGGGCAAATCGGCAGGGGCACCTTTGGCAATATCTGGAAACATTTTCGGTTGTCATAACACGTGGAGGTGGGCATTACTACTGTCATCTAATAGACAGAGGCCAGGGATGCTGCTAAACATTTTGTCAAACACAGGGCAGCCCCGTAACGAATAATGACCTGACTCAAAATGTCACTAGTTCCAAGGCTGAGAAACCCCCATCCCAACCCACATCCTAAATATAAACCCGTTTGAAACATCCCTCAGTTGGTGGAATCAACCAGGACAACAGTCTGATAAAACAAAAAACCAAGCAACCTAGTTAGTAATGTTTCCTCCTTCCTCTTTCCCACCCCGCAGAAAATCATTGAATAAATGTAAACCTGACCTTTTTGAAAAAACAACTCTGTAAGCAATCTCCTTAAATACGTCTCGCTGCAATTTCTGCCATTCTCTAGAGGCTATTATGTTCCCAATAAAATTATCGAAACCACTGGAATAATAAACATTTATAACTGCATTAGCATCTCTTGGCTAAATTTGTTGAAATGGCAAGTGAGGGTGAAACATTAAAAAGATTTTTTAAAAAGAAATCTAGCTTGTTTGATCATTCTCCCCAGTTTAAGGAGAAAGGCTGAAATTTATGCTAAAACTGTTTTTAGATGCAGGGCAATAAGTGACATATATATACATGCAAGGCCAACAAAGCACTGCCTGCTTCAGTCGGCCTGAACCCTTGGTTCTTCTAATTTGTTGGCCAGAAGAGGGAAACCACTATGGGTTTTTTCCTCGACAGGAAGTCTCTGTCCGGAAGTCTGCCTGCAGGGAGCGAAGCAAGCCACCTGGGCTGGGGGCGGGTGGGCCCTGCAGGACCCCGGGGAAAGCGGGGCTTGTTTGTTTCTCTGCCAGTTTCACTCCCGGCCTACACCCTCCCACCCAGAACACTTGGCTATGTGGGTTGTTCTTCCTAGTTAGGAAACTTAATGACTGTTATTGAAATATGAAGTCCACGATCCTTTGAGAATGTGAATACAGAAAGTCCTGCCCATGGTTTGGAGAGTTTTGTGCAAAGCGCAGTAATTGGGAGATTGGGGCTTTTAAGACAATTGGGGTCACCATTTATCTGTGTGACCTTGGTCTTCCGTTTTCTCTTCTGTAAAACACAGGTTATGACCTCCAAGGTCACGGTTAAACTAAAGAAACAATAGGAGAAAAATAGTTTAGTACAGCCTAACCTTGAGATTTTCACCATACCACCAAAAGTCTCTATTTAGTTATTTTTACCAATTTAGAAGCAGTCAAGTGACAGCTCATCAACTCTTGGACTTGTGCTTTAATCCAACAGAGAAAGGAATCAGTATCTGCTATAGAAAGATTGTAAATAATTAAGACCTTCTTTCCTTCACCAGATAAATGAAACCAGGACATCTGTGATGGAGAACTGATTATTCCTCCAGCATCTAAACCTATTTGTTATTCTGAAATGGTTGGGATTGGGCGTTTATCTAACTGTAGTCTACTTCTAGGTCCAAGTAGGCCTTGCAGACCCTGCTCAGACAGTAATATGTCTATCTTAATATCAGTCTGAATGTTAATAAATTTAGAATTTTCCAAGCAAATCTGTATGCAAAATAGAGTAGTGTTTCAGTGTGTAGTGCCTTCTCTATGACAGGCTCTTGAAAGCTGAAAACAGAATACACAGGGCAAGAACTCAGAAACCACCACGGGTTTTTTCCTCGACAGGAAGTCTCTCACCGGAAGTCAGCCTGTAGGGAGTGAGGCAACCCACCTGGGCTGTGGGGGGGCCTGCAGGACCCCCGGGGAGGGCGGGGTTGGTTTGTTTCTCCATCAGTTTCACTCCCCGGCCCACACCCTCCCACCCAGAACACGTGGCTATCTAGGTTACTCCTTCTGCAGCTGCTTTCAGGAATAGTTTTACAGTCTCTCTTTTACTCAGGACTTTGTCTTGCCTTTTCCTTCGTTTTGGGGCTTGAATTTGGATCAGACATGAGGGCAAAAGGCACTGAATCCCAAACCCACATCCCATTTGATGTATTCATTCATTTGTTTGTTTATTTTCATCTTAGCAACAGTTGAGCAAGAAAGAATGTTAATAGGAGGACGGGAATGTGGGTTTAGGAAACCATTAGTGACTTTTAAGAAGACAGGCCACCACCTCGACTGTTAACTAGACAGTAGAGCATTGGCTGTTCAGGGGAATTGTTAAAAGCTGAGCATTATCAATTTACAAATGTCTCTTGGGTTGTTTATCAAAGTGTGTGACTTTTAGAGTGAGGAATGGAGAAATCAGAAGGGGAGGGAGAGAAACCATCCTCCATTTGAGATTTTGTGCACCAGCTGTTCCCTTTGCTAACTCTGTCTAAAGTTTAGGAATAAACAAAAACCCTCAGTGGAGAAATATATAAATATTTACAAAAGCTCCCCTCTATCTTCGGTACCCTTGTGCAAGGTCCATCATCTTGCAGTCTTGCAGTGTGGTTGTATTTGAAATCAGTGGTGCAAGAGGGGTTTTTTTGTTTGGTTGGTTTTTTTCTTCATAATGGAAGTGTAACCTGCTTGCAAAGCTTGTGAGCCTGTCTCCTAAATTATGGACTTCATCTTTCTCGGAAGGGGAAAACCTGACCAAATGCCACTGGGATCTGAACATGTGGTTCCTAGGAGTCTGATCATCTTTGGGCCTCTCAGGCTCACCATTAATACGTCTTCAGTAGTGATAAATAACAACGATTGGCATTAAGACCAGATTCCTAAGAGCAGGCGGCTAAAAGGTACTCTCTTTTAGCTTCATTTCCCAGGAGGGCTCACTCAGCTGCCTTAGTAGAGTGGGGCTCTTCCTTCTCTAAGTGGTCTCTTTAGAAGTTTTTGAGGGATTGTGGCTCAAGGAAAAATGACTCAATCTGAGGAGCTGGGAAAAGGCCCCAGACCCAGGCCTCTCCTCAGCTGGATCCAGTTTGCCGTCCTTTTCATGGCTGCAATCAGAAAAAATAAATACAGTGTGAGAAATCAAATGACTTTTGTCCAAGTAGCAAAAGGACAGTGTCTAACTTAACACTAGAGTTAGACAGAAGCCAGAAAGGGTGTCTGGTGTGAACGTTTCCGGCTGCCAGATCTACCTGACTGTTGCCCTCAAACCACGACTATCTCTCACATGCTTGCAGGAACCCCCACCCCACCCCAGAAGCTTCGTGTTTCATGTGGCTCCTGAGTAGGGTTGCACAGTAGAGTACAAGTTGCATTGCCTGTGTGCTGTTTCCAAGCAAGGAGAAAGAAGAACTTGTACTTTGTATTTTAAGATATTTGTGAATACTTTCCATCAGTCAGTCTCCCCATCAGCACACAGATAACACAGGACAATAGAGAGGAGATTGTAGATCCAGCGGAGCCGGTCCATCGAGGCCTTAGGGAGGAGTTGGGACATCTCTGGGGCTAAAAGCAGTGCACTTTGGCAGGGGGACCTCCAAGGAAGCATGGGGCTGAGATAAGGGAACATGACTGACCGATGGTGAGATAGTTGTCCAAGATGGAGTCGATGGGACTGGCATGGGCAGGTTGGTTTGTGAGGCCAGAAGGTTGGCAGCTTCTCCTGCTGAGTCCGGTACCCACCAAAGACTAATCAGAGAGCACGGAGGAGAGCATGGCTTTGTGTAACGTTCTCATTAGACCTCCCAAGTCAGCTCAGCATATCCCCCAAGGAGTGGCAGAGACTTCTCTTCTTGTGAACGACAATGGACACGTATTCAGTGCCGTTAAGGACAAGCATCTGGCGACCAGTGACCAGTGGTGTCAAAGTTCTGAGCTCAGGGTGAGCAGTTTCCTGAAGATAAGAGAGCACTGTAGCCACGGCTACAGGTCCCCAAATCGGGGTTCTCTGGGGCCTCTGGGGCCCCTCCTTGCGCTCTGCACAGAGTTTGCTTCACTGTGCTCTGCGGTCGATGAAGGCTTCCTCTTCGCCTGTGTGAACTCAAGGAAACAGAAGACTGTCTCAGCCGGATACCAGCTGCCCTGGCCTTGTTTCTTAGCCCTCTCTGCTAGTCAGCTTGGAACTCCTGCATTTTCTCAGTCAGCTGGGAGGATGCTCACAGCCCACTGCCCCTCAGTTCACATGCAAGAGCAGCTACCTCCTTCTCCACAGGCCTGGGCGAGCTTTCAGTCTCCATATCTGAGTGTGAAAGGAGGGCCTCCCCCCTCCCCCTGCAGAGGTTCTATGGAATCAGGGTAACCCTGTTCTAAGCAGCGGAGTGGAGAGTACACATGGCCTCAGGACCTCCATCATGTCCACTGGCCTATTAGTACCTTGCTTTTCTCTCATTTTCATGTTATTAATTAATTAACTAAGGATATTCTTTTCCTAATTCCTCCCCAGCCAAGCTGAAGCCGCTGTTAATATTGTGATGTATTTCCTTGTAGTGTTTTTCTCTACCTCTGCATATTTCCATAAACACGTGTCCTTTTTTTTTTTTACAAACCTAGGTCATTCTGGATATTCAATTTTGTTTCCCATCTTTCTTCATGTTATGTGGTAATTTAGCTACATTACCCCCATTCTCCTACAACGTGGTTTATTAATGGCTATGTTCACTGTAAGAACATGCCATATATATTTAAAAATTACTACTGAGGGACGCTTCAAAGGTCTACAATTTTTCTCCAGGATAAAAAACACTGTACTGGACATTTCTTTTCGTAGACTTTAGACTGTATCTCTGAATATTGGCCAAACGTAGGACCCTGGAAGTAAAAACTTCAAGATCAAAAGGTGTAAATACTTTTGAGGCTGTCGATGCCCATTGTCAGGCTGCCCTCCAAAATGGCTATACCAGTTTACAGTCACATAAGGTTTTCTTGCTCTTTATTATGAAAGGATCCTTGGTACTGAGGACTAATAGTGCCTGTGCAGTGTCTCAAGCGAGAATGAAAAGCACAGACCAGCTCCCTATCAGGAATTTCAACATCCAGGAGGAAAACTGATCAGAGGTGCAGCTGAGGGTGCTTCCCAAGGTTGCTCTAGAAGGAAATGACCCCTCCAGGACTGTGTTGGCAGAATGACTGACCTTTCCCAAAGTGACCAGCACAAAATGCCCTCAACTTGAACATGAAAAAGACATATACCTCATCCAAAAGTTCCCTTAGGTCCTCCAAACCCACACTTGTTTATTCAAGTCAGGGTTCGTGACAGGGTAGCCAAGGAGGGTTTGAGGTTTCAGTAAGGGGAGCGCGCCTGCGTAAGTGATTAGCTCTTGCACAGAGGGAAGCGAATGTATAAGCTGACCTTTGAGGTCACTCAGTCAGTGGGCACTGTGCAGTGGGCAGCTCGAGGTGAACCGATCCTGGCCCTCTTCTGCTTCTGGCCGGAACTGACAGCGTCATTGTTTGCTTTTCCCCTGGGGATAATAATATCCATCGCCTTCCCAAGGGATACTTGTGGTTGAATTGGTGCTTATCAAAGGTTTGGGAGAGAGGACTGACAGTGTGTGCAAATGATTGATAGGGAGCCCCAGCCCACAGTGTAGCTATCTAAGGAGGCCTTGGGTTGCTCACAGAACGAGGCTGGGGTTAATAGCTTTCATCCTTCCAGAGTTCCTGGGGTGATTGTGCAAGAGACTCGTGATCTGATCACAAGAGCAAAGAGAGTGCCTGTGTTGCCGATAACAAAGAATTACACAAGGCCTGGAACAAACGCCAGAGTTTTAAAACACTTGGCGGCAATTCAAGCTGCAAAGCATTTTATCGTGTCAGGCCATCGCTGAGAGGGGCCAGCTGAAGCTACCCCGTCCACATCCTTTTACAAGCACCGGCCTTTTGATGGGGCTCTGAAAATCCTCTGAACTGTAGCTGCCTTTGCAGAGTGTTTAAGCTGGTCGGCTTACAGCAGGACAAACTGGCAGCGTGGCAAGAAAGGAAAGTGAAATTCAACCCAATGCTGGGATCGAAAGCTCTTGAGACTCAAATGTCTCCGACACTGGGGTGTGGCTTCTTCGCTAATTAAGTTCTGTCAAACAGGAGTTGGAAATGTCAGCCCCTATTCAGGGCTTGGCTCTTCCAGCAGCCAATAGTGGTGGGCCTGGGGCTCTGGTTGAAATAATGACGGTCAAGTTTGAAACACCATTCGTTCGGTTGATTTCAAGATTTCCTGGGACCACCATTGAAAACACAATGTTCTCTTTTGGGGGCAACGTGAAGAGCCAATCACAAGTGAGGTTTCGCAGTATGTCCTGCCCATATTTGGTAGTTATCTTACCTCATTCAACTAGATTGATAATATATGCACTTGAAAAGCAAGGCTTTGAGAAGTATGTGTCTTTCTCCCAGTTATGAAAGACGTCTTATCTTAATGCCTTTGGGGCATTTTTTTGTTTGTTTTAAAGCTTCAATTGCAGCTTCTGGCTTGTTAGCATTTACCTGAAAATACATAGAAAACAGAAACTAGTTTTGTTTAAGTAAATAACCAGGGGTGGCTCAGGAGGTTATGGGGATGGTGAAGGCATGGCGCAGGCTTTACTGCATTTTATCTATGATGTGTAGGAGACCCGTTCCTCAGAGCCTCTGGGAAATAAATGCATCCTTTAAAGTTTCTCCTTAAGGGGTGCTTAAAAAGGATCATCAAATCTTGTAGAGAGAGACAACACAAATACGATCAACTTCATTCTACATTTTTCCAGTGAATATTTATCAGCTGCTTTAGATGCACCGTCCGTTTCATTCTCACCATGATCCCACAAAGGAAATCCTATTCTTATCCACGTTTTACAGATGAAGTTACTGACGCAGGGAGTTACATAACTTTCCAAGGGGCCCGAGCTTAGAAGTAGTGGACCTAAGAAGCCGCCCCAGCAGTCAGATGCCCAAGCCCCTCACTCCATTGAGATGTTTTCCTATGTTTACAGGCAAGAACAGAGAGGCCTTAAGTAGTACACAATGGCGCCAGGAACTCCAATCTCTAAGACATCGACTGTCTCCGACTCTCAGGACCCTATGGAAAGAAAGTTGTGAGGTTGTTTGGCTTGTCTCAGGCCTGAGGATGGGAAAGTTCCCAGTGACCCCCTAGGAGATCGCATCCAGAACTGTCTGGTCAGAGAGGAGCCTGCAATCCAGCAGCTGAGCCCCTCACTCAGGGCCCCAGTCTCAGGAAACCCAGCTCTAGAAGGTCCTCCTTCCTCAGTGAGACTAAAGACGTGTGGGCTACAGCAGAGACCCGGTACACGGTCGGCTGTGTCTTCAAAACTGAGGAGACCTTGAGAAACAGGAGGGAGATGGCTACGCAACCCAGCCTCCCCTGAGACCACAGAGAGGCCCCATGTCCTCCGTGCAGAGCAGCGGTGCTCAGCCAGGGCAGTTTGGGCCCCCAGGGGACATTTGGCAATGTCTGGAGACATTTTTGGTTGTCGCAGCTGGAGAGAGGGCGCTCCTGGCATCTAGTGGGTGGTGGCCAGGGAGGCAGCCCAACACCCTGCCGTGCACACGGCGGCCCCCGGCCCCACCACAAAGAATGATGCAGCGCCACGTGTCACTAGTGCTGTGGTGAGAAACCCCACCTGCGGCTCTGAGGAAGCTCTGTCTGGGGCTTCTTCAAAGCGACAGTCTGCAACCAGGAAGCCAGCAGCGCCTACAGCTAGGCAGAAGGCGGGACAGAGAAAAGGTGGAACTATGCCTACGGGTTTTAATTCACTGCATCTTTCTTCCTGACAGCGAGAGGTCAGTGTTGGCCTCTGTTTACAGGGGTCAGGACCAAGGTATGGGCTGGCCCTATGTAGTAGGCTGAATAATGGCCCCCAAAGACCAGGTCGTAATCCCTGGAGCCTGTAAATGTTACCTTATATGAAGAAAAAGAATGGTCTTTGCAGATGTGATTAAGGTAAGGATCTTGAAACGGGGAGACGATCCTGCATTATCTGTGTGGGCCCTGCATGCCACTGGGAGTATCCTTATAAGCGGGAGGCAGAGGGAGGTATGACACATGCACAGTGGAGAAGGTAATGTGATAAAAGAGGTAGAAAGTGGAGCTATGGGGCCACCAGCCAAGGAATGAGAGCAGTAACCAGAAGCTGGAAAAGGCAGAGAATAGATTCTCCCTTAGAGCCTCCAAGGGGAGAGTGACCCTGCCACACCTTGATTTTGGCCCAGTGATACGGATTAGAAACTTCTGGCCTCCAGAACCATGCAAATAAATCTCTCGTTTTAAGCCACCAAGTTTATGGTAATTTGTTACAGCAGCCCTAGGAAACTAAAATACCCTACCACTCCTTGAGCCCCCATGTTGATCGGTTGAGGCCGAGGGACAAACTCTTACAACACAGACAAAGCCACAGCCTTTATGGGGTAGAATTTGAGGAGAGGATGTCCATTTTCTTTGCACCACGCTCCCTCTGAATCACCCTTGCCTGTGGAAACATGGCGCCTACCTTCCCTCTGCCTCTGTCAGGCAACAATTCCCGGTGACTGCTGGGCAAACCACCTGCTCATCTCAGTGCCTGGTTCCACCGTAGCTGGAGCCACCTGTCACTTTCTACCTTGATTTCCTGTCAGTGTACATGCGGTATGTTCTACACTAGACTGTAAGCTCCCAGGAGGCAGGAACGCTGTTGGATTGATTGTTAAGCCTCCCAAGGCCCCCAGCACAGTACCAAGCACGTGGTGCTCAACCCATGGTGAATGTGTGCCTCCTCCGTCCTATAACTATGAGAAATGTTACTTTGTTCTCTTTATTGCCTGGTGGTCAAGCAGCACAAAGCCAAGTCTGATGCTTATAAGCAAGAAATCCCCGCACGTTCTGTCAGGCCTGCAGCAACTGGACATGGACACCTGATGGTCCTTTGTTTTTCAACTGGGGTATAATTTACATACAGTAAAATGCATGCATCTTAAGTGTACAGCTTGATTATTTACCTACATATACCTCCTGGTAACCACTTCCTGGATCAAGATATAGAATCTTTCCAATCACCCCAGAAACAAGTTCCCTTGTTTCCCCACCGTCCTCACACCGCAGTGACCCTCATGAACTAGGTTTGCTTACTCTTGAACGTCATATAACTGAACTCATACAGAACATACTCTGGCGTCTGGCTTTTTTCTCTCCACATAATGTTTTTGAGATTTATCTGTGTGGTTGCGTGTATCGGTAGTTTTTTTCTTTTTTTCCAAAAACTGTGTATTATTCCACTGTAAGGGTATGCCACAATTTGTTTAGCCATTCTTCTGTTGATGAGCGTTTGAACGCTTTCCAGTTTGGACCTATTGGGAATAAAGCTGCTACGAGCGTTGTATTTTCGGCCCTGTGTTTCCATCTCTCGTGGTTATGTACCTAGGAAGAAAACTGCTGGGCCACAGGGAAGGTGGCTGGTTAACTTTACAGAAATTAGCATCGCTAGTTGTGATTTAGATATAAGAAAACAAATTTTTAGAGAAGTAGCAACAATCTTTCTATACTTATTTTCCCAATTCCATCCATTATAGTAATTTCTTAAAGAAATACAGTGCTTCGTGCGTGGCTAATTGGATCAGTGGTAGAGAAGGTTGGGGAGTCAGGAAGAATGAAAATTAGAACAAATGCCCAGCCACTTAAAACATCCTCATGTCATGTTCTACTCACTCACACCAACCTGTATCTTTACAGCTGGTCTTCCCTGGCATTGGGGTTGAACACAGTGCTCATACAGACAGGATTCCTATGAAAGAAAATACTTTAAGAGGAAAATTTGCTCTGTAATGAAGCCCTGATTGAAATGGCAGCTGCAGGCAGCGAGGAGTATGTGGCATCTGTAGACCAAGGGCAATCAGATCCTTCTGTGGTGTCTGTTCTGAGTATTTGAAGACATCTTCTTCCCCTGCCAGATTCACAGCTCTCCTGATCCCTGGGCACAAAGAGAGCTGCCCTGCTTTCCCAGCTGCCACCTTTCTTCAGAAGTGCATTCCTGAGCGTCAGCTGCTCCCCACTTGAGTGCCATTGAATTCTAGAAACCTGAAGCAGCTTTGCAAAAGTGACTAGAAAAAAAAAAAGAAAAAAAAAGTGACTAGAGAAGGGGAAACTATTTTAAGACCCTGTAGTGTTGTCATGACACTAGAGAATGAAGGCTGCGATGCCGAAGGAAAGAAGAGAAATGTCCAAACTTGTCTTTCCACGAGGTGTAGTTTACAACAGCCATTATTCATGACAAGTCAGATTCCTTTCACCCAAGTAGGTGTTTCACCAATTTTTCTAATGATGCACCAGGTTTAACTGTTTTCAGATTAACTTCATCCCATCCTTCTTGCTATTTAAAACTTTTATCTTTAACCATGAGGTGCATCTTATTCTTCCTCGAATGGCAGCTTGGTGCAATTATATGTTCCTTGGTTCTTTCTTTCAGAATCTGAGATGCCACTTCTGGGATCTAATCTACTTCATCTGTATCTCATAATTTCCTTGGTTTCCCTAAAATCCTCATACTGTCCTTTGCCCCTTTCTTCCCGTTTATGGGGAAAAAATTGGCCATGTCTTTGTGGCACCAGTCAGACCGAGTCAGCAAGTAAGAAATGTCAATCACCCAGGCTGCGTATTTGACACTAGGAAATTAAAACAATGGGAGTGATTCAATATCTTCTTTTTTTTCTTATTTTGTTGTCGTTGTTATACATTTATTTTTCCATTGCTCTTCTGCTGTGTAGATAGGTGTTTTCTGGATCAAAAAAATCACCTGAACTGAAGTTCATATTCAAAAAAAGAGGGTGGGCCAGAGAGCCCTCTTATAAGGGCACAAATCCTATTCATGACAGCTCCATCCTCATGACCCAATCACCTCCCAAAGCCCCAATTCCAAATGCTGTCCCATTGGGGGTTAAGATTTTGACACATGAATTTTGAGAGGACAGCAACATTCAGTCCATTGCATGAGTAAATCCTAGAAGTGGGAATGCTGAGTTGTATGCTAAGTGCGTGTTCAACCTAAAGGAAACTGCCAGTCTTCTAAAGTGGCAGTACCATTTTATTCCCACTGGTGACGTATGATTCCCAATTGCTTCACATCCTTGGCAGTATAGTCAGTTTTTAGAAAAAATTGCAGACACTTTTATGGGTTTGTAGTGGCATCTCCTTGTGGGTTTAGTTCACATTTCCCTGATGACTAATGATGTTGAACATCTCTTCCTGTGCTCATTTGCGATCTGCATCTCTTTAGTGAAGTGTGTGATCAAATCTTTTGGTTCTTTTTATACTGAGTTGTTTGTTTTGTTTTTCTTACTGGAATGTGAGAGTTCTTTAGATATTTCTGGATGTGAGTCCTTTATCAGACAGATGATGTGTAAATATTTTCTCCCAATCTTGTCTTGACTTTTCATTTTTCTTACTGGGGTCCTATTGGACACTCACATTTTCAGTGACTAGGGTTGTTTCTTGCCCCACTCTTAATCCCTCCAGCATCTTGGACAGCAAGGCAGGGAGCTAGGAGGTGCCACTGGCTTTGGTCTAATTCATAGGACTCTGGCTGTGGGTTAACGTCAGTCTCCTGAAAGAAGAATATTGGCCTAAACAGTGGACACTTCAGTCTGTAACTATAGTGTGCATAGAATAATCTGGAAAATTTGATGAACATGCAGATTTCCAAGCTCTGCTCCTAGAAATGTTTATTCAGTAAGTGTGAGGTGAGGTGCAGCTTGTTGCAGTATTCAACAAGCAGCCAGATTATCCTGATAGAGGCGGCTTCGGGATGACATTTGGAGAAACCTTGAAACTCTAAGGCCACTGACCATGTGTGGTGTCTACTGTGGTCACAATGCAAAGTCTACGTCCACACTACACAAAATCGCGTGGGGTAAGTCAGAAGAGGGAGACGTTACCACACAGCTCGACGAAAAGGAGAAGAAACACCAAGAATGCAGGAATATTAGGACATTTTCACTGAACATTTGCCCATTGCTTCATCCTTTGCTCTCTGCTATTATAGGCATGTCTTCATTTGGGAAGACATCTTTTAAAAGTGCCTTTCAAGGGCTTCCCTGGTGGCGCAGTGGTTGAGAGTCTGCCTGCCGATGCAGGGGACACGGGTTCATGCCCCGGTCCAGGAAGATCCTACATGCCGCGGAGCGGCTGGGCCCGTGAGCCATGGCCGCTGAGCCTGCGCGTCCGGAGCCTGTGCTCCGCAACGGGAGAGGTCACAACAGTGAGAGGCCCGCGTACCGCAAAAAAAAAAAAAAAAAAAAAAGTGCCTTTCAGGCGTGATACTTCATTTGAATAGACACTGGAGGGAAAAGGTGGCTGATAAACAAGTAAATTATTGCACAGTAAGAAATGTCAAATTTTCCACCTTGATCCTGAATACTAACATTTTCTCCTTACGTCAAGTCCTGGGCTGCCAGCAGTGGTGCTGTGGTAGATTCCAGTCCATGATTTTCAGACCCTCTGGACTTACTGGAAGTCACCCTGAACTTTTCACCAGGGACGTGTGGAACTTTTCACCAGGGACGTGTGGAATGTCTTTGGTTTTACAATAAACATTTTTTTTTGGACAAAGGCAGAACTTATTCAAACAAATCCATGGAGGATGCTGGGGTTTGCATCATTACCATTCTTTACAGGAAAGGAAACACAGACAGTAGCAACAAAACAGCCAGCTTCATAGAATCCAGGCATCCAGATGTTTGGACTGTATAATACCAAACAATCAGTCGGTCTGAGGTTTTTCCTGAATTGGACAAACTATTCTCACGTTGCAAAATTACAACCAGCGTGATGTAAGTTTTAGCTACAGACAGAAACCAGTTGGGGCTGACCTTTCTGTCTCAATCAAATGTTATTGTTCAAACTTGTTGGTACCTCTCAGCTGAAATCATTTTAAAGGCCTGTTGTTTCAATACTGTGGTGGGATGTTTCTTTAAATCACAACTAGTTAACGAATCTTCTAGGGTAATTAGGGCACCTGTGCTCTAGCAAACACAAGTGATCAATGATCTTTAATTAAAGATGGTGGAGTAGGAAAAAGCCTGGAACCCGGAGGCAAAAAGTGTGGATTTTACTGCTTGCTTGAGCTGAACTGTGCCTCCTTAAGCTTTCACGGGAGGAGATAACTTATGGAAACATAAATATGTAAGAAGACTAAAGCCAAAGTGGTTAACCGCTCTCTCTAAATATAATCCATCCCCTGCAGGGCTAGCCAACAAAACAATCCTAACAATAGAATTGTTTATGTACCTCGCGTACAAAGAGGACCTGAAACCAGGAAGCCACAGGATTCAATGAGGTAAGCAGAGAATTCTTTTTTTTATTCTGAAACATTATTCAAGTTATACATAATTAATGTCGAAAATGAGAACATATGGAAAAGACCGATCAATAAATAAAATCAATTAAAATTCTACTACTCAGTAAAAACTACCGTTAGCCTCGGTATATATTCTAACGTGGCCCCACACATGTATGATATATGCATATTCCAAATGGCTGCTGTCCTAACATCTGCTTTGAGTTAGTGCTATACTGTAAAGCTTCTTGCGCGCCAGTAAATACGCATCTTCGTCATCCATTTAAATGGTCAAACTGTATTCCACGGTAGACTTGTAAATATTAACAACTAACACGGAATGCTTCCTATGTGCTTGGCTCTGTTCTAAGCACTATAACACCATCTCTGTGAGGTAGGTACTATGAGTACTCTTGTTTTACAGACCGGGAAACTGAGTTAAGAAGACGTTCATTAACTTGGTATCTGGGGTTCAACCCCAGATGGTCTGGCTTTCGAGTCCAAGTTCGTAACACCCGGCCATATTGCTTCTCACCTCATTCCCTTGAGTTATTTAGGTTATTTATAATATTTGTCATTCTTTTAAAAAATTTTTTATTGAAGTAGTTGATTTACAATGTGTTAATTTCTGCTGTACGGCACAGTGATTCAGTTATACATATATATATTCTTTTTCATATTCTTTTCCATTATGGTTTATCACAGGATACTGGATATTTCATTGTTTTAAACAGTGCAGATCAATTTAAACCTGTTTCCTCACGAGACAGGTGGTGAAGGTAGAGTGGGGAGCACTGATAATGGATGACTGTTCAGTAAGAAAGTACTAGGCAGACATTCCTTGGGGTAAGATCAGGTTAGAAGGTGTTCACTCTCATAGTAAAAATGAGGGAAGTCTATAAAATCAGCCTGGTTACTCCAGGGAGGGGGGAGGCATATTTGCTGTGCTGCGGGAGAGAAGGACTCCCCCTGTGTCCTTAGATCTATGTAGGAGAAAATAGTAACTGCCTTAGGAGAAGAGACTAGCCCTGGGGATCAAAATACAGAATTAATATTCTGCAGGCTGAACTTTAACCTACTGCAAAGAGAGAGAGAGGGGGGTCTTCAGCAATTAGAGTAGCAGCTTTAAGACAAGAAGTGAGTATTCATTTGGGACTGGGTGTGTCGGGATGCGAGCAAAGGATGACTCACATTAGATCAGCAGATGGGGGGCAGGCAGGGCCGGAAAGAGGGAGGGGATCTGAGGGAGCTAGGCGTGCGCTTCTCTGCCAGGGTCACAGGCATTACTGGCTCACTGTGGACACAGGGTTTTCTTTACTTATGTCTGCATATTAAGTTACACAACTGACAGAGGGAGGTGAAGTGGGGAGGTCGCTAGTAAACAAGTGAATAGGTAGATAAATACATTCGTAATAAAGAGTAATGAGACTCCCCATAGACCTTTCTCCAAAGAAGCTATTCAGATGGTGAATATCCACAGGAAAAGATGCTCAACATGATTAGGTGTTAGGGAAATGCAAATCAAAACCACAATGAGATATTCCCACTCATGAAGGTGGCTGGAATCAACAAACAAACCTTGTAAACAAATGTTCATAGCAGCATTATTGATAATAGCCAAGAAATGGAAACAGCCCAGATAGCCATCAATGGATAAATAAACAAAATGTGGTCTGTTCATACAGTGGAAGATTTTTCAGCCATAAAAAGCAATGACGGGCTTCCCTGGTGGAGCAGTGGTTGAGAGTCCGCCTGCCGATGCAGGGGACACGGGTTCGTGCCCCGGTCCGGGAGGATCCCACATGCCGCAGAGCGGCTGGGCCCGTGAGCCACGGCCGCTGAGCCTGCGCGTCCGGAGCCTGTGCTCCGCAATGGGAGAGGCCACAACAGTGAGAGGCCCGCGCACCGCAAAAAAAAAAAAAAAAAAAAAAAAAGCAATGAAGTACTGATACATACAGCATCCACGGCTGGGCATGGATGAACCTTGAAAACATGATGCTGAGTGAAAGGACGCTGTCACCACAGGCCATGTATTGTGATTTCATTTATATGAAATGTCCAGAATAGGTAAACCCATAAAGACAGAGAGTAGATTAGGGGTTACCAGGAGCTAGGGCTATGGAGGAGTGAGGAGGGGTTACCAGGAGCTAGGGCTATGGAGGAGTGAGGAGGGATTACTAATTGGTGTGGAGGTTCCTTTTGGGGAGATAAAAATGTTCCATAATTGATGGCTGTGATGGTCGCACCCTGCTGTGAGTATACTGACAACCACAGAGCTGTACACTTCAAAATGATGGATTATATGGTTTGTGAATTATATCTTAATGGAAGGCACTATGCTAAGTGAAATAAGTCAGAGAAAGACAGATGCCGTGTGATCCCACTTATATGTGGAATCCCAAAAAGCTGAACTCATAGAAACAGAGAGTGGAATGGTGGTTACCAGGGGCTGGTGGTCAAAGCATACAGACTTCCAGTTATGAGATGAGTAAGTACTGAGGATCTCATGTACAGCATGGTGAGTATAGTTATCAATACTGTATACGCATACACTTGAAATTTGCTAAGAGAGTAGATCTTAAATTTCTCACCACCAAAAAAAAAAAAATGGTAATTAGGTGATGGAGCTGTTGGCTAACCCTATTGTGGTAATCATTTCACAATATATACGTGTATCAAATCAGCCCATTGGACACCTTAAACTAACACAATGTTAGATGTCAATGATACCTCAATAAAAGCAGGGAAAAGAAAAGTGATGGAGTGGAGAGAACAGAAACACAGCCCCTCAGGCATGAAAGGCCGTGTGTGGTCCAGGGATGAGAGAAGACCTGGAGGACTGAGTGTGCCAAGAGGCCGAAGGGATCTCCGAGAGAGTGGAGGGTGAGAGGTCTGGCAGTCAACACTGGTAATTACAGGCACTTTGGGATTATGTTCAAAGGACAATGGGAAATCTTTGAAGGTTGCAAAACCCAGCAGTTATGTAATCCAACTTGTATTTTAAATAGTGTTCTCTTCTTGAACTCTTAGGGCAGAAATAGATTGCTATTATAGCTAATAAAACCAGATAGACATCACTAACTTAAAATTTTAAAGTTAAAATTAGCACACAGTTTTTTTCTTTGGATTTATTATGCATGCTCGGAAAATGAGGCCAGCAAAATACGTATTCACTAATACTACAAAAGGAATGCATTATCATGTAAATAATAATGTAAGCTTTTGACGTTTTACCCAGACCGCATTCTGTTGCTTCTAGGAATTAACAGCTATCGGACACAAGTAAAGATTACACTCTTTTATCACTGTTCAGGAGAATATTAATATCAAACACAGATTTGGTTTAATTGCATTTAATGGAGGGAGCGAGTGCAAGCATATCTAGCAAAGGTCATGATGTGGTGGGCCAAAGCTTAGCTGCATGTTGAACGCAGAATCCTTTTGGCCTCTTGTTTGAAACTGTGAACAAGTTATTGGGAGTAATGATTGAATTTCAGAGATTCTGAGATGCACACTCCCAAATGAGAAGAGATGGGCTTTCCTGGCCTCAGGGAGGGCAAGAGATCTCAGGCAACAGGGAGCACAGCTGTGCGGAAAGACAGCTAAGGATGTGCTTACATCCTGGGACATCAACTCAGGACCCAGGCAGTGGTAAAGGTCGATCTCAGGGGTGGCATATGCCAGGGTCCCAAAGATGCCCAGGTTTTTGTGCATTCATTCCTAGTTTCTTGAGAGTGCAAGGCCCATGAAACTTCCGGAAAACCCAGGTTCTCTTTGGCAGATGGCAGCATCATGGGGAAGAAACTTCCCTTTAAGGCTCCTGGCAGTGACATTAGCAAAACAAGAAACAAAATAGGAGCAGCAGTTGAAAATAATTACAGTAGAAGATTCTGGTACACACACACGCACGCACGCATGCACAAGCACCATTCTAGGGAGCTTCAAATATATTAAAACCTGGTGAAAAGAATCCTTGGTTGGGGGTGGTGCAGAGAAGATGACAGAGCCTGAATTCTTCGTAACTTAATTCCCATTATCTTTGAATGCATTCCATTGTTTGGCTGTGTCGCAACTGATTTAGTCTTGTAATGATAAACCTTTTCACCATTTTAGCATTACAAGCAATGCTGCAGTAAACTTTCTCTTATGTATGTATCTCCCTCTCTGCTGGGACAAAAATTATGTGCCATATAAACTGTGACAGATGTCACCAAATTGTTCTCCAAAAATGTTGAAAAAATGTACATGTCTACCAAAACGTATATACCCATGTATATACTTATCCCAACATCCTTACCACTACTGGGTGTTGTAAAATTTTAACTAACTTTACCATAGCTTAAAAACGGTATCTCGTTGTTGTTTTGCTTTTATAATTATTAAATTATAAGTGAGAGTGTCTTTTCAGAAGTTCACTGGTTATTTGTTTTCTTCCCCTCCCTTCCCCTCCTCTCCAGAAACTTCCTGTTTACCTGTTTTCTATTGGATTATCTATCTTGTTCTTATTGAGTTGCGTGAGCTCACTATCATATGTGTTGCAATATTTTCCTCGGTCTTTTGGCTTTAGAAATGAGATTTTCTGAAATAAAGAAGTTTATATTTTTTATGTAGTTATATCTATAATTTCCTTTATGGCTTCTGGATTTTATGTCTTGTCTAGAAGGCCCTACTTTCCACTAAGATTAAAACTACATTCACTTTATAGAACGATCATATGATCTAGGAATTCCACTCCTAGATACATACCCTAAAGAACTGACAACAGAAAATCAAACAGATATTTGCACACCAGCGTTCATAGCAGCATTATTCAGAAGAGCCCAAAGGTGGAAACAAGTCAAGTGTCCATCAACAGGTGAAAGGATGAACAAAATGTGGTCTCTTCATACAGTGGAATAGTATTCAGCCATAAAAAAATGGGTGGAATTCTTATATATGCTATAACATAGATGAACACTGATAACATTGTGTCAAGTGAAATAACCCAGACACAAAGGACAAATACTGTAGGATTCCCTACAGTTCCTAGAATAGGCAAATTCATAAAGACAGGAAGTAGAATCATGGTTGCCTGGGGCTGAGGAGAGGGAAGGATGGGGAATTATTGTTTAATGGGTACAGAGTTTCTATTTAGGATGATGAGCAAGTTCTGGAAATGGATAGTGGCGATGGTTGTACAACATTGTGACTATAATATCATGAGTCCCTTCCTTCCTCCTTCCCTTCCTTCCTTCCTTCCTTCCTTATTTCCTTCCTTCCTTCCTTCCTTCCCTCCTTCCTTCCTTCCTTCCCTCAATTTATTTATCTTTCACTTTTAGAGTCACTTTGGTTTAAATGCATCTCCTATAAATATCACAGAGTTCAAAGTTGGTTTTTTTCTTTATTATTCAATCTGGGAGTTGCTTTTTAAAAAAAATATGTTACATTTATCTCTATTGTTATAAATTTCCCTGTATGTTTGGTCTTAATTCTGTTCCCTTAAGTTATTTTTCCTAATTTTAAAATATATGAACATGTGAGTTTTCCATCTGATAATTTAGAAGATATATATTCAAGTTTTAGTACCTCAAGGGGTCACCTCACAAACTGAAATAATTACTTGCTAAACATTTTAATGACTGAATAATAGTCCATGATATGATCATATTCTAATTTACTTCAATCATTTCCTTTTGTTGTAAATTGAGATCACTTACAGTGTTGTACTAATATGTGGTAGTGCTGTGATAAACATATTTGGGCTTACATTTTCTTTCTTTTTTTTAAACAAATGTATTTATTTATTTGGCTGCATTGGGTCTTTTTTGCTGCACACGGGCTTTCTCTAGTTGCAGTGAGCCGGGGCTACTCTTCGTTGCAGTGCGAGGGCTTGTCATTGTGGTGGCTTCTCTTGTTGCAGAGCACAGGATCTAGGTGTGCGGGCTTCAGTAGTTGTGGCATGTGGGCTCTAGAACACAGGCTCAGTAGCTGTGGCACACACGCTTAGTTGCTCCGCAGCATGTGGGATCTTCCTGGACCAGGGCTCAAACCCATGTCCCTGGCATTGGCAGGCAGATTCTTAACCACTGCGCCACCAGGGAAGTCCCTGGGCTTATATTTTCTTTCCCTATAGTTTAGATGTTTTCCAGAGAATAGATTCAAAAAAGAGAATAATGATATCAAAGAATTTGAATATTGCAAACTCCTGATCTCTCTTGTAAAAATCACTTTCTATATATTCCGTCAATTTAGACTCCAAACATTCACATAATTGGGAGGAAAAAAAAAAGTCTTAGTTAATAGGAGAAAGTTGCCCAAATCTTAATTGGCCTTAAAGCTGGTAGAGTCTTGGGATAAAAGTGTACCCTATGATTTGCATTCTGAAACAAGTTATCTGAGAAAGTTCCAGAGCCAGGTAAGAGGAGCCAATTCCTTCACTTCCATCAAATTTTGGACTCCTTTTCTTTCTTTTTTTTTTATAACATTTAATTTAATTTAAAAAATTTTATTGGAGTATAGTTGATTTACAATGTTGTGTTAGTTTCAGGTGTACAGCAAAGTGATTCAGTTATACATACACATATATTCATTCTTTTTCAGATTATTTTCCCATACAGGTTATTACAGAATATTGAGTAGAGTTCCCTGTGCTATATATTACAGTAGGTCCTTGTTGGTTATCTGTTCCATATATAGTAGTGTGTACATGTTAATCCCAAGCTCCTAATTTATCCCTCCCCCCCCCCCCCCGCCGGTTTCCCCTCTGGTAACCATAAGTTTGTTTTTGAAATCTGTGAGTCTGTTTCTGTTTTGTAAATAAGTTCATTTATATAATTTTTAAAAAAATTAGATTCCACATATGAGTGATATCATATGATATTTGTCTTTGTCTGACTTACTCCACTTAGTATGATCATCTCTAGGTCCATCCATGTTGCTGCAACTGGCATATTTTGTTCTTTTTTATGGCTGAGTAATATTCCATTGTACATATGTACCACATCTTCTTTATCCATTCTGCTGTCGATGGGCATTTAGGTTGCTTCCATGTCTTGACTATTGTAAATAGTGCTGCAATGAACATAGGGGTGCATGTATCTTTTTGAATTAGAGTTTTCTCCAGGTATATGCCCAGGAATGGGCTTGCTGGATCATATGGTAGTTCTATTTTTAGTTTTTTAAGAAACCTCCATACTGTTCTCCACAGTGGCTACACCAATTTACATTCCCACCAACAGTGTAGGAGGGCTCCCTTTTCTCCACACCCTCTCCAGCGTTTGTTGTCTGTAGACTTTTTTTTTTTTTTTTTTGCGGTATGCGGGCCTCTCACCGTGGCGGCCTCTCCCGCTGCAGAGCACAGGCTCCAGACGCGCAGGCTCAGTGGCCATGGCTCACGGGCCCAGCCGCTCCGCGGCATGTGGGATCTTCCCAGACTGGGGCACGAACCCGTGTCCCCTGCATCAGCAGGCGGACTCTCAACCACTGCGCCACCAGGGAAGCCCCGTCTGTAGACTTTTTGATGATGGCCATTCTGACTGGTGTGAGGTAATACCTCATTGTCATTTTGATTTGCATTTCTCTGATAATTAGTGATGCTGAGCATCTTTTCATGTGCTTTTTGGCCAACTGTATGTCTTCTTTGGAGAAATGTCTATTTAGATCTTCTGCCCATTTTTTGATTGGGTTGTTTGGTTTTTTGACATAGAGCTACATGAGCTGTTTGTATATCTTGGAGATTAATCCCTTGTCGGTCGCTTCATTAGCAAATATTTTCTCCCATTCTGTGGGTTGTCTTTTTATTTTGTTTATGGTTTCCTTTATTGTGCAAAAGCTTTTAAGTTTCATTAGGTCCCATTTGTTTATTTTTGTTTTTATTTACATTACTCTAGGAAGTGGGTCAAAAAAGATCTTGTTGCAATTTATGTCAAAGAGTGTTCTGCCTATGTTTTCCCCTAGGAGTTTTATAGTGTCTGGCCTTACATTTAGGTCTTTAATCCATTTGGAGTTTATTTTTGTATACGGTGTTAGGGAGTGTTCTAATTTCATTCTTTTACATGTAGCTGTCCAGTTTTCCCAGCACCACTTATTGAAGAGGCTGTCTTTTCTCCAGTGTATATTCTTGCCCCCTTTATCAAAGATAAGGTGACCATACATGCGTGGGTTTATCTCTGGCTTTCTGTCCTGTTCCATTGATCTATATTTCTGTTTTTGTGCCAGTACCATACTGTCTTGATTACTATAGCTTTGTAGTATAGTGTGAAGTCAGGGAGCCTGCTACCTGACGTTTTGATTACTCAGGATTGCTTTGGTTATTTGGGGTCTTTTGAGTTTCCATATAAATTGTGAAATTTTTCGTTCTTGGACTCCTTTTTTTTTTTTTTTTTTAACATCTTTATTGGGGTATAATTGCTTTACAATGGTGTGTTAGTTTCTGCTTTATAACAAAGTGAATCAGTTATACATATACATATGTTCCCATATGTCTTCCCTCTTGCGTCTCCCTCCCTCCCACCCTCCCTATCCCACCCCTCCAGGCTGTCACAAAGCACCGTTGGACTCCTTTTCTTGATGGTCGATTTCAGAGATGGTATCACTTCTTTTTTAAAAAAAATTTATTTCTTAGTTTTGATTTTATTTATTTATTTATTTTGGCCATACCACACGGCTTGTGGGATCTTAGTTCCCCAACCAGGTATCAAACCCAGGTCCTCAGCAGTGAAAGCTCTGAGTCTTAACCACTGGACTGCCAGGGAATTCCCGGTGTCTCTTCTTATGTCTATGGATTTCTTATACCACAAGTAACCCTAATAACAAGCTACTTTAGTTCTTTTTTTTAAAATTCCAGTGGAAAATGAAGAGTGTTCTGAATATCTTTTAAACACAAAGAGTTTAAGTTCCTGGAAACTTATTTACAAGCTCACAAAGTTAGCACCAGGTTGTAGTGAAGTGCACATCAAGAAGTTAATCGGAGCACAACTAGTGCACTGCTGTTTGAAACCTGACCTTTCCAATGGCAGTCAAAATGCCATACTTTAATAGTGCTTCCATTGTCTTTGACCAGAATATTAAATAACTGGCAATCAGAAAACTGGAAGAGCACTTCCGGGAAGATGGCGGAAGAGTAAGACACGGAGATCACCTTCCTCCCCAAGAATACACCAGAAATACATCTACACGTGGAACAACTCCTACAGAGCACCTACTGAACGCTGGCAGAAGACCTCAGACCTCCCAAAAGGCAAGAAACCCCCCACGTACCTGGTTAGGGCAAAAGAAAAAAGAATAAACAGAGACAAAAGGATAGGGACGGGTCCTGCACCAGCGGGAGGGAGCCGTGAAGGAGGAAAAGTGTCCACACACTAGGAAGCCCCTTTGCGGGCGGAGACTGCGGGTGGCAGAGTGGGGGAGCTTCGGAGCCGCGGTGGAGAGCACAGCAACAGGGGTGCGGAGGGCAAAGCGGGGAGATTCCAGCGCAGAGGATCAGGGCCGACCGGCACTCACCAGCCGAGAGGCTTGTCTGCTCACCCGCCGGGGCGGGCGGGGCTGGGAGCTGAGGCTCCGGCTACACTCGGAGCGCCGGGAGAGGACTGGGGTTGGCGGCGTGAACACATCCTGCAGGGCGTTAGTGCGCCGCGGCTAGCCGGGAGGGAGTCCGGGGAAAAGTCTGGACCTGCCAAAGGGGCAGGAGACTTTTTCTTCCCTCTTTATTTCCTGGTGCGCGAGGAGAGGGGGGATTAAGAACGCTGCTTAAAGGAGCTCCAGAGACGGGCGCGAGCCGCGGCTAAAAGTGCGGACCCCAGAGACAGACATGAGACGCTAAGGCCGCTGCTGCCGCCACCAAGAAGCCTGTATGCGAACACAGGTCACTATCCACACTCCACTTCCGGGGAGCCTGTGCAGCCCACCACTGCCAGGGTCTTGGGATCCAGGGACAACTCCCCCGGGAGAACGCACGGCGCCCCTCAGGCTGGAAACGTCACGCTGGCCTCTGCCGCTGCAGGCCCACCCTGCACTCCGTGATCCTCCCTCCCCCCCGGCCTGAGTGAGCCAGAGCCTCCGAATCAGCGGCTCCTTTAACCCCGTCCTGTCTGAGCAAAGAACAGACGCCCTCCGGCGACCTACACGCACAGGCGGGGCCAAATCCAAAGCTGAGCCCCTGGGAGCTGTGAGAACAAAGAAGAGAAAGGGAAATCTCTCCCAGCAGCCTCAGAAGCAGCTGATTAAAGCTCCACAATCAACTTGATGTACCCTGCATCTGTGGAATACATGAATAGACAACGAATCATCCCAAATTAAGGAGCCGTGTGGATGAAAGGCTCTTGGTGCTGCAGCCAGGCGTTAGTGCTGTGTCTCTGAGGTGGGAGAGCCAACTTCAGGACACTGGTCCACAAGAGGCCTCCCAGCTGCATATAATATCAAACGGCGAAAATCTCCCAGAGATCTCCATCTCAACGCCAACACCCAGCTTCACGCAACGACCAGCAAGCTACAGTGCTGGACAACCTATGCCAAACAACTAGCAAGACAGGAACACAATCCCACCCATTAGCAGAGAGGCTGCCCAAAATCATAATAAGTCTACAGACGCCCCAAAACACACCACCAGACGTGGACCTGCCCACCGGAAAGACAAGATCCAGCCTCATCCACCAGAACACAGGCACTAGTACCCTCCACCAGGAAGCCTACACAACCCACTGAAACAACCTTAGCCACTGGGGACAGACACTAAAAACAACAGGACCTACGAACCTTCAGCCTGCAAAAAGGAGACCCCAAACACAGTAAGATAAGCAAAATGAAAAGACAGAAAAACACACAGCAGATGAAGGAGCAAGATAAAAACCCACCAGACCTAACAAATGAAGAGGAAATAGGCAGTCTACCTGAAAAAGAATTCAGAATAATGATAGTAAAGATGATCCAAAATCTTGGAAATAGAATAGACAAAATGCAAGAAACAGTTAACAAGGACCTAGAAGAACTAAAGATGAAACAAACAATGATGAACAACACAATAAATGAAATGAAAAATACTCTAGATGGGATCAATAGCAGAATAACTGAGGCAGAAGAACGGATAAGTGACCTGGAAGATAAAATAGTGGCAATAACTACTGCAGAGCAGAATAAAGAAAAAAGAATGAAAAGAACTGAGGACAGTCTCAGAGACCTCTGGGACAACATTAAACGCACCAACATTCGAATTATAGGGGTTCCAGAAGAAGAAGAGAAAAAGAAAGGGACTGAGAAAATATTTGAAGAGATTATAGTTGAAAACTTCCCTAATATGGGAAAGGAAATAGTTAATCAAGTCCAGGAAGCACAGAGAGTCCCATACAGGATAAATCCAAGGAAAAATACGCCAAGACACATATTAATCAAACTGCAAAAATTAAATGCAAAGAAAGCATATTAAAAGCAGCAAGGGAAAAACAACAAATAACACACAAGGGACTCCCCATAAGGTTAACAGCTGATCTTTCAGCAGAAACTCTGCAAGCCAGAAGGGAGTGGCAGGACATATTGAAAGTGTTGAAGGAGAAAAACCTGCAACCAAGATTACTCTACCCAGCAAGGATCTCATTCAGATTTGATGGAGAAATTAAAACCTTTACAGACAAGCAAAAGCTGAGAGAGTTCAGCATCACCAAACCAGCTCTACAACAACTGCTAAAGGAACTTCTCTAGGCAAGAAACACAAAAGAAGGAAAAGACCTACAATAACGAACCCAAAACAATTAAGAAAATGGGAATGGGAACATACATATCGATAATTACCTTAAATGTAAATGGACTAAATGCTTCCACCAAAAGACACAGATTGGCTGACTGGATACAAAAACAAGACGCATATATTTGCTGTCTACAAGAGACCCACTTCAGACCTAGAGACACATACAGACTGAGAGTAAGGGGATGGAAAAAGGTATTTCATGCAAATGGAAACCAAAAGAAAGCTGGAGTAGCAATTCTCATATCAGACACAATAGACTTTAAAATAAAGACTATTAGAAGAAACAAAGAAGGACACTACATAATGATCAAGGGATTGATCCAAGAAGAAGATATAACAACTGTAAATATTTATGCACCCAACATAGAAGCACCTCAATATATAAGGCAAATGCTAACAGCCATAAAAGGGGAAATCGACAGTAACACAATCATAGTAGGGGACTTTAACACCCCACTTTCACCCATGGACAGATCATCCAAAATGAAAATAAATAAGGAAACACAAGCTTTAAATGATACATTAAACAAGATGGACTTAATTGATATTTATAGGACATTCCATCCAAAAACAACAGAATACACATTTTTCTCAAGTGCTCATGGAACATTCTCCAGGATAGATAATATCTTGGGTCACCAATCAAGCCTTGGTAAATTTAAGAAAATTGAAATTGTATCAAGTATCTTTTCCGACCACAACGCTGTGAGACTAGATATCAATTACAGGAAAAGATCTGTAAAAAATACAAACACAAGGAGGCTAAACAATACACTACTTAATAACGAAGTGATCACTGAAGAAATCAAAGAGGAAATCAAAAAATACCTAGAAACAAATGACAATGGAGACACAACGACTCAAAATCTATGGGATGCAGCAAAAGCAGTTCTAAGAGGGAAGTTTATAGCAATACAATCCTACCTTAAGAAACAGGAAACATCTCGAATAAACAACCTAACCTTGCACCTAAAGCAATTAGAGAAAGAAGAACAAAAAAACCCCAAAGTTAGCAGAAGGAAAGAAATCATAAAAATCAGATCAGAAATAAATGAAAAAGAAATGAAGGAAACGATAGCAAAGATCAATAAAACTAAAAGCTGGTTCTTTGAAAGGATAAACAAAATTGATAAACCATTAGCCAGACTCATCAAGAAAAAAAGGGAGAAGACTGAAATCAATAGAATTAGAAATGAAAAAGGAGAAGTAACAACTGACACTGCAGAAATACAAAAGATCATGAGAGATTACTACAAGCAACTCTATGCCAATAAAGTGGACAACCTGGAAGAAATGGACAAATTCTTAGAAAGGCACAACCTGCCAAGACTGAATCAGGAAGAAATAGAAAATATGAACAGAGCAATCACAAGCAGTGAAATTGAAACTGTGATTAAAAATCTTCCAACAAAAAAAAAAAAAAAAAAATCTTCCAACAAGCAAAAGCCCAGGACCAGATGGCTTCACAGGCGAATTCTATCAAACATTTAGAGAAGAGCTATCACCTATCCTTCTCAAACTCTTCCAAAATATAGCCGAGGGAGGAACACTCCCCAACTCATTCTACGAGGCCACCATCACCCTGATACCAAAACCAGACAAGGACGTCACAAAGAAAGAAAACTACAGGCCAATATCCTAATGAACATAGATGCAAAAATCCTCAACAAAATACTAGCAAACAGAATCCAACAGCACATTAAACGGATCATACACCATGATCAAGTGGGGTTTATTCCAGGAATGCAAGGATTCTTCAATATATGCAAATCAATCAACGTGATACACCATATTAACAAATTGAAGGAGAAAAACCATATGATCATCTTAATAGATGCAGAGAAAGCTTTTGACAAAATTCAACAGCGATTTATGATAAAAACCCTGCAGAAAGTAGGCATAGAGGGAACTTTCCTCAACATAATAAAGGCCATATATGACAAACCCACAGCCAACATCGTCCTCAGTGGTGAAAAACTGAAAGCATTTCCACGAAGATCAGGAACAAGACAAGGTTGCCCACTCTCACCACTCTTATTCAACATAGTTTTGGAAGTTTTAGCCACAGCAATCAGAGAAGAAAAGGAAATAAAAGGAATCCAAATTGGAAAAGAAGAAGTAAAGCTGTCACTCTTTGCAGATGACATGATACTATACATAGAGAATCCTAAAGATGCTACCAGAAAACTACTAGAGCTAATCAATGAATTTGGTAAAGTAGCAGGATACAAAATTAATGCACAGAAATCTCTGGCATTCCTATACACTAAGGATGAAAAATCTGAAAGTGAAATCAAGAAAACACTCCCATTTACCATTGCAACAAAAAGAATAAAATATCTAGGAATAAACCTACCTAAGGAGACAAAAGACCTGTATGCAGAATATTATAAGACACTGATGAAAGAAATTAAAGATGTACAAATAGATGGAGAGATATACCATTGGATATATCTTGGATTGGAAGAATCAACATTGTGAAAATGGCTCTACTACCCAAAGCAATCTACAGATTCAATGCAATACCTATCAAACTACCACTGGCATTTTTCACAGAACTAGAACAAAAAATTTCACAATTTGTATGGAAACACAAAAGACCCCAAATAGCCAAAGCAATCTTGAGAACGAAAAACGGAGCTGGAGGAATCAGGCTTCCTGACTTCAGTTTATACTACAAAACTACAGTAATCAAGACAGTATGGTACTGGCACAAAAACAGAAATATAGATCAATGGAACAGGATAGAAAGCCCAGAGATAAACCCACGCACATATGGTCACCTTATCTTTGATAAAGGAGGCAGGAATGTACAGTGGAGAAAGGACAGCCTCTTCAATAAGTGGTGCTGGGAGAACTGGACAGGTACATGTAAAAGTATAAGATTAGATCACTCCCTAACACCATACACAAAAATAAGCTCAAAATGGATTAAAGACCTAAATGTAAGGCCAGAAACTATCAAACTCTTAGAGGAGAACCTAGGCAGGACAGTCTATGACATCAATCACAGCAAGATCCTTTTTGACCCACCTCCTAGAGAAATGGAAATAAAAACAAAAATAAACAAATGGGACCTAATGAAACTTCAAAGCTTTTGCACAGCAAAGGAAACCATAAACAAGACCAAAAGACAACCCTCAGAATGGGAGAAAATATTTGCAAATGAAGCAACTGACAAAGGATTGATCTCCAAAATTTATAAGCAGCTCATGCAGTTTAATAACAAAAAAACAAACAACCCAATCCAAAAATGGGCAGAAGACCTAAATAGACATTTCTCCAAAGAAGATATACAGACTGCCAACAAACACATGAAAGAATGCTCAACATCACTAATCATTAGAGAAATGCAAATCAAAACTACAATGAGATATCATCTCACACCAGTCAGAATGGCCATCATCAAAAAATCTAGAAACAATAAATGCTGGAATGGGTGTGGAGAAAAGGGAACCCTCTTACACTGTTGGTGGGAATGTAAATTGATACAGCCACTGTGGAGAACAGTATGGAGGTTCCTTAAAAAACTACAAATAGGGGCTTCCCTGGTGGCGCAGTGGTTGAGAGTCCGCCTGCCGATGCAGGGGACGCGGGTTCGTGCCCCGGTCCGTGAAGATCCCACATGCCGCGGAGCGGCTGGGCCCGTGAGCCATGGCCACTGAGCCTGCGCGTCCGGAGCCTGTGCTCCGCAACGGGAGAAGCCACAACAGTGAGAGGCCCGCGTACCGCAAAAAAAAAAAACAAAAAACAAAAAACTACAAATAGAACTACCATATGACCCAGCAATCCCACTACTGGGCATATACCCTGAGAAAACAATAATTCAACAAGAGTCATGTACCAAAATGTTCATTGCAGCTCTATTTACAGTAGCCCAGAGATGGAAACAACCTGAGTGTCCATCATCGGATGAATGGATAAAAAAGATGTGGCACATATATACAATGGAATATTACTCAGCCATAAAAAGAAATGAAAGCTATTTGTAATGAGGTGGATAGAGCTAGAGTCTGTCATACGGAGTGAAGTCAGAAAGAGAAAGACAAGTACCGTATGCTAACACATATATATGGAATTTAAGGGAAAAAAATGTCATGAAAAACCTAGGGGTGAAACGGGAATAAAGACACAGACTTACTAGAGAATGGACTTGAGGCTAAGGGGAGGGGGAAGGGTAAACTGTGACAAAGTGAGAGAGAGGCATGGACATATATACACTACCAAACGTAAGGTAGATAGCTAGTGGGAAGCAGCCGCATAGCACAGAGAGATCAGCTCGGTGCTTTGTGACCGCCTGGAGGGGTGGGATAGGGAGGGTGGGAGGGAGGGAGACGCAAGCGGGAAGAGATATGGGAACATATGTATATGTAAAACTGATTCACTTTGTTATAAAGCAGAAACTAACACACCATTGTAAAGCAATTATACTCCAATAAAGATGTTAAAATGAAAAAAAAAGTTAAGGAAAAATAGAATCACAGTGGTTCTGGCTTCTATTTCATGTCAACAGGACTTAGAAGTTCTTGCAGTGAGTGGCTTGGCACCCAGAGTATCATTGACTTGTGGTCAACCTCTTTAGCCACAGAATTTTAATAGATGATGAAATATAAATTCTACTTTAGATGAGTTCAAGTTATATTGCATCCTCAGAAAAGAAAGAATTCAGGGTATTACGTTTTGCTCACTTCTATAATCTCACTTGTTTACAGAAACTCTTTAGTGGCTCTGTGTGAACTTTCCAAAGCGTTCCACAGTGCTGTTGGGTGATAAGTTCTCTTTGGCTGTATCTGTATCAGAGCCCACAAACAATGGGGATTTGCAGTGTTCCCCCATCACAGTCCAAAACCTAAACGAAGAGTTAAATTCTACACGTCCGTGCTTCTCTCCCCCTCATTTTCCACTCCAAACTTTGAGTAAGAAATATGCTATCCTTCTTCTCCCTATAATTTCTCCCCAGGCTGACTACCTTCCTTGTCGTACAGGCATCAGCAGACTCTAGCCCATGGCCCCAAATCCAGCCCACTGTCTGTGTTTTTATGGCCTGTGAGCTGAGAATGGTTTGTACATTTTTGTAATGATTAAAAAAAAAAAAATCAGAAGATGGTTATTTCATGACATATGAAAATTATATAAAATTCCAATTTCAGTGTCCACAACTTTTATATTGTAACACAGCAGGAGTGATAGTTTACATGTTGTCTATGACTGCTTTCAAGCTATAAGGCAGAGTTGAATAGCAGTGACAGAGACATACGGTGTCCCCACAAGGCCACAAACATTGACTAACTGGACCTTTACAGGAAAAGTGTGCTGACCCATGTTCTAGAAGCTTTATTAGATTCTGAAGGCTTGCTATGAGCAGCTAAATGGCCCAAGAGAGCCCACTGGCTCAAAACTGGAGCAGCTGATCCCCATTTACAGTGATCGACTACCATGGCCCAGAAAGCACAGACTCCCCCAGTGCACATATTTCATTTCAGGCTCTCTCTGGTCACTAAAATATCAGGTTCTTTTCCGCTGGGAAAGATTTTGAATGGGGATGCAGAGGGCTGAGTGTAGGAGAGCAAATAAGGATGCAGTGAGATAATGTCTCCAGAAATATGGTCAAAGACGGTGCTTCTCAAACTTCAGTGTGCACTACTGTTACCCGGAGGTCTTGTCAGAGTGCAGAGTCTGATTCGGTAGGTCTGAGGTGAGGCCTGGGATTCTGAATTTCTCATAACCTCCCAGGTGATGTTGATGCTGAGTGGCAAGGGCCTCCTCTACCCATGCCTGACCTGCTTGCCTTTTCATCTTAGAATTTCTGTAATACCAATAAAAAATTCCTAGATGGTGATGGATGGCTTATATATTAGATCTCATTACTTCATCTTCTTACCTCATGCCTTATATATCTTATCATAAATAGTGCTTTCTAGAACTTGGATAATAAGTCTCTTCTCCATAGACCAAGTCATGAAATAGGCTAAGTTTGCCTTTAGGCCTCTGATTCTCTTGTCTTTTCCAATCCCCTGTTTTCTTATGGGCCCCAGGCAGAAACCTCTTAAGCCTTCCTACCCTCTTTTTACTCCATTCTGGTTCCTTCCGTCACCCTTGGGCCTCCGCAAGGCCCTGCTGTGCTCCAGTCTGATGCACACAATCAGCAGTCCTAAAGAACCTTAGGGAACATTCATGCCAGCTCCCTCCTTTTGCTGGTGAGCACACCAGGACCTAGAGGATCGCGGTGATGCTCCCACGGTAACCAAGCAGAGACCGGGAAGCCAAGGCCCCCAACTTTCAACGCTTGGACTTTACTCCCTGAACCCTCTTCTTGCATCCCAGAAGAGCCCTTCGAGATGGCCTAAAAAGTCACCAACAGTGAAATAGGTCAGTGTACATCAGGGTACAGACGTGTCACACTCCCCTCGTAACGTGTTTGCAGTGAAGCAGGTTCTTTCTGAAGTGATTCTAATGGTCATGACTTCAGATGTCATGACGGGATCGCTGGGGACGATAGCTTTGAAGCTCTGGGCCTTTTTCCAGCTTCACACGTTCACGGAGCGGGATTGCTCACCTGGTTTACTATGTTAGGATGAGAAATTGAGGTAACATTCACATAAAATTTAAAAGGGAGCAATTCAGTGGCATTTAGTACATCCACAGTGTTGTGCACCCAACACATCCATCTAGTTCCAAAACGTTTCGTCACCCCAAAGGGAAACCTCATACACATGGGTACTTACTCCCCATTCCTCCATACTCCCGGCCCCTGGCAACCAGCAGTCTGCTTGCTGTCTCTGTGCATTTGCCTGTTCTGGACATTTCATATAAATAGAATCATACAATATATGACCTTCTATGACTGGCTTTTTGAGCTTCATCCATGTTGTGCCATGTATCAGTACTTTATTCCTTTTTATGGTGGAATAATATTCCATTGTATACATAAACCGCAAATTATCCGTTCATCGATTGATGGACATTTGAGTTGTCTTCACGTTTAACTACTGTGAACAGCGCTGCTCTGAACATTGCTGTTTAAGTAACTGTTTGAGCCCCTGTTTTCAATTCTTCTGGGCATATACCTCGGTGTGGAATTACAGGGTCATATGGTAATCCTATATTTAAACTTTGAGGATCTGCATTTCATTTGAGTGGTTTTACCGTTCTCCCATTCTATCACACTATTTCACAGTGAGGACAAGTGAAATAATCAGGCAATGGAGAAGTATCTCTACCTGTCCCCCACAAGATGCCTTTAGCCAAATGAATACATTTCATTTTATGTCATTTATTTTCCCAGTCCACAGTTTAATGTAGCAGTTTCTGAAGGGCCAGAGATTTGTCCGAAGCCAGCAAGCAGGGAAGTGGATGAGGGAAAACACAGAGCCTGGATAGCCTTCAGATTGCCTGGGAATAATTCAGAATTGGGGCTGGCTTCGTGGGCGTGGGACCTGTTCAGTCAAGCAGGGTCCTGCACACAGAAGGACCCCGGGCTTGGTTTAATGCTCTGCATTCTCTGTCTCAACAATCTTGATAATTTTGGAACAGGAGGCCTCGAATTTTCATTTTGTACTGGGCCTCATATATTATGTAGATGGCCTTATCAAGAACTGCTAGTTTCTTGGGTGGTTGCCAGAGAAGAGGAGGGTGGGGGGAGGAGAGAAATAGGTGAGGGAGATTAAGAGCCGCAAGCTTCCATTTACAAAATGAATGAGGCAGAGGGATGAAGAATACAGCATGGGGAATATAGTCAATTACACTGTAATATCTTTGTATGGTGACAGACGGTAACTAGGCTTATCATGGTGATTATTTTGTAGTGTATATAAATATTGGAACCCTCTGTTATGCACCTGGAACTAACGTAGTGTTGTAGGTCAATTGTATTTCAATTTAAAAAAATATGTAGACACAGGGAGGGAATGCGTCAAAATGCCAGTGGTAGTTATCTCTGGAGGGTGGGGATTGTGGCTGATTGTTATGCTTTACTTTATGCTTTTATGTATCTCTAGTTGTCTGCCATGAATATGTATTGCTTGTGAAATTAGAAAGCAAGAAATGTCATTAAAAATTAAAAAAAAGAATTGATATTTTCCATCTTCTATCCATCTTGTACCCTAAACAACAAATTCTAAAGTCTTAAACAAATTCTAAAATGGGAATAAAAAAGGCATGAGTGTCACTCCAGGTGGAGGCATTCCAAACGTGGGTGGCTACTAAGTAGAATGGTGATAAAGTAGCTCAATTATATTTAAAAACACAGACAACAGACCAAAGCCAGACAGAGTTTCCGCACATGAATTTGCTGTGTCGGCTATTGTTGGCCTGAGAAACGACTCAAAAAAGCCTTTGCAGGAAACTGAGCCCAAATAAGGACAAACTGCAAACACATTCTCTCTGCTCTCCAAGAAAAAGTGGGGATGTTTCCGTTCTTAGGCCTTCAAGAACTGAGCAATGCCCCCCATGCTTGGAAGGGCCTGGTAAAATTCAGAGCTGAATCCAGTCTCAAGAGATGAGCTTTGAAGAAAACAGGATACTTTGGCAATAGGCTGCTAAGCCTTTCCATCACGTTTTGGCTGCAAGAGCTATCAGCCTTCATGGGCTCAAGGAAAAATAAATGTGTGACTGATAAGCCTAAACCTGCCCTGCCCTTTCCAGTAGAAGCAGAGAGAGGAGGGCCTGGATTTTTCCTAAGAGTAAACAGGTTTTAAATTCAGGGTGGAAGTCACAACTGGCCGAAAAGCTGATAGGGCCTCCTTATCTGCTCCACCTGCTGGCTCTCAATGACCTTTAGCAATTGCTCAATTATGACCTGTTGAAAGAAATCTTACCAAGTGCACCGTTTTCCCAAACTTTCCTTAGTTAAAACAATCTACAAAAGACTAAGAGTGAAGAGCTGGCCACCTGTGTATTTACTACAAGTGGGTATGGGAGATATCCTAGGAGACGGGGCTTCCAGGATGAACGATCAGCCGAGCAGTCCTGTCCAGAGGCCTTCCAACAAACCAGATTAGCCGTGAGGCAATTCTGGAATTATGTAGCGTATTTCAAGGAGACCTCATAGATGGCAACTTGGCATCAGGCAGCCATTTGGGGTGCAGCCTGTTTCAGGAGCCAAGTTGCATACCAAAAGCAGAAGGACTCGCTTTTATAGGGAAAGAGGAGTGGAGGGAAGTATTTGGTGATGGTGAGAAATAGAACATATTTTTAGTTTCTTATAAGGAGTTTCTTATATGTTTCCTATCACATCTGTCTACAACCCTGATTCCCCTTTACAGTTCATTGCCTGAGTTAAAAAAAATAAAAAAGCTTTAGGTAGAAATAGCAGGGGCAGGCTCACCTACGGTCCATAATTTTGTAGAGTTTTGTGGGAGGGAGATTCTGTAAAACATTTATCCTCCACTCTCTTAACCTCCATGGTGCAAGGCTGTTTTCACACAATCTTTCCCGCAGCAGAAAAGACCCAGCAAGCGCTGACCTAGTGGGCCTCTGGGCTCTTTCATTCAAGATGGGCTGGTAGTCAGGTACACCCTCTGCAGGCCCACCTGTATCTTTGCATGGGTAACCTATTCCTCAAGTTTTCCGAATGGTGTTGATTCTGATCTGCCTGGAATTGCTTGAACTTGATTCTGTTGGAAGGTAAAGTGATACTAGAATTGCTCTTTTACTTATCTGTCTTCCCCACTGGAATGCGCTCCTCGAGGACAGGTATCTCATTATATTGACCATTGTGTTCAAAGGGTCCAGTATAAAGCTTGGCACACAGTAAGTGTTTAATAGATGTTTCCTGAGTTTTTATTGGATAAAGGAAGCAGACAGACCTTTTCAAGATCTTGTATAGTCCAGTAAGTATAACATAGTGGTTAGGAGCAGAGATTGTAGAACCGGATTACTTGGTTTTGGGTCCTAACTGTCTCTTTCAACTTGTGACTCTGGCTAAGTTCTTTAACCTTCTTTGTGCCTCAGTTTCATCATCTTTAAATTGGGTATACTAATAAGATCTATCTTATAGTATTATGGTGATTAAATGAGTTAAAACTAAGAACATTGCCTGGAAAATGATAGGCACTCAACTGTGATAACTCCATTATTTACAAAAATGTACCGATGGCTCACTTCTATATTCTTGCAGCTTTGTTCCATCTGCACTGTGCCCCAACGAAGTAATCTTTCAATAAAATATTTTCTCATAATAAATCATTATATATGCCGTCATCTCCCTTGCAATGGCTGCATTATATAGGGCAAAAAACCCTACAGGAGCCAATGTCTTCAAATCTACTCTCCATAAGGCAATGCTTAATAAATATCCAACTGGCCAAAAAGAGGGGGGGAGATGGACTTTTGGAGCCATTTGAAGCTCTTAGGGACTAAGCATTTTTAACATTTATTACATTTTGATGAACCATTTTCAGTTATCACACATAAGAAGGATTTGTTTATGCATGGGTCTGTTTGAGTAGATTTGGTTGATACCCCATGTTTTCCATTAATTCTAAACTATAAGATGGGAACCAAGTTAGAAGAGTGAGTTCAAGATCTTTGACAATAAATTTTCTTACATCTCCACCACTTCTGAAAATATTTACACGTGTTCCTTGTGGGAAGTCTGAGAAGTTATAAATATGCCAAGTGCGTCTTGATCCATTCTTCCAAGCACATCTCTGAGGCTGCTGGAAAGGTCTAACTCTGAATTGTACTTGACATTCAGGGGAGAAGGACCTGGCAGTGAGCTGACTTCTACCAAAGCAACCCGGAGCAGGAAGCTGGCGGAGGAGAGACCGGGACCTGGATGGTGAGTGTTTGTGGTTGAAACTGCTCGGTTCTTGAAACAAAAATTCGTTGGTTTGTGTGCCCTGCAGTTGGGCTCTCCTGGGGGGCTCTGAGATGCCAGCACTGGTCACCCCTGAATTCCATCCACCAACACCAGCTTGTCTCCCTGGTTTACCATCTGCTTCTTTCTTCACATGTCATCAGACTCCGCAAATAGCGATCAGGTGGGACTCAATGAGGGCAGAAAAGGAGAAGAAGCAGTACCTACAAAATAGTCTGAATTGTGGAAGAAGAAAAAAAAAATCACACTCGGGCATAAATTGGAGGAAAAGACACTAAAAAAATTAGCAGAGCTTACAATGGGGGTTTAATTTGTAGCTGATTTTTACTTTCTTCATTATGCGCACCTGTATTTTTTTTTTTAATATCTCTAAAAGACCTTCTACTCTAATCACATATAAAGGAATTAAGTTCTATTTAGAAAACTCTCCATACGTTGTGGGGAGAACTGGCTCGTCCAGGTTTGCAGCCACGTGTACGAGGGGGCCAGGTTTCTCCCACTCAGGTACCGCAAGGGCTTGCTGGGTGTCCTTACATCTAATGTCTTAAGAGTTCTGCCCCTTTACTTGCTGGTACTTTCCTGAGGATGCTTCCCCAGCCCTCCCCCGTCACCCTCCTTGAGAGATGAAAGCGGGGCTGCATCTGAAGCTTGGAGTACAACCTCACAGGAAGGAAGCTGTGTGCTTCAAAGCCCACCATTCTGCCCATTCCCAGGGGCCTTCTGGACCCCCGGAGGGTCAGACTGACCCACGTCATCCAGCGGCGCCAGTCAGTGTCTGTCTTTTGCAAATGATCGTGCTTTGCTGGTTAATGTTAGCTTAATACGTCAATAAAGGGGGAGCATCCATGTTGTCACCCGGTGAACCAGAACGATTTCCTTTCTTTAAGGAGAGAGGGACGGTTATGATCGCTTGGAGTGGAAGCTTAGACTTGCTACAGACATTTTCACTTTCTCGTGAACTTGTCTCTTTGTCTTTTGCTTTGGGAAAAGGTGTTTGGTGGACTAGAGTGCAGCTTATTTTTAAGCTCCAAGGTGGAAAACAATAGTTAAAATGTCGATATCCGTCAAATATCCACAGAACCTGTCAGTCAAAGGATACAGCCATTTGTACAAATGCTAATGACGTAGCAAAATATGGCTTTAAAGGGATTATTAGTATTATTATAACCTAAAGGAAATCCCTCTGTAGTGAGAGGGATTCTATTTACTCCACAGGTTGCTGGCCTGACCTAAGAGTTCCTCCCCATCTGCTCCAAAGCAATCTGCCATTATTTCTTGTCTAGCCTTCTGTACTACAACCTCCAAGGTCTCTCTTTGACTAAAGCAATTGTGTATGTGTCTTATCTTCCTTTTTCAACTAGAGCTCATCAGGTGCAAGTGTCAGGACTGTTGTATTTTGGAAAACTCTACACTGCCTGTCTCAGTTCCTGGCACACACTCATAGCTCAATTCATTATCAGCAGACAGATGAATTTTAAATCTATTCATTGGCCACTATTTCATTTTTTCAGTCAGTCACTCGATATATTTTTTGACCACAAGTATGGGCCAGTCATGTTCCAGGTGCTGGGGACACAAATTTAAATAGACTGAAATCTGATCCTTCGGAAACCTGCATTCTCTTGGGTTTGACTGATTACCGCACAAACCTTTAATTTCCTTGTTTGAGTGACTAGTCGCTGAGCCCTGGGGGTTCATCTGAAAGGAGGTAGGAGGATATTTTTTGGTGGATTCTCCTTTCTCTAAGGATGTGATCCAGGAACAGGAAACAGATAAAGCCTTTAAAGAAGACCTGTAATTTCAAAATTTTGGCCCAGAACTTCATGAGGTTAAAGGTACCACCCAGATAGATGCCTCTCTCATGGGAAAACTGGTCTGATGTGGAAGGGCTGAAACAAAAGGAGGTAGAACTGTGTGAGAACAACTTAAATCATCCCTCTCCTTTCCCACATGGTCCTCAAGTTGAGAATTTGGGAGCTCTATCACTCAGAGAAAACAAGGAGCTAGGATGAAGAGGATGGTGGCTGCCCACTTCAAGGGTGTCAAGAAGCCTAAAAAGGATGTGTTGAATAGGCTGAGGAAGACCCACGGGGCCTGAGGCTGGGGCTGGAGTTGGGAGCAAGGAGGCGAGTGACCCATGCGATGCTCTGAAATTTTAGGGTGGGCGCCAGGCTTCCTATGGGATGCGCCATGGAGCCCTGAGCTCTTTTATTTAGACATTAAAGGCAAGCCTGGGCCTGGAAGGCTGGGGTGCATGGGGAGTTCAGATTGTTCTGTAGTCATGACCTTCTCTTCCAGCGGGGAAAGCAGTTCGTTGGCAGATTTTTAGAGAATTCCCAACATGTTTATTGGGTTGGTATTTGTGTTGCCTCACTTCCAGCAAATCCAAGAACTTTAAAAGATCTCTGGGAACAAGAGGGTGTCATTTAAAAGCCTTTCACTCATACTTGGAAAGAAACTTTCCCTAAATGAAAAGTAGACAGAATATAATTTGGAGTTGACATCATGTAACCTTCTGAATCAATCCCCGTAGCTTTGTGAAACTGCAGGATACATTATTTGCAGCGGCCCCGTGGGTCTTAGCAGCCCACCATGGTTCTCTGAGATCCAGAACTAATCGCAGGAGAAAGCAGAAAGGCCTTCAAGCACATGGTTTTGACGTGCTCCTTGCCCCCAAAGAAGAAGGAAGCTGTTTTCCACGGAGAAATGCTGCTTCAGTGAGAAGCTGATTCATCAGCAATCTATTTGTACCCGCTGCTTTGTGCAAATGAAAAACAAGTGACCTTGACCAAAACTCCCAGCAGTGAGGGGGCAAGTGAAGAGTGGGTGATGCTTCTCTCCCAGCCTCTTCGCCAAACCTCTCCATCTCCATCGCACAAGAGCACCTAAACCCAGGGGAGCCCACGCTTTCACTAAAATGACAAATTCACTTTGATCAGAACAAACTCCCACGTTCCCCACAGATATACACCCCTGCACAGTGCTAGCTCTGGCTTTGAACTTCGGGAAGGAAGATTCCGAAGGTCACCTTGGTTCGAGGGAGCCCCATGTGGCAAATTACGTCTCCTCTATGTCTGCCGAGACTGAGGATTCAGAGGTAACTTGGAACCCAAGACTTCCGCCAAAAAATGTAAACGTCTGCTGAGGAGGTCACTGTATTCACAACAACGACCAAAACACGTCACCACAGTAACACTCAGGCGGGTCAGCCACGTGCCTGTCCGGCTTCCACACACTAGCTAGCCTCTCAACCCCTTGGGCTGAACCTCTTCGCTTTGCAGGGTGAAGAACAAATTGAGTAATGGAGAATGGTTAGCATCAGAAGATTTCGTAATCTTTTCATGCATTTGCTCTCCTAAAGCTGACTTGGAAGATTGGAGAAGCTTCTCTTGTTATTACCCTTTAGCTCCTTACCTTGATGCTATATTTTGCCCCCTTAAAACTTTTTTTTTTGCGGTACGCGGGCCTCTCACTGTTGTGGCCTCTCCCGTTGCGGAGCGCAGGCTCCGGACGTGCAGGCTCAGCGGCCATGGCTCACGGGCCCAGCCGCTCCGCGGCATGTGGGATCTTCCCGGACCGGGGCACGAACCCGTGTCCCCTGCATCGGCGGGCGGACTCTCAACCACTGCGCCACCAGGGAAGCCCTCCCTTAAAACTTTTAATGGTCTCGGATAAATCAGAGCTTTTACATCTCCACCACTTTTTGCAATCAGAATACTCTGCATCCTAATCTAGGGCTGAACATGTCTAATGGCTCATTTACTTGTGATCACATTCTGCTGTGCTTTCTACTCAGCAGAGAGCTTTTCTGCATTGATGAGCTCCCAGTCCGGCTCAGCGTGCAATCAGGTTTTCCAAAAGTTTCCACTGATCTCCTTAAGGGTAAGAAAGGGAATACCTTAGAGGTCAAGACAGAAAGCAGGCAATGGGCCATGCCAGAGCTAAAACTGGGTGTCTAGGCTTAGCAAAAAAACAAACAAACAAACAAACAAACAAACGAAACCCAAGCCCCATGCTGCCCTTTCTCTGCCCTACAGGTTCTTTTTTTTTTTAAATTGAAGTATAGTTGATTTACAATGTTGTGTTAGTTTCAGGTATAGCAAAGTGATTCTGTTTATATATATATATATATATATATATATATATATATATATATATACTTTTTCATGTTATTTACCATTATACGTTATCACAAGGTATTGAATATACTTCCCTTTGCTACATAGTAGGTCTTTGTTGTTTATCTATTTTATATATAGTAGTGTATATATGTTAATTCCAAACTCCTAATTTATCCCTCCCCCTCTTTCCCCTTTGGTAGCCATAAGTTTGTTTTCTAAGTCTGTGAGTCTGTTTCTGTTTTGTAAATAAGTTCATTTGTATCAGGTTTTTGGAATCCACATGTGAGTGATATCATGGTATTTGTCCTTGTCTGACTTACTTCACTGAGTCTGACCATCTCTAAGTCCAACCATGTTGCTACAAATCTCTGCCCTGGAGGTTCTTATCTGCGGTGAACCTGCCCCCCCGCAGTCTCTAAGACTCAGGCCTGGCGTCACTCTGAAGGCTGTTGGCAGTTGTCCCTCACGTGTACCTTTAAGCACCTTGCACAGTTTTCATTCCAGCATGTTCCTCCTGGTTTTGTAACTATTTGTCCGCTTGTCTGTCACGTCTAACATCTGACACCCTCTCCTCTGGTCTGTGGTCTTTGTGCATATTCTTAACTAGTGCCCAGTAAATGCCATCTACCCTTATTCCCACAGAGCAGGGTTTGTCAACTTCAGCGCTAGTGACATTTGGGGTCAGCTCATCCTTTGCGGTAGGTGCTGTCCTGTGCACTGTAGGATGTATAGCAGCAGCCCTTACCTCTAACTCACTAGATGCTGGTAGCAACCCAAGTCGTGGCAATCAAAACTGTCTCCAGAAATTTTGTCTGCCCAGCATCCCCCTGGCGGGTGGGGATGAGATGTCCCGCCTTCCCCCGACACTTGAGAACTGCTGCCGTGCAGTAAGACTAAAAATGTGGGTGCAGTGATTTCATCCACATGGTCCTTCATCACACGGACTCTCCAAAGCTATTACAGCTGCCCTTTATTTTTTTAAGAAGAAAACACCAATGTTTTACCAATGCAGCCTTCAGATCCTCCTTTAAAAATACATTTTGTGATCATATTAAAGTCAAAGTCAAAAAACCAAAAGATCCCTGCAAGGTAGCTTTACTTGCAGGCTCTCTAGGGTAATAATAAAGAGTAGAGAGTGTGGACCCACTGCTTCCGTTTGAAATCCAGTTCTACAGGATACTGTCTGTGTGATCTTAGGAGCATCACTTAGCCTATCTGTGCCTGCTCAGCTAAATAATAATCCAATTCATCTAAATCATAATGTAGAATTTGTAGTATCACTTAACAAAAAGAGTTGTTGAGAGGGTTAATACTTGAGTTAATATTTCAAAAGCTCTTAGAATAGTCCTCAGCACAAAACAAGCAAGACATTAAGGTCAAATCCAAGAACTAGGGGTATTTTTAAGAAGTCTCCAAATTACGTTTGTTTAGAACTATCTGGAAGCTTTAAGTTTCTGTTGCCAAAGGGATCAGAGTAGATCCTGCAAAATGTACAAAATACCTTTATACCTCCAACATTTTAGAACTAAATTGTAAGATTAGGATGAGCTCTATAACTTTCTATGCTTAAAATTTCATCTTCCTTCAGCTGTGATTCCAACTACTTATTTTTGTAAGTATGAGATACAGTGAATCTCAGTGGATATCCTGGGGCATCTCCTTGCGTCTTGCGTGTACCAGTCATCGGGTTCACACTTACCTACTAGAAGCAAAGTCACAGAGACCAGCTGGCCACCATTTTTGATAACACATTCAAGCTGGTTTGGGTGCTCGGAGACCTCGCGCCATTAATCTCCAGGGAAGTTCTCTTTTTAAAGTTTTCTCCCCTTTTCATAGATTAAAAAACAGAGTTTAAAACATGTTATGCCTTTGTTCTCACTGTGCAGTGGTTTTTAAACTGTCCTCTGTGATAATAATTTCCTGTTCCCACTGTTCGGTATTGTATTTTAGAGGCAGTGTAGTTCAGGCGTAAGAACATAGCCTAGGGGCTCAAACTCCACTTCCGGGATGGACGAGATGTGCAACCTTGGGTGAAGCACTGAATTTCTCTATGGCTCAGTTTCTGTATGTATAAGGTGAAATTGATAGGACTATTCTCATCAGATAGTTTATGTGAGACTGAACTGAAAGCCCCATCTTCAGACGTCAGCACAGAGCAGGACACATGGTTGAGGTCTGTAGATGTTCGCCATTAACAAGATCTCGTAACCATAGAGTACTTAATACTCTTTCAAGCAGGTTCATGTTCATGATCTCATGGGATAGTGAGGGGATTGTTCAAAAATTGGGGGAAGGTGATTTTAGGCCCACTTGGGAGAGATGACTACCAAGGCAACGAGATGGTGAGGAGTTTGCTCAAGGCCACCAGTGAATTAGCTCCATTTGAACCCAGAACTGTATCTCTAAGACCCTGAGTCTCCTGAATTTCCTTTGGTTAGTGCTTCTCGAATATTACTGTATGTTCAGATGATCTGTGAATGCTGTTCAAATGCAGACTCTGATTCAGCAGATCTGGGAGGGGGAGGACTGAGATTCGGCATTTCCAAGAACTCGCAAAAGATTCTGATGCTGCTGGCCCGTGGACCCCAGTTGGAAGAGCGAAAGTCTATAACTGGTTGCATCATCCTCTGGCATTTTTGACGCCTTGAGGCTCATTTTCATCTGAATTCGAGAAAAAAAAAAGCGTGCAAAAGAATCACAAAACATGTCATGGGGATAATCCCCAAAGTTACCATTCTCTCACCACTGTGAAGTTGCATGGGAATTTGTTACCAAAATACCCAGTGACCTTCACGGTATCAGTACAAACAGGCAACCCTAAACTTTGCCACAGCCCACAATCAACAATAAAATTTTCTACTCTGTTGGCTGTTGAGAAGTCCCGCTGGGACCCACAAAAGTCCCTCCATTCCTCCCCCTTCATTTAACACCAGGGAGCTCATTCCCAATGGGGAACGCCATCCAAAAGAACTTTTCTCTTTCTTCTGAAAACTGATTGCTCCCTCTCTGCATATATTTGTTTTTCATTTACACAGATATTTCAGCTATTTTTGCTTTGTTGTATAACCTAGGTAACCTCAACCAGCTGAAATAAGAACTAATTCCAAGTTTCGCATCAAATTTCAGACCACACCTGAGCTTTACACAGATCACACAACAGAAAGAATGATAAGGTTTTCAGGGAGGGTGCCCTCTTTAATTGGAGGTGGCCAGGGTGTCATGAGAGCAGGTACAGATGTGCAGGAGAGGTTCAAGTGCAGCTTATGAAAATCAACTCATGAACGAGGCATTTTTCCTCTCCTCTTTTTTCTCCATATTGGTTTTCTTGGTACTTTTACTTTCAGATTAAGCTGATCTTTACATATTAGAGGAGCGGTCGGCAAATGTTTTCTGTAAAGGGCCAGGTAGTAAATGTTCTTGGCTTTGCAGGCCGTAAGGGTCTCTGTGGAAAGGACTCAACTCTGCTTTGTAGCTCAAAAGCAGCTGGGAACAATATGTAAACTGTTGGGCAGGGCTGTATTCCAAATAGACTTTATTTATGGACACTGAAGTTCGGATTTCAATTAATTTTCATGTATCACAAAATATTATTGTCCTTTTGACTTTTCACCATTAAAAATGTAAAAAGCATTCTCGGCTCTCAGGCTGAACAAAAACAGACAGTGGGCAGGCTTTGGCTCACGGGCCATACCTAGTTTGCCGACCTCTATGTGAGAGAGTCCAGCCAAAGGCCACATTCTCATATATTGTAATGATAAAACTTAGATGTAGAAAAGGCTTCCAGATTTCCTGCGCTTATGACAGCAGCTTTAAAGGAAACCAAAGCTGTGCCCTGGGAACTGTTCTAAGTGGTCTGCAAATGTCGTGTCCCCCCCCCCCCCCCCCCCCCCCCGTTAGCTTTCAGTATGTAATACATCCTCATTTCCTAGGGCTGTGTAGTTTGTGAATGTGAAACCATCAACTTCCTGTGTCAGCTTCAAGTAGCTGAATTTCCCTATTTGTTTAAATTCCTTTAGTTGCCCCTCATCTTGTATTTATTTATTTTAGCTCCAAAGGCTGACCATAGTCGTAGCAAGAGTTTGGAAACATAAGCTATAATTTTCTGCAAAGGAATATATTCTGAACGATTCATTTCAGTGAAACATCCTAAACTACGTACTTTTATTCTGGTAATAATGATGATAATAAGGGCTCATGCTGAGGCTCTTTAGCACTTTGGTTTGTACGTGTAGCTTCAAGAATGTAGTGGGGTTTTTTTCATGGAGGGATAATTCCATGCATAGCTCAGAAACTGTTTTCAATGTAGCATTTATCTTTGTAACATGCATCTTCAACAACCCACGTGTGCCTTTTGAGTATGCACGGCTATTCTGTTCTTCCGTTAGATATTCTAAGCTAATTTTTCTTTTGCATATTTCTTTTCCCATCAGGCATAATTATCTATCAGATTCCCTTCCATTGTCGCCATCCACATGCCCATTAACCTCCGCAGCCTTAGCTGTAGGAATTTCTCTGAAGTTACGAAATTCATTTTCTCCAAGCGCCTCATTTGTTTAGTTCTCCCCTCTCCATAGCACTAACTTCACACAAGATACACGGGCTCTTTGGCCTTGGATTCTTCTTTTAAGGCTTCTGTAAACCATCACCTAATTGCAGGTGCAGAGTAAATTTATTAACCAGGACATCTTTTTGTGACCTCATAAAATTATTTCCACCAAAAGAGGTTATTTGGTGAGAGGGTCAGTAAAAAACATCAGAATAATCATCACTTTTGGACCAGCTGTTGTACACCGTTAAAATCACATTGCCTCAAAACCACTGCCAGTGCCCTGTGCTCCTACAGGAGGTGGGGTGATGGGACGGAGGGGCACCGGCTTGCAGAACGTGGAGGGATGCCCGCAGACCTGGTGGACGGTACATCTGATGGCTGGGAGGAGCGTTGGTTAGCTCCACTTCAGATAATCTGCTTGTGTCCTGTTGCACATTTGACAGGGACATTGGGACATAAAGGCTTTTTCAGAAGAGGAGAAGGGAGAGCCGGGGTGAAGGCAGCAGCTGGGACCCCGCTGAAGCGCTCCACACAAACTTTCAGATCTCTGTCTGACACCTGTGCTTCCCAGGCCCCGACCATCTCCCAGAGCTTCCCTGGCTAGGGGACCATGCTCCCAAGAATTCCAGCCGTGTCACAGCACCCTGCAGGATCACGGACCTCCCTGGGTGTTCTAACAATAAAAGCAGAGTGTTCCGGAGGAAAGAAAAAAAGGGCAAGAACTCTAAGTGAGCAAAATTGGCAGTGTTTTAAGGGCCAACCTCTTCATTGTCTGTTTCATTGCCAGTTCATAAAATTGGAAACAGAGGAGGTACATGCAGCTAGCACATCTTTCTTGCTTTCAGTGACTCAATGCTTTGAAGAAAGTTGATTGAAATGGAAGCACAGTCATCTTCAAATATAGATAAGCAGTTTGGGCTTATGGGCCACGGTATTTCAGAACTCCAGGCCCTTCAAATTCCCGCCCACGCAGAGGAATAACATGGCCGAGCATCCCAGTATTTCCCAAGTAGCTGCACTGCTGGGTGGAGGGGGAGGTGGGGACATACACGTGCAGAAGCTATTTCGGATTAGCTCAGGATGGGTTCCATGGTGACTGTTGCACCACAGTTACCCTTTTGCTCCGACGATGTTTGGCTTAGGCTAATTTTAAATGTGCTGGTATTCCCTGAGTGCAACTTCTGATGAAATTTACCCCAAACACAGAGCTCCCAGAACTGTTTCATTGCACCTGGGGTAACTTTCTGCTCCCACAACACGGGAGCCGGTGGAATTCCTCCTCTGAAGACTGTGCCCAGGGAATCGCAAATTTTCCCCGTTTGTTTTTCTCGTGGTAACGACCCTCATTCCCCATGTGTCAGGCAAAACAGACAGCAGCGGGGCTTCCCTGGTGGCGCAGCGGTTGAGAGTCCGCCTGCCGATGCAGGGAACATGGGTTCGTGACCCGGTCCGGGAAGATCCCACATGCCGCGGAGCGGCTGGGCCCATGAGCCATGGCCGCTGAGCCTGCGCGTCCGGAGCCTGTGCTCCGCAACGGGAGAGGCCACAACAGTGAGAGGCCCGCGTACCGCAAAAAAACAAACAAACAAACAAAAAAACAGGAAGGAGCAGACAAGCATGTACAGAGCCTTTACCCGAGAGCAGGGCTCTTCATCCTCGGCACTGTTGACATCTTGGGCTGGGTCGTCCTTCGTGGTGGGCGCTGCCCTGTCTCATGTAGGATGTTTAGCAGCATCCTTGGTCTCTACCCACTAGATGCCAGAAGTATGTCCCCCTCCTTCAGCTATGACAACCAAAATTGTCTTCAGACATTGCCCGATGTCCCCTGGGGGATGAAACTGCTCCTGGTGGCGTACCACTGCTCTTATATGAGGGAATGTGGTGTACAGGACAGGCAGCCATGTGAACTCTGTGATAAAGTGTCCTTGCTTTGTCCTTAGCTCCGAGCCTGGTCAAAACAATGTAGGTGTTCCATGAAAGTGTGACAACTTGAGTTAGATTTTCCTTTATCCTGCTAATTCTTTCTCCTTCCCACTCTGCACAGAAGGTCTAGGGCTGGTGACTCCAGATCTCAGTTTCCTTTTCTTAAACACCACATCTCAACTCAAGGGCACCCCAAGAATCCTGCTTACAGTGTATGTTTGCGGGAATGCCTCTGTGCTGAGTACGTCTTATTGCCCCACTTTTTCTTCCTCAATAGAGCTTCTTCAGCTTTCTCCTTGACCCCAGCTCTTCACAGTCTGCCCATGGCCTCCACTGGCCGCCAGTGACCTCTAAGTCTTTGTTTCAGCTCCCCACGTTCCCACCACTCGGGAAGCCCCGTTTCTGGGCCCTCCATCCCGGGCATTGTCTCATCACAGATAATCATTCATGGACAGTTGAGACAAGAAGCTCTTAAGGTAGAGCCCATGAATGGGACTTAGGGAATCGGTCATTCTCTGAATCATCAGCTGACCCTTTGCACGTGGGCATTTAAACCTTCCCTGAGCAGAATGTCCATGGCTTTCATTGCATATCCAGAGGGATTTAGGACACACAAAAATCTCCAGATCCGTGTCTCTAGACCCTGACCCAGCAAAGTTTAGCTGCTCTTGAGATCCTTTAAAGAAGTTACTGGCTCATACTCTATACGTGATCTTTTTTTTTTTTTAATTTTTATCGGAGTATAGTTGCTTTACAGTGTTGTGTCAGTTTCTGCTGTACAGCAAAGTGAATCAGCTATACGTATACATATATGCCCTCTTTTTTAGATTTCCTTCCCACATTTAGGTTACCACAGAGCATTGAGTAGAGTTCCCTGTGCTATACAGTAGGTTCTCATTAGTTATCTATTTTATACATAGTAGTGTATATATGTCAGTCCCAATCTCCCAATTTATCCCATCCCCCTCTATACGTGATCTTTAGGGGAAGGGACTAATTCATTATCTCAACAAACGCAGGTTGAGCACTGCTATATATTAGGTACTGGACTAGGAATTAGAGATACAGCAGAAGCAAGAGAGAAGCAGTCCCTACCCTCATGGAGGTTACAATATTGGGATGAGCCAGCTCAAGGAGAAGACGAGGGGCCAGCACACAACCCTGAATGCAACCAGCATCTCTGGTCATTTCAGAAAATGGAACACAAGAGCTATGCTGTGTGCAAGTTTCATTATGAAAGAATCCCTCCATGGGTCTGTATAGATCCAAAGCATTACGAAGAGAAAGCAAGTATCATAAGAAATATGGAGTCTAAGAAACCAAATGGACAGAAAAGCATGTAAGCCTTTTGTATGGGAAAAAACTTACCAGGGAATTTTGGTCCAGGGTTTTGAAAGAAGTGTTAAGCTCTGAAATTTCTTTGGAAAATTTAAAGGAAACTTGAAGAGTTCATTGAAGTACAAATTCGATTAGAGTAGAAGAGGTAATAACATAGTATATTTTGTTTTGTTTTTACCCTTGCATCTTACAGTGCTAGAAAAAAAAGCAGGGGGGCGGGGAAGGCTGCTAGGAGATTTTGGTGAATGGAAAGTTCTCCAAAAAACCTGGAGCGTTTTGGTCTAATAGTCCTTGGTGACTTCATTCTGCATGGGAAATAGCTGTGGAAAAAGGATGTCGACCATTATTTTTCTTCATTGAGTCATATAAAGAATGATATTGCAAAAGGAGTCAGAAGTTGTGCCAGAGATGATTATATAATTGATTCTCCCATTTTAAGAAAAAGATACTCAAAAGCCATTTCAAAACTAGATTTTCATTTTTCAGTTTACTGTGCCTTGGGGGAATGTGTAACAAGTCACATGGCCATCTCATCCTGCCCATTAACTGTTTCAGAGAATATTGTCCAAAAAGAAGAAAATAGAGAGCACAATGATTATGTTCTAGATCAGAAAGGCAAACAAAAGAACTAACATGGTTATTTCAATAAAAAAGCCGTAGAAACAAGCAAAGTCTTATGTCTCTAGACAAGAGAAGGAAGCATTCAACAGGGATATATGGGAATATTACCTTACGAGGCAGACAAGAGAGTTAAAGTTTTGATGAGAATCATGTAACATACTTGAAAGTGGCTTGATTTTCCAGGTATTGCCAAAATTTATGAATGATAGTATTTGTAAAGATTTTTGAGTCTCCTTATTGGTACAAGAGGTATCTTAAGGAACTGAGAAAACTTAGCCTGAGCACTCTAACTCACCACTGAGGACTCAGAATGGAGTAAGCACCAGAAAACTGAAGGTAGGAATTTAGATTCTGAATACCATTAACCAATGGATGAGAGCCTAACATAATTATCGCACGTCTGATTTCTGAGCTCTTAATAGAAAAACCAGTCATCAGCATCAAGTGATGGCCCTCTGGAAGGAGTAATGTCAGGTCAATCTAACATCCTTTTTTTAATTAAAAAAAATTTTAATTTATCTTTACTTTAATTTTAAATTTCTTTTTTTGTTTTTTATTTTTATTTTATTTATTAAAATTTTTTAAATTTAATTTCTATTTTATATTGGAGTACAGTTGATTTACAATGTTGTGTTAGTTTCAGGTGTACAGCAAAGCCATTCAGGTATACATATACATATATCCATTCTTTTTCAGATTCTTTTCCCATATAGGTTATTACAGAGTGTTGAGTAGAGTTCCTGGTGCTATACAGTAGGTCCTTGTTGGTTATCTATTTTATACATAGTAGTGTGTATATGTCAATTCCAACCTCCTCATTTATCCCTTCCCCCCACCTTTCCCCTTTGGTAACCATAAGTTTGTTTTCTAAGCCTGTGAATCTGTTTCTGTTTTGTAAATAAATTCATTTGTATCTCTTTTCTTTAGATTCTGCATATAAGTGATATCACGTGATATTTGTCTTTCTCTGTCTGACTTACTTCACTTAGTATGATCATCTCTAGGTCCATCCATGTTGCTGCAAATGGCATTATTTCATTCTTTTTTACGGCTGAGTAATATTCCATTGTATATATGTACCACATCTTCTTTATCCATTTCTCTGTCAGTGGGCACTTAGGTTGCTTCCATGTCCTGGCTGTTGTTAATAGTGGTGCAGTGAACACTGGGGTGCACGTATCTTTTCGAATTATGGTTTTCTCCGGATATATGACCGGGAGTGGGACTGCATATGGTAGCTCTATTTTTAGTTTTTTAAGGAACCTCCATACTGTTCTCCATAGTGGTTGTACCAATTTACATTCCCCCCAACAGTGTAGTAATTTCTTTTGTTGTTGTTTTTTTATTTTTCAAATTTATGTATTTAAAACATTTTTATAGTATGTTTTTAAAATAAAGTTGCTACATTGGTGGGACAGTGATCTGAGAATATCAGGGAGAAGACAATGAATCCATTGCCTTAGAACAGACACAATCAAAGCTTCTCTGCCATGTATGTGACTTCCTACCAGTTAACATGTAGGGATATAACATAATACATAAATTTTTTTTTAGTGAGAGAGATGAAGGCCCTGTACTAAGCAACACCAATTGTTTAAAGAAATGTGCTTATATATATAGTTCGTAGTGTTTTTTGTTGAGTGAGAGGCAAAATGTTTGAGAGTCTAGAATGTGACAGAGACAGTCAGTGGATTGCAGACATAAACGACAATGTTATCACGTGGGCTTACTATTTACAGGCATTTGTAAGTTGCATACAGCCTGCATAACAGAACTCTGACATGGATTATCCCAGAGCCCTTTCCCGTGACCAATTTGACGGAAAATATCCTGGGAATCTCAGGGGTTAGGCGTTTTTCTCGGTGGAATATTACTGTTGGGGTTAAACCGATTGTTTGGATACTCCCAACCTCCCCACATGAAACTGCCTTAGTGGGAACGTGTGGTCAGACTGCAGGAACTCATGCAATCATGTGGTCTAGGTGTTTACTATTTTTGTAACAAATTTATCAACAAAGCACTGTCTCTGTTTAAGTTTCAGGAGAAATGCCAAAACTGAAGGGTAGCCTCAAACAGGAGCCCTCTTTTACACACATATATACACGCACATTTACGCGTACCATAAATAGCAGGACATATTTGTTTATTTCTCAGATACTCCTCTCTCTGCCCATACTCCCTCAGCTGCACTACCAAGATGTTAAAATGAGGACAGAAATACACTTGTAATCTTTTATCACTAGATTGCAAGCAATTGTTTCTAGAACCTGGATGTCAGCGAGTCCCTGTTGGTGGACCAGAGGCCTCAAATGGAACAAGTAAAGGCTGTGTGAGGTTGGTATCCGTTCGAGAAGGCACTGGCTTCTGGATCTTTGCAGTGATTACTGTGGAGATTAGGGTAAAATATACTTGAGGCAGTTTGTTTTTCTTTGCACAAGAAATTCCATCCAACGCACATGGCCTTGAAAATAGGCTCTGGGCTTGGAAAGAAAGCAAGTACCTGTAGAGAGACAGATTTTAGAAGCAAGAAGGGTGCTCTCTGGGTGGCCGCCACCAGCAGATTCCGTTTCATTTCTAAAATTGTAATTTCTCTGTTCCTCCATGTGTTTGCATAGGGCTTTCTCATTATGCATTGTTTTGTTTATTTTGATTTTGTTCTGGAATCCAGTACCAGCACGCTGTGAGGAGTAGCTTCTACACAGTGTTTATGGACAGCTGTAGGCAAGGATAAAGTCAAATAGCATATATACTCCCAGTGGGATTTTCCTCCTCGCACTTTATAATCTTCACATTGCTAAATTCCTTATACTACAGTTGCTTCTCTCCATTAAGAATTGTCGAGGCACTGCCAACGCAAGCGTCCAAAAGCTAGAAATAGGATCTTTATACAAATATATGGAGAACATGTATCAAGGCCATATTAAATTCACTAATGAGGAAATGGCGTATGGGAGAGACGGATGGCTATATAGTCAGTGGAAAAAAGAATGTTAAAATATGATTGCAAAGATAAATACAAAACTGCTTTATGTCGTACAAGGCAATACAACTGTAACCTTTGAGGTTATCTTTTTTCGCAAAGAGAAATCATTTGCAACTCTACTGGACAAAAATCATTTGTAACTTATCACTCCACGTGTTAATATCTAACTTGGTAGAGTCTGGTCCTAATCGATGGTAAATAGTAAGTCAAACAAAGATGCATTTCCAGAGAGAATTCAATACTCTTGGCTCAGTAGACAGTGGTTCAGTATGACTTTGAAAGGACTTGCTGTCATCCTTTTGCTTATTTCCAAGCGTTGTATAAATATTCTTCACAGGGCCACACGTAAGGCTTTCTGCCTAAAGTCCAGTTGAAGGGGATTTTATGTGTCTTGGTGTCTGAAATCCCCTCATAATTCCCCAAAAGCCCTATGTCATGAAAAGCTTCGGCAACCAAAGGAAAACCCCAATATTTCAAATAAGAGATCTCCAAGGGTTTGTCTTTCTAACAGCAAGCTTGGGCCACGCACCCAAGGCAGAGGTGGCTCCCTCTTCGCCCAGCAGCTCGCTAGATTGTAGACCAGCAATCTGCAGGGCACTGTGTGTTAATATCCTATCGTAATCTGAGGTTTTGAGGGGTGTGACTGGCCACAGCTCCTCAGTCAACATTTTGCTAGCCCAAGGTGGCAGTCAGAAAGTCCTTTGGAATGTTGCAATGAACAAAACCAAAAGGCCACAGGCCATCTCAGGCAGAGGAAACCACAGACAGACTCTGCCTTCCCCAGGCTCCCAACTCGAGTTGACCCCATTCATTTCTCTGTATTTGAAGTCCTGTGACCTTAGCAAAGGTTCAACACGCAGTGCTGACTAAGCAGGCAGGCACAGAACTGCAGTTCTTGACACAAGCTTTGGAGGCACAAGAGTTCGATTCCAATTCTGTGTCTGCCATGTAGCTGTCCCCGCTCTGTCTCGGTTTTCTCATCTACAGTGGGGATGAGAAGACTTAATGTACCTACTCTGCAGAATTGTTGAACGATGAACAAAAACTGTGTGTTAAAACGGCTTGTTATAATCAAATGTAGTTATCACTATTATGAAAGCTACCCTACACTGGATGCTAACTGAAGTGGGTGCCTTTTATACATCCGGTCATTCAAATCCTGGAAGGAGCCACACAGCCATTGGTTGTTAGGAGTGTATATGACAAGTACCATTACTTGCATGCCAATATCCATCCATCCCCCTGTTCCGGGCTGATATAACCTCACCTGTGTTTGAAGTAGCAGTATGCCCTGCTCTGCTCCCCAGACCCTCTTATAACTATGAATAGCCATGTGACCTGATTCAGGCAGAGAGACCTAAGAAGTCTTCTTGGGACAGGAGTAAACTCTGGAAAGCTTTTGCTTCTGTGATAAAAAGAGACTGAGCTGGCCAGTGTGGCCCTTCCCTCTTCTCTCCCCATTTTCCTCCTGCCCTGAATGCACAAGTAATGCTTGGAACCTGGAAAGTGAGGGAAAGGCCAAGAGAACTGCAGGGACGCGGCCCCAGCTGGGATGGTGGTGAGTGAGGGGGGACTCTTTGATCTGAATATTGACAACTGCTAAGCTCCAAACTTCCTGTTATATGAGAAAATGAATTCTTCTAGGTTTAAGCCACTCAAGTTGGGTTTTCGATTATTTGCAACTGAACACAACACGAAGCAATGCCACGTACGTGAAACAGTCAGAGTTGAGTCTCTAAGGTAAACTGCGGACTTTGAGCGATGACGATGTGTCAGTGTGGGTTTATCAGTGGTTACAAATGTACCATGCCGGTGAGTAATGTTGATTATAGGGGAGGCCATGCCTGTGTAGGGGAGGGGGGAGTAGATGGGAAATCTTTGTACTTCCTCTCAGTTTCGTTGTGAACCTAAAACTGCTTTAAAAAATTCAAGTCTTTTTCAAAAAGAAAAAAGAGCTGTGTCTGCAGGAGATTGAAGTTTGATTACGCAACTAATGCCACCTTCTCTGTTGAAGTACAGAGGCCCTGAATTCTGGGGCCTTGGCTTTCCTTATAGAGTGGCCTCTGTAACCCTCCCTCTGCCCCTCTCTCCCCAAAAAATCTTTATAAAAATGATCTTCAATGGCCAACTCTTCAAAATTAAGCTTTTAATTGGTGCCCCAAACGAAGGTTGGTCCTTGACATGGAGCAACTGTTTTCAATCAGTTTTCCCTGTTATTTCCATAAATTATAGAAATGGCATGGAATTTAAAATATTTTGCCATGCAAACTTAATTGAGTCATTAAGTCAAAAATTTAATGTGGGGATTCCCTGGTGGTCCAGTGGTTAGGACTTGTCACTTTCACTGCCGTGGGCCCAGGTTCAATCCCTGGTTGGGGAACTAAGATCCCACAAGCTGTGCAGCATGGCCAAAAAAAAAAAATTAATGGATACCTACTAAGTTCCAGGCTTTGGGAAGATAAGAGAAAACACGTGGTATTCACAGTCTAGGTTCGAAGGTAGACTTGGAAATAGATAATTTCCAAAAGGCCAGGAGAAAAATATCTTCGTGATTACTCTGAGTGAAAAGATGAGAAATTTTACTTATTTATGTATTTCTAAACATTCCAATTTTTCTGTATCAAACACACATGGAAGCAGGGAGCTCAGACAACTCCTCAAACATAAAAAAAATCCTTTGTTGGATAATAAACCTTGCATTTTGATTTGAAAAATGTGGTTACTGGGTTTGAAATATCCCTTTGGTGGAGAGAGATCGGTAAAGGTCATGGAAGCCAGCGTTATACACTGACTTTTGTCTAGACCCTACCCAGCTCACAGACCTTAGAGATAGCCTAAGGCAACTCTGCAATTCTCAGGTGAGGAAACTGAGTCCCAGACAGGTGTATGGCAAATGAGAACTTGAACCCAGCGCGCTGGACTAAAACTAGTGGTCCCGAAACCCTCAGACTCCTCACACGTGGACACAGTATTTTAGAGTTAAAGGTCTTGCTGGGAGGAGACCAAAGTGTTGGAGGAAAAATGGCCTGCTTATCAGCAAGTATTCACAAGGGCATGCTCAGTGCCAAGGATTCTGCTAGAATTTTTTTCTAAATAGATGTTATTTTTTGAGCACTTGTAGGTTCAGAGCAAAACTGAGGGGAAGGTACAGAGATCTCCCATACACCCCCTGTCTCCCCACATGTACACCCTCCTCCACTGTCAACATCCCCCTCCAGAGTGCTACATTGGTTACAGTTGATGAAACTGCACTGACACATTGTCACTCAGAGTCCATCTGTTACACTAGGGTTCACTCTTGGTTTTGGCCATTCTGTGGGTCCGGACAAATGTATAATGGCATGTATCCACCATTAGAGTATCATACAGAGTGGTCTCACTGCCCTGAAGATCCACTGTGCTCCACCTATGCATCATTTCCTAACCAACACCACCCCCTGCCCAAACCCTGGCAACCACTGACCTTTTGACTGTCTCCATACCTTTGCCTTTTTCAGAACATCATGTAGTTGGAATCTTCAAGTTTGTAGCCTTTTCAGAATGGCTTCTTTCACTTAATAATAGACATTTAAGTACCCTCCATGTCTTTTCATGGCTTGATGGCTCGTTTCTTTGTGGTGCTGAATAATATTCCATTGTCCAGATGTATCACAGTTTAGATATTCACCTACTGAAGAACACTTGGTTGCTTCCAAATTTTGGTAACTATGAACGAAGCTGCTATAAACATCTGTGTGCAGGGTTTTGTGTAGACATAAGTATTCAAATTCTTTTGGGTAAATACCAAGCAGCACAATTGCTGGGTTGTATGGTAAAAGTATGTTTAGTTTTGTGAGAAGCTGCTAGACTGTCTTCCAAAGTGGCTGAACCATTTTGCTTTCCCACCAGCAATGAATGAGAATTCCCGTTGCTCCACATCCTCACCAGCATTTGGTGGTATCAGTATTCCAGATTGTGGCCATTCTAATAGGTGCGTGGTGGTATCTCGTTGTTTTAATCTGCATTTCCCTGATGACATATGGTGTGGAACATCTGTTCATATGCTTATCTGCCATCTGTATATCTTCTCTGGTTCTACTAGGACACTTAACATTCAATTCCCCGAATATCTCAACATCTGAATATACGTTGAGTGACATTTTGCACTTGAAAGTTGGCTGTTTACCTCCCAGTGCAGCGATTTGCTGAGTTTGAAAATAAAGAGCTTCATAGATACAGCGCATCACATGCCTTCTATCAGGGACATTCTTTCAGCTGTCCCTGTATCATACAGAGTAGTATGATAGATTAAACAGTGTGTTTAGTATAGAGGTGATTAAACGGACACTTACTAGATAACTAGGTGGGTACCTGGAGGCCTGGCCCAAAGCAGGCTGTATTGTTTAAACATACCTCTTTATATATTAGAAAAAGTTTTTTTTAATTTACTTTTATTTATTTTTTTATTGAAGTATAGTTGATTTACAATGTTTCAGGTGTACAGCAAAGCAATGCAGTTGAATAGATAGGTAGATGGATATAGATATATCTATTCTTTTTCAGATTCTTTTCCATTATAGGTTATTACAAGATATTAAATATAGTTCCCCGTGCTATACAGTAGGTCCTTGTTATTTATCTATTTTATATATAGTAGTGTGTATCTGTTAATCCCAAATTCCTAATATCTCCCGCAATATAATAACTTTTTTACATTACATTGTAAACACCACTGATCACCCAGGCAGGTGAATCATCAGGAAATGCAGATTAAAAAGCCACCTGTGGCTTATCTCATCCTGAATAAATAAAATGTAGTATGTCCATACAGTGGACTATTGTCAGCCATGAAAAGGCGTCAAATAACGATATGGATGTGAAATACTACAATGTGGATGAACTTTGAAAACATTACGCTAAGTGAAGGAAACTAGTCACAAAAGAATACATATTGCATGATTCCACTTACTTGAATCATCCAGAAGAGGCAAGGGCATGGAGACAGAAAACAGATCAGTCATTGCCAGGCGCTGGGGGGCTGGGGGGCTGGGGGGGAGGGGATGGGAAGTGACTGCTAAGAAGTACGAGTGTCTTTTTGGGGTGATGAAAATGTTCTGGTATTAGAAAGTGGTGATGGTGGTACAACTTTGTAAACATGCCAAAAACCACTGAATTTTATACTTTAAAAAAGTAAATTGGGGCTTCCCTGGTGGCGCAGTGGTTGAGAGTCCGCCTGCCGATGAAGGGGACACGGGTTCGTGCCCCGGTCTGGGAAGATCCCACACGCCGCGGAGCGGCTGGGCCCGTGAGCCATGGCCGCTGAGCCTGCGCGTCCGGAGCCTGTGCTCCGCAAAGGGAGAGGCCACAACAGTGAGAGGCCCGCGCACCGCAAAAAAAAAAAAAAAAAAAAAGTAAATTTTGTGGTATGTGAATTATATCTCAAAATTTTTTAAAAAAAGGATTCTTAGATTGGTTATCTTCTTCATTGTTTTCTAGAGGACTTGCAGAGTAGATTCTGGCTTTCATAAAATTGCATGATGGAGGTTCCTTTTGTGCTGTAGTTTTCACTTAGATACTAATAGTCCCTTAAATGGAAATGCTGTAGAACTTATATCCACCTTGGATTTTATTGACCCCTGTCTTGTGAGTTGTGTTTCCTTCCTTCCGTGGTGACATTTGGTGAGCATTTTTACAACTTTATTCTGGAAGTTTAAGAAATATGCCAGGAAACATAAAGCCTAAGATACCTGGGAAAAAATGGTCTGCTAAAATAGAGTAATTATTTCCCTTTTTTTTCCTCTTGAGTTTTATGGGGTTTGTCTTTCCAAAGGTTTGATCCAGCTTCCTCCCCCTCCTCTTTTTCTTTTAATAGTTGGAGGCCCAGAGGTTGGAGTGAGGGCACTAAGACACACCCACTGCCGGCAGCACCTCCAGGTGCAGTGCAGGTTGAGTAAACATACTGAGCTATCAAGAGATAAGGCCAGCAGTTTGGCCAAGAGGGAGGCCAGGAAGGCCAGGCTCTGTGGCCATAAACAGTTTCCTTGGGGCCTCTCCCACTGGGCACAGGGCAGGCCAGTTTCTTCAGAACCACAGGTCCAAGCCTCTCTATTAGCAGAATATCTCTGGGGTGAATCCCGACCCTGGAGGTCTGTGCGCCCCTGTGCTGTGTGGGTTTTAGACAACATGGCCCCAGGATCTCAAACTCTTGTTTAGTGTTGGGTCATAGCAAGAATTCTGCCTCCTCGCCTTCACTGATGGAACGAGGAACCTTTACGTCTGGGTTCTTAAGCATGTTTCTCTTGGAGGGCACTTTTCTCCCTCCGAGGCTGTGCTCTGAGGAGCTTGATAAGGATCCAGACTCACTTTGCCTGCGGGGGTTTGGACATGTTAATTCTTCCAGGCCCTCCGTAAAGCAGCAGGAACCCTTCACCCAGGTTGAGACAGGGCCACGCCTACAGGTCCGGGACGGGTCTCTTGTGAGTGCAGCTTGACTCACTTCATGCAGCAAATGGAAATGGAAAAAACATCGAGACCCCATACATCAGAGGTTTGGAAACTTGGGATTATTTTGAGATGTGCTTTCACCGAAGTATCTCTGCACAGGGGAAAAGATGAAGGGGAGTGGGTGAATGAAGTCAAGATACTGAGTCTTCTTCGTCATTTCACCTTCTTTCCCCAGTGCGGTGCTCAGGGCACAGTAGGAATTGCACAGATATTTGTTAAATGAGTGTACACACGAGTGTTACATTATTTCCCTTAATAGCTAAAATATCTCTTCGAAGTAAGTAGTGCTGCTGTCTGTTTCCGGGTGAGGAAGTTGGGGCTGTTTTGGGTTAGCTAATTTGCTCAGTATCATACGCAGCAGATGACAGCTGGAGAGGGATTTGAGCCCAGGTCTGTGAGTTCTGAGTCAGTGCGAAAAATGAGGAAGTGGGGAGATACTGCCCCACCCGCGCGCCGCAATCCATCCTACCACTCAAATGTAACTCAGAGTTAACCGCCTTTCAACTTTTAAAGTATTGGATTGATTTACCAAAATAGGTTTAAAGCGCTTTTTGTCACATAACTTGCCTTTGCAGACTAATAGAGACTACATACCACGGCATGTTCCTGTACAGCAGTGGTTCCCAAAATGTGGTCTCTGGACCAGCAGTGTCAACATCACCTTGGAACTTGGTAAAGATGCAAAATCCCAGACCCCATCCTGGATTTACTTGATCGGCAACTCTGGGGGTGATGCACAGCAATTTGTGTTTGATCTAACAAGCCCTCTCGGGGATTCTGATACACAGTTTGAGAGATGAGTCTTATTTTATCCTCTGGATCTAATAGATTTTATATTACCACTCCTCTTTTATTGGAGACTTAGGAGTCCCTGAACAATCTTTTTCTTCTTGTAAAAATTGCGGGAGTAAACACGCTTATAATCCAAGCTTTGGGCATATCTATGATTATTTCGCTAGAATAGATGTAAGAAGTAACAATTGCTAGGTTAAAGGATATGCACAGTTGTAAACACCCATGCTCTTTTTTGCTACAAGCTCATAAGGTCAGCGTGAGATGGACCGTGGTCTGGAGCCAATGTCTTCCCTCTGTAAAACTCCACGGTGTCCTTGTGCAGGTGACCTCATCAAAGATAGGAACATTCCACGGGAGAGTTTGGAGCAGGCTCTGGATATCCAGATGCCAGTGTAGGGCACCATTAGATAATTAGAAAAGTTCTGAGGCTTAGGGAATGGAGGAGGAAAGTAAGATGAAAAGCCGAGAGAGCTCCCCATAAATCCGCCAACAGTGGAGGAAGTGATCACAAATTCAGCTCACGTGAGGATCGACTGAGATTAAATAGAAATGCAAGGAAAGTATAAAGCACAATTTAAACCCCACAATGAGGAGGAATTTCATATTAGCTATTGCATTCAGATGCCTTACTGCATACAGATCAGGAAAGTATTAAAACATTCCAAGCTTTATAAATGCTTCCTGACACATCTGAGTCATTTTATAAAAATAGACTATTTTTCTCTTATTACTAAGGGTTGGTGTCAAAAGTTACAAATAGAAACCAGAAACCCCACACCAGGGCTGGCGATGCATGACAAGGAACTTACATATTCCTTGAGTAAGCCACTGCTCAAATGGAGGTCCTCATGCAAGGGACATAGGACAAAACCAAATCGATGACAGCAACCCTGTGGTCAGTAGACATAAAGGGCTAAATGGTGCCTTACTATTCTATACCTCTTCTGACCCGTAGAAGAGGTGGTACCCTCGGAATAAGGTTTAGTCTCAACTCTGTTACTTCCAGGTATGTGGCCTTGGGCCAGATCACTTTCTTAGCCTCCATGTCAAGGGCACACGGATGTCTGCCCTTGTCTGTCTCCCAGGATTATGGTGGTCATGATATGAGATCATAGATCTGAAAATGCTTTATAAAGGGTGGTGTAGCGGTGGGTATTGCCATTATAAAAAATGGACCTGATGAGTCCGTGGCAAGGCTGAGAGACGCGTTTTAGTCTTGACCGTGCCGCTAACCAGGATGTGGCTTTGGGTAAACAACTAGAGTCGAATGGCCCACTCACATCCCCTTCGTTGGGCTTGCGCATCCTCCGCCAGCTGCTGCATGCCCCCAGCTGACCCTCCTCCAGAAAATTGCTCCTGGCCAAAGGGAGGTGCCTTGTCTGGGAGATTATGTACCTGCCTACCCCTGTGAAGCCCGCAGCCAGGCGGAATCCCAAAGGCGGGCCCCTTGCCTCCAGGTGCCACTAGGTGATGCCCTTCCTGTGCCAGAGCTCCCCGTGGGATCAGCCTGGCGCCGAGCTGAGGTGGAACCCTTGCCCTCCTCTCTTTTCGCTTCCCTCGCCCCTTTTCTTCTGAGAGCAGTACTTCCATAATTCCCATGACCTAAATCCCAGTCATAAATTCTGCTTCTAGAAAATCCACTGAAGACATTTACTTGATCTTTCTCCCACTTACTACTATAGTTTTGTTCCGCAGCGATTTCTCAGTCCAAAGAGTTACCTGAAACTTCTGGTCACCAACGTGCTCTGTGATTCCTGTACGTGTGTCGTCAGTCTGCCGGTTAAACATTCATTTTGACACAAAATGGTGCTCTTTCCAACGTCCTTGGTACTTCTCATGTTACCTGCACCACAATGACAGCCTGCTTTTCATGCACACTGGCCCCAAGAAATGACTTGAAAATGAATTCTCTATAGACGTAACACAATTATTCCTGAGCATATTGGAGCTTAAAAGGTAGTCGGTTTTGCTCATCTGACTAAGTCATAACCTTGTTGGGATTTTTTTCCAGCAATGTAAATGAATCAACACCCAGTTCTTTTAGTCTTGCTTATAAAATGTTCTTCCCCACCCCAGCCCCCAGGCTGTCTTTCTCCAGCTTGGATGAAATCCCAGAGGGCCATGTCCCTGAGCATAATAGCATTGCTGCTGGAACCTTCCAGGCTACGGACATGACTCCTGGTTCAGTAGGGAGTGTTTCCCGTAGTAACTTTCACGTGGGACCTATCTACCGGGGAAGGCAGGAAAATGGTCTGGTCTCTGGCATTTAAGAGAAGTCTTCCCATAATTCCCTCACAGGGGCCGATGACAAACACAACAATCATATCTGATATGTTAGCACATCACATTCTGCTGAGGACTTGTTAATACCTAGCAAACATCGTTCGCCAGCAAGCACTCCTTTTTGCATTCAAAGACGGACACTGTAAGGCTGTGCAGCTAGCAGCCTCCCTCGCTGGCCATCAGGCTGATGGATTTCCAAAATCTCTGAGCTTCTCTTGAGGTCCGCAGGCTTGCACAGACATCACCCTCCCTGCTGACATTCACAAACATTGCTGCACTCCTCTGTCCTTAGGCCAAGAAAACACAGACTAGAAGAAAATGGGAAAAAATCATTCTGAGTTTTCCTTTCCTCCTGAACCCTAGACTAATTTCTTCATTTCTTCCTTCGCCCCTTTCTTCCTCCAAACACTAGTTCTGCAAGTATTAGCTTATTGGGGTGCTCAGCAGGTAACATGGAGCAGACCAAAGGGACAGGTGACCCTGTCTTTGCTTTTATGTTGCTAACAGTCAAGTTGGAGAGATGAGACATGGCTCAGTTGGATATTGTTACGTACATTTCTCAGATAAAGAAACGGAGACTGGAAGAGCTTAACTGGTAGGGCTGGGGTCACCCAGCTACCCAACACTGAGCCGAGACTCAAACCCATATCTGACTCCTGGGCAGCCCTCGTTCCACTCCCCCAACTGCCTCAGTTCATGAGGCGTAGAATGGCTGTATTCTATGGCTGTAGAGTAAAGTGGATTAAGATGAGAGAGAGTCAGGGTCACAAGGAAAATCCAGGGGTGACATGGTGATCTGGAACATGGTTGCCATGGAACTATTAAAGATGTAGATTTAAGGCAGCACTTTCTCATTAGTGAGTAAACCGATTCGACCACCCGAGGACTCTGTTGTGTACTCCTTTGAGTGAAAAAGAGAAGTAAATTGTGAATGTGCTGTGTTCTGCCTTGTGCTGAGTGCCATGGGGAGCTAAAGTTTATAATGGCGTGACTTCAAGGAATGTACACTTTTCTGGAAGAGCACTTTTATGAAACATGGTAGTTACCGGGGAGAATTCCCCCAAGCCAGGCCATTAGCTCTATTATCACACCACTCACATTTGTATAGAAGACAATCTGGGTGGTTTAGTCCTATTGCAAGGTTGGGGGCAAGAAGGGGGGTTGTCATTTGGTCCAAGTTAACTCGGGAGAATTTTTAAATGACACGTCGTAGAAGTTTACCACTTGACACCCATGTTTTACGTGCCTGCCTGCCAGCAAACATGTCCTGTTTTATTCTCAAGCAACAGGACCTTCTTGCCTATTGTTTCTGTTCTAGCAGATGATTTAAGGTTGAACTGGCAAGTCCAGGTCAAATATCTGAATAATCAGCAGGAGTTGCTCTAAGCAAGGTCAGAGATGCAGGTCGGCACTTGCACTGTGAGATGTCTGAGTTAGGAAGTAATAACCAGGGAAACAGAAAGCCTCCTTCCCTCCCTTTCACCAATGAAATACGCAGTGAACAATCATTCTCCCAGGTACTCCATGAAACGGCCTCTCAGGACGTGTTTTATGTTAAGACGTCAGTAAATTGGATTTCATTCCTTAGAATTTATGCTACAGTATTTTTATGTGAAAGCTGTTATTGTTATTTAGACTTAGTTCTGGGAAAAATAAAAAGCATGCAGGAATAAATATTGGCAGACCAACACTGACAGTGTCTGGAACATTGTGTGACGTTTCCTCAGGCCTTTCCCAAGTGTCTCTGTGCAAAAGGCACTTTTCTTTTCCTATTGTATCTCCCTCCCTCACTTCTTAAGGTGCTAAATATATGCAGTGATGGGTCAGTAAATTTTATCTAAGATGAGTTGGGTCATGGTTCCATGATTCCTGACCTGGAGCTTTTCTCCTGCTCATTCTGGCTCAAGTGAGAATGACTCTCTCTCTTGTCCCACCTTCTGAATCCCACTCACCGTAAGAGCCCAGCCCCAGGCCCACCCCTCAGAAGCAGCACGGGATCTAGAGCTGGACAGAAGGGTCTAAACTCTGCAGGATCCCTGGCTCACTACATATGGAGTGAGGCCCTGGTATTTTTTTATTAAAACATTCTCCGGGTGATTCTAATGACCAGCCAGGGTTGGTAACAGCTAGTTTAGTTTATCTCAGTGGTTCCCAAAGTGTGGTGAGGTATCGGCCCCACCAGGAGCCTGTTAGACCTGCACATTTTCACGTCTCCACCCCAGACCCATTGGATCAGAAACTCTGGAAATGGAGACCAGCAATCTGAGTATTAACAAGCCCCAGGGGATTCAAGGCTGAGAACCACTGGTTCTCTGTGAGGGGAACTGGTTAATCTGTAGGGGGCCTTTTCTCCAACCCTAAGGACGTTTTTATGTTTTAAATGTTCCACAGACATGGGTGATGTCAGCTCAGTCCGGGAAGCGCTTAGCAAAGAATACCAAGACCCAGAAAGTTAGATGGCTTGACCAAGTTCATAGTCATGCAGTGACCCAATCAGGGACGAGAAGCCCTGACTCCTGATTCTCAGTTAGAACTCGTGCTTACTCTGTGCCCTCCTTCAGCCTGCGTGGAGTTGGCCTAGGACAGCTTTTCCACCTCTAAACTCCGTAAACATGTACTCTTTGTTGAGCCTTTGAGCTCCTTGCCTTACTAATTCCCTTTTCCATGAGATTCCAGATGAGGCAGGGTGTGGCCTCCAGGTGCAAGGCATGCTGTCAGTGTCTGTCCCCCATCGTGCTGGTAGCCCTTTGGGCAAAGTAGCTCGCCCGACTACCCCTACTTCCCCTCCCATCTACCCCTACTTCCGTCCCCCCGTTCCCATCCCCGTCACAGCCTGGCGTGCTTTATTTCCATGTCTTTCCTCCTCTAGTTGAGGCACAGAAGGCTCACTTAGTATTAACTGAATTGAATACATCTGCCTGCCAGTATTATTTTTTAATAGTAACTTTTTCTTTGGTATTTTACTGTTGAGTGCATTATTCACATTAAAAAGGTTTTTATGTGACATCATGACAATCTCTTTTGACTTGGGAATTTTTTAATCTGAGGTAAAATTCACATAACACAAAACTGACCACTCAGAAGTGTACAATTCAGTGGCATTTTGTACATTCCCAATGTTGTGCAACCACCACTTCTATCTAGTTCCAGAACTAGTTTCATCCTTTTCGTCACAGAACCCCATAGCCATTTAGCAGGCACTCCCAATTTCTCTTTACCTGCAGCCTCTGGCAACCATCAATCTGCTTTCTGTCTCTGTGGACTTGCCTAGTCTAGACATTTCATACAAATGGAATCGTACAATATGTGACCTTTTGTGTCGGGCTTCTGTCCTTTAGCTTTAAGTCTTGAGGGTCGTGCCTGATGTAGCGTGTCAGTACTTCAGTCCCTGTTACGGCAGAATCACATTCCATTGTGCGGCTAGGCCACAGTTTGTTTATCCCTTCATCCATTGATGGACACTCACGTGGTTTCCACCTTTCAGCTATTGTGAATAACGCTGTATGAACTGAAAAACAAAACAAGTGTTTTTTGAGTGTCTATTTTCAATCTGCCTGGGAGCCTGTTCACTTTTACATGGAGGGCAGGCACGTGCTTTGGTGGGTGGTGAGAGACAATAGGCTCCATTTCACCACAGCGGTGAGTCCCAAATGGCAACTTCATGCCATGCTTATCCTCCCACGCATCGTCACATTTTTTGGGTCCCCTTTGGGGGTCTCACATCATTACTCTTTTGTAAGAGTAATTGTCCCAAATGGCAACTTCATGCCATGCTTATCCTCCCAGGCATTGTCACATTTTTTGGGTCTTCTTTGGGGGTCTCACATCATTACTCTTTTGTAGAAGCCCAAATGGCTACAGTGGAGAAGCTGCACAACCCAACTCATCTCCTGTAACCCAGGGGTGGAGACCCTGCCTGGCTTTCCAACTACGTGAGAAACTTGTGCCTGTGAGGGACTTTCAGTTTAGCGCAGTGTCGAGGGGAAGGACTTTTGGTTTCTCTACTTAATCACCACTTCCTGTTATTTTCCAGTAGGATAAAAAGATTATTGTTAATATCAGAAGACACCAGATATTAGATAGCAACTAAGAAAACGTGTTCTGAGGATGATATATTTTTTTGAATTTTATTTTTTTAATTGAAGTATACTTGATTTACAATGTTGTGCTAATTTCTGCTGTACAGCAAAGTGACTCAACTATACACGTACTATATACGTTCATTTTTAATTTTCTTTTCCATTATGGTTTATACTGGGACATTACATCCACAAAAGCGGGAATACACGTTCTTTTCAAGTGCATGAGGATGATATTATTCAACGACTGAGAAAAACAATTGCAATCGAGTATTTCTCCTCACTGAAGCATTCCAGCCTTAGGCCCATGCCCCCAGCTATATAGAAAATCAAAATTTGCCTAATTTGGCCCTTGCCTAGTGGTGTGTAGAGAAAACACAGTCTATCTCCAGTAGCTACCGAAATGAAACAAGCACAAAAAGAAATGGAAGCCGCCAAAAGCTAGTATCTCTTCAGAGACTTGGAGCCCTTTTCCAGAAGCCTGTGCTTCTCTTTGTAGTCTGATTGCTGTGGCTCTGTCTTCAGTATTGCAAAATGCTGTCAGGTAGACTCCAGTAAGCGGGTTCAATGAGAGAGTTGATAACCAGGGAGGCACTTACAGATCCCTATCTTTCAGGCTCCCCTCCCAGCCCCAAGCTTTCTGATTAAGCCTTTACACCCACCTTCTCTGGCTTCTGGAGCTGCCAGTGATTAAAGCAGCACAGGAAGAAATCAAAGAAAACGCCACTAGGAACACATTAGCCAGTTCGTGCTGCGGCTCCCAGGGGCTCCATGTGACGGGAATGCCAAACGGAAGGTGGGCTGAATTTAGAGGTCTAAGGTTAGACCTTGCAAATCTTCTACCTGGATAGCACACGGGGCAGGCTAAGATGTGGCCGTAGGAGTCTCCCTCTTCAGGTTTGAATTGACCTCACGGTGATTGACATGAATGCGCATATTCGAAGGAGGCTCTTTGCTGGGGAGAGGAATGCAGGGAGCTTTTGCCGAAGCTTTCAGACAAATAAACGGTGGCTAACCACCCTCTTCTTTCCCCATGTATGGATGGACCTGGAACAATCTCTGCCTTGGCCTCTTTCCCTTACTTCTCTGTGGAAGAGGGGTTCCCCTTCCAGTCCACAGGACCCCAAGGAACCTCCCTGTCTCTTTGTAAATCAGTTTTATTGAAATATAACTTATACACAGTAAATGGCATCCATTTAAAGTGTACAACTTGTTGAATTTTGATATCATGAAATCACCGCCACAAACAAGATACAAAATATCTCTATTACCTCCCAAACTTCCCTTGTACCTCTCTGCTCTTCATTCCTGCTTCTAACCTTGGGCATCCACTGATCTACCTTCTGTCCCTCTAAGTTAGTTTGCATTTTCTAGAATTTCATGTAAATGGGATCAGGCAGCACATACTCTTTGGTGTCCGGCCATTTTCACTCAGGATAATGATTTTGCGATTCATCCACATTGTTGCGTGTAGCAGTCGGTGGTGCCTTTTGATTACTGGGTTGTATTTTGTTGTATGGATGCACTACTTTTTGTTTATCCATTTTCCTGGTGGATGGGTTTCTAGTTTGTGGCTCTTGTTTCGTTTCTATCTTTAATTGCTTCCTCTACCCCCCTTAACATAGAGAGATGCTCAAGTCTCTTCCACCTTTAAAAAATACTCTCTGGGGACTTCCCTGGTGGTCCAGTGGTAAAGAATCCACCTTCCAATGTAGGGTTCGACGCAGGCTCAATCCCTGGTCAGGGAACTAAGATCCCACATGCTGTGGGGCAACTAAGCCCGTGCTCCACAACTACTGAGTTCGCACGCCTCAACTAGAGAAGAGGAAACCCACACGCCGCAACTAGAGAGAAGCCCATGCACCACAACGAAAGATCCCGCATGCCTCAACGAAGATCCCGCATGCCGAAACTAAGACCTGAGGCAGCCAAAAATAAATTAATTAAATCAATCAATCAATCAATCTTAAAAAAACAAAACACTCTCTGGCCCCAGCAACCTTATATGCCCAGTCTCCGAACAGGGATGGAGACTTCCCTGGTGGTCCAGTGGTTAAGACACGGTGCTTTCACTGCCGTGGGCCTGGGTTCAACCCCTGGTCGAGGAACTAAGATCCCTCAAGTTGTGATGTGTGGGCAAACCAAAAAAAAAAAAAAAAGGGATGAGTTGGGCTTTTCTGGGGTATTCTGAGGATTTTTAGGCATAGTCCAAATAAACCAGGCAGGCAAATTCAAGTGGCCTGTCACAGTCCGGGGCAAGCCATCCTTTGCAGACATGGTTTATCCAATCTGGACCCTTCTCAGGGCTGGCTCACCGTCTCTACAAGTGGCTGCCTTAGACTGGGATCCCCCTGGGTTATTTTTCTTCCTGCTTATGGACCAAATAACCATTCTGTGCCCCAGTTTCCCCTTTGGAAATAAGGAAGAACCTTTACTTATAATTACGTAAAATTAGTGAACTAAGTAAAAGTCAAAGAATATTGGCTTGGTAGGGAAAAGACAATGACTAAATCTTAAGTATCTATATCTCGTCTTTTCGTGCATTTTAAATACACCGGTAATTAGAGTCAATGATAACTACTTGTTTTAAATCATAAAGTACAAGACAAGTTGTACTATTAAAACTGTAAGTGCTGTAGGTGTGGCATCAGCAATATACAGGCACACGTCTCAGATATTGTGGGTTCGGTTCCAGATCACTGCAGTAAAGTAAATATCACAATAAAGCAAGTTACACAATTTTTATGGTTTCCCAGTCCATATAAAAGTTATGTTTATACAATACTGTGGTCTATTAAGTGGCAATAGTATTACATCTCAAATAGAGTGTATATACCTTAATTAAAAAAATACCATCAATCTCAGCCTTCAGAGAGTCGTAATCTTTTTGCAATAGTGACATCAAAGATCACAGATCACCAGAACAAATATAATCATAATGAAGAAGTGTGAAATAGTGTGAAAATTCCCAACATGTAACACAGACACAAAGTGGGCAAATACTGTTGGAAAAATGGCGCCAATAGACTTGCCCAATGCAGGATGGTCCCATACCTTCAATTTAAAAAAAATGCAATGTCTGCGAAGTGTGATAAAGCAATAAAAAAAAAGTGCAAAGTACAATAAGACGAGTTATGCCTGTACAGAATGGTTTGTGATAAAATTGAACCGCCAGGACCTGGTACCATGACTAGTGCATAGAGGACACTAAACAAATGTTGAAGGACTGAGCCCCTTCCACAATGAGGCAGACAGGTGGGCTAGATGCTGTGTCCCCCTTACCCGTCTAGGTCTTTGTTGGGCACTGGGTTGGCAACGAGACCTGGGGGCTGCATCAGACTGAACAGCAGAAGGTGGGATGATGAGAACGAGGTGTTCCCACCACCCTAGAAGGAAATGGTTGTAGTGACCGTGAGAGGCCAACCAGAATTCTCTGATAGCGTTTGAAATCACAGCCTTTGCAGTAAGAGGTGACGGGACTCACGGCTGTGGGACTCTTGACGACAAGTCATTAAGCCTCCCAGAGCTTCAGCGTTAGCATGTGTGAAATGGGTGAACCAGCGCTCAACTCCAGTGTTGCTTAAGAACAACACGAAACGATGGGTGTAGAGTGCTGACTGCCCATGCCCAGACTATTGTGGGTGTTTAGAGGCAGTGACGATGGTGATGCTAATATTTCAAGGAGGCCTCCTTTTTGTTGTGTTTCTGTGGTTGAATAATGGCCCCCAAAGACATCCATGTCTTAATCCCTGAACCCTGTGAATATGTCACTTCACATGACAAAAGGGCTTTTGCAGTTTGGTTAAATTAAGGATCTTGAGGTGGGGAGATTGTCCTGGATTACCCTCGTGGGCTCATTGTAATCAAAGTCTTCTTATAAAAGGGAGGCAGAGAGAGATTGGAAGATGTGATGGTTTGAAGAACGAAGAAGGGGCCATAAGCCAAGGAATGCCAGTGGCCTCTAGAAACTCGAGAAGGCAAGGAGATGGAGTCTCCTCTAGACCTCCAGAGGAAACCATCCTTGCTGACACCTTGATTTTAGCCCAGTGAGGGCCAAGTCAGGCTTTGGACCTCCAGAATCGGAAGAGAACAAATGTGTGCTGTTTTAGGCCACTAAGTTTGTGGTAATTCATTACAGTAGCCGTAGGAAACTCATTCAGTTTTTAAGGTAAAGCCACTGTGATTAGTGAAGATTCCAATTCCTGAATCCTTGGTCACCACCATTAATGGGTTCCCAGGGCAGATACATAGAAAGGACATTCCACACAAGTAGCTGAAGTTTTCTACTAACTAAGTTTTCTACTAACTAAGTTTTCTACTAACTACTAACTACCCAGACCCCACACCTCTGGGTAGGAACTCTAGCTTTGGCAAGCTTGCCCAGGCCCTGGGTGGTCCTCAAGGATTTGAGGAATCCTGAAAATGAGGCTGTAAGACAATCTGTGGGAAGCTGGTCTTCCAAGGGTTCTGCTGCACCTACAGCTTTGACTTTGCATTTTCACTTGCTGAGAATTAGATGATTCAATTCAAGATACTTGAGAGGCAAATGATTTCTGACCTTCCCTAAAATACTTCCCTCATATTAAAACTTATAATTTACTAGATTGCTGCATCTTTACTCTGAGTAGTATCCTAAGGTAGAAAGTTCTTTTGGGACCCTTGAATACTACTAAGGTAACTTAACCCTTGTGTTGAGAGCATTTCCTTGGATATAATTTATGGAATGGATCATGTATACTCTCTAGAGAATGCTATACACAAATAGGATTCTGTTTTTTCCCATATCCTTAACTTCTTGCTAACCTAGTCAGTGTATGTTGAATATAGACCTATGATACACACTTTAATGTTTTACTAATTGATATATTCCCAGAAACCATGTCCCAAATATAAACCTTTTGAAAAAAACAAATTGTTAGCAAACAGGGTTTAGAGTGCCTCATGCTTAGTATATAGAAAGCTGACGGCTATGGTCATTTATTACTTACTGAATTTGCTTAGTCTTTGGATCCAACACTATGCACATAGTAGGCTCATAGTAGTCGTGAATTAGTAACTTAAAAAATATATATAATTCCATCATACTTTGGCTTTATGAATGGGGAAACTGCAACGTAAGCATAACCAAATATCCTAATTTCCAGGCACTCTGCAGTGGATCAGAGAGACAGCCCGTGCCCAGTTAACCATGTCCAAGGCACGCACAATAGTAAAAGCAAGACACGTCAATTCACGAGTGAAACCGAAGATTGTTTTCTTCCCCACTTCATCATTTCATGTCAATATGGTCCTTGTGAGTTGTGTTTGACACACCCATACTCGATAAGCTATCATCTCCAGCTCTGGTTCGATTTAAGTTATTTTAACTACTTGGAATTCTCTTCTGAATTAAATCAACAGACACAGGCATTGATATGCAAAAGTATGAGAATTTCAAAGTAGTTGGGAAATTAAAACGTAAGCAGAAAAAAATCATAAGATAGTGTATAATATCAAATGAGTGGAACAGATGATAATGTAGCTACAAAATGAAGATAATCTTTAACAGATTACAGTGATCTGCTTTGGTCATGAGACTTTTTTTTTTTTTGCGGTACGCAGGCAGGCCTCTCACTGTTGTGGCCTCTCCTGTTGCGGAGCTCAGGCTCGGGACACGCAGGCTCAGCGGCCATGGCTCACGGGCCCAGCCGCTCCGCGGCATGTGGGATCTTCCCGGACCGGGGCACGAACCCGTGTCCCCTGCATCGGCAGGCGGACTCTCAACCACTGCGCCACCAGGGAAGCCCGAGCCTTTTTTTTTTAAAAAAACACCTTTATGGAGATATAATTCACATACCATATGGTTCACCCATTTAAAAGTGTATAGTTCAGTGGGTTTTCGTGTACTCACAGGGTTGTGCAGCAATCACTACCATCAATTTTAGAACATTTTCATCAGTCCTAAAAGAAACCCTATACCCATTAGCAGTGACCCGTTACCTTCTCCATTCCTTCAATCCCACCCCAGTCCTAGGCAACCACTAATCTACTTTCTAGCTCTATAAATTTGCCTATTCCAACCATTTCGTATGAATGGAATTATACAATATGTGACCTTTCCTGTTTATCCATTCATGAGTTAGTGGTCCTTTGGGTTGTTTCTACTTTTTAGCTACTATGAATAATGCCGGTATGAACATTCGTGGACAGGTTTTTGGGTGGACCTATATATTTTTTTTAATTAATTTTTATTGGAGTAGAGTTGATTTACAATGTTGTGTTCGTTTCTGCTGTAATGTGTGGACCTATGCTTTCATTTCTCTTGGGTGTGGAATTGCTGGGTGATACGATAACTATATGTTTAACCTTTTGAGGAACTGCCAGGTTATTTTCCTAAGTGACTGCACTGTTTTACATCCCAGCAGCCCTATATGAGAGTTCCAGTTTTCCCACATTCTCGCCAAGGCTACTTATTGTCAGCCTTTCTGTGCTCGCCACCCTAGTGTGTGTGAAGTGGTATCTTGTCATGGTTGGCTGTGAGCCTTTTGTTAGGTCCATGGGTTTAGGGAAAGGAGCTCGGGTGGGGGGAGAGAGGAGGAGACCAGGAGTAAAGGCACAGCGGTAGGAATCCCCCTCCCCCTGCATGTTGATTTCACCTGCTGAAGTCTGGTCATTTTGGTTCGCACAGAGGATCCTTGTAGGGAAATAGCAAGGGAGGAAACTAGGAAACTCCAGCAGAGGGGAAACTGCATGTAGACAAGCAGAGGGTCCCGCAGGCTGGCTCAATGTGTGCGGGAAAAGGTAGAGACACTGAAGGGAATTCGATGATGAAAGTCTTGCTCTAGGAGAAGTATCAGTAGTTTGGATGCACAGGACATCTTGCACAGGAGAGAAGGCAAGATGCTAGAAGCAGTGCGTGTGGGTCAGCCATTGGATTGGGATGCTGGTTTTGCATAAGAGATGACATACGGGAACTATGGTGACCCTCAGAGTTCCAGCCTGGGTCCCTGGAAAATTCTGGCATCCTCAGAGAAATAAGGAAGTTAGGAAGAGCAGTTATTGTGTGGGGTGGATAAAGGACAGGGTGATTTTCATATTATAAATGTCAAGGCTGAGGGTGTTTTGGACAGCGGGAGGAGTGGAATTTGGGGAGAGGTTAACTAACTCCCACCCTCAGGCCAAATCCAGATCACAGTGGATCGCAGTCTGCCTTTTGTAAGGCCCATGAATAGGTTTTACATATTTAAGTGGTTGGGGGAAAAGATATGTGACAAGTGAAAATTACACGCAATTCAAATTTCAGTGTTCATAAATAAAGTTTTATTGGAGCACAGCCATCCCCATTCACCTACATGTTGTCTCTGGCTGCTTTCATGCTGTGAAGATGGGGTTTCAACAGAGATGGACGCCCCGAGAAGCCTAAAATACTCTCTCTGGCTCTTCGCAGAAAATGTTTGCCGACCCTTGGGTTAGAGAGACATTTGGGAGGTGCAGGCTACTGATTGTGATACTTAAAGCTGAAAAAGTGAGATTTTCCCAAATGGAGGAAGAGGGTAGAGGAAGAAGGGAGCCGGTGAGTCCCTGGGGCTACTTCTGTTTAGGGAATGGAGGGAGGCAGAAGAATCAGTGAAGACAGCAGGTAAATAAGTTTGCGTAAACCTCCACTTAATTAAACAGGTCAACCCCCAGACTCTTTATTGCTTAGTATTTCAAACACACTCCCAAGAAGATGAACGAAGAAAGTCGCAACCTGGGCTGGCTAGTCAGCTGAAAGCGGGACCAACCATAAGGAGAAGTTTGTCTTCCGCAAATCCCGCCCCCCCCCTCCCCTCCCCTCCCCCCCCCACCAGTCTTTTCCCTCCTTTTCTGACAGCCTGGCGAGGTGTGTCATTCCTGCCTCATTCCAGGAACGCCTGGCTTTAGCTAATTCTCTCAGAGAGGGGTATGAGGAAGAATATTCCACTAAGGTAAATGTTTGATAAAAGCCCAAAGTGCTATTCCTGCCCTAAGATTTGAATCTTAATTAGGGGACGCCCCAATACATACATATAAGGAATGACTCTCAACTCTGGAAATTTCAGGCACTTGCAAAGGGGCAGACAGGGAGTAGTGTAAGAATAGGGGGTGGGCTAGCAATCCTGGCACTGTGGCTCCAACCGGGCCAGGGTGTGTGCTAAAGTATGCGGAGCTTGACCCCCACCTGCTTGCCAAGTGGCCTTGGATTTGTTCTTTCCACATTGTTTTGTAAGTCCTGTAGAAGTAGGGAATCAACTCTCAGTCGTCGTTAAACAAGAAGCACAAAAGCCTTCGAGTGCCCAGTATTTGCTGAATGCATCACAGCAGGCTGGCTGTGTCAATAACAAGGGAGTTTGGAGGAGCCCACCTCCATGAGGGTTGGGGGTGAAATTGTTTTGCGGGGACAGGAAGCCATTCCCAGGAGCTGCCTTCCCCTCCCACCCCTGAGTACGTGGCAGGGTGACAGCTGTGGCTGAATGCCAGGCCTGGAGCCACGAGGACTAACCTGTGTGCCCTTGAAAGCAGGAAACACATTGTTTTCATGGCCTCTGGCCTGTGGGAGCAAACACCGCAGCTCTTGTACGAGGCCTTTGTGGGCCCATTCAGTGGCGTCTGCTCTTTCCAGCCATTGCTCCATCTTATGTTTGTTTCTGGGGTTATTCACGAAGTACTGACCAGTGCCAGTGTCCCATGAGGTATGTGTGTAATAAATTATCCTTCATATCTGTCTACACACACACACACACACACACACCCCTCTACTTGCCTAGCTTACCTCACCCAAGGGACGAGGAGAGATACAGAGGACCAACATAACCAGACTTTACAACTTTGCTTGGGGAAAACAGACCCTGGATTCTCCGTCCACCCTCCGACCCCCAGGTTCCTTCTGCGTGTGCGCCCGTGGCAGGTTCACTGTTGACTGGTGGTTGATGGAAAGAATGCCTCAATGCCCAGCCAATACAGGGCCATCAAAATCTTCAGAGTACAGTGTAACTGCTGATCTGGGAATGATCTCAGCGAGCGTCTGGTCCCCTAAGTGTCCACTGCCTCCCCTTCCCTTTCATAGGTAGGGAAACTGAGGCCCAGAGAATTCAAGTGCTAGTGAAAGGCAATGGTTGAGACCAAATTTGGAATAGAACTCAAGGCACCTTGATTCACAATGCAAACCATCTATGTGCTGTGTTCACAAATGGAAAAAAAATTTGTAAAAAAAAAATAACACCTATCAAGATGTTAACCACCATTATTTATTGTTACTAATTATAAATTACCCTTCAAGGTGCTTCTGTGGGCATCTTGGCAGAGACATTTCCAATCCTGCCCTAAGAGACAGTCTCTAGAGACCAAGGAGCCACCAGAGGCCCGTGTCTGGATGGATGTGACAAGAGTGAGCAGAGGCCAGGCTGTGGGACATGGCAATAATTCTGTGGGCAGAAACCTAAAAAAATATCTAGTGCAAACTCCTCTGGTTCTGGGTGATCTTCTGTTTTTGTTTTAGTTACACTAAGAAAAACACCAAATTCTTGATTGCAAGGAATTTTTAACAGAGAATAAACGGCCACAAATTCCCAAGGGGCACTCTGCCTAGCAAAGCCAGAAGATCCCCCAGATGAAAGGTTGCAAATTAGAGGATAAGAGTCAAAACATCTGAAAATCAGTGACAATGCAAAACTTATGTAACAAACTACAGAGATATAGAACTATATGTAACTATATAAAGAGATAGATAAATAGATGGATAAAAAGAGCCATGTGGATGATGGATGGATGGGTGGATGTGAAGGAAGGAAGGAAGGAGGGAAGGAGAGAAAAAGGAAAGGGAGGGAGGAAGGAAGGAAGAAAATAAGCCAAAATGTTGGTTGTAGTAGATCTCTGGGTGGCAGGCAATTTTACTTTTCTTTCTCTTCTCTGTATTTTACAAATTCCCGTGTTTTCTTATAATCAGTAAACAACAACAACAGCGATGTAATAATAAATGCAATTTGTTAAACTGGCTGATTGACAATGACAGACACAAACCCCTGGAAGTTTCCAACTGCCTTTCCCAGCAATTCTGTCATATCTCAGCCACATGGAGTTCTTAAGAAATCCCTCTCAACTGAAGTCCAGCCCACATCTAAGATTGAATCCCCTGGACTGAAACCCTTCTCTGAGCCTTTTGGAGACTTTGACTTGCTGCAGATGACACAATGACCAACCCACTGCTTCACTTTCCTTTAGATTCAGTCAAAGGAATCCAAGGCCCGCTGCTGCCATTTGGTTTTCATCAATACGGGTGCAAATGACCCAAGTAAAAACCTCTTTGAAATGGTGGCCTGCACTCGGGTGCCTCCAGGTGAGCTTCAGGGCCCTGTTGGAAGAGTGGGAAACCACTTGACAAACCTAATTTAAATCGTAAAGAGTTGCTGGCCCAAATCCAAACCTTATCTCCGAGCCCTGAGAAAACAGCTGTTTTGATATGTTAATCACTTAGCTAATAAGATCTCTCCCTTTGCTGTTTTATCTTTTATCTACCAATTGCTTAACAAAATTCCTCTGCAGTACTTTATGATTCCTTTTCAACTCTACTGTACTCTTTAGGCTAAAGTAGATGATGTATATCCCAGCTACTAAAAACGTCAGGAAATAATAAGCTTTGGCTCTAAAGAATGTGAAAACAGGAGACTGAAAGTTTTAGCGGCATTTGGATCTAGTTCATTTTTAAACCCAGATCAAAGAAGGCTACTTACTTAGACTAGGAAAAAATATATGTTATCCAGCATGTTCTGGAAAATTCATTTTAGGGCTTTAGGTGGGATTGTAGGAATCTGAGAAGCATGAACTGTAATATTTTCTTTTCACTTCTGTAGAATTTGTGACATTTGCATTTAATATTGTTTGGTTTCAGAGACTGAAACAATAGATATTTTAATTTTAAAATATGTGCTTTATCTCTAATATGTGCTGGGAGCTTTGCGGTTATATAACGGAATTAAAGCTGAATAAGATTTGGCACAGTGACTGGCACATTACAGAGTGTCTATGATAAAAAATCTTTATACAATAATAATATTAACAGTAATACCATCTGGCATTTCTCAAATGCTTCCTTCTTGGAAAATGCAATTCTAGATGTTTTCCTTTGTATCTCATTGAATCCTTATAATCAGTATTTTTGTTGTTATTGTTGTTACAGGTGAGGAAACTATAGCACAGATAACGTAGTGCCCAGCACCCAGGCTAGAGAGTGTTGAGGGCAGGAATCAAAACCAAGATTCAGATTTCAGGTTTCTAAGCTGCGTTGCCTCTATTGTGCTGCTACTTGTAAAAATGCTAGGAAATTTGATTTGTACGGCAACTTGTTAGCCTTAGTTTAGGCTTTTTGAGTACATGATTTAAATGAGAAGTCATACAGTCGACGTTAGGTTATAGGAAGCTAACTCTGTCCGTCATGTGGAAAATGGACTTGGGGTTACAGAAGCCTGGGGGCTAGTTGACCAGTGCATGACTATTACAGTAGTGCAAGGGGCAGAGGACAAGACGCTGAAGGGAGAGCTTGGAGAGAATGGGGCTAATTGAAGCAATAATTCTGGCAGGATTTGGTTATTCCATTGAAAAGGGGAAGAGGAAGGTGTCTAACAGTACTTTAAGCTTTCAGGTTGGACACCTGGGTAGTCGTGGTGCCAGTTCCACAAGAAGATTGGAAATAGGATGGGAGGAGAGCATTCGGGTATGGTGGGTGCAGGGTGGCAGATAAGGAGCCTGGTTTGGGAGGTGCGTCTATCAGGCCTTCTTCTAGAATAAGTAATTCGAGATGGGGAGCAACAAATTGAGAATAACTAAGGCATTTTCTGTCAACATCCACAAGGATTTATCAATTTAAGGACTAGTTGTCCTTAAACCCTATTTAAATTCCCATCTGGTTTGGGTAGTATGGGGTGTTTTTAATTGTTTACCGCAAAGTAATAGAAATATGATTAAGCTGTTAATGAGCCTCAAATCCAGTTATCTGAGTTACTCCCAGCCATCTGAGTCATCCCACCTGAGACCTTAGATATCATGGAAAACAGCCATCCTTGCTGGGTCCTTCTTGAATTCCTGACCACATCATAAATTTTTTTATGCCACTACATATTTGGGTGATTTATTGCATAGCAAAATATAACCAGTATGCTATATTTTTCTTCCTTCCTTCCTCCCTTCCTTCCTTCACCGTTTTTGTTGGCTTGTTTATTTTATTTTGGTGGAGCATATCCACCAGTGTTTTTCTGAGAAAGAGTATATGGAAGGTACATTTTTTAGCATTTTTCTGTCTGAAACTGTTTGCCTGTACTTCGGCTGGGTATAGAGTTTTCATTTAACATTTTAAGACATAGCTCCTTCAACCTCTCGCATCCTTTGTCTTTATTAAGAAGAGCAAGGTCAATCCAACTCCTAATCCTTTGTATGTTGCCCACCCACATCCATACCTCCTACCAGGACGCTTTCATACTTTAAAAAAAAATTCCTGGTGGTATGAAAATTCACAATGCCTGGATGTCACTCATGTTTCTTATTTATTTTTACTGCATTTATTTATTTATTTTGCCCTCAGTGAGTTTTCATCTGGAGAGCCTACTGTTTTCGAATATATTCATATTTTATGATTTTCCTTCTCTGCTTTCCCTGTTCTCTATTTCTGGAAGTTCTATTTATTAGACAGTGGACCTGCTAGACAGATTATTTCTTATCCTCTCACATCTTCCATTTGTTTGTGTTTTCTTCTTTCTTTCTTGGGCCATTTAGTTGCATAACTTCATGAAGCTATGGATAATGTCAGTGGTTTTCCATGAGGTGGTTCATTAGGACAGTATGGCTGGGAGATAGCCTTGACTTTATCGTCTACACCTTTTACTGAATTTTGTCATTTGGGCTATAGGAACATTCTTCTGTTCCTTTTAACACATCCTAATCTTGTTTCATGTATAATCTTGTTTCACGTTTACTGTCGCTTATGGTTCCGAGAAAATTAATTTTAGTTTCTTTAAGCTTTTTCTTCTTCCTGATTCATCTTTGTCTCCTACAAGTTCCTTCATTTGTGTGTGTTTCGGTTTCTGTCTTTCATGTTGCAGGCTTCCCTTGGCTTGTGTTCAGATTTAAGACTAAAGCATGGCAAATAAAATTAGCTTTGTGAGCAGAGGTGGGGCTCAATGACAGTTGACTTTCACTGTGGGGTGTGGAGTGATTTTCTGTTGAGTTAGATTTAATATTGGTAGCTCTCTAGATATTAGTATCAATACATTTATTATTTAGTATCTATAGATACATGTCTATAGATATTTGTATTTATAGATCTGTGAGATATTTGCTTTCTCCTGGTACCACTCCATAATTCATTATTCGACTTCCCAAAAATGTTGGCATCTGCATTAGTGAGCTGTTGTTGTAGCCACAGACACCCACCAAATCTCAATGGCTTACTTTTTTTGTTCTTGGGTTTTTTTTGTTTTTTGTTTTGGTCTAAGTCCCGGGAGGGGCTGTTTCTCTGCTAGCTCTGCTGGGCTTGGCTCTGTGTGTTTTTGAAATCTGGGATTCAAGCTTAAGAGCAGACACCATCTGGGGAATTTAGTTCTCCCAGCGAAAGACAGAAGAGAACTGAACTACAGAAGGGCACGAAAGCTCTGCTCAGACACGTCTTCTGTATTATTTGCTTACGGTACTTTGGCCAAAGCAAGTCAAATGGCCGTGTCCAGAGTACACGGGATGGAGAAGTATTTCTATCTTTAGGAAAGCGGAGCAAGTACAGGCAGGGAACAAATAATAGTGAACAAATAATAAAAGCTATCAGGGTATCTCATGCTGCCTGGTTTCACTGTTCCCGTTCTCGGTATCTTTGTGAAGTTTTAGTGTTTTTATCTTTTGTTATCATTTTAATGGGTTTGTGGGAGGATCAGAGATAAATGTTGGTGTTCAGTCTTTAAAGTTTAACTAAAAGACTGCTGTTAATTTAAACTCTAGATGCTATTAATATTGTTGGGCCAAACTTTAGTGTTTGTCAGAAGCAACTCTTGCATAAAAACTGGGAAATAAGGATCAACATTCAGTGTTTTGGTTTGTTTTTTTGGTGGAAATTCTGGGGGGAAAAAGGCATATGAAAGAACAGTATTTACCCCAGGGGTGGTAGGAACTGGGATGTGGCAGGCAGGAATGCCAGGGAGCTTTCCCCTGCATGACAATCATACATTCTTGGTTTTGTATTGTGCAAATGTATTTCCTCCTCAGAACATTGAATTTACCAGTAAATTCTGGCGATGCTAAACCTTAGAAGAAGTAACATAAATTTTCAATATTATTATGGCCAAACTGGCAAATCAAATTGGCTTTGTTCCCCAAAGCCATAAACAATGTACCTGCTATCTTTCTGTTTGTTACCCTAGTTGCCTAATATGTAAAATGAAAGTGTTTTGTTTAATATCGAATATCTCTCCTCTTTCCTATTGATAATAATTTGAACTCCTGGTGGGTGAATAGTAGATTTTCTAGTCAGAATGGAGAAGTAAATCTTTCCCTAAAATAACTCTCATTACTCTGTTTGGTGGTATGCTTTTTTTAAAATTTATTTATTTCATTTATTTATTTATTTTTAGCTGCGTTGGGTCTTCGTTGCTGCGCGCGGGCTTTCTCTAGTTGCAGCGAGCGGGGACTACTCTTTGTTGCGGTGCACGGGCTTCTCATTGTGGTGGCTTCTCTTGTTGTGGAGCACGGGCTCTAGGCGCACGGGCTTCAGTAGTTGTAGCACGTGGGCTCAGTAGTTGTGGCTTGCGGCTCTAGAGCGTAGGCTCAGTAGTTGTGGCGCACGGGCTTAGGTGCTCTGCGGCATGTGGGATCGTCCCGGACCAGGACTCGAACCTGTGTCCCCTGCATTGGCAGGAGGATTCTTAACCACTGTGCCACCAGGGAAGCCCTGGTTGTATGCTTTAAAAATACATATGTTTCCATTTTTCTAAATTTAAAAATGCGAGGAAAAGAGAAACCCAGAAATAAGAAAAACAAACAAACCTGTTTGGTTATTTCCGACATATTAGCAGAAGCCACTAGATGGCAAGGGGAACTTGGTAAAAAGATTGACTTCAAATGTCATTTTGTGAAGACTTTCTTAACCCATCCCCCACCCGCTCTTACCCCAGAAGAACTAATATTTTGTGTCTCTGCATCAGCAAAGCTTTGTTCGTGTCTGTACTCTGGCACTCATAAGTCTCTAATGCAATCATTGGTCTATATGTCTCTCTCCTCTGCTGGACTGGGTTTCTTATGGCTTTGTAATGTTAGGATGTAGCTGGGTGCCTGGCACTTAATCAAATGTCAATGAATTGTTAATGAATTCATATACAGAATCTCATCTAGTAAAAGGAACAAAATACTAACAAAAGACACCACTGTCTTTCTGTTTCATGACACTTTAAATTCCATTGCTGACATTCTGAAGATTTCATTTTATTTCTCCTACCTGTATTCTTTTCTTTTCTGTTTTGTTTGGTTTTTTTTTTCTGAATAACCACAGGAAGTAAATGTCACTGATGAACTAATGTCTTTTTCAAAATAAATTTTTTTTCAGATTATAAAAATAATACATGTTTATTAAACAATACAAAACAAAATATTAAAACAGTAGAAAGTGTAGGAAGTAGAATGTGAATAAACCATGTCATTTTCCCACCAAAGTGTAAACGGCTAGTAACAGATACGGAGACAACTGCAATTAACAGATACAAATGCGCACACCAGCCACCCCCCAGACACACAGTAAAAATTAGGAAATAAAAATATAAACTCAATAGATATACTGGCCTTCTGGTTAAACACAGTAAATTGAACACTCGCAGTTACCTCTACTCCTCACGAAATCCTACTAAAATGGAAATTAGAAGACTATTTTTTAAAGGTGAAAACATGTAAGAAAGACAATGGGATGAGAGATGGCAGGAAATTACATTTTAGAAGGTGGACAGTGGTTATATGAGTAGAAACTGCCCTAAAACACCTGAAAACTGAAACCTGAGCTAGCGGTGGTAGAACACGATTGCTGTGTGCAACCCCAGCCAGGCGCAGGACCTGGGTTACCAGCTACCTCCACAAGTGAAGATGCAGTGGGGCTTAAGAGAGCAGGACTCATAAGGAAGGAGTTAGGATCCAGAATCCCTCCCCATCATGGCAGAAGACTGTGGGTAAGAAGCAGGGGGACTTTGAACTTGAGATTTCAAACAGAGCTGAGAAAAGAATTGGAATGAATGAATGAATACATACGTACATACATACATACATTCATTTATTTATTTATTTATTTATTTATTTATTTATTTATTTATAAAGGGGAAAAGGTTAAGTGAACATCTATGCAGTTAACAGTGACATGCCCAACTCCCTTCCCTACTTTGAGCCCAGAGCTCTGTGGGCAGTCTTATATACCCCAGGCAAGAAATCAAAGATTTCTTCTCAGGAATCACTGATCAGCCCAAGAAAAATACCTAAAGAAACTGAGAGCCAGGGATCCCACCATTGAGTGGCTCAAACTGAGCAGCCTATATTCAAGTCTGCCAAGAACAAAAAAACTTATTCACACATGGATCTTCCAATCTGCCTCATTCTTAAATATGAGCCGGCGGGCAAAGGTCATCAGGTGTTTGAGGGAAGCTAGCAACAGAAAAGGCAGAGACCAAAACAAGCAAGGAATTTGGAAGAACAGAGACAGTGCAGGAAGCAGAAAATAAAAATAATAACAAAGCTATAATTAATATTCTCAAAGGTAGAAGAGAAGATATTGTACGCAAGAACAGAACACTACAAAAAAGAAACATTCACTAAATGCTTAGAAGTTGAAAGCATAAAAACAAATTTAAAATAATAGTAGAATTCTGGAAAATACAATTGAGGAAATCTTTCAGTAAGTAGAATAAAAACGTAAAGAGATGGAACGGAGGAGAGAACAGATAAAAAAAGAAAATCAGACCAGCAGGTCAGGAGATCAGCATGTAAACAACAGCCATCCCAGAAACAAAGGACAGAGAAAATATAAGGGAAGAAATCTTAAAGAAAATATTAGAAAATTTCTCCCAGAACTGAAGAACATGGGCCTTCAGATTGAAAAGGCTCCCCTAAGTGAGCAGCATAGTGAAAGAAAATCAACCCAAACCAATGCATATCAATAGGAAATCTTAGAACACCACGGTTAAAGAGAAGATCCTCAACATTTCCACACAAACAAAATTATGCAATAGATCATATAATGGCACAGAGAATAAACAAGACATCAGTCTTCTCAATAGCAACCTGAAAGACTCAGGGAGTTGTAGCTTTAAAATCCTGCATGGGAATCCTTGGCTATGTTCTACCCTACAGTCAGGCAATCAAGTGTGAGGATAAGAATGATATATTTAGACCTGAAAGATTTTGAACTTTTCATCCCCTCTTTTTTTCTTTGAAAGTTACTAGGAGAGGGGCTCCACCGAAATGAGGTACTAAACCAAGAAAGAGGAAGTTTGAGGATTTAGAAACCACTGACTCTACACAGGAGGGATGCAAAGGCAGTCCCCAAGATGCAATATGATGGTGGAGGTAGAGTCTAGGATGGCTGATGTGCCCCAGAACCACAGTACAACCAGTCCAGACTGATGGCTGATATTTTGTGTTTGGATATATTGAGAGAAGAGTTGCCTTCTAGCAGTGATCTGAGGGGACCAATCAGTGGCAGACACAGATATGCTACTTTTGTTTTTGTCAAAGTTACATATGCACAAAGCTACACATGAATAGTTAGTTAAAAACATGACTCCTAGGGTGTGAAGAAAAGGGAACCCAATTAAAAACATCTCTCCTAGGGTGTGGAGAAAAGGGAATCCTCTTACACTGTTGGTGGGAATGTAAATTGGTACAGCCACTATGGAGGACAGTTTGGAGGTTCCTTAAAAAACTAAAAACAGAGTTACCATATGATCCAGCAATCCCACTCCTGGGCATGTATCTGCAAAGACGAAAACTCTAATCCGAAAAGATACGTGTACCCCAAAGTTCATAGCAGCACTATTTACAATAGCCAAGACATAAAATGAACCCACGCACTCCTCAACAGACAACTAGCTTAAGAAGGTGTGATGAGTGTGTGTGTGTGTATATATATATATATATATATATATACGTATATGTGTACAATGGAATATTACTCAGCCACAAAAAAGAATGAAATATTGCCATGTGCAGCAACATGAATGGACCTACTAAGTGAAGTAAGTCAGGCAAAGAAAAATATTATATGATATCCCTTCTATGTGGAATCTAAAAAATACAAATGAATCTATATACAAAACAGAAACAGACTCACAGACACAGAAAACAAATTTATGGTTACCAAAGGAGAAAGGGAGTAGGGAGGATAAATGAGGAGTATGGGATTAACAGATACAAACTACTATACATAAAACAGATAAGCAACAAGGATTGACTGTATAGCACAGGGAACTATATTCAATATCTTGTAATAACCTATAATGGAGTAGAATGAAAAAAAGAATATACATCTCTATGTGAATCACTTTGCTGTACCCCTGAAACTAACACAATATTGTGAATCAACTCTACTTCATTAAAAAATATTACTCCTCTATCCTCACTCGTCCTGCATAGTCTGTCTTCCCAGCGGCAGCCATTTTCAAATCTTTCAGCTGTTTCTTCTGGTATTTTAATTCCACGTCGCCAACAAAACAAGAATAACAAAACAAAACAAAACCCTGATTATTTTGCTATTTCTTAAATATTCAGTTTTAGGTATTATCTCTTCATTTCCGAATAAGGATATTCTCTGTTCCTTCCTCATCCTCCTAATGTAATTACATGATAATTTTTTTATCCATCAGTATTTAGTATTTATATGGCTATGTAAATATTATTCATAGATATGATTTCATTTCCTTTCTATAATGGTTATTTCTAGAGTTAATAATTACCTTCTTTTCTTGGTTTGGTTTTTATTTTTTTGCTGAGGGGGTGAAGTTGAGATTTCTAAGCCAATTGGGGAAAATTCGACTGTAGACTAGGTCTTGGGTATTCATTTGGTTCAGCATGAATGGCACTGTGGTTCTATGTAAGAAAAGGTCTATTTTCTAGAGATGAGTATGGAAATATTTAGAGGTAATAAGAGACAGCATTTAGGATTCGTCTAAAATACTTCAGCAAAGATTAAAAGGGACATATAAAGGACATATAAAGCAAATGTGGCAAGATTTGAGAATTGTTGAATCTGGGTGTAGGGTACCTGAATTCTCTACTTTTGTGGATCTTTGAAATTTTTCCTGAAGTTAAGTGTCTCTTGATAGGGTCTCAGTAGAACCACATTCAACAAAAGCTCACCAATAAAGTTTAGAGTTGTGAGGGGTGACTGTGATGTGGAAAACATAATGTCAGTTAGATATGTTTATTGCCTAAAACCACACACGCACACACACACGGACTGGAAATACTGAAATTTAAGCTCTTAATCTCAGCTTTGCCACCACAAAACTACATAACTACATAACTACAGTATGTGACTGCGTCATCGGGAATAAAACTGAACCTGGTCTCCTCAACTGTAAAACAAGGAGAATGGACAAAATGATCTTTGGGGCCTTTTCTGCTCCAGGTTCGGAGGGCTCCACCTAATATATTTACTTCAGTATGAAAATTCTCCTCTTGGGGTATAAACAGATGCCAAGTGGCAGACTGAAGATGACAGGGAATCCCTAGAAACTTAGACTCCACCTATACCTTGCATGTCATGTAGCTCCTATTCCTACCCAATGCAAGCACGTTCTCTCCAGCAAATGTCCATGCAGCCTTGGATTCTTCCAGAAAGAGATATCTCGTTATTTGGTGAAGCTGCCCATTCCTTTAGAGATCACTTTGATCCTTAGATTAAACTTATAAACTATATTTTCTTTCATTGCCTAAACATGGACAGTCTCTCATTTTGATAGTAAAACCATTATTTCATTATGCTAAACATTTGTCATGGTTTTCTGAAGCACTGAGTTTAAAATAATGACAGAGAAAAATCTTTTCAATGCTAAGAAGCTAATTCTGCTTGTACCAAAAATGTTGGTCATGGTCTGCTTCCTTCTGATGGTTTCCTCTCTCTTCAACCACTTTACCCCAACTGGATTCCCCATCCTTTTCAATTTTTGAATTATCTATAAGCTAGGTGTGGATTTAGAGCTACTGTCATATAAATTCCATCAGGAAGTGCTGTATCCAGGCTACATTCTAGGTATTTGCCATCTGGTTGGGCCCAGACCATAGTCCATTCTGTTTTTAGAAACCTAAATTCTATTTCTCCCCAAATTATGGATCCAACCTCATTCATTAGATAACCCTTTTTCATTCTTTACCTATTTCCTCCTTTGGAGTAGAAGCCTCAGTTTCTCAATTCAGTATTCTCCATGAGGAACAGGCAGGCTTTAGGAATTTCTGTCTATAATTGACAGTTGTTAGAACCCAAACACTTTTAGTGAAATGTGTGAAGAAAAGCATTCGGTCATTTGTACCTTCTTTTGCTCCTTTCTCAGCCCTTGCCTCTATGAATGGAGAGAGGTGAAGGGCTAAGCTATACTGACTGGTCAGGCAAAGCCTATATTTTTATAACCTTGAAGGTCAAGCTCAGTATAAAATATCCCCTAACAGAGCAGATAACACTTACTTTGTGGGGTTCCTCTGAGTGCTGAGTGGCCCACATTTGAGGTTTTGGCCATTCATTTATCTGTAGGTTAGAATAGTCCAGAGCGGTTTGCTGAGGGAGATATTGATCCTTTCCACGATATGTTCTTGATTTGTCTTCCCCACGTGATGGCTGTGTGGACATTCATCCAAATACCTGTTTTGAGTTGGCATTTTTCCATTTCATAAGGTGACCTAAACTCTACCCTCTTTTTTTTTTTTTTTTTTTTGCGGTACGCGGGCCTCTCACTGCTGTGGCCTCTCCCGTTGCGGAGCACAGGGTCCGGACACGCAGGCTCAGCGGCCATGGCTCACGGGCCCAGCCGCTCCGCGGCGTGTGGCATCTTCCCGGACCGGGGCACAAACCCGCGCCCCCTGCAACGGCAGGCGGACTCTCAACCACTGCGCCACCAGGGAAGCCCTCTACCCTCTTTTTGATGGTTGAAACATATGGATCGTCCTTTAATCGGCAACAGAAAATGTCTGGCGCTGTGTTCACATCAGGGATATTAACCTTAAACAATCTGCTCTGCGAACCTTATCAAAAGTACATTTACAAGAAATAGTATTGTTGGAGGATTGCTTAAAAGAAATGAAATCCAACCTCAGATATTCTAAAACCTACCCCTGGACCAAGGCAATCCTAGCAAGCTTTGTATTTGACCTTCATTGCTTGTACCCTGCATGGATCGCTTAGTAAATTTCCTTCTCCCTTATGCGTTTATTATACAACGAAGGACCCTTTTAAGAAACAGTTTATGAAGCTCATTTGTATGTGTTGCAGAAATGTCAAAGATGCCTCACCTACTGAATTTTCAAGGTGTGGTCCCGGGAACAGGAGTTTTGACATCACGTGGGAATTTGTTAGAAATAAAGAATCTTGGGCTCCCACCAGACCTGTTGAATCAGAATCTGCATTTTTTTTTAAACTGAGGTATAGTTGATTTACAATATTGTGTTAGTTTCAGGGATACAGCAAAGTGTAGAATCTGCATCCTAACAAGACTCTCAGGTGATTTGTGAGCACATTCAAGACTGATAAGCACTGCCTTAAACTATATTCCTTTTTTGCCAGAAAGCTTAGGCAAAAATAGTAGCAACAAAACCCTCGTATTTCAGAACCTAATAAAGCTTTGGTTCCCTCTACACTCTTCTCATTCTTTGGCTTATTATTTTTCTAATCGAGTTTTCCTTTCACCTAATTGTCCTAACTGTGGAATGAGATTATAGTCGTGTTTCAGTTACCTAGTGCCATGTATCAAGCCATCTCCAATCTTGGTGGCGTAAGACAACATCCACAGTTATTTCACTCACAGATAAGAGCTTTGGGCACCGCTTGACAGGATATCTGGTTTCTGTTGCACCTGGCATCAGCTGGGGCTGCTGAAAGGCTGTGGGCTGGAATCATCCAAACGTTTGCTCACTCATATGTGTGGAAGTTAATGCTAGCTGTTAGACCAAAAGACAAAGACAGCTGGGACTATGGACGGAACACCTCCATGTTATCTCTCCATATGGCCAACGTGGTGGCTGAGAGCCAAGGCTGAGCCTCCCAAGGTAAGGATGAGCCCAGCAAAGGCTATATTGCCCTTTATGACCTACCCTTGGAGGCCACTTCTGCTACATTCTTTCCTTCGGGTTGTCTCACAGTCCTTCCCAAAGAAAGGAAATCGATCCTTCTTTTTAATTAATTTATTTTTTATTGAAGTATAGTTAATTTACAATGTTATGTTATTTTCAAGTATACAGCAAAGTGATTGTTGTACATACACATATATACATTCTTTTTCAAATTATTTTCCATTATAGGTTATTACAATGTATTGAGTAGAGTTCCCTGTGCTCTACAGTAGGTCCTTGTTGTTTACCTATTTTATATATAATAGCGTGTATATCGAGTCCTTCTTTTAGTAGGGGAATGGCAAAATTCTGGAAAGGATGAGAAATATTGCTGTGGCTGCTTTCTGGAAAATCTGCTACAACCACTCCTTTTTTTTTTTTTTTTTTTGCGGTACGCAGGCCTCTCACTGTTGCGGCCTCTCCCGTTGTGGAGCACAGGCTCCGGACGCGCAGGCTCAGTGGCCATGGCTCACGGGCCCAGCCGCTCCGCGGCATGTGGAATTTTCCCGGACCGGGGCACAAACCCGTGTCCCCTGCATCGGCAGGCGGACTCTCAACCACTGTGCCACCAGGCAAGCCCTGTTTTTACCTTTTTGAAAATTATAATTTGATAGTTTTTAGCCTCATCTTTTTTCTCTCCTCTTTGAACTGATTAGGAGAGGAGGGTGTTTGAATCTTCTAGGATGCTCATTGGAGGAACTGAAGTTGTCCTCATATTAGAGGGCTAGGGTCTTCCATAACAAAAGAGCTATAGTTAAGGCAAAAAGTCACTGTACTTCAGTGCCTAACACATAGTAGATTAAACGTACCCACCCCCAACACCCACTCCCATCCTTAAACATTAGCATACCTTCAAAATTTGAATCTAAAGTGTGTCTCCTATGGACAGCATACAGTTGGATCTTGTTTTCTTTATCTGTCTGACAGTCACTGCCTTTGGATTGTATTGCCTAATCCATTTATATTTATAGTTATTATTGATATGGTTGGATTTATATCTGCCATTTTGTTTTGTTTGTTTTCCATGTGTCTCAGGTATCTTGTTTCTCTCTTCCTTCTTTACTACATTTTATTGTAGTAAGTGGATACTTTCTAGTGTATTGTTTTCATTTCTTTAATGATATTTAAAATTTTTTTATTTTAGTTTTTTTCTTAATGGCTTACTTTAAGTCATTAATGGCTCCCAGGCTTACAAAATACATCTTAATTTATCATAATCCACTTCTTATGTACTAACTTAATTCCAGTCAGATATAAAAACTTTATTCCTATATAGTTCCATTCCGTGCCCCTCTTTTGTGCTATTACTGCTATACATATTATGTCCATATACCTTGGAAACCAAAAAGCAGTTTGTTATAATTATTGCTTTATATAATCTTTTTTAAAAGGTGAGAGAAAAAAGGAAAGCAAGTATATACTTATAGTTTGTTATATTAACCTTCTTATTTACCATTTTTTGGTTCTCTTCATTTCTTCCTGTGGATATGAGTTTGTGTTTGGTGTTATTTCCTTACTCCATACCCTCACAATTTAACTTCTTTATTAAAAGTAGAGTTTATAGTCTTATCCTCTGTTTTTTTGTAAAGTTCTAGAGAAATAACCATGACTTCTCTGATTTAGTTTAAGATCTTTGTCAGTAAATTTTAACCTCATTTCCTCACATCCCAAATAAGAATATCTGGATGTTAGCTCTTCCACACACAGGAAGACAGATACAAATATTTCATTATTCTTACTTAATCCGACTCTAAATCCTTTCTCCCAAAAACATACATTTAAAACATGAAAAAATCAGAGGTCTTTTTGTGGACACTGGTTTATTTGGGCAGACTTCAAGAGTTTGGCTAGCCTAATAGAATATTCTTTGACTCATCAACAGAAAAGATTTTCCTGGGAAAAGACAAAATTAGTTTTTTAGAGGCTTCTGCTTTTGGTCTTTTTTTCCCCTTAAGTTTCTGGGAATTTTGATAAGCAATTACACTGTCTGCTAGCAAACCATGCATTTTAATGTCAAAAACTCTAGCGCTGGTGACACATTTTTCAGTTTTTCTAAAATAAGGTCTGTGCTTCCACCTCTAGCATTGTTTGCAATTAGATGAAGAGGTGGGGGAGGGGAGAAGGCATGTCTTCCCTGGGCAGCAAAATGGGAAATAATCCTAGTGTTTCTCCCCATAGAGAGGCCACACTGAGCCAACAGTTTAGCAATGCTTCTGGAACTTTTCATGTGCGTGCTAATTACCTGGAGCTTAGTTACAATGCAGATTCTGACTCAGTAGATGGAGGGTGCAGCCTGGGAATCTGCAGCTCTGATGAGCTCCCATGTGATGCAGATGTTACTAGTGGTTGGGGGACCACACTTTGAGTAGCAAGGGCTGCTAGGGCACTCATTCTTAAACTTCCTGTACATTGTAATCACCTGGGGGGTTTTAAAAAATTTCTGTTACCTGGGGTCCATGTTCAAAGGTTCTCATTTGATTGATTGTGACTGTGGTAGTCGTGTGCAGTCAGGTTTGAGAATTACTGGGAATTACAAGTCAAGAGTGCAAGAGACTGTGGTCAAGCCAGGAATATCTTGGCTCAGTTTGTGCATCACCAAAACCCAAGTCAGTATTGTTCCATCATTGAGTCTCTTCCTGGCTAGCATGTCCTGCCCATGGCTACCAGGTAAATCTGATTTCTCTTTTTTTACATCAATCCCTATTCAGTTCAACTTTAGTACAACTGCAGCCATATATCTTTATAGGCAGGGCCTGCCAACAGAGTCATCTACTAGGGTGCAGGCAATAAAGGGATAAGTAGAATGTTCACAAACAATTGAGAGACTGAATATATAAATGGACAGTGGCCAGACCATATGTAACAAAAGAATTTTGATCCACGACTTCTGCAGCAACCAGCTCAGGAAGCCAAACCATAACCTCTACAGCCATCATCGCAGAACATCAGGACTTCTTGGTCAATGAATGCCAATTTCTCTATTTTTTTGCCCTGACTTCCAACTCAGGACCGACCAGAGAAAGCCAAGTATGCTCCCCAAACCAATCACATAAGCTGCCCCACTTCTTATCATTCTCCTCCGGTTTCCCCATGTCACCAAGCTCCCATCAGGGTATACCTGGAGCCTTCCTTATTTTCCACTGTAAAGCTTTCCCGCTCCTCTGCCTGTCTTTGAATCTCTGTAAGCGATGGTGGCCGACTCCCTTGCTCTGAATAAAGAGCCTTCGTCTGTTCTCTTTTGGGTGGTCTTCATTGAGGTCCACACAGTAATAAAGCCAAGAGTCAGTCTGCTTTTTATTATCACCATGCACCAGCAATTCTAAATAATTTCAGTGGAATAGTACTCCTAGGCGAGGATGGACTGTTCCCATCGCCCAGGCCCTCTGATGATGTCCCTGCTTTTTAGACACTTTTCCTGCTAGTTTTCGAAACCCAGCTTGGTATCCGGGCTGCCCTGGGACTCTGGACAGCTCTCCTCTCCCTGAACTGGCTGCTCCTCAGGCCTCCTGTCTCCACGGCAGGGGCTCCTCCACTTCTAGAAGCCTTCTTCAGCTTCAGTTCTAAGTGTTCAAGATCACCTCTTTTTCTGGGAGGTCACGACCTGTGACTCACTCCCCTCCTTTCTTCCCAGCAGCTCCCCCTCTCCCCACCCCAGCTCAACTTTTCACTTTGGTGTCAGTTTCCTGCCAATTGATCCCTGGCCCACTGAAAATTCACATTTATAGCATTGTATAATTAACACGGGATTAACTAAGAGGCTCTTTTCTATGAAAGAAAAGTGCATGTGCATTCTCCATTAGCAAAGTGTGCTATTTAAAGTCAAAATACGGTTAACAAGCTGCTTCCAAACCAGAGTATCAGTTTCTGATAGGGCACATTAAGCCTACAGTTATAGTTAGTTTTTTGAGAAAGGCACTTACTTCGGTTGTTCAGTTTTGCCTGTCTCCTTGCCCAACGCCACCTACCCTCAGCCGCAAAATGCACCCATCTGCATTCTTCACGTTTCTGGGGCGTACGGAAAACTTGCACGTTCTGAAGTCTGTTTGCTAGCATATTCTTCCTACCATCTTGATTATGAATCACAATAGAGCGGGAAAGGGATAATAAGTAAAGTGTTAAGAAAAATGATCTAAATCTTGGAAATAAGGCCAGGAGTGTTCAGGCTCTCCCTTCAATGTCATTAACACTGAGCTGCTTAACAAGCCCACCCCAGGACTACCTACAGGGCTGTGGGAGGTTACCTTTGCTTGCTTGCTCTTTACTCTTTATTAAATAAGATCCCAGACTATGGGAAGTTACACGTTAACATGTATATGTTGCCTGGTTGAGATGCTAATCATTCCTGATGGGTGGGAAAGATAACCCTAAAGATTAGAGTTTTATTGTCCTGGAGGGCATTGAGCGGTTTCATATCTAACCTAGTAATCTCATTCGAACATTCTTCTTCTTTAATGCCTGTAAGTACATAGCTCCTCCAAGTCTCCTTGAAATATCTTTACCGTCTCATTGATTCCATCATTAATGTAATTGGCTAAAATCTTTGACATGAGCCATGTTTTCAACTGTTTGGAACTTATACTTTGAAAAGAGTTCAGAAAATTCAGCATAGAAGGCCAGTCGTGGCAGATGTGGTGAATGAGAGATCTAGGTTTGTCAGATTAGCACAGCTATTCTAATCCTTTCATAGGTTTCCCGCTTGCAGAGTTCGATCCCCCCCCCCGACCAACTCCGTACGCGGGCCTCTTATTGCTGTGGCCTCTCCTGTTACGGAGCACAGGCTCCGGACACGCAGGCTCAGCGGCCATGGCTCATGGGCCCAGCCGCTCCGCGGCATGTGGGATCTTCCCAGACCGGGCCACGAACCCGTGTCCCCTGCATCGGCAGGCGGACTCTCAAGCACTGCGCCACCAGGGAAGCCCCAGAGTTCGGGTTTTTTTGTTTTCTTTTTCTCCCAACCTACACTGTTAACTTCCCTTCAGGAACCATAGTCATGGAAAAGCTTTTCCACAACAGTTCCTTAAAAGAGGAATCTGAACATGTAAATTACATTTGTGGCCTCCAACCTACCTGGTAAAGCACTGGTGGGAGGCCTGGGGGTTACAACAGTAACCTGCACACAATGAAAGCAGCCCCCGAGGACAGGGGTGTGTCCGTGGGACCGGTCCACCACTTCCCACCACCATTTCCCAGAGCGCAATGTAGGCTTTTCCAAACTGATAAGGGAATAATAAAGCAGACTGATTCAAGTCTCGATGTCAGCCTCAAAGACACAAGTTGGAGTAGTAGTTATTTCATAACAATCTGGAAAGGTCTAGATACCCAGCAAGTTCTAATATCAAACCCAGGAGAAACCTTAGCCTCCAGGAAGGGGAGCATACTTGCTTGTGAAATTTGTTGGCAGTAAAATATTTGAACAGCTGGGGCGCTGGGTATAGTTCTGACGTTGGGTGTTTTATACAAAGGAGTCTTTTTGTTTTCCCCACTCAAAAAAGGGGAAAGGTATTTTCATGTTTTTATTTTAAAAGTCATCATTAATCCTACTAGGTCAGTCAGTCTGCTTGTTTTCTGGCTTTGCATTTAACAAAGTTCCTTATCATTAACTATGTGTTTTCAATCACCTAGCATGTATTTAAGTGGCTTTTCCTAATTTAAAAGGTATTTCATTTTTTGAACATATTATAAGGTATGTTTGTCTCTTCAATATAGTATTGGCATTCAGGCTGCTGTTTGCACTACGGTCCACTATTTTATGTGCTGTTTCATATTTAACCAGCTCTGAAGTGTTGAATCTATCAAAAAAATAACTACTGAGAAGGTATAGACTGATAGCGTTGATCTAAATCATTAAGATCTCAAACCTTATGGAGGATTTTTCATTTTGTTTTGGTTTGAAACATGAAGGTGACTGAGTGAGAACATAAATTAAGTGAAAATCTTATTTTAAAATGTCTCCTTTGCTAAAAATACCCAGAGTCATTCCATATTTTGATAGCTCTTTAACAAAGCTATTTTGCAGTTGTTTTGCAGAAATGCAAAAGGATCTTCCAGGGCCTGGAAAAGCGCCGTTGTAATTTTGGATGAATTTTCTTAAATAGTGAAAACAACCCAAGTGGTCAATCTGTATATATTTCGTTTTGCCTTAGTCTAAGAATTTATCTATCTGTCCCAAAATAAATCTAGAAAGCAGAGCTGAGGAATCGAGCAGGTCAGGGTTTTACTATTACAGCGGTAGAGGGCTAAATAATACTGCCTTCCCCCTTTCACCCGAAAAAGGTTTCCTGAGCAGGGGTCTCCCCACCCCTGTGGTCAGTCCCCAGATCAGAGATGCGTTCGCCAGACACTGGCTGCTTGCTGAGCCAGTGACAGGATAGAAAACAGTCTGCTTGCCCTGGCTTTCTCTGGCTCCCCCCTCCTCCTATATACCAGTGCTATTTGTCAGGAAAGAAGCCCAGAGAGGAATATAAAGAAACTAAATGTACAGTATTTTCCTTAAATGGCTTTACTGCTGGTTATTTTGCAATAGATAGAGAAAATCTCCCTGAAAAATTGCTGCTCCCTTTTGAAGGTATTAGCTCAGCCCTTCCCCTTGCATTTTCCAGAACATTCCATCTTCAAAGAGCTAAACAGTCTTGCTCCACCCAAAAGCTTTGGCGCTGGCCTTACCTCCTCTGGCTCTCGTGCTGCCTCTGACACTCAAAATTACTTGTTCTACCGCAGGAAGACCTTCCTTCACTTACTGCTTCTCATTGGATTTGTAAATGGTGGATTTATTGAAGAGGAGGAACTTGTCTGCTTTCTCCTTTAGCCCTGCCGTGAGGCTAAGATTAATGGCCTCTCATAAATGGTCTGTTCCTTTATCTGCCATACCTGTCAGTTCTGACCCCGTAACACACAAAATGAAAGTGAGTGGGAGCAAGTTAGCATCAAGTGGGTCTGTTCGTTGGAACAGCTCGCTTTGTTGCATTTGTCTTGAACCCTGGAATCGCTGCTCTGCCCCTTCTGGTTCTGAGGCGCCCCTGCCCTGGCCCACACCTGTCCCCTCTCCCAGTCCAGGCTGCTGTGCCCTGGGGGCCCCCTAGGTCCTTGCCGGGGTTGGTGGCTGTCTTTTCCTCTGATGCGCCCTCCCTTCTCACAGGTCTCTGAGACTTTCAGGGGAGACCTGGCTTCTCTCACTGGCCAGGAGGCCTAGAAGAAAGGTTGACCTTCAACTTCCAGTGTACTACTTCAGCTTCTAGACCGTGCCGTCCACTGTGGTAGCCACGAGCCTTATTGAGCATTTGAAATGTGGCCAGTCCAAATGAGATGTGCAGGAAGTGTAAACTTCATCCCACATTCCAAAAACCTCATGCAAAATAAACAAAGAACATCAAATACCTCAATACTTTTTACATTGATTATATGTTGAAATGATAATATTTTGCATATATTGGGTTATATAAAATGTATTATTAACATTAACTTCTATATAAAATAGATCAACAACAAGGACCTACTATATAGCACAAGGAACTATATTCAATATCTTGTAATAACCTATAATGGAAAAGAATCTGAAAAAGAAGAGACGGGTATATGTATAACTGAATCACTGCTGTACACCTGAAGCATTGTAAATCAACTATACGTCAATTTAAAAAAACACTGAAAAATAAAATATAATAAAATGATGCCAATCCAAAAAAAAATTAACCGCACCAGTTTCTTTTTACTTTTTTGAAAAATGTGGCCACTAGACATTTCAAATTCCATATGTGGCCTGCATTTGTGGCTCACATTCTGTTCCCATTGGGCAGAGCCAACAAGTATTAATTAGGCACTTACTGTTGTCAGGTATTTTGAGGTTCTGGAGGTATATATATATATACTTTTTAAATTTTAACTTGTTTTATCTGAATTTGCTATTTTCAATGTATTCTTTTTTTTTAAATTTATTTGGTTGCGCCAGGTCTGAGTTGCAGCTGGCGGGTTCCATAGTTGTGGCCAGTGGGCTCCTTACTTGTGGTTTGTGGGCTCCTTAGTTGCAGCTTGCTGGTTCCTTAGTTGTCACATGCGAACTCTTAGTTGTGGCCTGCATGTGGGATCTAGCTCCCTGACCAGGGATCGAACCCAGGCCCCCTGCATTGGGTGCACGGATTCTTAACCACTGTGCCACCAGGGAAGTCCCTGGATCTATATATTTTTAGGAGTAAGAAATAGACTGCCAAGAGCATATAGTCTATTGAGGGAGAAGGGATTATAAACAATCATGATAAAAATGAGAAAAGTGCTAGAACAGATATATGTATACAGCACTATTGGAACCATCAAGAGTACAATCAATTCTGCTTGTGATTATCAGAGGAAGCATCAAGAGGAAGCCATGGGTGAAAGAGACCAAGTCCAAGGGAGTCCAAGTCCAAAGGAGGAGGAAGTGGAAAATGGCTTTCATGACCAGATGATAGAGCTACGTGAGTCCACGGGAGGTAAGACTGCACAGGTGTGATGGAACCAGTTGACAGGTCTGGCTGGGGCACTGGATGGTCCATCTTCAGAGGACCAGATGATGGTGGGAGATGAGAATGCACAGATGACGGTGCTACATGGGGCCGGGGGAGATAAGGCCGCAGTCCTGCCAACCACAGAGGCAGGAGAGGGGAGTTTTGGTCGTGACACCAGAGCAGGGCAGGGCACAGAGGCTGTTACAGGAAGGGTGGAGTACTTAGGGTCTCAGCCCCGCGCTACATCAGTCCTGACCCTGGTCACGTGTCTCTTTGGGCGCACCCACTGGGCACCACCAGGGAGCAGGGGGCAGAGAGCTTGCTCATGGGTCACAGCTTCTGCAAAGGTTTGCAAGTCTGCTCTTGGATGGTAGAGCTGCTTCTGCACGGAAGAGTTTAGCAGAAACAGTGACCTATTTCACCTGCCTCAAGGCTGGCTGGCACAGCCAGAATGCTGGACATTTATTCAAAGTGAAAGCGCATTCTCCAGTTAAACACCTTACTTGTCAGAACCTTTTTGTCTCTCTGGGACACCAAATCCAGGGTAACGAGGAATTACAGAGCATGTGTATTTTCTTTGCTCTTGAAACCCAAAGACACAATGTTGCACGACCCTCTCTGCTAAGGGGTGTTGTCTGGTGCACCCAGGACTGGACCCCAAATAGTAGGCAGTCTGTGTGCCCAGAACTAACACTCCCATTCTTGCTGGCCTCATTGTCACATGTGGATAGTGCAGTGTGATTTGGGGTGGAGGGTGCTCAGAGAGGAGAACCGTCTTACTCCAAAAAAATCAACACTGGGGTTAAGTTTATCTTATAAAGAAATCACTACCAAGCCAAGGCCACAGCACTGATTCCCTACTAGATTTTCGCTGCAGGGGATTACCCGGGGAGCTTAAAACAACAACAAGAACAAGAAGGAGCCGCACCCCTGGAGATTCTGATTTAATTGGTCTGAATTTTTTTTTTTGAGAGCTCCCCAGGTGATTCCAATGTACAGCCAAAGTTGAAATTGAGGTTACTGACTCAAGGTTTGGGAAACCCAATGGGCAAGTGCAGAGCAGCTGAGTATGAGAGTCTGCAGTGTGTCCCAGGGTGAGAAATCAGGGCTGCAGCTGGAAACCTCCCTTAGGGCCGGCTCCTCACGTACTCAGCTGCTTTGTTGCTCAGCAAAAGCCATAGCAATTGTCCTGAAAGGGTCAGAAAGAAGCAGTTGCATATCTCTTATTTCTCTAAGGCCGTGGTTCTAAAGTAGATCACCCGGGGGGCTTGTTAAGACAGATTGCAAGATCCCCTCCCCAGAACTTCAGGTTCGGTAGCTGGGGTAGGGCCAGAAAATTTGCATATCTAACAAGCTCCCAGGTGCTACTGCTGGAAGGCAAGGGAGAAGAGGATTACTTAAAATGAAAATGCAGCAGAGAGTAGCAGGCATTTTCACTGAGCAGCTACTCTGTGCCTGGTCCTAGGCCAGACCTGTGGATCCAGAGGAGAAGCCACAGCTGGGCCCTCCATGACTTGGCCGTCCACAGACAGAGACCCATGGACAAACAATTATATTTTGGTAGGTTCCATGGAAGGGACCTCCATTTGCTTCTTGGAGATACACAGGGCTAGAAAGAGTATGGCTCCTACTCTTAAAATAGCAAAAAGCCAAACTGCAAGTTCAAACTTTCCATGAATTCATAAGACAGTGAGGTCACAGGGCAAAGAACTAACCCAGAATGGAAGGACAGACAGACATCTGCGGGAAGAGACAAGACAGAAGCTCTTGCTTACCTGGGGCAGGTGCTGCAAGACACGGGTAAGAATTCACTAGAATTGTTTAGTTTGTTTTTAAAATTATTTGTATTGGGGTCCCATGTGTGTTTGGGGCCACAATTTGAAATCCGTCTTGAGACCAATTCCCCAACTCTGCCACTTCCAACTTCCTCAAATGACAGCACAATCACAGGGTAGGAGTGAAGGAGGATATGAAAAGAACCCAAACCTTCCATTGTATCAGGGTCCTTCAAGCCAGCCATGAAACTGAAGGAGTTTGAGCAATTCGAGGAAGCCCCCTGGTTTGGTGGCCAAAAGGGCCAACTGGAGGAAACCCAGTGAACAGCACCCATGCTAATTGCTGCAAATGATCTTCATGCCAACAAGATGTCTGAAGCCCTAGAACTGGGTCAGCCTTATGGATCAACAAGGGTTCTTTTTTTTTTAATTTTTATTTTCTGTTGGAGTATAGTTGGTTTACAACGTTGTGTTAGCTTTGGGTGTACAGCAAAGTGATTCAGTTACACATATACATGTACCTATTCTTTTCAAAGTCTTTTCCCATTTAGGTTATTACAGAATATTGAGCAGAGTTCTCTGTTCTTTTTGTTAACAACTCCTGCCACTGGTGGGCTTGCCCCTTGGCAGATCTGGGGACATCCCTAGAGCTTTTCTCTCCTGTTTCCATTTTAGCACCATCCTATGCACAGCCTGAGGAAATTCAAACTAAGTTTTCTTACAATAAAAGAAGCCAAGTGAGGGCTTCTCAGGTGGTGCAGTGGTTAAGAATCTGTCTGCCAGAGCAGGGGACACGGGTTCGAGCCCTGGTCTTGGGAGATCCCACATGCCGCGGAGCAACTAAGCCCCTGCGCCACAACTACAGAGCCTGCGCTCTAGAGCCCGTGAGCTGCAACTACTGAGCCCGTGTGCCGCAACTACTGAAGCCCATGCGCCTAGAACCCATGCTCCGCAACAAGAGAGGCCACTGCAATGAGAAGCCCGCACACCGCAAGAAGAGTAGCCTCCGCTCGCTGCAACTAGAGAAAGCCCACGCGCAGCAAAGAAAACCCAATGCAGCCAAAAATAAATAAATAAATAAATAAATTTTAAAATAAAAGGAAGCCAAGTGAATGAAGCCTTTTAAAAATTGCCAATCATTGGGCAACTCCTGTAACTTTCTATACATAAAAGTTACAGCCCTGTAGGTCTGAGGTAAAACTGGAATGTTATCGAAAGCTTTGAGATCTGGAAACATTTTTACTGGACTTTCTGAAATCTTTCATATAAAGCTCCTGAATGTATATCATCTTGCTTTCCTAGGGACTTTTGGATAACATCAAAGTGTTCAATGGAAAAAAATGTTCATCTTCTGGAAAATGCTAATAACTAAGATTTGCTGCTTCTTAATGAGAAGCCAACAGGAGTCAGGCTAACTCGAGAAGAGAAGGGTAATTCCTCATCTACTTTATGGCCCTGATTCATTGTATCTTATTCTTTAGAGTTTTCAGGATTCCTGGGTCCCTCTCTGGCCTATACTGACTAGAAAGCTGCTCAACTCAGTTCTTCCTCTCAGAATTTATGTGGACAGTTTTTACTTCCTGTGAATCCTTTACTGCCGAAACCACCCCTATTCAGCCATCACAGCTTTGCCCACATGCCAGGAACCTGGGGAGAGATGTAGGCCCTGAATTAAGAAATGTTATTTCCTTGGTTGTCCACATAAACTTTCTAGTATTTCCGGTAATTCATCAGTAACTTATGGCCCTCATTTGCCAAAGTCCCTTTTGCTGGTGAATTCCTGGTATTTCTTGGAATCATTCACCTTCACTCATTCTCCCTTTGAGCTAATTTAAGCATTCAGAAGGGAATCAAACCCATTTTCCAGCTATCTGGAGTTGTGAGGCTTTTTAATTCTTTCCCCAAACTGAATTAGCTAGCTGTCCCATGGATTGTCCCAAGAGCAACCTTGGTGTGGATCTGCTGAAGGAGCTTCACATCTAGAATCTTCCAACTGAACAGTTGTGATCCTAATTCCCAGCTCCATATTCTGTTCTCCACATAAACTGCCCAACACACAGATTCATACTTAGTTCCAGAACTCTCTTGGAACTGGCCAACTTCTCCCCATCAGTGATTTACCCAGGCCCCAAATGGATGTCCTGAGCTGCCACTGAACTCAGGTTGACCCTTTGTGTCTGCTCTTAACTCCAGTACTGAAGCTTGGTCATTACTGAGTCAGTATGTAAGATTCGAGTGAATAAGTTCCATCCCCATTTTCCTGGAGGTTGTCTTACCATTTTGGTTGAAGGAGATCACCTTTGTTAGTGAAAATCATTCAGTGCACAGGTGCTTTCACCGAAGATAAGCGTGACATGATTTCTTTCACTTGAACATTCACATGGATTTTCTAAAAGTCGTAAAAGCCTCATGTCCCAGGAGAATAAATAAATCTACACACACACACACACACAAATAAGTCACAGAAGAGTATCACTGCATGGGAAAGGGATTATGTTAGTGAAATACTAAACCAAGTATCAGTGTCCATTTGCCGGTTCTTGTTAGGATTAAGCTGAAAGTTGTTTATCTGCTGCTAGTTGCACAGGGATACATCTTGGCTTTAGTTTTGAAATAAATTCTTGGCACGGTTTCATTGTTTGGGATACAGGATCCAAGACAAAAAAAAAAATGTCCTTAAGGAGTATACAAGAATTATGGCCCTCAGATCTTTATCTATCCTGATGTTTTGAAAACTTGCTTTAAGAGAAATAACATAGGCCTGCAGGAGAAGGACAGGAAGGAAGGGGAGGCTGAGAGAACAGCCAGGAAGCTGGGGCTAGCAGCTGTTCTGTTTTTCTGAGCAGGGGGAATAAAATTAGAAAAGAGTTACGAATGCACAAGTGTAAAGTAACAGCACGTTTGAATGGGGTGTGGTGGTGGCGGCAGTCCATTTGCCTGTGGGTAAAGGACAATGAAAATCAGTTCATGAAAAGTTCATGCAGAGGAGTAGTAGTGAGTCCTGCGTCTCAATTGATTTCCACTCAACTAACAGACCAAATACCATTTCTTTTCATTTCTGCTTTTCAACATTAAACCAAGTTGTCGCTTCACGATGACAACAGCTCCAAATCAAAGGCCACGGGACAGCTTTTCAGGCCTGAGTGACGCATTCACTTGGGTTAATCTTTATGCAAAAGTCCTGCTCCAAACACAGCCACCTACACAACATGGCTCTCTGTTTATACTTCACTTTTTCAAATCAGAGTCAGGGCAACAGTCCACAACAGTGTGCTTTCTCAACTCGATTCTTACCAAAATTATTTTTCTGACTTTTCCTTCTCCATCTAGATAAGATAAACGATTTGAGGGCCCAGGTGTCTTATTAGTAAACATGTTAAAAATAATAATGCCATGTTATTGCATCTACTTTTAATTATTACATTGATTATTATCAAAATCATGGTCATCACCACCATGAACACCAGTAATGCAGTGGCTCCACCGTTTACATCATCTCATTTGACCCTGTGGTAATGCCTGGATAAGTGTCATTTTCCCATTTTGCAGGCAGGGAAATTTTTCAGATGCGTTATGTGACTTGCCTAAAATTGCTCAGCTAGTCAATGCTGGTGCGCTATAGACTAGAATCCCAGTATTATTTTTGCTGAATCACACTTCTTCAATGCAAGCAGCATCCCGTATACCTGCTCCCAACATCTCTACTCTCTACCGTTTCTCCCTTCTGTACCTGGAAAAGATTGGTTGACCTAACAAGGGAAAAGTAGATCGAATGATGACATTTATTACAATGTTATATATCATAGCGAAAAATGAGAAACAACCTGAAAGTCCAAGAATGAGAAATGGATAAGTATGGTAGGGAGTATAATGGCCCCCCAAAGATGTCTAATTCCTGGAACCTGTGAATATGTCACCTACCCGGCAAAGGGGGATTGAGGTTGCAGATAGAATTAAGATTGCTAATCAGGGAGATTACTGAGTGGGCTCGCTGTAATCACAAGGGGCCTTAAAAGTAGTAGAGGAGCAAAGTGACAGATACAGTGTTGCTGGCTTTGAAAACGAAGGAAGGGGTCTCAGCTGAGGAATGCAGGCGGCCTCTAGAAGCTAGAAAAAGCAAGGGAACATTCTCCCCTAGAGCCTCCAGAAGGGAATGCAGCCCTGCCCGCGACTGGATTTAGCCCAGTGAGATCCAGGCTGGACTTCCGACCTCCGGAATTGTCAGATAATAAACGTGTGTTATTGTAAGCTGTTAAGTTTATGGTGATTTGTTACAGTAGCTATAGAGAGCCAACAAAGTTCTCTATAGCATGGACTATGTACTTGAGGGTCTGTCATGCAAACATTTAAGTGATATTTGTGAGGTCTATGTGATAATGTGGAAAATATTTAGGATCGACATTTACAAAGCAGTATGTAGGCATGTATATGCAGTGTGGTTAAAACTATGTTAGAAAAACAAAGAAACCAAAACCTCAGTTCAGTGGATATAAAATCTGGGAGAAAATTCACAAAAATGTGAACGATGAGTCATACGAGAGGTGGACTGATGCTGATTCAGTTTTCTTTTCTTGCAACTTGCCTGCATTTTCTGAATTTCCTTTAATGGGCCTGTGTGGAGAAAATACTAAATTTGAAGTTTGAAATTGATTTATGAAAGTCAAAATCCCATTCAGAGAGTCATAATGATATATGTTGCTCAGACAGGACACCATCAGTCCTTACATCTGTGGTCAAGCAACAGTATTCTTTCCTATTTTATCTGGGTAGCCATATGGAGAAACAGTTATCGTTTTAGCAGCTGAGACCAGAATTCCTCTGTGGAGAGAGAGACCTGTCTTAACGGAGACGTTCGTTGAAAAGACTTTATCAGTCCACTGGGGAGAAGGAAGTCCTCAGGCCTGAGTGTTAAGCTGGTGATGAGATTTCATATTAGAGAAGGGAGACGGGGGAACAAGGGGACGGAGGCTGCTTGGGGCCGGAGTCAGGAAAAGGTGGGGTTGGAAGAAGACATTTGAAGGAAAGCATGTCCCTACAGCATGTTTGCAAAGAATTCAGTGTGTTGTAGGCTTCTCGTTACCCCCAGTTTTCAGCAAAACTGTAACTTATCCATGTTTGATTGGATTTCATAACTAATGAAGGAGGCGAGATTGGTGTCAAGGTTGACTTGGGGTTGAAACTGGGCCGGCCTGTGTAGGCGGGGAGAGAGCGCTGAGGTCTGAATCGCACGTCCCTTCACAGAACGGGCGACATCCACGGGTGCCGTGCCTCCCCTGTGCCTTCAACTTTGCTCAGTCACCAGTGCCCCTGCCTGCGTGTTTACTGCCCTGCTCACCATCTCCCCTTCCTAGGGTAACTCCCTGCCCTCATGCACTGCATGGTGCATCGCCAAATAGCAAGTGGTTGCAGAGCTCTTTTACTCCCTGGCGTTGCATTTCATGTACAAGACAACCTTAGAAGCCAGCCCTTGGATTACCTGGGATTTATGCCAACTTGTTGCAAAGCAAGCATTAACAAATCCCCTGAGAACCAGTGAAGGTTCCCCACCACTGATGGTCCCCAGGGGCTGAGCAGCTACCCATTCTCCAGTGTGAGATGATCTCAGAGCTGGCGGCCTGCAGGTTTTCAGGGGACTTGTGGCACTTGGGCTGCCCTCCAAGGCCCAGAAGATGCCGGGCGGCGGGGGGGGAGTTTGTTAGCCGATCCATTGGGGATTCTACAGCCTCCAGGGTGGCCTTGAGATCTGAGCAAACTTAACTCCCCCAGACACTGCAGAAAGAGCTCGGAACTCCTGAGGTGCCCATGATTGAAAACGAGTCTTCCTAGAGATACTTTGGGCCAAATCCAACCTTGTTCACAGTGGTCTCTCTAGTGGCAATAGCTTCTTAGGTTTTCTCCCGTCCTGTTTTGAGGGCTCAGTGAACCAGAACTCCTTGGGGTCAGGTGATATCCCAGAGGTCTAATGTCTGCAGTGGGTAGCAAAACCTGTCACCAAGAATATGGGGGCATAGCAGTAATGATGTTAGTCTGTGTGTGTGTGTGTGTGTGTGTGTGTGTGTGTGTGTTCATGCACAGGTGTACACTTGTGCCTACTTATGCCTGTTAGACGGGCAGGAAACCTATATGATTTTGGGGGTCTCCTTTTAAGAAGAAAACACTACAAGTTCAAAATTAGGTACAAAAATTCAAATATGTATTTAGAATGAGAAAAATTACAAACATTAAAAAGTTAGCAAATACCAAAAGCATCACAAAATCTAGAAAAATGACATATCTTAATTAACTCCCTGACACAGCTCTATAATTTTTTTCTTACATATTTTAGCTGTATTTTCTTTAATCAACTCTTCAAATGATTATGATTTTGTAATTCTTTTCTGTAGCGGAAATTGCAAGTCTTTCCTCTATCTAGCATGATTGATTAAATTTTTAAAAAATCGACAGTTTAGAAATTGATTTTCAGCTTCCTAATTCATTTTCAAGTTGAAATGACATTCACTGCCAAAGCTGTCCTGTAAATTTTTAGAATCTGTTTTCAAGTTTGGAAAACCTATCACATTTCTTTCATGTATAAGCTCTCAGATACAGGGCATTTCAAGTTTCTTTACACGGTGACTAATCTGAAACATTCTTTGAACTAATGACACTCATTTAGCAATTTGTCACTGATGTCCTTATTTACTGCTATATTATATTTCTGTGTTAATCACTGTCAGTATTAGTATTTCTTGTCAAATTGGCAAGAAATTTTTTTCTTCAAACGTGCTTACGTGATTTACTTCTTTTCATTAACTGGATTAGCAAACAATCCAAGAGTCTGCACATCACTTCTATTCAAAGTTTATTTCTTCCTCTTCATGTATTATTGATTTTGTTATGATCTCAAAGAATCTTTCAGTTATAACTTATTTCTCCCTATCAGTATAATTTCTCTTGATTTCAAATCTATATCCTATGTATGATATATTTCTACTGAGTTCATATATATCACATATATTTCTTATATATGTTTAATTATACAGTGAAATGATATATATGAAATTTATAATGAAATACATCTATAGCCTATTAAAATATATTTCATATATTTGAAAATATATAGCACATGAAACATATTTCATATGATATGATAATGCCTTTATAATTATGTACACTGGGCTGTCAGTCTCTTCCTGATGGGAAAGAACTTCCATTGTGACTTAGGGTTATTGAGAACTAAATCCTCTACTTATAGTTCTGCGTGTCTCAGGACTGGAAGGTTAGGGTTCCACAGAGTACCTTCTGGCTTTCTGTATTTCAAGCCTTCTTTCTCCTCCACTACTCCATACTTCTGGTGCTTCTAGGTGTGACAGCACGCATTAATATTTTTTGCCTGTGACCCTCACTGTCATGATTTCAAGGGAGTCATCCCAGTAGATGGTAGAAGTAGTCTTGAAAGCCATTCCTACATCAGGATGGCTAGTAATAACTTAAATATGAAATACAGATATATGCCACTGAAATCAAACTCTCCCTCATTCAGCTCCACCTTAGTCAGATTTCAAAAATGCCATGGCCGTCTCTAGTGCCACCCGATACAAGAAAGGGAAGTCATAGTGGAAAGTGACAGTGGTCTTAACTAGTTGTGGGAGAAATATATTACTTTTGCAAATTTTACGAAAACACACCACCATGTGAACACATTGCCTTGGAAGGGGCCACGTAGGCCATGGGGCCCTTAAGCTTCCTTGCCTCAGGAGGCAAGAGTAGGTAACCGGATGATGCACTGTACTAGCACTTTCTCTAGCTCTGTGACTGAATCCACCTATGTTTTTGCATACTCATATTTTCTAGTCCACAATCATACATGGCATGTCTCTTTCACTCATTGCTCCAACATTTCCAATTGCAACAGCTATGCTAGAACCATAGTTTAAAGCTATCTGTTACAAACAGAAAGAAATTTTTTAGCAAAGAGTTATTTTTTGCCCAAATGAAACAAGAGTTTGACTTTTCAAGCTGGCAAAGAATTTTTATCTGACAACTTCAATAAAGCTAATGCTTTGCCAGGAATACAGGAGACTTTAAAGGAAATAAACTTACTTCTACGATACCACGATAATAAAAGTTTCCGCTTGTTATAAAAACAAGAGTTCAAATAAAGTGTAAAAGAAGCCACCAGTGGCTTCCCTGGTGGCGCAGTGGTGGAGAGTCCGCCTGCCGATGCAGGAGACACGGGTTTGTGCCCCGGTCCGGGAAGATCCCACATGCCACGGAGCGGCTGGGCCCATGAGCCATGGCCGCTGAGCCTGCGCGTCCGGAACCTGTGCTCCGCAACGGGAGAGGCCACAACAGTGAGAGGCCCGCGTACTGCAAAAAAAAAAAAAAAAAAAAAAAAAAAAGAAGCCACCAGAAAGTTGTTTGCAAAGGGTTTATTCTTCTGAATAACAATGCTTGCTAGTTTGAATAAGATTAGCATTTTTAAATCCCATCTAGAAAGCTTTATAAAATGAATCTAAATTTATCATTTCTGTATCTTTCATCAGTGGCCTGAAAAATCTTAATGAAGACTCTACTGACATTAGTTGATGCATCGCAAGAATAATGACTCTTTGTGTAGATTCATACTGGGAAAAAATAAACCTGTGTCCTCCTGGTTCTTGATGAATTCTTTCTGATCCGTGTGTGTGTGTGTGTGTGTGTCTGTCTGTCTGTCTGTCTGTCTGTCTCTTTCTTTTACACATAACCCAACCAAACACTTCCTTTTCCAAATATCATGATCATCCTTATCTCTGGCACCAGGGGAATTTTTAGCATTCTAAAAATAATTTCAATTCTATGGAGTCAGGGTGTTTTTAGTTGTGGCTGCACAAACAGTGGGATTTCACATTAGATCCATTTTGAAATATTATAAAAGACTCAATATGATGGAAACATGGACAATGCTTTGGAAATTGGGATAACTAAACCTGATTAAAATCAACTTCTATAATAGCCAAAGGATAAAATCCTAGTGTTAATGAATGATATGAGAGGCTTGCTAGGAGCCTCTCCTTTCTTTCTTCTTCAGCCTCTGTTTGCCTTGTGTCTTGCTGTCTTTTATTCTGCACTACTTTAACATCAGCTGGGACTGGCTCTAGCCCCGTGCTTAACCCCTTCTCAACCAGTCGTAATCAAAAATCCTAAATCTAGGAGTAAGAAACTAGGTAGGCTCTAGGCAAAAGGTAAGCCTAAGGCAAAGTTACTTCCTTCCTGTTTTCTTCCCAAGTCACCTGCTTTAGATTTTAAATTTTTGTATAACTGAATTAAAATGTCCTCTCTTGTATGTATTTTGTGATAGATATGAGTGATTTGCTTTCTTACCACCTTCAACCATGCAAAATTAACTTTTTCAATTTGATTCATGTTGCTTATAAATACCGCAGTGAAGACTAGTTTCGGAATTCTAATAATTGCACAATTCTTATGAAAAGCTTGTTGGTAAAATGAATATTCATGAAGACTGCTTAAGGAAAGTACAGTCCATTGCTTACTACAGATATTTGTGGACTCCAGACTAAGAATGTGTTATTACTGATAGTGTTACTTAGTTATTGCCACATAACAACCCCCCAATTCTCAGGAGCCTGCAGCAGTAAACATCTGTTTTCTTCATGCACAGGTCTGTGGGTCAGCTCTGGCTTGGTTGGATTCCCCTGAGGTTAGGAGGGCTTGGTTCCAGGCTGCAGGCTGGTTTTCGGTCTGCTCCATGTGTTTCTTCATTCTCCTTGGACCAGCAGCTACTGAGGCACATTTTTCTCATGGTGAATCACAGGAGCCTCAGAGGTCAAGCCCCACCACTCAGGTACCCTTAAAGCTTTCAAGCTCCAATCAAGTTTGCAGTCTTTCCATTGGCTAAGCTCAAAGTCAAGGCGCGGGGATACAGGCTCCGTCTCCACTATTGCAATGCTAGGTCACAGAGCAGAGGGAGGGAAGAGTTAACGACAATAATCCAGTCTTCCACACTGACCATTTTTAACCTGTGACTTGATTTCCCCATTTGTAACATAAAACACAGCAAAACCAAAAACCTCTACCTTCCAGAGTTGTAAGAATTAAAGCACTTAGAGCCTGGCGCACACACGCGCGCGAACCCCTCCCCCCCCGCAAGCTTAGTAAATAACGTTTGCTATTTTTGTTGTTGTTGTCATACTCCAATCATCCAATAAGAGGGAGAGGTTAAGCCTTGGACCATTATGCAGCCATCAAAAACAGTTATGGGGCTTCCCTGGTGGCACAGTGGTTGAGAGTCCGCCTGCCAGTGCAGGGGAGACGGGTTCGTGCCCTGGTCCGGGAAGATCCCACATGCCGCGGAGTGGCTGGGCCCGTGAGCCATGGCCGCTGAGCCTGCGCGTCCGGAGCCTGTGCTCCGCAACGGGAGACGCCACAACAGTGAGAGGCCCGCGCACCGCAAAAAAAAAAAAAAAAAAAAAAACAGTTATGAAGAGCTGCAATAATTTGAGGAAATGTTTGGCTTTACTAGTAAGTGAAGAAAAGCAGCATATGTAAAAATATGTAGCTGTGATCCCAACAGTGTAAAAAAGCTATACGAATCAAAGATGTAAAGGAAGGGGCTTACCTGGTGGCGCAGTGGTTGAGAGTCCGCCTGTAGATGCAGGGGACACGGGTTCGTGCCCCGGTCCGGGAAGATCCCACATGCCGCAGAGCGGCTGGGCCCGTGAGCCATGGCCGCTGAGCCTGTGCGTCCAGAGCCTGTGCTCCGCAACGGGAGAGGCCACGGCAGTGAGAGGCCCGCGTACCGCAAAAAGAAAAAAAAAAAAAGTAAAGAAAATACACCAATCATTAAAGTGGCTGATTCTGGGAGGTGATTGTTTTCTTCTTTCTATTTTTCTATATTTCCCGGTTTTCTATAATAATATGTATTTTTCTCTAATAACAGTGAGTTTAAAAACCATTGTTAAAAACAAAAAGAGATACAGGGTTTGGGCCCAGAATAGGAGTAGCTGATTCCACCGGTAGCTCTTTGTCTTGTGTTTTGGGGTAATTTTTAAGCTCTATGATTGTTTTTTCATCTTCTTATTAGGTAACAGTATAATTAGCTTGATTGTTTCAAAGATCCAGTTTCTTTCCTCTTACATCTGGCTTTGGATTATTTCAAAGGTTAAATAAGGTGCTTTTCATGATTGGAAAAATACACAACAGGGGCTGGGGGTGCTGTAAGCTTAAGAATGCAAGAAGATGACAACTGCAGGTAAAATAACACCATTTGTCTGAAGACCTGGTAAGAGCAAGGGAGATATTTATAGATATTAATCAGTTATCCTTACATTCTTTTTCTGTTTTAAGTATTTGTCTTTTTCTTGAGTCCCTATGAATAATGGTACTGATTGTGAGCCTGATCCTTTTAGAAAAATGCTACACTTCTGTAATTATACTTTAGAGACACAATATTATTTGAATAGGCAACTCAGCATTATTCAGATATATTGTAATATTACCAGGACGCGAAGTCTTTGAATGATGCAAACTTTCCTAACATTACTCATCAGAGTGTAGGCAGGTTGAATGTGGGCATGTTTTTAGCTCCTTTGGTAAATTAAATTGAATTGTGTTTTTCTATGATCTTGGATTTCCAGAGCTCCACTACTTTCTGAAATCCAAAGTTTGCTTATGTGGTTGCTTGAAAAATATGTCCATAAATTCTTTGGTATTGCGTCCTTTACAAGGTGGAGTCTAATTCCTCTCCGCTTGAGTGTGGGCTGTACCTGGTGACTCACTTCTAACAAATAGAATGTGACTAAAGTGATGGTGTGTGACTTCTAAGACTAGGTCATAAAAAGGCATTGTGGTCTCCTCCTTGCTCTCTTTCTTTAATCACTCATTCTCAGTGAAGCCAGCTGCCATGTTGTGGGGACACTCAAGCAGCTCTATGGAGAAGCCCACATGGCAAGGCACAGAGGACTCCTGCCAACAGCCACGTGAATGCGCCATCTTGGAAGCACATCTACCAGCCCCAGTCAAGCTTTCTGATGAGTGCAGCCCTGCTGGTGTCCTAACTACAACCTCATAAGGGACCCTGAACCAGAATCACCCAGCTAAGCTGCTTCCAAATTCCTAACCCACAGAAACTGTGAGATGATAAATGCTTATTGCTTTGAGCCAACAAGTTTTGGGGTAATTTGTTATGCAGCAATAGATAAATAACACAGCTTATCACAGAACTCTACTGCTGGAAAACTATCTTGAAAGGTTGTTTATCTTGACCATGTAGTGCCTACCATAAGACAGGGTCTGAACTACACGGTAGGTATATAATGGTGAGGAAAACCCAGAATCTTCACAGACTTGTCCCTCATAAATGCTTGCTATTATTATTAGAGAGGTGAATTTTCACCAACAGCTTTTTCTTTTTCAGCCTTCAAGTTAGAGCTGCTGCATAATGCCTAAAATGTGTAATCATTGCATGTGTGTGGAAGGCAGCATTTTCACTAATAGGTTTGAAAAGTTAGAAACTTTACTAGAAAAAGCACTCCACTGTCTTTCTCAAAACTGTTGATTTGAATCTATGAATCTACTTCTGTTTTCTAAATAAGTTCATTTGTATCTTTTTTTAGATTTCACATACAAGTGATATCATACGGTAGTTGTCTTTCTCTGTATGACGTACTTCACTTAGTATGATAATCTCTACATCCATCCATGTTGCTGCAAATGGTATTATTTCATTCTTTTTTATGGCTGAGTAGTATTCCATTGTATATTTATACCACACATAGAAAACAAGCTTATGGTTATCAAAGGGGAAAGTGGGGGGAGGGAGGGATAAATTAGCAGTTTGGGGTTAAGAGATACACACTAGTCTATACAAAATAGGAAAACAACAAGGAAGAATATATATATATATATTCCCGAATAACCTTGCTATACACCAGTAACTAACACAACATTGTAAATCAACTATACTTTAATAAAAAATTAAAAAAAACCATCCTGTTGGTTTGAAAACCTCTTAAGAAAATGATGGTGCCATGGTTTAGATTTGACTCAGTGCCTACCGTAAGCTGGTTGTGAATATGTGTTTTTATTGCTAATCATTTAGAATAATAAATAAGCTAAGTTCTCACACTGATGTGCTAACATACTAAATGCCATCAGCCATTTGGTTGAAAGACAGGGTAATATTTCTTACAGTGGACCGTGTGTGTGATATTTTATTCCAAAGCAATCCTCTTATCATTTAGATACATGTCTTTCGTGACATTTAATTCAAAATTACATAGGTTCCCCCTTTCCTTAATTATGTGGTTTGCTTCGACGCTGTCTCATCAATTATGTCGATTTCTTAAGCCACTGAAGTCAAGGAGCCTGACATATACCCACTTTGTTGATCTTCTTCTGTGCAAATATTCTAGGAATAATCACGAGAAAAAGCTCAGAACCTAAAGTTTAGGTAGATGAGCAGCAATTTTAAGAGTCCAGATCTAGATAATTGATGTACAAGGTGAAATAACTAGACGGCTAGTAACAAGCCAGTTATTTCTGACCAGACCAGCTCTCCCTCACTGTCAGTTTCTTTATATGCATAATTGTGGTTCCTGGATTGCTCTGTTGTTATGGCAACCATCACTGTATATCACCGTAAAATCTGGCAGTGAAATGTACTAGGAGCATGAAGCATACATTTTTCATATTTTTCCAAGTTCATTTTTTCCATGGTTTCATGTAGCAGTCCAACATGAAACACTGATTTGAGCTGAAAAAATCATAAAGACATATTCTCCCCCTTTGAGATTGAAAACCAGCTTCTGTGACTGAAATAGCAATTCACCATCAAACGGAGTTAATACACTGCAAACCATCAGACTCTCTTTCAAAGAGGAGAGAGGGATTGCTCTCAGCGGTCCTCTGTGGAGCTCACGTGCATCACTTGCTCCCTGGTTTAAGCAGAATCAGCCTGTGAGAATGTGGGGAGATTTCAAATGAAGGGTGACATTTTTGCTCCAATTCCACAAGAAATAGGTAAATGTTGAAATTCACGTGCTACTCTGTGTTTAATTCATATGGCAACGTTGGGGACTTCTTGATTCAAGACTGGTTGCCCCTCCCCTCTTCTTAGAGCAGCTAGTAGCATTTTGCACTTTGATGAGACACACTGTTCTCATTATCAGAATTGCTGGCGTTCAGATAATGGAGATAAGGCTGCAGCTTATAGTTAAATATGGAACATTAAAACTGATTTAAAATAAAACTTTCAATACAGTAACCTAATTCAGGAACTCCCAAGGATGCCTCCTGGAAAGAATTTTGCATGAAGTGTTCATATCAAGGGAAAGACCCATATCCATTTACCTGACACTAATTCACAACCTTACTCCTCTTTCTCTAGGGAAAGATTATATAACCGGAAATATCATAACAAATGGAAGTAGGCCACAGAAACGCCGTGTTGGAGAGTACCTTGCTGACCTGGTATGAATTTTTGCAAACATTTCTTAGTTGCAAATCTAACAGTTTTTTCCAATAGTAATATTATGATAATATTCATTGCCAAGACTAGAATATATTATTAAGAATCTGTGAAGAACTTTAAGTCTGCTTTTTCAATGTTGGCGAGACTTCGCTGGTTGCAACATCCTTGCTTTATTATTATTCTTTTTTCATGGAAAGGCCATTCCAATCAACTGGGCAATCTTGTTAGAATACAGCTTGAGAGACAGGGAGGGATGAATTAGGAGTTTGGGATTAACGGATACAGTAAAGTCCCCTACATATAAACTTCCAAGTTGCAAGTTGTAAACTTTAAAAGATGCCAATGTATTATAAACCTATTACAATACAGTACTATATAGCTGATTGTGTTAGTTGGGTACCTAGGCTAACTTTGTTGGGCTTAGAACAAATTGGACTTAACGAACACGCTCTCAGAACGGAACTTGCTCACTCGTAGGGGACTTACTGTACAAACTACTGTATATGGATCTGCAGTGTAGTCAAAGAAAATTGCCCTATACCTAGACAAGTAGCATCTGACTTTCCTCTTGAGGAATCACATCAGTCAAGTTCCTGATTAAAGAGGTTCTGCATTCCTACTCAATCTATTAAACCAGGGACTGTGCTCTTGGTACCAGGGCACCCAGCCGTGATGCCAAGTCACAGCAGACTGAGGCCCACGCTGCACTGTGTCTATTAAAACATTTGCATCACAGCCCAAAGTTCCACTGGACAGGACTGTTTTAGATGCAGAGCAAGTGATAAAAATTAATCAAGATTAAGGGTATGGTTGTAGAGATATTTCTTGAAATAACATACAAGCTTTGAATGCTTTCCATTTTACAGCGTCTTAGAAATGAAACATCAACATGTTTTGGTGGCTAAGGGAAAATAAGGAAATGAAGGCAGCATCCAATAGTAGTAAGAAGTTATAGAATATTTTTCAAGTTTTAAAAATTTATTCAATAAAAATGTGTGACTCTTCCCCATACCAGATTCTGTGCTAGGTATGGATGCAAAAATAAAGAAGAGTATTGGGACTTCCCTGGCGGTCCAGTGGTTAAGCCTCTGAGCTTCTACTGCAAGGGGTGTGGGTTCGATCCCTGGTTGGGGAACTAAGATCCCACACGCCGCGTGGCCAAAATAAATAAATAAATAAATGGTCTGGACTTCTTTTTCTTTTTTTTTTTTTGGCTGCATTGGGTCTTAGTTGTGGCACACGGGATCTGTTTTTTGTTGCGGCATGTGGGCTCTTCCTTGTGGGGCGCAGGCTTCTCTCTAGTTGTGGCCCGTGGGCTCTAGAGTGTGCGTGGGCTTAGTTGCCCCGTGGCACGTGGGCTCTTACTTCCCCTATCAGGGCTCAAACCCGCGTCCCCTGCATTGGAAGGTGGATTTTTTTTTACCACTGGACCACCAGGGAAGTCCCTGGACTTAATTCTTTAAATAAATAAATAAATAAAGAGAAGTACGTCCTAGCCTCACAGTGTATTCTAAAGTTCAAAGAAATAGAGGCAGAGGCAGCGATAGGATCCATCAGTATGGCACAGGCCTCGGGAATGGGGCACTCACTGCGCAGCTGCTGAGAGTGTCACCTACTAACTGTCCCCCGCTGATGCCCTCCCTGGCAGGCGAGCACATCTGATTAGCCATGTTTCCACAATAGAAAATGTACACAAATATTGGGTTGGCCAAAAAGTTCGTTCGGTTTTAAATAAAAGTAGCCATTTTTCATCTTCACCAAGAACTGTATTGAACAACGTATTCACTAACCGAACGAACCTTTTGGCCAACCCAATATAAAATGATTTCTCCCCTTCCCTGTGACCTCCCAGAATCATCAGTAGACACAAGTCAATGGGCAGCCAGCCATAAGAGCAAAGAGAACATTCAGGGTACTCAAGTTAAGAAGTGATGAATGTCCCAAAGAGGGAGGTCGTAGTAAAAGCAGGTTTTTATTATTTGATGGATCTGGTTTTGCAAAGTCTGTGGCTTGGGGTTACAAAGGAAACAGTGTTGAGAGACGCGGTAAGTTCAGAAGGAAAATCCAGTGTTAGCTGGGGAAGGATTAGAGGCTCAGCTGAGGTGGATGGAACAAGGCATCTCATCCCAGTGATGGAGAAAGGCCTTTCTTGGGGGAAAGTGTCACACCGGTTCCGGTGAGGTGGAGTTCGTGGCGCGCTGAGGACAAGTCAAGCCGGGTCACACCAAGCCAAGCATACGTGTCAGCAGAGCTGGGTATCACTCAAGTGACAAACTGCGAGATTGACCATTGCTCCTCTCTACTGAACCTGAACTTGGAACGCCAGGAAAATGCGTGCTTTTGGGGGCCCGGGTATTCTTCCGTAAGAGTCAACTGGCTGCTTGGATGTGCTGTTTTCACAAAGATGGACTGGTAGGGTGTCCCCTCCCCCAGCCAGCCAGAGAAAAGATGGAGCAAGGCTGTGAATCCCAGGGAACAGGCTCTTTGCAAGAGAGAGAGATCTCCATTCTCTGAGGGCAGTGCTGAAGGCAGCAGAGGAATTTTCTATTTGAAGGAACTGCCCATCTTGTCTTTGGAGTTTTACTTTGGTGTTTGAATTTTTAGACTGAATCCAAAGCTTTCTGGTTGGAGCCGGTTCTGCAGTTCAATTCAGGAATATACTCTCTGCTTCTTTCTCCAGGCCCCATCTGCATGTGAAGTATAAAACCCACAGACAACATTATTCCCGCTGGAGGGAAAGATCATCTACTTCCTTGCTGCTTAAAATGTGGTCCTGGGCCCCGCAGAATCAGCAGAACCTGGGAGCGTGCGGAAAACGTATGATTTCATGCCATTCCCTGGACTTGCGGAATCAGAATCTGCCTTTTAACAGGATCCCCAGGGATTCGTGTACACAGTAAAGTCTGAGAAGCAGTGATCTAATTCTGATTGAGTAGGTCTGAGCTGGGGCCCAAGAATTTACATTTCCGGCAGGTTCCCAGGTGATGTTGCTGCTAATGGATTGAGGAGCCCGCTCTGAGAAGCACCGCTTTAATTCATGCTCCTCATTTGCTGGGGAGCCAGATACTTCTGGGTTCAGCTTTCAGCTCTGAGGCTCACCAGCTGCGTGACGCCGGCCGTCCTCCTGACTTCTCTGAGCCCAAGTTTCTTTCCATGTTAAGTGGAGTAACACCAACTTTATCGCACTTTGGGAGGATTTCAAGAGATTATTTTTCTTAAGAGATTTTTTTAAAGCCAAGCGCCTCCCACACGCCTGACCAGAGGACATACCCTTCAAAGTGTGCTCTGCAGACCGGTAGCCTGCGAGCTTGGGAGAGATGCAGGGCCCTGTGTATTAGAATCTGCGTTTTCACAAGACCCTCAGGTAAGAATTATGCGTGTTAAAGTCTAAGATGAGTTCTGTAAGCACGCGGGTCCTCATTTCCCAGTTCCAGCCGAGGATACTGAAGCTCAGGGAATGGGGGTTACTAGCCCCAGATCAGGCACTGGAAGCTCGAACCCCTAAATCTCTCTTCAGCGTTCCTACTCTCCAGTTGCAGCCGTGCACTGAGGGTTTGATTCCCCATCTCAGGCCGGGACACTCTCCATGAACCCCTGCAGGTTTGCACAATACTGGGAGGCAGCAAAAGCAAAAAATATGCGTTCATGTGACTTTTTGTCTCCTAATCTGGAGTTCACCCAGAAACAGATATGGCCTGAGAGGAGAGAAAGGATTTCTATACCTTTTTGCTTAATTGACTTTTTTTTTTTTTTTGCGGTACGCGGGCCTCTCACTGCTGTGGCCTCTCCCGTTGCGGAGCACAGGCTCCGGACGCGCAGGCTCAGTGACCACGGCTCACGGGCCCAGACGGTCCACGGCATGTGGGATCCTCGCGGACCGGGGCACGAACACGCGTCCCCTGCATCGGCAGGCAGACTCTCAATCACTGCGCCACCAGGGAAGCCCTTATTTGACTTTTTGATTGCCCTTTTTTATTTTGGATATTCACATTGAGGTTCTACGAGGATTCAAGTAGGGCTGGAGAGGAGTAGGAAAGAGGGGATGGAAGCAAAGGGCACACAGGGGATACAGGTTCCGACAGGGAGAGAACGGAGGCTTTCGTTCCCGGGCTGCCAAGGAGAATGGCTCCCTCCCAGGCAGAACTGGTTTCTGTTAGAAAAAAGGGCCCAGCTGAGTTCCCACCACAGAAGTCAGCCCCCTCAGGGTTCTGGTGTGTGATTCTTTGGGAACAAAGTACTGTTTGGGAATCATTACCATTTGTAGCTATTTTATTGTGTAAACCAAATAAAAATGAATCCTTCCTGAGCATTCTAATGAACAGAATACAGAAGTGACTTCAGCAGAGTTAGGAAGGCAGCACTGCTTTTTTCCATGTCTGACTAATGACATCTGAAAGGTAGTCTGGCAGGAAATATAAAATAACCAGATTTATTTGATAATGAAAAAAATTCTGGGAACTCTGTCATCCCCCGTGAAGTGGCCCTTAAGTTCAAGGATAGTTTTGTCATTGAACATGCTCTTCAGTACTTCTTGTACTATGATTGAAGGAGTTTGCTTTCATTTGACATCATGGACCAGGATCCCTTTTTCTTTCCTTGAAGCTGAGGAAGGCTGGAGTATGCACATAAACAAGCCATTGCCCCAATTCTGTGGCTGCAAGATTTATGCTACCCATCATAGTGGAAATCAATAGAGCGACGTTCACTTTATAGCTGGAAGAAGTTCAGGGATGGGAAGCAATTTATCCAAGGTCGTAGCTGGTCCAGGTTGGCGATAGGCTTAAAATTTAGATCCCCTGTCTGTAGCCTCTTGTTATAAAACATAGACATAAAAACGATAAGTTTCAAAAAAGAGCTAGGTTTTAAGCTTTGAGTCTTGATTTCCTTACTTAGCTGTATATTTTCCTCTCTGGCCCTTAAGCACTGACATCTCCTGGATATAGTGCCAGGGTTATGTCCATGGAAACAGAAGCAACTTGGGGGAAAATGGATTTCAGTTAGGCCTTAATCAAAAGCCCACTTGTGAGAATTTGGCCTCCAGTTCGAGACTGGGCAGAGCCCCTTAGGATAAACCCACAGCTCGTCTAATGAATAAGGACTCTCAGAAGTTTGCTTCCTCCCTCCCCAATTCCCAGATACACTGCAAAACTCAACAAGATGGGAAAAGCAGCAATTGCCTCCAAGGAGGAGAGGGCAGTGATTTGGAGCTGGGAAGGAAGGGGCAAGGGGGAACTTTCTGGAGTGAAAGTAATGACCTATTTCACAGGGGTTTGGGTTAGGTGGTGCGCTGCTCATTTGTCAAGACTTATGGAATGGTACGTTGAGGATCTGTGTGTTTCGTTATACGTTAACTTTACCTAAAATAAAGCCCTGCATGTATAATAGAACAAACTCCCTAAGAAAATATTTGGGACAGTTATAGGCTTAAGAGCTGAAAGTGTCGGAGTTACATTTTTATCAGCTCTGTCATCATCTTCACCAAGCACAAAATACAAATGTCTTTGACCACTTCTGTAGAGGGGAGCAGGTGGAAGTTCTCAGAAGCTGAAACGTCCGAAGTAGAGGGTGTATGCTCTGGCGCCGCTGTCTTTCTGCCGGCACTACCAGGAAACCAGATCTTTGGCCCTGAACCGAGCAGGCTTTTGTTAGCAGTCAATCCTTCAGTAAAAATAATCGCTAGGGCTGTGAGTGTGTGTGCTAGGTGGGGTAGCTGAAGACTTGAGGCAGCTCTGTCATGAATGCCCTGGAGGACCCCCCCAGGCAGGGTGGTGGGAACTGGACATCTCGGGGTCTCTGCTGTCCTCCCCTGAGTAAATGTAGACAGGGGAAAGACAAAACCGGCAGGGAGGAGGAGAGGCCTGGCTTCCAGAGAAAAGTCCATTCCATTACGGGTTTGGGAAAAATTATGAAAGCACGTGGGTAAAGAATAAATTTTATTAAAATTGTATTGTTTGGGAGTCTTCACCCTTTGGTTCCCACTTTGAATATCACTCGATTTCCCCAATTACCAATGTAGTTTGCCTCTTTTATTTTATCATGAAATATTTCAAGCATAGAAAATATAGAGGATGATGTAACAAAGAGCAGTCCATCCATGATCCAGTCTTGTCAGATTACTTCTTTTTCAAGATTGAAAATGTGTTTTAATTTGTGATTAGTAAATTATTAGTAAGTAAATCGTTCAAATAAATCAGAGTTGTCCTTCTATTGACATTTACCCTTTGACTTTTTCCTCACCTATATGTTATGCATACTGGGAAATAGGCATTTGGACATGGTAATTGTCATTTAAAATAACAATAACAGGGCTTCCCTGGTGGTGCAGTGGTTGAGAGTCCGCCTGCCGATGCAGGGGACACGGGTTTGTGCCCCGGTCCGGGAAGATCCCACATGCCGCGGAGCGGCTGGGCCCGTGAGCCATGGCCGCTGGGCCTGCGCGTCCTGAGCCTGTGCTCCGCGACAGGAGAGGCTGCAACAGTGAGAGGCCCGCGTGCCGCAAAAAAAAAAAAACAAAAAACAACAACAACAACAAAAAACAATAACAAACGCATTATGTGTTAACACATTTTTATGAAAAGAACTGTTTTCTAAAATAAAAAACTTATTAAGAAGAAGGGCATTGTCATACATCTTTGCAATCTCTTTAATGTTTACCTCAATAGAATCAGCTGATTCTCATATTTGCTTTTATATTCAATACATTGTGAAACACTGTTTTGGTTGAAAAATATGGAAAAAACCCAGTTTCACACAGATATGTAGTTGGAAATGGGAAGAGTATATTAATAGCTTTTTCAGATAGTTGTGGATATTCTTTTTTTTAATTTTTATTTATTTGGCTGCCTTGGGTCTTTGTTGATGCGCGCGGGCTTCTCTCTAGTTGCGGTGAGCAGGGGCTAATCTTCGTTGCGGTGCGCGGGCTTCTCATTGCGGTGGCTTCTCTTGTTGCAGAGCACAGGCTCCAGGCATGCGGGCTTCAGTAGTTGTGGCACACGGGCTCAGTAGTTGTGGCTCGTGGGCTCTAGAGCGCAGGCTCAGTAGTAGTGGCCCATGGGCTTAGTTGCTCTGCGGCATGTGGGATCCTCCCAGACCAGGGATCGAATCCGTGTCCCCTGCATTGGCAGGCAGATTCTCAACCACTGTGCCACCAGGGAAGCCCCTCGGTACTTATTTACTTGCTGGAAAGTTTACTCCCTGAAAAATTATGCTTGGTCTCTCCCTAGCTGCAGGAAAATGTCACAGTGAGGAGACAGCATGTTCAACACATTGTTTGACAATCTGGTGTTCGCAAAGGGGAGGGTTTCATTATAGTTGCTCTATAATGAGTTTGCCAAATTCATCTGTACCTGCCCCTGCAGTGGTAAACTTCCTAGCAGTAGCCATCCAGAATGAAAGGAAAAATCATGTTTGAAGACGGGGGTATTTGATTACGTGGATTCATGCACACTGAAAATGCCACGAAGTGAAATTCACATCTTCATCTAGGGGTTTGGCCAACCCTTTCCGATAACAGTGCATCCTTCTGTGAGGCCACTGAAGCCAGGACTTCATATGTTTGTGATGGAACACTGTTACTACAATAGAAAGTGATGTATTTGGAAGACATTAACAAATACACATGAAGGTGTATGTGCTTCTCAGCCTGGAAGTGGATCATGTCCCAAAATGGTTGCCTGGAAACATCTGTTTCAAACCACTCTGAGTTAGGAAGGATGTGGGGACCAAGTATGTGGTTCTCGTAGAAAATGCTTGCCTCACAGTCTTGACCTAAGAGATGGAATCTGGACAGGGGAGGAAACGAAAGTGGTCTTGGAGCCACATCCTTTTCGAAACAAAACGAAAACTGTGTCCTGACACCTTTTTGAAAGGTTTTTTTCAGAGCATAAAAATTCCCCGAATTTCCCCTTTGTGTTTAGTTTTTAACCCCTCACCCAATTTCCCCAGGGTTAACATCTTCATGACCGTGGCATATTTGTCAAAATGAAGAAACTGACACTGGTGCATTATACTTAACGAAACCCCAGACTTTATTTGGGTTTCACCAGTTTTTCCACTAATGTCCTTTTTCTGTTCCAGGATCCCATCGAAGACACTGCATGTAGTCATCATTTCTCCTAGTCTCCCTTCTTGCCTTTTGATAACCCTCCTCTCTTCTTTTTGACTGAGATAGTGAACTTCAAAATGGGCTCTTAAGAAGCCTTCCTAAACACATCAGAGCCAACTTGTCAGTTGTGTCTATTGTAGGGTAGAGAAAAAAACCTTTTCCTCTACCCTTCTAGGTTCTGCACTTGGGGCCCCGGAAATTAAACTGACAAAAGACAGATTAACAAGAGAAAAAAATTTATTAACACAAGCACATTGCATAAACGTGGGAGAAACTCAGTGATGAGTAACTCAGTGGCGTGGTTAGGACTTCGGGGTTATATAGCATCTTAACAGAACAGTAGGCTTCCCTGGTGGCGTGGTGGTTGAGAGTCCGCCTGCCGATGCAGGGGACATGGGTTCATGCCCCAGTCCGGGAAGATCCCACATGCAGCGGAGCGGCTGGGCCCGTGGACCATGGCCGCTGAGCCTGCACGTCCGGAGCCTGTGCTCCGCAATGGGAGAGGCTGCAGCAGTGAGAGGCCCGCGTACTGCAAAAAAAAAAAAAAAAACCAGAACAGTAAATATGTAGAAAAGGAACAAGGCAAAAAGAAAAGGGGTTTAGGCTTTTAGGAGTGGCAAACTATGGGAAAGTAAATATAGAGGGGAAAATTAATGGACGATAACAGTTATTTAGTAAAGTTTGTTCTGTAGATTCCTCTCATTGCTGACTCTGGGCTGATAAGGGTCTAGAGTCGTCTCCAGTGATTAAGAATCTAAGATTTGTCCTTCTCTTCCTGGTATGAGAGAGGGAGACACCTTTACAAGTAGAATTTTATGTCCCACTTTTAGGCAAATGGTGGGGAGGGCAGAAAGCTTTTTTTCGTATCGGCTGTTTCTCAGTTTTCTTCAGCTCAAAATAAGTCTTAAGCCAAAGTGGCATATTTTTGAGGTGGCATATTCTGATCCCCTACACTGTAGCTCAAAAAACAAACAAAAAACCCAATCAAAAAATTCTGGAAAATTGAGAAATTCATCCAAAAGGCTCTCCTGGCTGTCATTTTTATCTACATAAAACCAGTCGTCATCCATTTGATGAATTTATTTTCTGTGATTTTATTTGTTGTTCTGGCATAACAACATACAGCTGGATCTATCTCACAGGTCAGAACAAGAGGTTATCAGGCAATAGGAAGGACCAGACTAGGAGAAGCGAGGTCTTAGAAACTAGACTTCCAGGCTGGGAAAAAACAGAAGTTTGGACCAGACCATACTTAACTGTATGCGGGAAAGTTCAGAAAGTGGTGCTATGGAACATCTGGTAGACCCCAGACAGGAGCCATCAGAAAGTAGAGCAAGTAGCAGGAGCATGGGGGTGGGTTGGGAATGGTGGGCCGGAAGATGGACTGGCAGTGAGTCCAGAAAGGGCTGGGTGGTATGCAGGAGCCAGCAGGTGGTGACGAGGAGCGTGGCTAGAAAGGGCAGAAAGGATATCAGCTTGAGCTCACACTGCCTATGAATCAGCGGCACGATCCTGATCTGACATCTCAGAGCTTAGGTTCTGAGTTGGTATCTCAGGTAAGGTTTGGGCATGCAGGAACCACCCCGGAGCAAGATACTTGGTATCCAAGGTGTGAGATCCCTGGGATACCAAGATAGAGAGTTGAGTACAGGAACCCCAGCCATTAGAATCAGGGAGAAGTAAGAGCAAGGTCAGCACCCAGGTTAACTTGAGGTTTTATTAACTTCCCTACCGAACAAGAGATGTTAAATTCCTCCTGGGTGGGAAAAGAAGTAATCGCTGACCCTAGCTCAGAGTTTCTCAACCTTGGCACCACTGAGATCTGGGGCTAGATAGCTCTTTGACGTGGGGAGCTGTCCTGTGACATTGTAAAACGTTTAGTAGCATCCCTAGCCTCGACCCTCTAGATGCCAATAGCACTCCCCTGCCAAATTGTAACAACCAAAAATGTCTCCAAATATTGGCACATATCCCCGGGGGACAAAATCACTCCCGCTGAGAACCACTGCTGTAAAATGAGGCAGACCCAGGAGGAGGCATTAAATAGCCTGTTTTACTAGAAAAATATCTGGGGGAAGAAAACCAGACCAGGTTACTACATCCCAGAGAGGAAATCAAGGGAAGTAATGTACCTAGTAAGGCAACATGGACACAAAGGTTCCTCTGTAAAGAGCCACTGGATCAGCAGGCGGAGGAAAATTTTGGCCTTTGATGGAGGGAGTCTGGGACCATAAACTGCCTTACTCCATATAAACAATATATATGGTAGAAGTGGGTATGTGTTCATTGATTTAATAAGTCAGATGAAATTGAATTATGCTTAAAACAATGTTCGATGCATAAAGCCAAAGGGAATCAAAATTTTCTTTGTGTTCTCACACCATGGAAGCTTTCCCAGCCTAAAAATGTCTTTGCCCAACGTAAGATATGATATTTTATTGAATGATGCCCTTTTTCACTCTGAGGTTTTTCACTGTAGTCTTATAAAGGCACCGTGTAAAGCTTTTTTTATCCCAGAAAATAGTAGTCATTTTAAGCATTTTGGTGGAGTTGTTACCTCTTATATACAGTTCTAGCCTGGATTTCTCTGATTTTCTGTGTGGTGGTGATGTTTGGGAATAAACTGGCAAAGAGCAGTGATCTTGAAACACTTTGCTGCTTAAATCCACAGGAATGTCTTTTTTTTTTTTTTTTTTTTTTTTTTTTGTGGTACGCGGGCCTCTCACTGTTGTGGCCTCTCCCGTTGCGGAGCACAGCCTCTGGACGCGCAGGCTCAGTGGCCATGGCTCACGGTCCTAGCCGCTCCGTGGCACATGGGATCTTCCCGGACCGGGGCATGAACCCGTGTCCCCTGCATCGGCAGGGGGACTCTCAACCACTGCGCCACCAGGGAAGCCCTTCACTCTTGTTTTTAATTAAAGGAAAGTGGAATGTGGTGCAGTTACTGCCTTTTGGTAACTGATCCTGTACTCCAGCTTATTTATTTATTTATTTATTTATTTATTTATTTATTTATTTATATTGGAGTATAATTGCTTTACAATGTTGTGTGAGTTTCCGCTGTACAGCAGAATGAATCAGCCACATGCATACATTACAGTTTCTTTAAAACTTCATGTTTTGCAGGTGCGGAGCCTAAGACCTCGTGACAAGGCATGTAAATGTTGGAGCAAGATGAAACCCCGGTCGTTTGACCCCTAAGCATACATTCGACCCAGGGCTAATATTCAGAAGATTGAACAACCGCACAGCACAAGGTGAGAGCAATCAACACACGATGGCCCTGGAGCCGGGCCGTCCTGCGTAGCTGCGCTGGGCCACGCAGGCTGGGTCTCGGGAGGTGGGCACAGTGACCTGGGAGGTCGGGGCGGTGCTCGTTTTCTGCCGGCCACTGAGGTTCTGTAGTTCACTATGTAACTCCCCTGACCTGGTGCACGCAGGCCGAGTGTGGCCTTTATTAATGACCGCTCTTCTCCAGGGCCTCCTTTCTGCCTCCGCTTGTCAGATAAAACGCGGAAGTTTATTTCTAGCATAAACTGACTACAAGTGAAGGCGAAACCAGATTGCATGCCCCCTCCAGCGTTTTTGCAGACAGACAAATTTCACATAGAAGCTCACGTGTGGGATTTTGACAGCTGCCTGGGAACAGCAAGTGTTGGCCAGAGGTCCTTCTAGAAAGAGTAACTCAAGCTCCTGTCTTGCCTTTTGAAAAGGGGGTGGGCGTGGGGGTGGGATTTGGCTGTTCAGGGAAAAGCTGGTCTCATTGTTTCATGTGAAATTGCATGATTAGGATGTAAACGTGAAATGGTCATATAGCCGTCGTTCTCTGGCCCAGCTGGTTAATTTATGTTGAGCGCAGATCTGAGGAAGGAAGGCGGACGTGTGGCCTCAGGCTGGGGGAGAAGGCTGGGTAAAATATACAGCAGAGTGCTTCACAGTCCTTGAGTCACCCTCCAGGGGCTCTGAGGACTGGTCTGGGATGTGGCGCCGCAACGGGATTAAGAGCTCCCCCAGGATTGCACCTCGTGGCCCAGGGTAGGACTCACTGATCTAGGGGCATGGCAGGACCTCTCCAGGGACCACAGCTAGGGTGGAGTTCCGGTTTTGCCACTTACTGGTTGTGTTGAGGAGATGATCAGATTAACCCAGTTCATTTTCCCAGTCAGCCACTCAAGTATTAGCCTAACTTTTCCCCTCTGCACAGAGGGAATTGCGTTTTTTTTCTCTGTGACTTGGCTCTCTGTGTTGAATCCCCTGTTTGCGTTCAAAGGGAAAATTAATGAGGTAACTTCTCAGTGCCTCAGTTTTATCATCCTAGAAAGGAGAATGGTCTCTATTTTACATGGTGGCTGTTGAGTGACAAGGAGCTATTTTTGCGGCGGTCCTGCGGGACACACAGCTGATGAATTTGCAGGGGTGCTGCTAAAGCAGCATTCCATAGAGGAAACTTACAGAAATGGGAAGAGTAGCAAGTGTGCGGCGAACCACCGTTGCCTGTTGAATTCTGGCATGACTGTGTCGGACCCTGGCGAGGGACCCACAGCCTTGGGCTAAGCGGCAGGGTTAGGGAAGCCCAGACCCCTCTGGGTATGAAGGGTTCCGATATAACTGTAATATGACAGAGTAGAGCCTTCCTGGTTATAATTAAACTGGTGTATGTAAAGACGCTTCAGTTACTCAAGCATTATACAAAGGAAGATGTAATGGTGATAACAGTCCTATGTTGCCATGCATACCATACTCCTACACGTCTTTAACACCGCTCCATGTTGGGAGTTTCTGGGGCCATTTTCTATCTAGCATAGTACACGGTTTCTCAAACTCTAATGAGCATGCCAGTCGCCCAGGGCTTAATTAAAATGTAGATTGTGACTTCAGTAGGTCTGGGCAGGGCCTGAGATTCTGCATTTCTGTTAGCATCCCAGATGATTCTGAAGCTGCTTCTCTAAAGAAGGTAATCAAGCATTGTTCTGTTCGCTCTGTCGCAGGAGCACACCTCATAGCCTTTAAACTCGGCCATCTTTGCCTGGTGTGCTGGCATCTGTTTAGGGTTGCCAGATGAGATGTGTGTGTCCCAAACATACTTGGCTAGAAATGATTCCTTGTTTATCTGAAAGTCAAATGTAACTGGGCTTCTGGCTAAATCTGGCCACTCTAAGGCCCCACGAGCCTCTTCCCGCTTCTAGTTTGCTTCCTCTAATCTCTTGTGGGAGGGAGGGTTGAAAACAACTTGAAATTACAGAGCTGCCAAGAGTAATAAGTCCTCAGTTCTTTTCTACCTACACTTGCTTCCCGCGAGCCTCAAATACTATCTCTATTCTGACCAAACCCAGCTTCTTGCCCCCGAGTTCTGAGACTGAGACACGGTGGCCTCCTCCGCATCTCTGCGGGACTGTCTATCGGGAGGGATCGCAAAACCAACATGCTCAGAGCAGGAGTCCTGACCCACCCTCTCCCATCTCTCCCTCTGTTCCACCAATTTCTCCTCCAAAGTCCTACGTCTCAGTTCAGGGCACTGAGGCCAACAACCCAAGAGCCATTTGGGGGCTGATCTTTCCCACACACCCCCTTTCCAGTCCATCCACTGGTCCTGGGGGCTCTCTGTCCCAACATTTCTCGAATCCATCCTTCCCTCTCACCCCCACCGCTAAAATTCCTATCTAGGCCATCATCCCCTCTTGTGGACTTAGCTGCTGTAGAATCTCTTCTTTCTTTTCTCCCCACTTCCCACACAGCAGCCGAGGACCCTCTCACGGCAGCAATCAGATCGCATCATGCACCCTCTCCCTCCTTGGTGCACACGCTCGCAGTCTTCCAGTAGTTCCCTGGTGGAATTATTGGCTAGAAGCTGGGAGGTGGGCAATAGAGGCTCTGAACTGGGGCGATTTCTCCCCGCTCCCCCCAAATTGGCAGTGTTTGGAGACATTGTTGGTTGTCACCACTGAGGGGCAGTACTGGCATCTAGTAGGTGGAGACCAGGGACGCTGCTAAATATCTTGCAATGCACAGGGCAGCCCACCGACGCCGAGAGAGTCCAGTCCCAAATGTCAGTACTGAGGAGGCTGAGAAACCCTGGCCTAAAGTATCACGGTATTTAAGATGAAAACGTCAGGGACGCTGTCTCCAGCTCCACAGGAAAGTTCTGGAGCTGACAGCCACCTCCTCCGCGTTAATGAACACCTTCATTCAGCTGCCCCGGGGGAGGACCAGCTACCGCCTCCATCTGGACAGACAGATGCAGCAAAGAGAAACTGGGCTGAGAGCCTGTGTGCTGCTACCAAGTAAGCAAGCATAACTGGGTGCTTCGGGTTTACATAACCTTGAGCAAGTCAGACCCCTAGTAAGGAATAAAACAGCTAAGAACCAAAGCCATGTGCGCTGAGGACTTGTATTTCCAAAGGTCCCGGGGGAGAGCCGATGAAAGCCTTGCACTGCCGGGCTGTACATGGCTGCCCAGAGATTTTGCAGACAATAAAGGCCTCTGATTTTTTTCCCCCAAGCTGTTAGCTTTAAGTGGAACCAGGATAAGAAGTTTCCCTTTTGTGTCTCCAGACAATTGAAGGATGATGTAGGCAATGTGTTTTGATCTCTCAGCAAAACTATGAAATGTTTTTTCTTCTGTCGAAATATCTTTTCAAACGACATTTCAACAAATTAACAAGGGCAACTGCAGAATGTGTGTTTTTTCCACTTTAAAAAGATGCAAAAACAACTGTTCTGCTTCATTAGTCTAAACAGGCTTGACAGAAGGCGGGCCTTTCCTGCTACTGAGTAATCCCATGTAATACGAATACAGCCGCCAAAGGACTAATAGTTGCTGATTATCTCCCTCAACTAGCTTTCCTGTTAACCATTTTTAACTTGGGTTTCCCCTGGTGGGTAGGAAACACTGTATGGCGTGGCTGACCAGAGAGGCCCTCTGTAATCCCCGGTCACTTGATAGGCAAAGCGCAAACCTTATCTTTGTCCGGCAGGTTTTAGGAGCCCCAGTGAGAAATAGACTAAGCCAGAAGGCAGGGCACAGGGCGAAGAGGGGGGCAGAGTTTTGGCAGAAGACTCCATGAGAGACACAGAATGGAGTCACATGGGGCGGGGGGCAGGTTAGGGTGGAGAACTTTTTACGAGGCACGATGCCTGGGCTGGGCCCCATCCTCAGAGTTTCAGATTTAGTTGGCCTGGGGAAGGCCCAGGGCAACGAGATTTTGTAAATGTTTCCCAGCGACTCTAATGGACATTGAGGGTTGAGAACCACTGTCCTAGACCCGGATTTGTCACCTCGGCGCTGGTGTTATTTCAGGCCGAGTCACTCTTTGCCATGGGGGCTGTCCTGTGCATTGCGGGAAGTTGAGCAGCACCGCTGGCCTCTATCCACTAGATGCCGGTAGCGCCCCCCCAGTGGTGACAACCAAAAATGTCTCCAGGTATTGCTGCCCCGCTTCAAGCACTACAGAGAAGCACAGTCGAGGCCTCGGCTGCAGAACGTAGTTCACTGGTAACTCTGAGACGGTGGGATTAGTGCTGTGTTCCGCAGCTCTACACTGAAATGGCTTGCCTCTCCATTGCAGGCATCCTGACTAACTTGGCCATATATTATTTATCGGCGATATCTGAATACACAAATCCATGGTCAAAATAATTTATATGATGTTAAAGATCTAATTTTGAAAAAGCAGATGAATTATTCTCTCTCTACTTGAGTCATTTCCCCCGTAGGCCGCCTCCACCCCTCCTGTCCGTGCTACTCCCAGGATAACTTTCTAGCTTTAGGCACCCTGCTACGGTCATCACTAGTCACTTGTCACATGTGCATTATTAAATTTAAACTGAAATTCATTTAAATTAAATAAAAGTAAAAAATCGGTTCCTCAGTCATACTAGCCACGTTTCAGTTGCTCAGTAGTCACATATGGCTAGCGGCTACACGATTTTAATGCAGGTATGTTATCGCACCAAACTCAGGTCTGCTCACCTGTGCACAGTAAAGTCAATCTACTGACACCAAGGTGCGGTGAAGGCAAGTGCAGCATTTATTGCAAGGAGTCCGGGACAGCTGGTGCTCAAAAAGCCTGAACTCCCTGAAGGGTTTCAGCAAAGGATTTTTAGAGGCCAGGTGAGGGAGGGGAGTCCCAGGGTGTGTGATCAGCTCGTGCACAGTTCTCTGATTGATGGTGAGGGAACAGGGCAGTGTCACAGTGGTTAATATTATCCATCCTTAGGCTCCAGGAGGCATGGGGCTTGTGCTCATGGGCATCAAGCAGCTAACGTCTTCCGTTTGGTGGGGGGTTTACACATCTGTAAAACAACTCAGGAAATGTGCATCAGGTACTGTTATCTAGGTACTTCCGAGAGGAGCTAAAGCACAGGATATCGGGAGGGGTCTGTCCCGGGAAGGCCCCAAGGGTCCCGCTCGGTTGCAGATAGAGACATTTTCATCATTGCAGAAAGCTGTTTACCCCGTTAGCTGGAGGTGCTTCACTCTCCAAGCCCAGCTGTCTCTGCCGAACCCCTCTTCCCCCTCAGCCTCCTTTGTACATACAGCTCATCACTTCATAGGAGAGACCACTGCACTCCTCTACATCCAAACCTTTGCCCATGTTGTCTTCTTTGCCATGAATGTCCTTTCTCTAACTTCTTCACTTGGAAAACTCATACTTGATCCTTGGGTTCAGTTCAAACGTCCCTCCAACCCCCCTTCCCACTCCAGCCCTCTGGATCCCAAACAACTGCTTCATTCCCTGTTGCCCTACAACAGTGATTACCTGTCTCTCACATACTTGCCACTTTTGATCACAAGTGGCTGTTTCCATGTGTGTCTCCTGTGCCTAACTCAGAGCTCCTCAAGGTCAAGGAGTGGCTTTATTCCTCTTTGCATCGCCAGAGGCTGGCACAGTGTGGGCACTGCCACTTCAAGTGAAACAATTCATCAACTAGCTAATGAATGAAGTAGCGTGATTAGACACATTTCACACCACGGAATTCCAACAACCCACACGTCCATGAAATCAATGGCTTCTCCTTGGGGTAAGAACATCTGCCTTTTATTTGTGGAGGAGAATGAGCATATCTGGTGACTAGAGGGCTCTTTACTGGGATCAAAGATAAATTCATTTAAAGGTTCTATCTGATGGGCTGATAGTCACAAAGAATAAGGAAGAAAATACGGAGGAAATGTATTGTTCTCCCATATGGATTTCATCTCTTATGTCAGTTAAACAGAAATATCTCAAGAGAAAGAACATTTAAATAGAGAAAAAAAGGGAAAGGACCGGCTTAGCATTACAGCTACACAGTGTTTCTTCCTCGGCATATTCTTGACTCTTTCTAAAGGGTAGTTTGTCTGCATTACCAAAGCCAGGGTTGTAGCTTGCACTTCCGCTCAGAACATAATGTGCAGCGCAGAGCTGGTGCTCAGATCACCCACCTCCTCTAGGAAGCCTTCCTTGACTCCCGCCGGCTGGTTTTACCCCCCTTTTGTGATCCCTCAGCACCACGCGCACTGTTTCATAATGCATTTACCGCGTTGTATTACATACTGTCTCTTCAATGTCACCGTGTTTTTCCTGAGGTCAGAAACTATGTGTTGTTCTTCTTTGCATCTTCATGGCCTATAAATAAACCTTGGGCAGCAGGCAGTCCAGACTTTAATGGAGAACAACAGCATTTCTTTGCAATGGTAAACAGTATTAGTGGCAACTTTTAGAATTTGGAATGAAAAGTGGGGAAATGTTTCTAAGTATGAATTTATTTGGATAAAAAAAGAAACCTTTGGTGTGGCCTGAATAAAGACACCGTAATTATTAAATAATTCTAGAAAGTAGAGACAGTTCTAGAAAAAGAATCCTTACAAGATTCCTTTTACATCTGTTGATTTTAATCCAGTGAATAAATATTGAAGACTTAGTAATAAGCAAATAAGTGTGCCAAGCGAGAAAGGAAAAAGAAGATGCTCCGCCAGTTAACATTTCATAATTCTATGACCTTATGATTCTGAACACCTACATAAGGTATTTTTAAACCTTGGCAATCACGGGTAGATTTCCATGAAGAACCAGGCATTATGGAGTCAGAACTTGCATAGATTTCTTTCATCCAAGTTTCCATACAAACCGGTACCATTGGGTCATTTGAATATTCAGGCCATTGATTTATGGCTTCTTCCTGGAGTGGACTGGACGATCACGCGCCACCTGGCAGTTTTCAAGGTGCCCGTCCCTTCTGTTTTATAATCTATCCAGGGCTTCCCTGGTGGCGCAGTGGTTAAGAATCTGCCTACCAATGCAGGGGACATGGGTTTGAGCCCTGGTTTGGGAAGATCCCACCTGCCGCGGAGCAGCTAAGCCCGTGCGTCACAACTACTGAAGCCCGCACGCCTAGAGCCTGTGCTCCACAACAAGAGAAACCACCGCAATGAGAAGCCCGCGCACCACAACAGAGTAGCCCTCACTCGCCACAACTAGAAAAAGCCCGCGTGCGGCAACGAAGACCCAACACACCCAAAAATAATAAATAAATAAATTTATATATAATCTATCCATTTCTCTAGCATCCAGATGGTTAATTGCCCTTCTTAAGCACACGCACACACTCACAGAAAAGGTGTGAGGAAGGACCCTGGAAAGAGGAGCCTCTCTTGGCGCAGGCTGAGCTGCTGTACAGAAGATGGGACTGGTGACCCACTGACTGGGCCTGAAAGCCTTTTCAGCCCACAAAACCCTGGGTTTCTGCATTAGCATATCAGAGGTGGCACAGTGGTGGGGAAGGCTGCAGGCGACAGAGGACACAGCTCAGCGGCATGACCTCATTGGTGCTTACAGAAGCAGAAAAAATGATCAGCGGGCCAGGCCTACAGTGACGGACAGATGTTAACATCTTTTCTTGGGTGACTGGCGTCTTCTCCCCACACCCCCTCAACCTGATCTGGACTCAAGCCTGCTCACCCCCCGTCCAAAGGCACAGGGCCTGGACCAGGACACAAGGAAAAGCCACACGCCAGTCAAAAGCTCTCTCTAGCTAAAATGAGGACAGAGTTGCAGCTTTAACTTCAATCAGGACTGGAAGGGATTTGACACTTTTTTTCAGACTTGAAAGCCTTATTGGAAACATAAGTTGATGAGAATTAGGAGAGTCAGTTGCCTGTTCCTAATATCATCATGAAGTTCAAGACCTCTCAGGAATCAGCTGTCTTATTATTTTACACTGAAAGGGACAAAAGACGCTCATCGGAGAAGTAACTTCACATCTTTGTTGTCCTAAGTGCTTTCCCTTCTCTGCAGGTTGACGCCAGTGTTCTGTGTTCTATAGCAGGATTCTCAACCAGGGGGGATACTGCCCACTGGACACTGGGCAGTATCTGCAGACATTTGTGGTTGTCACAACCAAGGGGTGTGTGTGCTGCTGGCATCTAGTGGGTCGAGGCCAGGGATGCTGTAAATATCCTGCAACACAGCACAGCCTTCCCAGAACAAAGAGTTATTTGGCTCAAAATGTCAATAGCGCCAAGGCTGAGAAACTGCTCTTTAGCCTTTTTTATGAATATAATTTACAAATTCTTATCAAGATAAATTGCTGTTGAGAAATGGACACCTCGAGAAGTTTATATCCCCGTGCTTGCTCTATTAATTAAGAACATTGAACAGTTTTTGACAAAGAAGTAGGGCCCAAATTATAATTTCTCATCTTTGACTGCATCATCGAAAGATCTGATCTAAGCAGTGGGTGTAAAATTTTAGAAAATTGTAGCACAGAGGGGTGAACATTTTCCTGCACACAGTAATCTGACTTTCTTACAGCCAACAGCATGTCTTTTACTTCACGCTCAGCTGAGTCTTAAATATACTCCAAATGGCATAAAATTTGAAGAATTCTTTCTCCTCACTTGGAGATATTTGTAACCTCTTAGAAAATGACACATTGGGGTATAATATACATTGTTCAAACATATACACATATAAAATCAAGTTTACATTTAAGATCACATGCTGTAGTAGGTTTGTGTTATTTAATATCATGTTTTCCTGGATCAAAATATTTTCAGTTCAGTATTTACAAATCAGAATGTTTGTAATCCTATATATACATGTACATATGCATATATGAATAGGTACAGATGTAAAGAAAAACATATATTGTTTTCCTGAGATGCCAGTTGTTCCTTCCAAGTAGCTCCATGTTGACCAAGCCACTCCAGAATAAGATTCTGAAGACTGTTGTCACTGGTTATGATATCCATTGGTATACAATTTAGATAACTGCCTTCTTCGTGGGGTACAATGGTTTTTAGATGCTAGAAAAAAAAACTGCAGATGATTATAATGGACTTTATAAAGAGGAGCATAAAATAGAGACCAAATTGAGTTGCCCTCATCCATCTTCAGTTATGTTATAGTCTGCAAAATATGCAGCTTTTTCCTTTAAAGTTCTTAATTAAAATTACTCTCTTGTTTAGGGATCAGTCATGCCTGGGATACTTCCAAAATCAGAGTTATGCTCTCTGGTGAAGATATTTCACCATGTGTGAAAATAGTTTTACTTTCTGTAAAACATAGTGTTGTCATATATTCCAACACAGTGGTTCATATTAGAATCAATTTGAACCTTAAAGGTATACTCATTTCTTAGGCTCCGCTCGGACTGGTTGAATCAGAATATCCGAGGATGGTATTAAAACAAAACCAAAACAGACAACACACACATACACACAAACACGCACACATGTCAGGCGATTCTAACATGTTGCCATGGCAAGAAGGCTGGCTGGAAAGCCTGGTCTAAAGCACAGACTGCCACAGGCAACCAAATCGGCGGGTAAATTGGGAAAATACTGTCCCCAGTAGGGACATTTCTCTGTCTTAGTCTAATGGGGGTGGGGTGTGGGAATTGTCCAGGAGAATACACTGGTGTGTAATGATTTTGCAGTGATTCATTTTTAAACTGCCATCCTGACTGATGAGTGAGATCTCTCCGGGGAACTGAGAACAGCGACATGGTATATACTGCAAGGAATGCTGGAGTGCAGGGGGTATTCTTAGTTCTGGCTCTTTCCCCAACCAGCTGTGAGTGAGCTCTGTGAAGCCCCATCATTCTCTCTAGCCTTGGTTTACTCACCTACACAATGAAGGGGTTTGATTATGTGACTTCTAGTGTTGCGTTCAATTTAGAGAAAAAAGCAACTATGGGCGATAACTAGGAATTTAGAAAAAAGTTAAACAATTTTAACATTTTATATTTTTCATAAATTTATAAAGCCTTCTATGGCAAAATAATGTAGAATTTATAAAGGAATTTTTGGCAGTTTGTAAGTAAGACACAGATTTCATCATATCAAAAAATGGGCCTAGTGTTTGGGCTATATTTCTATAACTAAATACATCGTAAACTGGAGATCAGCAAATTTTTCTGTAAAGGAGCAAACAGTATTGATAAATGTTTTAGGCTTTGAGAAGCAGGCTACAGAAAATCTTTGTTGCATCATTTTTTTTAAATCATTTAAAAATGTGAAAAACAGGTGAAGGGCAGGATTTGCTGACCTCTGCCTTAAACAATTAAGATGTATATTTGCATAAAAACAAAATTGCTTGTCTTTACGTAACAATAACAATCCCCCAAACCTGCTAGAAGCTATTGGTACATGTTGTTACATGGAGAGATTGAATCTGGACAATGAAGAAGCCTACTGGGGACACAGCCATCCATCCACAGGGTGAGCAACTTGTCCTGGTTTGCCTGGCACTTGTCTGGCACGTGCCTGGTTTTAGCACGGAAGGCCAGAGTCCCGGGAACTGCATCTAGAACTCTTGGCTAGGTTTCTCTTAAGGGAAATCTAAGATCAAATTGAAAGGTAAAAAGCCTGAAATGGAAATACTTTCAGGAGCTTTAACATATAAACAACCGGCAAAGGACCGCAGTTGGAAAACTTTAAAGGGAAAATTGCGAGAGAATATTTTGTAGTCTTTTTTTGGATTAAGCTCCATGGAGCCTAAATCCACCTTTCCGTTAACAGTCCCAGTGCAACAGACCAAAGATGAGAAACCGCTTACTCACAGACGTGTCCCTTGTTCTGTAGTACAAGTTTATACATTCTCTGGATGTGATCAGTGCTGGACATTAAGATGAAACACAGCCCAATCTTATTACTCAGAAATGACAGAGTTTAGAATTACTTCCTGGGTTTTTCTGAAGAGGACACGAAGCGTGAAACTAGCCATGAGCCCAACTATGAATAGAAAGATTAGTAGTAGGGACTGCTTTGGAAAGGGCCAGGAATAAAAGAGGAAAAAAGTTTCTCAACATGCTTTTGTTATGTGCATTACTATCATTCACTTGAATCTTGAAACTGCAAGCTCAAAGCTCAAAAGGCTGTTTTCTCTTAGGAACGTGCCCTGAAATTAGGTATACTGTCACCAGGGGAGCTTTGTTATGACCACATGGTTTTCCGGTTGTACTTTATAAAAACAGGAGCCCCTGTTAAAACATGAATATTAAAAAGCAGATATGACAGCTTGAAAGAGGATGCCGTGGCGTAAAACAAAATCGAGGATATAAAGATATAATTTAGAACATTTTGCAATACTCTTTGGTTATCATTTTATTCCAGTTCTAATCCTACGTTCGGAACTATGGTTGTGTCTTTATGACTCATCCTCTCTGGGACATAAAAGCATCTTTTTTTCTGAGATTCAGGTCAGCTTGGCATCAAAAGCTCTTGTTTCCTCTGAAGCTGTGGCTACAGGTAGTTCTCTTTAGAATCTATTTCAGCAGACTCAGTGAGGCTGGAAAATAATCACGCATTTCTCTAAGCAGATCTTCCTTCCCCTTCCGTGGTATAAGATCAAGGGGAGAGAGGGAAGCCCCATTTAGGTGGTGGCTTGATGTTTTGGTTCTACAGGAAACCCAGCAATGAGTGTCTTTGCCTAAGTGGAAACAAACTTTCCTTTGCTATAAGGGGAGTGGGGAGGGGCCTTAGGACCTCCAACTAGGAAAGTTCACAATGGTCCAAGTGATCATAGATAAGGAGAGAAGGATCAGGGGCCACTTGAGCGCACAGAGCACGGCCACGGATGGTTCACACAGTGAAATTTTAAGGAAGCATTAAAGTGTTGCTTCACCAACTCTCTCCCAGTGTATGTGAATATGTACGACCACACAAATACAAATACAGGTGTAATACATGTGTCCGAGGTTCTATTAGTTCCTACTCACCCAACCCCATTCACTCAAATCCAGAATACAAGTAGACATCAACTTCCGATTTCATCTAGTGACAAGTCAGGAAACTCTTAATCATTTTTCACAGCATTTTAACACCTAAATTCCAACACCACTGGATGTATGCAAGTTAAATTTTTCTGAATTATTTTCTGAGCTAAACCTAAATGCAGCAATTTCTTTTTCTTAATGGCCTAGGTAAATGGATGAAGCCTTACCCTGCTCTCTCACAAAATTTTTCACTGAACAGTGGCTGAAATTGAGCCCCGTCCAAACCCAAACTTGAGGCCTGAACCAAATGGCCCTACTGTCCCTGGCCCCCGTGCCTTCTGCAGCCCCCAGGGGTCCAATCCATGGCTTACATGTTTTTCCCATGAGGGTCTATTCCATGGCTTCCTGCTACTCTCTGTTAGCAGTGCCAATCCTGCTGTTCTTTCCTCCTAGGTTCACTTAGGACCACAGCCCCCTCTTTTTTGTACTGTCTCGAGCCCTCCCTTCTAGACTCTGCGCGCTGATGCTGGGGCTGGAACTCTGCAAACGTCACTGCCCGTTTGCCGTCTGTCTCCCTGTTGGGCTCTGCCAGGAAGGGGTGCTAGATGGAGGCCAGGCCAGGAATTCTTCCTCTTTGCTTGCTGGTCCTGTCAGTGTCATCCCAGCCACGCTGCCTTGCCACGGCAGCAGTTGCTTCCAGTAACAACTGGTTCCAATTTCCAGTATTATTCTCCACCTCTTTAAAGGTATTAGCCCCAGCCAACTGGTAGCTGCCTCCCCGCAGGCCTTGGTCCCAGCTCTGCAAGCCTCTGCTCATAGACTTTAGGTTCTGATAATGTCACTTTCTTCCATTTGTTCCTGCAGGCCTAGGAGTGGGCCTTGCTTCCGAGTAGCAGTGACTGTGTTACCTCAGTCTTGCCTCCTTCTCTTCTCAGTCCTTTTTCCCCGAGTCCCTATATTAAATTATCTCTGCTAAAATAACTGGTGTGTTTCCTCCTTTCTCAGCTGCATCTTTTTTTTTTTTTTAACATCTTTATTGGGGTATAATTGCTTTACAATGGTCTCAGCTACATCTTTTTTTTTTTTCCAGCTGCATCTTGACAGGCATTTCTCTGTTATGATTCCTCAAGCATGCCACATATCAGTACAAGGGAGCCTGGAAACATCCCTTCCAACTTGTCCAGGGTTTACTGTCCCCTCACTGAGATCTGTGTGCTTATATAAAGTGGCCCCTAAAGGCCCTCCTATGCATGTGCAGACACACACACACACACACACACACACACACACACACACACATATTTCTATTGCTGCTTTGTGACTCCTGCATGGATTGGCCACACACCAAGGGTTCTGCCCAAGGGTTCCCTTTGATCTTTGCTCAGAAAAACCAGCCTCCCTGCTGTGGAACCCCAACAAAGAGCCTAGACTCTAGGACATTCCTATCATTGATTCCATCCTTATCAGGATAACTTGTATCTTACTTCGGGTCTGTCTGCTTTCCATTCTGACTACTCAGAGAGAGCTGACCCCTCCCCAGAGGGCCATACACTAGCTGGTCAGAGGGCTCCTAGACTGGCCCTAAGATTCCTCGTTTTAGCCCCACAAGTCACTTCTTAGATACACTTACATTCTGACAGATAAAATGGACCTTAAAAATTATCTAGCATCTATTCCAACCTTTCATCTTAGGGAGGAGCCATACATTCCATGTTTTTTAAAATGACAATTTGGGACAAATAAAACAAAAAAAAATTGGTTGACTAGATGATTCACAGAACTCTCATTTCCCTCTGCCTGACGCTGTAAAGCAGCCAAAGTATTCAAAGGAAATCTTATAAAATACATTTAGATTTTTTTTGATCTTTAACATGTGTCCACACATCTTCAAGCATGGGGCTTACAGTCTCAACAAGGGCCAGGTTTGGGAACATGTACATTTTATGGAAGAGTATTAAAGCAATTTTCTCATAATTATTCAGCACCTGTCATTCCTGAAAATTGTAATTGCAGTGAAATATCGAATCGAATTTTCCCAATCATGAGGGGAGGCGATGTTCTGTGATCTGGAGCATGCGATGCCAGTGAATGCAGCATATAATCTGAATAGCTCGAATATGAAATGAAAATACCGCTAGGGTATATGAGGTCAACATTTTTCAGTTATTCAAAATACTTTACATTATTTTGATCCCTCGTGTACCAATGGTCACATTCTGAAGTGATTGCGTATAATCCTCTGTGTGTTCTGGTTCTGATATTTGACTATGTATGTCATCCTCACCACTATAAGAAACAGCCATGCTTATGTACGTTTAAAAAGCACTTTAAACAATGAACTCCTTCTTTTCCCCATAAATGTAAAACAGCAGCTAGAGCTGAAAAGCAGGGGTGGTTCTCTGTAGTTATGTTTGAATGTTCTCTGTAGTTATGTTTGAATGTTCTCTGTAGTTATGTTTGAATGTCCTGAATTCCATTCAGAATGTTAGAGTTATCTGCTGGTTTTCTATTGCTACGTAACAAACTACCCAAAATCTTAGTTTAAACCAGCAAACATTTATTATTCCACCATTTCTGTGGATCAGGAATTCAAGAGCACCTTAGCTGGGTGGTGGCTCACAGACTTGCCTGAGGTTGCAGTCAAGCTGTTGACCAGGGCTGCAGTCATCTGAAGATTTCCCTGGGGCTGGAAGATTGGTTTACAGGCTCACCCAGGTAGTTATTGGCATGCCTCAACTCCTCGTGGACTTTTGGCCAGAAGCTTCAGGTCTCCCATGGGCCTACTCAGAATATAGCAGTTTGCTTCCCTCAGAAGCAAGCAATCTCTGAGACCCTGCTTTCAATTCTTTTGAATATATATACCCAGAACTGAGATTACTGGCTCATATGGTAGTCCTATATTTAATTTTTTGAGGAATTGTCACATTCTTTTCCATAGTGGCTGCACCATTTTACAGTCCCATCAACAGTGCACAAGGGTTCCAGTTACTCCACATCCTTGCCAATACTTGTTATTTTCTGGTTGGTTGGTTTGTTTACATTAGCCATCATAATGGGTATGAGGTGGTATCTCATTGTGTTTTTGATTTGCGTTTCTCTAATGATTAGTGATGTGGAGCATCTTTTCCTATGCTTGTTGACCATTTGTCTTCTTCGGAGAAATGTCTCTTCAAGTCCTTTGACCATTTTTTAATCGTGTTATTTCAGTTTTTTGTTGTTGTCGAGTTGTAGGAGTTCTTTATATATTTTAGATGTTTATTCCTTATCAGATATATGATTTGCAAATATTTTCTCCCACTCCATAGATTGCCTTTTCACTCTGTTGACTGTGTCCTTTAATGCACAGAAGTTTTTAAGTTGGATATAGTTCCATTTGTGTATTATTGTTTTTGTTTGCTGTACTTTTGGTGTCATGTCCAAGAAATCATTGTCAAATATGAAGTCCTGAAGCTCTTCCCTCTGTTTTCTTCTGAGAATTTCATAGTTTTAAGTCTTAAGTTTAGGTCTTTAATCTATTTTGACTTAATTTTTTAGAATTTTATTGAAGTATAACTGATTTATGAAGTTGCATTTAATTTCTGCTGTACAGCAAAGTGATTCAGCTATACATATATATATTCTTCTTCATATTCTTTTCCATTATGGTTTATCACAGGATATTGAATATAGTTCCCTGTGCTCTACAGTAGGACCTTGTGTTTATCCATCCTATATATAATAGCTTGCATCTGCTAACCCCAAACTCCCAATCCCTCCCTCCCCTACCCTCTCTCCCCCTTGGCAACCACAAGTCTGTTCTCTATGTCTGGAAGTCTGTTTCTGTTTCATAGATTTGTTCATTTGTGTTGTATTTTAGATTCCACCTATAAGTGATATCATATGGTATTTGTCGTTCTATTTCTGGCTTACTTTGCTTAATAATCTCTAGATCCATCCATGCTGCTGCAAATGGCATTATTTCATTCTTTTTTATGGCTGAGTCATATTCCATTGTATATATGTACCACATCTTCTTTATCCATTCATCTGTTGATCATGTTGTTTCCATGTCTTGGCTATTATAAATAGTGCTGCTATGAAAACAGGGGTGCGTGTATCTTTTCAAATTATAGTTTTGTCTGGGTATATGCCCAGGAGTGGGATTGCTGGATCATATGGTAACTCTATTTTTAGTTTTTTGAGGAACCTCCATACTGTTTTCAGTGTGAGGTGGTACCTCTTTGTAGCTTTTTTTTTTTTTAACATCTTTATTGGAGTATAATTGCTTTACCATGGTGTGTTAGTTTCTGCTTTATAACAAAGTGAATCAGTTATACATATAAATACATCCCCATATCTCCTCCCTCTTGCGTCTCCCTCCCACCCTCCGTATCCCACCCCTCTAGGTGGTCACAAAGCACTGAGCTGATCTCCCTGTGCTATGCGGCTGCTTCCCACTAGCTATCTATTTTACATTTGGTAGTGTATATATGTCCTTGCCACTCTCTCACTTCATCCCAGCTTACCCTTCTCCCTCCCCATGTCCTCAAGTCCATTCTCTACGTCTCCGTCTTTATTCCTGTCCTGCCCTTAGATTCTTCAGAACTATTTTTTTTTTTATTTAGAAACCATATATATGAGTTAGCATATGGGATTTGTTTTTCTCTTTCTGACTTACTTCACTCTGTATGACAGACTCTAGGTCCATCCACCTCACTATAAATAACTCAATTTCATTACTTCTTATGGCTGAGTAATATTCCATTGTATATATGTGCCACATCTTCTTTATCCATTTATCTGTCGATAGACACATAGGTTGCTTCCATGTCCTGGCTATTGTAAATAGAGCTGCAATGAACATTGTGGTACATGACTCTTTTTGAATTATGGTTTTCTCAGGGTATATGCCCAGTAGTGGGATTGCTGGGTCGTATGGTAGTTCTGTTTTTAGTTTTTTAAGGAACCTCCATACTGTTCTCCATAGTGGCTGTATCAATTTACATTCCCACCAACAGTGCAAGAGGGTTCCCTTTTCTCCACACCCTCTCCAGCATTTATTGTTTGTAGATTTTTTGATGATGGCCATTCTGACTGGTGTGAGGTGATACCTCATTGTAGTTTTGATTTCTACTTTGAGTTAACTTTTGTATATGGTGTAAGATAAGGGTTCGGCTTCATTTTTTGGATATGCATATCCAGTTTTCCCAATACCATTAGTTGAAGAGACTGTCCTTTCCTCATCAATTGGTCTTGGCACTCATGTCAAAAATCATTTGACTGTATATATGAGGGTTTATTTATGGACTCTCTATTCTATTCCATTGGCTTATACATCAGTCTTTATGCTAGTACCACACTGTTTTGATTACTATGGCTTTAAAATACATTTTGAAATCAGAAAGTTTGAGACTTCCAACTTTACGCTTCTTTTTCAAGATTGTTTTGGCTAGTCTGAGTCCCTTGAAATTCCACATGAAGTCTGAGATGAATTTTTCTATTTGTGCAAGAAGTGCCCTTGAGATTTTGTTAGGGCTTACATTGACTTTGTAGATCACTTTGGACAGTATTGACATCTGAACAATATTAAGTCTTTCAGCCCATGAACACAGAATGTCTTTCCATTTATTTGTGTCTTTAATTTCTTTCAGCAATGTCTTCTAGTTTTCAGTGGTAAAAGCCTTTCACCTCCTTGGTTAAGTTTATTCCTAAATATTTTATTATTTTTGATGCCATTTTCTATGGAATTTTTTCCTCAATTTCCTTTTCAGATTGTTCACTGTCAGTGTATAGAAACACAACTGACTTTAGTGTGTTGATTTTGTATCCTGCAACTTTGCTAAATCATTTATTCTAATATTATTTGGCATGGAATCTTTGGAGTTTTCTCATATAAGATCATGTCATCGGCAAACAGAGATCATTTTACTTTTTCCTTTCCAATTTGGATGCCTTGCATTTCTTTTTCTTACCTGACTGCTCTGGCTGGGACTTCCAATACTATTTGGGTTTTTTGTTTGTTTGTTTTTAAACCTTTTTTCTTAAATTTATTTATTTATGTATTTATTTATTGGCTGCATTGGGTCTTCGTTGCTGTGCACGGGCTTTCTCTAGCTGTGGCGAGCCAGGGCTACTCTTCATTGCAGTGCGCAGGCTTCTCATTGCAGTGGCTTCTCTTGCTGTGGAGCACGGGCTCTAGGCGCACAGGCTTCAGTAGTTGTGGCACGCAGGCTCAGTAGTTGTGGCTCGCGGACTCTAGAGAGCAGGCTCAGTAGTTGTGGCACACCCCTGGTGGCGCAGTGGTTAAGAATCCGCCTGCCAAAGCAGGGGACACGGGTTCGAGCCCTGGTCCGGGAAGACCCCACATGCCGCGGAGCAACTAGGCCCGTGCGCCACAACTACTGAGCCTACGCTCTAGAGCCCGTGAGCCACAACTACTGAGACCTCGTGCCACAACTACTGAAGCCTGCGCGCCTAGAGCCCGTGCTCCACAGCAAGAGAAGCCACTGCAATGAGAAGCCCGTGCACCGCAAGGAAGAGTAGTCCCTACACGCCGCAACTAGAGAAAGCCCGCATGCAGCAATGAAGACCCAATGCAGCCAAAAATAAATAAATAAATAAATTTAAAGTAAAAAGAAAAAGAAGTGGTGAGAGCACGTTTTCTTATCTTGTTTGTGATCTTAGAGGAAAAGCTTTCAGCCTTTCACCAATGAGTATGATGTTAGCAGTGGGATTTTCATATATGGGCTTTATTATGTGGAGGTAGTTTCTTTCTATTCCTAGTATGTTGTTTTCATCATGAAAGGGTGTTGGATCTTGTCAAATGCTTTTTCTGCATCATTTGAGATGGTCATGTGGGGTTTTTTTTTCCCCTTTGGTCCTTCATTCTATTAACGTGTTATACTTACATTGATTTTCATATGTTGAACCACTCTTACATTCCAGGAATAAATCCCACTTGGTCATGGTGTATAATCCTTTAATGTGCTGTTGAATTGGGTTTGCCAGTATTTTGTTGAAGATTTTTGAGTATGACCTCATCTTAGCTAATTACATCTGCAGTGATCCTATTTCTAAATAAGGTCACATTCTGAAATAACTGTTAGGACTTCAACATCTCAAACCCTTGTGATTTCCAGCAAAAGTACCCACATACTTTATTTATTTTGAGTTCTGCAGTCCCAGAGAATTGCTTTTCATTGGTTACAGAGGTCCTTTGAATGCAAACCATTTGTATCATTCCCCTGATTTTTCCCTCCTATGGAAACCAGCCGCTTTTGTACAGTGAGTTCATTTTTAATTCAGGAAACTAAAGAAAATAAATGGTTGGTATGTAGGTCAGTTCCTAGTTCTGCCTTGGTTAGAAAACAAAGGATCAGGACTCAGCTAGAACTTGCATAGTTCATCTATTTCTTAATATGGCCTTTGTACAGATGCCCGTGTGCATTTCACCCTGCTCTTTCTTTGTGACCTAGAGATAGTAAGCCTCCAAAGACCTGGCTATTGAGGCTAGGTTAAAAAGTCCCAATTTATTACATCTTAGATGAATCTTATTTGAGGCTCTTGAGAAGCTTCTTCTGACCTCGCTCAACCAGCTTGCTTTCTCTGCATAGGCATCATTATTTTAAAATGAACTTCATATGGTTATTTAAGAGAATGTGTTTTTCTGCCAGCCAGATGATTCCTGTAAGATTTTAAGCATATTGTTGAGAGTTTAGTACATAATCTCTCAAAACATTCAAGGGATATATAGGATCTTTGGTTGCTTTATGGCACGCTTCACTTTTGGAAATCTCCCTGGTGCCCTGACCGCCCTCCCACATCACCCTCAAGCTCCGACCAATGTCCTACAGCTTCAAGACCATTCTCATGCACCTCACTGATTAAGAGCCTTCTACCCAAAGCTTCAACAGGTTGGAAATAAAGTTTCCACTGCAGGAACATTCTTCATATTTAAAATTAAAATTGCAGCACAGCTCTGGTTAGAAGAGTAGTATTTTTAACTAAGGTGACATCATGTCACACATGATACAGATGAATCACTTTATGGTGTTTGCCATACTTGACAGACAGAGCAAGATGCTTCAGAAAAATTAGGCACTGGCTTCTAGCATCTGTCCACATGAATCTATTTCTTGAAAAATGCTCACATCCAACCTTCTTTTGGGAGATTAGGAAATAACAGAATGACTTTTCCACAGTCAAGTATCGTATTTTCTTATGAATCAGGAAGAAGGTTATAATGTTTATTTTAAAAGGACTACTTTTTTTTTAAGCCAACAAACGTTTATTAAGTATTTGTTATTTTCTAGCATTGTACTGGGTGCTCGGGGACAGAAGGATGAAAGTATAAAATACATTTTCTTTTCTAAAGGAGACTTCTTTTTTTGGTCATGCCATGCGGCTTGTGGGATCTTAGTTCCCCGACCAGGGATTGAACCCGGGCCCTCGGCAGTGAAAGCACCTAAAAAGGACTTCTTATTTATAACATTTTGTCTAGTGAGGTACCAGAGCCAGCTCACACTGGCCCATAAGAACTAACTGTTAAAATATTCAGGAATTTTGTGAGTTAATTGACATCATATTGGTAACCTGAAATCAGCCACGATGGAAGTATTTACACCAAGGGAATCAGCAAACGATCAGGACTTCTACCAGCACACCACTGATTTTTGTCCCTTCTGTTTAAAAAACTCCCAAGCAAATCAACATTATGCATGAAATGCCTACCATGTCCTTTTTAAGATGGTGGACTACCCCACCCCGCAAAGAAAGACACCATTTTTTTCCATGGAATTTGTAACCTACTTGAGGGGAAAAACAAACAAACAAACAGGGACCATCAAGCAAAAGAGTATGACATGAACCACGAGGACAAAAGGAGTCCAAAGAGAGAGAAAGGAGTGGGCACACGTAAGGCAGAGATGTCATGAAAATGTTAGACTTTGAGCCGGGCTTTGAAGGACAGGTAGGAAAGGAAAATGGGCAATCGAGCAGAGAGAAGGTCCTGGAGAAGAAGCGGGAAGCAGACAGAGGAGTATAGTCTCCTGTGAATACGCCAAGCAAGCGTGGAAGGAGAGGGGTGATGTGGGGACAGCAACTGTGGGACAGCACAGTTTGTGAAGCCTTTCTTGTATCAATACATCATCTCATTCTGATCTTCAAAGCAAGCCTGAGGGACAGGGCAACTGAGGCACAGAGAACTGGTGCGAGGCAGCTGCGTGGGCCTGTGTTCAGAACGAAATGTTTGTCTTTGGGCCGTGTTCAGCATTCTTCCCACTGTACCGTGGTGACTCTGCTCATCTAACATTGTACAGCAAGTGACACAGAAAAGCAGCAACGAAAAAGAATTTTAAACAAGTAATATATTTAACACACCCCGGTATACTTTAAATGTGAAGATATGATGTTCTGGTGGCTCTGAATGGCAGTAAAGCCTAACTTCTAAGTATCATTGCTTTCAAGAGTTCAGACACGATTTCTCTGCAAGGCGCCCATAGCTTTGTTGTATTCAACCCTAACTCTTGACAGGAAACAGAATTAGAACCAGAGCTTGATTTCTAAGAAAAAGAAAACACTGAGCAAATAGAAAAACAGTGCTATCTAAACTACGAGGGCTGGATTCCTAGGTTCCCTGAAAGTCAGCTTTTCTAAAAGAAATGTTTTTGTTCTTCTCCCCGTACTAACCCTCAAGAGGGATAAACAAGAACTGAACTTTTGAGTTTAAAATTTTCCAGAAACTTGAATCTCACAAACACAGTGTTGAGCGAAAAAAGCCAGACACAAATACAGTACTTAGGATTTCATGTCTCTAAAGTAGGAAAAACCAGGCAAAACTAAACTGTGCAGTCGGAAGCCAGCCCTGTGGTTACCCTTGGTGGGGTGGGAGAAATGGGGACAGGAAGGGGTCGCCAGAGAGCCTCTGGGCATAGTAATGTTCTGTTTCTCCATCCAGATGCTATTTTCACAGGTATATTCATTCTATAAAAACTCGTCCAGCTTCTACATACATAGCTTGTACATTTTTCCTTATGTCTGTCATACTTTGATTTTTCAACAGTGCTTAAATATTTCCTGGATCCTTAAGCAAGATAGAGGCAGAATTACAATTCTTTAAGAGGCAAAGACTGTTTGATGTGGGAAAAATGCTCGACGATAAGAGAGTGAAGTATTAGAAGTCTGGCTCCAGCAGATGTTGGAACGGAGCCATCTTAGGAGGTGGGACAGGACGAAGGCCATGTACACAGGAGTGCTGGTACAGCCCAGCCCTCCAAATGGGCCCCAGAGTGGAGCTGAGGGATGCTTGAGAGGATCAGATGCAGTAGGCAGCCCAAGGTGGCATATGATATATACTACTACAAGAGAGAATATCAGGATCTGGCCCACTCTTGGGGCCACTTTCCCAAAATTCAGCTGATTGGCTGCCCTCTGAGGTCTTAATTCAGAAGGAAATGATTTTAGATAAAGATGGCAAAGGCTATGCTCATACATGCAAAGTAAAATGTTCAATCTTTAGTCACTCAACAAGGAGGATACAATTATATAAAAAAGCAGGGCATAGGGCCCCTTGAATTTCACTCACTGTTTACTCTTTATAATTTTAGCAGATATTCAGAATCATAGGATTTTTGAGCAGAAAGAGGTGTGCAATTTATGGAACATGCTATCTTATCTCCCTTCTAGGTTTTCTGAGCCTATACTTACATCAAGTTAGATCATCAGAAAGTTCTGGGTCATGTTAGGTTTGTCTCTTACCTCCTTGGAGCAGGAGTCTGATCTTTTACTATGCTACAGAGCCCACTGGTGGTCTGATGAAGCCCATAGGACTCTTCTTAGAATAACTATTTCAATGCATAAAGAAAACGCAGGGGCTTGGAAAAACCACTTACACTAAAATTCAGTTAGCAAATATTTCAGTATAGCAACATACGTGCTTCTTAACTAAAGCAGCACAGACAAGACCTGCCTGAGATCTAATGTAACTGTAATTTCAAAGTAGCAAGGAGAATGAATGAAATTTTGAGATATCTGCAACAATTCTATCATGATAACAAAATATCTGCGATTTCTGTTGATGGCAAAGTTACGGCTAATGATAAAACTCTGTGCTGGCTTCATGCACAGTGGAAGAAAGTGCTCAGAAATATCAGAAGTTGATGAGATTGGTTCAAGATTGCGGGAGTAGAAGGACTTGCGCTCAGTCCCTCTTGTGAGAGCACCGGAATCACAACTAACTGCTGAACAATCATCGATAGGAAGACACTGGAACTCACCAAAAAAGATACCCCACATCCAGAGACAAAGGAGAAGACCTAATGAGATGGTAGGAGGGGCGCAATCACAATAAAATCAAATCCCATAACCGCTAGGTGGGTGGCTCACAAAGTGGAGAACAGTTGTACCACAGAACTCCACCTCCTGGAGTGAAGGTCCTAAGCCCCATGTCAGGTTTCCCAACCTGGGGGTCTGGCAATGGGAGGAGGAATTCCCAGAGAATCAGATTTTGAAGGCTAGCAGGATTTCATTGCAGGACTTCAGCAGGTCTGGGGGAAACAGAGACTCCACTCTTGGAAGGCACACACAAAGTAGTGTGCCCATCACGACCCAGAGGAAGGAGCAGTGACCCCACAGGAGACTGAACCAGACCTACCTGCTAATGTTGGAGGGTATCCTGCAGGGGTGGGGGGTGGCTGTGGCTCACCACAGGGACAAGGACACTGGCAGCAGAAGTTTTGGGAAGTACACCTTGGCGTGAACCCTCCCAGAGTCTGCCATTAGCTGCACCAAAGAGCCTGTAGTCTTCAGTGCTGGGTTGCCGCAGGCCAAACAACCAACAGGGAGGGAACTCAGCCCCACCCATCAGCAAACAAACGGATTAAAGTTTTACTGAGCTCTGCCCACCAGAGCAACACCCAGCTCTACCCACCACCAGTGCCTCCCATCAGGAAGCTTGCACAAGCCTCTTAGATAGCCTCATCCACCAGAGGGCAGACAGCAGAGGCAAGAAGAACTACAGTTCTGCAGCCTGGAAAGAAAACCACATTCACAGAAAGACAGACAAAATGAAAAGGCAGAGGGCTATGTACCAGATGAAGGAACATGATAAAACCCCAGAAAAACAAGTAAGTGAAGTGGAGCTAGGCAACCTTCCAGAAAAAGAATTCAGAATAATGACAGTGAAGATGATCCAGGACCTCTGAAAAAGAATGGAGGCAAAGATGGAGAAGATGCAAGAAATGTTTAAAAAGACCTAGAAGAGTTAAAGAACAAACACCTAGAAGAATTAAAGAACAAACAAACAGAGATGAACAATGCAATAACTGAAATGAAAAATACACTAGAAGGAATCAATAGCAGAATAACTGAGGCAGAAGGACGGATAAGTGACCTGGAAGAGGGAATGGTGGAATTCACTGCTGCAGAACAGAATAAAGGAAAAAGAATGAAAAAAAATGAAGACAGTCTAAGAGACCTCTGGGACAACATTAAATGCACCAACATTCATATTATAGGCGTCCCAGAAGGAGAATATAGAGAGGAAGGACCCAAGAAGATATTTGAAGAGATTATAGTGGAAAAGGCCCCTAACATGGGAAAGGAGATAGCCACCCAAGTCCAGGAAGCACAGAGAGTCCCAGGCGGGATAAACCCAAGGAGAAACATGCTGAGACACATAGTAATCAGATTGACAAAAACTAAAAACAAAGGAAAATTATTAAAAGCAACAAGGGAAAAATGACAAGTAACATACAAGGGAACTCCCATAAGGTTAACACTGATTTCTCAGCAGAAACTCTACAAGCCAGAAGGGAGTGGTACGATATATTTAAAGTGATGAAAGGGAAGAAGCTACAACCAAAATTACTCTACCCGGCAAGGATCTCATTCAGATTCAACACAGAAATCAAAAGATTTACAGACAAGCGAAAGGTAAGAGAATTCAGCACCACCAAACCAGCTCTACAACAAATGCTAAAGGAACTTCTCTAAGTGGGAAACACAAGAGAAGAAAAGGACCTCCAAAAACAAACCCAAAACAACTAAGAAAATGGTAATAGGAACATACATATAGATAATTACGTTTAATGTGAATGGATTAAATGCTCCAACTAAAAGACACAGGCTCATTGAATGGATACAAAAACAAGACCCGTATATATGCTATCTACAAGAGACCCACTTTCAGACCTACGGACTGAAAGTGAGGGGATGGAAAAAGATACTCCATGCAAATGGAAATGAAAAGAAATCTGTAGTAGCAATACTCATATCAGATAAAACAGACTTTAAAATAAAGAATGTTACAAGAGACAAGGAAGGACACTACATAATGATCAAGGGATCAGTCCAAGAAGAAGATATAACAATCATATATGCACCCAACATAGGAGCGCCTCAATACATAAGGCAAATACTAACAGCTATAAAGGAGGAAATCGACAGTAACACAATAATAGTGGGGGAGTTTAACACCTCACACCAATGGACAGATCATCCAGACAGAAAATTAATAAGGAAACACAAGCTTTAAATGACACAGCAGACCAGATAGATTTAATTGATATTTATGAGACCTTCCATCCAAAAACAGCAGATAATATTTTCTTCTTAAGTGCACACAGATAATTCTCCAGGGTAGGTCACATCTGGAGTCACAAATCAAGCCTCAGTAAATTTAAGAAAATTGAGATCATATCAACCATCATTTCTGACCACAGCACTATGAGATTAGAAATAAATTACAGGGAAAAAAGACATAAAAAGCAGAAACACATGGAGGCTAAACAATATGTTACTAAATAACCAAGAGATCACTGAAGAAATCAAAGAGGAAATCAAAGAATACCTAGAGACGAATAACAACGAAAGCACAATAATCCAAAACCTATGGGATGCAGCAAAAGCAGTTCTAAGAGGGAAGTTTATAGCAATACAATCCTACCTCAAGAAACAAGAAAAATCTCAGATAAACAATCTAACCTCACACCTAAAGGAACTAGAGAAAGAAGAACAAACAAAACCCAAAGTTAGTAGAATGAAAGAAATCATAAAGAGCAGAGCAGAGATAAATGAAATAGAAGCAAAGAAAACAATAGCTAAGATCAATAAAACTAAAAGCTGGTTCTTTGAGAAGGTAAACAAAATTGGTAAATCTTTAGCCAGACTCATCAAGAAAAAGAGGGAGAGGACTCAAATCAATAAAATTAGAAATGAAGAAGGAGAAGTTACAACAGACACCGCAGAAATACAAAGCATCCTAAGAGACTACTACAGACAACTCTATGCCAATAAAATGGACAACCTGGAAGAAATGGACAATAGAAAAGAATAACCTTCCAGGACTGAACCAGGAAGAAATAGAAAATATGAACAGACCAATCACAAGTAATGAAATTGAAACTGTGATTAAAAATCTTCCCACAAAAAAAAAAAAAAAAAAAAAAAAAAAAAATCTTCCCACAAACTGAAGTCCAGGACCACATGGCTTCACAGGCGAATTCTACCAAACATTTAGAGAAGAGCTAACACCCATCCTTCTCAAACTCTTCCAAAAAATTGCAGAGGAAGGAGCACTCCTTAACTCATTCTATGAGGATACCATCACCCTGATACCAAAACCAGACAAAGATACTACAAAAAAAGAAAATCACAGACCAATATCACTGATGAATATAGATGCAAAAATCCTCAACAAAATACTAGCAGACAGGGGCTTCCCTGGTGGCTCAGTGGTTGAGAGTCTGCCTGCCAATGCAGGGGATATGGGTTCGAGCCCTGGTCTGGGAAGATCCCACATGCCGCGGAGCATCTGGGCCCGTGAGCCACAATTACTGAGCCTGCATGTGTGATGAAGAGTGGCCCCCGCTTGCCACAACTAGAGAAAGCCCTTGCACAGAAACGAAGACCCAACACAGCCATAAATAAAAAAAAAAAAAAAAAAAAAATACTAGCAGACAGAATCCAACAACACATTAAAAGGATCATACACCATGATCAAGTGGGATTTATCCCAGGGATGCAAGGATTCTTCAGTATACGTAAATCAATCATTGTGGTACACCATATTAACAAATTGAAGAATAAAAACCATACGATCATCTCAGTAGATGCAGAAAGAGCTTTTGACATGATAAAAACTCTCCAGAAAGTGGGCATAGAGGGAACCTACCTCAACATAATAAAGGCCTTATACTACAAACGCACAGCAAACATCATTCTCAATGGTGAAAAACTGAAAGCATTTTCTCTAAGATCAGGAACAAGACAAGGATGTCCACTCTCACCACTTATTCAACATCGTTTTGGAAGTCCTAGCCATGGCAGTCAGAGAAGAAAAAGAAATAAAAGGAATTCAAATTGGAAAAGAAGAAATAAAACGGTCACTGTTTGCAGATGACATGATACTATACATAGATAATCCTAAGGATGCTACCAGAAAACTAGTAGATTAAACAATGAATTTGGTAACGTTGCAGGATACAAAATTAATGCACAGAAATCTCTTGCACTCCTATACACTAACAACAAAGGATCAGAAAGAGAAATTAAGGAAACAATCCCATTCACCATTGCAACAAAAAGAATAAAATACCTAGGAATAAACCTACCTAAGGAGGTAAAAGACATGTACTCAGAAAACTGTAAGACACTGATGAAAGAAATCAAAGATGACACAAACAGATGGAGAGATATACCATGTTTTTGGATTGGAAGAATCAATGTTGTGAAAATCACTATAATAGCCAAAGCAATCTACAGATTCAGTGCAATCCCTATCAAATTACCAATGGCAATTTTTACAGAACTAGAACAAAAAATCTTAAAATTTGTATGGAGACACAAAAGACCCTGCATAGCCAAAGCAATCTTAAGGGGAAAAAATGGAGCTGGAGGAATCAGACTCCCTGATTTCAGACTATACTACAAAGCTATAGTAATCAAGACAATATGGTACTGGTACAAAAACAAAAATATAGATCAGTGGAACAGGAAAGGAAGGCCAGAGATTGACCCACACACCTGTGGTCAACTAATCTATGTCAAAGGAGGCAAGGATATACAATGGGGAAAAGACAGTCTCTTCAATAAGTGGTGCTGGGAAAACTGGACAGCTACATGTAAAAGAATGGAATTAGCACACTCCCTAACACCATACACAAAAATAAACTCAAAATGGATTAAAGACCTAAATGTAAGACTGGACACTATAAAACTCTTAGAGGAAAACATACGAAGAATACTCTTTGACATAAATCACAGCAAGATCTATTTTGACCCACCTCCTAGAGTAATGGAAATAAAAACAAAAATAAACAAACGGGCCCTAAGGAAACTTCAAAGCTTTTGCACAGCAAAGGAAACCATAAACAAGACGAAACAACAACCCTCAGAGTGGGAGAAAATATTTGCAAACGAATCAGTGGACAGAAGGTTAATCTCCAAAATGTATAAACAGCTCATGCAGCTCAATATTAAAAAAACAAGCAACCCAATCCAAAAATGGGCAGAAGCCCTAAATAGACATTTTTCCAAAGAAGACATACAGATGGCCAAGAGGCACATGAAAAGCTGCTCAACATCACTAATTATTAGAGAAATGCAAATCAAAACTACAATGAGGTATCTATCACCTCACACGGGTTAGAATGGGCACCATCAGAAAATCTACAAACAACAAATGTTGGAGAGGGTGTGGAGAAAAGGGAAACCTCTTGCACTGTTGGTGGGAATGTAAACTGGTACAGCCACTATGGGGAAAAGTATGGAGCTTCCTTAAAAAACTAACAATAGAATTACATATGACCCAGCAATCCCACTACTGGGCATATACCCAGAGAAAACCATAATTCAAAAAGACACATGCACCCCAGTGTTCAGTGCAGCACTATTTACAATAGCCAGGTCATGGAAGCAACCTAAATGCTCATCAACAGACGAATGGATAAAGAGGATGTGGTACATATATACAATGGAATATTACTCAGCCATAAAAAGGAACGAAATTGGGTCATTTGTAGAGATGCGGATGGACCTAGGGACTGTCATACAGAGTGAAGTAAGTCAGAAAGAGAAAAACAAATATAGTATATTAACGCATATGTGTGGGATCTAGAAAAATAGTACAGATGAACCAGTTTGCAAGGCAGAAATAGAGACACAGATGTAGAGAACAAACGTATGGACACCAAGGGGGGAAAGTAGGTGGGGTGGTGGTGGTGGTGGGATGAATTGGGAGATTGGGATTGACATGGATACACGAATATGTATAAAATAGATAATAAGAACCTGGTATATAAAAAAATTAAGTTAAAAAAATAATAATAATAAAAAGTTGATGAAGGTAAGGATACAGTTCTCTTCCATCCAAGCCCACAGGTCCCATGAATTCTCCACACACACTTGGGATTTGCAAATCCCAGGTTAACAGTCTCCAACTGTTGACCTGTATTTGCGCTTACTAGCCATTTGACCCTAACATTCTTGATTTCTTAATAAAATGGTTTAAATCCTTGTGTAATGTGTAGTTCAAGGTCTCCTGAATAAAGGGTTTAGATTTTGGCATTAAGAGAAACCAACTCTGTAAACTCAGAAGGGTTATATGTGACTGCCTTGGTTCCATTTTTGCCCACGTTAAATTTTCCGTTTATTGACAGTGAGTATATTAACCTTTGTGGCTTGCTTATCAGGCTTTCTGCCTTTTCACAATTTTAGTTTTCTACGGCTGGTGCATGAACCCAGTTTTACGTGTGTTTATATTCTAAGCCATCTTGTGTGTGTGTGTGTGTGTGTGTGTGTGTGTGTGTGTGTGTGTTTTAAACGGTGTGGTATAAATATATAAATAAGAGCCATCGTCCTGTCACACTTGGGGCTGCAGAGCCACCTGGAGGATTTGGGGGTCTAGTTTACAGACCATGTGATCTTTCCTAGACCCCAATACCTGCTTCCTGTTTCACTGTTTGCTGGCAAAACTAACCAATAGATTAGATGTTTAATCCTGGAAAAGCAAGAGTAAAAGGTCTTATTTCTGGAAACAAATGAAAATGACATATTTTCAGGAAGTTCAGAGATAAAAGCCCACAGGAGCAGGCAGTTGGAAGGAATACAATCTGCTAAGGATAACATGTTTGTCAGACCATGGGAGGAAAATCTCATTTATGCCCTCCATGCTAAAGAAAGGGCGGGATGGTGTCTCGGTATACCAGTTTGGCTTTTATGTCATCCGTCCATCGCATGAAGATTCCCAGGTGCCTTGTGAAAATTCTGAAGTATTCTGAAGGCTAGGTTAGGAAAGACTGTCTACCCTGCTCAAGAGAGCACCAATGAGCTTCTCTATTCCCTGTGGAACATTCTTGAGATTGAAAATTTCACGTGGATAATCCCATCCCCAGCCCCAGTTCATTTTCCTCCACCGATTCAACCTCCTTCAAATACACACACAAACACACCCCACAAATTGGATTATTCCAGGATCTGAACATTCTGAAAGAAATTTACGATCAGGAATAAGAGTTTACCTTAAGGTTGGAGGAAGGAAAAATCCTCTTTGTGAATGTCGTATTTCCAAATATTTGAAAACTCTGGCAAATAACAAGTGTAAGATTTAGAACTAGCTTGTACTGCAGTTGAGTATGGATTTATAGTCCCATGGGAGAGGCTGGTCTCCAGCAGACAGGAATTGCCTTTGAAAAACAGGCAAATGCAGAATTCCATTTGCTATGCTGGAGGAGTCCACGCCCATGTCCTGTCACTGAAGGCGATGTCAGAAGGTGAACCAGGACTGATCTCTAGGCAATGGCAAATTTCCTCTCATGTTCTAATCTTCCCACCCCCATTTAAATGTGATTCTTTTTCTTATACTGACTTCAATTTTACAACTCTAGGCTTAGGGAGAAAAATCAGAAGAGTAATTTATTCATTATTTTTAAAGACGTTAGAGGGACAGAAAAAAGTCTTATTCTGATTGATTAAATTCACTGTACTGCCTGCATGATACATAACAAATCTATTTGCTGGACTGGAAAAGGGCCTCACATGGCAGCCGAGAGAGAAGATAGATGAATTGTGTGATAATTTTCTTTGCCCTTCTTTAGCAAATGCTATGGCTGTCATTTTCTTCACTCTTCAGCTTGAGAGTGACCATGACAATGGATGACTCCAATTTAGAGGCAAGGCCATCCTTAAATGCATTCTCCATTCTTCTGCCTCTGTGAAAGAGACAGTGACAGTACATGACTCCTCCTTAGAGGTAAAACCATCCTTAATTGTTCTCTTCATTCTTCTGCCTCTACATTTGAAGCAGGAGCTACATGAATCATTTATAATGGGTTTTTTGGGTAATCATCAAAGTCAGGTCCTTACAACTTGTGGATCTGAATGTCCACCCTAGCCAGCCAGCAAAGGCATAGGATGACCTTCAAACCCTTTAAAATGGTCCCCACTTGGGGCTAAGGATTAAAAAGCCTTTTAGTGTTCCCTTGAGAAGTTCATGACTCCAGAGCAGGCATTTAAACAGTTTTATCAAAGAACAGACAAGAAGTTTTCTACTACTTCCTCCACCTGTTGTATTTTAAGCCTACACTCCATGTATCCCACAGATCTCTGGGATCTCATGAGACTTGTGCCCATATAATTGGCACATTTGAAACTGGATGAACTTAACTAATACAGAAACAAACTCACTCTACTGTCCTTCATTTCTGTACAAGACACAGTTTTTAAAGGACTTTCTCTCCTTCATTTGAGAATGAAACATGGTATAAAAGCCTGCAGGGGATTGGATTATTTCGACCAACGGTCTCCCCATTTTCTCAGATCTCATCTTGCTCAAAAGCTGCTGCTCAAGGGCTTTTGAAGAATAGCTCTCCACTGCCTATGAAATAAAACTTAACCTTATTAGCCTGGACTCACAGCATCTGTGATTTACCTTACGTTTTTTAAAAAATATTTATTTATCTATTTGGCTGCGCCGGGTCTTAGTTGCGGCATGTGGGACCTTCGTTGCTGTGTGCGGGATCTTTAGTTGCAGCATGCAGGCTCTTCGTTGCGGCATGTGGGATCTAGTTCCCTGACCAGGAATCGAACCCGGGCCCCCTGCATTGGGAGTCAGGAGTCTTAGCCACTGGAGCACCAGGGAAGTCTCTGTGATTTGCCTTCTGACTCATCTCCCTCAACCCTTCCCCATCACATGTTACCTGCCAGCAATACTCATTAAGAGCAACACCCTCAAAATGTCACACTCTCTCCTCTCTTTGGACCTTCACACGTAACTTTTCTCAAAATAACTTACCTGATTTGTGTGCCTGGGAAACTCCTATTCATCCTTCAAATCTTAGCTCAAAGCTGTCACGTCCTATCACCCCCCCAGCCAATGAATCCTGCTGCCCTGTGCTCCAGACACTTCGCACATGTCCATCTGCAAGGGGTCTCAGCAGGAGAGAGACCTGCACATCCTGAGTTCATTACATCAGAATCTCTAAAGATGAGACACAGGCATCAGCATTTTTAAAAACTCCCCTAGTGATTCCAAAAAAAGTGAGGACCACTTTTTTTTCTCCCCAAAATGAAGACTCCAGGCAAGCAGTGACCATGCAAATTACTCTTATAAACTTAGTGCCTAGTCCAAAATCAATAAATACATAGAGCCTGGGCAGTAACATTCTTCAAAATGTGTTTGTCACTGCTGAATTCTTTAGAATATAACTCCAGGGAATAGCAAAAACTGCTTAATCCAAATCTTTTTCAAACCACCTCCCATCACTTTCAGAGAAGGAAGGAGACTATCCCTGCAAAATTGCTAATTTTTAATGGGGTTCAATGTATGTTATTCATTTAGCACAATCAGAAAAAAATATAAAAATAAGTAAAATTAGCAAATTCCCTTCAAAAACAATCATCATCTGCAGTGGAGAAAGGGGGTATTACCTAGTAGAGTCCCTGGTCCACGCTATCTGTTCAGTAATGGCCGCTGGTATTATGGCTCCCTCTTCCCGGAAAGGCTGCCGTATTAACTTGCCTCACACAAAGGCATCTGGAGATGACACTAGAAGAGGAAATAAGATGACTTTCCAAATGCTTCCTCTCATTAATGTACAGCCCATGAGATTTCCTGACTTCATTCATCATAAACAGAGAGGTGGTTGCAGCTTTAGAAATTCAATGGCTATGCTCCGCACGACACACAGGCAAAAAAGACCCAGTTCTGTTCCACCTTTTCTCACTCCATTTGGCTACCGCTATATAAGGCCTGCTTTTCTAGACCCTTCTTTTTTTCCTCAGAACACTGGCTCTACGTTTACTCAAAAAGCCTTCAGATTGTTCCAGGGCTAGCCAGCTACTTCTTAGCTTAATCACACAACTCCGCTCCTACACAGGCCCTTCTTTCCTTGGGGTTGTGATTCACCACCACACAAGCTGAGTCATTCAGTCACAATCACGTTTTTTGCCTCCACCTGAGTGACTTTCTTTGGGCAGGCTGCCTTTGTCAAGCATTAAGTGGCAACATTTATTTATGCCATAGCATTTCTTAGTATCCAAGGTACAGATCAACCCTGCAGGCTTTTCAGGCATGAATTAAAGAGACAGCTCTCCATGTTAGACTGACAGCAAAATTTGAGTTAGTTACAAGTCTCAATAAACAAGTATGTTTTTATTTAATTTAATTTTTATCCAACTCAGGATGAACTTTAAAAAATCATTCTGTTTTCATCCCTTGGTTTCATGCTTTAGTAAGTGCCATGCATGAATTCAATAAGGTTTTTCTTTTTTTTTCTTTTTTTTTTTTTTTGTGGTACGTGGGCCTCTCACTGTTGTGGCCTCTCCCACTGCGGAGCACAGGCTCCGGACACGCAGGCCCAGCAGCCATGGCTCACCGGCCCAGCCACTCCGCGGCATGTGGGATCTTCCCGGACCAGGGTACGAACCCGTGTCCCCTGCATTGGCAGGCGGACTCTCAACCACTGCGCCACCAGGGAAGCCCAAGGTTTTTCTTTTGACAGTTAAGTCTTGCAGTGTGGGTTCATAATTATGACTGTAGCTTTTCACTGACTAGGCCTTCAGGAGTTGATTAAGCTACACACAGAAGACCAGACCTTCTTGGCATAGACTAGCTAGCTGTTGAACAAACCCCTCTCCTCTTCCTCCTGGGCACCCACATTTCCCAGCTGCCCTTGCAGTTAGGTGTGGCCATGTGACTGCATCCCGGCCAATGAAATGCAGACAGAAGTAATGCGGGTGAATTCCAGGCCTGGCCCATTAAAACTCTCTAAGCACCGTCCTCCATACTCTTTCCCACTGTCTCATGACCTTGGAGGCCATATGTTGAAAATGGCAGAGCTACCTGATGGATACAGCCTGGGTACCAGAATCCCCACTTGGAGAAATGTCACCCACCTATCAGGAATACCTTTCTTGGACCTTACATGAGAAAGAAAGAAATTTCTATTTTTTTAAGCCACCGAGGCTTTGGACTTATATGTTATAGCATAGTTTTACATTAACTCATGAAGATTTATACTGTACTTTTAAAACTAAATTGCTATTTTCCTCCAATAACGGTATTATATTTTCATTGTTTACTATGTATAAAATACTCCACACTGGCGCGTTAATGTCACCTGAAAAATGCTTGTAGAAATAAATCTCTGATAAGAACTTTGTTAATGATAACATCCTTCCTTTTTCGTGAACACGGAAGGTTAAAAAAAAAAAGACCCCCTCAACTGAAATGCATTATTCTAATTAATGTTTTAGGAACGGCAGAGGTTATTCTAATAACTAAACGCAGAGTATTAAGCAATTTTGGAATTGTAACTTTCTCAGGCCCCCAAGACGTGACGCAGTCAGTTGCAATGACAGCATTTCTATTTTACAACTAGGATACAATCTGGGCTCTGCTCGAAATTTTCTCAGCATACCTCAGTACATGTGGAAATGGAAACTGTCATGCAGTTGAGGCTTGATACAGTACCTTATTGTTTCTGGGACACAAATATATCTAACTTTCACAAGTTATATGCAAAGCTTTATATTCAGTGTCACATTCCTTCAGATAAGTGTTTAGGCTTGCTGTCTGCTTCACTCTTCTTTTGTTTACTCAGTGAGACATTTATTAAATACTGACTATGAATTGTCTAGGTGCTTGGGGCACAAGACTGAATGTGAAACAGTCTTGATAACTGAGGAGCTTATAGGTCTGGGCAGAGGGGGACTAATTCTCATGAGGAAAAAGACAGGAAAATCTTCACATACAAGATTATATCTGATAGAGGTCTAGAAAGGAGGAGTGAGAGTGTGATAGGAGTAGACCAAGGAAGGGCATCTCAAGTTGAGAGAACAACAGGGACAAGGCGTAAGATTCTTAATGAACCTGAAATATCTGGGGAATGACGAGTTCGTTTGGGCTAGACTTCAGGGGGAAACTGGGGAGTACCAGAATAGGAGACTGGAGAGGCAGACTGGGGGCCAAGTTATAGGGCCTTGGATGATAGTCTATAAATCTTGAACATTTATTTTCTGTGTAAAAGGGAGGCCAACAAATAGATAATCATAGATGATAGATTTTAAGCAGAGCAGTGAGTGACCTGATCGTGTTAGGTTTAGGGGAAATAATTCTAGGCATAGCACGGAGGATGGCCTAGAACAGAGATAACCCTGGAAGCACAGAGGCCAATTAGGAGGCTGTTGAAATATTGAAGTAGAGGAGGCACTTGATTTGGGAGAGGTTTCTGAGACAGAAATCAGTATTTTATTTGTTAGCTGTTTGGGTGTAAGGGAGAAGAAGTTAAAGATGCCTGAGATTCCCAGCTGCGGTATCTAGGTGGACGATGATACCAAAAGCTAAAAGGAAATTTAGAAAGGAGAGCAAAGCAGAGGTGTAGCTAAAGAGGTTGGTTCTGGACATGTGATAAAAGTAACTGTGGAGTGTCCAGGTGGCACAGAAACTAAAAGTACACTGTAGTTTACAGTCTCAAAGTGTCTCCTTATTAATAGTTCATATTAATTGCAAATGAGAAAAAGATACTTTTACAGTGGAGAAACCAGGAAGTCACCACCTTAACCGAATGATGAGTCAACACCAAAATGTCTCCCGATACAATACACTGATAAGGATGCCGCATTACTTAAGAAATTCTTCTGCCAGAAATCCATAACCTGATCCTAATCATGAGAAAATATCAGACAGCCCCCATTATGTTACAAACAACTGCCCTGTATTCTTCAACCATGTCAATGCCACAAATGACCAAAAAAGGTAAGGAACTCTTCCAGATTAAAGGTAACTAAAGAGAGATGACAATAAAATACAATGTGTGATCCTGGATAGGGTCTTGGATTGGGAGAGAGGGGAACTGCTATTAAAAAACATTACTGGGGGCTTCCCTGGTGGCGCAGTGGTTGAGAGTCCGCCTGCCGATGCAGGGGACACGGGTTTGTACCCCGGTCTGGGAAGATCCCACATGCCGCGGAGCGGCTGGGCCCGTGAGCCACGGCCGCTGAGCCTGCGCGTCCGAAGCCTGTGCTCCGCAACGGGAGAAGCCACGGCAGTGAGAGGCCCGCGTACCGAGAAAAAAAAAAAAGCAACCAAAAGTTCCATTTCCAAAGAAATTTGGTCAGCACCCCCACCTCCCCGCCCAGCACCCAGTTTTACAAAATAAAGAACCTCAAAAACTTTACTGCCCGCTGTGACTTGCACAGAAAGGGAGGGAAAGATAGCTGCTGTTTTCATTATTGACTGCTAATGGGGCACTCCAGCTTTGACCAGGAGATGAACTGTATTTGGAAGATTCAAATTCAAAATATAAACACATTTTTCTTAAGACCAATCTTAGGTAGCAGCCTAAGAAAAACAGATACGAGACCCAGAGACTAGAGATCCAGTGTCTAAAAGAAAATTCGAGAACCAATAGAAGAAAAGCAATATTTGGAGAAGAGAATACAGTTTTCTTGAGCCGAAGAAAAATGTTTCATCTTCATATGAGAAGTCCCTACCACAGTCAACACAAAATCGACGAAAATTGTTCAGTACCTGGATGTGAAGAGCTAACGTTTTAAATTTCAAAGATGAAGAATGTCATCATTTTTCAGAAAAAAAGATTATCCACAAAATACAAAATCTGGCTTCTCCTGCGTGTCAGAGTAACAGGATACACAAGACAGCATATATAATATTTTGAAAGGGGAGGCTGTTTGTGACTCAATAATATATCAAGTCATGGGTGAAAGCCACAGAAATAATTCTCATTTATATACGGGCTCTGAAGATTCAACCCTCTCTGAAAAAAATTCACTCACGTGTGTACTGTAAATGACTGAAAGATTAATCAAAATGAAGACTTTTGAAGTAAAACTGCATGGTAGAAGTCCTGATGGTGAGTGTAAAAGTCAATTAAATTGGGAAGTCAGTATAATTATTGTAAATATGGTCTAAAAGCACTGCAAATATATATATATATATTTGGCTATATTGGGTCTTCATTGTGGTGCGCGGGCTTCTCATTGCGGTGGCTTCTCTCGTTGTGGAGCACGGGCTCTAGGCACCAGGGCCTCAGTAGTTGTGGCGCACGGGCTCAGTTGCTCCACAGCGTGTGGAATCTTCCCAGCCCAGGGCTTGAACCCGTGTCCCCTGCATTGGCAGGCGGATTCTTAACCACTGCGCCACTAGGGAAGCCCACTGCAAATGTTTTTAAAAGTTCAAATTTTAACCCGTTTTGTTTCTTTTAAAAAATCTATTGATAAGAATAATTTGGTTCAGTTGAAAAATTATTGAGACTTAGGAAAGTTTGAATTAGAAGTACCTACTAGATAATAGTACTGTGTATCACCATTAAATTTTCTAAATTTGAGAATTGCACTGTTGGTTACGTTACAGGATGGCATTGTTCTTAGGAAATACTGAAGTGTCACTGGGGAAACGGCTATATACACACACAAGAGGAAGAGAGAGAAAGCAAGTGTAGTTAAACGTTAACTGGGGAAGCTGGGTAAAGGGTGTGTACTGGAGCTTTGTGTTATTTTTGCACATCTTCTGTACACTTGAAATCATTTCAAAATAAAATGTTTAATAATAGTTTTTTTATTTTTAATGTAGAATCAGGAGGTTATTAATATTCTGGCGAGAGACATTTCCATGCAGTGGTTGGAGTCAAAGCCAGTTTGGGTGGGCTTATGGAGCAAGAGATGGAAAAAGTAGAGAAAATGAGAGGGGCCTCTTGGCCCTAAAACATAGATATTGTGCCTGCTTAAGTCTTGGATGTTCATAGTTTGAGTTTTCATAGGCAGATCACATATGTAAACTCACTGATTGATGTACCTATATAGATTTATTCCATGCTCTAATGTAACAAGACATAAATTCTTCAGGGCTCTTATTATTCTAAACAGGAAATTCCAATTAATTTTTAGACGGAGATTAGAATTCTGACCAAGGTGCAGCACCAGGTGAGGAAAGAGAAATACCAGCAGAGATGCTGAGGTTTGTTACCAGTGACCAGGGTGCTGCATTCTCACCAGCCCCTCCCCTTCCTGGAAAGTGAGGGCAGGATTCTTGGGTACAGACCAGTGATTGCTTGATTGGCTCTGGCCCTCAGTGGCTACATAATTATACTCTTTACTCATGAAACAAAATGGAAGTGGTTGTGTAAACACATTACATGTCATTACCAAAAATCACAACATGGCTTCTTCCTGGCTGCCCAGCTAAATATCTAAATGACTCACTCTGCCAAGGAGGCGAGAAAACTGGACCCAAGGAAAAACAGGGACGAGAATGACTATTAAGATGGGAATGTTTGTAAAACCTCTATTTGTGATTAAAGTGTTTTAAAAATATATGAAGGACATTTTAAAAATGTACATAATTCCAGTATCTCAACAACATAATGATTTGCATTTGTTTGGAGTTCTTTCAAACTTTTATCCATATGGATATATTGCTTCTAAGTTCATCAAACTATATATATATTATACATTTATAAATTTTATGCGTTATGTAACATTATTTTAGAAACACTTTCCATTGATTTTCACTTTTATCATAAATTTTTTGATAACCATGTTACATTCCATTGTATTTATATATAATATATATATACTTTATTTAATCATTTCCTTATTATTGGATGCAAATGCTGGTTTTTTAAAATTATTAATAACTCTGCTGTAAATGTCTTAATACATATGGATTTTTCTCCTTTTGAATTTACATATTTCCTCAATTCGAAGATACACATTTTTCTTCCTTTATTATATATCAGGGTACATTTTGGTATAAGGTGGCAATATTCTTTCTCTTCAGAAAGTTAGTATTAAAGATGTTGCATCTTAAAATTGATAGTCTTAGAATTGGAGAAATATAATAATTCTATAACATATATTCAGAATGGGGGTTTACTGAGTCAAAATATGTTATGATACTTGATATGTGTATCAAAATGTCTTCAGAAAGGATTTTACCGGTAACAACATCAGGAATGTATATGTGTTACTGTTTTCCTACATCTTGGCCAGCATGTGAGATTCGACTTTCCTTTTGATTTTAAATAGTCTTAATAGATGCAAATTGTTTCCTCATTATTATTTTAATTTTTAATATATTTAGTTGTTCTACTCTTTGTGTGAAGGAGCTATGGGTATAAAGAGAACAAAAGGAAAAATTTGAAGACATCTCAGAAACCATTCAGAAGAAAAGGCCTTGTTGTTTAGTCAGTAACTTAGAAAGGAAAAAGTAAGAGGTACCGTTCTACTTCTTGTCTCTTCCCCTTCCATGTTGTTATATGTGTGTTATGCTGCCATATGCAAAACTGGAAGAGGGCAGTGATTGCTTTATAGACTCCTAGAGTTTTGGAGCTAGATGAAGCCTTAGGAATCATCTGGTCAGAGCCCTCATTTTACAAATGATTAAATGAAAACCCAGTGAGATTCAAGTTGTTCAAGATTTTGCAGCTAGGAAGTGGCAGGGCCGAAATTTGAGACCTTTCCACCAGGCACACTGCCTCTCTGGTGCAAATTTCATTCGAAGGCTGATGACACATCTACCAGTCCCTGACGTTTAGTCTGGGCAGTATAAAATTTGGGCTTAGGATATTACTAATTCTTGTTAAATACATTAGTCAAGAAAGTGAATTCTTATGATCTCAGATTTAAGATTACAGAGCCAAACATGAAAATATTTGCATCTGAATATGTTGCAGGCGCTTCCTGTAATTGGCTTATGTGATGAATTCTGAGTAAGGTGTCTTAAGTTTACTAATTCAGATTTGTAGGTGATTAAGCCCTCTGGGGAACTGAATCACCACGCTCTTGAATTTTTCTCACAGTAGATTCAGTCTCATTGCTGTTAAATATTGGTGCTGTGCTTACCTTTTCCAAACCAAATTAGCACTCAAATTTTACATCTAAAGAAGGGCATCTTTTTATCGCATCATCTTTATCATTGTTATTTCCAATATTTCATGATTTTATAAAATGTTCTAACAACTGTTAACCCAAGTCTCAGGCTTTATCAGTCTGCCACAACAATATTGTCACACTTATTACTATCTCAAACCCAGACTGCTGTGTCATGAGCTCGCATCAGCAAAACTGATGGAAACAGGCACTCTTCAAACTGTTTCCCCAACGATTTCTGAGGTCCCCAAGGGTAATGCCTCATAAATAACCAGAACTGGCCACCATCTTTCATCCCTGCTGCTTTATCTTTCTTCTGGACAGTAATGCTGCTGGGTACCACTGTTCTCCCTTGGTGACCCCTATTGATCCATCCCTATTTTGGTCTCAAAGCAAGGTTAGTCCTCCTCCAAATCCCCCCTGTCTAAATTGTGATGAAATTGTGCTTTTAAAAAAAAGACTATGTCTTGAAGGCTCTGAAAAAAGGAAACTGAAAACAGAATAACTTACAACATCCAGGAGAAGTAGATATCTTCAGAGATGACAAGCCTAAACCCAACCGAACCTCTGCATAATTCTCAGCAGTCCCTCACGTGGCAAACAGGCAGCTCAAAAGGAAACAGGCAACTCTAGGTATTGCCCTACCTTGGAATTCAAGTCCCATTATCCCCCCAGTTTAGAGAAGGAAGAAATCCTCCCCACTTTCTCAAGCCCTAGCCTGGCTTTATTTTCCTGCCCTGGAATTTTTCTCTTCTTAGAATGATTGACAAGGGGAATACCAATACCCTTTGGCAGACAGGTGGTGATGGTAGGAGGATGGAAGGTAGCTGGTGGAAATCCTATACTGCCCTAAGGATTGGCCTGGGTATCTGGGCTTCATAGATTAAATAAGATAATCGTAATAGTAGGGCAGTATATTTTCCAAAGCCTGGTTTATACAGTCTTAAAATTAGCCTCATTGTGGGGAAACATTTGTGCTTCAGTGGGAAACTGGATTTTCTAGAGTACAGGACACCTCTCTGGGTCATCCAGTTCTAAGAAAGCTATCTTACTACTCTGTAAATTGACAACTGATCAATGCAAAATACTTGTTGTTTGTAGACATCAAATTATACCCTGTCCAGCAGAGGAGTAGAGCCTCAGTTGACTTCTCTCTCCTTCTGTGGAAGAAGACAGTTTTATCTCAATTTGCATATTTATTTCACTATTTCTCTTCTCTAAGTAACATCCTGCACTGATTGCACTTCTGATCACCAGCTAACAATTCTAATTCTGATGTGTGTCTGGTGGCAGGGGGAGGAGGGAGAGGGTTCCCACATAGCACCGAGCCATTTTCTGACACCAGCTGGATGTCCTACAATTCAACTCAATTCTGAACACTCTTTACTGAGAGGTAGCATCAGATCCCCCAAGTTAAGGGCTAAGTTCTGTAAGATTGCCCCCTACCCCATTTTAGACACCAATTGCAAGTTCAGGTTGTCTTCTGGTGGACTGGCTATAGATCAGAGGTTCCATAGACCCACTCCTTGGATTCCATTAATTTGCTAGAGTGGCTCACAGACCTCAGAGAAACATTTTACTTACTAGGATGCATAGGGCAAAGGGTACAGAGCTTCCATGCCCTCTCCAGGTGTACCCTTCTGCCTGAGTTGCCACATGTTCACCAACCCGGAAGCTCTCTAAACCCTGTCCTTTTGGGTTTTTATGGAGGCTTCATTACATAGTCATGATCGATTAAATCATTGGCCATTAGCAATCAATTCAGCCTCTAGCCCCTCTCCCCTCCCTGGAAGTCAGTGGGGTGGGACTGAAAGTACAACCATCCAGTCACATGGTTGGTTCCCCTGACAGCTAGCCCCAATCTATAGGTGCTTTCCAGAATGGACCACATTAACATAAACTTAGGTGTGGTTGAAAGGGATTAGTTATGAATATCAGGACACCTTTGTAAGCTCTTATCACTTTGGGAATTCCAAGGGTTATAGGAGCTCTGTGCCAGAAATGGATGAAGACCAATTATATATTTCTTATTATAAATCAAAATATCAGAACAAGTGTGTCTGTTCTTTGGACTGTTTGAACTGTCTGTAAAACCTTAGCATTCTTGTTAATGTGTTGAATAAGATCTTTAACACAAGTTCATTTTTGTATCTGTGTGAGAGTCATGATTCTACCATTTAAAATTTTGTTTCTTTTAACACCATGTATGGGACCTTAAACGATGGTTTTGGGTTTGCCTCTTGGTGGTTGTCAAGCCAAAAGATATAACTAAGCCAACGAGTGGGAGAAGGAAGGATCTGTTACTTGCAGCAAGTAAGGAGAACAGCGGGGATCTTTCCCAAAGCAGTGTCTCCCCAAACAGCAAAACTGGGGAAGTTTTAAGCTAAGGGTACATGCATATTCATGAAGGGGCTTGAGCAGAGCAGAATTCAGCATAGAATTGGGGCAAAGGTTGACAGAGTCCAGGCTTTGGTGTATTGAAGTCACAAGGGTCAGAAAAGGTCAACATCATTATTCTTCAGGTGATCTGGTGGTTGAGCCCTAGAAGGGGGGTTGAATTCTGCAGAACAGCTCAAGAAACTGCTTCAGGCTAATCTTTGCCACTGAAACAGAATTGGGAGTCTTTGCAGCTAATTTATTATCTTTACTATTGTTACTTCTCTTGCCTACTAACAGTGCTTTGTTCCTGCCTTCTTTTTTCCCTTAAGATCATTAATTACTAAGACCTGTTCAAGGGCAAGCACTGCGGCCAGGGTTGGATCACAAAATGGCTTAGGCCGAAAATGGCTTCTCTTATGTCAAGAAAGCCATGCCTGCTTCTCTTTCTCCAGGGACCCCCTACCCTATCTGCTTACAGTTAGTTCTCATTAAATCAAATCTAGTTCCGTTCCTTGTTATGTTTTTCTATCAGCATGAGTGCTAGAGATCAAGTCTGTGGGCCCGCTTCCCCACCTTCAACATAGTATATAGACACACACATAATACACATGCACATGCACACAACTCCCCAATATAAGCAATAATTTTTAGCCATAAAACAGTCTAAAATCCACATTCAAGAAGCAAATACTTCAATGCAATAGAGAGACAGTTCTGATGATTCAACAAGCAGAACATGTGTTGTCTCAGCTTGAAAGGTCCGAATTTGGGTTTTTTTCCCCCATATCCAGAAATTCTTCAAGAATGTAGCAATCTTGGCTTTCACCTACATCAGGGTTTGTCAGCCTCAGCACTGTTGTCAGCTTAGACCGGATAATTCTTTGCTGTGGGGACTGTCCTGTGCATTGCAGGATGTTTAGCAGCGTCCCTGGCTCAGTAGCACCCCACCTCCACGCATGACAATCTAAAATATCTCCAGACATCGCGGAATTTCACGGGGGAGGGAGTGGGGTGCCAGAATCACTCCCAGTTGAGAACCACTGGTCTCTTTTATTAGAAGTATCCCACAATGGTTCCTTACAGAGTGAAGGGAGGATCTTTCCAAAGATAAGTAAATGTAGTTAACTAGTATGTATCTGTATGGATGGGTGTAGGTAATAGTGTGGGGTGAATACAGAACGTTGCAGAATGCTTTGCACAGCGCGATACTATTTATGTAAATCATAAAATCACAAAGCCTTACAATATGCATTGCTTATAGAAACATGCATATGGAGTAAAAGCATAAAAACCACTGTCACGAGAAAGAAACTTTCCTCTACCCTTCTAGGTTCTTCTGGCTGGTCTAAGAATTAAATTGACATGAGACAGATTAACAGGAGAAAATCAGACAAAAATTTAATAACACGTATACATGGGAGAGACACAGGAAAACTGAGTAACTCGCCAAAATGGCCAAAGCCCTACCTTAAATACCAGCCTCAGCTAAAGACAAAGGAGAATGTTGAGCGTGGGCAGTCAGTTTCGCGAAGTTAGCAGCAAAACCCAAGTAAACAAGGATGATTGTGATGGAGACTTAAGTCCCTGCCTTCTCCTTTGATACGAGTTTCTTAGAGGCTCGGTCATCCTCCCCTTCCAAGTACAGCCAGGGAGACACCCTTACAAATGGAGATTTCCCTTACAGATGTAGATGTTTCTACCAAAGGGCAGCTCCTACTGGGCTTTCAGTGCCCTTCCAGTGTCAGCTGTTTCTCAGCAAATAACCAGCTTAAAACAATGAATATGCCACAGACATATTTCAGGGTGTCAAATTCTGCTCCCCTACACCACGGATACGAAGAGTACACACCAATTTAGTGAGAATGGTTGTCAATGGGAAAAGAAAGAGGCAATTAGGACAGGCTAGGACTAAAAAGAAAATTCGACTGTATCTATAATGTTTTGCTTATTTTTAAAAAGAGATTGAAAACAAATACTGCAAAATCTTATCTTTTCTATTCCAGCTAGTGCATATATGGATATCGTGTTGCTCTACAAACTTTATTTTTGGAAAAAATTCATAATAAAATATGAAAACTACGGCTTAAATTTCACATAATGTTCTTTGAAGCTGTGTGTTATTAATTTTTCAATCATCTACTGTTTTGTGTTATTCATACTGCTGCTAGCCTCCACCATCATAGGTTGCCATGAGGTGGGAGGGTTTTTGTTTTTGTTTTTGTTTTTTTTGGTGGGAGGGTTTTATAGCACAGTTTCCCGGCTCAGACTCTAATGACAACCATAGTACTAATGCTCTCACCTTGTATTTGTGGAGTGCCTTATCTTTTACCAGTACTCTTACATCTATCTTCTCATTTCATATTCACAACTTCTACCACCATCAATCTTAGTCTTGACTGTGTTCACTATGGAAATGTATTAAAAAGGCTTCCATGAAAGCCTTTACTTTGGCAACTACTTTAGTTTGTGTTACCCCAGAAACCAATTCTGAGACAAGGATCCTATTTGGGAGGTGACCCCTGGAAGCATGCGTAGAAGAAGTGACAGGGAAGGGCAGGAAGCTGATAAATGGCACATTATAGAGCAGTTAACAGTTGAGGGCAATGGAGGCTAAATTCCTGCTGGGGCATTTTGAGAATCAGCGTAAACACATCTCTCACTACTGAGAAGCAAGACGTGGGTTATTTTGCCTCTGACTCCCAACTGTTATTGACTGAGGGCTGCTCCCAGGGATGAGAGCTTTCCGTCACTTCTGACCTTCCCACTCTGGGGTCAAGCAGAAGCCCTCAGATGCAAATACCTGTAAATGGGTGCTGTTGGCATGTACTAGAAGTCTGAGTGCTGGGAGGGTATGGGCAGAACCCCCCAAATATCTGCTGCAACACCTTTCTATGGATGTGTCCGTAGGATGTCTTACATTTACAGCCTACATAGCATTTTCACAAATATCCGTTAAGTCCTATGAATCCTACGAACCCTAAAATTTCCCCATGCTAACACTTCCCCTTCCATCCCCACCCCCAGTCTGATCCCCTGACAACCATTGATCCTTTGACTGACTATAATTTTGCCTTTTCCAGAATGTCAGAGTTGGAATCATATAGTATTGGGTGGGCCAAAAAGTGCCTTCAGTTTTTTAAGTAAAAACAAAAGACGCATTTTTCATTTTCACCAAGAACTTTATTGAACAACGTATTCACCCTTCTGTTCCGCTACCTTCTGCCATTTTTCAGGCAACTTCATAATTCCATCTTCCCAAAGCTTTTTATCTTTTTGAACAAAGAACTGTTCCAGGTGCCTTTTACAGTCTTCCAGGGGATTGAAATTTTTTCCATTAAGAGAATTTTGCAAAGACCGAAATAAATGGAAATCCGAAGGTGCAGTGTCTGGTGAATACGGTGGATGAATCAGAACTTCCCAACCAAGCTGTAACAGTTTTTGCCTGGTCATCAAAGGAACATGTGGTCTTGGCTTATCCTGATGGAAGAGTATGTGTTTTCTGTTGACTAATTCTGGATGCTTTTCGTCTTGTGCCGCTTTCAGTTGGTCTAATTGGGAACAGTACTGGTTGGAATTAATCGTTTGGTCTTCCGGAAGGATCTCATAATAGAGGACTCCCTTCCAATCCCACCATATACACAACATCACCATCTTTGGATGAAGACCGGCCTTTGGTGTGGTTGGCGGTGGTTCATTTCGCTTGCCCCACGATCTCTTCCATTCCACATTGTCGTGCAGTATCCACTTTTCATCGCCCGTCACAATTTGTTTTAAAAACAGAACATTTTCATTACATTTCAACAGAGAATCGCATGCGGAAATATGGTCAAGAAGGTTTTTTTTCACTTATGTGGAACCCAAACATCAAAGCGATGAACATAACCAAACTGGTGCAAATGATTTTCAACACTTGATTTGGATATTTTGAGTATGTCAGCTATCTCCTGCGTGGTATAATGTTGATTGTTCTCAATTATTGTTTCGATTTGATTGCTGTCAGCTTCATCTGGTCTACCGGACAGTGGAGCATCGTCCAGTGAGAAATCTCCAGCACGAAACTTTGCAAAACACTTGTGACACGTTCGGTCAGCCACAGCACCTTCTCTATATATACACTGCACAAATCTTTTGGTGCGTTTCTGTTGCGTTTTTACCTTTCTTGAAATAATAAAGTATAATATGCCAAAAATGTTGCTTTTTTTAATCTTGAATATTAAAATGGCTACACAAAAATTCACCAGTTTTGATAAGTCTTTTTTTAAATGCGCGCTGATATGACAGCTGTCACATACAATCTTAACAAAATTGTTTTGAATGAAGTTAAAGACAATTAAGTGCTACTAGAGCCATCTTACGGAAAAAAACGAACAAATCTTTTGGTCCCCCCAATGTATAGCCTTTTCAGATTGGCTTTTTTCACTTAGCAGTATACACTTAAGGTTCCCTCATGTCTTGTTATGGCTTGATAGCTCATTTTTTAATCAAAGAATTATATTACGTTGTATAGTTGTGCTAAATTGTGTTTACCCATTCACCTACTGAAAGGTATCCTGTTTGCTTCCAGTTTTTGGCAATTAAAGTATCTATTCCTCCTTATGTGAATTTCGATAGATTGTTTCTTTCAAGGAATTGGTCCATTTCATCTGAGTTATCAAATTTGTGGGCGTAAAGTTGTTTATAATATTCCTTCATTGTCCTCTTAATGTCCACGAGATCAGTAACAATGGCTCCTCTTTCATGTCTTTTATTACTAATTTGTTTCTTCTCGCTTTTTGTCTTGATTAGCCTGGCTAGGGAGGTTTATCAATTTTATTCATCTTTTCAAAGAAGCAGTTTCTGGTTTTGTTAACTTTTTTCAGTTGTTCTCCTGTTTTCAATAGCATTGATTTCTGTTGTAATTTTTACTATTTCTTGTCTTCTGCTTGCTTTAAGTTTATATTGCTCTTCTTTCTCTAGTTTCCTTAAGTGGAAGCTTGGATTACAGATTTTAGATCTTTCTTCCTTTCTAATATATGCATTCAATGCTATAAATTTTTCTGAGCACTGCTTTTGCTGCATCCTACATATTTTGATAAGTTGTATCTTCATTTTTCATTTAGTTCAAAATATCTTAAAATTTCTCTTGATAACTCTTTGACTCATGTATTATTTAGAAGTGTATGTTTAATCTCCAAATATTTTGGGATTTTTCTAGTTATCATTCCATAATTAATTCCTAGTTTAGTTCCACTGTGATCCGAGAGCAGGCATTGTATGATTTCTCTTCTTTTAAATTTGTTAAGGTGTGTTTTATGGCCCAGAATGTGGCCTATCTTGGCTAATGTTCCATGGGAGCTTGAGAAGAATTTATATTCTGCTTTGTTGGATGAAGTATTCTATAAATGTCAATTAGATCCAATTAATTTGTGGTGTTCTTCAGTTCAACTATGTCCTTAATGATTTTCTGCCTGCTGGGTCTGTCAGTTACTGATAGAGCAGTGTTGAAATCTCCAACTATAATAATGGATTTGTCTATTTCTCCTTGCAGTTCTATCAGTTTTGCCTCACACATTTTGATGCTCTGTTGTTAGGTGCAGACATAATAAAGATTATTATGTCTTCTTGGAGAACTGACCCTTTTATCATTATGTAATGCCCTTCTATATCCCAGAAAATTTTCTGAAGTTTGCTTTGATGTTGCTACTTTGATATTGCTGCAACTGATACTGCTACTCCAGCTTCCTTTGGGTTAGTGTTAGCATGGTATATTTCTCTTTATTCCTTGACTTTTAATCTGTCAGTGTCTTTATATTTAAAAGGAGCTTCTTTAAATATAATAGAAAACATATCTTGGGTTCTTGTTTTTTTAATGTACTGTGACAGTCCCGGCCTTTTAATTGGTGTACTTAGATCATTCACATTTAAAGTAATTGTTGATACAATTGGATTAATATCTCTATGTTTATAACTATTTTCTACTCATTGCACTTGTTCTTTGATTCTTTTTTATCTTCCTCTCTTTTATTCTACCTTCTCTGCTTTTAACTGACCATTTTATATAAATCCATTTTTCCTCTTCTGTTAGCATATCAATTATACTTCCTTAAAAAAATGTTTTTAGTACTTGCCCTAGAGTTTGAGATATATGTTTACAACTAATCTAAGTGCACGTTCAAATAACACTATACTTTTTTGCAGGTAGCTCAGGTACCTTATAACAGAGTATTTCCAGTTCCTTCTTTCTGTCCCTTATACCATTGCTGTCATTCATTTCACTCATCCATAAGCTATAATACCCAATACATTGTTACTGTTATTGTTACTTTGAACAGTTATCTATTAGATCAATTAAAAATAAGAGAAAAAAAGATTTTATTTTACCTTCATTTAATCCTCTCTAACACTCTTCTTTCTTTCAAGTCAGAACTGAGATTCTGACCTATATCGTTTTCCTTCTTTCTGAAGAACCTATTTGAACATTTCTTTTTTTTTAAACTTACTTTTTTTTTTTTTTAATGTATTTTTGGCTGCGTTGGGTCTTTGTCGCTGCAGGCGGGTTTTTCTCTAGTTGCGGTGAGCGGGGGCTACTCTTCGTTGCGGTGCGTGGGCTTCTCATTGCAGTGGCTTCTCTTGTTGTGGAGCACAGGCTCTAGGTGTGCGGGCTTCAGTAGTTGTGGCACACGGGCTTAGTAGTTGTGGCTCGTGGGCTCTGGAGCGCAGGCCCAGTAGTTGTGGCGCACGGACTTAGTTGCTCTGCAGCATGTGGGATCTTCCCAGACCAGGGCTTGAACCCATGTCCCCTGCACTGGCAGGTGGATTCTTAACCACTGTGCCACCAGGGAAGCCCCTATTTGAACATTTCTTGCAAGGCAGATCTATTGGCAACGAATTCCTTCAGTTTTTGTCTGAGAAAGTCTTTTTTTCTCCTTCATTTTAGAAGGATAATTTTGCTGGATAAAGAATTTTGAGCATTTTTTTTTCTTTCAACAGCTTTAAATATTTCACTGCATTCTCTTCTTGTTTGCGTGGTTTCTGATGAACAGTCCGAAGTAATTCTTTTCCTTGCTCCTGTATAGGTAAGGTTCTCCCCCTTCCTTTGATTTCTTTAAAGATTTTCTCTTTGTTTTTTTTTTTTTTGTGGCAGTTTGAATATGATACACATAGAGAGAGGGAAAGAGGGAGAGAGAATGTGTGTGTGTGTGTGTGTGTATATATGTATATATTTTTCACTATGCTTGGTGTTTCTGAGCTTCCTGGATCTGTGCTTTGGTGTGTATCATTAATTTTGGAAAATTCTGAGCTATTATTACTTCACATATTTCTTCTGCTTTCTTTTTCTTTTCCTTCTGGTATTCCTATTGTGTTGTTATGTGTATGTTATACCTTTTGTAATTGTCCCACGGTTCTTGGATATTGTGTTCTGTTTTGCCATCCTTTTTTTCACTTTGCCTTTCAACTTAGGAAGTTTCTATTGAAGTATCATCAAGCTCATCGTGCCTTTCCTCAGCCGTTTCCAACTTACTGATGAGCCCTCCAAGGCATTCTTCATTCCTCTCACAGTGTTTTTGACTTTTAGCCTGTCTTTTTGATTCTTTCTTAGTTTCCATCTCTATGCTTATATACATTACCATCTGTTCTTGCCCATTGTACTTTTCCCATTACATCCTGTTCTGATTCAGCATCACTTGGGATACTGCACTTCAATTCTGGGGTTAACTACCTGAATTAGCATCAGATCTCACAATTTAAGAGCTCCATCTTCCACAAGACTGCCCTTAGTCCAGACAGCAGCCACAGGTGGAGTCCCCAGACTCCCTGTGCTTCTCACCAACTGGGTATAAATTTGAGGGTTTCTCACAACCCCTTCAGTTTTAATAATTCTTTAGAATAACTCACTGAATTCACTGAAACTGCTACACTTAGACAAGTACATTTTATTATACAGGACACACAAAAGACAAGGTCTAGAAAGGCCCTGGATGCAGAGCTTCCATGCCCTCTCCCGTTAGTCAGGGTATATCACCCTCCCAGCACATCAGTGTGTTCACCAACCAGGAAACTTTGTGGATCTTAAGTGTCCAGAGTTTTTATATGGGGTACCATTACATAGGCATGATTGAAGAAATGATGGTCACATGATTGAGCTCAGTCTCCAGCTCCCTTCCCCTTTCTGGAGGTCAGACTGGCCCAGAGTTCCAGCCTTCTTATCAAATGGTTGGTCTTTCCTAGTGACCAGCTCCCATCCTGAAGCTAACAAAGGGCCTACCATGAGTTGCCTCAGCAGCATAGCAGAGACATTCCTATCACTCAGGAAATTCCGAGGGTTTTTGGAGCTCTTTGCCAGGAACCAGGGACAAAGATAAATTCCTTATTACACCACAGAGCCCTTAATACACTAATCATAGTTATTTTAAAGTTTTTATCTGATAGTTCCAGAAATCTGTGTCATATCTGAATCTGGTACCAATGTTTGCTTTATGTCTTCAGAATGTATTTTTTTCTTGCCCTTTAGCATACCTCCTAATTTTTTGTTAAAAGTGGTCATGGTGTATCTGGTAATAGGAACTAAGGTAATCAGCCTTTTAGTGCGAAATTTTATGTAAATCTGGATAGGAGCTGGGCTCTATTTAATGTTTACTATAGCTGTATATGCCATTGGCTTTCTCTAGTTTCTTTTTATTTATTTATTTTCTGTTTCTGTATTATCTTTAGGTTTCCTTAAGAACACCGTCTTAAATAGAGTCTGTATCTTATAGGTCTCTCGGTTGAAATCAGTGTTATTATCCTGGAGTCCTGCCAATGTGGTGCTAAGATATTAAGGAGGGAGAGCACTCTATTATCTTATAATTAAATCTCAGTTTTTTTAGTGGGCCAGACTCATTGAGCTGTGACCTTCAGAAGCACTTCTTACCCTTTTACCACCTTCATATTTTGTGAAGCAGGAAGGCTAAAAAAGACTGCAGTTGTCTAATTGCCCTTCTCGTTTGTCAGATAAGGCTCTAGTAGTTTTGTTTTGTTTTTTATAATATTTATTTATTTATTTGGCTGTGCTAGGTCTTTGTTGCAGCCTGCGGGATCTTTAGTTGCGGCATGTGGGATCTAGTTCCCTGACCAGGGATCAAACCCGGGCCCCCTGCATTGGAAGCGTGGAGTCTTAACCACTGGACCACCAGGGAAGTCCCTGGGCTTATTTTTAAATGGTTGCTTTTCCTTCCCCCTACCCAAAGCAGGGGAGATATTTCTCCCATATGATAGTCACTCCTGGTAGTACACGTGGAGTTAAAACCCACAAAAGTGTGGGAGGCCCCCTAAAATGGGCAACCAACTTTACAGCTAAAATTGCATTCTACAAGCACAATATTTTGCTGAACGATTGGTCAAATTAAATGTACTTTTCAAAAGCAAGATCTTTTAGTGATATTTGGTTTTGTGGTTTGAACCAGACTTCACTTCCACTGTATCAAATCCCAGTGGCCTTTTCAGTGGCAGAATGGGTTTCTAGCAAGTTCTGTGCATTGCAGTTAATTCTTAAGTAAAGTTGCTCCAGAATATACTTTCTCTGAGTTACAAGCAGACCGTTGCTCCACCTTATGAGTTTCCAGCTCTTTTCCCTTGAATCTGAAACACATTGGTAGGTTTCAGCCCAAGAGACCTACTGCTTGATAAGGCACTCTTATTAGGATGAACAGGCAGTGGACTAAAGAAAAGAATTACAACTTTTTGTTCAAGTGGTTAAATCCACAGCTACCTCTTTCTAAATTAAATCTGTTTTGTTATGACTTGTCTGTAGACTTCCATTAGCAGTCTTGTTGGTCAGAAGATTTCGAGAAAATAAAAGAACATCGTGCTTTTGATTTTTCTTCTTCCTATAATCCAATGGTTCTCAACTGGGGGCAGTTTCATCCCCAACGGGACATTTGATAATGTCTGGAGACATTTCTGGTTGTCACAACTGGGGAGGGGTGATTGTGGGTCGAGGATGCTGTTAAACATCCTACAGTGCACAGGAAAGTTTCCCACAACAAGGAATTATCCACACATTCTCTGGTCCAAAGTATTAATAGTGCTGAGGTGTAGAAACTCTGATGTAACCTAAGAAATTAACCACCATGGCCTATCTCCTTCGCTAAACCGAAATCGTGATGATCTCGTTCTTCTGATCTCTGTACTGATTTTTATCTTATAACAATAATGCTTCTCTTTGGATTATTTTTTCGTAAGGCCCAGGAAGTAAGTCTTAAAATCCTGCTCTGCAAAGCCTACAGGTCAGTGATTTATAGTATCATTTTCTTACTGGAGGTCTACTAGGTCTTGCAAAAATTACAGTCTGCTTAGCATGCAGGTTATACAAGTGAAGATTAATAACACAAAGTAACTCCAAATTAGAGCTACAGATAAAATTGTGGAAGCAGCCTTGGTGGAGGGAGGAGAACCAGCATCTTTGAGCTCCTGAGCTGCAGATGCTGTTTAGAGATGGTCTCCTGCTTAATCCTCATAAGTCTAACCTTGTTCTCATCGAAGAAAGCAGTCAAGAAGAGAACAGAGTGATACCATGAGGAGTTTCTTCCCCTTCCTGTTAATAACTCAAACAGAAATTTATAAGCTACAAAATGTCTACAGAGGAACATAAAAATCGCTCATTATTCCACTCTCAGAGTGAACTGTTTAGTGTATTACTTCGTACCTTATTTCTTGCCTGTATAATGCATTTTAAATATGATTGAGTTTATAACATGTATATTGCATATCTTTTCCTTTCCGTACAATATTATTTCATGGGCATTTTTGTGGGTTAGCCAATATTTTCTAAAGTACGTTTTTCTTTGATTTTTGGTTTTTTATTGAAGTATAGTTGATTTACAGTATTGTGCCAACTAAAGTATGTTTTTATGGTTGTGTAACACTTCATCATATGACTATTTCATGTTTAACCATTCTCTTTGATGTGTGACAATTTTCTGTACAAAACAAAACAAAAACAAAAACAGAAAAGAGGGCTTCCCTGGTGGCGCAGTGGTTGAGAGTCCGCCTGCCGATGCAGGGGACACGGGTTCGTGCCCCGGTCCGGGAAGATCCCACATGCCGCGGAGCGGCTGGGCCCGTGAGCCATGGCCGCTGAGCCTGTGCGTCCGGAGCCTGTGCTCCGCACCCGGAGAGGCTGCAACAGTGAGAGGCCCGGGTACCGAAAAAAGAAAAAAACAGAAAAGAGTACTTTGTTCTCTTGAATAGCACCAAACACCGAACTTCTACAACAAAAAAGAAATACTACCACATCTTTGACTTTCTGTTACATCTAATGATAAGGTCAATGCGTATATCGGAGCCCATAAAATGGAGGCCCCGCCAGCGGCACGGCCCACATCACAATTCTAAACCTAAGTCAGCCTGCACTTAGGAGAAATACCCCTCAAGGGAACCTGACACACACCAGTCACAGCCCTCCAACTCAGCTTTAGGTTGCTCACCTTACCCTAGAAAATAGTGTAACAGGGAAGAGCTAAATGGGACTCCATGTTGGATCTGTTTCTTTGACTTTAGCCCTTGCTTTTCGTTGCTTTTGTTATTATAATCATACATAATGGTCTGCCTCAGGGAACCCTGCCCCTCTGCTGTTCAGCTCCCTGGGAGATAATCTGACCCTGCTGCCTGTGAATGGCTACAAGAAACTAACAGATCCCCTCTGAGGCTTGTCATTCCAGGAGAATGCAAGACTGATGGCCCTTTTACTTTACTTCCTCACTGCCTCTCCCTCTCTGATTCCATAAAAGAAACCCGCATCCAGACCCCGATACGATGGTTTTTCGGAGACTCTGCCGTCTTCCTTGCATCAGCACCTCGTGTCCGTGTCCGATTCATTGACCTGTCGTGCGGTGAGCAGAGCGAGCTTGGATTCGGTAACAATAGGATTTGCCCGTCTTGTAAGGAAATCCACAGCCTCCTAGCCAGCTGTGTGCTGTTTGCACGTTGCCTCTTCCAATATTCTCTAAAACTCTTTCTTGCCCATAATCCCTCAAGAAGAGCAGTCTGCTGCTTGTGAGGCACTGTACCCCTACTCCATGGATTGTTTTCCCTTGAATAAAGGGCATCAAATTCATTACTAAATTTAGTTTTGTCATTTGACACTAACAATGCTGGGTTTTATAAATATCTGTTAAATGATATACAAATCCATGTACAGTGATGTTGATATTTTTTACTGGGCCCAGAACATCTAATTGTTTGGTGTCTGCTTAAAAAAAAGGGAGAGGATAATGAAGTTAAGTAATCAGAATTCATAAATAGAGTTTCATTTTTAAGATAAATAGTATGCTTAGAAGTGGCAACCTGTTCTGTTTGTGTATCTATTTGGTTTCTCTTGATTTTTAAAAAAGTACTCTGGTATTGTGATTTATGAGATTTATATAGATTTGGTCTTCATTCATGGTTTCTGGCTTACAGCTTCCCCAAACCCTTGGAATTTCCTGAGTGAAAAGAGTAAAAGAGAGCGTCTTTTGTTATAATATCTGGTCTCCTGTCCTCAGTTCCTGAAATCCCTTCAGAGCCATAAAGGTGAAATGGGTGTATTGTTATTCAAAACAGGCCCTTTCCACCACAACCGGGTTTGTGTTCTTGAGGTGACTTTTGGAAAGCTCCTAGGGAGGGGGGCCGGTTGCCAGGGGAACCAACCTTGATTAGGGGGTTGGAACTTTCAGTCCCACCCCCTGATTTCCGGGGAAGGGAGAGGGGAGAGGGGCTGGAGGGTGAATCAATCACCAGTGGCCAGTGAGTCAGTCAATTATGCTTGTATAATGAAGCGTCCATAGAAACCCAGAAGGATGGGATTTGGGGGGCTTCTGGGTTGGTGAACCTGTAGAGGTGCTGGGAGAGTGGGGCGCTCGGAGAGGGCTTTGGAGTTCTGTGCCACTTCCCCATACCTTGCCCTCTGCCTCTCATCCAATTTGGTTGTTCCTGAGTTATATTCTTTTATAATAAACCAGTGGTCTAATAAGTAAAATGTTTTTCTGAGTTCTGTGAGCCATTCCAGCAAATTAATCAAACACAAGGAGGGGGTTGTGGGAACCTCTGATTTATAGGCTGTCAGTCAGAAGTACAGAGAACAGTCTGGACTTGCAATTGGCATCTGAAGTGGTGGTGGGGAACAGTGTTGTGAGACTGAATCCCTAACCTGTGGGATCTGATGCTCTCTCCTGGTAGTTAGGGTCAGAATTGAATTAAATTTGTGGGACACCCAGCTGGTGTGGGGAATCCCCCCATACATGTTATCATTGTTCTTAGCACCTTAAGAACCAAAATAGTAATTTAAGTAATAGTAATTTTAGTATCAACCCCTGGAGTTCCAAGGTTACATAAAATAAAGTTATTATTAGGATTTATACTAATATGTATGATATAATACATATCATGTGTATAATAACAGCTATATAGTATTGTGATTGTATTCAGAGATAATAGTCAAGACATGAGACATATAAAATACAGAATTAACTTTGGAAGTCATCTCAGTCATGGCCTGAGAGGGTGCAAGGCTGGAAAGACAAGGGTCCTTGCTGAGTCAGGAAGTGCCATAGCTGGAAGCCCAAATGCCAGACTTTGCCCTCTGTTCTGCCTACAGCAGGGCTCAGCTGTCTCGTGTTGCCCAGTAGATGCTGATAAACACAGAGAGGCAAGTTCTTCAGTTGCTCTTTCATACTGGTAATAGATCTGACTGTAAAGCGTTTTCTCTCCTAGTGTCAAAATATAAAGGGAGAGCCCCACATGAATCTGACCCCAGGAGTTTTGAACATAAAAACCCAGTTGGTAGCACATTATAATTTTAAAGCACATTTAATTTCCTACAAGGCAGGAAATAATTCCATATGAATTCAACCCGTGCATGTAACAAGATCATTACAGTACTAGCAAAGAAGATCATCTTTTTCACTTTGAAAAAGGAAAGAGTGAAGTAGGTGGGATGTAGGTTTAGTAGACAGAACGGTGGTCTCAGGGACCCTTCGTGCCCCGGTTGCTGCATTAATTTGTCACCAGTATTGTTTCTCACGGGTGATGGCTGATCGTGTTGAGTAGAAATGGCTAGTAGCTAAGAATAATCATTAAGAAATAGAAGGTTTTCTTTATAAAAGGAAAATTGCCTGGTGGTCTATCAGTTTTACATAGTGTTTATCATCTCCGTGGTTCATTTAACTTATCAGTTTTCTGTTATCAGGAAGGGTTGCAGAAAAGTGAGGGTGCAAGGAGAAATAAAGAAGTTTGAAGCTGAAACCAACCTCAACATGAGAAGTGGAGCCTTTACTAATTGCATTCTGCTTCTTTTAGCCTCTGGGCAATCTGAAGGACACAGCCGTCAAAACTGCAGCCATCATGTGGAGCTTCTTTCCCCCAAGAATCACCATAAAATTGTTCCCACACTGTGGACCTAAAACGAGGGGTTGTGGATTGCTGCTTCTCCCTCTTGACTTTTTACTTGATTTTCAAAGGAAAGGTGACTAAGAACTTTATGAAATTCAAATATGGTTACTGATAGGAATCTAGATTGTCATGAAAAGCCCAATAAGAAATTTATGTGGTAAGGGAAGTAAAAGATTTGCTCTGGTAAATGGGGTGACTATATATATATATATATATATATATATATATATATATATATATATATATATATAATTTTTTGGTTAGGTCTAATAATATTTAACTATTGGGGTTTTTTTTTTGTTTTTGCAAATCTGTCAACTTTGGACATATTGAAATCCTGTAAGTCCCTGATCAACATTAATATACATTAATGTTGTATAAACTAAGTTCAACATTAGTATAAACTAAGTAATTTGTAATGTAAGTGTTTATCCATTTTTTTCATTAAGTATACAAATTTGGAAAAATAATAAATTTTGAGGCATATGTAGAATAAACTGACACATTCCTTCATCCACAAAAGTCACATCAGATTCATGAGAAAGCAAGATTGAGTTGTCATATTAAGTAGTGCCTCCGTCTGTTCATTTATTACTTTATTCATCAGTACATCCTGGTGAATGCCTAGAAGAAAGGGCCTGATGTGTAGCGTCTGCCAGTTTCTGTGGTGTCAATACTCCACCATGGCCTATTTCAAGGCCGCTGAACGCTGAGTTGCCAAGAGATGGCAATTATCAGCTCCTGTTAGATGGTAAGGGCTGGCTTGAGCATTCTACTGCCCGTAACCAGGGAAATTCAACGGTTTAGAACGTTCACATAAAGGATGAGAGGGGATGACGGGCTGAGGCTGGTGAGGCAGGCAGAGTCAGACGTGAAGAGCCTTGACTATCTAGTCAAGAGATTCAGTGACCATAGGACTTGGCAGAGGTTCAGGTAAGAGATGACAGTGGCTGTCACCATTGTAGTGACCATAGTATTTTGAAGGAATCCTGGGAAGAAATGGTGGTATCCTTAACTATGTTAGTGCCATGGGATTTTGTAGATGGAGAGTAAAAAGACAGCAGAGACCCTGACTATGTTTATATCCATGGGACTTTGTAAATATCAAGGTAGGAAATGAGGATGTTCCTACCTAGGAACATGTTCCTACAAAATTATGATCGATTTAACCATGGGAGTGACCATGGTATTTTGTAGATATCCAGTTAAGAGACACTAGTGGCCTTAACTATCAATACAGTACTGAAATCGGGATTTCTCATGTAGGCAGGTAGAAGCTGATCGTGTCCCTTACCACATTAGTGAACATGGTGTTTTGTGGTAGTCCCGGTATGATGGTGAACCTAACCACAAAAGCAACCATGGGATTTTTCAGGGGGTTAGTGAAGAGATGATGGCGTCCTTAACCATGAAATTGATGATGGGATTTTGCAGGTATATGCAGTCAAGACATGTTAGTGATCCTAACCTCAGTACTGAACAAGGGATTTTGTAAGTATTCAGGTTAGAGATGCTGGTGTCCCTAAAAATGTGATGACCATGGGTTGAAGGTGTCCAGGTAAGACATGATGTATAACTGACAATGGTAGTACCAAGATACTTTATAGTTACCCAGGTTAGAGATGATGTGTCCCTAACAATGGCATTTATCTGGATAATTGGTAGGTCTCCGTGTAAGATATGTTTTTCTAAACGTAATAAAGACTACAGGCTTCTGTATTTATCCAGGTAAAGATGATGTGTCGTAAACCACCATGGTAACCAAGGTATTTTGCAAGTATCTAGTCAAGAACTGATGGTAAACCTAGAGTGAATGTGGGACTATGAAGGTATTGTAGGGGAAGGAAACACATTTTCCCTCTAGTGTTCTAGGTTCTTGGCTGAAACCCTCCTGTAATAAAAGACAGATTAACAGGGGAAAAACAAATGATTTTAATTACATATGCACATATGTACATATGGGAGCCCCACAAAGATATATGAAAAGGCAGCCAGGCAACTGAGGCTTATATACCTACCATCCTGAGCTAAGGGAAGAGACAGGGGTCTGGGGTTTCCAAGGGGAGGAAGGCAATTTACAGGAAGCCGAGAAGAAGAAATAGATGGTAAACAAAGTTTGCCCTGCCATGAAGATAAGTCTCTCAGGTGAAAAAGTGATCTCCAGTAATAGCTCTCTTTCTGGTGCAAGCCCCCTTTCTAATGTAAATTTCCCTTACAAAAGGGTAACTTCTACCCTGCTTTCAGAGCTTCTATGTCTTCAGTTTCTCAAAATAACAAGCTCAAAATAATCCTTGAGCCAAGGAAGCCTATTTTGTGGTTGCATACTCTGCTACCCTTCAGTATCCATTAAGTAATGATGGTGACTTAAATCATGGCAATGACCATGGGATTTTCAGGTGTCCTGGTAAGAGATGATATATCTCTAAGATTGTCACCATGATTTTTTGCAGGTTCCAGTAAAGAAATGAAGTTGAAATTTACCACAGTAGTAACCATGGGATTTAATAGATGACAAGGAAAGAATGTGGGCTTTAACCAAGTGGTCTTCATAGTATTTTGTAACTGTCCAGATAAGTTATCATGGTGTCACTCACCACAGTACAGACCATGGAATTTTTCAGGTTCCAATCAGTAGATGATGGTGAACCTAATGGAGTAAATGTGAGACTTTGCTAATATCCAGGTAAAAGATGATGTGGGCCTTAAACACATTAGAGAACGTATGATTTTCAGATATCTAGAAGAGTGATGATGCTGTCCCAAACTCTTATCATAACCGTGTGTTTTTGTAGGTATCCAGGTAAGAAATTTTAATGTCCCTAACAAAAATAGCAACCATCAGATTTTACTGTTTTCTAGTTCAGGGCTGATTTTGTCTTAAAACTTAGTAGTGACAAAGATACTTGCAAGTATCCAGATAATATATCACAGCGCCCTCACTGTAGTAGTGACCATGGGATTTTTGAGGTATCCAGTGAATAGCAGATGGTGTCCAAAACTACGGTGTTGACCTTAGAATTCTCTAGATATCCAGGTAGAGTTGGTGGTTGCCATAATGGAATTGACAGATGGAATTAGCAGAGGCCCAGATGGAAGAACATGTTTTCCTAACCAGGGTTGCCACCATGTATTTTTTTCAGGTCCCAGTCAAGAGATGATGGTGTCTCTACCTACAATGTTGACCTTAGAACTAAAGGATCCAGGTTGAGATCATGATTCCCCTAATGATAGTAGTGATCATAGGATTTTTTGAGGTCCATGTAGGAGACGTACCCCTAATCATAGTTGCCATCATGTGTTTTTGTAGGCTCCAAATCATGAGATAATGGTGAAGATCATGGAATCCAGGCAAGTGATGACGTGGACCTTAAACATTATATAGACCATCTGATTTTCAGAAGTCTAGGTAAGCAATGATGGTGTCCCCAACACGTGTTAGTACCATGTTTTTTGCAAATATTCAGGTAAAAGAATGATACGGGGCTTACAAACACTGATAACTGTGAGATCTAGTTTAGCCGGTTTTCTAGTTTAGAGATAACGTGTGTTTAACTTTAGGAATGAATGAGAGATTTGAAGGTATCCAGGTAAGTATGCATAACGTTCTCCACCACAGTGTTGACCATGAGATTTTTACAGGTACAAGGTCAAGAGATGATGGTACCTGTAACAACAGTGTTAACCTTGAAGTTCTGCCAGTGTTCAGGTAGCATTGATGTGCCCATAAAGTTGGAAGTGACAAAAGTTCTTTGCCAGTGTCCTGCTAGGAAAAGTTACGTCCTTAAATACATCTGTCACAGTGTGTTTTTTTTAGGTTCCAGCCAGGGGATCACAGTGACCCTAACAATGGTGGTTAATGAGACTTTGCTGGATGCAGTAAGTGACTATGTGAGTCTTACCACACTATAGCCCTTCTGACCTTCAGAAATCTAGGTAAATGATGATGGTGTCCCGAACATCTGTGTCACCATGTTTTGCTTTGTTTTTGCAGATATCAGGTAAGAAAAGTTAGTGCTCTCATAAACAGTACTAAGAATTAGCCCTTACCGTTTACTAGGTTTTTTACAAGTGTCCAGTCAACAAAGGATATTGTTACTAACAAAGGTGCAAACAGTGGAATACAAGTATCCAGGAGAAAAAAGATGTATAAGTAGAAACATTTTTAACAATGTGTTTGTCAGGTTTCAGTCAGGAAAGCATGATGAACTTTACCATGGTCATTGACAGGGATTTTGCTGGTGTCCAGGTAAGTGTGAACTTTACCATGGTCATTGACAGGGATTTTGCTGGTGTCCAGGTAAGTGATGATGTGGGCCTAAACCATAGCACAGGCCATCTGATTTTCAGATATCTAAGTAAGTGACAATAGTGTCCCTAACACTTAACATGTTTTTATTATAGCTATTTAAGTAAGAAATGATAGAGTCCTTACCAATTCTAGAGCCCATGAGTGTTTACATTTTATATTTTGAGAGAAAATTTGTTTTACCTTCCAAGTGTCCAGAGATTACAAGTCTACAGGTAATTATGGTGTTCCTTCCTACAGTAGTAACCATGGGATTTTTGCAGGTATACAGTTAGGAAATGATGGTCTTACCCCCAAAATGATGCTGACCTTGGAATGCTGCTAATATGCAGGTAGAGTTGATGTGTCCCATAATAATAGAAGTAAACAAGGTTATTTCCAGGTACCCTGGTAGAATAAATTGTGTCCTTTGACACGTATTTCATAATATGTTTTTCAGGCTCCTGTCAAGACATAATGGTAAACCTAACAGTGCTCATTAATGGGGACACTGCTAATGTCCAGGTAAGTGATGATGTGGGCCAAAACCAGAGCACAGGCCATCTGACCTTCAGAAATGTAGGTAAGTGGTGATGGCGTCCCTAACACTTTCTGACCGTGTATTTGGTACAGCTATTCCGTTTAGAACAATACAGTCCTCACCAATTCTAGTAACCATGATCGGGGGTAGCCTGTAATTGGTACTTAATGTGAGACATGGCTGGTATCAAGGTATATGATAATGAGGGCCTAAACAACAGCCCAGACCATCTGATCTTCAGATAGATAGGTAAGTGATGATGGTATCAATAATACTTAAGATAATTTTACTGCATGCTATTGAGGTATGAAAATGTAGAGTCCTTACCATTCTAGAAACCATGAGTTTTCATTTTTTATATTTTAGAGAAAATTTATATTTAACCATTAGAGTGCTGAGTGAGCATGTATTCAGGTAACAATCATGGTGTTCCACAACACAGAGGTAACGTGGGGATTTTGTAGGTGTACATTCACCAAATGATGGCCTCGTGACAATGGTATTAACCTTGGAATACTGGAAGTATCCATGTCTAGTTGATGTGTCCCATAATGATAGAAATAACCAAGGTTATTTACACATACCCTGGTAGAAGAGGTTGTGTCCTTGAACACATTTGTTACATTTTTTTAGGTACCAGTCAAGAGATCACAGTTAAGCTCTCAGTGGACATCAGTGGGATTTTGCTCTTAATCAGGTAAAGATAATGTGGGTCTTACCACAATACAGACCTCAAATCTGATCCTCAAATATCTAGGTAAGTGAGGATAGTGTCCCTAACACTTGTGTTACCATATTTTTTTTGCTGGTATCTCATTACCGTCTTTGCTAGTATACAAATACGGAATTATGTTACATTAACCCATGGGAGACCTTCTTTATTTCAGATATCTAGAAATTAATGATGTTATAGAATCTCTTTTATTAACCTCTTATTTGGCATGTATGCTGTTAAGAAGTTAATTGGTTCATAACAACACTAGTAAGCATGAGATTTTACTATCTTCTTGTTTAGAACTAATGTGTATTTAACATTCGTAGTGATAGGTTTGCAGGCATCCAAGTAATTTATCTTATTCTCCATCACACCTAGTTGACCATGGGATTTATTTATTTATTTATTTATTTTTGGCCGCGCCATACAGCATGCAGGATCTTAGTTCCCCGACCAGGGATCGAACCCATACCCACTGCAGTGGAAACATGGGGTCTTAACCACTGGACCACCAGGGAAGTCCTCGACCATGGGATTTTTGCAGGCATCCACCCAAGAAAGGATGATGTCTTTTTCTAAGGTTTGACTCTGGACTTCTGCAAGTATCCAGGTAACATTCATGGGTCCTAAAATTGTATAAGTGACAAAGGAAATTTGCAGGTGTTCAGGCAGAATAAGATGTGTACCAAACATATTTTTCACGATGTGTTTTTCAGATTCATGTCAAGATGTCATGGTGAGCTTATCAATGATAGTGAACATGGGATATCAAGGTAAGTGATGATTTGGTCCTAAACCACAGCACAGACCATCTGGTCTTCATATATATAGGTAAGAGGTGATATATCCCTAACACTTCTTGTTACCATGATTTTTACAGGTATTCAAGTAATAAATGATAGATTCCTAACCAATTCTTATAACCATTGGTTTCCACATCTTACATTTTAGAGAAAAATTATGTTTAGCTCTGTGAGTGCTGAGGGATTGTACGTATTCAGGTAATTATCATGGTCTTCCCCATCCCCGCCCCCAGGTAGTAATCATGGGGTTTTTATAGGGTTTTTGTAAGAAATTATGATGTTATCTGATAATGGTATTGACCTTGAATTAATCCAAGTGTCCAGATAGACTTGATATGCTCTATAATGATGGAGTCACCATGGTTGTTTGCATATGTTCTGGTAAAAAAAAGTTGTGTCCTTTAACATATATTTCACAAGGTGGTTGTCAGGTTCCTATCAAGATACCATGATAAATTAAACAGTGGTCATTAACAGGGGGACATTTCTGATATCTAGGTAAGTGATGATCTTCATATGAGAGACCATCTGATCTTCATATATCTGTGTAAATGATGTTGGATCACTTACATGGGTTTTACGTGTGAGTTCTTAGCAGGTAGTCAGGTAAGAAATGATAATGTTTTGCCAGTTCTAGTGACCGTGTTATCCTGCTGTTTTTTTTTTTTTTATCCTGCTGTTTTATATTTTACAGAAAATGTATGTTTAACCCTGCGAGTATTGAGTAATCTGCATTTACTCAGGTAACTATCCTGGAATTCTGCTTCATAATAGTAACCATGGGGTTTTGTAGATGTAAAGTCAAGAGATGATGGTGTCTCTAAATATGGCTAGACCTTGAATACTGCAAAAATCTAGTTGATGGGTCCTGCAGTGGTGGAAGTGAAGAAGGTTATTTGCAGGAATTCTTGTGGGAAATGTGTGTCTGTAGATAAAACATTTGTCACTATGTGTTTTTCAGGTTCCAGTCAAGAGATCATAGTGAACCTCATCATCATCATCAAGAGACTTTGCATGAATCCCAGTAAGTGATGATGTGAGCCTTAAGCACCTTACAGATCATGTGATCTTCAGATTTAGGTAAATGCGGATGATGTCACAGTAGTAACCATGGGATATTTGCAGGTGTGCAGTGAAGAGTTGACGGCGTCTCTAACAGTGGTGTAGAAATTGGACTACTGCAAATATCAGGTAGGTCGATAGGTCCTACAGTGATGGATGAGGAAGGTCATTTAAGGTATCCAGGTGAAAATGTGTCTCCCTGGATACATTTGTCGCAATATATTTTTCAGGGTCCAATCAAGAAACCATGGTGACTTCATAAGTGATTGTTAACAGAGACTTTGCTTATATCCGGGTAAGTGATGCTATGTCTTTAAGCCGCCTTCAAATATCTGATCTTCAGATTTCTTGGTAAGTGAGGATGGTGTGTCTAACATTTGTGCACCATGTTTTTTTATTAAGATATTCAGGTAAGAAGTGACACTGTCTCAACCAAATCTAGTAAGCATTAGACCTTACAGGATAAGAATTTAAATATAATGTATGTTGAACCTAGGTAGTGCTAGAGGTATATGCGGGTAAGGGACCCTACAGGTCCATACCACAGTACTGATCGGGAGATTTTTACATGTGCCCTGCAGAGAGGTGATGGTGTCTCTAAGAACATTATTGGCCTTGAAGTACTGCCAGGTTGATGGTTCCCTCATTGATGAAAGTGACCAAGATTATTTGCAGGTGTCATTGTAGAGCAAGTTGTTTCCTTAAATGTATTTGTCATGTGTATTTTTTTGAGATTCCAGTCAAGGAATCATGGTGAATCTAACGGTGGTCATTACCAGGACATTGCTAGTAACCAGGTGAGTGATACAGTGGGTCTTACTACAATGCAGACTGTCTGATCTTCAATATCTAGTAAGTGAGGATGATGTCCCTAACACATGTGTTATCATGTTTATTGCCGGTATCTCATTAAGGTCTTTGCTAGTAAGGACGTATGATATTATGGGATATTAACTCATTAGAGACTTTAGTTGTTTCCACACATCTAGGTAATTAATGATGTTCCCATGATTCTTAAAATAACCTTGCTTTTGGCATGTATACAGTTAAGAAATTAATTCTTCCTGAACAACACTAGTAAGCAAGAGCATTAACTGTATTCTTATTTAGAAATAATGTTTTTTGTACTCGTGATAATATATATGCAAGTATCCAAGTAATTTATGACATTGTCCATCACAACGATATTGACCATAGAATTTCTACAGGTATCCCTTCAAAAAAAGAAGGTACCTCTTACTAGGGTTGAACCTTGGAGTTCTGCAGTTACCTAGCTAACACTGATGAGCTACAAAATGATACAACTGACCAAGGGAATGTTGTCGGTGTACAGGTAGAACAGGACATGTAATGAACATTTCCCACAACACGTTTGTCAGGTTTTTCAATGGTAGTTAACAAGGCACATAGCAGTTATGGAGGTAAGTGATGATTTGGGCCTAAACAACAGCATAGATCATGTGATCTACATATATTTAGGTAAGTGATAGGAAGTGTCTCTGACACTTCTTGTTAGAATGATTTCTTTGCAGATATTCAGGTAAGAAATGATAAGAGTTCTTACCAATTCTAGTAACCATGTGTTCATACTTTCATATTTTACAGAAAAGTTACGTTTACCAGTGTAAGTGTTCAGGGATTGATCGTGTTGGTAATTGGAGTTTCTCACCACACTGGTAAGGATAGGATTTTTGCAGGTGTCCAGTCAAGAAATGATGGTCTCTCATGACAGTGGTATTAACCTTGATTTAATGCTAGTATACAGGTAGAGGTGATGTCTTAGGTAATAATAGTAGTGAACAGGGTGATGTGCAGGTGTACTGGTAGAACAAGTTGGGTCCTTAAACACATTTTATCCATGTGTTTTTTCAAGTTCCTGTGAAGAGAACACAGTGAACCTAAGAATGGTTGTTAATGGAAGCTTGCTCATAACCAAGTAACTGAAAAGTAGGTCTAACCACAATGTAGACTATCTAATTTTCAATATCCAGGTAAGTGTTGTTGGTGTCCTAACACTTGTGATACCATACTTTTGTTTTGTTTTTGGTTTTTTTTTTGCAGGTATCCTGTTAAGGTCTTTGCTAGTATACAGATACGAGATGACGTGGCATTAACTTATTAGAGACTTTCTTATATTCAGATCTCTACATAATTAATGTTTTCAAGGCTCTTAAATTTACCTTGTGGGCTTCCCTGGTGGCGCAGTGGTTGAGAGTCCGCCTGCCGATGCAGGGGACACGGGTTCGTGCCCCAGTCCGGGAAGATCCCATATGCCGCGGAGCAGCTGGGCCCGTGAGCCATGGCCGCTGAGCCTGCGTGTCCGGAGCCTGTGCTCCGCAACCAGAGAGGCCACAACAGTGAGAGGCCCGCGTACCGCAAAAAAAAAAAAAATTTACCTTGTTTTTGGCATGTATGCAGTTCGGAAATTAACATGTTCCCAGTAATATTACTAAGAATAAGATTTTATTATTTATTTGGAACTAGTGTGTATTTAACACTTGGAATGATCCAGCAACATATATGTATCCAGGTGATCTGTCATATAGTCGACCACTGCTTTATTGACTCTGGTATTTTTGCAGTTATCCCTTCAGGAGAGGAAGGAGTCTCTTTCTAGGGTGTGACCTTGCAGTTCTGCAAGTACACAGGTAACGTTGATGGGATACAAAATGATACAGTTGACTGAGGAAATCTGAAGGTTTACCCTAGAATAATAGGGATATCACACACATTCTCTAAATGTGTTTTCAGGCTCCTGTCAGGACATGATGGTGAGCTCCAGTGGTAGATAACATGGGACGTTGCTGGTATCTAGGTAAGTGCGGATGTGGGCCAAAAGCACATCACAGACCATCTGTTCTTCATGTACGTAGGTAAGTGATGATGGCGTTCCTAACGCTTCTCGTTAGCGTGATTTTGTTGCAGGTGTTCGGGTAAGAACTGCTAAGAGTCCTTACTAATTCTAGTAAACACGAGTTTACACTTTCTGTATTTTAGTTAAAATTTGTTTAATCGTCTAAGTATTGAGGAGTCGTTCATATCCAGGTAGTTGTTGTGACGTGTCTCCGCTGTCATATGCATGAGATTTTTGCAGGTATCCAGGTAGGTACCACTGGTCTCTCCTGACAACAGTGTTGACCTTGAGTGGATGCAAGGATCCAGGTAGGGTTGATGTGTTCCTTAAAAATAGAGGTGAACAAGGTTAGGTGCAGGCATCCTGGTAGAACAAGTTGTGTCTTGAACACATTTGTTGCGTGTATTTCATCAGGTTCCTGTTAGGAGAACAGGGTGAACCTAATGGTTACTAGCGTAACACTTAACCAGGTAAGTGTTAAAGTGCGTCTTACCACAGTGCAGACCGTGTGAACTTCAATATCTAGGTAAGTGAGGATGCTGTCCCTAACATTTGTGTTAATGTCTTTTTTTTTTTGCAGGTATCATGTTAAGATCCTTGCTTGTTATGCCAATATGAGATCATGTGATATTCACTGATTCAACACGTTCTTATATTCAGACATCTACATAATTCCTGATTTCAGTGTCTCATATTGACTTTGTTTTTGGCATGTGATCAGTTAGGACTTTAATGTGTCCCTACAAATACTAGTGGGAGTGAGATTTTTAGTAGACTTCTTTAGCGAAGATATGTATTTAACACAGTAGTGATAGATGGATTTGCACGTGGGACCTTGATGTTGTCCAGGTAAGTGATGATGTGAGCGTAAAGCACAGCACAGGCCTTCTGATCTCCAGATATCTGAGTAAGTAAGGATGTGGCCTAACACTTCCTGTTACCATGGTTTTTTTTTTCAGGGATCAAGGTAAGAAATAATAGTGTCCTTGCCGATCTAGAAAACAATAGTTTTCACTTTTTATATTTTAGAAAAAGTTTAACACTCTTTAAGTGTCGAGGGATTGGACATATGCAGATATTTATTATGGTTTTCCCACCACACTACTTCCCCTAGGGTTTTTCAGATGTCCTGCCAAGAAACTGTGGCTTTCCAACCTTGGTGTTGACCTTGGAGTACTGCAAGTATCCAGGTAGAGTTGATGTGTCTTATAATGATAACATAACCAAGGTGTCCTGGTAGCAAGGCCATATCTCATGTCTTTTCCAGGTTCCTGTCCAGGCATCACTCTGAACCTAGCGCTGGTGTTAACGGGGGACACTGTTGGGGGGCAGGTATGTGACGACGTGGGCCTCACCCACAGCACAGGCCACCTGACCTGCGCATACGTAGGTAAGTGATGACTGTGAGCCTGACACTTGTTACCATGACTGCTTTGCAGATATTCAGGTAAGGACAGATTCCTTTCCAATTCTTGAAACCATTAGCTTTCAGTTTTCATTTTTTAGAGCAAACCTTGAACTCTGTGAGTCATGAGGGATTCCACATATCAGGTATTTATCATGGTATCCCAACCACAGTAGTGACCACGGAAATTTTGCAGGTATCCTGTAAAGAAGCGTTATTGCCTGACAGTGTCCTTGGCCTCCGGGTGTCCTGGAAGTATTGAGGTAGAGTTGATTTCATAATGATGGAAATGACCAAGGTTGTTTGCAGGTGTCCTGCTAGAGCAAGTTGTGTCCTTTTACACATATATCAGAATGTGCTTTCCAGGTTCCTGTCAAGGGATGAAGCTTACAATGGTCATTCTCTGGGGACATTTCTGGTATCCAGGTAAGTCATGATGTGTAATGATGTGCACCTTCACCATGTCAGACCATGTGCTCTTCACATACCTAGGTCAGTTACTTACCATGTGTGTTTTTCTTCCGAGGAATCAGGTAAGAAATGATAGTATTTTACCAATTATAGCAATCATGATATGCTACTATTTGCCATTTTAGAGAAAATTTCCGTTTAGTTGTGGGAGTGTTGAGCAGGTTGTGGGTATCCACGTCATGATGATGGAATTGTGTGGCACGGTGTTTTTGCAAGTGAGCTGGGAATTGATGACGGTGTGTCTAACTTTGGTATAGACCTTGGCGTACGGCATGAATCCAGGGAAAACTGATGGGGCCTGCAGTGATGGCAGTGAGCAAGGTGATTTGCAGTGTCCTAGAAGAAAAGGTGTGTCCATAGACATATTTGTCTCAAAGCGTTGTTTACATTCTTGTCAAGAAGTCATGGTGAGTCTCGAAATGACCATTAGTGGGACTTGGCTTGTATCCAGGTAAGTGATGACGTGGGCCTTTCGCTGCCTCAAACAGTCTGATCGTCACATACGTAGGCTAGTGTGGATGGTGTTCCTAACTGTTCTATTACCATGGTTTCGTTTTGGGTTTTTTTTTTTTAGCAGGTATTCAGTTAAGAAATGACCTTGTCTCAACCAGTGCTAGTAAGTATGTGCCTTTTTTATTAGAATTTTGATATAACGTGTGTTTAATATAACGCATGTTTAAATAGTGATAGAGGGTAGTGCAGGTCCAGGTAACTTATTCTACTGTTGAAATATTAAGCATGAGGTTTCTACAGGTACTCATAGAAGAGATGATAGTGCGCCCAACAGTGGTGTTGACCTTAAAGTTCTTCCAAAATCCAGGTAGTGTATATGCTTCCCCTAATGATGGAAGTGACCAAGATTATTTGCAAGGCTACTGATTTTGCATATAAACAAGCATGTCCTTTACACAACTGTGGAATGCATTTCTCAAGTTTCTAGCACTCATTGTGACATCATAATGATCGAAATAAGAGTTGTCAGTGGGACCTTGCTAGTAACCAGGTATGTGATAAAGTAAGTCTTACCCCAATACAGATGATTAGATTTTCAGATATCTAGGCGAATGAGAATGGTGTCTCTAACATAGTGTACCATGCTTTTTTATAGGTTTCCCGTTAAGTTCTATGCCTCGTGTACAGGTAGGAGACGATGTGACGTTAATTCATTAGATACCTTCTTATTTTCAGATCTGTAGGTAATTAATGATATTTTGAAGATTCTTAAATTAACCTTGTTTTGGCATGTAGTACTTCAGAAATGAGTTTGTCCCTAATAGTATTAGTCAGCATGAGAAATTACTCTGTATTCTTGTTCAGAGATCATTTTTTTACACTATTGTGATGGTTTCCAGGTAATTTGTTGTATTTTCCATACCCAGAATACTGACCATGGGATTTTTGCAGGTATCCCTTCAAAACAGGAAGGTTCTCTTACTACGGTTTGACCTCAGGTTTCTGCAGTTACGCAGATAATGTTTATGCATCTGTAAATGATATAATTGATCAATGGAATTTGCAGGTGCACAGGTAGAATGAGATGTGTACCGAACACATTTTGCGTGATGTGTTTTTCAGATACATGTCAAGATAACTAGGTGGGCTTCTCAGTGGTAGTTAACATGTGACATCGCTGGTATCGAGGTAAGTGATGGCCTGGGCCTAAACCACAGCACAGGCCATCTGGCCTTCCTACATCTTGGTAAGTGATGATGTGTTCTCACACTCAGATTAACATGATTTCTTTCTTTCACGCAGGTATTCAGGTAAGAAATGATAGAGCTTTACCAATTCTAGAAAACATGTTTTCACTTTTATATTAGAAAAAGTTTGTGTTTAACCCTGTGCGTGTTGAAGGATGACACATATCTAGGTATTTATCATGGTGTCCCCAGCCCCAGTAGTACCCACAGAGGTTTTGCAGGTATCCAGTGAAGTAGTGATGATTTTATTTGACATCAGTACTGATCTTTCATGAATGAAAGCATGCAGGCAGGGTTGGTGTACTCCATAAGGATATTTGCAGATATCCTGGTAGAAAAAGTTGTGTCCTTTAACACAGCTTTCCGAATGTCTTTTTCAGGTTCCTGTCAAGGCATCCCTTTGAACCTAGCATTGATGTTAATGGGGACACTGTAAGGGTGCAGGTAAGTGATGATGTGGGCCTAAATCACGGCACAGGCCATCTGATCTCCAGATAGCCAGCTAAAGGATGATGGCATCTCTCAGGGTTGTTGTCACAGCAACCTCTTAGCTGGTATTCAGGAAGAAAATCATAGAGTCCTTACTGATTCTAAAAACCATTAGTTTTCACCTTTTATAACTTAGAGAACATTTTTGTTGAACCCTGTGAGTGTTGAGGGTTTGCCATATCCAGGGAATTAACATTATGTCCTCAACCACAGCAGTAACCGTGGAAATTTTGCAGGTGTCCCATAAAGAAACACGGTCTTACCTGGAAGTGGTCTAGACCTTGGAATACTGCAAGAATTCAGATACAGTTGAAGGTCTCATAATGATGCAGTGACCAAGGTTCCCGCAGGTGTCCTGGAAGAATAATTGCATCCTTTTACACGTACATCACAATGTATTTTTCAGGTTCCTGTCAAGTGACCTCAGTGAACCTGACAGTGGTCATTAAGGGGGGACATTTCTGGTATCCAGGTATGTCATGAGGTGCAGCTTCGCTACATGACACCCGCCGGTCTTCATGTATCTAGTTAATTGATATTGATTGCTTGAACTTGTTTTACCATGTGGTTTCTTTTCAGATATTCAGGTCGAAATGATAATAGTGTTTTTTACCAATGCTAGCAAACCTCTGACTTTTTCATATTTAAGAGGAAATTTGTGTTTAAGCATGTGAGTGTTGAGCAGTCCATGGGTATTCATGTAATAAAAATGGAGTTGTAGGTCACACAAGTTACCCTAGTATTTTTGCAGGTAAGTAGTCAAAACGTGACGGTGTCTCACAGTGGCATAGGTCCTGCAGTAGTACAAGATTTCAAGTAGAGTTGATGGGTCCTGCAGTGATGGAAGTGGACAAGGTTATTTGAAGTGTCCTGGGAGAAAAGATACTCTGTAGACACATTTGTCACAATTTGTTTTTCAGGTTTCTGTCAAGAAACCATGATAAACCTCATAATGTGCAATGACGGGACTTTGCTTTTATCTGGGTATGGAACGATGTAGATCTTTAGGACCCTTCAAATAATCTGCCCATCTGACAGGTAGGTTAAGTGTGGATGGTTTTCTAACTTTTCTGGTACTATGTTTTTTCTTAAAGAGGTCAGTTAAGAAATGATATTGTCCCAACCAATGCTACTAATCAGTTTAGAGTTTAGGTATAATGTATGTTTCACCTTAGCCGTGATGGAGGGATATGCAGGTATCCGGGTAAGTTATCCTGCTGTTCCACACCACCATGTTGACCATGAAATTTTACAGGTCCTCAGACAAGAGATGATCGTGTGCCCAGCAGTGGTGTTAACCTTGAAGCGCCTCCAGGACCCACATAGTGTTGATGATTCCCCTAATGATGCAAATAATCAGAATTAGTTACACGTAGTCTTTTTTTTTTTTTTTTTAGGTAAAGCGATTTTTTTGCCCTAAACTCCCTTGTCAAGTGTGTTTTTTCATGTTATATTAGTGGTGACGTTGCAGTGAACCTAGTGATGGTCGTTAATGGGACCCTGCGAGTAACCAGGTGAGTGATGCTGAGGACCTTACAGCAGAGTACAGACCAACTGTCTTCAGATGTCTACATAAGTGAGGATGATGTCCCAAACCCTGAACACAGTGTTGCCATATTTTTTCCCTGCAGATATCCTGTTACGGTGTTTGCTAGTGTAAAGGTACGAGATGTCACGTTAATTCGTTAGACCTTCTTATTTTCAGATATGTATGTAATCAATGATACTTTGAAGGCTCTTTATATTTTAACTTACTATATTAGCTTTATCTTTGGCTTGTACGCCATAAAGATATTAATCTGTCCCTAACAACACTAGTGAACATGATGTTTTACTATATTCACGTTCCAAAATACCATGTTATACCCTCCTGCTGATAAGAGGATATGCAGGTGTCCAGGTAATTTATCCTATTGTTCATCACCACAGTAGTGAGCATGCAGTTTGAAATACCTCTTCAAGAGAAGAAGGCATCTCTTACTAGGGTTTAGTCCTAGACTTCTGCAAGTTTCCAGGTAATGGTGATGAGTCTCAAAAGTATGCAACTGAGCAAGGGTATCTGAAGGTGTACCCTAGAATAATAGGGATATCACACACATTCTCTAAATGTGTTTTCAGGCTCCTGTCAGGACATGATGGTGAGCTCCAGTGGTAGATAACATGGGACGTTGCTGGTATCTAGGTAAGTGCGGATGTGGGCCAAAAGCACATCACAGACCATCTGTTCTTCATGTACGTAGGTAAGTGATGATGGCGTTCCTAACGCTTCTCGTTAGCGTGATTTTGTTGCAGGTGTTCGGGTAAGAACTGCTAAGAGTCCTTACTAATTCTAGTAAACACGAGTTTACACTTTCTGTATTTTAGTTAAAATTTGTTTAATCGTCTAAGTATTGAGGAGTCGTTCATATCCAGGTAGTTGTTGTGACGTGTCTCCGCTGTCATATGCATGAGATTTTTGCAGGTATCCAGGTAGGTACCACTGGTCTCTCCTGACAACAGTGTTGACCTTGAGTGGATGCAAGGATCCAGGTAGGGTTGATGTGTTCCTTAAAAATAGAGGTGAACAAGGTTAGGTGCAGGCATCCTGGTAGAACAAGTTGTGTCTTGAACACATTTGTTGTGTGTATTTCATCAGGTTCCTGTTAGGAGAACAGGGTGAACCTAATGGTTACTAGCGTAACACTTAACCAGGTAAGTGTTAAAGTGTGTCTTACCACAGTGCAGACCGTGTGAACTTCAGTATCTAGGTAAGTGAGGATGCTGTCCCTAACATTTGTGTTAATGTCTTTTTTTTTTTGCAGGTATCATGTTAAGATCCTTGCTTGTTATGCCAATATGAGATCATGTGATATTCACTGATTCAAGACGTTCTTATATTCAGACATCTACATAATTCCTGATTTCAGTGTCTCATATTGACTTTGTTTTTGGCATGTGATCAGTTAGGAATTTAATGTGTCCCTAATAATACTATTGGGAGTGAGATTTTTAGTAGTCTTCTTTAGCGAAGATATGTATTTAACACAGTAGTGATAGATGGATTTGCACGTGGGACCTTGCTGGTGTCCAGGTCAGTGATGCTGTGAGCGTAAAGCACAGCACAGGCCTTCTGACCTCCAGATATCTGAGTAAGTAAGGATGTGGCCTAACACTTCCTGTTACCATGGTTTCTTTTTCAGGGATCAGGGTTAGAAATAATAGTGTCCTTGCCAATCTGGAAAACAATAGTTTTCACTTTTTATGTTTTAGAGAAAATTTCACTCTCTTAAGTGTCGAGGGATTGGACATATGCAGATATTTATTATGGTTTTCCCACCACACTACTTCCCGTAGAGTTTTTACAGGTGTCCAGTCAAGAAACTAGGGCTTTCCAACCTTTGTGTTGACCTTGGAGTACTGCAAGTATCCAGGTAGTTTTGATGTGTCTTATAATGATAACATAACCAAGGTGTCCTGGTAGCAAGGCCACATCTCATGTCTTTTCCAGGTTCCTGTCCAGACATCCCTCTGAACCTCGGGTTAGTGTCAACGGGTGACACTGTTGGGGGGCAGTCATGTGGCGACGTAGGCCTCACCCACAGCACAGGCCATCTGACCTGCGCATACATAGGCAAGTTATTACTGTGAGCCTGACACTTGTTACCATGATTTCTTTGCAGGTATTCAGGTGAGGGCAGATTCCTTTCCAGTTCTTGAAACCATGAGCTTTCAGTTTTCATATACCTACGTACATGAAGATCAGACCATGTGGTTTTCATGTACGTAGTTAAGTGTTGATGGCGTTCCTAACACTTCTTGTTATCGTGATTTTGTTGCAGGTATTGAGGTAAGAAATGCTAAAATTTCTTACTAATTGTAGTAACCATGAGTTTACATTTTTTACGTTTTAGAGGCTACGTATATTTAACCCTGTGAGTGTTGTAGGTTGATCATACCTTGTAAGTGTTATGGAGTTGCCACCACAGTAGTAACCATCGGTTTTTTGCACGTGTCCGGTTAAGAAGTGAAAGTCTCACCTGACGTTGGTGTTGACCTCAATGAACGCACGTACCCAGGTAGAGTTGATGTGTTGCATAGTAATGGAAGTAAACCAGGTTAGGTGCAGGTGTCCTGGTAGAACAAATTGTATCCTTTTTTTTTAAAATTAATTCAGTTATTTAATTTTGGCTGCGTTGGGTCTTTGTTGCTGCATGTGGGCTTTGTCTAGTTGCGGCAAGTGGGGTCTACTCTTCGTTGTGTTGATCAGGCTTCTCATTGTGGTGGCTTTTCTTGTGTGGAGCACGGGCTCTAGGCACGTGGGCTTCAGTAGTTGTGGCTCTCGGGCTCTAGAGCGGAGGCTTAGTAGTTGTGGCGCACGGGCTTAGTTGTTCTGTGGCTTGCGAGATCTTCCCGGACCAGGGCTCGAACCCGTGTCCCCCTGCATTGGCATGTTGATTCCTAACCACTGCCCCACCCGGGAAGTCCCACAAATGGTATCTTTAAACACATTTGTTGAATGTGTTTTTCAGGTTCCTGTCACGAGATCCCTGTGAACCTAACAGTGGTTGCTAACAGAACCTTGCTTTCAACCAGGTAAGGGATAAAGTGGATCCTACTACAATGAAGACCATCTGATCTTCAATATGAAGGTAAGTAAGTATGGTGTCCCAAACATTTGTGTTACCATGTTTGTTTGCAGTATCCTGTCAAGGTCTTTACTAGTATACAAGTATGAGATGTTGTGATGTTAACTCATTAAAGACATTCTGATTTTTAGATATCTATGTAATTAATTTTTGAGACTCTTATATTTACCTTGTTGTTGGCATGTGTGTAGTTAAGAAATTAATTTGACCCTTATTATATTAGTACAAATGAGATTTTTTTGTATTCTGTTTAGAGATGACATGTATTTAATACTTGTAGTGATGAGCAGATATGCAGGTGATCCAGGTAATTTATCATATTGCCATCATTGAGTTACTGACCTTGGGAATTTTTTCAGGTATCCCTTCATGAGAAGATGGTGTTTCTTCTCAGGAATTGACCTTGAACTCCTGCGACTGGCCAGGTAGTGTGGATGGGTACCACAATGGTACAAGTGACCAAGGAAATTTACAGCTTTAGAGGTAGGATGATTTATGTGCCCCAAACATATTCCACACTGTGTTTTTCAGATTCATGTCAAGACATCCTGGGTGAGCCTATTAATGGTAGTTATTGTGGGTCATTGCTGGTATGGAGATAGGTGCTGGTGTGGGGCTACACCACAGCACATTCCATCTGACCTTCATATACCTAAGTAAGTAATGCTGTGTCTTCGTATGTCTTGTTACCATGATTTTTGAAGGTATTGAGGTAGGGAATGATAGTCTTTACCTCTTCTAGATATCATGCGTTTTCATTTGTTCTGTTTTTGGAAATGTTCACTTTTACCCGTGTGAATGCTGAGGTATTATGTGAATACAGGTATTTATCATGGCGTTCCCCATCACAGTACTAGTCATAGGATTTGTACAGGTGTCCAGTCAAAGAAGGACATTTTATCTGATATTGGTGTTGACCTTGGATTGCTGCAAGTATGCGGGTAGATGGATGTGTCTCCTAATGATGAAGTGACCACCATTATTTGTGGGTGTCGTGGTAGAAAACGTTGTGTCCTTTAACAGGCATTTCATATTATCCTTCTAGGTTTGTGTGAAGAGATCTTGATTAAACTAACAATGCTCATTAATGGTGGATGTTGCTTGTATACAGGTAGGTGACGATATGGACTAAACCAGATATGGAGTAAACCAGAGCACAGGTCATTTGATATTTACATAGCTGGGTAAGTTATGATCGTTTCCCTAACAATTGCTGTTACCATTTTTCTTTGCAGGTATTCAGGTAGGAAATGATTGTTCTTACCAATTCTAGAAACCATGAGTTTTCATTTATCTTACTTTAGAGAAAATTTTTAATGAGCCATGTGAGTGATGAGCACTTGCCATATTCGGGTGATTGTCATGATGCTCGTAACCATGAGACTTTGCAGGTGCCCCATGATGAAATGCTGTCATATTTGACAATGCCCTCGACCTTGGCGTACTACAAGTATTCAGGCAGAGTTGATATTCTCATGGTGAAGGAAATGTCTAAGGTCGTTTGAAGGTGTCCTGCTACAAGTTCTGTCCTTTTGAACCTGTAACATGTGTTTTTCAGGTTCCCATCAAGAGATCAAGATGAAATGAACGGTTGTTATAGGGGGTCCTTTCTGGTGTCCAGGTAAGTGATGATGTGCACCTTCGCCACATCAGAGCATCCTGCGTTCACATCTCTAGGTAAGCGGTGTTGATTGGCTAAACTTGTTTTCTCATGTGATTCATTTCAGGTCTTCAGGTAAGAAATAATAGTGTTTTATCAATCCTAGCAGTCATATTATCCTACTGTTTTATATTTTTGAGAATTTATTTTGAACCCTGTGAGTGTTGAGCGATTCCCGGGTATGAACGCAATGATGACCGAGCGTGTGGCACGGTAGTGACCGTGGCGTTTCTGCAGGTGAGCAGGGAAAAGAGGATGGAGTTTCTAACAGTGGCATAGACCTTGGAGGACTGCATGAACCCAGGGAGAGCTGATGGCAGGTCCTGCACGGAAGGCAGTGAATGAGGTTATCTGTAGGGTCCTAGTAGAAAAGGCGTGTCCATAGACATATTTTACAGTGTGATTTTCAGGTTCCTGCAAAGACATCCTGGTAGAGATCATAATGATCGATAACATGCCTTGATTGTATTGAGGTAAGTGATGACGTGGGCCTTTAGCCCACTTCAAACCATCTGATCTTCAGATATGTGGGAAAGTGTGGATGGTGTTCCTAGTTTTTCTGTTCCTTTGTTTTTATGCAGGTATGCAATTAAGAAATTATGTTTCCCAATCAGTGATAGTAGCATTAGCCACTTCTTTTAGAGTGTACATATAATGTGTGCTTAACCTCAGTTGTGACAGAGGCATCTGCAGGTGGCCGCTAAGTTATCCTGGTTTGGATTCACAGTATTGACCATGAGATTCCTTCAGGTGCTCAGAGAAATATGTCTCTAGCACTGATGTTGACATTGAAGTTCTGAAAGGTTCAGATAGGGTTGATGGTTCCCTGAATGATGTAAGTGACTAAGATTATTTGCTGGTGCTGTTTTTTCTTGCATTTATTTGTTTGGTTTTGTTGTTTTCTTTGGGTTTTTTCTTTTTCGTGTCAAATAAGTGTTGTCCTTCAGTCCTTAAACACACTTGACATGTATGATTTTACATGTTCCAGCAGTTCTGATACCACAGTGGACGTAACAGTGCTCATGAATGGGACCTTGCTAGTTGACAGGTATTTGATAAAGTGGATTTTACCCCAGTACGGGTCATTTGACCTCAGACACCTAGGTAAGTGAGCATGCGGTCCCTTCACACAGTGTTACCATGGTTTTCTGCAGGGATCCTGTTAAGGTCTTTGATGGTGAACAGGTATGAGATGACGTGACAATAACTCAGAGACATTCCCAATATCAGTATTTACAAAATTAATGTTTTTGAGACTCTTAAATTTACCTAGTTTTTGTCATATATGTGGTTATGAAGTTAATATGTCCCTAATAATACTCGTAAGATTTTTATGTTCTTCTTTAGAGGTAACATGTACTTAACTACTGCTGAAAGATGCATGTGCAGGGATTCTTGTAATTTATCATGTTGGCATCACAGCATTACTAGCTCAGGGATTATTGCAGGGAGCCCTTCTGAGAAGAAGGCATCTCTTCCTGGGGTTTGACCCCAGTGTCTGCAGGCAAGTGTCCAGGTAGTGTTGATGGGTACCAAAATCATACCAGAAGTGACCAAGGGAATCTGGGGGTGTAGAGGTAGAATGACATGTGTACCAAATACATTTACTGCAATTTGTTTTGCAGATTCAGGATAACACATCACAGTAAGTGCATCAGTGGTAGTGAACGTTGCAGCGTGTTGCTGTGGAGGTAAGGGATGATGTGGGTATAAACCACAACACAGACGATCAACATTCACATATCTAGGTAATGCTGATGTGTCTTCACGCTTCTTGTTATCATGACTTTTTTTGCAGGTATTCAGGTAAGAAATTGTAGACACCTTACAAATCTAGCAACCATGTTATCCTATAGTTTTATATTTTAGAAAACTTGATATTTAACCATCTGATTGTTGAGTGACAGATATCCATGTAATCCTCATAGAGCTACAAGTACTAACCAAGGTTCCATGCAGGTGTAAATGCAGGAGATAATGGTCTGTGTAACAGTGGCCTAGGCCTTGGAGTATAGCAAGATTCCAAGTAGATTTGCTGAGTCCTGCAGTGATGGTCATGACAGGGTTATCTTCAGGGTCCAGGTAGTAAATAAACTTGTGTCCATAGGCACATTTGTCACAATGTGTTTTCCAGGTTCCTGTGTAGGGATCATGGTGAACTTCTTAATGATCATTAAAGGGACATGGCTTTTATCCAAGTAAGTGATAGTGTGGGCCTTTTGCAGGCGACAGGCCATGTGATCTTCAGATATCTGGGTAAATGAATATGATTTGCCTAACACAGTGTTACCCTGTCGTTTTGCAAGTGTTCTCTTAAGTCCTTTCCTAATATGCAGGTATTAGGTTATGTGACTTTAGCTCATTAGAAAGCTTCTTATTTTCATATGTGTGAATGGTGGTGCTTTCAAGACTGTACTTTTAAGTGTGGCTTTGGCACGTATGCAGTTCAGAAATTAAATTCACCCCAACAATACCAGTAAGCAGGATATTTGACTGTATTCTTGTTTAGGGGTTATGGGTTTTTTTTTTTTTTTTTGCGGTACGCGGGCCTCTCACTGTTGTGGCCTCTCCCGTTGCGGAGCACAGGCTCCGGACGCACAGGCTCAGAACCATGGCTCACGGGCCCAGCCGCTCCGCGGCATGTGGGATCCTCCCGGACCGGGGCACAAACCCATGTCCCCTGCATCGGCAGGCGGACTCTCAACCACTGTGCCACCAGGGAAGTCTGGGGTTATGGGTTTTATATACACAGAGTGCTAGATGGATCAGTGGATGTCCAGGTGGTTTCTCATACTGCCCATCAGTGGTAGTTATTCACCCTGGGATTTTTCCCGGCCTCCCTTCAAGAGAGGAAAGTATCTCTTATTAACATTTAATCTCGGATATCCAGTTACCCATGGAAGGCTGATGTGTCTTGATATGATAGAATTGAACAAGGAATTTGCGGGTGTCCCAGTGGAATAAGATGTATACCAAACACAATTTACACAATTTTTTCAGCTTCATGTAAAGACATCACAGTGAATCTATCAACAGCAGGTAACAAGGCACATAGCAGGTATTGAGGTAAGTGATAATTTGGGCCTAAACCACAGCCCAGATCATGTGATCTTCACACATATGAGTAAGTGATGATGGTGTCCCTAATACTTGTGCTCCCCTATTTTTTTTTTTGCAGGTATTCTGTTCAGGTCTTTGGTGGTACATAGGTATGAGATGTGACATGAACTTATTAGAGGGCTGCTTATTTTCAGATATCTATGTAATTATCTGATATTTACCTTGTGTTTTGGCAAGTATAAGCTAAATTAATTTGTCCCTAGTAATACTAGCAAGTGGTAATTTTTCCTGTATTCTTGTACAGAGATAACGTGTATTTCTCACTTGTAGTGGTAGACAGATTGCAAGCATCCAGGTAGTTTGTCATATTGTTCTAACTGCGTCATTAACCATGGGATATTTGCAAGTAGCTGTTCATGGGAGGAAGGTGTGTGTTACTAGGGTTTGACCTCAGAGTTCTCCAAGTATCCAAGTAATGTTGAATGGTCCCAAAGTGATACAGATGATGAGGGAATTTGCAGGTGCACAGGTAGAACGAGACACTGTACCAAGCACATTTTTCACACTGTGTTTTTCAGGGCTTGTCAAGAGATCAGGCCGCAAGCCTCTCTATGGCAGTTGATGGCGGGACATCGCTGGTGTTGAGATAAGTGATGGCGTGGGCCTAAACCATCCAGTCTTCCTGTATGTAGGTAAGTGATGAAGGGTGTCAGTGCTGCTTGTCACCGTGACTTTGTTGCAGGTGTTCAGGTAAGAAATGAACAGGTAGTCTTTAGCAAATCTAGAGACTATGAGTTTTCACTTTTTATATGTTAGGGAAAATTTATGTTTAACACTAGGAATGCTCAAGGGTTACAGGTATACAGGTGTTTATCATGATTTTCCCCACCACAGTACTACCCATAGGATTTGTACAGGTGTCCAGTCAAGAAATGACAGTTTTCCAACCTTGGCGTTGACCTTGGATTACTGTAAGTATCCAGGTAAAGTTGATATATCTCCTAACGATTAAGTGACCAAGATTATTTGCAGGTGTCCTGGTAGAAAAAACTGTGCCCCTAACAAATGTTTCAGAACATGTCTTTCAGATTTCCTTCAAGAGATCACAATGAACTAACATTGGTCGTGGATGGGGGACATGGCTGGGATGCAGGTAAGTGACGGTATGGGCCTCAACCACAGCACAGGCTTTCTGATCTCCAGGTAGCCAGGTAAGTGATGATGATATCCCTCACGCTTGTTACCATGATTTCCTTGCAGGCGTTCAGATAGGAAATGATGGATCCCTTACCAGTTCTAGAAACCAGGAGTTTTCATTTATTATATTTTAAAGAAACTTTTTGTCTTTCTCTGTGAATGTTGAGTAATTTCACATAACCATGTAATTAGCATGATGGCCACAGCCATGGTAGTGACCATGGAAATTTTGCCTGTGTTCCCTTAAGAAATGTCAGCTTACCTGAGAATATTCCTAACTTGGCTTACTGCCAGTATTCAGTTAGAGCTGATGTTCTCATAATGATGAAAGTAGTGAACGTTCTTTGCAGGTGTCATGTTAGAACAAGTTGTGTCCTTTTACACATATATCATAATACCTTTTTCAGGTTCATGTCAAGAGATTGTGGTGAACATGACAATGGTTGTTTTCAGAGACATTTCTGTTATCCAGGTAAGTGATGATAGGCACTTTGACCCCATCAGAGACCGTCCAGTCTTCATATGCTTAAGTAAGTGATATTTGTTCCTGTTTTGCCAGGGCATTTTGGGGGCTAGGTTTTCAGGTAAGAATTGATAGTGTCTCACCAATTCTGGAAACCATGTTATCCTCCTGTTTTATATTTTATAAAAAATTTATGTTTGTGTAATTGTTGAGAGACTTGCAGATATCCAGGTAATTCTCATATAGCTGCGTGTCACAGTAGTAATCATGGTTTTCTCTTGCAGGTGAGCATCCAAGAGGTAATGCTGTGCCTAGCAATGGCCTAGACGTTGGAGTTACTGCAAGATTCTCGGTAGATTTGATGAATCCTGCAAAAGTGGTGGTGACAGGGGGTGGTGACAGGGTTATCTTCAGGGTCCAGGTAGTAAAGGTGGGTCCATAGACACATTCGTCACAATGTGTTTTCCAGTTTCCTGTTGAGAGGTCATGATGAACCTCATAATGATATTAAAGGGACATGGCTTGCATCCAGATAAGTGATAAGGTGGGCCTTTTGCACACAACAGATGATCTGATCTTCAGATATCTAGGGAAGTGTGGATATTGTTCCTAACTGTTGTGTTGCCATCCTTGTTTGCAGGTGTTCAGGTAAGAAATGTTGTCCCAACCAATGCTAGTAAGCATTAGCCCTTATGATTTTAGAGATTAAATATAACGTGTGTTTTTCCTTAGTAATGACAGAAGGATATGTAGGTATCCAGGTCGGTTTTCATTTTGTTCATCACTTTTTTGTTTACGATGGCTTTGTGCAGTTATCTTGTCAAAGACAGGATTGTGTCTCTAACTAGGGTGTTGACATTGAACTCTTACAAGTTTCTGGGTAGATTTGATGGGCCTCATTTTTTTTTTTGGGGGGGGGTACGCGGGCCTCTCACTGTTGTGGCCTCTCCCGTTGCAGAGCACAGGCTCCAGACGCGCAGGCTCAGCAGCCATGGCTCACGGGCCCAGCCGCTCTGCGGCATGTGGGATCTTCCCAGACCGGGGCACAAACCCGTGTCCCCTGCATCGGCAGGCAGACTCTCAACCACTGCGCCACCAGGGAAGCCTGGGCCTCATAAATTTGATGGAATTTTCCTGGGGATTCAGGTAATACATGTATTTCTAATTCATTATTTATCACCAGTCTTTATAATATCAAATGAAGAGGTGATGGTGGGCCTTACTCACATCATCTCTTAACTGGACACCAGCAAAATGCAGAATTGAATCTTATTATTAGTTGGGCCATCATCTCTTGATTGGTATTTTTGCAGACGTTTACTCAAGAGGAGATGCTTTTATGGTAAAATCTCTCCAGAAAGTGGGCATAGAGGGAACCTACCTCAACATAATAAAGGCCATATATGACAAACCCACAGCAAACTTTATTCTCAATGGTGAAAAACTGAAAGCATTTCCTCTAAGATCAGGAATGAGACAAAGGATGTCCACTCTCACCACTATTATTCAACATAGTTTCGGAAGTCCTAGGCATGGCAATCAGAGAAGAAAAAGAATTAAAATTGGAAACGAAGAAGTAAAACTGTCACTGTTTGCAGATGACATGATACTATACATAGAGAATCCTAACGATGCTACCAGAAAACTACTAGAGCTAATCAATGAATTTGGTCAAGTAGCAGGATACAAAATTAATGCACATAAATCTCTCTCTTTTTTTTTTTTTTGCGGTGTGCGGGCCTCTCACTGTTGTGGCCTCTCCCGTTGCGGAGCACAGGCTCAGGACGCGCAGGCCCAGCGGCCATGGCTCACGGGCCCAGCCGCTCCGCGGCATGTGGGATCTTCCCGGACCGGGGCACGAACCCATGTCCCCTGCATCGGCAGGCAGACTCTCAACCACTGCGCCAACAGGGAAGCCCCAGAAATCTCTTGAATCCCTATACACTAATGATGAAAAATCTGAGAGAGAATTAAGGAAACAGTCCCATTTACCATTGCAACAAAAAGAATAAAATACCTAGGAATAAACCTACCTAGGGAGACAAAAGACCTGTATGAATAAAACTATAAAACACTGATGACATAAATTAAAGATGATACAAACAGATGGAGAGATATACAATGTTCTTGGATTGGAAGAATCAACATTGTGAAAATGACTCTACTACCCAAAACAATCTACATATTCAGTGCAATCCCTATCAAACTACTAATGGCATTTTTCACAGAACTAGAACAAAAAATTTCACAATTTGTATGGAAACACAAAAGACCCCGAATAGCCAAAGCAATCTTGAGAAAGAAAAACGGAGCTGGAGGAATTAGGCTCCCAGACTTCATACTGTACTACAAAGCTACAGTAATCAAGACAGTATGGTACTGGCACAAAAACAGAAAGATAGATCAATGGAACAGGATAGAAAGCCCAGAGGTAAACCCACACACATATCGTCCCCTTATTTTTGATAAAGGAGGCAAGAATATACAATGGAGAAAAGACAGCCTCTTCAGCAATTGGTGCTGGGCAAACCAGACAGCTACATGTAAAAGAATGAAATTAGAACACTCCCTAACACCATACACAAAAATAAACTCCAAATGGATTAAAAACCTAAATGTAAGTCCAGACACTGTCAAACTCTTAGAGGAAAGCATAGGCAGAATACTCTATGACATAAATCACAGCAAGATTCTTTTTGACCCACCTCCTAGAGAAATGGAAATAAAAACAAACAAATGGGACCTAATGAAACTTCAAAGCTTTTGCACAGCAAAGGCAACCATAAACAAGATGAAAAGACAGCCCTCAGAATGGGAGAAAATATTTGCAAATGAAGCACCTGACAAAGGGTTAATCTCCAAAATTTACAAGCAGCTCATGCAGCTCAATATCTAAAAAACAAACAACCCAATCCAAAAATGGGCAGAAGACCTAAATAGCCATTTCTCCAAAGGAGATATACAGATTGCCAACAAACACAGGAAAGGATGTTCAACATCACTAATCATTAGAGAAATGCAAGTCAAAACTACAATGAGGTATCACCTCACACCTGTCAGAATGGCCATCATCAAAAAACCTACAAACGATAAATGCTGGAGAGGGTATGGAGAAAAGGGAACCCTCTTGCACTGTTGGTGGGAATGTAAATTGATACGGCCACTATGGAGAACAGTATGGAGGTTCCTTAAAAAACTAAAAATAGAACTACCATAGGACCCAGCAATCCCACTACTGGGCACATACCCTGAGAAAACTATAATCCAAAAAGAGTCATGTACCACAATGTTCATTGCAGCTCTATTTACAATAGCCAGGACATGGAAGCAACCTAAGTGTCCATCAACAGATGAATGGATAAAGAAGATGTGGCACATATATACAATGGCATATTACTCAGCCATAAAAAGAAACAAAATTGAGTTGTTTGTAGTGAGGTGGATGGACCTAGAGTCTGTCATACAGAGTGAAGTAAGTCAGAAAGAGAAAAACAAATACCGTGTGTTAGCACATATATATGAAATCTAAGAAAAAAAAAGGTTCTGAGGAACCTATGGGCAGGACAGGAATAAAGACGCAGATGTAGAGAATGGACTTGAGGACATGGGGAGGGGGAAGGGTAAGCTGGAACGAGATGAGAGAGTGGCATGGACTTATATATACTACCAAATGTAAAATAGGTAGCTAGTGGGAAGCAGCCTCATAGCACAGGGAGATCAGCTCTGTGCTTTGTGACCACCTAGAGGGGTGAGTTAGGGAGGGTGGGAGGAAGATGCAAGGGGGAGGAGATATGGGGATATGTGTATATGTATAGCTGATCTAGTTTGTTATAAAGCAGAAACTAACACACCGTTGTAAAGCAATTATACTCCAATAAAGATGTTAAAAAATTTTTTTGAAAAACAAGATATATTGGGCTTCCCTGGTGGTGCAGTGGTTGAGAGCCCACCTGCCGATGCCGGGGACACGGGTTCGTGCCCCGGTCCAGGAGGATCCCACATGCCGCGGAGCGACTGGGCCCGTGAGTCATGGCCGCTGAGCCTGCGCGTCCGGAGCCTGTGCTCCGCAACGGGAGAGGCCTCAACAGTGAGAGGCCTGCGTACCGCAAAAAAAAAAAAGATATATTGAGTTCATAGTTTTTCTTAGGCCCTTTTCTAGGTACTTGATAGTCTGTGTCAGTCGAGGTCCTCCACGGAGCGGAAGCCAAGAGGAAATGATCAGTTAAGAGTGCTAGAGGCATATTGGGGAAACCCCTGTGCAGGACGGAGTGGAGGAAAGAGTAGCAGGCCAGGGGGGTCTTCCGGCTGCGGTACAGGTCTGATGCCGGTGAGAGGAGGCAGGGAAGGGAGCAGGCGCGCTGGGGAGACTGAGGTGCAGTCTATGAAGTCTTGGGCCATATCAGTGGGTCATCTTCAAGCTCATCTCCCGTCAGAGGAGTCTCTTGTCCCCCAGCAGTGGGCCTGAAAAGGTGTCTCTGCTGTGCTTCATTGTCGCCCGCTTGCAGCCTAGGGGAAGCACAGGCTCAGTGCAAACCCACGGGAGGATCCAGAGCTGAGGCTGTGAAACACTTAGGCTCCCAGCAGCAGATTCTCTAGAAGGAGCTCTGGCTGGTGCACGTCCATGGTCACCACACAGCTATCGTGTTCAAAGGTCACAACCCCTCTTCCAAGCATTTTATAATCTCCAGTTAACAAAAGGGGAAACAGGGCTTAAATAAATTGCCCCAAAGCACTTGGCCCTGAAGTGGTCCAGCCAGCTTCCAAAGCCAAGTTTTAAAGACCCCCAAACCGTGTTTTTTCTTCTCTCATGTGGTAGATTAAATTATTGTTCAGCAAGTATGTAGCCTCCTACCCCCACCAATCTCCATGGGAGGGCTCATTCTGCCCCATTGACGTGACCTTGGCATGTGTCTTGTTTGGGCCATGGAATGTGGGTATAAAGGACTATGAGCCAGTTGTGAGCCTCAGCTTTGAGAGGCATCATGTGTTTGCTCTCATCTCTTCTAGGAGAAGCCATATCAGGAGAAGATCAGACGCCCAGTCAAACCCTGCCTGAAGCAAAGCACTGTACCCCTCACCTAGCCACCCTGCAGATCCAAAAGTGAGCAATAAAGGCTTGTAGTTGTACATCATTGAGATTTGGGTGATTTCTTAGGCAGTATTACTTTGGCAAGAGCTGACTGATACATATCATGTTGCCAACAGAAGGAGTAATTGATGCTGCCTGAGGGAGATGGTAAAGACTTCATGGAGGAAGTAACAATTAAGCAGATTATTCTTTTTTGCGGTACGCAGACCTCTCACTGCTGTGGCCTCTCCTGTTGCGGAGCACAGGCTCCGGACGCGCAGGCTCAGCAGCCATGGCTCACGGGCCCAGCCGCTCCGGGCATGTGGGATCTTCCCAGACCGGGGCACGAACCCGTGTCCCCTGCATCAGCGGGCGGACTCTCAACCACTGCGCCACCAGGGAAGCCCCAGATTATTCTTAAAAATAATAAAATTCCATTTTTAATTCCAGTTTTGAAAGAAGGTTTATCTATTTTCATTGTCAAAATTTTGGAAAATATGGCAAGTATTAAAAGGAAAGTCAAAGAGATTACATCTGTTGATATTTTTTATATTAGAGTCCTTCTCCTTGCATACTATGCCTTTATACACTCTGGGGCTTTGCCTTTTATGACCTAACCTACTATCATCATCAATCTGCATTCTTATTTATTTATATTTTTGGCTGCATTGGGTCTTCGTTGCTGCACGCGGGCTTCCTCTAGTTGCGGCGAGCAGGGGCTCCTCTTTGTTGTGGTGTGCAGGCTTCTCATTGCTATGGCTTCTCTCGTTGTGGAGCATGGGCTCTAGGCATGCAAGCTTCAGTAGTTGTGGCACGCGGGCTCAGTAGTTGTGGCTCACGGGCTCTAGAGCACGGGCTCAGTAGTTGTGGCACACGGGCTTAGTTGCTCCGTGGCATGTGGGATCTTCCCGGACCAGGGCTCGAACCTGTGTGCCCTACATTGGCAGGTGGATCCTTAACCACTGTGCCACCAGGGAAGTCCCAATCTGCATTCTTATATATATCAAATATTCTTTGAAAACATAGTTTGTAATGGTTGCATTATATTCATGGCAGCATTAATGAGCTTCAAGGACAAGTTGAAGCACATCAGAAGGACATTCTTCCATTCATTTGTATAAAATTATTTATTGAGTACTTACTATGTGCCAGGCAGTGTTCAAGGTACTAGGAAAACAATTGTTACAAAGAGACAAAGCCGCAGTGTCTGTCAACAGGTGGCCAATAAAGAAATCATAGCGTATCCATACAATGCAAGACTACTCAGCAATAAGAAAGAGCTAACAACTGATAGGGGCTGCAACATGGAGGAACCTCAGAAACATTATGCTGTGTGAAAAGAGCCAGATACCAAAGGCTCTATGTTATGATTGCATTGATATAAAACTCTAGATGATTCAAACAAATCTATAGTGACAGGAAGCAGACTAACAGGTGTGGGAGAGGACGGGACAGGGAGGGAAGAAAGGAATTATAAGGGGCATGAGAAACCTTTGGGGGGGTGGATATGTTTATTATCTTGATTGGGGTAATGTGGTCATGAATGTATACATGTCAAAACTTAAAAAAAATTTTTTTATTTTATATTGGAGTATAGTTGATTTACACTGTTGTGTTACTTTCAGGTGTACAGCAAAGTGGTTCAGTTATACACACACATATACTATCCTTTTTCAAATTCTTTTCCCATTTAGGTTATTCCAGAATATTGAGTAGAGTTCCCTGTGCTCTACACTAGGTCCTTGTTGGTTATCTATTTTAAATACAGTAGTGTGTATATGTCAGTCCCGAACTCTCAATTTATCCCTCCCCCTTACCACCTTTCCCCTTTGGTAAGCATGAATTTGTGTATGTCGAAAGTTTAAGTATGCGTGGTTTATTGCATGTCAGTCACACCTCAGTAAAGCTGTTAAAAAAGTCATAGGAGTAGGGTGGGGTCTGACAAAGTGGAGGATAAGCATCTGGGCAGCAGGAAAAGCACGTATAAGGCAAAGAGGCATTTTATTTACTAAGCACATAAAACTTACCATCTCCTAGGCAATGTTGCAAAAGTTTTACAAATATTAACTCATTTTCTCCTCACAGCCTCCCTGGGAGGTAAGTACTATTAATGTCATCCCCACCTTGCAGATAAAAGAAATTAAGGTGCAAAGATGTTAAATAACTTGGCCAAAGTCACGGAGTAATGGTCATAGCTGGGCTTTGCATCTGCAAACCTAGATTTAGAATCCTGCTTGAAATCTGATGACAAGCTGCCTTCCAGGAACATATCTGATAGTATTCACGGGTATATTTGAAGAGCCAGGTGTCTGTAACCAAACGTGAATGGAGAAAAGAAGAAGCAGAAGACCTTGGAAATGTAGGTTGGGGTCAGTTTATTTCAGTCTGAAAAGCACAGTCATATAACGTGAAGATGTATTGGAAGGCTTCTGAATGGTATCTGTATTTTGCATGGACTAATTTTCATTTATCATCAAATACTAATTATATCCTCAGTGGAACTCATCTGAAAGTAAGTTTTCCATCACTCTTATAAAGGACTTAGTCCCAGATGCACAAATTGATGAGATAATGTATTATGCTCCCCTGGTAGCTTAAGGTGACATTACTCACAAAAAGAGCTGCTCCCTTTTGGAGCGGGCATTTGGAAGCTTCCCTTGGTACCCGCTTGGGGAGATGCAAATAGAAGAGAAAGGCAGCCTCCCCATGAGCAATGACACAACGGCTTTTGCTTTTCTCTCTGGCTTTAACTCTGCTCTCTTACAAAATTGCCTTTGCTTGTCTAAAACCCTGAGGAGGGTATGACTGGTAATTGGGCTATCAAATGCTATTAAACCACAAAGCAGGCTACGAAGGTTCTTAAAGTTTATACCAACTACGAAATACACCTCGGGCAGCAGCTGTGTTGGGGACAGGAGCCTCCTGTCGCATGTCTTCCCAAATCCAGGAATTTATTGCTGCTCATCTTGGCTGGCCTGTGTCACTTCCTCTGGGAGCCCAGACTGCAAATAGAAGACTCTCCCCAAGTCTTTTTCTCTCCTCTTCATTTCCTGCCAAGCATGTCTCCAGAATCCTGAAGAGATGAATGAGCCATTGTGGGGGCTGCCTTGAGGGACTCAGGAGCTCATCCCTCACAGGGGCCAGCAAAGCAGACTAAGCTCCCGGTGTTGGTCTGCCCGGCTGCCATGACAAGATACCACAGGCTGCCTGGCTCAAACATGAGGACTTGATTTCCTCACAGTTCTGGAAGCTGGCAGTCCTAGATCAGAATGCCAACAGGGTCAGGTTCTGGTGAGAGCATTCTTCCGGCTTATAGACGGTGTCCTCACAGGGCCTTCCTTCAGTGCATGCGCAGGGAGAGAGATGGTCGCCCTCTTATAAAGCCACCAATCCTATTGGATTAGGACTCCACCCTTATGACCTCCTTTAACCTAAATTACCTCCTAAAGCCCCATCTCCAAATACAATTACATAGGGAATTAGGGCTTCAATGTATGAATTCAAGGGGGATGCAATTCAGATCATAGCACTCCCCCTCCTCCAGATTCAGTGCTGCATCCATTTGATAGAGTGGGCCCCGGCATCCGTGCCTCTCCCCGTGTGAAAGCCACCCTCCCCCAACCCAGGCACTTGAGATTGTAAACTTGAGACCCATGCGTTAGATTTCAGCTTTCACAAATACTTTGTTCAGTGCACAGTTTTTAAACGAATTTAAATTAGCTGTCAACAGTTAAAACTTGGAACATAGCAAATCATCATTTGCATTCCCAGCTTTTCTTGATGGAAATCTGCAGTGGATTGTGTTTTAGTCTTTGTATTGGCATTGATAGCTCCAAGTCTAGCTTGTGTCCAGTGGCTAAAACATCAGGGCAGGACCTTATGGAATCTATGGGGGGGTGGAGCCAGATTGCTTCTGGACTCATTTTATTTCTTCCACCCCTAGTTAAGTTTTTCTCACCCTTTTCATCAAATTATTTATCTTTTGTTGCACCTTGCATTTATAATCCACTTCAAATTTAGGGGAAGATAAAATTAGGTATATGTATGTGTGTACATATATATGTATGTGTGTGTATATATGTATACACATATATAAATATACACCCTCAATATCTGCTTGCTGCAAGAATGAATGAATGAATGAAAATGTGCTTGTATGTATATGTGTATTCTCAAAATGTCCAAAGAGGACTCTTTACTGAATTCAGAAATAAATGTAACATTTGAAAGGCAACTTACCGTTTAACAAAATCTTGAAAAGAACTAATACATAATAAAGGGAAAACGTCTCATTCATAAATTAAGGAATCTGTATCGTACTTCACACTTTACAAGGCATGTTCCCAGATACTATCTTATATATGGTTCATATCTGGGAGCCATCAGAGAGAGGAGGGCTTGATGCTTACAGCTGAGCTGTAAAAATAAGCATATGAGCTACAGCTCACATCAAGCCCGTTTGATGGTTTATCTCCATTCGGACACAGGCTCGAAGACATGGCTTCATGGGCAGTGCAAAGAGGAGAGACAGATCTTCTTGAAATATTTGTCCAAGGCTGGTTCCTGGCATGTGTAAAACACTGTATCATTCAAGGAGTCTTCACATTAATGATCTCACTAGAGGCTCACAGGAAATGTTATTTCCATTTAACAAATGTGGAAATTAAAGAATTATGAATGGTGTCCCAAGTTCACATGGCTATTTGGTGAAAGAGGTGGAGCTAAAACCCTGGACCTGACCACAAGCCTAGTTTTACTGTAGCAAGCTAGCCCAAAGTGTAGCCAGGGAACATAGTGCTATGGGATGTCAATAGGTATTACACAAAACAAAGTTAAGAAAAATTAAAAGCTCCGTGATGAAATAGATTTGGAAGGTTTGAGATTAAACAAAGTCCAGCATTTTGCAAGACTTCTCAGAGACTTGAACATACTACCATCAATTGCCAAGTTATAATGGAGAATTTGGTATATAGTGTTTTCCCAAATCGTAAGACCATGCAAGCCATTCTTTAGCAATGTCTCACACAACTAGTGTTCTTGAGGATGCACTTTGAGAAACATTTTCCTACCTCAATCATGAGTTACATCCAACCCTGAGTGACATCACAGCCCTGTGAAATGTTCATTCTTAAGTCTGTATGTTATTGGGTCTAGGGACACAGAATTAGAAAAGAAGTTCATTGGAAATATGGAAAGTCTTCTGTGTTCATAGTCACTAGCACTCTCCAGGGAAGGATCATCCTTCTCTACCCCATTAATGTCACATTTGGTTGTATAAGTTACTTTGGCCAATGGAATGAGAGTGGACCCACCTCGTGTGACTTACAGGCAGAGGTTCTAGAGCCAGCATGTGATTTGCTATGCATCTTTTTCTCTGCCATGATGACCAGCCATGATTCAGATAGAGATAGTTCCATCAGCCTGGGGCCTGGAGTGAGGACCCCATGGAGCAGAGGTGTTGACCAACCCAACTGTTCCCAACAATGAGAAATAATCCTTTGCTGTTGTAAGCGACTAACATTTGGGGGCATTTATTACTGCAGCATAACCTATCCCATCCTGACCATTACAATTTCCAAAACACTTATCACATAATTAAGTATTGATAGGGTTTTTTCTTCCACAAAGTCTTATTTATATGTAATATTTGAAGAGTCATTAAGACTCAGCAGAAAATTCAGTGGTCCTGAATTTAGATGTGTTTCTAACTTGTTTGCCCTTGATAATTTCACTGAACTCCCCTGAACTTCTACTTTTAAAAAATGCCTACATAGCTGTGTTCACATGGTTGATGAGGTGATCATATATATGGGAGTATTTTAAAAGCTGTGAAGTGCTAAACAATTGTAAGACCTGTAAATCCAGCCTTCTGTCCTAGGCTGGATTTCAGAGCTCCGGCTTTGCAAATGAATGACAGTGAACACAGTAGCGTCCAAGTGGGGAAACAGGAAGTTAAATGCTCTTGATCCAGGTCTACGGTTCCGTTTCTTTGTACAGTTAACCCTTGAACAACATGGGTTTGAACCCCGTGAGTCTACTTACACACAGAGTTTTTTTTCTTTTTTTTTTTGGCCACGCCTCACGGCTTGTGGGATCTTAGTTCCCTGACCAGGGATCGAACCCGGGCCCAGGGCAGTGAAAGCACCAAGTCTTAACCACTGGACCGCCAGAGAATTCCCTAGATTTTTTTCAATACTAAATACTACAGTACTGCACGATCTGTGAGCAGTTGGGTGAATTCTCAGATACGGAATGGCAAATACAGAGGAACTGTGCATATGGAGGGCAAACTATAAGTTATGTGTGTATTTTAAACTGTGTAGAGGATTGATGCCCTTAACCCCTGCTTTGTTCAAGGATCAACTGTATTTCATGAATTTTATAGCAAGAGCCTTCTAAATGAATGAATATTAAAGTTTCTCCATCTTTTATCAAGGTGCTTTGGGCTCTAAGTAAGTAAAAGAAACCCCAACTCACACAGACTTGAACAAGAGAATATTTCATCTGACCAAAACCATGTCCAGAGGTTGGGCAGGTGATAGGTAATTGACAACTTGATATTGTTAAAGACTCACGCTTTCTCTGAGTCTCCTTTCCACTGTCCTCAACACCAGCTTCATCCTAAATCTGAGGTTTCCTCATGGTGCCTAAATGGCTGCTGGAAGAAATCATGTCTAGCATCTTCTTTGGTCGCATCAGGTGAGAGACAGAGATATGAACACTTCACTCGTACAAGCTTGTAAGTCCTTCAATTTACCAAAAACATGTGCCAAGGGCTTGCTGAACTAATAGTGGAGGAGTCAGCTCAGGAGCTCAGATGAGGATATCAAAAGAAAATCAAGGATTGTTAGGAAGGAGGGAAGGAGAAACAGACAAGAAACTAATATTTTGCAAGACAGTGCAACAGGAGAAAATCTAGCACCTCGTGCATTTCCACAGACCTGTGAACTGTTTAATGTTCAGATTTGCAAACCTGATAGTTGGGCATAAGTAAGATCTCCTAACACTTAGCTCTACCATCTGTTGCTGACATAACAATTTTACATAATATGAAAAATGCCAGATGGAAGCTACGCATTAACTATGTCCAAGATGTTTTATGCTCACACAACATACACGGAATAGAAGGAATTAGTTTTGTTCCATAGACTGTTGAGCGCATAATTCTCCAGTTGTAATTCTGGCCATTGATGGATAAGGACAACTCCAGAGCTTCCTAAACACTTATGTTGCCATGGTGTTTGGAGGGCCACATGAACTGGTGGCCGTGGAATTTCTATGCAGGACAGACTTAGAAGCTACAATTTGTAGAGCTGAGGGCTGGAAAGGGAAAGGCACACATATTTGAAATTGTGTTTGCACAGCAAAGACACAGTTTTTAGCTTAGAATTTATATCGTGGTAAATAAGAATAGTAAAGTTTTCTAAAGATGTTTTTATTTTTACTGTATATAAAATTGAGAAACTATCAGTTGTACAGGTCATAGAATAAGAAGTCAAGTAATAGCTGTTGTTTTGGAGCAAAGGTGATGGCAAATGTTTTAGGGGAAATAAGAGTCTTACCATAAACTTTCTACAAGCAGGAAGAAATTTATAAAGTACAGGCAACAATTTCCCCATTTTGTTATAAAATGCTTCAAACGTATATTAATCTGGAGAGTGGTATAACAGACATCCAGCCACATGCTCAACACTCGGGTCTATCAGATGTTCACATTTTGACGTTCTCCGTTTCCACCTTTTGATGTATTCCCTTTCTTTCTGTAGTGATTACCCCATCTGGTATCAAGCTTCTGCATATTTTATACTATTACCATATGTGCATGTATCCATAATAAGACCATAGTTTTGAAAGTGGCATCGTATGGGATGTTATTCAGCAGCTCGCCCGTTCTTTCATTGTTTTGATGAGTTTTACCCTTGTTCTAGTTCCCTCTTTTGAACTGCTCTATAATATTCTGTTACTGAATATAGTACAATGTACTTGCCTGTTCTTCTGCTGATGAACACTTAAGCTATTTCCATTTTTCACCATCATAAACAGTGCTGCAAAGAACAATCTGATGTGTGCTTCCTCATGCACAGGTCAGAGACCTTTTCGAGGTTACAGATCCGCAAAGGTGGAGTGAGAAATTCTTCTCCATCCTGATTTATCAAGTAACATCTACACCAACAATGTATATGAAACCTCCTTTTTCTTCACTTTGCCAATCTGTTGGCTATGAGATAGCATTTTCCGCATAGCTAAAGAGATAGAGCAACTTTTGATTTATTTGATATTCAGATTTCCTCCTCTGTGAATTTGCTTCTTGATATATTTTGCCCATTGGGGGGCATTTGTCTTTTTCTTGCTGAATTATAAAAATATTTTTACATATTTTAGATACTAACATTTGCCGATTATATGCACTCAATATCTTCTTCCTGTCTATGACTTGTCTTTTAAATTTTGTTTAAGATGGTTTTTCATTGTATTTAAGTTTATAATTTTAGTGTAGTTATATTTGGCTACCTTTTCCTTAATTAAGGGTTTTTTTTTTCTTGTGCTTGTCTATGGAATCCTCAAGATTTATTTAGGGTCATACAGAGATTTTCCTTTATTCTCTTCCAGGTGTTTTTATGGTTTCTTTTGTACATTTAGATATTTAATCTGCCTGGAATTTGTCTTTGCAAGGTGTAAGATAGTGACTTAATTTTCTTCCCAGAAGGATAATTAATTTTCCCAGACTCATTTCTTGACTAGTTCATACATTCCATCCTGATTTGTAGGGTCCTCTCTGTCTAGCATCAAGTCTCTGTATGTGCCTGGGGCCTATTTTGTCCAACTCAAATAGCATGCTGTCTACATTACGATTAATAAGTAGTTAATTAATAAGTCTTGGTATCTGGTAGAGCAAGCTCTCTGGCTGTGTCTTGGCTTTTGTGATGGTTAATTTTATGTGTCAACTTGACTGGGCCATGGGGTGCCCAGATTAAACATTATTCCTGGGTATGTCCGTGAGGGTGTTTCTGGATAAGATCAGCATTTGAATTGGTGAACTCAATAAAGTAGATTGCTCTCCCCAATGTGGACAGTCATCATCTAGTCTACTGAGGGCCTAAATAGAACAAAAAAGCAAAGGAAGGGAGGATTTTTTTCCTTCCTGCCTGCGTGTTTGAGTCAGGACTTCGGTCTTCTCCTGCCCTTGGACTGGGATTTATGCCATCGGTTCCCCTAGTTCCCAGGACTGGAATTAAACCATCGGCGCTTCTGGGCCTCCAGCTTGCAGACAGAAGATCACGTGACTTCTCAGCCTCCATGATTGCATGAGCCAGTTCCCGATTCCACATGATAAATCTTCTTTTGTGTCCCATTGCTTTGTTTCTCTGGAGAATCCTATTATGGTCTCCTTTCTCTCCTATACAAATGCTAGGGTCAGCTTGTCAACTTCTATAGAAAACTCTGTTGGGATTTTAATTTTAATTCCATGGCATTTATAGATTAATATGGGGACAAGTGTCGTCTTCCTAATCTTGTATTTTCTTCATGAACCCGCTATATCTCTGCATATATTCAGATCAAATTTTACACTCTTCAGTACTGTTTTGTAATTTTCCCCATAAAAGGTTTTGCATATCTTGTATAAATTTATTCTTAGGTATTGTAACTATGAAACATACTTTTTGTAGCTATGAAAAATGAGAACGCTGTTTGAAAACATTTTCTAAGTGGTTATTACTATGTGTAAGAATGCAAAAAATGTTAGTATGTTGGTTTTGTACCCAGCACATTGCCAAACTTTGTTATCAGTCTAAAAGATTTTTGGAAATTCTCTTGAATTTTCTATGGAGATAATCATATTGTTTATAAATAAGGACTGTTTTATCTCCTTTTAAAATATTCTTAGACCTCTTATTTCTTTGCTTATCTAGAACCTCCAATGCAAAATTGACCAATGAGTTTATTCTTTCAATCCTGATGTAAATGGGAATGATTCCAAAGTTTCTGATGAAGTATGATACCTGCTAAAAAGGTTGATAACAGATATATCTTGTCAGGTAAAGGAAATTCTCTTCTATTCCTGGTCTGCTAAAAGCTTTTATCACAATTACTTCTGTGGAATTCTTTTATTAATTGAGAAAAATATAGTTTTTATGCTCTAATCTTATGATGTAAAACATTAATTGAATTCTAAAAGTTAAGATATTCATTCAGTGCTGGGAAAAACCGTACTTGAGATTATAGACATATATTATAAAGCCATAATCTTTTGACATAAATAAATTATATCTTTTATATAGTCAAATATAATAATTTTATTCCTTTTCTTATTTTATTAAGGAAATAATCCTATTTCCTTATTCTATAATAATCTTATTCCTTTTTACTTCTCTCTCTGACTTATACTTTAAAGGTCCTTCCCCACTTCAGTCAACTATCAACACTTCTCACTATTGTTTGCAATTGTTAAAAGCATTTGCATTTTGTTCTTTGTATGATGTGACATCTAACACTTTTCCTCCAGTCAATTATTTTTCACTCTTTGATGAATTATCTCTTGACCACTGGTTTGTGATGCTTCCTTTATTATATGTTATCTTCCCATATATATCAGGATTCTTTCTCTACATTTGCTTTGTTTCCATTGATGAATATATCCATTTTCATGCTAGGGTCATGATGTTTCCATTTCTACAGGTTTTTTTAAATATGTGTGTGTGTGTGTGTGTGTGTGTGTGTGTGTGTACGTACACACAAAAAGTAGAGCAATAAAATAATGCATCTTCTTCTAAAGGTAGTATTGAACCAGGATCCACTGACATAATTTTTTTTAGTTTATATTATGCTTTAATGTCTAGCAGTGCAGCTCAAGTAATTACTCTTGGAATTGTGTTAAATCAATAAGCTAACTTGGACAAAACATGCTTCTATAATATTCATTCTTCTCACCTGATTATATGGGGGTATATATTCATTTACTTTTATGATTTTACATATTTTTTTCTTTGAACTCTCAGTAAATTTTGCAACGTTCCTTATATATTCATTTTTAACATTAAGGTTATATCTGGATATTTTGAGGTGGGGCAAAACCTCACGTATTCAATATTTTTTTGTTACTTTGGGGAGGGCGGGAAAGCTTGTTACTTTAATACACGTATCTTTAACCAGCCATTTTACTAAACATCCATAAAGATAACCAGTTTTTAATTATCTTGGGGTTTCTCGATAGGCAATTATATCATCTCCAAATAATACTTTTTGTTTTCTCATTTTCAATAATAATGTTCCTATATGTGTACTAGAATTGTATTAACTGATACAATGGTGGAGAACTCCTTGTTCTCTTTCTGATTTTAATGGGATCCTGCCTCCTAGTTTTGTTATTCGTCCAGTAATGGTGGTGCTTATTAAATGACGTCATTCATGTTTTGTGTGGATTCTCTAGGCAGCTGGTAAGCTCCTTGTGAAGACAGGCCATCCTGTGCCAACACATCTAACACTCTGGATCTGGCCTCAGCATCCCCGGGCACTGAGCAAGGAACTTGGTCAGGGCCAGAAAGAATCTGTCTTATGCTGGGTTCTGGGGAGGCAATAACAGACTGGGGCTGCTTCTCTCTGGATGTGGCCATGTGTCTAGACACTTCTGCCCTCCCACAAGCCACAAGAAGGCCTTGACTAAACAAAGAACAGAAAGTGGGTCTTCTAGAAAATTCTGTGCAAAGATACTAATGGCACCTGTTACCCTCTGCAGCATACTTTTTCCTACTCGCATTACAGTTCTTCATTCAAGTCAGAGCTAGTCATTGTAAAATGCCCAGTCCGATTCTAAGTCTACACAAGATGACTCAAGTTGGGAATCCAAAGGACTCGATAGCAGTGCCAAGGGCAGGGGTGGGTGTGGAGGTGGGGAGTGGAACGCTCACAAGTCAGGGGGCTTTATTTCCCTCCCTAATCTCCATCAGATCCCCTCCACCTTTTTTATGTGCACCAACAATATTTTCTCAAGATAATATGAATTCCTTTGCCGACATATCTCTGAGACCCTGCCAACCTTCCAAATAGGTCACTGTTCTTAAGTTCCTCCCAGAGCTGCCGTGGAAAGAACTGAAAATTTGGAGAGGACCACCTTGAGTCATTGCCCTTATGAGAAATTTTCCAGAAAGCCTCTTGAGACGCCAAAAGACCTTGAATTTGCCCTTTTTTCTTGCAAGGATCCTTAGCCGCCCTTGAGCCTGCATTAATAACTCATATAGCGTTTTTGGAGTCAACCCAGTGGGACCAAGGAGGGCGTGTGCCGTGAGCTAATCGTATGTGAGGCCATGAGCGGGCTTTGCAGGGACTCAGCCCAAAGTCTATGAGCCAACATGTGTTCCACGAAGTAAGAGGAGGGGAAAGGGACGTGCACAGGCATTTATTCTCCCCTAACCCTCATAATCCTAGCTCCATACTGGACCAAGTGTTTTTACTAGCTCTAAAATCGGACGGAAGTGCCTTCTTGTTAGGTCAATATTCCGAATACACTGAAAGTTCGTGACAGTCCAAGGCTTCCGAGGAAGGGGAAAGCAGCTGATCTGTCTCCTGGGCGATGGCCAGCTGCAAGGCTTTCCTCAATGACGGCAGGGAAGCAATACATCAGGTACTATGAAGTCCTATCTACGAAGCGTTTGTCTCTAGAAAGTGTTGTACTTCAAGTAAAATGGTCGTGGACAAGTGAACTTTCAGAATGACTTAAACAGCATTTTCATCTGCGTGAACCTGGCTTCTAATGAAAATAGGGGAGTATTAGCCTAATCCAGCCCTCCACTGGGGCCAGCTCAGACGTGCTCTGGAAGATTTGAAAAGAAGCACAGCTGTGGACTCAGGTGTGAATTTCTGATTTAGTGGCAGAAAACACCAAGTTCTTTTTAATCTCACTCGAGAGAGACAATTCTGTTAAAATCACAGTTTTAAATGTAGCCTGTAGAACAAGGAAGTGTCAGTTGAATGCATTGATATTTCTCAGTTTAGAAAAGAGTGAATAGTTAAATTTAGCTTATCCAAAAAACCCAAAAATGCCCCACCTATTCTTGTTCAAGGAATTTCAATAACTCTAACATAGGGTCAAGCAGTGAGGCTACTCACAGGAGACCCCACGTGGCCATCGTCGGGGCAGGGGTGGTTAATATCTATGCGATCCTCCAGGTGGGATACAGGACTGATGAGAGATTTTAGAACAGATGTTTTCAACCTTGGCTGCACATTGTGTAACAGGAAAGAGCCAAATCTGACTACATGTTGGATCTGTTTCTTTTACTTTAACCTTTGCTTTCCGCTGCTTTTGTTCACTAAAAGGATACTGTCTGGACATAGTGGCCTGCCTCGGGGAACTCTTCCCCTCTGCCTGAATGTTAAACCAAAGTGCCTTTGTTCAGGGAAACATCCAGACCCTGTCCACCTGTGAATGGCTACAGGCAAGAAGAAATTAACACATCCCCTCCCTGAGGCTGGCCGTTCCACGTGATATTCTCAAAACTTATGGCATTTTTACTCTACTTCCTCATCTCCTCCCGCTCTGTGTGCTATAAAACAAACTGGCATCCAGACCCCGATAAGATGGTTTTTCAGAGACTAGTCTGCCATCTTCTCGGTCTGCCGGCTTTCCGAATAAAGTCGTCTTCCTTGCATCAACACCTCGTCTCCGATTTATTGGCCTGTCTTGCTGGGAGCGGAGCGAGCTTGGACTCGGTAACAATTGGGCTCACCTGAGGAATTTTAAAATACCGACGCTGGGGTCCCGCCCCCAGAGATCGTAATTTAATTGGCCTGGGGTGTGGCCAGAGTGCCAAGAGTTTAAAAAGCTCCCCAGGTGATTGTGATGCACAGCTACAGTTGAGAAGCAGTGTTTAGAGCGGAGCTCGCCAGGCTGTTTTTACAAATAAAGATTTTTTGGGAACATAGCCACCCTTCATGTATATAGCCCCTGTGGCTGCTTTCCTGCCACGATGGCAGAGTTGAGTACGTGCAACAGAGGCCTTAAAACCTGCAATGACAAACGTACTTACTACTTGGTCCTTTACAGAAAACGTCTGCAGAGCCGCTTTGAAGAGAAACTTCAGAAGGACATTGAGTATCATGTGAAAAGCCATTTTAGAGGGATTTTTGCTCAAGGTAATGGCAGAATTCCCTTAAGGGGATTCTGACAGAGACAAAATATTCAGAGGACATAAATATTAAGGTACGACAAAGGCAAATGAGCCTTCACAGCTGTGCCTGTTTTCCTTGGCCTGGAGCGGCAAGATGGAGGTCAGGAAGAAGGAAAGGCCAGGCAGGTTTATGCTGCAGAAGCAGGAGCTGTTTTTAGGAAGAAACAATCCTGAAAGGAAAAGGCTGTGAGGCAGAGACGAGCCAGGGAGCTTCAGGTAAGAGTTTAAAAGGTTTTGAGGGTGGAGAGTGGGGGTCGGAGGTGGAGCTGAAGCTGTCACCCTGTACGAGTGGCACTGCAGAGGTGGACGTCTCTGGTGATCTTTAGAAATTTGGCTGTGTGCTCTGAATCATAATGCCCTTAGGCTGAGAGACTTCTATAAAGATATATGTTTTTCATGCTTTTTTTTTTAAACATCTTCATTGGAGTATAATTGCTTTACAATGGTATGTTAGTTTCTGCTTCATAACAAAGTGAATCAGTTATGCTTCCATGCTTTTTAAAATGTTAGTTTTGGTTGTTTTGCAATGTGACTCTGTACTATGATTGGTCCCAATGGAAGCCAGAAGTATTTGTGTTAAAGGATGAATGTGTCGTAAAACCATCCATCTTCAGCAGCCTTGTAGCAGTCGGAATAGAACAGCTAGACAGTCACCAGCAGGAAAGTAAAGAAGGAGTAAGATGGGAGAGGTAAAAGCTTGCAGAAGAGCAATGTAACATCACTGGGTCAGTTTTCCCAACTCTGAGCTCTAAGTAAGTGTGATAGGACACATGTAAAGGAGCATCTGCTCTGCTCCTGGTCACTGGAATCCAAGACCATTTTATTCATCCATCTCCAATTTACTGTGAGGAATGGGACACCAGCACTTTAAGTGATTGTCCAAACCAACATTATCGCCAAAGTCATCCTCTTTTAGATCTTAGATTTCTGGCACTCAGAATCAAGGCTTTTAAAAGGTGGAGGACAGGAATTGGAATGAATACAAATGCTTTTGCCCCTGGAGAAGGCTTCCTAGAATTACCAGCAAACACTCCACTCTTTCCCTGGTTTGTCAGTTCTCCCAACAAGAGAGAAATGGCTTAGGAACCTGCATTCCTCAAGTCCCTGAATGATCGGGCACATATGGAGGTGACCTAGGATAATGTGAATCATGGGGTTGTCAGCCTTAGAGCAAGGGATCAGGTCAGATGGCAGAGGCAGGAAGCAAATCTGGGCTTCCAGCATCTTGGACAACCAACACGAGCTGGGTGTTTATCTCTAATTCAGAAACCAATCATCATTATTATCATTTATTCATCATCATCCTATCATATTCATCATCATCATTATCATACTCCTACAGGCTGAACCCTGAGAGCATCTAACTCAAAAGAGTATTGAAATAAAATATCCATAGGAAATGTGCCTGCCTACGGTATATTTCAAAAGTAGAATCCTTCAGTTTCAGCCCTTCTCCCATTTCTGTCTATGCTTATCTCTCTATACATGCTTATCATATTGTTTCATAAATATTGGAAGGCTTCGTTATCCAAGGATAATATGTATCTGAAAAAGGCCATTTTAAAAAAATCCACCTAAAATAGGAGCCAATTGTCATTAGTAAGTACTGGAAAAAAAGATTGGACCATAATTTCATTCTGAAAAAAAAAATTTACTCTTAAAAAAAAAGGAAAATAATTTTATACACTCTCAAATATTAAAGATTCAATACAATTGCCATATATTCTTAAAATGAACAACAATGACACATGTTGATTTTTCTTCGGCCATAATTGTTCTGGAAAAACTGTATGATGGTTTTGTGTGGCCCTCTCTTCACAGTTGGCTTTCAGGCACGGTCGCAAATGTCATCTTATAAAAACATTTGAAGGTTTCCTCAGTTTCCCACAGAGACCTCGCTAAAGCCCTTGATATTCAAATCTTTTTTTTTTTCAAACCCCATACTGTGACATTGTAGGGGAGGAAAAATAATTTTCCCTGTACCCTTCTAGGTTCTTGACTGAGACTCCTACCCCGTGTAATAAAAGACAGATTAACAAGAGAAAGACAAAGAGAAGTTTCATAACACGTGTACCTCCTATATACATAGGAGAGACCCAGGGAAACTGAGTAAACATGGTCTAAGCCATAACCACCTTAAATATTGTCTTCAGCGCGGTAAACAGGGATAAGGTTGCCTTCTCCATTGATAAGAATTTCTCTTCCTGATACAGAGGGAGACACCCTCACAAGTGGAGATTTCCTTTATAAATGTAAATTTCCCTTACAAAAGAGTAAGTTCTACTCTTTTTAGAGTTTCTTTCCTGTCTGCTTTTTCTCAAAAATAATCAGCTCAAAATATTCTTTATGCCAAAGAGGCACATTTTGGGGTGCCGCCTTCCGTTAGCCTTCATTTGGAGGGGAGGATGGGATTGCTGCTTCAGAGTGAGAAATGGACACAAGACAGCTGCTCTGAATAACTCTCATCCTGGACAGTATTCCATCCTTGTTCATTTTCGCTTCTTCCAGTGTTAACTCCAGCAGATGCTTATCTTGGCTTTGCCAACCATTTGAGCCATTCTCCTGATCATCAGCTTTGTGAAATCCTTCATGTTAGCAAGCTGTGTGACTTCAGTTAAAAACTATTTGCATTACTTTGTTAGATTTTACAATACCTACGTTCAATGACACAGTTATTTACCAGCCTCCTTCACTAGATTAAGAACTCTTTAACGGAGAGGATGTGACTTATCTTGTACCGCCAATGACTGGCATAAAGTAGGCACCAATTAACATTAGCTGAATTTAATGGCTTTTCATTTAAGATCTTCATCTTCAAATACTCACTAGTGTGAAAGGAAAATAAAAATGGAGTCAGTATTGCTAAGAGAGCTCTCTAAAATGGAGCCAGGAGACCACTGAGGAAGTATGACTTATGTACATCTCAGCCCGGATGGAATCTGACCTTTTGACCACTCATTGTCTTAACACAGCCATCCACAACATCTGGACAATGTTCCAGAAACTCAAGACACTTATTGGGCCCTTACCCTAAAATAACTTATGACAGTCTATCCCTTCAGTACAAATATTTCTTGTGTCAGAGTACAGCCTTGTGTCTTTCACCTTGATAAGCTCCTGATTCTTGCTTACCCAGAACACTTTTGGCTTTACCCAAATCTGTGTCTCCCAAATTGCAATTCTTAAGACCCCAAATAAACTCTTACTTGCAGCCTTCTGCATTTTTTTGGTCGATGTTACCAAAGACGCTGACACAGTAGGCAGGGATATGTCTTAGTGTCAAAGAGGAATGCTTGGCTGGGGACAAATTTTACTAAGTAGTCAGTTCCTTAGTATATTTTTAAATGTTACATTGACTTTTGCTTCTCTGAACAATCTGTGAATATTTGAATAATAAATATTTGGACACAAGCACCACTGATACTGTTTAATTATCAGCCTTCTTAATGGAGGGGCTGTGACTTATTCATCTTCTACCTCCAATAACTACCATAAAGTCGGTATCAATTAACAGTAGTTGAATTGAATGTCTTTTCACGTAGTATCTTCATCTTCCACTAGTTCCAGGCCAAAGAGAACCACATAATAAGCAGCATGTCACCCAGTTAGATTATTGGCAGTGTTAGAAAGACAATCCGGAAGTAACTTTGAGCACATGCAATGTGTTCCATAAGTGTTCTTTGTTGTTGCTGGGTTTTTTTGTTTTCATTTTTTAATTTAATTTTTATTTTACATTGGAGTATAGTTGATTTGTAATGTTGAGTTCGTTTCAGGTGTACAGCAAAGTGAATCAGTTATACATATATATATATATATATATATCCATTCTTTTTCAGATTCTTTTCCCATATAGGTTATTACAGAGTGTTGAGTAGAGTTCCCTGTGTTATACAGTAGGTCCTTGTTGATTGTTTTGTATATAGTAGTGTGTATATGCTAATCCCCACCTCCTAATTTATCCCTCCCCCCACCTTTCCCCTTTGTACCTTTTCCGTCCCCTCACTTTCAGTCTGTATGTGTCCCTAGATCTGAAATGGGTCTCTTATAGACAGCATATATACGGGTTTTGTTTTGTTTTTATTATTTTTTATTGACGCGTTTTGTTTTTGTATCCATTCAGCCAATCTATGTCTTTTGGTTGGGGCATTTAATCCATCTACATTTAAGGTAATTATCGATATGTATGTTCTTATTGCCATTTTGTTGATTGTTTTTTTAATAAATTTCTTTATATATTTATTTATTTTTGGCTGCGTGGGGTCTTCGTTGCTGAGCGCGGGCTTTCTCTAGTTGCAGCGGAAGGGGGCTACTCTTTGTTGCGGTGCTCAGGCTCCTGATTGCGGTGGCTTCTCTTGTTGTGGAGCATGGGCTCTAGGCACACAGGCTTCAGTAGTTACGGCACGCAGGCTCTGTAGTTGTGGCTCATGGGCTCTAGAGCACAGGCTCAGTAGTTGTGGGATCTTCCTGGAGCAGGGCTTGAACCCGTGTCCCCTGCATTGGCAGGTGGATTCTTAACCACTGTGCCACCAGGGACGTCCTAGGATTTGTTTTTGTAGGTCTTTTTTCTTCCCTTCCTCTTTTGTTCTCTTCTCTTTAGTGTTGTGTTTGGCTTCCTTTTTCTTTTGTGTATGTGTATCTATTGTAGATTTTTGGTTTGGGTTACCATGAGGTTTTGATATAGCAGTTGCTGGTCTCTTAATTTCAAATGCATTTCCAATATCCTGCCTCTGTATTCTCATGATTGCTGGGTTTGATATCTTATTTATGTGTGGATGATTTCCTAGTTTTATTGTATGTTTGGCTTTACTGGTGAGCTTTCCCATTCATAATTTTCTTGTTTCTAGTTGTGGACTTTTCTTTTCCACCTAGAGAAGTTCTTTTAGCATTTATTGTAAAGCTGGTTTGATGGTGCTGGATTCTCTTAGCATTTGCTTGTCTGTAGAGCTTTTGATTTTTCCATTGAATCTGAATGAGAGCCTTGCTGGGTAGAGTATTCTTAGTTGTACGTTTTTCCCTTTCATCACTCTGGCCTGCAGAGTTTCTGCTGAAAAATCAGCTGATAACCTTATGGGGATTCCCTTGTATGTTATTTGTTGCTTTTCCCTTGTTGCTTTTAATATTTTCTCTTTGTCTTTAATTTTTGTCAGTTTGATTAATATGTGTCTTGGCATGTCCCTCCTTCAGTTTATCCTGTATGGGACTCTCTGCACTTCCTGGACTTGAATGTTTCCTTTCCCATGTTAGGGAAGTTTTTGGCTATTATCTCTTCAAATATTTTCTCAGGCCCTTTTTCTTCTCCTTCTGGGACCCCTGTGATGTGATTGTTGGTGTGTTTAATGTTGTCTCAGAGGTCTCTTAGACTGTCCTCATTTCTTTTCATTCTTTTTTCTTTGTTCTGCAGCAGTGATTTCCACCAGTCTGTCTTCCAGGTCACTTATTCGTCCTTCTGCCTCAGTTATTCTGCTATTGATTCCTTCTAGTGTATTTTTCATTTCAGTTATTGTATTGTTCATCTCTGTTCATTAAATCTTCTAGCTGTTGAACATTTCTTGTATCTTCTCTGTCTGTGCTTCCATTCTTTTTCCGAGATCTTGTATCATCTTTACTATCATTATTCTGAATTCTTTTTCAGGCAGATTGCCTATCTCCATTTCACTTAATTGTTCTTCTCGGATTTTATCTTGTTCCTTCATCTGGGACATATTCCTCTGCCGTCTCATTCTGTCTAACTTTCTGTGTTTCTGGTCGTTTCTCAGGCTTCAGGTTTGTAGTTTCTCTTGCTTCTGGTGTCTGCCTCCTGGTGGGTAAGGTTGGTCCAGGGGCTTGTGCAGGTTTCCTGGTGAGAGGGACTGGTGCCTGTGCACTGGTCGTTGGAGCTGGGTCTTGTTCGTTTGTTGGGCAGGGCCGTGTCAAGGGGTGTGTTTGGAGGGGCTGTCTGCTGATGGGTGGGGCTGTGTTCCCACCCTGTTGGTTGCTTGGCCTGAGGCATCCCAGCACTGGAGCCTGTAGGCTGCTGGGTGGGGCCAGGTCTCGGTGCCAAAATGGCGACCTCCAGGAGAGCTCACACCAATGAGTTTTCCCTGGGGCCTCTGCCACCAGTGTCCTTTCCTCCACGGTGAGCCACAGCCAACCCCCGCCTCCCCAGGAGACCTTCAAAGACCCGCAGGTAGTTCTGGCTTATTCTCCTATGGGAGTCACTGCTTTGCCCTGTGTCCCAGTGCATGTGAAAACTTGTGCATGCCCTGCAAGAGTGGAGTCCCTCTTTCCCGCAGTCCTGTGGAGCTCCTGCACTCGAGCCCCACTGACCTTCAAAGCCAAATGCTCTGGGGGCTCCTCCTCCCAATGCCAGACCCCCAGGCTGGGGAGCCTTAAGGGGGGTTCAGAACTCTCACTCCTGTGGGAGAATCTCTGTGATATAATTATTTCCAGTTTGTGGGTTGCCCACTCGGTGAGTATGGGATTTGATTATATCGTGAGCATGCCCCTTCTACCATCTTGTTGTGACTTCTTTGGTTGTAGCATATCTTTTTTGGTAGGTTCCAGTCTTTTTTGTCGACAGTCGTTCAGCAGTTAGTTGTGATTTTGGTGTTTTCATGAGAGGAGGTGAGCTCAAGTCCTTCTACTCCGCCATCTTGTCTCCTCCCTCTATCCATAAATGTTCTTTGAATTGAATAATGGATCTTTAAACAAGATAGAGAAGACTTTATTTTACCTACAACCTTGCATGGAAGTCTTGAGTGACCATAATAGTCATATAGTCATTCCTAGTCTGTCTCTGTCTCTGTCTCTCTTTCTCTTTCTCTCTCTCTCTCAGCATTGACATCCTGAAGGACTAAGGGAATGGCTTATAAGAGCCAAATATCTCTATGTTGATGATCATATAACAGAGATTCAAGATGCCCCCAAAGAAAGAGTATTTGCTAATATGGGCATTGTGTGTACTCGCTTTTAGTGGAAAGATGTTTCAGTACGCTTATTCATTCCTCCCATCTTCAGGAGATTTTGTAGCCATTTGACTTACTTGGTGACTCTTGCCCTTTCAGGAAACAGCCATAAATGCAAAGCTCTCAAAGGAGAAAGTCTGTTGGTCTCATTCCAAAGGCTCCCTTTAGTCAAGATTAGAAAGATAGGAGATAAAGATCCTCTCCCATCACCCTTGATTTTAAATACACAAATTAAAAAGCACATTAATCCTTTGTTTAAAAAGAAAACCAGAATGTCACAAAAGGCAGGAATAATTCAAATGCAGTTTAGGCTAATGAGGGGACTGTATCCTTTCACTGTTTGGTTCTGGGAGCTTTTCAGTCAGCATTGGCAAAGCTTCTGAACGACAGTAATTACCAAATAAAAGTTGCCTTCAGTGCATTGTCTAACTGTGTTCACAGTTTGGCGTGAACGGACTTGTGATCCTTTTATTTCAACAGGAACTACCAGTCCTCCCTTCACTTCAAATAGCCTATTCATCTCAGCATAAAAACGGCTAAAATACACCCGCAGAATATTCTGCCTCTGCACACAAGCAATAGACAGCAAGAGTCAGCTTCTACCAACAGGCACCAATACAGCAGGCTCTGAAAAACTCCATCCAAAACAGAGACTCTAAACATCTCTTAAATATTTATTTTTAGAAAACAGCAATTATTTGGTTTCACTTCTTTTTACTACTCTGGATATTTTGTTCAAAAGTAAATTCATTCCATTTTGTATAAAATGGTCCAAAATAAAGATTATAATAAGGAATTTATACTTAAATAGTGATATGTGGCTGCTACTCAGATACATAGATTAATACTTTCTATTCTTGGGTATAAGTGGCATAGGTATATGTGTATATATCTCACTATCATAAGGAATCACTTTATCAGAAACCACCTAATGGGTGGCGTCATCAGGCAGTTTACTCCTAACACCCGTCTGCAAACCGTTCTCTTTGCTACCCTCTAGGTAGCTTGAGATAAATGTGTATAAACACATAAACCACATGTCCAAATCCTAGAATAGCATTCAGAAAGGAAGTCTCTATAAAAAAAATCGAGACCTTTGTACAGAACTTTGTGTTGCGGTATAATACAGGGTATGTTAAAACGCTGACCCAAGACAATCTACAAATATAATGGTTATAAATGTCAGGGAGGAAGAAATGTTCTACCCTTCTAGTTCTTCCAGCTGGTCTAAGAATTAAATTGACATGAGACGGATTAACAGGAGAAAATCAAAAGTTTAATAACATGTATACATGGGAGAGACCCAGGAAAACTGAGTTACTCGCCAAAATGGCCAAAGCCCTCACCTTAAACAGCATCTTCAGCTAAAGACAAAAGAGGATGTTGGGGTAGAAGTTTGGGACTTCAAAGGGGAGGAAGGCAATTGACATGGAGATGGAAAAGCACGCGTTTGGTAAACAAATGTTTGCTGGGTCCTGCAGAGACAGTGGGACACAGAGTGGACTCTGATCTCTGGGCCTGCCCAGTACCCCAACTACACCTAGCCCCATATTCTTTGAAGATATTTCTGGTGACTGCTCTATTCTGGGCACAGGCCCTTTATCTAAAGTCTTTAAGCAGCTAAGAGGGAAGTAAAAAGAAAACTTCCTGAGTCTTCTGTTTCTTAAAAAGAATCAGCCTAAATTAATCGTCATGCCAAAGAGACACAGTTTGGGGTGGCAAAGTTTTCTCCCCTGTACAAGGTCAGTTCCAGCCACAACTTTTTTATTGGTCAGTATCACATCATGTCCTCATGGCATTGTGAGCTTAGCAGTTGATCCCTTTGGCTTTTGGGTTCTCAACATTGCTCCACTGGGTGTATACCAACTGTACACACTGGGTTGTCCCAAATGTACATTGGACCTGGTGACTATTTGGCTAACGTGGGTGTATAGCTATCGCAGAATGGGGTCCTGAAAAGGGCACTCTCCAAAAAGTTGGGAGACTTGCTTCTACTCTTCAATCTATTATTGCCTGTATATAACGTCAGGTAACTCTCTTTACCTCTCTGAACTTCAGATGCTATTGTTTAAGGATAGAGGAAGGAGCTGGTCCAGATGATTCCCTTTGTCTCAAAGTGTATTTCATAGAGAAATGATCTGATGAGATAAAACAATGCTTGTTACTATGCCCTTCTGTAAGAATGAAGCCTCTGGGAATCCCTGCAATAAGTGAATCTGTTTAACTTTTTAACTCAGGATTATATAAATTTATAAAACCACAGAATTCCTTCTTTTTTTAGAAGAAGACTCAGGACATCCCCACTCTGCTTGTTTCTCAACTACTCTTGGAGAAGCCCTGGACAGGCTCCCTTCCAGACCTAATATTCTGTGTTCTGATTCTAGGCTGTCTCCACTTGGTGGACCAATGGCAGTGGACCTCCATCATGGCCAACTGCTGGAAAGCTTGAGAATTTTTTAAAACTCAATGCAGTTTTTTCTGTCCTCCAACACTTATAGGGACAAAAAAGATCTCTCCCTATGTATTCTCCATCCTCCAAGCACATGCGAAGTGTCTACGATCACCAGGCACATGTGAATCTAAAATTTGCAAATGTACCCTTGTTTGTGGTTCCTTGGTAGATGTAGATAAGGGGTTAGCCCTGAGTAATCTGAATATATATGAAGCAGTAATATTTTGCCTTCTCTAAGTCCTGTCCTTTAAAATCAATGCAAATTATACCTTAAAAAAGTCTACATGGATACCAGCATGTCACTGGTCTTGTCAGGACTTTGCCTGCAGCCTGTTTTAAATCCCAACTGCTCCCAGTTTTGCTCACTCCAACTTTCTCTTTCTGGATGCACCCAGAGAACAAGTGTCAGCTACCACCCATAGAATAGTGATTTGCATATTTGAAGTCTTATTTCCCCCTCAACATTCTTTATTTCATTTATCATTTTTTCTAGAATTCCACCATCCAAACTTTTAATGGCTTTGCTTGCTTTTCTCTGAACTCTCTCCAGCTCTCTTTTGAACTGAAGGTTCCTGATCTGAACACAGTGCTTCCATGGAGATATGACTATTAATGCATTGGATCTTAAATCTGGCTGAACATCAGAATCATATTTTTTTTTAACTGTAGATTCCTGAGCTCCACACAGCCATGTATGGGAAACATGGAACTGTTACCATGTTGATTTCGTTGGAATGGCTTCCTTCCAACAGTCCAGGCCTATCTCAGTTGTTACCTCTTTGGGAAGCTTTTCCTCATCCATGCAACTTAATTTAACAGATATCCCTCAGAGTTTATAAGGCCCCTTGGGCTTTGGACCATATTGCATTGCTTTGCTAGTCATATATAGTAGTATCCCTTTTGGGAGCTTTTAGATTGTAGAGCCCCTTACTCTTATGTTTGTCTTCCAACCCCAGTACTGGGAATGAATCCATTTCAGTTAGAACCAGCACTTGGGACAAGTCCTCATTATCTTCCTCTGCACACATTTCCTACCAAACAGCAACCAAAATGAAGGTCCCTTCAAGTCCGAGCATTTGTAATCTGCGTATCACTACCACATGACGTGGCATATAATATCTGTATTTTTTAGTTGAAAAATTTTTCCCATTGAGATTTGAAGCATTCTGAAGGTGGGTGTTAGGTTTCAGAAAATTTTACATTTCCTATAGGGACTGTACCTAGTAAACAGTCCTCAGTAAATAGACCATCAGAATGGAAAAAGAGTAATTAAAGACTAAGAAATCTAATAACAAAAAAGAAGTAGGCTCACAGATATAGAGAACAAACTAGTGGTTACCAGTGGGGTGGGGGGCCAGCAAGATAGGGTGGGAGGTACAAACTACTGGGGGTAAGATAGGCTCAAGGATGTATTGTACAACACAGGGAATATAGCCAATATTTTGTAATAACTGTAAATGGAAAGTAACCTTCAAGATTTTTAAAGTTTTCAAAAAGTAAAAAAAAAAAAAAAAAGACTAAGCATTCTAAACCCTCATTTTACAGATGAAGAAACTGAGGCCAAGAGAATTGAAGTGATTCACTCAGATAAAAACAGGTTTCAAACTAGTCAGGCTACCCTATTCCCTGGGCTCTTTTTGCTTATTCTATGTGCCCTCTGTTGATTGAATGGAGTTGATTGATAGAGTTCTGGGAAATGGAGCTAGGAAACCAAAGTAAATCTCTACCACCGAACCCTTGAAAGACATGTCTTCTGAAGGCTGGAATTTCCCATCAAGCAAACAGGGAAATGCCATAGGCAATAAGCTGAAGACTGACTTCAGTGTACTCTACTATGCATGATTTTAAATGAGCAGCCACTTGTAGGCCACACCAACCTCGGGTAGATTTGAATACATTAGGCAATCAACTATGAAAGTATAAGCACAAGTGAGGCCAGGCTCAAATACCTGACCTCATATCAGTTAAAACCGTCATATCTAGATCAGACACTTTTTTTTTTTTTTACATCTTTATTGGAGTGTAATTGCTTTACAATGGTGTGTTAGTTTTCTTTTTTAACATCTTTATTGGAATATAATTGCTTTACAATGGTGTGTTAGTTTCTGCTTTATAACAAAGTGAATCAGCTATACAAATACATATATCCCCATATCTCCGCCCTCTTGCGTCTCCCTCCCACCCTCCCTATCCCACCCCTCTAGGTGGTCACAAAGCACCGAGCTGATCTCCCTGTGCTATGCGGCTGCTTCCCACTAGCTATCTATGTTACGTTTGGTAGTGTATATATGTCCATGCCACTCTCTCACTTTGTCACAGCTTACCCTTCCCCCTCCCCGTGTCCTCAAGTCCATTCTCTAGTAGGTCTGTATCTTTATTCCCATCTTACCCCTAGGTTCTTCAGGACATTTTTTTTTTTTCTTAGATTCCATATATATGTGTTAGCATACGGTATTTGTCTTTCTCTTTCTGACTTAACTTCACTCCGTATGACAGACTCTAGGTCCATCCACCTCACTACAAATAACTCAATTTCGTTTTGTTTTATGGCTGAGTAATATTCTGTTTTATGTATGTGCCACATCTTCTTTATCCGTTCATCTGATGATGGACACTTAGGTTGCTTCCATCTCCTGGCTATTGTAAATAGAGCTGCAATGAACATTTTGATACATGACTCTTTTTGAATTATGAAAACCATCATATCTAGAATAAAAATAATAGAAGATATCACTTGCAACTGAATTAAGTTGGACTCATTTGCATTCGAATTTCAAGTTAGCAAGATTTCATCAGAAGGGTTCTCCTGCAAATCGAATTCCATCTTACTGTTATTATTTGTATTCTTGGGGTGGATGTGTAGTTTTGGAATATCGTAGTGTTGTTGCTACCACTGTTGTATCTATTATTGTTGGATGCTGGGACTCTTATTTCCAATCACGCTTTTACCCAACTGGGTAGCCTCCATATCAGCCCTTGCTGGTGAGTTAGATCATCTAAATAGATTCTCTAAAAGAAACACCCAGCGATGAAGGGGCAACCGAGGTGGCCGTTATCCAGTCCTTGTGAGCCCAGGACCTGAGCATAAAAGGTTATCTGATACACATTTAAAGGAATTCCGGGGGCGGGTGATGGTGGAAAAAACAAACTTAGCAAAGGAGTCTTTAACTGGTAGAATATATTTTTTAGAAGTGGTTCCGAAAGCCATGTTAAACCCCCTCACTCACCAGGATGCTGAAAACCCAAAGCAAAGCTTCTCGTGAGCTTCCCCTGTTTGGTAGGGGCAGGGAGGCAGGGGAGTGGCTCAGGGAAAGTGTGGCTTCTTTGGCATTATGTGCCTGAAAAATTCTAGTCCAACGCCAAATGAGTCAGCAGAGTTTTGTGGAATAGCCGAGGCGAGGATGCTTTCTTTAGGAGATTATTTATTTGGTTGCTACATAATACTGTAGATTAATTAGGAGTCAGAATGAGTGAGATTATTTGGAAAAAGTGATAGCAGCTTGAAAGCTTCCCCCGCTTGTGACCTCATGCCGGAAGAAACATTACGGTTCCATGCAACTCGTTATTTTGAGGGGGAGTAAGAAAGTGACATCAACCAAAATGTTATCATAAAATCACTGACCATACTAGCCCAGATATCAGCCTTACAAGGTCAAGATTTTAGAAATGCAAATTGGTTCACAATTTCAATAAACCCTTGACATTTAAAAGAGCAAAATTTGTTCAGTGTGGCTCCCAATATGTTAAGTACATCAAGAGAAAAATCTAGCCAAAGTATAAATTAATATGGCTTGGAAACATCTTTCCTCATCTTCTAAATATCTCCACATCTGGCAAAATGACCAGGGTGGAGGGAGATGTTTTCAGTATGCTCAAGATTCAGGCTGAATTTATAGTGATGACTTGAGAGACTCTAGTCTCTGAAATCTACCTCCTGTCCCATCATGTCTTTTTTTTAATTTAATTTTTATTTTATATTGGAGTATAGTTGATTTACAACGTTGTGTTAGTTTCAGGTGTACAGCAAAGTGATTCAGTTATACATATACACATATGTATTCTTTTTCAGATTCTTTTCCCATATAGGTTGTTAGAGAGAATTGAGTAGAGTTCCGTGTGCTATACAGTAGGTTCTTATTAGTTATCTATTTTATATATAGTAGTGTGTGTATGTTAATCCCAACCTCCTAATTTATCCCTCCCCCCTCTTTCCACTTTGGTAACCATAAGCTTGTTTTCTGAGTCTGTGAGTCTTTTTCTCTTTTGTAAATAAGTTCATTTGTATCATTTTTTTAGATTCCACATATAAGTGATATCATATATTTGACTTACTTCACTTAGTATGATAATTTCTAGGTCCATCCATATTGCTGCAAATGGCATTATTTCGTTCTTTTTATGGCTGTGTAATATTCCACTATATATATATATATATATATATATATATATATATATATATATATATATATATATATAGTGGAATCTTCTTTATCCATTCATTCGTTGATGGGCATTTAGGTTGCTTCCATGTCTTGGCTATTGTAAATAGTGCTGCAATGAGCACTGGGGTACATGTATCTTTTCACAGTATGTTTTCTCTGGATATATGCCCAGGAGTGGGATTGCTGGGTCATATGTAGCTCAATTGTTAGTTTTTTGAGGAACCTCCATACTGTTCTCCATAGTGGCTGTATCAATTTAGATTCCCACCAACAGTGCAAGAGGGTTCCCTTTCCTCCACATCCTCTCCAGCATTTATTGTTTGTAGATTTTTGATGGTGGCCATTCTGACTGGTGTGAGGTGATACCTCATTGTAGTCCATTATGTCTTGAATGTTTGCTTCTTAGGCTGTTTCTTCTCTCTTCTTGGTCATCAATTGCTCCAACTGCACTGGACCATTTCAATTAGCATACATACACCTTCATGTATTCATCACCAGTTTAAAACAATTATCCACTCATGGCGAACTTTATTTCATCCATGCCCTTTCCCCTGAATTATTTTGAAGCACTTTCCAGACATTATACTGTTTTAATCCATAAATAGTTAAGAATTTATCTCTAAAAATAAAGATCATTTTAAAAAACATAACCATAATACCATCATCCAACCTAAAAATATTAGCATCTTTAACAGTCTATTTCTTACTGAGAACTAGAAACTATACTAGAAACTGGCCAGAGAGAAACATCATCTCATTCTTTTCTTGAACGTTTCCTTGCAAAGAATCCCATGTCCACCAAAGAGGGCCTGGCCCTGTCTATTCCACCAGTAGGAGCAGCATGATATATGGGAATGAAAGGCAAAAACTGAAACGTCGTCATCACTCTATAATGCTGTAGTCTGGAAATGCTGACCGCAGAAGGTGGGTTTTGAGGTTACTGTTCTCTTAGTTTTTAAGAGAATATACACTGATCATTTTTTTTTAATGAGAATGGGAGCTTACAACAACAAAAACCCTCCCTTGAACATTGGCTCTGCGGATTAAAGTAAATGGAACTTTGTGGATGAGACTGGCTTTCTAGAAGTTTCATGGCTTAGAACGAAAAGAAGGCAAGCTGACCTGTGAAGACCTTCACAAGGTCACGAGTTCCTCCCAAGCCCAGCTGGTACCACTATTATTTTTTTAGACCAGAGAAATCAATCTTAAAAGATCTTGCATTTGCTTTCTGGATCTTGCTGACCTGAAATAAATAGACTGCCGGATATTTCTCCAGGAAAGTTGTGTTTATTTGGGATCAGCAGAGAATTGCAATTCAGGGTCTGCAACCTCGGCAAGCCACAGACAAGTCTCCGCCTGTCAAGGGAAGAACATTTTTATAGAGGGGAAAGGGTTATAGTAAACAGGGTCCATGGCTCTTCTTTGGCTGAGCCCTTGCCAGGAAAGAAGAGGAGTCTTTCTTCTTCCTGTTGGACTCTGCTGTCATCAAACGGCATCAAACGGCATGAAAGCTCCCCTTCTGGTGTCCTGACTCTATTTAATCAAGGTTTCTGTTTATTATTTTCTTTACAATTCTGTTTGCTTCTTAAGGAGTATGATTAAGCTGTACCGGGAACTATAGGCTAAGAAAATCCTTAGTCTTGGGAAAAACACTGCAGAGGAAGAGGAAGGCCTCAGGCCCCAGACCCCCACCAAAATTAAATCGAAATCGTCTGGTAGAACAGACAATCCCATCACCTTATGCCAGCCCCTAAATTCTTGCTGGCAACCAGAATTTAGCCAAGATAAAGGTACAGTTTTGGGCTTCTGGGGTGAGCCTTCACCCAGCTCAAAACATTCTGTAAGGAGGATGGCCTGACACCTGAAATTCCACACTCTTAGGCGCTCCTTTTCAAGGAGCAGGTCTTCATCAGATGTACTCCTCCGTATGGCAGTGGTATAATTAATATATAATCCAGTAGAGCTGGGCTTCTCGGCCTGGGCACTATTGTCATTTGGGCCAGGCAGTTCTTTGCTGTTGGTTGAGGGGAGGCGAACTGAGCACTCCAGGCTGCTGAGCAGCTTCCCTGGCCTCCACCCACCAGATGCCAGGAGCGCCCTCCCCTGGGGTGGGGCGAGGTGCAGAATCACCCGTTTGAGAATCCCTGCAACAGAAGTGATATTTTAGCAACTGCATGAAGCATAAAGATTGCCAAGGGATACAAAGTAGACTATTTTAGATATCGTCTTAAAGGGAACTACTTTCATCATCATTGGAAAAAAAAACAGTGCTAAATGATTAGACATAAAATAATAAATGAAAAGTACTATTGCTTTAAAATATTCCCTCAAGGAAGTGAAGTATTTGTGTCAATTCCGCCCTTTCACCCATGAAGATGACTTTGATCGCAGGTGTGGTGAAAGACATTATTCAGAAGCTCAACCTGTGGTTTGCTGGTGAGAATAGTTCCTGGCTCGGGGCGACAGCTGCCGGGCAGAGTCTGTGAGCTGCCGGCCTTTCTCAACCACTCCTGAAAATCCCCACATTGTTTGAACTTGAGTACTGTAATTACAGACGAGATTCTCAGAGCCAAAAATGAAGCTGCTTGGCCAGAGCAGCAGGATATAGAATAGACCCTTGGGGCTGTAAATTTTAATTTTTGTGGTTTCCAAGTACTCCTAAGTGTGGTGGAGAAGGGTTTTGGAGATGATCCTCAACATGTCAGAGGCCCTGGCATTTTTTTTACCCACAGCCATTGTAGAGAATCCACCCCAAGTTCAGGAGTATTGAAGAAATTACTCCTTCTGAGCCTGGATTGTTGTGTGTGAAAGTTAAAAAGAATGAAGTTCTGTACACGTGTGCATTGTGGTCATTACATACACGGACATACATATACATATGTCAAATAAATCAATCTCTAGAAATGCCTAAGGCAGTGAAAGTGATGGGGGCAGTTTAAAGTGTTCAGCACATATTGGGACTGAGACACTGATCAGAGAAAAGTGATCTGTAATACCGAGAAGGAGCCAGCTGGTGTGGGTGGAGGCTCAAGCAGAGAAAAGTGGGGAGGCCCCAGGAACAGATAGGGAGGCTTGAACCCCGACACAGAGCAGAGGGTCCAACAGCTGGAGCTGATGACTCCAGATGGCTGACGATGACATCATGTGTCAGGTTACACCCAAGTGACACAGCGTTCCAAGCAAGTTCAGGCCAACATGGAGGCCCTTCCCAGTGTCCACCTTGGAATTCCAGGAGGGATGGAAACACTGCCCAGCCCTGTCTTGTGTCCTCTATGGAAAGAGTAGGAGGAAGACATATAGGCCCTTCCCACCCCTTCTTTATTCTTTTTCTTTCTCAGGTTAAAAGGGAGTAGAAAAGGAGAGAAATTGGGCTTTTAAAGAACCTTGTTCCCCTCTGCCTTTGTTCTCTGCTTCCTCTCTAAATTACGTTACAGAGGGAAAGATAAGGAACTTTAACGTAGGAAATTCAACCCAACAAACTGATCCCAGAGTCCAACATGTCGGGGGTCGGGGGGGGGCGGGTAATGTTTCTGAGGATAGATTTGATCCACTTATGCTTCTTAGTGTGCCCATAAGCACTTCCAACAACCTACCGGCAGCTGAACTTGACACATGTCCCCTCTCCAGCATTCTCTTCAAGTCAGAAACTGAACTCCAGGTGCCCACTTATATTGTCAATCAGTTATCGAGTCTTGGAGATTCTGTCTCCTTAGCATCTCTTGAAACCATCTTCGCTTCTCCATCCACATTTCAATTGTCTTAATTCTGACCTTCATTGAGTCCTACATGGGCTGTTACAATTGTTTCTTCTAGCTGGCCTCTTTGCTTCAATGCATTCTTTCCATTAGCTTCCAGAATAATCTTTTAAAAACGCAAATCTGTTCATATTATTTTCCTACTTACAACTCTTGTATGACTGCCCATTCTCAAAGGTTTTTCAACTTCTTTTTTGTCCTGACAGACCCAGTACAGATGCCATGCATCAGACCAATGGAATCCTACAGGCAAAGTCAGATTCTGACCAAACTCTTCCTTTTTTAATTTTTTTCAGGGAAATAAAGCTCAGCCTAGTGAGTCACGGTGTCTCATCACAAGGTATGGTGTATATTACATACACTAGGCAACGTGCACATTTGTCTTTGTGCTAGGCATAACACATCACCTTCCTGTCACCAAAGGATATGTGTTGGTACCAACGGTAATGTCTTAGTTTTGATAAGTGGACTATGGTATTTTAACTGTAGAAGATGTTATATTAGGGGAAGCTGGGTGAAAAATACGTGGGACCTCTCTGTACTATCTGTGCAACTTTTCTGCAAATCTAAAATCATTTCAAAATGTTACCATTACCTATGTTCTTGATGTTACTTATGTCTATTATATCTGACTAGTGGAAATACCATACAATGGTGTGCTACTGGGCATCTCTCCCAACTCCACGTTCAGTGATCCCTACTTTGTGCTTTGATATCGGACAACTTGGGGTATTTACACCATGGCAGTTGATAAACGTCATAAACATTTATCAGCATCGCAAAGCAGCCAGACATTACTCTCTCTGCCTGAAGAATGGAAAGATATTGATAAATATGAGTGGCCAAAACTGTGAGGGAGAAGAGAAACTGGCATCTGTGGAAGCCAGCTCCTCCTTTCTCTGAAAAAGCCTGCTGGTTATGAGTGTTTCAGTCACTGGGCGACCAGGTCACAGGCATATGGCATATGGTGGAGATCTCTGTGCTGCCCCCGGCCCCCAGGAAGGCAGGGTGTGGAGCCCACCATTGGAGATCCTGAGGGCTTTGCGCAGTAAGGATGAAGGTGGAGACAGTAAGCCAAACAGGAAGATTCCCATAATTTGAGCCATTGTGAATACTGAGAAACATCCAGACTACTTAAAAGTTGGCATGGTTCATCAGTTCTCATAGCAGCTACCAAAATAATATTTTCCAGCATGGCTTTCTGTCCATTAAATGATATGATTCTGTGCCGAAATCATTAGATTTAGTACAGAGAGAAAAAAAGGACCACTTTCATCCCAACAGAGTGGGGTGTGTTGCAAAGATTCACCATCCTGATCTTTCACGGCAGAGATGACCAGCGTTGAGGGTACATTTGGGTGATTTTTAAGGTACAAACTCTATTCAGCTTTCCATATACATGGGGATTCATCCTTGAGGGAGGAAAGGCAGGGCTCAGAGATGAGGTTAAGTATTAAAATCAGCATATAAGGCAAAAATGGTTTATAATTAGAACGACTCTTTAAAATCCCTTAGATTAGTGGTTTTGCGGAGAAGATACACCCCTAAGGGGAATTTGGGGAATTTCGCTGTGTGTTTTTGGTGTTCCCACCGGTAGGGAGGTAGGAGAAGTTGCCTTAGACACTGATGAGCCACAGTTGGGGATTTTAGGCATCATTTGCTGCTCATAAAGCCCAGGACAACGAAGGATCCTCCTGGGTCCTGCTAGAAGGACACATTCATGTGTGTGAAAACCCGCTCAGGATTATCTGAAGACAGACATTACGTCATTTTACAAATAAACAAAAAGCGTTTTTAGGCCAGTTTTAATGAACGTTGAGTTTTTCTGGAAGTAAATTACCGCGTAAATCGGAAGATTGTGTTTTCTTTGAGATGGAACTTTAGCACAAGCCGTTTGCTGTTCTGGAAAATCGTGACACCACCCGTCTTCTGTCGTGCACACCTGTATCTATGGGCACGTATAGCAGTTGCATTTTTGGTGATCCTACTAATAGGCACAGGCATCTGAGGACTTTTATCTACTAGTGCAGCTTTTATACAAATCAAAATGCATTTTATTTCATTATAGATTATCTTTTTATTTCTCCCTGATACATTATAATCATAACATTATATTGATATTTTTAAATTATTTGTATCGTTAGCTTTATTATCTCTGAATTTCATTTCAGGATAGAAAAGGAACAGTTACAAAATATATGTTACAAAAAAGGCCCACCGGGTCTGAGAAAGTTGAGAGTTACTGCCTTAAATTTCTCTAAATCACTGGAACCTGGGCTGCTTGAAGCCAAATCAAGAATGAAATTTGTTATTTTTTTCATTTTGCATTTTGGGCTGTGGATTCCTTTCCCAGGGATATTGGAGGCCCCAGCTTTGCTTTATTTAAGGCAAACTTTCTCAGCCCCACAACTATTGACAACTTGGGCTGGATAATTCCTGGGGTGTGGTGGGGTGGCGAAGAGGAACTGTCCTGTGCCCTGGAGGATGTTTAGCAGCGTCCCTGGCCTCTACCCACCGGATGCCAGGAGCAGCCTCCTCCCAACTTGTGACAACCAGAAATGTCTCCAGACATTGCCACGTGTCCCCTAGGGGCAAAGTCACCTCTAGCTGAGAACCTCTGATTTTAGGGAACTCCACTATGGAGTTCTTTTCAGAAAGAGGGGAGTTTTGGTCATGTTTCTCAAAGCATGATCTGCAAGTCGAATCAAAAAAGGAGGATCCACCAGAGTGCTGACAAAAAGTGCAAATAGACTCTGGGCTGGGGGCGGAAATCGGCATCTGAATGTGCGCCTGAGGGCTGGGGAAGTACACAGAGCTAGGAAGATCCTGGCTTGATCCCAGCCTGTTGGTAACAGTGAGACTTTGGCAGTTCAACCTCGGTGAACTTGAGATTCGACATCGACCAACTGGGGGTGAAAATCATGACGCGAGGATTAAATAAGATGCTGTAACTGAGGGGTGGACAAGAGTGTAGGCCTTATTTATCTTGGTAATGCCTTGTTATCCTAACCCAAGCCAGGCACACTCAGAAGGTAGAAGTGCAAGAGCCTGGGAGCATGGACTGATGAGCCAGCCCTGGCTTCAAAAGGTCCAATGCCTTGAACTGTTCCTGGTGGTGGGCTGCCAGCCCTGCCCTTGGAGGACAGCTGCTACTCCAGCCCCCTTGGGTCAAAGAGCTGAGACTCCCTCCTTCCTGCTGCCTCCATTGCAAGGGATCACCCATAGCCCCAGGGAGCAGAGATTAAACAGAAACAATCACAGAACTTTTGGGCTGATAACCTTAGAGACCAGGTGCTCTGCTCTTCCCTGTGACATCATATGACCTTTCACACAATCAAGATGTAGGAATGAACAGGAATGAGCTAGGCTCATCCACCCACTCCACCCCCCTTGCAGGTGCAGCGGTTACTGTTATGTTGCTCAGAAAGGTTAAGTGTCTTGGCCAGTGTCACACAGCTAGCAAAGGGGAAAGCAGGGATCCGGACCTAGTCAGTCTGACTAGAGTATATGCCTTCAAAACTGTAAGTGAGAAACATGTCAAAGTAGCAATGACATATCAGGGCTTCAGACCAGCACTGTCCAGTCCAGCGGGCCCTTGCCATGTGGAGCTATCTAAATGTACATGTGTACTAATTAAAACTAAATGAAAGGTCAGTTCTTCGGGCACACTAGCTACATGTCACACGGTGAGGGACTACTGTATTGGATGGCACAGATACAGAACATTTCTATCGTTGCAGAAAATTCTATTGGAAAGCATTGTGCATTTTAAAAATAATTTTTAGCAATGTCGTTTATTGAACTCTTAGCATGTGCTTTACATCCATTTTCAGGTATCCTTACACAAATTCTAAGTATTTTCCATTTTACAGATGAAGAAATTCACAGTCACAGTGGGAAGGGATTTGCCCAAGTTCACATAGATAGTAAACAGTAGAACCAAGGATTTAAAAATTGACCCTTTCTGCTACCCCATGTTAAAGTTCTAAGGAGGAGTGAGATTCTTTTTTTGTTGGAGTATAGTCGATTAGTTAATTTAAAATACAGGTGTACAGCAAAGTGATTCAGTTTTATATCTATATGTATAAATATATATATCCTTTTTCAGGTTCTTTTCCATTATTTCATTCTTTTTCATGGCTGAGTAATATTGTATATCTATACCACATCTTCTTTGTCCATTCATCTGTTGATGGACATTTAGGTTGCTTTCATGTCTCGGCTATTGTAAATAGTGCTGCTATGAACATTGGGGCGTGTGTATCTTTTAGAATTAAAGTTTTCGTCTTTTCCAGATATATGCCCAGGAGTGGGATTGCTGGATCATATGCATTGTGCATTTATTTTTAATTGAAGTACAGTTGATTTATCGCTACAATGTTGTGTTAGTTTCAGGTGTGTAGTACAGTGATTCAGTTATACATATATATATATACACACACACACGTATATATGTATAGTACAGTGATTGAGTTATTTATATATGTATATACACACACACACATATATATGTATATATATATATTCTTTTTCAGATTCTTTTCCCTTATAGATTACTACAAAATACTGAGTATAGTTCCCTGTGCTATACAGTAGGTCCTTGTTACCTATTTTATATATAGTAGTGTGTATATGTTAACTCCATCCTCCTAATTTATCCCACACCCCTTCCCCTTTGGTAACCATAAGTTTGTTTTCTATGTCTGTGTGTCTCTTTCTGTTTTGTTAATAAGTTCATTTGTATCTTTCTCTTTTTTTGGATTCCACATATAAGTGATATCATATGGTATTTGTCTTTCTCTCTCTGGCTTACTTCACTTAGTATGATAATCTCTAGGTCCATCCGTGTTGCTGCATGCATTGTGCATTTTAAATCACCACAGAAGCCTAGCTCATTGTGTCTGTCATTTTTAGTATGACTATGTTAAACTAAAATTAAGACATACATTAGGAATTTGTGGGGCAAAGCCATATTTGCTCACTGTAAATGGTCTTTTATTTTTTGTCACTTTGAGGAAACACACCAGAGAAGAAATTAAAAAGTAAAATATTCCCTGTACCTGTATTGACTCCTCATTAAATTAATAATGAGACACAAATAAAATATTCCTTTTTCCAATACTCTGTTACTGCTCAGTCTGTTTTCAAAGAGAAATTATTTGAGAAATGCCCTACTCAGAATTGTCACATTTTCCTCAAATAAGTACTTGTATATATTTTTTAAATGACACTAAAACATTGTAAATCAACTATACTTCAATTAAAAAAAAAGAAATAACATATGCATTACCCAAATAAGTAAAGTAAAATAACTCCAGGATCTTCCACAACATTAACCAAAAGGGAATGATTTATAAACAGCCTTCCATCATTTTCTCTGGTTGTTTCCAGGCAGAGCAAAGGCAAACCAAGTGTATTCCATCTTTCACAGCTGAAGAGTTTGTATTCACAAACCCAATGCTAATCGAGAAAAACTGTAGCTGTTTACCAAGGAGAACGCTTAACTTGTGGAAATACCCAAGGAAAACAATGTGGGTCAGTTCACTTCATGGATTAGGGACTCACAACTTTCTAGAGGAATCGTGGAATCCTAAGTTGTTGGAGCCAGAAAAGATCTGAGCAAACAGTTTACCTACATTTGCAGATAAAGAGACCGACATTGAAAGTGAAGGGACACACCCTGTTAGTAGCACCAAGACTAAGGGAGGGACAAGGATCTCTTTGGCTTCAGACCACTGGTGCTTTGCTTTTTGAAGCCTGGCCAGAGCAGTAAATGCCCTTTGCTGTAGTACTAAGAACAGACCGGCAGGTATGGGGTGTCTGTTATATCCCATATCAGGTCCAACCGTGTCATGTAACTTCCCCAGTTGGTGATTGTCAAATCCGTGACACAACATAAAGTTCCAAACAGCCCTTTCCATTCCCCAGCTCGCAGTGTCTTTGAGAACATAGGGATCAGCCCCTTAAGCCCTGCAAGACCCTCGGCTGCTTCCTTCAAAGGAGGCAGAAGTTCAAAGGAAAGTAGTCATGTTGAGGCCCATTGTTTAGGCACAAGCTGGCTGGGTTTCCAAGGCCTCAAGGGAATTGGGTGTTGAGGACCATGTCAAGTTGATTAGGCCTTCAAACAGCCTTTCATGAAGTAATCCTTGAGAGGGTCTCATTCGAGAGCCAGGAGAGTACCTGTCTCCCTGCGCTCAGTGCCTTCTATCTGTTCCCTTCTTAATGCCTTGCTTTGTCTTTTCTACAATGCAGAAGTCATTGGATATTTATGAGGAAAACCTGCAAGACTTTCTAGTATTCCCCCCAATTTGTGTACATCCCTAAAGCATAACATTTCAACTCCCTTGACTTTGAGGTCAGGCAACTAGTACCTACATCACAGGATTGTTGCAGGATTCAATGCAATCCTTTATTAAGTGAGTTGGGGATTCTGGGTTTATGAATTTCCTAAAGGACTTTCTGCCACTAGAATACACACTAGCCGAGTGGTGTTCCTCCCCCAAATGGAAAATTGCTTCAGCAAAAACCCTTTCAACTCAGCAAAGAAGAAGTAAAGAGTCATATGTGATACCCACCAATACCAGGAGTCCAGGGAGGTCTCTTCAGTGCCTTTTCTTGTGTGAAGCCTTATATTGCTGTTGGATAAGAGGATGAGAGGAGACAACTCCCCAGACCCTGAAATATGGTGACTGGTCCCAAATAATGACACTCTGAGGGCTTGCCTTAGTTAGCTATTGCCTTGTAACAAATTACCCAGAAATGTTGTGGCTCGAAATAATAAACATTTATTAGCTCACAGTTTCTAGGGGTCAGGAATCCAGGTGGTTCTGTCTCGGGGTCTCTCATGGGGTTGCCGTCATCTGAAGGCTGAACTGGGGCTGGTAGATCCACTTCCAAGATGGTGTACTCACAAGGTGGTGGGCAGGAGGCCTCAGGTCCTCACCAGTGGACTCTCTATAGGACTGCTTGAGTGTCCTGATGGCTTGGCAGCTAAGCCATGAGAGTGAGAGGAAGGAGGAAGCCACCATGCTGACACCATCTAGTCTCAGAAGTCACACAGGGTCACTTCTGCCATATTCTATTATTGAGAAGTGAGCCATTAAGTTTAGCCTATACTCAAGGGGAGGGGAATTAGACTCCACCTTTTGAAGGGAAGTTTCAAAGAATTTGTGGACATACTTTTAATTTTCTTTTCTTTTCCATTATGGTTTATTACAGGATATTGAATATAGTTCCCTGTGCTCTACAGTAGAACCTTGTTGTTTATCCATTCTCTATATAATAGTTTGCATCTGCTAATACCAAACTCGCAATCCTTCCCTCTCCCTACTCCCCCTCCGCTGTGGCAACTACAAGTCTGTTCCCTATGTCTGTGAGTCTTTCTGTTTCATAGATATGTACACTTGTGTTGTATTTTAGATTCCACGTATAAGTGATATCATATGATATCTGTCTTTCTCTGTCTGACGTACTTCACTTAGTATGATCATCTCTAGGTCCATCCTTGTTGCTGCAACTGGCATTACCTCATTCTTTTTCACGGCTGAGTAATATTCCATGGTATATATGTACCACATCTTCTTTATCCATTCATCTGTCGATGGATATTTAGGTTGTTTCCATGTCTTGGCTATTGTAAATAGTGCTGCTATGAACATAGGGGTGAATGTGTGTTTTTGAATTGGAGTTTTGTCTGGATATATCCCCAGGAGTGGGATTGCCGGATCATATGGTAGTTCTATTTTCAGTTTTTTAAGGAACCTCCATGCTGTTTTCCATAGTGGCTGCACCAGTTTACATTCCCACCAACAGTGTAGGAGGCTTCCCTTTTCTCCACATCCTCTCCGGCAGTAAAATTGATTTTTGAAAAACCTCAGTGTTGTTGAACATCGTATTCAGAGGCTCTTTGTAAATGATTCTCTCCATCTCTCCCCTTCCTTCCTTCCTATGACTTCATGCTTTGTCTGCCCTCCCAATAAGCATGTTTCTAAATTATACGTTTTCCGTTGCAGACTGACATTCATAATTCTAGTGCCTTCCGATGCACAATTTGTTCCCCATTTCAGTGTACTTCTTTCAGCAATAGATTTCTTTTCAAAACAGCAGCCTTTAGAAACAGCCAGCACAATATACGGTTCATCAACCAAAGAGCTTATTTTTCAATAGCCCGCTCATATTTCGTAGATCATACGGCAGTTGTTATAACTGATTGGCTCAAAAAGTTTCATTTGATTTTCAATCCAATTATTTTGATAAAAGTAAGGTGGTGAATGGGTTCTTTCCTAAACTTGCAAAAAAAGAAAAAAAACAAGCTGCATACTAACTAGCTTATTAAAAGAGTGAAATTCATGGTACATTATGTCTGTCTGGTGAAAATGATTATTTAAGAAGCTAAAGTAGCCTCTCTACCTGGTGAGGGAAGTGCTCAAATTTAAGAGCCTGTGACAGAAATCTTGGTGAGACTAAATCCAACCCTTGGTTTCCTTCTCCAGTGAATTTGGTATCTCCATCCATCTCCATAACTGCAATTCAAAACACGTACACAAAAGATAGTTGGAATTTTCAAGGAAGCAAGTAACTTATTCATGACCAGAAGTGCCTGCTTATACACTCTTTCACCTTTACGCCTTGCAGGAAACTCTGATTTTACCTTGTGAAAAAATTGTAAGTATCTGTGAGAACAGCTATTGTATGAAACAAAGATGGTAATGGATACAGAGTTAAAGCTGCAGAAAAAGAGGACGGAATTCTTAAAGGGGACGTCAGAAAATAAAAGCCTTTCCTTTTATGTAGACCTTGGAGACCAAAAATAAATAAATAGGCAGAAACTTGCATGATCCTTATTATGTCCCATGAACTACAATGTATTCAATATTATTCGTACAGATTAATAGGAAAGGATGGTTAATTATGGCTGTGGATATATAGGAAGAAACAGTCTTGCAAAACTGTAAATTGAAACACTCACTGAATTATTCCTGGATGTGTGTTGAATCAAGTTAAAGGGTTAATGACGCAGATATGAATGTGGCTTGTAAAGACATGACGGAAGGAGTAAACAGTCTCATAAAAAGAGAAAAGCAGACAGCACATCACCTAAGATTATTGAGACTGTTCTTATTAGCCTCCTTCATTCATGTTGGAGATAATCTAGAAGGGTCAAGAATTTCCCGTTGTGAAGGGAAGAGGTGACCATTGGTTTGTGCCTTGTGACTCAGGTTCACTGTTCAAGAACCTTTTTATTATCCAAGATAGTGTAAGTGAATGCCCTCCCTGTGATACAGAAAAGGTAACAAAGGATTAAACAAGGCCACGGAAAGAAGCAAGATGCCATCATGGCAGGGTCTCAAGCCCACGAACTTGATACCCACAAGCCCATTCTAAAAGTAGAGTTCAGAGACCACAGGTACTACAGGCATGGATGATTCAATATTTATTCTAGAATGGATTAGCATGAACGCTTTACAGATGCACCCGGCAACAGTGGGCTCTCAGGCTTGCCGGAAATGACTCAGGGTCAGGTTTTGGGGGCCAGGATGGCTCCACTTTTACTGGAATGCTATGAGCCATGTGTTAGTCAGCTGGGTGAGGAGACCGTACTGGTCGCCTGTAGTCTTCTGTTTCACATAATCCAGGCCACCTGACCAAAATTCTGACAAGACTCACAAGCAGATAAGAAGATATTATTTCAGTGTTCAAGCAGAGAAGAGAAAGTCTGAACGTTTTTAAACCTCCAAACCAAGAACTGAAATATGAAACAATTTTCTACCACAGAACTTTTATAAGACCAGTAGCTTCTATTGCTCCCCAAAAAGTATTTAAGAAACTATTTGAGTGGTGTTAAATCTTGATTATTACCCTGTTTAAATACTGTCTTTAAAAGACCTGCCTTGCTGACTGTCTAGAGTGCAAAGAACAAGTCAGATGTCTTGAATACTTCACAGTTCTAGCTCTGGAAGTCCTAGCTATGTGACTGTCGGTTACAATTAAGGCAGTTGATTTAAGATAGTACCCCGGGTTTATCTTCTCATATTGACAAGTCCAGAGGTAGGCAGTCCAGGCTGGTATGGTGGCTTAAGAAGATCACGGGGCAGGGCTTCCCAGGTGGCGCAGTGGTTGAGAGTCCGCCTGCCGATGCAGGGGACACGGGTTCGTGCTCCGGTCCGGGAAGATCCCACATGCCGCGGAGCGGCTGGGCCCGTGAGCCATGGCCGCTGAGCCTGCGCGTCCGAAGCCTGTGCTCCGCAACGGGAGAAGCCGCAACAGTGAGAGGCCTGCGTACCGCAAAAAAAAAAAAAAAAAAAAAGTCACTGGGCAATCAGAGTCCTCTCTGCTTCAGTATTCTCATACATATATGGCTTTTATCCTCACTGTCACAAGATGCCTGCTCCAGCTGCAGCCATCACATCCACATTACGGGAAACAGGAAGGTAAAGGGAGGAAGGCAAAAAGAGACACATCCCATTGTTTTGTTTTAATGTCAATCATTCTTTTAATTGAAGTGTAGTTGATTTAAAATATTATATTAGTTTCAGGTGAACAACATAGTGATTTAGTATTTTTATAGATTAAACTCCATTTAAAGTTATTACAAAGTAGTGACTATATTTCCACCTGCTGTACAATATATCCTTGCTGCTTATTTATTTTATACATAGTAGTTTTTTTGTTGTTGCTCTTAAATGTATTGTGATTTGATTTGATTTTTTTTTTTTGCGGTACGCTGGCCTCTCACCGCTGCGGCCTTTCCCGCCGCGGAGCACAGGCTCCGGATGCGCAGGCTTAGCGGCCATGGCTCACGGGCCCAGCCAATCCGCGGCACGTGGGATCCTCCTGGACCGGGGCATGAACCCGCATTCCCTGCATTGGCAGGCCGACTCCCAACCACTGCGCCACCAGGGAAAACCCCTGATTTGATTTTTTAAACATCTTTATTGGAATATAATTGCTTTACAATGTTGTGTTAGTTTCTGCTGTATAACAGAGTGAATCAGCTATACGTATACTTATATCCCCATATCCCCTCCCTCTTGCATCTCCCTCCCACCCTCCCTATCCTACCCCTCTAGGTGGTCACAAAGCACTGGTTGAGTGGTTTGAGAGTCCGCAGTGGTTGAGAGTCCGCCTGCCGATGCAGGGGACACGGGTTCGTGCCCCGGTCCGGGAGGATCCCACATGCCGCAGAGCGGCTAGGCCCGTGAGCCATGGCCGCTGAGCCTGCGTGTCCGGAGCCTGTGCTCTGCAACGGGAGAGGCCACAACAGTGAGAGGCCCGCGTACCGAAAAAAAGATCAGATCAGAAGTAAAAAGAAATGAAGGAAAAATCACAAAGATCAATAAAACTAAAAGCTGGTTCTTTGAGAAGATAAAATTGATAAACCATTAGCCAGACTCATCAAGAAAAAAAGGGAGAAGACTCAAATCAACAGAATTAGAAATGAAAAAGGAGAAGTAACAAGTGACACTGCAGAAATACAAAGGATCATGAGAGATTACTACAAGCAACTATATGCCAATAAAATGGACAACCTGGAAGAAATGGACAAACCCTTAGAAAAGCACAACCTTCCGAGACTGAACCAGGAAGAAATAGAAAATATAAACAGACCAATCACAAGCACTGAAATTGAGACTGTGATGAAAAATCTTCCAACAAACAAAAGCCCAGGACCAGATGGCTTCAGAAGCGAACTCTATCAAACATTTAGAGAAGAGCTAACACCCATCCTTCTCAAACTCTTCCAAAATATAACAGAGGGAGGAACACTCCCAAACTCATTCTACGAGGCCACCATCACCCTGATACCAAAACCAGAAAAAGATGTCACAAAGAAAGAAAACTACAGGCCAATATCACTGATGAAGATAGATGCAAAAAACCTCAACAGAATACTAGCAAACAGAATCCAACAGCACGTTAAACGGATCATACACCATGATCAAGTGGGGTTTATCCCAGGAATGCAAGGATTCTTCAATATACACAAATCAATCAATGTGATACACCATATTAATACTTTGAAGGATAAAAACCATATAATAATCTCAGTAGATGCAGAAAAAGCTTTTGAAAAAATTCAACACCCATTTATGATAAAAACTCTCCAGAAAGTAGGCATAGAGGGAACTTACCTCAATGTAATAAAGGCCATTCATTTTTAAGGAATCTTTCCGAAAGTGCTGCCCAACAGCTTTCAGATTGGCCAGAACTCAGTCATATGGCCACACCTCGCTGAGAAATACACTCTTTTAGTGGAGTTGCTGCCCTGAAAAATATCAGGACTCTTTGATGAAGGGAGAGAAGAATGAATATTAGCTAGGCAACAGGCAGTCTCAGTCAGAGTGACGTTTAAAGCTGTGAACTTCTGTAAGTCCGTGGCCTCGTCCTCATTTATAAAATAGGCAGACAGTGCCTACTCCACGTGGTTAGTGAGGTGAAAAACACACACAAATATTAGCTGTTCATAGCCTCCCCAAAGCTAACTTAGAATCATCGGCATCCATGTGTACATGCAGCATTACTCCATCTTCTGAAAAAATCAAGTCCCTGGTTAGAGTACAGAGACTCTGCTTTGCTTTGCTGCCTTATTCCAGTCCCAGTAACTGGACATCTGCTCTTTCCTGTGATTTCATTCCTTTCTTCATTCCCTCTTTGTAGCTCTCTAGTTCCTCCACGACTGGGCCCAGCCATGCTCTTCCCACTATATTGCCACCTACCTTTAAAACCTGATAGCCTCCCACATTTTATGCAAATCCTTTCAGTGGTTTCTAAAACATCTCAAGTCTCCCTAGGATTCTTACTTTCTCATCTTACTTTGTCATCCTCTTGTTGAATTACCTGGGAAACCAGACACAAGAATTTAGTAAACATGGGCAAATGCAGTGTGTATTTCTAAGTGGGGTTCATCACATTGGTTCCTAATTAGAAATGTGTTAATAACAACTAGTGTGCCTTGTTCACCACTATTCTTTCCACACGATGTTCTAATAAAGATCAGTCTGCAAATTTTAAAGACATTTCTCCTTTAAATTCTTCAGCATTCTATAAGATATGCTCTTCAGGCATTCCATGCAGTGTTAAGAATCAGTATTTTTATAAATGTTAAAATTATAGTTTAGTCAATCGATGAAAGGATAAAGAAGATGCAGTGTGTATATGTGTGTGTGTGTGTGTATATATATATATAATGGAATATTAGCCACAAAAAAGAGTGAAATAATGCCATTTGCAGCAACCTGCATGGACCTAGAGATTATCATATTAAGTGAAGTAATATGATAATCTTTCAATGAAGACAAAGACAAATATCATATGATATCACCTATATGTAGAATCTAAAAAAATGAAACAAATGAACTTATTTACAAAACAAAAATAGACTCACAAGCATAGAAAACAAACTTATGGTTACCAAAGGGGATGGGTGTGCACAGAGGAGATAAATTAGGAGTCTGGGATTAACATACACACACTACTATATATAAAATAGATAACCAACAAGGACCTACTGTATAGCACAGGGAAATACACTCAGTATCTTGTAATAACCTATAAGGGAAAAGAATCTGAAAAAGAATATAGATATATAGATATAGATATAGATATATGTATAACTGAATCACTTTGCTGTACACTTGAAACCAACACAACATTGTAAGTTAACTATACTTCAATTTGAAAATTTTGTTAGTTTAAGGGGTTCAGTGAATTGTTTCTAAATTGAAGTAGCTCATCCAAGACTTTCCAGGCTATAACCAATAGGGCTAAGATCTATATCCACTGTCTGCTTCCAAATCCATGCACTTTTCACCAGAACAAAAATGCCCAATTCCCATTAAAGTCAGCGTGAATCACACTGCTCTATCTTATGATGAATTGAGAAAATCTAAGGTTCAAAACTTAGGGGTGTAAAATCTGCTTGCATCATGATAAACTATACTATTAGTACTCATGATTTCAAACACTGAAATAAAGAGGTGGAGGTGTGGGGAGATTCCATGCTAGTCATTAATTTGTAAGCCTTTACCCTACACTAGTCTATTTGATATGTAGACAGGTCAATCAGTCTTGACTATAATGACAAATCTTGCTTGTCTAAGAATAGGTTTATAGCCCAGATCATGTTTTCCTAAAAGAATTATTTTCCTGTAGTAGCTTTGTAAGAATAGAGAGACATTTGAAATGTTAGAGGATTTGGGAATTATTGGTGAAATTTCAAGCCACTAGGGTTAAAATAATCATTTCATCTAACTATGCCTTGTAGGCTGGTGTATAAGGTTGGTATATTGATGAGGAAAGGAAGGCTCTAACTTAATACACCCAGACATTTTATATGGAGAGGATGCTGAAGAGTAGGCATAGAGAATTGACTACACAAATGCCTGGAGCTAAATGTATTGATTGAGAAGGTCAGCGTATTAGCAGGAGCCCCAAGCCTTCTCATCCATTAACCCAAATTATTGAGTGTAATCAGGGAAACCAAGGGGAAAATGGAAAGCTCTTTTTAAAAAAAATTAATTAATTTTTATTTTTGGCTGCGTTGGGTCTTCGTTGCTGCATGCGGGCTCTCTCTAGTTGTGGCGAGCAGGGGCTACTCTTCATTGTGGTGCGTGGGCTTCTCATTGCAGTGGCTTCTCTTGTTGCAGAGCACGGGCTGTAGTTGCGCGGGCTTCAGCAGTTGTGGCATGCGGGCTCTAGAGCACAGGCTAGGTAGCTGTGGCGCATGGCTTAGCTGCTCCGCGGCATGTGGGATCTTCCCGAACCAGGGCTCAAACCTGTGTCCCCTACATTGGCAGGTGGATTCTTAACCACTGTGCCACCAGGGAAGCCCCAAAATGGAAAGCTCTTAAACAATGAAATGGTTTTTGTCTTCCTTCAATGAGACCTGAATATCTATGTCTCCATCCTTGGGGCATTTTCACTACAGCCCTAGGATTCTTGACTCAGGTGGCTCTCACTGTATGAAAAATGAGAAGTCCATTATGAAGCACAGCTAAAATGGGTAAGTTTCCTGAAGACTCACTAGCATGTATAATCAAATGAATCACTTGGTCGCAAAAATAATGAACAGTCTTTAGAGCTAAGACCCTAAGAATTTACAGATGACTCCCAAACAATGTTAATATTATATATTGAATGTAATATACATAGTGCCTTACAAATTAACCATATTTATCCAGGTGTGAGACAGCCTACAAGAGCTGCCTGTGGGAAGCAATGTAGGCCAAGCAGTCCTGGCCAGGACAACGCCATTGAACTGACAAAGGGCATGGTCCTTGGCCTCTCTGGTCTGTGTGAGCTCATATGGACAGGAGAGACTCAAAAGACACTGCTGGAACCAAAACATGGCTTTGCTAGTTTAAGGGAAGGCTTCCCTCCCTTTCCCCCAACTTCCTTAGGTTCTAAAGACCTCTCTTTGAAAGAGTGAATAGACCAGTACACTGACTCACCACCACTTCCCAGGCCTTTCCGCCTTTCTTTTCTGCTGCTTGGATTACTCTGTCCTCTGCTCCTCCTTAATTAGCTTTCACTCAGATCAAGTCCAAGCCCCTATGTTCAAGGGTCCCTAAGTTCTCTACGGGAATTATTAAATTTTGTTCATTTCTAAGTTGGTCTTAAAGATATAATAATACAGGCAAATTCTGGGTTATGTAGTCAGCCATCTGACAACCCCGGCTACCATGCAATTTCAAGGTCTGTGCTTGCATTTCTGTTGATGATTGCAACGGTGCCACGTGATCTGCTTACGTGACATGTTTAATGGAGTGCTTCTCAAACTATGGTTAGCACAGACATCTGCAGACATAATCCTGAGAGCTGAAAACCCTCAAAATTCCACCCTTCCTTATTCATCCTCTCAGCCCTTGGGTGTTTTGTTCCAAGCAGCTATTTGAGTTAACATGATCTCTGTGGAAAATTTTTAATGTCTAATTAATGTCATCAGCATCATTTCTCACATAAAGATGTTTATTTCCTTGACTGACAGTGTGTCTTCAGTGGTTTTTTTTCTTCCTTCCTTCCTTCCTTCCTTCCTTCCTTCCTTCTTTCCTTCCTTCCTTCCTTCCTTCCTTCCTTCCTTCCTTCCTTCCTCCCTCTCTTCCTTCCTCTCTACTGCATTTAATATGCTATAAATTTTGAAAGATCATCATGGCCAGATTTAAAGACTTGGTGATGGGAGTTGGGGATGCCACATGTGAGAGAGAAATGGATCAGTGAGACAGTGGGGGGTATGTGATTCTTGTTTGCTTAGGAGGAAGGATATAGCATGAAAGGACTTGGTGATGTTCTCACATTTACAATTGATATGGAAATTACTGTGGTGGGAGAAAGAGAGCATGGATTTTGGAGTCACCCAGGCAGTCATGTGACTGGGGCAAAATGCTTGGCTTTTCAAGTCTTACTTTCTTAGTCTGAATAATAGGAATAAAAATACTAAGACCTCTTCAATCCCTGGCACTAGAACAACTAGATGTACATACTTAAAAAAATAAGAACTTTGATGCTTACATCACATGCAAAAAATTAATTCAAGATGAATCATAGACTTAAATGTAAATGCTAAAATTACAAAGCTTCTAAAATAAATACAGAAGAATATCTTCGTAACCCTGAGATGGGTAACGATCTCTTAGGGCTTAAAAAGCTTTAACCATAAGAGAAAAAAATTGATAAATTGGACTTCATTAGAATTAAAAACTTCTGCTTTTCAAAGGACACTTTACATCTCAGTAAAGTTACAGCAATAAAATTATCCCTTTAGAAGCTCAGATATCCTATATCATGGAGAACTACAAGGTATCTCCAAAGAGCAAACCCAATGACGAATGATGCTAATGACCAGGAAGTTTTCCTTTGAGGTGCTACTGAAAGGGAAGACGATTAGGCTGGGGCAGCAGGGATTGGGGGGAATTAAGTTACTTCATGTTGTATTGAAAAACAAGTATTTACTTTGTTTTGCACAACCATTTTCATGTCACATTTCCTGAATATGCGATGAATGTCATTGCTATGGCAGACAGGGCGAATAAAGTATTTCTGAGAACAAAGTGAAAGACCTGTGGGCAGCTCAGAAGCAGCCAGTTGAATTTATACTGCAAGAGGCAGGGTGAGGGTTAAGCTTGGGGCAGAGTTCCAAAACTAAATTACCGAAATGTGCATACTTAATTATCCCCAGAAAATAACACTCTTGAAGTCTCAACAATTGTAATAGACAAATTTGCATATTAAAAATTCCATAATGCTTCCTGAAATATTGATGATTTTATATTGATCTCTCTCTTTTTTTTTTTTTTCGGTACGCGGGCCTCTAACTGTTGTGGCCTCTCCCGTTGCGGAGCGCAGGCTCCGGACGCGCAGGCTCAGCGGCCATGGCTCACGGGCCCAGCCGCTCCGCGGCATGTGGGATCTTCCCGGACCGGGGCACGAACCCGTGTCCCCTGCATCGGCAGGCGGACTCTCAACCACTGCGCCACCAGGGAAGCCCTGATCTCTCTTTTTAAGGCTCTAAATAATTAAAATGTTTCGATAATATTTGGGAACACAGTGACAATAATAATTGTTTAGCCCATGCTTTCCTCTTTTCAAAAGCTCATGGCCATGTTAGCAAAAGGGTCTCATGAGTTTGATTGCATGTTTGACAAAGTGGCAAGGTCAATGCCAAGTTTCAATGAATGATCTTCTTTTTTATTATTATTTTCCATTGTCAGAGAGGAAGGAATTTTCCTCTGCCCTTCTAGGTTCTTCTGCCTGGTCTAAGAATTAAATTGACATAAGTCAGAGTAATAGGAGAACATCAGACAAAAGTTTTAATAACATATATGAGGGGAAAAAAACCTTAATAACATGTATATGAGGAAAACTGAGTAATTCACCCAAATGACCAAAACCTTCACCTTAAATACCATCTTCAGCTAAAGGCAAAAGAAGATGTTAGGGGTAGGGGTTTGGGACACCAAAGGGGAGGAAGGCGATGCACATGGAGATGGAAAAGCAAATGTTTGATAAGTAAATATTTACTGGGCCCTGCAGAGACAGTGGGACCCAGAGATATTTTTTTTTTGGTTGTTTGCGGTACGCAGGCCTCTTACCGCTGTGGCCTCTCCCGCCGCGGAGCACAGGCTCTGGACGCACAGGCCCAGCGGCCATGGCTGACGGGACCAGCCGCTCCGCGGCACACGGGATCCCCCCGGACCGGGGCACGAACCCGCGCCCCCCACATCGGCAGGCGGACCCCCAACCACTGTGCCACCAGGGAAGCCCGCAGAGAGGTATTTTAACAGACTTTGCTATTCCCTGTCCACACACCTAGTTCATACATACTATAGTTACCTATGGTGATGGCTCCCTCCCTGGAACAGGTCCTCTATGTACATTCTTTAGGCAGCTAGAGTGAAGGTCAAGGGTCTTCCTGAGTCTTTTGGGCCTTGATTGTTTTCAGCTAGAAATAATCCGCATGCCAGAGAGATGCTTTGGGGTGGCAATCTTTGCTCCCCTATACCATATTCCCACCCAGTAAAAGGCATCCAGTAGGGGAGGCAAGGATTGGGAGGTTGAGATTAGCAGATGCGAACTATTATATAGAGAATGGATAAACAACAGGGTCCTACCGTAGAGCACAGGGAACGATATTCAATATCCTGTGATAAACCATAATGGAAAAGAATATGAAAAAGAATATATATATATATGTATAACTGAGTCACTTTGCTGTATAGCAGAGATTGACACAACATTCTAAATCAACTAAACTTCAATAAAATTAAAAAAAAGAAAAGAAAATTGGGGAGAAAAAAAAGGCATCCAAGCCTACAGTTTAAGATTGGATTATAGCAGGGTTGGTCAACTTTTTCTGTTATGGGCCGGATAGTAAATATTTTAGGCTTCAAGGACCATTTGGTCTTTGCCAGGACTACTCAACTCTGCCAGTGTAGCGTGAAAGCAGATATAGATAACACATAAACAAATGGCCATGCTGTGTTCCAAATAAATTTTATTTATGGACACTAAAAATTGATTTCAGTATAATTTTCATGTGTCATGGAATATTACTCTTTTTTATTTTTTAACCATTTAATCATGTTAAAACCATTTTAGCTCAAGAGCAGTGTAAACAAGTGACTGCCCGGATTTGAGCCAAAGGGGGTAGTTTACTGATTCCTGGGTTAGAGTACTGATATTTTCCAGCTGAGTGACTTTTACTAAGTCATTTGACTTTCCTGAGACTTAGTTTCTTCATCTGTGCAGTTTGGGTTGTCAGATACACCTTAGAAGGTTGCTGAAGATTAAATGAATAAAAATATGGAGAAGTGCTATGTATTCTGGAAAGCACTCTAAAAATTAAATATTAATATATTTAAATATTATTATTAAACCATATGTTTATTTTTCTATTTATACATTGGATGTTATTATACAAGCGATCAGTCACATTACCATTGTCATATTATTGAAGAGAAATACAGTAACCAAAACTGGCAATGGAGAGCTTAGTACAGAACTACCCTAAATAAAATGGAACTTTGTTTTTTAATACATTTGACATGGAACATTGTGTGAGTTTGGAATTTTACTTTTAACAAAAGGAAGCTTTTTGCACTTTGACTCTTTGTGTTCCTGTTTCCTCTCTCTTCATTGGGTGGATAACCTGATAAATCGGGGTCACTGGGGAGTCAGGTGAAAGTGAAGGATGGGTAAAAATTGAGTTAAACTCCTGTTTGAAACCTCTGGCTCATCTCTGTAAGCTGAGTTTTCTTTTCCCTGAGTTCCTGTAGTTGAGAAAGGACATCTGTTCTGGATGATTCAGACCTTTACCTGCCTCAAGACAGGATGAGATGAGCTTTTAATGCTTTTCTCCTGTCAGTGGTAGGCATGACAGGAGAAAGTTTAAGTAAAATTAAACTTCAGTTGCTTAGCACTGATGAGATGACTGCAAATATTGCTGCTCCTTATGTAATTTCTGTTTGGGGAATATCCAAACAAAAAAGCCAGCTTTTGCTCATAATCTTTCACGACTTAGTTTTTGAAGTGCTAGTTTTCACGTTATTTGAATGAATATAGATGGAAACTTCCCAGCCTCTTCTTTACCTTCTGTTTTCTTAGTCCTCTAGCTGTACAATGCTACACAAGCAATTTGAAGAAAAATGAATTCAGTCCACAGGCTTATCTACTTACCCAGGAGCACCGAGGGCCTTGAACACTATAGGAACTTAATCATATTAAATTTGAAGGATTGCTTTTAATGAAGTAATTACTTCATATGGAACAAATAAATAATTTTAGAATCATGTGGAACCATAGTTGGTGTCACTACCCTTTTTCTTTTTTTTTCTTTAAAAAATTTTTTTCTTTTCCATTATGGTTTATTACAGGTCATTGAATATAGTTCCCTGTGCTATACAATAGGACCTTGTTGTTTATCCATTCTATGTATAATAGTTTGCATCTGCTAGTCCCAAACTCCCAAACTACCCTTTTTTCCCATCTCTTTCTTTCCTTCAGTCTTCAACTATAGAACCCATTCAAGCCAGAATCACTAGAATGGTTTTGCAATTTAAAATGGGCCCACAGGCCTTGGTTTCCCACAAACAGTCTAGACAGAGATGGATGTGGAAGCTTCCAGCAAGGACTTCCTCAGTAGGTCATTTTATTGTGTTGAGAAAGCCACGCGGAAACAAAATCTTGATTTCAATGATTTTTCTTATTTGTATATTGTCGTTGCGTTTAACAAGGCTTGATGATAATATTTTACGAACAGAAGGTCGATTAAAGCTTTTTAAATGGCATAAATTCACTCTAGCCTTAGAGTTAGCATTTTTTATACACTGGCTCTAAAGTAGGAGTTTCGATCGTGTGCATTTCCGTTTCAGCTAATGCCATTCGAGACAAGATAATTAATCCTGCAAGCGGCAGCTGGTTAGTACAGGACTGATAAGAACCGTCAGAAATACTTTAAGGACATATGTTTGAGATGAAAGTAAACAAAGGGGAAAAATGTTTCAGACTTGTAGCAGACACAGGTCTGACCTTGGACAGTGTAAACATTAGACTATTTATTGCTGTGCCTCCTAACCTGCCCTTACACTGCCCGTGGGAGCCCCTGGGCTGAGCATGGGTCCAGGAAAACTCCCAAAAGTATTAAAATCTATTTCAATCCACCTTAATTTAAAATATATGAAAAATGGTATAGATTAGACCTCACTAGCTTGGGATTGTGTTCCATGGAAGGTTGAGTCCATCCATGAAAGCCATGGAGTGTTCCCATCCGTGGGGACGACAGTTCTTATTTATTTATTTATTTTATTGAGATATAGTTCATTTAATACATTGTTTAGTTTCAGGTGTACAGCAAAGTGATTCAGTTATGCATACATATATATTCTTTTTCAGATTCTTTTCCCTTATAGGTTATTAGAAAATATTGAGTAGAGTTCCCTGTGCTATACAGTAGGTCCTTGTTGGTTATCTATTTTATATATTGTGGTGTGTATATGTTAATCCCAAGGAGATGACAGTTCTTGACTCCCACTGACCCAGCTTTAATTTGGAGCCAGGCTCTGTGCTAGGTGCTTTATAGATACTGAAAATATCTATCATTTACTCTTCACAAAAATCCACTGCAGAAACAGAGGCTCATATATGGGTATTGGTTATATTGTTCTCTGTATGTTTAAATTAGCCTAATGGCCAAAATGTTCATCCACTGATGAATCACTATAAACAAACAAAATCTGGTCTCTCCATATAGTGGAATATTATTCAGCAAGAAAAAGGGATGAAATCCTGATATGTGCTGCGACATGGTGAACCTTGAAAACGTTATGCTGAGTGAAAGAAGCCAGATGCAAAAGGTCACAGGGGATAGAGTGGAAGGGGTTGAGGGTACATGAGGAGTGACTGTTGACAGATACGGGGCTTCCTTCGGAGGCGATGGAAATGTTCTAAAACTGATTGTGCTGATGGTTGCCCAACTCTGTGAATTTACTAAAATACAGTGAATTGTACACTTTTAAGTGGGTGAATAGTTTGGTTTGTGAATTACATCCCAATAAAGCTGTTACTAACATCCATACAGTATGTTACTAACATACTAATACACAGAGAGTTGGAGTTAGATGTGGAAGGGCTTGAATGTCATGGTAAGGCATTCGGACTATCCTGTCGTCCATGGGCAGCCATCAGTATTTTCACAGAGTAGGATCACATAGAGTTTTGTTTTGTTCTAGTTTTGTTTTGTTTAGCGGCATGCACGATAGATAGGAGCAAGGAAAACCCGATGCAGAGAAAACAGTGAGAGTATGCCATATTTGTGGGGATTTTATGAAAATATTACTTTGTGCTTTGTTCTCGTGGTATTTTCCTCTCCGTATCAGGAGGGTAAACTCATCACTTCGTCGCCCACAGGAGGGTCTGTTGCAGAGTCAAGAGCAGAATTTATTTGGAGACAATTCTCCAAACAGCCCCGCCTCCTTGCCGACACTTGGTATTGTGTATTTGATTCTAGCCATCCAAGTGGGTACGAAGTGGTGTCTCTGCGGTTTTGATTTGCATTTCCCTGATGACCAGGGATGCTGAACATCTTTCTTTGGGCTTATTGGCCATTTTCTCTCTTCACCCTCCTCTTGCTAAAGTGGGAGTTTTACACTTAGAGATTGGTTCCTTTGTTCTTTCAAAGTGGAAATACATAAACCTAGTGATTTTCAAGCCAGGCAAATTTATCCCGCAAGAACAGTCACCAGGTAAAATACAGATGCCCACTTAAATCTGAATTTCAAATAAATAGCAAATATTGCGTGGGACATACACATACTAACAAGTTACGAGTTGTTTATCTGAAATTCTAGTGAAACTGCGCATCCTGTATTTTTATTTGCTACATCTGGCAACTTCACCCCAAGGAGACATTCAGCAACGTGTACAGATATTTTTGGTTGTCACAACTCAGTGGGGTGGGGGGATGGGGTGCTGCCAGTGAGTAGAGGCCATGTTTGCTGCTAAACATCCCACAGTGCTCTGGAAAGTTCCTCAAGACAAAGAATGGCTACATCAGTAGCTTGGAGGTTGAATAACCTTGCCTTAGCTGTTTAGTGAGAACTCACTCTGCAAGAGTAGTTGATGGCCTCAGGGAAGGGAGGTCCTCTGGAAGGAGAATCAGAGGGGAGGGCTAGGGTGAATAGGTAGAGGATTCAACTGAATTGATTCTCTTTCCTTTGAGGGCTAAGAGACCGCCGTTGACTGCTCTGAGAATCAAAGGACAGGCAGGCAGGGAGGGACCTACTGACCATCAGAGAGGCTACCAGCAAACAGGCAGATCCCCAAACAGCGTGAATGCGCTGCCTCTGGCGGCTGCTGCTACAAACCCAAACAGAGCCTCTCCTCAGGAGCTGAGAAGGACGTGAGCCCACAGCCTTGGGCTCTGTCAGCCCAGCCACCCACCCTCACCCCCAACCCCCAGCCCACAGGGATGATGAGGCCGCCACGTGGCTCTGCTGGCGTGAAATGAACAAGTCTGTTTTGAGCAGCAGACCAGCTGAATGAAAGATCGTGTCCCCTCCCCAGGCAGGACTGCTGACACTGTACATTTTGCCATTGTCTCCATTTTCTGTTCCCCCAAACATACATGATAGTGGGTGACAAGCTAGCATTTATCAAATTCCCGTGTGCGCGGATTGTTTCCAGTCGTGTTGTCATGAGCGTCAAATTCTTGTCCCTCAGAGAGCAGAGATGAGAGTTAATAGAATTGATTAACCCAAAACACAAGCACATGCGTTCCTAGAATATTCCTTCTTAAAAAACGGCCTCTGCTCGACACTTCATCTTTACTTGCCATTATTATGCAACATCGCCAGGGTAGACTGGTTTGCAGGAGGAATTCTGTGCGCAGGGAATGGAGCGATTCAATAATTCAGAGGCTCCCCCTCAACTGGATAAGTTGCCTCAAGGAGTTGTGTCAAAAATCACTGAATTGCTCAGAGCCGTCTTCAGACTTCCGAGATGTCAGCCGATTGTTTCTTTCCAGCGACACAATCAAGCACAAGGTGCATCCCTCTGGAAAGTGCTCACAACCCTTCGTGCTGTAGACGTTCATTTGAGTCATCTTGGTGCTTTCATTGTCCCTGTGTTTGAAGCCATGTTTTGTTAGGATGTTTGGCTTTTGTTTCGTGAATCTTTCCCAGAAAGTGAAAGAGATCTCCAAGATGATCACTGTGTTTTGAAAAATTAGTATCAGGTTAAATTGCTGTTGATGAATTGAAGAATAATTGGTGCTGCACATATCATTTTTTTAGAAAATAATTTATAATCTCTCCCTTTTAAGTTTGCTTTTTTCTTCTTCTAGTAAACTTTTCTTTATTCCTGGATGCCTCAGAGTTCTCATGTTTCTGTGATGTATTTGGACGGCAAGTTGAGGGTCCAAGAGTAATCTGATAAGGCAAAAATTAAAAGTAAATAATAGTGTCCTATGCAGAGAAGAGGTAGGCTCTGCTCCATAGAGCTGCTCTTATTTGTCTTCTAGAGAATGGAACTTTTGATGGGGCATGAAAGGCATTACATCAGTTAACTGTCTGCTCCCACTGGCTTTCTCTTCGTGACAGCCGCACCAACTTGGTGGAAGGGTGGCACTCAGCCAACTTGGGCAGAGACTGTGTTCAGAGTTGACGCGGATGGTCCCACACAACCACTTCCCTTGGCAATGATGTTTCACCGCGTGTGTGAAGTCTTCATCCCGTGGACCACGGTTTCAGGGCTTTGCCAAAACTGGGAGTACCCCTCATTTGCCCAGATGAAACTTTCCTTCTATTGTAACAAGATGGAAAATACCAGACACCAGGAGACAAAGTTTGTTACCCCTTAATTCTCCCATCACAGGAAGGGCCATCTTTTTTTTTTTTTTTTTTTTTTTTTTTGCGGTGCGCGGCCCTCTCACTGCTGTGGCCTCTCCCGTTGTGGAGCACAGGCTCCAGACGCGCAGGCTCAGCGGCCATGGCTCACGGGCGCAGCCGCTCTGCGGCATGTGGGATCTTCCCGGACCGGGGCACGAAGCCGTGTCCCCTGCATCGGCAGGCGGACTCTCAACCACTGCGCCACCAGGGAAGCCCAGGAGGGGCCATCTTGAAGGGACTCCCTAAGCTGCTCTTGCCTCTGCCTGAAGCTGGGACTCTTCCCTGCTTGGATGTTCCTGGGCCCTGGGATAGGGGGGAGGGGTGGCCCCCTCCACACCCAGGTTTGTGGCCCCAGTCAGGCACACGTTCCAAAGGCCAGCGGTGGAGGCCCTCCTTCTGTTACTCCCGGGGCCCACAGGCAGATAGATGATGTTGGTTAGATTGCCTTTCCATAGACCTTAGGTCAGTAACCACACAGATCGACCTCAGAGCACACCAGAATCTTCTGTGCCAGGAAGGCAATTCTTGGCCCTCTCTGTTCCGAGAATCTAGGGGTATCCTGCCTCGTAATTTTCCTGTGAGTACTATCTCCAAGTAATAGTGTTTCAGCTCAGTCCCTGAGCACAAAACCACCTGCTGGGGTTGGAATCTATTTTCTCCTTTTATTCTTCCCCCTTCCACCTGCAGAGGGCAGAAATAAAAATCTATCGTTTTTAAAAGATTCTTCCTTGACTGGACCTAAATACGCCTTGTTTGTATAACAAAAGAACAGGAAAGAAAAAACGGTTGTGCATTTTGAAAAGCCTGATGGAGGAGACAGGAGGAGCCCCAGGGAGAAGGGGCTCAGCCCCACCCCAAGCCCCCAGCCCCACCTGCGCCTGGAGAGCTGCCAGCTGCCAGCAAGCAGGGCGGACTGTAAAAGGATGGTGACAAGACCATGGAGGGGAGGCCACTGGGAAGATTAGTTCCGCTGAGACAGGATCTAAAGGGAGCACCCTGGAGGCTGCTGCTGTTATCCGCAGGGTGGGTCCCCAAGTCCATTCTAACGAAAGTGGTGGCCGTGGGGCTGCACCCGCCTGGTATGTCCATGTGCATAAACCCCTCACTCATCAAAACAGCGATCTGTGTGCATCTAAAGAAGGCCAGACTTCCAGGATAGCCTCAACAATGCCTTATTTTCAGAACATGATTAGGAATCATCTTCAACTGCCCAATTTCCTGCTTCCTTCTAATCAAGCCTCTTAAAGGACAGCACTGTATTCTGAAGACAGAATGGTAGAAGCACGCAGAATTCCAGGAGAGACAGCGTGATCATTGTTGGGAAGGCTTAATAAATGGAAAGAAAGGGCAGCGGACGGCCTCTGGGCCTGTTTGGCCAGGTGCCAGGGGTCAGGAGTCACTCTGGATGAATGACCGTCTCGCCCAGTTTGTCATAAGATTACATAACAGAAGTAAATTAGAATTTAATACACACCCAGTAGGGACAGAGAGCTGAAGCTGTGTGCACTCTAAACAGAAAAAAGATTCTATGATCCGGAAGTAATATTCTAGCCAAGGATGCAAGATTAAAGAAGTAAGCACACACAATAACGATACATATAAACATGTCCAGAGTCATTTGCTGTTGGCAAGCTCCTAGGGGCTCAACACACAAAGACCCCCTTCTCGAAGGAGAAACTGGGACATTTTTGGTCCTTTATCTTGCAAGGTATCACAGAAGAGCCTACGAAGAAAACCTCAGTAATCCTAGAAATTTGCTACAAATCAGGGGCTGGCCGGCAGCAAAGGGCATTTAGAAATGGCCACTTTCCCTCTTGCATGCTTCCTGATATGTGCTTCCGGATTTGTTCTTTCTCTGAAAGGTGAATTAGATATCACAAGTGCATTTCAAATTTGCTTAGAATGTAAGCTTCCAGAGGCAAAGGTGATTTCATTTTCTCTTGCTGTAACTGTTTCTCATAAAAGGCCTCGGCTCTATTTAGTGATTAATCGATGACCATGGCTGAAAAGCCAGCACATTTCAAGGAAGTCCATTCTAGATGCTCACACCTCATCATTTATTATTTCATTATTATTATTTTTTTAATTCTGTGCCCTCGGGTCCTAAAATCCTGGCCACTGCAATGGGATCTTGAAGTACTGGGGCTGTGAGCTCTGTCCTGGGTGCAGTCACCTGGAGGAACGCCCTGGGAAGCCGAGAAAACTTGAACTGTGAGTGTGTGTGAGCGGAGCCATCAGAATCAGCTGAGCCAATTTCTCCACAATTCGCCCCACAGCCAGCCTTGCTTTGATGCGGCAGAAGTTCTGGGAAGACACTTAGCCTAACCAGCTCCAGAGATGAGCCCACCTCTTCCCTCTCTTACATCCTTTCAGCTCATAGATCGCTGTCTGTCACCTTTGAGCACTGTCCCTCAGCAGCAGGCTGGATGCTTACCTCAAGTCAGCTTTATTTGTTCCCAAACCTGCTTATGCCAGTCATGCCTGAAACTATAATTCTGTCATTTTTTCCCTCTCTATTGAAGTATGATTGACAAATAAATATTATATACATTTAGGTTGCACAATGTGATTTTTCCCCCAAAGCTGTACAACGTGATGATGTCATATATGTATACACTGTAAAATGATGGCCACCCTCCATTAATTAGGACATCCATCATGTCACACAGTTACCTTTTGCGTGTGTAGTGAGAACACTTAAGATCTAATCTCTTAGCACATTTCAAGTATGTAATACTATCATTCTGTACTTTGATGAAAGGTGTTGTGAGTGTGATTATGTTCACACCACACAGAGGAGGACTCTGAAAATGAGGCAAAACGTTCAAAGGTTCAGAAGAGCCGATAATCTAATCACTCACTCACCCTCCTGTGGATTCTGTTGGTCCCGAGGGAGGATTTCGAGAGATGACACAGCAGGGGCTGCTTCTGAGCCCTCGGTGGCTTGGCCACTCTTCCAGGTATCTCTGAGAACCAGGAGAGAGCTCTGTCGCATACCCTGGAACCAGAAGTTGGGAATCAGATTCAGAGCCCCCAATTTCTAAAACTGCATGAAGTAATATCATCTGTTGGACCTTGTAACAGCAGCAATAAAAAAAAGAAACTTCTTTGGCTTACAAATTAGAGAAGAACATTTACGTTTATTAAAGTGACTCAAGCTAATTAATTCATATCTATCACTTGGAAACACACAAAGGGGAAAGGTCTGTGTTTGGATTTAAAATTGCAAAACAGTGAAATATTTCAGATGCCAATGCACAGCTCCAGCAAATCAATATTAGTGAATATTTCAGCAAGATTGAATGATGTTTCTTCAAGAAATTGGCATTAGGGTTTTTTCCCCACATTCAGTATAAAATGTAAAAAGTATATATCAAAGCAATGACTAGTAGAAATTATTCTGGATTTAATTTTATTTCGCATGTACATGAAATAAATGAAGCGTGATGTGGCAATCCAGTGCTATTTATTGTGGAAAAAGAAAAGTCGACCTTGGTAGAAAGACTCTGGTATTTTAAAATGAGTGTTAAAATATGACTATGTCATAGACATTGTACTTGGGTTTTAACTGCTCCAAGGTTAGCTGCTACATCCTTTCCATTATTAAAGTACCCTTGAAATTAGAAATGGAAATATTCTTTAAGGATGGTCATCTGTTCCTAGGAGGCGATACAGAACTGTTGCTTCCAAAGTGTTTCCTTGTTCTTGGTACCCTGCAGAGTCTTTTAAGAACAAAGAGTTATTCTCAATTCAAGCTGGACTGAGCTGTACCAACTGAACTCCAGCAATATTTCAGACATTCTGTATTCACTGGGGAGGATGGAACAAAATAATGAGGAGATGGGGCCCAGAGACCTTCAGGGAAAGACATTCTCACTGTGCTGTACAGCTTTTTCTTTCTATTTATTTCTCTGTCTTTTGCCATCTCTCCCATCCATTCTTCAGGTCAGCAAATAGACAGTCCTGGAGAATAAGAATATTGTATGTTCACTAGTTAACTTACTTGAGGTTAATTTCCAGGCACTGCAAATCTGACCATTCTGGGGTTTCCATCGAATTTTTTACAGCCTGCTAAGAACAGCTGCCCCTAAGAACTACTGATTCTGCTTTGTTTGACATACCACTTGTAACAGGGCATAACGCACCACATCTTGTTTACATTTAAGCTACTCCATATTGAATGAGACACTTACTCACTTTCAAGTTCTGATTTCTGTCTCTTGCACATGGGTATTTAGGCTTCTGTAGTTCAATTCAAATGCTCCTTCCTGTATGGCATAGCTTAAGGAGGCAGGCACTACAGGCACTGTTATTAGAATATAAAAACATGGCACTGGCTCTCTTTCTGAATGACTGGTTTGAAATTAAGGCAGTTCATTAAATCAACATTTATTATGTGCCCACTATGCATCAGGCGATTAACTGTGCTCTGGGGATCTTTAAAAGGGAGTACCTGGGAGCTGTAGTATCTTACCAAAGATCACATTCTGTGTTTTATGCAAATTCATAATCCACATGGGAAATAGACACCCAAACAAGTAAGAGTATTGGTGACAGTGGCATGAAAAAGGAGCCCACAAAGAGCCTGGGGTGGGGGGGTGGGACACTGGGACTGGGCCTTTGTGGCATTCATACATGAATCTTCCTGTGGACATTTGTTTTCATTTCCTTTTTAAAATTTTTACTTTCATTTTATTTTTTTAAATTGAAGAATATTTGATTTACAGTGTCGAGTTAGTTTCAGGTATACAGCACAGTGATTCAGTTATACATATATATCTATATCTACTCTTTTTCAGATTCCTTTCCCTTACAGGTTATTACAAAATACTGAGTATAGTTCCCTGTGCTATACCGTAGGTCCTTGTTGGTTATCTGTTTTATATATAGGGGTGTGTATATATTAATCCCACCCTCCTAATTTATCCCTCCCCCCCTTCCCCTTTGGTAGCCATAAGTTTGTTTTCTATGTCTGTGGATCTCTTCCTGTTTTGTAAATAAGTTCATCTGTATCTTTTTTTCAGATTCTACACAAAAGTGATATCATATATTTGTCTTTCTCTGTCTTACTTCACACAGTATGATAATCTCTAGGTCCATCCATGTTGCTGTAAATGGCATTATTTCATTCTTTTTTGTGGCTGAGTAATATTCCACTGTATGTATGTACCACATCTAGTTTATCCATTCCTGTGTCGATGGACATTTAGGTTGTTTCCATGTCTTGGCTATTGTAAATAGTGTTGCTATGAATCTAGGGGTGCATGTATCTTTTCAAATTATAGTTTTCTCCAGATATGCCCAGGAGTGGGATTGCTGGATCATATAGTGACTCTATTTTTAGTTTTTTAAGGAACCTCCACACTATTCTCCATAGTGACTGTACCAAGTTTTGATTTCTTTTGGATAATACCTAGGAGTAAAAAAACTGGTCGGGGGTAATTTTAAGAAACTGCCGAACTTTTCTTGGGGCTGTACCGTGTTTCATTCCCCCCAGCACTGTATGTATTCCATTTGCTCTACAATCTCACCAACAGTGGATCTTGGCAGATTTAAAAATTTTACCCATTCTCATGTGTGTAGCAGTACCTCACTGTGGTTTTAATTTACATTTTTCTAATAACTAGTGATAAGTTATATGTTATTATATGATAGATATAATTATAGATTTAATTATATGTATAATATAGATATTATATCTCTGATTATATATTATATGTTAACATATAATATACAGTATATTAGTTATATATTATAGAATATATATTAGTTACATACTATAGAATATATATATTATAGAATATATATTAGCTATATAGTTATCAATATTATATGTTGAAGAACTTTCCACATGTTCATCAGCCATTAGGATACAGAGATTGTAGAACAATCTGTCTCTGCCACTGGATTGTGACACTCTTTAAGTCTGGGACCATTTCTTATTCATCTATGTGTCCTGTTGCTCAGCTAGCGAAGTTCCTTGTACAGAATAGCTTCCTCCACCTCCCCACCCCACAAAAAAACATAATTACTGAATTGAATCAATCACCACTTCAGCCTCGAGAGGCCCCCCTCATGCTTTTCCATCGTGGTATGTAATGCCCCGATGACTTTCATACTTTTGCCAGTATTCTCTGGAGGCTGGGCCCGCCCTGCCCGCCCACAGCAGCAGGCCAGAATTCCCTGAGGGCGAAAGCACCAATGGCCACTCAGCAGCCCTCAACCAGTGCCTGAAGAGATGGTGTTTAAATAGCCCAGCAAGCGTATCCCTTGAGGACACACCTCTGAGGCACATGGTGTTCTATCTACGCTGAGAGTTCCTCGTGGGATGAAACTCCTGTTACCCACAGTGGGAAGTGGCTTGATCATACACTCCTTATTGGCTTCGCTGCCTCGCCTTCCCTTCTGTGCTCACTTTCCCACTTCCTTATTGGAATTTCCTTGAATCACCTCCCACATACACAACTTTTTCAGGATCTTTTTATGGGGGAACAAAAACAAAGATAGTAGCCTTCTTTTCCAAATGAAGAAACCAAGGTGCTGAGAAAATAAGTGAAGTACTCAAGGCACAGCTAGTAACTGATGAATCTACATCCTCTGGCACCTAGAAACATGCTCTTTTAGAAGATGGAGTTTGTCCTCATGAGCAATGATAACCATTGAGACATGGAAGAACAGTGCAAGAAGAAGAAGAAATATCTATCTACCTACTTACCTACCTACCTACCTACCTATATCTGAGAGATAGCAAAAGGCTATATAAAATGAAAGGTAAATAAGTGAAATGGTTCACCTACAGCGCTTATTATGTGCCAGGCACTATTTTAACTGCTTTTTGTGTGTTGATTCATTTAACACAATACCCTATAAGGCAGGTGCATTATTACCATTATCCCGTTCATAGAAAAAGAAAAAAGACACAGAGATCTTAAGGAACTTGCCGAAGGTCACACTTGCCCAGGTCTGACTCCTGGATTTGTGCTCACAGCCATCAAACTACATTGACTTTGGGGAAGTGCCAGAGAAATTCTAGAAGTGACAGATTACTATTCGTTTTTGGCAGCAGTAGTCCTGAAAAGAGAACCTGGGATTATCCTTAATTAAGGACTAATTCTTCCTAGGGCCATAAAAGAATTCATTCCAGTCAGCTAGGATATTTTCAGGGGCAGAAACTAAATACCCAACTAAAAATGACTTAAGCAACAGGGAGTAACTAATAAATCTCACAGAATAAGGGATCTGGAGGCAGGCGGTTCCAAACTTGGTTAATTCAGAATTTAAATGACATCAAAGCACTAGTGACTCACATATTCATTCTTTATGTTCCACCCAATTCCATCTTCTTTGTGATTCTCTTGGTTCTCTATCAGGGTCTTAGGAAGGTTGTCTTGATTCCAAATAGAAAAGTATCATTGGAAAGGGAGGAAGGAAATTTGTCCCAGAATCCCCAGGAAGATATCCCCTTTGGTCCCATTGGACAGGGTTGGGTCATGTGATCCAAGCGCTGGGGAAGCTGAGAAAGTGAGTCTGGCATTCTCTGTCTCCATCACGGAAGGCGGGTTCCGCTGGAAACAAAAAACCGAACAGGGACTGGCGGGAGAAGGCAACCAATCATGATGCCACATCACTTAAATCCCACGTGGAAGCTTTATTTTCATGCTGTGCTGAAATTTGGAAAAGCCAGAACCCAGCTGCTTTGCAAAGACAGTTGTGGAAAACAATTGGACGTAGTGCTCAGGTTCGCGGCCGGAGATGGCACCAGCTGATGATGTCATATTTCAGAGCAGGATGTTAGGCCAGGAGCCAGGACCTGAAGCATTCAGTCCCGTCCGAACAGGGAGGTACCACGTTGACCATATTTAGGAGGCCTCAGAGACTGGCTGCAAAATCCATACCAGAGCCAGGAGAAGTGGGATTGCTGGACTCAGCCAGTCAGTGGATGTTCGGTGCGTGTTTACTCTTCGGGCCGCGTATTAAGTGTTGCCAGGGGAGGGGGGGATACTGAGATGTCAAATGTGTGTCGTGACCCTAAGAAAGACATAAAAATCTAATAGTAATCGACACAGCTGAGCACGTACTCTCTGCAAAGCCTGTGTAAAGCAGTTTACATTGTTTTAGACGCTAAAATGTACTTTTAATCCTCACGGTAACCCTACGAAATAGGTTATATTTATTAGCTCCATTCACCAATATGGAAACTGAGACCAAGAAGGAAATGGAGGTGTGGAGAGTTTAAGTATGCTTGAGATTAAGATACTCAATATTTCTTGAATGATTTTATAAAATAAAAACCGAATTAAGAAATGAAGACATTGGCTGTAAACTCTCTCTCTCAAAAAAAAAAGAGTGGATATGATAAATATTACATGGCACTATAAAGATTGAGGCACACAGTCAAATTAACTTTTATTTTTAATTGAAGTATAGTTGATTTATAATATTGTGTTAGTTTCAGGCATACAGCAAAGTGATTCCTTTTTTTTTTCAGATTATTTTCCATTAGAGGTTATTACAAGGTTGTATATAGCTTCCTGTGTTATATAGTAAATTCTTGTTGCTTATCTATTTTATGTATAATGGTTATCTGTTAATCCCATACTCCTAATTTATCCCTCCCCCCCACCTTTACTTTGGTAACCATAAGTTTGTTTTCTGTGTCTATGAGTCTGTTTCTGTTTTACAAATAAGTTCATTTGTATTATTTTTTAGGTTCCTCATATAAGTGATAATCATATAATATTTGACTTTTTCTGTTTGACTTACTTCACTTAGTATGATAATCTTTAGGTCCATCCATTTTGCTGCAAATGGTAATATTTCATTCATTTTTATGGCTGAGTAATATTCCATTGTGTGTATGTGTATACCACATCTATTTAAACCAGTTGTCTGTTTTTGGGCACTTGGGTTGTTGTTTCTGTGTCTTGGCTATTGCAAATAGTGCTGCTATGAATATTGGGGTGCATGTATCTTTTTGAATTAGAGTTTTCATCTTTTCTGGATATATGCCCAAGAGTGGGATTGCTGGATCATATTGTAACTCTATTTTTACTTTTTTAAGGAACATCCAAACTATTCTCCATAGTGGCTGTACCAGTTTACATTCCCACCAGCCATGTAGGAGGGTTCCGTTTTCTCCACACCCTCTCCAGCATTTATTATTTATAGACTTTTTGGTATTAGTCATTCTGACCAGTATGAGGTGATACCTCAGTGTGGTTTTGATTTGCATTTCTCTAACAAATTGACTTTAAAAGAGGGTGAGGCTGAGCCCAAGACAGGTAGGCAGAGAAATCAGCAACCAGGGTGATAAAACAGACAGAATTCTTCCAGTTTCCACGACCAAACCCTGATTAGAAGGAACCTAGAAGGTCATTGTATGCAAGGGGACAGTTTCACCTGATTCAGGGAGCCGGGACAGTAGTCAGGAGGCCAGAGAGACTTTTACATTTTTAAAAATAAATTTATTTATTTGTTTTTATTTTTGGCTGTGTTTGGTCTCTGTTGCTGTGCACAGGCTTTCTCTAGTTGCAGCGAGCGGGGGCTACTCTTCATTGCGGTGCGTGGGCTTCTCATTGTTGTGGCTTCTCTTGTTGCAGAACATGGGCTCTAGGCATGCAGACTTCAGTAGTTGTGGCTCACGGGCTCTAGAGCACAGGTTCTGTAGTTGTGGCACATGGGCTTAGCTGCTCCGCGGCATGTGGGATCTTCCCTGGCCAGGGATCGAACCCATGTCCCATGCATTGGCAGGTGGATTCTTAACAACTGTACCACCAGGGAAGCCCCAGAGAGACTTTTGAAACATTCAGGAGTACAGTATAGTAAAGCCTGCTGCCCAGGTTCCAGGGACAATTCCCAAAATCCCAGGTTGACAGAAGATGAAGATCCAAAGTAGCTTTCAGACATGCTAAGAGGCCACAGCCATATGATTTACAGCTGTTGGTATATATATGAAATGGAATACTACTAAGCCATAAAAGAATGAAGTTTTGCCATTTGCAACAGCATGGATGGACTTGGAAGGTATTATGCTAAGTGAAATAAGTCAGACAAAGACAAATAGTGTATGATATCACTTGTATGTGGAATCTGAAAAATAAAACAACTAGTGAATATAGCAAAAAAGGACAGAACCCCAGATATAGAGAACAAACTAGTGGTTACCAATGTGAAGGGTCAAGATAGAGATAGAGGAATAAGAGGTACAAACTACTGTGAATAAAATAAGTTACAAGCACAGGGAATATAACCAATATTTTATAAAACTATGAATGGAATGTAACCTTTAAAAATTATGAATTGCTATGCTGTATACCTGAAACTCGTATAATACTGTACATCAACTATACCTCAATAAAAAAGTTCTGTTTCTTTTTTTTAAGATTTACAGCTGCCAATAGGCTCTCCCAGCTGCATTTAACCTTTTCCTCCAAATTTAGGGTCACCAGTTCATCCTGGTTTGCCTGGGTCTCTCCCAGTGTCAGACTGTCCCACACACTGGAAAACCTCTCAGTCCTGGGCAAACTAAAATGTTTGGTCATCCTACATAAAATAGACACACCCAATCTAGGTTGCCCTGACAACTCATCTGATGGATGATGGAGAAGGAAAAATTAGAGAGAGAGAGAGAGATGTGAGAGAGGGAGTTTGCCCCTCTCTCAATAATAAATTCCCTTAACAAAATCCACTCAAGGCAGAATAAAAGTTTCTATAAATATTGGATTTTCTTGGAATCAGGAGATTCTCTACTCCCTGGTATTATAGCACCCACACTATCCAAAATGGTACCCACTGGCCATATGTAGCTACTAAGCACTTGAAATGTACAAGTCCATAATTGATATTAATAGGACATTCCATCCAAAAGCAACAGAATACACTTTCTTCTCAAGTGCTCATGGAACCTTCTCCAGGATAGATCATATCTTGGGTCACAAATCAAGCCTTGGTAAATTTAAGAAAATTGAAATCATATCAAGTATCTTTTCCAACCACAACACTATAAGACGGTATCAATTACAGGAGAAAAATCTGTAAAAAATACAAACACATGGAGGCTAAACAATACACTACTAAATAACCAAGAGATCACTGAAGAAATCAAAAAATATCTAGAAACGAATGACAATGAAAACATTACAGCCCAAAACCTATGGGATGCAGCAAAAGCAGTTCTGAAGGAAGTTTATAGCAATACAGTGCTACCTCAAGAAACAAGAAACATCTCAAATAAACAACCTAACATTACACCTAAAGCGATTAGAGAAAGAAGGAAAAAAACCCTCAAAGTTAGCAGAAGGAAAGAAATCATAAAGATCCGATGAGAAATAAATGAAAACGAAATGATGGAAACAATAGCTAAGATCAATAAAACTAAAAACTGGTTCTTTGAGAAGATAAACAAAATTGATAAACCATTAGCCAGACTCATCAGGAAAAAAAGGGAGAAGACTCAAATCAACCGAATTAGAAATGAAAAGGGAGAAGTAACAACTGACACTGCAGAAATACAAAGGATCATGGGAGATTACTACAAGCAATTCTATGCCAATAAAATGGACAACCTGGAAGAAACGGACAAATTGTTAGAAATGCACAACCTTCCGAGACTGAACCAGGAAGAAATAGAAAATATAAACAGACCAATCACAAGCACTGAAATTGAGACTGTGATGAAAAATCTTCCAACAAACAAAAGCCCAGGACCAGATGGCTTCACAGGCGAACTCTATCAAACATTTAGAGAAGAGCTAACGCCTATCCTTCTCAAACTCTTCCAAAATATAACAGAGGGAGGCACACTCCCAAACTCATTCTACAAGACCACCATCACCCTGATACTAAAGCCAGACAAAGACGTCACAAAGAAAGAAAACTACAGGCCAGTGTCACTGATGAACGTAGATAAAAAAATCCTCAACAAAATACCAGCAAACAGAATCCAGCAGCACATTAAAAGGATCATACACCATGATCAAGTGGGGTTTATCCCAGGAATGGAAGGATTCTTCAATATACGCAAATCAATGTGGTATACCATATTAACAGACTGTAGGAGAAAAACCATATGATCATCTCAATAGATGCAGGAAAAACTTTTGACATAATTCAACACCCATTTATGATAAAAACCCTCCAGAAAGTAGGCATACAGGGAACTTTCCTCAACATAATAAAGGCCATATATGACAAACCCACAGCCAACATCATTCTCCATGATGAAAAACTGAAACCATTTCCACTAAGATCAGGAACAAGACAAGGTTGTCCACTCTCACCACTATTATTCAACGTAGTTTTGGAAGTTTTAGCCACAGCAATCAGAGAAGAAAAAGAAATGAAAGAAATCCAAATCAGAAAAGAAGAAATAAAGCTGTCACTGTTTGCAGATGACATGATACTATACATAGAGAATCCTAACAATGCTGCCAGAAAACTACTAGAGCTAATCAATGAATTTGGTAAAGTAGCAGGATACAAAATTAATGCACAGAAATCTCTTGCATTCCTATACACTGTTGATGAAAAATCTGAAAGAGAAATTAAGGAAACAGTCCCATTTACCATTGCAACAAAAAGAATAAAATACCTGGGAATAAACCTACCTAAGGAGACAAAAGACCTGTATGCAGAAAACTATAAGACACTGATGAAAGAAATTAAAGACGATACGAACAGATGGAGAGATATACCATGTTCTTGGATTGGAAGAATCAGCATTGTGAAAATGACAGTACTACCCAAAGCAATCTACAGATTCAGTGCAATCCCTATCAAACTACCAATAGGATTTTCCACAGAACTAGAACAAAAAATTTCACAATTTGTACGGAAAAACAAAAGACCTGGAATAGCCAAAGCAATCTTGAGAAGGAAAAACGGAGCTGGAGGAATCAGGCTCCTTGGCTTCAGACTATACTATAAAGCTACAGTAATCAAGGCAATATGGTACTGGCACAAAAACAGAAATATAGATCAATGGAACAGGATAGAAAACCCAGAGATAAACCCACACGCATATGGTCCCCTTATTTTTGATAAAGGAGGCAAGAATATACAATGGAGAAAAGACAGCCTCTTCAATAAGTGGTGCTGGGAAAACTGGACAGCTACATGTAAAAGAATGAAATTAGAACACTTCTTAACACCATACACAAAAATAAACTCAAAATGGATTAAAGACCTAAATGTAAGGCCAGACACAAACTCTTAGAGGAAAACATAGGCAGAACACTCTATGACATAAATCACAGCAAGATCCTTTTTGACCCACCTCCTAGAGAAATGGAAATAAAAACAAAAATAAACAAATGAGACCTAATGAAACTTAAGAGCTTTTGCACAACAAAGGAAACCATAAACAAGACGAAAAGACAACCCTTAGAATGGGAGGAAATATTTGCAAATGAAGCAACTGACAAAGGATCAATCTCCAATATTTACAAGCAGCTCATGCAGCTCAATATCAAGAAAACAAACAACCCAATCCAAACATGGACAGAAGACCTAAATAGATGTTTCTCCAAAGAAGATATACAGATTGCCAACAAACACATGAAAGGATGCTCAACATTGCTAATCATTAGAGAAATGCAAATCTAAACTACAATGAGGTATCACCTCACACTGGTCAGAATGGCCATCATCAAAAAATCTACAAATAAATAATCCTGAAGAGGGTATGGAGAAAAGGGGACCCTCTTGCACTGTTGGTGGGAATGTAAATTGATGCAGCCACTATGGAGAACAGTATGGAGGTTCCTTAAAAAACTACAAATAGAACTACCATACTACCCAGCAATCCCACTACTGGGCATATACCCTGAGAGAACCGTAATTCAAAAAGAGTCATGTACCACAATTTTACTACAATGTTCATTGCAGCTCTATTTACAATAGCCAGGACATGGAAGCAACCTAAGTGTCCATCAACAGATGAATGGATAAAGAAGTTGTGGCATATATATATATATATACACACACACAATGGAGTATTACTCAGCCATAAAAAGAAACTAAATTGAGTTATTTGTAGTGAGGTGGATGGACCTAGAGTCTGTCATACAGAGTGAAGTAAGTCAGAAACAGAAAAACAAATACCATATGCTAATACATATATATGGAATGTAAGGAAAAGCAGAGGTTCTGAAGAATCTAGGGACAGGACAGGAATAAAGATGCAGAAGTAGAGAATAGACTTGAGGACACGGGGAGGGGGAAAGCTAAGCTGTGACAAAGTGAGAGAGTGGCATGGACATATATACACTACCAAATGTAGAATAGATAGCTAGTGGGAAGGAGCCACATAGCACAGGGAAATCAGCTCAGTGCTCTGTGACCACCTAGAGGGGTGGGATAGGGAGGGTGGGACGGAGATGCAAGAGGGAGGAGATATGGGGATATATGTATATGTATAGCTGATTCACTTTGTTATAAAGCAGAAACTAACACACCATTGTAAAGCAATTATACTCCAGTAAAGATGTTAAAACATTAAAAAAAATAAATGTGCAAGTCCAAACTGAGATATGCGGGGAAAAAAATCAAGTGTGAAAAAACTGTTTGATTTTAAAACTTACTACAGGAAACAAAATAGAATGTAAAGTCTCATTAATATGCTTTATATTGATTATACGTTGAAATGATAATATTCTAGGTATATTGAGTTAAATGTTATTAACATTAATTTCACCTGTTTCTTTTTTCTTTTATTTATCTATTTATTTATTTTTGGCTGTGTTGAGTCTTCATTGTTGCGCCCGGACTTTCTCTAGTTGCAGCGAGTGGGGGCTGCTCTTCATTGCAGTGCACGGGCTTCTCATTGCTGTGGCTTCTCTTGTTGCGGAGCACGGGCTGTAGGTGCATTGGCTTCTGTAGTTGTGGCTCACAGGCTCAGTAGTTGTGGCTTGCGGGCTCTAGAGCTCAGGCTCAGTAGCTGTGGCGCACGGGCTTAGTTGATCCGCGGCATGTGGGATCTTCCCGGACCAGGGCTCGAACCCATGTCTACTGCATTGGCAGGCGGATTCTTAACCACTGAGCTGCCAGGGAAGTCCTCACCTGTTTCTTTTTACTTCTCTTAATGTGTAATTTTTAATCACATGTATTGCTTACATTATATTTCTGTTGGATGGAGCCTTTCTGAAAATATAATTCTAGGGAGAATGTCTCTATTAAGAGAGATTCCCATTGTTTGTTTGTTGTTTCCTTTGCTATTGTTTACAAAACTAAGCTACACATTAATCAGTTAAAATTATGCAAATCATGCAAAGGCTTCAGATGAGGTTTGCAAAAGGGACTGCATTGCTTTGTAGGCATTGCCCTAGAGCTGTTTAAGGCAGAAAAGCTGCCCAGAACACACTCATGCTTCTTATGACCAGGAATTCCAGGCCAAGCTACAGTGCATATAATAATAACACCGATGAGTTCATTGTTCTGAACTTAAGGCCAAATGGGACACTGGCTCTTTCCGTATAGTGTGAAAATTTTATGACTAGGAGATACGAAACACATTTTGAAAAACAGTAACTAATGCAATCCACATCTTTTTTTTTAAAAAACTTTTTAGAATTGAGCAAGTTTTGGTTCTCTGAAGATGGCAACGGTGATAATGTCTAATACTTGTTTAAATTTTTATATTTTCAAAGATCGTTACAGTTTTGTTTTTGTTGTTTCCATTTAATGGACTGTATATCCCCATGAGGCTATCTGAGTTGTTGTTGTGTGCACGTTTTATGGGTGAGAAGCTGTCCCACGTCTTTTTAATCCTGCTTAGTGTTCTTTTGACTACATCTGTGATGGAGCCAAATTCTACCCAGCTGTGAAAGGCAGTCAGGCACATCTCTTCACAGCTCAGCATTCACATCGTGCGGCTAGCTTGAAATTGACCATGGTGTGAGTGTTCATACCACGGTCATTGGCAAATGGTATAAATCAGGTTTATTTATTTTGTTGTCTGTTGTTTTTTTCTGGAGAGCCAGTTATGAATCATTTTATAGCCCACCACTAGGTACGCCTCCAAGAATGAGAGAAGTTGAGGATTAGAAAACATATTTTAGAGTACATGAACAAATACACATTCTCTGAGTTCAAGAACTGAATTCTATAGAGGTAAGATTCTTTTAAAGTGAAAAAAGTCATGCTACCCTCAGTTTGTACATTGTAAGAAAACGATGATGCTACTTTGCTCAGGTAGGCAAGGCCCAGATGATTTAAACCTGAAGCAGCCTGCCTTCCGAAAAGAGGGAAACCACCCTCCGAGCTCTAACACAGTTGTTTGCTTCTGTCTTCTGTTGTCTGTTTCTTTCCCTCCCTCCCTCCCTCCCGGTCTCTCTCTCTCTCTCTCTCTCTCTCTTTCTCTTTCTCCCCTTCTATTCTTCTTTCTGTTTATCTTTTTCTGCCTTTGTGTGTGTGTCCTGTAGGGAGGAAAGATAATTTTCTGAGTTCGTAGCTCAGACCTCTGTAATCAAAAACCAGATTAGCAAGATAAAAACAAACAAGTTTATTAACATGTATACCTCATATATATCAATACATGGGAGACACCCGGGGGAAATGAGTAACTGTCTGAGGTCCTTCAGATTCAGGGTTAAATACCATCTTAATAGGGAAAGAGGAGGAAGGAGCTTGGCCTCTTAGGGGAGACTAAATGATTTTTAGGGACTATGAATGGGCCCTTAGCAGAGATGGGAAATATGATGGTTTGTGACAAAGTTTATCTGGGCCTGGTGTTGACTTCTAGTCTCTTCTCCTGTGACAAGAGGCAATCTTCCCTGGTTGATGAAACTCCCGGGGTGGGGATTTATGACAATCGAGTTCCTTTTGGAGGATCTGACTTTAGGCAGATAAGAGGAATTTAGAGAAAGTTTACGTTTGCTGTCTTTCAAGTGCCTTCAGCTCAATATAATCAATATACCAAAGCAGCATATTTGGGGGTGGCTTGTCCTGAACCCCTGCAGTCATATTTTGGGGTGGCATATTCTGTTACCCTTTAGTGTCTATCATAAATACACATACAATTTTTACTACATAGGTTACTATGGAATAGAGCTAGAAATTCAAGAAACCAAACAACACCACTGCAACGCCTTCGTCCAAAGAAAGCTGGCACAAAATCTTTCATTTTCTTCTATGGAAAAACAGTCAAGCACTAAATTCACCAGTGAGCAAAAGACACAGATTGGCTGAATGGATAAAAAAACAAGACCCATATATATGCTGTCTACAAGAGACCCATTTCAGACCTAGAGACACATACAGACTGAAAGTAAGGGGATGGAAAAAGATATTCCATGCAAATGGAAACCAAAAGAAAGCTGGAGTAGCAATTCTCATATCAGACAAAATAAACTTTAAAATAAAGACTATTAGAAGAGACAAAGAAGGACACTGCATAATGATCAAGGGATCGATCCAAGAAGAAGATATAACAATTGTAAATATTTATGCACCCAACATAGGAGCACCTAAATACATAAGCCAAATACTAACGGCCATAAAAGTGGAAATCGACAGTAACACATTCATAGTAGGGGACTTTAACACCCCACTATCACCAATGGACAGATCATCCAAAATGAAAATAAATAAGGAAACACAAGCTTTAAATGATACATTAAACAAGATGGACTTAATTGATATTTATAGGACATTCCATCCAAAAACAACAGAATACACATTTTTCTTAAGTGCTCATGGAGCATTCTCCAGGATAGATCATATCTTGGGTCACAAATCAAGCCTTGGTAAATTTAAGAAAATTGAAATTGTATCAAGTATCTTTTCCGACCACAACGCTATGAGACTAGATATCAATTACAGGAAAAGATCTGTAAAAAATACAAACACATGGAGGCTAAACAATACACTACTTAATAACGAAGTGATCACTGAAGAAATCAAAGAGGAAATAAAAAAATACCTAGAAACAAATGACAGTGGAGACACGATGACCCAAAACCTATGGGATGCAGCAAAAGCAGTTCTAAGAGGGAAGTTTATAGCAATACAATCCTACCTTAAGAAACAGGAGACATCTCAAATAAACAAACTAACCTTGCACCTAAAGTAATTAGAAAAAGAAGAACAAAAAACCCCCACAGTTAGCAGAAGGAAGGAAATCATAAAGATCAGATCAGAAATAAATGAAAAAGAAATGAGGGAAATGATAGCAAAGATCAGTAAAACTAACAGCTGGTTCTTTGAGAAGATAAACAAAATTGATAAACCATTAGCCAGACTCATCAAGAAAAAAAGGGAGAAGACTCAAATCAATAGAATTAGAAATGAAAAAGGAGAAGTAACAACTGACACTGCAGAAATACAAAAGATCATGAGCGATTACTACAAGCAACTCTATGCCAATAAAATGGAAAACTGGAAGAAATGGACAAATTCTTAGAAATGCACAACCTGCCAAGACTGAATCAGGAAGAAATAGAAAATATGAACGGACCAATCACAAGCACTGAAATTGAAACTGTGATTAAAAATCTTCCAAAAAACAAAAGCCCAGGACCAGATGGCTTCACAGGCGAAGTCTATCAAACATTTAAAGAAGAGCTAACACCTATCCTTCTCAAACTCTTCCAAAATATAGCAGAGGAAGGAACACTCCCAAACTCATTCTACGAGGCTACCATCACCCTGATACCAAAACCAGACAAGGATGTCACAAAGAAGGAAAACTACAAGCCAATATCCCTGATGAACATAGATGCAAAAATCCTCAACAAAATACTAGCAAACAGAATCAAACAGCACATTAAAAGGATCATACACCATGATCAAGTGGGGTTTATTCCAGGAATGCAAGGATTCTTCAATATACGCAAATCAATCAATGTGATAAACCATATTAACAAATTGAAGGAGAAAAACGATATGATCATCTCAATAGATGCAGAGAAAGCTTTCGACAAAATTCAACAGCGATTTATGATAAAAACCCTGCAGAAAGTAGTCATAGAGGGAACTTTCCTCAACATAATAAAGGCCATATATGACAAACCCACAGCCAACATCATCCTCAGTGGTGAAAAACTGAAAGCCTTTCCACTAAGATCAGGAACAAGACAAGGTTGCCCACTCTCACCACTCTTATTCAACATAGTTTTGGAAGTTTTAGCCACAGCAATCAGAGAAGAAAAGGAAATAAAAGGAATCCAAATCGGAAAAGAAGAAGTAAAGCTGTCACTCTTTGCAGATGACATGATACTATACATAGAGAATCCTAAACATGCTACCAGAAAACTACTAGAGCTAACCAATGAATTTGGTAAAGTAGCAGGATACAAAATTAATGCACAGAAATCTCTGGCATTCCTATACACTAGTGATGAAAAATCTGAAAGTGAAATCAAGAAAACACTCCCATTTACCATTGCAACAAAAAGAATAAAATATCTAGGAATAAACCTACCTAAGGAGACAAAAGACCTGTATGCAGAAAATTATAAGACACTGATGAAAGAAATTAAAGATGATACAAATAGATGGAGAGATATACCATGTTCTTGGATTGGAAGAATCAGCATTGTGAAAATGACTGTACTACCCAAAGCAATCTACAGATTCAATGCAATCCCTATCAAACTACCACTGGCATTTTTCACAGAACTAGAACAAAAAATTTCACAATTTGTATGGAAACACCAAAGACCCCGAATAGCCAAAGCAATCTTGAGAACAAAAAACAGAGCTGGAGGAATCAGGCTCCTTGACTTCAGACTATACTACAAAGCTACAGTAATCAAGATAGTATGGTACTGGCACAAAAACAGAAAGATAGATCAATGGAACAGGATAGAAAGCCCAGAGATAAACCCACGCACATATGGTCACCTTATCTTTGATAAAGGAGGCAGGAATGTACAGTAGAGAAAGGACAGCCTCTTCAATCAGTGGTGCTGGGAAAACTGGACAGGTACATGTAAAAGTATGAGGTTAGATCACTCCCTAACACCATACACAAAAATAAGCTCAAAATGGATTAAAGACCTAAATGTAAGGCCAGAAACTATCAAACTCTTAGAGGAAAACATAGGCAGGACACTCTATGACATAAATCACAGCAAGATCCTTTTTGACCCACCTCCTAGAGAAATGGAAATTAAAAACAAACAAATGGGACGTAATGAAACTTCAAAGCTTTTGCACAGCAAAGGAAACCATAAACAAGACCAAAAGACAACCCTCAGAATGGGAGAAAATATTTGCAAATGAAGCAACTGACAAAGGATTAATCTCCAAAATTTATAAGCAGCTCATGCAGCTCAATAACAAAAAAACAAACAACCCAATCCAAAAATGGGCAGAAGACCTAAATAGACATTTCTCCAAAGAAGATATACACACTGCCAACAAACACATGAAAGAATGCTCAACATCATTAATCATTAGAGAAATGCAAATCAAAACTACAATGAGATATCATCTCACACCAGTCAGAATGGCCATCAGCAAAAAATCTAGAAACAATAAATGCTGGAATGGGTGTGGAGCAAAGGGAACACTCTTGCACTGCTGGTGGGAATGTGAATTGGTACAGCCAATATGGAGAACAGTATGGAGGTTCCTTAAAAAACTACAATTAGAACTACCATATGACCCAGCAATCCCACTCCTGGGCATATACCCTGAGAAAACCATAATTCAAAAAGAGTCATGTACCAAAATGTTCATTGCAGCTCTATTTACAATAGCCAGGAGATGGAAACAACCTAAGTGTCCATCATCGGATGAATGGATAAAGAAGATGTGGCACATATATACAATGGAATATTACTCAGCCATAAAAAGAAACGAAATTGAGCTATTTGTAATGAGGTGGATAGACCTAGAGTCTGTCATACAGAGTGAAGTAAGTTAGAAAGAGAAAGACAAATACCGTATGCTAACACATATATATGGAACTTAAGAAAAAAAAATGTCATGAAGAACCTAGGGGTAAGACAGGAATAAAGACACAGACCTACTAGAGAATGGACTTGAGGCTATGGGGAGGGGGAAGGGTAAGCTGTGACAAAGCGTGAGAGAGTCATGGACAGATATACACTACCAAATGTAAGGTAGATAGCTAGTGGGAAGCAGCCGCATAGCACAGGGAAATCAGCTCGGTGCTTTGTGACCGCCTGGAGGGGTGGGATAGGGAGGGTGGGAGGGAGGGAGACGCAAGAGGGAAAAGCTATGGGAACATATGTATATGTATAACTGATTCACTTTGTTATAAAGCAGAAACTAACACACCATTGTAAAGCAATTATACTCAAAAAAAAAAAAGTATGGTACATCTACATGGCAGAATACTGTGCAGCCGTAGAAAAGAAAACAAAAGCTCTCACTACACTGATATGGAAAGATCTCCAGGCTATACTGCTAAGTGAAGAATAGAAAAGCGTGGAGGAGGATATATAAAGCATGATGCCTTTTGCGCAATAAAGGGAGAAATAAGGCCATATACTAATGTTTGCTTATATGGGGAAACAATGCAAGGTGCATGAGAAATCAAGAAAAGTGGTTCTATATTTGGGAAAGGGGTTGCAGAGTGGGGGGGGGGATGGGAACAGGTGGGAGAGAGACTTCCTCCGGATTTTTCTTTTTGTAATATTTATTTTTAACCATGTGAATTTGTTACCTATTTAAACACAAAAATAAACATAAAAAAAAATTCACCGGTGAGGGGGGGAAACCTTTGAAACCAAAAAAGAAAGGAGATGCTGGACGTAAAAATTTATATATACCTAAAGTGAAATCACTTCAGTCATCTGTGGTTGTCTCATATCAAATCAAGCCCAGTTCTCAATTACTTCATTATTTCCCAACAGGAGAGCCAGATTAGATAATCACACGTGAATTTCAGATTGTGCTCGCTAACTGAAGTTTGTTATTGGCAGTCACTTGAAAAGTGTTGCTCTAAAACAAGCTATTCTGAATGAGTGCCTTTGGAGGGTCATTTTCTTTTAACTCATCCCTTCCCTCCCCACACACCAGTGAACTGAGCAAAAGGCTTACCAGATGGTTCTAACTCTGAGCCTTGGTGAATTCTCAGGGTCACTTATCAGAGAGCCTGGAAATCAGTTGGTGCGGATAAAATGAAGTAAGAACCAGAGGCCTCAAACGATATGCCATCAGTCGATAAAAGTATGGCCAGGTGTTGTGTTTTATTACAATGCCTTTATTAAAAAAAAATCTGGGGATTTCCCTGGTAGCACAGTAGTTAAGAATCCACCTGCCAATGCAGGGGACATGGGTTCGAGCACTGGTGTGGGAACATCCCACATGCTGGGGAGCAACTAAGCCCGTGCACCACAACTACTGAGCCTGCACTCTAGAGCTCACGAGCGACAACTACTGAGCCCACGTGCCACAAATACTGAAGCCCACATGCCTAGAGCCTGTGCTCCATAGCAAGAGAAGCCACCGCAATGAGAAGCCCATGCACCACAACAAAGAGTAGACCCTGCTCGCCACAACTAGAGAAAGCCCACGCGGCAACGAAGACCCAACACAGCCAAAATATAAACTAAAAAAAAAATCTGACATTGAAAAATTAAGAAGCTTTCCACAAAAATACAGATTTGGGGGTTTTCTTTAGGAGTAACAAGATATCACAATGGGCAGGTGCTCCCTCAGAATTTGTCCCATCATGTGGCTTTTGGATTCTCAAGACCTTCTATGTTCAGTGGCTTTTGTGCCCAACAGGCGACTCTAATCCAGCCACAGTCCAGAATCAGAGTCTCAGGTCCACCTCCCCCATATTCCCTTCTGAAATCAAAAGTTCCTGCGAGCCAAAAGCTTTCTCATAACTCGTTTGGTGACAAGACCTGGCATGAACTGATGGGAGGCTGTTTGTCATCTTTATTTCTCCCACTTAGCGTGAATGTTTGTGCATGTAGCTGCAGAAATGGAAATTCATGTGATTCTTTTTCTTAAATTTTTATTGAAGTATAGTTGATTTACAGTGTTGTGTTAGTTTCAGATGTACAGCAAAGTGATTCAGTTACATATATACTTTTTTAACATTCTCTTCCATTATAGGTTATTACGAGATACCGAGTATAGTTCCCTGTGCTATACAGTAGGTCCTTGTTGGTTATCTGTTTTATGTATAGTAGTGTGTATATTTTAATCCCAACCTCCTAATTTATCCCTCCCCCCCGAATTCATTTGATTCTATGATGTTGCCCCCAACCCTGCTGGTGATGTTTGGTACTACATAGTGCAGGTACCATATTACCTATTAAAAATCCCCCGAATCCTGCAGTCTGAGCATATGTAGTTCTGAAGGTTTCTGACAGGGGCCTTGGTATCAAAATATATGAAGCACTTGAAACAGTGTCATCATTTAGGAAGCACTAGGTAAGTGATTGCTTTTTTTTTTAAGAGATAACTCTTTTATTTATTTTTTTATTTTTGTTGGAGTATAGTTGATTTACAGTGTTGTTAGTTTCTGTTGTGTACAAAGTGAATCAGTTATACATATACATATATCCACTCTTTTTTAGATTTTTATTCCCATATACATCATTACAGAGTATTGAGTAGAGCTCCCTGTGCTATACAGTAGGTTCTTATTTGTTATCTGTTTAACACGCACACAGTACTATATATAAATCTCAGCCTCCCAATTTATCCCTGCCCCCACTTCCCCATTGGTATCCACAAGTTTTTTTTCTACATCTGTGACTCTATTTCTGTTTTGTAAATAGGTTCCTTTGTACCATTTTTTTTTAGATTCCACATATAATGTCATATGATAATTTGTCTTTGTCTGACTTAATTCAGTCAGTATGACACTCTGTAAGTCCATCCATGTCCCTGCAAATGGCATTATTTCATTCTTTTTTATGGCTGAGTAATATTCCATTGTATATATGTACCACATCTTCTTTATCCATTCCTCCATTGATGGACATGTAGGTTGCTTCCATGTCCTGGCTATTGTAAGTAGTGCTGCAATGAACATTGAGGTACATGTATCTTTTCGAATTACGGTTTTCTTCGAATCCGTGCCCAGGAGTGGGCTTGCTGGAACATGGTAGCTCTAGCTATCATATGACCCGGTGATTGCTATTAATTAAAATAATACTGTTCCCAGTCCTTAAGAAGATCATGAGTAGGGGAGAGGAGTCATAAATGTAAGAATGACAATATTGTGGCTGGAAGTGGAATACAAGTGCTGACCAATGGTGGCTCCTTAGTGGCAAGAAGAGGGAAGGAGTTTTAAACATAAGGTGGTCTAATATCCCATTTTAAGTTGCTTGTTACCCTGGTCTATGATGTAATCAACACACACACACATGCACATTCACTGCCATTGCCCAAAGCATTCAATACAGTCTATTGACTCGGGAGCACTGCTTGAATGGAAAAGGCAGCAGGACCACCCAATGCAGAAAAGGGTGGCCGTGCACAGGGGTGAATAGCAGAGACAGGCCATGGATTCAGCAGAGCCAGGAGTATTAGAAGGGAGGGACACTGGGCTTCCAAAATTAGCTGTGAATTTCCACCTCAGTCTTAGAAAGCAAGCTGGAAGTTTAGGGGACTTCCTGGTGCTGGTACTTGGGTGGTTCATGCAAATAGCCTCATTTCCCAACCAATGTCACCATGTGCGTAAGAACTTTAGTATTTCCACCTCACTGCACTGAAGGACCAACCCCTCCCTTTTTTAGTGCTTTGAAAGCATTTTAAACATATTTAACTCTGACACTAACCTGTGTTACAAATATTTGTGTTATATATGTGTTTGTGTATATGTACATCTATATAATATGTTTTAATGTGTGTATGTATAATAAATATATATATATTCATATTCCGTATTTTTTTCGTTTCCTGGACTAGGGTAAACATTTCTCAAGGCAGAGACAATTTCTTCATTTATTTATCTTTGTCACTCCAAAATCTCATGGAGTGCCCAGAAGACACTCAGTCAGTGTTCATTGAATGCCTTACAAAGTCAGCTTGACTTGGTTCATCGTCATTTTATTCTGCCTCATCCCCAAGGACCAGAAACTCTAGGCCCTGAAGGACCAATGGCCCCTCTAGCTGGTCGTGTACAAGGCCACATAACTCTAGCTGGAACTGCCTTGCTGGCAGCTCCCTAAGGCCCTGCATTGTTGGATCAGTCCGATCTGGCAACAATCTTATAAAATAGCTCCAAAAATCATGGATCTCTCTTTTAGTGTCTTCAGTTTGGATGGCCATCAACTCAAGTGGTTTCCTTGGTTCTTCCTCTGATTCATTTTAGTCCCTCTCTTGCTGTAACTCCACCTTTACCCCTTCACTCCCTAAGAACTTTCTTTAACACCTTCCCGTTCCTTCCGTCCCCACTGTATCTCCTCCGCTCTTGTTTAGTCTCCTTGCACATCGTTCCCGGTCCAGTGCACAAACCCATCCCCCAAGCCAGCATGCAGGCATTCATCAGCTGATGTAGCAAGTACGCAGCACCTACTACATGCTGAGGAAGAGAGCACAAAACATTGGCCTGCTTCCTGCGTTCATGGAAGTTAACAATTACATGAGGGATTCAAGCATTCATCAAATAAATACACCAATGAGTGGATGATCGCAAACCAAACAAGAAAGAAACAAAAATTCTTGTATGAAAGCATATAACCAAGGAAGCTGACCTAGGCCTGGGGTGGGGCTAGGCTCGCCTGAGGAAGTGATGTATGAACTGAGCTATGAAGGGTAACTAGGCACTAGAGGGGTAGCAAGGGGAGAGGATTCCAGGCAAAGGGAAGACTGCGTGCTTAGGCCCTGGAGCAGGCAGGAGGAAAGTATGACCAAGGAACTGAGCGGTCAGTGTGGTTTGAACCTGGAGAGCAGAAGTATGAGGAAAGAGGGGCCAGACGCCACTGGCTCTTATCATTACGCTTAGGACTTATATAAATGAGACATTTCGAATGCAACACGAAAGGAAACAGAACTGTACCATGCATATGATTACTGAACAGCATGACTCACTTTGGAAGAGTCACTGGAGAATAGAAATTCATTTTACGTATTTTTCTGTGTAATTATGACAGATTGGCTTTCCTCCTTGTGTGAAGGGAGAGTCTAGAAAATTACTGTCTTGCTTGCTCTAAAAGTATTCTGTTTAGTTCTAGTGTGTTTGAAATGCTTGGTAGGAAAATGGTTTAAAACCCACTCACCCCCCCCGCCATGAGAGTCAAATTGGCCTGGCAGACTGTAAAATTATAGGCCCTGGCAAAACAGAGACTCCATACTGATTGCCTGTTGATCACAGAAGAGAAAGAGAATTAAAATAAGTGAGTTGTTAGTATCTTTGCTAAGAAAGTTTCTTTTCTTGATTGGAAGGTCATTATAACAAGATGACACATGAGCATTTTATATATGTAGCATGACTATGGTGTGAAAACCATATACATTCCCTGGTAACTTGCTCTGGACCAGTGATGACCGAGCTTGTAACGCAACCATTCCGCTTAGAAAGATGTGTGAGGAGGATATCCTGGCTGAAAAAGTTTGATTGTGTTAAAGAATATTTTCATTTCATAGCTTCTGCTGATTCTTTGTGCTGCTAGGGGTTAACATTTGGTGTCAGAGGCTGTTTTATTTATGGTGATGTCTAGCTATGTAAAGTATGCACCTAGAGCTTGCATATGGGGAACAAAGGTGTTCTAATTAATAAAGTAAAAGTCTGGCACCATTGAGGGCAAGGAAAATCCTTGTGGATTACATTGCCTTTAGGAAAATGTTTTTCTTATCTGAAATATATTGTCTACAATAAATTGGGTTCATCCATGGGAGATGTGTTTTGTTCAAGACCTATTTTTACCCCATCCTAGCAGAGGGTGTCAAATGAGTGCCAAAGTCCGTCCATTCCAGACTGTTCCACTAAGGCCCTGCAACCTCCTGGGGTGGTGTTTAAACTGAGAAAGTCAGACTGGAGGAGACTATTGTAGATTAGCATATTTTATCTACAGTTATCCAGGTGGGAAATGACAGTGAATCATAAGATGAAACCAAACCCCATAGATTGGGGAAGGGATTAATTGGGAAGCAGGGGTGGTTGAGGTTCAGACAATAAATGATTAAAGAAGGGCTCTCTGGGGATGAAAGGAGAAGGCAGTTCTCATCCGATGGTTCAACTGGAGAAGGATTGTTTCCAAGCTCACATAATTGTTGGCAGCACTTAGTTTCTTGTGGGTTGCTGGACCGAGGGCCTCAGTTTTTTGTGGGCTGTTGGCTGGAGGCTGCCCTCCACTCCTCGCTGTGTGGCCCTCTCTATATGACAGCACACAAGATTGCACCTTGTTTCTTCAAAGCCAACAAGAGAGAGGGAGAGTCTCTTAGCAAGACATTAAAATCTTCTGCAACACAATCACATCTGTGTAATCACAGACATCCTATCACCCTTGCCATATTCTGTTGCTTAGAAACAAGCCCTATGTCCCACCTACACTCAAGCGAGGGAATTATATAAGGACATGAACACCAGGAAGTGGGGATCATGAGAGCCACCATAGAATCTTTCTGCCACAGGTGGGAAAGTTTGAGAAGCAAAACCTTAAGCTATTGCTGGCTATTAACATTTTAGCTGTAATAATGTATCGATCAAGAAACAGATTAAGTGCTGGTTATAGGTGCAGAATACAAGAAACCAGTAGTAAAGATTGTTTCCTTTTATGGATCAAGATACAACCTATTCACAGGGGAACAGTTAGCACTATGCCAACTTGAACAATAATAACTGTGTGTATTTGAATTCTTTTTATTTAAAACATAAGAGCCCTGGAAAAGAAGGGCCTTGGCAAGACAAAAATGAGGAAGGGCAGAAGATGAAGGGAGAGTTCAGAAAAGGTTGGAAAATGAATGAGAAAACAAGGAGGAGAGAGATACCTAGACCCATCTCTCTGAAAATGTAAGCATCCAGTCCCATCTCTGACCTTGCTGACTCTTAGATCCAGTTCCTTCTCCTTGCCCAGATTTTGTCTGACTTCCAAGCTCTGATGGTATCGCTCATCCATGAGGTGATGTCGAATAGTAGTTACTTACGTGGACTCTGCTACCCACTGCTTATCTCTGGTCCCCCGTTCCACCCCTTATCAGGTGGGTAAATTGTTCACATTATGAATGCTTATCAACTGTAAAATAGAATCGTAATAACACTTCCTTCACAGAGTTGATGGAATGAAACAAATTGTGACATGGAAAGTGCTAGAACAGCGCCTAAACACAGTAAAGCCTTCAGAAATGGGAGCTACTACTATTGTTTTTTGAACAAGCATTGACTGGGTGTCAATTATGTGTACAAGTAGACCATCTCTTTCACCACCCAATTATTCGAGGACCACTGGCAAATTCCATCCTGTGTTTCCATATTTGACAACGCCACTGTGTTGGCCTTAGTAATGCAGTGCTTGGCTGCCTCAAACATTTTCTCATAAAAATAAAAAGCTGAATGCATCATAAAGTTCTCTATTGATCTAAACTTACTGTAATTCGCTGCAGTAGCACTGAATGGATATGGTTCAGCCAATTTATTTTCCCCCTCCTCAAAAAGAAAAAGTGGGATCCACAAGCCCTCATCTATCAAGTGTAGTCGGCCTCTTCAGTGTAATGTCATGTGAAATCACTGACCTGTAATGTAAAATCACTCACATCCATAGTGGTAGTCACCCTTTCTGCATTCCGGCCATGAAAGTTCACCTCACGTTTATGCCTCATTTTCCGTCTCCCTTAGAATTTAAAGCTAGAGTCATGATTGTGGTTCCAGTATTTTAAAACATTTCGTCATAGTAACCCCTAGGGCCTAAAGAAAGCCATGAAATCTGATGATTGTTGCTCAGTTTGGGGATATATATAACTCTTGACGTAGCACCTCACTACTCAATCTGGTAGCTCTCAGACTACATTCTCAGCTCTATTTTTATCTTCCCTTTACAAAATCCCTCACCTATTGCATTTCTGCACAGATTCGTTTAAAGCAGTGCTTCTCAAACTTCAGTGTGCACACTTTCCCCTGAGAGTCTAGTTGAAGTTCAGATTCTGACTTAGTGCACCTCGGGTAGAGCCCAAGGTTCTACATTTCTGACAAGCTCCCAGGTAATGCCCATGCTGCAGGTCAAAGGACCACACTTTGAGTAGAAAGGATTTAAAGGACAGATGCCAAAACCAGTTACAAAATCTAACTCAGATGAGCCTCTTGAGAGTTTCCGAACAACTCTCAACTGTGAAGTCGGCTCTCGATGCTGAAACTCAATCTTGGCTGCTCTGTGAGTCCCATCTGTCATGGCGTTGCCCGAACAGAGGTGTCCTATGGGTGATGGACCCTAAGAAAGGGTGGCGGCTTCATGTTTAATCAGACTTTTAAAAGCAAAAGCTGTCTTTAAGCCAAAGAAAATTCACCTCGTATTTCTCAATGTAAAAACTGGATGGGGGTGGGGGGAGGGAATAGGGAAAAATTATATCATTGATCTATTTATGTTCAGAAAAGAGTATGCATCCTATCCCCCAGCTCTTATCTTGAGATTGTGTTTCCAGAGGGCATGTGTTTTTTCCACCTTCTGCGAAGAACAACAAATGACCACAGATGGGCCCAGCGATGGCTTTGAGCTTTGATCTTTCAGAGCCCATATTAAGTGGTTGAAAAAAATGCCCTGTGAAATCAATGGGTTAAATAGTTTTGAAGTCAGTTCCGCACAATGGAAACGAGACGACTAGGGCACAGACATGATCGCCGTAGCCCCATCTCAGTATACTTGGAGAAGAAAGGAGAATCCAACAGTCCTTTTAAGTCTTTGTGTCATAAGAATGGGTGCATGTCAGAATCACTGGGACCGTTAAAAACAGACGCCTGAGTCCTGCCCCTAGGGTCTGATGTCAGTGGTCTGGGGTAGGCCCAGGGGGTTCTAATGTGTAGCCAAGGCTAAGAAAACTCTTCTAGACCAGTGAGTCTCAAAGTTGAGTCAGCATCCAAACCACCTGGAAGTCTCGTTAAAACAGATTCTTGGACTCTACCCTCAGATTTCCTGCTTTAGTTGGTTTGGAGGTAAGCCTGAGAATTCGCGTTTCTATTGATAAGTAACCATTTGGTGCCGCTGCTGGTCTCAGGCCACACTTTAGAGCCATTGTTTTATATTAGGGGCCAGCCATTTATGGCCCTGGGACCAAATCCTGCCCTCCAACTGTTTTTATAAGTAAAGTTTTATTGGAACACACCATTGCCCATTTGTTTACCTAATGCCGGTGGCAGAGTTGAGTCTTTGCAACAGAGACCATTTGGCAGTAAGTCCTAAAACATTTACTTTCCGGTCTTTGATATAAAAAGTTTGCCAACCCCTGCTCTAGGTGCAAAAGGTTAAGGAAACTATATTATCTGTTGTAACATTTTTACTCTATAGAGAGATGGGTTACAAGAAGGGTGGGCAGCCAGGAATGGAACGGGAAAGGGGAGCCGGGGAAAGGGGAGCCGGGGAAAGGGATCATGAGGGCGCTTTACAATTTACCAAGCCACAGTATCACCCTCTGTCTCTTTAAAGAAACTCATGATGATAATGTCTCATGTTTGTTTCGCCCAGTGGTTCTCAAAATGTGGTCCCTGCCACACAGCATCACCATCCCACAGGATTTGTTGACAATGCGAATTTTCAAGCCTGACCTAAGACAGACTGTTTGAGAAACTCTGGGGGGAAGAGCCCAGCAATCTGTAGTACAAGGTGATTCTGATACACACTCGAGTTTGAGAGCTGCTAGCATAGTACTCAGAGTTTACAAAGACCGTGGACCTCACTGAACTCACCACAAAATGGAAAGCTTGGTCCACTTTGCTCTTTGAGTGAATTCAACACTAAGTTAAACTTCTGAATGTATCATTTTTTTGTGAAAATGTAAACAAATGGTATGACCTCTGGAGGGAATACTTGGGTGCATCCAAACAACCGGAAGTTGAAGGAAGGCACTAGTTAGAGCAGGGTCTCAAATGTTAGGGTATCAACATCAAATGGAGGAGGGTTTGTGAAGACACAGATTCGGTAGGTCTGGGGTGGAGCCTGAGAGTTTGCATTTCTAACAAGTTCCCTGGTGAGGCTCATGCTGCTAGGCCAAGGACCACTGCTTGAGAACCGCTGAGTTTCAGTATTATCTTTAGCCTTCTGTAAAACTGGACTTTCTTACGAGCTCTGAGTGTCTAAGAAGAGGAGTGTCAGTGGGTATGTGGTGGGTCTAATGAAGACCAGACCTCTTTCATACATCTTTGTCAGAGAGTGGGAGCAGAAGGGAAAGGCTGAGAGGTTACTTTGGGATTTGAATAGGAAACAAACCCTCAGCTGCAAAATCCCGTTTCTTCTTACAGGTACTAGATTGAAAGTCAGAGCCAGCAGCAGGAGGCTGATTCTTTTTTTCTCTGGAAAGCTGTAATTAATGAGGAGTTGACATGTTAGATGTTTTAGATATAAAAACTGTTGGTGAAGCAGGCAGAGTTAGAGGGAGTGAACCCCGAGAGGGCTGCAGCTCAGTGGCAATGAGAACTCAAACACATTCTGAAAGTAGAAAGCAAAAGTGCACGTAAATAGGTATCGGCAGCAGTTGCGTCCAGAGAGTAGCGTCCTTGGTGGACTCGTGCGTTTCCTATTTTCCTAATTGCTCCCTCCTTTGACCCTGCTGCTCTATGACGTCGTTCAATCATGTTGTTGGCAAGCTTTCTCTCCGTCTCTCTCTCTCTCAGCTGGGCTTTCCTTTGTGGCGCCTTCATTCTCAGGTGTGCTTTTGGTGGCTGCCAAGCTTTCCCAGGCTTCTGTCTTTGCAGCTCAGCAACCTCAGGCAAGGGAACTACTCTTTCCCAATAGTTGAAACCCCAGCGCAGGGATTGGCTTTGACTTTGGTCGGTGCCTCTCCCCAAGTCACTCACACCCAGGGATAGAATACCCTGGGATTGTCCCTGGCTGCCCGGCGTGGTGTCAGCCTTACCCAAACCCCTTGGACTGGGGGTGGCAAAGGTATGGTCCCTTGAGGACCACCAAGGGGAACGGGAGCTGGGAAGTACAGCCGCAGAGACGCTCTTCAACCTCTCTTCACTGAGGAATGGGACTGATCGCTTTCTTGAGAGTCAAGAGCAGAGTGTCCCACGCTAGGCTTCATTTTTAGAGCTCTCAGGTCTGGGCCAGTATATGGAAGGCTTTGAATGGGAGGAGAACGAGAAACAGCGTGGACATTATTACCGGTGGAGACCTAATAAGGTTTTGGAGCCACATGATGGTGTAATGGAGTAATTTTTGAAAGAATTCATTAAATTCATCTCATAAGGAAGCTTGAAAAGCAGGGAGACAGTTTAAGGACCACTGAAACACGACAGAAGTAGGGCGCTATGAAAGAGGGCTATGGGGCTGATGGGAGGAAATGTACCTGGTAGACCATCTTGTCTCTCCAGGAAGTTGGTAGACTTGTTGGACACAGATGTCAACTCCACACATTCACTCACCAGGGCTGGAGTCGACAGGGGGCAGGTGTCAATCCCCCTGGCTTGGCTGGGAGAGCCACCAACAAACCAAGTTCTTTTTTTTTTTAATTTTTATTTTATATTGGAGTATAGTTGATTAACAATGATGTGTTAGTTACAGGTGTACAGCAAAGCGATTCAGTTATACCCATACAAGTATCAATTCCTTTTCAAATTCTTTTCCCATTTAGGCCAAACCAGGTTCTGCACCTTGGCTCCTGTGGGCACTGCTACTCCCTTATACACCCCCAACTCCTGTCGCCTCTTCCTTTTCTTGACCTAGGCTCCACCTGGATCACCAATGTCTACTTCTGTTCCATTTCTGCCCTGCTTATCTTGAGTATTGGCTTTATGTTTCCTAATATAGTTTATATCTTTAACTTAATGTAAAACGTTTAGAACTAAGGAGCCCTCAAGCTGTGAACTTACAGTCTTGCCATCTTGACCAAAATCTGCCCACTGGCTCATCTTAAAAATTTTCCCAAGCATTTTATGACATGTTCCAATCCTGGCTACCCAACGTCACTCCTTTGTCCCTTTCAATAGTAAAGGGAAAAGCAGAGAAACTATATCTAATTTACTTTATAAAAAATACAGTTGGATAACTTTTTTATACATGTCAGTTTAAAAAATACTGTGATTAAAATCAGAGCTGTAACAGATCTGGGTAAAGTAATTTTCAAAGTGTACCTTATGAATCGTGAATAATTGTGTTGACAGTAAACAAGGAGGACATGGAGAATTTTACGAAAAATATGAGAAGCTTATGGTTTTTGTTAGTAGAGGAATGAAGCCAGTGTAGTGTGTCTTGGGAGGGGAGGGACAAGTGCCCATCAATATCCCCATTGAGTTTGCTACTTTGGTCATCATTCAGTAGTGGCTTTCACTATGGGCTTTTCAGATATACGTGTACTGAAAGGGACATGGCCCTATGTCTGCCGGCAGTGCTCAGCTGATGTCCTGCTTTGTCCTCATTAGTGCCTTTGGCTTTTGCTGTCTGGTTCCACAGGATGCCTGCGTGGGTGAGCCTCAATGGAGGAAAAAAACTGGATAGGTTATATCGTGGGTGTACTTTTGCAAATGTGGTATTTCAGCAGCCTGGAGAATTACCAAGGCAAAAGGAATGATTCTGCGGGCAAATTTAATGACTTTTAAAGAATGAGCAATTCCAAATTCCAAGTCTCAAATGAGGTTCTTATCGACTTTCTCAGGTGTTTAAACAGGCTGCTTTCACTTGGAAATCTTAGCTTAGGGCAAAGAGTCAAGAGCGGATGTCGAGTTTCTTGAAGTCTTTAAATTACAGAGGTACTAGAGGCTTACAAAAACTATTCAAAACAGTGGTTTCGAAATTATAAAATGCAGGCCTTCTGCTTGCTGAACTCATCCCTTACCTTCTAGGGTAGCCTGTGAAAAGAGCTTTCAGTCCATTTTCTGTGAATGTCTATATCCATAATATATCTGTATCTATAATTATATCTATAACTATAGCAGTGGCTCTCAACTGGGGTGGTTTTGCCCCCAGGGGCCACTTGGGAATGTCTGGGGACATTTTTGCTGGTCAAAATGGGGCAGGGGTAGAGGCTACTGACATCTAGTAGGTAGAGACCAGGGATGCTGCTTAACACCCCACAATGCACAGGACGGCCCTACCACAATGGATTATCCTACCCAAAATACTGAGAGTGCCATGGCTGAGAAACCCTAATCTCAGATTTTCTTCATATAGGAAAACTTTAACAAGGAATGATGGTTTTAGAAAATAACAGTTCTGAGAATTAAAGCACCTTGATTTCTTAGAAGTTTTCATATGGGGCATCTACCCACTAATGATCTAGATTTCTTTTCTCTTTCTTGTTAGAAGTCTTTAAATCGTTTTTAGAGCAGACATTGGAATACATTTACTCCCAGTTCCATTCATTCATTTCGGCCTTAGGGATGTGGCCAGGTTGTTCCTAGGCTGGGGGGATTCAGGACAACAGATGTCGGGTTTGGGGCTCCACAGCTGCTTGGATGAGTAGCCCCCCAAACCGTCACAGCAGAGATGCAATGGGGGAAGGGGAGCTCCTGGATGGCACTAGGCAGAATCTGAGGCACAATCTGCTCCTTCCTTCTTTCCTTCCTTCCAGAGAATATCTTAGAAAACTTTAAAGTTCTTAGGAAGTTACTTACAGAAAAGAACAAATACACAAAATCAGAAAATTTCAGTGTTCACCATTCTATATGGAAGAGAGTAAAGGGAACAAGATGGAGGAGAATCAAGTTCAAGGTCATTCATGGGTATTTTGGAAATCTCCTTCCATAAATAACATGTTTCATTATGCACTTCTGTTTCAAAATATGTTAAATCATTAATTAGCATTTTGTCACCAATAGATATTTATTAAGCACTGAATGTGAGCCTAGCATTTTGCCAGTCACAATGCATATTTTTTCCAGCCTAGTAAACATGAAAATCCTCCCTGTGACCTTTGTCAAATACCATGATTTGTCACTTGCATGAAATCTAAACGTTCTTTATCTCACGTTTACTTTAAGTCTTCATCATTGAAACAGGTGTATGGTTGAAGAGAAAAACTACAGAGCTTTGAGTCAGGCAAACCAGCTTGAATTCCAAATTCCACCATTAGCTTGCACAAGGATATGGTTGCAATTTCCTGGGACAAAAACATCCAAAGTTTACCCCAAGGTAATGTCACGCACGATACCTTTCTCTTAACTCTTTGCTTCCTCCACTCAGCTTCTAAGGAAATCAAAGGAGAAACAAATACATCCAAAATCCAATCATTTCCCACCACTCCCACTGCCCAACCCTGCTCCCAGGTACAGTCTTTCCTAGTAGATTAATCCAGATTCTTCTCATCTGTCTCCCTGCTTCTGCCCGGGCCCCCCTGCAGTCTATTCTTCACAGAGCAAGTGGAGTAATTTTCTCAAGAAGGAAGAACGACCATGTCATGCCTCTGCTCAACAGCCCCCAAAGGCTCCCCATTTCACTCGAAGCCAATGCTGCATCTTTGGCTCTCCCTTCCTCAGGGCCTTTGCACATGCTGTCCCCTCCACCTGGAAGCCCTTCCCTCCCTCAATGGTCAAGGCTCACTCTCAGCTCCAGTATCACTTCATCAAAGAGGACTTCACCAACCATCTTCCCACTGCCACAGCACTCCCTGTGCTCCTTTCCCTAAAACTGTCTCTCCACATCACTTATAACTCACCCAATCCACTTTGTTTATTGGTTATTATCTGCCCCATTAAAATGAAAGTTCCATGTGAACAAGAATTTTTGTCTGTTTTATGCATGGCCAGAACTGTACCTGGTAAAAATATTTGTTTAATGAATAAAAAAGAAAAACTACACCTCTTCAATAACTGCTTCTACTTTTCTGCCCCATTGAAAGGAGTACAGGTAGACCCAATCATGAGGAATGCTGAGCAGATGAGGATCCATCCAGATTTCTTTATATCCAATTTCAAATTTAAAATATCTAGTTACGGTTCTTTGATTAAGTGGCTAATTACAAAATATTTTTGATAATTGGTTAATATATGCAGAATGCATAAAAATGTAGCCAGGTGTATTACAGATGTGCAACTAACAGCAGATACATCTTTATATTTGCCAAATCAAGTTCTTCCACCAGTCAGTTCATCCTCTCCAAGCTGGGGGCAATATTTTGCCAACCTCTTGAGAGGAGAACCAAATATCAAGTAATCCCTTTGATTTTTCTTTCTCTTTTCCTTCTACCAGACAAACTCACTAACGGCACGTCTCTGAGTTCTGTATATGACTCCTTGTGTGGGTGTTAAAGATAAGCACGTAGCCCAGCACTGTCTAAGAGAAACATAACGTGAGCTACATTTAGAATTTTCTAGCATCTTAACTGAGAAAGTAAAAGGAAACAGGTGAAATTTATGTAATTTGAATAATATATTTTATTTCACCCAGGATATCCAAAATATTATTATTTCAGCAAGTGATCAATATTGAAAAGATTAATGAGATATTTGGCATTCTTTTTTTGTATTAAGTCTTCAAAATCCAGTGTGTATTTGATACTTACATCACATCTCAGTTTGGACCCATTTCAAGTGCTCAGTCACCACGTGTGGGGCTAACGGCTACTGTTATGGATTGGACGTTTGCCCCCCAAATTCATCTGTTGAATCCTGTCCCGCCATGTGATGCTCTTAGGAGGTGGGGCCTTTGGGAGGTCATTAGGATGGATGAGGGTCATGAGGGCAGAGCTTCATGAATGGAATTAGTGCCCTCACAAGAGTCACAGAAGAGCTCGCTGCTTTCTGTTCTCTGCCATGTAAAGATACAAGAAGATGGCCGTCTGTGAACAAGGAAGAGGGCCCTCACCAGACACCGAATCTGCCAGCACTTAGATCTTGGACTTCCAGCCTCTAGAACTGTGGGAAATGCATATTTGTTATTTAAGCCTCTCAGTCTGTGGTGTTTTGTTACAGCAGCCCGAGCTAAGACAGCTACCGTATTGGACAGTGCAGACGTGGACTTTCTCTTTAAGTGTCTCAATGGCCCAGTTTAAAAATGTTATTACTTGTTCACTCAAACAAAACAAACTTTTGAGCGCCTACCATGTGTCAGGCGCTGTTCTAGGCTACAGCAGTGAACAAAGCAGACAAACTTCCCTTCCCATCCAGCATTTATATTCTAGTCATGAACAGAGTAAGTGGTAACAGGTTCATAGCAGGGAAGGCGAGGGGTAATGCCATGGAGAGGTGTGACAGGGAGAGCCTGGGGTAGGGAGGGTTGTAATTGTAAGAGGATGGTTCTAGAAGGCTTTGCTGAGACCGTGGCCCCTGAGCAGCCTGAGGGAGGTGGGAGAGTCAGGTGCAAGGACATCTGGGGGAAGAGGGCTCTAAGTGGAGGGCAGAAGGGGACGGAGACCGTCCGTGGAGTGTCCCGGAATCTGTCCTAGGGCCACTGTGGCCTGGGTCTGCGGAGAGAGCAAGAGACAGCGAGCGTGGTAGGAGGGGAGGTGGGGGAGGGGAAGGGAGCTTCATTGGGACTCTGTGGAACTTGGGATTTTCCCCTGAATGTGGATGGGAGCCTTGTGAGGGTTTTAAAGTGAATAAGACCTACTAGCACCTTCTGACCAAGTCCATACATTTGATGCAAACTCTGGTGCTCTTTTCCCCTATGTGTATTTCTGCACATTGCTCTAGGCATGCAGCCCTAGAATGCACAGCTGGGTGTGAAATGGGGGTGATCTCTTCAAAAGTGGCCCTCATCCGAATGGACTTGAAGACATAGGGAGGGGGAAGGGTAAGCTGGGACGAAGTGGGAGAGTGGCATGGACATATATACACTCCCAAATGTAAAACCGATAGCTAGTGGAAAGCAGCCGCATAGCACAGGGAGATCAGCTCGGTGCTTTGTGACCACCTAGAGGGGTGGGATAGGGAGGGTGGGAGGGAGACACAAGAGGGAGGGGATATGCACATATACATATACATATAGCTGATTCACTTTGTTATACAGCAGAAACTAACACACCATTGTAAAGCAATTATACTCCAATAAAGATGTTTAAAAAAAAAAGTAACCCTCATCCTATTATCTGTTCTGCAACTCTTTTCTCTGTCCATTCGGCTAAATAGAAGGACAAAGGGACTTTGCCATCAGCTCTCATGAAAGCCACCATGTGGGAGAGAAAAGATCAGTTTCTGGGCAGTGTCTTGCACAAGGCGGGTGCCCCGTGGAAATAAAACGCACCTCCTCCTGATAGAACATTCCACTTGTTCAGATGAAAACATTTAGCTGAAATGAAAACAATACCCTTCTGAAGCCTGCCTCTGAGACACGGGGACCAGGAAGGGTGCCCTCTAGACCCCTGTCTCTTCAAGTGTGGTCCACGACCTGCAGCATCAGCGCCAGCTGCAGAATCTCAGGCCCCCGTCTAGATGAGCTGGGTCAGAATCTCATTCTAACAAGGTCTCCAGGTGATTTGTTGGCATGTGAAACCTTGAAAAGTGCTGCTCTAGACCATTTAGCTCTTAATCCTCTCTGAATTTCCCTACGATAATAATGATCTAATGGTTTAAGACAACAAGCACCATTTATTATTTTTCATGATTATGAAGGTGAACTCCACCGGGTGATTCTTCTGTTCTTTAGAGTGTCACCTGGGGCTGGAGTCATCCTGAGGCTTGACTGGGTTGGAACACCCAAGAAGGCTCCTCCACAGGGCTGAGAGTTAGTGCTGGCTAACTCTTAGGCAGGGTCGGTGACCACTTACCCGGCCCGCCATCCCCACGACTGTCGCGGCTTCGGCCGCCAGAGCCCCTCCAGAACCGGCGGCCTCAATGAGGCCGCCCTCCCCTCGGGCTCCGGGACAGTTCCGTGACAACGGAGGGAAGAGACCCAGAGCCGGGAGTTCCAGCTCTGCGGAAACGCGGGCTCCGTTCTGGGCGCAGGGGGTGGGACCGCTCTGCCCCGAGGCCTTCCGAGAGGGAGGGAGGGGGGCGCCGGGGAAAGGAGCCGCCAGGAGCGCAGGGCCCCCGTCGTGGGTACTGGAGGGGCGGCCCGGCCTGGGGGCCCCGCCCACTGTGACCGCAGCCCAGGCCTTTATTCTGGAATCCTACACAAAAAAGTTAGAAAGATACACGGTCTATAGTAAATATTCACAAATGATTGTTGCTGCTGTGCTTACTATTCTATTAAAGGTGTAAAATCCATAAAACACTTTAAGTTCAAAGTTAACTATGAATTTTTACCTTTCTAATTATGTCTCTGCTATTCACAATTGTCGTTAATGAATCATAGACTGTGGCATCACTAGTTAAAAATGAGCTTGTTTAAAAAATAGAACTCAGGCCCACCGGACCTACTGAATCACAATCTGCACTTTTACAATCTCCCCAGTGTACTTGTGTACCCATGAATAGTTGAAAGGCTCATTTCTACCTCGACATGTCTTTTCTGTCTGAGAAATACACACATTTTATCCAATTTGATATAAATAAAACACTCAAAAATGCATATGCCTGTGTTGAAACCATCATTTTATCATTTCCTTTCCAGATAAGTATAGTCTCTATACTGGTTTTGTAGATCACACGCCATACTCTTTTCTTGTAGTTAGAAATAAGGTAGAGAAAGTTACTTTGTAAAAAAAAAAAAAAATATATATATATATATATTTGTGGATAATTGAAGACACTCTTCTAAATTAAAATCAGTTCTCTTAACTTGCTGTTTTCCTCTTGGGTCACATTATGAACTCTTCCCGTGGCCACATGGCATGTGTACTTTTAATTTCAGGGACTGCTGACGTTCCAGGATGTGCCCATAGATTTCTCTCAAGAGGACTGGGAATGCCTGGCCCAAGATCAGTGGGAATTGTACAGGGATGTGTTGTTAGAGAAGTATAGGAACCTGCTCTCCTTGGGTGAGGATGCCTTCCTTCCAGAATTCCTCATCCAGCCACAGGGTTTAGAGTCCTTCATTTGTAGAATGTCTCCTGGAATCTTCTGCTTCCTACAATAGGGTTTCAGATTGCAACATTTCAGGAAATACTGGGAGTTTGTGGGTATAATTTATCTCATTCTTTTAAAATTGCAGCCTCCCTCTGCCGCATAGCACAGGGAGAGCAGCTGGGTGCTTTGTGACCACCTAGACGGGTGGGAAAGAGAGAGTGGGAGGGAGGGAGATGCAAGAGGGAAGAAATATGGGAACATATGCATATGTATAACTGATTCACTTTGTTATAAAGCAGAAAATAACACATCATTGTAAAGCAATTATACTCCAATAAAGATGTTAAAAAATAATAAAAAAATAGAATTGCAGCCTCCCTTTTAATATACTTTGTAACTGCTTGGGATGTGTCTATATGAACTGTGTACTATATGCTTCTGTTATAGTCCTTACAATATTTTATTGTCTTATTTTCTGTAATAATTTTCCATGGATTCTTTGGGCTTAAGGTATATTAAAAGGGAGACTGCAATTCTGGGACTTCCCTGGTGATGCAGTGGTTAAGAATTCGCCTGCCAATGCAGGGGACACGGGTTTGATCCCCGGTCTGGGAAGATCCCACGTGCCATGGAGCAACTAAGCCAGGGGGCCACAACTACTGAGCCTGCACGCCACAACTACTGAAGCCGGTGTGCCTTGAGCCCGTGCGCCATTTATTTTTTGGAGAATCGAACCACCTCTGAGTGATTAAAATTTAGACCAGCTAGTCAAAATGCTTTATCACCTGTTCTTCTAAAACACTGATCAACGGAACAAGTTTTACTAGGGATAACAGTGTAATTGTATTCTGGAGTTCATATCGGCAATATGGTTTATGACGTTGATGCTGGATCAGGACATTTCAATGGTATAACTGCTATTAATTGTCTGTTTGTTCAGCGATTAAAGTCTCACGTGACCTGAGTTCAGACTGGAGTCATCCTGGTTGCTTACTGTCTATTGCAGATTTCTCCCAGTATGAAAGGACAAGAGCAGTACGGCTTACTTTACAAAATGTCTGCAAACTAAATGATGATATAATCTACATTCAATTAATTTATACATACCCTACTGTAGAACCGGGTTTGTTACGGTGGCAGAGCCCGGTAATTATGTAAAACGGAAACCTTTATCTGCACTGGTTCAAGTCCTCTTCCTAAGAATATGTTTATAATCAACATTCTTTCACAAATGATCCAATTTAATTCACCAGAGCATTCCTCATATTAACTAAATGGAAAATCCTAGGCTATATACAAATCCAGAAAGGGCCAACAATCATCAGCCCCCATGGATTATTGCAACCCATTGCTGAGGCATTTAAATTTCTTATTAAAGAACCACTATGTCCATCAACATCATCAATTTATATATTATTGCCCCAATGCTAGCTTTAACCCTGGCTCTCACAACATGAATTCCTCTTCCCATATCTTATCCACTAATTCATATAAATGTAGGCATACTATTTATATTAGCCATATCACAGCTAGCCATTTATTCCATCCTCAGATCTGGATGAGCTTCCCATTCAAAATACTCACTCACTGCAGCCCTAGGGACAGTAGCACCCACAATCTCATATGAAGTAATGTAGCAGTTATTCTATTCTCAGTCTTACTGATAAATGGATCACTTACACTTTCAACAGTAATTATTACACGAGAACACCTATGACTAATTTCCTCCTGACCCCTACCCAGAATTTGATTATCTCTGCAGTAGCAGAAATCCAATGAAGCCCCACTTGATTTAACAGAAGTAGAATCAAAACCTGTATATGTCTTCAATGTAGAGAATGTAGCAGGCCCATTCACCCCATCCTTCCTAGAGAGTATGTCAATTTCCTTATAATAAACATTTCCACAACATTCAATTTTTAGGAGCATTCGACAATCCTTAGGTGCCAGAATTATAGATTCTTTCATCTTGTGAATATAGTTTTTTTAAAAATAATTTTTATAGTTTTACTACCTTTAAACAAAATGTACTCCATTGCTGTGGAATATTCCTTCATAGCAGCGTGCGTGGTTTATTTCTGCATCCGCTTCTGATGGCCTTCAGGTTTGGCTCCTGTGGCTGCAGAGTCCATGTCCGTGAGTCCTGGTGCAGGGCTGGAGGGTTTGTGTTCAGCTGGGAGGAACACTGTGGGTCTGTGTGCACAGACTTCGCTCTCTGAGGCCCAATTCTTTCACAAGTGGTTGCACACCCCGCTGTGCACGAGGCTTTCCATTGCTCCACATCCTGCTGATATTTGATACTGTGTCTTCATGTCTGCCATTCTGGTAGGTGTGTGCACGTAGTTTTCTTATGGTTTTAATCCCTCGGTTGTTAGTGAAGTTGTGCATCTTGTGGTATTCATGGACTACTTCCTGTTGTTTTTTAAAAAGTTTTAAAAGTTGTGATCAAAAAGACAAAACAAACTTTACTATCTTAACCATTTTTAAGTGCACATTTCAGGGTCAAGAAGTAATTCGCACTGTTGTGCAAACCTGACGGCCATCGTCCTCCAGAAATTTTTCATCGTACAAGATTGAAACAGTCGCCATTAAAGCCTCAGTCCCCATTGTCCCTCCCTCAGCCCCTGGCACTCAACATCCTACTTTCTGTCTCTATGTTTCCGACTGCTCTAGGGGCCTTGTATGAGTGGATCAAGCACTGTTTGTTTTTTTTGTGTCTAGCTTACATCACTGAGGATAATGCCCTCAGAGTTCATCCCTGCTGCAGTCTGTGTCAGAATTGCCTTCCTTTTTAGGCTGAATAACATTCCCTTGCATTGATGGACCATGTTTTTCTTCTCCATTCATCCATTAGTGGACACATGTTATATCTACATTCATTTCTCCTGTCATAATATTTGTGGAATAACGTCAGAAACTCCTATGAATCAAAAGTCATTTGCCATTAACTTTTTTCTTAAACTTTTTATTGTGAAAAACATCAAAGCTAAGAAAAGGGAAAAATACATGTCAGCTTCACTTGTGTTCAGGACTTAATGCTTTACGGATTCACTTTATGGATTCACTTTATTCCCTGTGTGTGTGCTATGTACATGCGTGTGCATGTGCCTGTTTGCATACATATGCCGCGCATGTGCATAGGTATGTGCACTTGCACACATTAGTGTGCACTTGCTCACGTTAGTGTGTGCATGGGCATATGCGTGCATGTGTGTTCATATGCTAGTGTGTGAGTATATTTGTGCTGTGCACCTGCATATGTTTGTGTGTGTGCTGTGCCTGCCTGTGTGCACAACTGTGTGTTTGCTGGAACCACTTGCAAATATATCCAGATGCAGCTGCTCTAACAATCCTGCGTAGCCACGTAAAGGTCACAGATCTCAGGGATTTAAATGGATGGAGCAGGATGTCCTGACACAGAGTCTGTCTTCCAATGACTGTCACTGTCTCAGTAACGTCCTGCACACCTTCTTTAAGCCCCATTCAGGGTCCAGTTTAGGCCCCCATTACATTCAGTCACCTGCCCCAGGTCCCCTCAAGCTACAATGTCACAGTTGGAGAGCCCGGCCAAGGCTGGTGGTGCCCTTCCTGTTGGCCTGGCCTCCAGGCTCTGCACTTGACTCCTGTGTTACCATCTCTCAGCCAGGCCCTGACTTGGTTGGGGCTGCCACCTCTTTCCTCACAGCGTCCCATCGCCCAGTCAAGGGGGTTCATTCTCCCAAACTCAGCATCAGGAGTGGGGCGTGACAGTCCCCACTGGATCTCCTTCATGTGAGACCTTGTGCTTTTGAAAGAGCAGGTGCCCTGCCCTCGAGGGTGGGGGCTGGGGTGTGACATGCGGCCCACGATGGGCAGGCGGGTCACCAGGTGGGGCAAGCCAGTGTGCAAGGAGTTCCGCAGTGGGTTCTCCTCTCCAACGGCTTCTGTGCCCCTACCTCTCCCCGTGCATCCCCTCGAAGACAGCGCGGTACCCGGGACCGGAGCCATGGGAGCCGTCAGCCACCGTCCCCTCTACACACACACACACACACACACACGCACACACACACACGCACACGGTGCAGGGAAGCAGGACCTGAGTGCAGGGCTCTCAGCGGCCCTGAGCGCCCCGCCTGGAATCGGCCAGCGGAATGGACAGACCGGATCTCCCGGCCCAGAGTATGCAGGACTGTCCTGCCTGGGCTTCCAGTGCGGCCGCCTCCTTCTGGAAGCCTGGGAGGCTGGAATCAGGCCACTTCTTGTCTATCCTGGCAGCAGACTGGGCTGCACTCTAAGAAGTTCGTGGCTCACCCGTGGATCCTGACCATCAGGTGGCCAGAGATAATGGTAACATTTCTGTTTTGCCTGTTGAAACGTTTAATGACAAAGATTTTGTTCAGTTTCCTGATGTGGCTGTCCAAAGATGAGAGACCCATGTGTGTGATCTGTACCTCCTATGAGATCAGCCCTAAGCTAGTTTAAACACGATCAAGTTCTGTCTACACGGTAGATTTAGACCTCTGCATGTCCTGCCTAATGATTATGTTTAGAGCTGACCATGTGTTGTCTATAATAAGAAGATTTAGACCTGACCATGTTCTGTGTATGCTAGGACTATGGGAACCTGGGTAGAGACCCGGCATGGCCTCAGTACTGGGAAGCTCCGTGCCTGCATCTGAAGGTCAGTGCTTAGATGTCTGGGGTCTGGAGCTGAGGTGGGCTTGTCTAAGTAACAGCCTCTCTTCTGAGTGTGGTTACCTGGTCCTCCCAAGCGTCAGTGCTGTGGTCGGGGCCTTAGTCTTAATCCCTGCACGGTTCACGTTCCCTGGGGCTCAAGGAGAATCCGCAGGGGGGCTATCTGGCAATAATTCCAATTCACCAGCATGTGCATGGTGCGTAGGGAGGCAGGTTTAGCTGGTGAATTGATTGCAGGGCACGCGGTTTGGGCAAAAGGCCGATGGGTAACAGCTGAGGCTGCTGCTGAGCTCTCCTTCCAGTCTACCGTCCCTACTCAGAAGCGTCCAGAGCTGCCCCTCGGCTTTCAGCCCTGCTGTCCCGTGAGTTATCTCAACAAGTATGTGAGACAAGAAAGGACTGAGCCTGCCAGAACCAAGTAGTGTGTTCACCTCTAGCATGAAAGCTTTAAAAACAGGTAAAATCAACAGAACCAAAGTGAAAAGAGGAGGACTTCTCTGGGACAAGTGTGGGGAGAGGAGACCCACCTGCCACTTTTTCCCATCCCAGGAGGTCCCAGGAACACAGCTTGTTTCCACATTAGGGGAGTCACCAGCAGAGCCGTGGTGTCCTGACCAAGGGGACATGTCCCCCCGGTGCAGGGTCTGGGGAGGTGAGGTCACCCTGGAGACTGTGCACGTGTGACCCCAGTTGGGGGAGTCTGGGGAGGGCGGTTCACCCTGGGACTGTGGACATGTGACTCAGGTGGAGGGGTCTGGGTAGGAGGGGTCACCTGTGAGAGAGAACGTGTGACTTTAGGTGTAGGGTCTGGGGAGGTGGGGTCACCGTGGTAAGTGTGGATGTGCGACCCCAGGTAAAGCGTGTGGAGAATGTGTGGGTCTCACCACATCTGCATGGGTCAGGATCACATGTACGGGGAGACCCCATATGTGCCCTTTGCCTGCAGTGTGTCTTTTCCCCTTTGAGATTTCCAACCTCTGCATTAAGGGTGTTGCCCTGATTAACCTGTGGTACCTTTTGTTCTCTTAATCTTCTCACATTCATATGAGGTCAGGCATGTTTGAGTGGGTTGCTGCTCTGTGTTCTGGTGAGTGACAACACTTGGTAGTATCATATTAATATCATATCGTATCATATGTCTAATCTATGAGGGTCACCACTGCCTGGGTCCGCCTGGACAGAGGTCAGGTGAGCACAGACTAGCCCCCCTTAAGAATGGTCTCCCATGTGCCATGTGAGGGTACCATGATGGCCCCTAAGGTAGGGGACTGTGTCTGGGCCTCCGACATTTGTGATGAGGGGGAGTTGAAATGGAATCTCAATTAACAAGACATTATTTTAAGAATTTATTTTAAGTGAAATAAAACACACGTCACATACCCTTTACCATCGTCACCATTTTAAGTGCACGTTTCTGAGGCATCAGATCTATTCACTCTGTCGCGGAGCCGTCACCACCATTCCTAGAACTTTTCATCTTGCAAAACCAAAATTCCACAACCATGAAAGTCTCACTCCCCATTCCCTCCCACTGCCCCTGGCACTGATATCCACTTCAGTCCCTGAGTGGTCGACTGCAAGGCACCCACTGGAGTGGAATCCTGCAGTGTTTGCTGACGGTCACTTTGGAAGAGCTGACTTTCAGTCTGAAGCTCTGCCTGTTTGTATCTGAAGAATCTGCATTTAAGGAGAGGGTGTATGAGGAAGGGGGTATATGAGGGACAAAGGTGTCTGGGGTGCAGATGAGCCAGGACCTGACCAGCTGCCTTTTGGGTCCTCTGGTTCCATCTCTTGGCCTGTGCCCCATCTGCATCATCACTGGCCCCGCTGGCGCCCCTGGGGTGTTGTTGTCTGAGTGAGATTCCCCTGGTGCCCCTGCTCTCCACCCCCCCCCCCCCTGCTGGTTGGGGAGGGAACTGCTTGCTGTGTGGTCTCTACTCCTGAGGCACCGAGGACCCTGCAGCATGGACCTGCAGAGTGTGGATGTGGTCCCAAGAGCATGGGACCCACATAGGACACAGCATTGGGGCATGACAAGTGCTAGGGCTGCCTCATCACTGACAGGGAATGTTGCCAAGATCCTGCTCGGGAGGGTGTGGTGGGTGCCCTGGGACCCCAGAGGCCCCTTTCCTATCCTGGAGCTTGGAGAGTGCATCCCCATGGGCTCCTGATTCACCCCATATCTCTCTGTCCTGTCTTTGAACTCAGGAAAACGACCTCTACTGACCATTGTCCACAACATAGGCCTGGTCCTGTCGGTATTAAGATTCTTTAATTTAGGCGTCCTGGGATAGCAGCTCTTTTTAGGCCTAAGAAGAAACAGCTCAGGAGTTTACAACAATTTCAGATGAACCTAATATTCAATGACTATACTGCAAGGTTGTTGACTTCTATTAGTCATTATTCTCCTGGTTTTAGCTCTGATGTGGGGATTACAGAGGCGTCAACATTTAAATCTTCATAATCTGTGTATTTGTAGCATCAGTATCATTACTGACCCATAGTTTGTATGGTTTGGGAAGAGTTATTGATTCCATGTATCATGTAAAGGATTCACAAGGATGATAGAGCAGCTAAGATTACAATAATGGCTGGTAAATTGTTCACATTTTCTCTACCTGTGCATCTATTGTACGTATATGAGTTAGTTTAGTTGTCAATATTAGTGAAATAATATAGAGGACTAGAGAACTTCTTTTAAAAATCACTATTAATGTGTGTGATGAAAATGTAAAAGTTCTTCCATAATGGGAGATGTTGTATCTTGAGAGCCTAGATGAAATTGATATGCCTTCGTGATATACACTATTTTAGCCTATAATTTAACTTTGAAAAATTTACATCACTTTTTACTTTTATCTCATTTATTGAGAAAGACATAATTGTTATGCTGTTGGCTTCAAACTGCTTGAAAAGGACTTGAGTCCTTCCTTATTTTACATTTACATAGGTCGGATCTTCAAATATAGGATATGGTGGAGGGCGTCCGTGCAACCATTCTAGGTTAGGAGTAGCAGTTTCCACTGCTGAGACTTCTCGTTTGGACACAAATGTTTTTCACAGTATGAAGATTATTAGCATTACTGCTGCTACTGAGATGAATGAGCCTAAAGACAAAATATTTCATGTTGTGTGTGCCTCAGAGTAATGTAGTAACCTCCCTGAGAGGCCAAGAAAGTGCTGCAGGAAGTCATATTTACTACTACAAATATACCTGTGAAGTGAGTTTTGCTACTGCTGAGTTAACTGTATAACCTGAGAATAGTGGGAATCAGTGTAGGAAGCCTCGTATAATAGTGAAGACTGCTCCCATGGACACTACGTCATGGACGTGTGCTACTACATAGTATGTATCCTGGAGGACAATGTCCGGGGATGAGTTGGCTAAGATGAGTCCTGTCAAACCACCTACTGCAAAAAGGAAAATAAAGCCTAAAGCTCATAATGGAGAGGGATCTCATATAATATTACCTCCGTGAAGAGTTGCTAATCAGGGACTTCCCTGGTGATGCAGTGGTAAAGAATTGGCCTGCCAATACAGGGGAAACGGGTTCGATTCCCGGTCCAGGAAGATTCCACATGTCGTGGAGCAAAAAGCCCGTGCGCCACAACTACTGAGCCTGCCCTCTAGAGCCCGTGAGCCACAACTACTGAGCCCATGTGCCAGAGCCCGTGCTCTGCAACAAGAGAAGCCACTGCAATGAAAAGGCCGCGCACCACAACAAAGAGTAGCTGCCGCTCATCACAAGCAGAGAAAGCCCACGTGCAGCAACCAAGACCCAACACAGCCAGAAAAAAAAAAGGAAAAGAAAAATTAAAGAGAGAGTTGCTAATCAGCTAGATACTTTTACTCCTGTAGGGATAGAAGTAATTACGGTAGCTGATGCAAAGTATGCTCCTGAGTTGACAGCTATCCCTATGGTAAACATATGATGGGCCCACAAGAGAAATCCTAAAAAGCCAGTGGACATGACTCATACTATTCCCAAATAGCTGAAAGGCACTTTTTGTCCTAAATAGTATGAAATGATATGTGAGTTTAAAACAAACCCTGGTAGGCCATGAATGCAGTCTTCAGGGTGACCAAAGAATCAAAACAGGTGTTGGTATAGGATTCGGTCTCCTCCTGCAGGGTCAAAGAAAGTAGTGTTGAGATTTCTGTCTCTTAACAGTATGGCAATTCTGGCTGCTCGGACTGACATTGGTAATTATAGTAATATGGCTGTAGTTGGGGAAGATTAAACAAATAATGGTGTTTGGTATTGGGATATGACTGCTGGTTTTGTATGAAAGACTATAGTGATAAAAGTAATAGCACCAAGAATTGAAGAGACACCTGCTAAATGTAAGGAGGAAATGGTTAGGTCGACAGAGGCTCCTGCGTGGGCCAGATTGCAGGCTAGAGCTGAATATGGGATCCCACTGGTACCAGAACCAGCTTCTACTGTTGATGATATGAGTAGGAGTAAGAATGATGGGGGAAATAGTCAAAAGTTTATATGATTTATTTGGGGAAATGCTACCTCAGGTGTCCTCGTTATTAGTGGCCCAAGTCAGTTTTCAAACCCTGCAATATAATGGGTACAACTATAAAGAAAATTATTACAAGTGCAGGGACTGTTACGACTACCTTACAGATCTGGACATCTCCAAGTAGTGCTCCAGGTTAGCATAGCTCAGCCTGCATTAATACACTTAAGGTGCTGCCTGCTACTCCAGCTCAAGCACCAAATAGTAAATATAAAATGCTGATAACTTTGTGATTTGTTGAAAATAATCAGCAGCGTATGAACAGAGGTACAATGACTGAGCTAGCATTAGACTGTAAATGTAAGGACAGAGATTGAGCCCTCTTTCTCGCAAACCCTGTGGTGAATCAACAAATTGAACTGTAATTTCAGAGAAGCAGCTTCAATTTTGCCAGAGATTTTCCTGTCTTTTTCCTCTTTTTTTCTTTCTCAAATGAAGGAGAAGCAGACTGAAGCCAGTTGACTAGAGGATTTGCCTGTTAACTAAAGATTCCTGGGGTTAAAACTCATCAATCTCCTAAAGATTTGGCTGAATTACAGTGTATGCTTTACATTCAATTGATGTAGGATGAAGTCTTGCAATCCTTATTTTTAGGAATTAAGTAAATTTTACTTGTTTAGGGTTATGAAAGCTCTTGGTCTGAACTGACCTAAATTCCTAGTCCAGCACCGATAGAATGGGTGTTATGTGTAGTAATCGTGTGGATATTATGATTGGTAATGATAGGAAGGTTATTTCTTTGTATGTTCAAATTGTTTTATTTTTGTGTTGCTTAATGAAGGGAACATAGTTAGTGATGTGGAGTATGTTAGCTGCAAGTAGAAATGTATGTTGAGGACTGCTATGATGGCTATTAGTGTTGGTAGAATGATGTTACCATTTTTATTATCTCTTGGATAATTATTCATTTGGGTAAAAACCCTGATAGTGATGGGTGATGTCCTAATGATACTATAATGGTGAGGAAAAGGATTGTGATGGGAGGTGTTTTATCTCATGTGTGTGATAATGATACTCTTGTAGTACATGATCTGGGCATAAATAAGAAGAAGAGAGTGTTGTTATGATATAAATTAGTATGTTTAGGATTGTTATAATTGGAATATACTTTATAATAGCTGTTATTCATCCTATATGGGCAACTGATGAGGACGGTGTAATGTTTTCCAGGTGAGTTATGGCTAAGTCTGCCTCAGCCTCCAGCTATGATTTATAATATCACTATGATTAATAGTATATTTAGGTAGATGGATGGTGACATGTGGTATAAAACTGATAGGGGTGCACTTTTGTCATGTAAACAGCATCAGGCCTGCTGTTCATGGAATGCCTTGTGTTACTTCAGGCACTCAGAAATGAAATGGGGAAAGTCCTACTTTTGTGACAAGCGCGATTGTCATGAGGGTGGATGCTGCTGGATTAAAGATTTTTGTTATTCATTGTGTTCTTTGACCACAGTATATTAGATTAATGATAATAGCCATTATAAGTAGTACTGATGTGCTGGATTGTTTTAGGAAATATTTGTTGGATGTTTCTGGAGCTTATGGGTTCGTGTTTTTTATTAGTATGGGGATACCATTAACCAGTGTGAGCTTGTTATACAATTATGTTTCCTGAGAAAATGGTCAGTAGAATGATAGTAAAAACAATGAGAGTTTATTAGTACAGGAAGGATATACGACAACATTTTGGGGGTATGGGCCTGAACCTTACTTAGAGAACCTTGTTATATAGCATGTGGTGTAATGTGGTAGCATGGGGAATGTAAAATTCTTAGGAAGAATTCAATTCCAGGAATAAGAGCATTGAAACCTCTATGATTTACTCTATCAAAGTAACTCTTTTGTCAGACATATTTCTTAAGTTTGTGGTGGGTTGCCTGGTATGATGACAGGTAGTGAAAACTCTCATATACATAGGGCTAATGTTAGTAGTAAAAAAACTTTTTATAAGAGATGTAGATGTTGATCATATCAAAATTGTGGGTAGGATGCTCAAATTCATAGAAAGGAGATTGTTAGATGTGTTCTAATGATGACTTGGGCTGTATATAATTTGGCACCTAGGGATTGTCGAATGCTCCTAAAAATAGATTGTTGTGGACATGTTTATTATAAGGAAATGGACATATTCTCTAGGAAGGACGGGGTGAGTGGACCTGCTACATTTTCTACACTGAAGACAATTACAGGTTTTGATTCTACTTCTGTTAAATGAAGTGGGGTTTCATTGGATTTCTGCTACTGCAGAGATAATCAAAATTCTGGGTAGTGGTCAGGAGAAAATTAGTCATAGGTGTTCTCGTGTAATAATTACTGTTGAAAGTGTAAGTGATCCATTTATCAGTAAGACTGAGAATAGAATAACTGCTACATTACTTCATATGAGATTGTGGGTGCTACTGTCCCTAGGGCTGCAGTGAGTGAGTATTTTGAATGGGAAGCTCATCCAGATCTGAGGATGGAATAAATGGCTAGCTGTGATATGGCTAATATAAATAGTATGCCTACATTTATATGAATTAGTGGATAAGATATGGGAAGAGGAATTCATGTTGTGAGAGCCAGGGTTAAAGCTAGCATTGGGGCAATAATATATAAATTGATGATGTTGATGGACATAGTGGTTCTTTAATAAGAAATTTAAATGCCTCAGCAATGGGTTGCAATAATCCATGGGGGCTGATGATTGTTGGCCCTTTCTGGATTTGTATATAGCCTAGGATTTTCCATTTAGTTAATATGAGGAATGCTCTGGTGAATTAAATTGGATCATTTGTGAAAGAATGTTGATTATAAACATATTCTTAGGAAGAGGACTTGAACCAGTGCAGATAAAGGTTTCCGTTTTACATAATTACCGGGCTCTGCCACCGTAACAAACCCGGTTCTACAGTAGGGTATGTATAAATTAATTGAATGTAGATTATATCATCATTTAGTTTGCAGACATTTTGTAAAGTAAGCCGTACTGCTCTTGTCCTTTCATACTGGGAGAAATCTGAGACAGAAACCAAGCAGGATGACTCCAGTCTGAACTCAGGTCACGTGAGACTTTAATCGTTGCACGAACAGACAGTATATAGCGGTTATACCATTGAAATGTCCTGATCCAGCATCAACGTCATAAACCATATTGCCGATATGAACTCCAGAATACAATTACACTGTTATCCCTAGTAAAACTTGTTCCGTTGATCAGTGTTTTAGAAGAACAGGTGATAAAGCATTTTGACTAGCTGGTCTAAATTTTAATCACTCAGAGGTGGTTTGATTCTCCAAAAAATAAATGGCGCACGGACTCAAGGCACACCGGCTTCAGTAGTTGTGGCATGCAGGCTCAGTAGTTGTAGCCCCCTGGCTTAGTTGCTCCGTGGCACGTGCGATCTTCCCAGACCGGGGATCAAACCCGTGTCCCCTGCATTGGCAGGCGAATTCTTAACCACTGCATCACCAGGGAAGTCCCAGAATTGCAGTCTCCCTTTTAATATACCTTAAGCCCAAAGAATCCATGGAAAATTGTTACAGAAAATAAGACAATAAAATATTGTAAGGACTATAACAGGCGTATAGTACACAGTTCATATAGACACATCTCAAGCAGTTACAAATTATATTAAAAGGGAGACTGCAATTTTAAAGAATAAGATAAATTATACCGACAAACTCCCAATCTTTCCTGAAACGTTGCAACCTGAAACCCTATTGTAGGAAGCAGAAGATTCCAGGAGACATTTTACAAATGAAGGACTCTAAACCCTGTGGGTGGATAAGGAATTCTGGAAGGAAGGTATCCTCACCCAAGGAGAGCAGATTCCTATACTTCTCTAACATCACATCCCTGTAAAAATTCCCATTGATCTTGGGCCAGGCATTCTCACTCCTCTTGAGAGAAATCTATGGCCATATCCTGGAATGTCAGCAGTCCCTGAATTTAAAAGTACACATACCGTGTGGCCACGGGAAGAGTTCATAATGTGACCCAAGAAGAAAACAGCTAGTTAAGAGAACTGGTTTTAATTTAGAAGAGTGTCTTCAATTATCCACAAATATATATATATATATATATATATATATATATATTTTACAAAGTAAGTTTCTCTATCTTATTTCTAACTACAAGAAAAGAGTATGGCATGTGATCCACAAAACCAGTATAGAGACTATACTTATCTGGAAAGGAAATGATAAAATGATGGTTTCAACACAGGCATATGCATTTTTGAGTGGATAAAATGTGTGTATTTCTCAGACAGAAAAGACATGTCGAGGTAGAAATGAGCCTTTCAACTATTCATGGGTACACAAGTACACTGGGGAGATTGTAAAAGTGCAGATTGTGATTCAGTAGGTCCGGTGGGCCTGAGTTCTATTTTTTTAGGAAGCTCATTTTTAACTAGTGATGCCACAGTCTCTGATTCATTAACCGCAATTGGGAATAACAGAGACATAATCAGGTCAGGTAAAAATTCATAGTTAACTTTGAACTTAAAGTGTTTTATGGATTTTACACCTTTAATAGAATAGTAAGCACAGCAGCAACAATCATTTGTGAATATTTACTGTAGACCGTGTATCTTTCTAACTGTTTTGTGTAGGATTCCAGGAGAAAGGCCAGGGCTGCGGTCACAGTGGGCGGGGCCCCCAGGCCGGGCCGCCCCTCCAGGACCCCCGTTGGGGCCCTGCGCTCCTGGCGGCTTCTTCCCCCGCCGCCCCCTCCCTCCCAGAAGGCCTCGGGGCAGAGCGGTCCCACCCCCTGCGCCTAGAACGGAGCCCGCGTTTCCGCAAAGCTTGAACTCCGAGCTTGAACTTCCGGCTCGGGGTCTCTTCCCTCCGCCATCACGGAACTGCCCCGGAGGCCGAGGGGAGGGCGGCCTCACTGAGGCTACCAGCTCTGGAGGGGCCCCGGCGGCCGAAGCCACGACAGTCGTGGGGACGGCGGGCCGGGTAAGTGGGCGTCGACCCTCCGCCTGGTCCGGTGCCCAGGCGGCAGCGCAAGACCAGCTTCTGAGGGGCAGGGGTTCGCTGCCACCCGCCGCTGCTGTGCAGAAAGAGCGGCCCCCGGTGTCTGGTCCCGGGGAACTTCGGTCCCGCCTCTCGCCCCTGCCCTCGGCCTGGCTCGCGGGGCCTGGGGGGCGTGGGGAGGGGGTCGACCTGAGCGTCCTGAGGGGAAACGGGGCAAGGGAGGCGCAGGGTCTGGCTGCAGCGTCAGCGCCCCTCCTCCCGACTGCGGGGAAAGCGGCTGAAAACTCCTCCCGAGGCTCGCAGGCCCTTTATTCAGCCAAGTCCGTCTGCGCTCCTTCTTTCCTGAGCTAAAGTACCGTGGGGGGGGGGGGGAGGGGACCGGGCAGGGGCCTGGCGCAGATAATGGGGAACATCAAAAGGTGATTTTTAACTAAGGAAAACCAGCTCTCCCAACGTGAGGAATGTAGCGCTTTTCTTTGTATGCGAAGATGCCAGAGTCTGGGCTCACTGAAATCCTTCCTTTCATATGCACCTCAGCTCTCTGGGACCTGCATTCTGTATTTGCATATCCTGAGTTCCTCAGGGCCCGTGGCTCACACTGGAGGGCTGCAAGTGCTGATGACTGGGACGTACTTTGTTTACTGAGATGGCAAGAAATATTCCATTTCCCACAGGCTCGAGGGGCAGAGAGTGAAAAGAGTAGGAGAATCTCATTCGGCATGTAATTTAGCTTATATATATATATATATATATAATACTTATATTTAACTGTGCTAATAGAGGCTCTCAAGTCCAATCAACTCGTACTACTGCCCTCTGTGTATTAATTTCATCAATACCATATGATAAATGCCTATAAAATTGGCTTAATCCATTTAAACAAGATAATGATTTTTAAAGGAAACATAGAAATATAACAACAAAACCCTTACCACTAAAGGCTGTGTGTGGAACAACCTAAATAAATGTTCCGTTTTTAAAATATTGAAAGATGTATTCAGTACAAATATCAACAAAAATGAAAAATAATAAGGGCAGCGGAATGCTGAAATGTTCTCTCTTTATCATTAAAGTGGCAGAAAATCATGTATTAGTAGGCACTGGGGGCAGAGGATGCCTGATATTATATCTTTTTCATACTTGTGCAGTGTTTCAACAAGTAACTTAAAGACAAAATGGAAAAACAAGGAGTTTGTGCCTGAGATCATGTTGATGTGAAACTAGGGATGGCCACCTTGTCCCAGGTGAGTTAAGTTTACCTGGCCAGGTAGACCGCAGAGCTCCTGAGAAGCCAGGGATGGAAGTCTTCTGCTGGGTGCCTCTTAGCTTCTGTGACTTGACTGATTGTGAGTCATGTTTCGGGAAAGACCTGATCACAGGAAATGGTTGGGAATAGTGTGATTTGGGGAGCAGCTAACAACATTCATCACGGCTCATGGCCTGAATGAATTTTAAAGAAACAGGAAAACAAATGCTTCTTATGGAATCAGAGAATGTGAGGGCTGGACAATCCCACAAAATGAGGAGCACCCGTCCCATTTTCCAGATGAGAAAACAGAGGCCCAGCAAGGTGAAATCCCTCACCCAAGTTGCACCCGTCTCTCCTCCCCACTACATGGTTCATGAAAGCAGGACTCTTCCGGTCGTGATCACTGCTGAACCCCAAAAAGGGCCAGGTATCTAGCAGCTGCTCCAAAAATTTTGGTTGACTGTAGGAACAATGCTATTTCTTTCTTTCTCACTCTTATTCAGGATTATGCCAAGAAATCACCAGGTTGCAATGTAATTCGATAAATGTAACTATTAATTGAGTTTTGTTGTGATGAGGGCTTAGGTTTTGAAGGTAACAGACTTGGTTCAGATCCTGGTTCTGCCACTCAATAGCTCTTTGGCTTTGGGAAAATTACTAAACCTCTCTGAGCTTATTTCCTCCTTTGTAAAGGTGGGGATAAAACTATCTGAGCCAGCAGAGCACCTGCATCAGGGATGTGCACTAAGTTTTGGTCTTTCTCACTCTCCCACTTCTTCTCTCTGTTCTTCCCAGAGAACATGTACAGAAGGATATAGTACTTTTTAAAAAATTAATTTATTTTTGGCTGCGTTTTTCTTTGTTGCTGTGCGTGGGCTTTCTCTACTTGCAGCAACTGGGGGTTACTCTTTGTTGCAGTGCGTGGGCTTCTCATTGCGGTGGCTTCTCTTGTTGCGCTTGTTGTGGAGCACTGGCTCTAGGTGAGGTCTTCAGTAGTTGTGGCCTGCAGTTCAGTAGTTGTGGCGCATGGGCTTAGCTGGTCCGTGGCATGTGCGATCTTCCCTGACCAGGGCTGGAGCCCATGTCCCCTGCATTGGCAGGCATATTCTTAACCATTGCGCCACCAGGGACGTCTGATATAGTACTTTTTCAAAAGGGGTTTTAATTTATTTCAGAAAATATACTTTTTTCTTGTAGAAAAGTTTATTCCACTATAGAAACATAAAACACGCAAAACGACTACAAATGCGGTATTATATGGGTTAGATATTATCAGTCACATTTTTAAAGTAACTGGGCAACTGCCAAAGCACTAGCAACTGGGGAGTAAGAGGATTCAAATCTGGGGTGCCCCCCACCCCAATTTCAAGAGCAGGGTGTGTTTTTCAAATCCATGTTTTATATGGTCTTTTTTCTCATCCATCCTCGGTGTCTGTCTTTCTCAAGAAGGCTCAGTTCCTCCGCTTTCACACCATCCCGGCTGGCTGTGCCCCAGCTCCCGCCCTGGAACCTCTGCATGCCTGGGTGTGCCTGCTCTCCCTGTGCATCAACAGCTTTGCCAGGGAGGTGCTGTATCGTGCACTGCTCGCTGTACCCCAGAGTGCCTAGACCCTTCTGGTACATGAAGTACACCCTCATCACCATGAGTGCACGCCCATCCCTTTACCTTATATCCTGCCTCTAAGCCAGGCTTGGGAGTGACTACAGTGTGCATTCAGCTATGTTAGGTGCCGGCATCAAAGTGAAGTTAACCACCTTTTGAAGTTGCAGTCTTGAGGGGCAGACAGTGATTTAAACTCGGGTCACCTGACTTAAAGGGGGGGGCTGATTGATTGAAAGCCAGGGCAGCTGACTTAAAGCCTGCATCCCTCAGCTGCAGGACGAGACCAACTTTGGTGGTGCACGGGTTCGCTCCAAGCCAGCACTGCTGTTCAGGAAGAGCTTCCAGTAGCGCCTTAGTGCAGGGAGACTTGGTGTGTTGTCTTGCCGCTGCCCTCAGAGGGGGGCCACCTGCTCTTCTGGAGGAGAATCAGGGACGGGGAAGTGCAGAGTCCCGGCTGGAGTTGTGGCACCCCTTGTCTGATGGCAGGGAAAGGGGGGCGGGCCTGTGTGGTGTCCTGGGGCTGGACTCACCAGGTCGACTCAGCCTCTCAGCCTCCAAACCTCCTCCCACACACCCCACAAGAGTCTCCAATAATATGTAATTGTGCCTTAGGTTCTCGGTCTTCAAACTCATACCTAGGCTCCCAGGTCCCTTGATTCATCCAATTCCTCTGTGCTCTTTCTTCTATTAGATACAGTCTGAGAGGGAGGGGCTGGGGGATGGGACTGGAGGGACCCTGGCAGCACTGGCCTCAGCTGACTAAAGAGATCCGGGGCCTGTGCTCTCACATATGTGCGAAGACCCTTAAGGCGGAATCGAGGGGGCCAGTTAGAGGCAGTCCTTGCTGCCTCAAGTGATTATGGATCACCATCGGGTGGGGAGCACGCTGAGCCATGAGAAGTACTGTTAGGAGGACGTGTTCCTCCCTTGGCTTCAAAGACGTGGGTGGGCTACAGGACTCCAGTTCTCCTCCAGCTTCCAGGTCCGACTACACCCCAGCGGGCTTGCAGACCTGGCTTCCTGTCCCAGAACTTGCCAGGCTCCAGGAAGAATCCAGACTGCAGAGATGGTGCCTGAGCGCTCCAGCTGAAGAAGTGCTGTCCCTGGGGACCCAACAGTGGAGGGAGGAAGGGTGAAGGGAGTAGGGGGGTGGGGTAGGGAGGGGTGGCTGCCCTGGGAGACGCTGAGAGAGAAATATCGCCCCCCACACCCCCTGCCCCCTGCAACTGACCCATTGATGCTACAGGATCTCAGGGCCTTTTAGTCAGAGATGCCTCTGCTTCTTCTTTACTCCTGTGTTCAAAACTATGCAAACCCAACTCTTCATCCTCTTGCTGCAATGCCAGGACTTTTAAAGCACTGTTCTTTTGAAGCACTCATTCCCTAAACTGCAGTTTGGAGCTGTCCCAGCTATTTAAAAGTTTTCTCCTTAAACTGAGCCTAAATCCTACTCTTTTGGAAAAACAACCTTCACTTCAGAGGAGATTGTCTTTTCTGTCCATTCCTTCCTTCTACTTCCCTCTTAAGAACTCCTGTGCTCAAAGAGCTTGGTGATTTATTTTTTGCTTGATGTCAAAAAGAAACCTTCCCCATGCACCCCAAAAAGCTTTCCTGGAACATAGGCGTTTCAAAACCATGACAGTGTTTTGCAGTTAATATACACTGGGTAGACTGCCTAGCAATCCCTCCAAGAGCCAGAGGTGAGCAACACCTTTACTTATTTGATTGGATGCCCTTAAAATTTAGGAAGGTCCCATTCTTACGACCCAGCAGGTAAGACAAGAGCCCTGGATGGCTGTGGCTCTGATTATATAACTTCTGGTGATTTTATTTCCCTTGCTGAGCTGCTGCTTCTAGGTTAAATTCATTTTGTTACCTGTCTATTTTTAAAGAAAGAGTGAAAAAGTCACTCTAATAAGTCAGGGAGGGGTCTGAGCTCAGGGTTGGTCAAAGGTACTCACAGGGAGGAAGGTGGATAAAAATAGATGGGTAAAATAGGAGGGTTGGCAAGTACAGCCAGGACACCTGTGTTCACCGTGCGTACTAATAAAGGCCAGAATCTCCTCATTTATCTCTGGTGGGAAGTTCTGATGGTTTCACAGGATCAAACTCAAATCATATTCAAACTAGGGGATATCCCCTGAGCATAAAAGGAAGTATCCACCCCTCACAGGAGTCCCTGCTGAGGAATAAAGACGCAGACGTAGAGACTGGACTTGAGGACACTGGGAGGGGAAGAGTAAGCTGGGGTGAAGTGAGAGAGTGGCATGGAAATATATACACTACCAAATGTAAAATAGATAGCTAGTGGGAAGCAGCTGCACATAGCACAGGGAGATCAGCTCGGTGCTTTGTGAGCACCTAGCAGGGTGGGATAGGGAGGGTGGGAGGGAGACGCAAAAGGGAGGAGATATGGGGACATATGTATACGAATAGCTGATTCGCTTTGTTATACAGCAGAAGCTAACACAACATGGTAAAGCAATTATACTCCAATAAAGATGTTAACAACAACAACGAAAAAAACTTAAGTCAGCCGCGCCAACGGAGACATTGTATGTGTTTACAGTTCAAGAAATCCAGAAGAGAATCCTTTACTCTGGATGCAATGAATCGTCCATTCGAAAAGAAAAAAACTTTCTAAAATGTTGTTCTTCCATTTATTGTTCAGAACATCATTTTTATACCTCTGCATTTCTTACTATTCAAAGCCAAGTCACGTGAGTTAGAGGTAAGCAGCTGATTGATTTAAAGTTGGTTCATGTGATTTAAAAACCAGTGGCAGCTGATTGATTTAAATCCAGTCATATGACATGAGGAGTGGGTGCTAAAAACTGCTTTTTCATCTCTGGCTCAGAATATCGTATTTACCTTGGTTTTTCTTATGATTTAGAAAACTTGATCTGTCTCCCCTTGGAATCATCAGGACAAAAATACAGTATTTCAGGTTCATTCTTGAAACCAGCTTCTCACGGTTAAGGTGTATTGACTAAAAGATCTTCCTTCTTCAAGAGATTCCAAACCTCTGTAGGACACTTCATTGTAATTGGAGAAGAAAGAAGAATGAAATCAGGCCAGCAGCTGCACGAGGCTAAGGCAGCCCCCAGGACTAGGGAAGGAGGAGGAGGAAGGGCTGAGGGTTGCCATTAGAGAAGACAACCTCCAGAGGGCGCTGAAGCACCGGCAGAGCCCACCTGCCACTCCCAGTTTGGCACTCCAGGGTCAGATTTGGGTTTGGGGATGGGGTTGCTGTAACCCCAAGGAGGTGAGCAGAGAGGAGGAGTTGATTACCGGTCTCCTCTGACTCTCTGGCCCAAATTGCCTGGCTTCACAGGGGGGACAGAGTTTTGCTGTCAGCAACTGATGGGGCACTTCCAGGCTGGTGCGGTTGCCCAGTGGCCCGACAGCCTGACAGGCTGACTGCGGTGTCACCGCCCTTTGTTCTTCCAGAATCTGTACATCAGGAGGTGCATGGCTGCAGGAGCCCATTCACCGCCCTCCCCCCAAGGGGGATGGCACCTTCCCTGGCTGTACCCTATGATCACCAGGTACTTGAAATGAATGCAAGTGTTTTGACTTCAAGGAAAAGCTCACATAATCCCTTCTGCCTCATAATGTGTGGGATTTACTATAATGGAAGGACATTATAAAGAACAGGTAGAAAACTCACCTCTTGGTCTCCATGTAGGAGTTTATTTTGCACGAATCCCTCCTACATGAGTAGATAGCAGAGGTTTATTTTTGTTCCTGTGTGTGTAGTTGTGGCAGAGGATATAGGTATGGTGATTTGAAACCGTTAAAGAAATATTCTCAGAACTCTCAAGACTTCTCCTGATTAGAGCCGAAAGGACCTGGAAAAGGAGGAGAAGAAAAGGAAGAGGGAGAAAGAATGACTGTTTCTCAGTAAATTCACCTTCTTAGTTGATTCTTCTGTCTTCTCATTTCTTTTAACTTCTTTGTATGTCTAATGGAATAATGTAGAAAGGCTGATTTTTATGCTTTAAAAGATTTTACATCACAAAGAGACTAGAAGTGGCTAACAGAACTTATTCAACGTTGACAGAACTTATTCAAATCAATTTAAGATAGAGTTTTTGATATTAAATTTCTACACTAAAATTGGTTAATCCAAATTTTCTCTTTCTTTTTGAGTGAATATTTGTAACGTATTTTTGTAGATAATAATTTACCCTAGATATAAAAAATTGTGAGAATGGGTAACATTTTTTACCACTTAAATGATTTCTTTTAAATGAATAGATTGTACACTTTAAATGGCAATGGTATTTCTTACATGTTTTTTATTTTCTTGATTTCCAAAACTTGTGTTTACTTAATTGATTTCTATCTGATAATCTGTGTCTCCCCTTTATTGTTTCTTACTTTATATTTTATTGATCTATAGTTAATTACATTATTATTTCAGTTTCAGAGTTACAGCGTAGTGATTCATAAATGTTTAGGTTCTTCTCCATTTATACTTATTATAAAAGAGTGGCTCTATTCCCCATGCTATACAGTATGTCACTGTAGATTATTGATTTTATACATAGTGGATTCTTCCTCAGAATCTCCTGCCACTATTTTGCTCCTCCACCCTGTCTCTCCCTGCTGGTAACCACTAGTCTGTTCTTTAATCTGTGAGTCTATTTTGTTGTTGTTGTATTCAGTTGTTTAGATGCCACGTGTAAATGATATCATACCAGGCTTGTTTTCTCTGTGACTTATTTTACTAAGCATAATATCCTCCAAGTCCATCCATGTTCTTGCAAATGGCAAAATTTCGTTTTTTGTTGAAGTCATCATAAAAAATCTTTTTTTTATCCAGTAACATATTGACAAACACTTAGTTTGACTCTATATCTTGGCTATGGCAAATAACACTGTTTTGAACTTTGGGGTGCAATTATTTTTTTGAAGTATTGTTTTTGTTTTCTTCTGATATATACCCAAGAGTGAAATTGATGGATATTATGGTAGTTCTATTTTTAGTTTTTTGTGGAACCTCCATTCTGCTTTCCACAGTAGCTGCACTAATTCACATTCACATCAACAGTGTACAAGAGTTTCCTTTTCTCCACATCCTCACTAACCTTTGTTATTTGTGATCTTTTTTTTTTTTTGATGACAGCCATTCTGACAAGAATGAGGTGATATCTCACAGTTTTGATTTGCATTTTACTGCCGGTTAGCTATGTTTAGCATCTTTGTGAGTTCTGGCTGTCTATCTGTATTTTTTTTCCTTGGAAAACATCTATTTAGGTCTTCTCAGTTTTTTAAAAAAGATTTTGGGTGTTTTTTTGATATTGAGTTGTATGTGCTGTTTCTGTATTTTAGATATTAACCCTTGATTGGTCCTCTTTTTGTGTTAACTTTTTTTTTTTTTTTTTTGCGGTACGCGGGCCTCTCACTGCTGTGGCCTGTCCCATTGCAGAGCACACGCTCCGGACGCGCAGGCTCAGCGGCCATGGCTCACGGGCCCAGCCGCTCCGCGGCATGTGGGATCTTCCTGGACTGGGGCATGAACCCGTGTCCCCTGCATCGACAGGCGGACTCTCAACCACTGCGCCACCAGGGAAGCCCCAGTTGTGTTAACTTCTTATCATGTGCAAATACTTTTGCTCTTTCAGCACGTTGTCTTTTCATATTGTCTTTGGTTTCCTTTGCTATGCAAAATCTTTTAAGTTTAGTGAAGTCCCATTTGTTTATTTTTGGCTTTGTTTCATTTGCCTTAGTAGACTGAACCTAAAACTGTTGCTATCATTTATGCTGAAGAATGTTCTGTATTTTCCTCTAGGGGTTTTATGGTCCTACATTTAGGTCTTTATTCAGTTTTGCGTTTATTTTATATATGGTGTGCTAAAATACTCAAATTTTATTCTTTTCCATGTAGCTGACCAGTTTTCCCAGTACCACTTATTGAAGAGACAGTTTTTTCTCCATATTGCCTGCTTTGTCATAAATCAATTAAATATAAGTGTGTGGGCTTCTTTCTGGGATCTCTATTCTATTCCAGTGATCTTTGTGTCTGTTTTTGCTCCAGTCCGATTCTCTTTGATTACTGTCGCTTTGCAGTATAATCTGAAGTCAAGGTGCGTGATGTCTCCAGCTCTGTTCTTTCTCAAGATTGTTTGGCTATTTGGGGTCTTTGTGTTTCTATACAAATTTTAAAATTACTTTTTCAAGTTCTGTGAAAATGCTTTAGTATTATGAGAGGGATTGCATTAAATCTGTAGATTGTCTTTGGTAGTATGGTTATTTTAACAGTATTAATTCTTCCAGTCCATGCACCTGCTATATTTTCCCATCTTTTTCTGTTGCCTTCAGCTTCTTTCACCAATGGCTGATAGATTTCTGAGTACATGACTTTTACCTGCTTAGGTGTGTTTGTTCCTAGGTATCTTATTCTTTTTGGTGTGATTGCATATGGTATTGTTTTCTTAATTTTTTTCTTTCTGACAGCTTTGAGTTTTGTTTTTTCTTCTTTTTCTAATTCCTTCAGGTGTAATGTTAGGTTGTTTATTTGATTTTTCTTGTTTCCTAAGAATAAGCTTGTATCACTGTAACTTCCCCCTGTGAACTGCGTTGGCTGTGTCCTATAGGTTTTGGATCATTTTGTGCTCATTTTTATTTCTCTCTGGGTATTTTTAGAATCCCTAATTAATTTCTTCAGTGTTCCTTTCTTCCCCTTTTATTCCCTTCATCTGTGATGTGAGGACTATCTTTAACATTATGTTTGGATTTCTTTCAGTGTATGTGTGTGTGTGTGTGTGTGTGTGTGTGTGAGAGAGAGAGAGAGAGAGAGAGAGATTATTTTAAGTTGCTGAGCTCTTAATTTCAAATGGACACTAACAAATCTGCATTGTTACTCTCCTCCCCCACAGTTACTGAATTTGACCTTATATTTTACATCTACTTGTTTTGTGTGTCCCTTAACTTCTTATTGTGAATATAGATGATTTTATTAGTGTTTTCTTTCATCCTTCCTACTAGCTGTGTACATGGTTGATTTACTGCCTTTGTTGAATATTTGTCTTATCCAATGAGGTTTTTCCTTTAGTAAGTTTCCTTTCCTAATGTTTATGATTCAGTCGAGGCCTTTTCTCTTTCACTTAGAATAGCCCCTTTAAGATATCTCATAAAGCTCGTTTGGCGATGCTGAGGTCTTAGCTTTGCTTTAGAAACTTTAGATCTCTCCATCAAATCTGAAGGAGAGCCTTTCTGGGTAGAGTATTTTTGGTTATAGGATTTTCCCTTTCATGAGTTTGAATATACCATGCCACTCCCTTCTGGCATGCAGAGGTTATCCTGAAAAGTCAGCTGATAACTTTGTGCAAGTTTCCATGTTTGTAACTTGATGCTTTTCCTTTGCTCCTTTTAATAGTGTCTTTTTTTCTTTACTTTTTTGCCATTTTAATTACAATGAGTCTTGGTGTGGTCCTCTTTGGGTTGATCCTGTTTTGGCCTTACTGTGTTTACTGGACATGAATGTCTGTTTTCTTTCCCAGGTTAGGGAAGTTTTCAGCTTTTATGTCTTCAGGTATGTTTTCCACCCCTTTCTCTTTCCTTTTTGCTTCTGGGACCAGTATAACGCAAATATTAGTACACTTGATGTTGTTCATAGGTCTGTTCAACTTTCCTCATTTCATTTTATTCTATTGTTTTACTGTTCATCTTCAGTGATGGCCAGTACTCTGTCCTTTAGTTTTCTGATCCATTCCTCTGTATCCTTGATTCTATAGTAGTTTCCTTTTAGTGTAATTTTCATTTCATTTATTGTATTCCTCATCTCTGTTTGGTTGTTCTTAGGAGTCTTACTCTTTTAAAAAGCTTCTAACTTCTTGCTCTGGTCATCCATTCTTCTCCTGAGTCCTTTTATCAACTTTATAGTCATTACCTTGAACTCTTTGTTGAGGAGATGGGCTATCTCCACTTCACTTAGATCTTCTTCTGAGTTCTTACCTTGTTCCTTCATTTGGATCGTGTTTCTGTGTCACCTCGTTTTTCTTAACTTGCTGTTTTTATTGCTATGTATGTAGTAGGTTCGTTACATTTCCTGACCTTGGAGAAGTGGCCTTTTGTAGGAGAGGTCCTATGTGTCCCAGCAGCCCACTGTCCCCTGGTCACTAGAGCTATATGTTCAAGGTGTACCCCCTATGTGGACTGCTTGGGCTCTTCTGTTGTGGTGGGCTGACTACTGTGGGTGGTCTGGTAGGCTTGGCTGCCCCCAGAGTGCTTGTTTGCCTGGCTCTGCCTTGTATGGAGGCTGTCTGTGCTGCTTGGTGAGGCTAAATCATAAGGCAGCTGGCTGCACAGCGCTGGGGGACACCAAATCTAGTGCTGGATCACTTATGGGTAGAATTGCAGTCCAGGTGATATCAGGGCTAGTGCCCAGTCACTGGTCCTGGGGCTATGTTCACTACTTGGAGGAAGACACAGGTCCTGAGTTCTGGCTGCAGGGCCCAGGAGTTGCAGAGTTGGTGTTGGATCACTGTACCTGACACAGCTATCTGCAGGGTCTGGGGTATCCCTAATCTTGTCTTGGCATTCTGATGGGCAGGGTCAGGACCCAGCTGAATCCATGGCTGCTTCTGGCCTGCAGGTGAGTGTTCTGGTCACACAGGCTGCTGGGCTGTGGTATTCCTGGAGCTGGTGTGTGCCTGTTGGTGTAGGAGGCTGATCCTAAGGCTAGAGGACGTTTGCTGTTGGGTAGGTCCAAGCTCCATCCAGTCCCTGTGCAGTAATCACCTGCCGACGGGTGAGGCTGATTCCAGGACCAGAGCAGGCTCACTTGTCGGAGTGGCCAGGGATTCTGAGGCTGGTGCCTGCCCACTGGTGGGTGGAGTTGGGATCCAGGGTCTCTGTGTGAGGGGTCCTGGGGGTCTTGGATCTAGTGCGTGTGCACCGACGTGTGGACGCTGGTCCTGGGGCTTTTGGTGGCTGGGCCATGTCCAGGGGCAGCTGTACGTTGAGAGGGTCTGAAGGTACCTGTTGGCTGGTGGGTGTGGCTGTGCCCCTGCTCAGTTAGCTGCTTGGCCTGAAGCCCCCTAGTGCTTGTGTGTATAGTCTGGTGGAAATGGGTGGGGGTCGGTCCTGAGGCTGATAAGCTAGAGGGAGGATTCCGAAATTATGCTTGCTGCTACCAGTCTCCACTGGTAGAGAGAAGGAGGTAGGTAGAAGGTAGGTGGAAGGAGCTCCCCCAGATGGCTGCTGCCAGTGTCTATGTCCCTGAGGCTGTGCTGTAGTTGCGTCTTGCCTCTCTGGGAGACTCTCCAAGATCAGGAGGTAGGTATGACCCAGGATGCTTTCGAATTCCTGCTTATGTTCTGATTCTCAGATCATGTGGGATTTTGTGAGCATCCTTTAAGAGTGGGATCTCTATTTCCCACAACCCCCTGGCTCTTTGGGAAATAAGCACTACTTGTCTTCAAAGCCCACCTTTCTAGGGACTCTTCTTCCCAGCACAGGATCCCTGGGCTTGTGAGCCTGATGTTAGGTTCATACCCCTTGCTACCTGGGAGCCCGTCTGAAATTATAATTATTCTCCCATGTGTCGGCCACGCACCTGGTGGTATGGGTCTTGAGTATGTTGAGGCTTTTCCCCTTCCTTCCTGTCTTGTGATGCCTTCCTTATGTCTTTAGCTGTAAAACATCTTTTATGGTAGGTCCCGGCCTTTTTCATCAATTGCTGTTCTGTAAATATTTGTGACTTTGGTGTGCCCATGAGAGGCATCAAGCTCTGGGTCTTTCTATGCTACCATCTAGGACCATCTCTCCACTTCATTCCTAAATCATATTATTTAAGTTTTCTTAGTATCTTATTTGATTTGTGGCAGTTTGAAATTTATATGATTCATGTTCACTTCGCCTGTTTTAAAAAATTGAATAGTGCATTCATTCATTTTGAAATGGAGATAGTGACCTGTGAATTTCCATACCTCAAAAATCAAGGATAGGACAAAAGGATTTTCTACCTGTGTTACCCTCAAACTCTGCACCCCACCCCAGCCTGGGGATTAACCTCTTGCACCCATGCTCACCTTCTGTTTTGGGACTGTTAACCATCACTGCATCTGTATGTGTGTTGACAAAGTGAACTATAGTCTTTCCAGTTTCTGTTTTATGGTTTTTGGTTTATGGAACAGTCCTACTATGAATATACATTCACTGGTCTGCTGAAGTTCATATATAAACCTGTCAAGCACATTACCGGAATTGGAATTGCTTGTATATACACTTTGATAAATTTTAGAGACAATGGTAGAACAGAAGTAAATTGTATTTCACATCCCACCATATTCTCACACCATGAAAACCCTTCCCTTTTTAATATATTTGTGTGTAGTTTATCTTTATGTCCATACTGTATTTCCCAGAGATGGGTAAGTGTTATGTTTCTTGCTAGAAATTTACTGTATTGTTCAGTCAGGGTTTTAGTGGTTTTAGCATGATCACATTTCCCTGAACTCGCAAATACAAGCTCTTCTCTCACACTGTCTTTTACTCCCTGCTGTTTTATCTTTCCCTCCTAATTCTCAGTCCTGGTTTTTCTTTATGTTCTTCATCAACCTGGATACGTTATACTATTTCCTCCCTTGAATCAAGACCAATGGAAGAGAATAGAGCACCCACAAATAAACCCTGATATATGGCCAAATGATTTTTAACAAGTTGCCAAGACTTTTCAAAGTAGGAAGGATAGTATTTTCAACAAATGGTGCTGAGAAGTCTTGTTGTCAACATGCAAAAGAAGGAAGATGGACCCTTACCTAACATCATAGGCAAAAGTTAATGAAAATGTATTAAGAAACTAAATATACGGCCTAATAAAATAAAAAGTCTTTGAAGAAGACACACGACAAGAGCTTCATGACATTGGAGTTGGCAGTGTTTCCTCAATATGAAACTAAGGAATAACAAAGGCACAGTTAACAAAAAAATAAACAATTTTCAGTACATAATTTTTTTAAAAGCATGTGTATCAAAGAAGTGGAAACAGAGTAAAATGGCAACCCACAAGGTGGGAGAAAATATTTGAAGGCCATCTATCTGACAAGAGATTTCTATTCAGAATATAGAGAGAGCTCCTACAACTCAACAAAATGCAAACATTCTGATTCAAAAATGGATAAAAGACATGAATAGATGGTTCTTCAAAAAGATGTACAAATGACTAAGCACTTGAAAAGATGCTCCATATCACTAAATGCATGTTTATATATTTGTGTGCATGCACGCACACACAAGCACACAGACACATACACAAGCAGAAAACAAGTATTGGTGAGGATGTGAGGGAGTTGGAAGCATTGTGCTCTGTCAGTGGGAATGTAGAATGATACAGCTGCTTTGCAAACGAGTATGGCAAGTTTTCAGATATTGAAAAATAGAATTACTACATGATCCAGGAATTGTACTATGAGGTGTACCCAAAGGAATTGAAATCAGGGTCTTAAAGAAATATTTGTACTTCAATATTTATAGCAGTAATAATCACAATAGTTAAAATATGAAAGCAACCAAAGTGTTCATCCACTAGTTCCTGGATAAACAAAATGTGGTATACGCATATAATACAATATTTTTCAGTCTTAAGAAGGAAAAGATCTAGGAATATGCTACAACATGGAGGGATCTTGAGGAAATTAAGCTACCAAAAATGCCATTTTTGTGACATTTAATAAGTCATAACAATACAACTACTTATTTCAATTATATGGGGTACTTAGTGTAGTCACAACCATAGAAATTGAGAGGGTAATGATGCTTTTCATGTGGTTATGAAACAAAAAGGAAAGTTATGTTTAAAGGATATTGAGTTACAGTTTTAAAAGATAGAAAAGAATTAGAAAGTAAAGGGTGATATTGGCTGCCCAATAATATGAATGTATTTAATATCACTGAATGGTGCACTTTATAATAATTCACATGTTATATTTTATGTTATTTGATTTTACCAACATAAAAAATTGGGAAAGAATGTAATATCAGGACAGGGAGTGGATCTGGGATGGAGCTGAGAGTAGTCAGAAGGGTAAGACACTGCATATTTTGAAGAAGAGGCGAGAGTCTTCATTGGCCAGAAGAGAATTTATAAAAAAAATTAAAAGTTACTCTGAGAGTGTATTAAATAGATATCTGTGGGTGTACTGCTATCTCCTGTGAGTTATCTTAAAGAGTCTTTAATGAAGTCCAAAAGGTTTGCTGAGGCTTTTTTAAAAACTAGATTCCGTATGAGATAATTAGAGGCTGGTACTTAAGTCTATGTCTAGGTTGACAGATTTTGGAGGGAAGACTAACTTGAGAACAGTGGAGGTCCTGAGAGTGTAAGTACATGGAAATTAGAAAAAAAATAATAAAGGGAATTAGGAAAACTTTGGACTTCGGAGGTCATATATTACTGAGTCAGACCTGAGGTTTCTAAGGAGTTATATACAAAGTTGCTCTTTGGATTACTTGTTGATAAAGATAAGTGGAAAAACTAGAGTCGTTTCCAAGTGTAGGTAAGATATAATGAGAGGATGGAGGTGGAAAGTAGGGAGGCCCAGAGAAAAGTGGGAAGGTCATATTGGGCCACGATGGTGGTAATATCCTGCAGAACAGATGGTAGGGCAGACTATGGATTCATCTTTCTTATTTCGGCTCCCCACCTCATCCTTAATAATTCTTTGGGAATATTTCATTGCTCTGTGATGCAGGTACAGAATTCGAGCGAGGAGCCTACACCCTCAGTGTCCAGCTGTTTGAGTCCTCAGTGTGCTTCAAATGATGGAGAGTTATTGCTTCTTTATGAGAAGAGTTAGTACCTCGTAGCTAAGCTTAAGCTGGAGCTTATGCAATATTGATTTCATTTTATATATACTGTTGGCATGGAGGTTCTTCCTCCTCTTTCCTTGACCATTATGAAATGAATCTATATTTCTCAATATTTGGGTATATCAGATAAATACATTAAGTAAAGTTATCTTATATATTGCTCCCTGCATAGTTTGCCTCTTTCTTCTTTCTCTTTTACCTTTAGTAAATTAGCACAGGGAGAGACCTTGAAATGTTGTAATCAGGAGAGATTAGAACATCATATTTCTAGAGAGGTTGGTTGGACAGAGCAGGGGTCCCAGTGAGAATCAAGGCTTCTGTTTCTACTTGGAAGTGTACCTGTATAGAGTAGAGGGCTCCAGGAAGTATCCTAGAATACTGCAGTATCCCTGCGGGAGATCATTAAGAGAGGCAGGATCTAGTACGAGATCAGTGTACTATGACATGTTTGTCAGTCATCTGATGTGAGATTCTCAGAGCCAATCCCATATGGTATGGCTGAGTGCAGAGTGATGAAGAACCTGTGAAAGCCTCTGATTGCATGTAAAAGATGAAGCTCTGATTTTGGGGAGAATTTTCTTACCTGACTGAATGTCACCCTTCTGTGGGGATGAGATTCTGTGCTTTTCCTCTCTTGATGACCACTGACTGAAAACCATTAGAGGATCATGTCTAGAAAGCATTCTTTATTTAATTTCTTAAAGAAGAAAACATAGAAAACATTTTTATCCACTTTCAAATTGAGGATCAAGGGGAATGACATCAGTGAAAATGTCAGAGTAGGGAGCTCTGGCTTGTGTCCATCGCCAGAAACACTGACATACGTGGTAAAACCTGTCAGAATGATCTTATCAACACATGTAAGTTTTCTTTTCTTTTTCGCCCTGTAGATTTATCTTTCATTGAAACTTAACTTACTACAGGATGTGGAGAATAAACAGGGAAGTAGAAACTGTATTTCCTGATGAGAGAATCACTAAGTCACATTAGCTGTTCTGAGCTATGTCTTATTCACTGTGACTGTAATTAAAACAAACAAACAAACAAAACACTTTTTTTTTGTAAGTCAGTTCTGACATTTCCTCGTTAAAGACAAGGTAACAGATACAGACTTAGATCTACCAGAATTGAGCAAAATTTTGATTGTACCTGTGTTGAATATATGAGCATGACCTGCTACAGATCTTCATTATACTTATTGCCACAACTGACAAATTCCCTTTTTCCACTTCTGATATGTTGCATGTAAAGAATGCATAGGTCACTAACCCCAGTTGGTCACAGGTAAACTCTGCCACATGGATTACTGGATGGTTTCCTGCTGGAACACCACACATTCTCGAGTATCATGCCTGCAGAGTATCTGGGCTCTTCTTTTTTTCTGGATAAAGGTTAGATAATCACCTAATTTTATGAGAAATATATAAATTGTATTTGCATATTCTTCAGGTTTTCATTTATCCATTCTCTTTCAAGTCCTAAATGCAAATATTAAAGTGATTTCCAAGAGGGTGGTAAATAAGACAGCTACATTTATGCTCCAAAGTTACAATAAAGCATAATACAATTGTAAATGCATTAATGTGTGATTACTATGTAGATACTTATGTAAATGCAATTTTAGTAATGCTTTGTGGAGAGCTTCAGAATCTAGGTATTAAAAAAAAAAGAAGGAGTTCTTGAAACTCTCAGGGAATTATAGAGAAGTCTGTTTGTCCATAAATATCAATCTGAAATAATGCATATTCTCAGAAATAAACTAGGCATAAAATTGTAGGAAAACACTTCATGAAATGAAAGAGCATGTGATTGCCATACAAGAAAAAGAATATTCTCAGAGAATAATGAACAGTGTGGAGTTCAGCAGAAGGGTAATACAGATTCAGAGCGTAGTACTTTGGAGAGCCTAATTATGAGTTCCTCATATTTCATCTTTGGAGAGACGGTAGTCATTTGAAATATGATGTTATAAAATGACGTTAACATACTTAAATACTTTCGTTTAGAAATGACCACTTAGAACCAGAGTAAATGAAAGACAACACAAAATTATGTTTCTGTTGATTTTTGAAGATCTCAGGTGAGTGCTGATAATTTAAAAATACATGGTGTCTTTCACTGCAAAGTAAAGGAGCTCTTACAGTGGAGGATTCCTGGACTGAATGTCAATATTATGACATAGTGTGAGTGTGTTTCGTGTTTGGTAATTGCAATCATTGTTGCTTTTGTTGTGGTCATCCATTTACAATGCTTGGTGTCAGTTGATTTATCTGTTGTAAAAATAAAATACAGTCTGTGTCTGTGAAAAAAAATACATGATGTCTTGATAAAGTTGTATGGAATTTGAGATCTAGAAAAAAGCATTTCTTTTCTGTAATGCTAGGATGCTAATTGGACATTTTTGCAAGAAAGAGATTTCAGGATGCAAATCTGGTGTCTCTTTGGTGGGAAGTCAGTTCATGGCGGAACATTCTATTTAACTTGTGTGAGTGCAGAAATAACTTCTTTCAAAGGAAGAGGTCATGAATCTCTTTTTAACAGTTAGTGGTTTATAGTATACCGAATGAGCAAAATGGCTATTTCTGAACTTTAGAAAAAAATAATATAGTTTTTCTGCATTTATATTATGAAGCTGATGTAGAATATCAAAAATTCTTTATTTTGAAAAACAATGTAATCAATTTGACATAATGCATATATATTGAACCTGTGGTACACACACACAAAACTTACATTCAAAAAGTCTTTTGCACTTAAGAAATATTTTCTAGTGTAGTTGATTTACAATGTTGTGGGTTTTTAAAATACATGTTTATTGGAGTATAATTGCTTTATAACACTGTAGTAGTTTCTGCTTTACAACAAAGTGAATCACGTATATGTATACATACATCCCCATAGCTCCCCCTCCTGAGGCTCCCTCCCACACTCCCTATCCCACCCCTGTGGGGGACATAAAGCACCGAGCTGATCTCCGTGTGCTATGTGGCAGCTTACCACTAGCTCTTTTACATTTGGTAGTGTATATATGTCAGTGCTACTCTCTCACTACGTCCCTGTCTCCCCTTCCGCCTTGTGTCCTTAAGTCCGTTCTCTGCATCTGTGTCTTTATTCCTGCCCTGTCACTAGGTTTGTCAGTACCATTTTTCTAGATTCCATATATATGTGTTCGTGTATGGTATTTGTTTTTCTCTGACTTACTTCACTCTGTATGACAGACTCTAGGTCCAACCACCTCACTACAAATAACTCAATTTTGTTCCTTTTTATGGCTGAGTAATACTCCATTGTACATATGTGCCACATCTTCTTTATATATTCATCTGTCGATGGACATTTAGGTTGCTTCTATGTCCTGGCTATTGTAAATAGTGCTACAGTGAACATTTTGGTACATGTATCTTTTTTTTTTTTTTTTTTTTGTGGTACACGGACTTCTCACTGCTGTGGCCTCTCCCATTGCGGAGCACAGGCTCGGGACGCACAGGCTCAGCGGCCATGGCTCACGGGCCCAGCTGCTCCGCGGCATGTGGGATCTTCCCGGACCGGGGCACGAACCTGTGTCCCCTGCATCGGCAGGCGAACTCTCAACCACTGCGCCACCAGGGAAGCCCAACATGTATCTTTTTGAATTATCGTTTTCTCTGGGTATATGTCCAGTAGTGGGATTGCTGGGTCATATGGTAGTTCTATTTTTAGCTTTTAAGGAACCTCCGTACTGTTCTCCATAGTGGCTGTATCAGTTTACATTCCCACCAACAGTGCAGGAGGGTTCCCTTTTCTCCACACCCTCTGCAGCCTTTATACATTGTATTAATTTCTGCTGTGCAGCAAAGTGATTCAGTTATATATATATATATATATATATTCTTTTCCATTATGGTTTATCACAGGATATTGAATATAGTTTCCTCTGCTATACAGTAGGTCTTTGTGGTTTGTCCATCCTATGTAGAATAGTTTGCTTCTGCTATTCCAAAACTCCCAATCTTTCCATCCCTCTCTTCTTGGCAACCACAGCTCTGTTTTCTATATCTGTGTGTTTGCTTCTGTTTCGCTGACATGTTCATTTGTGTTCTGTTTTCGATTCCACATATAAGTGATATCATATGGTATTTGTCTTTCTCTTTCTGACTTACTTCACTTAGTATCCTTATCTCTTGGTCCATCCATGTTGCTGCAGATGGCATTATTTCATTCTTTTTTATGTCTGAGTAATATCTATTGTATACATATACCACACGTTCTTTATACATTCATTTTTCAATGAACATTTAGCTTGTTTCCATGTCTTGGCTATTATAAATAGTGCTGCTATGAACATAGGGTTTTATATATCTTTTTGAATTATAGTTTTGTCTAGATATATGTCCACAAGTGGGATTGCTAGATCATATGGCAACTCTTTTTATAGTTTTTTTGAGGAACCTCCATACTGTTTTCCATAGTGGCTGCACCAACTTACATGGCCACCGACAGTGTAGAAGGGTCCCTTTTCTCCATACCCCATCCAGCATTTGTTAACTGTAGATTTTTTAAATGATGGCCATTCTGATCAGTGTGAAGTGGTACCTCATTGTAATTTGGATTTGCATTTCTCTAATAATTAGTGATGATGAGCATCTTTTCATGTGCCTATTGGCTATCTGTTTGTCTTCTTTGGAGAAATGTTTATTTAGGTCTTCTACCCATGTTTCCATTGAGTTATTTGTTATTTTGTTATTGAGTTGTATGAGCTGTTTGTATAGTTTGGAAATAAAGCCCTTGTCAGTCTCATCATTTGCTAATATTTTCTCCCAGTCCATAGGTTGTATTTTCATTTTGATTATGGTTTCCTTTGCTGTGTAACAGCTTATAAGTTTGATTAGTTCCTGTTTCTTTTTTGCTTTTACAGTAAGCCCCCTACATATGAACAAGTTCTGTTCCAAGAGTGCGTGTGTAAGTCCAATTTGTTTGTAAGTCCAACAAAGTTAGCCTAGGTACCCATCTTACACAGTCGGCTATATGTTACTGTACCGTAATACGTTTATAATACTCTTCACACAAGCAATACATAAAAAACAAACACAAAAATAAAGAAAACATTTTTAGTCTTACAGTACAGTAACTTGAAAAGTACAGTACAGCAGCTGGGATACTCGGGCTGGCTCGAGGGAACAGGCAAGAAGAGTTGCTGATTGGAGGAGGGAGAGGAGGTGGGAGAAGGTAGAGGTGAAGGATTATCAGCAGTAGGAGACAGAGGGCAAGCTGCCATTTCACTCATGCCTGACGTTGGTGGCACAGGTTCTGGTTCCTCGCTGGATTTAATTCTATCCACCCTCTTGAAAAAGTGATCCATTGATGTCTGGGTCGTAGCTCTTTTTTTCTCATCATAGACGACAAGGTAGCACTGGATTGCATTCTGAATGGCTGCTGCCACCTTTGGGTACCATTCTAGGTTTGGGTCCTGTGCCTCAAAAACTAACAGTGCTTCCTCAAATAAAGAAGATTCCCTTGCCATTTTCTGTGTCGTGAATCTCTTCAGTTCTTCAGTTACTTCTTCTTCCTCCTGTCCCTCTTCATCCTTTCTCTGGGCCTCCAATTCCATCAGTAAGCTCCTCATGTTGCACAGCAAGGAATTCAATGAAATCGTCCTCTTGCAGATCTAGCTCCAGCTTCTCGCTGAGGATCACTACATTGCTGAAAATCTCTTCAGACTTCTGATCTACCTTCTCAAATCCAAAAAAATCATGAACTGTGGGCAAAGGTTCTTCCAAACCCCATTCATGGTGACCACTATACCTTCACACCATGCAAACTCAATGTTTTTATGGTCTTGTAGATGTTATAGTCCTTCCAAAGTTGTCCCTAGGTTGTTCCTGATTGGTCACTTACCTTTACTGCCTGACAAAAAGTGTGACATAAATAATATTTCTTGAAAGTCGCTCTAACTCCCTGGTCCATAGGTTGGATGAGCAACGTAGTATTCGGTGACAGATGCACTACTTTGACGTTGGGATGAAAGTCATCCATGGATGGGGTGTGGCCCAGAGCATTGTCGAGCAGCAAAAGAATGTTTTGCTGGAACGTCCTCCTCCAAGCAACATTTCGGTACATCTGGGATAAAGTGGTGGCAAAACCAGTCCTGGAACGTGGCCTGTGTAATCCAGGATATGGGGTTATGCTTCCACGCAACAGGAAGAGAGCCCTTGGCTATGTGTTTAAGGGTTCTCGGGTTCTCTGAATGATAAACTAAGAGAGGCTTCAGCTTCAATTCACCGGAAGCATTGCCACCAAACAACAGTTAGACTGTCCTTTGCTGCTTTACAGCCCGGCATCAACTTTTCCTCCTTACTGATGTAACTTCGGTCTGGCATCCTCTTCCAGTACAGTTGGGTCTCATCCACATTAAAAACCTGGTTGGGTAAATACACACCATCATCAATAATTTCTCAGAGTGTTTCCGGGAGTTCCCGGACAGCTACCCTATCTGCCCTTGCTGCCTCTCCACTTACTTTTACATTATGAAGGTTGGCTCTAGCCTTGAACCGATGAAACCAGCCATGGCTGGCATTAAAAGATGTGCCCTCTGATTCTTTCCCGTGTTTCTTCTTCAAGTCTTCATGAAGGCTTTTAGCTTTCTCTTGAATCAGCATCAAGCTGAGCAGGGCTCAGCACTAATGTTGATCCTGCATCTGCACACTGAGAAGTTTTTCCATCTCCTCCATCACTTTTCCATGCTTCTTCGATATTTTGTCAACATCGTCAGTACAGCAGACTTCACATGTTCCATGATCTTGTCCTTGTTCTTTAGATTCGTGCCAATGATTGAATGATTCATGTTATAAGAATGAGCGATGTCTAACATCTTTTTGCCTCGCTCCACTCTCTCAATTACTTTCACTTTTGTTTCCATCAGTATCGCTTGGCCCTTCTTAACAGTACCGGCTACATCACCACTGCTTTTACACTTGCTTCCAGACATCTTGGGCTTGAAATAAAGGTACTGTACTACTGTACTCTATACAGTACTGTAAAGAACACAAAAGCACAACCACTTATAGAGGATGCACGCACATGACAATGTATGCCAGACACGTGAACTAACTTACATGATTGGACATGCAAATGGACGTTTGCATCTTTGAAAGTTGGCAACTTGAAGGTTCGTATGTAGGTGACTTACTGTATTTGTACTGCCTAGGGAGAACTACCTAGGAAAACTGTGGTATGATTTATGTCAGAGAATGTTTTGCTTATGTTCTCTTCTAGGAGTTTTAAGGTGTCCTATCTTATATTTAAGCATGTAAGCCATTTTGACTTTATTTTTGTGTATGGTGTGAGGGTATATTCTGATATCACTTATTTGAATACGGCTGTCCAACTTTCAAAACACCACTTGCTGAAGAGACTATCTTTTCCCCATTGTATATTCTTGCCTTCTTTGTCGAAGGTTAATTGACCATAGGTGTGTGGGTTTATTTCTGGGCTCTCTATTCCATTCCATTGATCGATGTATATCTTTCTGTGTCGATACCATGTGGTTTTGATTACTGTAACTTTGTAGTATTGTCTGAAGTTTAGGAGGGTTATGCCTCCTGCTTTGTTCTTTTTCCTCAGGATTGTGTTGACAGTTCTGACTTTTTATGGTTCCAGATACATTTTAGGATTATTTGTTCTAGTTCTGGGGAAAGTGTCATGGGCAATTTGACAGGAATCACATTAAATCTGTAGATTGCTTTGGGTAGTATAGCCATTTTAACAGTATTAATTCTTCCCATCCAAGAGCATGAGATGTCTTTCCATTTCTCTGAATCATCTTCAGTTTCCTTTACTAATGTTTTGTAGTTCTTAACATATAAATCTTTCACCTCCTTGGTGAGGTTTATTCCTAAGTATTTTATTTTTTTGATGCCGTTTAAAAAAGGATTGCCTGTTTACATTTCCTGTCTGATATTTCATTGTTAGTGTAAAGAAATGCAACCAAGGACTTCCCTGGTGGCTCCATGGTTGAGAATCTGCCTGACAATACAGAGGACATGGGTTTGAGCCCTGGTGCAGGAAGATCTCATATGTCATGGAGCAACTAGACCTGTGTGCCACAAGTACTTAGCCTTCACACTAGAGCCCGTGAGCCACAACTACTGAGCACCTGTGCGACAACTACTTAAGCCCGCATGCCTAGAGCCTGTGCTCCGCAACAAGAGAAGCCACTGCAATGAGAAGCCTGTGCACCACAACAAAGACTAGCCCCCACTGGCCACAACTAGAGAAAGCCCGTGCACAGCAATGAAGACCCAATGCAGCCAAAATAAATTAAAAAAAAAAAAGAGAAACCAAGAATTGCAACCAATTTATGTATGTTAATCTTGTGTCCTGCTAATTTGCTGAATTTGTTTAACAGTTCTAGTAGTTTTTGTGTGGAACTTTTAGGGTTTCCTTTATATATGTTATCATGTCGTCTGCATATAATGACAACTTTACCTCTTCCCTTCCAATGTGGTTAGATTTTATTTCTTTTTCTTGTCTGATTGTTGTGGCTAGGACTTCCAATACTATGTTGAAGAGAAGAGGTGAGAGTGGGAATCCTTGTCTTGTTCCAGATTTTAGGGGGAAGGCTTTCAGCCTATGAACATTGAGTATTATATTGGCTGTGGGTTTGTCATAAATAGCTTTTATTATGTTGAGATATGTTTCCTCTCTACCCACTTTGGTAAGTGTTTTTGTTTGTCTGTTTGTTTTTTGCGGTACGTGGGCCTCTCACTGTTGTGACCTCTCCGTTGCGGAGCACAAGCTCCGGCTGCGCAGGCTCAGTGGCCATGGCTCACGGGCCCAGCCGCTTTGCGGCATGTGGGATCTTCCTGGATCGGGGCACGAACCCGTGTCCCCTGCATCGGCAGGTGGACTCTCAAGCACTGCGCCACCAGGGAAGCCCTGGTAAGTGTTTTTTTTTTATCATGAATGGATGTTGAAGTTTTTCAAATGCTTTTTCGGCATCTATTGAGATGATCATTTGTTTTGTTTTTCCTTTGTTGATGGGTTGTTTCATATTGATTGATTTGCATATGTTGAAACAACTTTGTGACACTGGGGTGAATCAAATTTGGTCATGGTGGATGATCCTCTTATGTGTTGTCGGATTCGGTTTTCTAATATTCAGTTGAGAATTTTTGCATCTATATTTATCAAAGATATTGGCCTGCAATTTTCTTTTTTGGTAGTGTCTTTCTCTGTGATTTTGTTTTCTGTTAAGTCTTTATTGAATTTGTTCCAATATTGCTTCTGTTTTATGTTTTGGTTTCTTGTTTGTGAGGCATGTGGGATCTTAGCTCCACCATCAGGGATTGAACCCGCCCCCCCCCCGCACTGGAAGGTGAAATCTTAACTGCTGGACCACCAGAAAAGTTCCCATCTGTTTTTTTGTTTGTTTGTTTGTTTTTTGTAAATTTATTTATTTATTTTTGGATGCATTGGGTGTCTGTTGCTGTGCACAGGCTCTCTCTAGTTGTGGCGAGCAGGGGCTACTCTTCATTGTGGTGTGCAGGCTGTTCATTGCGGTGGCTTTTTTTTTTTTCGCGGTACGTGGGCCTCTCACTGCTGTGGCCTCTCCCGTTGCGGAGCACAGGCTCCGGACGCGCAGTCTCAGTGGCCATGGCTCACGGCCCCAGCCGCTCCGCACCATGTGGGATCTTCCCGTACTGGGGCACGAACCTGTGTCCCCTGCATGGGCAGGTGGACTCTAAACCACTGCGCCACCAGGGAAGCCCACGGTGGCTTCTTTTGTTGCAGAGCATGGGCTCTAGGTGCGCGGGCTTCAGCAGTTGTGGCTATCAGGCTCAGTAGTTGTAGCTCCTGGGCTGTAGAGCTCAGGCTCAGTAGTTGTGGCACACAGGCTTAGTTACTCCGCGGCATGTGGGATCTTCCCAGACCAGGGCTCAAACCTGTGTCCCCTGCATTGGCAGACGGATTCTTAACCACTGTGCCACCAGGGAAGTCCCTCCCATCTGCTTTTGATATCAGCGTGATGATGGCTTTATAGAATGTCTTTGGAAGTATTCCTTACTCTTCAATCTTTTTGAAGAGTTTGAGAAGAATCAGTGTAAGTTTTGCTTTGTATATTTGGTAGAATTTGCCTGTGAAACCATCTGATCCTGGACTTTTGTTGGTAGGGAGTTTTTTTAAATTACAGATTCTATTTTGCTTTTAGTGATCAGTATGTTCAAGTTATCTATTTCTTCTTGATTCAGTTTTGTTCGGCTGTGAAAAAACAACATATATTTTTAGGTTATGTTAGCACCTAAATACTTACCATGTATTAGACCACAATAGAGTGAAGAAAAAAATATTAAAATATTTTTTCAAATAGAAAAAGTATTGAAATATTTTTAAGAAATTGGAATAATAATACTAATTACAATAATGACAAATTGTTCTGAACTTAAAGACTACTTTATCTAAGATGCTTATTATATGCTTATTATAAGCATGATATTATATGCTTATATATTATATGATATTATATATGCTTATTATATGCTTATTATAAGCATGATATTATATGCTTATTGTTTTATTGTTTTTAAATACATGGAATGTTTTCTCCTTTCTAAGGGAATTCTTTTATTTTACCTGTATATTGTGAAAAAAATTTAGTTGCACATAATATAAAAAATTACACTTTAATAGGAGATATTAATCCAGTTACATTTACTATAGTACTGAAAATACTTAGGTTTAGAGTTACCATGTTACTGAGTGCACTTATTTATTTATTAACAAAGATTTAATTTGGGGGGGCATAAATTATTATTTATTTATTTATTTATATCATCTTATTGGACTATAATTGCTTTACAATGGTGTGTTAGTTTCTGCTTTATAACAAAGTGAACAAGCTATACATATACATATATCCCCATATCTCCTCCCTCTTGCGTCTCCCTCCCACCCTCGCTATCCCACCGCTCTAAGTGGTCACAAAGCACTGAGCTGATCTCCCTGTGCTATGCAGCTGTTTCTTACTAGCTATCTATTTCACATTTGGTAGTATATATAAGTCCATGCCACTCTCTCACTTTGTCCCAGCTTACCGTTCCCCCTGCCCATGTCCTCAAGTCCATTCTCTATGTCTGCATCTTTATTCCTGTCCTGCCTCTAGGTTCTTCTGAACCATTTCTTTTTCTTTTTGTTTAGATTCCATATATATGTGTTAGCATACAGTATTTGTTTTTCTCTTTCTGACTTACCTCACTCTGTATGACAGATTCTAGGTCCATCCACCTCACTACAAATAACTCAATTTCATTTCTCTTTATGGCTGGGTAATATTCCATTTTATATTGAAGATGTGCAGCATCTTCTTTATCCATTCATCAGTTGATGGACACTTAGATTGCTTCTATGTCCTGGCTATTGCAAATAGAGCTGCAGTGAACATTGTGGAACATGACTCTTTTTGAATTATGGTTTTCTGCAGGTATATGCCCAGTAGTGGGATTGCTGTGTCATATGGTAGTGGTAGTTCTATTTTTAGGTTTTTAAGGAACCTCCATACTGTTCTCAGTAGTGGCTGTATCAATTTACACTCCCACCAACGGTGCAAGAGGGTTCCCTTTTCTCCACACCTCTGCAGCATTTATTGTTTGTAGATTTTTTTTGATGATGGCCATTCTTACCTGTGTGTGGTGATGCCTCATTGTAATTTTGATTTGCGTTTCTCTAATGATCAGGGATGTTGAGCATTCTTTCATGTGTTTGTTGTTTTGATATTGATCTGCATGGGCTGCTTGTAAAGTTTGGAGATTAATCCTTTGTCAGTTGCTTTGTTGGCAAATATTTTCTCCCATTTTGAGGGTTGTCTTTTCGTCTTGTTTATGTTTTCCTTTGCTATGCAAAAGCCTTTAAGTCTCATTTGTTTATTTTTGTTTTTATTTCCATTTCTCTAGGAGGTGGGTCAAAAAGGATCTTGCTGTGATTGATGTCATAGAGTGTTCTGCCTATGTTTTCCTCTAAGAGTATTATAGTGTCTGGCCTTACATTTAGGCCTTTAATCCAGTTTGAGCTTATTTTTGTGTATGGTGTTAGGGAGTCTTCTAATTTCATTCTTTTACCTGTAGCTGTCCAGTTTTCCCAGCACCACTTATTGAAGAGGCTGTGATTTCCCCATTGTATATTCTTGCCTTCTTTATCAAAAATAAGGTGACCATATGTGTATGGGTTTATCTCTGGGCTTTCTGTTCTGTTCCATTGATCTATATTTCTGTTTTTGTGCCAGTACCATACTCTCTTGACTACTGTAGCTTTGTGGTATTGTCTGAAGTCAGGAAACCTGATTCCTCCAGCTCTGTTTTTCTTCTCAAGATTGCTTTGGCTGTTCGGGGTCTTTTGTGTTTCCATACAAATTGTGAAATTTTTTGTTCCAGTTCTCTGAAAAATGCCATTGGTAGTTTGATAGGGATTGCGTTGAATCTGTAGATTGCTTTGGGTAGTATAGTCATTTTCACAATGTTGATTCTTCCAATGCAAGAACATGGTATATCTCTCTATCTGTTTGTGTCATCTTTGATTTCTTTCATCAGTGTCTTATAGTGTGTTGAGTAAATGTCCTTTGTCTCCTTAGGTAGGTTTATTCCTAGGTATTTTATTCTTTTTGTTGCAGTGGTAAATGGGAGTGTTTCCTTAATTTCTCTTTCAGATTTTTCATCTTTAGTGTATAGGAATGAAAGAGATATCTGTACATGAATTTTGTATGCTGCAACCTTACCAGATTCATTGATTAACTCTAGTAGGTTTCTGGTAGCATCTTTAGGATTCTTTACGTATAGTATCATGTCATCTGCAAACAGTGGGAGCTTAACTTCTTTTCCGAATTGGATTCCTTTTATTTCTTTTTCTTCTCTTGTTGCTGTAGCTAAAAATTCCAAAAGTGTGTTGAATAATAGTGGTGAGAGTGGGCAACCTTGTCTTGTTCCTGATCTTGGTGGAAATGGTTTCACTTTTTCACCATTGAGAACAATGTTGGCTGTGGGTTTGTCATATGTGGCCTTTATTATGTTGAGGAAAGTTCCCTCAATGCCTACTTTTTGGAGGTTTTTTAAAATCATAAATGGGTGTTTAATACTGTCTAAAGCATTTTCTGCATCGATTGAGATGACCATATGGTTTTTATCCTTCAGTTTTTTAACATGGTGTATCACATTGATTTGCATGTATTGAAGAATCCTTGCGTCCCTGGGATAAACCCCACTTGATCTTGGTGTATGATCCTTTTAATGCGCTGTTGGATTCTGTTTGCTAGTATTTTGCTGTGGATTTTTGCATCTATGTTCATCAGTGATATTGGCCTGTGGTTTTCTTTCTTTGTGACATCTCTCTCTGGTTTTGGTATCAGGGAGATGGTGGTCTCATAGAATAAGTTTGGGAGAGTTCCTCCCTCTGCTATAATTTGGAAGAGTTTGAGAAGGATAGGTGTTAACTCTTCTCTAAATGTTTGATAGAATTTGCCTGTGAAGCCATCTGGTCCTGGGCTTTCATTTGTTGGAAGATTTTTAATCGCAGTCTCAATTTCAGTGCTTGGGATTGGTTTGTTTATAGTTTCTACTTCTTCCTGGTTCAGTCTTGGAAGCTTCTGCTTTTCTAAGAATTTGTCCATTTCTTCCCTGTTGTCCATTTTATTGGCATATAGTTGCTTGCAGTAATCTCTCACGATCCTTTGTATTTCTGCAGGGTCAGTTGTTACGTCTCCTTTTTCATTTGTAATTCTATTGATTTGAGTCTTCTCCCTTTTTTTCTTGATGAGTCTGGCTAATGGTTTATCAATTTTGTTTATCTTCTCAGAGAACCAGCTTTTAGTTTTTTTGATCTTTGCTGTTGTTTCCTTCATTTCTTTTTCATTTATTTCTGATCTGATCTTTATGATTTCTTTCCTCTGCTGACTTTGGGTTGTTTTTCTTTCTTTCTCTAATTGCTTTAGGTGTAAGGTTAGCTTGTTTATTTGAGATGTTCCTTATTTCTTGAGGTAGGGTTGTATTGCTATAAACCTCCCTCTTAGAACTGCTTTTGCTGCATCCCATAGGTTTTGGGTCTTCATGTTTTCATTGTCATTTTTTTCTAAGTATTCTTTTATTTCCTCTTTGATTTCTTCAGTGATGTCTTGGTTATTGAGCAGTGTATTGTTTAGCGTCCATGTGTTTGTATTTTTTACAGATCTTTTCCTGTACTTGATATCTAGTCTCATAGCGTTGTGGTCGGAAAAGATACTTGATACGATTTCAATTTTCTTAAATTTACCAAGGCTTGATTTGTCACCCAAGATATGATCTATTCTGGAGAATGTTCCACGAGCATTTGAGAAAAAGTGTATTCTGTTGTTTTTGGATGGAATGTCCTATAAGTATCAATTAAGTCCATCTTTTTTAATGTATCATTTAAAGCTTGTGTTTATTTATTTTCATTTTGAATGATCTGTTCATTGGTGACAGCAGGGTGCTAATGTCCCCTACTATGATTGTGTTACTGTCGATTTCCCCTTTTATGGCTGTTAGCATTTGCCTTATGTATTGAGGTGCTCCTATGTTGGGTGCATAAATATGTACAATTGTTATATCTTCTTCTTGGATTGATCCCTTGATCATTATGTAGTGTCCTTCTTTGTCTCTTGTAATAGTTTTTATTTTAGAGTCTTTTTTGTTTGATATGAGAATTGCTACTCTAGCTTTCTTTTGATTTCCATTTGCATGGAATATCTTATTCCATCTCCTAACTTTCAGTCTGTATGTGTCCCTAGGTCTAAAGTGGGTCTCTTGTAGACCGCATATTTACTGATCATGTTTTTGGATCCATTCAGCCAGTCTATGTCTTTTGGTTGGAGCATTTAATCCATTTACATTTAAGGTAATTATTGATATGTATGTGCTTATTACCATTTTCTTAATTGTTTTGGGTTTGTTATTGTAGGTCTTTCCCTTCTCTTGTGTTTCCTGCCTAGAGTAGTTCCTTTAGCATTTGTTGTAAAGCTGGTTTTGTGGTGCTGAATTCTCTAAGCTTTTGCTTGTCTGTAAAGGTTTTAATTTCTCTGTCAAATCTGAATGAGATCCTTGCTGGGTTGAGTAATCTTGGTTGTAGCTTTTCCCCTTTCATCACTTTAAATATGTTCTGCCACTCCCTTCTGGCTTGCAGAGTTTCTGCTGAAAGATCAGCTGTTAACCTTATGGGGATTCCCTTGTATGTTACTTGTTGTTTTTCCCTTGCTGCTTTTAATATGCTTTCTTTGTATTTGATTTTTGATAGTTTGATTAATATATGTTTCTCCTTGGGTGTATCTTGTATGGGACTCTCTGCACTTCCTGGACTTGATTAATGATTTCCTTTCCCATATTAGGGAAGTTTTCAACTATTATCTCTTCAAATATTTTCTCAGCCTCTTTCTTTCTCTCTTCTACTTCTGGGACCCCTATATTCGAATGTTGGTGTGTTTAATGTTGTCCCAGAGGTGTCTCAGATTGTCCTGAATTCTTTTCATTCTTTTTTCTTTATTCTGCTCTACAGTAGTTATTTCCACTATTTTGTCTTCCAGGTCATTTATCCATTCTTCTGCCTCAGTTATTCTGCTATTGTTTCCTTCTAGAGCATTTTTAATTCCATTTATTGTGTTGTTCATCATTGTTTCTTTGCTCTTTAGTTCTTCTAGGTCCTTGTTAAACGTTTCTTGTATATTCTCCATTCCAGTTCCAAGATTTGGGATCATCTTTACTATAATTACTCTGAATTCTTTTTCCGGTAGACTGCCTATTTCCTCTACGTTTGTTTGTTCTGGTGGGATTTTACCTTGCTCCTTCACCTGCTGTGTGTTCCTCTGTCTTCTCATTTGGCTTTGGGGACTGTGTTTGGGGTCTCCTTTTCACAGGCTGCAGATTCGTAGTTCCCGTTGTTTTTGGTGTCTGCCCCCAGTGGCTAAGGTTGTTTCAGTGGGTTGTGTAGGCTTTCTGGTGGAGGGGACTGGTGCCTGTGTTCTGGTGGGTGTGTCTGGATCTTGTCTTTCTAGTGGACAGGTCTGCATCCGGTGGTGTGTTTTGGGGTGTCTGTGGCCTTATTATGATTTTAGGCAGCCTCTCTGGTAATGGCTTGGCATGCATTCCTGTCTTGCTAGTTGTTTGGCATGGGATGTCCAGCACTGGATCTTGCTGGTCTCTGAGTGGAGCTGGGTCTTAGCGTTGAGATAGATATCTCTGGGAGGCTTTCGCCGCTTGATATTACAAGGTGCCGGAGGTCTCTGGTAGACCAATGTCCTGAACTCGGCTCTCCCAACTCAGAGGCACAGGCCTGACACCCGGCCGGAGCACCAAGACCCTGTCAGCCACACGGCTGGAGGTGAGAGCAAGAGGTAACTTTGGTACATCTCAAAGACCACCAATGAGATTCACTGACCATTTTATCTCCAGAAGTGAAGAAAACAAAATTCAGTGTTTGGCTAGTCAGCCACTTTGGAAGCCAGTCTCCAAGATGGCCCTAATTATCCCTAATTGTCTCCCAGTCTTCATGTACCTGTGTGGCTCCTCGCACTTGAAAAGGGCTGACTGTTTAACTAATAAGAAATTGCAGCAATGACAAAGTGCAGCTTCCAAAGTTATGAAAGACATTGCAGCTTCTGCTTTGGTTTCTGCTAGATCACTCATCCTGGGGTAAGCCAGCTGCCATGTCATGAGGACACTCAAGCAGCCCTAAGGAGAGATCCATGTGGCAAGGAACTGAGGCCTCTTACCTACAGCCACGTGAGTGAGTCATCTCAGAAGTCAAAAGATTTAATTTTATTTATTTTTTGTTGCATTGGGTCTTCGTTGCTGCACAAGGTTTCTCTAGTTGTTTCAAGCAGGGGTTACTCATCGTTGTGGTGCACGGGCTTCTCCTTGTGGTCGTTTCTCTTGTTGTGGAGTATGGGCTCTAGGTGCATGGGCTTCAGTAGTTGTGTCATGCAGTCTCAATACTTGTTGCTTGCTGGCTCTGGAGAGCAGGCTCAGTAGTTGTGGCACACGGGCTTAGTTGCTCTGTGGCATGTGGGATCTTCCCAGACCAGGGATTGAACCCCTTTCCCCTGCATTGGCAGGCAAATTTTTACCCACTGAGCCACCAGGGAAGTCCAGTGTGCTCTTTTTTAAACCTAGTCTGTTTTCATTATTTTCTATCTTAACGATTCTGTATTAAATAAAAAAATAATACTCCTTTCTACCCCTCCTGTTTGAGGATTATATATGAAGAAGTATGTCTTATTTATTAATCTCAAATTTTCACCTTACTTTTAAGAAGTAATCACAATGTCAAGTATTTAATACCTTTCACTTCCACCTTGAAAAGCATGGATATTAAAGTGCTAATGTAATTATCTTCCCTAGTCTATCATTTTTACTTTTTGTTATGTATAAAAAACAACTAAAAACATGCATGGTTTGTAAGGAAATGACAAATTTCAGAAAATTCAGAATCTGAATACACTCTATACATAGCTTCTCGATAAAGATACAGAAAATTGCCAGATACTCAGAGGCCCCCTGGTCCCACTCTAGTGACTCCCCTTAAGGTTTAATATTGTTCTTGTATCTAACAAAAAGATCACGTTACCTGTATTTTGTAGTTTATATAAATGTTATGACACAGTAAAATCACTTTTGGATTGGGCTTTTTTATTTTATGTTGCTTGTGAACATGCCTGTATGGTTGCCTGTTGTGATCATGCATTGCCACTGTTGCATAGGATTCCATAGTGTACATATTTAACTATTAATTTATTTATTCCAATGTGTATTACAATATGAGTGATTTTCAGTTTGTGTCTATTGAGAATAGCACTGGTATATAAATTCTAGAACTTGAGCTTTGGTGGTGTGTGTATAAATTATTGTTCAGTATACATGTAGTAAAATTTTTGAGTCATAGCTTTCATGTGTTTATCTTTTTAGATATTTCTAAATATTTTCAAAACATTTGTATGATTTTTCATCCTCAGCAGTGAATGAGATTCAAGGATTATACACATTGTTGTCAAAGTTGATAATACCTGTCATTTTCATTTGAACTTTCTGGTTGGTGTGTGATAATTCCAGGTATCACTTTTTTGCATTTAATTGACTACTAAGAAGCCAAGCATCTTTTGATATGTTTACTTAACATTCTGTACTCTCTGTTTTGAAATATCTTTTGGTATGTTTCCCCCATTTTTGCTATTACATTATCTTCTTGTTGAAGACTTCATTTTTTTTCTACATCCGAAGACTTCTTATTAAGGAGTTTTTAATATATGCTTGCTATGAGTTCTTCTCTCTTTCTGTCTCTCCTTCTCTTTCTTTAGATGAGTGTCAGTTTTTAATGTTAATAACATCTGATTTGTTATTTTCCTATTTATTTATTTAGTCTTATTTCTCTTTATTTAGTCTTCTTATCTGTAGCAGAACACATTATTTATTCTAAACCACAAATATGTTTTCGTTTCTTCAATAAATCTAATTAAGCTTTAAATTTAAGTTAACTTTCTAAACTAAATATGTTGTATCATAGTGAGTATTAATTTTTCTGTGACAGCTGAAAGGTTACATTTATTCAGAAAATGTTGTATTCAGCTTTCTTTTCATTTGCTCCTACTTCTCATTGATTCATAGAGGTAAACATCACTTCATCCATGGATCTGACTTTTCTCTGATTTCTCATGGTCATTCTCACTAATTCGTCTTGCCTCCTGAAATCTTTAACAATCCCATTATTCCACAGAAGCAAAAACCTTCCTTGGGCCTTTTTCCTCAGAAGGTTGATTATTCCCACATTTTAACTGGGAGATTGCAATAAGTTAGGAGAAAATGCCACAAGGGTCTCTCATTTTTTTTTCACATCTTGTATCAGCCTCTGCTTGCACTCTGTGTTCAAAGATTTTTGTATAACACATTGATGGAAGATGCCAGTTGTTTCTCTCCTTGGGGCAAAAGACAGATTAATTACCTGACAAATAAAATAAAGACAGTGTCTTGCTCTGTTCAAATGTTGGACAGGATTGCTTGCATCCTACTTTAAAAGTTTCAGGTGACTGAAGCTTAAGATTCCTAAGCTTTAATCCATACTTGCACCATGCACAGCACCCAACAGGACTGCTTTACATAACCCCACGAGACATTTGTGTGCAAGTGGAACAGATAAAAATATAAAACTATTGCTGTCTTTTTGTGTCATAAAAATGATTTTTTTGTCTCATTTAAAATATTTTTTTTTAAAATCCAAAAACCTGTCAGGCTAAAATATTGGAATTTCAAATATGATAAAATCTAAGACCCTTCAAATTTCTTTCCAGTTTTGTTGATGATGGGATGCCATCAGAGATATGACTTCATTAAACACAATAGGTAAGATTCCTTCATAGGCCTGATTGGGGAATATGAAAATAATCCCTGGAAAAATCTGGACATTTTCTAGTTCTCAAGTATTGGTTAAGATGGTAGAAAGGGCCCTTCATTGTCCTATATGTGAATGCAGATCAATTGAGAGAGGTGGGGATAAAACAAGCAGCCTAAATATCCTTTATGTTTGCTGTACTACTAGTAGAAAGAGGAAGGCTCAACCTGTCACCATGGTTGATATAGGAAATGAGCTGCTTGAAACTACACAGAAATGTACCTGCTTGTATTTTCTGTGCAGATACCTTCTCTTTTGGTGTGCCCTGATACCTCCCTCAACTTATGTACCAACTCCAGCAGCATTAAGCAGAAATCCAAAGAAATCTATTCTTTGGAATTATGAGGAAGGGAAGAGTCGAAAATTTTATAGCATGTTCTATACAAGTATACACATCACCATCCTTATCTATGTCATGCCATGCATGGAGGGTCAGTAGGTTCAGGGGATTCTGGAAGCACCAAGGTCTGTGGGGTTAATCACAGCTGCACTCATGGGCAGTAAAAGAGAAGGGCCTTATCTTGGTCAGTTTCTCAATGCTAGTAGCTACAAAAAGAAGAGGACAGCAGACATCTTAGGGAGAAGAGCCAACATAAATAAAATGTCCTAATTACTCTAGGCAACCTCTCATGATAGCCTCCCATAGCTCCTCAAATCCCTACATCCTTGCACAAGGGATATTACTGGAGCGTGTAACTTCAGATTAACATTATTTTTGTTGAAAAAAATAAAAGTAGGTTCAAGTGATAGGGTTTGAAAAGGGTTCACAGTGTGAGGGAAACTATTGTAACAATGTGGACAGAACCCTTTGGATGGATTCATCATGTTTTTGTTTTTGTTTTTTTTCTGCTTCAGAATCTGTAGTAGAGATTGGTGTGTTCCATGATGCATTCCCGCTTCTTATAAGTTTTAGATGGAATACCCCGTTAGGAAGAAGTACACGTAAGGAAGATTAGTGAGTCAAACTCCTCTGCCCTCTGTCAGCAGTGGGTGCAAAGGGATTTAGACCAAGTGCTTTCATCCTTTGACGTGCAAAGTTTTCACTATATAAATGATGTTTTGTTTGTTTGCAGGTCAGGAGCCTTGGTCTCAATATCCCTGTTTAAAAAGTGTTATCAAATGTCTGCCAGAAAGAATTGCTGATGATACTGGAAAAAATTGAGAGTTATCCTTAACAATTAAGGGTTTTGTAGCAACATGGATGGACCTAGAGATTGTTATACTGAGTGAAGCAAGTCAGACACAGAAAGACAGATATCATTTGATATTGCTTATATGAGGAATCTAAGAAAGAAAAAAAAGGTACAAATGAACTAATTTATACAACAGAAATAGAGTCATGGATATAGAAAACAAACTTATGGTTACCAGGGGATAAGTGGGGAAGGGATAAATTGGGAGATTGGGACAACTTATACACACTAGTATATATAAAATAGGTAAGTATTGATAAGGTACCTGCTTTATAGCACAGGGAGCTCTACTCAATGGTGTGTACTGGCATATACGGGAAAAGAATCTTAAAAAACACAACAAGGGTTTTGGGATTATGTAATAAATATAAATGTGCAAACCTTTAACATGAAAGGAAAAATCAGTGAACTCTGTGGTCCCTGTTATGGTGTAAACATTTTGTACCTCTAATTTTAAAATTTTGAAACCCAGCTCCCATGTTGATGGTATTAGCAGGTGGGGCTTTTGGGAGATGATTAGGTCATGAGGCCAGACACCTCAAACATGGGATTAGTGACCTAATAAATGTAGCACACAGAAGATCTCATGTCCATCACATGATTTCATTGCCGAGCGAGAAGACCCACATTATGAACCAGATATTGGTCCCTCACCAGACACTAAGTCAGCTGGCAACTTGTTCTTTTTTTAAATAATTAATTAATTAATTATTTTTTTGGCTGTGTTGGGTCTTTGTTGCAGTGTGTGGGCTTCTCATTGGGTGGCTTCTCTTGTTGCGGAGAATGGGCTCTAGGCGTGTGGGTTTCAGTAGTTGTGGCATGTGGGCTCAGTAGTTGTGGCCTGTGGGCTCTAGAGTACAGACTCAGTATTTGTGGTGCACGAGTTTAGCTGTTCCATGGCATGTGGGATCTTCCGGGACCAGGGCTCGAACCCGTGTCCGCTTTATTGGTAGGCAGATTATTAACCACTGTGCCACCAGGGAAGCCCCTGGTAACTTGTTCTTGAACTTTTCAGCCTCAGCAATTATGAGAAAACAAAAATATTCTGTTGTTTATAAAATACCGTCTCTCGTATTTTGTTTTAGCAGTCAAAGAGCTGGCTGAGGAGAAATATCTGTGAGCTTGAAGACATATCAAGAGAAACCTTTAAATCTCAAAAGAAAAGAGGAAATGGGCAGGAAAGAAATCAACAGAACAGAGTAATCAGTAATTGTGGAACAATGAAAATGCTGTGACCTATACATAATGGGTATGGCAGGAGGAGAATAAAGATAACAAAGAACAGAAAATATTTTTTAAAAATGACTGAGAATCTCCCCAAATGAATGTCTGACACTAAATCCACAACATCCAAATTTAGAGGAACATATGAATAGTAAAGAAAACTGACCAGTATCTCTCAGGAATATCAATGCAAAAATCCTCAACAAAATATTAACAAATTGAATCCAACAATATTTTGAGAGAATTTTATATCATGAATGAGAGGGAATAATCCCAGGTATGCAAGGCTGGTTCAACTTTCTAAAATCAAATAATTATATCCATCATATCAACACCCTAAAGACAATCATTAGCATATCAATAGATTCAGAAGACCTTTGAAAAAACCTAACACCCATTCTTCATAAAAACTCTCAGTTAAAGAAATAGACTGGAGCTTTCTCAGGTTGATAACAAAGATCTACAGGAAACTTTTATCTTATGTCATGATTAATGGTCAAAAACATGAAGCTTTTCCACTAAGTTCAGGTAAAAGCAAGGATGTCCCCTTTCATGACTCCTTTTCTATATTTTACTCCAAGTCCTTGCTAATGCAACAAGGCACGAAAATAAATAAAACAAATACAGATTGGGTAGAAAAAAATGAAAGCAGCCTAAATAAAATGTGGACCAATATACTTTATGGACACCTCACCAAAGAAAATAGACACTATGCATATACATATACAGGAGAATAATCCAGATTACATACTGCCATGAAAAAGCAAATTAACAATACATTTACATACAATTTTAGCCATTAGAATGGCTAAAATGTGAACAATGACAAGAACAAATTCTGTAAGGGATGTGGAACAATAGGAAATGTCATTTGTTATTGGTGGAAATGAAAAATAATACAGCTACTTTGGTAGTCTGATTGACACTTGCTATAATATTGAACATTCCCTTACTGTACAATCCAGCAAGTGTTCTCATGGATATTTACTGAAAGTAGTTTAAAACATACTTCCAGACGAAAACCTGCATATGGATATTTATAGCACCTAATTCAATATTGCCAAAGTGTGAATGAAACTAAGGTGTCCTCCAATAGGTGAATGAAATGATATAGTATTAATATATTCTGGGAATGGGATAATATTGAGCACTATAAAAGTAAGCTATCAAGCCATAAAAATATGTGGGAATTCTTTTTTCTTTTGAAATATAGGTGATTTTCTTTATTTTTTAATTTAAATTTTCTTGGAGTATAGTTGATTTACAATGTTGTGTTCATTTCAGCTGCACAGCAAGTGATTCAGTTACACATATGCATATATTCATTCTTTTTCAGATTCTTTTCTGATAAAGATATTCCCAGAATATTGAGTAGAGTTCCCTGTGCTATACAGTAGGTCCTTGTTGCTTATCTACGTTATATATAGTAGTATTCATATGTTTACCCCAAGTTCCTGATTTATCCCTACCCCCCACCTTTCCCCTTTGGCAACCATAAGTTTGTTTTCCAAGTCTGTGAGTCTGCCTGTTTTGTAAGTTAGTTCATTTGTATCAATTTTTAGGTTCCACCTAGAAGTGATATCATACAATATTTGTCTTACTGTGTCTGACTTACTTCACTTAGTACAATCATCTCTAGGTCCATCCATGTTACTGCAATTGGCATTATTTTCTTCTATTTTATGGCTGAGTCATATTCCATTATATATATGTATCACATATTCTTTACCTATATTCATATGTTGATGGACATTTTGGTTGCTTCCATGTCTTCGCTGTTGTAAAGAGTGTTGTAGTGAACATTGGGGAAGATGTGTCTTTTTGATTTATGCTTTCCTCCAGATATGCGCACAGGAATGAACTTGCTGGATCATCTGGTAGCTCTATTTTATTTTATTTCATTTCATTTCAATTTCAAATTTTTTGGAGTATAGTTGATTTACAGTGTTGTGTTACTTTCTGCTGCACAGCAGAGTGAAGCAATTATACATATATCCAGTCCTTTTTGCATTCCTTTCCCATACAGGTCATTACAGAGTATTGAGTAGAGTTCCCTGTGCTATACAGTAGGCCCTTATTTGTTATCTCTTTTATATATAGTGGTGTGTATATGTCAATCCCAATTTCTAGTTTATCCCTCCCGCCTCTCCTTACTCTGGTAACCTCCATTCTGTGATCCATAGTGGCTGTTACCAATTGGCATTGCCACCAGTAACTTACTATTGGTGGCGCAGTGGTTGAGAATCTGCCTGCCAGTGCAGGGGACACAGGTTCGAGCCCTGGCCCAGGAAGATCCCACACGCCTCAGAGCAACTAAGCCTGTGTGCCACAACTACTGAGTCTGCACTCTAGAGCCCACGAGCCACAACTACTGAGCTCATGTGCCACAACTACTGAAGTCTGTGTGCCTAGAGCCTGTGCTCCACAACAAGAGAAGCCACCGCAAACAGAAGGCTGCGTACCACAACGATGAGTATCCCCCGCTTGCTGTAACTATAAAAGAGCCGCATGCAGCAACGAAGACCCAACACAGATTAAAAGAAAATAATAATAAGTAGTAGGTTTCTCTTTTTTCCACTCCCTCTGAAGCATTTCTTGTTTTTAGACATTGTGAGGATGGCTATTCTGAGTGGTTCCAGGTGATACTTCTTTGTACATCTGATTTGCATTTGTCTAACATAAAGCAATGGTGAGCATCTTCATATGTGCTTTTTTTTTTTGAACAGTGTGAGTAAAATTTACCCCTTGAAAAAGGGTTATTGAAAGGTTGCCTTGTTTTGAAGTCTATTTCGATTACCTACCCCAAGATATTTCTTGAGGGCTGTTGTCATTTACAGCTCCCCAGGCATTGTGAATATGAAATGCCTATAAGGTCCAGTTTTAGAATTGTTGTTGTGGGAAACAGAAGGTGGCAGGATTTCTACTGTCCCTCTCTGGTTACTGACACAACCTTAGATGTAGGGAAAGTCCTGTTCCTGCGTTTTAAATTAGAGTGGAATGTGCCTGACCAAACATGTAAGGGCTTCTGTCCCATTCCTTCTTCCCCTTTACCCTTCATCCCCCGAACAAGTATAAACCCCTGCAAAATCACCTGTTGAGGGTGCTGTCTTGTAGAGTGGGATGACCCTGACGAAGGAGTCGGGAGGTCGGAACCCAAACACCAGGATATGTTGAGATCAGGTGATTTTCCAAATGTCATCCAGCCCAGAGAGTCCACCATCCTTTGGGTGTCAGAGCGTTAGTTTAGTAGTATGAGGGAACACTTAGATCTGGAGATTGTGATCCCATGCAGAGGGGACCAGGTACTACATGTTTAAGGGGTCGGATTAGCTGGCATATCCTCCCGAGGTCCTCAGGCCCACAACAGTCCAGCCTTGGGACCAAATTGGGTCTGTGTCCAGGGATGTGACACTAGCACGTTCACCGTGACTAAATGAATTTTGTGATCATTTTTCTTTTCTATAATTCAATTTTAAATTTATAATGGAGTATAGTTGATTTACCATGTTGTGTTCCTTTTTGATATACACCAACATGATTCATTTATATAGAGATGACTATATATTCTTTTTGGAATTATTTTCCCATTGAGGTTACTAAAGGGTGTTGAGAAGAGTTCCAAATGCTCTACAGCAGGTCCATGTTGATTACAAGTATTCTCTCTGTAAATATGTATATACTAACTCCAACCTCATGATTTATGCCTTCAACACACCTTTCCAGTTTGGTAACCATAAGTTTGTGTTCTAAGTCTGGGACTCTGTTTCTGTGTTGTAAGATCGTACCTTTGTATCAATTGTTACATTCCACCGATAAGTAATACCATATGATATTTATCATTGTCTGATTTATGACACTTAGTATGAATGTATCTATGTCCTTCCGAGTGGCTGCAAATGGCCTTATTCCATTCATTTCATGGCTGAGTAATATTCCATTGTACATATCTACCATAATTTCTTTATCCAGTCTTCCTTCCAAGGACGTTTAGGTAGCTTCCAAGTAGAGGCTCTTGTAAACAGGGCTGCATAAATTTTGGACTGCCTGGGTCCTGTCAATTTACGTTTTTTCCAAGATACAGGCCCAGGAGTGGAAGCGCCATATGCTCTGAAGCTCTGTTTTTTAGATTTTTAAGGAATCACCACCCACTTCTCCACAGTGGCTGTTAGCAATTTACATTCCCACCATCAGCTTGTCAGGGTCCCCTTTTCTCCTCGCCCTGTCCTGCATTTCAGGTTTTACACTTCGTGAGCTTGGCCATTCTGACTGGTGGAAGTGATACCTCTTCGTAGTATTAATTTACATTGCCCACCTGTTTTGTTGGCCAAAAATGGAGTAAGGGTTTTTCCTAAATATATTAAGGAATAACGCATACGGCCTTTTTGACAAACTGCATCATTGGCGATGTTCAGCAGCTTTGCATGTGCTTTAATGGCGAGTGCAAACTACCTCTTGAAATCCCTTTCCTGCAATTCTGCCTTGCTTACAAGGCCTTTACCAATACTTGGCTCAAGAAATGACTCCATTAGAGGTGTCAATTACAACCCTGCATGTTTGTGAATTGCAGTGCCCCTGAGCACCAGTTTTCAACTTGTTGTTTAGGGAAGCAGCCACAAAGGGGCAGGATTTCTACAGACCTATTCCGGTTACTGGGGCACCTGAAGGATAGGGAAATTCTTCTTCCAGATTAGGAAACTAGAGTGGCATATGCCTGTCCAAACATCTAGGGCTTGTGTCTCATTCCATCCCCCCATTCCCCTTCTTCACACGGAAAATTCCAAGCTGTGCAAAACCGGCTCTTGAGTGTGCTGCCTTCCCAAAGTGGGGAGACTCTAAGGAAAGGAGCTGGGGAACCCGAATACCAGGAGAAGTGGAGATAGGTGATTTTCCCAAACTCTTCCCAAACAGACGGTGTACCATCCTCTGGATGTCCCATTCATGTTTTAGCTGTAGGAAGGGTCCCCTGCACCTGGAGGTATGGGACCCATGGAATGGGGGCCAGGCAGTATTACTCTAAAAGTGCTGCATTTGCTGTCCCATCCTCACCAAGCCTCGCAGACCCACGAGTGTAGAGCCTTACGTCCCATCCAGCTGTGTGTCTAGATGTGTTCAGTCCAGGTTGCATCACAGCCCTTGAACAAATTTTGTAAGACTTTCTCTCTCTCTCACTGTCTTTCTTTTTTGTTCTTGTTATTTAATTTTATAATGGGGTATGGCTGATTTTCAATACTGTCTCTCTTCCTGCTCTACATCTATCCACTTGATTCACTTAAAGAGAGACATCAATAAATTCTTTTACAGATTCTTACCAGTCTTATATATCCTTTTCCGGTGACAACAGTGTGCTGAGTCCAGCTCTTTGAGCTATACAGTAGGTCCTGTTGATTACCTGTTTTGTTTATGGAACTGTATCTATGCTAATTCCAACCTCCTGGTTTATGCATCACCCCACCCCACCATTCTCCTTTAGCAGCCATAAGTGTGTTTTCTAAATATGTGACTCTGTTTCTGTTTTGTAATTGAGTTCATGTGTAGCCATTTTTAGATACCATCTATAAGTGATACCTTATAAGTCTCTTTTTATGTCTGACTTATGTCACTTAGAATGATCGTACCTCAGACTCCACGAGTTGCTGCAACTGGCCTTATTTCACTGATATAATGGCTCAATAATATTCCATTGTACATAAGTACCACATCTTCTTTATCCAGTTTTTTCTTCCAAGGACATGTAAGTTGTACCCAAGTCGAGGCATTTCTAAACAGAGCATCACTAAACGTAGGGGTGCTTGTGTCCTGTCGATTTTTGGTTTTCCCAAGATATACGCCCAGGAGTGGAATTGCCGTATGCTCTATAGCTCTGTATTTTAGATGTTTTGGAAACACCATACACTTCTCCAGAGTGGCCTTGGCTATTTACACCCCCCCCATCAGCGTAACAAGGCTCCCTTTTCTCCATGGCCTGTGCTGCATTTCTGGTTTTACACTTTTCCAGGATGGCCCTTTTGACGAATGTGAAGTGAGACTTCTTTGTAGTGCTGATTTGCATTTGGCGCTTGTTTGCATGGCCAAAAAGAGCGTATGTGTTTTTCCTGAATATATTTATTTTTATGATGGGGTTTAGCTGATTTCCACTGCTGTGTTTATGCCGCATTACACCCACTCGATTCACTTACAGAGAGATATCAATAAATACATTTTAAGATTCTTAATAGTCAGATATATTCTTCGGCAGTGAATAGGGTGTGTTGAGTCCAGTTCATTGAGCAATGAGTAGGTCTTCACTATTACATATTTGATTTATGGAACGGTATCTGTGCTAATTTCAAACTCTGGTTTTATGCATCACCCCACCTCACCTTTCCCCTTAAGCAGGCATAAGTGTGTTTTCTAAATGTGAGCCTCTGTTCTGTTTTGTAATTCAGTTCATGTGTAGCCATGTTTACATTCCCTCTATAAGTGATAGCTTATGATAAGTTTTTCTGTGTGACTTATTTCACTTAGAATCATCGGACGTAAATCCACTCATTATGCTGCTGCTGGCCTTATGACATTGATTTCATGGCTGAGTGATATTCCATTGTACATAAGCACCACAACTTCTTTATCCATTTTTCTCTTTCCTGGGATATTTAAGGTGTACCGAAGTCGAGGTTCTGTTAAAAAGAGGAGCCCTAAACTTTGGGGTGCCGGTTTCTTGTTGATTTTTAGTTTTCCCAAGATATACGCCCATGAGTCGAAGTGCCGAATGCTCTGTAGCTCTGTGTTTTAGATGTTTCAGGAAACACCATACACTTCTCCAGAGTGGCTGTTGGCAATTTACATCCCACCCATCAGCGTAAAAAGGCTCCCTGTTATCCATGGTCTTTCCTGCCTTTCTGGTTTTTACACTTTTTTCGGATGGCCCTTTTGACCGGTGGGAAGTGAGACTTCTTTGTAGTGTGGATTTGCATTGCCCGCTTGCTTGGTTGGCCAAAAAAGGGCGTATGCGTTTTTTCCTGAATATATTCAGGAAAAAACGCATACGCCCTTTTTTGGCCAACTGCATCATTGTCGAAGTTGTGCCGCTTTTCATGTGCTTTAAAGGCGACTCCAATCTACCTCTTGAAATCTGTTTCCTGCAATTCTGCCTTGCTTTCAAATCCTCTTCTTTGCCTTACCTCAATATATTTTTGGACGTTAGTTGTCATTTATAACTCTGCAGTTTTGTGAATTGCACTGCCTCTGAGCTCCATTTTTCAACTCCCTTTTTTGTGAGCTGGCCACTAAACCGCAGGATTGCTTCAGGTCCTATTCTGGTTCCGGGCCGGCAGGCTGAGCCTTTGGTTAATTCTTCTTCCTGATGGGAAATTAGAGTGACATGTGCCTGTCGAAACACCTAAAGCTAGTCTCTTACTGGTTCCCCCTCTTCTCGTGCATCCTCCGGACATATTGCAAACTGTGCGAAACAGGAGGTTAAAGGTGCTGATTCTCCAAGTGGGGAGGTTGTTAGTAAAGTGGCTGGAATGGCGAATCCGAGCACCAGGAGATGAAAAATGAGGTGCGTTTTAGACACGTTTACCGATCACACGGTGTACAGTCCTCTGGGTTTCCCATGCATGTTTACCTGTAGGAAGATTCCCTTGAACCTACAAATTTGGGACCCATGGAATGGGTACCAGGAAGTAGTACTTTAAAGGGTCTGCATTCCCTCACTCAACCTCACTAATTCTCGTAGCTTGAACAGTTTCCAGCCTTATGTCTCATCCTACTGTGGGTCTAGATGTGTTCAATCCATGCTGCATCACAGCCTATGAGCAAAAGTTGTAAGAATTTTTCTCTGTCTCACTGTCTCTTATTTATTTTTAATTTATTATTATATTGGTTACAGCTGATTTTCAATGCTCTGTTTCTTGCTGCTGTACATGCACTTGATTCACGTACAGAGAGACATCAATAAATTTCTTACCAGCCGTGTATATTCTTTTACAGTGACTTGAGTGTGCTGAATGCAGTTCTTTGAGGTACCGTGTAGCCCTTGTCGATTATCATTGTGGTATTTGGAACAGTATCTTTGCTAATTTCAACCTCCTGGATAATGCCTCACCCCTCCCCACCTTTCCCCTTTAGCAGCCTTATGTGTGTTTTCTACATATTTGACTATGTTTCTGTTTTGTAATTTATTTCATGTGTAGCCATGTTTGATTCCACCTTTAAGTGATATCTTATGATATGTGTCTTTTTCTTTATGATGTATGTCACTTAGAATGATCGTACGTAACTCCTCCGGAGTTGTTGCAACTGGCCTTATTTCATTGATTTCCGTGCTGGGTAATATTCCACTCTACATAAGTACCACATCTCTTTTATCCATTTTTTCCTTCCAGGTTATATCCAAGTCGAGGCTCTTTTAAACAGAGAGGCGGCAAACGTTGGGGTGCCTGTGTCCTGTCGATTTTTGTTTTTCCCAAGATATACGCCCATGAGTGCAAGTGCCCTATGCTCTGTAGCTCATTTTTTAGATATTTTAGTAAACACAATACACTTCTCCAGAGTGGCCATTGGCAATTTACATTTTCACTATCAGCCTCACAGGGCTCCCTTTTCTCCTCACCCTGTCCTGCATTTCTGGTGTTTACACTTTATGAGGATGGCTCTTCTGACTGATGCGAAGTGATACCTTTTGTAGTATTGATTTCCAGTGCCCACCTGTTTGGTTGGCTAAAAAGAGTGTATGCCCTTTTCTTGAATATATTCAGAAAAAACACATACGCCCTTTTTGGCCAACTGCATCATTGGCGATGTTCAGCCCCTTTTCTTGTGCTTTAATGGCCAGTCCTTTCTACCTCTTCAAATCCCTTTCCTGCCATTCTCCCTTGCTTACAAGTCCTTTTCGGTGACTTACCTCAAGGCATTTTTCGACGATAGATATTTTCAATTCTGCAGTTTCATGAATTTTAGTGCGCCTGAGTTCCATTTTTCAACTTGTGTTTTTGGGAACTGGCCACACAACAGAGGGATTTCCTCAAGCCCTATTCTGTTTCCGTGGGCAGTCCTAGCCTTTGGTCACTTCGTCTTCCTGATTGGAAATTAGCGTGACATGTGCCTGTCTGAACACCTAGGACTTGTCTCTCATTGTTTCTCATCCTTCCGCTTCATCCTCTGGACAAATTCCAAACTGTGTGCAACAGGATGTTGACGGTGCTGACATCCCCAAGTGGGGAGATTGTTAGGAAAGACGCTGGAGGGGTGAACCCGAGCACCAGGAGATGAGGAGATGGGATGCGTTTTCCAGACTCTTCCTGGTCAAACGGTGTACCATCCTCTGGGTGTCACAGGCATGTTTGAGCTGTAGGAAGGGTCCCGTGCATGTAAGGAGAACACCAGGTACTTTTCCAAATCAGTGTCTCCCCGAACCCCAAACTGGGGAATTTTTAAGCTACGGCTACACGTATGTTCATTAAGGGCCTTGGGCAGTAGGCAGAGTCCGAACTTTAGATGATTGAAGCCTTCAGGGTCAGAGCGCTAACCATCGGCCTCCCTTAGGTTACATTTTATCTGTTGTTGATAGATGATGTCGATAAAAATTTCTATTCTTTTTCAGATTATTTCCCCTTATAGATTATCGCAAAATATTGAGTGTAGTTCCCTGTGCTATACAGTAGTTCCTTGTTGATGATCTATTTTATACATAGCAGTGTATATGTGTTAATCCCAAACTGTTAATTTATCCCTCCTCCCACCTTTCCCCTTTGGTAATAATAAATTATAAGATTTTATACTTCTCAGAAATGAGGGAGCTGAAAGAGAGGTATAATTTTCATTGGACAAGCATTCAAAACAAGATTGAAGCTTCAGCCAAGATTATTAGATGTACATCCTTGGAAAGAAATCACTTCATTTCTCTAATGTTGACCTGACAAATAAGACAAACCTCTTCACTGAACTTGCTTATAATAAAGTGATGGAAATATCAAATGGAAGTGTTAGAAACATCTTATTTTACCTGAGCCTTATACACTGCTCTATGTTAATTACAGTTTGGCTCACACATCTGTTCATTGAAGTTACAGTGTTCTCAATTTCTGTTACTGATCCTCCACAGTGGGCCCCAACAAGGGTCCCCCTGCCCAGTGTCATTGGAGCCAACAGATCGAGACTGAGTTTGGTGCGGAAGCAAAGGAAACTTTATATTTTGATCAGAGAATGCAAGGTGAGAGCGTGCGCTCCCTCACGGGCTGTGGGTCGGGCTGCTGTGTAGGGATCCCGTCAGCGTCAGCGGGAGGGAGGGGGCGGAGCTCTCGAGGGCCGGGTTGGCTGCGGCTCAGGCTCTATGTCGAGGAGTCTGCACGGGGCCCCACGAGCTGAGGTGTCGGCCCAGCCATTCTGCACTAGGAAATCGGGTCTGAAGTGCCGGGTGTGGGACCTCTGCACATGGCAACTTAGGAGCACGTGAAATTAGACAAAGCACAAAGGAAAAAAAGGTTAGACTTTATTTTATTGCCCAGATTCTATTTTTATCTCCCAGGAATTTTTCATGGGCTTTGCCGGTGACAAACCCCTCCTCTGCCTTTTGTCCCGTTCCTCATTCTTGGGGCGCTGAGGGTGCAGACCCCTCTTCTGTAACTGCTTCGTGCTGAGTTGGGAGTCCTCATACCCGGGGGGGAGGGGCAGAACTTCTCCCCAGCAGCCTCCAGGTGAGGTTGATTGTCCCCAGGCCTCCTGCCTCACTGCTCGTCCGCCTGAGCACCAGCATTGGAAGTGTTATAGATTCCAATGACCTTTAAGGGTCCAGGAAAGAGATGCGCAGAGACGCTGGGGGGGCCGTTTTTACCCCGCCCCACATTTGTTCGGCCACCTTAGGCTGACGGTTTCTGCCAGCCTAGATGCTCTGACCAGTAGTCTGCGCTTTCTTCAATTAGGCCCCTGAATTAACGTGCAAATAGCACCAGGTGTCAGAGCCCTGCCTGCTCAACTCCCAGACAGTCCAGGGCCGGTGGTGATCCAGGACCATGATGGTCACTGAGTCAATGGCCTTTTGAAGTAGCCACGAGTCCAGCCGGTCTCATTGGCCGCCGTCACAGCGGTGTCTGTAGGCTCTTCTATGGTGACAGCGTGATATACGGTTCCCCCGCCAAGCTTATTAGCTCCCCTCTGGGTGCAGTAAGTCCTGCAAGCAGTAGTCTGCTCTTTTGGGGCACACTCTTGTTGTTTTCTGAGAGAAGGTCCAGGTCAAGTGATGGTCACACGAGTCGTCATGGGGGCCCGTTGCCCCTGGTTGTCTCTCTGGAGGTTGGAGCTGGAGGGCCTCCTCACTTGAGGTCAGTGTGCCCACGGAGCGACCCCTGCATCTTCAGGGCATGGACGGTGGTTAGGATCACCACATGGGGTCCTTTTCCCTTAGGAGGGAGCTGGCCTTGCGGGCTGCTGATTTCCAGGTTTTTAGATACCCCCAGTATCCTGGCCGGATGGGGCGGCGGGCCAAGCCCTTGGTGACCGTATCTTCTCCTACCTGGACGGCACACTTGAGTTGTTCCAGTTCAAGTGGTCCCAGTTTTTGCACTAATACTCCAAGGGCGATTCACCTTCTATGGGGATGTAAAGGTCAAAGGGTTTAGCTAAATTAGGGAGTTCCAGGGCAAGGGTCTGAATTGACTGCTCTTTCCATTCTTGAAAGACCACTTCTGGATTCTATTCGAAAGGATCATCATCTTTTCCTTTCAGTGTTTCGTATAGAGGCCCAGCTAGTAGACTGTAGTTAGGGATCCAGATGCAGCAAACCCCGGCCTTCCCAGGAACCCCTAAGCTGTCTTCTAGTTTTAGAAGGGGTAAGGCTGCAAATGGCTTCTTCCCTTTCCTGGGATGGGCTTCTCCGACCTTCTGTGAGAATGAAGCCCAGGCAGGTCACCTTAGTCTGTGATATTTGAGCCTTTTTCTTGGACACCTTCTATCCTTTATTGGCTAGGTAGTTCAGAGGCCTCCTTAGTAGGGCTGGCGATCAGAATGTCCTCTGCATATTGAAGGAGGGTTCCCTTTTCCAGAGGTGGAACTTTTAGGTGTTTAGCTAATGTTTCCCCAAAGATGGTGTGGAAATTTTTGAACCCTTGGGGCAGAACGGCCCAGCAGTATTGTTTTTGTTGTATGTTGAGTCCTGCCACTCACAAGCCAAAATTCCTTGTGACTCTGGGACTAATGGGATACAGGAGAAGGCATCATTGAAGTCTAATACAGAATACCATGTCCTGGTGGATGGCAGAATGACCAGCAGGGTGTAGGAATTAGGAACAACTGGATGTATATCCTCGGTGGCTTCACTGACCTGACATCCTTTACCACGTCCTCAGCAGCCCACAGGGCTCTCGTGGTCACGCCCCTCCCAGGATATGGAGCTCACCTGGGCAGGTCTCCAGCAGCCCACGGGCTCTCGTGGTCAGGCCCCTCCCAGGGTATGGAGCTCACCTGTGCAGCTACCCAGCAGCCCACGGGCTCTCGTGGTCAGGCCCCTCCCAGGGTATGGAGCTCACCTGTGCAGCTACCCAGCAGCCCATAGGGCTCTCGTGGTCAGGCCCCTCCCAGGATATGGAGCTCCCCTGGGCAGGTACCCCAGCAGGGCTGGGCACACAGGAACCGTGCACATAGCCCTCATTGCAGAGCATTGCCAGCTCACCTGTCGTTCAGAGCTGACACAGAGCACCTCAGAGCAGGACTAGAACTAACAAACAGCAGCTCCGACAGGTCTGTGACCCTGGGTGTCACTCTGTGTGGCCTCCCTCCGCCTGGTTTTCCAGAGACTTCCACTGCAGCCAGGGCACCAGGCCTCTGTCTCCACCCATCACCCTTCCTCTCCCTGACTCCTGGGTTCCTCTCATTAGAAGAGGGTCTTCTTGAAGTTGTCTCCCACTCATGGGCCAGATAAAATGATTAGAAAACAAGCCGGAGCTGCAGCCCCTTGTCTATCCTGACTCTCAGGAGCCCACACCTGTTGCTTGGACCTGGCCGGTTCAGCAAGGTCCATTTTCTGCAATGTGAGCCCCTGAGGGGTGAGGATTGGCTGACCTGGGAAGCCTGACCCTGCCGGCCAGCCCTCCCCAGGTGTGCCTGGGTTGAGGTCAATATAAACACCGCTCCAGGCAGCAAGAGCCGCTGCAGCTGTGCCTGACGCCATATTCTCTGCCCCGTCAGCAGTCTCGGGGCTGTGCTGGTGGGACGGAGTGAGGGGCCACGGCTTTGAGGGTGGCCCGGTGTGAGTGGGGCTCTGCTGGACTTTCTGCAGGAGTTGCCGGGCTGCCACCTGCTAAACAAGAGGATGTGTCACCCATACCTGCCACTGGAATTTCTCCCCGGGCAGAGGTGAGGAAGGAAAAAATCAGTGGGGGCCGGGACAGGACGGGTATCTCAGGCAGGGAAATGGAAAGCTTCCAGAAGAGCGCCCAGGGCCAGGACCATCCTGGCTGGCCTGCAGGCACCAAGTCGGGCCGGCGTGCTGTCGCTGGTGTGGCTCCACGGCCCTTCCTCTAGGCTTTCAAGTCCTTGCACACATTCAGGTGTTTTACCTGGGAAGGGTGGGAACAGTTCAGCAGCAGCTGGCCTGGGGCTCAGCTCACGTTTACTCACAGACGCCTCGGCACGGTCCCCCAGCTTTGCAATGAGGACGCTCCTTGCGGGGGGGCTGCTGGCTGCATGGGAGACGATTCCCCACCTCTGACCAACTTCAGAATTGTTTACCACTGGAGCAAGTGCCCTGATAGGGTTTTCCTCTGTATGACCGGTGGGTTCTGTTTTTCCTCTTTTTCCTTTTTTTCTTTTTTGGCTCAAGGTAGGTTTCATTCCTCTTCCTGTATTTATAGATATAAGCATGGAAATAATTCATTCATATAAATATGTCTATGGGAAGGAAAAACTTCTTTTTCTGTTTTTTAAAAAATATTTATTATTTTAATTTTTAAATTTAATTTTATTTATATTTTTATACTGCAGGTTCTTATTGGTTTTCTATTTTATACATATAAGTGTATATATGTCAATCCCAGTCTCCCAATTTATCCCACCACCACCACCCTGCCATTATGTGTCTCTATTTCTGCCTTGAAAACCGGTTCATCTGTACCGTTTTTCTAGGTTCCACATGTATGCATTAATATACGATATTTGTTTTTCTGACTTACTTCACTCTGTATGACAGTCTCTAGATCTATCCACGTCTCTACAAATGACCCAATTTCAGTCCTTTATATGGCTGAGTAATATTCCATTTTATATATGTACCACATCTTTTCCATTCTTCTGTCTGTGGGCATTTATCTTGCTTCCACCACCTGGCTATTGTAAATAGTGCTGCAGTGAACGTTGTGGTGAATGTGTCTTTTTGAATTATGGTTTTCTCTGGGTATATGCCCAGTAGTGGGATTGCTGGATCATATGGTAATTCTATTTTTAGTTTTTTAAGGAAGCTCCATACTGTTCTCCCTAGTGGCTATATAAATTTCCATTCCCACCAACAGTGCAAGAGGGTTCCCTTTTCTCCGATAAATGTCTCTCCTGCATTTATTGTTTGTAGATTTTTTGATGATTGCCATTCTCACTGCTGTGAGGTGATACCTCACTGTAGTTTTGATTTGCATTTCTCTAATGATTAGTGATGTTGAGCATCCTTTCATGTGTTTGTTGGCAACCTGTATATCTTCTTTGGCGAAATGTCTATTTAGGTGTTCTGCCCACTTTTGGATTGGGTTGTTCGTTTATGTGATATTGAGCTACATGAGCTGCCTTTTGGAAATTAATCCTTTGCCATTTGCTTCATTTGAAAATACTTTCTCCCATTCTGATGGTTGTCTTTTTGTCTTGTTTATGTTTTCCTTTGCTGTGCAAAAGATTTTAACTTTCATTAGGTCCCATTTTTTATTTTTGTTTTTCTTTCCATTTCTCTAGGAGGTGGGGCAAAAAGGCTCTTGCTGTGATTTATGTCATAGAGTGTTCTGCTTATGTTTTCCTCTAAGAGTTTTACAGTGTCTGGTCTTACATTTAGGTCTCTAAGACATTTTGAGCTTATTTTTGTGTATGGTGTTAGGGAGTGTTCTAATTTCATTCTTTTACATGTAGCTGTCCAGTTTTCCCAGCACCACTTACTGAAGACACTGTTTTTTCTCCATTGTATACCCTTGCCTCCTTTGTCATAGATTAGTTAACCATAGGTACGTGGTTTTATCTCTGTGCCTTCTCTCCTGTTCTATTGGTCTATATTTCTGTTTTTGTGTCAGTACCATATTGTCTTGATTACTGTAGCTTTGTAGTATAGTATGAAGTCTGGAAGTCTCATTCCTCCAGCTCTTTTTTTCCTCTCAGGACTGCTTTGGCTATCCGGGGTCTTTTGTGTCTCCCTACAAATTTTAAGATTTTTTGTTCGAGTTCTGTAGAAGATGGCACTGGTAATTTGATAGGGATTGCATTGAATCTGTAGGTTGCTTTGGGTAGCATAGTCATTTCCACAATATTGATTCTTCTAATCCGAGAACACAGTATATGTCTCCATCTGTTTATATCATCTTTGATTTCTTTCATCCGTGTCTTATAGTTTTCTGAGTACAGATCTTTTACTTCATTTGGTAGGTTTATTCCTAAGTATTTTATTCTTTTTGTTGCAGTGGTAATGGGATCGTTTCCTTAATTTCTTTTTCTGATCTTTCATTGTTAGTGTATAGGAATGCAAGAGATTTCTGTGCATTAATTTTGTATTCTGCACCTTTACCAAATTCATTGATTAGCTCTAGTAGTTTTCTGCTGGCATCTTTAGGATTCTCTATGTATAGTATCATGTTATCTGCAAACAGTGACAGCTTTACTTCTTCTTTTCCGATTTGGATTCCTTTTATTTCCTTTTCTTCTCTGATTGCCGTGGCTAGGACTTCCAAACTATGTTGAATAATAGTGGTGAGAGTGGAAATCCTCGTCTTGTTCTTGATCTTAGAGGAAATGCTTTCAGTTTTCCACCATTGAGAATGATGTTTGCTGTGGGTTTGTCATAGATGGCCTTTATTATGTTGAGGTAGTTTCCCTCTATGCCCACACTCTGCAGAGTTCTTATCATAAATGGGTGTTGAATTTTCTCAGAATCTTTTCCTGCATCTATTGAGATGATAATATGGTTTTTATTCTACAATTTGTTAATATGGTGTATCACATTGATGGATTTGTGTATATTAAAGAATCCTTGCATCCCTGGGATAAACCCCACTTGATCATGGTGTATGATTCTTTTAGTGTTGTTCGATTCTGTTTGCTAGTATTTTCTTGAGGATTTTTACATCTATATTCATCAGTGATATTGCTCTCTAATTTTCTTTCCTTGTAGTATCTCTGTCTGGTTTTGGTGTCAGTGTGATGGTGGCCTCATAGAATGAGTTTGGGAGTGTTCCTTCCCCTGCGATATTTTTGAAGAGTTTGAGAAGGTTGGCTGTTAGCTGTTCTCTAAATGTTTGATAGAATTCACCTGTGATGCCCTTTGGTTCTGGGCTTTTGTTTGTCGGAAGATTTTTAATCACAGTTTTAATTTCATTGCTTGTGATAGGTTTGTTCTTATTTTCTATTTCTTCCTGGTTCAGTCTTAGAAGGTTATCCCTTTCAAAGAATCTGTCCATTTCTTCCAGGTTGTCCATTTTATTGGCATAGAGTTGCTTGTAGTAGTGTCCTATGATGCTTTGTATTTCTGTGGTGTCTGTTGTAACTTCTCCTTTTTCATTTCTAATTGTATTGATTTGAGTCCTCTCCCTCTTTTTCTTGAGTCTGGCTAAAGGTTTATCATTTTTGTTTATCTTCTCAAAGAACCAGCTTTTAGTTTTATTGATCTTTGCTATTGTTTTCTTGGTTTGTATTTCATTTATTTCTGCTCTGATCTTTATGATTTCTTTCCTTCTACTAACTTTGGGTTTGGTTCTTCTTTCTCTAGTTCCTCTAGATGTAAGGTTAGATTGTTTATTTGAGATTTTTCTTGTTTCTTGAGGTAGACTTGTATTGCTATAAACTTCTCTTTTCGAACTGCTTTTGCTTCATCCCATAGGTTTTGGATCATCGTGTATTTGTTGCCATTTGTCTCTAGGTAGTGTTTGATTTCTTCTTTGCTTTCTTCAGTTAGCTCTTGGTTATTTAGTATCATATTGTTTAGCCTCCATGTGTTTGTGTTTTTTACGTTTTTTTCCCTGTAATTGATTTCCAGTCTCATAGCATTGTGGTAGGAAAAGCTGCTTGATATGATTTCAGTTTTCTTAAATTTACTGAGGCTTTATTTGTGACCCAAGATGTGATTTATCCTGGAGAATGTTCTGTGTGCACTTGAGAAGAATGTGTAATCTGCTGTTTTTGGATGGAATGTCCTATAAATATTAATTAAATCTATCTGGTCTACTGTGTCATTTAAAGCTTGTGTTTCCTTATTAATTTTCTGTCTGGATGATCTCCGCTGGTGTAAATGAGGTGTTAAAGTCCCCTGCTATTATTGTGTTACTGTTGATTTCGTGTTTTACAGCTGTTAGCAGTTGCCTTATGTATTGAGGTGCTCCTATGTTGGGTACATATATATTTGTAATTGTTATATCTTCTTCTTGGATTGATCCCTTGATCATTATGTAGTGTCCTTCCTTGTCTCTTGTAACATTCATTTTAAAGTCTATTTTATCTGATATGAGTATTGCTACTCCAACTTTCTTTTGATTTTCATTTGCATGGAATATCTTTTTCCATCCCCTCACTTTCAGTCTGTATGTGTCCCTAGGTCTGAAATGGGTCTCTTGTAGACAGCATATGTATCAGTCTTGTTTTTGTATCCATTCAGTGAGCCTGTGTCTTTTGATTGGAGCATTTAATCCATTCACGTTTAAGGTAAATATATATATATATGTTCCTATTACTATTTTCTTAATTGTTACGGGTTTGTCTTGGTGGGTCCTTTTCTTCTCTTGTGTTTCCCACTTAGAGAAGTTCCTTTAGCATTTGTTGTAGAGCTGGTTTGGTGGTGCTGAATTCTCTTAGCTTTTGCTTGTCTGTAAAGGTTTTAATTTCTCCATCGAATCTGAGTGAGACCCTTGATGGGTGGAGTACTCTTGGTTTCAGGTTCTTCCCTTTCATCACTTTAAATTTATCATGCCACTCCTTTCTGGCTTGTAGATTTTCTGCTGAGAAATCAGCTGTTAACCTTATGGGAGTTCCCTTGTATGTGAATTGTCGTTTTTCCCTTAGTGCTTTCAATAATTTTTCTTTCTCTTTAATTTTTGTCAGTTTGATTACTATGTGTCTCGGCATTTTTCTCCGTTGGTTTATCCTGCCTGGGACTCTCTGAGCTTCCTGCACTTGGGTGGCTATTTCTTTTCCCATACTAGGGAAGTTTTTGACTATAATCTCTTCAAATATTTTCTCGAGTCCTTTCTCTCCCTCTTCTCCATCTGGGACCCCTATAATGCGAATGTTGTTGTGTTTAATGTTGTCCCAGAGGTCTCTTCGGGTGTCTTCATTTATTTTCATTCTTTTTCTTTATTCTGTTCCATGGCAGTGATTTCCACCTTTCTGTCTTCCAGGTCACTTACCTGTTCTTCTGCCACAGTTATTCTGCTACTGATTCCTTCTAGTGTATTTTTCATTTCATTTATTGTATTGTTCATCTCTGTTTGTTCTTTAATTCTTCTAGGTGTTTGTTCCTTAATTCTTCTAGGTCTTTGTTAAGCATTTCTTGCATCTTCTCGATCTTTGCCTCCATTCTTTTTCTGAGATCTTGGATCGTGTTCACTATCATAATTGTTTTTCTGGAAGCTTGCCTATCCCCACCTCATTTCGTTGTTTTTCTGGGGTTTTATCTTGTTCCTTGATCTGGTATAAAGTCCTCTGCATTTTCATTTTGTCTGTCTTTCTGTGAATGTGGTTTTCCTTCCACAGGCTGCAGAATTGTAGTTCTTCTTGATTCTGCTGTCTGCTCTCCGGTGGATGAGTCTATCTTAGAGGATTGTGCAAACTTCCTGATGGGACAGACTGGTGGTGGGTTGAGCTGGCTGTTGTTCTGGTGGGCAGAGCTTTAATCTGTTTGTCTGTGGATTAAATAAAACTTTAATAAAAAGTTTAATACGCTTGTCTGCTGATGCATGGGGCTGGGTTCCCTCCCTGTTGGTTGTTTGGCCTGAGGCGACCCAGCACTGGAGCCTAGCTTGCTCTTGGTGGGGCTAATGGTGGACTCTGGGAGGGCTCACGCCAAGGAGTATTTCCCAGAACTTCTGCTGGCAGTGTCGTTGTCCCCACGGTGAGACACAGCCACTCCCTGCCTCTGCAGGAGACCCTCTGAAACTAGCAGATAGGTCCGGTCATTCATCTACGGGGTCACTGCTCCTTCCCCTGGGTCCTGATGTGCACACTACTGTGTGTACCCTCCAAGAGTGGAGTCTCTGTTGAGACTGTGAGTCTCTGAGTGCAGTTGAGACTCTGAGACTCTGAATGGTCACACAGACTCTGGGTCCTGTGAAGCTTCGATGCTTTGTGGTTCTAGAAATCCTATAGGAGACGGTCCACAGCAGGTGAAGCTAATGCTGTCATAGAGGTGGTGAAGCCAAAGGTCTGCAGTTCCGACTAGAGGTGCGATGTACATAGAGGACAAAATCATCTCGTGTGAATGTAGTTCAGGCACGTTTAAGATGAATGCAGTCATGTTAATGCCTAACATCTTCTATCTTGTGCCTCTCCTCAAGGACCCTCTCCTCAGTTCCTGAGGGTCCTGTAAGTCATGTACAGGGGCATGGAGAGTGGGTTCTTTCCAGTCTCAGCCCTGAGTTAACCTGTGTGTATCTTAGGATACTTTGTATTTCTGTGGTGTCTGCTGTAACATCATCTCTTTCATTTCTGATTTATTTGGGCCCTCTCTTTGTTTTAAAAAAAACATATTACTGTTGTCTTTTACTCTTTACAGAAGTTTAATAAGTGTCTGATCTACTACCCTTACTGTTGTATACTTTTTACAGTGAGATTTTTACTTTAGTTTGTTTTCTTGTTACTATCAATAATTAGTGAGACTTCTTTTAAGCTACCTTCAACATTGCTTATAAAGCTGCTTTATTAGTGATGACAGAGCCTTAATGGAAGTCATGTTCTGGTTGTAAATTAGAATGCAGTGTGCCAGCAAAAAGCCCCTTAAGTTTATGTCTCATTGCTTTTTCTTCTCTTTTTAATTTAATTTTTATTTTTTCTCACAGCAAATTTGATTACAATGTTTCGTTGTTCTAGGTGTGCAAGATGTGGTTCTTTTACACATATACATATATCTATTCTTCTTCGGGTCCTTCTCCCATGTAGCTTATGACGCAATGTTGAGTAGTCTTGTCTTGGTATGCCGTAGGTCTGTGGCGATTTTATATTTCACGTGTGTTTGTATATCTCTGTTAACCCCAATGTCCTAATGTATCCAATCCTCACACCTTTCCATTTGGTGAACCATAAGTTTGCTTAATGAATCTGTGATTGCCTTTCTCTGTGGAAATATCTTCATTAGTATCAATTTCTTGCTAACACATATAAGTGATATAATAGGATATGTGTCTTTTACGGTCTGACTGGGTACAATTTGCCTGTTACCTGTAGACTCATCTATGGTGCTGCAAGTGGCATTGTTTTATTTTGCCCCTAGCTAGTATTCCATCTGTACATGTAGCAATTCTTCTTTGTCCACGCACCTCTTGATGGACTTTTGGTTACCTCCTTGTCTTGGTTGTTGTAATAGTCCTGCAATGCACATTTGTCTGCCTGTGTCTTTCCAGTTCTGTCTTCTTATGTTATAGACACAGGTGATTTTCCTGTATCATATGGTACTTCAATGTTTACCTTTTAAAGGCATTTCCATTCTCTTCTGATTACTGGCTCTTTCCAGGTTACATCCCACATAAAGTTGAGGGTATAAATGTCTCCACGACACCTTCAGCATTGATCGTTTGTAGTTTCTTTGCCGATGGTTATTCTGAATGGTGTGAGTTGATAGCTCTTTGTGGTTGGATTTGCACGTGTCTCATAATCCCTTGAAACTGAGCTCTGAGGCACGGCCTTTTACTTTTCAAACTGTTACGACAGCTTACGTCTTCAAATTGTTTTCTTGAAATATGTGCCACGTTTTGAAATATTTTGGCCTTTACCTGCGTCAGGACATTTTGAGGGCAGGTTTCCTTTGCAGCCCTGCAGTACTTGGGCATATGAAGTGACCATTCGCACAGATTTCCAAGCTGCTGTTGCAGGTATCGGCCAGAGGCCGGCAGCATTTCTACGTTGCCCACTCTGGTACCTAGGGAGACAGACCTTCCTGCCAGTCGTGTTCCTCAGATGTCAATCAGACTGCCATGTGCCCTGATAAACCCCCCAAAGCGTATGTGTCCTTACTCATGTTTGTTTTTTGAATTCGTATTTTCTAGTGGAGTAATATTCCATCGTGTACATGGACCACTTCTTCTTGGTGCACTCCTCTGTTGATGGACATTTTCGTTGCTTCCAAGTGTCGGCTATGGTAAGTGTTGCTGGAGTGCAGGAGTGCCAGCCTGTGCCTTTTGAGTCTCATTTTCTCAGGTGATAGGCCCAGCAGTGGGTGTGACTGATGGACTAGTAGCTCAATGTTTCCCTTTTCAACGCACCGCCACTGTGTTTTCATCAGTGGCTCTTACCACGTCCCCCTTAGAACCGAGGGTACGCATTTCTCCACATTTATTGTTTGCAGCATTTTTGCTAATGGCCATTCTGAGTGCTGTGAGCTGATAGGTTTTTGTAATTTGGGTTTGCATGTCTTTAAAAATTCCTAAAATTCATCATTTTTCCACGCCTGTTTCTTTCCTTTTAAAAAAAAAAAGGAAAGAAAAGAAAAACGTGGGGGTACAGTATACCTCTTGAGATCGTTTTCTTGGAATTGTTGCCCTCTTTTGAAGTTTTGGTCGATGTTTGACCCCAGGATGTTTTGGAGGGCAGGTGTTACTTACAGGCCTGCAAGTTTGGTGACTATTTAATGACCGTTAGCACTGGGTTTAAAGCTGCTGTTTTGGGAGACGGCCACAGGGCGGCAGCACTTCTCCATTCCCAAATCTGGGTACTAGGGCAGCAGAGCCTTTCTGGAAGTCGTGTTCCTAGGTTGTACATGAGAATGGCATGTGCCAGGAGCAACGCCCATAAGTTTATGTGGCATTACTTCTGGTTGGTTTTTTAAATTATTTTAATCGGGGTAATGATTAGAACCTTGTTTGTCCTAGGTGTACACAATCTGGTGCATTTGTACATTATATACGTCTATTCACGTACAGATCCTCTTCCCGTGTAGAATATCACAGAGTGTTCCGTACACCTCCCTTGCTACGTGGCCGGTCTTTTTGATACACGTGTATCGTATGTATTTGTATACGTATGGTAACGCTCATCTTAATTTATCCATTCCGCCCACCTTTCCTTTTAGATAAGCGTAGTTGTCTTCTAAGTCTGTGAGCGTCTTTCTCTGTGCAAATATGTTCGTTTGTGTCAGTTATTAGATAACGCCTATAAGTGATATCATAGGATGTAGGTCTTTTGCTTTCCGACTTACGCCATGTTCTGTGATCATCTCCAAGCTCGTCTATGGTGCCCGAAAGAGCAGTGTTTCATTGTTTTCCGTGGTTAATATTCCATTGTGTACATGGACCACTTCTCCTTAATCCATTCGTCTGTTGATGGACATTTTGGTAGCTTCACCGCCTTGGCTATTGTGAATAAGGCCGCAGTGCAGCTGTTGCAGCCCGGGTCTTCTCGCTTCTGGTCTTCTCAGGTGAGAGGCCCAGTGGGGTGACTGCTGGATTGAATGGTACCTCAATTTTTACTTCTAAAGGCAGCTCCTTTCTGTTCTTATTGGCCGTTACCACTTGGCATCTCACCGGCAGCTAGAGGGTACACAGTTCTCTAAAACCCCTCCAGTATTGATTCTTTGTAGAATGTTTGCTGATCGTCAGTCGACAGGTGTGAGTTGCAAACGTTTTGTAGATTAGATTTGCATGAGCCTAATAATTCCTGAGGTTGAGCTTTTATCCACTTTCCTTTTTATTTATTTATTTATTTACTCATTTATTTTTGCGGTACGCGGGCCTCTCCCGTTGCGGAGCACAGGCTCTGGACGCGCAGGCTCAGCGGCCATGGCTCACGGGCCCAGCCACTCCACGGCATGTGGGATCTTCCCGGACCGGGGCACCAACCCGTGTCCCCTGCGTCGGCAGGCGGACTCTCAACCACTGCGCCGCCAGGGAAGCCCCTGTTTTGAACTTTTTTGTCCATTCCCTACCTCGGCACAGTATTTTAGGGCAGGTGTCCTTTACGGCCCTGAGTGCTCGTGACTATTAAGTGACCATTAGCTGCGGGCTTAAGGCCGCTCTTGCGGGAAACGGCCACAAGGCGGCAGCATTTCTACCTTTGCAGCTCTGGGTCCTTGGGCGACAGAGCTTTCCTGGAAATCGTGTTAGTAGCCTGCAGATTAGAGGGGAATGTGCCAGGGCAAACCCCCAAGAGCTTGTATCTCCTACTTCTTGTTTTTTACATTAAATTCTTATTACGTGTCAGAGCAAATTTGATAAAAAAAAAGTGTAGTTTCTCCTAAGTGTACAGAATCGTGTTCATCATATCAACGTATCTGTCTATTCCTCTTTGGATCCTTTCCCGTGTAGGTTATTATAGAGTGTTGAGTAGACCTCTTGGCGTTCCATAGGTATTCTGTGATTATATATTTCGTCTGTATTAGTACATGTCTGTTAACCCCCGTATCATAATTCATACAGTCCTTTCACCTTTCCATTCGGTTAAACGTAATTTTGTTTTCTTAATCCATGCTCTTCCTTCTCTTGGAAATAAGTTCACGAGTATCAATTTTGAGGTAACACCTATAAGTGATGTCATAGGATATCTGTCTTTCAGCTTCTTTCTTACTTCAAGTTGGGTGGTTATCTCCAGGTCCTTATATGGTGGTGCAAACGGCACTGTTTCCTTGTTTTCCGTGGCTAATATTCCATTGTTGACATGGACCACTTCCTCTTTGTGCATTTTCCTGTTGCTGGACATTTCGGTTTCTTCCAAGTCTTGGCTATATTAAATGTTTCTGCCGTGCAGGATTGCCAGCCTGTGTCTCTTCCATTCTGCTCTGCTCAGGGGATAGGCGCATCAAAGGACCTACCAGATCACGTGGTAGCTCAGTTTTTACCCTTAAACGCACCTCCATTATGTTCTCCCTGCTGGCTCTTACCAGTTGACATCCCCCCAGCAGCTAGTGGGTACACAGTTTTCTGAAACCCCTTCAGCATTTATTCTTTGTAGACTTTTTGCTGAAGATCATTCTGACGGCTGTGAGGGGAACATTTCTGTAGATTGGATTTGCATGGCTTTATTAATTGCTGATGTTGAGCATTTTTAACTCCCCTTTTATTTTAAAGGAAAAAAGAAGACAGAACGGGCGTAAAACATGCCTCTTGAAATTGTCTTCTTGAAATGTTGACGTCTTTTGAATTTTCTGGTCGATTTACGACCCCAGGATTCTTTTTTTTTTGATGGCAGGTGTCATTTACAGGCCTGCAGTTATTTTGAATATTAAGTGACCATTAGCGCTGTTGTGGGAAACGGCCAGAAGGCGGCAGCACTTCTCCTTACCAAATCTGGCTACTAGGGCAACAGAGCCGTAATGGAAGTGGCGTTGTAAATTGTAAATTAGAATGCAGTGCGCCAGGAAAAAGCCCCTTAGGTTTATGTCTCATTACTTGCTGTTCGTTTCTTAATTTTAATTTTTATTTTGTATCAGAGCAGATTTGATTACAATGTTTTGCTTGTTCTAGGTGTGCAAGATGTGGTTGTTTTACACGTATACATATATCTATTCTTCTTCGGGTCCTTCTCCCACGTAGCTTATGACGCAGTGTTGAGTAGTGTCCTCTTGACATGCCGCAGGTCTGTGGTGATTTTATATTTCACATGTGTTTGTATATCTCTGTTAACCCCAATGTCCTGAGGTATCCAATCCTCACACCTTTCCATTTGGTGAACCATAAGTTTGCTTAATGAATCTGTGATTGGATGTCTCTGTGGAAATATCTTCACTGGTATCGATTTTTTAGGTAACCCCTCTAAGTGATATCATACGTTAGGTGTCTTTTGCTTTCTCGCTTACTGCAAGTTGCGTGATCACCTCTAGACTCATCTGTGGTGCTACAGGTGGCATTGATTCATTTTTTTCCCCACGCTAATATTCCATCTCTACACGTAGCAGTTCTTCTTTGTCCACTCATCTGTTGGTGGACTTTTGGTTGCTTCCGTGCCTTGGCTATTGTAATACTGCTGCAGTGCAGATTTCCTGCCTGTGTCTTTCCAATTCTGTCTTCTTAGGCTGTAGGCCGCGGAGTGGGCCTGCTGGATCATAGAGTAGCTGAATGTGTACCTTTTACAGGCACCTCCGTTCTGTTCCCATGAGTGGCTCTTACCAGGTTACGTCCCGCTTGAAACTGAGGGTATGCATGTCTCCACAACCTCTTCAGCATTGATCGTTTGTAGTTTCTTTGCTGATGGTTATTCTGACTGGTGTGAGTTGATAGCTCTTTGTGGTTGGATTTGCACGTGTCTCATAATCCCTTGAAACTGAGCTCTGAGGCACGGCCTTTTACTTTTCAAACTGTTACGACAGCTTACGTCTTCAAATTGTTTTCTTGAAATATGTGCCACGTTTTGAAATATTTTGGCCTTTACCTGCGTCAGGACATTTTGAGGGCAGGTTTCCTTTGCAGCCCTGCAGTACTTGGGCATATGAAGTGACCATTCGCACAGATTTCCAAGCTGCTGTTGCAGGTATCGGCCAGAGGCCGGCAGCATTTCTACGTTGCCCACTCTGGTACCTAGGGAGACAGACCTTCCTGCCAGTCGTGTTCCTCAGATGTCAATCAGACTGCCATGTGCCCTGATAAACCCCCCAAAGCGTATGTGTCCTTACTCATGTTTGTTTTTTGAATTCGTATTTTCTAGTGGAGTAATATTCCATCGTGTGCATGGACCACTTCTTCTTGGTGCACTCCTCTGTTGATGGACATTTTCGTTGCTTCCAAGTGTCGGCTATGGTAAGTGTTGCTGGAGTGCAGGAGTGCCAGCCTGTGCCTTTTGAGTCTCATTTTCTCAGGTGATAGGCCCAGCAGTGGGTGTGACTGATGGACTAGTAGCTCAATGTTTCCCTTTTCAACGCACCGCCACTGTGTTTTCATCAGTGGCTCTTACCACGTCCCCCTTAGAACCGAGGGTACGCATTTCTCCACATTTATTGTTTGCAGCATTTTTGCTAATGGCCATTCTGAGTGCTGTGAGCTGATAGGTTTTTGTAATTTGGGTTTGCATGTCTTTAAAAATTCCTAAAATTCATCATTTTTCCACGCCTGTTTCTTTCCTTTTAAAAAAAAAAAGGAAAGAAAAGAAAAACGTGGGGGTACAGTATACCTCTTGAGATCGTTTTCTTGGAATTGTTGCCCTCTTTTGAAGTTTTGGTCGATGTTTGACCCCAGGATGTTTTGGAGGGCAGGTGTTACTTACAGGCCTGCAAGTTTGGTGACTATTTAATGACCGTTAGCACTGGGTTTAAAGCTGCTGTTTTGGGAGACGGCCACAGGGCGGCAGCACTTCTCCATTCCCAAATCTGGGTACTAGGGCAGCAGAGCCTTTCTGGAAGTCGTGTTCCTAGGTTGTACATGAGAATGGCATGTGCCAGGAGCAACGCCCATAAGTTTATGTGGCATTACTTCTGGTTGGTTTTTTAAATTATTTTAATCGGGGTAATGATTAGAACCTTGTTTGTCCTAGGTGTACACAATCTGGTGCATTTGTACATTATATACGTCTATTCACGTACAGATCCTCTTCCCGTGTAGAATATCACAGAGTGTTCCGTACACCTCCCTTGCTACGTGGTCGGTCTTTTTGATATACGTGTATCGTATGTATTTGTATACGTATGGTAACGCTCATCTTAATTTATCCATTCCGCCCACCTTTCCTTTTAGATAAGCGTAGTTGTCTTCTAAGTCTGTGAGCGTCTTTCTCTGTGCAAATATGTTCGTTTGTGTCAGTTATTAGATAACGCCTATAAGTGATATCATAGGATGTAGGTCTTTTGCTTTCCGACTTACGCCATGTTCTGTGATCATCTCCAAGCTCGTCTATGGTGCCCGAAAGAGCAGTGTTTCATTGTTTTCCGTGGTTAATATTCCATTGTGTACATGGACCACTTCTCCTTAATCCATTCGTCTGTTGATGGACATTTTGGTAGCTTCACCGCCTTGGCTATTGTGAATAAGGCCGCAGTGCAGCTGTTGCAGCCCGGGTCTTCTCGCTTCTGGTCTTCTCAGGTGAGAGGCCCAGTGGGGTGACTGCTGGATTGAATGGTACCTCAATTTTTACTTCTAAAGGCAGCTCCTTTCTGTTCTTATTGGCCGTTACCACTTGGCATCTCACCGGCAGCTAGAGGGTACACAGTTCTCTAAAACCCCTCCAGTATTGATTCTTTGTAGAATGTTTGCTGATCGTCAGTCGACAGGTGTGAGTTGCAAACGTTTTGTAGATTAGATTTGCATGAGCCTAATAATTCCTGAGGTTGAGCTTTTATCCACTTTCCTTTTTATTTATTTATTTATTTACTCATTTATTTTTGCGGTACGCGGGCCTCTCCCGTTGCGGAGCACAGGCTCTGGACGCGCAGGCTCAGCGGCCATGGCTCACGGGCCCAGCCACTCCACGGCATGTGGGATCTTCCCGGACCGGGGCACCAACCCGTGTCCCCTGCGTCGGCAGGCGGACTCTCAACCACTGCGCCGCCAGGGAAGCCCCTGTTTTGAACTTTTTTGTCCATTCCCTACCTCGGCACAGTATTTTAGGGCAGGTGTCCTTTACGGCCCTGAGTGCTCGTGACTATTAAGTGACCATTAGCTGCGGGCTTAAGGCCGCTCTTGCGGGAAACGGCCACAAGGCGGCAGCATTTCTACCTTTGCAGCTCTGGGTCCTTGGGCGACAGAGCTTTCCTGGAAATCGTGTTAGTAGCCTGCAGATTAGAGGGGAATGTGCCAGGGCAAACCCCCAAGAGCTTGTATCTCCTACTTCTTGTTTTTTACATTAAATTCTTATTACGTGTCAGAGCAAATTTGATAAAAAAAAAGTGTAGTTTCTCCTAAGTGTACAGAATCGTGTTCATCATATCAACGTATCTGTCTATTCCTCTTTGGATCCTTTCCCGTGTAGGTTATTATAGAGTGTTGAGTAGACCTCTTGGCGTTCCATAGGTATTCTGTGATTATATATTTCGTCTGTATTAGTACATGTCTGTTAACCCCCGTATCATAATTCATACAGTCCTTTCACCTTTCCATTCGGTTAAACGTAATTTTGTTTTCTTAATCCATGCTCTTCCTTCTCTTGGAAATAAGTTCACGAGTATCAATTTTGAGGTAACACCTATAAGTGATGTCATAGGATATCTGTCTTTCAGCTTCTTTCTTACTTCAAGTTGGGTGGTTATCTCCAGGTCCTTATATGGTGGTGCAAACGGCACTGTTTCCTTGTTTTCCGTGGCTAATATTCCATTGTTGACATGGACCACTTCCTCTTTGTGCATTTTCCTGTTGCTGGACATTTCGGTTTCTTCCAAGTCTTGGCTATATTAAATGTTTCTGCCGTGCAGGATTGCCAGCCTGTGTCTCTTCCATTCTGCTCTGCTCAGGGGATAGGCGCATCAAAGGACCTAGCAGATCACGTGGTAGCTCAGTTTTTACCCTTAAACGCACCTCCATTGTGTTCTCCCTGCTGGCTCTTACCAGTTGACATCCCCCCAGCAGCTAGTGGGTACACAGTTTTCTGAAACCCCTTCAGCATTTATTCTTTGTAGACTTTTTGCTGAAGATCATTCTGACGGCTGTGAGGGGAACATTTCTGTAGAT